>NC_081218.1:117500-2605000 GCF_902713425.1 Acipenser ruthenus
ATAGTGCCAGCCCTGCCCTGCTCTGCACAGGAACAATCAAGTTCACGCCACCACCACGTTAAAAAAAAAAAAATAATAAAAAAAACTATTCAAGTAATAGCGCCAGCCCTGCATTGGTCTGCACAGGACCAATCAAGTTCACGCCACCACCACTTTAAAAAAAAAAATAAAATTATTCAAGAAATAGTGCCAGCCCTGCCCTGCTCTGCACAGGACCAATCAAGTTCACGCCACCACCACGTAAAAAAAAAAAAAAAAAAAAATTATTCAAGTAATAGCGCCAGCTCTGCCCTGCTCTGCAGAGGTCCAATCAAGTTCACGCCACCACCACGTAAAAAAAAAAAAAATTATTCAAGTAATAGCGCCAGCCCTGCCCTGCTCTGCCCTGCTCTGCACAGGACCAATCAAGTTCACGCCACCACCACGTAAAAAAAAAAAATTATTCAAGTAATAGTGCCAGCCCTGCCCTGCTCTGCCCTGCTCTGCCCTGCTCTGCACAGGACCAATCAAGTTCACGCCACCACCACGTAAAAAAAAAAAAAAAAAAAAAAAAAAAATTATTCAAGTAATAGCGCCAGCCCTGCCCTGCCCTGCCCTGCTCTGCACAGGACCAATCAAGTTCACGCCACCACCACGTTAAAAAAATAAATAAATAATAAAAAAAAATATTCAAGTAATAGCGCCAGCCCTGCCCTGCTCTGCACAGGACCAATCAAGTTCACGCCGCCACCACAACAACAAAAATAATAATAATAATAATTATTCAAGTAATAGCGCCAGCCCTGCCCTGCTCTGCCCTGCTCTGCACAGGACCAATCAAGTTCACGCCACCACCACGTAAAAAAAATAAAAAAAAAAAATAAAAAAAAATTATTCAAGTAATAGCGCCAGCCCTGCCCAGCCCTGCCCTGCTCTGCACAGGACCAATCAAGTTCACGCCACCACCACGTTAAAAAAATAAATAAATAATAAAAAAAAATATTCAAGTAATAGCGCCAGCCCTGCCCTGCTCTGCCCAGGACCAATCAAGTTCACGCCACCACCACGTAAAAAAAATAAATAAATAAATAAATAAATTATTCAAGTAAAAGTGCCAGCCCTGCCCTGCTCTGCACAGGACCAATCAAGTTCACGCCACCACCACGTAAAAAAAAAAAAAAAAAAAAAAAAAATTATTCAAGTAATAGCGCCAGCCCTGCCCTGCTCTGCCCAGGACCAATCAAGTTCACGCCACCACCACGTAAAAAAATAAATAAATAAAAATATTCAAGTAATAGTGCCAGCCCTACCCTGCTCTGCCCAGGACCAATCAAGTTCACGCCACCACCACGTAAAAAAATAAATAAATAAAAATATTCAAGTAATAGTGCCAGCCATGCCCTGCTCTGCACAGGAACAATCAAGTTCACGCCACCACCACATAAAAAAAAAAAAAATTCAAGTAATAGCGCCAGCCCTGCCCTGCTCTGCCCTGCTCTGCACAGGACCAATCAAGTTCACGCCACCACCACGTAAAAAAAAAAATAAATAAAAATATTCAAGTAATAGTGCCAGCCCTGCCCTGCTCTGCACAGGAACAATCAAGTTCACGCCACCACCACGTTAAAAAAAAAAAAAAAAAAAAAATTATTCAAGTAATAGCGCCAGCCCTGCCCTGCTCTGCCCTGCTCTGCAAAGGACCAATCAAGTTCACGCCACCACCACGTAAAAAAAAAAAAAAAAAAAATTATTCAAGTAATAGTGCCAGCCCTGCCCTGCTCTGCCCTGCTCTGCACAGGACCAATCAAGTTCACGCCACCACCACGTAAAAAAAAAAAAAAAAAAAAAAAATTATTCAAGTAATAGCGCCAGCCCTGCCCTGCCCTGCCCTGCTCTGCACAGGACCAATCAAGTTCACGCCACCACCACGTTAAAAAAATAAATAAATAATAAAAAAAAAAATTCAAGTAATAGCGCCAGCCCTGCCCTGCTCTGCACAGGACCAATCAAGTTCACGCCACCACAACAACAAAAAAAATAATAATAATAATTATTCAAGTAATAGCGCCAGCCCTGCCCTGCTCTGCCCTGCTCTGCACAGGACCAATCAAGTTCACGCCACCACCACGTAAAAAAAAAAAAAAAATTATTCAAGTAATAGCGCCAGCCCTGCCCAGCCCTGCCCTGCTCTGCACAGGACCAATCAAGTTCACGCCACCACCACGTTAAAAAAATAAATAAATAATAAAAAAAAAATATTCAAGTAATAGCGCCAGCCCTGCCCTGCTCTGCCCAGGACCAATCAAGTTCACGCCACCACCACGTAAAAAAAAAAAAAAAAAAAAAAATTATTCAAGTAATAGCGCCAGCCCTGCCCTGCTCTGCACAGGACCAATCAAGTTCACGCCACCACCACTTTAAAAAAAAAATAATAATTATTCAAGAAATAGTGCCAGCCCTGCCCTGCTCTGCACAGGACCAATCAAGTTCACGCCACCACCACGTAAAAAAAAAAAAAAAAAAAAATTATTCAAGTAATAGCGCCAGCTCTGCCCTGATCTGCACAGGTCCAATCAAGTTCACGCCACCACCACGTAAAAAAGAAAAAAATTATTCAAGTAATAGGACCAATCAAGTTCACGCCACCACCACATAAAAAAAAAAAAAAAAATTCAAGTAATAGCGCCAGCCCTGCCCTGCTCTGCCCTGCTCTGCACAGGACCAATCAAGTTCACGCCACCACCACGTTAAAAAAAAAAAAAAAAAAATATTCAAGTAATAGTGCCAGCCCTGCCCTGCTCTGCACAGGACCAATCAAGTTCATGCCACCACCACGTAAAAAAAAAAAAAAAAAAAAAAAAAACTTATTCAAGTAATAGCGCCAGCCCTGCCCTGCTCTGCACAGGACCAATCAAGTTCACGCCACTACCACGTTAAAAAAATAAATAAATAAAAAAATAAATTATTCAAGTAATAGTGCCAGCCCTGCATTGGTCTGCACAGGACCAATCAAGTTCACGCCACCACCAAGTAAAAAAAAAAAAAAAAAATTATTCAAGTAATAGCGCCAGCCCTGCCCTGCTCTGCACAGGACCAATCAAGTTCACGCCACCACCACGTTAAAAAAATAAATAAATAAAAAAAAATATATATTCAAGTAATAGCGCCAGCCCTGCATTGGTGTGCACAGGACCAATCAAGTTCACGCCACCACCACGTAAAAAAAAAAAAAAAAAAAAAATTATTCAAGTAATAGCGCCAGCCCTGCCCTGCTCTGCACAGGACCAATCAAGTTCACGCCACCACCACATAAAAAAAAAAAAAAAATATTCAAGTAATAGCGCCAGCCCTGCCCTGCTCTGTACAGGACCAATCAAGTTCACGCCACCACCACGTTAAAAAAATAAATAAATTAAAAAAAAAAAAATATTCAAGTAATAGCGCCAGCCCTGCATTGGTCTGCACAGGACCAATCAAGTTCACGCCACCACCATGTAAAAAAAAAATAAAAAAAATTAGTCAAGTAATAGCGCCAGCCCTGCCCTGCTCTGCACAGGACCAATCAAGTTCATGCCACCACAACAACAAAAAAAAAATAATAATAATTATTCAAGTAATAGCGCCAGCCCTGCCCTGCTCTGCCCTGCTCTGCACAAGACCAATCAAGTTCACGCCACCACCACGTAAAAAATAAATAAATAAAAAAATATTCAAGTAATAGTGCCAGCCCTGCCCTGCTCTGCCCTGCTCTGCACAGGACCAATCAAGTTCACGCCACCACCACGTTAAAAAAAATAAAAAATAAAAAATAAAAATTATTCAAGTAATAGCGCCAGCCCTGCATTGGTCTGCACAGGACCAATCAAGTTCACGCCACCACCATGTAAAAAAAAAAAAAAAAAAATTATTCAAGTAATAGCGCCAGCCCTGCCCTGCTCTGCACAGGACCAATCAAGTTCACGCCACCACCACGTTAAAAAAAAAAAAAAAAAAATTATTCAAGTAATAGCGCCAGCCCTGCCCTGCTCTGCCCTGCTCTGCACTGCTCTGCACAGGACCAATCAAGTTCACGCCAAAACCACGTAAAAAAAAAAAAAAAAAATTATTCAAGAAATAGTGCCAGCCCTGCCCTGCTCTGCACAGGACCAATCAAGTTCACGCCACCACCACGTAAAAAAAAAAAAAAAAAAAAAAATTATTCAAGTAATAGCGCCAGCTCTGCCCTGCTCTGCACAGGTCCAATCAAGTTCACGCCACCACCACGTAAAAAAAAAATAAAATAAAATATTGAAGTAATAGCGCCAGCCCTGCCCTGCTCTGCCCTGCTCTGCACAGGACCAATCAAGTTCACGCCACCACCACTTAAAAAAAAAAAAAAAAAAATTAAAATATTCAAGTAATAGCGACAGCCCTGCCCTGCCTGCACAGGACCAATCAAGTTCACGCCACCACCACGCTAAAAAAAATAAATAAATAAAAATAAATAAAAATATTCAAGTAATAGCGCAGTAATGCAAGGTAGGTATATAAGTTTGAGAATAAAAATAGCATTATTCCCTCACATGGCGCATCTTGACCACTAGAGGTCTCCTGAAACATGGTCAGACAGGATAATGAATGTTCAAGTCATTGTTTATGGAGTAATGGGTGGTTTTGTTGTCTAATTAAATCCACCTGTATTATCAAATCATGCAAACTAAACTATTTACATTATGAAAAGTGGAGTTCATTATCTTAAGCCAAGTCTTCCAACTTGCTGCATTCAAAACTTCACCTGAAAATAAGATACAAGATGACTGTGCAAACATCCCACAGCAGCATGCTTTAAATGAACAAGCATGCCCTGTGAATGCCAGCGGTGTCTCCCCTACAGTGCAGCGTGCTTTAAATGAACAAGCATGCCCTGTGAATGCCAGCAGTGTCTCCCCTACAGTGCAGCGTGTTTTAAATGAACAAGCATGCCCTGTGAATGCCAGCAGTGTCTCCCCTACAGTGCAGCGTGTTTTAAATGAACAAGCATGCCCTGTGAATGCCAGCGGTGTCTCCCCTGCAGTGCAGCGTGCTCTAAATGAACAAGCATGCCCTGTGAATGCCAGCGGTGTCTCCCCTACAGTGCAGCGTGTTTTAAATGAACAAGCATGCCCTGTGAATGCCAGCGGTGTCTCCCCTGCAGTTCAGCGTGCTCTAAATGAACAAGCATACACTGTGAATGCCAGCGGTGTCTCCCCTGCAGTTCAGCGTGCTCTAAATGAACAAGCATGCCCTGTGAATGCCAGCGGTGTCTCCCCTACAGTTCAGCGTGCTCTAAATGAACAAGCATACACTGTGAATGCCAGCGGTGTCTCCCCTACAGTGCAGCGTGTTTTAAATGAACAAGCATGCTCTGTGAATGCCAGCATTTGTATATAGCAATGTGTGTGTTTATTGTGTTCAGGTTACCTTGTGTAGCTGCTCCAGACTCTCACTGTGTGTGTGTGTGTGTGTGTGTGTGTGTGTGTGTTTATTGGTATATAGCAGTGTGTGTGTTTATTGTGTTCAGGTTACCTTGTGTAGCTGCAATAGACTCTCACTGTGTGTGTGTGTGTGTGCGTTTGTATATAGCAGTGTGTGTGTTTATTGTGTTCAGGTTACCTTGTGTAGCTGCTCCAGACTCTCACTGTGTGTGTGTGTGTGTGTGTTTATTGGTATATAGCAGTCTATATGTTTATTGTGATCAGGTTACCTTGTGTAGCTGCTCCAGACTCTCACTGTGTGTGTGTGTGTGTGTATGTGTTTATTGTGTTCAGGTTACCTTGTGTAGCTGCTCCAGACTCTCACTGCGTTGGCAGGGCTGAAGTGTTTGTTCAGAAGAGCAGACAGGCTGTGCCACACTGACCCGGGGTGAGGCGAGGCGTGAGAGGAGGGGTGAGGCGAGGGGTGAGAGGAGGGGTGAGCTGTGCTGTGCTGTGCTGTTCAGCCTACCTGCCAGCGCCTTGCCTTTGTAGAGGAGTCCCTGTTGATTGACAGGTATGTTGAGCCTGTCAGAGACCAGACTCCAGACTGTGGAGACCTTCTCATCCTCACAGACCTGTCAAGAGACAAGAACATACAAACACACACTGAGGGGATAAGCATTAAACACTGAAACTACATCTTCATCCTCACAGGACAGGTGAGAGACAAGAACACACAAACACACACACACACACACACACAGTGAGGGGATGAGCATTAAACACTGAAACTACATCTTCATCAGTACGCAAGCCTCGAGTAAAGCGACATCCCTCATCTGCACCATGCAAATGCACTTAGTGTCATTTCAAACGGGATTGAGATTATTATGCTCAAGAGCTAAAAGGCAGTAACAACGTACGCTTAGAAATAATAAAACAATGTTTTTAAGAAAGCCCTCAGGACACGTGACGACATCCCCTCCTTGACAACGTCCTGTCCTCCTGTAGGAAGTGTCTCTTTACCTCAGCAATACCTGAGCTGGGAAGGTACACATTTTAAAGGGCCTTGATTTGCAGCAACGCAGTTCAACCCACTCTGTGATGTTTTATGTTCTGTTATCAAACAACCGCTGACTTGCCCAATCGTAGAAAGTAGAAGTAGAAAATGTGGTTTGTCTTACCAAACACACACAACGCGAACAGTCAGTCAATATGTAGCGGTATTGTTAAGCGGGATGTGGGGCTGCTCAATGCCTTGCTCACTGGGTGTGCTTCTATTCTTTTAAACAAAGTAAGGAGAGGAGAGGAGAGGGGGAGGAGAGAGTAAAGAGGAGAGGAGAGGAGAGGGGGAGGAGAGAGTAAAGAGGAGAGGAGAGAGGGGAGAGGGGTGAAGAGGGGAGAGGTGGAGAGGGCAGCAGCAGTATTCCTCAGTCCAGGAAGGACAGCTCCATGCACTCCACAGCCTCAGGGTGAAGCATGCGAGTCGCCAGCCACTCCATATCATCCAGGCTCAACAAGCGCAGCCTCCGCTCGTAATCCTGAGAGAGAGGCAGAGGGAGAGACACAGAGTCACAACTACACGCTGCACTACACCTGCATTTCAGAGTGTGTGTGCTGCAGCTGTGATTGTGTGTGTGTCTGTGTCACTGTACAGCTGTGTCTGTGTGTGTTTGTATAACAGTGTGCATGTGCTGCAGCTAGGATTGTGTGTAGCAGTGTTTTTTGTGTTCAATTTATCTTGTGTAGCTGCTCCAGACTCACTGTGTGTGTGTAGCAGTGTCTGTGTTTATTGTGTTCAATTTACCTTGTGTAGCTGCTCCAGCCTCTCACTGTGTGTGTGTGTGTGTATAGCAGTGTGTGTGTTTATTGTGTTCAGGTTACCTTGTGTAGCTGGTCCGGACTCTCACTGCGTCGGCAGGGCTGAAGTGTTTGTTCAGAAGAGCAGGCAGGCTGTGCCACACTGACCCGGGGTGAGGTGAGGAGTGAGAGGAGGGGTGAGGCGAGGGGTGAGAGGAGGGGTGAGCTGTGCTGTGCTGTGCTGTTCAGCCTACCTGTCAGCGCCTTGCCTTTGCAGAGACCAGACTCCAGACTGTGGAGACCTTCTCATCCTCACAGACCTGTCAAGAGACAAGAACACACAGACACACAGTGACGGGATGAGCATTAAACACTGAAACTACATCTTCATCAGTACGCACGCCTCGAGTGAAGTGACATCCCTCATCTGCCACCATGCAAATGCACTTAGTGTCATTTCAAACAGGATTGAGATTATTATGCTCAAGAGCTAAAAGGCAAGAAAAACGTACGATTATAAACAATAAAGATGACCCCCAGTCAATATAGCCGGGGGAATCACACCCCCGTCAAACCGCACCCTGCTGATCAGAGCTCACAAAGACAAACACATTATTAAAAGCCACTCAGCAAACAGTCACAAGCGGGTCCTGACGGCCATTTGTTATTAAAAATGCGGGATTCAAAAACAACCGCTGCACTGAATAATAAACAAAGTAAACGAGATGCACTCACCTGGTTTAACGAGCGCTGTCCCTCGTAGTCTGTGTAAAACAATAGCAAACGCCTCCTCACTTGGCGTCCTTCTTCCACAAACTTATCACATGAAATAAAGTCGTTTCACACAGACACACGCCTCCGGCTGAGCTGTCCTCTGCTCTTTACAATTGGTAGCGAACTTCAGGGAGACAGACGAGGCTTTAGCTTTCATTTCCTATCCAATGCTGCCCTCGTGTGGACATTTGGTAGAACTGCTGTCGTGGGTTTGATTTGAGTGTTAACTAATTCTGCTTCATAAAATCAAATGAAACCTGCTGAAAAACGTCATGTTAGCGTACTGAAAAACACACCGCTTGTAGTTTTCCATATACTTAACTAAAAACTGACACAAATATAAAATGTGACATTTCCAAAACTGACGATGCTCTTTTATTTAAACACCTGCTCTATCAATACAATGGTCGTCGTGAATCTTGGTTATATTTCTACGTCTGTGAATAAATTATTGCAAACACCCGTATATACTTTTAGATACATTTTAAACCGCTATAAAAGAGAACTACAGTTGATTCCTTCACGCACGTTCCGGTTTAGAATCGTTGTTTTCTTTGGTTATTTCGAAACTGCCCGTTTTAAAATATGACTGATAGTAAAACAATTCTTCACTAAAAGCATGAAAATATTAAAATACTGACGTGGACACTTGTACTAAAAAATGTTTTATTAATAATAAATGTGTCTTTTTAAACAGGTGCGCACTTTGGACCGCCATAGGGTCTATACAAATTAGGTAACGCATTTCTAACTTTTGATTCGCTAACTGCGTTCGCCAATCAGAAGTCATTTAATTTGTGACTTGTCTTTTATCCAATCAGATTGTTTAGGACAAGACGTAACCGTTCCACTTTCTCTCCACGAGATAGCCGCATCGGTAAGGAATTCATCAAATAATCTTCCAGCGACTCCCGACTGCAGTACCGCTGCGTGTCCACTGGAGGGAGCCGAGCGCCTCCGTGGCGCCGGCTCCGCATGACTCGAGCGCGTTTGCGACGTCCCCGCCCCGATTGGCCCGTCTGTCGCTGTTTGTGAAGATAGCGTTCGCAGTTTTCACTGTAAACCTCTGGAGCTTGGGAAGAGAAACTGCCCGTGAAAGCTGAGCGACCAAAACTGTGAAAAATGACATCGCTCTGATAAAAATACGAGACGCCCTACACAGCATGAGTCATAAATCACAGAAATCGTGATTCCTACAAACATCATCATCATCATCATCATCATCATCATCATAATAATAATAATTATACACGTCATTAATTCGGCTGCAGTGTTGCTCGGACTCCCAGCGTCACATTCCCCTCTGGCTGTAGTACCGGTGTGTGTCCACGGGAGGGGGCAGTGTGCCTCACTGCCTGCTTGCCTGCGCTTTGGCTCCGCACCCACTCAAAAACCTTTTTTAAAATGTATTTTGAAATCTGAATTTGGACGCGTGTATTGTTTGGAAGTCAGCAAACATTTGAATTGCAGATGAACGAGTGTAGCTGATGGAATTGCATTAAGTTTAACACAAAGAAACGTTCGTGTCAGTGCTTCACAGAGGGTTGTTTTAATATAACAGTTTTTTTTTAATTTGCAGACAGTTTGTGTGAACTCTGTGGCGTTGGAGACAGGACGCTTCACGTGCTCCAGTTTACACGCAGTGACTGAAGAGGAGATGCGATGTACCGTTGCTTGTTTTAGACAATGGGGACGGGACTGAGCGCTTACAGAGACGAGGGACTAACATGAACACAGAGTAACATGAACACACAAAGGCACACACAATTTCACAGTCACGATGTTAACTCGGGAGGAAAGACGCCCTGCATGGCCGATTGGCTGAAAAGCAGAACAGAAGCAGCCTATCACATGAGGGGAGGTGGGTGGTGTTCTTATGACGTCACCGCTGCCAGGTCTATAAAGAGACCCGTTGTGAGCTTTAGCGTCAGATGAAGAAAACGAGTCGTTGGGTTTGTGTGGATCAGTGAGCATGCTGGAAACTGGAGACCAAGTGAAGCGCTGGAAATCCTGCGAGCTCCTCGGGGCGCCGCTGGGGGCGGTCAGCCACCGGGCTTGTCCAGTAATGTTGCGGTTAACCGCTCGCCGCTGTGTCCTGACGGGTCCCGGAGATGCTCAGTATATTTCATTTTGAAATGCCTACAATGCGTCCTTCTGTTTTGAATGTGCAGGTCTATTTGTTTCTATTTTGTAATGTGTTTATTTAGTGGAGGAGTTTCATGGTAGTTTCGTATTCACTTTCATTTGTGAAAGAGCCTCATGTTTTAAATGATTGTTGAACGCACTTCAATAACAAAGGTTATTTTAAAGCCAGTTTGAAACACCAAGCATTTGAAAAGCAGATTCAATCAATAATAATGGAATTGTATTAACACGAGAAGTCTGTGCTTCACAAAGCTCGTTAATGCAGAGGTGCCAGCTTATAAAAGCAGAACCGAGGAGAACAGCAGCAGCATTTCTTTTTTCAAGGCCAGGGGCTGCTAGCCTGAGAAATGAAAAGGTTCTTGGGTCTGGCAAGCCAGTAACATTATTTCTGCTGTTTAATGTAGAACTGGTAACTGTAAACACATGGCATTTAAAATGAACAACCCCAATACAAAGACTTCAACACAGATTTGTATTTATTTTGTGTTTCTTCTGGATTTAAATATCAGTAATGAAGAGTGAGTGCTTCAAACCTGGACTGAAATATTCAACCTCAAAACTATATCAAAATAACAACACCTGAAGAAAGATTTGATCTCCTCCTCAGAGCAGCTCCCTCAGTAGCAGGTTCCTCTCTCTCTCCTCAGAGCTGCAGCTCCCTCAGTAGCAGGTTCCTCTCTCTCCTCTCTCCTCTCCTCAGAGCTGCAGCTCCCTCAGTAGCAGGTTCCTCTCTCTCCTCTCCTCTCTCTCTCCTCTCCTCAGAGCTGCAGCTCCCTCAGTAGCAGGTTCCTCTCTCTCCTCCCTCTCCTCACCTCCCCTCCCTGGGGAGGAGAGGGGAGAGGGCAGCAGCAGTATTCCTCAGTCCAGGAAGGACAGCTCCATGCACTCCACAGCCTCAGGGTGAAGCATGCGGGTCGCCAGCCGCTCCATATCATCCAGGCTCAACAAGCGCTGCCTCCGTTCGTAATCCTGAGAGAGAGGCAGAGGGAGAGACACAGAGTCACAACTACACGCTGCTCTACACCTGCATTTCAGTGTGCATGTGCTGCAGCTGTGATTGTGTGTGTAGCAGTGTTTATTGTGTGGCTGCTCCAGCGCTCTCGCTGTGTTCAGTGTATTTATCTTGTGTAGCTGCTCCAGCGTTCTCGCTGTGTTGTGTATTTATCTTGTGTAGCTGCTCCAGCGCTCTCGCTGTGTTCAGTGTATTTATCTTGTGTAGCTGCTCCAGCGCTCTCGCTGTGTTCAGTGTATTTATCTTGTGTAGCTGCTCCAGCACTCTCGCTGTGTTGTGTATTTATCTTGCGTAGCTGCTCCAGCGCTCTCGCTGTGTTCAGTGTATTTATCTTGTGTAGCTGCTCCAGCGCTCTCGCTGTGTTCAGTGTATTTATCTTGTGTAGCTGCTTCAGCGCTCTCACTGTGTTCAGTGTATTTATCTTGTGTAGCTGCTCCAGCGCTCTCGCTGTGTTCAGTGTATTTACCTTGTGTAGCTGCTCCAGCGCTCTCGCTGTGTTCAGTGTATTTATCTTGTGTAGCCGCTCCAGCGTTCTCACTGTGTTCAGTGTATTTATCTTGTGTAGCTGCTCCAGCACTCTCGCTGTGTTGTGTATTTATCTTGTGTAGCTGCTCCAGCGCTCTCGCTGTGTTCAGTGTATTTATCTTGTGTAGCTGCTCCAGCGTTCTCACTGTGTTCAGTGTATTTATCTTGTGTAGCTGCTCCAGCACTCTCGCTGTGTTGTGTATTTATCTTGTGTAGCTGCTCCAGTGCTCTCGCTGTGTTCAGTGTATTTATCTTGTGTAGCTGCTCCAGCGCTCTCGCTGTGTTCAGTGTATTTATCTTGTGTAGCTGCTCCAGCGCTCTCGCTGTGTTCAGTGTATTTACCTTGTGTAGCTGCTCCAGCACTCTCGCTGTGTTCAGTGTATTTATCTTGCGTAGCTGCTGCAGCGCTCTCGCTGTGTTCAGTGTATTTATCTTGCGTAGCTGCTTCAGCGCTCTCACTGTGTTCAGTGTATTTATCTTGTGTAGCTGCTCCAGCGCTCTCGCTGTGTTGTGTATTTATCTTGTGTAGCTGCTCCAGCCCTCTCGCTGTGTTGTGTATTTATCTTGTGTAGCTGCTCCAGCACTATCGCTGTGTTCAGTGTATTTATCTTGTGTAGCTGCTCCAGCCCTCTCGCTGTGTTCAGTGTATTTATCTTGTGTAGCCGCTCCAGCACTCTCGCTGTGTTCAGTGTATTTATCTTGTGTAGCTGCTTCAGCGCTCTCACTGTGTTCAGTGTATTTATCTTGTGTAGCTGCTCCAGCGCTCTCGCTGTGTTCAGTGTATTTATCTTGTGTAGCCGCTCCAGCGTTCTCACTGTGTTCAGTGTATTTATCTTGTGTAGTCGCTCCAGCCCTCTCACTGTGTTCAGTGTATTTATCTTGTGTAGCTGCTCCAGCGCTCTCGCTGTGTTCAGTGTATTTATCTTGCGTAGCTGCTCCAGCGTTCTCACTGTGTTCAGTGTATTTATCTTGTGTAGCTGCTCCAGCCCTCTCGCTGTGTTCAGTGTATTTATCTTGCGTAGCTGCTCCAGCGCTCTCGCTGTGTTCAGTGTATTTATCTTGTGTAGCCGCTCCAGCGTTCTCACTGTGTTCAGTGTATTTATCTTGTGTAGCTGCTCCAGCGCTCTCGCTGTGTTCAGTGTATTTACCTTGTGTAGCTGCTCCAGCACTCTCGCTGTGTTCAGTGTATTTATCTTGCGTAGCTGCTCCAGCGCTCTCGCTGTGTTCAGTGTATTTACCTTGTGTAGCTGCTCCAGCACTCTCGCTGTGTTCAGTGTATTTATCTTGCGTAGCTGCTCCAGCGCTCTCGCTGTGTTCAGTGTATTTACCTTGTGTAGCTGCTCCAGCACTCTCGCTGTGTTCAGTGTATTTATCTTGCGTAGCTGCTCCAGCGCTCTCGCTGTGTTCAGTGTATTTATCTTGTGTAGCTGCTCCAGCGCTCTCGCTGTGTTCAGTGTATTTATCTTGCGTAGCTGCTCCAGCGCTCTCGCTGTGTTCAGTGTATTTATCTTGCGTAGCTGCTCCAGCGCTCTCGCTGTGTTCAGTGTATTTATCTTGTGTAGCTGCTCCAGCGTTCTCACTGTGTTCAGTGTATTTATCTTGCGTAGCTGCTCCAGCGCTCTCGCTGTGTTGTGTATTTATCTTGTGTAACTGCTCCAGCGCTCTCGCTGTGTTGTGTATTTATCTTGTGTAGCTGCTCCAGCACTATCGCTGTGTTCAGTGTATTTATCTTGTGTAGCTGCTCCAGCCCTCTCGCTGTGTTCAGTGTATTTATCTTGTGTAGCTGCTCCAGCACTCTCGCTGTGTTGTGTATTTATCTTGTGTAGCTGCTCCAGCCCTCTCGCTGTGTTCAGTGTATTTATCTTGTGTAGCTGCTCCAGCACTCTCGATGTGTTCAGTGTATTTACCCCAAACCCCTTGATTCCATAAATGTCTTCTTATTAAACAGTGTTTTTTGTACATATCATAAGGACATATATAAGTTCGTTCGTTCTCTCTCTCTCTCTCTATAAAATACATTAAAAAAAACATGGCCCCTCATTAGATAATCATATATTCACAAACAAGGTCAAAAGGTCAAAGGCGTTTCAGAACCAAAGGTTATACCTTCTATTCTGTGATATGCACTCCCAAGTCTCTTCTGCAGATTAGAAATCAGGTCACACACATACTAAAAGAGCGGAACATTATCTATCTCTGTTTCTCTGTGTGTGTGTGTGTGTGTTGAAGCCCCTCCTGATTTGAAGCTGTCCTTCTCAGATTGTAAAAGGGCTGTAGTGGAGCTCACTCCATTGCATGTTGATCTGCTTCTCATCACGTTGACTACTTCCAGCAGATAGTTATTGCACAGGCATCAACTGGCTCTCAGTGTGAAGGAAGCACCAACCCACTCCAGCGCTCAGCACAGGTTGGGACTGTCTCTG
Organism: Acipenser ruthenus; assembly: GCF_902713425.1. Classification (NCBI taxonomy): domain Eukaryota; kingdom Metazoa; phylum Chordata; class Actinopteri; order Acipenseriformes; family Acipenseridae; genus Acipenser; species Acipenser ruthenus. The sequence goes on from NC_081218.1 coordinate 131,591, forward strand.
CTGTGGATCACACTGGAACACTGTGGGCCTTCATTCTGGGCAAGAAATAACTTTTTTCTTGTTTTTTTTTTTTTTTTTTTTTTTTAAACAAATCATTTTATTATTATGATACATAATTTCCAGTTCAAACATTAACATTTACAAGTTTAAATTTAAATTGGGGACTTTACTATACTATACAAAACAAAAAGAAACCCGAACAATTGTAATGACCATTCACATTCATAACAAAAGCCATCTAAGTCAGTTCAAATAAAAAGTTAAAAAAGCTAAAAGCAAGAACACAACCTGAATTATTTATTTTTTTATATTTATGATGAACTACAGCAGTGTGCACATTTATTAAAACACCACAAGATTTGTCATTTATATACCGACCTGCATGAAAACCTTCGTGTGGGAATTTCGATTATCACTTAACAGTCAGTCATATAGAAACAATACGCGCTCGTGTGTGTCAAAATGTTAGACCACTTTGTGTTTAATTAGGCACCTTAAACAACTTCTAAAAAGTCTGATGCATTTTACCATTTCTGGCTATGTGTTCATTTTCTCTTTCTATTTTGAATGAATTGCATGTATGGCCTATTAATCATCAATTAATTTACACAATCACTAAATTTGCCTATTTTGACAGTTTTCCAAGATTTTCAGTTCCTGTGGTTGGATTTCACATGCACATCAAATCAAAACAGAAGCAAAAGGAGGTTCTCATAAACATGCACCCGACCGTGTGTGTGTACACACGCACACACGCACACACACTGGGGGTGTTCTAATACATTTACACACTGCTGCACAGCAACACTTTCTTAAACCAACAAAGGACACTGAAAACTTCAATAAAGTGCTATTATTTTGTCCTATTTTTCTCTCTCCCCTCACATGAAGTTTAGAAAGTCATTCAGGTAAAACAGACTTTTTTGTTGTTGTTGTTTTTTTTTTTAATCAAGTTCACAGAAAGTATTACTCTGCTGTTCCAACCAGGGTCTTTACAAGTGTATTTTAATTTGAAATGACAAAGGAAAATGTTAGTTATACCAAGTCATGAATAACTTAAAGAGGCTATAAGAACCCAAATCAAGCACACAAAGACTTCAAGTCCATTTCAAAGCAACTGGAAAAAACATCTTAAAAAGCCAAAAGGGAGAAAACAAGAAAAGAAATATTATGATGATGCGTTGCTGGTGCTTTTTAAAATCAAAGTTCACACGCTGCAAGTTTAAAACTCACTTTGAAAGGGCGAAACTCCTCTCTCTCCTAAAGAGTTCCTGTCGACCCTGTGGGGTGGAGGGGATCCCTAGTCCGACTGCTGAGAATTTGGGGTGCCGACACTCACACAGATGGGTCTCTCAGTCATCCCCCCCCCCCCCCCCACCCCACCCCAGTATTCCCTCTCTCAGTCCCCCTGCCCCTTTCTACCTCTCAGTCGCTGTCCCCCTCTTCCTCGAAGGCCCTCAGACGGGACAGGATGTGTTTCTTGGGGAACTTAAGTGTGGTGCAGCCGAACTGGCTGACCCCCCCGGTCTCCAGGGGCAGCTTCTCCCGCCTCTGCACCCAGCTCCTCCAGCCGGGCTTCCAGCAGTACACACTGTCGTAGAACCGCGCACCGTTCTCTCCTCCCAGCATGTAGATGCGTCTCTTCCAGCGAGCCACCCCCCCTGCGGCAATGCGGCGCGGCAGCCCTGGGAACACCACAGGCCCGGCCGCGGCCCCCTGCCCCACCCCCACCACCTCGCGGCTCGAGCCCCGGCCCTCGCGGAAGAACAGCACGCGGCCGGTCGCGTCCATGGGCTCCAGACGGGTGTGGTTGCCGTCGGTGAACTTGCTGGCATCCCGGCAGTAACCCCCCACGGCACAGACCCCTCCCCTCACCGCCACCCCGCCTGCGCAGAAGGTGGCTCCCGTCTCCAGGTGCACCCGTGCCCAGTGGTCCAGCGCCGTGTTGTAGATGAGAACCCCATGGTGCACAGCAGCCCGGCTCTCCTCCACCGTGGTGCCGCCCAGCAGGTACAGCTTCCCCCGCAGGGAGGCCGCGGCGAAGGAGCGCAGGGGGAGGGGCATCCTGGAGCCAGGGGGCGGGGAGCGGGCCCAGGTGTTGGCCTGCAGGTCGTACACCTCTACAGAGTCCAGGAAGGAGGCCCGGTTGCAGCCCCCCAGGGCGTAGAGCTTCCCGCAGGCACCCAGGAAGCCATGCATCACCCTTGGCACGGCCATGGGAGGCCGCTCGGTCCAGTGGTCCGCCACGGGGTCGTATTCGTGCAGCGTGTCCGAGACCACGCCGCTGCCCTGCACCCCTCCGGCTACAAAGAGCCGATCACCCACCGCCGCGCAGCCGGGGCCAGTCACGGACTTGAGGTCAGCCAGCTTCTCCCAACGGCCAGTCCGTGGGTCGAAACAGTCCACTGCGAAACCCGGGCCTGACAGCTCATGGTCCCCCCGGGGCTTCAGATCGATGCAGACTATCTTTTTTTCGAACATGCCCTCCCTGGGTCTCGGGGGGGTGCCACTGCCTGCACCTCCTCCCCCCTCCAGCACCCCCCTCCCACCCCCTAGCTCCTCCCGCACCTTCCTCAGCTCCTCCTCGGCCAGCAGCCCCGGGCGCAGGTGGCTCAGCAAGGCGGGGAGATGCTGGTTGCGCTGCCTAGGTTGGTGCTGGGCCCAGCGCCGGGCTGCCCGGTACACCTCCAGCTCGGACTCCACTCCCAGCCGGTCGGAGGAGAGCAGACTGCCCAGGGTGCCCGGGTCCAGTAGCAGGAAGTCTTTCTGCCGTGACACACGAGGGAAGTTGTGGGCGACGAGCCGCAGCGAGGCGCGAAGCAAAAGAGGGTCGTGGTGAGAGCGGGCCAGGGAGTACATGCCCAGGCAGTTATCCAGGGAGAGATGCTCAAAGAGGAACCTGGAGAGAACGGCAGAAAGAGAGGGAGGGCATTAGATATAGAGTAAATCCTGGAACAGTTGAAACTGCTTTGCAATAAGAGTCTTATTTCCCTTGTGTATATCTCAATGTGCATATTACTTTATATTATATGTGATAATGCACACAGGAATGTTTACAGTTGTATATGAAGAGGCTTGTTTTCTCAGTGCGTATATTCTATTACATTATATTATATGTGTTGATGTCTACAGACATGTTTTCTGTGTATAAAAGGGAACACACACACACACACACACACACACACACACACACACACACACACACACACACACACACACACACACACACACACACACACACACACACACACACACACACACACACACACACACACACACACAGCACCTGGCGCATAGGTCCTGCAGAGGAAGAACTTGCAGTCGATTGGCCGCAACGAAGAGGTCCTCAGCGGTGTCGGGGTTCAGCCCTGCCTCCCCGGTGTAGATGAAGTGAACGACGGTCTGAACCACTTCCGGGGTCACTTCCTCCAGACGGATCTCAGCCAGACGGGACTCTGCAAGCGGGCTGGTGAACATGGCACGGAAATACGGGCTAACTGAGGCCAGGAGCACCCTGAGAGAGAGAAGAAAGGGAGTGTGAGAGTGAGAGGAGAGTGTGAGTGAGTGAGAAGAGGAAGAGTGAGAGGGTGTGACAGTGAGAATGAGGGAGAGGGAGACAGAGGGCAGAGAGGGAGTGACAGAGGGGAAAGAGGGAGTGAGAGGTAACGATCGAGGGGGGAGAGGGAGTGAGAGAGGGAGTGCGAGAGAGGTAGCAAGAGTGAGAAGGGGGAGAATGGGAGTGACCAAACAGTACCCCAACCCTGCAGCAGATTTTCTGTGTTTGATTCTTTCAGTTTAAACAGACACACACAGCTCAGTGGCAGCACTAAACTGAACTGAACTCCCCTCCTGTACCTGTGACACATGAACTTCTTCCCTTCCACCGCTAGAGTGACATCACACAGCTGCTGGGCATTCAGGAGCTGCTTCAAGCCTGAATCAGAAAAGAAACACAAATCAGGGTAATCACAAATCAGAGGGGGGTGCAGCTCCACTGAAAGTCATTGCTGGAATATATCCCTGTGAATATGCTTTACAATGATTTACCATGCTTTCACTGTGGGAAACTTTTATAAGGGTTAGTTTAACATGGTTTGCTTTTTAATGTGCTTTACCATGCTTGCCTATGCTTTACAATACTGTCATTGTGCTTTATCACACTGTGCTCTGCTGCACAGTGTGCACACCAGGTTAGTCCAGTGCAGTGCAGTAGAGAAGAGACACCTTGAGTGATGTAGTCTCCCAGAGACTTGGAGCTCTCGTCGGGAAAATCTTCCTCTTCTGAGTCGCTGTCGGACAGAGCCTCGGAGGGGGCGTACTCCTGGTCGCGCCACCGCTTCGGGGACCACATCGCGCTGTGCCGGAAGTAGTTCCGGCTGGAACCCGGAGACGAGCCTGCGGGAAGGAAGGGAAACAAAAGTCAGAGAAACAACAGCACAGTAAATATCACACGACGTTCAATACACAGGTAAATGACATACTGTGTTCAAAGCACAGGTAAATAACACTAAAGGTCAATTGCAGTGTACCAAATGTAGTCCACTTGATGTGTCTAACTAGTGGATTAAACAGCGTACCAAATCAGATTCATGATGATCCTGTTCAAGTGGATTAATTTAGTACTCTGAAGGAGAAGACTAACTTAGTATGCTTGCTTATCCTAGGCATTTACTGCTTAATTTGTTTTACAGATGTAGCTTCATTTTTAAAATGACAAGTACATCTGAAAACTTTATTCTGAACATTTCTTACGTCCGTCACGTTCAGGCAGTTAGGTCCGTTAGATTATATATATATTACATATATATATACTGTATATAGGCCTTACATTTTAAATAAACTTTTTAATCATGTACTTGATACCGTTTTTAGTTTAACTCAATACAATGTCAGTTAATATGCTTTAACTACAAACTAATGGTCCATTATCACCCAATTAAACTTGTCTGTGTTTATGCAGCAGTGTCGACATCTTAAATGCAAGTACAGGTTTTATTTGACTTTATAAAGCACAATGTGTAATTCTATAGGGGGATGCAACACTTTTGGCCGTAGCTGTAAGATAGTCCTCATTATCGGTCTAACTTATTCTGATCAGTTAAACCAATTACCGGGAAAATCTGTTGGTGCTCTGCAATAAGGATTAAGTTTATACAGATATGCAGGACTTTCTAGCAAATCACTGTTATGCTGCAACTGACCCACTGCGTTCAATACACAGGTAAATAACACAATGTGTTCAACGGAGGAAAATTATTATTATTATTGGTTTGTCTTGCAGACTAGTGTGTGTGAACTATGAATCAGCTGCAAAGTCACTTACAACGTCTTAAGCCCTTTTCTTTAACCACTGGACCTCCTACGAATAAAACTGTGTTCAATACACAGATAAATAATACACTGTCGGGGGGGTCCCACAAAAATATATTACATATTTTTTAAATTAATAAAAGTACTACTATCATTTATATTATTGTTTTGATATAAATAATACTACTTTTATTAATTACTGTTTTATTAAGCCAATTTTATTTTCTCATCTATTTTTCCCCCGTCTGACAGATTAAAACTCCTGTACGTTTCCATCACGCTTGTGCTGAACTAGCCACTCCCCTCCTCTCCCATTGCACGTCGTGCAACCTGACGTCACAATGACTCAACCAGGAAAACCCTACAATTAGTTATTACGGTGTTGTTATGGTCATGGAGAAAAAGAGTGTTGCAGCTAAAATGCAAAAAACTTAGACAAAAGCAAACGAGCGAAAAATGTTTGCTCACAAAAATACCAAAACTGTCACATTGCAAGTTTAAATCTTTGCAAGAGAATGGTTTAGCACCGACTGCGACAGATCAAAGCAATAATACAACTGTGAATAACAGTACTGGGGCCGTTGCTAAAGAAGCAGCCCTGGTGGGGGAAGGAACAGAACTAGCTAATCCTATCCCATCTAGTCCAACTCGTATCCCTGACCCTGCTGTGACACTTACCTTCAGTAATGACCCAGCCGAATGGAAAATGGAGGAGTCACTTTGTGAATATAGGATAGAGCAGAGACCAGTTGCATAGAAACGGTAATTCTTGCTGATACAACCCTAGAGAGATTTAACAAAACAATTAAGTCACTCCAAGGCGAAGACATTGAACTGTCACTGGTGGTTAAATTGCTGGAATCTCTAAAATCATATCTTCAGCACATTTGCGATGATTTCAATGTGCGTGCAACGGAAATAGCAGTTGTGAAGAGATATCGGCATGTACCGTGCCGGGAGAGACGACTGGCCAGTACTCTGCAGGATGGACCGAGTCACAATGAAGGGCATCTCCAAGGCAGAGACACATTTCGGGGACACCCTTTCAACGCATTGCCAGCACCGAACACAAGCCTGCGCCACTTGTGTGGCTTTTTGACCGAGTTTCAAAACATGTCAACATATGAAAGCAAAGCAGCTGCTCTCATGTCCACTTATCTTTCAGATCTTTCCCAGCAGAAATGCTTCACTTTGCTTAATTTGTTGTGGGGAAGTAGAAGACAGCTTCTGACCACCTCCGCCTCATTTTGAATGCCCCTGCGATTTCCACATTTCCAAATGTGGCCCCTGCCTTGTGGACATGCACTAACTGCTCTGGTGAGCGATCATCACATACAGGACTCATTAAGCATGATCCGAGAGCCACCATGGGCTAGCATCGACTCCACTGTCCAGCCATGTCAACGGAGTGTGGCATTTTGACAAAATTGGATTTCTCTGATATCAAAGACTTTGCAAGGTCGAAAACAAGAAGATTATAAAGAAGGTAACATTTCCTATTGCTTTCACATTGCACTATAATGTAGTACTTGGAATTCACATTATTTGGAGTATTAAAATACTGTGCTATTTAGTTTAAATTAATTGTGTTGCTGAAATGTTCCTGACATTCATTTAGAAATTAATAGAAAATAAATCAACTTTTTTACTTTTGTCTGGCTTTTCATTAAATCAGAATTCGAAACATTTGTTTATTTAGCTAGTTTCTAATTGTTTTACAACTTTTGCTTTGAGTGATCACATTTATGGAATGCGTTCTTAACATTATAAATTGCTTTTAAAAACGCCATGTCATGTTTTAAAAAGGGCATTGTCATTTTGGTCGCTGGATTAGAAGTCATTAAGTGGCTATTAGTATCATCAGCTGCTAGTATCAAAATGAAACAGGACGTTTTCTCCCAGTATTTTCACTTTTCTGTCAGTTTCAACACTGTACAATTTTAGATTACCTCTACCATTTCTTTCTCTGTTTGACCGGTCAGATTTCAGTATTCCTTGTTTAAAGTGTCCCAGTCAAATTAAGATCAAGGTAAAGTTAACGTGCTGCACTTTGATTTGATTTTATTTTACTGTGGTTTTTTTGTATGTGTTTAAGTGCAATAGGTATCCATGTGGATTGTACTGTAGTGTGTATCTAGCTGTTGCATAGCTTACATTTGATTATAAAGTGTATTTTCAGTTAGTATAGTACAGTACTTTCACCACATATTTGCACTGGGGTACTACCCGGCAGCGAGGGGTGTGCATTGTTTTATTTTTTGGGGGTGTGGGGCTTTTCTGCTATGGTGTCCCAGGGGCAAAGATATCTAAATCTGGCCCTGGGTAAAAACCACACTGCAGTCAATACAGAGCTAACTGGAGCAGCTTGTCTGGGGCATAAAATCAAGCAAACTGCTTTTCAATTACAATTCAGATTATTTTTTAAAAAAATCACTTCCCAATTCCAAAAGGGTCAACTTCCCATTGTTTTCGGTTCGTTTCACATAGAGAGAGTGGAGGTACTTCTAGGCTTTTGATACCATGACAACTATATTTATTTCTATTGAAATCTATTAAGGTGCTTATTTTATATACATAAATTTATATATTATATATATATATATATATATGAGTGATAAAAATAATCAGAGTATATATATATATATATATATATATATATATATATATATATATATATATATATATATATATATATATACATACATATAGAGAGAGAGAGAGAGAGAGATAGATATAGATAGATATATAGATATAGATATATATAAAAACAACTTATTTATGAATTGTATGTGTGGCCTATAAATGTCATCAATTAACTTAGACAATCATTCATTTGCCTGTTTGCAGTTCCAGTGTTTTGATTTCATATGCACAACAAAACAAAACTACACAAACAATGGGGTGTTATAATACATTTGCACACGACTTTTAGATATGCGGTATATAAACAAAAAACAAACCCTGGTATTGCTCTCCGTTTCCTTATAAGAAGGTCGTGCAATTAAGCATTTAACAGTCTACAGTATTATCAACAACTTATTTATGAATAAATGCATTTTTTTAGGCCTATATTAAAAATTAAAAATACAAGTCCCACACTCCAAACCGGGCCTTGCGCATTGGAACACCGATACAGATCTAAATGTTTACAATATGTATTATGATGGCGTTCAGCATAAACAAACCGTAAGATTTCTGATCGTTGCAGTGGCCTCCAATTCAATTCCAATGCCTTCTGCTTTCTATCGTATAGCTGTAAGTTAAATAGATATAAAAACACACGACACGCATTTCTCAAGTCAGGAATTCAAGAATTCACTAATTCCAGACAGTATTAATCACACACAATATGTTTCATCCTGCGATGTATTTTCTCTATCTTAAGCTCGCTGTCTCTTGCAGATATTATATAGTAAGCTCTCAATTTAACACAGAAAACATTACATAATTATTACATAAAAACGCCATAAAATACAAACCTGCAAAAAGTCACTGTGTTCAGTGAAGCTGTACAAGCCGGGATAAACCCAGAGAGGTGTGGGACTCCTTTTGCGGGGAAAAAAAAACACCAACAACCGAAAAAACAAAAATGCTCCGGAGATTGTGACTCGGGATCTCAGCGCCAGGCTGGAAACGGTACAGCGAAAAAATAAAAAATAAAAACCGCCCTTCCTTTCGCTTTAATGTATGTACCGAGATGCAATTGATTCAGACAGTACTAGTAGTATTCGAGCCGGATTCTTCTGAAATGCATTTTCACAATAAACTGCACTACTGTAAAAACTCTTCAAAGAGCGTTGCCTTTGCAATCGGTGCAGATTATACGTGAAAAAAGAGGTTTGCTTCTGTGTGCATCTTTGGCGCACACATTGCATTAGCCCCCAAAAACACAATAAGAAAAACACACACTCACAAAGTAGCTCTCTGCTATAGGCCGACTCCCGACCTTCTCTATGACGTAGAAGAATCGTGCGCTCTTATTGGACGCCTCCCGCTCGCCTCCCCTTTAACATGAATTTCTCTCGGCCAAGATGGCTGCACCCAAGAGTGTGCTATGGGGTTTACCGTCTGTCACGCTCTCTTTTAAACCGGCCGGTCACGGGATGTTTTGGGGGTTAACCCGGCGCACGATTGGGGTGTACTGGTCGGGATTAGTTTACAGCTACCGGAGCAGGCTGTAAGAATGACCCCGGGCGGGATACAACGACAGGGACATGCAGTATTTCTGCAGCCGTGTTGATCGGAGTGTGGAAGATAACCAGGAGCATCCTGAGAGTTTGAGGGGACTCCCAGCTATGGATAAATAACTCAAGGTGATTTAACTCGGGTCCTCTTTCCTTTGAATTACTTAGTCAGTTAGCAGACCCTTTTATCCAAAGTGACTTACAAAGACTTGGGGGTGATCTATGCATCACGACTGCTGCCGCAGAGTCACTTACAATAGAACCTTGGTTTTACATCTCATCCCAATCCTCTGTCCAAGGGAAAGGATCTGACCTGAGCCCTGAGAACTGCTGTCCCCTACTGTATATACAGTGTCAGTGTTATTATACGTGATACTGGATTTCACATGTTAACACAAATATCTGTATCTGTATCCGTATCTGTATCTGTATCTGTATATGTATATGTATATAATGTTTCAGGAGCACCATGACATTGAGTGCTGTTTAATGACTCTTAATGCTGTGTGGAGTTTGTGTTGCTGCCCGAGCCTGCAGTTTAATACATTGTTTAATCAGAGCTCAAGCTGTAGTGTGCTCTGAGATCCACCAGGTGGTAGTGTGGGACTGTTTACAACACGCTCACTGTTCAAAATGACAAAGGTGTAACTGCAGTTTTGAATAAGTGAGGATGACTCCCTTCTCTCTCTCTACTACTACTACTACTATTATTATTATTATTGTTGTTGTAAAGATTTGTATTATTATTATTATTATTATTATTATTATTATTATTATTATTATTATTATTTAGCAGACGCTTTTATCCAAAGTGACTTACAGAGACTAGGGGGTGAACTATGCATCACAACCATTCTTCCCCCTGTGCTTTCTCTTCTCTCTTCTCCCTCTCTTCTTGTCTCTTCTCTTTCTGTTCTTCGATTCGGCAGCATCTGAAGGAGCTGCAACCCGAGAGAGCGAGCTGGACGAACGTTTCTACACATGGGCGCTACCCAACAGCACCTCCACCCACAGTGAGAGCAGACACTGAGACTCCCCAACAGCACCCCCCCCCCTCCCACCTCCCCACAGTGAGAGCAGTCAGTGAGACTGCACAATGGTCCATATGATAATATACATACAAAACGGATTAAAATAAACGTAATAACATTTAAGCTTTTCTGCATAGCTGATTGGCAGTAAATTATCGGAACATTATGAAAAAAAACTCATTTTAATTTTTTGCTGCAGTATTTTGAAGCCGTAACCACCTACCAATCAAGAAAAAACACACATGATTGGTTAGTGATATATGGCAGGAACACATGTCACTTCAATTATTATTATTATTTATTTCTTAGCAGACGCCCTTATCCAGGGCAACTTACAATTGTTACAAGATATCACATTAGACATTATTTTACATTATACAGATATCACATTATTTTTACATACAATTACCCATTTATACAGTTGGGTTCTTACTGGAGCAATCTAGGTAAAGTACCTTGCTCAAGGGTACAACAGCAGTATCCCCCACTGGGGATTGAACCCACAACCCGCCGGTCAAGAGTCCAGAGCCCTAACCACTACTCCACTATGTAACACAATTTTTGTTCCTGGGTAGTAAGTGTTATTTCCTAATTGCTTATGCCTCAAAAGTATAGAAAATGGCTATTATTCCCCACAAACTTTGCTTTTGTGACCAGGACAGTGATATTTTGAAATTTACCTATTTCCATTGAGAAAACGGGCAAATTTGTGTCTTTTCGTTCACATAAAGTCAGAAAAAAACAACATATGAATCCAAATGAACATGTATTTATACTAAAGTAATACAAAAATGACTACAAAAGATTTAGAAGTGAGTAGTTTTTCGAGATTTACGATTATACTGTAAATCACTTTCACGAATCAGCCCCCAAATATAGTCTCCCATCATGTTCTCGTTATACTGTCATTGGTAGCGGCGTTCAAAGTCCAGTATATCCTGGTGGAAGCGCTTGCCTTGCTCCTCCGAGTACGCTCCCATGTTCTCCTTGAATTTATCAAGATGAGCATCAAGGATATGGACTTTGAGGGACATCCTACAGCCCATTGTGCCGTAGTTCTTCACCAGAGTCTCAACCAGCTCCACATAGTTTTCGGCCTTGTGATTGCCCAGGAAGCCCCGAACCACTGCGACAAAGCTGTTCCAAGCCGCTTTCTCCTTACTAGTGAGCTTCTTGGGGAATTCATTGCACTCCAGGATCTTCTTTATCTGTGGTCCGACGAAGACACCGGCTTTGACCTTTGCCTCAGACGGCTTAGGGAAGAAGTCTTGAAGGTACTTGAAGGCTGCCGACTCCTTATTTAGAGCTCTGACAAATTGTTTCATAAGGCCCAATTTGATGTGCAGTTGTGGCATCAGCACCTTCCGGGGGTCCACCAGTAGCTCCCACTTGACGTTGTTCCTCCCCACAGAGAACTCGGTCCGCTGTGGCCAGTCCCGCCTGTGGTAGTGCGCCTTGGTGTCCCTGCTGTCCCAAAGGCAAAGATAGCAGGGAAACTTGGTAAAACCGCCTTGGAGACCCATCAGGAATGCCACCATTTTGAAGTCTCAAAATGCGTCTGCCGGATGCTTGCAGCCTCTTGATGCCATCTCAGAAAAATGCAGATATGTATCCACTTAGGCAGCTGGAACTAAACTGAACTGGTGGGCTTAAGGTCCCTGTATTTATACTACTATTTATATTACTGGAACGTTCAAGAAAGTTCTAGAAGTTACTCCAAGTTTTCTCAGCACTGAATCTATCTGGAATGTTCTGGAAAATAGGTAAATTTCAAAATATCACTGTCCTGGTCACAAAAGCAAAGTTTGTGGGGAATAATATCCATTTTCTATACTTTTGAGGCATAAGCAATTAGGAAATAACACTTACTACCCAGGAACCAAAAAAAAAAAAAAAATGTTACACGGTGATGTATCGGGTGTGGTTTCAGTTAGGGGTGTGAGTAAATGAAGCGCTTTCAGTTTGACTTCGGTAACGCGTTTGTGCGACTGTGCCTTTGTGACCCCCAAATAAATATTAGTAAAAATTATAGATAATTTATAACGTTGCACTTATTAAGAGACACATTCATTTACTGCAACATACGCATTTCATGATCACATTTGGATTTGTTGTAAACAAAATATTACCCTTTTAAAATGACTCCTACGCGTTTTAATGCAGCACGGGCTGCAGCTGCGGTGGCGCCCACTTGTGACAGGTGGTTTACAGTGTGAGTTAGTGTTTTTAGAGGCAGCGATTGGCTATTTTAACAAAAGAAAATGTAGCTCACGTACATTTTTATTTGAATTGTGGTGTTATTTTAATATAATCACTTTTAACTATTGAAACTCAGTTAGTTCGGGGTGCGAAGTAAATCCAAGATGGACTTCCAGTTAAATAAGCAGATTGTTGCACATTTAATTAATGTTTTTGTTTGTTTGTTTGTTTGTTTGTTTTTTAAATAAGAATTACGTTTTTGTTTCAGATATCTTAAAGTTAGGTTAAAACTGATTAATACAATTAGATGTTTTTCTGTTTAAATCTAAAAATTCGGTTCACCACATAGATAATCAACATTCTCAGAACAAAAAATAAGCAAACAAAATAAAAGTAATAAATAAATAAATAAACAAATCGGTAATAAATACACTGCCTGCAAATTATGCAGAGAATGCTCGGTCATTAAAACGGTGACATTTTAAACACTGCACTGAAATTATAGTCTAATTCTGTGAGATCTGCGTTTGCAGTGTATATGGGCTATAGTTTTTAGATGGTTAAAAAAACAGATAAATGTGTTTATTGTTGGATTATCCTACGTACAGTTAACTAGGTGAACGAAAATGTATAGGAGACGAAGGACGTCCCTCTTCCGCGTCAGCGCCTCGCTGTTTACATTGTTCTTTTCATTTTAAGGATGTAAAGGCTTGTACAAGACTGTAGGAAATAATGATATGGATAAATGCACAGATATTAAAGAATCATACACAATGTTAGTATAACATACAAGTAGACAAACAGTTAGTGGAGCATTGACTTTAAGGTGGGCAGGTGGTTCCCCGTTGTTCTGTAGCATGACGTCAGGGGAATTCCAGACTGGTGAAATCTGCTGGAAAAAAAAGAGATTACAAAAAGGAAGACGCAGATCAATCTGGCGTTCACAACACGAGTCGAGGGATGCAAGACAGTTTATTTTAATGCTATATCGTCGTTGATATTAAAAGATTAAGAAAGATTAAGAAGCTAGACACGTGTCAGTGGATCAGACGCAGTACGGTAAACCTGTGGAAAGCACGAAGAGGCTATTTGGGTTGTTAATGTCAGCATTACACAGTAACACTCGGAACAAATTCGTATGTTTGCAAAATCCGATTTCAGCGTTAGTATCAACATCGCATTATGATTACCACAATTTAAGAACGGTAATTCGGGTTATTAATAAACAACATACAGTATCCGAAAACTAACATGAAAAATATGAGCGGAGGAGACGGAGACCCGGGCACGCCCCACACTGGTAAGAAACGCACGTGATTTTATCATTATTATTATTATTATTATTATTATTATTATTATTATCATTATCATTACTACTACTACTACTACTCACAGTTCCAACTAAAATAGGCCTACATAAAATGTTGAATGTGCCACCTTATAAATATGGTATGGTAAATAACATACATGCATTGAAATGCAGAAGTTTGATTTGTTTTAGATGATTCCAGCACCAATGCAGCTGATCACGGTGCACCTCAAATGCAGGACCCTGGTAAGATTCATGGGGGAGGTCTGTCCTTCCGGAAATGGGGTTGAACTTGTGTTATGATTGGAATGGTTTTCACCTCACAATATTATTTTGAAAAAAGTAATTACAGCAGTCATTTAAAACTCATTTTGATTTAAAATATCTTATATATGAATTATTGTAACATTTGTGGAAGAAGCAATGCAAACTATGGGCTAAGTAAAGCGTTGTAAATGTGTAACCATTAGCTAAAAAAAGGTAAACCAAAAATGTCTGACTTCTGAGCAATAACAGAAAGAGCATGTGTAGAGTTTTAAACCCTCAATTACATTTCATTTTCTTTTCTTTCTCTTTCTCTTTGCAGATGCAGAGCTAGGTGAGTATTCATTTCAATGGAATTTATTTGAATGACTGTTATTTGCTAGTCAGCAGTATTACACAAGACAACCCTGGTAAAGGCATGACCGCATGGCGCTGTCTGAAACTACTATAGGGAATGCAAACAAACTAGGCAGCCAACAAAGCACAGCTCAAAGATAAGGGGGATGCAGCCACAGAACACCCTGAATGGATCTAAAATAAAATTACCTTAAGCTTTATCTAAGTGCAAATTGGGTCTGAGAAACAGGTTTGTGTCATGGCTGTGTAAAGTCAGTAAACTTTTCTGACTGTGGTGCTCCCACAGGTTTGAGAGGCAAAATCATTAGTCAACTAACTCACCCTGCTTCTGGCCATGTTGACAGTTGCAGCACTGCCCTTTGACCTCCAGGGGGCAGTAGCGTGCCAGTATCCACTGTGGAACTCCTGGGTGTAAAGAGGCGATTGGCTCAGAAGTCAAAGGACACCCACTGACCTTCAGTTCTCCTAAACTGTTGTGGGGGGGATGAAACAAGTAGACATTCTAAAATTGGGGAGAACAAAAAGGGGTATAAAACCATTGGGCGCTTTAAATTAATAAAGAAAGTAACTCTGCCTTGCTGTGCCATGACATGCAAACACTTAGTGAGGTAAACTTTGATAAGGGGTACAGTGGAACGGTTTTTGAAGTTTTGTTTATTTCCTTCTAGAATTAATCAATGAATACATCAATGAAGATAAAGGCTTGAGGCAGATATTGCCAGGCCCGCCGCCGCCACCCTTCTCACTGCTGGAGACGGTGACAACATCCCAACTCATACCCAGGAGCACCAAGGCTGTCAGCTCACCACAACCACAGGTACAGCGCCAGGCATTCAAATCCATTCCAGAGAAAACCAGGCTGTGGTTGCTATAGCACTCAATGCACAGTCCCCTCCTCTTGCTCAACATCTTGTTATGAGTTTCATGAGTGTGTAAATATTTATTTTCTTTTATGGATTGCTGCTTGTTTTATTTGATGAAGCTGGTGTCGAATAACATCTACTGGAAACATACTGTAGCCAATCACAAAGGGGTCCTGGCTAACAGAATACTTCAAGACATCGAGGGGTCTTTAATGTGCAGTTTTGAAAGAAACATATGATATCACAAACATATATTTTCTTTTTCAAACATCTTAAAACAGTTCTCAGTTTGCTTGTGTTGCCTTCCAGGAAATGTGTTAGACTTGCACTTCCCAGGTCATTTCACCCCAATGTCTTCAGGGTCAAGCATCTTACTGGCTGCAAAGCCTGTCAGTCAGTAGGGAAGCAGCTGGTTGGTGACTGACAGGAAAGAAGGCCCTGAAGGGGGACGGGACAGGACGGGGGGGGGGGGGGGGCAGTGTCACTCTAGTTGCATCAGAAGCAAGGCCTGCAAACGTAAGTCTTTAACACAGTGTAACAGAGACCATGATTTCAAATGAAAATACAGACCACCTTAATAAAAAGAGGCTGCGGTTGCCTTGGAACTGGACAGAGAGCTTGGCTCTAGTAAAAAAAGAACTGGTTGTTTTGCTCCAGTTCCCAATAAGGAACGCCCCTGCTTCTGTTCTCCTATTGGCTACTTCTTTGTCTGCTGACTTCCTGGACAGAAGCTTTCATTTTCTGTTTTGCCCACATTAGCTGTAGCTGCCTGGCACCTCAACGCATTGTTAAACTGTGAAACTGGAGAAGCCACGCTATTTACCAACACAGCAGCTTGTTAAACCGATTTGAGAATTCCATCTATATTCCTGGAGATGTGAGTGCATTGTGCAACGTCTTGACATTAAATGCTTTTGTATTGAACATGTTTTTATCAACTTTTTTTCCAAGAATGATAACAATCAAAAGCTCTGTTATGCTGTGGTTTTAATGGGATTCAAGTGCATTGTTTCAGATGCATTGATTCCTCTGAACCCCATTGAGCTGGCACGTAGATTCTGCACATTTGTTTCTGGGTTTTACACAATTACAAAATTATCCATTCCCTGTGCATGTAAACCTAGTAATTGGGATCTTTATGTAGTATATTTTTACCTGATTGTCTCATGTTTTGGATGGATGGAGATGTTATGTGCATGTGGAAAACCTGTTATGTATACAGTATGTCTCAGGGCAGGTGTATTGCAACTTGTAATAAATATGAAAGACGTATCTGTTAATTATTGATTAGGAATGTTTAGTACAGTAGTACATTCTATAGGTCGAGAGGTGTTTATTTATAGTTTATTCATAAAGTAGTGGCTGTGAATTAAGCAGCACTGCTTCAGTTATTTGATGCTTGTTGATTATCCAATAACACAGTTAATCACATATTCTGGCTATTATCAGTAACTGAAAATGTAATTATAGCTCACCCCCCAGTCCTGGGTTTCAGAACTCAATTAGGAATATGATTTAGATTTTAAGGAGACAGGAGTTTGAGACCCAGCTCTAGCTCCATGAACAACTCCTACCAGTAACCCTGTAAACTATTCATGCTGTGGAAAGAGATTTCAGAGCATATTTTGCAGGAACCTGGTTTCTCAAATTTAATAATACAGTGCTCTCTAATTCGGTTCATTCACCGTTACGCCATGTTCAAAGTAAATCTCACATGTGAATATTGAATATTTAACAATCTGTGTAAGGAATATTTTTAAAAGATTCAGTGCACTATTCAAATATAGTGTTTTAAAACAGTATGTTCACATATATGATTTATACATATATGTAAGAACATAAGAAGAACATAAGAAAGTTTACAAATGAGAGGAGGCCATTCGGCCCATCTTGCTCGTTTGGTTGTTAGTAGCTTATTGATCCCAGAATCTCATCAAGCAGCTTCTTGAAGGATCCCAGGATGTCAGCTTCAACAACGTTACTGGGGAGTTGGTTCCAGACTCCCACAATTCTCTGTATAAAAAAGTGCCTCCTATTCTGTTCTGAATGCTCCTTCATCTAATCTCTATTTGTGACCCCTGGTCCTTGACTCAGACCGCCACATAGTCTTCTTTGTTCAAGACTGAATAGATTCAATTCTTTTAGCCTGTCTGCATACAACATGCCTTTTAACCCTGGAATAATTCTGGTCACTCTTCTTTGCACTCTTTCTACAGAAGGAATATCCTTTTTTGTAGCGAGGTGACCAGAACTGAACACAATATTCTAGATGAGGTCTTACTAATACATTGTAAAGTTTTAACATTACTTCCCTTGATTTAAATTCAACAGTTTTCACTATATATCAGAGCATTTTTGTCCTTTTTTATAGCTTCCCCACATTGTCTAGATGAAGACATTTCTGGGTCAACATAAACTCCTATATCTTTTTCATAGATTCCTTTTTCAATTTCAGTGTCCCCCATGTGATGTTTATAATACCCATTACCTTACACTTTTCTCTATTAAATGTCATTTGCCATGTGTCTGCCCAGTTCTGATTGCTGTCTAGATCATTCATTTTGATAACCTTTGCTGCTGCAACAGTGTTTGCCACTCCTCCTATTGTTATGTCATTTACTATACCAGAATCTAAGTCATTAATGTACATTAGGAAGAGCAGAGGACCTAATACTGATGCCTGTGGTTCACCACTGGTTACCTCGCTCCATTTTGAGGTTTCTCCTCTAATCAGTACTTTCTGTTTTCTACATGTTAAGCACTCCCTAATCAATGTGCATGCATTTCCTTGGATCCTACTGAGTTCAGGTTGAGAATTAATAATCTTTTATGCGGGACTTTGTCAAAAGCTTTCTGTAAATCTAAATAAACCATGTTGTATGCTTTGCAATTATCCATTGTCGATGTTGCATCCTCAAAAAAATCAAGCAGGTTAGTTAGACACGATCTCCCTTTCCTAAAACCATGCTGATGCTACTGTTACCATACAGGTAAATTTCCATTTTGGATCTTATTATAGTTTCCATAAGTTTACATATAATATAAGTTCTGCTTATTGGTATGTAGTTACCTGGTTCGGTTTTATCTCCCTTTTTGTGGATCAGTATTAAGTTTGCAATTCTCCAGTCTGTCGGTACAACCCCTGTCTCAAGAGAGTGTTGCATGATCTTGGTTAGCGGTTTGTAAATAACTTCTTTCATTTGTTAAAGTGGCGACTATTTGACTATTTTTACCTTGACGATTTGTCAAATCAGTAGTATGTCTACCCCTGGTATGAGTTTCATAAACCAGGATTGGGTGCCAGTGTCAGTTTGTGGATCCCTTCAGTACTGACCTTCTGCTCTTTCCTCCTACAGCCAATCGTAAACACGATCTTATCACATCACAGCATTGGGCAAGTGTTAACCGGCGGGGCAGGGATGAAGCGTCGGTCAGGGGCGAGCCAGCCCCCCCAGCAAGTGACCCGGTGCACAGCACTGCGCAGTGGCAGTAGGAGGCTGGTCCAGCATGAGGGGCCAGCGCTGCCCTATGGAGACACATGCACTCAAGGGCTGGAGGAGTTCCTGAACCTGCCCAAGCTGCTGATCACAGAGCAGCCCAAGCAGAGGGGGATGCGCTTTCGCTACGAGTGCGAGGGTCGCTCTGCAGGCAGCATCCTGGGGGAGTCGAGCAGCGAGCAGAACAAAACCCTGCCCAGCATTGAGGTTAGCACCAGCTACTGTACACTCAGAGCTTGTAACAGGAACGTGTAAGAGCTATACCACAGAGACAAGGGGTGGTCTCCTTTTCATTGACCTGTAAACTTCATTTTTTAAATTGTTTTACTGGTATTCTGGGGGTAGAATGAGAGAGACTGTGTGTATGGTTTTCCCATTTGTTCTTCGTAAGAGATGACAGGCAGTCTGGAAGTAAATACCTGAGTGGAGCACACAGGTGTAGACGGTGAAGCAGATGTTAATGGCTGGATGCATTAGCCTAGTTTATTTTTATTTTTTTTCCATGGACTCCAGGTATTCAGACGCCGAATTTAAACACAACAGACTTGCTAACCCTTAAGAACACACTTTACCTGCTCCTAGCTGCACCTACGCTGTTTTTGCCTTTATATATATATGTATATATTATTATTTTTTTTACACTGTTAAATAGAAAGTTTATCTCAATCACAGAACTGCACACTGTGGGATTCAGAAGCACATCCCAGTATATCAGAGTGTGGCATTGCTGTGCAGTGTGTCACCTCACTTGTGTTGTCCTGATTGCTGTGGTTTTGTTTCTCTCAGGTGCAGGGCTGCATTCAGCAGGTGAAGAAGGTAAAAGTGACGGTCTCGCTGGTGTGCAAAGACATTCCTTACAGACCTCACCCGCACAGCCTCGTGGGTAAAGACTGTGAGGACGGTATTTGTGTGGTGAGCTTCAGCCCCCGGACCAACAGGAAGCACAGGTACCCTTGTCCAGCACTCGCTGACTAGTGTTAGCAACCAGCAATGGGTTTAGGTGCTACAGAACACTCTGTGAAGTGTGCAAGAAACTCACTGGCTTACCATTGCTATGTCCTGTAATGTCCGTATCGCAGCGTTATATTTTTAGGCATATTGTAAATGCTTAACATTTTAAATCTTGCATCATAGATCATAAATCAATTGGGCAATACATTTCTCAACATTTACCTGGGTTTTCTCTTTAAGGTTCGTGTCCAGATCACGCTCCCTCCTGATGCAATGCTGATTTTCTGCTCCCACAATACACCTCTCATTTCAATCAGAGAGGCAGCATTGTGATGTTTAGAAGAAAAATTCAATTTCTTCTGTGAATTCCTTCCTTGATTTCTAATTTAAAAATATCAAAACATTTGAGAACATGTTGAAAACAAATTGCTGCAGTATGGATAGACAGGATGCAGCAAAAGTAATGTATTTCTTTTAAATACTTATGGGGGTTCTGGAACACTTTAATCAGTTATTGATCAATGTGTCTTTTATTGTACGAGACTCAATTAAAAATGAGTTTATTCCTGTATGAATAAATTAAAGAAATACCCAGAAATATGTGTTTTTTGTGCATTGCTAGAATAAAACTTTTAATTTGTATTTATTTTGTGATGAGAAATGGCAAAATCGAATGAATGGCAGAATCAAATAAAAAAAATCATTAGTTTTTAATAATAACATTTTATCAAAACAGTTATTATAATACAGTGCTCTCCTTCAGAGCCCTTTACCACAGTAACTGTGCATGGTAATTTTGCAGTTTTCCCATGCTTATACTATGCATTTGTACTCTGCAATAGTTTACTATTGTCTTATATGCTTTACCATACCTCTCTGTGCTTTACAATGCTTCCCTATGCTTTACCAGACCTCTTTGTGCTTTACAATGCTTCCCTATGCTTTACCAGACCTCTCTGTGCTTTACAATGCTTCCCTTTGCTTTACCAGACCTCTTTGTGCTTTACAATGCTTCCCTATGCTTTACCAGACCTCTCTGTGCTTTACAATGCTTCCCTTTGCTTTACCAGACCTCTTTGTGCTTTACAATGCTTCCATATGCTTTACCAGACCTCTCTGTGCTTTACAATGCTTCCTTATGCTTTACCAGACCTCTCTGTGCTTTACAATGCTTCCCTATGCTTTACCACACCTCTCTGTGCTTTACAATGCTTCCCTATGCTTTACCATGCTTTCACTATGCTTTATTACACTTTACTATGCTTTTACTACAGGACACTTTTATAAGGGAGGTAAAAGACCATGCAATTTGTGTTCGCCTTATAACAAGAATACCAGTGCAATGGCTTCATGGGGAAAATGCTTTATAACTAGTCCCGCAGTATAAGGCAATGTCTTGTAACGAGGGAACACTGCGCTGTGTATAATCATTTTCACATGCATGTTTCCAGTATTTTGTGAACACATTTTTTGCTTCTTGGTTTTGAAAATTAAAGTGTTCTCAATAGTTATATATATATATATATATATATATATATATATATATATATATATATATGTATGTATATGTATATGTATATGTGTGTATATATATATATATATATATATATATATATATATATATATATATATATATATATTTATGTATATGTATATGTATATGTGTGTATATATATATATATATATATATAAATATATTATTCATCACTATTGCATGTGTACTAAATGCATTGATTATTACCTCTCGATTAGGACATTGGTTACGGATTGCACCTATTGTACCATTTTCACTCCTTCCCAGATTATTGTGGATCTACAATTTTATGAATAGAAATGTCTCTAACTTTCTCCCTTGATCAATGCTCAGATCTGTTCTTTCTTTGTGGGTTCTTTTTAGCTTCTCAAACCTCGGGATCCAGTGTGTGAGGAGGAGAGAAGTCAGGGCAGCGCTTGAGAAGAGACGCAGCCAAGGCATTGACCCATTCAACAGTAAGGCGCTATATTCAGAAGAATTATTCCATGAATCTTACCTGTGTTGCAGTTCTATTGGCTACATGGGTCTCAAATGTGCAGTTTCGAAAGAAACACATATTCTAGCAAGCTTGTATTTTAAAACATGATGTCTAATACTAGTAGGCCAAAAAAGTTTATTTGCCTTATTTTCAGGATATCTGTTATACTAGCACTTCCTGGGTCATTTTACCTCAACAGTGTCTTATCTTCCAACAGACAGGTAGACAGGCAAGCAGGCTGGCGTGGTGGGTACTTTAATGACTCATTGCGAGCACAGGAGTCTGCTGGTTGGCTGTGGCACTTCAGGATAGTGCAGACTAGGGTGGTGGTTTTGTAATCTGGTGCTTCACCCACAGTTTTTCAGTGCTGACTGTTAGGGTGTGAGTAATGTGACTCTTATTTAGTCCTTGTTTTAGAAGGCTCACAATATTTTTTCTAAGAAAAGTACCAGCCACCTCATTACCTGCTATCACGACACACTCTTTATCCCAAATGGAAAAGTATTTGCTTTTTTTACATCTACAAAGACCCCTTTAGAAAGCTATAAAAATCCCCTGCAGTGCTCCATGCCAGCTCTCTGAGTCTGCAGGGTGTGTATGTGGAAGGTGCTCACAGGTCTAGCTGTAGTCTGTAGGTACTGAGCTTGTGCAGAGCATCTTGGGGCTTTCCATGAAGCCCCTTTTTGCAGCACAGGACACTTTTCGTTCTGTTGCTTCAAATGTAGATTTTCTGTGTGCAAAGCTGCAAACAAATACATTAAAAAATGCTAGTAAACACAAAAGGCAACAATTTTTTTACATATAAACATCTTCAGCATCGTTGACCTAAAAGGAATAGCCCTTTTATTCTATCGATGGAAAAGTTTGAACTCCCCCACAGTGAACATATCTCAAGCCTGTCTGGTCTGGATGGAGCATCCTTTCTCTTAGGGGTGAGGGAACAGTTCAGTCTTGTGCCTTCCCAGGACTGGAGGGAGTACCAATTGGGCCCTCTTTCCATTTGAGTTACTTCAGCCAAGAAATATATACAGATAGTGCTGGTAAATGTTTTAGACATTCTACAAAATGCATGTTCTCGCCAGCACATTGGTGGAAATTAAATATTTAATCCCTAAATATACATACACACATACAGACATACAGACAGACATGGCAGACATGCTTACAGTCAGACGGTCAGACATGGATGGCTGTCATACATATTCTTTCCCTTTGTAGCTGCCCAGTCGAGGAGCATCGATGATGTGGAGATGAATGTGGTTCGGCTGTGCTTTCAGTGCGAGGTGCTGTTCGATTCAGGAAAAAAAAACAATTTGACCCCTATTGTATCTGAACCCGTATTCGACAAAAGTACGTAACTTCAGCTCTGTTCCTTTCTAATATGCTTTTTATTTCTATATTTTTGGAATATCATCTAATTTCTTAACTGTTTAATATCTTATTATGCCTTAACAAGAGAGTGCAACAGATGTTCCAGAATTCATTATTTATAAATGCTATGAAAAAAAACCCAGTTCAAAATCATATGGTGTGCCTTCACTTACAAATGGATATCATACATATTAGATGGGATTGACTGGGATTATTTTGTTTGTTGCTTTTGAAAAGACTCCTGGAAGCTGAATTTCACTAAGGGAATTTAACTGTGATTTTATATAGAGATTTTAAACTTGCTGGTTTCATGTTGTTTGTAACAGAGGCCACAACAACATCGGAGCTGAAGATAAGCCGATTGAACACTTCCCGAGGGCCATGCTCAGGGAAGACTGAGATCTACCTGCTGTGTGACAAGGTGCAGAAAGGTAGGTGTCTCTTCCTGTGGGACACTTTTCTCATGTGTAAATGCCTCTATCATGAGTACTATCCTAGCAGACACTAAAATACAGTGAAACCTGCTTGTGACAACTACTCCTATACCAAATACTGTGAAACCTGCTTTTGACAACTACTCCTATACCAAATACAGCTGGTGTGGCATTATGTATTTCTTCCATCTTTCCTAAAAAGGCGTGTTGGGTGCACTCCATGATGGTATGTTGGATTGTTTGTTGCGCTGCACCGCAGCTGCATGTTAGGGATTGAGCAGCGTTCCACTTGTTCACTAAGTAGACACATCTCCCGTGTCCAGTTCGGAGACGATTTAGCTTGACCCATGTTTTCTTGGGTAAGTTGAAGCCTGCTGGTTCCATTGTAGGGTCTATTATTCCAGTGTCATCCGGGGAGTTGATTGTCCATTTGGAGATCAATGTATCTTGGACATCAGACTGTTTTTCGGCAAGTAGCTCAGCGGTTTTCCAAGGAGGTTTTTGTGATTTTAGTCTATTAGGGCCAGGTTGTTGCAAACCTGCTTATGACACCTACTCCTATACCAAATACAGTGAAACCAGCTTGTGACAACTACTCCTATACCAACTGGAAGTGTTTAATATTGATACACTGTCCATTACCTAAGTTGTTATAGTTTTTTATCAAGACTTTATTAGGACTTGTACCTGACACAAGGTGGCATCGACTCCATGGTGGCGTCGAAGGTGCTGGAAGAAGTCTCGAGGGATCCATACAGATATTAATATTTCATGCAGTTGGTGCATAGGGTTAGGGTTAGGGCACAGGCTCATGAGAACGATCGTTCATCCCAAACAATCGGGATACAATCAGTCAATAGGGTAAAAGTGCAGCATTGCTGGGTGGCTGCAACAGTGCTAAACTAAACTTCTGCAATCTTAAAATAAATTGACAAAGTTAATCCTAACCAATGCTTTACTGTAAGTGCAGCACAGAAACCAGGATCAGAGGACACAGCTGGAAATAAGTGGAGATAGACTTAGGACAGTGGGAAGGAGACACTTCTTCACACAGAGAGTGGTGAGGGGATGGAAGGGGCTGGAATGGGATGAAGCAGAATTACTTGGGTTCTTTTAAGACCCAACTTGATAAAGTTCAGCTACTAGGAACTCAAAGAGCTTAGATAGGCCTAATGGGATCCTCTCATTCATTACATTTCTTATGTTCTTATGTTCAGCCTTCCAGAGTCATCAAGGGGACCCAGGGTGTCGAGGAGAACATCAGGTAGACAGGTCCTAATTAAGTGGGTTGGCGGTGTTAACACAAACTGTGTCCACTGATTTTTTTGCAGACGATATAGAGATTATTTTCAGTCTGGAGGGCTGGGAGGCGAAGGCGGAGTTTGCCCAGACTGACGTCCACAGACAGATCGCCATCGTGTTCAAGGCCCCACCCTTTAATGATCTCGACATCACCGAGGAGGTGGAGGTCAACGTGCAGCTGCGGCGCGTTTCTGACCACATGGACAGCGAACCCGTCAAGTACACCTACCTCCCAGAAAACCAGGGTATGAGAAAATAAACCGCTAGACTCACCCCTGGGATTGTGTCTGCTTGCAGCCGACCCCTGAGATATATCTTTGAATGGTTGAAACTGTGTTGTTTTTAACATGTTAATCAGGGTAATCATGATCAAAGATTTGAAGCGGTCATAATGGATTCGACAGAGGGAAGGAGCTACCTAGTCATGTTGTTGAGACAGAATCACTGGGATCCTTTAAGACCCTACTCAACAACGTTTGGAGATCAGTCATCTACTAGGAACTGGATGAGCACTGATGGACCAAATGTTCCTAAATTCATTTTTATATTTGTTTACCTGAATGGGTTCAAAAAGTAATGATTTGAAGTGACGGATAAAGAAGTGAAACTGTTCAGTGGATATTTGAATTTACTAACTTGTTTAAAATTTTCAGATCCATATGATGTAAACAGGAAGAGGAAAATGGCACACTCGAAGTTGAAGGTAGAAATCGACGACACAGGTTTGTGCCCCTGCTGTTTGTGTTGCTGCCTTGGTGTCAGTCATTCAGAGCTCCATCTTCATCTAATAGAGATTATTACTGTGCAGCTAATGACAAGCATGAAATTATTAGTGCAGCTATGGACAAACGATTTGCATCACTCTATAGAATTGACTCATTTTGCTTCATAAAGTCGAATGAAACCTGCTGAATAATGTTTTGTTAACATATTGAATTGCATTCTGCTTTGTAGTTTTCCATATAATTAACAAATTAACATGAAGTACTGTACTACTATTATGGCTTCTGGTAGACTTTTGCGATATCATGTTGTAGATTCTTTGATTACATGAAAATAAAATATCTAAATTATATATATATATATATATATATATATATATATATATATATATATATATATATATATGTGTAATGTTTTTAAATTGTCTCAATCCTAAAATTCTAGGTGATGCAAGACTTTTGGCCATAGCTGTAGAAGCCTGTGTGTAGGCAACCTTTTTTATAACCTTTTGTTTTGTTTAATCATTTGTTTATTAATAAATAAAATTGGGGAGAGAGAATTTCTCTTCTAAGGATCACAGTGTATCCAGATCACGCTCCCTCCTTCTACAGTGCTGGTTTTCTGCTCCCACAATACGCCTCTCAGTCAGAGTGGCAGCATTGTTGAAGAAAAATATCTCTTTCTCCTGGTGAAGATTCCTGAGTAAAAAGTTATCAAAACAATCAGGATGATCTTAAAAAGAAATGGCTGCAATATGGGCAATGCTGGATACAATGCCTGCCTGACCACTGGCCATCCTGGAACAAGCACTGAGCAGAATATGTAAAATATCTCCTAACATGCTGTTTCTAAAATAGAGGCGTTAAAATTGCATTTATCATGATTTTGAGAAACAGACCAAGAAATGATCTTTTAAAATACATTTTAGAAAATTGATTAATTATTACTGCACTGTAAGTGTTATCCAGTAAAAACTTGGTGCCTGACTGTCGAACAGAAGACATTTTGATGGAAACATCACTGTTAATAATGTTTTTTCAATGTGAAAACAACATCAGAAGAGAAGGAAGACAATTGTTCCATTTTATTTAACACAGAGTAGATATTTTGATGGAAATGTCACTGATGAAACTTAAGAGAAAAGCATTGTAGAGATTTAGTGATTACAATAATTTCTTACCATAATCAGCCTCACCTTTATGTGTGCGTTAATGTCTGTGAGAGTGGATCACAATTTTATACTGACCTTCATTCCTACTCTTTTCTAGAACAAATAGTCCATCTGCCAGGTCACTTCCCTGCCAGTGATTGGTCTGCCAGACACCCACCAAACCATCTTCCCAATATAAACCAGTCAGATACTGTATTTCTTGAAGATGCATTCAACAGTTATCTCGATGAACCCAGATTGCAACTCGGGGACAACTTGACCCCAGAGTCAGACTTGCCTTCTTGGACTCTCTTAGAAAATCAGGAGATGCACGACTACAATGATATCCAACTGGGTGTTGAGAATAACATGGACTTAACCACTACAATGAACATGTGCATCCACGCCCTGGGAAAAACAAATGACTTCTTCAACCAACCGCTTGCGTACTTTGATCCTTCCTTCCAGCCACAACCCGTCATGGACCATCAGTTTCAAGCATGTCCGAACTATAACCTCAGCATGAATGGTAACAATGAGCTGGGCCTGGGGCAAGGCAGGTTTGCAGGGTTGCTGGAGCAAAACCACAGAGACACAGAAGAGGAGAAGAACACCAAGATGGAAGACTGAGAACCTGTGAGCAACTGCAGCCAGAATTCATCTGGGATTGTTTGTTTGTATAGATACTTCACTCAAGGGAAGTTCAATTGTAGCTGACAATTTCATTTCGCTGGCAATTCTCAAGGCACCAGAAAGCTGAACAGGCCTTTCAAGCCTGGTGCCTGAGCTAAAGCCCAGAGGACTGCACTTGAGGAAATGTAAGGCTTGGCTGCTTTAAGACAGATTCAGATAAGACTGGGTAGTATGTGTAAACCCAAGCATGCTAGACAACAAGGGGACCAGTGACTCTGTTGCTGCTTGGTTACAATTGCTTTTGTACATAGTCACAACTACAGTTCCATTTGTGCTTGCAATTAGATACACCTGTTGAACTGGACATTGTTTTAGACCATATGAGCTTGGAGTGGGTGGAGAATAAAAGGGAGTTTGGGGGCTGTATTTGAGTTGTTTTGTTACATACCAGTAACTGACGCTCCAGGTACAATTCTAGCCCCTCCTCTCCCCCAAGTCATACAATTTAAAACTGCTTACTTTAAATAGTTTTTAGACATTTGTAAGAGCACTGTAAATATTTTAAAACCATTAAAAAAACTACATTTGATTTTGTCACTTTTTTTTTTTTTTGGCAAGGGAATACTTTTTACTGGCTACTAGAATTGCACTTCCAATTGGAACAGCAACTACACTTATAAGATTGCCGAGTATGTCAATGACAAAACATCTAAACCACAACATGTTGTATAAAAACAGATTAGGTACATTAACATCATGCTTTGTCTTTTTTTAAAATTTTGATTTAATGACTTGCAATATGTTTAAGTGTCTGGTTTACTAGAGATAGCCACCGAACACTTAAACATGCAAGAAATGTATCTATTAGAAGATCTATGTTTGTATATTATTTCCAAATTTAAACAAACATTTGAGTATTCTTTATAATTAGTCATTTATTACATTTAAAAAAGGTCCGGTGTAGAACAAACCTAACGATACCCGATCAAATGATTCATTCTGAACCAAGGAGAGCAGCACTCCTCTGTACAGGAGAACTTGTTTACTTCAGACATCAGACATGGTTTCCTTTGCATGATATCTTTTTGATAGTCATTTATAAATGTTATATAAAATGTAAAATGTTTTAAAATAAATCTACGTTTTAGCAAACATTTCTATTTTAAAACATGGTATTTTGCACTACACTAGGGTAAAGAAGTCCCTGTGGTGAAACAACCTAGGAAGTGCAAGTGGAAGAGATTTTCTGAAGGGCAAGGCAAGCATACATGTTCTTTCAAAACTACGAGACCTCTACAGTGAATGCAATTGTATGATAGGTAGGACTTATGGGGGACACACTCCTTCAGCATCTAAGCACCAGTCTATACAAACTCAGTGTTCTTGACTATGTAAAGCATCTCTGTGAAGCCTGAAATATTATTACTGGATGTCCTCCAGAGAGCTGTCGCTGTCAGCAGGTTTCAGTTCCCTTTTAAATAGTAACCTTTAGTAACAGTGTGTCGCATTCAGGGAATAACAAGGTTATATAAATATTCTTTTTTTTTTTTTTTTTTTTTTTTTAAATGTAGTCGTCGCCAATTATTTTTACCCCGGTTTTCACCCCAATTTAGCATGCCCAATTATTATCTGTATCCCCGGCTCACCGCTCGCAACCCCCCCGCCGACTCAGGAAACGGAGGCTGAAACACGCGTCCTCCGAAACGTGCTCCTTCCAAGCCGTCATTTTTTGCACTGCAGATCCACAGCAATGCCACCAGACCTATAATGCCGGCAGACAACACAGGCGCCCTATCGGCCACGGGGGTCGCTGATGCGCGGTGAGCCGTGGATTCCCCTGCCGACCTAAGCCCTCCCTACCCGGGCAGCGCTCAGCCAATTGTGCGCCGCCCCCTAGGAACTCTCAGTCACGGTCAGCTGTGACATAGCCTGGATTCGAACCAGCGATCTCCAGGCTATAGGGCACATCCTGCGAGGAGCGCCTTTACTGGATGCGCCACTCGGGAGCCCCCATATAAATATTCTTTATGAATCTGACTGAAACTTGGCCTTAACCCTGCGACAGCTGGAATTCATTTTCCTTTCCTCGTATTGCAATACGAATTTCACACAGTGGGGCATTAAGCACAATGAAAGGTTGTTATTTGGGTTTCTTTATTAAGCTTTTGAGGGTTCCTAGTGAGACAAAAGATATTACAGTTAGATTAATTTACAGTATCCATAATACGGACGGAAGTGCAGGTGCAGTTGCAGACGATTAATATATAAATGTAATTTTAATACCCCAAGCAGTTTTAAACTGTAGTGCACAGACTGCAAAGTCTTATTGAACGTTGCATTCACAAATAGAGCACCAGACATTGTCAAATATATGCTTTATTCATTTTTTTTTTTTTTTTAAGTTTCGACAAGTCAAGCTATTCGATTATTTTTACCGCAGCTATTAGTTGAATCTATCCCTACCCTGTGGTCTGGACCTACATAGCAATGCTAATAAAGTCTGGCTTCAGAGTCTCCATGTCAGCTCATGTCCAGTGAGATAAAACCAGGTGTAGGGCTCTAACCATTCATCTTGTATCGATGAACCGTGATGCTTTCTTTACATGGTATAGCGTAGTGTAATAGAGGTATGAATCGTTTGTATCAGGATACAAGACCAAAAGGACAACAAATCTCATTGTAGTTCACCAGGTGGTTCTTGAATGAAGATAAACAAATGCTGGATGGAAGTATATTCTTCGATGCACTGTACTACAAATTCAAGTTTAATTTTGCAATAGGGAAGGTATTTCCTTAATCATCAATTTCTAAAGACTTGGACCAATTCCATTTTGACTAGTTACGCAGCAATTTTTTTCAGTTTAAGTAGTACTTTGTTCAATTAAGTAATTTAGAGATAATTTGGAACAAAAATCTGAAAACCTTGCAGGTCTCCTGGACCAGAGCTGCCCACTTCTGGTGTAATTGAACAAATGAACTTGCTAAATTGATCAACCACTTACATTCTTCAGAAATTGATTTCAGGGTTACCTGCTGGATTGTGGCTCTCCAGGACCAGTGTTGGCCACCCCTGATATAGACCAAGGCTGCCAATGTATGGCTCTTTAAAAGTACATCTAGCACCAAACAGTCAAATAAACAGTGTCAGCTAACCTTGGGACCTGGTAGTCGACTAATCGCCCATCTCGAGATTGTGAGTCGTAAAGCCTTTCAGGTGGATGGAAGAGCATTGACCTTATACACTCTAACACACTCTATTACAACATCTAACTTAATTACTTATTGGCATGAGGAAAGAGACCTCATCCTCATTTTCAAACTGAGAGAGCAGTTACAGTACATGTTACAGACAGATGTTGCTGTTCCCACCAGTACAGTACAACCAAGTCTTTGTTACTGAACTGCACATTATTACAGTATCACTTTAACTGACCTTTTCATTTCCAGAACTGTGCATTTAAATACTACCTGCTCTCAGCTTTACACACTTATGATGGTGACGCATTCACAAAGCTTCAGCTCTGAAAAGCTTTCTTCATTATGTTCTAGGATGGTAAATCTGGAAAAGTTTAATTCCTAATGATATTTTATACATTAAAAACATAAATATAGCTTGTGATCTGATTATTGCAAAGACAAATTAATTTGTTTTTTAATGGGTTTAAGCATCATGAGTGGTAATCTCATATGTTATAGTAATTTATTTATTTCTTAGCAGACCCCCTTATCCAGGGCAACTTACAATTGTTACAAGATTACATCAGTTACATCAGTAATCTCATATGTTATAGTAATTACATTGGTAATCTCATTTTATAGTAATTACATTGGTAATATCATAGTTTATAGTAATTACATTGGTAATATCATATTGTATAGGGCCCAATATTGCTTGATTTGATTTTAAAATATAATTTTCTATACTGTATTTCTTGTTTCATTAAAACAATACAGTCGCTTAGTATCGTATCTGTTAACATCATCCTCCGATTTGTATCCCCATCTTGAAATGAATAGGAATCAATAGGACAATGTAGACCCCTTTGTGCACATTACAATGTATCCAGTCAGAACTACTCTGGTGATTTTAAACATTGTAATTAATAGGTAGTTAGTATTTCCTATAATCTTCCTCTTTTGAGAAGTGGGTAAGCATGTATTACTGTACATCTGGAATGGATGGTACTTTAAAAGAAGGAGGTGTCCAGATGCATATGCAGCCCCACAATTTACACCGGCTCTCCTTGACTGCACTGTAACAGCAACATAATTCAAAGATGAGACCTGTTTTCATACTGTATATTGTAAATACACTGCATTCATAATGTAATACCTATGTAACTACAGTAAAGCAGGTCTTACTCATGAATTAAGAAGGAATCACTAATAGATTTGCTGATTAGTGCATGAATAACAATGCCACTGTCAGCCATGTGCTGAATGAAAAGCTCTTTATGGTTGTATAATTAGGCTAATTGGTAATTATGGAAGTTACTTATTGTAAGTATCATTCATCATACGTTTTCCCTTTGCTCTGGGGCAATAAACCAAGGAAAATTTACAGTACAGGAATTATAAACAAAAATATTTTTTAAACATTTTAAAAAACTAACACTCTAAACAACAGTGATCACCATATTTTTTCACATTGTACACATTTGTAACTAATTAAAACAAATTTCTAAATCTCTAACAGAAAGAATATTCTGCTTCTGAGGTAACTTTTATTTCATTCCTAACACCTCTCACCTCTGAAGCCACCCATTTTAAACGATTGTATAAGTCATGGTTAAGACTGCATTACATCAATGTGAGCTTGGTCCTTGTTTCCCAGGCTCCTATCTCAGAAAGCCCCTCGGTTTTCACTGGTCCTTGATTTCTTACAGAGGCTCTGACTCATTGGCCGTCAGCTATGGGAAAGTCCAGTGTGAGTAATACTCACTCATGCAGCAGCACACTCACAGAGATTCCAAAAGAGAAACTGCCTGGTGGGAGGGGCAGCAGCATTGTGCTTTAAAAAACGCTTAAAGAAATGTTGCTAACCAGCTACTACAGCAATGCCAAATTATGAGGTATCCTTCAACCTCATTCACCCCTACAGTGGTTTTATTTCTGAGTGGGAAAATACCTAACATTTTGGTTGTGTTCTCTCCCCTCCCTTTTCATATATCAGGTAATATAATAACCCCACAAGCCCACACTCACAAAGCATTCATATTGAACCTATTTGTTGACATGGTTTCTGCAGTGGTGACTTGCTGGTATAAATTAAAGCCAACACAATTGTACAAGATTTTGGAATCCAATTTGCATGCATTGAAATCCGGTTATAGGTCTTTCTCTTGGTGGGTCTGTTCTAGTTCTATCCCACCCATTGACATTCATGTAACCGGCATGTAATATTTTACATTTGCTGACATTGCATTTAATTTATTAGATTTTATTAATGCATTTCAGCCGTTATCAGTTCCCTTCTAGACCTGTCTTCTAAAAATAAGCAGAAATAAACAAATTTCAAGCCACTTCCTGTTAGTTCAGCATGGGGTACTTTTAGGGAAAGTTTGATTCGGGTAGGTAAGCTTGCTCCTCCCCAATGACCAAGTTCCATGAATTTTCACAATGCAAAATGCATGCTCAACAACTGGCAGAAGTAAATACAGAGTCACTACCCATAACATTAGTAATCACTTCAACAAAGCGGTACATTCCACTACTGCTATTTGTTTCAGTACAAGGAACCTTAAATATCACCTTTTCAGCAGCCATAAACAATTCATTACTTTATATCATCTACACGTTTAAACCAGACTAACCCCAGGGTTTATATGAATGAGCTATCACCTTATACAGGTAATTAATAGTCCAAATGAAATTCATTGACACCTTTTATTTAAGGGTTTCACATTTCAAACATAGTGTAACAATCTAAATGACTTTGTTTCTGTCTTGCACTATTTTGAAGGTAAATATTCATGGTCTCTTCTGTATATAAAAATAACAGAGCAGCGGCGCCTGTCCTCAGGTCAGAGGAATCCTGAAGAGGGCTGACTGGCTGCTTGGCTTAAGAAACTCTTCAATTTTCAGTTTTGTGATCTAACCTCAGCTTCAATTGCTAAAAAAGGTTTCATGAAGAACATACTGTCACGCCTGGATGATACTAGTGAATGGAATAAAGAAGGCTGTTCTCGGCACTTAGGATTCTCCAGACAAGCTCAAAGCAGCTCAAAGCCAGTTAAAGGCAGATTTAAAAAAAATGATAAGAACTTAGTATGCGAGCAACAGAACCCAGAACCCTCAGAATGTAAAATAGAGCGATTGAAATGACGCTGAAGCTTCTTACAATCAAACGATAATAATAAATCCAAGAAATAGGAACCCCTTACCAATGAAGCCTCTGTACCCTTTGGAGTTGAGGGATTCTCCTCCCAGCTCCCCTTGCAAAGTCACAGCCTTGCTGCATAACTCTGTGCCAGTGCTAGCGGTATATTACTGTATAGTATAAATCACCTCAGAGAAATCAAGCAGCTGTCATTTAGAATCTGTCACCTTTCCAGTGCATCTTATCCTGTGTATAGATGCCATGCTCGGAACACACTGCATAGTTCTAAAGTTAATAATAATAATAATAATAATAATAATAATAATAATAATAATAATAATAATAATAATAATAATAATAATACAGTCTTTGTTTGTGTTATTTACAAGAAGTTAGTATGTTGTGTGTGGGTGACTCTTTTTTTTAACAGAAACCTTGAACTGCACACCATAGTAACAATAAGAGAATCCTATTGTGTATGAACTTGGTAGGGTCCGATCTGGCTCTCAGTCCTACAGGATAAGGTCAGGGCGGAGGCAAGGGCTGGAAGTAATCTCATGTGTTTATGACTCATGCATTGCTTTTCTACAGTACTGTACTTGCATTCCAACATTAGAAAGACAAACACAACACATTTTTGACGAATGGAAACATAGGGAGCAGCCCCGTCTCCATGACTCCCTGCAAACGTTCCTGCTGCCATTTGTGCCAAGCTGAGTGGTGGATTACACTGCAGGATTGGGCTGATTGGATTGCATGTATTCAATTGTGACCTAAACTGGATTGGAACCCAACCCTCAGGGTATGAAAGGGTAGTGCAAGGCTGCCCATCGAGCACCACTCTTAATGGATTTCAAAAGACTGCAAAGAGCAGTCTTTGGTACAGACACTGCAGTACAGTTAAAATGCAACAACATTGTTTTTAAACATGGCACACATTACTGAAGCTGTGCCTTAGTGCAAACTTGATTATTATTATTATTATTATTATTATTATTATTATTATTATTATTTATTTCTTAGCAAACGCCCTTAACCAGGGCGACTTACAATCGTAAGCAAATACATTTCAAGTATCACAGTACAAGTAATAATACAATTAAGAGCAAGATAAATACAACTGATCTCTTCTTGTATCTTCTTTATCATGTTACTGATCATATTTTGTATTTACATGGCGGGGAATTACAGTCATGTTTGTTTATATTTCAATTAATCTTCTTTAAAAACAAACACAATGACCGCTAAACCACACTGTTTAGTGTCGTATTGCTCAGCTCAGAGTGAAGATTGAAGAATAACAAGCTCACATGGTCAGTCACGCGCTTGCACCTCAAACCCACAGGAAGTAGCAGCTGACCCAGATACCCTACATTAAATACCCAGCAATTCCACATACAGCTAAACCTCGGAGAGAAAGAGTCTTCTCAATGTCACA
The DNA here is from genome assembly GCF_902713425.1 of Acipenser ruthenus. NCBI lineage: Eukaryota > Metazoa > Chordata > Actinopteri > Acipenseriformes > Acipenseridae > Acipenser > Acipenser ruthenus. The sequence goes on from NC_081218.1 coordinate 166,938, forward strand.
TTTATTTCACTTCTTTAGAACTACACATTGTCCAACATATTTTACATATCTATCTACTTATATTTTTCTTAATTTTTCTAAGCCTTTAACTGTCTTTGAGCTTGAATGGAGAATCCTAAATGCTGTGCCCTAATTCCACTCTAATCATGTGACAGTGTAACCTTTCAACTGTTAGCCCCACCTATGCTCTCTAACTACTAGAGTAGGTGGGGCTTGCTCACTTGAAAAGGCATACTGTCACATGATGTGAATGTAACAAGGAAGGCTATAAAGCCCTGCCACTTCAGATTCAGACATTCAAAATAAGCTAAAAGCAAAGCAAAGACTATTAGATACCAATATTAGAGCAACTGAACCCAGAACCACACACACCATCCTTTACAGCAGGGCAGGTATTGGACTTGACTGGTCAGTGACATCATCACTCTGTGTGTACTGAATAATAAGATGATCCAGGACCAACAGTGGCCTACTATATAAGCACGGCCTTATATTTGAGAGTAAAACTTTAATATGATTTGGAGACACGCTGCAGTTTTATTTAACTAATTTTGTTTAAAAAAAAAAAACAGGTCTTTACCCCTTTTAAAAAATCATATTCCTTATTTTTGACAAATTCCACATACTTTTCAATTGATTTAGTTCATCTCCAGTTGCCAAGCTTACCAAATAAGGAAAACAAATAAAAATAAACTGGGTAATTCCTGTTTACGTTGATCCAAAACCCTTTAACGGAACGAATTCATCTTCAAAACAGGTCAAAGGAACTCCCTGTGCGTACAGTATTGATAAGAACACCTTGCTGTGTGAGCGGGGGTTCCCGTCTCTGTTTGTGGGTAACCACAGTCGCTATGGCAACTTAAAAAGAAAAATAAAGGACTGAATCACTATTGTCAGCCCAGGGATTACAAATATGTTATTTAATAATCAGAATAGGCATGGCGGCATGGTAGTGAGCTAATGAAATACGTTTGAAATCTATAAAAAAAGAAGATAGAAACGTAGTTTATCAGAATAGACCTAGTTGTTTAAAAACATTCCTTAATAAATAATGACAAGCAGCAACAACAATACACTGTAACACAGAACAGGTATAAAATGTTACCTTGCGTCTCTAACTCTGTCTTCTCCTGGTTTATGTTTGTTTTTGGGCTTGTCTGGAGAATCCTAAGTGCCGGGACTGAACAGACTTTGACTGAATGTGACATTTCAACTAGACTAGCCTCAGTTACAGTGAGAATAACAATGTCAAAACGTTACATTGTCATATCGGCAGAATGATGGTAGCTGGTTATTGGAGCAACAGAACCCAAAACCACTGAGAATGATTACAAACATAAAAAATGGAGGGGAATATAAACCCATTACAATGACATCTGAACTGTTTAAGACACTGGTGCTAGTATGAAACCCCAATAAGGGTTGTGATGTTTTCTACAAGAGATTTCTTCCTCAGAAGATTACAAGGGCAGGAGCTTGAAGAGACGCACAGCACTGCACGATCAGCGCTTTAACACACAGCCACCCTGGCATATCCAGAATACAAGTGCATGATATAGCCAGCCCCCACTCTAATACAGCTGTAGAAAGTGCTTTTGCAACCCCACAGAGGAATCCCCTGAGGGAGGGTCTGGATTAAAAACACATGTTGGCATAACCATTACTTCGGGTTATAGGGCCTCCGCTATTCACTGGACACTGCTCTCAATAACAGAGCAGAAGCACCGCTGAGAGAGGACACTAATTAATGCCACCTGTTCTAAAACACTTCACACGATGCTCGAGCCTGCGCTTAAAAACAACGTCAATGATTCAGACAAATGTAAAAAAAAAAAAAAAAAAAGAAAACGTTGTAGCATAATAGCGGTACTGACATTGCTGTGATGTTTTCCTGAACTCCATTTTAACTCTGGAGTTCCATTAGGACCTCAGCAATGCCGTTATCCCTTAAATACTTTGCTGCAATTGAAAAAATGTTTAAGTATAGCTACAGTAAGAAGGCACTATACACTTGAATGCCAGCCTGAGTGGTATACTGGGGGTAACCTTGCCCGGATCACTGGCTCCTGTGGTGTGAATCAGGACAAGGATCAAGTGAATCTGAGCTTACTGTGTCCACATTTAAACAAGCACTGCAACTTGTGTTGATCTTTATAAAGAAAAATGTATATGATTCACTGATAGTTGCTGGATTTATAATGACTTCATCGAATACTTTGTGGTACCAAAAATGATAAAATCTGAGATTTAAATGGACTTCATTAACCCATAGCCTGCCAGTTTGCTGTTGCAGCCATCAGCAGGTTTCAGAATGAGCATGTGAAAAACAGTTTTTAAACAATGAACCAGGTTACAAAGTTGTGAAAGGACCCCGCCCATTAAAAGGTTAAAAGGGGGTTTTAGCAGTTTTGCTCGACTCATTCTGAAATCAAAAAGTTTATTTATTTATTTATTTTTTTGGAAAGATTTGTAACACAACTCCTTCCCGGTTACCAATGGCATTATAAGGGTATTTCTTTCTCTGACCACAGTACTAATCACACCAAATGAATACTATCAACAGCAAGAATTCCACAGTACCCAGCCTGCATCCTGTAATTGAACTAATGCAGGGGCAACAGACATATACTGGGACCATTTTAAAACATGATATCTCTGTTGCAAGCTATGCTTTTAGACTGACTTCCAGGGTCATTTCACTTGGAGGGTGACATTGTCCCCACCCCTTCACTGGCTTCTTTCCTGTCAATGACCAATCAGGCGCTTTCTCTATTGAATGATCTGCTTTCAGCCAATAACATGCTTTGAGACACAGGACACTGCTGGGGTGAAATGACCATGGAGGTAAAGCAGTAACAGACTTCCTAGAAGGCAAGTAAATTGGGAGCTTTGTTTTACCAAGTGTAATACCAGATATCACTGTCTGATCTAGCCCAGGGGGTCCCAAACCGGTCCTGGGGACCCACTGTGTCTGCTGGTTTTCATTCCAACTGAGCTCTCGATTACTTAACTAGACCTACTTAATGACCTTTTTAATTGTTTTCAGCTCTTAAACAGTTGCAGATTTCAAGTTAGCTATAAAATTATATAATTAACTTGAACTCTGCAACTGTTTAAGAGCTGAAAACAATTAAAAGGGTCTAATTAAGCAAATTATCAGTTCAATTAAGGGTCTAGTTAAGTAATTGACTGGGTTGAGAGCCACTGAGCTAGCCTGTATTACACGTCCAAGGCAGGTGTCTGGAGGTGAAGAGCAACTCCTGAACTCAGGTAAAAGCACCTGAACACACGGATTAAAAAATAAAACACAGGAAAGTTCAATTTGGAACCACTTACTCTTCAAAAGGATATTCCACAGTAGGTGTCTTGTTAATTCATTTTGAATTCGTTATTTATATGTCTTTAGTGGCCTGACATTTTCAAATATTATATAGGATTGGCTGGAATTGTTATGAGATACGCAACAACTTTGGTTAAAAATGACACCTGTTAATTGTAAAAATAATCTCAAAAACAATAAAAAGCTTGCTCTATCAGGAGAAAACTTACGGCTTGTGACCGTGAGAATTGGGCCTTTGAGACCCAAATAAAGATGGTCTAATACAGTGTATGCTATCCTGCGTTAATTCCCCATGGGAAAGCATATACCCAGACTGCAGTACGAGTATAGATATCCTCAGTGCCACAACTGTGAAGTGTGAATGCTTATTGGTGTCTGACCACAATCTCTGTGTGAAAGAGGAACTGGGATAGGCTGGGGACTGTACACGTCAGAAATCCACGGTGCCGACACAGAAAAACAAACTCCAGAAAAGACATGAGTCAATGTTTCTAGCTCTTTGTTGTATTAGTAGCATTTTCCTCTGTAATACTGGAGGTCTAGCTGGAGTTACAGCCTCTTTCATAAGAAACAGGATCTCCTTTTTGTTGATGTGATTGATTTCCACCTCAGTAGTTCCTCTTTATCAAGTGGAATTAAAACCCCTATAGCAATCGAGTTGACAAAATTAACCCTAACCAATACTTCAGGCGCTGGACAGAAACCAGGACCACAGGACACAGATGTAAATGAAGTGGAGATGGACAGGACAGAGTGAAGGAGACATAGAGAGTGGTGAGGGTATGGAATTGGCTACCTAGCCATGTGAATCACTGAAATCTTTAAGACCCAGCTACTTGGAACTGAACGAGTATTGATAAATTGTCTTATGTTACTAATATGAAGGTAGACCTTCATATGCAATGACAGGAAGACAGGTGCTTCCAGATATCTCCAGGTTCTGTTGCACAGCAAGAGAATAATAACAAATCCATTCAAAATTACAAAGTGTGGAATATAAAACTCACAACTGACCACAAGGAGATAGGCAATAGGCAATTCTGTCTCACAAATAGGTTCTGCAAGTGTAACTGGGTGTTTAGGTACTGTGCACTGGACTAGAGATTTCAGAAGAGATCGAAAAGCACCATCTGGTGGACAATCTTATTTCATTCCAACATCAAACTGTAGCTGCAGCCGGTTCACTCTGCAGTCTACAAACCAATCAGCAGCCAGACATTAACACAAGAGCCAGAGATCACTGTTTCTGTATACCTACTGCTATTTGGAATTAATTCACCTCCTCCTACTGACATTATAATAGATTCAAATCCTTCATCTGCGACTTCCACCATCAGCGCCACTTGGAGAGATGGGGTTCCAACAGCCTGCAAACCTCCCCCCGCCCCCCGCCCCCCGCCCCCCGCCCCCCCAACTTACTCAAACACACATGAATCTTCAGTTCCATTGCTGTCGTCTAGCCATTACATTACAAGACACTGGCAGCAACTCAATGTGATATTCAACAACTGCACTTCCAGTGAGTCCAGCCAACATAAGATGGATAAACAGACCAGCCTAACAATCATTAAATAACATTATTGATATTTTATTGGAATTTTATGTACAGATGTATTCTTCCAAACACAATTTACAAAGCCAGGCTTATAAAAAAAAAACAAAAAAAAACACAGGTATTCCGAATTAAATAAACCCAAAATGAGATCGGCGAGTAAAGCCAGTTGTGAAACGTGTAACTTGCGGGTTGTTTAATGTGGAGATATTTACTGGGAGAGGAGCAAAGGCAGTGGTGTCACATAGGGTCCTTGGACTCTCCTGAGATCTGGCCCTGCAGAGATGGCAGTAAAGCTTCCATTGCAGAGCAGTGTGAGCCATTCCAGATTTGAGGCTTTGATATCTAGCTCACAATACAATGCAGTGGGTACCTGATATTGGTCTCTGCCCTGGCAAAGCTGCCTGGAACGCTAGGCTCCCTCTTCAGTGTTTCTTCTCCACAATCTCCGGCTCGGACAGCTTCTGGGCGGTAAGCTCCTGTACCAAATCCTGTACGAAGGCTTTAAACAGCGGCTCGGGGTCCTGGAGACAGAGGGATAAGGACAGAGATCAAGGATAGAACCATGCCAGCTTTCATTCAGTGTCTGTATCACCTTTAACATGGCACCTGCTATGTAATGGAGAGTTGGGGTGTGAGTGTGTTTTTGTTTTTACCAGACAGCTCTGAATCGCCTAGAATTTTAGGATGGAGACATAAACAAATAAATACTAAATGAACATCTACCGGAAGCCATAATAGTAGTACAGTACTTCATGTTCGAGTTCACATTTTTTTCAATTTGTCAGTTTTTCATGAAGTATATGGAAAACTACAAAGCGGTGTGTAATTCAATATGTTAATGTAAAATTATTCAGCAGGTTAGTTAATTCTATAGTGTGATGCAAAATGTTTTGCCATAGCTGTATCTGCAAGTATTACCTGTGGATAACTATTTCTAAATTATTTTATTTGGAATAAATATATTTCAATAACTGGAGTATACTGATGATTTATTATTCCCACCCCCAACTCCTACAAACCACAGTAAATGTGATTTGTGGTATTACAATACAGACGATTTCTAAAAATTGTTTTGCATATTTAAAGGATGATGATGTTTTTCTGAAGCAGACCAACAGATGTGTTGCTGTGAAGAATCCCATCTCCATTTTTTTACTCGTAGATTAACAATGAAACGTAGGCCGAGGACTCTTATCAGAGGGAGACACTATAAAATGAGACATCTGTCATCCTAGGCACTTGTGAAAGTGCTAAAACAGCTGGGACAAACAAAGAGCAAATGTAAAATTATCAACAAAGAACCCCAAAGAACCATACAACCATTACAACCAACGTAGTCAGTTAGCCATTTTCTTTCAGATGACACCCTCTAGTGGCGAGATTCAAAACTACCACGCTGAACTGGCTTCTACATTGCCATGCCCAGCTGTGTCAGCGTTTCTGTTACGGGCTAAATACCTGTCAGACACTTTCAAAAAGGTCTGTGACGGGCAGCTAGAAACATTGACTGTCCCTAACAACAGTGAATGAGTGTGCCTCCAGACTCTGCCCTTTAAAGGCACAGGCAAATCGAATGAATTAGTGATTTGGCAGCTCCTGCCTTTGCGCATGCGTGTTAACAAAGCAAGTCACCGGTAGGCCGATTCAATCCACGCCCCCTCCTTTCGCTCCCCTGGCTGACTGACTGACTGCGTGTGTTGGTTGAAATTACTTTATGGTTTTTATGTGGATCTCCTATCTTCATTACAAAATGCTTTAATTCATGCTGGGATCATACCTGTAGTTTTCAGTTACGTTAAGAACTAATGTGTACCGTACCTTCTTCTCCAGCAGCCTCTGCTTCTCCACAGCTTCTTCCAGACTGAGTCCTACCCACTCCGCCTCCTCTGCCGGGATCATAAACTCCTGGGAACAGCAAACGGGAAAAACTGCAGTTCCAACAGCAACACATCAGCAATGGCTTCTAGCATATAAATGTATTTTTACACCTTGGGCTCAACAGCCTGTCTCAGCTCTATGCTGTGGTTCTATAGGCATTTCCATTGGTGTGGTTCTGCAACTGTTACATCTTACAGTGTGGGTGCATGGAGTGCTTAGATTGGTTTCAAACAGGTATTTGCACCTCAGTTCACAGATGAAGCAGTCTTGGAGCTGTATTGAAGCCCTTTTCTCACCTTGTATTTGTTAAATACAGTCTCTCTCTTTGCTGGGTTTTCAGGGTACAGCTCTGTGTCTTTGCGAGCTAGTCGTAACAGCATGGCCCGTTTCAAGTCCATCCCCAGCTTTGAGTTCAGGTCTTCCTGTGGAGTCTGAAAAACAAGGTGAAAGGTTATTGAGTAGAGATTAGAACACATACCGATATAAAAATTACAGATCCTTTAGATATTTCACTGGTGTGGTAACTCAAAACTATTTAAGGCCTAATGTTAATACATATGCAGGCTGATTTACAAAATGTACTACTGAAGTTCTGTCTGATTAAAGTTAGAATCTTAGGTGGCTCTCTTGAAAGATGCAGAATTCTGAGACATAATTCCTTAAATGCAAAGAAACAGTCATATCCCTCAAGTAATTTCTGGGTTTGGGCCAATCTAAATAAAAATGTAAAGGGTAATGAAAAGTACCTGGCCCAAGGGGACACTTCTGAGCTTTTTCTGTGAACTCAGGTCAGACCTCAGCCTCTCCAGACTACAGACTGAGTTGCGTGGAAGAAGTTGGTTGCAAACATCTCATCATAAAGCAAGCAACAGTCAAAGCACAGTTTCAAGAGGATCTTTATTCATGGAACACAGTTCACAATTCTTATTAGAAAGAATGTGTGCTGGAGACGTCCTGAAGGGACATTGCAACAGCAGGACACGTGGCTACTTTACATCCAGCTGGACCAGCAGGTGAATGAAGAGTGTCGAGACTTTTCTCTTCCCTAGAGTTTCTAAACTTCATTACTGTGGAAGCTTACCCGCAGGATGTAGAAGTCAAACCCATACGCTGCGTCGACGAGGTCCAGAGTGCGCGCCGTCACTGTGATTTTGAACTTGTGGTCGAGAATCTCACTGTACAGCTCCCTGTTAAACAGCTGGGGCTTCCACACCTTCTTCAGACGGTTGGAGAGCTGTCCAACAAACCACAAGCACACTAGAATTACACAGCTCTTAAACTCCCCTGGGTCTGGAGTCATTCTTCATGCATTGGTTTTAAAAAGATGTACTATTCAGGAACATGTCATGTTTAATATCCAGTAAGTCAGGGATAGCAGAGAGAATGCTGCTGTTCTGTGGAGACCCCCCCCCCCCCCCCAAGTGATTCTCTCACCTTGTCGTTATTGGCGTATCTGTACCCCACGATCCAGCCCTCGCCCCCCCACAGGCCGCCCTGAGACTCCGGGGGGTAGTAGATAGGGATGGGTACGTCCTGCACCCGCTCGCGATGCCCTGTCTTGGGGTTCACGCGGGAGTTGACCCCCAGGGGTTTCCAGTGTACTGCGGCAGGCGGGCGACTCTCCTGCAGGGAGCGCAGGTAGTGCCCTGGCAGCCGGGTGTAGATCCCCTGCTTCAGCTTCAGAGCTTCCCAGACCCGCGGAGGGAACTTGTGAAGAGGCATCTGCAAGGAATACTGGCACTACAGCCACAGACTGGAGAATTAATCCTCATGTATGCACCGCACAAGGAACCATTCTGCCCAAATGCTCACATCAAAACCCCTTTTCTCAGTCCCAAACTAGTATCCTGGAAGCAGCCTTCATAGGAACTGGTTTGCACAGGCACTAGATTGACCTTCTGTTGGATCAACATCACATACGAGATAAAAGCTAAAAGACTAACCATTAGGGGTGTTGATTTACATTTAAGCGGTTGATTTTTTTTTTTTTTTAACAAACCAGAAAACCTGCCATCAGTCTGTAAATTACTGCAGTATGTATTTGTGTATATGGAAAAAGACGTTAAATTAGACTCCTCTGGCATAGCAGATTCATCCATTACAAGCCTATTGCTTAATCTGCCACTGTTTATAAGTAACAAGTGTATGTATGCCTACTTCTGTTCATAATACAAATTATGAAAACGGCTCAAACTGCCAAGTAATGTATTTCCATTCTTGCATCCCACCACTGAAGTACAATGTTCTATCATTGACTGTAGAACACGTCGACTACAATAGCAAAGTAGATATTCTGGACATTACTGTGTACAATCACAACAAGCCAAAAACTATTTTTGATATGATAAAATAAAAAATGCCTTTTATTGATAGGCATGACTTTTAGAGATGGCCAGAGGCACCACTGTTGTTACAGATATCTCTGCAGCTCATTTCAGTGGCAAAGCTTCTAAAACGCAAAGAACGACGATTTAAAACCATATCTGAAAAAGTTAATAATCGTGAAAGACACATGAGAGATAACAAACCGAGACGTTCCTGCAGTCCACTATGCGTGTTTCACCGGCTTTATTGCAAAGAAATGCGACTCCCTCCCAGTTACACATTTAAAAAAGCGCCGATATTTGCAATATATAATAATGGACGAATAAATCAGAACACTCACCACAGCATACAGGAATAACACAGGTCTTACTTGACCAGTAGTTTCTAGTTCGGAGGCACGTTTCTTGACCAAGGGCAAATAACTCTACTTCCTATAGACGGTCCCGCCCACGAAGTGAAACGATTGGGTTAGCGTAATTCTAGTCTTTATTTTCTAGACGTTTATTGGAGATTGTTATAAGCAGTCAAAACACATGTCCAATGGTTGATTTACTTTAAAACCCCAAGGTTTTTGTACAGACGTTTGTTGCCCGGTGATTGGATAATAAAAACGTAATTCTTCAAACCTTTTCTAGTTAGGGGTCGTCTTTAAATTGTCATAAACAGTTGATTTTGGACGGATATATATATATATATATATATATATATATAGATAGATATGAAAATTCAGAGTGTGCTTACTTTACCGCAGCACTGCAGATAGAGTATCGTGCTCACTTTACCGCAGTATAGATACAGTAATGGATAAATATACAACAATCTGTTTTTAAAAGGGAATGCGTGGCATTGTAACTTCTTATTGAATTGTTAAACCGTGTGTGTTTAGTAATATCATTTGGAATATTATATTAAAATACTACAAATATAGGGTGATGCATTTCTCTGTTTAAAATGCAAGACAGGATCTCTATGATTTTGTCGGGTGGGATACTCCAGTCCAGCCTGGTTGAATATTGACAATGGCATTGTGAGTTTGTACACAAAGCACGCTCAAGGTCGTGGATAATGCACTGTCTACAAGCCCAATAGTGACGTGAGGCGATGAGTGAGAAACTGCAAACACTGAGGAGGCCCCCGTGCACACTGTCCATATAGCATTACACCCGGTCTGCAGTGTTACAAGCCGGGGCAGACCCGGAGAAGCGGCGTGTTTCATTGTACATCATTTAATATGATTTCACACTAATTTTGCTGCAACTGTCTGCTTTATTATGTTAGTTTTATTCCAAAATGACAACATTTATCAAACGAGATATTTGATTACAATGATATAACAACAACAATTCCTTACATAGCAAATACAAAACAATTCCTGTAAAATGCAGTTAAGTTAACATGTCCTTTTTAGTAGAGCACACAACCCCGGTACATCTTCACATGTGTTTACAACAAAACATAGTTAGCAAGCAGAAATCGACAAACATGTCGAGTTGTCTTACGAGACAACCTTAGGTGTTGGACAGAGACAGACATTGAGCAGGGGAAGCTAGAGAGGACCGGCGAGGCATGTTTAACGCATGCTGTTGCCATGGGGTTAGTGAAGGAATGAGTTTGAAACCCTTTGCACAGTTTTGGTCATGCGCTATTTTAGCCCAGTAAGTGCTGTTGTCCTCGTTTGAGGACAGGCTACTTTGTCATTTTTGGAACATTTTAAACTGACATATACCAGTTATTTTCACTTTCTCTTTTATTCTAATTTTATTAACTGTACAAGTTAAGTCTAAATGCAATGTTTCAAATACAGCTCGTGTTCTGAGTGTTTCAAAGAAGAATCTAATTGGCACTTAATGGCTTAAGGAAACATTTTCAGTGTATTAACTGCTAACAATCGCAGGGTTGAGCACATCAAGTACATTGTAATCGACCCTTTAAAAACCATTGTAAAAGAATAATGCATGTGTCATGCTTAACAATTAATGTCACAACACTGGGTTTAAAGACCTCACTAGCATGTTAACAGACACTGTATTGTGCATTTCTGTTTCTTCACTATTCAATACAGGTCTCAAATGTGTAGTTTTGAAAGAAACACATAGCAAAGCAGTATTTTCATTTTAAAACATGAATCTGGTACTACAGTAGGTTAAAGAAATCTCTGTTTACAAGCCATGCTTTTAGACTGTCTTGCGCTTCCTGGGTCATTCCCGGAGAATGAAACTGTTCCCACCCCATCACTGGCTTCTTTACTGTTGATAGCCAATCAGCTGCTTTCCCAATTGACTGCTATGCTTTCAGCCAGTAACATACTTCAACCCAGAAGACACTGCTGAGTTCCACTGACCAAGGACCTGCACATTTACCTATGAATAGAAATATATCAGAACAATTAGATATGTTAAAACCATTGGTGCTGTACGGACACAAGGGATACCGCGACAGTAAAGTAACATGTTTCTTGTGAACACTACAGGGGTTCTGGGACTCTAAGCATAATTAGGTGAATTTGAACATGTGGGAAATAAAGTTTTACCAGAATACTCTTCAGTTCTAAAAGACCCAACCATAAAACCAGCCTGTAACTATCATCAGAATTATAACCAGTGCCCTTGTTTTTGTGTTGAATTTCTTTCAGTTCTTTACACATTTTTGATTAATTCAGGTAAATACACTTTATATAATTTAACATTGCATCTCTTTGTAAGTTGCCCTAGAAAAAAAATGTTTTGTGTCTCAGAGATTGGCAGGTATGTGAAAGAAGAGAGACCCTGAATGGTTCTGAAGTGAGAATGGAAGCTTTGTAATGCAGAAATCTGGCTTTCTCCAGCATTACAGAACCCAGGCTGTGACAAACGAGTTTTCTCAGTGTGGTGTTCCAGCTAGACACTGTGGGGTAATTCATTCTTCCTGGAGCGAAACTCGGGTCCTTTATTTGTTCGCAGGAAGTTTTTCAGTGATGGCCCCCCAGAAGCATTACAGAGACAGCAAAGTAAAAACCACTTCCAAAATGACAAGCAAGTAGCGAATTAGAGATGATGATCAGCATACAGAATGATTTACAGTGGCAAGGAAACATAAACACGCACACACATATAGATCTATAGATATACAAAAGTAGATTTTGAGTTAAGGTGAGCAGTAGCTATAGAATTATGGATAATCGGGAAATGCAAATTTTAGCATTACAAAAGCCAATCAAATCATGTGAAAGTTGCACAAGTGATGATATGAATTTTGTGGTCTCAAACTAAACATCACTGGACCCGCTATTTGGAACAATTGGCAGTGGTACCTTTTGCTGGAAATTTCAAAAAGAGCTACTCAAGCCCTACCTAACAGAAAGGGCGGTCCAGGGCAGGTTTGAGTCCACAGCAGGCTTGAAGCATGGACTGAACTGCTCCCTCCCTCACCCCCTAAGAGAAAGGGTACCCCCTTTAGTCAAGGGCAGGTTTGAGGCATGGAGACTGAACTGCTCCCTCCAGTCCAGGGCAGGCCTGAGGCTAGCTAGCAATGTGGAGAAGCTGACATTACTACGGTGTAAACAGAGAAGACTGAAAATCCTGCACCTTACATGAACTTACACACATGCACAAAACAAAACAATAAAAATGGCATTGGTGGGAAATCCCCAATTCAAAGGTACATATTCTCAATGACCAGCTCTCTGGGATGCTCTTCAAGGCCTAAGACTTCTCCAGGAGGTGGTCCTTGTTGCTCCTTCTCTGTCCGCCACTGGCAGCATAGCTTCTTCGCACATTCCCTCCCACAGGCCAGGTCACACAGACCCAGCATTTGCTCTGTTTGCTGCAGTCTTGGAGAGAATTCAGGCTGCACAGTGGAGCTGTGGACTCCCACACTGCGGAAAAGCTCTTTGATTTCCACAGCCAGGTCTGGGAAGCTTACCACAGAGGAGCAGTGGACGTGGACCGACGCCACAGTGTATGATTCAGACAGCTGCCACACATGCAGCTCGTGGATCACCAGCACCCCCGGCAGCTTCAGGATCCGCTCTCTCAAGCTCTCCAGGCGGATATGGACTGGAACCCCCTGGAGAAGGAGGAAGCCGTACCGTCTGAGGTAGGGTAAGGCAGTGGTGAGCAAGATCACCACGGTTACCAGGGAGAACGCCGGGTCCAGGTACAGATAGAGGTGGCAGTGCCCACTGTAAAGACAGTCGTGGCTCATCAGATGTACCAGTCCGTTCGCCAGCACTAGTAAAGGTCCCAGGATGCATTTCACCTTGTCCAGAGCAGAGAGGATGCCACCACTGTGGGTTTTCTCCATATCTTTCAGAATTTGCATTGACCTTTGCTCCGTTTCAACCTCCCCGTTGGCTAAAGTATTTGGAAAAAGAAAAATGTCATTGTACAATAAAATATGGAATATGCATAGTTCTATGAATTACATTTTTTTAAATGGGAGAATTAGCTATTTACTAAGCTAACCCTATGATAAACATAGCCAGGTAGACAATCGTTTAGGACAGAGCTTTCTTCAGTGCACTGCTCAAGACGTTTGTCTACTTGACTTAGTTTTACCTTAGAGTTCTGAAGTTAAACAATTAACTCAAAATCTTTAATACCTAATATCTTTTAAAAAGTAAAAATGCACCCAACAATGATGGCAATCCAGAATTAAACATACTCTTTTTATAATTGTAATTGGACCAATGTCAGAGAAGTTACTTTAAAAAATAAATTTGTTACAGTCACAGGTTCCTTGAACAAAAAACATATTACTTTGAAGAAAAACAAAACAAAAAAAAACTAGTTACAGCGATAAAGTTGCTTCTCAGACACACTCTACATGTTGCGGAGATATTGTTTTGGGGGTTTTGGCCAGGCTGTAGCTCGAAATCTTCTTTGAAGATCCAACTATTGAACCCACTCGTTCTCTTCTCTGACCCCATTTTCTAGCAAGATGATATAGAAATTGACATGTGAGGGTTGACTTGCACTGTTGAAGCGCTTTCTGGTTTCCATCTACACTAGGTGTAGTCCTTTAAAAAAATATTTTTACTAAAAGTAACCATGTTATTTTTTATATAAAATGTAGTCTGAAAAAAGGAACCATTACAGTAACAAATTACTGAAAATGTAATCAGATTATAGTAATCTGTAACTAAACAGTTAATTGAACACTATTGAAAAGCGAATGTTTTACCCTCCATGTAGCCCCCTCTCATTCATTTCCTTACCTGTTGTTTCTGACTGTGCTGCACTGGTATGCTTATCTGCATAGGGGTTTCCCAGGAACAGTCCCCCACCATCCTCCACTGCTCTGGGGCTACACTCACTAATTAAACATGGTGAGATGACTGGGTTGCCAAGGTAACCTAGCTCCTCACTCTTTCTATCCAGCTGGGTGTCAGTTTGACCGTCACTGGGATCGGAGTCTGCTTGTGGGTCAGTATAGGAGACAGAGCGTGCTTCAGAGCTGCAGTACAGCAGTGAAGTCACAGTGCTGAGCGCTGTGCTTTGTGTTGACTGTATTTGTGTCCAGTGTTCTCCTACTTTGCTGTCTGTATTGTGGGCACATTCTTCTACACAGGTGCTCTCATCCATTTGGCTCTTCACATCAGTAGCTGGGGAAAGAACAGACAGAAAATCAAGCAGTGTCCCAACTCAAGACAACACAGGCATAGATTGGACGTGTTATACCCTGAGCATCGCGAATAATGTAAGCTTAATAAGTTAAATTATGGAAACCTAATAATTTAAAGATGCCAATTTATTAAGTTTCTTTTAGTATTTTTAAGTTCAAGAGTAAGTCGCTTCAAATGTCATTATAATTAATATTGATGGTGCTTCATTCTGATCGGTTCTGGGTTCTGTTCCTCCAATACAGAGCTGGATTGTCTCGGAATGGTTGCACACATCAGAGAATAGTACAGGAAATGGAACGCTCCTGAATTCTGGAATGCTCTACCTTCTTCTGTCAGGGAAGCTGTTTTCAAGATGTATTTTTTTTTGTTTGTTTTAGACTCTGTTAATTGTTCTATTTCTACAAACTAGCTTTTTTACAATTAAAACCACCTTTTTATCACTTTTTAATTTCTGTTTTTATCAAATTCTGTATTAGACTGTTTTTAATTGAATGGTTTAATTGTTCATTTGTGTGTGTGTGTTTGTGTGTGTGTGTGTGTGTGTGTGTGTGTGTGTGTGTGTGTGTGTGTGTGTGTGTGAAGCGCTTTGGAATTCGTGTGATGATAGGCGCTATTACTGTTGTAAAGAAAGCAATAAAATGACATTTAAAGGTTGAAGGAAATATACAAACAAGACACCCTGTAAACTGCCTGGTTAAATACAATAACAGCATTGCAAATCATTGGAACAGTGATTATAATAAAAGGTAGGACAACATGTCCTTGAATAAAAGGGCCAGGATTGCAACACTAACCTTCCATAACGATTCCTGCTGAGGGTTCCTCTCCAGCCCCCGACACTTCCGCAGGGTCCCACCTCCCTGCCCAGCGCGCCGCGGCCACGGCCAGGTTGAAGAGGACCCCGAGGGCCCCAGCCGCTCCTGCCAGGGCAGGCCTCTGGATGGGGTGTGGTCGCAGGAGGTGGCTGAGGATATCCAGTGAGACAGAGATGCAGAGCGAGGCGAGGAGCAGAGCAGACACCATGGCCCCCAGGGGTCGCAGCCTCTTCCAGCCGTACGAGCGTGAGGGGGCCCCGAGGTGGCGGGCAGCCAGGCGGTCCACAGCGGGGAGGCACAGGAGCAGGAAGATGAAGAGGGTGTGGAAGGAGTCCACCGTATTGATGAGCGAGTTACACAGCCGACTGACGATCAGCTCTGTCACGAAACACAGCAGAGTCACTGCCAGCAAGCAGCAGTACAGGGGACTGAGAACAGAGCTGGCCATTCTGAGGGGGAACAAGGACATGTTAAGAATGGGGTGGGGGCGAGACATCTGCCAGGTTAATAGTTACACTGGTGTACTTGAAGATTGGACATGATTCTCAGGCCTCTATCAAGGCTACTTGGGTGCTTTGAAATCCTGAGGTTTAAAAAGTTACTGAAATTTGATGACAGAAACAAATACACAAGGTGAATTTACAAAGAAGATTCAGTCACATTCCTCAGACTGCGTCTCTCTAGCACATGGTCATGTAGTTTCTCCAAATTAAATTCAGTACACTGCATCTGAAGTCAACATGCTAATTACTTGAACTGCCAAGCACCGCAATGACTCTGCCTCACCACAAGAGGGAGAGTAATCTGGTATTAAAAACAGACAAACATGACTAGACTGCAGAAATAGTGAAATGTGATGTTGAAACTCTGTATTGGACAGTATGTGGCTGTTTGGGATCAGAGTTTTTTTTTTTTTTTTTTGTAGAAGCTCAGAATCTGGCATCAGGTTTTTTTAGAAGCTCCAAATGGGGATTTTCAGTACTGGGAGGGGAATTTTAGCTTACATTCCTACCAGTTTGGCTTTAAGAACGTTGGAGTTGTAAACAAGTGTTTTAATGTTATAAATTAGATAAAATATATAAGGTCTAATTGTATATTAGGTCTGATTATTAATTAATATTTAAATCATACAGAAATAAAATGGTGTTTTTCACCTTTCAAAAAACCTGGAGTTAGTAACCGGTACAGACTTGAGCAAATGATTTAAACATATGGACCCTCTTCACAAAGCTTTAACACATGTAGCATTAAAAAAATATTTTGATGATATTTCTATTTTACAATCTGTTTAGTTTAATGAATATTAGTATGTGGCTATATGTAATTTAATATAGTGAAGATGTATAGTGATATATGGAAAATATTAAATAGTAAAAACTGCTTTGTGGTCAAACACAATACCAAACAAAATGGGATCAATATGTAATTACAAACTTCTGGAAACTTCTCTTGAAATAGCAAGCAAACAAAAATGAGATTATTTTAGCTGCTTTGAACTGGTGAAAAATGCTTATAATAATAATAATAATAATAATAATAATAATAATAATAATAATAATAATAATAATAATAATATGTACAGGATCAAATATATAAATAGATAAAAAAAAATACAAAGAAAAAACTTTTCCTCACTCCCTCATATCCCTCTTTATAATAATAATTCCTGCTGGATTATGAAAAGGATAAATGCACATTCAAATCTTTTCAAAATTAAATATCATACATATCAATTCATGGACAATTAGTTAACAAATCATCAGTTAATTCCTCAACACAGTTTATGTTTTTACCTTCAATATGTCGAAGGTTCCCAGTCAGAAACTCCAATTTCAGTTTGTTTTTTTTTGTTTTTTTTTACCTTTGATTCACTAGTGCTTGCAAGACTCTGCTACAATCCCTAGTTGAATTATATAGTTCTCCACAGTATCCAGAACACCAAGCCTCTCTCTTGCTCCTCTCTCTCTCTCCCTTTCTCTCCCCTTTTCTTGCTCTCTCCCTCGGTTTCCCTTCTCCCCCTTTCTCTCCTCTCTCCCCCTCTCTCTCTCTCTCTCTCTCTCTCTCTCTCTCTCTCTCGTTTATGTAGTCAAACTCATTCTGATCATGTGAGATGTAGAATCCGCCAGTTTATTCCACACTGAATTTTTTTTTTATATATATAAACTTAAGCTGATCTTTGGCATTAATTTCTGTGGGGTCAGAAATCTTGCCTTTAGTTTTAATCCACCCACATCCATTCCAGAGAACTTTGAGATGCTGTGTGCTGAATCCCAAATGAAACAAAGAACTTTTTATCATGTTGCAGCCCCTGAGCCATATTGACCATGTGTATCAACGCTCTATTAATTTCAATGTTTTTCCCATTAACAGCATGAAATAAATATTGAATTTGATTTAGGACGACTAGCAGATAATAGCCAGCACATCACTGAAGGGCTTTGTTTTCCTCGTGGAGTGCAGTAGGTATTACTTCCAGATTCGGGGGACAAGGTGTCAGGTAGGTTATAAAGGATAACAGACCACTTTTAGCTTTTGAGTTTTCCAAACATTGACATATAAGAGTTTTTTGAAGACTAAAGCTCAATGTTCACTTTATTAAACTGACTGATCAGAGGTGAAGTGTCAGTCCAGTTCATGTGTGAAGCGCGTGACATACTGCATGCTATACCATTGTCTGCGGCAAAGCTAACACGGAGGATCTGTTTTGACAGTGTGAAAATTTGTGTTTTTAAAAACAGTCTTTCCACATTGTTTAATGATGGCTGCTGGGAGCTGGCTCAGTGATTTGGCTAGGGGCCTGGAGGCAGTGGAGGTCAATGGGATTGGGGGAGGGGGGGGCAGGGGCTCCAGAGGAATTAATTTCAAGGACAGTAGTGTTGTAAAGTTCTGTACACAGGCAGTGCTGTATGGCAGGACTGAATCTTATTGGATGCATCTCAATGCATGTCCTTGACTGTGTTATTGATAAGATAGAAGCTTTAGTTGTTCAGTCTTTTACTTACAATTGGGCAGAAAAGTGGCGATTAAATGTAATTTTAACAATCATAAAGGATTCAGATATCTCAGCACCCAGACAGCATGGAGAGGTAATTAAAAAGACAAACAGTAGGTTTGGCTGTACAGTAAAGTATACGGCCACCGCTGCCTCTCAACTGACACTGACACAGTCTTGATTTGCTTGTATTGACATTAATGTCACTTTCTTATAAATGAATGCGTTGCGTGTGTAGGGTGTCTCTTAACAATATAAGATATGCCATCTCGTGCAGTTTGATTCAACTGTGTGAAAATATATCTGTTATAGTATTAGACGCACAGCATTCTAACTTTCAATAAAACACAGAAAATAACTTTGTACTAATGAACCACTACGAGATACATTCCTGTTGTCGTTTGTTAACTTGAGAGCTATGGTGTTGGCATTTTGACAGATCTTTCACAGTGAATCGTTGAATTCTCATAACTTGGATGCAGCGGATTTGAGTTATTTAAAAGGTATTAATATTTCACAAGAACTCCTAGGTACCTTGAAAAGCAATGATACACTCCTGTTTCACTATATAGTCAAAAGTGTAGAGTACAAATCAAAGGAGCGTACGTTGGGGTTGTTTAACGTACTGGCGAGCCCGCACTTTCAACTTTGGCTCTGGAGAGAGTCCAGCGATGAACAGCCAGACTCATCCCAGCGCTGAAAAGAGTCTGTTTGAAGAGTAGGTTGAGTGAACTGAATCTCTTTAGGATCAGGAGAGACTCAATCAGTTTTGAAATCCTAAAAGGATTCGACAGGAGTTAATCCGTGTCAGTATTTGAAGCTCAGCGCAGAGACCCAAACAGTAGGAAAGTGGCGGCTGAAGGTAACAGAGAGAATCACAGAAAGAGTGGCTAGTTTATGGAATGCGTTATCAAGTAACGTGCAGAATCCCCGGATTCAACTTGACAAAGCTTTGGGATGGATCAGCTACTAGGAATCGGACGAACATTAATGGGCCCAATTGCCTCCTCTTGTTTTTGTAATTTTCCTTTATAGAACCTACGAAAACACAGGTTCCTGTTACGTTTTGGTGACTATAAATATAAACACATTGCCGGAGAATGCAATCGCCAGGATATCAGTTTGTAGTGTGATGTCTTGCTTAGGGGCTTATTTAATTAATTATTTAATTGACCCCTCAAAGGATCAGGACTCTTAACAAACATGATACGATTTGAACCCTAGCATGTGAGCTTATGTCGAGTATTCCCACATTTTATTTTGTATTATTTGTTTTCTTTTAGAAGGAGGTGCAGATATTATTTTCTTATTTGTTTAAAAAGCAACCATCGACAATCACGGTAGCTTTCTTGTCAAGCTAGTCAGTTGTAGAAACAGTAAATACACTGTTTCTTTTTTTCATACTGAACTTGGGAATATTTCGTTCTTTCAACAAACCTTTGTTCTGTCTAGCGCTGTATTCTGGTCATATGAAAGTCACCAGTTTTGTTAGCAACAGTTTCAAAAACTTTTTTTTCTGTGAAAACAAGCCCCGTTCTTTGAATTCCCCCAGGCAAGGTTAAAAGTGCCTTGGTTTATAAAATGTTACATATTTCGTACAAAAGGGGTCATGGTCATTTAGCTACTTATTCCAAAATGTAAAAATAACATAAATAAAACTCACAAACGTTATGACAGTAATTTCATTAATTATGTATTGTAACATGCCAAATTATGTCAGCTTCCGTCGTGGGCACTCTGGTCTCGGGGGCACAAATTTGCCGACTGGCACAGCGTTCAGGACCACCTAAAACGGATTATGAAAGCTTTTCAGTGGCTTGGTTTACATGAAGCTTTGGCAATCATCATTTTTCTCTACAGTTAAAAGCCACGCAAATGAAACCGCTGAGACGCAGCCCTGGCAAGTACCTTTGAGCTACCATGAAGTAACCATGCACAGTTGCTTGAGCACTTTTCTGCATATAAATGTCTATAAAGTTATGCGCTTATATTTGAGGGTTCACTTATGCGCGAATTTGGCCGCGTAGTGTTTGCAAGTTGAATATACAAATATAAAATGCATAACCAATAAAGACATCTTTTGTCGCTATTCTACAACAGAGTTTTATGTGAAGGGCTGTAAATAGATTGTTGTAAACATACAGTACCCTTACTGTATTTGATTTAAAACGCGTAATACATTAGTGTAGCTTGTGTTTAAGGATTACATAGTTACAACAAAGAAGAAAAGCAGACGAGTGAAGAAGTTGACATGTTGCTACAGCAACTTAGTTACTTGTTTAGTTTTTTTTATTATGAACATGGCAGAATTAAAGAAAGGCAGTGGACAGATGTCGAATGCTCTGTTTAATCAGAAGGTTTGTAAAGAAAAAAACATGTATGTTATTCGAATGGTTGTTCAGCAGTACAAAACAAACAACGATGTATGTTCATTTCCATGTATTTGTCAATACAGTACTGAACTAATAGACTAAGAATCCCTTTGGGAAAGACATCAGGGTAAGTAATGGATGTTTGTGTTGGGCGGTTTCCATGACAGTTCTGGTGCGTGTAAATATTACAATGATAAGGTTTAAGTTTTATATCTACACAATACAAACCAGTCAAATATTTCCCAGCGTTTAGCTAAAATAGCAAACCTAGAGTCATATTTAATACATTTTGCAACGTTTTTCTTGCCTTAAAAAAAAGTAGACATAGCGTCTGGACTGACCTAACGTTTATGTCACTCACTGACCCAAAATTCATAAATACAGTTGAAACATTTTTGTAAACATGGATTGAGAATGCAACCCTCCATCAGACCACGTCAATGAAGTGTTTCAATGTACAATACTAAATGTGGCCACACAATGGCAGCATATGGTTATGTTTATGCAGTACAGGTTGTTGTTTCAGACTCATAACTGGCGATTCATTGTTTCTGTGTAAATGTTTCCACGTGAATACATACTTGTTTTCAGTATCGTTTCTACGGTTATCATAGAAATCAAGTCAATTAAACAAACCGTTTAGCACAGGCGTTCATCAGAACATTTCTTATCTGGCTTCTGAGTATCTCATAAGTTTCTGAGATCAATCCACTACTGGGAACCGCACAAACACTGATGGACCATTCGGCCGCGGACTGGTCAAGCAGTCATCCTCTGGGCTCAGTGTTTGCAATTCCATTCCAGTCCCGTTTGTGTATTGATAGAACAAAGAAACGCAATCACAATAGTGCCTACTGGATTTTCACAAAACTCAGTGCTTTCTCGCAGATTGCATGCATTTTTAAAAGCTATGCATCTTAACTGAAAATATCAAATGAATAAATCAAACACATGAGAGACAGCAGAAATTAGGAACCCCTTTATTTCAACCAAGATTATACAAGAAACCCAGAAATGCAGTAAAACACACACTGTTCTGTTTCTAGATTCTTGAAGCAGGTATCGGCCTGGTGAAAGCCACTTCTAATAAACAGAATGAAATATATTAAACTTTCTCTTAAATCTATTTATTAATCCAAGTCTGCTTGTACTCAAAAACGGTAGCAGAAATTCTGGGTACAACATGGTTTCATCAGAGGTCATTGTCAGATAAAGACACATATTGATTTACACACGTTTTGTACTATTTTAGGGGCGTGCCACCCAAACTTTAATTAAAAATCAGAATGTAGAACAAGGTAAAACTATTAAGTCAAGTAGACTTGTTTCTGCTTTTGCCTCCAACACTGTACACTGCCGAAGAAACCAGCTGAAACGTGTTGTTATAAATTGTACATTGCATTATGAATGAGTGTTTGGGATTATATAGAATAAGAAAATAATAGAGAATCATAAATCAGCACATTTTATATTTTTTGTAATGATTAAATCCACTGCACATTGTTTAGCGTCTGCATCCTTCCATGAAGAAAGCATCGCTATTCATCATTCACTATTGAGCAGGTTCTGTATTTTTCCTACAAGTTACAGGCAAAAATACTTACTATGAAAGTTGTTTTAGCTTTAATGGAACTACCAGAGTATATCTGCAGAAATCAACGTGTCTGTTGACACATTTTTATTTTTCCCCCACGTGTATTGGATGCCATGTAGGTTCGCTAATATAGGGTCATTTTTTCTTGTGAGCGACATCTTTAACCAACTTCAGCATGTTGTTTAGCACTGAAATAAATTGGAAAAAAAAATGCATAGAGAGGAAATGACCTTAAAAACTAGAAAACTTGCACTAGTGGGCCAACATTGACAAGTCCACTCCCGCAGCTGTGTTCCATTACAGGTGAAACAACTTCCATAGTGTGGTTAAAACAAACATCTGCACTGCCTGTCCCAGCCCCCTTCCTCTTTGCAAATTGCCATAACAAAAACACAACTACAAAAGAGCATTGTGGAGGTCTTTCTTGTACAGGGATAATACAGCAGTAAGGGCAGGTCAAATCAGATGGCCAAAAATGTTGCTTTTGTGATGCAATGCAATGGGGAGTGACGGTACCATGTAAACCCCATACCTGCCAACCTCTAATCAGAACTACATGAAATATTCACTGGTAATAGAGCACTAGTCTTTTGGTTTGGGTTAACATTTTGTACATTAAGAAGGCACACATTACATACTACTGTATTCAGGGGAATATGCAATTACTGTTGTATGCCTGATCAATGCATGTGTTCATAATCCAAATTAATATACTTTGAATCAAAACTTATTTTGTTAAAACAAATCTACATCTATCAAAAGAAATTGCATTTTGAACCACTTTCGATTCTTGCTGTTTAATTTGTGTTCAAAATAGTTAGACCGAGGTGGCAAAATCAATCAGAATGAATGAGATCACATATAAAAAGTGACCTCATTAACCTTCTTAAATTGTGATAAACTTGATTTAAACTAGGTCGACACATGTACAAAATAGCCCATCAATGTGTGAACTGTGTATCAGAAACTAGATTCAAGATGACTTTCAGGCTGTGTCACAGAATCTGTGCTCCAGAAACCCATAAGATTTTGAACTAAGAGCACATGAAAACATCTGTGTGAGTTTTAGGTTTGTTTGGACTGGACACATTCAGAAATCTCAATTAATTTCACATCTGCACGAAGCTCCTTTTCTCTGTTGAATTGAGCAGTTATGTTACATAACCTACACACAAGAAAACATATCCCATGCAGGCAGATGTGTGTCATTTTAAAAAGCATTTTAGGTATCAGACAGACTCGGGGTACTGAACAGAGCTCGGATACAATAAAGCACAGGAAAAAGACTGCAAAGAAAACAAATCCTAACAATACAGAGATAAGAGACAAATAACAGTTCAACAAAATTGGATATAGGGGTCTATTTAATTGATCTACACTGTGATCTAAATACCACCACTGAGGTTATGAAAACCAGGAGTCTGCATGTGCGTTTCTTTAGTGCGTTTCTGTCTGAGAGGGGACTATAAAGTCACTAAACAGACGTACTTAGACCAGCCATCGTTGAGCTCAATTAACAGTCCCCATAGTGTTTTACATATCGTTCTGATTCACATCACATTTTAGTAGACCCCACCCCGTCTCCAGACTTAATTTTCATGCAGCAAATGTCAACTCCCTGAAAATCTTATTGCACTTAAAAAAAAAAAATTAAAAAAAATCATATATATAATCATTCAGGTTTAGCAATAATTCATCTAAGTTACTATTTAGTGCGAAAAAGTCTTTAAAATACATTTAATTTCACAGCAGGCTGCCTTTTACAAAGTCATCTCTAGTCTGTCAGTCTGATTATCTTAATATCCTAATGGAACTGCGGTTTTTACTCTATTACTGTTGTTGTTAAGTGCTTGTGAAGGTCTTGGTAAATAACCACATTGGAGACAGACACCCCTTAAGGGGTTCTAGTTAAAGAAATACTTCCATAAAGCTTACTTTCATAGGTCTCAATCAGAACAATACAAATACTCAATAATGGTCATTTTAGAAACAGATTTAAAAAAAAAAAAAAAAAAAAAAAAAAAAGATAATGATTACTTTTATGTAGTGTACAGCCGTGGCCAAAAGTTTAGCATCACCTAGAATTTTAGGATTGAGACATCATAAAAAAATAAATGAACAACATTTACATCTTTTACCTCATGTATCAAAGAAACTCCAAATTGATATCGCACAAGTCTACTGGAAGCCATGATAGTAGTACAGTATTTTATGTTAGATTTCGAAATGTCAGATTGTTCAACTTGTCAGCTTTTCATAAAAGTATATGGAAAACTACACAGCGGTATGTAATTCAATATGTTAACGTAGCAACATTCAGCAGGTTTCATTCATTCGTTTTTTCTATAGGATGATGCAAAACTTTTGGCCATAGCTGTCTCGTGGTGTGTGTGTGTGTGTTGGGAAAAAATATTTGTGTATGTTGCGATGGTGGTCAATATTGTGATGGTCAACTGTCTATTCACCAGGAACTGGGCAAAACTTACCATACTTCCCCCTTCCATTCAACTGTTTTTTACAGCTGATGTGCAAACACACTGGGCTTCCATAGTGAGCAAATTGCCAAGGTCCTACATTTATTATGGAGTCAAATACATGCAAATGAGCACACACACATTCCTCGTACTGGGACCATGAAGAGATCCTTCACGCTTTATAAATTGGGGGTAGAACCTACTTCATTAATTTTTTTAATATTTCTAAAAAGAATATGCCCGTAGTGGAAATTATAGGCCAGTGTGGCTAAAGACACTTCCCTTTAAAAGGTATTATTATTATTATTATTATTATTATTATTATTATTTCCGTATTTAAGGCCTAAAAAGCTGCACGACCCTAAAGCTTCAATTATCAAATATTCAGATAGTTTAGAAATTAGAGCACCACCACTTAGAGTGCTTTCATCTGGTGTAAAACTGACATTACACAACAACTGCACTGCCGTTGTTTTCTATGTCAGCCATTACTCAAGAACAGAACCGCAGATAAAGCATGGCTGAGAGATAACCTGAATTAAGACACCTGTTCTAAAACCATCGCTCACTGATGAATCGCTTCACACCAATGCTGAGCCCTGCTCTTTATCTACCTAATATATATATATATATATATATATATATATATATATATATATATATATATATATATATATATATATATATATATATATATATATATAAACAACTGTGGACTGCACAGAGGAGAATAAATAACATTAAAAAGTTGTAGTGTAACCTTGATGATGGCATTGCTGTGCCATGTTCCTCTGAAATAATGGGACTAGACCTTCAACCTCCAGTCTTCAGCTTTATTGACTTCCCTAACAGTCCCATTACTACCTCATAACATGCCAAAGCAATGCCATTACACTGCTTAATGCACAATGAATATACATGGAAACCACCTGACTATGACACTCAAAATCACGATTTCAGCACATGATGATTGTGCATAACTTGGGTAGTGTGGAAAGGGTACAAGGGTCAGAAGATGGACAGAAAAGAAATAGCTACTGTGGAAGTTGTTTCGCCTACAATGCAGCTACCATAGGGTGCACTTGACGTCTGTTGCCATATTCTTGTCCCCCCCCCCCCCCCCCCCTCGAACCCAGCGTAGACTCAATGTGAACTCCATCTTTAACAATATCATCTTTTCTAAGGTACTGTATTTCATAATGATAAACATGAAGCTGTTTAAAAAAAAATAGAGACATTCTAGCATTCTGAAATACAGAACATTATTAAAAGATGATGCTGTGTAAAGATAAACTCGCGTTACAAAATGGATGCAAAGTAGGAAACAGGACTTTACAATGAGCTTACACATTGAAAAAACAAGAATTTGGCAATGGACACATTTCTGCAAATATATATGTTATGGTAGTTCTATTGAAGATGAAACTTCCATAGTATACGTTTGGTTTCTGGCTGTACCTCGTCTTACAGACCCTTGTTTCCAAGAGTTCCAGTTGAAGTAATTGAACTGTGTGTGTGTATACATGTGTCCTACATTAAATCTAACAGTCGTTCCAGCACGATACTGTACAATCCCTCTGAAAAGAAACTTATAAAAGACAAAAATACAAATTGAATGGCTAGCCTTTGGACCACATCTTTTAGCTGGAGGAACTTAAGAAAATCAAGAAAAGGAGAGTGAAAGAGTTAACCCTCCACCTCTTTTTCCCCTGAAAAACATATTATTATTAACACACTCTCTAAATGAAATCAAGATATACACTAAACGGAGAGAAATCTATAAAATAAATAAGAAAATATCTTTCATCTCTGAAGCAGCAAAGTGGGTCTGTTGGATGAAGGCAGCGCTTGTCTCTGTGTCTCTGTGTCTGTGTGTGTGTGTGTGTGTGTGTGTGCTTACAATGGAAGACTGCTACAAGAATAGAGAATACCATGCTATTTGTTTTTTTAGGACAAATAGCATATATGGATTTTAGGATATATGAAGCAGCAATTCCAAGCTTCCAAAAGTAGTGACTGATGATACCGATTCAGAAAGTGAAGAAATCCAATGGGCCTGATCACTCCTTAGCAAAGTATTTTTCAAAACCAAAGAAGAAAACGTGCTGCAGATTCCATACACTGGTTTTGATGCAGTTGCCATGAGCAGACCCTCTCCTTTCTCGTCTGATATTTCTAGTGAATGCAGAACCCACTTCTGCTGGGGGAAAGCAAGTTTTTTTTCACATGAGCAGTTTTCTGGTCCATTAAGCAGGAACCTACGAGTCTGTCCACACAGAATCCTGTTTCTTTGGTTTGCATTCTGTAAGAACACTGTTACACTGGATAACAGCAGGCGCATCTTCCTTCTAGACTTGCGGCAGATGGAATGCAGTGATAGAAAATACCGGAGGGATTTCTTTATATTTTATTTCTTCATTTAAGTAGAATGGGGAGACTTTTTTGTTGCACTTCAGTTTTCTTGGGGATGAAAAAAAAAACAAAGCAGGCGAGTTCCGGGGACGGCCTGCAGTTTGTCAATCTGCTGAGTTAAGGACCCCTGTGAAAAGGAGAAAGAAAACAATAGGAGAGTCCCATGTTAACAGAGTGACCCCCTTTCATCAACACTACAGCTCTGTTTCTACTGTGCAATGCTGTCATTCTCAGCTGTAGGATTGTAACAGTGCACCGATGAATCGTGATACTTTCTTTCCATGGTATATCATTGGAACAGAGGTGTGTACTGTCTGTATTGTGACACGAGACGGAAAGCACAATATAGCTCTTGTAGTCCACCGAATGGTTCCTGAATGAAGCATACATTTGTTTTGTAGTTGGTATGAATACATACTCTCCCTATCTAATTTAATGTTTGTCTATTAACAAAACAGTCCATCATTAAACAATCATTTGATATTATTACGCATCATACAATAAGCCCATCAGAACCATAATGTGTAAATATTGTATCGTCGCAAATGTGCTGAAATATGAAGTACTGACTATAAAAAGCACAATATAGTAAACTGAACATATTTACAGCTTTCTTATATGTAATTATTACACTGTGTTGTAGATGTAGTGTAATTGATTTGTTACAGACAATACATTGTATCAATCATCAGCAAAAAAGGCATTTTTGTTGTACCAAGACTTCTGTGTTTTAATAGAGGTTACTGCTTAACTTACTTTTGCCACTGATGCTGATGATGAAAGTGTTTGACTGAATACATAAGAGAAAAGTCAGTTTAACGGCTGTGTTTACCGTGGCTGTGTCACAGTGCTTCTCTCCCGGTCTCCAGACTCGCTTCTAGCAGCAGCTCTTCCAGCTCCTTCTCGCCCTCCCAACAGCACAGCTCTGCACCCAACAGCAAGCACACGGAAATGCAGTGTTAGCGGAGGCTAGGCTGACCCGTCCCAATCAAACACCAGTCCGTAAGCCACATCTCAGGTGAAAACTTAATGAAATATGTACTGTGTAGTAATGTCATCAGCACTTATGTGATGCCATTCATAGCTATCCAGTAAACAGACAACAGAGTCACGCATTTTAATCAGATATTAGAAATAATCAGTTTTAGGAATTATATATCTATCTATCTATCTATCTATATATATCTATATATTTATAAACCAGGCCACTTTTATTAGTTTAATGGTTTGATGGATCATATTTTGTAGCGTTGTTAGAAAATGCCTGAGAAAAGCTTTTGGTATGATTTGCACAATTTAGTTAACACCAGCACTCAGTATTCAGGTTCAGTTTTGACCAACACCAGACTGGATCGTGATGTCATGCAGTATTCTCTCATCAGTATGACATCACATTGGAATGAAAGCCTTATACAATAGACATGGAATTTACTGTTTATATTATATTGCATATATACAAAATGTGGGGAAAATATGAGAGGGGGACAAGTGATGGAAGGGACAAAGTGAAACTGACATATTATAATACTGTGACAGCTACAAACTAGGGTTACTGCCTTGTCACAACGTAGTATAAAGTGAGCTGTACAATTCAATGGCGTATATTCAACTTTTGCTGTGCATGACTGATTTATTTTTAATAACTATTGACTAGTCATGGCACATAGCTTAATGTGTTACATGACACATTCTGTGAGGTATCCAGTGACTGTACATACCATCCTCGGCAGGACAGCTCACCCCTTTGGGCTCAGGAGTCTCGCAGGATTCGGGCAGGATTCGGATGAACTCTGCTTTAAATCCGTTGGGCAAGGTGCTCCCTGCAGCCGCAGCACACAGCACCCCCTCCCTGACCTCTGCTTTGGAGGGGAGGTGTGGCAGTGGGCTGTCAGTAACAGCAGGGGCAGGCGTATCCGACACGGTGGACTTTAGTGGACTTGCCAGCACAGCCAGGCTGGCCTGCCCGTCTTCTTTCACTGGGATCGGAGTCGCCGGCTGGCTTAGCAAAGGCGTGGTCTGTGCATTCTCCACCGCCTGCAGAGGCTGCTCTGGGGGGCTTTCCACACGGGTCACTACGAAGATTTTATGGCCCCGGCCTGGGCTGGTAACAGAAATGCGTTTCTCGTTGCTTTGTGTGGGGGAGCCGAGGGTGGTCACGGGGTCAGACAGGGTAATCGCTGGCCTGGGTTTATCTTCTAGCCGAGAGGGAGGTGCAGCATCTCCTGAACCACTAGGGGGCTCCACCACCACAGCCTCTATAGGTACAGGGTGGCAGGGTGGAGGAGGAGCAGAAGACGTCTTCTCCACGGATACAGGAGCCTGTGCAGGTCCCTCCACCTCATCATCAGTATCTGAATCGGATTCCTGCTCCAGGTTGTTGGAGGTTGCTGCTCCTGCTTTATTCTCCTCCTCCTGTTTGTGTGATGGTGGTTCACCGGCCCCCCCTCGCTCGTCCCCTCCCTCGCCCTGCCCGCTGTCCTCTGCTGCCACTCCTTCCTCAGTCTGTGGCAGTGCCATGGTGATCTCAGGCATGGAGGCAGACTGGTGCATCTTCTGCTCCGTCTCCTCCTTCTCTTTTGCCAGGATGAAGTTGCGTTTGCAGCCGTTTTGGATTTCTGAGAGCAGGGCTCGCTGGGTCTCGAGGAAACTTTTTACCTGCAATAAAAAACATGATAAAATACAGAATTGATTGAAACAGACATGCAATTAATATCAATGAAATTATCATAGCATCATATAATATCGCATAAATGTAACAATGTTTCAGCATGTCTTTATCAATGTCTTCATGTGTGCAAGCGTCTGTTCCTTCTTGTACTAAGAGGATCATATGCTGCAGTAGGTTGTTTAACCATTTTTAAAACTAAACTCTCAAATCACAAAACTAATGAAATGCTAAAGAAACGTAGACAAATTCTTCAACAAGAATTCTTGGGCTTGCAATAACGAAAGTGAATACATTCTGGCCAGAACATTTCAATGTTGTGATACGAAGCGGAGGGTGACTTATAGTCTACATTGGGACAGCTGCTTGTTTAGGATATTTTTACTTCTCCTAAGACGTCCCGATAAAGCAGTGCTGACTGCAATTTCAAAACAGTTTGTCTTTTCCTCCTAAAGTTGCTAAGACATTAATGTGTGAACATTAAACTTAGATAAACACAAAACTGTACCCCCACCTGTACAGCTATGGCCAAAAGTTGCATCACCTAGAATTTTAGGATTGAGACATAATAATAATAATAATAATAATAATAATAATAATAATAATAATAATATGGATCTTTTATTTAACATCATGTTATCAAAGAAAATACAAAATGATATCACAAAAGTGTACCAGAAGCCATAATAGTAGTACAGTATTTCATGTTAGATATTGAAATGTCAATTTGTTAAATGGAAAACTGCAAAGCGGTATGTAATTCAATATGTTAACGTAACATTATTCAGCAGGTTTCATTCGATTTCATGAAACTTCTGGCCATGGCTGTATACTACAGCTAGCTACCCTGACTCACAGCCTCTCTCTTGGGCTCCCGGTCCAGGTCTAGTCTCAGCAGGGAGGTGTTGACCTTCAGGGCGAGGGAGAGAGCCATGAGGCCGCCGGTCTTGATCTCATTCTCACGGAGGTCCAGCCGCAGCAGACGTGGGCTCTCAGCAATAAACTCTGCCACCGCTACCGCCCCTGGAAGAGAGCAACACACACACACAGCTCACAACACTACTGCAGCAGCTCAGGTGTGAGGGGTCTCGTTGATTGAGCCAAGGTCAAAGAAGAATTAGGGGTAGTTGATTGAAAAACTTTAAAAAGGAGTTGACAAACTGTAACCGATACTTTAATCACAGGACAAAAACAAGGGCCAGAGGACACTGTTAGATAAGAAACTAAGTCTGATGGACAAACGTTTCTGCTAGTGCTTTCTTCAGTGTGCGTGTTCCTTGCTAATGGATAGGAATGCATTATGTGAGAGATATCGTATTGATTTCTTTTTGTCATGAGCAGATCTAGCGATGTCCTTAGGAAATCATCAATAACTCAAGTAGACAAATTCTTCTGCTAGTACTTTCTTCAGTGTACAAAATGGACAACTCACTGTAGATCCTTGGACAAATAGGGGAAAAAACAACTGTGGTCTACTAGTCATCTTAAGACATTTCATACATCCACCTTAATAGAGTGCTAACTTACTTCTTATCATCACTCCTTCTTTTCACCGGGATAAAAATCTGCCATGTCGAGATCTGTTTTTTTTTTAAAAACTTTAATCCAGGGTATATCCGGTACATATTTTTTTTTCAACGCTTTGATAAAAAAAAAGATCACTTCCTGAGCCGTAGGTCACATGGTCTGTTTACAGACTATCAGAGTAAAACGGACACACAGAACGGTAGCAACAGCAATGGGAATTCTATTGCATTTCAAGAGCAGACCTGCAGTATGCTAGAATAGCTTCTTCAGTTGGCTGGAAGGGAGGACTGCCAGCTTACCTTCACAGGAGAGTTTCGTGGAAGCAAGGCCCAGACGCAGGACAGAGCGGTTTGCAATGAGCCCGTCCTTCAGCTTGTGGACCCCCTCGTTCCCAATGCTGTTGTGTCCCAGATTCACCGTCTCCAGGCTCTGGGTGCATGGCTGAGACGACAGGGAGCAGGGGTTCAAATGCAATCAAAGACACAGAGGCCTAAAACCCTGCTCTACATCTGGGCTTTTTCTGGTGATTTTTATGGCGTTTAGTAATATTAATATCTCGGTTATCTTGGAGAACATAGCTAGTAGCCATCTGTTTGTTTTCTCTCTTGCAAAACAAAAAAAAAATAGGAGTATGCTTCGATAACAATTAAGAAAGCATACACAAACTTTCAAATCGGTGCAAAACATCCCAACCATTCACTGAAGCGGAACAGACATTCTGCGCCCTATTCACAAAACTTTAAGGACTGTATTTTGAAGAGTGTTTTCCTAGATTAAGGACAAAGGGTTGTTTTACCTTAAAGGAACCGCTATAGGTTATATTTTCAGAATAAACTTGTCTACTGCTGCATTCCGATTTTTACCACACTGTACGTACCAAATATGTAAACTGCAACTGCACTCATTTTAAGGACAACTTTGGTACATTGTTTGGCATGATGAAATGCATTAAATATTAAAAGAAAATGTCTACATTCAAAATGGATGCAAAGCAGGAAAAATGACCTTGAAAAGGAGCGAAACTGCACAAGTGTTCGCAGAGAGGGTTTGATATACATGGAACAATAGACAAGTCCATTTCTGCAAATATCCCCTCTGGTAAACAACTTCCTGAGTAAATATTTTGTTTCTGATCGTCCTATCCTTTTCTCCCCCTTGAACTAGCATAACCAGCTCTTCAACCAGCCTGATCAGCTGAGATCCAGTAACTAGAAACTGGAAAAAGGATAAAAAACTGTGCTGGGTTTTACTGGGTTTTCCAACAGGGACATGAGATACAGTGTATGTGGGAGGCTGCCATACAGTAAATCCAACAGTAGATATTGATCACACAGCAGTGATACAGCGGAGCCCTGCTCAGAGTAAACACTGACAGCACACTCCAGACTCACCAGCACAGCTGCCAGGTACGCCATGCCGTTGTGAGTCAGCTGGTTGTTCCACAAGACCAGAGTCACCAAGCCCTTCCTCTGCTCCTTCAGGCCCTCACAGAGGTACGCCAGACCTGAGGACAACAAGCCAAACAGTGTTAAAGATCACGGAGCAGTTAGGGTAAATGTGTTAAATAAAATCACAGGAGGAAAGAGGGGAAATCGTGTGTGAAGTCACAGGGATGAAAATTCAATGTCTTCTTAAATACATTATACCTACATAAAAATAATATTAGTCTGTCTAGAGTATAAATGAAATTTCATCTAAATATTTATTTATTTAATTATTATGTTTTTCACAACATCAAGGGGGCTGCTGATCTTCTTAAGCCCTGAAGTGGGGTTGTTTTTTTTTTTTTTTTAAATGACCACTAGGGGTGTGCAACTGTAATTTCTGCTCCTCTGCGACTAAGCGTTGAAAATCTCTATTATTTTTCAAATGTATTTATTTATGCATATTTCATAAACCTGCAGCTGCTGTTCAGATGAGCCCTGCATTGTCTCACCCGAGTCCAGCACGTGGTTGTTCCGCAGGTCCAGGATCTGGATATAGCAGTTGAATTTCAGCAGGTTCCCCAGCTGGGCAGAGTCCTGCAGTCCGTTGAGCTTGTTATCTGCCAGGTACAGCTCTCTCAGGTTCATGTTCATCTTCAGAGCTGTGGCTGGGGAGCAGACAGCACTGGGGTTATATTTTAAAGTACATACAATGTATGCATGGTGCATGGACATATACTTGCAGTCCCGTGACTTTTCTAGCTGGTAGGTGACACTCACCCAGTAACATGAGGGGGCGCCCCGACAGGCCGGCGTTCTCGAGATGCAGCACCCCCAGACTGCTGCTGATGCGCAGCGCTCGTGCCACAAAGGGGGCAGAGTGGTCCAACAGCGGAGTGTTCCTCGCATCTAGATACTGAAGACAGTTTGTCTGAGGGGGAAAAAATAAGAAAACTAAACAAGTCAGCCATCCTTGCATATTATCAAGTCACTGTTGTGTTCTAATTTCATCATTTTAAATCTTTCCTAAGCTTTCCCTATCTCAATGATTCAGCAACAACAACATGGCCAGGCAACCCATTCCATACACTCGCCTCTCTCTGTGTAAAAAAGTCTCTCTTACCCTGTGCCCTAAATGTCAGCTTCAAACGGTGTCCTCTGGTCCCGGTTTCTGTTTCAGGTTTTGGCTAGGGTTAACTTTGTCAGCTCCTTTTACGATTTTAAAGACTTTAATGAAGTCCCCCTCCCTAATCATTCTTTGTTCTAG
Organism: Acipenser ruthenus; assembly: GCF_902713425.1. Classification (NCBI taxonomy): domain Eukaryota; kingdom Metazoa; phylum Chordata; class Actinopteri; order Acipenseriformes; family Acipenseridae; genus Acipenser; species Acipenser ruthenus. Next base: position 201,180 of record NC_081218.1, read on the forward strand.
GTTAAAATAGATCCAGTTCATGTAACTTGTCTTCAAAACTAATCTCTTTAAACCCTGGGATTAGTTACTCCTCGCTGAATTCTCCAGAAGACCGCAAAATCCAACCTCACCATAACCTCCTTTGTACTCTACACTTTTGAATATATAGCCAAGGTTTTTGATTGCTTCCCCTCAGTCTGGTTGCTGAGCGTGATCAGTCTATTGCAGCACCAAGCTCCTTCTTGGTGTGGACCTGCTCTCGTTCTACGCCACCCATTTGATATTTGAATCCTACATTTTAGATCAGATGGGAACAAAAGCCCAGTGTTCAGCTTGAACATCAACATAATCATGGCTTGAAACTCTCACTAGCCCTGCACCCAGTCCTGGGTTCCAGAACTACCTTCAATTAAATATATTATTAAAATAAACGGACCACCTGTTTATAGCAACCACTCTGCTGAATCCCGACAAATCCTGCAATAACCGACTTTATCCAGGACACCTAGCTGGCTTTACATTTGGTTTTGATTCTTCAATACAGCTCTGTTCCATGCCAAACACACAACATGCAACATAACTATTTTGTTAGACTGGAACTCCCAAAGGGGAATCAGATCTCAGAAACCATAGCTGCTACGACAGTGGTAGGTAAAAAAAAAAGTTAAAAAACCATCTGTCATTACCCTTAACTTTCAAATACTAGAGTGCGTGACAACATGGGTCATTTTAACACAGACCCAGCAGGTAAGGGTTCAATAACGAGGTTTTTTTTTTTTTTTTTTTTTTTTTAAAGGTTACCTTGCGCCCTACTGGGTGGGTCACAGAAGCAACAAATACAAATCTTGTGCCAAAAAGGTATAAATAAAATGACTGAGGTGTTTAAATACTTATGGACCTGTAAAAGCTGAATTGACACGAGTTGCAATACAGTGCAGCATGCTTGACAAGCCAAAGTGCTGTATTCCTGTATTTTTAAATGAACACTTCAAATGAAATGTCAATGCACGAAGATCTTAAAAGACCTCTTGGGACCAATGGTGGCTGTCTTGTACAGTATTGATTTCTATCTGTATATTTACCTTGTTCAATCATCAGATTTGACTGAAGATGACCATCCATTCTCCCATTTCAGCGATTTCCTTACTCACCTTCTTCATCATGTGTGCAGCAGCCTGCCAGCCCCGTGTGCCGATGTGTTTGTTGAATGAGATGTTCAGGTGAGTCGCCGACTCGTAGTATTCAATCATATCAAACAGGGCCGAGGCTCCCTGGGGGCGGACAACAACAAGAGCTTCCTTTGTGAAACGTGTTGAGCGGCAAGAAAAAAAGGGTTCTGTTCATTTACTGGCAGAATTCTTCAGACGGAAATTAAAATACACTGGAAACTGGGAGAGCGATAGCTAGAGGTTATTCAAATTCAAAACGTCATTGTATCACCTCTTTGATGCTCGCATTTATTCTGAGTGTTTCTCATTGCAATTACTGTGCTGGTCTGCGTTCAGGTGCTCTCTCACCCACGTTCAGGAGCTGCTCTTCAGGTCCAGTTCCCTGCCATAGACATATATAAGCCAAAGTGTCTTTCTAGATGCAAGCGATTTGCCACTTTGGGTACAATTTCATTTGTGTTTTTAATAAGACACTTTGGCTGATCAAGCCTATATGATTAAAGTCTTTAAAATAGTAAAAGGAGTTGACATAGTGAACCAATACATTAAGGACAGTACAGAAACCAAGACCAGAGGACACAGCTGGAAACTAAGTAGAGATGGACTTAGGACAGAGGGAAGGAGACACTTCTTCACACAGAGAGAGTGGTGAGGGAATGGAATGAGCTACCTAGTCATGTTGCTGATGCAGAATCACTTGGATCCTTTAAGACCCAACTTAACAAAGTTCTGAGATCAATCAGCTAGGAACTGGACAAGCTTAGATGGGCCGAACAGGCTCCTCCCATTTGTAATGTTCTTCAATATCTATAGCAGGCAACTAGAGCAGCTCCTGTAGTCAAAGCACTCGAACACAGACTTAACCAAAACATAATATTTGAGTGATTGCAATAAGAATTACTAAGAATGATTCTAGACATCATAAAAACATAATGTACTGTATATTAAAATATTAAGAACATGTAGATGATCCCTTTACCAGGGTGATCAATAGTTCTAAGTATTTATTTATTTATTTTTTTTTTAAACCAGATAGACAATGGGTGATAGTACAGTAGAATCCCAGTTATTTCACTTTTTCCTATTATCAGCTAGAAACTGGTTGAAAATAAACCCAGACAAAACTGAGGTTTTGTTAATTGGTTCTACAATGGGTTTAACAAAATGTAATCCAAATCAATATTAATGTTGATGGCAATTCCATTTTACTTCCACTAGAGCGAAAAACCTGGGTATTACTCTGGGCCCTGAGCTTTCTTTTTGATTTCCATATTAATTCTGTTATCAGAATAACTTTTTATCATTTGAGAAATGTTGCCAAATTAAACTCCGTTTGGATGTGAGGGATTCAGAGACGTTGATACATGCACTCTCTTGTTTATCTAGAAAGCTCCTCAGTGCTCCAGAGTGGAATTCAAAATGGCAAAACTCACATCTTCGTCCAAGTTAGTTTGCTCCAGATCAACAAGTTTAAACTGAACCCTCTTGAAGACCTCTTCCAGTGCATCACATGCCTTGTAGTCTAGCTTTTCACCTGAGGAAAGAAGCAAAAGACATTTTAAAAAGACTGAATGCAAGAAAGTTAGTTAGTCATTGCGTTGAGTCGGAACGCTTGAGGAAGAAAGTTTCCTGTAGTATTACTATATATTCTAGGCATAGGGATACCAAAGTAACATGGGCCAACACTGGCTATGTTAAAGGGTTCAGTTAAAATCAGATCCTAGAGGTCATAATGTCTTACAATCTAACAAAGTTCTGAGATCAATCAGCTACTCGGAACCGGACAATGTTTAAGGCGATCCACAGGAATGAAATAACCACAGAAATGTATGCACTTGCATGGAGTATTATTTTTATATAACAAGTACAACATTTGGAATAGAAAGTGTGTTTAAACAGCTGGTATCAGAGAATCTGAAACAGTGTGATTTGCCCGGTCATACTGTCGCTAGATTTGAATGAATACAAGATAGATGTCAAAATACTATATTTTTCATAATGAATAGTTCAACAACAATGATTAAACAGCATACAGTAAGTCATTTTAATATGGCATCACGTTACCTATAACAAACAACGGGATACAAAGAAACTTCATCTAGAACAAACACTCAATTGTGCTAAATGTAGAAATACTTCTAGTTGAAATGTTTGTTACTGAATTCAAGTTTCTTTTAGTATTTCTAATCAGAAATTCCAGATGGCTGCATCACATTTGAATATTTATCTTACATATCAGTAGATCACAAAGTAACAGACATATTTAATCAAGACCAGCTTTGCAAAAACAAAAGCCATCTAAATCTAAATCTCTATCCTCTCTTGCCAGTAAACTATTCCAGATATTATCAGCTTTCCTCAGTAACTAGCAAAGGAAGATGCACGCTGGTCCAGATATGTATACAAGAACGAGGAAATGAATACAAACCTTTCAGATCAAGGCAGTCTGTCCGCTGGGTCAGGTCTTTGATTTCCTGCATATAAAAGGAAAACGAAAAATGTAGTTTAAAATCAAAATAGTGATCCTCTAAGAAGGGCTGCCATGGCAGGATCATTGTTTTTCTAAGGGAGTGAGAAAGGGCGCAGTACAAACTTTAATAAATTTAATGAGGGTGTATTGTTACAACATAACAATACACAGGCCTGAATTGCAGCATGCCAATACAGCATACACTTTTTTTCATTTTGAATTGCCTTGTACGTTTTGGATTTCATAGTTTCGACAGGTCTTTTATTTTATTACCATCAAATTAAACTGACACTTATTAACTCGTTTAGGTAACACATGTCCCCCATCCGGAAAACATTAGACAAGTATTAAACATTTGGATTTGTCAAAAAACACGAATTACCACTATTAAAATCGGTTACAAACATTCCAGTTTTAAACAAGTACATTCTTAAAATCAACTTTAAAACAAATACGTTAGCTGTCCGCTTCTTTGCACTCTGCAGGCCCACCACGTAGCCACCTAAGAGCTACAGCGTCGGAGGGCCACGCAGCTCCGGCCAACTTACAGGCAAGTCCGCAGGCGCCCGGCCAGTCTACTGGCGTCGCTGGAGCGCAGTGAGCCGAGAACACCCTGCCGTCCTAAGCCCTCTCCACCCGGGCGGCGCACGGCCAATTGTGCACCGCCCCCTGGGAACTCCCGTCTACTGTTGGCAGTGGAATAGCCTGAACTCAAACCAGGGACCTCCAGGCTATAGAGCGCATCCTGCACTCAACGCGGAGCGCCTTTATCACATACGGTAATGAAGTATGTGTGCAAGTGTGTTCCTTCTTGGTTAGCAACAGCTCTTCTGCGGTGCACTCACCATCACATGCCAGTGGCTAGTAGGAGTGTGTATGACAGCTCATTCATGCAGTGGAGGAGAGTCACAGTGCAGCTGATGCAGACTGGATGGTACACTTACACACAGGGCTGCATCAACTCAGCTCCACAGTAATTGAGAGAGACAGAAAGCCCATCTCATACAAAACAGTGGTAAGCACTCAGGGATGAGCAGTGGAGCAGGGAAATTAAAAGACCTTTTAAAGCAAAGCTTGGCAGAAAACAGTAACTAACAAGTTAACCCTTAGATGGAATTGCTGTACTTTGTTTGAATGCAAATCAAAGTGTTTCATAGAAAGACCACATGGTTTCTGTTACTGTACCTCATCCTTAGTAAACTGAAACAAGGAAGTTATTTCACTGAAGGCAGGGAAGTACTTTACGTTAAGAAAGGGAAATAATAAAATTAATAAAAGGGAACTACTCCCCCTCCCCACTTGCAAAAATGCAGAAACGAACATGTGATAATATATCAATAGACAGGTGTCCCATTGCTGTTAATACATACGTTATGTCAAAGTAGATGTGCCAGTACAGTTAGATTTGAACTTCTAATGACCGAGAAACCACTGGAGCCTCATTCAGAGCCGGCTACCAGTGGAGAAACCAACTGGTGTCACGGAAATCCTGGTTAGAACGTTTCCAGATGAAAACTCTGGAGTTTCCAATTGTATCAGTGGGCATTCCCAAATCGCCATCACTGCATTATTCCTTCCCTCAACTCAAGAACATGTTTCAGGAGAGAAGGCCATTCAGTGTGCGTTCAGTTCCTGGTAGCTGGTTGATCTGAAAACCACATGAAGTCATGTCTTAAAGGATCCCAGCTATTCAGCATCAACAGCAGGACTGATTCATCACTAATCCACACATCACTTAACCCATTACTGCAAACGATTTTCCTCCAAACTATAGCACTAAAGTCAAACACATTTCAAGTACCACTGCAATCGCCTCTCACTGAAAATTGAGAATCTTGTGTTTGTACCCACGAAATGTGTAGAATTTAAATGAGAAACCTCTAAACTTTCACCCATTAAAAATCAGAAGGCTCTATCACAGAGCACGACCATATGGGGATGGCAGAAATTTCAGATAGCATTAAAAAAAAGCAGAAAGAAAGCAAAAGATTGAAAAGGTAAATAAACCTGAAAAAGTAAAGATGTAAAATGTTTTTAAAAGCCAGTTTTTAATCACAGACAACCCTGATGAGGCGGCATTGCTTTGGTATCTGTTCTTTATGGTAGCGCCCTCCCCTGCAGCTTGGATCTTCCAAACACAGTCAGCAATCAGACTGTAATACCCTCAAAATAGGGTTCAACTGCTTAAATCATTTAAAAAGCAATCTTTATTATAACATAAACCAGCATGTAATCTCTAGTAATTCCCTTCGTATTTGAAATGATCAACAACGATTCTAGATTTCTTAAAAGGATAGTTGACAAGCGGCCAAACCGTACTGTAAACATGATGACGCGTGCAGGCAGAGTCCCTCCCGGATATCCAAGAATTCAGATCAAATGATGACAGGCCAATTTATTTACAATGCAGTACACTAATCCGCTAGCAGGCACCTTGTTGTGTTCTGTTGTCTCGTAATCCAAGTCTCTGGATTTGTTTATATAAGCAACAACAAAAAATAAACAAAAAACAATAACTACTACTACCCTGGTAGCAGCCTGCGTGTGGGGTATGTGTACAAAACAAACCCTGGCTGGGTTTCCAAACAGTCGATCAAGCATCCGTAACAAGAAACAAATAAATAAATATAAAAAGTGGGATTGGGAGTTTTTGGTGCTGTGTTTATATATTGTGGAAGGAGAAGAGAGAATGGGTTAAGGATTTAAAGCAACAAGACATGAAACACATTTTCATTCTGACACAGCTCTGGTACTACACCAAGTAAAAGGAGGCGCTCAGTTTGCTTGCTTTGTCTTCCAGGAAATCTATTACACTTGCACTTCCTAGGTTCTTTGACCTCATCATAGTCTTAGGGGTCAAGCATCTTACTGGCTGCAAAGCCTGTCAGTCAGTAGGAGAAGCAGCTGGTTGGTTACTGGGGGGGATTTCACACACCAGGTGAAATTAAATGGGAAAGTGGAAGACTTTCAGAAGCAAAGCAGGCAAACAGATGTCTTTAGCCTTGTGTAGTAACAGATAATATGTTTTAAAAGGAAAACACATGTTTGCTAAAACACAGATTGTCATCAAACGTACAAGTTCTAAGGTTATATCTGATTAAAGAGAGTAATATACTTTGTAGACCTTATCATATACCTTCATTATAGCATCATTACACATTTCAAAATGTACTCGTAGAAAAAACTGTGCACCAAAATCTGAAGACAGCTGGGCTGATTTTCAAAGCTGTAAACCAAAAGGCAAAAGACAACACCCTTTCATTCTACAACGAGAAATAAAAAGCATAATTTACCTATGCTGTTTTAAATCAAATACCTGCCGTGTCTAGATTTATACAGCTTTTTTTTTTTTTTAAGACGTCAATTAGGCTACTCTTTAAAAATCAGCCCTGCCTCAAACCATGTGTTACATTCCACCCACACCGCCAACATCCAAAGCAGTGCGACAGTGGAGGATTTTCACTCATACAAGCTCTCATAGGGATGCTCAATAAATACACAGATAGCAATCCTGCTGTCTGCGCAGCGTCTAAAGAGAGACGACTCAGCATTGAGTGAAGACAGCAGCACAAAGGAAAACATGCTTCTGAAATAAAAATAACTGTAATAAAATATATGCCACAAGGCAAAATGCTGTCATTTTTACCTGGCAGGCTACATTAGACAATAAACCAGTGGAACAGTTACATTGTACACTCTGTTCCTGCTTCGCTGGGTAATGCCCAATTTGTACTGCTGCTGAACTATGAAAACCCAACCAAGCCACATTACATTTGAATGGTGTTTACATGTTACTCCAAGGAGTCCTGCTTCAGATGAACGATGGCCATATTGCATAGCAATGGTAATGCAGCAACACATACTGGCTATGGTTACAATGTCCAGGCCCATTTGGTCATTTTGTTCCACTGCAACAGTGTGAAGAGGCCAAGTAACCAATTCACTACCTAAATGCCATGAAAGAGACCATTGATCGAACTAAGCCCCCTTTTGATTAAGGGGAAACAGCTTCAGAAGCAAGAAGCTTTGAATGCTGTTTAATTGCTTAGTATTTCATGGTGTCTGCAATCACTCCGAGTGGTTCTGGGTTCTGTTGCAGTACAGAGTTATTACCATTTTCTGCCTGGCTTTGACCTGTCTGGTGAATCCTAAATGCTGGGACTAACAGCCTTCCTCATTCCATTCAAATCATGTGACAATGTGACCTTGGAACTCCCTTCCCATCTATGTTTTTATAGACAGTAGGTGGGGCTGTCACAGTGTCATGACTTGACGGTTCAGTCCTGGCATTTAGGATTTTCCAGACTACTCCAAAGCAAGCTCAAAGCCACGTAAAGGGAGACAACATAACTTGGATTCGTATCTAGAAGCATGGTATGGAATGTCCCGAATCTGGGTGGCCAATTGATATGCATGTCTGGGCTTTTTTGGAAGAGAACACATCAAAGGCTGGATGTAACTGGCATAACAAAGCAAGTATTTCCCAACCCCACTTTCTCAGTCTGCCTCTTTGAAATAGGAGTTAGTGAATGGGCAATGAATAAATGATTGCGGCTGCAAGTACCATATAAGGCGAAACAAGTACGTTATTAGTAATGTACATCTCCTGCCACAGCTAAAAAAATAAATAAAAAATAGGGCTTTCAATTTAATAGAGATTTTAATCCAAAAAGACATGAACCTCGGCTTGCTAACTAATGCAACTTGTGCCACTTTTCTGTCTGAAAGTGATCTAAAATCAGGCTTGTCTGTTTCCATCAGAAGCAGATGAAGATCAGATCGATTGCGGGCTGGGAGTACTCGATCTCTCCAACTTGCACCGACGGTAGAAGCTACCCAACGAGCACCCAAAAGGATGCAAAAGGCAGGTTTAAAATGTCGGACTGCAGAAAGAAAACAAATATGTATGCAAAACATGAAGGCAGTGAATATATTCAGTTGTCAGGGAAGTATTGGATGTTAGTGAATGGTAATGCTTGGTTGCAGATTGCACATGAAACCGGCTGCAACCCCAGTTTAATACAAGTACAAGATAACATTACAGCCTGTTTGCAGACTGAAGATGGGAAGATGCTTTAAAAGCAGCTCAGTAATAAATCCAGCTCTCAGAACACATACATGAGACTGAGGATGAGACGAATCAGATTTGGGGAAAAGTGAAATAAAGAACTGCTCTTTCGACAAAACCCTCAAATATCACAAAGCTTTATTTTATGAAGCAGACAATGTAATGTTCAGTTGCACATTTACCCATCAGTTTAATGCAGCCTGCGTTAAAGAGGACGAGGCTTACCTGTATTTGCTTCAGTAGTTTCTGGATAGGCTTACAGCTTACTTTCTGGCAGGCAAGTTTGTAAGCTGTGATGATCTCGTCCACGGTCACATTCTGAGCTGAAAGAAAAGGGTTAGAAAAATGTTTAACAACGTTCAGTATGTAATTTACAATTCTGTAAAAACATGACAGACAGACACCCCCACCCCATATCCACAGAATCTGATACTCTTAACTTATGCTAAATAAGATAATACTAAGTTTCATGAAAATTAGATGTTATTTAGTTATATGGAATGTATGACATACAGATGGACAGATGCATTGACAGACAAACACCCTCACATATCCCCAGGATTTGACACTCTCAATAACATATTCTAAATAATGTTAATACCAATTTTCATGACATTTGGATAAGTGGTTCTCCACATATTTGCAAAAAAGTCACTTGGGTATGTCCACCTGGAAGGGGATTTAATCCCCGCCAGGGGATAATAATCCAGTTATGGCAGAGAGAGTACCTGCAGAGTAAAGGTTGATCACTCAAACCCCCAAGTGTAACCCATACCGTTCAAATGACTGCAGCTAGTGTCCACAAACATTTACAAATATATTTGTATATAAAAGCTACTATTTATATTATTCTGAAAATCCAAAGAAAAACTAAGAAATCCTCAATAACAAAAACTTGAAATATTCTCCTACTCCAAATAATGTTTGTTAAAGTCCATTTCAAATTACATATGGAGATGAGGAGTTCTGTAGTAAACCTATACAGTTAAACACTTCAGCCTGACATACAAGCGCCTCCACTATATTCCTATTGCCAGGGATAATAAATATTCCTGAAACTACTTAGGGTGAAAACAGGCCAGGGTCTTGATAAGGAGTATAAGAATCAAGCAGTATGGGGGTCCCAGAGTGTCTCCCCTGCTAACTGAACTCAGGGACCTTTGGTAGAGTCAGGGAAGCGCAGGTTCGTGTCCTGGCTGTGTGAAGTTGACGATCATTGTTGGGGACTCCTGCAGGTTAGGGGACAGTGACTGTGTCTCTGCTGGCCAGCAGCCAGGTGAGCGACACCTGCAGACCTGGCCTTTGGCCTTTAGAGACCGGCAGCTTGCTGACATCCACGCTCGAGTTCCTGGGTGTAAAGAGGAAACTGACTTGGTTGTGGGATAGGAGGACGCTCACAGAACCTTCAGTGCTCCTGCGCTGTATGGGGAATTGCTGCGGTGAGAGAACATAACAGGAATAAAATAATTGGGCACACTAAATAAAAAATAAACTCAGAGAGCATGAGGGTTGCACGAGTGTTGGGAAATAGTCTCTATTTTTATTAGCCAGTGAAAAGGCCATTGTTGACAGGATCACGACATGAAAGGCCCTTATTGACAGTGTTCTACAATGTGTACTTATCTAATGCTGGGGTTTGAAAACTTCACAGTTTCAGCCTTGAGTCCTTCCACTGTCTCTGCATCTTGTTCAATGGGGGGTATTGTTAAGCCACCCTTGGAAAATACAGTATGATTTACTTTGGACTCATTCCTTAAGCTGCCTACTTTGCATCCAACAAACTGTGTTTGGTAGGCATGCATTCCAGTAACTTGCTGGAAGCAACTATAAGCTACAATTCCTCTTTTCCTTTACTCACTTTTTATTTAGAAATAAAATACCACTGAGTGCTAATCCTGTCTGAAGTCCTAAAACTGAAGATATTGGTGAAATAAAAGGTGCAGCAAAACAAAATACATTTATTAAAAGGCGTTAAATATCCTGAAGCCTTAAACAGCACATAGACTTGCCGGAGTTTAGTTCACTGCAGTTAATAATGAAATACATTGTGGCAACATGAACTGATATGGCTGAACATCATGAAACTGGCAGTACATGTTTCTTTGATTGTAATAAACAAGTATGAGGGAATATTTAAAAAGCAGTTGCAATTACTAAATATCCAGCACCGTCGATATAAAGCTCGCAAACAGCCATTTCTATTTTTATGTCTACGTCGCAAAGGGCTGTTATTCTTACAGAACAAAGACAGGCTCTGTTGTGAAGAATATGAAGATTTTAAAAAAAGATATGCAAAGTCTGGCTCTGTGCTGTCATGCAGAGTAATGTGCGAGCCTCCAGTCCCTATGATCTGTATCCATTGTGCCTGCAGTGCTGTTTCACCTGTTGAATCGCTGACAATAAGCTCCTTCAGTTAGAGCCCAGAGCGCGACAAATGCTGATACGATTCTTTGTGAGGAATCGCCACCGAATCAGCCTCAGAGAACCCTTGGCATGAAACACATGAGGGCAGGGACTTACTGTGAAGTGCCCAGGCAAGGCACCCAATTCAGGATTTAGTGATAGTTTCACAGGTATCTGGCGCGAGGATGGCTCACCCAGACCCTATTACTATTAGACTATACAAAAACAACAGAGTTTGAAACATCATAATCTGCTCAGATGGATCATGTTCATTACATAAAAAAAAAAAAAAAAAAAAAAAAAAAAAAAACTATAGTATTTACAAGACCTTTTAACACACCAGGGAATTATGCAATTACGCTTTACTTTGTACATACTAGTACAGAGATATCGCATCATTTTGCATAATTTTGATTTCTTTCTGTGCATAACTCTCTGGGATGTAAAAGCATGCAAAATGCAGTACCACAATACTGTTTACCAAGTAGGCATACTTAATGATGCTTTTAGAAGCGGTAACAACAACAACCAGATATATTCCTCACCACAGCTGTACATTTAAAATGCTTTCAGTTTTCCTGAGCTGTGCGGGGAATTGCTGCAGTCACAGAACAATGGACATTCATATTTGGGGAGAAAATCTGGGTTAAAATAATTGGGTACACTAAATTAAAAAAATGAATAAATACATTTTTTATACACAGAATTTCATATGAATCTGCACCAATTAATCCTGCCATCACAACACCACCAGTACCTGTACCATTATTTCAGCACATTTCACAGTCACTAAAATTAACAAGAACAAAAGAAATGTAACAATAAAAATAAACCTGTTGCTTTTTTCCTGCACTTTTCTAAAAGTAGTATAGTTACTTTCTGAGTTGCAGGTTTCTGGTTAAAAGCAGACAGCCAGGTGTATAGCCTTCATCTTAACCACACAGTAAACCTAATCAACTGGAGCTTGACCCTCACAACTGATCCTGCAGATGAAACGCAGGCTACCGCACAGCAGAGTGGTCTTGCTTGTTGGAACTGCTTTCTGTCTGTCACACAGCTGCATTCCACACCCCAGCTCACACTGATTACTGTTCGGTCTTTTTTTTTTTTAGCTCTTACACACTGAACTAAGGAAAGTGCAAGAGTTAACTGAATTATCCTCCTCACAAAGTCATGCACCTCAGTACCTTAGACCATCTCTAAGAAATGGTACGAACCAGAGGAGACCATGACTTGAAACTCACCCGAGCCCTGCACTCAGGCTTGGGTTTCAGAACTACTTTCAAGAATTATTTAAATGATGAGGAGCCAGAAGTCTGATGATAAGTAAAGTGTTCCTCCCTGTGCATGAACAAGTCCTATTCATGCTGTGATAAAAGTGTCATTAAAGCTGAACACAGCACCCCAAAGAACAAGCTGTGCCTCCGAACACAGGCTAAATCATGCTACTACAGAATTAATCAATCATGGTTTGTAAGTGGCTAACTCTACAATTAGCAAATACAAATGCAATGCTGCCCAACTGGTTTGCAGGATAGTCTTTTTGAAATAAAAGGCATATCTCACTTATTTTTGCATGATTAATTAGCACAGTACAAATATACAGGCAGGTCTTGTGCATCCCAGCTGTGCCCAGCTCTGCATGCAAAGGACAAGAAACCAAAGCCATTTTAAATAGGCCTGTTAAATAAATGATTACACTGGCACTGCCGCAGTTTAACTACAGGCTGCACTGCCAGGCACACATGATGCATATAGCAGCTTTAAAAAAACAAACAAAAAAAAAAATCAATGCTCACTTACAGATTATCATCAAAAACATACAAGCTGCAAAAATAATGTTAATATCGGGTTTCATGATGGTTTTAGTGGTTTTCCACGTATATGCAAAAATGCAAGTGTGATCTATAGAGGGACGGATGTACTGTGCAGACAGACACCCCCCCCCCACCACCCCCATATCAACACAATCTGATATTTTCAATAACATATATTAAATACGGTAATACCAAGTTTCATGACAACTGGATGAGCGGTTCCCCAGATATATAGAGAAATCTGTGAAGTGTGACATACAGGACAGATAATCTGTTAAAACATGGAAACTGCGCTGACCTATCCGAAAAGCAGGGGAAAACTGAAAAAAAATTAAAAATAATAAATACTGTGTACCATGGTTATTACATTATTAATACCGTATCTGAATATGATGCCAGACGTTGTTTATCGCTCAGAAATCAAAAAAGTCACATGACCTTGCAACTTGTTGGCCTTAGATCACAAGTCAAAGTGAAGGGTGCAGATGGAATTTGCCCACAGCGCTGGAAACATCTTGCCTGCTTAAGGAGTTTCTGTAGGACATATTAGTAGTAATGGACTATGAGCTGCTGCAGGTTTGAAAACTTATACAAACTCCCTTACCTGGTGTTTAATGAAATCACCTTATGATCAATATGTTGTAGTTTCGGGGTAGTGAAGCTAAATGCTTAATAAACTTAACTGAAGAGTGTACACCTTCACTAACGCTGCTGTCAACGGCTCTCAGGACAACATGCACTGAGATCTGCACTTAAGAGAGAAGAGGAAGCAGGTGCTGATGAAATGAATGTGATTCAAAGCCTAACATGGTCAGCTGGCTGTTACTGGTCATCCTGTGGGGTTGGGGAAGAGCGTGGTTTGATTCGGAAACAGCATGCAGAGCAATAAAAAAAAGTCAGGGAACTGCAGCACTTGCACTACACCTATTACAGTCGCTGGGGAGCTTTTAGCTCACACTGCCTAGCACATATGTAAAGCAACAGGAAAGTACCCATCTATTATTGTAAGTCGCCCTGGATAAGGGCGTCTGCTAAGAAATAAATAATAATAATAATAATATTCATAGCAGAGAAAAAGCAATGGCAGAAATATACCCTGGCAAAGGCTTGTATACAGAAAAGAGAAATAATTATAGGCGACAGTACCGAGAAAAAGCAGTCTCTGTGCTCCACTCCAAAAGCACATCAGTCAAAATACACATGCACAGTTTAATCAAAAACAGGGACGTGACTACCAAGCCAAGTCGATATTTATCAAAACAAAAACAAAATCAGGATGACGTGTAATCAAATTGACAGTCAAATGGTCAGAATCTGCTGTCAAGATGTATAGTGGTGTCAGTATTGAAGTAAACAGGAAATTAAAACTAGACAGCTAACAAAATAACCCCAGTAAATCTTACCATCACTTAGTTGAGCTCACATTTTCCTAGGAAAGAGGCTTACTTTACATTATGTTAAACATGCTTCTTTTTAATAGTATTTTTTCATAGCAAAACAACACAACTGGAGAACACCTCTTGTACGTGAGATGCTTCTGTGAGTTTTGAGTCCTCGTTGAAAAAACAATTAAAAATGTATATATATATATATATATATATATTTTTTTTTTAAGACCCAAGTAAAGTTCTCTCGCCAGAAAAAAAAAACTTTAAAAACAACCTGAAGCATCCAAAATATTCACCATTTATTTTTCTTAAAAATAACTCAAACTCCCAGAAGCTAGAGATAATGGCTAGCATTTGAGAACCAATCAGCACTAAGCCCGATGTGTTTTCAGTGACCAGAAGTAACTGAAAGGTGCATTTAATAACAGATTCAAATAAATGACTGTTATAAAATCAAATGAACCTTTACCACTTATGAAATGATGAGATTATTTTGTATTAAAAGATCATATAATATCAAATAATATCATCACGGAACAGGGAGGTTACAAAAACGACCCATCAACCTTACCATCAGAAATAAGTTAATCAAATCATAAGGGCTAAATTACAAGGATTATTTATTTGCTGGTGGTATCAATATTATTTACATATTGATGAAACTGAATCTATTTAGCTTAGGACAAAGAAGGGCTAGGAAATACCTGATCAAGGTTTTTAAAATCAGGTCAAACCAAGTAATCATTTCAAGCTCAGCCATGGGACCAGGAAATTAGGTGGAGACAGACTTAGGACTGAGACACACTTTAACAGAGTGCATGGGTTAGCAAGCCACAGTGATGTTGCTGAGCCTTAGGGGTACTTTATGCTTTACAGCAATTACACAGTTAAAAATAGCAAACGTGTCTTACACGCCTACCTTCTTGTACATAGCCCTGTGAATTCAAATGAAGCTAATGCTGTGGACTAAAGGCTGTGCTGCTTGTCCGTTTAACTGCAGGGTACGGCCTTTGAAAGGGCGTTCCTTTATTTTTAGCTCAATCAATTAATCAAATAAAAGCTCAACAGGGGGCAAAGGTTTGCTTCAGTTTCTGTGCAGCGCTGCACTGCACTGCTTGAAACACCAGTGAGATGAAGCAGATTAGCTCAAAGGGGCAGGAGAAATAAATGTTCCGGGCGCTGCAAAAGGAGGCATATTACCTTGAATCAGAATCAAATCATTCCTAGTGCTGCTAAACATTTATGTACCAGATCTACACCTTTCTATTGCTTTGGACCAAAGATTTCGAGATTCTCCGTGGATGACATGCCCATAACACGCAGAAGCGTGTTTTAAGAACCGGTATACATGTACTGCAGCAGGTTGTATTGAAATGTGGACAGCAAGCATACTGTACTGTATGTAGGATTGATTAACCTTTTGCTCCAGTACAACTGCTGACCTAGAAAGAAACCTACTGATCAGCAAGTTGGATAAAAGTGGCTATTTTCTTTGGAGTGTGATCTCCTGTTAGACTAGTTGCTAAGAAGTGCTTGAAAAAACTATCTTGGCAGCGCAGTATTCCTGAGACCCAGAAAATTGATTTCTTGGTATGACAACATAAGAACGTTTATGAATGAGAGGAGGCCATTTGGCTCATCAAAGCTCGTCCAGTTCCTAGTGGCTCATTGATCTTAGAAGTTCAAGTCGGGTCTTAAAAGCCATATTTCCACCTGCCAATGGGACTGACTTGAAAGTGGTTTGAAATCAGGCTTGTTCAGCAGTAGCTCAAGATTTCATTTGGAACTCTGGCGGAACTCTATCTCTCCAACATGTGCTGACAGTGGAACTTACCTGGAGAGAGGGAACTAGGTGCATTCCTAGTTTATACAAAAAAAGATTCTGTGTTTTATCACTTTTTCAAATAAAACTCAGTCATTTATTGATGTACTACACACACCACTGCAGTTTAATACTATGTAGTACCCAGGCAGCTACAAAATATTATTGAATATTTTTTGAAAGATGAAGAGTTCAGTCAAGTACATTATTATCCATTCAGCCAATATCAAATTATTGTGAAATTACACCAGATCCCAAACCACATTATTGTTCAAAATCAAGCACTACTACTACTGTGCTGTGATTTCCAGATCTCTCAGCATAAATTAACAAATCTGTCAGTAAAGCACGCTGTTTGCTGCCATGACAATTACTGCATCTGCCCACTCAAAGAAGTGGGGTACATTTTCTACTATTTTTTTTGTTTGTTTGTTTGTTTCTGGAGCGAAGTTTCGCAAACTGGTTGTGCCAAGCTGCCGTTCTTGGCTGGGGATTCCACAGGGGGTGTTGCGTTGGCGCTCCCGTGCATCCAGGACACAGAATTGACAGGGATAGTCACCTCACCATGGTATATTACAGTGCCCCTACTGTCCAGGAATCCAGAGAGCTCAAACCAACACCTGCTAGGCTGGTCTTAGTCATCCAGGGGCCGGTAGCTCGTTGAGTTCCTGGGTATAAAGAAGCAAAACGGCTTGGCGTTGAGGTAACAAAACTGTTTCTTTGAAATTCGGATGAAAAAAGATGGGTATAAAATATTTTATCTAAATTAAAAATTCCCTACTCTGCACCATTCCCCGCCCCCCCCCCCCCCTGCTGTACAGTCTGTGTAAACTCCCTGACTGCTAGACAATACAGCCTTCTAGGTTTTCTGCGATATTAAGTTACACTGCTGATTAGCTACAATACTACTGTAACTGGTGTAGATTTGTATAGGAATACACAGCCGCCAATTATTACAAAAGATGTTTAGGAGTTTCTGTTCACTAACCACAATCTAATGAAGAGCCCGGCACTGTATTTCTAACGTCCCCTTCATTAATTAGAAATAGGAGAGTGGGTGGTGGAAGGCTTTATCATTTAAACACAGAGGAATCAATGCATTGAAATGGGAGCCAGTGGGTGCTTGCAGTGCAGTGCAGTAGCAGACTGTCACAGTGTGACGGAGTTCAAACCGATCTGCAATTCATATGCAATGCTTACTGGACTTTATTGGAACAGTTTCCACTGGAGTTAGCCATGCTAGGGCAGTCATCACAATGTGTGGGGAGATTATTCGAAAGAGGAAGCAGCTTGCAAAGCAGTCGTTCGAACATTTAGAGTCACTAAATTGGGATGTGGGATTCTTGTTTTACATGGTAAGATAACTGCCTTGAAAGGTCATGAATCTTCTACAAACTTTCACCATAGACTCCTCTCTCTTACAGACCTTTTGGAATGCAACTACCCAACTAGAAATGGGAGCTGTTGTGAAATCAAACAATGCAATCCCTGGGGGCACAATTAAATAGGAATGTTATATCTGATTGAAAGGTTTGTAACCATGAAGGACATCAATATGTGGAAAAGAATTCAGTGTCTCTATGTGAGCAACTTAAAAAACAGTCAAATGAACTCCAGTCACAGGCAGTCCTATTAGGTCTATGTCAGAGTGAGAAACACATTTAGCATGCAGGGTTTATTTAACTCTGCAAAATATAAAAGTCATGGTTTCTGAGATATGAGCTTTATAAAGTTATTGCCACAAATTGTGCAATACCCACGATCGAACCCAACTGAGAGAATCATAGGATACAGCTTTGTGCAGAGCATGAAGTCAATATCTCAAAGCATTAGGCCTTTATCACACAGAAACCAAAAAGTCACGACCCCAATATGACAGTCATCAACAACACAGCCAGGAAACACAATCAGTAGCGATTCGAGTTTAAACGTTCAGTCAGTTTAGAATTCCTCCTCACCCTCTAACGAGTGTCGAAGGCGTGCAAGTCAGCTATAGAAGGCAGCTCTAGGGTTTACAGTAGAATGTGTTTAGTGGAAGATTACTTATTCAATATTTATTCAACACGTTAAAGCACACAAAAAGACGGAGAATGACATCTGTATTTATCACGTTTGTAAGGTTGCTATTTATAAATGAATTCACCTATTCATATTTCTTCCATATACATTAATGTTGCAGTGAGTTAAAGTTTAAACCTTTAAAACGTGTTTAATCTGAGGAAAATGAAACAGAATCTAAAGCTCTCAACAGCAAACACAAAGAGCTATGTAATCACGGGAGCGCCTTGTGTGTTTATTGCCTTTAATAAACACAGTGGTTGAACTCCTTTTGTTTCAGAGAGTGTTTGACTGCTGTTCAAACTGGTTAAACCCTACAGTCATATACCCAGTCTAGCTAATACTCAGACACTTCCTCCAACAATGTGTACATAGTACTGTGTACAGCAATGTTTGTATAGTACTGTACATATCACTTTACATGAAAAGCACAGAGAGTCTGACACACTCTCAATTGCATGCTGGAGATACAAATCTTGCAGCACTGGATGCTTATTAAAAGAATAAGGGGCTGTATCAGGCCTGCCAAGTCATGCATGTTACAGTAGTATACGCACTGTGCTTCATTAAAAAAAAAATAATAAACAAAACAATACAACTTTCTAGCGACAGCACAGGAGGAAACACTGATCAGTGCATCCTTAGAGGGACTTCAAGTGTTACACCCTGCAAAGTTTCCAGGAAACTCACTGGTTTGCCTTTGCGGTGTCCCATGTTGTCTGTATCGCAGCGTTATAGTTTTAAACATATTGCAGACTCTTCTGAAAATGCAAATCACACACCATGGGTCATAAATCAACGGGTCAATACATTTCTCAACGTTTACTCAGGAGCGTTGACCAGGTTGAATAAAATAAACAGGATCGCATCCAGATCATGCTCCCTCCTGAGCAACACTGCTTTACTGCTCCCACAACACACTAGAGATGAAAGTTGGGTACAAGCGAGTCGGTTTTAAACACACTGCATTGGTGCAGCCAAGAGAACGGAACAGACCATTATTACACACGCCGTTGTTTAAACTGTGACAAATAAACTCTATACAGTGTTAGTGCATCGCTCCTACCAATCTATTACACAATTAGACAACGTAGAACGGAAGCTAAATTAATTGCGTATTTAATTATTGTTTAGTTTATTTCTTTCCACTCTACCTGCGTTTAATAAAGCTAGAATTTGAAATGTTAAACCGTGACTGTTTCTTAATTAAATTATATTATTGGACGATGAAGAAACAAGCTCAAAGCTATTTTCCTAGCTATACATTCCTTAAAGGAAATTGATTGCTTTACTGTGCAAGTATCCATTTAAAGAGCCTCCAATGTCATTTTAAATTTACTTTCTACATTCCCTGTACTAGTTCATGTTGCTTGTAGTCATTCTGTTGCTCCCATTATTTGGATAATCAAATTATTCAGATCGATCTGCTGAATTATTTACATTACTTTTGACATCAAGAAACTCCTAAAAGATGTTATATAAGCCCTTTACCCTTTAGATGCATCACATGCCACAAGCGTGGGATACGTGTTTGTTGTTGGATAATGTGAGTGGGAGAACACTGTTGGGGCTTGTAATTTACTGGGACATCCTCCTGCTGCGAATAAAAACCGTCTACCACGAACAACCATTGAGTATCCTCCATTTACTACAGCACTGAGCTGTAAATACCAGCGGGAGGGCTGTAGCACGTGACAGCAAGGCAGACTATCCACACACAAAGAGGACAGTTTCACACGGGGCTGCTCGGATTACAGGAGTACGGAAAAGCAACGTCTCACTTTGTTAAAAAATAAAATCCAGTGCTGGTTGTGTTGAACTGGTCTGTACTGCTTCTTTGCACTTACAAAAGGTACTTCGTAACTGAATTAAGACTCAGAAGCTTATGCAATTACCACATTCAGAGCCGTACTTGCATTCTTTAAAGCTTAGTATTTAGACATCTTAGTGTTTACATCCTCTGGCAGGCAGCTAATTGCCATTGATTGGATTTATTCGCCATACAATGGAGTTCACATAAAAAGCACATACTTAATTTAGCCATTAAAATTGCTGTGAAATATTCAGAGACAAAACAATGACGTCTTCATTTTTGGGTTGCATGATAGCTCTGCTAATGCTCCCAGTGGGATTGATTTGAAAGAGCTTTCAAATCCTGTTCATCAGTCAAATCTTTTATAAAAAGCGATGCAAAAAATGTAATCCATCCAGGCGATGTTTGACTTTTGCATTTATGATTGGATTGTACATTGTAGATTGCAGATGGAACTGGCTGCAGCCCCAGTTTGATACTGGGAATGAAATGAGATTGAGTTTTACAGTTTCATGTTGCAGATAGAAATGTTACATAAGATGAGAACATTGAGAACCTGGATATAAACACCCATTATAATACAGTACATGTTGACTGGTTCATCAGTTTTATTACTGGTATTTTATTTTCTAGGATACTGTGACTTCCTTGTTAGTGATTTCAGTTTATTGTCACCATTTTCTGTACAGGAGTAGCTTAGTGAAGGCTTGGACTTGATTCCTGAGCTAAGGAGGTATTGGAAATAAACTACTTCCCAAGTTAAGTGTTACAGAACACCACAGATTCAATGATGCTTTTAAATACCGGATTCCTTGGCTTCAAGGTTTATTTCATTACAGTTCTGTGATCAAGACAGTACTGGGACTGAGAAGCAGTAAACTAGAGGACTGGCTCACTGGTCACTTGACCTCCCAATGTGTGCCTCATCAGTCAAAGTTAAAAAAATAATTACATTTTCAACTGTACACTGGGGAAACAATCATTGACTGCTTCAATTGGAATAATCTGCACCACACCGTTCAAACACTAACCCACAGAGTTAGTCATTGCAGAGACTGAGTAGAACTTGGGGCATTCCTGGTTTTGTAAATGAATGTAAAAATCAGCCAAGTTCAGGTGTGTGAGTAATCACAATATAAACTGCCATCCCTGTATTATCAAACCAACCTGCTTTAGCACACTATATTCTCACTTTAAATCTGGTGTGGCCAGTGACCTCTAATAGAAGCCTACTTCCATTCTGTTCTCCAATTCTTGTGAAAGCTAAGAGGAATTACACAAGGGCAACTGGAAAACTGTCATTTTAAATATCTCAAATACACAGGTAGGTTTTATTCTACTGTATTGTTCTTTGGATTGGTTTGGATTTAAAAAAAAAAGAAAAATTCCCAATCACCATGGCCCATATTTATATAACACTAGTACACTAAACGCATCACAGTTAAATCCATTTATCAGTATGCTAGAGAACAGAGCTGCTGCAGTGAATCCTGATCTGTACACTTGCATGTTTAAAGTGGTTCATTTATTCAGATACTGTAAGGAAGACATCATTCCAGTCGCAGTGACAGCTTTGTGTTTACTAGGTCGAAGGCTTTTCATTCAGCCTCACCTACTATCTGTATTGTTTTACTACAGGGCACATTTTGTATTGGCTGGAGCTACAGAAATAAGCAGGTGTTGGAATGGGTAGGGTGCTGTTGGGAAATGGGATCATAAACATGTAATCAAGTACAAGTACAACAGTAATAGAAGATAAAAAAAATAATCTCTGCTGAATAGCATCTGCTGTACTTACAAGTCAGTGCCATATATATCCCTGGCCAGGGCTGTAATCATAGAGGTGTGTATTGTTTGTATCAATACAAGAACAAAATCGCTCATTGTAGTTCACTTAACGGTTCTGAAATGAAGAACACGTGTGTTTTGTACAGCAGTGGGTATGAATACATACGCTCCCTGATGTATATTTTTGTCTTTAACAAAATGGTCAAACGATCATTTGATATTAATTCTGTATCACACAAGTAGGCCATCAGGACCATTGCATGCATTGTGACCTGCACCTCGTATCTGTTGCACCCCGAGCAAGCATCACATAAAAGTAGATCACTCTGACCCACATTCCTACCATGCACATGTAGAAAGGTAAGCAAACAAATATAGACAGGCAGGCTCTTTGCATGTTCCCAGACTCTCTTGGGCTAAAGAATGTCCACCGGGTTACATCACAATTGGAAAAGCAGTTCTTTAGAATGTGCCAGACATACTGTACCAACTGAAATATCAAAACCCTGGCCCCCAAACACAGAGCATGCTGCAATGTAATATGATGCACATTTACCATGCCTCCAGGGATCCTTGGGCTCCACAGCCCCAGATATGATGTCCTGATCACAGGGAAAAGTGACCCTCTTCCCTCCAGGTTTGAGAAGCTCAGGAGGAGAGGGAGGTGAAACTGGACCCCCTCCTTGATTGGAGGCAACTTCCTGTAAATCGGTGTTCTGTGCAGGGGCTCCCAAATCTGCCGAGCAATCTGAAGCTGGTATTGGAACAGACTCCTGCACAGTCTGAAGTCTGTCACCCTGCTCTGGACTGACCTCTAATGAAGTGACTGATGTTTGCAAAGTTAAATCCACACATGCCGGCGCATCCTTCCCAGCATGGTCCAAACCTGAGTCCACAACTCTTTGACCACACTCAGCATCCTCCAGGCAGTTTCTCTGATCATGTGGCTTGTGATCAGCGTTTGAATTAGTTATGTGGGGTGCCTCTGTTTTAGTACTCCCATTAACCTCCCCACTCTCTCCAAGCTCCTGGTCCTGCAGGGGGACGGATTCAGCAACCCTTTCCAGTTCACAGACTCCCATCTCTCCCACTGACTCATCCTCCGCTCCAATGTGAAATTTCACCATCTCGCCAGCCATCACCTGCTGGCTATTCCGGGGGCAAATTCCAACTCTGTCAGCTAGTTTAACATGTGTCTTTTCTTTGGCATTGCTCAATTCTGTGCCAGTGTGATGCTCTTCTGTGTTCATTTTCTCATTTCTAGCCAACTATCAGGAGCTCAATTTAATTATGTATATGTAAATTACTTCTATATATATATATATATACATATACACACTATACAGTCTCTAAATATTCAAGTATGACCTTGCACTAAATCAGATATAGTGTGGCTTTCAGGAATGTCTACCTGCCTTTCTTGGCTTTACAGGTAGCTGGAGTTTTTTTTTTTTTTTTTTTGTGTGTGTGTGTTTTTCACTAAGTGTGTCTTATCTGAGTACAGATACAGCTGGTTCAATAGTCCATTACATTTTTCGTAGTGCAAACTTGTTGATGTTATGTGTTTATCCTCTAAGTGTATCTGATAAAGTCGTTTGTTTTATTAATAATCACATTTACAGAGCAACATAACTGCGTCGTATTTAAATTTAAAAAAGAATTATAATAATAATAAAACAATGCTACATAATCCCGGGTCTAGTTCATTCAGATGTTTACGTGTTTATTTTATTTATTTTTTTACTTCACTTTCCTCGTCTTTAATGTCAATAATAATAACAACACTATAGACAGATAGTCTAGGCTCGTGCTTACACAGACATCAAGTTAATAATATAATTATTCCTTCTGTGCAATTCATTTTGCTTTTCCGAGTTCCTGCCCTTTTGCCCCACCTAATCCACGACGTCAATTTACTTTAAATGTCACTGTTGTTTTCATACTAGGCTATCGCTTCGCATTTTTGTTTTCTTCCTTTGGTCTTTGTTATATTAAATCTCCGTCAAAACTTCGTCAGTCCCACCTTGGGTAATCGGCTGGGGATATGCTCCCAAGCGGGGTAGCTCGCATCCCGTCCAACACCCTTTTTACATTGACAGCTGATAAAACGTATCCTTAAATCCTCGACTCACTCCTCGTTCCTCTCTCACAAAACAAGCAAAACGTCTCCCGATCATCAACACAACAGCTCTCGCAGTCCTGAAGGAGGCGTCACTCTGCCACGGCAGTTTCACAGAGGCCGACTGAGAAGAAAAAAAACACATTATAAGCTTAATAATCAATCATAGCATGCATTTGAGTGCTTGCTTTTTATATTAAATGCCATATAAGTTTGGTAGTCATTTACCTATTCGTGTAACCCAACCCACAGTGTCGGCGAATCTACAGACTATTTCTCTTCGCTCAAATGCTTGTTGCCCATAATTGTCATCATCCGGCTGATATCCAGAACTAGTACGTCTTCAGATCAGCACTTTCAACACAGAACGTTCTTCAAAATAGACAGTACAGAAATACAAAAATAAAAATAAAAACTGTTCAGATGTATTTTTAAATTGTGTGCATTCTCGTTGTATTAATTTCTTACGTATAACTTTTGCAATAATTTTTTTTTTTTTATTAATTTTATTTTTTATTGAATCTTGGACTGGAGTGTTTCCACAGTGGCTACCCCCTACCCATGTGTTCAATAAACAAATCACTGGCTTTCTACCAGCCGTTAAGACAAGCTTTCTCGGGAGGTTTTGCGTAGAAAGTACATACTCCTGTTTATTTAGATAATATACTAACAACGTAATGCTATGTTTCGTATTTCAATTCAACATTTGCACGTATTATAAAAGTAAATGCCAATGTTTTGGAACTCGGTGTTGCAAAACACAAACATCATCGAGTACATCGTATCCTAGAAAAAACAAACAAACACAAAACGTTCATAAAACAGCTCAGTAAAACGCAATTAAAGATGTCCAGATGTTGTCTAATTTATTGCCATACAATTCTATTGATTTTAGATTATTTTTTTTTTTAAATGTCCAAGTAATTTGAAACCTAAAATTATACTCATAATTCAAGAAATCCAGTTCTGCAATTTTTATCCAGTTTGTGAAAGCCAAGTAATTCCAAGCACTTCCTGTAGGTGGAACTGACTGCTCCCCTTATTTCTAGGGATCCCATGTCGGTATATCCATAAATATAATCAATCACTTTAGGGCTGGTTAAGTGGACATGAAAATAAGTCAACTCCCAAAATGCCAGACAGACCCTTTGTATAGCCTATGTAAATGTAAATAATATCTCAATAAACCATCTCTTTGAGATCCTGCATGGGGATGTCAAGCACTATACACTAAATGGTTCCTTCATTTCCACACATACAGAGCCTCGCCTGCTGTCTCCTTATGATCTTCCTAAAATCCAAAGTTCACCTTGGAAGAAGGTAAAGCCATCTGCTATAGGTGTAGGAGATGAATCCAATTAAATTAATGTGATTTTCAAAAACAACAAATACTTATATCGCACACACAACTTTTAAACAACTCAGTCAAAAGCATAAGGTGCTTACATACACGTACCTTACACTTCAACATTTCAAATGTGTTTATTTAACCAGGTTAGAAACCTTGAGACATGCATCTCATTTACAAGGGGGTCCTGGCAGGAGAAGACGACAAGAAATAACATGACCAGCTTTACTATGCCAGTAGAAATGAGACCTAAAGCATTGAAACGTGTCCCTTTTTGAATCATTTTGAATTGCTGTTTGTTAAATGATGAAACCCTGCTGCCTGTAGACTATGTTGTACTGTATATATTTGGAATATGTGCTTGTAATGGATCAGAATAGATGTGTGTCCAGCCCTTGCCTTTACATTCTATTGCATGGGCTGAGATGTCAGATCATTACAGGCTAATAAGGTAACCCCCATATTAAATACCTGGTCTGTTCCTCTAAGTCTATGCCCTTTTCAGAGCTGCAGATCTCCCAGCCACACAGGCTCTCCTCTGGAGTGAACACTGGGGCTTTCTGAGTCTCTGGACAACCTGGACAACAGAGATGGGCCAAATATTCACATTGAGACCATGTTATATTGAGACCAGCTATACGTCAAATGCACTTCCATTTTATACACATATAGTTAAGCTTTCAAGTGCTGTGTGATAATTATGTGGTTAGGAGCCTCTCTAAGTATTTGCACTGGTTCATCACTGCGTCTAGACAATTTCACATGTTGCATGCAGAGCAGAAAGATTTTTGCTGGTCCATATCCTTTTGCTCATCTTCTCCACAGACCTATTTCAACAGCACAATAGCTGCAAACTCTAGTTCTCATCGCCCTTAATTCGCGCTACCATGCTGTGTGTTTTTTACATGTTCGGTGGCCGCACCTCTAATCACGTTTACAGCGCATTTCTCTGCAAAATGTGTCGGTCTGTCATACAAAGAGTGCAAGAGAAAATACCCTCTCAACATGATCAGAGGCAGCCGGCGAACACTTACATACATATTATCAGTCAATAAAGCTAAACATAAAAACAGGCGTTTGGAATGCTTGGTCGGTGACATTGGGAGTGTGAGATCTATGCTCTTAGTGTAGTTGCTGCTAACGTGTTCCAAAGCGGGGCGTGACATCATTACTTGTATCAATGGGCTTTAGAGCGAGAACATTGATGTGTTAAAACATTTAATACTGAATTGAACTGATGGTGTCAGCACACGGGCACCACTGTATTTACTGTGAACGGAAATCATGGCATTAAAGTTCTCAAAGTGCTTTAAACACCACCACATGTCTTGTGCTGCACTCTACTGGTGACTCAGTGCAGTGACTCATTCCTTGAGAAAATAGGCGGAACTGAGTCACCGACTCCTCCAGACTTTCCAGTGAGCGCTGACTTGAGATAGACAGATTTTCCACAATTCTCTGTCGACAATTGATGGGAAATTCATTGTGGTGTTAATGGAATAAAAAGTCATTCGCAAACACTGTTGCACATGTTCGCCATAAGTATGGTTAACACACGTTTTAAAGGAAGGTAAATAGATGAAGATTTTGTTTTGCTCATTAAAGCACAGGAGAGTGTGTATTCACAAACACAGAGGAGGGCATCATTCGCTACTTGTATCACTATTTACCAGCTCTGTAGTCGCAAGGCAGGTACATGTCTTATGCTGGTCAGTATTATTAACTCATCAGCCACTAGTACAGCACAGTGTAGGCAGCATGTGTGCCTAACCTAGCCATGGCAAGTTTGCAAGCTCCAGATCAAAGCATTGAAAGGTCTTTACAGGTGGAATTAGGGCAGCTGAATTGCTGTATCCCTTGAGAGTTGCAGCCTGCAACTGAATAAAGTGAGAACCTGCCTGCAAGCTTATAACATATAACTTTAATATTCAACTCACAACTCATACCCATAAGCCACACAGTGATACCTAGCTTCTGCATTTTGGGTGTAACATCTTGTGGGATGTCTCCACCATGTCTATCTCCCATCTCTGAAGAAGGTACCTTACACAGTAAGATAATATTGCCACATTCCCCTAAATAGAAGGAGCTAGACCAGTCCTTTCAAACTGCATCACAAAAGCACACAACTCTGTGCTGTGACCAATCAGAGTTAGCTAATAAGACCTAGAAAGCAGGAGCTGGGTACTGAATCCTCCCTCACTCACCTTCCTGGGCCTGTTGTTCTCCTCCTCCTCCTCCTCCTCCTCCTCCTCCTCTGAGGGTCTCCCTGGGCTCTGCTTTTCTGCTTCTCTGAGCCAGGGGAGGCAGCTGAACAGGTCCCCTTCTCCTGGGAGGGTTTCTCACTCCTGTTTGCCATTTCTCCAGGGGCTTTCTGCTCACTCTGACCACCCCAGTCAGCTGGGCATGAGCTGAGTATTTGAGTTTGTTATGATTGGGTCCTCTGGTCCCTGCCTGTGCCCTGCTGAGGGAAGATCCGGGCCAGTGACCCTGCATGGAGGGAGCTGCCGTTCTGTCCTGCTAGTCGAAGACTGAGCTCGGAAATCTGAGGCTGATAGTGGAATATGAATGATTCAGTTTTCTGAGTTTTCCTTCTTTAGTTTTCTGTGTGCTACTGTGAGATAGGAGAAGATAGGGTTATGAGATAGAATAGATGGCAATTAATTTAGTAGAGGTTGCATTAACTAGCATTGGGTAGCGTCGTTGAAGGCTACCTTGACTGTGTTTATTATTAAGAACAGGAGAAAGTTAGCAAACGAGAGGCCATTCAGACCACAAGTGGTCATCTGGTTCCTAGAATCTGACTCTGTCAAGTTCTTTAAGGACCCCAATGATTCAGCAATAACAACATTATTATTATTATTATTATTATTATTATTATTATTATTATTATTATTATTATTATTATTATTATTATTATAATTATTATTATTATTATTATTATTTGTTTCATTAAAGTATGCATGTTTTACATTACATTTAAAGGAAGTTTTAACATCCATTTCTTACCTCTTTTTAGCTTTGGCACCTTATCACTGGTCCCCCTTTTCTTGTGTTGAATATCTTTTAGTACTTTAATTTAAGATTAACGTTTTTCAAGTATAGCACTATACCTTTTGATTTTAAGATAATGAATAGAAGTACATTTTTAGTAATATTTATCTGAAGTTATCGATCACTTTAATGCCATTTGTGGCAAATGAAACAGCACTAACGCATTGAACTGTTCTTTTCAGCATGATGATGTCATAATCCCATTAGTGTGATGTCATTATAACACGCAGGTGTATTCTTGTCGGAGTTCAATGTTGCTGCACTGCAAAACTGAAACAGATCAATTTGAATATACGAAAAGTAATCACAGGAGCCACAAGGGGGTAGCACTCTCTCTCTCTTCCAAGCATCATTTTTCTATGCTGCTTGTTGTATGTCATGTGTTTGTCGTTTTATTTAAAGCAGTAAAGAACATATTTCCTGTAAACTGTTAAACATTTTATTTGATATATGTCTGAGAAAACGCTGAAACGACTATGCATAAAGAAACAGGCATGTACTATTCTTATCACAGCACAGAAACCAGGACCAAAGGACACAGCTTGAACTGTACTGAAAGTTATTTCAAGTGATCTTGAAAGATAGGAAACAGCACAGCAAGGTCCAATACATATTACTAGTATTGTTATAACTTATATAGAGATGACAGTGGCTGTTTAAGCAGAGACTGCTAATCTTTCGGCTGCTACAGTTCTGTGATGGGGGCCAAAACTAAACCCTAAACTCATTTAATTTCCCTTCAACTCCACGTCTCTAGTGGTAAAATGAATGCATCTGAATCATAACTTAAACTGCCCCTTTACTAGTAGCTGTCAAAGAATATTAAACTGTGATGCACTGTGGTTTCTTTCAGAAACCAGTTGTCATTTTCTAGTCTTTCATTGACCTTTACGGAAATCAAGTTTTATTTTTAAATACGGTTTTACCCTTGGGCCAAAAAAAAGAAAAAGGAAACTATCCCCAATCCAAATTAAATATTTTAACAATACATTGGAACATTCCTGGGTTTTTATTCAATCCACATCTTTTTTTTCTAATTATTAATGGTCTTTTTGTGCCACAGACAATTCTCTGGTTGGCTGGAGTGAGAAAGCACAGACGTATCCTTCGTTTTGTTTGCTTTGACATGCCTGTTAAAGGTACATTTGCTAATACAGTAGAGCATTGTGAGATCAACACGAACTGGAGAAATGTGTAAGAGCTAGATGACCCATGCGGGTTGGGTTACAGTCTGTCCAAGGGGTAAGAGAATAGACAAAAGGCATTGAGCAGACTGTAAATTCAAAAACAGCTAGAGTGTGAGAATGATGGAAACATTGATGACCATGATGTGAATAGCAATGCAACGTTTCTGAAAGGTAATTCCATGAACGGATGTAAATGCATCTTTATAGGTCTGCAGATTGCTTCTCTCAGGAACTTATGCTAAATAGTGTTTACAGACCCACACATCCGCAGAATGTTTAATACTGTAATACCTTGTTTCATTACAATTGAACACACGGTTTTCCCGATATAAGGTGAAAGTGTAACGTATGTACTGTACTTCCACTATAACCTCATTGCTGGGAATTGATGACCCTGCAAGGGTTAATAAACAGGTGCCAACAATTAGTTGAGCGTCCCTTGAAATGGATTGTTGCGTCTGTAACAGGCAGCGTTGTGTGAGGCACTGCTGTTACACATTCTGGCTTCTTAATTCACTTTGGATCATTTTCTGTTTCAGATGTCAGGTCCTGGTGAAAGCACCCCTATGGTCTCCAGAGAGCTCAGAAGCATGTGTGAAACAATTAGTTGCTTGTGTGTCTAGCCAAAAAGTGTAGAGTACAAATCCAAGGAGGTTATGATGAGGTTGCCTTAATGCACTGATGAGATTGCACTTAGAGTACTGTGTCCAATTCTGCGCACTAAAGGGACACTGTGGCCCTGGAACGAGTTGACATAGTTAACCCTAACCAATACTCTAAGCACAGCACAGAGAACAGGACCAGAGGACACAGAAATTAATTGGAGATAGACTTTGAACAGATATAGGGAGACACTAGTCAAGCAGCTGAAGGAGATACTTCTTCACACAGAGAGTGGTGAGGGGATGGAATGGGCTGCCTAGTCATGTTGCTGAAGGAGACACTTCTTCACACAGAGAGTGGTGAGGGGATGGAATGGGCTACCTAGTCATGTTGTTGCAACAGAACCATAGGATCCTTTAAGAACCAACTTGACAAAGTTCTGAGATCAGTCAGCTACTTGGAACCAGAAGAGCATGGTTGGGCCTCCTCTTGATAACATTTCTTATGTTCTTATGATTAGCCTGTCCCATTGAATCTCTGCCTCGAATGGGGGTACAAATACATGCAGGTTAATGGTAATACAGGCTAATTGTTAATACAGGTTAATGGTTAATGGTTAATACAGGTTAATGGTAATACATGTTAATGGTAATACAGGTTAATGGTTAATGGTTAATACAGGTTAATGGTAATACATGTTAATGGTAATACAGGTTAATGGTTAATGTTTAATACAGGTTAATGGTAATACAGGTTAATGGTTAATGGTTAATACAGGTTAATGTTTAATACAGGTTAATGGTAATACAGGTTAATGGTTAATGGTTAATACAGGTTAATGTTTAACACAGGTTAATGGTAATACAGGTTAATGGTTTGAATTGAATTGCTTTATGGTTCTCCAGTGTTTTGTTTAGTGCTATGAAAAATACCATTACAAATCAAACACATGTTGAACATAATGTGTGCATCTTTAATATAGGAAAGTGTGATAGCTAGAAGTGATGGTAATACATATCAGATAAGATTTAGTGAAATTGTTTTGTTAGCTACTTGAAGACACAGTCTGCTGTTCCTTTAAGTCCACCTGTACCCTGCAGCCCATAGAGGCAGCCAGCAGCACACGAAGCAGATCCTCAACACAAGCAGCCTTTGTTCCTGATTTAAGAGGACCACCTGCACTACTTGACAAGTGGCCTAGATTTTATTTTTTTCAAAAAATCTATGTTGTTCAATGCAAAAGCATTTGTGGCGAGTGTGACTACAAATCATTTATGAATCTGACTTCTGGATGTTTTGTTTTTTTTTCTTTATTGGGTTGTCAAGCTGAGAATGTTGCGAGTTCGCACAGAAGTGTGTTCCCAAGGAGCAAATCAATCTTTTAAATAACCCAGATCCAAGAGTTTCAAGCTAATCTATTTTACACTCAGCCGAGACTTGTGATGAAGGGCACCTGGTATGAACAGATGATGAAGTCATTTCTTTCCTTTCACTCTTTTTTAAAAAATTTCCAGTCATTTATTTGCCTGTCAGATAACGGATCTCCGTTTTTGTAGTAAAACAGAAAGCGCAGAAGTCACTTGTCATGAGGCCAGTAATTACACCGAGAAACTGGTCTACTTATAAACAGTCTACTTCACTTGAAGAGCTAACTATGCAAATAGCATTCAACTTTTTTTGAACCTGCAATGAATGAACAACTACAAATTCAATGACAAACATTGTAGTTATATATTACATATTATGATGTAATACAGGTTATTTAATGAAAATGATATGAAGTATCCCTTTAAGGAGTGTTTTTTAAAACTCTGGTTATTGCTTGTTCAACCTCTGCATAAACTGTTTTTATTGATATATCTGTTTAAAAGAGAAAAAGCTGAACGAGACAAACAAGATAATCTAACCAGAAATATACAGTTTCTAGGGAACCAAAGGAAAACATCCAGCATGGAGGTTAACTACCCAAAGGTTACATGACACAGATATTGCCAAACTACTGTCTCTTAATCACTTCCAGATGTCTGGGTGGTTTTCAGATCAAATAGTTTTTTTTAGTAAAAAAGCAGAGGAAAGAAACAACACCAAAGCAAAACCTGTATGAAGTGCAAATCATTTTAACCAATGTCAACAAGTGTTTTTTTCCCCCTCTCTTCAGCTTCTCCTGCTTTGTTTTTTAATCTTTGTCAAGAAAGTTGAACATTTTTCACTTATGAGAGATATCATTTTCCATCCGGAACACGTTTTTCCATGAACTTTGCTCCGATGTGATAGTTTAAACAGGGCTACTGTCCTGGCGCCAGGCCTCTCCCTGAGAATGGAGAAGTCATTTAGGACAGGGGGGTCATTTTTCACTGCGGACGAGATTCCAAAAGCTTCAGGACTAGGTCTACACAGACACACATGTGGGGATTGTAGTATTTCAGGCGACATTAGCCAATTATATCAGAATTAATGATTCCTAAATCCAAACCCTAGTAACCCCTCGTGGGACTGAAGTACAAGGGAAGATTTGCTTCTTCACATTTGATAATTATTTCCACACACCCTAATTAAATCCTCTTTTCAAGTTCTGCAAATCAGGTGCATCGATCTCACAGTAATCCTGTTAGCATTTCGGATGTCCGCACTCAAACAAAAACTCAGAAATGATGTCAGAATGTCTTCATCTCTTTATTTTTATTCTTTATTCATTGATTATGGAGGAAGTAAAACCAAACCTCAAGCGTTTAACATAGTGCACATTCCGAGTGATATTTATATACAAACAATACAATTATTCATTTAAACACCTTAATACAAAACAATTGCATTTTGTCAGTGCTATGTTACATAAAGGTAGTTCTAACTGATACATTTCAATGGACTATATTTTAATCTTCCTCCATTTAACTATACAGAGAACATCGTAATTGATAAACAGTTCCCAATGATCATTTTAACAAATATAATCCATCAATAAATACAGATGTTGGTTTAAAATATTATAATGTGCCCAATATAACATGTAATAATTGTATTTACACCAAATATTAAACCCAAATATAAAATTGTGTACCATATTGTATTTTAAAAACCTTCACATCTACAGTGTCTGTTGCTGATCACTCAGAATAGCTGTCTGATTTTGATCTATCTATCTATCTATCTATCTATCTATCTATCTATCTATCTATCTATATAAACAGTCCATTGAGATAAATTGAGGGATGTTGTAAAACCTGTTAAGGATTAATATGGAAATGTATCTATTAGAACTACTTTTATGTCATTTTTTATGTCATTTAATGATCACATGTGTACTATTCTCGGCTAAAGTATATTATACCCTTGGGAGCATTTTAAAATGGCGATAGCTAATAGAATAATTCCTTGCATTTGCTATGTGGCTCTCACATGTGCAGATTTCATAGAAACACATGTTATAGCAAAGATGTATTTTCATTTTTAAAAATGATACCATACTAGGTTAAGAAAGCTGTTCATTTCACAGGAGAGTGACACTTTCTCTACAATACCTGCTTTCTTGTTATTAATAATCTAGCTGACTGATTGCTTTGAAGCAAGTGTCAGGGAGAGGTTAAATGGCATGGTATTTATTATTCTTATTTTTTTTTAATTTAGAGTGCCCAATATTATTACCTCCATTATCCTCCCTAATTCAGGATGTCCAAGAATGTTCCCTCACAGCAGCGATCCCCACAACCAAGCCAATTGTCTCTTCCATCCAGAAGCTCTACAGTGACCATTGACAACCTACCGTGCCATAGA
This sequence comes from Acipenser ruthenus, assembly GCF_902713425.1. NCBI lineage: Eukaryota > Metazoa > Chordata > Actinopteri > Acipenseriformes > Acipenseridae > Acipenser > Acipenser ruthenus. Next base: position 235,037 of record NC_081218.1, read on the forward strand.
GGACAAAGGCCAGCCTGGCATGTGTCTGCTTCAGCTCACCGGGCCCCTGTGGAATCCCCAACAAAGAACTGCAAGCACAAGGCAAATCTAGGAATGTGCGCTCCCCCGAGTGTATTACTGACCCTTCACACCACGTGGCCTTTACCAGGAGAGCCACTCAGGGTTAACACATGTTAACAGACCACCTGAAAGTAAACATGAGAAGTGAAAGCTTCCTTTAACCTCGATTTGTTATCTCTTCGTGTCCTGTGCTTGTTCTCCCGATTGAACGGAAGTGATGTTACTACGCAGACATACACAGACATATGCAGGCATTCGAGTTTGTTGTGCACACTAGAAATAGCAGGGTGAGCAGAGATTTTGTTGCATGACAAATACTTAGAAAAACTCCTTTCCCTGTTGTCAACTGAGCCACTGACACACACAAAGATGAAAGCAATGCGAGGGGGGAAACGTTCTTGACTGGAATCAATTAGCACTGGTTTGTAAAGGCAGGCCCAAACAATGAAACCCATAGAGGTGTAGCTGCTCACTGGGTTGATCTGCTGATGGGTCATTACGTCTGGCTTCATGACTGACACATGACAAGCAAGCGCACTGTTTTATATCTGCTAATCAACTTTACAGACCTTTCATTCTGTATTGTGAGAGCTCCCATTTGGGTTCCAAATTCTAAAGGAAAGCCCCCTGGTGTGAGAACAGAAACAACAAGCAGTCTTACTGTAAGTGGGCACAAGAAACCTCAGCTTCAATAGAAGGATTGTTAGCTGGTGGTATGCATCTATACTATTAGCATTTATTAGGAAGTATGACATTCAAATGCTACCAGTCTTAACAGTTATCACTAAAGAAACTCATTGGGTGTAGTCATTAACTATCAATGGCACAGCCCTGATGCTGGGATATATATGGTTTTAGGGCAGTGACTATCTAGTAGAAGTACATGCTTACAGGCTACAGAGTACAAGTGTTTAAATAACCAATACACAGATGCTTACAGCTCTATAATATAGGGTTATAGGCAGTCTGTGTTATATAGGCACGAGTAGAAAGGAGGTGGTACGCCATTGTCATTTTCATTGAAAAGAGGGAAAAGGTTGATGAAGAGAATACTGTTAAGTGTTTGTGATACATAGCTGATTGTGGTTTTTGAATTGACTTTGCGGTTGAAGTGGATACGCTGTGATTTTTAAAAAAAATTTACTTTAAATACGTTAGCCCTAGAGTTTTTACAAAGTAAATAAGGGTCAATATTTCATGCGGCAAAGTTGCCCTCATGAGATTACTGTAGAACAATATTAGATTTCCAAAGACCAATGTAATAATAAAACAAAACACATTACTGTCTAAATGATTTATAGGGCTTCTGGTTGACAAGAAACAATAAAAACCACAAACTGCTATGAAGAATGCGCTGTATAAAAGGTCTAATTAGGTAGACTTTGAAAACACACAGCACAAACTTCCCTAATGCATTTGTCCTAGTGTGGTGAATCATAGATGTTAAATTACTAATCGGAAAACATTCACCCTGCCTGTGATGAAAAAAAAAAATAAATCAGCTTTAATGTTTCTCTAGAGCATAGTGTTCCTCAGAAAGTAAATGTGCATTGCTTTTCATATGTCAGTTATCAGTCATGTTCAGGAACATGTGCTAATTTAATATTTCGTCCTCAAGGAAAGATCCTCTTGTTTGCAATTCATCAAATTCAATGAACTCTTTTCTTTATGAAGTTTTTTTTAAGCATGTTCCCTCTACAATCTGGTTTGAAAATCCCCTGTAAACATTTCTAGTCTAATAAGAGGGCAACCACGCAATTGTTTTTTGACCCAAGTTGTCATTTGTACTTGCAAACATATTTGAATGCTTCCATGTGAAAAATAAATATGATGTATCTGAAATATCTCTAAAATATCTGTTTTTAATTAGACTGCTGGAAATCTTTCAGCCAATCAGAGCGCATGTTTAGCCTGCTGTATTCCACGACACGTCACAGAGAAACCCCACTGCTGAGACTGACCGCAGGACAATGTCAAGGCGAAGGGTAGTTTCAATCTCAGGTGGGAAAAGAAGGCACTGGCCAACATTTGCCTGCATTCTCTAATCTCTAGCAACCTCCAATTGTCCCAGGTGAATGTTAGTGCTAATAACCTTTCCTGTTGGTTGCTTTCCTGGACAGAGGAATGTTCTCTGGGTGCAGCTATCACTGGTATTGACGGCGAGCTGTTGATCTTATTATGCCATTCTTACACTGCTCATACCAAGCATCGCAGCGCCCAATCATGATGCCAGGCAACGCAGCACCCCTTCATGATGCCAGGCAACGCAGCACCCGATCATGATGCCAGGCAACGCAGCACCCGATCATGATGCCAGGCAACACAGCACCCCTTCATGATGCCAGGCATCGCAGCACCCGATCATGATGCCAAGTGAAGTGACCCTGGCTCAGAGCCTCCTTCCATCCTGTAAGAATGTGCTTCAGGGTAGCCGGTGATGAACACAAAGGACATGCAGGGTTCTCTTCTACCTACACGTTCAGGCTTTGCTTTGAAGGAAGATCATACGTGGACCTGATCAGGAAGCTGGTCCTCCTCTGCTACCTTTGTCCACAGATCTCACCAGCCAATCTTACACTGTTCCACATTTTCCCATCTCATCCATTCTCCCTGCTTAGCCTGGGACACCGCCTTGACCTTGACACATCTCATACTCTCCTCCTGCTTTTGCACGTCAGTGACTACCAACTTCAGACAGGACACCATGATGCACCGTTAGCAGTCCCACAACAGGATCGACTTGCTGGGTGGTCACATCTTTATTTCTACACAGCACACACACAAACGTTTGAAAAAAAACAAAAAAAAACGTTTTAGCTAAGTTTAGAAAAACCAGACCTGGTGGCACCTCACTGTATTTTTGTGGTTTTCACAGTACAAAATGGACAGGCTTTGGAAAGAGTGCAGAGAAGAGAATATAGACTAACCATAGCTATAAGGAATGAGTTCTGGGGGTAGCTGAGGGTGAAATGATTTACCCTAAAGTACAGAATTGTTAAGGTGTACTTATCACAGAGAGCAGGACCAGAGAAAACATTAGGAAGTCGTTGCTGATACATTGGGATCCTTCAAGAGCAAAATGGGGTATTAATGAGCTATTATTACAAACTGGAGGAGCATCAGTCGGCCAGAAATGTGTCATAAAAGAAAATAACGGCAAAAAAAACTCCACATCCCTGTCATTCCTAAGCTAAGAGAGTTCAGGTTTCTGCTCATGTCAGGACTTGAAGAAATTTAAATCAGCCCAATATACTGTAATTATATAATACAGTCTCTGCCATAGAAAACTGCTAAAATAAATGATTGGTACTGCCATCTTGCCATATTGTACATATTAATAAAAAATAGACCATTAAAATCAGCAAAAATATATAAGAGGGGAACATTCTTCTGGTGTGTCTCAGTTGTAGAAGGAAAATAAAAGACAAAAAGTCTCCATTTTCTCTTCGCTGGCAGATCTGATTTCCAGCTGAGCAGAATCACATCACATTGTAAGACACCTGTAAAAACATCATTTTTCATCTCAGACTGGAGAAATTACTTGCACAATAGCTGCCCCGGGAGACAACACATTTTTGGCGCTAAGTTTTTAACCAGCCACGCTTCCCACAGATTTTGAAATCTTTCGTCCAGGAAACAAGAAAAAAAGTAAAAAGCTGAAGAAGTAGACCAGCAGCTGTCCTGCCTGTGAGATGGCAGCTCCCCTCAGTCTGGGGGAACACCGGATGCTTCGTCAAAGAGTAACAAGTTGATTTTGTGACTCCCCGTAGAGTAAGCTGAATTACAGGTATCAGGAACAGCCACAGGAGGGCTGATTTATACAGCTAATCATTTCTCTGTTTTAAACTTTCTTAGGGATGCCCCAACCACCAACTCGACAGAGGGCTTTGTTTATGGCTGTTCATAAAAACAGCATATCTTATTTATAAAATAACATTAAAATACTATATCACCTTATTGATTATGTTTTCCCATATAGAAATGTTATCCCATAGAAAAACTACACTGCTGAAACATACTCTCTCTTCACTGGACTGGAGAGAGCACCCTTTCTCCTAGAGGGTGAGGGAGCAGTTCAGTCTTTATGCATCAAGCCTGCCCTGGACTGGAGGGAGCACCCTTTCTCCTAGAGGGTGAGGGAGCAGTTCAGTCTTTATGCATCAAGCCTGCCCTGGACTGGAGGGAGCACCCTTTCTCCTAGAGGGTGAGGGAGCAGTTCAGTCTTCATGCATCAAGCCTGCCCTGGACTGGAGAGGTTTACACATTAAGTTACACATTGCAATTGTGTGCAAGCACATATGTATTTACCAAGTAACTGCTATTTAAATACACAGTAATTCAAGACAGGTAATGGAAAGGGTTACCCAGTATTATGTAGTATGACTTTTTCAAATTATAAAAAAAACATTGCTTCTTTCAAGATAAGGTAAAAGCAAATTGTGAAGGCTGTAAAGTCGGACTGTCTGAACATTTCACCTTGTGTTGTCAGCAGGCTCTCGAAGAACATGCAGCTGATTCTGTAGAAAACAAGGAAGCCACAGCAGGCTGTCTGTTTGAGAGGCTTCAATTTATCATAATAATTAGTGGCAGGTGCCTAATAGCAATACTAAAGAGGTGTCTGCTGTGTCCATGGCTTTCTGATTTTCAATATAATCTGTTTGCTCCATTTTCTTCACTACTCTACTTGCAGGATGAAGTATTAAATGTTTTGATAGTTTAGCTTTCTGGTCTTTTGTTCTTTTAGTGTCACCCTCGCTACCTTCATTTTGTAATGAGTGAAAGTCATAATACTGAAATCTACAGGTGGTCCCAACCTTTCGTAAAAAATGAGTTCTTCTTATAATCTTAAAAGGATTTGACATAGTTAACCCTAACCAATTCTTTAAGTGCAGTACAGAAACCAGTACTAGAGGACACAGCTGGAAAATAAGTGGAGACAGACTTAGAACAGAGGGAATGAAAGGGCTCCCGAGTGGCTCATACAGTAAAGGCGCGGGGAGTGCAGGATGCACCACATAGCCTGGAGATCGCAGGTTCGAATCCAGGCTATGTCATTGCCAACCGTGACCAGGTTTTCCTAGGGGGCGGCGAACAATTGGCCGAGCACCACCCAGGTAGGGAGGGCTTAGGTCAGCAGGGGAATTCATGCTTCACCATGCATCAGTGACCCCTGTGGCTGATAGGACGTCTGCAGTGGAGCCATTCAGATCTGTGTTGTCTATAGGCATTATAGGTCTGGTGGCTTCGCTGTGGATCCGCAGTGCGAAAAATGACGGATTGGCAGGAGCACGTTTCAGAGGATGCATGTTCCAGCTTCCGTTTCCCGAGTCGCCGGGGGGTTGTAGCGGTGAACCAGGATAAAAACAATAATTGGGTGTTCTAAAAACCGAGGTAAAAACCATTGGTGATGACTAATTTAAAAAATAAATAAATAAATAAAAACAGAGGGAAGGAGACACTTCTTCACTAAAAGAGTGGTGAGGGTATGAAATTGACTACCTAGTCATGTTGTTAAGTTAGAATCAATAGTAGCCTTTAAGATCAAACTTGACAAAGTTCTGAGACCAATCAGCTACTAGGAAGCGGACAAGTGCTGATGGGCCGAACGGCCTCCTCTTGTTCATACATTTTCTTATGTTTTTAAGTTATTAACTGTGTATATTATGCGGTGTAAAAAAGACACAGTCACTTATATAAAGGGGCATACGGTAGTGCAATAACCCCAGTTCATATCCTGTTTTCATCCAGACCATTCTACCTTTCCCCTTTGGGAAACAACGCTTCAGTTCCTGACAAAAAAAAAAAAAAAGCACAGAATGTCATTGAAATGCTCTCGAGCTCTCGATCTGGGAAAGAGCTGTGAGCCGCAGCACACGAACATCTGCGGGCACTAGAAGGGAATGTTTGTCCGAGCAAAAGCTGCTCCCTAAAGTGCGTGACTCATGGTGAATTTATTTCGCCAGTCGTGTCTATAATTATTTCTTCATCAGAGTCAAACACACATGCACAAAGCAGACAGACTCCCAACCTCCCTTTCACAGTAAATATTACTAAACAGGCTTAGTTATTACCACAGCTTTTTAATATATGTTTTCAAATAAATATAATAACATATTGCAATAGTTAAAGAAGTCTTAAGACAACGAATTCTTAAAGGTGCTTGATTGCAGAGTCTTAAACATGTACTTTAAATTTGTAAAACTGAAAGTTTCTATATTTTATGAGAATCCAAAGCCATTCTTTGCTGTTGCAACAGTGCATAGTTGTCTCATTATGTGGACAGTCATTGTCTCCAACATGCTCTATCTAGCAATACCTTGAACAATACAGTCAAGAATAGAAACAGTTTTCATTTCATATTCTGGTAATAGGAGTAATTTTAACATGACATACCACCCATTTCACTCATCATATGAAGGCTGTATATCTCAAAGCTGTACTCTAAATCTCCATTAGCCCAATTTATTTAGAGAAGAGAACAGCATTCAATAAAGTTATGCAAATCAGAAATGCTATGTAGGTTAGGAGTAGGTACCTAGTCTCAAGTTGTTTCTTAAAAGTTCTAGATTTGTAATTGGTAAGTGGTTTTCCTTTCAGTAAAATAATGTGCTAATAACTATTTCAAGCAAAAAGCTTTCAACATGTTTTTTCTTTTTTATATATTTCTGCTATCGTGATAAATAAAATAACTGTATGTGCAATTCTAAAATGACTGCATTCCTCTGGAAAATACGATGTTTAATTTAACTTTTTATTTGATTTTTTGGGCATTCAACAAAATGTGTGAGGTGGTGTAGGTGGCCAGAATTACATATGCATTTACATATATTTGTATTTGTATTTTTGTTTTTGACAACTTGTTTTTTGTTCACTGCGATGAACTCCCATCCTCTCACTGGAGCTCCCTACTCTAAGAGTGGTTATAATACAAGTGTTTTATATACTGTAGACCATGGACTTCTCTAACCCTAACCCTAACCCTTACTGTTACTCCTGTTACTGCGCACTGCTGCACATCTCTTTATAAACACAATTGCCTTTTTAAAATTTTTTTCACATGAATCAGCTGGGATAATGCTATGCAAGTTATTTTATTTTCCACCATTTGGAGAATGTGCTGCCACAGTATGTGATAAAAGTGAACTCAGCTACATTGCTGTTTTCTCTGTTTCATCAAAACAGGTGACTGAAAGAGACTTTTATTTAAAGCACCTGCAAACTGATGCTGAGGAGATGAAATAGAAGCATTCACCTGACGTACCAGTGATGGGGAGTGAAATCACCTGAAAGAATTCTGACAGCTGATTAGGGGTGTCACGATACACTAATGTCATGATACATATCGCGATGTGCAGGTCACTAGACATGTGATGGTCCTGATAGGTTACCTATAGCATGCATAATAAAATCAAATGATCATTAAATGATGGACTATTTTGTTAAAAGACAAAAAATGAATGGCTGTATGCATTCATACCAATTATAAAGCATACTAATTGTGCTTTTGGTTCTGTGTCACAATACAAACGATACACCTCTATTACGATATAATATATAATGTAAAGAAAGTATCACAGTGGATCATTACACCCCTGCAGGTGTTCAGTGGATATGAAATCTGTGTTTTAAAAGAAATGTACATCAGTGAGTAGTACATAGGTGGCAACAGTGGTGAGCATGTTCACTTATGTACAGGCAATAGTGTTTTACATATGTGCTAACTGTGAACAACCATTTTATTGTGAATAAATACTTTACAGAACAGTTTGAATGCAGTCATGTTGTGTTTGACCTGGGTGCAACTGTGTTTGGTGGCATTGTGCTCTGGTAGGACCCATATGACCAGATCATCTGGTTTCTATCTGCAGCCGCAGCTCTCCACTACCATGTCCTGGTAGTTCTTGAGGACCACACGGTCATGTTGGTCCAGGTAGAGCATGGCGATGGAGCTGAGCTCGGTCGGGACGCAGCAGGCGCGTGGGACCTTGTGGTTGACCGAGTTCACTAAAGTCTGGACCATTGCATGGCTCGAGGAGTTCATGTGGTCTGCCAAAGGGAAGCGGCATTCCCCTTGGCAATAGTAGGCGTGGTACCCGCTGGGAGCAACGATCCATCGATTCCAACCCACATCCTTAAAATCGACAAACAAGGGATGTCTTTTGCAACGAGCCTTTGCTAACTTTTTCAGTTTCTGGTTCCTTTTCCCGTTCCTTTTGACCCTTTTCCCATCAGGTCCAAGTCCATCACCCCTGTTGTGACCACTCTCCCAGCCTTTATCCCATCCTTTCAACCGTGGAACAAAGTCCTGGCCTTTGCCATGCCTTTTTGTGACTTTGGGAGTCAAAGGCTGCCCTCGCCCATCCAGGCTGTAGGTGACCAGTAAGGGTCTCTCGTGAGCCCAGCTAGGCTCATCCTGGTCCACAGATCTTCTGACTCGAAGATGTCCTCTCTGTTTCAGATAAGGGTGGCTCCCATTGAGGTGAATTACCTCCATCATGAAAACCAAGTTGCCAGCTCTTCTGCCAACCCAGTGGAAGACATCAGAACTGACATTGAAGCTCTCCCACTGGTCTGTACCGGGGTCGTGTGTCAGCAGTCTGGATTCCAGAAGCCGGGCCTTCTTCTCAGAGTGAGGAGTGGGGTCATGATCAGGGATGTGATATAAGTTAACCCTTTGTAAACCAGAGTCCGCGTGGTCCGAGCTGTCTCGCCGGTAGAAGCGGAGCTCGACTGAGGTCACCTGCTCGTCTTGAGGAATCGAAGAGATGTTGAAAGAGAAATGGAATTGGTTGGTCTCTCGTAGCGGACTGGAAGACAAGTCTTCAGAAGCCTCTGTTAGGAATAAAACAGTATATAGGATATGAATAAGTAAGGATGGCTCAAACAGCAGTTAAATACATTCCTGTGGATATCACTGTAACTTCAAGACATTACAGCTGTCATTCTGATTTATTAATGATGGTGTATTACAGTGAAACAGAGATGTGTGATAATCATGAGAAAATGCTGTATTTAGTTGTTTATGGAATAATCAGGCTAGGGTGTGGTTTCGTGGGTGCAAGGAGAAGAAGAAGAAGAAGAAGAAGAAGAAGAAGAAGAAGAAGAAGAAGAAGAAGAAGTCTACCACAGTAATTGAGCTGTTTTCCCAAGCCTTACCTATGGTCATACTATGCATTTACCATAATGGTTTACCATACCTCTGGGATTTACCATGCTTACCTATGCTTTACCATGCTTTCACCGTTCTCTATTACACTTTGCTATGGGAAAGTTGTATAAGGACAAACCCAGGCTTCCAGATGTAGAAGGAAAGCAAGACTAGTGAGTGAGTTCTAGTAGATACCTCTCCTCCTTAGTGAAGGGGCATTAAGGACACCTGCATGTTAAAGATACAGGCTAGGACTCACCCAGGTGATGGAAGCCACGCACAGTGTTGGCACTCTGGGTGTGCCCGGCTGGGAATACGAACCCCGAGTCCCGGATGAGGTGGAACTCCTGGGAGTGGAAGCGGTAGAGGTGGAGCAGGTACTGAGGGATCAGGACTCCGGGGCGGGGCGTCGGGAGGCTCCTCAGGCCCAGTCTTGTCAGGAGGAGGGTCTGGATGGCTTGGGTAAGGCTGGGCTCCAGGGCAGGCTGGGGGGGCTCGCTGCTCGATCCACTCTCGAGACTCAACCAGGCTTGAGGTATCAACAGAGCCATCAGAACCAGGAGGTTAGCAGGTCCCATCATGGAACTGCGGAGAGAGTGGAGAGCAAGGGGTTACCCATTCAGTCCCATACAGTTTTGAACATTTGAACAGTGCATTTGGAACATCATTTTTGATTTTGCACTGCAGATTCAGCACACAGAATACTGTCATAGAGTTGAACCCTAACCCTAAACTCCTGTAGCTCTGAATAACTTCAGATTGAAAAATCCCTGTATCATAGCTGAGGTTTTTCACTGGCCATACATTTTTAAAAAGGTGACATCCTTTTTACGAAACTGGAAAAGCTTACTGTAGTGCCATGACAATCCCTTTAAAGTACTCATTTGCATTTGTGTAAGCCAGCACATTATGCAAATCAAAGAAAGCATTAGAAATGAGACAAGCACATTTCTACAGGTCACCACAGTATTATAAACCTGAAAAAGTACAGCATATGAAAGCTTGGATTTATTAAGAATGCTGAAACTGGGATTTCATGTTGTGGGGCAATAATGTCAGGTGGCACACAGATGGACAAATTAACCTTTTGGTAGCTTGTTTTTTATTTTGTACCATAATTTTGAACAGTCAATCATAACAAAATATGCAGTAAACACATTTTAGTGACTACCTTCATCAGTGTAATCTTACTGTCTGAAGTTCGGAATGAGTATGTTCAATAAATAACCCTTCTTGAAAGCTAGATGATAAAGTTTCCAGAGAAAGCCAGAATGGTTCTATCTAGAACGACCAGTTGTTTCTTAATAGTTCCATCACTGATTACGGAGCTAGCGGCTCAATGGTTAGAGCACTGATCCATGGGGCTAAGGGGTATGGGTTCCATCCCTGGCGTGGGAAAACACAGAACAGGTCTGGGCTAGTTTCCTTTATTCCTAATCTACTTGTGATAAGAACAAGAACAATAGACACTCTATAAAAAGAGATTACATGCTTCAATAGCTAACATATCAAGGTGCAACCATACCAAGAAGACAAAGGGTAGGGTGTAATGGGAGCTTGAGCACAGGCCTGTTTTCAAGGACTGTTGCTATGGAATGGAAATAATGTTATAAAACAGCTTGACGCCAGTGACCCTTCTGAGGTGTTTGTTTTTGGTTTTATAACATCACTTGATTTTAGTTTACCGCAGTATCTAATTATAATACGCAAGGGTTAAACTCAATCAAGCCTGAGCTCCTCCCTTCCCTTAGGGTTTATTAGGATCCTTTAAAAAACATGTTAAGGCATTTCCTGCTTTGGCAGGTACAGTATATTCAATTGAAGTATAATAAAAAAATAATGTAAGTTTCCAATATATATGCATGGAACACAGCTATATATATATTATAAAAAACAATGCAAAAATGAAACACAAAAACATGTAAATTGTGGCTAGAATTGCTGCCTGGAGTAGGCAAATAAAAGCATAATAATATTGTTCTGATTGAAAAGGATAATTGACCTGTGTCAAATGAATTAATCCAGTAATTAATACAATTATTTTAGTTTATATCAGCAGAAAACTACTTTTAATTGTCACTGTCCAAACTAAATAAAATCAACTAAGTAATACAATTAGTCTAGAGTTTATAAACAGAACACCAGTCTTCCTCATGTATTTTACACATTTTAACCCATGAATTTTGGAAAAAATGTCGTAGTGCTCTCTTGGTTTATAATGTCATAGAACCCCTGGAATTGTTTTCTTGTAATTTCCTGTAGAACATCTAATATTCTATCAGTAAAATCCTAGCAAAGGTAAAACAGACACAAGCCTGTTACACTGAGGAGTATTGAACATATTATAATGTATACGCTTTAGAAAAGTATGGGAATTTATAAATGCTTCCCAGTCAAGACTGAGAATTCCCACAGCGACACTGACTAAATCAATTAGAGTGAGTGAGTCAGTTTAGTGAATGGGAGGTACTGCCAAATTATTATTATTTTTGTAACAATAGTTTATTGAATGTTTTACAAAAGTCTGTTTTTTCATTATCACTGCCAAATCTTGATGTAGTACACACACACACACAAAAAAAAAAAAACCCTTTTGTTGCCACAGAAAGAATTTGATTTTTTTAATTTTTGTTTTGCTGTAATAAAATACACATGGGGCCTTTAGGAAGTCTACACTAGCATACCTTGGTAATGACAAAGTGCATAGGAAATCATAGGGAGTGCATAGCATCAGCACTGAGAAACTGCTAAATAGCTGTTCATATTTACAATGGTTAACTGTTAAGAGCATAAGAAGAGAATGAGAAAAGGCCATTCAGCCCATCAAGGCTCATCGCTTGTTAGCACACCATTCTCCCCTACTGGTAGAACTGATGCATTAGGCTGCTCTTCTTAAATTCTCAATGAAAAATCTAAGGTAAAACTTTTAAGAAAGTAGACATCCCTACTTGGCAAACAGTTGGTTTGATCAGCCTACAGTATTATCACAGGGTTCAAATAAAGGATGTAAAGCATGGTAAAAAAGAAATAGCATAAGGCTGGCATGTGTGTTAAACTGCTACTACAGTACCATTAAAATTAGGATATATTATAATAGATAAAATTGTGCTCCCAGTTTTGTAGTCAAAATAATTTTAAACATGATAAAAATAGGAAGCACATTCTTATTACATATGTTTTGCTTACTTTTGTAATTAAAAAAAAATAATAATTCAAACTTAGCAACAGTTGAAATGCTCATTTCCTCATTTTTACCCAAGCAGCAATGAATAAAATAAATCCAACCTTTTAAAAAGCATTTCTACTCACTTCCAGCATATGTGTAAGCTGTGCCATGGCTTGACCTTCCAATCCAGTGTAAAACGTCCCTCTCTCTTTCAAAACCATGAGCCAGGAGCACACATCCCTCTCCTTCTAGCAGCCCGTGCCTGCTTCTTAATTGTGACTTTTGAAGCTGAAACTGTTTTTGCTGAGAAGTTCTTCCTCATTCATTCTGTCACAGTCCCCACTTGAATGAAGAAGTTATAGCCCTTGATAGTGTTGATTCAGTCCGCTGGTATGTGATCACTGTGTCCTACCACAACCAAGTGTGTTCCATTTCCCACAGAAAGGGCAGCAGCTGAGTCCTGCAGTGCTAGTGCCTCGCTCTCTCCACCTCCCTCTCTCTGTGCTGGGAGCCAGTTGAGAGGCTCTCTTTAAAGCTAATTGACTTTCCTGTCTGCAAGACCTGCCTGGTGATGTCACAGATACAGTGGGAGCAGATCATGTCACTCACAAGTTTTTCAGAACTGATAGGCATGGCTCAGTTAAGGGTTTGTTGCTGTTGGAAATTTTGGTCGTTTTTTTGTTAAGCATATGGGAAACTACAAAGTGGTGTGTAATTCAATATGTTAACGTAACATTATTCAGCAGGTTTCCTTCGACTTTATGAAGCAAAATGAGTTCAATCTATAGTGTAATGGAAAACCTTTGACCTGCAGCAGGACTGGAGTCTTGTGTTCCAGGCTTTTTTCTTGCACCCACTGGCCCCATAGTGTAAATCGAGCACCCTGGACATGCCAGTAAATATTAAGAGAAGGTTTCTAATCCAAAGAAACACACACAAAAAAGCAATGACCGTGTTCAGGACAACTAAAGTGAAGATACAATTTGATTTTGATTTTTAGATAGCTACCCTTTTAGTCCACATTTGGGGCTACTAGTCTATAAACTTGCCACCTTATACTTTTAAGAGGTATCCGTTTCTGAGTGTGACTCCATGAAGCCAGGCAGACATTGGGGACTGAATAAATGTACTGTTTGGCAAGTATATTTGTGTAAAGAAAACTAAAGAATATTACCGGAAACATAGTTCTGAAGCATTGTTAAAACTCCTGGACTACAATTTATTTTCTTAAAGTAAATAAAGTCTAGACCAGTGGTACTCACTTACTTTGAATCACTTTTCAATCTAGGTCCTTCGTCCTTCATTTCTTAAACATTTCTTAAACATTTGTAGACCAGCCACATTAGAGCTCTCAGTATGATCAAAAATGTGAATGACCATGACATACATCAATTGTTCATACAGAATAATCTAGAATAAGAAATGATAATAAAAGGTTAAACCACAATTTGATAAAATGTTCTCCATATTTATGAAAAACTATAGAGGGATATACAGACATACAAACAACCCCTTATATCTCCAGAATATGATACTTAATATGATCAATAATATTGATATTGTATAATTATAGTCATGCAGTATTTCTGCTGCATGCCATGACAAAAGCATGAGAAAAATAGATTCTGATATTCTCAATAACTAAAATATGCCCTTGTCAAGTAACTACGTGGTTATGAGCAAAACTCCAAAATGTTATGTACAAATTGTATGGAAATGGAAGAATGGAAATTAATTGAAGTGAATAAACCCACTGCGCCATGTATCCCACCCACAGCGAACTTAAACCCAAACAAGAGAAAGTGCAGTGAGACGATTTCCCCTCCATGCTTTCCAGATGACACAATGTGATTTACAGTAATGACCAGCTATTTTGCCTATTTATCTTATGACCATTGTCAAAAGAATTTTGAAAGAGATAAGATTCCATTCTTTTGAGCTCATTCGTGGCAGAACAGAAGCAAGGAGCGCATAAAAAAGAGATCCTGAAACAATGAGTGATGTGTTTTTATTGCACTGTTTACTGAAGACTTCCAGTACACGTTCAATAAACACAAACAGTGTCTGCTTCCTTTCTGCTCTCTGTGATAAAATCCAGTTTCCTCTTTTTCCAAAAGCCGCATTCCGATGATGTAATCGGCTTCAAAGTTGAAAACGGGGGGGGGGGGGGGGGGGGTCCTAAATGTTTTGTAGCTTACAGTAGTTGAGCAAGTGGTATTGTTTTTTTGTTAAGCCAGGGATAAAATTGTTAATATTGGTTGTTTCTCAATTTCTTTCAGGTATGTCTTTCGGCAAAAAGGAGCGAATTCAGAGTGTAGTGCGGATCAAGGTGTGGCTGTCTGATTCAACAGAAAACATATGATATTGCCTGTGGGGCACTGTGTGTATTGATTCTGTCAAACATTCACACTGCAAGCATTAATCCTAATCACTATGCATTAGAGCCAGGTTGGTATGCAGGTGTAGTTCAACCTCATCTCACCGATAGGGGTCACAATCCATAACGGGGTCCTGTTACACGTAATTAGGGCTGCCACCTCTGAGGACCAAAAGAAACGGGACCTCTGAACAGAACGGGGTTGTTAAAAGTTTCAACTCTCCTTAGAAATCCTTTATTCATCCAATAGGAAACGTTGATAATATTACTACTATGGTATTGACAACCAATTCATATTGTGCGTCTATTGCAGTAATATTGTACCCTGATGTACCTAAGTTGTGCTCAATTTATGGTACTGTGATTTAGTGTCCCGGGTAGGCATTTTGAATTCCCGGGACACTTTCCTCAGAACCGGGCAATCCAGGAAAAACAGGGACAGGTGGCAACCCTACAGATTATGATTCTGCAACACTGTACAGGACTCGTAAGAATTAAAAAGTGCAAGTGTCTCAAGGACTTGCAAGTAAATTGACATTAAATTAGCATTAACTAAAGGAAGCGAACTGGAGTTTCATGTGTGTTTCATGAACTGGAGTTTCATCAAAACCCTGCAAGCAGTATGTATGTATCCTAGTCAGACCAAGAACCCATACCACCCTAACAGAGTCACACTCAATCCCAATTTCAACATGTTTATAAAATGATTGTACTGACGGCTTCAGTTGTTACGCTGCTGCACATTATTTGCATTTGACAAGGCAGTGAGTAACCCTTAATTAAACATGTAGTATGGAAAGGGTTCAAATGAAAAGGACAGTTACCAGTACCTAAATTACAGCTGCACACCACTTGAGAAACGCAGCTTTTTCAGTAGTTAAAAATGAGTTTAATCCTTATATGAGTGGATGCAGAGATATGGATTGATAGAGATTGATAGGTAACATATATACCATTATGGAAAAGGTCACCCAAATAAAATAATTTACTCCACTATATGACTCCGCCCTCGAAAAGATTAGAAAACGTCACAGACTACGAGAAAAGAGAACAGGGTTGCTAATGGAGGGGTATTACTGGTATTAATTTGACCACAGTAATACCACCAATGACACAGAATAATGGATTTGGAACAAAAACTGTGTAGGCTCATTGAAGGGAGAGGAGTGTAGCAGGGCATGGTTGCGATGCACTGTCACTATCATTCTGAGCCCTGTTAAAAGCTTGATGCACACCCATGCAGAGGAGCTGTCAGTGGTTCATATGCTAGCTTGCTGTGTGTGCGCGTGCTGGTTTGCAGCCCTGTTGCATTGCATCGGTAGCTGGTCTTGTCTGCCTGGTAAGCTTTTGTCTTTCTGACCACACTCTAAAGACTCTAATCAGGATCCTATTGCTTCATTATTTTTGTGTCTCCTACCTTTCACCGGGGGGTATATCCAGGTTATGAAGTGGGTGTTGCTCTTCGGTTCAGCAGGGTTGAGTTCCACTGTAGACATCCTGCTGTAGGAGTAGATTATAGGAGTAGGAGTAGAAATCCAGAACCATAGATCAAAGATGTGTTTAATTCATAAACCAGGGTACATGCCTCAAACATCTGTGAGATGATTGTTTCATCTGTATGCCCCCAACCCCCCTCATTCTTCCATTGAATCTGGAAGGTAAACTGTTTACATACGATATAGCGCCATGACAACAGCCACATTCCGGAAGTAGAACGTTTACAAAGACTAAACAATTAGGTGTTCCATGAAATGTTAAGTGTTTCATTCTCTGATTTTTTTTTTTTTTGTATTGCTACCCCGACACATCCTACATTTGACTGGACCTGATATAAAGCAGAAAACAAAAATCTATGAAAAAGAAAAATATGAAAAAAATAACATAGAGCTGAAATATCTAACAAATAGAAAATTGGTACATCTCTGTTAGAGATTTTTAGGATTGTTAAATTATACAAGAAGTCTGCATACATACAAGGCAGAAATTACAAATTATTCTACAAACTGACCATGTGAAGTTTAAATAGAACTTGTATTTCCCCCAATTTCACACAGACCTGCTCTGTGTTTAAATAAAGCTCAATTTAATATGTTCATTTAACAAAGCTAAAGTAAAACAATCTAAACTATACGCCAACTATTGTAAAGAAAAAGAAAAACACAGAACAGGACTGCGTTGCTTAGACCTTTGCACAGTCAAGGCAGGGCATGCCAGAGCCTAGGCCCGGCTACATTGTGTAAATGTTTTCGACTCTGGCCAGACGGTGCTGGGTGGAGGGGAGAGAGATAGCCCCTCTTATCTGTGACTACTGTTTACCCAGATTCTGGATATCATCAGTAAATAAACAGCCTGACGTATCCTGGCTTCCTGCCAACCCATCTCAGTTAATCCTGTCTCTTATCTGAGGAGAGGAGAGGGGCTGAGAGGCGGCAAATCCCACTTGGAAAGATGGGATGGGGGGGGGGGGTGCATGGAGGGGGAAGGGGGGGAGCAGCAGTTCCTTCCTTTCTGACCAGACAGCACGCGCCAGGAACGAGCGGTCAGCCCGGGGTCAGAAAACAACAGAGAGAAGGAAGCTTGTAATTAATCATCCACGCTCTCTCCAAAACAATGTCCAGTGAAAATCAAAATACTCTATTGTACAATGACTGCGTGGCAGGATTTATATATATATATATATATATATATATATATATATATATATATATATATATATATATATAAACAGCAGCATTGTTTGTAAGCCAAAATATACTGCCAAGTATCATAATAGCCATTTTGCCAGTTCAATATCATGTTTGCCAAACACACAGGCAATTGGTAAACACATCGGCAGGGCTCTAACTGCCACAGCAGAGAGACACGTACACTGGGGCAGTGTGGAAACACTTGGAAGTAAGGGCCTCTCATCACACAGTAGGCCCTGGATTAGGTTCATATTTCAGTTGTATCGCCAGGCCCTCGTTATTGGGTACATATTTCTATATTAGGTAAGAGAGATACAAGCCATTACACCCCAGCAGTACAACACAACAACTGGATCCAACTGTTTTTGCCTCAACAACATGACAGGTAACCTTGTTCCACACCCTCACCACTCTCGGTGAGAAAAAGTGTCTCTGTCCTGAGTCTATCTCCACTTCATTTCCAGCTGGATCCTCTGGTCCTGGTTTCTGTCCTGCGCCTAAAGTATTTGCTGGGTTAACTTTGTCAGCTCTTTTATTATTCCAACAATGACACATCCCTTTGTAGTAAATGCAGCACCAAACAGCCGACTCACATAGAAAAGTGACAGTCGGGGTCATTGTGAAGCGTGTGGATTCAGATGGACACAAGTGCATTTGCATTAGCAATTTAACATTTTAGTTTTAAAAACCCCAAGCAGTTTTAAACTACACAGTGCATAGACAGCATGGCGTTACAAAAACAGTGCATTCACAAATAGAGCACCAGACATCACCAAATACATGGTTTATGAATAGTTTTTTAAGTGGAGACTAGTCGACCTATGTGATTATTTTTTACCTTAACTATTCAACTCTGTCAAATTAGTAATCATTCGATCCATTACACTGCAGCTGCCGTTATTCTACCATTTCCTCTTGATTCACAACAGTTACACTCACAATGTAGTGCCACTGCAGTGCCAGCAAAGTTCATTTGAAAAAATGAATTCTATTTTCCAGCTATAAAGAATCTCTCTTACTGGAGTTGTTTTTCATGAGAGGGCATAACCTTGGTGTCACCAAAGGGTGACTTATTTTCTTTACAGCATTCCTAAGTAAGTTTCCATGGCAACCGGGGTAGAATTAAGGCAACAGGAAAACGAACTTACATGATTCCATACAGACTGATGAAAAATATGTTTTTTTTATATTCTTTTTGTCCGTAATTTGAAATTAGCCCTTGGCAATGCAAGTCAGTTCAGCCACCAGGGAGCCACGCCAATAGGAAGCTGCCATAAATATAACATTCTAGCTTTAACCTTATTTTCTATTCATTGTGGCAAAGGGTTCAACTGGTGAATAAGTACTTTTGGTGACGGGTATAAGGAGCTGATGGATGTTTAAATAATAATTGCCCATCGTGAATTAAGGATTAGGGTTATGTTTGGGTTTCATAAGTAAGAATGATTTAAAAATCTATTATTTTAATATTGGAAATATTTTTATGGGAACAGTATTAGTATAAATTATTTAACTTTTTTAAGGTTACCCCTCTTCTTACCTTGCGTTCTTATTTATTACTGTGCAGGAGTTTAGTTTGATGCCCTTGCAGTTATACTTTTGGACCATCTGCAAACTATTTGATATCCATAACGAGTACCTTTGTATGGCTCAAAAATATAATAATTTTGTTGTACAGCACAATGCTAAAATGCTTCCCCAGCCAACTCCCCCCATAATCAACCCAATAAAATCAGACACAATAAAAGTTAATAGCGACTAAGTCTGGCAAACAATAATCTAAACTAACCAAACTTAAGGTTATATTAAAAAGGTAGAAATTAAATATTGTGAAACTATAGATTATACTAAGCATCTCTCTAATACAAAAATGTGACATTTCGAAATCTAACATGAAACTCTGTACCACTATTATGGCTTCCAATAGACTTTTGCAATATCGTTTTGTAGTTTCTTTGATTACATGATGTTAAACAAAACATCTAAATTATGTTCATATAATTTTTATTTATTTATTTTAAAATTATGTCTGAATCCTAAAATTCTTGATGATGCTAAAAAGTTGGCCATAGCTGTAGGTATGAGCAGTGACACTACAGTATATCCCTTTAGCAGGGATTTCAGCCCCAGCATTTGATAATAAGGTACAAATGACAACCCTACTTCCTGCCAAGCCGTGGATCTTCAGCAAGCATGGTACCTTCTCCACTAAAGCAGTAAATAATGGGGTTGACGTCTTGGAAGTTTGCTTCACAATGGACAATTAAAGCCAGATCTTCAGGCCAGACCGTAGGTTTCCTGGAGCAGGGGAAGCAGCACAATCATGTCTTATTGAGATCATTTCCATATGATGGAATGCAATCACAGTTCACCGTCACAGTGAAAGTAATGCAGAGTTGTATTGCCTGAAGCATTCACAGTACTGGCAATCATCCAGCATTCCAGGTGAACTGGCTGACCCACATTATCAGTCACTAAAGAGTCATTCTTGAAAACACAAACGAATGTTTCAGGATGTACTGAAAAAAACAATACCAAGTCATGTATCTATTGCAATGCAAGGTAATGCATGTGCTTTTCCTTGTACAATAAAAGTTAGGAAGCCATTTTAATACCTATGAATTATCCTGAAGAAACCCCAGAAGTACCAGCATTAATAACAATGGCAACACAATGGATTTGGAATAAATAACATCAGGTGGTATTGTTATTGTGCCATGGTAGTGCCATTGGTTCATACAATACTCAAGGTAGTTCAAGGCAGTAAGTGTACAAGTAGCTATTAATTCCAAGCTTGCTGAGATTTTTTTTAACCAGAAATTATTATTTTTTTTTCTAATATTTGGTAAGATATGTGCTTCTTTCAAAACTGCAAATTTTAAAGGAAGTGAAAAGCAGTAAACAGGAAGGTTGCCCTGCAAAGGACAGAATGTACTTCCTGTTGTCCTAGGCAGTAGTGCAACGTGTGCTTGGTATGCCAGCATACCCCCCGCCCCTCCCGAAACCCTGCCGCCGGATGGAAGGACAGCCCCCAGAAAGGATGTTTTTCATTTCATTCAAGTGGCAGAGTGCCAGGAAAATACAGTAGAATAGAGAAGATGTAAGAGCTTGTCTCTCTCAGCCCTTGGATCACACCCTCGCTCAAGGCTCAGCAGGAACCAGGTTAAGAAAAAGAGTTGCAAAGCATTTTAAAACAACAGAAACTGATTAAAGATGTTTTTTTCTCAAGGGACCCTGTATAACCCCTGCTCAAAGCCTAACAAGTATGCCTGTGGGGTCTGTAATTATAAAATCAGAGCTAGATCAACAGAACAGATTCCAGTGACCTACATCCACTGTAGTATTGCAAGTTTAAATATACAGTGCCTCTATATACCCCAAATTCTAAAACTCTCAAAACCTTGTGCTTCATCAGTTGAACAAGGGATTATGAAGATAAATTGAAAAAAATGCAAGTGATATAAATAGACAGGCAAAAGTCCTTAGCAATTTTCATCATAGCAACCTAGTTATCTAGATAAGCTCTAGAGTTCATCATCTGTGTTTTATGAAATTGGTTGTGGTTTTCACTGGATATCATTTTTGGTGATGAAGAGTAACATGTGGAAACATTCTTGTATTTTACAATGTGTCACTTTCTAATTACTGGTAGTGAGTTTAACACTAGCTTGTTTAAGAAAGACATACACACACTGCATATGGGACTGGACCTCATGTGGGCAATACCTCCTCTCTATTTAGATTTGGGACCGGAATGTAATCAAGAATTATTTGTACATGTACAGTAAGGTGAGTTTAGCAACCACAGACTGCCCCCTGGTGGAAATTTAGAAGTGGTGTAAGTGCATCATGTCGCACTTCTATACGCTGTATTAACAGTAATGCTGTAGCAGGGGGGTGTAATGCATGTTGGATGTTTAGGTCAGTGGAGTTGTAACAGGGGCCCAGAATGACGGTACAGCTATGAGGGTTTTTAGAGCAATATATCATTTATTTTACAGTAGGCCTTTGCAGAGTAATCAAAGCATTTCAGTGTGGTACAGAATATGATCATAACAGTACACCAGTCTGAACAAAATAGATTCCACTTGTATCAAATTAGAGAGAACATACTGTACTTATCAAACACTGGCTATTTCATGGTCTCTATTTAGTAAATATCCAAGTACATTATAAACACGCAGTACAGATTTTCATGTTAGAATCCCTCTAGGAGGAAACAGGACTTGCTGGTCGAGACTTAACGTGTACATCGTTTAAATTTAGCCAACCGGGTCAAAAACAGTGCTTTACCAATACATCATGGTGACCCCTCTCCTTTCCCTTGACATTTTACAAACTGGAATCAATTTCAAAGGAATAGGAGATGACGTCCGGGCAACGTATCAGCGCCTCCTTTTGCACCCCAAGAGGTGTCTCCAAATCTTCTACTTGGAAGTTTAAAATGTCGATATCCGAGCCTGCGAACACTGCGTCCACTTTCACCTTCTCGTACATGGTGAACTTCACGTCTCTTTTAACCATGGCGATGAGACTCCGCAGGTAACGCTCCCGCAGAAACGAACGGGCTCTCTGCTCGCTTCTCAGATCCACACAATCCACCGGACCCGAGGCGGAGATGGTAGGCGTGCACAGCGCCTGGTAACGGGCCGAGCTGGGGTCGAATCCTCGGCTGGTACCGTCCGGTCCGCGGGGCAGCCTCAGCACACATACTGGCGTCTTCATTACTCGCCTAAAATAAACAAATACGACCGTTTAAAAATAACCACTGTGCTGTTTTCATAGTTTGGGCATAATTCAGTTGTTTGCAAAGGAGTGTACTTAAATTAAAAAAAAAAAAACACAGTAACTTTACCGTGTAAAGAACGACCGGTAAAACACGACATGGACGTACTGCAATTTGTAACACAGTTTTAAAAAATGTAATATCATGTATTTTGGACAACATGACTGATACATAGAATACAATTATTTGACTTAATTATCAACCATGTAAACAAGACGATTACAAAAGTTAAAACTTTACCTGCTAGTTTTCCTCGGTTGTGTATCATATAACTGTACCGTGTTACGTAGGAGAAAACAACGCTGCACATCGACCAGTTCCGCTTGTAACATGTTCCGATTTTATTTATAGACTTTGGCGCCATCTGCCAGTAAAGCGCGGAACAACACATTTTTCTTCGTTTCTTCCAAGTCTGACAGTTTCCTCTCAACTCATTATCAAAATACAGGAATCAGTATTAGTAGAGATCGATGTCATACAATACAATGGCTATTCTTGATCTCCCTAGAATTGCAGCTGTGTGTTTTATTGGCTGTTAAGGGTTAGGGTTAGGGTTAGGGTTAAAACCCCCGTTTAGACTTCAGATTTGAACATTACTTATGTGGTTGTGTTAGTTGCCGTTAGTTTGGGAATCATAACTTCAGAATGCCACAGCAGTTCAAATGCTAGAATCTGGGGATACACAAAGACGTGTAGCTGGTGAATTCGGTTGTTTCCAGACTGTGGACACGTTATCAAACCACAGGTCTGTGTACAAGACATCCACGACAAGGTTCTGGGAGGTCAACCACACCATGGGCGATTTCTACAGACGCATTTCAAATGATCAATTCATTCATTGATAAGCTCCGTGTATAAAGAGCTCTCCTGAAAGGGTCAGATTTGATCGTGGTTGTTAATTGTGTTCTGGAAAAAAAAAGTTTGAAATGTTGCTCCTTTGATTTTTGTTGAGTAGTGCCTTCAGGTAGCTGTGTGTATTATTTTTTGTGGCACTGCACAGCGTGCAGAGTGACGAGACGCACGGTGTAGAAGTCACTCTTGTCCTGTTTCATCTCTGCCCTAGCCTAACACCCGGAACCCATTTCCTGTTTCTATTTTCGATTCCCTGTGAAGTGTGCCTGCTCTTGATCTTGTGATGTGGAAATTCGAGTTTTAAAGCCTTTATCTAGAGACCGTCCCTCTCTCTTCTCTACCATAAAAAAAACGAAATATTGAATTTTAAATCGGGGTGCCTCCACTCAAATCAACCCCCCACCCCCGCCCAAACGAAGAAGAAGCAGAAAAAACAGTGCCTGTGATGTTTGTTTTTTACTCCTCCTGGACTTCAAAAGAAACACCTCTGACTCCAGTCCAGTTTCAGAAAAAAAAACATCTAAAAAAAAACAAAAAAAAAAACGCAAATTTCATGGGCTGCCACACTGCACATGGTAAGTAGTTTCTTTCAAAAGATGTTAATAAAGCAAGCGCATCTTTAATTAGGTAAATCTTTCAAGTCAGAACCCCTTCACGACATCAAAGTGATTGTCACCTGTTTTCTTATTCACGTCACCTGCCTGTCGGGACACTTGTGCCCTCTTGTGGTCGAATAGGGTAAAACAGGAGGAACTTCTGTGTCAATGGCAGACGACTTTGTGACAATCATTAAAGGTGAAATCCCTGGTAACTGCGATATAGTTGATCCAATTGTGACGAAACACTGTAATATTCTGTAAATGTTGTTGATATGCGTCATGGACTTTTTCACCATACTGACAGATGTAATTCTGAATGTACAGACGTGGCGATGGTGGATGTATGTTACTGATATTGGCTATGTTATATATTATTATTTATTATTATTATTTATTTCTTAGCTGACGCCCTTATCCAGGGCGACTTACAATTGTTACAAGATATCACATTATTTTTACATTCAATTACCCATTTATACAGTTGGTTTTTTTTTACTGGAGCAATCTAGGTAAAGTACCTTGCTCAAGGGTACAGCAGCAGTGTACCCACCGGGGATTGAACCCACGACCCTCCGGTCAAGAGTCCAGAGCCCTAACCACTACTCTAAAAGCTGCATCTCCCTGTTTCAAGTCAATTTGCGTTACAGATGTTTCACGTGGAGGAACAATCTCAAAACATTCGTGCACAGTGAGTGCCATTCGAGCCCCAATATGTGTTACAATATATTTCGGCTTGGGATCCTAACAGCTGCATGCTTAAGGACAGGAAGGATGAAGCTCTGGATTTTGAATGATATTTGAATTGTTAAAAAGGCTTTCAGGCACATGTAAGCTCTGGGTTTGTGTGGGTGAAGGGTGTTTTTCATACATGCTTTTCTTTGACAGATGTGGATGAGAAAATCTAGGAGGAATTGAATTCCTGCCTTCCTCTCTTGCTTTCAGCCACATAAAAAGAGGATCTCTGAATTTTGAAATGGAATGACCCTGTCTGTGTCTTTCAGATCTCAGGAGCTGGCACCACCAGCGGTCAGTTCTCAGTTGCTTTCATCTTTTTCTGTTTCTTTTTTCTGATCAAGCTAGTTCCCTTTTTGTATTATAAAATTATCTTTTTTTATTATAAAATTATCTTTTTTTTAACAATTAAACAAAGTTTTCAGTTATTCTAGCTTCTGTTTTTGAATTATTAAAAGTTTCTCTATAACATGCCTGCATTTGTTTAATAAAGAATTGAACTGAACAGTCTTCCTTATTCTATTCAAATCATGTGACAATGGGATGTTACAAATTTGCCTCATTTCTTCTCTCTCTCTCTCTCTCTCTCTCTCTCTCTCTCTGAAAGGTAAGATTGTTGCAATGGAGTGATACTGTTTCTTCAATGCCCAGCAATTAGGATTCTTCAAGCAAGCAGGAAGACATAGAGAAAAGATTATCATAACACAACACTGAGGCTACATACTTTTTTTATTTATTTTTAAATTTAGAAGTCACCAATTTTTTTTTTTATCATTTTCTCCCAATTTAGAATAGCCAATTATTTTTAGACTCAGCTCACCGCTACCACCTCCGCACTGACTCGAGAGTGGCAAAGATGAACACACGCTGTCCTCTGAAGCATGTGCCATCAGCCTCCCACTTCTTTTCACACTGCAGACTCACCATGCAGCCACCTCAGAGCTACAGTGTCGGAGGACAACTGGCAGACTACATGGGTCGCTAGTGAATGATTGTCTGTGCACAATATATCATCAGAAACCATGCATTGGAGCCAAGTTTTTATGTTTTATTGTACAGCTATGGCCAAAGGTTTTGCATCACCCTATTGAATTAACTAATTTTGCTTCATAAAGTCGAATGAAACTTGCTGAATAATGGTACGTTTGTAGTTATATATATATATATATATATATATATATATATATATATATATATATATATATATATATATATATATACAGTACTTAATGAAAAACTGACAACAACTGAAAAATGTGAGATTTTGAAATCTACTACTATTATGGCTTCGGGTAGACTTTTGCAATATCGTTTTGTAGTTTCTTTGTTTACACAATGATAAATAAAAGATCTCAATTATGTTCTTATACAGGTTTTTTTTTGTTGTTTTGTTTTGTTTTTAAATTATGTGTCAATCCTAAAATTCTAGGTGATGCTAAACTTTTGGCCAGAGCTGTAAGTAGTTGTAAATAAGTCTACAAATGAACCTGAGAAAACCCCAGTTGGAGTTCCGCCCTGTACTTGTTAATGGCATGGCTTGTTAAAATGTAGAAATATAGTTGAATTGTTTTGAATTTAAT
This sequence comes from Acipenser ruthenus, assembly GCF_902713425.1. NCBI lineage: Eukaryota > Metazoa > Chordata > Actinopteri > Acipenseriformes > Acipenseridae > Acipenser > Acipenser ruthenus. The sequence continues at coordinate 261,024 of NC_081218.1, forward strand.
TTTGTCAGGGATTGGGGTTAAATTCCATCCCTGCCAGAATCCACGTGAGGAATCGATTGTCAATCAAGCCCCAGCCCTATGCTATAACAGGTAAGCAATACAATCCATTTTCTTTTGTCACCACATGCAATATTTATGGGTTTAATTTTGTATGAGTGAATTTGAATGGTAAATCTGCAGTTCACCATGTTGGATACAATACTTTAGCATGCTTTACAAAGCTATCATTGTTTGCTGCTGTAGCTTGTATAAAGTATTAACTATTAGAGTGTATACTATTTGCATGGCACACTCCATAAACAAAATGGATGATTTACTACTTTAGTAATAACAAATTACCTCAAGTATACATTTTGTAAATGCAGACACCAGGGTGGAAAGTGATTTCTTTCCTGTATGAGCAACTGTCTGTTTTGCAAGGTCAAGAAAAGAATGTAATTATTATTGCTGTGCTCTTGTTCCCCTGAAGTGCCATTTAATGGGTTTAGTCTGCTAATTTTCACGAGAAGGTGTGATTCTACAGGTTAAAGACCAGACTTCTAATTACCCAGCACAGGCTTTGCATGCCAGTTGAAATTGGAGAGATTAGTCTTTTTTCATCCTTGATGATGTTTGTTCATTGATCTGTCGAAGGGATTCTACTTTCATGGAAATTAAGTGCAAATAATCTTTTTTTTTTTTTTTTAACAGGCCCGAGCCAGCTGCCGACAGCTTCAAGTGTAAGAGTAACCATGGCGACGGCAAGGGAAAGCAGCCTTGGTTCTCTTTATTGATTGTTTGTCTGTATTAAACTGTCGACTGTGTGCTGTCAAAATGTAAAACCAAGAAAAGACAAAAGCCTACTGTCGCTGGCCCCTGACTGCAGTGGATTTATTTGAGGGTGGTTTTGAGGAAATAAACAAATATTGAAAAGAGGATTTCTTTGGGTCATTATTCCCTGTGCTACAAATCATTATTCTGAGTCACCACCAGTGGTCAGTTCTCTGTTGATCTGCAGGGGCTCTGAAATGCAGGACGAACAGAATCATTTTGTCCAGTTTAATATGAGATTGAACGAGGTTCCCTGGGGTACCACAATAGCAAAACTTATTAAAAAAATGTATTTGACACTAACCAGTTTGAGAAAAAGTAGGTCAAATCCTGATGCGGTCGCTTGTGTCTGCTAATAAATTGAGACATTGGAACCGGTATTCTGACTGCTTCCTCCAAAACCATCAAAATACAGTAATCAGTTTACATTAAAATAAACAGACTGTTTTACAAGTAGCACGAGTAAGATGATAAACTTTGTATTACTATAGCTTTTATAAGGCAGCATTATGATACAATCTTAATAAAGTTGTCCGATGTTTAAATATAAATAAAAAGATTCTTGTGAAGATAATATCCTGCCTGTGTATCTTTACCTGACCGCAGTGCTTTTTCTGTTGTTTCTTGATGTGTTGGGCATGTTGTATTACAGGTATGTTTTAATTGCAAGAATCCACCTGTGTAAAACTCTTAATGTTTTTACCTGTTATGCGGGAGCCATGAGGAATATTCTCGTGATGTACAATGTGTCACATCCCTCTGTTCATTTTAAGCCACAGTTTGTATTAAGCACATATTTAGAGTTGAACTCTCCACTGTATTTTCCTGGTAGGATTCTGGGAAGAAGAGGAAGCCATTGTCTTTTTGCTCATGTCAGCGAGCACATTCTTTACCTGGCTTAATAACACTTGTCCTTCTACCACTGAAGCAACTTCAAAAAAGACTCCTTTAAGCTGAATTTTGTAAACGTTTAGGAGTCTTCAGAAGCAGTCCCTCCAGTGGTTAAAAAATGAAGCAAGTTTATAAGTCTGGCAAATGACAATCTCAGCTGAATCCTTAGAGAATGACTCAGCAGTTGCTCATTATGTCTATAAATGGTCTCTTCTCATAACAAACATAAGTGCTAAATATTTGCTTAACTCAATACCCTGAACACATCAATGTGTTACCATAACCCTCCCACACGTTTGGAATAATTAATTATTAACGTACTAAAATAGAATATAAACTAAAATATAATTGGGCAGCAGTGTGGAGTAGTGGTTAGGGCTCTGGACTCTTGACCGGAGAGTCGTGGGTTCAATCCCAAATGGGGGACACTGCTGCTGTACCCTTGAGCAAGGTACTTTACCTACTGCTCCAGTAAAAACCCAACTGTATACATGGGTAACTGTATGTAAAAATAATGTGATATCTTGTAACAATTGTAAGTTGCCCTGGATAAAGGTGTCTGCTAAGAAATAAATAATAATAATAGATACTAGAGATGCAAATGATGGATTATTGATCGCTATGGATTTTATTGATTGATTGATTGATTACCTGCCCTTGTGCCTCATGTATATATTATATCACAGCACATGCATGTTTTTGTTTTCTGCATTTGAATATTAAAGTGTTTAAAATGCACAATGAGTGTTGATTATTACCTGTCCAATATTAGGACATTGGTTGCTGACAGCACCTCTAGTGCATTTATATATACAATACATTTAGACACTATATACATAAGAAACCAAGCACAGTTATTCCTACACTGAAATACCCTGACGGAAAATACAATGAAAGCCTTTTAGTTTTGGGTTAGAATATGTTGTGATAAATTGCTTAGCAACTGAGGCAGCCAGCCTCTCACAAAACAGTGCCATGGTATTGTACATAGTTCTTGTGGCCAATAGGAGGCTGCATTTTGTAGTGAAGTCCTGCCTGTTATCAGAAGCTAAGTAAGGCTGGGTCAGTCTAAAAACGAATATTTACGAACAAGAGGAGGCTATTCGGCCCAGCAATGCCTGTCCAGTTCCTAGTAGCTGATTGATCTAAAAACTCTGTTAGGTCTTATCCCAATGATTCAGCATCATCAACATGGCTAGGTAACCCATCCCATCCCCTCACCACTCTCTGAGTGAAGAAGTTTCTCCTACCCTCTGTCCTAAATCAATCGCCACTTAATTGCCAACTGTGTTCCCTGGTCTTGGTTTTGCACTGAAAATGTTGGTTAGGGCTAATCTTAAAGGCTTCAATCATGTCCAGTAATTTTCTTTGCTCTAAATAAATGCAGTCCTCTCAGCTTATCTTCATAGCTAAAGGGATTAGACTGGTTTCTATTCATGGTACTCTAAGCCCCTTTTGATAATGTGGTGACCAGAATTGTGTTATACAATCTTATCATAACCATTCATGATTTGCATCCCACACTTTTCATTACACAATCAAGCATTCTGTTTGCATTTTGAATAACATGAAAGAAACAGTATGGTGAGAAGTCATTTGAAATGGATTTACAGTGGAAATGCATCTCTTTAATTGAACCCAATCAGAAGGTAAATGATTCAGCTGTCGTTGCTTTTCAGAGTAGCATCCTGAACCTCTTTTGGATTTCATTTTGAATAAAAGTCTTCCTCTGCGTATTATCATGTGACCTTTAAGGCTTTTCAACATATCGAGGGAAGACAGCCACAAGCCTAAAGGGTGTTCAATAACACTTTAAGATAGAAATCAGAATTTGGCTGCTCTATAACCCCATCTTCTGAAGCGTTTTCATTTGTGTTTCAACTATAGGCTAAATAAATGCAGCATGTTTGATGCACAATACAAAACCTTAACAGTTGAGTCATAATTATGTGGAATGAACATGTATTAATTGTTTCTGACTAGCCCACTATTTAGAACATCTGTTTTTTCATATTGCAGGATATGTGTGGGTGATGTACCATACATCAATAGCCAGCTCTTAAGTATAAAATCACTTCACTGTTTTTGTTGGCAAATTGAATCAAAACATTTTAACGTGTGTGGGGGAACCACAGAAGTTTAAGTAGGAAGTGTTTGGAAAGATATGTATTGATTTCCGTGTAGGATAAACAGAACACAAGGGTTCTGTGCAACAGGCGGTGTTGTGTGGTGCTTACACTTCAGGAGCATAACATGCGCACATTAAACTACTGTTATGTTACTGTAGCAGACTAAATTTTACTGGACATGTATGATTACTGTACAGCAGGATAGTACACTTTAAAAAGGCAATGCTGTCAGAACATCTGAAGTGTGACGTTTTGCAATGGTATAATAGTTTTTTATAATAGTTTGTTATAGACAATATTGCTGTATTAATCAAAGCTACCACATTTTCCACTGTATTGTCATAAGCTAATGGTTAATACATTAATTTCTAAGCACACTCTGTAATTACGCTCTACGACAGGACCTCATGTAATGTTGTATATTTTAGTATTGTTAATTCATATTGTAAATATTTGTTTTAGAGGGAACTGAATTTATGTAACCTAGAATAAAGAACAGTTATGGGGGACTTTTTCATTAGAGTCAATACTTCAAGTACAGCACAGGAAGCAGGACCAGAAGATACAGTTGGGAATGAAATTGATAAGAAATTCAGACAGAAGGTAGGAGACACACAGAGCGTGGTGAGGGGGGTGGAATGGGTTACCCTGCTGTGTTTTTAATGACGATGAGTCCTTTAAGTTCTTCAACAAAGTTTTGAGATCAATCAGCTACTAGGAACCAGATGAGCATTGATGGAAAAATCAACTTCCTCCATACCCTCAATATTACTATAGCAGAATTACATTCCTTTACAATTCCCAGCTGTGAGCTGAGAGAGAGGATCACTTGGGCCACTCTTTGTTTCCAATGGGTGTGTTGAGAAGGGTTAATCAGACCACTGAATTGTTGAAGTCTAGTAGTAAGTAGTCACTTATTTATATCCCATTCAATAGATTGATTACAATGAGATCGGGTTGGCAGGTAGTGAGATCGTAAGGAGTCTTATTTATAGATCTGTTTGAACAGGTGGACAGGCAAGGATGGCATTGTAGTGATGGCGGGCAAAACAATCACGTCAGTTAGCAGAGAGAAGGGAACACTCTGACTCAACTGCAGATGGGCCCAGCATCAAGTGAACAGTAAAAAGACATCTGTAGCCATGAGCTGCATTACACTTCAGATCATTTTCTTTCTACAGTTTTGAGAAGTGCTGCCAATTAGGCAATTTCTCTGATTAGATATACTTCTGGGGCCAGCGTTCCACGTTCTTTCTTCTAGATTTGAATTCCCTTATGGAATGAGCATATGTTCTTTTATGAAACTATTTCCTTGTCTCTGAAAAGCCTCATAAAAAAAACCAGCAAAAAAAAACCAAAACACAAACTTAAAAACATGACCAAATAAGACGCTCGCTTGCTGTGTACAGGGTCACCGGTTCAGGCCCAGCCTCTGCCCTGTTAGACTGACAGTGGGTGTTACCTGCTTAATTCAATTTCTGCTTGACTTTTAGTGATGGTTGTAAAGATTTACATGCTGATCAAAAGGCTTTTGAGGTCTTGAGAGCGAGTAATTTTATATCTGTTATTATGATGAACAGTATGAAATCTTGAAAGCTGTCAATCGAATGATCATCTCAAACTGCATTGCTTTACATTCAATTTGAATTTCTTGGTCGGTAGTACATATTACCAGAGGTTCTTGTGTGTTTTTTTTTTTTTATTCAAATCATTGTGCAAGTTTTCTAGCCAGTAACATTAACATGTATGGAAAATGGAATTTAAGAAAAAGAATATTTATTTTTAAAGAAAGGATGGTTTTTAAGTGATGTTGATTACAGATATGAGGGGAAGACTAACCATAACTGGAACAATCTAAAAGAAAAATGAAAAATTCATGAGCATTAATAATTACCGTATAGCCAGGCTGGTGTGTGATGCATAATGTAGTGTTTCTTAGAAGATGAATACGGCTGTCTTGTCTAGCTTTATTTTTCAAGGACATGAATTAGGAATTTATTCAAAAACACTGTGAAATGTACTGTGATCCTTAGAAAAGTGTATATGAATGTAAAGCACTATTGGCGTCGCATTATAATCCTGGTCCTCTTTAAGAGACTCCTTGCAGACCCATTAGCAGACCGCAGTATTAACAACAATGGCAACACAATGGTTTTGAAACAAATATAATATGGTCCCATTATACTAATCCATCAGTGGCTTAGCAATGTTAATTGACTCACAAGGTTTGTATTTAGTGGTACTGTATTTGAAAACATGTGGTGATATATAGTACCCAATTATTTTACTGCCTCGTTTAGAATGCCCAGTTATGCTCCCTCATCATAGCAATGACCCTCTGAAGGCCTTGGGGCGTACAGTCTAGCCAACTGCCTCTTCACACCCAGGAGCTAGAGTTAGGATGTCAACAAGCATCTGGCCTCTGCGTGTGTCCGCTTGAGCTTACTGCGCGCCTGGCCAGTAGGGTCTGCTGTAGCGCAATGAGGAGAAGCAGACCCTGTCAATTACTTCAACCTACAAAGGGGTTATAGTGAGATACACTACTGAGAGATTTATAAATATGTCATTGAATTTAACAATAAGAGGGTTGGTCAGTGTAAAGCTAGCTGCATCAGCGAAATATTTACAACTGTTTACATAAATTTAAATAAAATCTTAATATTGATATGGTCCCTGGTTGCTGATTGATCCCAATTTAATTTCAATCTTAAATTAACTGAATTCATAAATGATTGATTCGTAAAACAACAAAGGAGCACTGAATAATTCATACATCCTGTATGTTTAAATTGGGAGGGACTTTTTTTTCGTCCAGAACGGAAATGAAAACGTCCTCGAGTCGTGACTTTACAGATTGCTCACCACAGCTCTTGCGCGTACTTTAGTCCATTTCAGGGAATGACAAAATCACATCTTGATTGTTATCTACATTTTCAAGTGCAATTTCTTTTTCTTTCTTTCTTATTCGTACTTTTCGCATGAGTGTGAAGCGGCTAGTCTTGATTACAGGTCAAACCACTGTGATAACCCTCTCCGTATTGCAATCAGAATTTAAAGCACAGCCTGTACCAGTAACCAGTTACTGTACATGCCAACGACATTTCAGAAACAGAACCAGCTAATACTAGTTGAGATGAGCAGGACCACATCTCTCGAACTGCTGTTCAGTTAATCCACTACAGGGGTGTACATTTATTATGAATTTTACCACAGTTTTTCTACCCAATTTGAACTGGAGCAGACAACTTCACAACTGAAGAACAAGCAACTTCTGTTCTTGCTGTCACGCCAATTGTAATGCTCACCACAAAAATAATACGTTCTTGTAATAAAACCTTAAAACTGCCTTAGTCAACTGAACCACACATGTTATTCAACTGGATCAATTCCAGCTGTCAGCTCAGGGCATTGCAGCTCTGGCCACCATTACACTTAACCGAAAGTTTAGCATCACCTAGAATTTTAGGATTGAGATATCATTGTGCCCAGGAGGAGATGAATAACCTTGGGATCAAATGGAACATGGGCAGGGGGGCAGGACAAGCAGGTCCTGTTAGGAACAAAAAAAAAATGGAACATGGGCAGGGGGGCAGGACAAGCAGGTCCTGTTAGGAACAAATAACATTGAGTAGGGCAACCCCAACCCTTACTGTAAGCAAGGGTTGGGGTTGCCCTACTCCCAGTTGTGTGTCATTCTCTACTTCAAAGACACCCAGCCACCGTGCCAGAACTGTGTGTGAATAGGATTAACCTGAACAATGCATGTGTCATCACGATCCTCTGCCTCTCCAGCTGCATGAAGTACCAGCGACTGAATGGATCCCGCGAGACTCCATCCAGCATCTGCATGAAGTACCAGCGACTGAATGGATCCCGCAAAACTCCATCCAGCACCTGCATGAAGTACCAGCGACTGAATGGATCCCGGGAGACTCCATCCAGCACCTGCATGAAGTACCAGCAACTGAATGGATCCCGCGAGACTCCATCCAGCACCTGGAGGAGTTGATGCCACTTTGTGACAAGGCTGTGATAAAGACGAACAGGTCCTAATAAAGTGACCAGGCATGTGCATCAAGGAACACAAAGCATCTCCTGAATGCTAATTATCTCATTTGGAAGGGGAATGAAATAGTTCCACTTGGGACCAAAGCAGTTTCTTCAATGGCTGCTACGCCCATGGTCTAATTGAAAGGGATTAGATATCATTTGTACACAAGGACTTCCATATGAAAGTTAATTTCTCACATAAAAGAAATTAAGGAGCAGAGAGAGGCAGAGAGAGAGAGAGAGAGAGAGAGAGAGAGAGAGAGAGAGAGAGGGGGGGGGGGGGTACAGAATTGGGTACACTTCAGACAAGGGTTACAGTGCTGACAACAGAGAGTACAGATTTTATTTAACCAGCAACAAGTTTTCTGAATCAGCACAACCAGATGGAAACCAGCAACCCACTAATACTGACCAGCATGCTGACCAGTATTCATCATTGCTGGAATTTACATGAGGGAATGAGTTGTGAATTACAGCTTCAGGACCAGGTTCTTGAGTTTGAACCAGATTCATAGGGCCATGCCATAAATATGGTTTTTGATAACTGAACACTGATTGTCGGAAAGTATTGCGCCATTATTATTATTATTATTATTTGTTTATTTAGCAGACGCCTTTATCCAAGGCGACTTAGAGAGACTAGGCTGTGTGAACTATGCATCAGCTACAGAGTCACTTACAACAACGTCTGATATACAGTACTGTGCCTTTAAGAAACGTGCTTTCCTTTTGTAAGGTATGGTTAAGCTATTTTATAAACATTTTATAAATTACATTTGAAGGATTTGGATTGTTTCAAATTGTATGACCAATCCATTTTTTAAGTTTGTATTTTCTGTTATGTGCAAAAAAAAAAAGAAAATCCATATATTGGATCGTTTAAGCTTTACTTCACCACAGGATAAAAACGTACATTACAGTGTACTAAGGTAATAACCTGTCTTGAACAACTCAAATTGAAATAGGCATTGCTCTCTTGTTGTCTGATTTTGTTGGGATTTGAAGCCCCACCCTGTATGAAACGATAGGTGTTCCGCTCCTCCAACTCCTCAGAGATGTCAGAAACAGCAGTTGCATTGATGAACGTAACAGACAGTTCGGTGAGGATGCTTGTGTTTTCCCTCGCTCTGACGGCGCATTGAGGCCAATGGGGGAAATAACTCTTCAAAAGGGGTATGTCACAGCATTTTAATGCAAATAATAATAATAATAATAATAATAATAATAATAATAATAATAATAATAATAATAATAAAAGGTTTCTCCAGTAATAGGTATACAGTGTGTGTGCTTTGTATAACTTATTGTTATCTATTTCCAAAACTCGTTCAGCAAACATACATACATAAATGAATAAATAAATAAATAAAATTTGATTTAGCGTTTTATTTAACAATAGTCGAACAAGTCTGTCTTTTATTTTATTTTTTTTACCTTGTAATATGTATTTGTCAAACAGCTGTATGAAGAGTAACCAGTGTGACACCGCGTCTATCGCTACAGGTTCGCTGCTAACGGGAGAGCAGTTATTGCCTTATCTAGATGCAAGATGATTGATATGTATATGTATATATGTAGGTAAGATGCATATTCACAAGATAGAAGCAAACTTTACAATATTTTATTGGTGCCCCGTTTTGTTGAAACTCGACACATTACATTATTGCAACAGTATACTGTAAGTTAAAGTGTGAAAACATACAATGAACCAGTGTTGCGTTGAATACTTAACATTAATTCGACAAATAAATAACTTAACACAGTCCCTACCTAAGCCTACCTAAAGCGTTCTCTTAGCAACCGTCTAAATGTATTCAAATTCTAATTATGATCAAAATGCCCTTAGTGGACTGAAGACTTAACATATCTTTCAAATAAATATGCACAGGAAATCATAGCCCCTAGGTTCTACCATACATTACATTAATAATTTCTGAATGTGCAAAAAGACTTCTATATAAGCTTCTATAACCACTACTGCAAATAGCGCTGAATATTAAAGTAGAGGGATCTGTAACGCACAATGTTTGTCTTGAGCTGTCCTTGTTTATTATACTACTGCTAATAAAATAATAATAATAATAATAATAATAATAATAATAATAATAATAATAATAATAATAATAATAATAATAATAGTGGGTTCACAAAATGAAGGTAGGAAGTAAAACAACATGAATTCCTTTCAGCCATTTTAGCAAGTAAAAATGTATAATAATAATAATAATAATAATAATAATAACAATAATAATAATAATAATAATAATTCTAAAAGTGTACCTTTTTTATTCTGTCACCATTGGATTACTGAAGGATAAACATGCATTGCTTCAAACACAATTTCAATTCTAATCATAATAATTAAACTATGAGAACCATATTTCACTGCTGGAAGGCCACATTGTATTCCCATTTCTAGCAGCACAGTAAATATGTTTTCAATGTGAAGTGCTTATCAAACTGAGTTTTAACAACATTTTTTGTACATGATTCTTGCATTATATCAAGCAGGCAAGTGTTTCGGCTTGTGCCTTCATCAGGTTTGCAGCTTCTTCAGTAATATTAAACAGCAACATATCTTATGATTGTTTATAATCACATCTTTACAATGTAATTACATTGGAACTGACTCAGTACAATGGGCATACAAGTGACACGAATGTAGTCATGAATAAAATCCCTCATTGGCTCAATGACTTCTAAATCATGAACGAAACAGTTGAGTGATATCAGGGTCTCTTATAAGCTGTCAAGTGGTTTGTTTTTCAGTTTTGTAAAATTAGCGTGAAATTGTCTTCTTTAAAAAAAAAATGGGAGTTAATTAAAGACTGGAATTAACCCTTTCTTTTCTATGTTGAAACAGATTGAGGATGACATAGCCTAATACACATGCTGGTCTGTGTAGTAATTGAATTAATTGTTTTAGTCTTTAGATAGCTATATAGAGCTGTCTAATTAATAAATCAATACATTCAATTAATCCTGATGCTACTTAAGATCCAATTCATAAAGCTGTTCTGGACTGCTGTTAAAGAAAATATCATGCTCTAGAAAAGTTTCAGGAATCTCAGAATGTATTCATAGCACTAATGTGGTTCTAGATTTCCATTAGTTAATTGTATATTATGGCATGGAAGTTTAGCGTTTTGAAAGATACATGGTATTCTTAGCAATAGAATTGATTTGCATTGCAATATGTCACAATAAAAAAAATAAAACTTAACCGAAAGTTTAGCATCACCTAGAATTTTAGGATTGAGATATCACTGAAAAAAAAAAAACTATATGTACATAATTTAGATCTTTTATTGAACATCATGTAATCAAAGAAACTACCAAATGATATCGCAAAAGTCTACCGGAAGCCATAACAGTAGTACAGTATTATTAGATAGATTTCAAAATGTCACATTTTTTAATTTTGTCAGTTTTTCGTTAAGTATATGAAAAACTACAAAGTGGTATGCAATTCAATACTTCAATATGTTAACGTAACATTATTCAGCAGGTTTCTTTCGACTTTATGAAGCAAAACAAGTTCATTCTATAGGGTGATGAAAAGCTTTTGGCCGTAGCTGTGCACCACGTAGCATCAAGGCTGCGATCAGGGCAAACGGGTGTCCAACCCAATATTAGACAGGTCAAGTAGTGTGCAGACAGACAGACGTGTAGACAGATAATCAGGTGATACAAAATTGTATTCACAGACACTCATGTAAGCATGATAAATTCCAGGATTAGCTGCATCAAGGTTAATTACTGTCAAATTGTACTCTGGAGGATCACCGATGTAAGCAGGCACTTGTGCTTTTAATTTCTATGGAAACCATCAATGGTATTAATGATATGACTCGTTCACAGGTGCTCTTAACGTGAAGGACCCAGGGATGATGATCCTAGCTGACCAACAATATCTGTGTCTCTGTTCAGCAGATACAATACTAGGAACAGGGTGCTAATGGAACAATCCAGTACTGCAAGAACTGGAACAGAGGGCTTGGATAATCTCTTCATATCCCAGTTCCGAAGCTGGCCCAAGCATCTATCTGTAAGGACTGTACTGTCTAAAGAGCCCCGTGAACTGGATTTATTGCAGTTTAGATTTGCGTTGCACACGACAAAGGAATACCTCTCCAGCTGTATTATCAACTCCACATGGGAAAAGAAACAGCGTTCTTATATTGTATTAAAAAAAACACTAGAAAAGCTGAAACGAAACATCTCAAGATTCCTGGAGACACATAATCTTATAAAGGATTCAATGCAGTAACCAGTTAAGATAAATAATGTCTCCACTAGCAGAGCTGAATGGGATGCATGTTTTCATCTTTTGAAACATTTTATTTGCTTATATGTACATCTCTGTTTATTTATTTCCTCTTTCTCCTGCCAATAGCTTTCTGGATTTCAGTTTGGTTCATATATGTTACTCTCAATAGTGTTTTGCTAATGATTTGCAGAACTGTTTTCCAATGACTATAAACCCATAAACCACCTCTAATAGACTAGCATACAAATTGCTTTTCTTCTTTATTGTTTGAGATCCGCAGAGGTCTTTTGGCTCTTGCTCTTGGAGTTTACTGACACAACAGAAGCTGTTGAACATCACTGATCTTTCCACGTCAAATTACCAAAAGCACAAGAGGTATTACACGCTTCAGCTGAGAGCTGTCTGCCTCTGCTGTTTAACACTGGCAGATATCATGCTGGGGTCGCCCTTTTCTACACATTGTTGGATACAATACAAGCAGATGGGAATTGATGTGGCTTTCAAATAGATGTGGCATTACTTTGCAAGTCCATTCCTCTATTGACATTGCAACAAGAAGCCCAGCAGAATTGCACATTGAAAGTGAGATTTCCAAAAGCTATCACTTGCATATTAAAAGAGCAGCTGTGTTTGCATAGATTACAATATTGCCTTTTATAGTATAACCGTACAAGAAATAAGACTCCAGTCCTATTGTTATGTAGTAAAAATACCAGCAGTGATGGGTATTGATTAAATAGTTTTCTTGAAGGACGTTTGGACAGACTTGCAGGGAAGTACGCATTCTCTGCAACACTGGGGATAGCTTTCCTTGAAGCCTACCACCTGGGGGATACAATTAATAGTTGATTAATCAAATTTAGAAATGTTCTTCTACAGTACTACAGACTAGGGTTGGTGTTACTTTGTTCGTCTTGGTCCAGCAGCAGTTTTTTTTTAGCAGCAAGACTACTTCTCACATTGCAGTCCCTCCTGGAGCATGGCGCGAAGGGCGGATGAAGGCTGCTGCGCGGTCCTGCGTCTGAATGAAGACAACGCTCGCTTCGGCCTGCTGGCGACGCTCATCCTGCTGTACCTGCTGTGCGGGGCGGCTGTCTTTTCTGCAATTGAGCACCCAACAGAGCTGAGGGCAAAGAAGCTGTGGACCCAGCATCTGCACAACTTCACAGAGACTCACGGCATCAGCGGGGAGGACCTGAAGGCCTTTCTCAGGACCTACGAGGAGGCCAATGTGTATGGGATCCGCGTCGACGCGCTCAGACCACGCTGGGATTTCCCTGGGGCTTTCTACTTCGTGGGAACAGTGGTGTCCACTATAGGTAAGTTGTTTTTTTTTTTGCATTGTCCTCACCATCTGAAGAATATGTGCAAGATACAAATGCTCTTGGCCTTTGACCTAATATGGCTGCACTATTATAAAGACTAAATGCTTTGAGGTGTCCTCTAACCCTGCCTGGGCTTTGCAATGGTTACCTGTGCTTTACCAGGCTTTCACTATGTTTTTTTTTATATTATTACTTTATTATATATTACTTATTATTTTGCAATGGGTTTGCTATGGCAAACTGTTAAAAGTGGTAATGGGTTATTTGCTTATTTATTTTTGTTGGTGTGAAATTGTCATTGTAGTCCACTGAAAGAGTTTTGAGAGCAGGGCTGGAGAGTCTGTGTGAAACATTTCATCAGTAAGCTGTGGTTTTAAAGAACACATGCCTTTAATTAGTCTCATCTGTCAACCATGCTTCATGTGCTGTGCATTACTGAGTAATATAAGAACAGTTGACCTCCATAGAAAACATTGGTGTCAGGTTGTTGTATTTCTGGATAATGGAGTTCTATAAGTGTGTGTTGGTGTATATTCTCAAGTAAAAATGACTTCCTATCCACTGAGAATTCTCTGTTTTGCCTCAGAAAACACTAATATCTAGTTTTTTATCTGCTGTAAATATTAGTTGTTTTAGAATAAGGATGGCATCCCCAGGCTGTTCAATGCTGCAGCTCAGTAGGTAACTTTCTCAATTAGAAATACAGAAATCTATTTCTGTAGTCAACCATGCAGCAAACACCTGGTACAGAACAAAGCAGAGAGCTGTATTAAAAGACTGGGAACGCGGAGAGATTAGCTGGGCTAGGGAAGCTATTGTAGGGTATTTATAAGCCTTTTTAAATGGTTTCTATACCAAGAACACACCAGGACTTTTGTTAAGAAAGCACTGCATGAAGTAACGGGCAAGGGCATATCCACATATCCAGTTTACTCAAGGTGGATACAAGGAAGTACTAAGATGTAATCACCTAGTTATTTTTCTGTATGAAATTAAACAGGACACTGTAGTTAAATACATGTTTAAAATGATTCACGTGCACCTGTTAAAAACACAGCCATGTGGTGTGCAGTGTCCTGGCTGTGCAAATCCACCAGTCACTGTTGGGGATTCCAGAGGGACCATTGCTTTGGCTCTGGCGCTTTAGTGGACTGTACTGGCTGAGCTCAAGCAGACAGCTCCAGGACTGGTCCTTTTCCACCAGAGGCAAGCTCTACCGCTTGTGCTCTCAAGATCCTGGGTGGAAAGAGGCAATCGGCTTGGTCATCAGACCCGAGGACGCCCCCCGACACTGACCTGTTCTCCAGAGCTGTTGTGTGGAATTGCTTTGGTGAGGGAACGCAATTGGGCATTCCAAACGGGAGAAAACAGGAAAATGAAAACAAAAACAAAAATCATTCACATGTTTTGAGACATCATTTGTTGAATAATTATAAGGGAGGGAACTGGGTTACTAAGTGTAGAATGCATCATGAAGAGTATTCTGTAAACCTTGTGGTCACTCAATGTGCCTAAATACACAGAATAGAAACATAAATGTGATGCCACCTCCAGTCATGATAAAGAAAAACAATCAGTAAATGAACATGAAGGACCACAGCAGGACAAAGTGTGCCTTTTAGTTCAGACATCATTGGTTTCCTCATCATCTTTTTGATCCAGTCATTAATACATTCTATTATACAGTATGAACGAATATGAACATGATGCTCGTTTGAATGTTTCAATATTTGCTACAGCGATTGAATATTTACATATTTGCAATAAAAAGAAAAAGTCAAAAGTAATGACTGGAAAGTTTTGATAAATAGGTGATAATGCTCTGCAAAGCCTAACACAGTACTGTATACTAAGTAATTGAAGGAAAGGGTTAATGTCTATTATATTTTGATGGATTATATTAATCTATAAAATATAATATACACTAATCCTTTCTGTTAAACGCCCTGTCTCTCCCACCTGCGATAACGCCTGTTACCAGGATTGATCATTGTGGGAATTACTGCATCTGACCAACATTAATGATGGCAATAAACTCTAATTACTGTTTTATCAGACCTAGGCAAACACTTCACATCCTGTGATACTGTCTTCAGCCACATGTATCCTAATGAGCAAACACAAGCAAACATAATACAGTTAAATGTAATTCAGGCATTTTAAATATGAATTAACAATTTTGATCAGCACACCTTCCTTATCACATGCCCTAAAGTTGCCTTTTCGATGCAGCTGGTTTTCATAGCTGCAATCTGCCATATGATTGTTTTCTAATGAAGACTATACTGCAGAATCTGGTGTGGTGCGCTACTGATCGATCTCTGTATTTCATACCTTGATGCAAGACATTTATACAGCATACAAAGTCTTCCAAATGCATTTCTATTATTTTAATCCAACTAGGATGATGATACGGCACCCGTTTTACCAGTTTAGGTTTTTTAATTTCTTGTAATCCTGCATCTTTTAAAGAACAGAGACAGGTGCAAGGAACCTCAATGTCATGGGGTGTAAGTTAAAAAACAGAACTATCCTGGTGCTATTCGTATGACCATAAAATTAACAAATTTTGATTCATAAAGTCAAAAGAAACCTGCAGAATAATGTTACGTTAACATATTGAATTGCATACTGCTTTGTAGTTTTCCATATACTTAACGAAAAACTGACAAATTGAAAACTCATAAGGAAATACTGTACATCTATTGTGGCTTCCGGTAGACTTTTGTGATATCATTTTGTAGTTTCTTTGATTACATGATGTTGAATAAAAGATCTCAAAACAATTCATATAGTTTTTTTTGTAATTATGTCTCAATCCTAAAATTCTAGGTGATGCTAAACTTTTGGCCACAGCCGTAGAAGTTTTTTGCTTTTCTCCTGATGATTCCACTATTTGTCTTTCCAGGTTTTGGCATGACGACTCCGGCCACCATTGGGGGAAAGATCTTCCTCATCTTCTATGGGCTGATTGGCTGCGCGGCCACCATCCTCTTCTTCAACCTCTTCCTGGAGCGCATCATCACCATGCTGGCCTACATCATGAGATGGTTCCACGAGAGGCAGCTGAGACGCACTGGGGTCCTCATGCCCTCGGACCACCGGCGCGACTCGGGCACGTCAGGGGGGGAGTCGGACAGTCTGGAGGGCTGGAAGCCCTCGGTCTACTACGTCATGTTGATTCTGGGGGTGGCTGCCTTGTTGATAGCCTGCTGTGCCTCTGCCATGTACACTGTCATGGAGGAATGGGGTTACTTTGAATCGCTCTACTTCTGCTTCGTAGCATTCAGTACCATTGGCTTTGGGGACCTAGTCAGCGGGCAGAAAGAGTACTATGTGAATCAGGGAGCCTACCGCTTCGGCAACTGCCTGTTCATCCTGATGGGTGTCTGTTGCATCTACTCCCTCTTTAATGTGATTTCCATTATCATCAAGCAAACCCTGAACTGGATCCTGAAAAAGCTGGACTGCCGCTGTTGCCGTCACTGCAGGCGGAAGCACCTGCGTCACCACCGCAATGCGGTGAATCCGGTGCAGATCAAGAGCCGTCGGAATGACGTCTCCGTGGATACCGTCTGCGACAGTGAGACAGACGGTCGCCGCATGTCTGGGGAGATGATATCCGTCAAGGACTTTATAGCATCCAATAAGGTCTCCCTGGCTATCATGCAGAAGCAGCTTTATGAGACAGCCAATGGTGGCCCCCGGCAGAGTTACGCACGGCACAACGGCTTCTCCGGGGGAATTGGGGCCCTGGCAATCATGAATAACCGGTTGGCCGAGACCAGTGTGGATAGATAAGCCTGGAGATATCTGAGAAGTCATAGGATAGGCAACTGAGGTTCTTTTAAAAGTTCAGGAAGGTGAAAGAAAACCTGCCATGGAAACGGAGTAACAGCCTGCACAGTGGCTTGTCCAAAGGCCTTGGCTGTCATGAATAGCCAACTGGATGGGAATGACATGGATAGATAAGCTCAAAGACAAGGATAGGGAGATAAGAGTCAATGACAAGACTTATGGGACAGTCCATGAATGTGACAGAAAGTCTGCCAAAATAGTAGAGAGCCCCAGTTTCTCCAGATGCCCTGAATCCATGGCTATTGTGAATATCCAACCAACCAAAAGTAGCGCGGTTAAGACATAAGAAAATGAACGAATGAGAAGAGACCACTCAGTCCGTCACTTGATCTCAAAACGTTGTCAAGTCTTAAAGGATCCCAATGATTCAGTATTAATAACATAGCCAGGCAACCCATGGATAGATAACCCTAAAGATTAGAAAAGGATTGATGGGTTACTGCCAAGGGTTCAAACACTGTACAAACTCAAGGCTGTCATTGGAAGAGCAGTGATTGATGCACAATGGCTTCTCCAGAAGCGGCTGTCATGAATAACAAACTGTCCGAGACTAGCGAGGATAGATCAGGGAAGGGTTGATAACAGGCTGAGGTTGCAGATCTATGAGGTGAAGTGCTTCACTGGAGCCAGAGCAATTGTCTATCCTTGATTCCATTAAGAGAAAATAGTCTTAATTTATTTTTCTTGCACAGTGGTCCTGATATGGTAGCACAAAAGTACTGATGGTACCATGGTTCTAGAGTGGATTACATATGGAAATGTTACCACTGTACCATGCTACCAGTGGTATACACTTCTACCTACTCTAGTCTACTTCTGCCCGTAGTACAGAACTATTGCAATTGTGGTTCTTTGCCTTGCCATTGAAGACCATTGGGTAAATTAGTCTGATTTCAGGAGCTTTGAGCTACCTTCAGGCACCTGTGTTCAGTCGTAACTGCATTTCTCTCTTCCTTTCATGTAGACTTGCCATAGAGATCAGTAAGAGTCAAGGCCATCTTGCTCACCTGTCTTTCTGAATATGTATTTTGTGCTGAACCATTATTGCAATAATATAGAAGAAGATCAAATGTAATTAGATGCTATTGAGTCTGTAACATAGTCACTCTTCAAAATGTGCAAAGATTTATTATTTAAATATGGTTATACTAATTCCCAAGGTCACTGATATGCCAAGACAGATAGTGCCAAGCAACGATCAAGGCCAAAGAAAGACCCATTGATTTGAAACACTATTTTGAACAGTGAAAGCCATTGAAACAGGAGGCAACTTTTCAAGCAACTAGTAGGATGGTTCATTCGTAACTAAAAAGCACCAAAAAATTGTGGAAATTCTTTGACAAACATTTTAGACTACATGCATTCTCAGAGTTGGGGGGTAATGCAATACACAATAGAAAACATTTTAACAACGGGAACTGTTCAGCTGCATTTTGATGGTAAATCTTGGGAGGAAGTGTGAAAAATGTGCTATAATATTCATAGTCATCACCGTAGCTTTAAGAATGAGATTATGGAATCTTGAGTCTCCTTAAGGTTGCTAGGAGACAGAATGCCAATGGAGCCCTACCCCAATTACTGCTTCTGTTGGACCAGGGTAGGGGTCTGCTCGTGTGGAGGGCAGTGATTGTCTTTGTGAATTGAGATACGTGTCTACGGAGCCTGCATAATCTTTCTTATTCACGGTGTTAAGAAGCAAACAATTGCATTGGGCTAAAAAAAAAAAAAAGAGTTGTTTTTTTAGTGTTTCCAACCCAGCCCCGAACTAAAGCGCTGTCTCCTCAAC
Organism: Acipenser ruthenus; assembly: GCF_902713425.1. Lineage (NCBI taxonomy): Eukaryota > Metazoa > Chordata > Actinopteri > Acipenseriformes > Acipenseridae > Acipenser > Acipenser ruthenus. The sequence continues at coordinate 280,143 of NC_081218.1, forward strand.
AGCAATAAATCGAAATGATAAAAAGCACATGTTTGGGTTTGTCTGTCGCTGTTATTAAAGACTTTTAACTCTGAAACACACATTTTTTGACATTTTAGTACTGCTAGAAAATCAATCATGTTTTTAAAATCCTTTCATTATGACTGAGGCACTTTGTTTATATATATATATATATATATATATATATATATATATATATATATATATATATATTATAAATAATTTTCTTTGAAATTGTTTTTTTAAAAAAATTATAAGATGTACAAAAAAAAGCTTGTTAAATATCAGGGAGATTATAACAGAAAGACTGGATATTTTTTATTAAGTTCTCTGTCATTCTACTGGGTTCTGTTTCATAAATTACCAGGATAACTAATCTTAGTCAGCAACTAAAAACTCGGAAATTCTCAAGTGACGTAGTTCTAGAAATGACCAGTAGGGGTGTGCAACTTTGTTACAGCTCTGGCATTTGTAAGCTAGTAATTATTTTTTATACCACTCATGTTGATAAAAGTCAGTAACATGTTACTGCAGCACAGGTCAATTATATTACTAAGCAAAAAAAAAAGGTAACACTTTACATTGTGTCTCTAATTACTGTGTATTTACTTAGTAGTTACTTAGTAAGTACATGTGTATTTACATCATTACAATGTTATTATGCATCGTTACAACATATTTCGTGCAAAAAGAAATGACACATTGCATTTTGTAACTATGCATAATAACATTGTAATTAAGTTAGAAGTAAACTTTGATTTTCATTTTGACACTTTGAGAAGGATTTTTATCGAAGGTTGTGAAGAATGCTCTTCAGTACATCCAGCCCTCTGTCGAAAGGGACAAGCACTGTACTGCCTTGTGAAAGGTACCTTCTCATGAGATGGAGTAAGTGAACCATTTTCTTATTGCTATCTTATTTATAGCAAATGCAAACGCACACCCCCAGTGGTCAATTCTTAACCTGCTCTCTTCTGTAAGGAAGCCTTTAGAATAAATTAGTTAACCTGTTATTGAGAACGATAGAGGATGCACATAATACGATATTAAACAGTTAAGAAGAAATGAAATATTTTGTCTACAATATCATTTTCAAGCTATTTCAGACATGGAGACATTGTCATTCATGTCCCTTGGAAATGATATGGGGGCTAGAGGGATCCTATTTCCTGTAACACAGAAAGTGAAAATTCACCTCAAAGACAAACAGCAAAAACACTAAAGGAAAGGATGGGACACTGTTAACCAGTAAGGGAATTGAAGGGACACTGTTAAGCACTTCCTGGATCATTTTGCTTCAGCAGTGTCCTCTAGGTCAAAGCATGTTACTGGCTGGAAGCATGGCAGTCAACAGGGGAAGCAGCTGATTGGTTATTGACAGGGAAGAAGCCATCAAAGGGGTGGGGACATGTTCACCCTCCAGGTGAAATGACCAAGCAAGTGATACACTTACTGAAAGCATGGCTTGCAAACAGATTTATTTAACCAAGTGTAGTACCAGATACCAGGTTTTATAATAAAAATACATGTTTACTATAATAACGTGTTTTGTGTTTGTTTTTCAAAACTGGACACTTGAGACCTATATAACCAATGGGAGTGCACAACAGATAAGGTGTATGTATTTATTTAAGCTACTGGCTATTTATTTGAATGATCTAAACCATGGCAGATCTTAATACCACCACGTACACCGAGTTAAAGAGTGGCAGTATTTAGATCCATCACTGCATAAATCGTATGTGTCGTGGTCTTCAATTTATTATCAAGGTCTCAAATGTGAAGATTTGGAAGATGTCTATCTATCTATATTATTATTATTATTATTATTATTATTATTATTATTATTATTATTATTATTTACTTATATAACACTATTTAAATTACAGTATTAAATTGAAAAAGAAAATAGAAAAAAAGAAAAATCGGAGAGAAATGGCAGATGCAAAGACATAGTAGACATATAAAAGCAAATAAAGAATTAGAAATATTTAAATTACACAACTAACTAACTCATAAAATAACATAACATAACAACACCGAAACATCCCAGAACAGCCAATGTCCTTTCCCGATGTCCTTACACGATCGCCGCACACACCACAACTCACACCGGCAGGGAAGATGAATCCATAGCGATCCTGAATCGGAGGCAGCAGAAACAGCTGTGTGATGAATGCAGATGAAAACAACAAAGTCCAGTGATGCGCTGTGACGCACAGAGAACACTTGCAATTATGTTGTTATTGTTTGAATGAGAATTGAAACTAAACCAAACAAAAGAAAACAATAAACAAAAGAACAGCCCCTTTGCCACCTGTTACCAGAGCCCCAAACAGCCAGTTTTAGAAAATGTGTTTTCATTTGAAAAGAGGAAGTCAGTTAAAGAGGTTTGTAGGCCTTCCTTTCTGTTGGTCTTGCACTTTTATGGCCATTTCTCTCTTGTAAGTAACCAACCAGCTTCTTCTGCTAATGACTGACATGCTTTTCAGCCCTTATAAAAACTCCTCATAGTAAAAGAAAAGCACATTTTAATAAAGCACAGTGAAAGCATGGTGAAGCATAGGTAAGCATTGTAAAAAAAAGAGAGTTATGCTAAAGCAAACTGCAAAGTTACCATGGTGAACTTTTACAAGGAGATGCTTGACCCCCAGGAACTGCAAGTGTAACAGATTTCGAAGGGAGGCGATCTGAAAATGAAAATACATGTTGAGATATCATGTGTTTCTTTCAAAACTGCACACTTGAGACCAATATGAATGGAAGTAGCTAAAAAACTTGAAAAGCCTTGGTTACTGAGTTCATGCCAGAGAGTGTGTTTTCTGTTTATCGGATGTATTCAATATATTACAATCTTCCTCATCAAGTTAAACTGAGCTGGGGATATTTTGTTTTTTAAGAATGTCATTACCTATATTTGTCAAAGTGTGTGCATATTTCGGATCTTGAAAAAAACATTTTACATCTGTAAAAAAAAAAAAGTGTACATTACAAATGTTTATTATAAATAATAATGATAATAAAAAGATAATGTATCAACTGTTTTTGTATCTGATAAAATTGTTGCACTTTGTTGTAAAAGTAATCGCAGGGATTCAGAAAGCCTAACAGGATCCATTTCACATTGCAGCATCACAAGCAATGACAGCACAATGGCTATGGAGCAAATATTGTACACAGGAACTTATATAGTACCTGTAGCCAGCTTGTAGCAATGTGACATCACAATAGTGACATCACAATAGCTTCAGCAAGCTTCCAATTCAGAGTCACCCACGGCAATGGCCCTCTTCACGTGATTGTAGTCAACTACATTCGTCTCAAATGTACAGTTTTGAAAGAAACACATTATACTGTACATGTGCTTTCATTTCAGTGAAATGTACCCATTGCAGTGTAATACGTAGTTCCCCAGTGAAAATTCCTATATCTGAAAGAATAGTGTAAACGTCTCAAATGAAAAAACACAGCAGCTGCAGCAAAGATTGGAAATATTTCTGCTAAAGATCACTCTGTCCAGAACAAGAAGGGGACATTTCACGTGTCCGCTGTTGTTACATTTCTTTCTGTTTTTATTTTGTTTGATAATTCAGTGATGGTGAAAATAGAATGTCTTTAAAAGATGGACATAAAAAATGAAAAATTCTACAATTTAGCATTTACTGTTTTTCAGGTCAGCATTTCAATATTAAGGAACATTTGTTGTATAATAATTCTAGAGGAAATGATCATAACCCAAACCCTAATCCTAATTCTAACACTAACCCATTTTTGATACAATTGTGTACTTACAGGGCACATTGCAAGGTGCCTGCAAAGCTGTGAGGCACTGGCCACTGTCCCTCATCTAATTCTTTGTAGTACAATTTTCAAGTTAAACAGATTAGAATGAAGCACATCTGTCAATTATATATATATATATATATATATATATATATATATATATATATATATACACATTTAAGTTACGTTAGATACATCTTACTACGTGCATGTCTGTCACCTATTCTCAGAATGAATGAATGAATAAATAAATAAATAAATAAATAAACGATTATGCTGGTGGGCAAGCTTTCATCATCTCAGACCATTAACCACCGTTATCAATCAGCTCATGTAATGTTAGAGACCGATGCAAGAGACAAAGGTCATCCCAGTCTTTAGCTCCTTGGCTGCCATGCTGGAGGGGGAGGGGGTCCAAAAGAGCCCTCCAGAAATCAGCAGGCGCCCTCGGAGTGTTGAACAAGCGCTCCTCTGCAGATAGAAACCTGATTGCGTGATTTGTGATGAAATTACTCCAGCGATCCAGACCCCCAAATTGGCTTCAGATGAAAATATACAATGAACATTGTAATGGCTTTTCAATGGTCCTGAGATTAGAGGAACCCCCCGAGGGAGCAAATTGGTGTTTGTGCCTAAAATCCCTGATGTGCAGCCTAGCGCTTGACAAGAATATGTTATTGTGATGTTATAATGAAAACCAAAGTGGCTTCAAGGGAACTTTTAAACAAGCGATTTTGAGTATTGTATGCATTGGTAAAAACAATGAGCAGCCAAACGAATGCCATGGCAGGGAGGAGTTTTTGGGAACTGAATCTTTTTAGAATGAAGAATTAGGATAGACTTAATTGAAGCCTTTAAAATCTTAAAATGAGTTAACGCTAGCCTAAGCATAACATTTAAAACCAGGACCAGAGGACACAGATGGAAATTAAGTGGCCGATTTAGCACAGAGGGAAGGAGACGCCTCTTTACACAGAGAGTGAGCCATGTTGTTGATACTGAATCACTAGGATCTGAAAAAGCTTTGAGAGCAAGCAGCCACTAGGATCTGAAAGGCATGCTCCACTTACCACCGTGTTTAATAGAGCTCTAAGGACCGGTTAAAAGAATAAAATCCCTTCAGTCTAGAGATTGGGGTCTGTTCAGTTCATCTAATCAGTGACAGATATAAACATCGGTGTTGTTTAAATTATTAAGAGAAGGAGTCTTTGGAAAATCAGCATGTCTAATAATAAGTACATCGGTGTCTTCAACAGTTAGTAAAATAACCTGTATTGTCCTAATTAGATGTTCGAACCCTCATAGACCCCAATGGACTTTTCCTGATAAAAGTTTTCCATGGTAAATTTGCACGGCCATCTTCCTCTTGTTTTTTTCGCATAGTTATATTACGCATTTACCATAGTATACCATGGCTTTTAATATGCTTTAAAGGGCTTACCTGTGTATTGCATTGCTTTCCTTGTACTTTATTACACTTTGATGTGAATTAGCCTGATGTGCCAACTAGCTGCCTTCAGTTATGTAATTTTATCATGAAAAAGGAGGTTTATCATTTTTATGAGCACGTTCAGCTGTGATTTTATATTTCCAAACCCATTAGCGTTGATTTTCAAAGCGTTATACTCTCAAATGTAAATTACATTTTTAAAAAAATCCTTTTGAAATGAAAAACAAAAACACTAACTGATCTTAAAAAGGCAACATTTCCATACCTGTTGTGTTTTGAAACTCTGTGGGTGTATTTCCCTTACAAAAGTTTACCACAGCACGTTTGAACAGTATTTGTTGCAGTTATCCTGTGCTTTTCTAATATTTTATACTATACTATTTTACTATGGTTTGCTTTTTTAATATGCTTTACTAAACCTCTCTGGTCTGTACAATGCTTCACAATGCTTTCACTGTGCTTTATTACACTATGGGAAACTTTTATAAGGGATACAGTACACCTGTTTAAATAAACAGGGTGTATTAAACCATTTTCTTACCCATGTATCATTTGTGTTATTTGGTTTCCAATTCTAATATTCCAATTCTAATAAAAGTTTTACAATTTATGTATGCATGGTCCACTACTAAACCCTGTTAGGTAGTTCCTCAAAAGGCTTTTTTTCATCAATGTGAGACTCTAGGTATGAGATTGAGGCTTATTTGATTATCAGTCTCACGATTGCACTGTGATGGGCTGGTTAATGACTGCTGCTAAGGAGAAGCAATAAGCTTGTTTTTTTCCAAGACAGAAAAAGGGATAAAGGATAATAACACATTATTGGAGCAACTGGGCCATTCTCATATCAACTGAGAATATAAATCATTGCATGATAGCTCCATCTCCACTATGGTACATGTTTTTCATAAATGATTATGACCTTTCCTGCTAGCTGTGTTTGCTCACACAGAAACATCAATACTGCTGGTCATTTATGTTATACAGCTGGGTAACTGGAGAATTTTCCAGGCAATTCAAAATCAAAATCAATATTAAAAAAGTATCTTGGATACTGATGGATCACTTGCATCGCCGTTTACATGAAGCACAACAAAAAAAAACAATTGCAGCAGAATCTCAGCAAGTTGAATAGATCTTGCTTTTTAAATGTGCCCATCAAGGTGATAACAGACCCCTGCTTCTCTTCCTAGGTTATGTCAGTGTCATTGGGGAAATCTCACCAGCTGCAAAGCCTCAGTCATTTGGAGAAGCAGCTGGTTGGTTATCGACAGGAAAGAAGGCCCTGGAGCGGTCGGGATAATTTTACTCTCCAGGTGAAATGACCAAATCTCCAAACAAGGGCTGCAGACAGAGATATATTTAACCTAGGGTGAAGAAACCTCTGCTTGCAAGCCACACTTTCAGGTCGTGCTGCACTTCCTTGGTCGTTTGATCTGAAGATGTGAAATTGTCCCCACCCCTTTAAGTCCTTCTTTCCTGTCATTCGCCAGCTTCTCCTGCTGACTGACAGGCTTCCTGCCAGTTGTTACAAACAGATGGGTTGCATCAATCACCATGACAACTGACATCACAGTGAACAGAAGACCTCTCCTCTTCTCCTCGTCCAGGTTGACAGCGTCTCACAGAAGAGCTCTTCTGGAAGAGGTGGAGTGGACAATATGGAGTGATGGAGGAGGCAAAGGGAAACACTCTCTGTTAAATCGTGGTGCTTTCTGTTTTATATTAAATCACCTGATCAAATACATAACAAATTAGCAATGTTTGGCTCTTTCAAGTCACAGGGCCCAACTTGTTAAGGGATTTCCACACTGTTAGAGGCCTTAGTCATGTTATTTAAATTGTTTTGGGGTTTTTTTCAGCATTCCCCCTTGTATGACATGAAGTGTATGGTTTTTTTTTTTGTTTAAACTTTTCACTGCCCTAATCCCAGAATTCTTTACATCTCTGTGGTCAATCTCTACTATGTTGCCATGGCTCTCAGTGCTGCATTGAGGCTTGTCTCTTTCCCAGACAAACTCTTTCAACCAATAGGCACAAAACAATGAGCAGCTTGTGTTGTCATGTTTTTTTCCCCATTAGGTAATAGCCTTGTCTGGTGTCTGGATACTCTTTTTTTCCATGTGAATTACAAAGGATTAGGCCAGAGGCACTACAGCCTACAGTTTGTAAAGTAAATATAAAGATGTATATTGTAACAGCTGTTCAATAATATATAACTGGCTTCAAGACAAATGCATACTAAATGTGTTTTTTAAAGCTATTATCAGTAGCATAACACAATTCTTCCTCCTTTTGCAGTTAATCATTTTCCAGTTCTTCACTTTGACAAATAAATACTGTGGTCTCTGTCTAGCAGACTATTGTAAAATGAAACAAAGGTTTTGTCATGAAGTCTATGTCAACATCTCTTTCGTTCCTATGTTACACACACTGTGTCACAGGTTAAAGAGCCCTGCACAAAGCCCCTTTCTTTCCTCTTTTTTTCTGTTGAATATATATATATATATATATATATATATATATATATATATATATATATATATATATTTGCTTCTATTTTATACTTCAATTTGGGACATGAAGGTAAATACAACACTGCTGAGTTAAATGTTGCAGATATTTCCTGGTGCAAATTCACTTCCTGTGATGTTGTGATGCTGCTAAGTTATAATGAACAGGCTGGAATCAGATATCTATCTATCTATCTATCTATCTATCTATCTATCTATCTATCTATCTGTCTGTCTGTCAATAGAACTCATGCCCATTAAAGTACACTAGCTGGAATGATACATGCAAATAAAAGCCAACCACCTCCACACTGTAATCTTTGTGGTTAACAGTGTAGCCCAGTGGCTGAAATTAGAACTGCAGCTTCAGGACTTCCTTTTTTACGTTTTGTTAGTTTCTCAACGTGTCCGCACACCGGTCTGCTAGTAAATCCCTGACGGTCCGTGAAGAATCCCCCAAATTAGGCTCCTGTCAACCGAGTCATGTGATCCAAGCAGAGTACCCTAGCGTGTAATCTGACAGGTAGGTCTTCACAACTTCAATATGCTTGACATGAATATACATGAATATGAATATATCAAGGACCTTGTGCATCCTGTATCTTCAAGCAGTGTGATTGCAGTAGCAACTAATATGAGAATGGAAGAAGCATCGGTTCGTCGCAGCTCCCAGGTGCTAACATTTCGGGTTCGCTTGAGCTGTGCTTTTGTGCTTGAGATCATATTCAGCCATGTACTTGCTAAGTAGGCAAAGAACTTTATTGTATTAAAAGCCTTAACAGGGACCATTAACTTTGCTTCTGTTGTTTTGTTTTGTTGTGCATATGAAATCAAACCCTTGCTACTGAAAAACAAGATAGGGAAATTAGTGATTGACATAGGAAGCACTGTTACACATGCATGTTATAAATGCATGACATAGCCTGAAGCAGCAGCATCTAAAACCCTATTAAAATTTTAAAAAAAAAGCAGTTAGATCTTGTCCAATTAAATTGGATTCTGTTAGTAGGGCCAAATGGTCTTCTTCAAATCTGACTTGTGTTCTACTGCTTCCACTCCACTGTACAGACCTGTAGATATGGTCCTACTACAACCTGAAGATGTGTGTCTGGTTTTGCCTGATGGATCCTCCTCTGTTTTACCCCAAACGTGGTACATAGGATGGAACCCCCCCCCCCCCCACTATATATATATATATCTATATATATATATAGATAGATAGATAGATAGATAGATAGATAGATAGATAGATAGATAGATAGATAGATAGATTGTCAGCCTGATTGGATCAAGGGGTCAAATTTATTTTGGACTTATGGAATGCCCTGAGCCAAAGCAAAATATACAGGGGATGAACATAAAACGACCATCTTTAATAACTTCGGAGACGCATCAGCCAGCAAAGTGTGTGCTACATATGATAGGTGGCTCAAGTTTATTGTCTATCCCATTTACAGTTAGCTGGAAACAAGGTATTCAATTCATTAACATTTTGAGCAAACACAAAAACAGCTATTTACAGACCTGCTTAATAGACCTGTAGACCGCTGAGTGGAGAACTCCCCTCCTCATCTCCCTCACACATTGCATCAATTCAAGCGCTTGTGTTTTCATATAGTAGCCAGGTTTCCACCAGCTCATGAACAGATTGCTGCTATGGTAACGTGGAGGCTGGCTATGTTTGAGTAATTCAATACTGAACTACAACAGACGTAATACCAACCAGGTAAAATTGTTTTACATTACATACTAGTGAAACTACCATAAGCAACTGTACAGGCCTAGAGCACACATTCACTAGAATAAGTTGTTCTATATTAATATAAATTGTTAAAAAATTATACAACGTCCGTTTTAATCAGTATCTGCAGCATTTTTGACGCATCAATTTGCAAACGTAATGACGTCACTTAGTTACACATCTGGAACACTTCATGTATCTGCGTTGGTCAACAAGATTTGTATTATTATTGTATTTATTTTTTGGTTGTACGTTCTTTATATTTCCAACACAAAAATAAAGCCATTATAACAATAAAACTTTCAAATTGTTTCAACGCCCATCATAAACCCAATCTAATATTAACAACATTGTTAGGAATTCCCTTCGTCTCACTGCAATGGTTCAACCCAATTTTTTGACGCATTGCAGGTAAGAAACGGCCAATTAGGAAGCTTCTTTCTTTTTATCTGACACTTCTAAGCCAATAAGAACCAATCTTTCATGTCTGCAGCTTAGAACACAAATCTTTTCCGTGTAACCTTACGCCTAAAAAATAATGTCCACAAACTAAAGCGACTACTAACTTATGCGAACAGTTTAAAAATACCAAATATGTTTTTCTTAATAATATATATATATATATATATATATATATATATGCAGAATCAAGTCCCGAAATCTAAACCTCTCGATAAGCAACACTTTTTTAGCGCATAAATACAAACGTCACCATAGAAAAAGTGATAAAACCCTTTCCGTTAAGGCAAAGGGGGGGCTATGCACCGGGACTTCGCGCATCTTGCAATATCCATTCGCCCAACATCCAAATAGTGCGCTGTCAGGCATAATTTCTGACCGAGTAACTTGTTCCCTATAACAATTTAAATGCATTTTTTTTTTCTGTCGATAGACTGCAAAACATGTGATTTAATGTCATAGGCTACGGTCGTTGAATGGCTAGGTTTATGTCGGTGAGTGACGTCATCTGGTGGAGTGATACAGTACAAATGAGGCTACTGGGTTGTAACAAGTCAGTGAGTTTTCGGGGGAACTTTGTATCAGAACTAGGAAGAGACTGCATTGTTACAGCGCAGGAGACTGGTTTAAATATTTTGTAGTTTCGTTGATTATTTGCTACCAAAGCTTACACCACACAATACAATGGTGAGTATACATTTGATAAAGTCAAGGGAATTTTATTTAAAAATCTCCAAATGAGAAATAACTTCTCTTTTTGTTTAGGATCCAAAAAGCCGGGTTTGGGCCAAAATGAAAGACGTGTTTTTTTTTTTTTTTTTTTCCTAGTTGAGGGCGTGGGTCAGTAATTTAAAACGTGTGTATTTTCTTTTAATATTGATGCGTCATCGTAGTTTATATGTTAAACTAAGGCGACCTGACGTGTAATTATATTGAATTGGATTTTGGAAATATAAGAATTCATGCTGTCTACCACAAATGCCGATTTCTGTCATGTCGTCTGTAGGTAACATTGTAATATTTCACGCTGGCCAGCGAGTTTAAATCTCTTGTGTTGTCTTGCAACAAAACAAATGCGATGTTTTTGTTAAGGTAACGTTACTCCTAATGTAGGTTGGAGGGTTTGGTGTGGATTAGAGGGAGTGGCGCAAGGGACCTGCGGTTTTCTACACAAAGATGGTAGAAATAAGTGTCAAAGTCGAAAGTGCACACATAGCGCAAGCTCTTCTGTGCCATTAATAATATCAGCTGTGAATGTGTTGGTTTTCAGGCATGGCTTTATATATATATATATATATATATATATATATATATATATATATATATATATATTGCTGTACATGCAGACACTGAAATATCCGCATGTTTTGCTGGACTGTAGGCGAACGCAGTGTGTGTGTATGTGTGTGTATATATATATATATATATATATATATATATATATATATATATATATATATATATATATATATATATATGTATATATATATGTATATATATATGTATATATATATATGTATATATATATATGTATATATATATATATATGTATATATATATATATATGTATATATATATATATGTATATATATATATATATATGTATATATATATATATATATATATGTATATGTATATATATATATATAATAAATATATATATATATAATAAATAAATAATGCACATTTTGTATCATTGGGGAGTTGGGTTGGTTCAGGGGTTGTGTATTGAGGAGGGTGCGGGGTGATGGTAAAAATAGCAAACCCATGCATGCAAACTGGGTCAAGTGAATGGAATATGGTTGTAATCATAAAATATACAGTTCTTTTGTGGGGCACCAGTATGAGTAGTGATAAATTGTATTTTTTCGTAAAAGAGTTCGTGTATAATCAGATCAGAAGTTTGACCATTTTTTTCTTCCTCTTTTGCTGCAGTTTTTTTATATATACAATAAGCAGATTCGTCACACTGCATGGTTAATATGATACATTAGAGCTTTTGTAAAATAATTGAAAAAATATATTGATTTGCGACAGATACATATATATATATATATAATATATTATTTGTATCGTAAGCGTGGTTTATTTGTCGTTGACAAGTTGCAGTTTAGCTCTAGATTAGAAATGAGATGTGAGATGTGATATCTGTGCAGTTCTGCACCACAGATCAATCACACCATGCTGCAGCATGTTTGTTCCTGAATGATCCCCCTCCCCTCCCCTCCCCGCATTGAACCCAATCCTAGCTGCAGCACTCTCGAAACTGCAGTGCAAGCTCAACTCAGAAAAGGAGGTTCCTTTCTGCCAGGGTTTTTTATCAGATTCCATCCCATATGAGAACATGGGTTATATGCATTTCATAAATATAGAAATGCATGCTTTTATGCGCATCATACTGCAGCCAGCAACACTAGCTGCGAAATGCATTTGTTTTTTAATGATATTATGATCCTGTGTGATGTCTGGTGTACCAGTGTTATCGTTTTCAAACGTCTTTGATTTCTGAAGGATGTAAAACTCCTTTTCAGTTTGAACTTAAATGACACACTGAAGCATTTGATGGCAAAACTGTTAGCCGTGTTTGGAGACGATTAGCCATATGTTCTCATAATTCCAGTTAAAATAGATCCCATTTAGGAAGATCGATATGCTTTAATTTATTCAGATTTGTATCCATACCTCGTAGGCAGCACAAGCAGTGTTAATTTCACCTAGCCCTTTTCTTAAATTGCCTGGGTCAGTCATATCCCATTGGCAATACTGATTGAGAATTGAAAGCTTCTGCATATTAATGGTTTAAGTGAAGCTCTATGGTTTATTGATGCTCTGCTTAAATATAGCAGTTTTGTTTGGAAAGGTTTTAGAATTACATTATTTAAAAGGTGATTTACCATACTAAAGTAAAGCAGAAATATGTATGTGCAATGTGTGTAGCAACAACTGATATTTTTGTTTGTATGCTCTCTTAAAAGACTGCTTACCATACTCATGTCTGAGAAGCTAAAACAATGTTAGTGGTGGCCACTGGCAACTAGCAGTGTATTGTGACCTGAATGTACTTTGAATGCCTGTTAAGTCACGTTTCTATGATGCAAGTGCTGTTGTGTTGCAGTTCATCTGGCTTTTCCAGGCACTACCACTTGAGAGCAAGCCTCTGGACCCTTTAGAGTCTTGCCATAACACAGTTTTTACATCTCAGTGCCATTCTCTTTTGATCATTTTAATGCCAGCACTGCGTTCATATGTGTTTGTTCTACTGGATTCCCTTTACCTAAATAAACATTAATATTCCTAAAATCTTTATTTTTAATCAGTAGGTTTACTTTCATACCTAACACTATGCATACAATTACCAGTTTTATTAAGTCTTTAAACTTTCAGACATTCTAACTGAATTGTTGCATATAAGAAACAACTGCAACAACATAATGCATATTGGAAGTATATCGGGTGTATAATTTGTGAATGATTTGTATAAAATAAATACAAATGCATTCTGTAACTAAAGGTATATCTGTAATTGGCCCATTCTACGTTGTGTGTGTTAGATTAGAGTACAGTACACACTCCTGTATTAGGGTTTCTGTTTTTCCAGTTATTTTTCGGTACATATTTTGAGCTATTTGAGTTTTATATATCTTTCTTTTCTTCATTACTTTTTATGTACCGTATGAATTGCTTGGGCAAAGTCTTCTGTCAATGTATAGTAACTGGACAGTACCTGCACACTTAAGTTGTGTACAACAAAATCCTTATGGTCTTCAGGCACATTTCTTTTGGGGTTTATGTGTGTCTGTAATTTTTAATAAACTCAAGGCATGATTTCCAGAGTCCTTAATGTTGCTGTAACACACAGAACATGGGCCAATTAGAAATTCACCAGGTCAAACTAAAAAAGCAACCATTTCTATAAATGCGTACTTTAAATAAATGTAATCTCTTGATAACTTTACAACACTAATCTACATTATTTAGTTTGTCTAAGTGATGCAGAAGTATTGCAATGAGATCTGAGTTGAGCTTGCTGCTTGCCAATCCTTTATTCTTGTTTCTCCTAAAAGGCTGACCAACTCACTGAAGAACAGATCGCTGGTAAGATTTCAATGTCGTTTTTTTTTTTTTTTTAATTTATCTGCAGAACACTTTCTTTATTTCATGTGTCCTTGGAGGAAATTCCAGTCTCGATTTTTGGATCCCCCTGAGCAGTTCTTAAAAACTTCAACATGTAATTATGGACACTAAACTCCTGCAGTGGCTCTGCAGTCCCAGAGTTTCCTAACCCTGCCTTTGTAAGTTTGGGGCAGTTGTCTTTTGTGCAGTGCAGGTTTAGAGTTCCTTAGACATCATTTACTCACTTGTAATGAAGTTTGACATCGCTGTTACAAGGCCCCAGTTTATTAAACCCTGTTTATGCAGCCTTTCAGTTTCCCCGTTCAACTAGGCAGTAAAAGCTGACCTCATTCCATTATAAACAAGTTTATATTCACGTGCTCCATAGTTCTGGTAGCTGTTTGTTTTAAGATTCAGGCTCAATAGATTACTTTTACCAGGTTGCTATCTGTCTGGGGCTGACAAAGTCCCAGATCAAATGGATTCAACCCAGCAAAAGGAAATCCACTGCACTGATTTCAGACTTGGTCCCAGTGGCAGATTCAAAACATGATCTGTATTTTTAAAATATAATAACAATCTTGTCTTCAAGGTTGTAATACTGCCACATTGGATGGAATTGTTTGTGAAAGAAGTTGTTTTGTTATCCTGGTGACTACTGAGAAATTCACCCTTGTTTTGTAACAATATTGGGGACTATTTCCATTCCTGTTTATTTTCCAATTGTACCAGAGGGGACAATGTTATTGTGATGTTTTCCAGCAGCTAAGTTTAAGAATAACCTACTGATTAATTGGCAAAGGCAGGAGGAGTCCAGTTCAAGGAATTTGTCATTACTCCATTCTGGGACTGGATTTCCCTCAAATACACCCTCTAGGCATCGCTATTACCATGGTAGCACAGAGTAAAAGCTTGCCAGTGTATCCAGGGACGTGTTGATTGGTACATCATGACAAACAAAACTGCATACAGGCTTTGTGTTGTTTAGTAATGGAAGTATGTTCATGGGTTTCCAACCATACCATTATATAACCACTCCTTGAAAGCAGAAACCAGCCAAAAACAAGTATGTTAAAGCTGGAATCTTAACAAGATTCTGATCTGACATTCCTGTCAGTACAAAACAATGGCTTTAGACAAGTAGTTTTGTAGACTTGCAGAGGAGTGGTCTCGTGGAATCCAATATATAGCTAGTGTGGTGAAACCACAGAGCTCCATGCAAACAGGGCGCTTCAGCGAGGTTTCCAGTATCTTTGAGCATCACACATGTTCAGACTTGGTCTTTATCTTTTGATAACATGAATGGAGAAAAGCCCTTTTAATGTTACAAAATGTACAAGAAGCAGCTTAAGAATAGTAAAAAGGCTCAACCTTTTGAATGGCCTCTTTTGAACACGCTTTATACATGTTTAAAAGTAAAATGCATGTATCTTTTTCCTTTGCAGAGTTCAAAGAGGCTTTCTCCCTGTTTGATAAGGACGGCGATGGCACCATCACCACAAAAGAACTGGGCACCGTGATGAGGTCACTAGGACAGAACCCCACTGAGGCAGAGCTCCAGGATATGATCAATGAGGTGGATGCTGATGGTAAGTGGAAGACGTGGGTCATTATAACCAGGGTCCTTGTCATTTGGGATTTGAATGTGTTTTATTGGCTTCATATAGCCTAACATTCTGCATTATTTCTTGCTGCTGCCTCTTTCAACAGCCCCTATTTCAGATACAGAATTGAAATGTGCTGGTGACCTTGTATAATCTGGCCACCTTACTGTGAGTGAGATCAAATCCTTCTAAGATACTGGCTTCACATATGAAAAAAATAAATAAAAACTGTCACACTAGAGTTTTTTTTTTATATATTAAGTATTCACGTCAAATGGAGAGGAAGCATTTTGAAGTGCTGTCCGCCAGTACCTCCTGTCAGTATGTCACACTTGAATGTTGCATGTAGGTAAGAGTATCCAATAACTGCTGCAAAGACTTCAGAATTGGAATCTGGTGAAATATGTACTTGAATTAATGCAAACGGGTGGAAGAACTTAGAATTTAGAACAGTACTACCAGTTTGCAAAAGTATATCTGGTGGAATTGCCCACAGAAACACTGGAATGTTTATACAACTACATTTGCTGATGACGTGAGCGTTTTCAAATAGAAGCATATCCCTGGATTAGGCAGGAGTCCAAGACAACACACCCAAAATACATTTAAAAATAAATAAAATAATAATAATCATGTCTATGTAGGGGCACATTGTTAAAGGTTTTACACAGCAGACCAAGTCATTTAATAAGGTACTTGGGTCAGTTATTTATACAAGTTTGTTTTATTTTATTTATGTATGTATATATTATTTCTTCAGTATTGATATTTAAACTTTTCCCAATAACTGCCTCTTCCCTTCAGTGAGCATTGCAATGCTAACTAAGTGGGGGTTCAAGTCTGTTCAGTTTGTCAACTCTTTCAGCTGTTTGTGACATTTCAGTTTTTACTGACAAACCATTTTGGATCCTTTTGAACCAAAAAACTGAACTGCATTTGTGCAGCCAAGGGAACAGGACATACTGCTTCACTCATACCAATGTATTTATACAATTAGCTGGAAAAAAGCAAGTTACCTGGTAAAGTAGCACAGGGGTCCTTTCAGAGATCGTTACACAACCTGGTGTTTTACAGGGTGCTGGCAAGGAAAAAGAAATTGACTACTTCACCACAAACTAATTGAGGGTGTTTTGATTTGTGATGCAGGCAATGGTACAATAGACTTCCCAGAATTCCTCACTATGATGGCGCGGAAGATGAAAGATACGGACAGTGAGGAAGAGATCAGAGAAGCCTTCAGAGTATTTGATAAGGTATGAACCAGTCGCACACCCCAGTCTAAATAACAATGTTTTTATGTGGAATGTGATTTTTAAAATGTGTCCACAGGTTACTGCTACTGACCTCAGATTGATGAAATCACTCGACTCGTGTTCATGAAACAGAGATAAAACTCGGCCTATTAAATTACTTTTCTCCAAAAAGTTCAGATTGATTTTGTAAATGAAGAATATCTTGACTAGATTGTGTAGCTCCAGAAACCTATTTTATCAGCTATGGAAACTGTGCACAGAATGAGCTGTGTGTGTGTGTCATGCTCTTATGCCTCTAATTGTAAGATGTCCTATGCTGTACAGGATGGCAATGGTTACATCAGTGCTGCAGAGTTGCGCCACGTCATGACAAACCTGGGGGAGAAGCTGACGGATGAGGAGGTGGATGAGATGATCAGGGAGGCAGACATTGATGGTGACGGACAGGTCAATTACGAAGGTGAGCATTTCAAGGGGGTTGCACGACCGCTGTGGCGCACAGAGAGATACCCTACTTGAGGGTTTGGAATATATCAAATTTTGGTGCTGGTTCTAAGTCCTCCTGACTATTTTTATCTACAGTTCATAATTTTGGGGGTTCTTGAGTATTGTCAAAGTTTAGTCCCCTTTAGGTTAGGCCAGGGTGAACCCAATTGAGTCAATATTAGGGACAGCTAGGTTGTGCAAGGTTGCCATTATTTCACAAAGTAATGAGAATTGGCCTGTTTGCATACATTTATGATTGTTCGCAAGGAATAAAATATTGCATATTACAGAAATGTGATTCATAAATCTTGGATGACTTCACCAGCCCATTTTAATATGGTAAACAAAATAGGATGATAGAAAACCTTTAACCCTTTGCAGTCCATTTATTAAGTGCGCGTCAGGTCCTTTCACACGCGCAGTTAATTTTAGACGCGCTGTTTAAATTATTTTTTTCCAGTCAAACGGGTTTAAAAGGCCCTGCATATCAACAAAGCACTCACTAGGCATCTCCAGCCCCGCCCCACCCTTTCGTTCGCTATCGCTTTCACATATGCTAAGAAATAAATAATAATAATAATAAGTCGTACATACCGATCAATCATCTCCTGATCACTCGTTTTATCACCAAACTCCTCAATAATGCAATCCAAGTCATTATTTTATTACTATAACATCTCAAAAAAGCTCTGCAAATGTCTGTGATAGTCTGTGCGCTGATACAGTAACAGACAGCTTGTTTCCTTGTGACTGCCCATATGGGATGCCAGGAGCAAGTATGACTATTCATGAGATACGCCTTTTATTTATTTATTTTTTTTTAATTGGCTTGTCTCGGCTCCTGTTGCTCCCACTCGGCCATTGAATGGTTCTCTCGGCTTTTTCTGCATTTTTTTGATGATGTCGGACAGGGTCCGACAATGGACAGGATAGGAATAATTGCAATGTCGGACCAGGTCCGACATAGGACCGCAAAGGGTTAAAGGGATGTACAAGTGAACGTCTGTTTTCCCCACTCATGTTATAATAAATTTCTGCTTCTCCAATTGTGATGAAACTTCCCTGTTAGAATATTTGAATATAGATGTGTATAGCGGTATCCCACATGCTTGTCACTCTGCATGGTTTACATGAACTGCTGTGGTTAGAGGCAGTCCAAATCCTCAGAAATCGTGAAATACACGGCCTCCTGCAGAATTCACAGTCTTCCACAGATTCGCCATATTCTGCTGCTATGTCATCTTCATAATTACCATAAACAGACTGATCTAGTGACCTGAAATATAAAACTTCAGTAGTTCAGATCTAGTTTTGTTAAACTTAAGATGTTTTGTCTCCTTCAGAAAGTAGGAGTTCAAAATCTCTCTATTTGTATATGTCTGTCTCTCCCATCTCCTCTCCCGATCATAAAATTCTAGGGTGATGAAAAAGTTTAGCCATAGCTGTACATACAATGGATGTAGAAGTGAACTTTGATCCCAGTCATGTCTCTATACTTTAAGAATTAGCTGCTCATAATGAAATTAGGGTAGGTTGTAATGGCTTTTGTTTTCTTCTTGTCTTTCAGAGTTTGTGCAAATGATGACTGCAAAGTGAAGCACTTTTTTTTTTCTTTTTACATTGCCTGTTCTCCTTTTGATCACTCTGTCTATAAAAAGACATACCAAAAAAAAAACTTTACTCTTTTAAAATCTGTAATCTGGTTCTAATTAAAAAAAATCAACACATTTTAGTACAGAAAAAAGAAATCTGCATGAGCTCTCTCCAAGAAGCCTGATTCCCAAAGCAACCCTTTGAAAATGATTAAGTATTGACAGAACCAATGACTGAGACCGTTTTTTGTTCATTGAACCAAGGCCAGCTTAACATCCTGAGCATTTTCTGTTTTGTAACAATTAACCGTGCAGCTAGCAAGTCAACTATAACAGTTTAAAACCAATAAAAACAAACCCTTGCATGCTCTTCTTCAGACGGTTCTGTATTGTTACAGTGGAGGCCTTTTGCTGCGGCTTATGGAGTCCTGATTTGTGTACAGATGGTGGGGTTATAAATACATGCATAGTTATAAAATAACTAAGGAGTTGAGGTTTGAGATCATATGGATATTATGGCTGGGGGCTGCACTGAAATGTAAAGCAGGGTATGGAATTGGTATACAGCACTGTGGGGGGGGGGTCCTATTACTGCAGCATCAGTGTAGTTTTGCAATGCATTTATTAATTTAGGAATCAATTTTAATAAAGTGAATGCAGTACACATAGATGGCATTGCTGTATATACTTAATTTGCAAAATGTACATGTAATGCTTTCCCATGCATTATATATCAACACAAGATGTGTTGATGTAAACTTTTTGTGCAACAATAGTGTTTACCTAATATGGTATGGCCTGTGACGATTACTTTATTTTTTTTAATAAATGTGCCATTAAGCTCAAGATCCATTTAACTTATACAAGACAACTTTTAGAAAAAAAGTTATATATATTTACAAGAATCAAATCTTAACATCTAGTTAGTTGAAAACCAAATGGCTCTGTTGGTGCGTCTTTGCCCTGTTTCTTTTGCCCTAAAGCCGTAGTAGAAGTGCTACATAACTTATTCCATGCTCTGCTGTTGAATGACTGAACTAAAAGCTGGGAGTTGGAGGGGTTTGGCGAACGAGCTCTCCTACGGATGACGAGTGTTCAGAATGAGGGTTTGAACAGCTTTCGTCTTTTTTTTTTTTTATTTGCTGTAAAATGAAAAAAATAAAGTTCTTAAATCTTCCTTTCCCTGATCTCAGTGGTCTTAAAGGAGTTTACTCCTGTTTGAGATTACTGAAGAAAGTGCAAGAAGCTTGTCTCGCAATGGGGTAATAAAAGACTTAGGTATGGCTGTTTGAATCTGTTGAAGTTATGTCCAATCCAAGCTGTGAAATATCATTGTTTTCCAATAAAAAATAATTTACTACCTGATACAAGTTTGTTTGCTTTACTGTGCACCGTTGATGTTTCAGTAAATAACAATGATGCCAAAGTACATTTTTGCACAGGCTGCTGTATTATCCTGAGGACGACTGCTGCATACAGAGTCCAACAGTAGAGGGCGCAGATGTACCATTATAGAATTCCAAATAGTTAAATGGACTGGATGCATCCATCACTTTATAACTAGCCAGTGACTTTAATGTCAGATCAATATCCCTTCCCGAACAGAATCGGATTTGAGATATTACAAGTTGAATTTAAGTACTACTTGTTGGGTTCTATTCAATTTGAAATGACCACTTTGAATGCCATGTAACCACTGTAACCAACCAATCAAGCCAATACACTTATGTTCACCCCCCAAAACATTACAAGGAGTGTATCGAAGTTGCCAAACCCTAGTGGCTCGTCAGCACCTGATCTTGTTGGATACCTGACCAGCAGGGGTTGCTGAAGCAGGATGAGGGGAAATATCACCAACCTCATCCTTAACCTGCTGCCAATGCAGCGCTCCATGTGGACCCCCTGGGCAAAATCAGGAACTCAACCTGAATGAAATTTGATCCACGTAGGAATTTTACTAGGTCAGTCACCTTTGCATCTCCGTTTTATCAAATGTAAATTATGTAAGTGTGTTGTTTTTGTGGTGGTGGTAATTTATGTTTTTCTATAATCAGGTAAAATCATCAGCCTTACTTGAGTAACAAATCTCCTCTTAGCGGCTCATTCATACTGACATCAGCAGACTTGACTCTTGATGACAGAGCTTGCTCATTAGTTGAATGGTAAGATGTTTGTCTTTGAACAGTGAGGTTTGAGATTAGCGTCCAGCCCTTGCCTTTCGATTCAATTAGTTGAGCTGAGATGCCAAGTCATTACACCTGCTCTGACCAAATTCAAGCCTGTCCTGCCCATTGCTGAAGTTTCTAAGAAGGAACAGAGAAAATAAACCATGGCAATGGCATAACAGGGCAGCAGTGTGGAGTAGTGGTTAGGGCTCTTGACGAGGTGGGGGACACTGCTACTGTAACCTTGAGCAATGTACTTTACCTAGATTTCTCCAGTAAAAACCCAGCTGTATAAATGGGTAACTGTATGTAAAAATAATGTGATCTCTTGTAATAATTGTAAGTCGCCCTGGGTAAGGGCGTCTGCTAAGAAACTGAGTTTTAGACTTGCAGTGAAAAATGTATCGTTATCGTTTTCATAGCTATAGCTGATGATTTAGAGTTGAACACAATCATTCCTTAAATCCGTTATTTTGGTAGCCCAAAATTGCATACTTGCGCTGTTGGATTTAATTGAAACAGTTCATTCATATTTAGACCAAAACGAAAGTTTGAATGAACGGAAAATATAATGCTGTGGAAACTACTGAAGTAAATCGAGTGGAAACATGTTAATTGAAACGAAAGCAATGCCAACAAACTCGTGACTCGTGGTGGTTTTGTTTAAACCTGACATGTGGGAAGCATGTGTTATTAAAGTGACTGCAGCTCACAAAACAATTCTATAAATCTTACCTAGTTTTGCACTTCTATAGGTCATCCAGTTCCAGTAGGTCGAAAAATGTGCAGTTTTGAAAGCAATGCATGTTCTAACAAATCCGTATTTTCATTTTCAAACGTGATGTGTGGTACTACACTGGGTTCAAGACGTTCTCAGTTTCCATTCCTTTCTGAAATGAATAACAAATAAAATCTGAAAGCATGACTTGCAACTTAAATTTGTAGTGGGTTCAGAAATTACAGTGGCTCATCCCTGGTGATCATTTCCAAAAGCATAGCAACTAATGATCTAAGCAGAAACAACAACAGAGAATAACACAAAACACAAGTAACAGGATATTACGCAGGTGAGAGATGACATTTTAGTGAAATGTACATAGTCTAAAGCATTCCATGAAGGGATCAGCTTACACAGCTCGAGCAATAGTAGGTGTTCTGTGATATGCATCTTCATTGTTCTGATTTCAACTTCTGTGAAATTGAGTCTTGCCTTGTAAAAGCACAGTCGTGTCTCGTGCAGGGTGAGTCATACAGACAGGGGAGTCCAGGTTCCCGGTCTTCGCTGAGAATAATGGGGGAATCAATGCTATAATTTACTTCCTATGTATTTGAATGCACACAGGAAACTATGATGACAGTCAGGTGGGGCCCTATTACCTCTTACACAAGAAGGTAACTGGTGGAGCAACTTACAGTGTAAATAAATTAAAGACAGACCCACGTTCTTGTTAGCAAATTAAAAGCCTCGTGAATGCAATGACAAGATCTGTTTCAAACTGTTTTTGACATTTCAAGACACTGAAAATGGTAAATTCTTGATTACAAGATAAATTCAAACTACAACCCTAGGGCTATCCAGAAAAAAAAAAATAACAGAACGAACAGAAGCATCCATCACAGTTTAATCAGATGCTAAACTATTCCCTGTTGTTTTGTGTAGACTCTGTCGGTGGAATGCCATCCCTTGAAGGTGAAGTTGTATTTGCTTCCACTTG
The DNA here is from genome assembly GCF_902713425.1 of Acipenser ruthenus. Lineage (NCBI taxonomy): Eukaryota > Metazoa > Chordata > Actinopteri > Acipenseriformes > Acipenseridae > Acipenser > Acipenser ruthenus. The sequence continues at coordinate 303,017 of NC_081218.1, forward strand.
AGAATTATATCCAGATCATCACTCTCTCTAGTTTGTGGAGCTGTGAGGGTATGTGTCGTCTGCCAGCATTGTTTTCTAGCAGTGCCATTGTCCTCACCTTTAATCTGTACTAGAGGCTAACTTTAAATAAGTATTGGATTTGGCCCACAATGTCAGTTTACAGAACTACCAAAACCTGTGCATGCATTTCCATTGCTTAATGTTTGTCGCACTCAGTGTTGTTTTCAGTTCAGAAAATGGTGCAGTGTTTTAAAAATGCCTATCGTCCTGTACTAGCCCCGCATTAATTTTTAAATTGTGTTTAAAAGCTTTTCCAAGACCTTCTTTACATTAATGGTTGTGTTGAAATACAACCATGTTGTTAACCCTCCTCAGGGCTTATAAACTCGTAATGCTGTACTATTTCTATATATTAAGTGGCTCTGCTTTAAATAAAACATGACCCACTTACTATGCTTAATGTACAGAGCAAGGATGTTGACTTCAGTTGCCATTCAATTATATTTTGAATCAATTTCTGTGAAAACAATTCGCTTTCTGGATAAACAGCTTCTATTTATTTGAAACTACTATGGAAAAAATCTCTTTATAAATTTACAATTCACGGAAGGGATTGAAATGACAACTGTACACTTCAATCCCTGAAAGATTCACTGTGCCTGAAAGATACAACAAAACAAAGATTCTCTGGTAGCGTTTTCATCTACATTACAATATACAGGGATGCAAAATACTTTCAAAAATATTAATAAAACATTGTAAAGTTGCCATTTCACCATGGTGAGGCGCCATTCTATTTCACTTGGCAGAAAAAAAGGTTCATATTTAAAACCAGGAATTTGAGAATACCCCCAATTGATCTTGTTAATTGGCTTTCAATTATGCTTGTTTTTCCTAGAGAACGCATCAATACCTGGGACTGATTATCTAATTAGATTCCCCATTTGTTTCTGTCAAATACCAATATTTTAAAAAATAAAAAATATATAAATCACAAGGGAGAAGAATGTTATTTCCCGTTAAACCTCCTCGCTACGAACTGAAGAAAAAAACAAAAGGAAACGTTTTAATAATATCCCATGCTGTATTTATTATAGAAGTTATGTACACTACGTATGTTGAAGCATGATCATCCACAGAACAGAAGAGCTGTACAAGTTTTAACACTGACCGGATTCCTTGAGGTTTAGACAACTTAAGTAGCGTTCTTCACACCGGCAGGCAGAGAGGAAGCTGGGTTTATACGGAAATGCACACAGAAGCTCACTTAGCGGGGACGAAGCATCTACAGGCTATAAAGACATGAACCCACCTGCCATTGATTTTACTTTTTTAAATAAACCACTATTGAGTGTTTTTATAGTCATGGACAAGCAACCGGGATTAGATTGCTTCATGTGCTGGATTATTGGTTGTCGCTGTATCTCATGGACTTTTTGTTTGTATTGCGAATTTATTGAGTAATAAATATCTCTGTCGGCATAACACAATTTCCAAATCTCCAAAACTGCACAATTCTTTCAGATTTTGTTGCACGATGGTCCTTCATATAATGCCATGCTGCTTCAATACCGGAGATGATGAAAAGTGAGTTACTGGTAGAAATATCTGACTTTTTATTAGGCATGGTGAGTTCATAGCTTTGAACCCTGTTGTAAGTACACAGAGACTCAATGACACAGCACCTTAGCAGATAACATTGACACAGCTTGTGCTTCAATTACACTTTGACATGTTGACAGATTGAATCAGTGTTGAATTCACTCTAGTGCTTGTGTAAATGACCCTTTACAAATCAATAGGACTTGTTTTTAATGGTAAGATAAGATAAGAAGAAACACGGTCCTCCTAACTAGTACCGATGATAAATGCTGCACGATTGGGGTGGGGCATTACTACGGGCTGTCCCTGAAAACATCATTTTCTAGGTGTATGATATTTTGAGGAATACCTGTCACCAGTGATGTCGTACACCAAAATAGTATCCATATTCTACAATTGTAGAACTGGGAGCATTAATTGCCCATTTTATCCCAATTCCTTGCTTGCTGCTGTAAATATTGGTGTCCCTGAATAGATAAACGTACTATACTTACAAAAGAGTTTCATGAATCTCCAGTGAAGGGGGTAACTCAAATATTTTCCATTTACTTCTAATTCAGAACATCAGGGTTGGAGTTTTTTTTTTGTTGTTGTTGTTTTTAATCTTCCTTTTAAATTCCACGAGAAACGAATACATTCAACAAATGCATTGAGAAAGACTTCTAGTCAAAACGTCTGTCATTGAATGTATTTGTTTCTTTTAGTATTTCTAAATGTAGCACTAAATGTATTTTTCAAGCCTGCCTTGACAGTCACTGTTATAGAAAAGTGATTTCTGGTTTACAATGAAGGATGGAATTTCCATCTCTAAACTTGCTCATCTGTCCAATACATCCATGTCAGAAGATTGTGTATTTCTGTCATGACCGGACATTCCCATTTTTGTTTCTCAAATTTATTCCCTGAAGATCCCACTGCAATACCAGGTGTTGCACCAGCTTTTTTATGAATCATGTCAAACTGAGGTCTAGCAGAAGTAACGTTAACATCCTCATTTGAATCTCTTATAAATTGCTCAAGGCTTCAGTGCCCTGTCTTTGGGACAACACAGTAATGAACTGTGTGATGTGTTAAAATCTCACAGCACAGCTTAGAAAACCACAGCCTGCTAGCAAGAGGGTCCTGTGGTGGATCGCTGGCTTCCCCTCAAATGGAGTCTATATGTTTTTATCTAGTTTTATCCAGATTTTGTTTGTAAATGTGCCTGGTAGCTGTGTAGGTTATAGGAAGCATTTACAATAGATCACCATCATTCAGCACGCTTTTTTTAATGTTCTTTACCATATCTAGCTGGGCTTTTTCAAGGCTTGCCTTTGCTTTAACATGCTTTCACTAATTAAACTTGGCTAACTTTTCGGTAATATTTTTCAAAAAACATTTTTTTTTATATACATAACACTGTATCTCACCTACGTTTTTCATGTATAAAGCATTGGTGAAACGTCACTAATTCAACCAATTGCAACACTTTTCTCATGATTAAAAGTGACATCAACAGCCACTAAATAAATAATAATAATAATACAATCTCCTCTAAATCTTTTACTGCAACCATTCTATGTGTTTTTTTTTTTTTTTTTTTGCTTTTCCAAATTCCAAGTATTGACTTTTTATAAGGTTTGACACTTACAACACTTCCCTAAAATGGATGCAACACTGCAATTCAGGGAACAACATGTAACACAGCACAGTACAGAGAATAACACTGTCGGCAGAATTATACAGAATATATATATATATATATATATATATATATATATATATATATATATATATATATATATATATATATATATATATATATTGCCAGCTATTAGCGTTTTATACACTATGCCTGCAGTATTGCCTTTTGACAAACCTTTCCCATAGATGTTACAAAATTTGTAAAGGAAATTGATTTCTTTAGTTTGCAAATAACGAATGGTAAAAATACTTGTTTTAATACATTTAACTCAGACACCAGTAAAAGAACAATAATGAATGATCTATATTTTGTTTTCCAATTGGTTAACCTGCTAATTCAGCACTACATTCATCAAACTCATTTCCTGTTCTGCAGCTCTGGCCAAAAGTGTTGCATCACCCTATAGAATTAACTAATGTTGCTTCATAAAGTACTAATTAAACCCGCTGAATAATGTTACATTAACATTTTGAATTTCATACTGCTTTGTAGTTTTCCATACACTGAACGAAAAACGACATTTCGAAATCTAACGTGAAATGCTGTACTACTAGTATGACTTTTGCGGTATCATGTTGAAGTTTCTTTGATTACATGATGTTAAATAAAATATCTAAATTATGTTCCTATATATATTTTTTTTTAATTATGTCTCAATCCTAAAATTCTAGGTGATGCAAAACTTTTGGCCATAGTTGTATTTATTCGAAATTATAATTGTAAATATTAATCGATTGTGGGTCTGAATTCCAAATGAGCAAGACTATTTACTTTAATGTTTTTACAAAACTGTTAAAAAAAACAAACAAAAAAAAAAGTGATTGGGATTGCACAGCACTGTGCCTGAAAGATACAACAAAACAAAGATTCTCTGGTAGCGTTTTCATCTACATTACAATATACAGGGATGCAAAATACTTTCAAAAATATTAATAAAACATTGTAAAGTTGCCATTTCACCATGGTGAGGCGCCATTCTATTTCACTTGGCAGAAAAAAAGGTTCATATTTAAAATCAGGAATTTGAGAATACCCCCAATTGATCTTGTTAATTGGCTTTCAATTATACTTGTTTTTCCTAGAGAATGCATCAATACCTGGGACTGATTATCTAATTAGATTCCCCATTTGTTTCTGTTAAATACCAGAAGCACTCTGTTTCTCTTTAGTTTCAATTACTACAGTAATCTGGGACATGCACTCAAATTCTATTCTAGTCAATTGTGGGAGGGGGTGGTATTAAAACAACAGCTTGCTTCTGCATTAAAACAATCTAATATGTTTTCTGTAAATGCTAATCTGCCAGGTGTAGGGAAGAAGGTATGTAAAAGTATCTTGCAGGTAATAGGTCATTATTAGGGGAGCAACTGCACTATGACTCACCTGTAATTCACATCCATGTTAGACCCACTCATGCATACTGTACATAAGGAAACAATGAAAATAAACTGCCTTCCATCTAAAGTGGTCCTTGGAGGTAGGGAAAGATCTTGTTGCAGCACTGGCATTGGTATATTCAATCAGTTGACTCAGTAACAATCCAATAAGGTGTATTTAAGTACTCTTAGAAGTACCAGTCTTTCTTGTTACATTTCGAGTGCCACACTGGTTTACTCCTCATTTCTCTCAGAATGTCTGAGTCCGCTCCCTCACCGCAGCGATTCCCCACGCAGCTCATGAAAGCTGAAGGTCAGTGGGTGTCCTCCGACCCCATGACCAAGCCAATTAACACTTTAAACTCGGGAGAACCAGAGTGGATATGAATTGAAGACACTGAGAAAGATTTATTGTCTTTTGTCATTGAAGAGGTTTTTTTTTGGATTGCTCCTACGAAAAAGGTGAAGACAACCATTTGCGTAGGTTTACGTTTTTTTATATAAAAGGGCAACAATTACTGTTCCAATAGAAGTCAGCTTAGGGGCTTAAGAGAATTTAAAGGTGTGCTTGAAAAAAATACACCTCTGGTCAAAAGTTTTGCATCATCCCATAGAATTCACAAATTTTGCTTCATAAAGTCAAATGAAGCCTGCTGAATAATGTTACGTTAACACATTGAATTACACACCGCTTCGTAGTTTTCCATATACTTAACGAAAAACTGGCAAAAATTGAAAAATGTGACATTTAAAAATCTAAGATACTCTACTAACATTATGGCTTTTGGTAGACTTTTGCAATATCATTTTGCAGTTTCTTTGATTACATCGTGTTAAATAAAAGATAAAAATTATGTTCATATAGGTTTTTTATTTTTTTTAAATAACGTCTCAGTCCTAAAATTCTAGGTGATGCAAAACTGCTGTATATATTTATATTTACCACACGACAAAAGCCAATACTGCAGGGTGAATGATGACATGTCTAATCGACTAAAACAAGGTGGTAACAAACCAACCTGCATGCATCTCCACGGGCTGGTAGAATACAACGACTGATGGTGCTACATCTCTACACCAGGAAGCACTGCTTATTACAGTTTACAGATTAGAAGACTGGCACATGCTCACAAAAGCTTAAACATACAGAGATCCTATATTTCCTGACCGCTAATCTGGGTACACACACCTGTGGCAAAGCAGAATACCGATGACATGTCACCAAGGTTTAGCAGGAGCCAGATTACCTGGACTGCTGGTGCAGTCATGATCATTTTACTAACAAATGAGTATTGCATTTTCAACACTCCAGAAACAAATTAGTGATATTTCTGATTAGTAACTGGAAACGCAGCTGTATTTCTGAAAGGAGAAACTGCCCCCTAATCAAATACCTAATCATCGAACCATACACAGCCCCTCTTTCATCTACGACCCTTATCGTCCGTCATTTGTTTGGTCCCCCTCCTCCCCTGCCTCCACCTTGCAGCATGTCATGTCTAGGGGGAAGGTGGCCTCGGGTAACACTTGTCCTGCCCGCTGGCATTAGTTTGAATCTAATTTAAATATTTAATTTATTATAGTTTTTCCAAGGTGACCAAGGTGTTCATCAGTCTATAGACCTGGATGCAATTCTCATTGACTTCAGAAAAGTTAGAACTGAAATCATAAGTGCGACCTGTCCAGGGATAAGTGACTTGACCACTGCATTATTAGCTCTGGCAGGTTAACAGACTCATCTTGGTCAGTTCTGATAGATCTTCAGTATACTGTTCAGTATGCAGTCTAATCCAAAAAAAAAGGTCTAGACAGCAAATGAATCAGCAAAAGTTTACAATGCTACCGACACACCCAGTGATCCTAAACTTGATTGTATTAAAGCACATGCTCCTACATTAACAGATGAATCAGTGGAAGTTAAAACCAGGACTGCATTTTCTATAAATGGTTTGTTTTTAAATTTAGACCAATTCAGATGAGTTTAGTAGTGAGTCCTGCGGTAAAATATAACTAGAATTCAAAATGGAATTAACAGAAATAGTTCCCAGGACAGGCTACTAACAGGAATGTCATTAATAGATTCCTAGGCTTGGGTTTGTCTTAAAGGGTACAAGGCTACTGCACAGTTAGTTATGGCTTACAGTACTACAGTGCAAACATTATACATTCATTTGGATCCAGGCAATTTTTCAATTTAAAATACTCCTTTGGTCAGATTTAGATGAGGAGTGGAAAGTTGTGAAGGAGACGCCATTTTTTTTTTGGACCAATATTATTTCTTAGCAGACAATATTGGTCCAAAAAAAATATATATATATATATATATTTTACATTCCATGATATAATATTCTTAAATTAAATTGCCAGTAGACTAGCATGTCATAAACCAGCCCACTTGTCATATATAAACAATATAAACCAATACCTAAAACAGGCATTTGTCAGGTGTAATTTAACATTGAAAAGGTTAGCTGAAATGTTGGTCTACTTGACTTCCTATAATGTACTTCCTTGAGACCCTAAGCATCCCTCACACATCAGGGTAAATTGTGAGAATAGAGAGTTGCATGTGATATTTAGTGACGGAAGTTCATATCAAACACTGAGTTATGTCAGGTTTGGTAAGTGACCAATACCAGACATCTGACATAACACATGGTGGCTGAATCGATACCTTGTTTTCCATATACTGCAAGTTGTCCAGTAGGTCTACCATTAAAATGTGCATACACATGCCCCTATGACACTGAACATGTATTTGTTTTGTTATTTTCAAGTTTTATGCAGGAGTTTCTTCAGTCTGTTTTGCCTGGCAGCAGCCTCACTCAGTGTGGGGCTACTTGCAGGCTGCTGTAGTTCTGCTCGTTGCAGGGGATGGACTGCAGCTTGCTGGGATCCTGGTATGTGTTGCTTTTCAGCGGTGGTGTCGAGAAACGGCAGCACAGCAAGGAGCCAACATTGCGGAACACAGATTTCCGGAAAATGATGAAGATCCAGGGATCCACGATGGGATTCATGGCGGAGAAGCGGAATGCCAGCAGGTCCTCGTGATCGTTGCCATCCGGAGAAATCGCGCTGATAAACCCACGGATCTGCCAATGAAAAAGAATTTGGGATTGGGAAAGTGGCAAGAGTGAAGCAACATGCAGGGTTGGGTTGTCCCACAGTAGCAGAATACTGATAAGCTGGGTCTGGTGGATGTATTTCTAGTGTAATATTTCCCACAGCATGCATTGTGTTTTTTTATGTTTTGGTATTAAATATTGCATCTGTTGTATTTAAAATCTTAAGTTGCTATAAATGTCATTTTCATAGCTTTTCTTTTTCATATTTCCCATGCTCTTTACGGTCTTTGCAATCATTCTCAGTGGTTCTGGGGCTCTTTTGCTCCAATATTTACCATTACCATTTTTTTTCGATATCTGCCTTTACCTGGTTTTGAATGTGTCTTTTCTAATTCCATTCAAATTAATTTGTTCCATATGTTGCTATTTCCAGCTTCTCATTAGACAATCTAGACGTGTTAATTTAACAATATTGGGAAGGTGCGATTTAACAGAAGCTACAAATACATTTTGGGGATGTGAATTCATACTTTTGGTGCCAGTTTGAAATTCAGTCAGAAATATAATAAGGAAAATCAGAGCTTTCAACTGGAAATGTGAACATAAACATACTGGTTATATAATCAATCAATCAATCAATCAATCAACCCTTAATTTAACCAGGTAAGAAAGAAACAATCGTCACTTACAACAGTGAACAAAGCAAAAATCACAAGCACTCTACAAAAACTAAATTAAACCAACACATGGAGGAAATCAACAGAGTACGACATCAGCAGGTACAAATATCAATTAATAATGAAAAAGGCTGAGACCTCCTGAGGTTAATTTAAGCCTCTTCTTCCAATCCTTTGCAGCTGTAACCATGGAAACAATCAGCTAAAAAAACACACTTGATCTGATACATTGAAGAGGAAACGGTCAATCGATTACAAAGGTAACTAGACGTTTTAGCAATTAAAGTAGGTGAAGATTTGGATCAGTAAACTCTCGCGAAAGGTAAAACAATATTTATTATGGTACAAATAAAGTCAATGGGTGATTCTCAAAGCTATTTACTCGAGTCATCATTAAATTATCAAACCAGAAATGAACTGCAATTTTGGTTCTTGTAAGCAGTGTTACGTTTTGTTTTTCATACATTTTTGAATTGTATAACAGTTAACCCTAGACCTAGGACAGAGGGAAGGAGACACTTCTTCACACAGAGAGTGGTAAGGGTGTGGAACAAGGTTACCTGTCATGTTGTTGAGACAAAAACAGTTGGATCCTTTAAGACCCAACTTGACAAAATTCTGAGATCAATAAGTTACTAGGAACTGGATGAGCTTAATTCACACATTTTCTTATGTTCTTCTAATTGCATTCAATATTTTTTTTTCCTTTCTGGAAGAAATTGCACTCAAGATCATTTGGATTAATAACTTTAAGAATGTAGCCCAGTCCTGTATGTGTTTGGTAAGCTCAAATCACAAATATTTAGGGATTTGTTACTTGTTCCAACACCACCTGATTTCATGCTTTAATTTAAAACTCTTTGATAATAATTTATAATTTAATACAACTTCATTTCCTCCATCCCCTGGGTCTTGAGAGACAGTTGGCTTGATTTTGGATTTGGAGGAAGCCTCTAACCTTTAAGTTCTCCTGATTGTGGGAAGTGTCTGTGGTGAGGGAGTGTAATTGGACATTTTAAGCCAAATATAGTTAAATAAAAGAGGTCTTGTTTTTGAGGGTTTTATGTACTTTTTAATACAATTTAAATGAACTGTTTGACTCACAGCACAGATGTGTGTCGGAAATGGTCTGTGGAAAATAAATATGCTTTTGGCAATGCATGGCTTTATACAACCGCACAACTCATTCTGAAAAGTAAACTTTATGAAGTAATCTCTTCTTTATTATACCTTACTGTATACTCAAAACTGCAATTTACCATCAGGGAGAAAAAGTACTAAATGTTATCTCAAATGATTAAATGCAAGTAAGGTAAAGATTTTTTTTAAGAGAAAAACAATTCTAACAGTAAAAATATTTCAGTGGGAAGACAGTTAAACTGCAATTCTTCGTTTCCAGTTTCCAGTTTCACTAAAGACACTTCTGTTAGGATTTTTTCTACCTGTACTACAGAATAGTACAAAATGTTAAATTACTTCTGGAGTAATGTTACCCGGTGTTACTGCGTGTAAACAAACTAATCTACATTGAAACAAAAAATGACTTACTTTTGTATTGCCCATGTCCTGCCCGTAAAGATGAGCTTTACACATGCACAGATCAGAGGACTGCACTGCAGAGACAACTGCAGCTTCTGAAGAGAAACTAAACAGCATCAAATCTGGGATTAGTTTCCAGTGTGAACAGAACAAGGCGCAATGCCCCATTAACTACCCACGGATTTGACGAGCAGATTTAGCTCCTGGATTCATTTTGCTCAAGTGTGAAACCAGTATGTATGCCACTTAATAATCTCAATGCTTTTACCAATAACCAAGTACCAAAGCACCAAGAAACATGGAACTGATTGACAAAATATCTTGAGAACTATAACACCATCCACAGCAGCACAACTATAAAGACACACAGCCGAATCTTACTTGCAATGCCTTCCACGGTAGCCTAGATTTGATCAATAAAATACTACTACTACTACTACTACTACTACTACTACTACTACTACTAATAATAATAATAATAATAATAATAATAATAATAATAATAATAATAATAATAATAATAATAATAATATTAATAATTCCAACTGGCAGCATTACCTTGTTTCAAATGGAGGCCGAGAAGGCTTCAATAATTACTTACTTATTCCTGTAGAGTTTAAAAAGATTCTTTTTTATTCTGTTTATTTTATTAGGGTTGGGAGTTTATGTATCTGTTTATTTGATTTGATTTGCAATTATAAACATTTGAAGATTGGTTAAACAAGGTCCTGTTTATAATTAGGGACTCCAAATATTTTGTTAGCTGAAAAGGCATTGTCTGAGGTTTATAAATATAAGCCAACATGCAGATTGTGGACAGAAGGAGAGAAAACTGCACTACTACTTGATCATTTAGGCCATCTTAACTTAGGGTTCTCCTTATTTCCATGTCTGGCCTTTATGCTCCAGGAAAGTCTGCACAGAAACCTAATCCTAATCTTACAAAATCACAATTTTACCCCAAACCTTTAACTCTGTATGGTTCTGAAATATCATTTATCTTAATGAATGTATTTGTATTGTTTAGCTTCACTTTCTACAACATATCATTTTCTGTTTCAGTCTTCACGCTAAAGTGTATGCACCCCTTAGTTCAGCAAGAACACCAGAGTGTAACCTTCAAACAACCTGCCTGCAACACCCTGCTTTACAAAGACCAGTGGTGATACTCTAGACTGAGGTCAATGTCAAGAATATAAGACAAAGTTAAACATGTGATTCTGTTAATTAGGGTAAGCGTTTGTTAAATGTGTAAAATTGTAAACTCTCCACTGGAAAAGGATCCGAAAAAAAGATAATGTAGACACTTAATTCATTTAGAGTTGAATTAATATAGAGTTGAATACATTTAGCAAATGAAATGGGATATTTATTTATGAAAACAAACCCATTTTACAATGACGCTTGAAAAATTATACCATCACCAGTTTAATGCACCTCGATTTTCTCAGACCTCAAGTCTGCATAGATATGACAGCATCGCATAGCCTTGGAGGATCACTATGTTTGAGACAGCTGCTTTCTTGTCTTCCCATGGTAACTGTGTCTATGGCAAGAGAACGTGTCAAAATCTGACATTAGGGTCCCAATGAGGGTAAATTCATATTTTTCTACTGACAGGTATTTCCTGTATCAATTTCCTTGCCCTTTTGTTTAAGTGACATTCCATCTCCCAGTCGCTATATTTAGAGCTTTATTTATTAACTAGGTTTATCATTAGATTTGATCAGTCTGGGTTTGAATTGTATTTCCAGCTTTGATTTACTCTTCAATCAATGCTGTGTCATTTCAGGAAGCACAGTCTGGCAGAATCTGTTTTCAGATTGATCCAGTGCATTCACCTTCCAGTAGGACCTTCAGAATTAAACAGCCAGTATTTTCTTTCTTCCATCACTCAGATCGTCTTCTGAATGATCTGGTATAAAACTACATTTCCATCTTAATACTATACTGCCCTGTAGTAAATGGTGTACTAGTAAAGGGACAAACCACAATATATATATATATATATATATATATATATATATATATATATATATATATATAGAGAGAGAGAGAGAGAGAGAGAGAGAGAGAGAGAGAGAGAGAGAGAGAGAGAGAGAGAGAGAGATGGCCAAATGTTTTGCATCACCTAGAATTCTAGGATTTAGAATACAAAAAAACTATATGAACATAATTTAGATATTTTATTTAACATCATGTAATCAAAGAAACTACAAAATTATATATCTAGACAATTAAAATAGATCCTAGTATTTTCACATGGGAATGCTTAATAATTGAAAGCCCGTGAAAAGCCCTAACATTCTGAAGTCATAGATCACAAGCACAAAAGCATTTATAAGAAACATTTAAATAGAAAACATATGGCTGTTTATGGCAAGAGTACTGCCAGGCAACCTTTTTGTATTCGTCTTTATAGGAGATCTGCTTGTTTTTGGGACCCTTATAAAATATTTGTACAGTGACTGGGAGGGCTTTTGAAATGCTGATAAAGGCAGGCATTCGCTGCAGCCCCATTATTCAATGCTATTGAATCTCTGCCATGGAGCTCCATGTGTGCAATGGTGCACAAGACTTTCTATTACAATTGCCATTTATTTCTAAGACAAATGTCCTGGGGAACATAAAACCCTTTATGGAGTCATGGCATTGAGTTCAGAGATTTTGTAGTCATTTTGAATTACATATATTACACCATATTGATACTTTTAACCTTTTAATAATTGGTGCAGATCTTAACACAATTTCTCATAGTCATAAATGCAATAGTATGTTATTTCCATGCAATTTGGAAAGGCAGACCAGATACTTACAATAGTTCTCTCTATCCACAGAGCATAAAGCTACAAGCAGTGGCAGGTTTATCAGGCCTCAAGCCTGCCCTGGACTGAGGGAGCACCCTTTCCCATAGTGGGTGAGAGAGGGAGTAGTTCAGTCTCCATGCATCAAGCCTCCCCATGACAGGAGGGACTGTGAAATGTACCCATTACTGTGTAGTATGTAGTTCCCCATGAAAATTCCCATTTCTGAAATAATAGTGTAAATATACATATTTGCTATCACTTAAAAATAAATACATTTAGGAACCTTAGTTTGCTTCCGGTGAATGATTGAACACACTGTATAGAGCTGCACGATTTCTTTAAAATGTCTTCAACAATAAAGGCACCAGCTGCATCAAAGATCGGAAATACTTTTGTTAAAGATCGCTCTCCAAAGGGGATATTTCAAGTGAGAATAATCAATTTTGAATGTGATGTTTTTCTTTCTTCTGCTTTAATAAATATTATGTTTAATCATGGAATATCTTGAAATACCTAGACCATGAAATTCAGCCCTACTAATAATTTATAGAGTGCTGTTTTAATGTGGTACACATCCGTATTCAATTTCATTTTTCATAGTTTTTTCTTGAATTTCAATACATTGGTTCTTTCTACTCATAAATCAAAATCATTTCTGGACATTATTTACCAATTAGTTATTCTGAGGCAGTGACGACATCTTGAAATACCTAGACCGTGAAATGCCATGAAATAAGCCAATTTTTACTGTGAAAAAAATACAGCCCTAGTTATTTAAAGAGTATGAAGCATTTTTTCATTAATAAAACCATGACTTTAAATAACTCATCTGTTTGAGCTTTGTGAACAGGGCATATCAGTACACAGCGGGCCCTGGTTTAATGATTAGTTTGGAGGTTAGATTTAATCTTCCACTGTTAAGATCAGTTAAATGGACCCACCTGTATCCAGATCACTTCAACTAATTGTTGGTAGACTTCAGAAGTGAGCTGGAGGCTGGAGTCTATTCCTGTTCACCTGCTCAGTTTTTACTTTTTAATCTAGTTTTAGAGACGGACCTCCACGAGCTTGCAATGCCAACATCACAGGGTCAAGAGGACTCCAACAGAACCATCTACCATCTACAAAATACAGCTTTTACAAGCAATAACCACACTTTTACACAGTTCCCTCAATGTTCTGTGTTGTAAGGTGTGACATTCCTAGTTAATTACTGGCATGGCGTAATAAAACTGTTATGTTTAACCCAACACAGAGAGTGGGTAGAAAGGAAAGGCTACAGATGCACATTTCTGTGGCTCTGTGCCAATGAGAAGAGAGTATGAGCGCATTCACCCCCAGTTTAAGTTCTTCCAGTAGATGGATTACTGTATACAGAACTAAAGTTAAGAAAGAACATTTTTAAAACTCTGAAGTTTAAAGCACCCCTGTGTCTGCAATGGGACTCTTCATTTTAATTTAGTTGAAGTCCCATTGACTCGTCACCGGGTAATCCAAATCTCACACCTTTAGTCTATTTTATCAGTGGAGGTTTTTAAAGTCAGTTGGGCTAGTTTTATTTCCTAATAGTTCCTAGTCTCCACTCTCTGTGCACTTTCCGCCTGGAGTAATGCCACAGAAACTCAAATGAAAAGCACACTTCATATCTTCACAGACACCTGTAACAAGTTAGTTTGTAATTGAGGAAAAACCCAAGGTTCAACTTTCTTTCACATGTGAGTAGAAGGTACAGAAAGCACATTTCATTAATACATACTCAACTCAACTTACCATGTCGATTGTAGGTCAAGACTAGAATGTATTTTTACAAATCTTTTTGTCCTTTTTTAATTACAATTGTGTAATGTGTTACAATTAAAAACATTTTGTTTTAATCTCTTCATTTCAATTTTGTTGAATTTTGTATTTAACTTTTTTTTTTTTGTGAAGCACTTTGGCATCCTTCTGATGAAAGTCGCTATAGAAATGTGAATTTCGATATTTGTAGTGTATTGTAATTACATTGGGTCTTAAAGGGGGGCAGTTAGGGTGCTAACATGGTAGACCGAAACATGGAAAGCAGTGCAATGACTTTGTACTGTGACATATTCAGTAAGTCAATCCTATCAGCAATGCTGCAGCGTCTCTTAACTACATCCCTGATTCAGTTACACACAATAAAATAAAGTGTCTGCAGAGCAGTGTGATTGCTCCTAGGCTTCCAGTAAATTGATGCACTTACATAAATCCAGACAGTATTTCAAAATAATTGCAGCTCCAAACAACAGCTGGAAGAATGACTATACTGAAGCATGCAGGGATCTGTGAATCGAATCCAACCTATCGGACAATGTTATATCATGGCTTACTTTTGATTGGCCAAAACAAGTTGGTTATGCAGTTTAATAAACAGTGCAGAGACAGGCTGTTGGCTCAATTGAAAAGGCAATGTGATTGGATGCTAAAGCCATGCAGTTTGGGATTCCAACCCTTGCCCAGTTTCAGTAAGAACAGCGATGCTAGTTCCGTGGCATGTTAACCTTAAATTATGGCTAGGGCTGTATTTTTTTCACGGTAAAAATTGTTCATTATAGATCATTTCATGTAAAAATAAAAACATATATAAATGTCAAAAATAACAACCGACATGCGAAATGTTTTATTCAGGGGGGACATAGACTGACTCTGAGAAAAAATGTTGGAGTGACTGGGGCAGAGTACTTGAGGTTCATTGCAGATAATAAATAAAATCCCAATTTTATCCCTGTTCTTAATCCCAAACTGACTGGACCATATTTCTACCTGAGATTATATATACAGTGAAATAGGGTGGGGGCAGATTGGTTTCGCTCCATGGAGGCCCATTGAAAGAACTGGACTGTTGACCACACCTAGAAAGGCCCTTTGCTCAGAAGAATCCTTCATCAAATGAATTCTTCCCAGCTTTCTGTGGGAGATTCAAATGAGCATGTTTATTCAGTTTCAAAGTGATTTCTTTCTAGATGTATTTTCAGTGGGAGTTCACAGTTAACGGCTCCACAGCCCTGCAGTATCAACATGCAGTGTAGTGATGATGACCAAAATAATACCCAGATAAAGTCTCAGCAGCCCACATGGGGCCAAGTATATAAAGACATGAGTTATCTCTAAAAGTGCACTGACCAGCAAATACATCAATTACAAATGACAGCATTGGAAATGGTTGATTATATCCAGCATGGGAAATGTTTCTTCGAAGTAGGAGGCTGACATTAGGGGCTTGGTTCTTGAGATAAAAACATTTACTAACGAGAGGAGGCCCATCAATGCTCCTTCGGTTCCTAGTAACTGATCTCAAAACTCAAGTTGGATCTTAAAGACCCCAAAGATTCAGCATTAACAACATTGCTAAGTAACCTGTTCCAAAAAAAAAAACGTCAATCTATTGCTGTACCAGTACAGGGTGTATCGTAATCAGGACCACTGTTTGTGCAAGATTTCTATCATATCCATTGTGTTTGCTTGGTTTCCTCAGGGTTATGCAGTGATATAACAAAAAAAAGGATCCCAAAGAGATTTTTAAAACTATTTATTATAATGCGACTGTAAGAGCTGGAATGCTATTTAAAACATCATTGTGTTACAGCTAGAGGTTATATTTAAATGATTAAGCAAGGGGCAGATGTTATAATAATTAGAAATGACATTTGTTGTTAGAAACTTAAAGGGAAACTAAATACAATATTTGAAAGTAAACCAATCAAAGTTTGTGAGATAGTGTTTCCTGGAGGGAATGTTTTGGAAGCAGAGCAGTCCCTTCCTCGGTAGGACAGTGAGTGTCTTGTTGTGGTGTGTGCTGACGTTATGCTGCAAGAGAATAGTCCGTGAGTTCAGCGGTGTAAATTTGGTTAGAAAAGTGGTGGTGGTGGTGGTGGGGAGGGGAGATAGTTTCTGTAGCTGATGCATGCATAAAAATGATTCTATCTGAAATCATGAGTGAGGGGGACATGTCCCTCGTGTCCCCCTGTGTAAATTACGCCTACGAGTGAGTTCATGTTGAATGCTTGAAGATAATATCTGGAACAGTCTTTATTTTATAAACCCACATGAAGACACATAAAACAAAGAATAATGCTATCTTATATAAGACACTTGTTCTG
This sequence comes from Acipenser ruthenus, assembly GCF_902713425.1. Classification (NCBI taxonomy): domain Eukaryota; kingdom Metazoa; phylum Chordata; class Actinopteri; order Acipenseriformes; family Acipenseridae; genus Acipenser; species Acipenser ruthenus. The sequence continues at coordinate 319,885 of NC_081218.1, forward strand.
TTTTGCACAGTTGAATGTCTGTTTTTACATTTAAATCTCATTATAAAAAATGAGAACATTGATTTTTAACTTTGGCACTGAAGATAAACTTAATTCATTTTCATGACTGTTCCATAATTTTTTTTTTTTTAAAAGGACTCTTTATGAAGCATTGGTTTGGCTCTTAGATCAAATAAGGGTTAATTGGTTCCTGTAAATTTGAAAGAATCTCTGGATAAAGTTCTCTCCCAAGAGGCCTTTGGAATAAAATTGGATATGGACAGCGAGCCACTACAACTCACAAGCAATTTCTTCCAGAAAACTTTGCTGCAGAAAATGAGCATCTGTTTAAAGTTACAGCACCAGTTTTTAATTTTGTTTTTTATCAACTGGAAAACATATTAGAATAATACCCTGCGGTATTGCTGATAGAAAAAAACAAGAACGGGTGTAACAATTCTGCAGCTTGATTTGGAAACTGTCCAGCAAGGGAGAAGAAAAGCACAGGCCTGCACAGTAATCAGGGCTGCTGTGAGGACCCAAAGTCTTCAGCCCATAAAGGTATAAGGGTCTATTCTATTGATCTAAACAGTGGCATATCTAAATACCTCCACCGTTTACACTCAAATCAGACTAAACTTGCAAACTTTTTAAAGACGAGAATACACTTAAGACGCTCACATGCACAGACTGTTTGAGAGTTTTATATAATTTCAACGGTGCAATTTAGACCTGCTTCCAGGTTTTGCAGGAATTGTGCAGCCTGTTATTTACTCTATCTTGTGCAATACTGTATTATTATGTAAAAAAAAAAAAAAAACGTGCAAGAAAAATCTTGACAAAACTTGAATGACTATTTTTACAGTATTGAGCAGCATATGATAAGTTGATCATTTTCTTATGAATTTAGTATGTCATTCGAACACGCTTGCAGACATATAAAGGGCGCCAGGTATATGAGAGAGGTTTCATTTATTACCCTTAACCATTAGGAACATAAGAACATGAGAAAATCTACAAACAAGTGGAGGTCATTCCAGCAATCAATACTTGTCCAGTTCCAAGTAGCTGATTGATCTCAAAACTTTGTCAAGTTGTGTCTTGAAGGATCCCAGTGATTCTGCATCAACAACATGACTAGGTAGCCCATTCCACCCCCTCAGCACTCTCTGTGTGCAGAACAGATTCTGTACCGCAGTCAAGCTGGAACTCGCATAATAGGCAAGCTAAGTCACATGATTCATATCTCATGCAGAACTGCAGTTGTCTTGCAGTGAAAAGGGCATCAGGAGCTTCTATTACAAACTATTTCTTAAGAAGGCTAAAAATGCTGACGAAGACGCCCATGGACACAAACGAAGCCACTGACACACACGCATACACACACACAGACACGTAAATTAAAGCATTGTGACAAGATGGCTACTAAAAGTTCAATGTACAAATAAAATGTGAATTCGTATAATAATTCCTGTTTAAGAAAATGTATATTGTGGTGGTGTGCCGGTCTCTTCAGATTTGCCTAGCCTCTGTCCTTAGACTATCGTCTATCTTCCTGGTTTCTTGACGTATTGGTTAGGGTTGACTTTGTTAACACTGCGTTACCAATGACCTCAAACATTCTACTTCACTTTAAACAATTAGTGCTACGGTAGTTAGTTAATGATTGTTTGTTTAATTTTAAAATACCTGCCTTGTCTCTGTTTTGTTTAGCTTTTCAAGACTTCTGTTTATACAGCATTGGAAATACTTTTGGAAACACCCAAACAAACAGCATTCCAGCTTCTGCCATCCTACTGAAGTCGTCTGTTACCATATACAGTAAGTGCTTTTAGGGTCATTGCCATGTGCTGAGTGAAGTACAGCATTCACAAGAAAGAGAGAAAGAGAGAGGGTACATTGCTTATGTACAACTATTGATGAGACACCACTCTTCTGAAAATATATTTCTGAAAGTCTCATATAAAAATTAAAATAAAACATGTATATATATATATATATATATATATATATATATATATATATATATATATATATATATATATATATATATATATATTGGGGTATTTACAGTATGGCATAGATATGTGTTCAAAAAATGTTTGATGAATATATCGTAGAAGTATCATTTTGTTTTTTTACCATTCAACTCAAGAGAAATCTCAATGGTACTGAAATGGTTGTGCGGCAGTCAGAGGTTGTGAGCTTTGGGAACCAGGTCCCTCTTCGTTAAGACATTTTGATAAAGTGTCATGACAGATTTTCATTGTTATTTCCAGTTCTGTACTGCATGTAGCTCCTCTTAAATTCTTTGCGCCACAGGCCTGTTTGTGACATTCCCAAAGCACATTGTATAGGTGTATAGGTAGATTTATCCTGACCTAAATTAATTATCCATGTTACTGATGTTGGTGGAGATGGTTATTGTAATCTGACCTCATTATTTCTAGCTACAGCTGTGCTCTCTATTTCATAAGACAGGGTAGGTCAAAAATTGGTGTCTGCTTTGTGGATAAACATAGCTCTCTGCTTTCCAATGCTGTCAATACAGGACCATTTCCAGAGATAAAGAGATAAAGATTTCCTTGGAAGGAAGGGGAGTATTTAAAAATAACTTTATTCTTATGAACATAAACATTTATATCCCAGAGTAAGATAGTTCAGAACAGATCAATGAGTTCTTTCGTCTCTCCTCTACAGGAAAGACAAGCAATAGGATTAGTACATCCTTCTCAAAGCTCTTCATTTCGAGTTGTGCAAAGGAAACCCTAATAAAGTTCAAGAAATACAAAGCAAAACTTTTCTTTTTCATGAAACTACGATAGCAATACCAAATGTACAGAAAACCTAGAACATATGACACCAATTCATTGCATTGTCAACACCACAGCATTAAGTACATTATTATCCATCATTACTACCCAGCCTCTCTTATAACTTAATATTTCCTCTGCGCCACAATTCAGACAAGGCACTGTTTATTTTCCCTTATAAAAGTTTACCATGGTCAAGGTAGTAAAGTATAGTGATTGCATGGTGAAAAGAAAGGTATGGTAAAGCATATTAGAAAACACATCAAATAATTGTAAACTATAGTAAATGCACAGTATAACCTTGCAGATTTACCCCGGTAAACTTGTATAAGGGTCATCAGAGGTGACTCTATTTAAAAGAAGACCACAAATTCATTCTGGAAAAGAAGTGTCTTACACCTTACAAGTCTTACTGGTGTTTCTGCTAAATGAACTGCTATGGCAATGAACCTTTTAAATCTCTGTCTCATGTACTCATTAGAGTCATTTTCCATCAACACCTGCTCCTTCCTGTCTCTTGGGATTAACCCACATTATTATTATTATTATTATTATTTATTTCTTAGCAGACGCCCTTATCCAGGACGACTTACAATTGTTACAAGATATCACATTATACATTATTTCACATTATACAGATATCACATTATTTTACATACAATTACCCATTTATACAGTTGGGTTTTTACTGGAGCAATCTAGGTAAAGTACCTTGCTCAAGGGTACAACAGCAGTGTCCCCCACTGGGGATTGAACCCACAACCCTCCGGTCAAGAGTCCAGAGCCCTAACCACTACTCCACACTGCTGCGTTAATGTTGAAATTTCATCATCATGCTGCCTATACCTGGCATCTGGAGTGTTCACATTTCTTATTTTGATTTATGAGAATAAAAATTATATCCTAATTCAAGAAAAAGCTCCGGCAATGAAAGCACTTTGAAAACCCTAGACAGAATTACAGCGTTACTATGCACAGCTGGGTGTACATTATTATTATTATTATTATTAGTAGTAGTAGTAGTAGTAGTAGTAGTAGTAGTATTAATTCATAATAATAATAATAATAATAATAATAATAATAATAATAATAATAATAATAAAAAGCCGATTTTGGCCACAAATGAGTGTTTTGCACGTATCCTTGCATCAGCCCCTCTGTGTGAAGAAGTGTCTCCTTCCCACTGTTCTAAGTCTATCTCCACTTCATTTCCAACTGTGTCCAGAGGTCCTGATTTCTAGTGCTGGTTTTGGTACCTAAACAAATACATATTTTTTAAAAGTCTAATCCACATAAAAGGGTATTTTAGAATCAGTAAATGCATGTCTCTGAGTTTGTACTCTGTACTACATTAAAGCACAGACTATGAATTGAATTGTAAACAAATACAGTAACTGTGTTCAATGCAGGTACAATATTTTGCAGGACTAATTATGCATTTTGTAAATTGCATTAGTAAAAACACTGTTTCCTCAGAAGAAAACGACCATTCAGAGGCAATGCTGTTTTGCATGTACTAAATAACTCATACGTAGGTATTTGAGTTGCATTGACAGCTGGGTGCCTAAGGACCAGCAATGTCATTTGTCTTTGCACGGACACCACTCTAGGAATTTGCTGCGCTGCTCCGCCTGTGCAATTACAGAAAAGCTGTCTCATATGCAGAGAGCACAATGTTGTTTAATGCTGTAACTCTGACAGTCTAATGGGAAGAGTGTGGTGTGATATTGCACAATAATTGGCACATTCTTGACCTTGTGGAGCTGGAATACATTAGGAGGAGTGCTTTCCTTAACCTGGGACGTAAAAGGAGACGTTGTTTAGTTTTTCAAATTACAGGCTGCAATAAACCAGTGGCACCATGAGTCTTCCTTCTTAACTATTAGGCCTTTTCTTTCGTTAGAACATCCAATTACATTTCCTCAAGCTAGCCATTCCCTGCAACAGCTCAGGAGAACTGAAGGCCAGTGGGTGTCCTCTGATCACACGACAAACCTGCTCTTTACACCCAGAAACTCTGTGGTGGATCAGTGTTGTTTCGACGTGGATGTCCGCTGGGAGCTAACTTGAGTCTACCATACTCGTTTCACAAGTGGCCTGAGCTTCATTGTTGATATGTATAAGAGGTTATTGAATAAGCTCATTGACCGCTAAGCCTCTTTCAAACAGACAATAATTGAAAGTGGCAAAATTCCAAGATCTAGGCAACTCAAGCGACTAACTAACATACAGGGATTGTGTGATTGAACTCATAAAATACTGCCATTCAAGTCAACCCTCTATGTTTCCATTGTATTGCCCTTAGGAAAGGGCAGGGTAGTTATACTAACAATTAGTAGCATTAGGAGATATTTCAAAGAAAGATATTCCATTCCAGTGCATTAGTTACCATAGTGCTTTAGCGGAAGACAGCCGCACACCCTGAGGAAGCAGGGGTCAGTTTTTGCACAGAAGTGTTGAAGATGTGTTCGGTTTATCTGCAGATGCTACTGATGCTGTGGATGTCCTTAGTGCCTGTTTCAGTGGACACCTTGGTATCCTGCTTCTAATTTTGTATCCAAGCCCAGCATGCTGTGAAGGAACAAGCTGTACAGCAAGCAGACGGTTTCCTGTGCACCGCTCAAATGTACAGTACTGGTCCTTTGCAATAACAGCCCCTGCTGGGTTGTAGAACTGGGATAACAAGCTCAAAGTGTTTTGAGAACACAGCTGCTGGTAGCTTCATTGTAGCCTAGCTGTCATGACCAAGAAACAAATCCAAATCTATTGGTAGAATGTAACATTTACAAAAGACAATATATGATGTGAACCCCTGTTTCTAGAGGGGATTATAGTTTAGAGGAGTCTGGACATGTTTTAACTAATAAAATGAAGAAAATATTTTTTAAAAGACTACAGTAAATCGTGTCCTGATTTGTGTGACCAATTGGTCCCTGGGACTTCAATCTATAAATCAAGGTTGGTGGATCGATTTGAGAAGTGAACGTAAACCCAAACAGACTTTCTTTTGTTTTAATATACAATTGCCTACATTGTCGCCGTTGTGGTTAAGCATTGCAGTGCACAGATGTTCTTTTTTCTAAATATATATATTTAAGTTTTGTAAAATTAAAAGGTGTTTTACCTGTACAGGTGTTAAATAAAGACTGGAATAAACGCTTTGACAATATGGCCCATAATATCTTAATAAGTGCCACAGGCTTTTCATGTTGTGGGTCTAAGAAGAAGAAGAAGAAGAAGAAGAAGAAGAAGAAGAAGAAGAAGAAGAAGAAGAACCACTCATGATATCATGCAAATGTAATCAAACATTAAAAGAACGTGTCATTTGAATCTTACTAATTAAGCTTTCTGGTAAGATAATTACATTATATATTCATTTTTGTATTATCCGAATTTGTTACATTTGAGACAAATTCAATGTCAGTGCATAAGACTTCTTTCTTTTAGCTCTGAGGTTAAATAAGGCTAAAGAAACAAAAAAAAAAACAAATGAACCAGCAGTGTTTTAAACCTAAGAAGCATTTGTTGACAACTGTTACAGCAGTTGAGTCCCTTAACCAGATGAGAAAATAGTTTTGACGTTTTCTTTTAATTTTGAGTGCTTAGCCTTTGAAGAACAGTGGAACAGTTGCGCAGGGTTCTAAAAAACTTTTCCAGGAAGATGTCATGTGATCTCATTATAATTAAAACATGTCCAAGAACAATATGCTATACAATCACCCACACACACAATATTATTTGCAGTCTTGCTCTCTGTAAACCAGGGAGGCTAGAACAGGCAGCTTTCCAACCCCCCTCTGGTTTGAAAGATTGTAAAGACCCCAGGCGCGTCATAAAAGCAATGGCATCAGGACTATTGATTTTAAAGCAGATCTCTGTCTCGGGGCAGGGTGATTAATGGATTATTGGTTGACTGGAGTAAACAATTAGCTTGTTGAAATGCAGAGCTTAGCAGAAGTGAAGGAAATAAAAATCGGAACTAGGTTTTACCAGGGAGAGTGTATGTTGAGCCACACAAGCGATGAAGAGAAAGGGCTGTGCTAGTTCAGGTGCCAGGTAGGCATGTTAAAGCCTACCAATTTATTAATTGTGTGACTGTGTGACGGTTTCGTGATGTGGATTCATGTCAAATTGAGACGCACAGTAATTTAACATCGTGTTTATAATATGCATTTGCTGTGCTTTAGCAGGGTTAACAGTTAAGGGTTAATCAACCAATATTATGATAAGGGGTTACAGGAAAGAGCATACACTCAGATAAGTGATGCACACGTTTAAACAAGTAGCCAGCAAATGTCTTACAATAATAAAACCAAAACAACAAATCACCATGCTTCCATAGTTTGAAATGCTCTCTGTTTGTTTTGATTACACCGTGTAACAATTATTATTTTTTTTTTTGGTTCCTGGGTAGTAAATGTTATTTCCTAATTGCTTATGGCTCAAAAGTATAGAAAATGGCTATTATTCCCCACAAACTTTGCTTTTATGACCAGGACAGTGATATTTTGAAATTTACCTATTTTCCAGAACATTCCAGATAGATTCAGTGCTGAATAAACTTCGGAGTAACTTCTAGAACTTTCTAGAACTTTCCAGTAATATAAATAGTAGTATAAATACAGGGGCCTTAAGCCCAACAGTTCAGTTTAGTTCCAGCTGCCTAAGTGGATACATATCTGCATTTTTCTGAGATGTCATCAAGAGGCTGCAAGCATCCGGCTGACGCATTTTGCTATGTCTGCGGCCAATTTATCAAGACAAGAGCGAAAAAGTACTCCGTGGAAGCATCTGCTAAGATGTGTGAGGCCTACAAGGCATATTTCGGCATGCCTGTCGGGGATCAAGACAAACCTTGGGCACCTCATTTCACCTGCGAGCACTGCAAAAAAACTCTGGAAGGTAAGATGGACAGTTGCTCGGAATTTTATGTTATAAAATTTGTTAATTTTTAAAATTGTAAAAGTTTTTAATTTTAAAATGTTTTACAATTTTCAATGTTACTGAAAATATATATCATATATGAAAAATGTTGCAAGAATCTCTTACACATTAGTCATGGGTGAAATAAATGTATTTTTGTAGGATGGTACAGAGGGGAAAAGAGAGCCATGAAGTTCGCTATCCCAAGAATTTGGCGGGAACCCACTGACCACTCAAGCAACTGCTACTTCTGCATGGTGGACCCTTCCAAGCGGACCGAGTTCTCTGTGGGGAGGAACAACGTCAAGTGGGAGCCACTGGTGGACCCCCGGAAGGTGCTGATGCCACCACTGCACATCAAATTGGGCCTTATGAAACAATTTGTTAGAGCTCTAGATAAGGAGTCGGCAGCCTTCAAGTACCTTCAAGACTTCTTCCCTAAGCTGTCTGATGCAAAGGTCAAAGCCGGTGTCTTCGTCGGACCACAGATAAAGAAGATCCTGGAGTGCAATGAATTCCCCAAGAAGCTCACTAGTAAGGAGAAAGTGGCTTGGAACAGCTTTGTCGCAGTTGTTCGGGGCTTCCTGGGCAATCACAAGGCCGAAAACTATGTGGAGCTGGTTGAGACTCTGGTGAAGAACTACGGCACAATGGGCTGTAGGATGTCCCTCAAAGTCCATATCCTTGATGCTCATCTTGATAAATTCAAGGAGAACATGGGAGCGTACTCGGAGGAGCAAGGCGAGTGCTTCCACCAGGATATACTGGACTTTGAACGCCGCTACCAAGGACAGTATAACGAGAACATGATGGGAGACTACATTTGGGGGCTGATTCGTGAAAGTGATTTACAGTATAATCGTAAATCTCGAAAAACTACTCACTTCTAAATCTTTTGTAGTCATTTTTGTATTACTTTAGTATAAATACATGTTAATTTGGATTCATATGTTGTTTTTTTCTGACTTTATGTGAACAAAAAGACACATTCGCCCGTTTTCTCATTGGAAATAGGTACATTTCAAAATATCACTGTCCTGGTCACAAAAGCAAAGTTTGTGGGGAATAATAGCCATTTTCTATACTTTTGAGGCATAAGCAATTAGGAAATAACACTTACTACCCAGGAACAAAAATTGTGTTACATAGTGTTATATAATAACAGCTTCAGAACACACAGCTAAAACATACAGTTATTCTGCGGAGAAAGAAATTTAACAGCCAAAATGTGAAATAAATACAGCCCTTCTAATAATTTATAGTGTTGTTTTAATGTGGTACACATCCGTATTAAATTTCATTTTTCATTGTTATATATCATTGTTTTTTCTTGAATTTCAACATTTGTTTCTTCCTCCTCATAAATCAAAATAATTTCTGGACATCATTTACCAGTTGGTTTGTATAGCTGTGCTGTGACAACATTTATGGCACATTATTATCTTACAGGGGTCGCCAACAACTCTAAATAATAAGGATGAAGGTTCTACAGATGTAATTGTTTACTATTAATTATAAAAAGAATAATGTGATGCCTAAGAATTTCCGCAGTCTTTAGGAGATCTAAGTTGTTTTGATTGGGTAGGAAGATGGGTGTATCTACAAACAGCTTGTTCACATGTTGAAAATGAAGTGGTGACAGAAATGGGAGAGTAGGCGATGCATTTTTAAAGGGGAGAGGGTATGGAATGGGCAACCGATTCAATGATGAATCATTGGGATCCTTTAAGACCCAATGAAGAACCGGCAGAGCAATGGCCTCCTCTTGTTTGTAAATTGTCTTATGTTCATGTCAGAGAGTTGGGGGATGGCGCCGAAAAGGAGCATGTCTGTCTGCACTACACTTTTCTAGAGTCATTTCTCAGCTTTACACTGCTGACGATACCCAGAACAACTGCAAATATGTTGACCTTTCACGCTTCGCCTCTTAATCCAGGGAACAATGACATTTGAAAATGACAGCGTCTTCCCTCTGCCATCTCTGATTCATTACTTGAACACTGACACACTAAATGTATATTTAACATAATGTGAAGGGCCTAACCAAATGGTAAAGCTCTCTTATGAGGGTTCTATTGCTATTAGAAAACGACATTTAAGTGTATCTGTATTTTTTGTTTTGTTTTGTTTTTTTCATGATTTTATGCAGCACTAGCTTTTGTTGCTAATGAATACATTAATATCCTCAATATTCCAACAGTAATGCGGTTTGCTCAGAATTGCATCTGTGGTCATGTCATGGGCCTATGATAATAGCTAAATACTTAAAAATACTTACATGGAGCTGTTCTTAAGAAATAAACTGAAAAAGACTTTTTTTTTTTTAGTGTTCCTAAATACAAAACTAACTCGCAAAACTTCACCCTTTCTAAAGATTCAAGTACATACAGACATCTAATATTCAGCACAGAAGGCACTGCTAAACTTGCATAAGCGCACACACACACACACACACACACACACACACACAGCAGTGTAGCTAGTAGTTGGTAAAATATAAACTGTACCACAGAACTGAGAAACAGTAGTTCACCGGGTTTAAGCTAACGAGATACTGTTGACGCTGTCAGACCTCGCTACACAGCATGTGATCCATCTTTATAAAGATTCCTCAATCAGGCTGGCAAGACGCATTAAAACGTCAAGTAGTGGATTCAGGCACAAGGCAGCCAGTCTTGGAGTGCAGTCTCTACTGCACTTTGGAAATGTAATGAATGTGCCAGTCTGACAGAGACCAGAAGCAAAATAGTTTTTTTATTTCCTAACCCCCTGTCGATCCCTTTCAGAACGTGATGAATTACAGATCCCTGGCGTCACTGAAACATGACGTGCAGTCGAAGGGAGAACATGAATCATTTAAAAATTGATTACGTTTAAAAAAAATAAAACTTTCTTTGAGTGAAATATTAAAATACCTGGAATACTATTTCTTTCAATGTTTTTTTTTTTTTTTTTAATGAATGTGTTTTATAGTTGTCGCTTCTAATAATAACCTAACTCTGTCCTTATAAGGAACTGGAATCTAGTAACACAGCCCTGCAGCGTGCCAGCTACTGCTCCACACGAAAACATGCTTGTCTGTAATCTTTCTGGGGAAATTACAGTACATGAAGAGGGTGATTATGAAAAGTAAGTAGGCCACCTTGCAATGTTTTTTTTAAGCGCAACCTGTCACATGACTGACACCAGGAACTGAAGGCTAGCTTGGGAACTCACGTAAAAGTAGCTGACAAAATAAGATGATGTTACACTGAAGTCTAATATTTAAAAACACAAAATTCTGCCTCCCCGTCACCCTTAAGCTTTATTACGTCGATATAAGCAATAAAATAAAGACATTTTAAACCAGAAACTAGCAATAAGACCCGCCCACCAGCTTTAGTTGTTTGCTTCCAGTTTGGTAAAATAAGACATTTCTATTATTTTTTAATGTAAAAGTACAGAATTTATAAGTTCATCTTCCACTTGTAATGATCTTCTAAGGTAATCCTCCCCAATCAGCCAATCAAACTAAATGGCCTCTCCTGGCACATGCCCATTGGTTGCCAGCTGAGCTTCCATAAACCATTGTAGGCCAAATCCAATACTTATTGGAAGTCCCTGAAACTTTCAATCTAACTTCTTCTCAATACTGCGGTTCTATCTGACGTTCTATCGATCCTCAGGTTGTTTTGTCAAAATTAAAGTTGTCAGTGGTAAGGGACCGATAAAAAATAGTAGACCAATTAAAAAATATATTTTGATACAAAAGGGCTAGGAGTTCATTTGGATGGGAACCCTGCCTCACCTAACCTCGATCCTCCTCACAAATCCTCTGTCTACACAACAAACGCACTGTGCTAATAGATTGAGCTAAACATTGCTTACATTAGACGTGCATTCATTTACCTCAGTCTGCCTGCAGGTGGTCTGGCCATGCTCCATCCACAGTGTCACCACTTTATATGGGCTCAGCTCTGATGTATAGCAGCTGCTTTAGAAGCTTCACTCATGAGTTACACATCAAAGTGAAAGCATTCAAAACCTCAGAATAGTTTAACCCTTTCAATAAAGGAATGGCTCTTCAAAATCCTGATGGGGGCAAACAGAGACAAAAAGCAGCTTTGATTGAAAAATGCTGTTGCTGCTTTTAACATTTTCGGGAATTAGGCTGGGAAGGGAGGGTTGACAAGAGCTGTAATTATATTAAGACACTGAGGTTGGTTTGCCATATTTATTAATATGTTTCACTATGCCGCTATGGGCTTTACAATGCATACCTATGCTTTAATCTGCTTTCACTGTGCTTTATTACACTATGCTTTTACTATGGTAAACTTTTATAAGGGAAATTGCATTTCTTAACCATCCAAGAACCATTTGGTGTTGCTATGTATAGTGCTTTTAGTCAGGTATCACAATACACATAATACAATCCTCATTAAGAGGCAACATTTGGATAAGCTGTGCTCCACATAGCTATATACAGATACAGCCCAGACTAATGCAATTGAAGCCTATGTACTGACTTTAAACACCCACTAATGTCTCTTAAATCCCCAGTCACCTGAATAAATGAGCCGCTAGCATCTATCGTCAGTAAAGCATTTGTGTTAGCAGTTTGTTAATGGTCATTGTGACCTTTTATCAGCCTGTGTTTCTGCGTTCCTGTGCCAGGTTTAGTGATCTATAATGGCAGCAGTCAGTGAAAAAACTGCCTTGAATTTTCAAGAGTGAAGCAGCCCCAATTACACAAACACAGAGCAACCGACAGCTGGTAAACCTGGCACACTGTCCTCAAAGAATTGGTGTTAAAAAGATTTACCGAATTAAACCCCTGTGGGACGATTCCATTTTGTGTACATAAATGCCCCACCCTCCTTCAAATCTCACCAGATCTATTTGGATTATACAGTAGCCGTGGCATCTGTAAGAGGAAATAGTTGGTTTTATTATCCAAGACCATATGTATGCTGCCATCTGGAAAGGAAAATGATATGTGAGATACTGACAAGGATAATACGTTCCTTATGTCTTGTCAATTAGCAGGACACAGTTGGAAATTAAGTGGAGCCAAATTTAGGACAGAGGGAATGAGACACTTCTTCATACAGAGAGTGGTGAGAGTATGGAATGGGGTACCTAGTCTTGTTGTTGATGCTGAATCACTGGGCTCCTTTAAACCCAACTTGACAAAGTTCTGAGATCAATCAGCTACTATGAACCGGATGACCTTGTTCGTACATTTTCGTCCTGATATTCAAATGTGCAAATGTAATATCGAAACACACAAGTTTCTGATGTCATCTTTTAACCATAGGCTTTTTTTCTTTCATTATTCTGTTTTCATTGATGCCTATGTCTGTTTAATAATAACCATGATAGATAATACAGATTTATAAAAAATAAAAAGAGCCATAACTCTTCCTACCCCAGATTAGAACATTAGACTTTAAAATAATTGAGAACAAAAGTCTTTCGGAACATGGGATACAGCGACGGTAAAGTAATGTGTTTCTTGAAAACACCTCGGGGGTTCTGGGACACATTCAAGGCGATTGTGAAAAGGCAGCATCGCGGTAAGCTGCCATTTTAGCAAATAAATAACAGAACAGAATAAATCTTTTAAATAAACACAACTCAGTGTTCAGGCTGGGCAGTCACCTCCATTGAACCATACCGCTCTCTAAACTAGCCCACAAACAAAGGGTCTGGATCCTTTTATATACCAAGTGGCTGGGGCTTCATTGATCATCAATGAATCCATCAAGACACAGCCACATTCCACACATCCTGGCCAAACTTAAATGCAACATTTTAAAACTGTATTTCAACAAAACGAAAACACACTATTTACATGTGCATGGCTTCCACCCTGATATAGGTTTGTTATATCATCTGCATTGTGAAAAGTATAACTGAATTTAAGAAGCAGAGATGGTGTCCTCTTGTTGTTTTCAGCGCTGTGTTTAAAGTATTCTGTCTGGGTTGATACAATTTTACTAGCACTGCCTTTTTTTTCTTAAGCACTTAAAAAATGTATGGGCTGTTACATATTAAAGAAAAGGGTTCCAGCTTACCATACATCTTCAGGATTCATGAATGTTGTATCCTATTTCTCACCCTCTCTTGTGAGTCTGTATGCTGATCCGAGTTTCCCTAATGGAGCGTGAAATGTCAAGCCAACAAATTACTGCTGCTATAGCTATGCCTGGGGTACCATTGTTATAAAGGTTATCCTGGATACATATTAGACCATTTTTTAAAAATCTTTTGTCAAAATGTAATTGTCAAGGGGCTCCTGAGTGGCGCATCCAGTAAAGGCGCTCTGCGTGGAGTGCAGGATTCACCCTATAGCCTGGAGGTCACCAGTTCAAGTCCAGGCTAATCCACTGCCCACCGTGGATGGGAGCTCCCAGGGGGCGGTGCACAATTGGCCAAGCGTGGCCCAGAGGAGGGAGAGCTTAGGTCAGCCAGGGTGTACTCGGCCCACTGCGCACTAACGACCCCTGTAGACTGGCCGGGCACCTGCGGGCTTGCCTGTAAGCTGCCCAGAGCTGCGTTGTCCTCCGACACTGTAGCTCTGGTTTGGCTGCATGGTGGGCTTGCAGCGTGTAAAGAAGCGGTTGGCTGATGGCACATGCTTCAGGGGACAGCATATGTTCGTCTTCGCCGCTTCCAAGTCAGTGCAGGGGTGGTAGCGGTGAGCCTAAAAATACAATTGGACATTTCAAATTGGGAGAAAACATGAGGTGAAATCAATTGCCGACTACTAAATTTTAAAGAAAAATGTAATTGTCATGAAACTAAATGTTACTAACCAGCTCTTTGAAAATCCATTTTCTTCTTCTTATAAACATTCAGAACATTTCTATGTATCCCTTTCTAAGTTCCTAATAGTGCCTGTATAAATATTCAAATATTCAAACAAACAAACATGTGTTCAATGCTGTCCTTCCGAGTGTCACAAATCACAGAAATCTGCTGTGTCAAATACAATGTACAATATAATTCACATTTCTACAGCACCTTTCATCACAAAGGTCACAAAACACTGCACACACACACGCACGCACACACACGCACGCACACACACTGCGACACACATACACACACACACACACACACACAAGAACATCTAAACCATTACATTACAAAACAGTCCAATAAAAAAAATGTATAAAGCAGAAATTAAAGAAGAGACAACACACTGGGTTTTATGTTGTTCGGTATATTTTAAGAATAACCAATAAAGTTGAATGTAAATCTACTGCGGCCGGTAAAGAATAGTTGTTTCTTTTTCAACGACAAAACTTTATCAGAAAAATCTCTTTAAATATTTCAGGAAGTCTTTAGTTAAAACTCCCATGATCTGGTTTCAATAAGTATTGGATGCATGTTTGTCGCAACCGACCCCAGTATCTAAACTCACGACATACTATTGACAGACAGCAATGCTCTCTGTGCTGGTATAATTGGAACTAATGAAAAACATCATTGCAGAACTGGAAAAAACAAAACTATATAAACACTCGCCATGTGTAGCACATACTTTAGTATAAACGGACTGTCACTTATGTGATTAATTAGTTTGTTATGCAAAATGTACTGCACAAAGTTCAAAACAAGAGAGCTCATTGTAGAATACACTTCAGCTACAACCAATTATATAAAAGCGCATTCGAAAAAGGATGTTTTCAGTTTCGACTTCCAGTGTTTCAACCTGCCTGATATCCACCACAGTAGTATCTAAAACACTATCCCCTAAGAAGGGACGCTCATTGATATTGGCCTTTCCAATGTAGGCAAAGTTAATCACAGCAGGTTGTCAAAGGCAATTGCGTGTCTCTGCGTCAAATGTGGTACCTATAAATGCCAGCAGCCCTGATTGCATTTTAGCTCCAAATGTTTCCATCCTTTTTTTATGAGACAGATGGAACACATTTAGGTAATGGTGCAGTCTGTCTACCTGCTCTGCAGTGCGCAGCTACGCGGTACCTATTTTTAACAGCTATGTTCTTTTTCATGAGCTCATTTCCAGACTCTTGTAGCTTTGAAATAGATTAATGAATAGAGCTGCCTTAAGGCAATTCTAATCACAAAGTTCCAGTAACACGCTCTAAAGGCATTATGTATTGTGTGATGTACGCCACTACTGTCAGTGAGATGAGATTAACAGCTCTACAACTATGGTCAAATGCTTCCGCATCGTTTCTTATGGGATACTGCTTTAAAAAAAAAAGAAGGGATGACCATTGTGTGTTAGGAGTAGCGTGACTAGATATTCACAGGGACAGCTCTTAAAACTTGATCTACACAAAAATCTCAGATTTTGACAGGTGACAGGTTTTAAATAAAGATGATGTAGTAGCAGTCATGGAGATTTTTAAACTACCTTGTTGAGAAAGGTTACTAGACTGATCCAATTTCAACCATCTGCTCTGAGCTGGTTAAGATCTACTGTTGTCAGCTCCATGGGTATTTAACCAGCAAACTCACATTAGGGTTATTAATACTGTTGTGCTGTGTTTCCATCCGCTCTCCAGTTTTCAGGTCTGATAAATTCATAAACTGAGCGCTATTCACAAAGCTTAACTTTATTTAGTCATTCAAAGAAAGTTGCAGTAAAAGCTACAATGTAGATGTTGTGGAGTTGCTGTTTAAAGTTCTTATACAGTATTTAAATGTAGCAAAAACAGTATGTCAGCCAAGGCTGTTATGGTAGTTTACTACATAGGCAAATAGAAACGTTTCATCTGTTTTGTTTGTCCAGATTTCTCTATTGCAATGAAATCATTTTATTTTTAACAAAGTGTAACTGATTCTTAAAAAGGGAAACAACAATGAAATTCTGACGATCATATAAAAATAGATCAGTTTACAGCATAATGAGGTGCAAATTTATAATCAAGTTTATTTCTTTATTTTTTTTATTTAGAGTGCCCAATTCCGTCCTCCGATCCCACGACCAAGCCAATTGCCTCTTAACAACCAGGAGCTCTCCTGCTGATGCTTGTGCAGGACACTTGAGCTCACCAGGCACCTGGCCAGTAGGGGGTGCTCTAGTGAGATGAGAAGCGGTCCCAGATGGATTTGCCTCCCTCGGTGTGCTTACTGGAATGCCTAGAGAAAACTGTCGACTTGGCGCAGCCAGGACACGACCCTGCACTCCCCTGACTGCATGACTCACCCTGAACACCACGCGGCCATGCTTTTACCAGTATTTTAGACACTCAGGTATACCATTTATTTATGTAAAGGAGAAATTACAGGGAGCTAAGTGGCACACTAATTCATTATACTTTTTTGCCTTTCACCTCTGTAAAAGGGCTTTAAAAAATATCGTTCTCTCACCCATGTGTGATTTATCTAGTTCTTGTCTTGTTTCTGTTTTTCATCACATCCTTGAACCTTATTTTTAAAAAGTTTAGCTCAGCAAGGTTCCAAGCCACAAATCTGGCTGCTGAAGACCATTTGAACTTGCCTAGGTTCAGATTCAATGGGAGACTGATTTTCTTTTTTTTTTTTTGGTACATAGCAAAAAAGGCTAAAAGGTTTTTCCAAAACTGAAGCCATGCTTCCGATACGATCTTGTCGTGTTTAAAAGTTCAGTATACATACCTGTCAATCAAAATAAAGCACAGAATGCAATCATGCCATGCAGAATACAGTAGAATTATATAACACAAAGGGTCAGAATTCAGTACTGGTGAATGCAAGTAGTTGTCATGAGCACAGTATGTGGTATTTTATGGACTTGTTATTGCTAGAGATGTAATAATTAATTTGTGAGACTAAATTAAACATTAAGTGATTAAGTGTCCTGATTCCCTATATTTGGTGCATTTTGAGCACTGCATATCCTATTACTGGCACAGTAATGTTTTCAGTGGTATTGGGAATCTACGCTTTCTTATTGGATAGTTATATTACTGTGCAAAAAAACAGAGAATTGGGCTAAAATAGCCTTCCCTTTAAGATTTTAAGATTAAGATTTTAAGGTGTTAATGTTGACCTTGGATTCCAATGCAATTTTTACTTGCCAAATTGGTGGCAAATACTATACAATAACTTCTCTGTTATTTTCATTGAGAAGTTCACTCTTAAAGGCAAGTCAAATCTGAATAGTATAACAATAATACTAATAATACTTTACTCCTAATGCGACTATTGCTACTGCAAATAATAATACTCAAATGTGCATATACTACTACTAATAATAATAATAATATCCTCACAGTCTAGCCTTGCATTATACAGGCTAGATTCTAATCTGTATAAACAAAGGGATATTTTAGAAACCTAATCCAAAATCCAGCAAAATAAATCACCAATCTACAAACCCTAAATTTAAAGGAAGTAGAAAGCTTGTGTGCAGACTGCTAAAACTATACTCTGAAAAAATGGGAAGAGAAAGATTGTGGAAGAACATTCACATAGAAATCTGAGTGAATGAGATCATTGTGGGACTCTGTCTGTGTGACTCCTCTCAGAGGTCTCAGGTAGTCACGACTGATTCATTTAACTTTGCTGTGTAACACAGCTGACTGTCTGTGGTATATTAGTTTGTTTATTGTACCATAGCTTTCCCCTGTTACCATGCTCATTCTCTTTTTTAATTATTTGCAATCTTTATTAATGGTACATTTCAAGGTACTTTGTGTAATAATAGAAACGGATTGAAGTTTATTAAATTCAGGGCAGATCGATTGATGGCTCTAGAGCACTAGCGCAATCTGACTCTTCTGTGAAATACACGGTTGAGGGCTGGCTGGGTTTAGAGTACAATTCTTTGTGGCAGTCAGAATGCTACCACAGTTTAAATTTAAACAACACGTATTTGTGTTCTTTTTTTTTTACAATTCTTTGCTATTGTTTAGTCAACTTTTAGTAAATAAACGTATTTCGTTTTTGTTTTCTGTTTGGACAGCTCTTAAATGTTACATGTTACGTTCGAGGGACCCTTATAAAAGTTTATTACGGTATATTTGTACAGCGATTTGATTTTCCAGTTTCCCCGTGCTTTGTCCAGGGCTGTATTATGCATTTACTACAGGTTACCAGTATATATGTATGTATGTATATATATATATATATATATATATATATATATATATATATATATATATATATATATATATATATATATATAAAATGTAATTGTAAATTACATTGTTGTGTAACCCTAATTTGCTGCATATTATATTTGGTCGTATAATTTGCTCTTACTGTAAACTATACTGTATTTAAATAATGGTTTTGCATTGTAACCTGGTATTGCCCTGTGAGTCGCATTGGATAAAGGCGTCTGCCAAATGCATACATACTATTTACTGTGGTAAAAAGGGGGAGGTTAAGCCCAAAGCGTGGTTTCCCCAGTTAAAGAATTTCAACAGCGTTGTCTTACCGTGAGTGGCAGGGAGCAGATGACAAATATCGTAGTCATTAAAGCCAGCAGGATGAGGTGGTCAATTTCTTCCTCTCCCTGACCAAAGAAACTTTTCCTTCTGCGCTGGGATGAAGTCACCGACCCCCTTCTAGTCCTCTGGTTCCTGTACATCTTGCAGAGACTCACGATAACCGAGCCGTTGCAGATGATTATGACCAGAATCAGAACCGCCATGAGGGTCGCATAGGACAAGGAGAAAGCCACAACCGTCGGCCTGCCTGATTCCATCTCGATAAAACACCAAGTCCCGGGGCAGTACTGCTTGTGCTCCCCGAAAGCGTAAAAGGGCAGGGAACAAAACATGCCACAAAAAATGTAGATGACCGGCAGAAGCACCTTAGCAAAGCTTCTCCCGATGTGTTTCGAGTAGAAATAAGGGTGGCTGATGGACAGGCACCTTTCGACGGCCATAGTAAAGAGAATGAGCATGGAAGCCAATCCGAAAAATGTCATTGCAAACGCGAAGAAGTCACACAACCTGCGACTGCCCACCAGACCCAGGAGGGAGGCATTGCGGGCATAGGAGACGAAGACAACGGGGCTCAGAAAACACGTTCCTAACAGGTCAGTGATGGCCAGACCAGTCACTAAAATACAAAACACTGAAGACTTGGTGCGATACTCTCTTATATGGACGCCCAGGATCCCCAACGCTACTAAGTTTCCCAACACGCCAGCAATGAACATCAAGGTGCTAACCACTGGGTTTCCATCGGCGTGTATCCTGGTAGTATTTGCACATGTTATGTTGATCATGTCTTTATGCAGAGGTAAAGCCAGTCATTAGATAAGTCAAGCTGGTTTGACTTAGCAGCGCGAGTCCGATTGTTGCGATTTATTGAAAAGCTTCGAATCTTAGATGCAGGTTGTCCGCTTATCCCAAGAAAGACGTCATCAATAACAGGTTCTTAGATATGTTCTGTAACTGTAAATGTTTTTTTTTTTGTAATGCTTCTAGTAAATAAAAACAAAATGACGCAATTGTTTTACTTGTTAGTGAAAAGAGTTATCTAAAAAGCTGTGACATTCTTTTTCAGAAGACTGCATTTATCATCGCTGTGTGTGATATTTTAACTAATGAAAGCCCCGTGTTCGTTGTTGTATGAGTTTCTCTTCCTCTTTAGCGCTGGTGGTGAAGTACATGCTTGTTGCTTCTCCGGTGCGTTGTACCCTCAGTATCTTGTCTAGCTGGTTTCAGTGATCGTTTGAAAACAGCCCGCTCGCGCTGCTTAGCCAGAAGCATTTGAGGAACTTGCTGAAGTGATTTTGACGGAGGTGTGGTCTACCGTATTGATAAATCAATTTCTTAAAGCTATACCACACTGTTAAAATAATAATAATAATAATAATAATAATAATAATAATAATAATAATAATAATAATAATAATAATAATAAACAAAACCTGTAAATATCGCACTAATAATGTTGCCTTCTTGAAGGATCATGTTTACTTTGATTTTTTCATTTTTTTTTTTCTGTTCATCCTGGTAAATAATTTAGAAGACTGGTATATCGAATAATATAACTGTAGGCTATAAAATAGGTTTGATAGCAGATCCGGTGCAAACAAATGGGATTTATGTATTTAATTATTTGTAACGATAACCAACAAGACTGACACCTGTGTATGTGGGATATTTTGAAATAATTTATTTTAAATATTGTAAAAACTGCAAATGTATTGACTGTATGTAGTGAATTACAGTACTATAATTAAAGTAGTCACAACATGTTCTTAGGTCCAGCCCGTGATTGTATTGAGGGAACAGCCAGCAGCATTTCAATCCTATTTGAATACAATAAATAAATAAATAAATAAATAATAATTCTAATGCTTTAGTTGAAGTTTAAAGACAAAAAAAAGTTTAAAGAAAAACAGTACATTTGTATTTTAAATTAGGTAATGTATACGATCATTTAAAACACAAATGCACATTTTTTGTTTAATTAGCCTGTTATTGATGCTGCTGCTGCAGATAATGATTTTGAATTGATTTTGTTTACAGTATTATATATTATCTCTAAAGCATTGTGCATAAATATTTAATTTTTGTTTAGCAGCTCAAAGCAAACCGCAGATGAAAAAATCTATCGTCCGTACTTTCCACCTGTACGCATGCGTGATTTCGATTGAGCGGATTCCCACTCTGCTGTGGGGTCTGCCTATGGAGAGCGCTCTGTGCCTCTCGTTAACTTTGCTGTTTTCAACTTGTCCTATAATTGAATACTGATCTGTTAAGCACAACATTTCGGCAAATAACCACAAGACTCATACTCTGACTGTTTTTGTTTTATTTATTGGTCTGCATTTTTTAGTAACAGCGATAGCGGCTGGTTGAAACGGATACATTTCTTGCAAAAGAAAAAACGAAGGAAGAAAACACGAGGACAGAAAGACTGTTTTGTGTTGTTTATAAAAGCTTTGCGAATAGAAATCGAATACAAGTGTTACTGTCTTTTAATTCTGTGCATCCAAAGACATGTACAGTTTTAAGAATTAACGGTATTGTTTCACGTATCCAGGACACTTTTGGTAAACAGTTGTAGCAAGCAGGTCTGAGAATTTTTTTTTAAAAATGAAATAAATAAATAACTAAATACTGTTGATGAAGTTTGTTTGGATTGGATAAAAGAACCCCCCGAACAATGTAAACAGTTCGGTGTTTCTAGAAGGATGATTACTGGCACTAAGGCAGCTGCACAAAACCAACTCTTAATATAACCACCCATTTCACGCTCTCTTGTACTGGTAATAGGAAACCCCGCCAATAGTAACCACTTTGATATAGAAATGACAGATGAAAACTTACGGATGCATTACATCATGACGATTAAAGTTTTTAAAAGACTGGTTCTATATTTGTTTGCTGCGATTTATCTTACATCGCTTATCATGATTCAATCATTTTAGACTTGTCGGGTTATCCTCCGACCTCCTCTGCGTTTCCTTAAGATAAAATCTTTTATTTATTTTTTTGAAGAGGAGACTATCGTTATAAAGTCATGTTGACACTAGCAGCTGTGTAGGCGTGTTGTACTATATGTTTCGTGAACGAATGTGCATAGCGTGGAAAATGCCTGGAATTACTGTGTCCATTATTGTGTAAAGTATCCCATTTAAATTGCACAGTCTAGGCAGGACATCAGGACCAGAGAGAGAGAGAGAGAGAGAGAGAGAGAGAGAGAGAGAGAGAGAGAGAGAGAGAGAGAGAGAGAGAGAGAGAGAGAGAGAGAGAGAGTGCATAACTTAATTAATTCCAGA
This sequence comes from Acipenser ruthenus, assembly GCF_902713425.1. Classification (NCBI taxonomy): domain Eukaryota; kingdom Metazoa; phylum Chordata; class Actinopteri; order Acipenseriformes; family Acipenseridae; genus Acipenser; species Acipenser ruthenus. The sequence continues at coordinate 342,292 of NC_081218.1, forward strand.
AAGCTTACCCATTTAGCACTTCCATTCTCTATATAAGTCTCAAATGTGCAGTTTTGAAAGAAACACGTCATGCATTTTTATTTTAAAAACATGTCGCCTGGTGATACACTCAATTTTAAGAAAACTGTTTGCAAAAAGTGTTTTCACATAGTGTACTTTGTTGCTCACCTGGAGGGTAAAATTGTCTCCACTAATTCAATGAGATTCTTCCCTGTCGTTAAAATTATGAATGACAGAAATTCTGAATTCATTTGTGAAATATTTGTGAAAACATTGCTGCGTATTGCCTTTCGGTTCAGGGCTGTGAGCGTCGGATGTAGTAGCCACTATAAGCCGCTAGAGGGTGCAAAAGAACTTACCACTTAACTCACACACTCAAAAACACAAAATTCTACCAAATTTCTCATCCTTGACCTTTATTATATTAATGTAAAGGGGGAAAATAATAAAATAAATCTAATGTTATTTACAAAAATAAGTACAACAGAATTCAACTGTGCCGTTATAATATATACAGCTACTATTTGTTATTCTTCAAAAACCAGAAAACCCCAACAGAACTAATTGAACTAAACACCATGTTCACCTTACCTCATTTACAATTAGTAACCACAACATTTATTTGTCCATGTGCAACCTCAGTCCGTGCCACATCATATGCGACTTACCCGTACCCCTAAACCTACTCCTAAACCTAACCCATGAAACGAACTCTTGTCACTATCAAATAACTGTTACTATGATTTCAACACCGTTTGTTTTCCACCCTCTAGTGGCCTCTAGTGGCTACTACACCCGACGCTCAATGCCCTGAACCGAGAGGCAATATACACAGTAGTGTTTTCGCCTATATTTCATAAATAAATTCACAATTTCTGCATTTATTGTTTTTAAAACAAGCTATTAAAGCTTAATGACCAAAAATTTGTAACATTTTCTATTTTTGAGTGTGTACGTTAAGTGTACCGAAACACTATAGTTATGGAATTGTTTTTCCGCTTCAAATAGGTCAGATAAAATCAGAATTCAAGATGGTATATGTTCGCAGACAAGCTTTGAATTCATTTCAGAAACAAAAACTGAATTGATTGACTGTGAAAAAAAATCCTGCCAGAAGAAATAAAGGAAATGCGTCATATCGTTATAAAATATGTCCGTTTGAGTTCTGGCAGGTCTAAACGTGTTAAATATTTTCTGGTTTGATAAGAGACACTCTCAACACGATAAATTACCTTGTAAATCACACACAAAAAAGGAAGAAAGTATTTCAATATAAAAAAGCGATGTTTTTTTTTCTTTACTTTAGAACTATTCTGTGTGTTTACAAGAAATGAGATATACTTGCATTCTGACAAAGCCTAAACGGTGATTGATTTCTCCTACATTGTTTATAAAGAGAAATATTCAACACAAGGTCTGATAAATGGAAATGTAGCCTAAGCCAATATCACACTGAGGAACTTGTCAGAGTTGTCAACCACGTCCTGAGAATTCTATAGCCAGTTCGCGAAAGCCAGAATCCTGACTGAAACATTGGAAACAGATTTGGCAAAGGTTGGATCGCCAGATGGAACGGTTTGCGGTTAACAGAGTAGTATTTGATTTAGGCTTTGCGGCACAGCAGGCTTTAATGCTTATTGGCTGAAATGTGCGTCACACGTTCCTCAGTAACTCTATGGGAGGTGCAATTTTCAAGTTATTTGAACCATAATTATGATTCATGCAATTATTTCTAAACGGTAGAAGCACATCTGTAATTATTAATGGTGTCTATATTACATGTCTGCTGATGGTTCATGATTCATATCATGGTGCTGCTTTTACGGTTACCTTCCAAATATGTATCCAAATTGTTTCACCGCTGTTTCTCTCTCAAGTTAAGTTAATCTCGTTCCCTCACGGCCCACAACAGGGCTGGAGACCTGAAGGTCAGTGGCCATCCTCGATTCCAACCCTATTGCCCTGCAGGTATCCACTCTGAGCTCAAGGGGTGAGACCATTAGGTTTCGCTAAAGAAGAGACCTTGTTGATTGTGCTTTCCTAACCTCATTGTGAGCTACTTGGGAACCAAAATATGTTTCTGAAATAGAAATACTGAAAAAGTTTTATTAATGTATAAAATGATGTTTGAAATGACTGAGTCAAAATTGGAGATGGGAACATCAAAATAATATAATCAAAGTAATATATTTGTATTTTGTATTCGGGGAGAATTTCAATATGGTGATGCTAAGCAGAGGGTGACATTAACAAGAGTGATACTAAGAGGGTGTGACTGTATATAAAATCTTGAACTCCCTTTAAAAAAGAAGGGTGCAAATACAGTTTGGAATAGAATTCTCTGCACAAAGAACCCCCTGGGGTGTGTTCTACATTCTAAATTGGATTTGAGAACAGAAACTTGGCTGAAACAGAAATGTATTGATCAGGACAGGATGTGGCTAATGGAATTATAGCAGGCAGCATGATATATGTAAGTACACAATTGTAACAGAAAAGGGTTAGGGTTAGGGTTATACTATGCAAAAAGATTTACATGTTTAGTTTGCATTATAATACTGTAATTATGTGCAAGTATACATGTATTTAAAACTATGTAAATACACATAAATGACTGCAGTGTTACCCAAAACAATTTCGGTTTGTGAGAAGGAAGTCACCGGAGCTCTGTCTCCTGCTGCGGGACACCACACAAGGGATGTATCGCATTGCCTTGTATGCCACACCTTTGTTTTGTTAGATAGGTGAGTACAAGAGTTTTGAATTGGATGTGAGCAGTGACAGGGAGCCAATGCAGAGAGCAGCGGTGTAGCGTGGGAGAAACGAGGAAGGGAAAAGGCGAGCAGCAGAGTTTTGGATGAGCTGGAGTGTGGATGCCAACAAAAGTTGTTTATGAGCTGTCATAATGAAATCCTGATGGAAAGGTGGGCACAAAACAAAGTTCAGCCTGTTCACTAAGACCCCAAATGAGAAACACCCCTTACTTTGGCTTTCTAGCAATGCTTAACAGCTCATAAAATGGCACCTTGCTAAGAATCATTACAAAAAAGTTGGGCTGTAAATATATGCCCAAGAACCAGAAAGTACAGTCTCGACATTTATTACTTTCTGACTTTTTAAAACATTTCTGTGATGTTATCCTTTGATATTTTAATTGATTCCTTTTCCAGTTCCAGAACACTATCAATTTCATGGTGTGAGTTACAATGTTGTTCTAGACACAAGATATAAATCTCTTCTACACAAGGTCAAATGTACCCCACTTTATCAATTCCTTGTTCTTGTGTATCCTGGGTTGGTTGAGATGAAAAACATCCTCCCAGTTGCAGTTGAACTTGAGCACAGCGTTCTCAAGTGTGCTCACAATATTTGTTTAGCCATCATGAGCCCCTACACATATTCTGAAACATGGCAAACTGCGGTAAACTATGGTAAATGCATAGTATAATCATGGAAAAAGCATAGGAAATCTAAATGACTGTGGTAAACTTTTATAAGGAGTGTATCAATTCCTAAAGGCTACAGTATGTAAATAAATCATTAGGTATGTGGTTCTAAAGTGTTATGGCAGAATGAATAATGCTGATATCAACAATACATTGTCACCTTTATACAAAGTCTTACTAAATAATTACACCTCCCCCCAAGCCTACACCCACATCAGCACTCAGAACCAATCATAACAACACAGTGAAATAGATGGAAAAAATGTCAGCCATTTTTCATCCTTAAATAACCAGACTGACAATAAAAACACAAACACGGTAAGTCACAGACTGCGGTTACATGGAAAGTTGGCAGAAGATGAAAAAGGGTTTGTGTGTGCGAGCAAAGGTGCTGGTCATTAAGTTAAAAAAACTTGCTCAGAAATAGTTTATGAGCTGCTCTGGGGCTTCCTATTATCCTGCATTAGAAGTGACTTTTAGAAGGCTGCTAAACAGTCAGTATCCCACCTGGTATTCCTTGGCTTATTGCTCTGTAGTCTTTATGCAGGAAAACCCTCAACATTAAAAAAGCTAGTAATTGGGCTCCCGAATGGCGCATCCAGTAAAAGCGCTCCGCGCGGAGTGCAGGATGTGCCCTATAGCCTGGAGATCGCAGGTTCGAATCCAGGCTATGTCACAGCCGACCGTGACCGGGAGTTCCTAGGGGATGGCGCACAATTGGCTGAGCGCTGCCCGGGTAGGGAGGGCTTAGGTCGGCAGGGGAATCCACGGCTCACCGCGCATCAGCGACCCCTGTGGCCGATAGGGCGCCTGTGGTTCTGCAGTGGAGCCGCCAGATCTGTGTTTTCCTCCGGCACTATAGGTCTGGTGGCATTGCTGTGGATCTGCAGTGCAAAAAATGACGGCTTGGCAGGAGCACGTTTCGGAGGACGCGTGTTCCAGCCGCCGTTTCCCGAGTCGGCGGGGGGGTTGCGAGCGGTGAGCCGAGGATACAGATAATAATTGGGCATGCTAAATTGGGGAGAAAACCGGGGTAAAAAAATTGGCGACGACTGAATTTTAAATAAAAAAAAAAAAAAAAAAAAAAGCTAGTAATTGATAAAAACCCAAACCGTGTACCTTTGTGTAGGTAATTGTGTTGACTACGTGGATTCCCCCAGCTTTCTAGTTCTTTGTTTGTTTTTTAATTTAGAGTGCCCAATTATTTTACCCCAGACTTTCTCCCCAAAGTAGAATTTTCAATTACGTTCCCACACTGCAGCAATTCTCCAGAACAGCACTCGGGGGATCTGAAGGTTGGTGGGCATCCTTCCAACTGCCAACTGCCTCTTTACACCCAGGAATTCGAAAGCGGATGTCTGAGCTACTGGCCTCTGGAGCACCAGCTCTGCTGGTGTCAGCTTGACCTCACGAAGTGCCTGGCCAGTGGGGTCCCTGCCGGGTTTTCCTCCCTAACTCACGGAAGCACCAGAGCCAATATGATAATCCCTCTGGAATCCCCAGGGAAGACTGGCGACTTTGCACAGTCAGGACACAGGCCTAACTCTATGGCTTACCCTGCACACCACACGGCCCTGCCATTACCAGGGGAGACTCCTCCACGCTTTTTATTTGAAAAGGGAAGCCATCAGTGCCAGTAACTGTCTCGTGAGTAAGTGTGTTGCCGAGCAGTCAGGTTCCCTACACTTTGTGTGTGTGGTTTGGGCAAGGATGGGATTACAAATCCACCCCTGCAATGTTAATTGCTGTGTACTTAATTTCCCAACCAAACATGTGACAATGTGCTGCTCAAACCTAATTAGAAGAGACGGAAAATCCATGTGAGGAATGTGGTCAGGTTAAATTCTGCATTGTCGTATGTTAGACAAGGTCGCCACCCACTGGCATGGAGGTGTAATCACTTTGGAAAATGACAGTATACATGCTACATTATTTTCCATTATTTTGTGTATTCAAATTCAGGCCTGGGACTGAACAGTCTTCCTCATTCCATTCAAATCAAGCTTCAATGTGACTTGTCAAACCATACTCAAACCCTACTAAACCTAGCTAAAGGTGGTCTGAACTGATAGACTAGATTCCAGTCTGGGTTTATTCAATTCATTTAATAACAGAATTGGTGCAGAGGATCGTGATGACAAATGCATTGCTCAAGTTCATCTCAAACAAACTCAACATGCAAGTTCTCGCTTCTACAGATAACACCAGGCAGACTGCAGCAATTGGGGCAAGCTCAGAGGAACTAGAACGCCACTGTGGTTTAACAGAATATCCAAGGATGTGTTTCTCAAGTGAGAACTGGTAGGTGCACCTCGGTGCTACCTGACTGGAAACGTTGATGTTCTCACAAACACCTGGATTAACACAGCAACACGCTGTATTTTAAATAAAGCCAATAAGATTGTGGGACATCTCAAAATTATAACACTGAGGAGACTTTGGAACATCAAGAATATATCTTTATTGTGTAATGATATATTTTCAAGGCAAGAAAGAATACATGGTAGGAAAATAGGCTAAAGACCTGGGGAATTCATTGTCGACCAATTAAGAAAGTAATTGGTTCAATTAAGTGATTGAGAAGTGAGGTGGATTGAAAACCAGAAGACCCTGTGGCTCTCCAAAAGCCTCAATGTGCCTTGATCTGGTCACGATTTGGGTGTTTTTGATGACAAAGACTCCAGTGGCTTGTTTCACAGACCCTGACTAGCTCTAACCTTGTATTACCCTACTTAAATTAACATTGAGCAGTCCAAGGTTAGGGTTGATTGGAGCCCGTCATAGTAGCTGATTTCACATTTAACCCAGGTATACTGGCAATATACTACTTTTTTTTTATAGCTGCCCAGTGGTCTCAGTTCCGTTTAGCTAAAGCAAACAAACATTACTCGATTTGAATTAGAACATAAGAACATAAGAAAGTTTACAAACGAGAGGAGGCCATTCAGCCCATCTTGCTCGTTTGGTTGTTAGTATCTTATTGATCCCAGAATCTCATCAAGCAGCTTCTTGAAGGATCCCAGGGTGTTAGCTTCAACAACATTACTGGGGAGTTGGTTCCAGACCCTCACAATTCTCTGTGTAAAAAAGTGCCTCCTATTTTCTGTTCTGAATGCCCCTTTATCAAATCTCCATTTGTGATCCCTGATCCTTGTTTCTTTTCTCAGGTCGAATTAAACTGAACAAACCAAAGGTAAATAGGCCTTTAGATTATTATTATTATTATTATTATTATTATTATTATTATTATTATTATTATTATTATTATTATTATTATTATATACAGCACCTGTTGTTTTTGTTTGCCACTTTGACAAATAAGGTCCTGGACTTTATCAAAAACATTTGATAAGAATGTGTTTTTAACACAATTTTTTTTTTTCCCAAAATAAATAGAAAATTGGTTTGATACAGAATGTAGTTTTACAATGGCATGTTTTACAGTGGAATGCTATGGGACACTTTCCTCCAATAAGAGTACTAGGGGTATTGCAATTTAAACACTTTTTTTAAATATTTCATATAACATTTCCATAAGGGTTCATGCAGAAGACAATAAGGCGAAACAGAACATAAAGGGTACACAGCTTCAAATGTCATTCTATACTCTATGGATGAAAGTATCTGCGTAGACTAGAGTATGTATTTTATTATATATATATATATATATATATATATATATATATATATATATATATATATATATATATATTTCCTTTTCTTGTAATACAGAGCTAGAGAAATAACAAGACTCCTACCCTTTTCAGAATCTCCAAATCTCTGGCTGTCCTAAAATTGAACTCAGGTTAGAATGTTAATATTATAAATTGCTTTCTGCTGCTTCCTGGCCCCAAAACACTTCCTATGATTCAGGTCAATTTGATTGCAATTGTTTCACAGCAGTCATGTGACCTACAGGGCAGGAAGTGAATAGGTACCATGAAGCAGTGGTTTATTTTTGTTTCTATCGTCAGCTTTCAAGAAAGATCAAAGCAATGAAGAGACAATTATGTGGTCAAGATTAAAGGTTTCATCTGAACATTTATATTAAAACCAGTCATATCAGCAAGTGAATTAATGTGTGTTATTGAATTCCTTTGTTATTTCAAGAGTTGGTTAATTCTGAATGATGGTTTTGCTTTCTCATCGTGTCAGTTGTTCCCTGTAGTGTGGATATTGGCTATTGATAAATGTACAATACTGACTATTAGGGAAAAAAAGGATTACATCTCAGTACTAGAGTGAAAAGGATAAATGTTAAGGGAAATAACTATTAAAATGGAATGTGACGCTGTTTACACTTTAAATAATAGACATAGCATCAAATACAGATTACATAGAGTACAATCAGAATCTGTAGAGCTGTATCGTAAATCATATAAACTTTCCAGGTTAAATATTCATGGAGATTTTAGAAAGCTGCTGTCCGTGCTAGCTTGTGATTGGCTAACTTTTGAGACTGGGTTCAGGAAGATTGCTGGGAGGTGAGGGTGGTGTTTCCATGGAGACGTTACACGCTGACATTCTGTTTCCACAGAAACAGGCTATTAGCCGGAGTCGTCTGAAACGTTGATATCCTGAAAAGATATTTTTATTGATGTATTTTTTTACAGCTATTTTTATTTCTTTTTTGAGAAAATGTTAAAAATCAGCTCACCGTGGACTTTTCAAGCACGCCCTTCTCAGCTCTTAGCTTGTAATATGCAGAAATAACAGTGTCCCTCCTGCAAAGGAACAGAGGAAAACATGAGTCTTTCTGTCCATTCTTTGTCTCCTCTTTCCTATTTCTTTCTTTTCCTGTTTTTTGCACATCTCCCTTGGCTTTAAATATGACTTTGTTCCATTCCATCCCTCTTTCCCTGTTCACCTTCATCTCTCTCCATTCCTTCTTCTCTCTTCACTCCCTCTCTTCCCTATCTCCTTCCCCGCTCTCCTCTTTCCCTATTTCCCTACCCCCTTTCCTATCTCTCCCTTCCTCCCTCCCTGTTCCCATTCTGAACTCCCCCAGTGGAAGCCCCAGTATTTCAGCACGGGTCCCCTCACTCTCCCCCTCACTCACTTGCTGGCAAGCCCGCCCCCTGGTGGCAGTCCTGGGATTATCTCAGATTGCAGGTATTTCATCACATAGATCAGGTCAGGTACGCCTTCCTCCTGCCACTCCTCGAAGATTTCTGTGACAAACACACAACACAATACTCACTGTAAGAACAGGTCTCCCGCCTATTCTAACTTGCAGTTTGATCAAAGGTCAATGGAAAATTATCACGTTAAATGGCAAAGCTTCACACAGCAGGTAACAACAGTATGAACAGTAACACTTTAAAAACAGAAAAAACACAAGGAAATTACGAAAGCCTGTTTGGTCCATCTAAGCTCGTCCGGTTCCTAGTAGCGGACTGATCTCAGAACTTTGTCAAGTTGGGTCTTGAAGGATCCCAGTGATTCTGCCTCAACAGCATGACTAGGCAGCCCATTCCATCCCCTACCACTCTCTGTGTGAAGAAATGTCTCCTTCCCTCTGTCCTAAATCAATCTCCACTTAATTTCCAACTGTGTCCCCTAGTTCTGGTTTCTGTGCTGCACTTAAAGCAACTCCTTTTAAGATTTTAAAGACTGCAATCATGACTCCCCTAATTCTTCTTTGTTTCAGGCTGATTAGATTCAGATCTTTCAGCCTATCTTCATAGTTTAATCTAATCCCAGGGATTAGTCTGCTCTAATCCCTGGGATTAGTCTCATTGGACTCTCTCCAGGGCCACACTGTCCTTGGTGCCATCTCACCAGTGCATTATACAGCCTCATCATAAATGTCTTGGATTTGTACTCTACTCTTTTGGCTAGATACCCAAGCATTCTGTTTGGCTATTTGATTGCTTGCCCTGCGCTGTGTGTTTGCTGACACGATGAGTCTGTTACAATACAAATAAAAGCATAGCTTTACCCCATGTTCATGAGGCTGGTGAATGTTAGCAAGGGCACATTTAAAACACTTTTCTTTAGTTACCTGCCACTCTGCTTTCCAGCACTTCCTCCAGCTCAGCCTCACGCTGCAGTGCCTCTTGTGACACCTGGGGGGCACCAGGGAAGCAGATCAGGGTGATGCTCATGTTGTCCTGACTGCCCTGGGGGTGGTGAGAGGGGTTACACAGGGTCAGAATCAAGAAGGACCTTATCGTCCTGAGCACAGGAGGTATGTACGAAGCCAAACCCTAAACCCGATATCCTGGAATGAATTTAGATGTTTATAGGAATCCTTGGAGGGGGAGGAGGAGGAGGAGGGGGGGTATTTAGATGGCCTAATTTAGTGCCAAGACAACAACAGTATTATTAACTGTATAAGGAGGCTGTGTGGTCCAGAGGTTAAAAAAGGGCTTGTAACCAGGAGGTCCCCGGTTCAAATCCCACCTCAGCCACTGACTCATTGTGTGACCCTGCAAGTCACTTAACCTCCTTGTGTTCCATCTTTCGGGTGAGACGTAGTTGTAAGTGACTTGGCAGCTGATGCATAGTTCACACACCCTAGTCTCTGTAAGTAACCTTGGATAAAGGTGTCTGCTAAATAAACAAATAATAATAATAAGTCTGAATTTTATGCAATATTTTCTAATGAAGGTTTAGCGGGGCTTTAAAAGGATGAGTGAAATTTACGGAGACAACAATGGAATAATACATTGGTTCAGATCACTGGTTTTGATTAATAAATTACAAAAAAAAAAACACTGAAAACTAGTACAGAATACAAAAGGTTCTTTCAAATAATGACCTTTTAGGCCATTTGGAAATGTAATTTTAACAGAAGCTTCCACCTGAAATCAGCTTATAAGGTCACAGCCTTCTTATATAACTTCAAATAGTTTTGAAACCTTATGAGGCATCCTCTTTAAATGATGTCATTTTGCAAGAAGCTTCTGTGTTCAACGGCTAATTAGATGTGGTCTATTTTCAGATCCGTTGTAATCCAATCTCTGGCAAATGAATGGGGTTTGCAAGTTTGAGATGAACAAATCTCTTCATCTGCTTTACTACCTGCAGAACTAACTGGTTAGATCGACCTGTAGTCACATTAAGAATCAAAACCCAGGTCTCACAAAGGGTTTTCAATGAAGAATTAAATACTTTACTCCAGAAGATGAATGGTTTATTATGGGAAAACTGAAAAAAAACCAGAACCCTGAGGAACCTAAGGATACATTTTTTCACCACATCTGAATCCAAGTAATATGTTCAGAACCCCATATGCACCCACTCATACAATAATGACATAACCCCTTCACAGGATAATAAAAATTCTGCATTGCACAGTGACGTGTGCTAACACTGTGTGGTAATGTATTATATAACACTGCCAGCTGATCCATGTCATAGCAAACCTGTCATTTAAAATGTAGGAGTTCCTTAAGTATAACATGAAGTTACATTTATGTTCATACAAATATTAGTAATTTCATAAACATAACCTACAATCCCAACAAGCTGCTGTCTAGTAATCTTCAACCAACAGATTAGAAATGTTTACAAGATCAGTGTCTGTGAAACCAGCCGTGTGTATATTAGTGCTATTAAGGTTCTATGACATCAGCTATATCAGTTTTACCTAGTACAGTATTTCATGTTAGAAATCTTTCAATTTTTGACATTTTTTCGTTACGTATATGGAAAAGTACAAAGCGGTATGTAATTCAATAAATTAATGAAATTTGTTAATCCTATAGGGTGATGCAAAACCTTTGGCAATAGCTGTACATCTCATAAGACTGGTTAAGAAATGCACTCACCTTGTACAGACATGTATCAATGATCTGAGAGCACACTTCCTTCAGATCACTGCAAACCTGGAGCCGGTTCGTAACGAAGGCGCACAGACCCTCGTTACTGATGATGTCCCAGACTCCATCGCAGGCCAGCACCAAAAACTCATCCCCTGGGGAGCGGGCCACCTCATACACCTCTGGCTCGGGAGAAACCAACTGCTCGGTGGGGGGGCGCCACTCCACCTCCTTGAAATCGAAATCGCCCAGTGCCCGGGACACAGCCAGCGAGCCATTCACCCTCTGCAGGGTCACCGTCCCGCCTGCGTTCTGAATCCTCTCCCTCTCCCGAGGGTTAAACGGCTTGTGATCTTCGGTGTAGAAGCACACCTCTCCGTCGCGGCACAGAACCGCCCGGGAATCGCCGCAGTTGATGAAATAAATATGCCCGGGTGAAAGCATGACGGCCACGGCAGTCGAACCACTGTTGTCCCAGCCCCGGTATCTCGTCAGGCGGTGCATGTAGCTGTCGATGGTCAGAAAGCCTTCCCGGATGCTTTCCTTCACTGTCTCCGGGTCCCCCCCTTGCTTCACTCCTCCGGTTTTTAAGATGTGCTCCAGTAAGTGGTGGGAGCAGTATTGGGCCACTTTGGAGCCAGCGTGCCCGTCGTAAACGGCAAAGAAGCACCAGTCGGACAGCTCTCCTGGCAGCTCAGCTACACACGATTGGGCATCCTCCATATGTGCCCTCCAGCCTTGCATGCTGGCCAGGGCATAGCGCAGCCCCCCATGAGTGCCCCCCTCTCCAGTCTCCTTGTCCAGCACCGGCTGGTCCAAGTAGACGCGGGTCAGCCCCTCCTCCTCTTCGGGTCCTCCCTTGAAGAAGAAGGACACCATCTTCTCTGTCTCCCGGGCCAGCAGCCTCACGAAGGAGGTCATCTGGGGCATCTTGCTGTCCCACTGTGAGTTGTCTGCCCCCCTGCACTTCATCAGTTTGGCTTTCTGTTTTCCTTCTTAATTTATTCCGATGATTTCTTTCTGTCTGCTTTTCTGCCTCTCCTTTTTGCTCACACTCTATTTATTTCCTCCTCTAAATTCAGTAAAGCATCATGATTGTTAACAAAAACGGTTCACAAGTTCTAATGTCATATATTTATACTGTAATTACATTTACACACAAGAATCACAATGGATCAACCTACTTTTTTTTCTATTCTCTGCTATGTCCAGCTATTCCCTCTATCAGTTGGTAGTCGGTCTGACAGTTGTACTTTGCAATTCTAAAGCAAGAGTACCCAAAGGTATGATCGCCTTCTTTCCCTATCTTCTTTGTCACTATAAAGGTGGCTTGGCTCTCTGTCTTTCTCTTTTTATCTCAGTTCTTAGTTCAAAAGCCTCTTTTTCTGTCTGTCTCCCCTCTCCTCTCTTACCTGCGTACTTCTCAGACTCCCTCCTGGATCACACCTGCTTTGCTGTGATTGGATGCTCTCTTTCTGGCCCAGTCTATCTTTAGCCCTCGCTCTCTATCTCTCCCTCCATCCCTCCCTCCTGTTTTGTTCTTGTTAATCTGTGGCCTCATTAATACCTGAAGATTAAGAGAGTCTTCCAACACACTTGAGCCCTGGAGTGTGCAGCTATTCTCACCAGCCTTCTTTGATTATTTTTAATGGATGTGTTTGTCTGTTTGTGAGGTCACGCTTTTGTTTACCATATCGTAACAATTTTATTTCCATCTGGTCCTTCAGCTACAAGCACCCAGGGCTCTTTAGAAAAACAGTATAAATCGAGCAATAGAAAAGTGTTCTGCTGGCGGCAAATTGTATCCATTTTAAATTTAACAATAGCATTGTTTTCTTTTTCTTTTATTGATTTGTAATGTAATTTTAATCATTTAGGTCAGATTAATCGTTGTCCTTACAGTAGCGGCACAAACGATATACAGGTTTCTGTCTAAGGTCTGCCAAGGACAAAACAGCATTGAATATTGTACCAGTCTTGGCAGTCATATTTTTTGGGGGGTAAAGTAAAGAAGAAATGCACCACCCAGTCATTCAGCATTGTTGGTAAATTGATTAAAATCTATTCCGCTATAGCAAGATATTTAGTAAGTAAAGGGTCTGAGTGAGGGAACATGGGCAATACAATCCCCACTCCTAATCTTGTTGGAAATCATTTGTTGTTGCCATAATTTGTGCCGGTACTGTATATGTACATATGATGTAGATAGAATGTAAATAAATATTATTATTATTATTATTATTATTATTATTATTATTATTATTATTATTATTATTATTATTATTATTATTAATTTCTTAGCAGACACCCTTCTCCAGGACGACTTACAGTTATTACAAAATATCACAATACAAAGTTCACCTTACAAAATATCACAGTACGGTTAAGAGCAGTTATAAAGTACAATAAAATCAGTAGAAAATAAGATCAAATTCAAATAAGAGCAAAGTAAAGAATACAGTAAATAATTACATTTAAATAGTTACATATCGATGGAAGACAGTGAAATAAATAAATACATAAAGAGAACAAAGATCTGTCCAACCTAGGCTGCCATACCCCTCCGCCTTCCCATCTGCCCTTCTATATACCCCCTCTCTCTCTACACCCCCCCTCCCCCCACCCCACGCTCACTCACAACAAAGTGCTTGCAGCCTGGCAATTAAATAGACAGTGAAACAGAGAGACCGAGACAAGAAAGAAAGTAGGAGCGATACAGAGAGAAAGGAGAGGACCTGACAGGGAGGGAGGGAGTGGAAGAGGGAAACGGGGGTTAGGAGAGAGCTGGTAGCAGCAGCAGCAATAGGAGCTGGTCAGGGACTCCAGTTGCAATGGGCCCCGATGGTGCTGAATGGAGCATGGGCCAGGTTTTAGGGTTTGCCCGCTGCAGTATGTATTGATCTCGTTGTTACACATTTTGCTCTGTTTGTGTGGGTAGCCACCCTGTCTTTGTACGAATGAAGAAAAATATGGGAGGATGAATGGAGCCACCTATCACTGTATCCATCCGGTGTATGTATGTATGTATGTATGTATGTATGTATGTATCTGTACTGGATATATGTAGTAGGTATGTACATATTTGCGTATGTTTAAATGTAGTACCTGTATATATGTAACAACATATGTATAGCATTATATGTTTGAAAGCATGTATGCATGTGTTTATGTGTATATCAAAATAGCTTTCTATTTAAATATGTATAGATATGGATGTAAGTATATGAATAGCACTAAAAAAAGCCATTTAGTAATTAAATTAGATAAACATTTTAACAAATTAGTCTTTATCTATACATCAATTCATAATATACATATGTGCTGCATATGCTACATAAATACATATGTATGTCAGCATACAGGCATATACAGTACGTATCTCTGTCACATTTTCTTGTGAGATGTCTTTGTGTTCCCATTGACAAAGGGTGCTTATATATTTATCATAATTTCCTATAGATTATACAGAACCTCTGCAGCTGCACATTACTGAAGGCATATGATAACCATCTCTCACAGCTTGGTCTTAGAACCTGATGAAGTCAATACAGTCAAAGAACAAAGCCAATCCTTCCTTATATACATGTGTGTGTGTGCATGCGTATGTGCGTGTGTGTGTGTGTGTGTGCATGCGTGTGTGTGTGTGTGCATGTGTGTGTGTGTGTGTGCGTGTGAGAGTCTGAACACAAAGCAGTTTTCTCCAGTCTGTGACATACTCCAGTGAAAAGGGTAACAATTACTGTTCCAATAGAAGTCAGCTTAGGAGCTTAAGAGAATTTAAAGGTGTGGTTGAAAAAATACACCCTATAGAATTCACAGATTTTGCTTCATAAAGTCGAATGAAACCTGCTGAATAATGTTTTGTTAACATATTGAATTGCATTCTGCTTTGTAGTTTTCCATATACTTAACAAAAAACTGACAAAAATTGAGAAATGTGACATTTCAAAATCTAACATGAAATACTGTACTACTATTATGGCTTGAGGTAGACTTTTCCGATATCATTCTATAGTGTCTGTGATCACACGATGTTAAACCAGATATCTAAATTATGTTCATATATAAGTGACCATGTTACTTACAGGGGAAAGGTCAGTATGACTCCAAGCAGCAGGATTCAGGGCAGATAAAAGCAAACATTTCACAGACCACAGAAAGACCACCACCACTGATCTTTAGACTATATATATAAGTATGTAAAAAAAAACAGGACACACGTAGATTAATTTTATGTACAATTAATTTAGAACAAATTATATATTACTAAAGAGGGAAACAAGTGCAATAGTTTTGTTTTAGATGAGTTTGTTTAGCTTCATACAACTATATGCTACAGTATATTTCAACTGAATATATTGGTTTAATTAATGCTGTTTTTAGTACTGTAATTCTATTATTATTTTTAAATGACCTGGTTTCTATATTTATTTGTATAAACTTAAGTATTGTTCTGTAATAACTATTTTATGGTATTGTTTATTTGAATATTATATATATAAAGGAAGCTAAAACCAGACATTTGCTGTATCAAACCCCAAGTCTCCCCTGGTGTGCCATGCAGTGGCCTGAACCGTAGTTTCCTGAAACCAAGTTCCAAGACACAAAGGGGCTTCGTGTTCCCTCAGCTTTAGTTTCCATAGTTACTAGCCATCCCATCATTAATATTGTCCCACTCTGATTGGTTACAGAGGAATCTGGTTCTATCTCCACCACACCTGACTCCACCCCTTCCAGCACTGAAGGTAAGTGACACCTAGACAACAAGAGAGAGATCTACAGCTCTGGCCAAAAGTTTTCATCACCTACAATTTTAGGATTGAGATAATTAAAAAAAAAATTGTGAACATAATTTAGATCTTTCATTTAACTTCATGTAATCAAAGAAACTACAAAATGATATCGCAAAAGTCTACTGGAAACCATAATAGTTGTACAGTATTTCATGTTAGATTTCGAAATGTCAGATTTTTCCAGTTTTTGTCCGTTTTCTGTTAAGTACATGGAAGACTACAAAGTGGTATCTAATTCAATATGTTAACATAATATTATTCAGCGGGTTTAATTTAAAAAAGCAAATTTAGTTAATTCTATAGAGTGATGCAAAACTTTTGGCCATAGCTGTACACAAGGTCAAATGTAGCCTAGTTGATCAATTCCCTGTCTTGAGGAGAAAAGCAACTCTGTTGATAACAGCATACTTTGTAGCTGTGCTCAGCAAAGTGTTCTCAAGAATGCTCACAATCTTAATTTAACCTTCGTTGACCCCTACGGGGGGTGGGGGGTGGGGGGGGAGTAATAATGTAAGACAATAGATTCTGAATTGAGCACGCTGTTGAATACGGTCTCCTTGTGTAAGACAATAGATTCTGAATTGAGCACGCTGTTGAATACGGTCTCCTTGTGTAAGACAATAGATTCTGAATTGAGCACGCTGTTGAATACGGTCTCCTTGTGTAAGACAATAGATTCTGAATTGAGCACGCTGTTGAATACCGTTTCCTTGTGTAAGACAATAGATTCTGAATTGAGCACGCTGTTGAATACGATCTCCTTGTTTTCCAGGCAGAGATGAAGAGTCAGATTTCCCTGAGCTGCAGACAGCTCGGGACTGGTCGAAGGATGAAGAGGAGGAGGAGGAGGTGGGGGGTGGGGGAGGCTGCCCGCTGGTTTGGGGGACCCCTTGCCAGAACTCCTGTGAGCTCACCTTCTCCTACATCACCTTCGCGGAACCGGAGGCCGGCCAATCACAACAGGACTCTGTGGGGGCGAGGAGGAGGCAGAGCCGGACGGCTGGACTGAGCAGGACTGACACAGCCGAGACTCTCCTCCCCGACACGACCAGGAGCTCTCCACTGGGGGATGACTCCTTTGCACAGTGGGATCCCGCTTTTTCCTTAGTGGAAGATTCCAAGACTTGGGAACAGGGTTTATCCGAGGACCTTCAGGGCACTCCTGAGTGGAGCTTGGAATACCATCTCCAGCCTGGGATTTCAGAGCCCTTGGGAGGACAGAGGGACAGAATTCCGGATGGACAGATTTCCGAGACGGAGGATGTCACTCCCAGGAGTTCAGTAATCCCTGGTAAGAGTCCCCCTAATCTACTAGAAAACATATTTATTTACAATATTTACAATGTTCACGGTTTTGGTCCAACTCTTGCGAGGGAGTCTCAGCCTTTGAGCGGTAAGTCCAAACAGGAGCCAGGCACAGACGAGTATGGCTCCTTGATTAAATCCACCAAGTCTGAACTGGCCCCCTTGGTCACAGAGAGTGCCCCTGGTTACATTGACAAACAAGTGTTCATAGGAAAGTTAGAGCTCCTTTTTCTGGTCTTCTCACTCCCTCATATTCCCCAAACAGAACTAACTCCCCAAGCTCACACAGTTCCCTATATGCTCCAGACTCAGACCCATCAATCGAGCAATAGCCAATCACTGTATTGAAGGAACCAGCAGGAGCACCTGTGTACCTGTGTGGCTGCCCTTACCAAGATGTCCACTGCAAACCCGGCCCTAGACCTGTGTCAGATCCATCTTGGTAAGGAAAGGGAAATTAGCCTCAATAGCAATAGCACCTCCCTATGTTGGAAGGCCAGACTTCACTCCTGCTAATAACCCTCACCTGACACAGGTGTGTTTCGTGGTTTCTTTTAAAATGGCATTTAATCTTCCCAAACTATTATATGTATAATTGTTTTTACATTCTGTATCACCCCTTTACAATCACAGCATACCTCTTTTAAAATTTCAGTTTTGCTTTTGCTGCTACAACAGAGCTTGAAGTGTGTATACCCTCCTAATGCTGAAAGTAGTAGCATTAACATTCTTATCTGGATCACAGAGTACAGTGGCAAGCAGGTGTAATGTGGGAGGGTACTTTTTCATTACAGCTGAAACTACATTTGGGAATGTAAACAAACTGGGCTGTCAACACGTTTTTTTTCTGAAATGTAGTATCCAGAAGACAAGGGAAAATTTAAATATGGGCCAAAATATGGAGAACCTGGATCAGCGCTCAATACGGGCTCATGGAAACAAGTTGAGATTCATTAATGAACAACATTTCCTCTGTCTGTTTGCAGAGTCGCTGCAGTCCAGCGCTGACCCCTACGTGACCTCAGATCCCACCACGCTACTCTTTACCACACTGCCAGGGGCGGGGCATCAGTACTCCCACCCCATTGGTCTACACAGTCAGGAAGAGCAAATCAGTGAGCAGTGGTACACAGCGTTAACCCAATCAGAGAGCCCGAAAGGAGGCATGCTCCTATCAGGTGAGTTCTCATAATCCTGTAATAAATATACACTGTGGCCGCTTCATTGGGACCTGTACCTAATATCTGTCTGGGACCCCTTTTCCCTTGACATGCAATGCGGGATAGACTCCACAAGGTGTTGGAAGATGTCTATTCAGTCATTAATATTTCACACACTTGGTGCAGAGAGGTAGAAAAAGGATTGCTATTATGCAAGTTACTCCCAAACATGCTCACTTGGATTGAGACTGGGGGTCAATCGGAGTTCATAGTTGCGATATAGGTAAATAAGTTATCTTAGCCTCACTCCATTCATTCAATGATATTCGTTCAATAAACACGCGTTCATTAACCTGGACTCCCAGGTGTTTAACAAGCTACACACAGGGCATGTGTTAGGGTTTGTGTGGGCATGCCAGGGTTTTGGGAAGGTATGCAGACAGACAAAAAGAGAATTCAAAATGAAAAATATATAAATGATTTTTGTCGAGAGTTCTCTAATACCTGGGTGGTAATAACTGACCCAAATTTCTTCAGAATTGTTGTCGAAAAGAAAGGAGATGAAAAGTCCTCAGGAGTTCATTTGGTCCAGTTTGTATTGACTAGATCTACTTTCTGCATACCTTAATGTTTGGGCATCAAACTTTGACTGATACACTTATCCCCTTTAACCGCAGGGATCGTATGCAGCCACTCTATCAGATCCCAATCACAGCACTGATGTAACAAGGTGGAGCACAAACCAGTGACCACACACACTGCAAACCATTGTGTTGCACAAGCCAGACTTGTCTGCTGTAACCTCGGGAGTCAGAATCTGTAATGGCAATGAGTCACACAACACTGCTCGTTACAAAATCAACAGCACTTCCATTGCTTTAAGACTACTGTCATTTGCGACAGTAGAACTCATATATATATGAGTCACAATTTATATTATTCGCAAAACACAGTGCAGCCCAATGTAGTGGGCATTGCTTTATTATCACAAGGCACAGCACACTTAAAAAGACAGCGGGATGTACAGTAAGCTATCGAAGGTCAGGTCTCCTAGCATTAGGCATTGTATTAGTCTGCGAGCCATTTAAAATCTACCTCTAAGCCTTTGAAAGTCTGACAAGTAGACTATTTGGCTTTCACAGACTTTGGTTTATCCTGCATTCAGTGTAAACACATGCACACACACACACACACACACACACACACACACACACACACACACACACACACACACACACACACACTCACTTGAATTATTTCACATTATTCACAGGATACATTAGTCCAGACCCTCTTGGGGCCTAAGGCCTAGTATTGATCTACAGGACAGAAGCCTGAGTGCAGTGCTCTTCCTGGTCTCCATGACGACGGCTCCCCTGGGCCTGAGGAATGAAGGTAATTAGAAGGAGCAGATACAGCCCGTCTGAAGCTTCTCCCAACGTCAGCAATTTACTGGAGAATCAACAAGGCAGCTGGGCTCAAACCTTATTGAGAGCGCCAGGCCATACTGACAGCTCTAAATAAAATTGCATAAACCAAATGAATAAGTAATATCACAGCCAGTCCTTCTGCGTGTGTAGTAAATAGACCATACTGACAGCTCTAATAAGACATTGCCAAAGAGCAGCATTTTATAGATTTTTTCCCAAAGTAGGGTTCTGGTAAATGTTTAGTTCACAAATGTATATAATATTTTCTGTACTGTCATTCTTAATGTTTTTTTTTTTGGTTTCTCTCACTTGTTGAACCACGTGGGGGAAAATAAACCACAGCATTGCTGCAGCCTGATATGCATTCATATTTCAAATACTGACAAGGGAATTAGTTGATAGCAACAGTCTTGTATTATATCATATCAAATGCTAGAGCTGAGAGCCTGCGAGTGAGGGTGGAGGAGCGGCTTTCACAGCCTTGTAAAGGAGATCAAACAACCCACCCAGTCCAGGAAAAGGTCAACAGCAGGTGTGACCCTTCCCGTGATTGGTCAGTTATAATTAGGCCCGCTGGCTTTTTTTTCTGCTGACCAGGCTGGGAGGCTAGAAAAAGCACACAGGGTTTTGAACGTTAGGCTGTGAGGGCGCAGAAGGGACTCGCCAGCCAATATGGCAAACAAAGGTGAGGCTTGATGTTGTTGTTGTTGTCGCTGAGCTGTGAAAATAATTTGTCGGAGGAGAGGCTCTTAAACTTTGTTTTGAGAATAATGGCAGAAATGTACTCCAGATCCATTTTTGAAATGCAAACCCCTGAATACAGAAACAGCCTTTAATATAGTAACCTGTTATAGAACCTTATGTGTTATTTCAGTGTTGCGAGTCTATAGGTAAACCTATGAGCTCTTTTGTTCCTATACAATTTCCCATTCTGAATAATATGTGATTTATTTGGTTTCTAGGATTCATATCCTATATAAGCGAATACTGTAGGAATATTAAAGGGGTGTCTTGTCTATATGATAATAGCAGTCTTTTACACAATGTTTGTATAGATATGACTATACTGTGTTATATTAGTGACTGATTCGTTTCGTTGGAGACGCAAATGTGCAACTGGCTTTGTTTTAAATCCAAATATAAGACATCAAAATTAAATAAAAATGACAGTCTTCCTTGCTTGTGAAACATCTTCGACTTTGGTGCAGATTCTATCCACTCAGAAAGCTGTTTTATTCACTCAACATGTCCTGTAGCTGTTGCTTAATTATATCAGCACACAATGTAGTAAGATTTATTGGGCTGAGTTTATATATAAGTCATATTGGATGAATCACGGTATAGTTCTATATTGGTATTTTTATAACCATATGGGATATGTATGAATGTATTTATCAATATATCTGAATATATTTTGTGATTTAACAACCTATTCAAGGAATAGGAAGAGTATTACATTATATTACTGACTATAAAATCAGATAGCAAAATGGAGACCTGCTATTAAAATTTTAGCTCTAGTTTTCCAAATTGCTCAAATATACACAGTGGTTAATATACTTGTCCATCCTGCTCTTTGCAATGCTTTTTCATGGTTTCACTGTGGATTACTACACTGCACAATGTTTCAATCACACATCAGTAGACTTTAGAAAGGAGTGTTTACTGCTGTTGTTTCTCTACCTGTTGGGTAAGTGTTGCCAATGATGCACTGCTGCTGTTGTTGTTTTTTTTGCCCGCTAAGAATCGTGTTTGATTCCCTTGACCTCCAATGCCAATGCAGTGGTAATTATTATTATTATTTGTTTATTTGGCAGACACCTTAGACTTACAGAGACTATGGTGTGTGAACCATGCATCAGCTGCAGAGTCACTTACAACAATGTCTCACCTGAAAGATGGTGCACAAGGAGGTTAAGTGACTTGCTCAGGGTCACACACAGTGAGTCAGTGAGTGAGCTGGGAGCTGCAAGCCCTTTTCTTTAACCACTGGACCTCACACCTCCAGTGGCAGTTTAAATGTAGCCATTGACTACGTTTCCAATGAAAATAGGGTTTGCATGCTATGACTGTTGCGCAATTATTCCTGAAAGAAAAATTCATTCAGGTGGGGATGGCAGAGTTGAAAGGTCATATTGTCACATGACTTGAATGAAATGAGGAAGACTGTTCAGTCCTGGCACTTAGGATTCTCCAGACAAGCCTCAAGCAGCTTAAAACCAGGCAAAGGCAGATTTAAAGCGACCAAGCACCCACAGAGTCAAATAGTTGAGGTAATATTTTAAACAGTTAGATCAGCCATCACTTAAAAAAAAATCGATATATTTATAAGTCATGTATTTGCTCTATTTGAGAACGTACTGTTTCTGCATTACATTTTTAAAATGCCATTTATATGGCATTTTAACACTTCACAATGACCTCACAGTCACTTCACAATGACCTCACAATCACTTCACAATGACCTCACAATCACTTCTCAATGACCTCAATCACTTCACAATCACTTCACAATCACTTCACAATCACGGGACGTGCAATTAGTCAGCTACCGTTTCCTGAGGTCGACTGTCGCTTTCTATATAACTAGACGACTATTCAGTGCCACCCCTTATGCAAGCTGCACACCCTTTAAGTTCAATACAATTGAATGAGCTGTTAGCAAGATAGAGCTAAAGTGGATGAGCAACATATTTCACGGCATTCCTGTCAGCTGGGTTAGTCCTCCCCATCGGGGGATACTAAGTTCTGAACGGTTTGGCTTGGCGATCAATAACTCAGGAAGGCATTGAGATGATTCTAGACCGACTCTTTGACAAAGACCTGTAAGGCGCTTTACGAGTGTCTTCAAGGGGGCAATAAAACAGAGTGCAGCTATTTTAAAACTCAGTGCTGCGCTGTTTATCACATGATTTATATTTGAGCAATCCTGTGTCCCATGCTGTCTAAAACATGGTTTAGCCAGGCTGTATTTCAGAACACCTTGTAGAAAAAATATGTGATCTGTTTGTTGCTAGTTTATGTAGCAATCTTGTTTTTTGTCATTCGAAACCAAGGGATTTAATGTAGACCTATAATTGCAAATTCTAGTGGGGTACTTGCAAGCTTTTCTGAGTTACAGAGAGATTTGTTGTTCATAATTTACTCAATCTAATGGATGGAACATATTTAAAAAAACATAACTTCTTGTCTCATTCAGGTCAGACTCTAGGCATGCAAACAGAACTGCTCCTTCACCCCCTAAGAGAAAGGGTGCTCCCTCCAGTCCAGGGTGGGCTTGAGGCATGGAGGCTGAATTGCTCCCTCACCCCCTAAGAGAAAGGGTGCTCCCTCCAGTCCAGGGTGGGCTTGAGGCATGGAGGCTGAATTGCTCCTTCACCCCCTAAGAGGAAGGGTGCTCCCTCCAGTCCAGGGTGGGCTTGAGGCATGGAGGCTGAATTACTCCCTCACTCTGCTCAGTTCAATACAAACAGGAAACTTTATTCCCATGCACAGGGAGCAGTTTCTGATGGGTATGTCAAGCTTTGGCTAGCAGTGAATTCTGTGGTAGGAAGTGCTGTAATGTGAGACTGGAGCTGAGGAGAGAGAGTGGGGGGAGTGAGGGGGGGCAGTGTGAGGTGTTGGAGCAGCTGGATAGGGGGGAAGGAACAGGACGTCTCTCTGGGGCCCCTCTCCAAACTCACTTTCCCTCCCTCTCTACGAAAGTTCTGGCTAAACTTACTGCATGCTTCATAGTTTTACCCAGAATCCCAAGACAAACTGGGTGCCCTACAGTAGCATTTGCTATTGCCCTAGGAACCCTTTCTCCTGCATAGCATCAGCACAGGGGGTTTTATTCAAAGGGTAAGAAGGCTCAAGTGTCCACTCAAGGGGGCTCCTATCTGTGTCTAGTGTTGGAAAGACACTGCAGGCATTTTAGCTTTAAACCCTGAAGGCCCATAGACAAGGCAGTCTTTGACATCTTGAGTTTTAAACAAAGAACTAACGCCTCGTTACTGCGATAAACATTGAACTGATTTGCAGGCCATGCTTTCAGACACTTTCTTGGTCCTTTCATTTGGAGAATGATATTGTCCCCACCCCTTCAGAGCGTGAGTGACAGACTTTACAGCCAGTAAGAATCTTGACCCTGCTGCTGTGAAATGAATTACAAGTGAAACAGATTTGCTCATAGGAAGACAAGCAAACTAAGTACTTTCTTTTACCTAGTGTGTCATGTTTTAAAATGTACATAGATCTTTACAATATCATATGTTTCTTTGAAAGCTGCACAGTTGACACCTGGATAGTGAAGTATTTTGTTAGCTGAAGCCATTTTAAAAGCAGGTAAACTTGTAATAGGGACATGGTGTGCTAAGATGGGACTAGCCTTAATAGACCTGCTATCTCATTCCTAACTTTTCTCGTGTTGGTGGCTTTCTCTCGTTAAACCTCGTTGTCCCTCTCCTGTTCTGTCTCTCTCCCAGTGGTCTCAGAGCTCATCTACTGGAAGGACTCCAAGCGGACGGGCGCTGTGTTCACCGGCCTGGTGGTGGCGCTCATCTCCCTGTCTCAGCTCAGCATCATCAGTGTCATCTCCAACCTGGCCTTCCTCCTCATGTGTGTCACCCTGGGCATGCAGCTCTACACCAAGATCCTGCAGGTCTTGAACAAGTCTGATGGAGCCAGCCCCTTCCAGTGAGTCCCGCCCAGGATCAGAGCAGCTTCGTAAATATTATTCATTAAAACAGACTTTAAATAACTAACGAGTTAAAGCATTGTGAGGAGAGCTCTATATCACACTGAAAACTGTACATCCACTTGCTTACATGTATAGAAACCCTTCCAGACTAATTATTTTATTTCCCAAAGTTATATTAAGTGTGGTGGAAATGAAATTGCCCCATTGACTCATCGCCATGGACTCCCATTGTATTGTGTCAGGGATGTGATATTACGCGATTGTAGTACAATTTAGTATCTAAGAACATTTCTGTTGTTTTGTATAATCCTATGAAATGCCTTGCACTGTTTTTTATAAAGTGATTGTATAAAGCTTGTGTGTGTGTGTGTAGGAAGTACCTGGATATCGATATCAGCCTCTCTCAGAAGCAGACGCAGCACTATGTCGACAGGGTCATTGTAATGGGCACAGTGGCCGCCATTGAGCTGAGGAGACTTGCTCTCGTTGAGGACTTCATTGACTCCTTGAAGGTAGGAGAATCCATCTCTCTCTGTCAGTCCTGTCCTCCCCTCTACTTAATTCTTGCCTTCCAACTCTCTTCCCTCGCTCCATCTCTATCAATCTTTCCTCCCTCCTCCTCCTCATCCTCCTCCCTCTCGCTTCTCACTGTCCCTCCTCCTCTCATGTCTTTCTCTCACTTTCCCTCCCTCTGTGACATCAATTATGTATAAGAATATGCAGGTGACTTTATTAAACATGCCAGATATCGTTGAGTGTAATAAGCGTTGGCACCCAACGCTTATTACACCATAATTCAAGGTAACAGATTAAGAACAAGCATTTAATAAACTGTAACCACTTTTTAATAAAATTCAATGCAAAATACAACATTTCTAGTTATTTAACAAATAATATTTATCAAAAAAACAAACAAACTTATTTCATGACTAAAGTATTAGCTCCCCTGCTTTAGTATTTTGTGTCTCCTCCTTTTGCTTTTATTTGAGCTTTCAGATGTTTATGATAATTCTTAACCAGTATGTTACATCATATTGGTGAAATATGCACCCATTCTGTCTTGCATATTTCCTTCACCCCAGACAGATTAGATTTACAATGATGGCTACAGCTTTTTTCAGACCAGTCTGAAGCATTTCTATTGGATTGAGATCTGGTGATTCCAGAACTTTTAACTTGGTTTTCTTCAAGAATTCCAATGTTGACTTAGCCGTATGCTTTGGGTCGTTGTCGTGTTGGAAGATAAACTGTCTGCCAAACCTTTAGGTGACCACACAGTGTGTCAGAGAGTGTCTCTGTCAGACAGCTTTTCATCCTCCATGTACCCTTCAGTTTTCATGATGCTCCTGTATAATAAATAGATACACAATATGTTGGGCAAATGTAGAGGGTATTTAGTTCATGTAAATATATTTGTGTTTCCCTCTCCCCCTCCCAATTCTTCATTGCAGAGATGCTGTAAGTTAACCCCATGTGTGTGTTCTCAGTTTGCAGTTCTCATGTACTTGCTGACTTACATTGGAGCTGTGTTCAATGCCCTTACTCTCCTCATTATAGGTAAGATCATCTATTCTCACCACCTCAATGACTGGAGAGAGCTGGGATTCACAGTTGATTTGGTCTTCTCTCTTCAGTCGTTAGGCTGTAGTTTGTAATGAACTTTCAGAGCCCATTGTAATTAAACATAGCCCACTTTTCAATTACAATATCACGTAACATTTCATAGTGAGAGAACGAACACTAACTAGTAAACCCGGTTTCCAATTGATTACAACTTAGCCTATTTTTTTTTTTTTTTTTTTTACTATTCAATTATGGTCCAAACTGTGCAAAATACACGAATCTCAGAAATTGCAAAACTGTAGTTAGACCACTTTAATACTCTGGGGTCCTGTTGTGACACATGTCTCTCTTCTATTCCAGCTGTGATCTGTGTTTTCTCTCTGCCGCTGCTTTACAGACAACACCAGGTAACATCCTCTAATCAACTCACCATGCGTGCATGAGACGGAGCGTGTAGAGTCTATACCACAGAAGTACCAACCAACCAAGCCCCTACTGTCATCCAGCTAGCAAGTCAGATCTGTCTCATTTTGTACTGTCTTTCAATGGGGATATGCAGATTTTATATATTACAGAATGCAAGGATTCCATCTGCATATCAGTCAGTCACATGACGGTCAGCTGTTTTAAAAATTGTGTGCTGCAATGTTATTTTAGTTTCAGTTTATTCTCTTTGTGTCCACAGGCAGGGTCAGCACAGGTAAATCTGAATAGTGCAATACTAATACAAAGAGAGACCTGAGTAGACCATACTCAGTAAATAACAATACAACAATAAAATAATTCCAAACAATTACTATACATACAAAAATAATATGTGCGTGTATATATATATACACACATACACATACATGGACATAAAAAAACAATTATAAAAATGTTAAAAGAAATATATAAACACATAATTCCGGTTTCATTACAACTAAAACAAGTTCATCTCCAGTGTATTTGTTCCTTATGTGTGTGTGTGTGTGTGTGTGTGTGTGTGTGTGTGTGTGTGTGTGTGTGTGTGTGTGTGTGTGTTGCTGTGTAATGTGTGACTCAGCTGTCCTCTCTGTGTTTCAGGTGCAGATTGACAAGTATGTGGAGCTGGTCAGAGTACAGCTCAGTGACATCCGTGCAAAGTGAGTACCCAGCACCCTCTGGTGGCGCTCAGGGGAATAGCGAAATAGGAATTGGAAGCTTTGCATTGATGCGAGCTGGGAATTTGCATCAGGGTTTGATTAAGATGTAGGGCTGGATTCTCAAAGTTATTTACTTTAAATAAGGATCACGTTTGTTTTTAGAAAGAAAAAGAAAAAAAAAATCCTTGTTGCATATATACTTATTGTATCCAGCACCGGATTCTAGCGAATGGTACAAGGCAAGTGGACTTTACTAAAACCAGCACAATAAAATCTTAAAACCTGATTTTCCGCTCATTTCACTGTAATTTTATGGTACTCAGTAATGTTAATATGTGGCTCTGTAAACCACCCCACCTCGATTTAATACAGAGTGGAGCCACTGTTAAGATCTGCACTGTCCAGCCGTGTTGGCTAAAAGAGTCATACTGATTAGCCGGGGCTCTTAAAGAGCCGTGCTTAAAAATATATCACTGATGAAAACAAAGTTAGTAGCTTAATAGTAACTACAGCTCTGGCCAAATGTTTTGCATCACCTAGAATTTTAGGGTTGAGACATCATTTAAAAATAAAAAAGCTACATGAACATAATCTTTTATTTAGTAAAATGAGTTCATTCTATCCTTAGATTGGACACCATATTGTGAAGCTCAGTCAGTCATAAGGACCCTATAGCCACCCATTGGACAGCCCCTGGTTTAGATAGTTCAAATAGACCATCGTTTGTATTGGACATTTAGTTAGGATTTACTGAAATTAGATCCATGTTTTTATGTGATTTTTCCCCCTAATCCAGTTGAATATCCTTCTTTTCTAGGATCCAGGCGAAAATTCCAAGTGCCAAACCCAAGGAGGAGTGAGTCGGGTCAGAACACACAAAGTCTTTAATTAGAGATCCTCATTGTCAATTTTTATAGACCGTATAGAACTCCCAATCTAATTATGTGTCCTATCCACTGGGCTGCAGGGAGAGATGAATATAACGAACGACAGAAAAGATTCATAAAAAAAATGGTCCTCCTGAAAAGATCCTACA
The DNA here is from genome assembly GCF_902713425.1 of Acipenser ruthenus. Classification (NCBI taxonomy): domain Eukaryota; kingdom Metazoa; phylum Chordata; class Actinopteri; order Acipenseriformes; family Acipenseridae; genus Acipenser; species Acipenser ruthenus. The sequence goes on from NC_081218.1 coordinate 370,596, forward strand.
GCTAAATGTTCTGTAGACATTCTAAACAAAAATGGAAAGCAGCAAAACATTAGTGTAAAACCAAGAGAACACGTGTGAATAATCCTTCCTAATCCCTTTGAAAACCAACACATAGACGTTGTCCCGATGTTTAATCTATCCAAATACAATGTTATCGAAGTTATAAGGCCCTCAGTCTACACAGTAATCCCCCTCTCAATTTCTGGGGCACTATTCCCAAAGCTACAAAATGGCTTATTTCACTGTTTAAAGAAAGGTATTTCAGGATATTGCACCATTAAACATAGAATGCATTAAAGCAAAAAAAAAACATTTTGTGAAATATCCCCTTCTTCTTCTTATACTGGCCAGAGCGATCTTTAGTAGAAATATTTCTGATCTTTGATGCAACTGTTTTTTCTTTCTTTGAAGTCGTTTTAAAAATAAATTGTGCAGCTCAGTGCAGTGTGTTCAATCATTCACCGGAAGCAAACTAAACCGGCTGCCAGGTTCCTAATGCAGCGGAACAGGCAGCGCGTCAATAAGGCAAACGTCTGCTGTATTTATTTTTAAATGATAAAAAAAATGCATGTCTTATTCATGAGTGATTTTTTTCAAATCTGTTTTAATGAATAAAATATTGTTTGATACTTCTGAAACTTTCACAGGGTGTTTTTAAAGATGCCAACACTGTCATAGACTTAAAAACAGACTTTGATCATCAATTCTCTAAAGAATCTAATTTCAGTTTTCTCTAACAGAAATTTTGTACAAAAAAGCAACTTCAAAAACCACCCAATGCCCCTTGAAATCATGTACAAATACCCCTCCCCAGACTTCACCCCTTACCTACTAGTCCCTCTTCCATACAACCACCCCACTAAACAAACATAATTCATTAATACATTTATTTATTCATTACAATTTTTTTCCCCCTCTATTTAGTTTTGAATACCTGGGTGGAGTAATTCTTACCCCTTTCTGTATACTATGACCACTACATACTTTGTCCTCTCACTCCAGAGAAACTAGTGATGATAATGATAAATATGATCAAAGATTATCTCAAAGATTCAGCAGCAAAAGCATGGCTTGGTAACCAATTCTAGACTCTCTCTGTGAGAACAAACATGTCTCCTACTCTCTGTCTCTACTTAATTCCCAACCAAATCAAATAGATTCAACCTAAGAGAAAAAACGACACTGTCAGGTTGAAAATCATGACTACTTCACTTGAGATCTCAGTATGATATCAGTGTATTCCCCACATAAAACCAAAACCACACAGCAATGGCAACGCAATGGATTTGGATCCCATATTGCCCACTGGATTACCAGAAGTGTGTATTGTGTGGTCATACCACTGGGATTTCATTGATATTTCAAATACGAGACCATTGTGGTGTCTTACCAATTGCAGGCTCATCCCTTTGTAGCTTCCCTTGTGCTTCAGCCATTGTGTCCCCATTGAAGTGTCCCCAATGGGAACACAGCGGGAACACAAAGTCTTAATAAAGGATTCAAATCCAAATGGCATTCTTTTTGTATTGTTAACAAGTAAAAGACTACTTTTCAACAACTTGCAATAAATAAGTAGCCAAAAGAAAAGTGGGTGGCGTTTTTTTTTTTTCTTTCTGTAGCACTGTGTTAATTTCCAGTGATGAATTAGTCCTGCATACACTCAAGACATTGAAAAAGAAATGCATGGCATTGCCGTTGTTAACGTTCTTTTAGTAATTCAAAGTGTCAAATAGACTGAAGGCGGCACTGGCTTCTTGAGTCTTTTGAAAAAAAATCCATTACAGTTACAACTTAATTGAACAGAATTCTAACTACAGTAATGTCTTACTGGTAGGAGGCACTGTGGTCCAGTGGTTATAGTCCAGCGCTTGTAACCAGAAGGTCACCAGTTCAAATCCCATCTCTGCCACTGACCGGCTTTACTGTGTGACCCTGAGCAAGTCGCTTAACCTCCTTGTGCTCCGTCCTTCGGATGAGACGTTAAATCAATTCCCTATTTAAGTGACTGTATATAATGCACAGTTCACAGCCTACCTCTGTAAATCACTTTGTGATGGTGGTCCACTATGAAAGGGGCTATATAAAGATAGTATTATTACTTAAAAATATATATATATAAGTAGTTACTTCTCAGGCACAGTTGACATTTTACAGAGTACCTTTAGGGCAGAGACTATTGCGCATACCTGTGTTAACTTTAGACAAGTCATCCACAGTTTTTTTTTATGCAATAAATAAATATAAACACACCTCATGCTCGTTTCAAATTGCAGTAGCATGAAGTTCAAACGTAGGCTTTTAAAAATCAAAGGATGTTTTAATCTGTGAGTTTTTTTTTTAAAGTATAAATCAAGATAGGGGTCCCCAATATAGCCATCAGATCAACCACGATAAACTACTTTGTAGTGCAGTGCTGTGATAAAGCTAGGTAGGCGTATCAAGGAACAGCCCTTTGCATTGTGTGCCTTTGTTTAGCTAGCGTGCTGATAATTAGTATCAGATAGTCAGTTAGGATCTTACAGTGTGTGCTAAAGAAAATCGATTTTCTCAAGACAATAGGGACACGTTTCACGGAAACACGAGTAAAGGCATCGCCATTGAATGTAAATCAGCCAGCATCAGTCCAGGCTAAGACACTGGCTTTTATACTTTCTGTGGCTGTGTTTGCACAGCTAGTGGACAAAGCTTTTATATTGTACAAGGACAAAAGATTAGAAACCTCTGCTGGCTCATTCTCAAAATAAAAGTATTGTACGCTAGTATAATACATTTCCCCGGTGAGAAATTTCTAGGAGTCAACGCGGTCTCCTGTTATGGAGAATGCGAACCGCTATTCTGATATGATGCCACATAAAATAAATAAATAAATAAATAAATAAATAAATAAATAAAACCTTAAATATAAGTCCTATGTATTTTTCCTTTTGGGGGAGGGGGAAACCCACAGTAGCCAATAACTGGCCAATCTGGGCAACATAAGAGCAAGCCAGATGTTATCAATATGTTAACAATCTTCTTATCAGCAAGAAAATGATCGCCTCTTTATTTTGTAGCATCATCTTAACAACCTAAGACAACCTAATGAGGAGAAACCGATGGCGTGATCGATAAATACATTAGGAAGTACATTATGCTGAATAATGAATTGAACTCTTTAGCACAATCGAATCAATCAGGCAATCAAGATTTTCCTGCAGTTCATTGCAACACTAAACGTGTTTTTCTTTCCTGTATTCTGTATTACAGCTTCACTGAACAAGCTATCTGTAGGCTTAGTAAATCGAACACAAATGGAAACGTGTTTAATAATGGGTTCATCAGCTTTTTCAATTGCTTAAATGCGTTTGGCTTTTAATATCCAGAAGGGGGAAGACAGCCCTCTGCTGTAAAACGCCAAACACAGATGGTGTATTTTCCAGCTGCTAACTGCTTTGAACGACCGCTTGGTTTACTACTGCCAGTCTCTGTATTCCAAGTACGCTTTTTGGTTACTTTTCTTAATAATATATGTGTTGGCTTCACTGCACTACATTGATGAACTGGTGTATTACTGCAAGAAAAACATTACCAACGTATTTGAGTCTACGACAAAATGAATGGATTTTGCTACAGTAAATTGCTGCATCCAAAATACTGCAGTCTATTTGCAAGTATTTGGCACATCAGGATTAATGCTGTAGACACACTGTTAATGATGTGTTATTGGTAGCCTATCGTCTAGCATTGTGAATACACTTCATTTCTAATCAAAAGGGGCGCATAGGAACGTGTCTCTGGAATATACGCTTGACATTTTCTGTTTAAAAAAATATATACATTTATCTCATCATGATTTTCATTGTTTTCCTGTGGCGCCAGCAAATGACCAGGCGTTCAACGCGCGTTCAATTGCGCGTCGTTTTTATGACATACCCTGTTAAGAGGTGGCGATATATTTAAAGCATAATTGGCACACACTACATTCACCTCAAGGGCAAATGTGTGTGTGTGCGTGCATGCGTGCATGCGTGCGCGTTTGTTTGTGCGTGTGCGTGCGTGCGTGTGTGTGCATTTATTATCGATTTATTGATAAAGGGTAGCCGTAGAAGATATGTATTGGATTCTTTACAATACAGCGTGGCTATACTGCAAGAAAGACATAACAAAAACAAAAAAAAACAAGATTACTTTATCTAAAAATGATCTCCACTTTACAAATATTGATGGGACCCATAGCAATGTTTATATGTACAAGCATAATAATACAGAAATATAGTCTGCAAACAGTTCTTTGTAACACAATCCATTGTTGATCTCTAACTTGTTATAGATAAAACTTTAGATTTTTTTTTTAAGTGTAGCTGAATGGAATATCGTGTCACAGTTAATCTAAGAGATGCTGATTTAAAATCCATACAGATAACTGTAATCGATACGTAAACTATTTACTACAAATGGATAGCCTTTAGTCAAGTCTGCGTTGCCTATCATTTGTACTTTTTAATTCACCTGTTCTGTTATCCTGGATTAATTGTTTTTATATACGGTCAAAATTGCAACGTTTAATTGTTTTATTTTTTATTTTTTTGTTTATGTTATTTACATAAACACCACATTTATTTAAATGAACAACATAATAAATAAAATATTTTTTTTTGTGTTTTGTTAATATTAAAGTTATGCAGAAGTTGTCCGAGAGGGGGAGACATAGTCAAGGCATTCCTCCTGCGTTCTTTATATGGCTCCCCTTGGCACAGTCGAAGAAACCCCGACCAGTCCAAGACATAGTGTTCAATATAAATCCAATGTGTTCTAAATATAAGCATTGTGGGTTCCTAAATCTGATGCTTCACATTTCAAATCGTTGTGGATTTGCAGAAGGGTTTTTTTTTTATTATCCTCTAATGATTTATCATTGAGTGGTTTCACATTACATACTACAATATATATATATATATATATATATATATATATATATATATATATATATATATATATATATATATATTCAATAGTTGCATCAGACCTCAGCAAGAATGTTTTTTTTTTTGTTAAACTATATAATAATAATAATTAATGCCTATGTAGGTGAAACAAATCTATTTAAATCGACAATGATGACTTGCATTAAATAGTAATGTCTCTGACACTGTAACTAGTTTATACAGTATGTAATTTAAAAAAAAAAAAGTTCAATACGTCAGCTCTCAATTGGGGGGGGGGGGGGGGGCGGAGCAATCTGACTGGGGCGGAGACTGGGTTGTAATGAGTTCTATTCTCGAGCAGGGTCTCTGTGCATAATTGGAGCGGGGACTAGAGAACGTCTGCTTTTCAAAGGGCATTGTGTTGGAATTAAAAGGCGGGGACATGCAAATCACCAAGGGTCTTTAACGCAGAACTGCCAAAGAAAACAGCCAGAGAGCAAAGTTAGTTTGGGATAGGAGCAGTGACAGCACAAAAAAAAAAAATCGTGGAGGAATTTATTAAACCTTTTAATACAGCAACGCTTGCCTAGCAGACACTGCAGAGCTGTCTGAAAGTTTCTGAACCGTCTCCTATAGTATATTGATATATTATTTTGAGATTTATTTGTGCACATTATTAAAACAGCAAACATGCCACCTCAGAAGACCGTGGATTACGGACAGCATGTGGCTCCTCCGGTGCCGCCGCACAGCGGTAGAGAGACCGGGCACAGCATCGGACAGGAGCGGAGTGTGAAATGCGTATTGCTGGGAGATGGGGCTGTTGGGAAGACGAGTCTAGTTGTCAGCTATACCACGAATGGATACCCGACCAAGTACGTGCCCACTGCGTTTGACGACTTTTCAGGTAAGAATTATTATTTTGATCGTCTTGCATACATTAATAAAGAACGGGTTTGGGTGTAATTGGACACATTGCAGGACCCGAACCATAACTGAATGCACCATTTCTGTCACAGTATGAAACGGCTACTTGCACATGTTTAATTTTAAGGTGGACATTGCAGGGAAACACATGATTTAGATAACTAGTTAATGATATATTGCAGAACAGTAGCAGGTTTTATACACGGTCTTTTATTGAAACGGTGCATTATTAATTTTAACTAGTGTATAACAATTGTGGCTACCGTTTCCAGTAGCACATGCACATAGTTTTCAGTTCAAAGTTGATGCACGTAATTTTTTTTATTTTTTTTATACTTTCTTACGGTTTGACCTGCAACATTGTATCAGTCTTATGTTTTATTATGATTTACTTTGGAACTGAAAGGAAGTTTGTCTTGGCATGCTGCTAATCAAAAGCAGCCGCGCTGCGCGTCGCTGTTGAATCTCCTGGTAAATAAATAAACAGTGTGTAGAAAGACCCGGCAGAGGTGCGAGGCACAAACTCCAGACCCCTACCGAAGCACGCAGGCAGCTTTGGGGGTTATTGAATTGGCACAGCGCTAGGAGGGGGGAATAACTGGCCTAAACACCTGGATATAACAATATATTGAATAATAAAGTGGTAAATTGACAGTGCAGCGTGTGTTATAAAACATTGAAACAACAATTTTAGTTGCTTTTAGTCTTCTTTAATTAATTATTTTCTATGCATGCCTTCATAAGAAGCATAAACGGTGTAGTTGATGTCAAGTTGGCACACCTCGTTAAAATGCAACCCTTTCTTGTGGGAACTCCGATAAGCCTTTCAAACATTTAAACGCTGGCAAAAGTTTCGGTGCGATAGACAGGTGTACGTGTCTCTGTAATAATAATGAAATAAGAGACCGTCTCGTCTCCAACCTTAACCTCGGGCTCATTGTTTGAGACAACGCTCTTTTCCAGGAGTTCGTGGTTTCTTAGGAACACATGCAACTAGTCCTGTTTGGTTATCGTCATGCATTGTTTAAACACGTTATCCAATTTTCCATAGTGTTTAGTCAGATTTTCCATTTTTTCCAAAACCCGCCGCCAACTTACAAAAAAAAAGTCGATTAGAATTGAATGGAGCCTCAAAGTATTTCACAAAATAAAAGGCGTCCCACTTTACAACTGCAGCACTGTAACAGTCTGTGTTTTTTTTAATTTTTTTAATTTCAGCTGTGGTGCAAGTTGATGGAACTCCAGTGAGACTTCAGCTCCGAGACACTGCTGGGCAGGTAAGAATTATTTAGGGTGTAGTTCTTTTTAGCTGGGCCAGTCTCCTAACTCAGCTTGGGTCTGCAGTATTTAGAAGTCCATCTAATATGTCTGTAGTTGATAAACCAAGCTCCAATTCATCAATCTGAATGATATTTGTTTCCTGTTTAAACAAAAGTGAATAACTAGACAAATAAAGAGAACTGGAAAGGCATGCTTTTTATTTAACATGAATGGGTGTGCGCAATCCTTTAGGTGCAAACATTTCAACCTGAACTGTACGCAGACAAGCAGGGGCAAAGCTGTTAATGTACTGATATGAGCACACAGTTTAACTCTCTCTCCGCCCTGTCTCTCGCCTTTAGGATGAGTTTGACAAGCTGCGACACTTCTGCTACCCGCGTGCCGATGCCCTGCTGTTGTGTTTCAGCGTGGTGAGCCCTGCCTCCTTCCAGAACGTTTGGGAAAAGTGGGTGCCTGAAATCCGGCGCCACTGCCCCTTGGCACCAGTGGTCTTGGTGGGCACACAGTGTGACCTTCGCCAAGACGTGAAGGTGCTGATTGAACTGAACCGGCAACAGGAGAAACCGGTGCCCGAGAGCAACGCCAGGGCGCTGGCAGAGAAGATTGGAGCCATCTCCTACGTGGAGTGCTCAGCCCTGACACAGAAGAACCTGAAAGAGGTTTTCGACGCAGCGATATCGACCGGACTGAGTTTCTCCGAGCACCGGGCACGCAAAGAGAGGAAAATGAAAAACACAGCAGATAAAATGAAAACGCTCTCCAAATCTTGGTGGAAGAAATACGCTTGCCTGCAGTAACAATTGACTAAGTCTATTTCCTCATCCTATTCTTTCCCAGGTATCAACCTTCCAAGGCGATTTTTGACGCTCTCGGAAGTTGATATTGAAATTTGCATTGGGATCTATTTATTTTCCCAGCTGTACTATATTTATTTTCTGAAAACTATTTTTCTTTCTGGAAGAATGTCTTAGTTAAGTCCTGTGGATTTTCATTTAAGAAATCATTTTAATAAATACTTTTTAAAACATACTAAACAGAAGTGTAAAGCAGTGGTAACTTTTTTAAAGGGTTTAGATCTAACCAGGGCCTGGATTAAATCATAATTATGGCCGCGCAATGGTCATAAAATTGAAAATTGGTCGCTATAAAGTTTTCTGTGCATGAAAAACCAAGGCCCTGATTTGTTTATATGACATCAGAACCCAATAACATAGAGGGATGTTGAAATATGATCTAAATATTTATATATCTGCAATATATGCAACACAATTCAATACGTCAATGTATTGCGTATTTAAGGACCTGGTTTGATCAAAACATCCACCACAAATTGCAGTTGATAAAAGACTCTTGTCATTTTTTTTCCTCATTCTACTCCTGCTGCTGGCATACATTTGTATCTTATTGCTTCTCATTTTTTAGAAGCTTATATTTGTGTTTTAATCATATGGTTTATTGTGTGTCAGTGAGAGAAATGCACGATGTATGAGATACTGTTAAAGAATCCATTCTAACTGGGACCAGATCTTTGAATGGGGTATGATCTACCCAGTTAAACCATTCTATATTTACAATGCTGTAGATTAGTTCTACAGTTGAGTACAATTCAGGCTTTTAGTCTGGTGAGTTTCGTACCCTGCTGTGCATTATCTGTAGTGGGGAGAGCAATAATCGTGGTTCCTACTGTACTGTGTTGCCCAGAAACATTAACCGCAATATTTTCTAAGACTTGGAGGTGAAATGGTCTTGTTTGTTTGTTTGTTTGTTTGTGTGTTTGTTTCTTTTTAAATGTGATTCCTGTTTCATTCATGCCTCTGATGGGGACTGCGTTGAAGCAGTTTGCTTTGAATGGAATTGTGTCTTATGATTTTGAAATAAAACAAATAGTTAAAAAAAAATCAAAGTTCTGTTTCCTGGTGTTTTGTTCAAGCTTGTTTTATACTACAGGTAAAACTGGGAAGTGTTTTGGCTATTGGTTGGTTTAGGTTTTGTTCGAAGTGCAAGGGTAAAGGAAAATGTGAACGGTATAACAGAATTCCTCACAAGAACAATTAACCTTCCCTTCTGTATTCCCAGCTTATTGCCCCTTCTGCATTCTTGTACCTAAATCCGCAATAAAAGATCGAGTTTATACAAAGAGCTGGGGGCATTAATAACGGGACACACCACCCTTTGTCAGGTGCATTTGTCCCGGTTTCCATTAGTTGCTAGTGTAGCATTCCATGGATTAAGACATGGGTTTGTGGGACTTGGTGAGCTTGCATGGGAGGCTATGCTGGTTTTTCCACATATTTGGATCTGACAGATTACATGATTGAGAGTGGAGAGGCCAGCTCCTTGCACTGACTTCAGGGTGTTTTCTATTGTCCTGCAATCCACCTGTGCTGAAAATGATTTAGCTGTGTGTTGATTGCATGGGCGGCTTTGCAACGGGCTGACTTCTTTACATAATAAACATTTGGCAACTAGAAAAGGCCATTCGGCCGATTTAAGGCTCGTCCCTTGTTAACATACCATTCACCACGCAACTAATTTAAAAGCACAGAATCTAGTCTTTTTTTTTTTTTTTAGATCCTACTACTTCACCCGGTAGGCTGTCCCATGCATTTATAACTCACTGTGTAAAAAAAAAGTGCTTCCTACCTTCTGCTCTAAACTTACTTTCACTCAGCTTCCATCTATGCGCTCTTGAAGTAGGGTCTGGGATTAACTTTATCTATAGCATTTATGATTTTAAAGACTTCAATCAAGTCCCCTCCTTTCCCTTCTTTTTTCTAGGCTGAAGGGATTTAATTCATTTAAACTGGCCTCATGGCTCATGTCATGAAGTCCTGTGATCAGTCTACTTGCCCTTCTCTGCACTTTCTCGAGTGCAATGTAGAATGCAAACCAGACTGTCTTCTTGTGTTTGGTATTCACTTTCTTAATGTGTGTGTGTGTGTGTATAATGTGTTCTGTGGCTGCATCTAATCAAGCTTATTGATATTCTGAGAGTCAGATCTACACTCTCAGCAAAATGTAGTTACAGCTAATGGGTTCCAGTAGGGATGTGACTCATCTGGGACCAAAAAAAATGCTGAAAGACCATTTAACTGTGGTCACAGTCCCTTCTCAAATGTACCACTAACCTACGATGCAATGGCAGTAGTTCTGTAATCATGGGCAATGGTAACTATCACTGGTAGAATTGTACTACAGTTGGGTTTGTATATTTTGACATACTGAGGGTTTCATAAAGGTACAAACCAATATAACTGCTGGTAAGCCATTGCAGTGCCATATTATGTATAAGATACCAAAGAAGGCACTAGCCAACACGTTAGAGAAACAGGTTGGTCAACTTTGGTGGCTAGAACTGAGGGGTTGGGAACCAGAAGATCAGGCAAGGTTTAAATACACAGTTAAGAGCCAAAAACAAGTTTTGGCTAGAGTAAATGAATATAAATAGATACACTAAAGTGATTGAGGAGCATGGATAAAGAAAATTAAAATTGATTCAGTCCCCAAGTGACTTGGCTTGATTCACAGGGCATGCTACATTGACTTGATAGGGAGGAAAACTAGAAGGGGAGAGTTTGCCTCACTCTTCACACTTCAGAGGCCCCTACCAGTCAAGCGTCCTGACACAGCCAGGCAGGCGTGAGCCAGATTCATGGCTTAGGTTTGGCTGATGAAAAGAGGCCTTGTGGTTAGAGCTGAGGGACTGGGAGCAGGGAGAATCCCACAGTCCAGCCCCTGACTCATTGACATCAGGACGGGTATGTCACTTAACCTGAGTGTGCCTCACTCCCTCCACTTTAAAACTGATTCGAATCAAAGGCATTGCCTGTGTCGAGTTACTTTGAAAAACCCCATTCATCAATGGACCAGCTCTCCAGTTAATGAATCTCACCTGTGTAAGGGGACTGGGGGCCTACGTGAACTCCCCTTCATGGTGTGATTGATTACACTACAATAAAATGCACGCAAGGGGTGTTCCTGATTAAGGGGCCCTTTTACTATTAAATAAACGGCACTCTTGAACTGATTTTACTGCCAACTACCGTGCAGCTAACTGCCCTTAGTCTTGCATAACGCCAGGTTGTCCAGTTCCTTACCATAACATTGCCTCAAAGGCCCAAAAAAACATGTGAATAAATAAATAAAGTAATATAACCTTAAATTAATCTGAACAATCCCATTCAAGTTTTGCTGCAAGGTGACGTTAAGTTAATAGTGAACTAGAACACGTTGTTCCCAGATCGCGGACTTCAACTGCTTCCTGGCAAACCGAGTCACAGGATACAAGAACTGTGAGCTGGGAAAACATTAAAAAAAGTTACAGTGTTCTTCAATAGTTCATTATTAACAAGCCCTTCCCTTTCTTAATGATCTTCAACACCAATGCATTAGGACTAAAGCAGCAACGGTCTGTACAAAGGGGCAACAGCAGCTCAGAGGCAGCTACAAGGATATTGGTAAAAGGACTTCACAGTTAATCTTGTAGCATTTACATAATTTCTGGAATTTTAACAAACAATCTTTATAAAAAAAAGCAATTGCAGTTATTTGTTCTTGTTGAAAAATGCTTGTATTTAACATGTTTTTTTTGTATGATCTTCTATAAAGTGCAGGCTGTCAATGCCTTTGTCTGTGACTATAACAGTATCCCATTGATTCTGACTTTGATTATATGATTCTGGTTTGTCACTTTGTGAGTCAAACAAACTGTTTTAAAACCTGAAGACAAATGGTTAATTCTGACCTGCAGTCCACTGACTCACACTGTGTTTGGTTTACATTATCCACAGGTATAATGCTTCCCCGCCCAGTGCAAAACAAACATCCAGTTCTGCTACTAAAAAAACATTAATAACCAGAAGCGTGAACAGCAAGGCTTGGCAATAGGAACATTTAGTGGTCTTGGTTCTTACTGGTGTTCTGGTCTATAGAACTATCTGATACCAGTTTGACTTAATGGACTTTTCACATGAACGTATTTATACATCCTATTCATGACCAAAAAAACATACCGAAAGACTCTTTGGAGTTTCGAAATATTTAAATAGGTATATTTCTAAATTTACCAATCACCTTTCTCCTTGACTGTGGTTACAGACCCTTCTCCAACCTGCCACTAAACTGCACTACAATGACAGTACAATAGTTCTGTAATCATGGGCAGTGGTAACAAAGGGGCATCGACAATGGGACGAGACTGTCACTGGTAGAATTGTACTACAGTTGAGTTTGTATATTTTGACATACTGAGGGTTTCATAAAGGTACAAACCAATATAACTGCTGGTAAGCCATTGCAGTGCCATATTATGTATAAGATACTAAAGAAGGCACTAGCCAAAACCCTTGGTGTGGGCATGTTCTCCTGGTATACCCTGGTGTGGGCATGTTCTCCTGGTATACCCTGGTGTGGGCATGTTCTCCTGGTATACCCTGGTGTGGGCATGTTCTCCTGGTATACCCTGATGTGGGCATGTTCTCCTGGTATACCCTGGTGTGGGGCATGTTCTTCTGGTATACTATAATCAGTACAGTGATTGGATTGCTTAACCATTACTGGAAAGAATATTTTTCAAGGTGACCTAATCAGATCTTTCCATAAACCTTAGTAATGGGGCTCTGTGCAACTGTGCAAATAATTAAAATGATTGATTGCCAGATCAGGCGAGGCCAGGCTAATCACATTGTCTGACAGAAGTGGATGCAATGCGCTCATAGCTACTATCGAAATATGTCCGCCCCCCCTTCTATCTGAAGGAAATAACACGTGAAAAGCCAGGCTTGCAGAATGTTTTGTTTTGCTGTAATTTCCTCTTCTTTATTCTGCCTCCTACAGGCGAACTTTGAACCTCCAGCTTTGATGATTGTAATTGAGGAGATAAGAGGCGGCGTTCAAAAGGACTTGCGCTTTTAAAAGGCTGTTTGAAACTTGCACGGTGGACAAAGGTTGGCGTATGTTATCTGAGATCCCACGCAATGCAAACTCTACAGTTTGTTTGATTTGGACAGAACTTTGAGCACTGTATTTTTTAACCTCTCAGTCTTCCAAAGTTCCCCTTTGTAAAAACAACTCACTCATGATAACCGCAAGGTGTTGCAGGGCATGAACTATGAGGTCGAGTATAACGAAAAATATCTTTAATTTCATAATACAAGTGTTTAGAGATCAAATATAGCTTAACATTGCTGTTCATATATATATATATATATATATATATATATATATATATATATATATATATATATATATAAAATACAGAATTACCAGGCAGAGGCAGATTACATTTACGATGGTAGCCATTTGGGGTCCAGTCAGTTATTCATGAAATAACTACAGTACTCCAGAACATTCAATGAAGTTTATAAAACCATAAATATAACTATATCAAACTTCACACAAACCATAGGGTATTAAAAGTTAAGAACAGAAGAAACTGTTTTTTTTTATTTATTTTTTTTTAAATAGGGCAATGGTTTTCATCATGGTCAAGTACCCCCAAAAGCCCTGGTTTAGGTTTTATCCAGGAACTAAATATCTATTTGAAACATGCATTGTTTTCCAGTGCACATAAGACAGCCCCTGATAAACAACTCCCTTGACGGTTGGGGGTACTGAAGGTGTCTGGGGAGTCTTACATGTAGTAGTATCCTAACATATTTAATACACTTTTATCACAAACTCAGTCTCTACATAAATTAGACGTACTGTATAATTCATGTTGCAGATTCGTTCTAGAGTATTCCCCTTTGATGCATCATTGTCACATGTACATACAATTAGCTTTTTCACAGAACCATTCATGGTATCTTAATAGTGTTTTTCAGACCTCTCTGTGAAAGGACTGTTTTGTTGCTTTGCCGTCCTTCCCTATTCTTTAACACGACTTTTAAATATTGCTGCTTCATGCTTTGCTGCTTCATGCTTTGCTGCTTCATGCTTTGCTGCTTCATGCTTTGTTGCTTCACGCTTTGCTGCTTCATGCTTTGCTGCTTCATGCTTTGCTGCTTCCCTGTGCTTCTAACATGCTTTTTACTGTGCTTTTAACACTGCGCTTAAATGCTTTCTCCATGGTTTACCCCACTAAAGTTGTACAAAAGACAAGCACAGGGTTCCAGCTCCCTTTCCCATTCTCTCGGTCACCGGTCTATTGTAGAGGATTGAACCCGTGACCTCTGTAGCCCCTCCCCCGACGCTATGCAGTGTCCATGCGTCACAAAGAGAGCGAATGAGCTTGTTCCCAGGACAAGCACCTGAAACGTCTCGTTAACAGAGGGGGCCTAATGAGCTCTTTTGAAGCGAATGGAGGAGATGGCTTCTCTGGACCACTGAACTGGCAAGTGAGGCTTGTATCCCAGAAACAGAACATGATCCATCAACGCTTTCCAATAAACGGTGACGGCTAAACCAAGATAAACCACGATGCTGTCCTTGTGTGCTGATGTTTTCACTTTCCAACATGTCAAACCGTCTGATAAACACAAGTCGTGGGGACAATGGTCAAATCAAAGCTGTAGGAAAGCATTGAGAAAGCATGGTTAAGCATGGAAATCCCATACCATAAGCATTTCTTTTTGCTAACTATTGTGGGCTTATTCATAAAGCTTTAACTCATGAGTTATTTAAATACATTTTTTTTTTAGGGTCCTTGTTCAAAATGTGGACCCTTTACACTGTCCGTGTCAATCTGTCTGTCTGTATCATCCTTGATGAAAATTGAATTTTAACAAACGTTCTTCAAACTTTGATCACAGATTCCTAGTCTCCAATGACCTTTTGCATTGGATTTGGGTATAATTTGTTGCTGAATTGATCAAAAATATTACAAATGTGATTATGAAGACCCTCGGTATGTGTTTGTACTGGTTTTATGAAACAAAAATGTAAACTGTTGTTAAATAAACTAATAGTCTAGAACAGTTTCATAAATGACAACATTTGTATCCGTAATACCAGTGCTTACATATACTGTGATGACTTGCTCTAATTTTGTTAAATTTAAAAGCCTAATTGTAATGTACCAAATGAATACAGCTTGTGTTCTGATTTGGGGTTATGTTTCTGATTCCTTTTATATTTTAGAAAATGTTCTCAGCTGTTGCTTGCCTTGTTTAATATGCTTCAGTATTACAGATATATTTGCAGTGTATCAAACAGTTCCTTCAGGATAAAAGATTTGGTGTTTTTGCACTGGTGCAATGGCTACCATACTGTGAGGTTTCATTTCCATGCAGCAACATCTTGCTTGGTTGAAATCCTGTTGGATTTCAGATGCTAAACAGAACACAGTCTGGTCAGTAGAAGGATGGTGAACCTCTACAGAGGCCCAGCTGTGTTATAGGGAGGAAGTGTGGTTAAGTGAAGCTCCAGTCTACTTTCCACACTTTTAAAGATCCCCGTGGAGCTACTTTGAAGAGCTGGGGCATGAACCCCTGCGTCCGGTCTAAATCTTTTTGCTTATTTAAGCCTGTGAAAATGTCTCCTCTGATTTTTCTTCCTGGCTCCAGGAAGTGGAACAGAAACAAATTATAAGATTCCCCTTTCTCTCCTCCACAGAGCAGAGGGAGGCAACTCTATTCAACACTGCAGAGCGCTCTAGTAGTGTAGGAAAGAGAACTCCACTCAACACTGCAGAGTGCTCTAGTAGTGTAGGAAAGAGAACTCCACTCAACACTGCAGAGTGCTCTAGTAGTGTAGGAAAGAGAACTCCACTCAACACTGCAGAGTGCTCTAGTAGTGTAGGAAAGAGAACTCCACTCAACACTGCAGAGTGCTCTAGTAGTGTAGGAAAGAGAACTCCACTCAACACTGCAGAGCGCTCTAGTAGTGTAGGAAAGAGAACTCCACTCAACACTGCAGAGCGCTCTAGTAGTGTAGGAAAGAGAACTCCACTCAACACTGCAGAGCGCTCTAGTAGTGTAGGAAAGAGAACTCCACTCAACACTGCAGAGCGCTCTAGTAGTGTAGGAAAGAGAACTCCACTCAACACTGCAGAGCGCTCTAGTAGTACAGGAAAGAGAACTCCACTCAACACTGCAGAGCGCTCTAGTAGTGTAGGAAAGAGAACTCCACTCAACACTGCAGAGCGCTCTAGTAGTGTAGGAAAGAGAACTCCACTCAACACTGCAGAGCGCTCTAGTAGTATAGGAAAGAGAACTCCACTCAACACTGCAGAGCGCTCTAGTAGTATAGGAAAGAGAACTCCACTCAACACTGCAGAGCGCTCTAGTAGTATAGGAAAGAGAACTCCACTCAACACTGCAGAGCGCTCTAGCAGTATAGGAAAGAGAACTCCACTCAACACTGCAGAGCGCTCTAGTAGTGTAGGAAAGAGAACTCCACTCAACACTGCAGAGCGCTCTAGTAGTATAGGAAAGAGAACTCCACTCAACACTGCAGAGCGCTCTAGTAGTATAGGAAAGAGAACTCCACTCAGCACTGCAGAGCGCTCTAGTAGTGTAGGAAAGAGAACTCCACTCAACACTGCAGAGCGCTCTAGTAGTATAGGAAAGAGAACTCCACTCAACACTGCAGAGCGCTCTAGCAGTATAGGAAAGAGAACTCTAGCTAAAACTGCAGAGCACCCTAGTATTGTAAGAAAAAGAACTCCACTCAAAATAACAGTAAACTACTTAAATAAGCAAATCTTGCTTTGTAATAAATCTTTTCTTTCCGTTTTTTGTTTGTAGTCTGTTAACTGTTCTGTAAATACCAATGTTTTTTTTTTTTAATAAAAAAGGTAATTTACCCTTAAGTTGTCATTGATTATTAAAACAATATTCTCTAAAGTGCTTTATTTAATAATTAAACATTACTATTTCAATATTGTTGCCTTTGTATTTTAAAGTACTTATCTTAAAGCAGATATTAATGCCCGACGATCAATTCTGCCCATGTTCGGTTTATGCAAAAGCAATTTTCATTTCATTCAAGATCAATAAAGCAATTGATTTTCCAATATACATGCGTTCTTACCAGCAGTGTTGTAGTGCAGCCCTCAGAAAGGGTCCTTTTCCTTAAATTTTGAATCCTCTCTCTCTGCTGTACTGATCAGTCACAAATTAGAAGAAAATCAAAGACCGACTTTATGCAGCTCCTTGTGATACTTGTACATCAAAAATGCTTGCTGGGACAAACTGTGGTTTTGATTGTACCAGTTGAGTTAAACTGCATTGAAACGGCTCTCACTGGGAAAGCATTCTATCAATGGCAGCCATTGCAGCTTCCCCTTGTGCTCCCATACTACCACTGTAGGGCCACTGCAATGTAAAGAAAAGCAGGTTCAGGACACTACAGCTTGAATGGAAACAATCAAACATCAAAGGTAGAAGCTCAGCTTAGTGTGTGCAGGGAGGTCGGGGTGGGGGTGGGGGGCACTAATGAGAGAAATTAGAGAAATAAAGAGCAAGGCCCATGTGTGATTGACAGGCCAGGTCTGGGAAAGTCGTTTAAAAAGCAGGGGATTAGAGGAGAGGAGAGGAGAGGGGGATGGCAAATAGCAGTCAGGGAGGTAATGGAAAGGCTCAAGCTCCCAAGGCCACAGGACTAACTTCATGAAGGGTTGTTTGAATAAACAGTCACGACTCTATAGGAAAAAAAAATCTGAGGGCCTGCTGCTTGTTCGATCACAGTGCGTGGTAAACTAGCAATCACTCTTTGAAGAAGGGGCACACTTATAAAGAGGACATTGGCATTGAAAAATGTACCGTTTTGAAAAAGCTGTATAGAATATTTATTAATGTTTCTGTGATCAACCACACACTCCGAGCCTCCTAGACGTTTAGGATTGCATTCGGCTCTAACCCTTTCATGTCCTGTGCGATTGTTACGCTAATATGAGGAGCCTCTTTAGGGTCTGTACTGGGTATTTTTACATACAATTACATTATTTTTTACACATTATTTTTATATACAATTGCCCATTTATACAGTTGGGTTTTTACTGGAGCAATCTAGGTAAAGTACCTTGCTCAAGGGTACAGCAGCAGTGTCCCAAACCAGGGATTGAACCCACAACCCTACGGTCAAGAGTCCAGAGCCCTATATATATATATATATATATATATATATATATATACACACACATACAGTATATATATATATATGTATATATATTTCAGTATCCTGTTGGATCCAGATTCTCCTTTGGATATAGTGCTGTTTGTTATTTTTATATACAAGGCAGTATTTATATATCATAGGGAGAATTGTTAATATTGGTTATCTTCTTCGTTTCTGTCAGGTGTAAAATAGGAACGAACGATCTGGTCAGTCAGTTTTAGCAATGACCAAGAAAAACTGCAGGGAGAAGGTAGGATCGCTTGATACAACTGGGATGCAATGTTACTTGCTAATACTGGAGCAAGAAGAAATGACGTTTTACAGATAGGTGCAGATAACATTAAAACACAAACGGTCTTTGTTAAGTTCATTTTGTGAGTTCAAACTTTACACTGGCGCAAATAAAACATAGTAAATAAACCACACCACGGCACTGCCAGCTGTTGTTCTCCTGCTCGTTTGCACCAGAAGGTGAGCAGCCCCTGGTGATCCCAAGTAGCAAATCTGACTGATGTAACATGCCTGCACTTATTGCTGTTAGCAGGGACATGCCTGGGCATGTCATTCTCAAGGTGTGGAGGCAGGGTGCATTGTGGGAGATGGGTTTTAGTAAAAGCGGTTCCTCTGCCCAGTGTTCGAAGGTGCATGCTTAGATGCATTCTTGTTGAGTGCGCTTGAGTTCAGTAATCATTTCCACTGACAGTAAGTTTCAAACTTGTTAATTTATTAGTCACCTGTTTGTAGAGTTGGAAGTTATATTTTTTGCTTCTCTTACCTCTGATTTCCTTTCCTGTTTTGGTTTTATTTCACTGTGGGCTAACTTTGCCTGCCTGTGTACAAGTAATGGATGTGTCGTTGTATAAAACAGAGTTGATTGGTCCCTGTGTAGTAAAATGGGGATCCATCATTTCCATAGCGTTTAGAAAAAGACATACAATACAGTACAATATACAATACATACAATACATTTAAAAAGACATGCCTGAGCTTGTTTCCTATACACTGTGGCTAATCAAGCTTGTAGTAAAACCTGGAAAGGGCAAAACTGCTGTGCAATAGGATTCTTATTCCCACCCCTGTAATACATACATGTTTTATAGCAGCATGTTTCCTTCATACCAAAATGAAATAGAAAATAAAAGCAATGAATAACACCCTAAAGGATGTGAATGACCCCTTCCGTGCAGATGAAGTAACTGTCCTGCTCAGAGTGCTGTATTAAACAAGCTCTGGTGGTTACTAACAGATTGACAAAGGCACCTTGATTGATTGATTGACTGAAGTGGCGCTTGGTTGATTGATGGATTCACAGAATCAGAGAACTCATTTGCATCTTAAAAATGTAACTGACAGGACCAAGTGATGAAGATTGATAGGCATATATTGCAGGCACCTTAACATTATTCGGGAAAATATTCATCCTATTTAAAACATACCATGTTGAAAGATATATAACTTGTAAGACATGAATGCCTGAAAATCCATCCTGCATGCTCGGTGAATGCATGTAGAATTGTACCATGGGAAGCTTCTTATCTGTATCCACTTAATATTGCATATATATATATATATAGATAAGTCTTGGCATAGCAACTCTCCTACCCCACACAGTTCACATAAACAGTTTCTATTTTACAGAAGGATTTTTTTAATTTTTTTTAATTTTTTTAATTTTTAATGCCTGTTGCAAAAGTGCTTTTAACCCTAATCTGATAAGTACCTGCTGAATAAAGAAATTGATTTTGCAGAAGACATGTTTACCAGCAAGTGTCATTTGATGTCAAATGTGACTGTTGCCTACAAGTGACAGCTAACAATTAGCAGAAATTAACTTGTCTATCGCAACATTTAAAAAAGAGATGTAGGAAAAATCACTTTAAAATTAGCAAAATTGAATAGAATTTACTACACATGGAAAAACGTAAGAATGTGGCAATAGAGAAGTCCACTCCTGCAGCTGTGTCCTGTAGTAGTTCCATTACAGGCGAAACAACTTCCATGGGAAGTATTTTGGTAGTTAAAATTCTAGAACCTAGTCCTTTAAGTTTAAAAATACTTTTTTTTAATGAAAGAAACATCATTGCATGTGGCCTCTATGCATGGCAGAATTGATTTCAGGGTACAGCGTAATTCTGCTTGCACTAGATCCTTTAAAAGGTTAAAATCCAGTGTTTTATTAAATATCTCCTCCGTGCTTACTCATCCTAATATAATTGCAGACATACTGGCAACTTGTGCTAAGGAGTGTCTGTTGCTGCATGTACTAGTGGAGAAATCGCTAGAGTTGAGAAATTTCCACTAGAACAATTTGTATTAAAAACACTGTTATGAAAGCACCTCAGCAACGAATGACTGGAATTGGAACAGGGCTCAAATAACCACAACGTCAGGGCCTGTCCGCAAACTATTCAAATAGGTGCAGTCAAACTAAACTGATGCAGGAGCATCACTGGCCTGCTCCACATCGCCAGCTCTTAACCCTTAAGCTGTAACCCTTTTCTTTTTAGGAAGGTGATGTTCATATATAAAAGCAGTGCCCTTCGTCATTGTGTGTTGATGTGTTTTTAGGCCTTAAAATTTTCTTACCGTTTATTACCATTGAAATTGAATTCAAATCTGCATATTTCTTATTAAATTGAACACAAATAAGTAGCGCGCCCAATTATTTTGTTCCCCATTTTATCCCCAATTTAGCATCTGAGTACGCCCAGGAACCAGCTACTGGTTCCTGGGTGTACTCAGATCAATGTTTTTCAAAGACGTTATTTTATGTACTAAAATAATTTGACATTTTGACTAGAAGTCTATTTCAGTGCATTTTCTACTCTCTGGGTCAAAAGCTTAGTACACGTAGCCACTTTTGTTTGTAACTACAATACAAGAACATATGAACCTATCCCAAACTACAAAAAACTGCATGGGAAAACAGTGTGCTTTTATATGCCATGAATTCGCTCAGCTCTGGATGCTAGTTATCACAGAAACTCCACACTTCCATGAGTGTTCATATTGTATTTTAGTGTTTTCTTTTTTAACGCTGGGTTTCCTGTTTTTTTTGTATGTATGTATATAATGAAATGCAGTTACTTTATTTTAAAACAGTCGTCCCCCGTCCCCCCCGTCCCCCCCCCCCCGTCTCAGTATCTGTAGCTTTTAAATAGTTCATTATATCGTTTCCCTGATAGACATTAGCTTTGCCAGAGGGATCAGGTTTCAATGCAATCGTTTATTAGTAGTGTACTTTACATTATAAAACAATTGACTGCTCTGCTATAGAGAGTCAGAGTTGGTTTATCCTAGCATCTACTGACTCTTCTGTTTGAACTGTTTACAGATAATAAATAATAACAAGTGCCCCCTAAAATGAGGCGTGACTGATTACTGAAACCTACAGGAACTGCCTGAATAATTATGCCATTGCCTAAACAATGAATACAGGAAAGAGTGCAGCATTATCTCCTTGGATAACAAGTAGCAACATGGAAAGCAAACTCTACTGTTTACTTTACAGATGCTAGCTGTGGCTGCACTACCCTGCAGGCTCCTGGCTTGCAGTCTCACAGCTAATAAACGTCATTTACCAAATGAGTTATTGCTGTTCTACGCCCCCATGCACTCAGGATAGGAGTAAAGCTGGAATTTCCCGAGGTGAACTGACTGACAAGTCCTGCTTGTGCACTGTGAATAAGGATCAGGTTTTGTTTAATCCTTTTCAGTGTTTTCAGACAGTTTTCAGGAAAAAAAAATGTAATCCGTTTTATAAACAGTGATGGCTCATTTTGGAATCTTGCATTCAACGGCAGAATGGTTACATCTGTGTTTATTTCACTCATGAAGTTAGCCTTAAACAACTTCCCCCCTTGGGAGCTGAGCTGAAATGCAATTGTGCAATAACTACAGTACTCTAAGTGTGGACAGGGTATAGCAACATTCATTAATTCCCTGTTCGTAATAGTTCTCCTTTTTTATGTAAAGGCGTTTTTGTTATTTTTGTAAACAGAAAACAACCTTAAGGTTAAATCAATTCTTATGGTGAACTAGTCCATGTTTTATGCCATGTTTTTTTCTTCTCTTAGCAGATATGATTTTTAGTGATCAAGTAACACAAGTTGTATACATGGATACGTGATAGTTCTATGTAATGCTAAAATAATACATTGAGAGACATAATCTTTTTTTCACAAATTGATTATTATTACAAGAATTAAATGATCATTTTCAATGAAGGACATATTGTCAACTGTCCATGACTTTTCTTTTTATACATCTTTAAACTTTTCCCACTGGTTTCATCACATAACATCCCCTTTTCTCTGTTTCACATCTGCCTCGGTCACAGTTTTCACCCACGTCAGCTTGTATTGCAACCAGAGCCTATATGATATATTATACACCACCACAACCTATCCAACCAATCAGATTGCTCTGTTGCCATAGGCTATGTCACGATAGACTACAGTTTTTGATTTCTGTAGTTTATCAACTGGAACTAATTTACGCTGCACTTAAAAACATCTAGCGCTTAGATATTACCTATTTCTGCCTGGGATCAGCTGTCTTCAAAGCGGCGGTTATCTTCTTAAGAGCCGCTCTTTAAACCTCAGCCTTTCTTGGGACTGCTGAGGGTTTCTGAGAACATTTTAATCTCATTAATGGGCTGATAAGGGCACAGGGGAAAGTGCACTGTCTTGGAAAGCAGTGAAACTCTCAGAGGTTCCAAGGTAAACAATCGCAACACAGTTCTTTGAAAAAAACTTTTTTTAACAGTGCTGTCAAATTCCAGTTGCAAATTACTGTATAACAAATGCAGGTCAGCTGATATCTAAAATCCTAACGCTACTGTGGATTATTGAGGGCATGAAAATGTGTGATGTCAAGATCACAAGATAAATGATCTCAGGATCTCGGCATTTCAAACTGTTATTTCAAACTGTTATATACACTCTCCTTAATGATCCATTGCACAGCACTGCTAAAGCATGATCTGGAACGTTTGCTACTTGAAATAAACTATTTTTCTAGAAGTGGTTTTCTGAACCATGAATCATTCTGAACCATAGCTCTTTGAACAAACTAATGACGCTTTCACAGCAGGTTAACAGCAGTTCATTTAGATATCTGGCTTTGTTCAGATATTACAAAGGATTCCTAAAGGCCAACATAATTGGCTTGATTGGAGAGCCAAGCGCTGGGGTACTGAGTTAAGCTGTGGAGGCAATGAGCCAGGCTGTGAAGTAATGAGATGGTGGAATTGATGGAGCATGCTGGACTGTTACCTTTCTAAAGCAGGATCTCCAGTCAAAGAATAAGACACATACTGTTTTATTAAAATGAGCTGTGTAGATCTTTTCACATATGGTTTGTTTCTAAATGACCCCGTTTCAGTCTTTTGAATTCGCATCACGCTTTGTTTGGAAGTTAATTCAGTTAGTGTTGCTGGTTTGCTCAACTAATTTTGATTTCACGTTGAAACTAAACCAAATTCAGTTTTAATGAACTGGATGGAGACCACTTCCAGAAAACGTCTCCTTGAAATAGAGTTCATTTAGAAGCATTAGAGATGACTGCATGGGGCCCAGGGTCACAGTAATACATGCCAATAGTCTCTAATCAATCTTCATTACATTTCTACACTCTACTGGCATTGCAAAGCAGTGACAATTTAAAGTTTATCCAGTTTTTATCAGTGTTGTGACATCCCTAAACATGACTGAGGTAATGCATCACCTGTATTTGTATTCCTAACTAACACAGTCCTCTTTTGTTAGAAATCTATGTTAAACTGGATGCTATAGATTCCATCGGCACTTGAGACTATTTGTAGTCAGTGGTTTACTAGGAAATGCAGTTTTTTTGCCTCACAGATTCTGTCAATGTTCAACTGCAGTGTTTTACTGCAGTGATTAGCCTGACAGCCCCCAGAGTTCAAACTGGCTGTCTGGAATGGCTCACCCACACAATGGGAGTGAAAGCAGGCTGTAAGACAATGCTAGGCAGGTACATCAGCATGAAAAAGTGGTCTTCGCTAATGGAATAAATGCATGCATCTTATCTGTTGTGCACGTCCATTTACAAAAAAATAAAAAAATAAAAAATAAAAACGCTCACATGCCCTCAAATACCCTGTAGATAGCGATGATCTTTCAAAGTTGCGTTTCTGCAATTTCAGCTTTTGTAATGAAGGACAGCTGATGCTCAACGGGTCAAAAGGAAGGATGTCGTGGGCCAGTTTGGTAACTTTATTGGGTTTGTTAAAAAAAAAGGGCTAATTAAGATTAGACCAATGCTCCTGGAGAGAGTTTATTAAGGTCTCACAGTTTCTTAGATTCACTGTTCAAGCCAGGGATTTATAGCAGAGGTGTCAGCGGCTCTATACAGGAGGCACACTCACACTTTGACCTCAAGATTATCTTAATCAGCAATTTTCAATCCTGGCTGTCAAGTACCCAGGCTTATGTTTCAACCAGAAACCTCCAGGCCCAGATTTGTGCACCTCTGCTGTAGCCTATGTTCAGAATAACAATTATTAAATGTATTAACATTGCTAGTAATTTATTGCGCTGAGAATTTTTAGAAAATTTTACATTAATTCAGGATATGCAGATATTTCCAATGCAACACTATAAATAAACGGCTGCATCCTGGTTGCTGTAGGTCACGTGGCCTGATTGCATCTATGCTAGTGGAGTGAGGTACCGGGTCAAAAAATAAGCAAAAAAAAGCAAACGATTTTAAACACAACAGGGAAGTGATCATTTTATCAGCTAGTGCTGATAAGAAGAGATTGATTTTAAAACCTTTATCAGTCTCTTAGGAAAGCATGTGAGACTCACTGGACGCCTGGCCAGCAAGGTTCACTGTAGCACGATGAGGAGCAACAGTCCCTGATGGTTTTGCCTCCCTAAACCACAGGAGAGCCGGAGCCAATGCGACGCTCCCTTTGGAATCCCCAAAGAAGAATGGCAGCTTCACACAGCTGGGTCGTGAACCTGCTACATATGACTCACCCTGCTTTTACCAGGTGATCCACAGACATACCCAAACACACAAGGGGGCTTACAGAAGTGAACAGAAAAGTAATCAGTAAGTCAGAGCGTTGACGTGTCTTGAGGTCTGTGTGCTTGGATAAACAGACCAGGGACGTCAGGACGTCAGGGCTCAGACAGGCGTGAAACTGTCGCGAATGCTTGGGGAGGTGGGGGGGGGAGGCTGGGGGAGGAGTCAGATTTCAAGGGTCCCAGGGAAGACCCTGCCTCTGTGTCGTCCCAGCTCTGTTTGGAGTCACCGAGGTGCTGGGGCTGGAGCAGTAGCATGGGGCTGGACTTTTTTTTTTTTTGTAATTGTGTACTTACTTATGTAGTGCAAAAAGATGTTTTGTAACTATGCGCAATAACATTGTAATTATTTTTAAGTACTCATGTATTTAGTAGAATCAGCTGCTGTCAAAACATCTCCCTTCCACGATTCCTAGAACCAGAAGAGCAAACAGAAACAGAAAGCACTGCTGTTTATACAGCAAAATTAGCAATGGTGGTGTTTTCAACCGCAGGTCACCCTGCTTCTTAACAATAAGAGCTTGTTCAAACACTCCATTCTCAGCTCTCCACCACTGTGTGTGACCTAGAAAGTGAAACAATAACAGTCTACCTGAAAGTAAGTCAAGCAAACTGAGAAATGTCTTTGGCCTGGTACCAAATACGGGTTTTCCATTTGATAGGTTTCTTGAAAGAAAAACTGCACATTTGAGACCTCCATAGTGAATGACAGGTAAGATTTGTGGAATTGTTTTGTTAGTGAGCAATACAATACACTGCCATTTTTTTTTTTTCAAGATATTAAACTTACTTACTGCAGTCATGCACAGGGAACATTGACAGCCATGGGCAAACTAGAGAATGACTGGGAGTTCTATTGTGAAACTAATAACTGCACAGGCACTCCAATTGAATAAAGGTTACTTGTACATCCCACGTCTATCATCCTTCATTGCTGAATTAATTACAAACAGAGCCCCTTACGTTCATTTTGCACACTGGTTAAGAATTTCCAACAAATTAAGTAAAATTGCAATAATTAAATCAGCTGCACATAAATTTTCATTAATTCAGATAACTAACTTATCTCTTACTGAGTTAATTTAACTTAAGTGTCAATTTAGGGCACAGGTAAGACAGGGATAAGTCAAAGTGCACTCTGTCCTTGAGGGTGCAGTTGCTTGGTAACAGTCTCTGCTTAGGTTCAGGGGAAAAGATTTGTAACACAGCAGGAACAGAGGGGGCTTGCTTAAGATGTATATGTATTTTGTTAAGAACAAAATAACCCCTGAAAAATATGACCAGTAAAACCAATTATAAAAAGGCTGATGTCCCTTACAACAGTGCTGAAGGCTGACAGTATGTTTGCGAACATGTTAGTGGATCTGAGAACAATAGAATTTCTGGCATGTCTTGTAGTTTTGTTTGTTTAGGGCTTTAAAGTTTTCAGAAAGTTAATGAATCATATGTCTTATCTTACGGTGCTTCATATTTTTGCATGAAAGCAGACTATAATTCTACAGGTGAGGGCAATCCAATCTGTTATCAGATAATAAAACCGTGTGACTTCCACATATTGTATATTTATACCACAACTTCCCTTTGCTCCTCCAAAAAAGAGTTCTGTTTTTTTTTTTATTATTAAATTACTTACAGCCATCTATAGGAATTTCATTTTTTTTCTCAGAAATAAAGTCATAACTTTAGGTTTACCAAAAAGATTGCCGCTCAAAAATTCTACTTTTATTTTACAGTGAATAACCGAAAAAATAAATAGATGACATTTCTCTAATGATTAACTTGCATTTACAGCTGTTTAAACTAATTGTCTGTCTAGTTACTGCTAAGGCAATTTTAGATGTGTCAGTATTAGCAGGGGCCAACAAAAATGAGAATACCATGAAATATAGACAGTAGAAACATTTTATGTAGTAGACCAATAATCTAAAAGCTTCTCCCTCTGGTTAAACCTCAGCTCTCGTTTATATAGATATATATATATATATATATAGTTTTTGCTCAAAAGAGCCAACTTACCAACATTTCAGTATTTATAATATAGCTGTGTGAAGTGAAAGTGTTTTTGAAAACAACCAGTGGAGCTACTGATAGGCTTTCGATGCCATGGTAGCTACGCTAACTTATTTCTATTCATATCAATTAATGTGTTTGTCATGTAATTTATTACATAGTTATTGATGTAACAATCTACTATTCCTTCCTATCTAAACCTTCAAGCATCATGGTATTGAATCTATTCGTCCATGTATATCATGTATATTCCTTTATTCTTCTGTACTGTCCATTATCTCGTTTTATGTCTTCAAAAACTACAAATTGTAGGTCATTTATGTTATGTTCATTTACTATTTTATTTCTTATATATATATATATATATATATATATATATATATATATATATATATATATATATATATATATATATATATAAAGTTCTAGCTGTTTTGATCAATTATACCCTACAGTATTTCTCCCGCTTTTGTGTAAGCATGATCCTAAATTATACAGTACAGGAAAAGGACTACTATATAAAGCAAAGCTGTCTATCAAGTCATGGAATAGACTTCAATACAGAAAGCAAAGCAAGCGAAACAGCACTGTATCCATCCCAAGAGACAGGTCATTGTGTTTTAAATGAGAGTCTGTGGGAAAGTAACAATATTCACACTTTCATTTAGATGGGGTTTGAACCCTGTTTACAAAACGCTTTCCTCCTACTGGGGGTTGGGAATACGCGTTGAGAAACTCAGCAGGTTAGCTAAGTGTTACCAGGAAAGTTTTGCGCCTAACTCAGGGGTTGTAAGTGTCTGAATGGTAAAAAAAATGCAACTGTATCATGATAATCTCTGTATATAGCAATGGCCAAAAGTTTTTCATCACCCTCTATATAGAATGAACTAATGTTGCTTCATGAAGTCAAATGAAACTTGCTGAATAATGTTACGTGTTAAGATATTGAATTACATACCGCTTTGTAGTTATGCATTACATAATATACATTATAATAAATATATGTCATGCTATCCTGCCTGTATGTGCCATTCCACACATTGCGGTGCCATTGCGCCAGTACGGTATTAATGGCGTCAATCCTATTGTTAACCAACCTGCGGCTTCCCCAATTGACTTTGCCCCAGAAGACACTGCCAGGATGTGCAAGTGTAATAAACTTCCTCAGAAAAAAGGTCTGGAAAATTAGAACTTTCTTTAACCTAATGTACAGCTATGGCTAACATCAACTAGAATTGTAGGATTGAGACATAATTACTATATATATATATATATATATATATATATATATATATATATATATATATATATATATATATATATATATGAACATAATTTAGATCTTTTATTTATCATGTAATCAAGAAACTACAAAATGATATCTCAAAAGTCTACCATGAGCTATAATAGTAGTACAGTATTTCATGTTAAATTTTGAAATGTTACATTTTTCAATTTTTGTCAGTTTTTTGGTTAAGTATATGGAAAACTACAAAGCGTAACATTGTTCAGCAGGTTTCATTCAACTTTATGAGGTAAAATCCATTAATTCTATAGGGGATGCAAAACTTTTGGCTCATGCACTTCATGATGATTTCACAGTTGCCTACTGGTAAATACCATTGTAACAAATCCAGAATGAATGGCAATGGAATATCACTGGAATAGCAGCTGGCATTTTGGAATTCCTTTGCTGGCTATTTTTAGATCCCAGGGCTGGATTGAGGGTGCCAGCTTGCATCGCGTCTGGATTTGAAGAAGTGTCAAACTCCAAAGTGTGAGAAAATGCAGGCAGTGTTTGTCTCCTGGATTCTCCCACCCTCCCTCCAGCTCTTTCCCTCTCCCTCTTCCTCCTCCCCTCCATTCTGTCCCCCTGTTGAAACATCTGCCCCCTGAGTGTGGGAATGTCATTGTCCCCTAGACAAGCCAACAGTGACAGACCATTGTTAGCCGAGTGATGGCAGGTTGCATGCTGCTGTGGGCTGGGGGGGTGGGGGGGGGGTGGGGGGGGGGGGGGGGGGTGGGTTGTCGCGGTGAGCTGGCTGTTATCTATGGCGTGACGCTAGCATGTGAAAGCAAGGGGAGTTTGCAGGCTGGCATGCTTACACAGCCAGTGTTGGGAATTTACTTTAAAAAAAGTAATCCGTAACAGTCAACTAAATCGGAACGAGTTACATAAAAGTATTACTTTAAAAAAAAAAAAAAAAAAAAAACGTTGGGGTTACTGCTATAAATAGTTGCTTTTCGGGCACAGTTTATAATTTAAAGAGGTATTCTTTTCAGTTTGGTGAGGCTGCGGCTCGTTCTTTGAAGATCCGGTTACAGTAACAAGTTACTGAAAAATGTAATGAGATTAGAAGAATGTGGCTTTTCTATTTTTTATTTTATAGTTTTTATTGTAACGCCCCAGGGATGCTGCACATGAATAGCACTACATAAAAGCAAATTGCCCACTTACATTTTTATGATGTTCTAGTTAGCTGCTTCAGACATAATAATAATAATAATAATAATAATAATAATAATAATAATAATAATAATAAAATTTATAGCGCCTTTCATTAAAAGAAATCTCAAAGTGCTTTACATTTTTTTTAAAAGACATAAAAGACATAAATATACATAAAACAATACAATAAAAACTATACAGTGCAGTAAGCCAATGTATAAAAATGGGTCTTGACATCTGTAACTGCCGGCATATTAGCAAGAGCCAGATCTAGCGAAGACTTATTGTGGCTGTAGTACTGTAGGTGTTCACTAGATGGCGCTGTGTTACATGTCTGTGGCTGGAAACAAGCATATTTCTTGGCTCAATTTTAGTTTCTACCCATTTCTGTTTTGCAATAGCAACTGCATTCTGGACTACTGTATGCATTTCTATTACTGTAGAATACTTGTATGTTAATATAGTGTCATTATTTTGGTTCAAAGCATTACTGGGCTAGTGCTGCAGAACTTACTAAGCTAAAGCAATTTTTTTTTTTAATTATTGTTTTATTATTAGACCAGCAGCTAGTGTATACGACAATTCCTGCAGGGGAGCCATGTTTTCTAGTTTCTGTTTGAAGAAGTAAAACTTTATCAAGAAGG
This sequence comes from Acipenser ruthenus, assembly GCF_902713425.1. Classification (NCBI taxonomy): domain Eukaryota; kingdom Metazoa; phylum Chordata; class Actinopteri; order Acipenseriformes; family Acipenseridae; genus Acipenser; species Acipenser ruthenus. The sequence continues at coordinate 400,924 of NC_081218.1, forward strand.
CCTTTTAAAAGGTCCAGTTTAAAAGCTTACCCCTGTATTTTTTAAAGTTTAGTCTCTGGGGTTTATTCTAAATCTGATAATCCCTACTTCTTAGCCATCGTCAATTCAGTAAAAGGGTGACTAATTGACCTGCTAACTTTTAAGAGGAAATAACCACCAACATGGCTGGATAACCTGTATTCGGGTCCTTCCAGCGTTGTCATGGAAGCTAGGGTGTTGCTGTGGAGACAGAAAGAAGTAATCAAAGAGCCCTCCCCCTCTATTGTCTCACCGATACCCCCTGGAGGAAACCCTGCTAAGGGGGGATTTGTTCATTTAGAGCCAAGCTTTGAAGGCCTACTGTTTGGTGTCAGAATTAGTTTGAAACACAGGGGGTTTAAAGCTAATATATCACCCACCCACCCCCCCACGAGAAAATAATCACAGTGCTAAACCCACTGGTGTGCGTAGGGTGGGATAATAGTTTGAATTTCAATTTAATAGAAGGTACAGCCACGGTAGCTTTATTTATTTAAATGATTTGACCCAAGAGAACAAAAAAAAGGGTTGATGTGGAGGTGTTGTTTTCAGCTGCGTCTTACAAACAGAACACTAGAGGCAAAGTAATTAAAAACAGGATTTGTATCTATGATTGAGCTACATAGATAATTGCGTTATATATTTAATGTCTAAGACAATTGAACCTCTTATTCTTTTTAAGTGATACAATAGCACACAATGGACTGGGTGTTAAATCTCCAATTTAAACGTTTATTTTGCAGGCTCTGATTTCCCACACTTTTACAGTGGGCCCCGCTTGTCTGAATTGACCTATAATCTGAACCCAATGACATGCATTCAGACAGGAGCGGTGTAAACCACACTTATATAATAATGCTGGAATGAGTGCATAAAACCATTACAGTTGTGTCTGTAAGAGTTATAACTGATTTTGAAGTATTTAAAAACTCTGAATAAACACAGGATCCGTATTAGGGTACAGATTATGATCTGCACTGACAACATCACGAATCTTTTTTTTTCATCCATAACTCATCCATAAAACACTTGATAATACAAAATGATACATTTTGACATAGAAGCTCTTTTTGATTTCTGTTGAAACTTGTTCATGACAGGCATCAGAATCTCAGGGTATATGAACTTACATTTTTACACGAGCATCCAGAGGACATAAATCATAGCTCTTTATTGGAACTGATTTAGAATGAATAACTATTGCAGAGGCACTGACTTGCTCATTCTAGTAGCGGTTGTACGTGTTTATTGCTAGGGCTAAGCGAGCAGAGGGAGAGTGCTGGAGCTTGTTGAAGGGATCGGCTTGAGAATGATCTCCTCCCTAATAGAGAGCAGCACTGGATTGAATATATAAATTCCTAGGATTAACATCTGGGTGACTGATTGAATGCACATATGAGACATCCTCTGATTTCAACAGGAAGCAAACCCAACCCTGCTGAAGAGAAATAATAATTGCAGGGTCCCACTACTGCACTAAATGTCTATTTGCTACATTTCTCCACAGTGCACTCTCAACTATGTAGATTGTGTTTACACTACACTAGTTTGTATACAATACAGGTGTGGTAAAGCATGTTATTATACGAGGTACCCCCATCATTTACCCCTGCTGAGTCACCCTCCTTTGAAAGAGAGACGCCCATTGCTAGGGGTGTCCCATTATGGCCTGTGGGTTTGTGAGGACCCTGCCAGGGCTGTTGTTGTGAGTCAGTCAGATGGAGGGTGAGGCGAAACTGGGGGCTTAGCAGCGGGGCAGGGGGGCACCTGGGTCAACAATGAATCGGGGAAAGAGGTAATTGTAGGGTGAGGCCAGAGTGAAATGGGGGGGGGGGGGGGTTGTAATGGTATGTTTTCATCAGACATGCATTTATAAATGAAGCAGTATTATCAGTGTCTTTGTTCCTTTATTTGTAATCCACCCTACAGTACACCAATGTTTATTGATTAATGTGAAATGTATTCATTTCTTCGTCACATACATCAAGTGCCATAGGTTACAACATTGTAATCGTCTACCTCCCCAAAATATTCAGTAAAATTAGACCGGTTACATTCAGATTTGGGTCCAAGGTAAAGTGTTTCAGTAAATGCATGCTATGTTTTGTATTTCGTGTATTTACTTTGTTATGCTTATTGATTTGATTCATCTATGATATAGTCTGATATTTAAGTGCTGGGTTAAGGCGTGTACAATTATCTAAATGCATGCACTGTGGTGTGTGTTCCTTGCCATTATGAGGTATATCTGTGTGTGACGGGATCAGATATGGGTGCAGTGGAGGTTTTAGTCTTGACATTTTCTATTGATCGATTCATTTTCCAATCTACTAATCGATTAATCAATTAATCACATGCGTTTTCTAGTGATATGAAATTGTATCAAAAAACAATTCCAGGTAATGCAAAAGATAACGTTCCCAGTGCACAGCATATTAGGGGTCACCTCTGCATTTTACACAGGTGTGATTTCCTGGTAGGATAAACACTAAACAGAAAGGTTCTGCTTGGGTAAAAAAAAATAAACAATTTGTAGTAAATTCTGAGTAAAGCTATTTCCAGCAGTATGGTGTTTATTAATGTGTTACCAGGACCAGCATGTGTACTGTATTTATTTAAACACAAAACAACGGTTTTGTACTGAGGGGCATTGGTAGCACTGGGGTAGTTCCAATGGTATGAGACTGAGGGGTAACTTTTTCATATTGATGGTATCACAGTGGTACACACTAGGCACACAGACAGCTGAAACTTTTGCCTACTTGGTTTCTTGTAGCGTTACCTCACACTCTGTGCATTTGAATGTATTCTTTTAAAAATAAAACTGCTTGAGGATATGTTTTGAAAAAGTGTCTCTCTAGTTTTTCCAGGCGCCTCAGGAGAATTGTGTGCATCATCTAAATGCTTACCCCCGCTTTCCAGGTACAAGTATTTATGTTCCATGTTCCAGCACTCCTCCAAGGTTCAACTAATAAATAACCAACTGCGTTGAATTCCTTGGTATTATAATGTGGAATATAACATCTGACAGCAGTAAGTTATGGAGATTCCAGTGGAAACACCATTGCATATCGAGTATAGAAATAGTACTGTCTTATCTTTAAGGGAATCAGAGAATATGATTCCTAAAGTGATTGAAGCGAACCAATAATTCCATGCATTTTCCATGCAGTGTGCATCCCTTCACTATACACAACAGTGTGCGATAAGCAAATTAGTGATTAACTGGTGACTTTAAAAGGCCACGCATGCAATTCATTTAAAATAGTAAGGGAAAAGGAACACAGAGCCACACATGATAAACTGGTAAAGACTTTTTAGAAGTTGTTTAAGATGCCTAATTAAAGCAGAAAGTGGTCTAACATTTTCACACACAAATGCTTATTGTTTCTGTATCACTGATTACTGACGGCAATTTGAAATTCTCACACCCAGAGGTTTTCATGCAGGCAGGTATATAAAGGATATTAATGGCACATCTTGAGGTGTTCAAATAAATGTGCACACTAGCTTTAATTGATAAATGTGCACACTAGCTTTAATTGATAAATGTGCACACTAGCTTTAATTGATAAATGTGCACACTAGCTTTAATTGATAAATGTGCACACTAGAAATCCGATACTGTTCAAAGTTGTAGCTGCGGCAATCACCTTCCTTTATGACATCATCACGCCGTTCAGCAGTGTGTCACTGCAGCTGTCAGTCTGGCTGGAATCTCCAAGGCTTGTGGCTCTCAAGTCCTCTTGCTGCGTCGCTGTTGTGGATGGTTTTGTTTTCTGTCTTCACTCTGTATTTAGGTGAGGCTCCCTTATCCTGTAAGTTTGATGAAGTGCTGGGTTCACTGTCTGTTTTACATGTCCATTTCACTTATTTGAAAATAAAGAAAAATATAACACATTCTATTTAGCTATAGGTTTCCCATAGTAAAAGCAAGATAAAGTGTAATAAAGTATAGTAAAATCATAGTAAAGCATAGGCTAGCATTGTAAAGCCCAGAGAGGTATAGTAAATATGGCAAACCATGATAAACTATGCATAATTACATTGTCATTATTGTAATCTATTTACTAAGTAACTAACATGTAAATACACAGTAATTGGAGACACTTACTGTAAAGTGTTACCTGACTATAAATCTGTGCGCATGAAGAATGCACTTCTACACCAAACTCACTGTCATAATTATTATTATTTGTTTATTTAGCAGACGCCTTTATCCAAGGCAACTTACAGAGACTAGTGTGTGTGAACTATGCATCAGCTGCAGAGTCACTTTTTTCACAATTACATCTCACCCGAAAGACGGAGCACAAGGAGGTGAAGTGACTTGCTCAGGGTCACACAATCACAATGAGTCAGTGGCTGAGGTGGGATTTGAACCATGGACCAGGTCAGTACTGCCATGTAAAAAGTAATTACAGTACAGTACTTTCAAATGAGTTTATCTTACTCATTTCTTACAATACAATTCATGTATTTAGCTGTTACATACATAGTTGGTTTGGGGCTGTGAAGCATCTGTCCAGTTCATGATCTAGGAGGTCTTAAAGGTGGGGGAGAGTAACAGGTCGCACCTCCTTGCAAAACCGCACGTCATGAGTTAAGAACACGACTCAAATCCGCACCCCACCCTAACGAGAGCACATCAAAGCAGAGCTCAGCGCTGGAGTGGCCTGGGGCAAACAGGTGACAAATTAAAGAGTGATTTTCTATAATAATCAGGGTTTTCTTTTTCAAGTTCTGGGATCTTTTCAAAAGCCGCTTAGCAGATTATAGACTTTCTAGTCTTTATATCTGAGAGGGGAGGAAGTGTCTGCCTCTCTTTGAGAAGAGCGGATGTTGGCTTAAGGCTGTATAAACTTTATAAAGTAGGTTTCACTTACACACACACCGCAGAGCTTTGATAATGTACAGAGCTACCGGCTAACCCTGTGTCAAAGCTGAGAATCATAAGCAGGTGAACTCTAAAAAGCATTCTTAATGTGTGTGCATATGGGGTGTGTGTGTGTACTGTGGGTGTGCTAGCAAATTGATTGGTAATGCAGTGGCAAATAATGGTTCAGCAGCAGATCAAAATGGAATTCAACTGGGACTCTCTCAGTCTCAGTAAATGATTGCAGACTGGCAGAATCTTTCAAACTGGGTGTGCATTGCATAGGATGTGAGAGGCGGGTTTTAAATCTCCACCTGCAGAGAAAAATTGATTGGCATGGTTTCAGCCAGTAATGTGACCCAGAAGACAATGTTGGAGTGACATGACACAGGAAGTAAAGCAGTACTGTAACACTTCCTGGAAGGCAAGGATTGCAAACAGATATTTCTTTAACCTAGTACCAGATATTATGTTTTAAAATGAAACTACATGTCAATCAATATTAATATTTATTTTATATAGCACATTCACAAATTATAGTAGAGAAGGGTAAAAAGAGTAGAGGAAAGTCCATTATAAGCTCACCCAAAGTCTTTCAAATGGTCTTTTTTTTTTTCTTGAAGCAGTTCCACAGAAGATGATGCTATTGAACAAAAATGTAGAGAAGCTGGAGGAGGCCTTTGGGACCATTCGGTTAGCTCAGACCATGTGACCTAGAGAAAAGGTACCAGGGTCCAGCAGTTTATCTGCAGTGTTGTATTTGAGGTAGGCAGTAAAGAGGATTAAGTTGTAAAATGTTTCTGAAAGGAATATCTCAACAGCAATTGGACTCGTTCACTAATTGGTGCTGCATGTTTCAGTAGGAGTCTGGTTTATATTCATTCTGCACCCCTAGGGGAAAGAGCTCCCATTGAAAGCTCAGCAGTGTGATTCATACAGGTAAAGGCAGCCTCAGGCTCCAAGCTCATTTATATCCTGAGACATACTGGGAACACTGTGTTTCAGAACACTGCTGTTCTGTCAGAGTTTTCAAACTGCACGGCTGAGCTGTTTTATTTGTTTTAAGAAGTGATGGGAGTGATCTGGGTAATGAGGCAGGCAGGCTTTTTCGTTTGGGGGGAAATTTGTGTGGCGCTACTGCAAGGCGCTAAGGAATGAAAGAAAGAAAGAACGAAAGAAATGTTTTAAGTTCTACAGACCATTTTAATGAATAAAATCAAGTTTTCAGTTCACAAAACTTTTTTTTTTTTTTTAACTGTTTGGAGAGGGTTAGATGTTTGCATTTATAAGCACTAATATAAGAGAAAGTTTGTAAACATTTTTCGAAAAACAGTCCGTAGAAAATTCTTTAAACCTGACCATCCTGTGGCTCTCCAGGTCCAGAGGTGGCCACCCCTGGCGTGTGAGCATACAGCTATGGCCAAATGTTTTTCACCATCCTATAGAATTAACACACTTTGCTTCATAAAGTCGACTGAAACCTGTTAAATAATGTTACATTAACATATCGAATTACATGCCGCTTTTGTAGTTTTCCTTGTGACATTTCATAATGAAATACTGTACTAATATTATGGCTTCCGGTAGACTTATGCAATGTCATTTTGTAGGTTCTATGATTCTGCAATAATACGGTCCACATTGGTGCTTGGAGTCTCTTTCTTGCCCTGAGATAAGAGAGAGGCTGATGGAGGTGTGCTGATAGTTCAGTAAAGCTGCTCTGGATCTGAAGCTGCTGTTTCAAGAGGCCCTTTCACCGAGCAGCTTCCAGTCATCTCCTGGACTGTGCGGGTTCACAGTCATATCGCTGAAACATCTGCTGTGTCTGAAGTCCTGACTCGTCTTGTTCACTGAGTCCTAACTTGTTCAATTAGAACTCTGCCGCAGTTTACAATGATGTAATGGCAGCCGGCTCTGCAAACACTGCAGCTTATCAAGCAAGACGCAAGTTAGCAAAGCGTGTTTCCTGTGGTTAACAGAGGACTTCCTGTGTCAAAGGACAAAGATCTATAAGAAGGGAAATTCAGTATATACTGTGGAAGCTGTTTCACCTTCAATGGAACTATCACAGGGTATATTTGGAGAAACGAACTTGGATAACACCACATTATTATTGTTTACATTGTGTGTTGCTTTTTCCTTTTTTTTTTTTACTTTGTATTCATTTCTTTTATGTGAGTCCTATCTTTAAATTAATATTTAGCATGTCTTACAATGCTAAACAGCACACTGAAGACTGTGCAATAGAAATCAGATTTAAAATCTACTTACTGTAAAATTTCTATTCAAATGATGGTTCTCTACACTCTTAAATGTGCAGCACGAAACCCGGTCTACCTAATGATCTTCAGTGTCAATGCTGCAGAGCTAAAATGGTAATGGTTTTGAACAAAAGGACAATATGAGGCTACAACTGGCATGTTGGGAGGCTGTGTGGTCCAGTGGTTAAATAAAAGGGCTTGTAACCAGGAGGTCCCCGGCTCACTCACTGACTCACTGTGTGACCCTGAGCAAGTCACTTAACCTCCTCGTGCTCCGTCTTTCGGGTGAGACGCTGTTGTAAGTGACTCTGCAGCTGATGCATAGTTCACACACCCTAGTCTCTGTAAGTCACCTTGGATAAAGGCATCTACTAAATAAACTAATAATAATAATAATAATAATAATAATAATAATAATAATAATAATAATAATAATAATACTGCAGTACCAGTACCATGTAAAAGTTTCCCTTTCTAAAAGTGTAATAAAGCATAGTGAAAGAATGGGAGGCAATAGGATTAAGGAGCTCAGTGGTTAGGGTGCTGGGCTGCAGCGTGGGAAACAATAGGATTAAGGAGCTCAGTGGTTAGGGTGCTGGGCTGCAGCGTGGGAGACAATAGGATTAAGGAGCTAGGTGGTAAGGGTGCTGGGGGGCTACAATGTGCCTCTCACTCAACCTTGAAACAGGCTTACTATTTTCTGCGTACAGTAATGCATGACACCTAGTGGCCAGTAAGTAAAATGGCAGCTTGGATAGTTCATTGCTTTTTGGGACTCTCTGGGCTTGGCAGACTTTGTGCTTTCTAGGATTTGCTCGGAATATGCATGCAGCTGTGATGTGATTAATTATTAAACCAAGCTTTCTATGATATTATATTGAGACCGACTCAGTGCAGCATGACAAAGAGTCACCTGACCGTGCATGACAGTAAATATGCTGTTTGCGCTCTCATAGTTTATAAAATAGTTTGTACGTAATTAGTAAAGATATAATCTCCTTGCAAGTTAGCCGGCTCTTTTCTACAGCGGCATCGGCGCTATGCTTTAGTGCGAGAGTTTCCCGGGTTCGCGCCCGCCCTCAGTCTGTGTGGTGCGTCTATCTGCGTTAAACGAGATCGTTACACTATGTATCAAATTACATGCTGTATAGTGTTGTTTTGCTTTGTAACGACATAACGCGTTTTAATGTTACTGTCTATTGGTATGTGATCTCTCTGACCTGTACTAAACCCATCAGCATTATCCTTCGTATTTACAATGGTCTTTATTTACTTCACCGGTGCCACTACCAAGATGGCGACCTCCCTGCTACCCAGTAACTCCGCCTATTTGTCCCCGGCTACGCGATGACGTTAATCATCACCCCCGGCACGTTTTTGTTCAGTCGGAAGCGTCGGGGCAGCCATCTATTTATCCTGAGCAGAAATATTTGAAAAAATAAAACGCAATACTATTAAAATAAAGCAGAATTATTCATCTCTTGAGACGTCACACCGTCTAAATAGCCCGAGGCGCCTGGAAACTCGAGAACAGCAGAGATGTCAGAGACCTATGGTATGTTTACATTAATTGTATATCTGATTTAGATCTGTGCACCGACTGTCTGCACTATTAATTGTAATGATCAGTGTACTGTATGTTTTTTTAGAAATAGTTACATGTATGCTGAGACCACCCACTCAATTCGCCTGCGAAATAAACTTTGCTTTTAAAAGAAACATATTTAAATAAAGTATTACCATTTGTATGGTGTTTTAAAAACGAAAAGCACGCATTTACGGTCTCGCTTATTTTAAACGACAATTATTAATTACTACTGGTAGTAATTAATACTACTGGTAGTAGTAATTTCGAGTATAAAATCTAAAATAGCTGTATGTTTTTGTTGTTGCTATCTTTACAGTTTAATATCTTATATATATTTTCGCCTAGTGCCATCAGCTGTACGGTCATCTGTGTAATATTATTGATGTAAAGACATCATTGATATTAACATAGGGAGTTGTAGTTCATACTGACAGTAGTCGTGTGTTTGTTGTACTGTAAAGCACACATCATTGCACGATAAACAACTGATGGCTTATGCAATCGCCCCCTAATTCTTGGGCACCGTTTTGCTATATTATATTTCCTAAGGCTGTACTGTAACTGTGCATTATTCAACCTGTCGTCATTATGAAATGCAATACAATACTAAATCAGTACAGTACAGAACCGGTCTTCTGTTGCATTGAAAGAGCTGCTGTTGTAATAAATATAGTAATTCCTTGTTTAATGATGACTGAACACTATCTGTTGCTTACTATCTTTCTGCTATGAGACATTCTGCATTCATATGTTAACTTGCACTGCACTGTCAAAATACAGTGCCATACATTAATAAACGCACACAGCATGGCAAAGTATTTCAGGTTTTATTCTGAGATCATATGTCCTAATATCACAGAGTTTATATGTTTTTTGTTTGTTTTTGTGTGTGTGTGTGTGTGTGTGTGTGTGTGTGTGTATATCAGTGGGCCATTAAAGAAATGTTCTTAGCATAAGCACTGTATTTAAAATCTGCCTTGTTTGTTTCGACTTGCTGAAACAAATTCCCATCATCAAAACCGAGCTGCCTGTGATCAGAAAAAGGCATTTTTTTTTTTTTTTAAAAGAGACCGTTCTTATTTTGTCATATTTCTACTGAGACCTCTGGTCATTGATTTGGAATGACAGTAAAATAATGACAGTACCTCTCCTTAAAGGATAGAAGCTATATCCGTGAGAGTGGACAGCAGTCTTAGATTATATCCGAGTAGCAATGTTGGATCAGAAATCCTGAGAGTGAGGGTGGAGGAGGAGTGGGTAGCTTCTGGCTTTCATCACACATCACATGACAGCATGATCGATACAGAGGGTTTTTTATACTGCACTTAGAGAGATGCAAGGTGCTTCGATCAGACAAGCTTGACGTGTGTCCTTTTATTAAAAATACCATTAGGACTTTATTAACTGAATGTACAGAGGTTATCTACTCGGGGGTGGGGGGGTTACTCAGGGCATTGGAAATGGAAAATACCTGGATAAATATTGAAGCAGACACACACGTCATAGCAGAAATACCAAGTTGACCCTGATATGCTAGAAAGCTCTGCCATTTCTACTGTAAATTAATGATGTGTTAAGGATGGTGCAGGCCCTGCATAGCATTTTAAATTGCTAAGCAAAATGTACTGTAATCCATGTTTCTCTGATTGCGGAGTGACTAATACAAAGTGAAACGTGTGTGTGCTGAGCTACAGCCCACTGCTGTTTTCAACACATGTTTAGCTCCATGCAGCCCGGAATCTGTCGTTCTGGAGTACCATTAAACAGCAGAATCTCAGGAACGCGTCACTACAGCTCCTGCAATGCAACACGAAAAAAAGCAGCACATTTGCACAACCACCAGAGGGACTGCAGTTATTGCAGGTGTCCATGTATAATTTGGATGATTTTACAGCCATTCAATGTGTAATTGTTGCTAATGGTACAACAGGTAAGATAGTCCAACATTCGTGTTAAGCAGGCTTTGTAGACTCACCCAAAAAAGTGAATTGATTAAACATAATACATTTATTACAATCTCTTAAAGGTAAGTATCAAAGTAAACACGGTATAAATAAACGCATTAAACATTGTGTTCTTGCTAGAGATCTGTAATAATGGGGCTTAGCTATTGTGTGATGAATCGATTGAAAAGAAAATATTTAAACCCGTCCAATGACCATGTAGAATTGATGTGATTTGTGAGGCACCGCAGTTATATGTTTTACCACTGGTTTATTTCAGACATGAATGCTACTGTAATTTCCAAACCAGAAATGAAACTACGATCTATGTTATTTGGTGACGTTTTAACAGCTGGATCAGCACATCTTGTAAGCGATGTATTGAGTTGCTGCTTCTTCTTCCTCTCTTCAGATTTTCTGTTTAAGTTCCTGGTGATCGGCAGTGCTGGCACGGGGAAGTCCTGCCTTCTTCATCAGTTCATTGAGAATAAATGTAAGTAATAATGAGTTGACGCAGTGAGCAGGTAATATAGCTGTTTGTCTGCGATTATTTCAAACTTAAGAACTTAACAAAATGTACAAACAACACGTGGCCGATCGTCCGGTTTCTAGTGGTTGATTGATCTCCAGACTTGGTCAGGTTGGGTCTTAAAGGAGCCCTGTGATACAGCAGCAGTGACTAGGTGACTACAGAACAGAAGCTATAATATAGTGTTTGGAGTTGTCATGAAAAGTTCTTTACAGGCTGTTTAACTGTTTTTTTTTTTCGTTCTCCAGTCAAACAGGATTCGAACCACACGATTGGAGTGGAGTTTGGGTCCAAGGTGGTCAACGTGGGAGGGAAGACGGTGAAGCTGCAGATCTGGGACACAGCTGGGCAGGAGCGTTTCAGGTGAGGCTGGGGACTAGAAACGGGGCCTTTTGGGAACCATGGATTCAAAACACCAGTCCTTTTCAAGTGGCATTTTATTTGTGTTTTTTTTCATATATATTTTTTAGACTGAGTAGTTCTTATTGCAGTTTATTGTGTTTTTTTTTTATTTTATGTTATTGTTTTTGACAAATCTGTGTTCCAGAGCTGCTCTTCACTTCTAGTCGTAGGCGTATATATTGTAGCCAGGTAGATCGGCCAAAGTGTCTCAGTATTGGTGCCGGCACCACCAGTAAAAGGACTGTAGTGCGAAGGTCATGCTCTCTGTGTCCGCAGGTCTGTGACTCGGAGTTACTATCGAGGTGCGGCTGGAGCTCTCCTGGTCTATGACATCACAAGGTGAGCCCCACCCACTGTTTTACATCGGCAGCATTACCCTTTTCTTTGCTGAATGTTATGTGGTTGTAAAAGTTTGAAGTAGCTTCAAATAGAATTTTCTCTACTAAGGTAGACTATGTGGATTGTACCGTCTTAAATAATTCTGTTACCCAGGTGTCGTTCTTGGTGTTCGGTTTCCAGTTTGGTTTTGTTAAAATGCATTACAGATGTGTTCTGGTGACCCACCCCACAGGGAATCTCACCACAGAGTAATGTTATTATATGAAAAAATGACAATAAGGGAAAACTAACCATAAGGTTCTACGTATACACAGAAATGCAAGAATATATGTGTCTGTATATGCTCCCACATACACACAAATACACACACATATGCTACACATACACACACAAATATATACACATATACATACGCATCTATAAGTAATCACAGACATACACATGTAGAAATGCACGAGCAAACAGTGACTCTTGTAGTTTCTCATATCCCGGAACCCCTGGATTTAGATGACGGTGCATTCCTTGTGTAATAACTGCCCATGCTCTTGTCCTTCCCCCATGACAGTCGCGAGACGTACAACGCCCTGACGAACTGGCTGACGGACGCGCGCACCCTGGCCAGCCCCAACATTGTCATCATCCTGTGTGGAAACAAGAAGGACTTGGATGCAGACCGCGAAGTCACCTTCCTGGAGGCATCCCGCTTCGCACAGGAGAACGGTTAATGCAACACTAACTGCTACACTCTACTCTTTTGAGTCATGCTTTTTTGACCGAAATAAAAACTCAATTTGGGGGGGGGGGGGGGGGGGATGCGACTTGTATTCTGGGTGTTTCAGTTAGGGGATAGACAAAGAGAAGGAGAGGTGATCCCTTTTATTGGACTATCTAAAAAATAATTAATCACAAGCTTTCAAGACCTGAGAGGTCTCTTCTTCAGGTGAAAGTAGGAAAGAGAGATTGATGTTTACATTCAAAGGTGGCATCAGAACTTTAACAAAAATAACCTTTTTTTCATTTTTTATAAGCAAATGTTTTTCACAATCAATAGCAAAAAAAAAAATAAAAAATAATAATAATAATAATAATAGTAAAATTAAATTAATGTTCTTTATGAACCACAGGGACTGTTTCTGAAAATAATTGAATTTCTTTGGCCATGTTTAACAAAATAACACTGAAAAAAAAGTAATAATAAAAACTATTCCCTATGAGAAGCAAAGGAATGTACCTAAAAGCCCTTCATCTTGAAGGGATGAAAACGTGTGTGAATCCGGTATTGACTTGTTCCGATTCTCCACTCCTCCTCCAGAGCTGATGTTCCTGGAGACAAGCGCCCTGACAGGAGAGAACGTAGAGGAAGCCTTTCTGAAATGTGCTCGGAACATTCTGAACAAGATCGAGTCAGGTACTGTCTCTGATTCCTCCGGGAGCACATAGAGCCAGGCAGCGCACACAAGAAAACCTGTTTCAAGAGATCATATCCTGGTGTATGCTGGATGTTTACTTGTTTCAAGAAATAATTTCCTTGTGTATGCTGGCTGTTTCCTTGTTTCAAGAAATTGGCTGTAATCCAAGAAGTCACCTTTCTACAGTATGAGACAGGGATGGTACAGTGTACACAATGACTTTCAAATTGCACCCTTTCTGCTTGTTTTGATGACTATTTAGCACAAGTTATATATGATTCAAGTCAAGAGGCAATATGGAGGGAGGCTGTCTGTCTTTCTTTCCATCTGTCTGTCGCACTTCTATATTAAAGAGTAGAATTGTACTACATTAAGTTTCCTATCTGTTTAGATAAAGAACCATTTATCCAATGGAAGTTGCTAGAACACTCTTTTCCTTTAGTTGTTGGTATCTGTGGTATTTGGGGAGTCTGTATGTGAATGTGCAGTTCTTGTGATTTGCAGGTGAGCTGGACCCTGAGCGGATGGGTTCTGGGATTCAGTATGGAGACGCCTCCCTGCGGCAGCTCAGACAGCCTCGCGGTGTCGCAGCACAGAACCAGCAGCAGTGTAACTGCTAGGGGCCGGCTGGGACATGCACCCCACACAGGGCCTGGGAAAAGGTGAGCAGAAGTGGGAATACGACACACGCAGAGACACACATGCACGTACTCTTGCACACATAGATACACAGACACAGGCACATACACGTTAAGTAAAAGTAAAACAACTTCTAACTCTTGATCTTTATGCTGAACACCAGTTTGAAGTTACTTCCCTAACCCTCTGTGTGTTTCTGTTTCATTCTCGCAGTGCTGCCTCTCCACTGGTTTCAAATCCCCCTCGACTCTGAGGGTGAATCTCGACCCTTTCTGAAAAACAAACCGGTGCCCGAGATGGTGAGCCTTGCCCGTGCCCTCCTTTCCACCTCCCCGGCCCTCCTGGCCTGCTCGCGAAGCCTATGGGAACAATCTTCCGCAGAGCCCAGGTTACCCAGCAGGGGGCAATGCGCTGGTCACTGGTGTATAAGGCAGGCCTGCTCTATCTGAACCACTGGGCTGCTGCTGTCCACTGAGCTTTGAGTCCCGTACTTCCTAATAGGGAGGCACATATTTATAAAACTTTCACCCATGCTTTAGTCAAAGACTTTTATCCGAAAACGTCAACCACTCAATGAGGTTAAACAATAAGGTTAAGCAAAGTTTTATCCAGTGCCTTCATCGGTTTAAATAAAAACCAGTGGGGCCCCGTAACTTAAACCACCCCGTTCTGGCTTCTTTTGACAGTAAGAGATGACTTTTAAAGGTTTAAAAAGCCACTGACTAGGTTAATCAGCATTTACACACTCTTATCATTGTCCTTCTGGGTTCTTTATCGGTGTCCTTCTGTGTTCTGTGTTCTTTATCATTGTCCTTCTGTGTTCTGTGTTCTTTATCATTGTCCTTCTGTGTTTTTTACTTGCTCTATGCAGATTTGTCCCTGTACAAAGTTGACGCTTCCTGGTACCTAGTCATTTCCTGTGCTGTGGGTAACGGTCTGAAACCATCTGGAACATTATAGTGAAACCGACTTAACAGAACAAAAAGTAGTTTGGTACCAGGAAACGGCAGACATTTGTATTCTGCGTTTTTGAAATGGCAAGTTAAAGCATAAAAAGGTAAAAGTATTATAAAATAAGTCAAATAGACAAATTCTCTGACTTCGTTTCTTAGTGTATTACAAATTCTAATTGATGCGTTATGGATGATATTAAAAAAAAAAAAAAAAAGAAGTGGCTGTTTTACTAGTAAGAAGTAAAAATAAGTGGCCCCCCCTTTGAAGATGCTTACTGAAGGTAATATCTAGTTTAATCTGTATTTGTATTTAAAATGCAGTGTATCCTATCCCATGTAACACACAGCAGGACAGTCAATGTTCAGTACACATTTCAAACAGTAGCGCAAGTACTTTTACCCCCCCCCCCCCCCCCCCCCTCCCCCCTGAATGTTTTTTTTTTTTTTTTACCCTTAATTGGTGGTTTTCTGCTTGAGAAAAGAGAAACCCAACATTTTTCTAACTTTCTAACAAACAATGTAAAGTTTTATTTCAGTAGGGTCACAGATGTGTACTATCAAAATGTAATTTTACTGTCATAATTGCACTGGTAACCTTTGCAGTAATTGCAAAGGGATGTCAGAACTTTCTTCCTTTGTCTCTGATTGGCTTTGCTGAGACTCATATCACCTGATTGGTTAGCCCATTGATCTTGGTAAGTTGATTGGATGCCCAAAAGGTCCCATGACTTTTTTTTTTTTTTTTTTAAAAGGGCCCATGGATTGCAGTTTAACATAAAACATAATTTATAACATCTCATAAGAATGGGCTTTGCATAACGCCCTGTGTGTGTGTGTGTAGGCAGGCACTGTAATAGGTTACAAATGATGTGGTTGCTGCACATTTAGTGCATATATCTCAGGTAAAGCTAGGAGTTTTATAACCTGACCTTGCGCATACCAGTTGACCAGTGTATTATCCTGTTCTCTTTGTAAATCTAAACTAGGCACTAATATGTCGCTCCTACTCCCTCCCATTTGTTCTCTCTCTCTCTCTTGTAGTATCTCTCTCAGTCTCTCTGCCTCTATTACGCCAACAGATATGCAGTCAAGTTTAGTACCTTTGAGTCCAGATCCTGATGTTTCAAAGTCTTTAAGTAAAGCATGTTACAGGGATGTTCCAAAACTTTCTTCCACTGTGTTTAAAGGAATAACAACCCAGGCTAAAAAAAAAAAAAAAAAGCTCAGAATTGGCAACATTGTCACTGACCTTCATTCAGACACACTTCCTGTTACCTAATCACGTCCTGTTATGTAGGTCACATGATCTGATTGTAGTCAGTAAATCTGACCTACATCACAGGAAGTGATTAGGCACAAGAATGCAACATTGAATCCGTTGTGCTGTATTTACAAAAAAAAAAAAAAGATACATAATTTGCTAAAGTTTAGTGAATGTTTTGTAATGCACTACACCTGAACTTGAACCATCAGGACTCGGAGTTGAGTGCATGCATCTGTTCCAGTGTCTTATTGGAGAGACTGTGTGAAGTTATCAGTTTGTAACAGACAGTCCGAATCAGTCGATTCCTAATGCACTCTCTTTTTTTTTTATTATGTATTTTAAATACTGTAACTAGAGACTAACATTGCAAATACTTGTACAGCGGTTTTGAAAAAAATAAAAGATTGAAGTAGTAAATGTGAATGCAACATTCCTTACTGAAAGGTGACTACTGAGCCTGCTGTTACAGCGTTCTGTTCTACCACCAGTAAACTACAAGTTGCATGTCTGCAATTCTAGGTCTTTTTTAATGAACATCTTGCTGTGGGAGATTGTAGTGCAATTGCCACGTTTGCTTGGCTTGGTGCATTGGCAGGTGGCAGACAGCAAGAGTGGGCTGTAAAAAGGAGGATAAATATCGTTGATTTTATATTGGTGCACAATGCTTTAGAAGGAATATCTGGTGGCATTATAATGATAGAGGACTGTTATTTAAAAATCTCTTACCCAAACATGTCTTGACCATAAACATATTTACAAATTCAACCTATTCACCGGGTGCAGAGCTAGTTTCAAGCCATGTCTATACCATGTAAATACCTCTGGAGGACCTTGAGAGACTAAAGAAATGAAAGTCAGTAAATACTTCAAACACACATTGTGTGTACCATTAGTTTAACTAGCTGTTGAGTGCATTGCTCTGTATACTTACACGATAACTGCTGTACAGAGAATATGAACAAGGAGATAATCGTCTACTAAATGGGGGAAAATCCAATGGGTTTTTATACCAGTGAGGGAAATGGTTGTCTCGAAGTACAGTCGCTGCTGCCTCTAGTTATAGCTATTATGACAAGTGTTTTTGTATTTTTTTTTTCTTCTGATTAAAAAAAAAAAAAAAAACAGGACATGTGCAGCTCCGAGTCTGACTCAACCCAGTGACTCTTGGCATCAGGGTGCTGTGCTGCCCACGGGGGCCTTTGTGAGGGTTGTGTTACTGCAGGATAGAGAGGGGGTTTGCAGCAAATCTGGGGCTGAATTCTGATTTAAAAGAAGTATATAGACTAACCTACATAGTACTTTAAAGCATGTAGTTGAAAATAACAAAGTTTTTCCCAGGAAAGTTCCCTAAGACTCGCTTAACTCAAGCTCTTTAGAATGGAATGATATCAAGGGGTAACTCTCCTTCGTTATATTTTTTAAACTGCACTGTATAAACTATTCCATATTTCAGAAAAGCAGGCTCAGTTGTTGCCTAGTAACTGATACACCTTTAAGATACTGTATATCTGAACTACAATGCTGTAAATATGTTGGGTTTTGTTTTCCTGTCGATTTATGCATTTTTGTGCTTTGTATATTTTTTTTCGTAAATGTTATTTATGTGTTTGGGGATTGCCCGTGCGTCTCTTTAGATATATCTGCAAATGTCAGGCTTTAGCACTCTTCTAACTCACTGTTTAGGATCACATTGCAAAGGTGTGTGTGTTACAGAGAGATGCTGCATCAAAGTTTGAAATAATCACAGTCCTTTCCCTGCTGAATAAACAAAATTAATAATTTTACCACCCCGCTTCGTCACTCCATTGTCACCCACCTCTTCCATGCTTGCGTGTCTGAAGTTTTTAATAAAGAATTTTAAAATCGTCATCCTTTTTTTTTTTTTTTTTTAAAAAGAGTGCTGGTGGTCGTCTTGTAACATGTAAGAATTCTCTTTGACCAAAGCACCCAAATGGAATGCTGTGAACTGAGATTCCAAGTGTTCTATGGAGTTACATTAAGCCCTTTGATAATGTACTAAGCAGTATGAAGTACTGCAATAGTTCCACCTGTGTCACCATATGTATTTGAAAGAGAAAAGGAGCTTTTTTTTTGCATGCTATTTTTAAGGACTGTTAATATTAAAAGTTGTCTGTCTTTTAAAGCACATTTTATTGTCATTCAGAAATTACTTTTTCAGCTGTTTTAGATATGATTTAATTTGTTTGCAAAGAAAACCTATAAACACTTCTTCAAAAAAACAGTCCTTAGTTTTGTGAATAGGGTCCCGTATTTTACATTGAGCGACACCTTCCATCCAATTAAAACAGCTTCTTAATGGTGACAAACACAATCCCTATTCAAGAGACTGTAGCTTCATTTCTGAATAGAGAACTAGAATGTAGGATTACTAGCTTTCTACATTGTGAAGCAACATGTTTTTGGGGGTTGTTTTTAATGTTTATTGCAGACTTTTGTCACCTGGACTTCATGGAAGACCAGTAATTAAAGGTAGGCTTTGCTTCTGGTTTTTCTTTTTAGATTGAATTCTTCAATGGCTAAATGTTAACAACCATAACCTTTTCATTGTGCTTCAGATTCACACCTGAATAAGCTAATGACATAAAAAAAAACACGAACAGCTTCTTCATAATATATGTTTATTCCACGAATTAAGATTGTATATACATGTAGAGTGTATATAGTAGACATGTAAACACAAAGGCATGACGAGAGGACAACACTACCACAGATTCATTTTTACACTCACGCTAACTCACAAAACGGACTGGACGGGCTAAACACGGGGAACGCTCCATCTCCCCTCTCCATTCGCTTCCAAGGGACGGGGACAGAAAGAAAAAGAAACTTGTATAAAGTGTTACTTTCTAAAAACGAGGCTAAATATCAAAACGCTTAAATTGCAACCCACAGGACTGTGCTTTGTGGCACAGCGGCTCATCCAAATGAGTTGGGGACAGTTCTAAGAGCAGTAAGCACAGCTTTACAGAGAGTAATATGTAACGGAAAAAGAGCAGGTTTTGTTACATCTGCTGCTTAGATCTTTAAAATAGACTTCACAATTACACTGTAAAAGTTGTATTCCTTTTGGCGTGGGAGAGATATCAATGGTTCCCATCAACCAGCCTTGGTTAATCTCTAACTTCTGTCTTGCCTTAATGGAAGGCAACAACATTCAGTTACATTGCTGTATGGAAGAGGTCACTTCTTTATAGCCTATGCAAATTGGATGCAAAGCTTGTGTAGGCACAGACGTCCCTGTGAATGTTGGCAGAGTTGAGCGGGGTTCTACTTTCGTTTAACACAGCTCAAGCACTTGTGTCTCTGCTATTTCACCCACGCCTATACATGTCACATACATGCACAGAGTAGCTGTTCCATTTTTTTTTTTTTTTTTTTTTTTTACTGTAACTAGACCATCTCTAGTTTTAAACACTGTATGAGCACATTGCTGTCCTAAACGTGTCCTGGTCCCTCAAATAAAATTCAGACATCATAAAACAACCCTTTTTGGAATTAGATCAACAACAACGAAAAAAAAAAAGCACACTGGATTTCAGCAGACAATGCCAGGGGAATTAACCAGAGACCTGTAAACCTGACCCATGCACCTCCCAACAACCAGCGAGTGAGGGCAGTGCTTCATTTAAAAAGGGGTCATTTCTACTACCCAATACATTTACAAATCAGCTTGGTGTATCTTTAGCAATTCCAGTAGGAAATGGTCACTCTTAGCACCTCATCCCTTATTCACTAACCGAGAGGTACATTGAACAGTGCGTTAAACTGGATTGCTTTGAGGTTTATTGATACCCTTAGAACGGCCCATTTGGGTGAGACAGGCGGAGATCTCGTGGGGCTGTAGCGAGCGTAGGTACGGACTGGAGGGCTATGGCTTGGCTGGTTGGCTCAGTTCGAGGAGGGTCTGGGTTTACAGGTTCTCAGGGGAGTAGTGTCTCTGGTGGGGGAGTCAGGGGAAAGGAGTCCTGTAGTGACTCTACTCCAAGGACTGCAGCATCAGTAGCTGTTTCAGCACCTTGGTCTGGCTCGTCTCTCGAATTTCTCCAGCTAGGAACATCTCATCCACCACAGTGTACACCTGCCATCAGGACACGAGAGGAAACAGCAGTTCAGAAGGGTGTCATTTTTCTTCCCTGTTCTACTGGTA
Organism: Acipenser ruthenus; assembly: GCF_902713425.1. Taxonomy (NCBI): domain Eukaryota; kingdom Metazoa; phylum Chordata; class Actinopteri; order Acipenseriformes; family Acipenseridae; genus Acipenser; species Acipenser ruthenus. The sequence continues at coordinate 421,313 of NC_081218.1, forward strand.
GCCTATTATCAGGGATATGCAAAATGATCAGATTTTCTGTTCCTGCTGATAGTGTAATTATCACTCTGTCAGGTCAACTGGGATTCTTAAATAGAAAACTGAAAGAAAGCTGGTAAATGCACGCATGGATAAGGCTTTGTCTCGTAATGATGCCATTATCACAATGCCTCTAGTGCGGCATTATCGTCTCAAAGAGTGGAATCTATTATAATAATGTATTTCGGGATTCGCAGCCATTATCATAGCATGCGCCTTAGTGAAAGATGGTGGGCAAGACTTACTTCTGTTTAACAGATTTCTTTCAAGAATTTTTAATCATGTAGCATCAATGCACGTTTGGTGCTTTGTTAAAGACATTCACCTGATTGGCTAAACTGTGTGTCCATTATTCAGTGTACCTCGTCTTGCCCTTTTGTTAAGACAATGGATATTGCTGCGTCTATGTAGACTGTTGAGAAAGAAGAAAGAAACTATGTTCGACTTACCTTGTAGAAGTTAAATACCAGATCTAACTCACAGACATTGTGGAAATATTCATTTAATACCTGAAAAAAAAAAAAGTTACTTTGTTATATTTTTGAATTTCAAATATACTAAGCTTTCTTAGTTGCTGTCAGTATTAGGTTGTCCTAAAGTCATTAATTAATTTTATTGTAGACTACTGAAAAAACATCTTGTTTTGAAAGTTCAACACCCCAGTCACTCCAAACATTATCCTACATTTCATCTATAGCTTTAATTCTACTGTTACTCCTCTCCTAACCGTATAATTACCTGAAGTTAGCAGTTGTAACACTTTTAAATTGGCATGAAATGCGAGTATAAGAGCTTCAAAGCTTCTCTGCTGTGTGCTGGTGGAGTAAAGAAAGAAGAAAGGGAGGCTCCTAAACTCTCACAACAGCCTCCCTCTACTATGTGCTGGTAAAGCAGAGAAACAGGATCTTACACTCTCATAACAGCCTCCCTCTGCTCTATGCTTGTAGCAATTCCTCGGTTTCGAAAGCACTCAGTTTGTCTGGAAGGTGCTTTGATAAGGACAGGCAGTTTGGGTTGTTAGTGATACATGGGGATCACTGAACACAGCAGCCCTTACCTCTACGAAGTTGTGAATAGCCTCCAGATATGCCAGATTATTGTCAGTCACATCCACACAGATACAGAAATACAGGCCGGCATAGCGTCTGTATATTATTTTGAAGTTCCTGAACTGCAAGGGAAAGAGAGGGAGGGTCAGCCGTACTGGTGTGGCTTTATTCTCTTTTCTAATTTCTCATATGGAAAATGATAGCCCGCCAGCATGCTGAATATAGAACTCTGCAAGTGAGAAAATATTGATCTGTTAAATATAATTACGAGGGTTATTTAACACTGCAATTATCCAAGCTAAATGGATATTGGCTTTTCAATTTGTATGTGCAGCCTTATTCAAACCATAGTTGCAATGAACTGTCAATTTCTGTAAAGTATACCGACATTACAAAAACTACAAAACTGATATAATAAAAACAGTGTGTGAAACACTTACTTACAAAGTAGATGTCCCCATACATCCATAGATTCTGATCTCAATACCTTGTGCTACAGAATGCCCTTTATACATTTTATCACAACTGGATAAGTAGTTCAATATGTGTTAAAATCACAAGGTAAATTCCTAAAAGTACTTGGAAATGGAATAAAAAAAACAAGGAATTGACCCCAACCCTGGTAGGAATATACAGCTAGGCGACACAGATACAGTGCGAACATACATGCAGGCTTTTGACCTATATCCTTGTCCTCATGGATATGCATTCTCACAGAGGATAGCAGCAGAATAAACACACAGATTTACAAGCATGTTATGTTGTTTGCTGAGTAGAGGAGACCCTTCAGGGATTTCCCCTGGCATGTAGTCTTTATTCCAGATTTGATTATAAAGCAGGGAATACCTCACCTCTACGAAGTTGGTGTGCTTGGCGTCTCTGACGGTCACCACTGCGTGCACCTCCTCAATCAGCTTCTGCTTCTCATCGTCGTCAAACTGCATGTACCACTTGGCAAGACGAGTTTTTCCAGCCCGGTTCTGAATCAGGATGAATCGGATCTGAAAGCACAAACAGATAGGGGTCAGTCACTCGCTAACACTCCTGCATGTTTAAAACGCTAAACGTTAGCATATGTAGTCCCTCCAGTACTTGATTACACTATCTGACCTGCATATTTTTGACAAGTGAAAACGCATAGGCAAAATTCTTTACAATTCTTTAAACTCTACTAACACCCTGACTTCATACAATTGATTTAAGTTAATTGCCTCAGGAAATGAAATTGATCTTCTGTGATGATGCAATCACCACACAAAATCCAAGTTTGTGACTGGATTACGCATTGCTATGGATTTTAAAAGTGCCATTGCAATTCTGTTTATTATAAGAAAAAATTCCTGAAACCACTATAAGTTCGTGTTGGCCAGTCAAATGTGCATTTATTCAACACCTTAAAAATGTAAATATGAAAAAGTCTTGATACAAGAATGATTATTGTGATATCATTCAGATTATCGATCATGTCTTTATGGTAATCGCAATTACAAGGCATTTCTGTATCACTTCATACTCAATACGAGCCAGAAAGCGAACCCCCCACAACTGTAGCCTGCAAGGACAATTTTAAGTTACTTTCCAGTCCCTCCTTTTCCTGCCTTACGATTACAGCAGGGTTCACATTTCAGAAGCAGTAAGTGGGCGTAAGAGTTGAAAAACAGCTTTTCACAGAAATCAAGTAGGGGTGATTTGATTTCAAACGCATATCCATGATTTTGCTTCAACTTTGTAAGTGATACACCACTACGCAGCTGCCTGCTATTTCTTGTCTGCCAACTAGCTTTTTAAATGATATAAATAGATTTATATGAATACATGTTCCACCATATATCCTTTAGCCCTTCATCATTTTCGTTACACATCGCACTGGTGAAGTCACCACTTAAAAGGCACTCCCCATCTGCTTTACGGAAGTCATGGGGAAAGAAAGAGGTGTACAAAAAGTTTGCTGAAAAAAAAAGGTTTGTATATTTACATTAGTCTTCAAATCAGAAAAACCTCAATTTTACTGACGCTATTAGTTTGTGCGTGTGTTCACTGGGGTGACATCTGTACACAAATATCTAACTGATTACTTGATTTCTTCAATGTGATTCATAATATAAGTAAATAAAAAAAGGTTACAGTTCACATGGCCTTGTGGCACACAAATGCCTTTTTTTATCTGCAGTTTGGGTGACAAAAAAAATGAGCAGAAAATGCATATATACATACATACGCACACACACAGGGTGATCAGAAAGTAAGTTTACCTCATCAATGATATGGTGCGCTGATGTGGTAAACTTACTTTCTAATCACCATATATATATATATATATATATATATATATATATATATATATATATATATATAAAATTGGAAATAAATGTGAACGCTCACTGAACGTTAACCAAGTACGTAATCAATTAGTAACATTTAATTCTAAAACCACTCTGTGTCAATATCTCAATTTAATTACTATTCAAATGTTATGATATAATCTGCGGACAAAAATACTATACAGATCAAATTACTAATTAACACTAGTGTCTTTTTCGCTTGCTCCACCTGCCTCCTCTCTAGTACTAGGCTTCGTGCCCTGCCAAATGCTCTATATGGGAAATGACCGTAATAGTCTACATTTCAGGAAAACCTAGACAAAAAACACACAATCTGTGAAGCACGATTCTGTGAACGTCGCTAGCTTCTGCCGTACACACTGACTTGGTTATTTTGGTAAAAATAGCGAGGAAAATAAATAAATAAAATCATATGACAGACACCCCCATTCATAACAAATTGCCTTTGTACAGAAAGACGCAAAAATGAAATTGGAAAAAAAAAAAAAAAAAACTTGCCATTTTGTAAACGCTTTACGTGGACCTCGACGTCGCAGAAGAAACGGAATGGTTTTGTTTCTGGTCTAAAATATAAGGTTATTTATGTTTTTCGCCAAGAATCTTCGCTTTAGACCTCCGCTTTCTTACCCAGGCAGGAAATCCGGACAAGGCCTTTGGGGCGATGCATTGTGGAAATTGTAGTTCGTTTAGTTTGTCAGTCAACAGCTTCGTTGGTCGGAAACTTCACTGAACTACACCTCCCTGCGCTCAATTACAGTGTGTTGATTGGTCAGCCGGAAAGCACGCTGGGTAATAGAGTCCAAAAACCCTCGAGAAGCGCCTGTAGATAAGCACATTGCAAACCGGTAATAGAAACATCTGAATATCTTTAATTTGCCCAGTAAGCGCCATTGCACATGCTACTTTACATTTTTCTTTGATCATTTTAATTGGCTACATTTTGTTTTAATTTCCTCTTTAACTATATGGATAATGTTCTCTAATACTGTGCTTTTATGACGCATCGACATAAGAAACAGAAGTCTAAAAACGATACTTTTCTTGTGCGTTGTCCCACAGTGATGCTACTGCTCATTTTTCTGTGTTGAGCTTCATAGCAGTCGTTAAATTTTACTGGTTTGGTACCGGGCACTACTAACTTGACTGTCCTCCAAATAGGGCGCTATGAATATATGTTGTCAGTATGCCTATTTTACGCTGATAAAACATTGAAGACTTTTAGATTGGTAGCATATTGATTGAGAATGTGTTACATATATACAGCTTGTGTTCTGACTTTTTTTTCAAATAAAAATGTATTTGGTACTATATGGGTTAAAGTAAAAAAAAAAAAAACAGCACAATAAACAAGGATCAGTAATGTAAAAGGATAAATGCTTCAAATTTTATCTCATATGCTTTACCGTATCTCTCTGTGCTTTATAGTGCACACCTGTGCTTTAGCACACTGCCATGCGTATACTTTGATACGCTTTACTAAGGGGCCCATCCTGTTGCTGTGAACTTTTTTTAAAAAATAGGAGTTAATAAAGACTAAAACGCTTTGAAAATATGCCCCATTGCCTCATAACGTGCCTGCTTCTGTCCTTTATGGTTCCTAATAAAGTGACACTTGCTATTTCCAGGTATGACCACCTGGGGGTGCTAATTCTTTAGCAGGAAAGAGTTATTTATTTATTTATTTATTTATTTATTTATTTATTTATTTATTTATTTATTTATTTATTTATTTATTTAAAAGTACACCATTTACTGCAACAAAACAAGACTGGCAAGTAAAGTCCTTAGATTATAACTATACGTCTAACTCTGCGAGACAAATTATGGTATAAATGACGCCTTTAAGATCCGTCATAGCGTTGAAAACAAAAGCACCGTCTTACCCCCCTAACATACAACAAAACTTGTATTTATATTTTCAATAGTAGTTCCTGAATACAGTCCCCAGATACACACCCCTTTACCGTCACCATAGTAACCCGCCTGTAGTTTTATAATACTTCCCTTATCCTACCTATGCATTAAATTATAATGCTATAATTCCAAACCAGGAATTTCTAATTTTAATGATGTGTATTGTGTGGATTTCATCATCAGGCTAATGTATTTCGCAATCAGGAGCTGTATTTTCCGGCTCTGAATCTGTTTACTGTGGATAAGGATACACATACACTACAGAGCATTATGTAAATCACACTGTCATGCTTACATTATCCTTCTGTGTTTTTAAAAGACAAACATACAGTTATTCAAAATATAATTTCCTCTTTCAAAATGCACACAAATGTATCATGTAGGTTTCTAAACAGTTTAAGTAAATTGTTTTTAATTGTTTATTATTCAACAAGTAAAATCTTTGGGGAATGTAAGCAAACAGGGCTTTTCACTGGGCTGCACCAGTTAGCATGAAGTTAAAAGATAAAGCCACTACTAAGGTGCGTAGGGCCAGAAAGTGGTATGTCGTCAGAATGTGGTAGTGTACCAAAACTTGACGCGTTTAGCATCAGAAAATGGTACACTGTTGACTACTTATTGACTACTGCACAAATCACTAAGAATAAGACAAAGTGTAATTTGCCCACAAAATCGTATATGTTTACAATTTAGATAATCCCATTTGTTGCTCTTCAGTTAAAGTCACATACGTTTGATGAAATGTGAAAAAGAAAATATATATATTAAAAATATGGGCGGTTCCTTGTTTTCCGAGCTAAAATCATTTGCGCATGCCCGGGCAAGCGCAGTCCACGGTGTACCACTTTTTAACGCCTACCACAAAATAACACCACACTGGTTTCTACAGACAGTAACGTTCACTAAAAGAAGAACGGTAACAGAGGTCAATCAATATAGAGGAAAATTTTACATTATTGGACGCTATAGTACTACATCTTTAAACAATTTATGGAAACCCTTTTAAACGTTTGCCATAGTAAAAGCATAGCCAAGTGTAATAAAGCGCAGTAAAATAATAGTAAAACATAGGTAAACATTGTATAAAGCGTAGCGAGGTATGTTAAATGTATATTAGCATGGGAAAAGCGGACAACTGCACCATGCAAATGTACCGTGGAAAACATGTATAGGGAACGCTTATTCGTAAACGTGAGTACCTTTTAAACAGCGTACTTACAATAAAATAAATGCAATAACATTGAAAACCTATGTTTACACAATTGTGTTGTGTGTATATATTATTTGTTTATATTGTAACATTTAATTTTGAATTGCTAGAAAACAAAATTTCTTTATAATTCAATAGTTTGATATTCCACATCTTCTATTTTCTCTGAGTACTGTAATACTACTGCGTGCAGTATCGGACAAATCAAATGGGGTATAGATATATTTTCTAATCAAACGCGGTAGTTATAATTTGTCAGACACATTTGTCAGTACGGTGGTTGGTTTGAATAAAAAAATAAATAAAAACAGATCCAGGCGATATTCTAAATATTTTACTGGTTTTCAGATTGACAGAATAATCAATTTTTATATGCGTCATAAACGTAATGAGGTATTTAAACTCCCCGCCTCTCTCCGTTATATTAGCACAGTAGATAATATATGCTCGTTTTGAATTGCGTGTTTTTAAACGTGTAAGTGTGTGTTCGTGTGCGTGTTGTGTTGGTTTTGTGTTGTAATTGAGTGCATGCGCCACTGGGCGAGTCTGATTCAGTGTCTCCCTTTTCTTTTACAGTCGAAGGAGAAAGAGACGGGAGAAGGTTCCGCCATTATTGGAAGCAGAGTAATCCCTAAACCAAAGCGCAGCGATACGCGTACCGAAAGGGAGGGCAAGACAACCACAGTAGCCTGAACATTTTAAAATACACTGCGTCTTTATGAACAACAACAATATAAGTAATCGCTAGTATACAACGTGGTGTGCCCGCTGACGAGACATTAAAACAAGTATCTGTACGCCCCCCCCCCCCCCCCCCTCTTTTCCATTATTTATCCCGTGGATGAGGTCTCAAAGGTGCATAAGGATTTCTAACACCAAGAAAGAAGACAAAAAAAGGAAATTTTAAAAATGTTACAAACGTACCAAAATTGACAAAGAAATTGAGATCTTGTGAAGTGTGGGACGAAGCAAAACAGGAAATAAGGATATTTTGTGTTTGGAGGTGTTTTTTTTTTTTTGTTTTGTTTTAATTAATTTATTTATCGAACCGGTTGGGGTTTGGTGCGCGGAGCGGACACAACACAAGCGAAAAAAAAAGGAGAGGCATGCTATGGTATGTATGCTCGTTTTTGTTACCTTTTTACAGAAAACTACAAAACTGGTCGCTGTACAACGAAAGGTAGTCGGGGAATGAAATTGCTGTAAAGAGATGATTATGATTGGGTCAAAAAAATGTGTTATAAAAGCGAAACCCCTCGCACTCACTTAAGAGTGCAATATAATGAGGTTGTATTTTTTTAATGATTACAGGCCTACCTGTTTTTGGAGAAAATAATAATAATAATAATAATAATAATAATAATAATAATCGTCCTGTTTATTGGTGACTAAATAGTACATTTTGTTGCACCAGGACTCTTCGTTTTGATTGTTAAGCTATCGAGATTTCTAAAGAACGCTTGAAATGTTCTGAGCTCAATCAAGGGAGGTGAAAAATATACAGCATTCTTCTCCACCTTGTGTATCTTGTTTTACTAGGCCTAGCTGAAGACCGAATAGTGCATTAACACAATTTAAAGAGAGATGTTTAACGCACGTATGCATTGTACTTGCGTTTGTTTTACATAAATATTCAAATTCAGAACTGCAAAGACCGCTGTGGGTATTTTTGTGTGTGTGTGTGTGTGTGTGTGTCAGAATTAAAAACGCCCCATAAATCGTCTTACGTCTTTCGCTAGTGAAAGTAAAATGCTTGATTTTATTTTTTCTTTGTTTTTTTTTTTAATGTATTTTTTTATTGTCTTTATATTGTTACTAAAGTAGTCAGCGAGTACTATACAGATTGCGTTTTAATACATTATTGAAAACTAAGTCATTTGACAAGACTGCATTGTAACGACTAAGTTAATATATATATATATATATATATATATATATATATATATATATATATATATATATATATATATACACACACACACACACTGAGGCCATCGCTCACTCCTCCAACCCTATGCGGGGAGAATAAGTGAGTTGATGTTGGGTATTTGCACTGTGGGGGAAAACAATAGGCCTGGAAGCTGAGGGCAAGGCAGCCTAGATGCGTCGGACAAACCTAATCTTTGCTCTATCATATGACTAAAACAAGAGCGATTCTGGTAAAAACAAACACACGCTGATATACTCTGAGCTGCTTCAAAGTGTTTACGTAACGTCTTTAGATTCCCCGAAACACTGAGAATAAAAAACTAATCGTTGTGACTGCACGCACAGTCGTCTGTTTAGAGATTTCACATCAGCGGCCTTTCTAGGTTTGTTTGGCTGATGAAAGTTTGAGGTTTATTATTATTATTATTATTATTATTATTATTATTATTATTATTATTATTATTATTAGGTGGTTGATTTAAAATAAATAAAACAACCATATTTCAACGACACAACTTTCATCTAATATAGTTTCTACAAATGTTACGAAATCGTTCCAGAGCATTGCAGTTTTGTACTTGTAACGTCAAACAACGAAGCAACATTGTTGCGATTTCTACAATAAATATGTTCCTATATTTGTTTGTTTGTTTGTTGCTGACGACAACTCGTTTTTACAAACGCAAACAGATTAACTAGAAACCACTACAATTTGCAGTCCGTCGTGACCACTCCTAAAGAAGGTGGATCTATAGCTTTTAAAATATTTAAAATACCAAAGGCCATTTGTAAAAAGTTTTTGCTACATAGTGTTCCTGGTCAAATGCATTATTCCACCCCACCCTGCATGTCAGGGCATGTCATAGCATTAGTATTTCCCTGTGGATCTTGCATTAGCGTCTAATGTGATATATGAATGAATTAACATTGATTTTTTTAATGGCTATTGCAGCCAGTCTACTGCTCCAGCGTGTTTTTCCAAGTATATTTTAGTGCTGTCCTGTTTTTTTTTCAAACTGGGAATTCCAAATAAATGGACCCGAGAAAGCTGTGCGGTTTTCTTTGATTTACGCTGCATAGTAAGAGATGTGGATTCCTGTCTGCAGTTCTAACATAAGGGGTTAAACTGTAGTCTTTTGATTATACCAATGAGACAACTTTGAACTAGAAATGACATTTTGTGGAAATGATTAAATATTAGTGCGCAGTCGCGTTTTAGGAGCACTATTTACTAGGGTTTAAAAGCAATTATGATTCACAATTAACAAACAGGGCAATATATAAATAATAAAAAGCTTAATACAGTAAAGACCTTTTGACTATGAAGACATTGAGGAATACCTAGTCAAAGTGTTTTACAATGAATTATATATTTTACTATTTATAAATATAGCCCGAGTGAGTGTTTTTAATAGTTAAGGGTTAAATGTACATCTTGATAAAGGTTGTCTTGACTATTTTTAATCCTGGTGTTTCTAAAATGATTTATTGGTTCACTGTATCTTGTGTTAACTGCTACGTTATTACAAGTCTGCAGTGTATGGTGATGTGTCACAATGATGATCTTTTGCATTACGTATAGTGGCGTGACTGCAATATTATTACATCGTTGTTCGCCCACCAAGCTTTAAAAAGACATTCTCCTACCTTTTTAATTCCCGTCGGTAGCGTTGACTTGGAGACATCACTGAAGCTACAGCACTATAGTCAAGCCACCTGGTTCATGTTTTGTCTGCACAAATTAATCCCACATGCATTCTTTACTTGGAGAAAGATGGTCTTTTTTTATTTTTTAGTTAGGAGTAATTGCTGTAAGACATGGAGTTAAATTCTCTGCAGTGGGACAGGTGAATGACACGGAGATAGATATCTTCTCTTAGAGGGACAGTCTTTCCTGCGCAGAGAGCATTAGGAGGGTACCAGTGCATTCAGAGTACATTCAGTGATATTTAAAGTGAAGTAATCTTTCTAGAAAGTGTATGTCAGACTCAGCAGTAGCTAGAAAAGGATTACTGAAGCTTAAGGGTCGAAACATTGATTTTAAAAACCAGAAGAGATTATAAGCAGTGTGCACCACAAGTAGTTCAGGGCTGGGGTCAGTTCCTGTTATTCAATTCCAATTGCCATTCACTCCTTAATATTTTGCAAAACGACATTGATCAGAATTGCAGTTAGCAGTGTTCTGGTAAAACAAGCTTCTCACTGTGGCGATAAATAACTTAACTAGAAGTCACGGTTAGTCAGTTAAATTTGCTTAAAATGAAATTATTATAACTCTAAAATGTCAGTTCCAAGTCCCTCAAAGGACAGGAAAACAGGAATTGATCCCAAACCTGAATTAGTGCTCTCGGTTAAAATAGAAATGGCGTCAGTAACAAGCTGATTCCGGGGCTTGATATGCAGGTGGTGTATTTACTTCTGTCACCCAGGTCAGCCCTGCTTTATCAGAAGCAGTGTGAAATCACATACCCGACCTGCATGACACCAGGTCCCGACCCGGGAAGGGTCTGACCCGGGCAGAGCATACCAACGTGAAAGGGGCATAGGTGCTGAAGTCTACAAATATCATGGGGAAGATTGGACTGGTTTAACAATGAAACCGATGCACTGAACAGCCGCTGCTGTTTAGCATTTCAGACTGTTGCGAGACAGATTGATTAATTGACTGTTCGCTTAGCCAAGCTCTGCATCGTTGTAGTTTGCGAACGACAGCCAGGTTAGCTGTAAATGAATGCAATCGTGATTTTCGCTTACTGTCACACAGTATTACGTGTGTAAGACTATATACAGTGCTCAAGGACAGCTGCTCTGTAGATGTGGACGTCCGTTTTATACAGATACCTGCCACTGCCGTATGCATGAGAGTTGTGAATTCCACTGTACTGCAGTAAACTCCACAGTGTACTGGACTATTCCTTATAGCAGAGCAGAGGTTGTGCATAACAACTTCACTGTGTTTTGTGGGTTTTGCAATATTGTTTTGCAATATTGGGGATTTGAGGGGCTAATGTCCTTGGGTACCAAATTCTTCTGTCCAGTATAATGTGTTTTAGAAAGCAGTTAATAGCTTTCTTTGATGCAACTAGACAGACAACATATGTCTGTCAGAGTCTAACATCTTGTGATGAAAAATCACCATGTTTCTTTCGACCTGTCTGTGGTTACTAGACTCTGCCCAAACCCTAAAACTGCAAAGGTGCTGAAGCGAGAGGACCACTTAACAAGGAATCGTGGTCAATAGCCCTTCATTTTACTCGGTTGGAAAATGGATACATTCTTTATAAGGCTGAGTCCTTTTTGCATTCCTACAGTGCTTGATTAGTATCTTCACATTGCGATTTTATTATCCAAGTAGATATGGTGATTGCACACCGTACTGAAGGGTGTATCGATTGACTGTAGTTCTTTACATGGTGTATTGTAATAGAGGTATGTATCGCTTGTATCGTGATACAAGATCAAAAGCAGCGCTCATTATAGTTCTCCAAGTGGTTCTTGAATGTATATTATATATTTATTGCATTTATATAGCACTGTTTATATCCTGTGACATCCTGTGATCTCAGAGTGCGGTTTGGAAGATACAGGGTCAGGAACTCCTGCAAATAACTAGGTGCTAATCCATTCAGGGCCTTGTAAGTTAACAGCAAAATCTTCAAATCAATTCTATACTGCACAGGGAGCCAGTGTAGAGAGGCCAAAACAGGGGTAATATGTTCACTTTTCCTGGTTTTAGTCAGAATTCTAGCGGCGGTTTTCTGAACAAATTGCAAGCGGAATACCACACGATTTGGGACACCAGAAAAAAGTGCATTACAATAATCAATTCTAGATGAAGACTAGGTAGTTGGTATGATGTTGTGCTCCCCTAACTCATTTAATTTAACAAAATGGCTCGTCATTAGATGATCATTTTGATCTTATTATGCACCAGTAGTAGCCCGTCAGAACCGTCACGTGTCATGATTCATATCGTCATAGGTTTTGAATCGTGACGTTCGTATCTCGCTTTGGGGAGACTGCAAGCAGCTTGACTCAATGTGAAAAGCATAGTGGAGAAATTAACTTGTTCTAACATTGACTGAAGTCTCACTGTAGAGCTTGTTGATAATGAATTAATGTTGGGGATTAACACAAGTCTTTCGGAATGTGTCAAGAATTTCATAATAGGAATTCATGTTAGACTGAAAACCTCTGGATAATAATCATGTCTGGATCACATTAAGCATTCGGTTAAAGAGGGTGTTGATTTTTCTGTTGGTTCAATATCAAAAGTAATGCAATACTTAATACAATATGCTATCTTCAAATGAAGTGTGTTACTCTGTAATTACTTTTAAGGCTGGGACTCACAATAGGGACGTGATGCCTTTGGCTATCGGACAGCATTTTACCTCCAGTATCGCTACTGTTACTGAATGGTGCTGCACAGACCAGAGAGATATGAACACCGCGGTGCTGCTCAAATCAAATCCAGAGCCGTAACCTCTGTGAATTAACCAATCGCAGCCAAGCGGCGACGACACATGCTTGACCAAGCACCCTGAAGTCTTTGATCCCTCCCTTATCTCCTACAAGGAAGCTGAGAGGAAGGCAAACATCTGGGAAGCCATAGGAGCAACGACTGGCTAGGTAGGCAAGTATTCCATACATCGCATAGCATGAATGCAGAGGGGCATTACATTATATTAGAGCACATAACCTACTGTGTGGTACTGACAATCATTTCATTTTTCTGCAGTATTGTAGCATACTGCTCCTGTGTGCCTGGTTGGGGACCAAGCACGATCTCCAGCTATCTTCTAGCCCTTTCTATGATCCCAATGCAAAGAGATACCTCCATAGGCTTTACGATGTTGTCACACAAACATCACCCTGTTGACATGGCAGACTGTTTCTATAGAACCATGTCGCAGAACTAGCTGAGGACAAGTTAAGGGTGTCGTGTACATTCTGTGCTTATTTTCAGCTATTTTCAAGTTTCTGGTCTTTCACATTTTAATACTGTATGAAATTATTGTTTTCGGTTACTTTCCAAAGTCCTTGGGCGTTTTTCTGTCTAGGTATAGTATTAGTAACTTGACAGTACCCGCACACTTCAATTGTACCTTCTTTCCTTTGCTGTCTTCCACAACAAAATCCTTAGGATCACGGTTATATATATATATATATATATATATATATATATATATATATATATATATATATATATATATATATAATTTTAATTTCACCACAATTGGCAATTCTGTTTTAAATTCCACAGGTGTGTAAATACTCCCTCTCGAACTGTAATATAGCTTTAAATCTCGTGAGCAAGAAAAAGATTCTCAGTTTCTAATTGTAACCTCGTTTTAAATCTCGCAAGCGTGTTGCAATCCTCCAATAGAAATGTAAGAATTTGCTACCACTCTATATATACTGTATATATACTGTAAAGGTGCCTTGGTAGTCTGTCTGTCTATATCACACTTACATTTTTACAAGTGAGAAACTTCTGCAGTGGAAGAAGAAGAATGTTTCATCAGAACGTGGATTTTGCAGCCCAGAGAATCGCACTGGAGCGCAGTTAATGAAGAGAGGTCCATTCTTTCAGAGCCCACAGTCCGCATAATCAAGAGGGATGAAGAGTATGAAAATGAATCATGCCTGTAGTAAATTAGTCAGACGTCAAGGTTGAAGAAAATTCAGCACACTGCTCAAAGTTTAATGGAAACCGCCCTGTATTTTACGACCGCTTGTATATATAGTTTATCAGTCAACGTAATGACATGACGGGAGTTGTAAAGATACTGAAAGTAACCCTATTCGTCATGTAGGATTAAGCCAGCTTTTTAAAAGTTTTTTTTTTTTTTTTTAAGCGTTTTTGGTACCACTTTCACTTCCCCCCTCTCCTGATTGACGTGAGGTTGGGGTTTTTCATGATTTTAGAAGATATTTAAATGTATCCGATTCCTGTAGTTTCTGGTTTGTGTGCTTGTAGACACCACACACAGTTTAGTGTGGATCCTCAATCTGTGTGCAGGGCGCGTATTGAAACCAATAACTTTATGAAAATATGCAGGCAATTGATTTTATTTCAGACAAATTCTTTAAAGATGAAAAGGCCTTCTGATTGTGATGTATTATTGCATATATTTTTATCATACTGACTAAACCTTTTTTATTGTGCAAACTAAAAAATAAGAGGGCAAAGGTTGGAAGCTGTTTGTGTAAAATAGCAAAGGTAACTTCACATCAGCCTGATTGAGCAATGTGCAGAGTTGTGGTTTTATTGCAGTGTCTCCAGGGTAATGATGACATTAAATGGCAGACAAGATCATTTACCTTTTGTGACAGAAAGCACATTTGTTGGACTAACACCGGAGGCCAGCCCATACCCGTTTGACAAGCTAAGCACAGCCTGTATGATCTATCATTTATTCTGCCTGTCCGCAGAAGATGATTGGTTAGCGGATACTGAACGCTACAGTTTACCTAAACGATAAGCAGGGTATCCCCCCCTGGCTTGACTAATTGACTAAAACAACACTTCTGAGCACATTTCACGGTCTCCTGCAGGAATTCATTTTTCACTCTTTCCACAATTATTTTGTTGATTTCATTATTGTCTTAATTTCATCAATAGCTTTAGACAGTGAATTCAGTATTCTGATGGTTTGGATTTACTTTTATTTGATTATATTATTTCTGAATTGTGGAACTGCTGCATGTTGACATTAACTCCTGTACTTCCAGATTTGAATTAATGTTTTGCTTTATAGGTCATGTTTCTTAAACCTTTTTTGGTGTTGGTAATGTAACTTCTCACCCATGGACAAAAATAAGCTGACGACATGTGTTTGCACTACGGAAGTTGCAAATTGACTTTGCTTTTCTGTTTACTGTTTAGCAAGTTGAGCCTTTAATAGCCAAGGAATGACCTTCCGTCCAACGTCATCCCTGGGTTTAACCACTACACATGTGTTTTGTGTTATACAGCCATTTTGGATGGTTATAAATTAGACAACAGGATTAAAACATGTAAGAAAAAAAAAACCTATAGTCACTCTCCTTCCTAACTGTAGTTGCGTTCTAGTTATAAGGTGGAACACAAGTGCAAATAGGGGGAATAAATTGGGCGGTATGATCGTACAGTCTTACTGGGTGTCAAGATCTGTCTTACAACATGAAATTGGCTGTGATGTGAATGGATCTTTTAAACCTTTTTTTGTGGGTTGTCCAGATTTCCTGTGGTGTTGGTTGGTTGGTTGGTTGTCACAATCTGGGGTTATCCAAGGGTCAACAGACCACGTATTCGGTCGTGGTTTCCAGTCAAGACCTTTCAAGTGTTTACAGGGTGATTGACAAACCCATCGCACTTTTTTTTTGTAAAAGCAGTCTCGGATTGCATTAACATAAAGCAGTTTTGATGGATCACTTGGTCAAAACAGCCAATTTGAATTGGAAAAAGGGAATCGGATTATGCAATTTGAGTTGAGTGATTTCTCTCTGTTAACCGCAACTTGGAATGCATATGTTTATTTTACAAAAGTTTTATTTATTTATTTTTTATTTTGTTTTTTTGCCGAACAGGACCAGCCAACAGCAGTCATCGTTTGTTTATAATAAATTGCAAACCTAAATAATACTTGGCGCTAAAAAGGATGTGCATGCGTGTCTATGAAATAGAGAGAGAATGTGTAATATAAATCTTTTTAGTGCTTTTGGCGTTGTGGCCTCTGAAAACAGAAAATGTTTTTGTAAAACTTTCGATTTCACATTTTTTCTGAGAGTCCTAGCTACAGTAGCCTAGCTCTTGGGTCTGTGGTGCATTCTGTTCTGCTAACTAGGTTGATGTAAAGAGTGTTAGCCTTGGTGTTTATAAAGTGTGCAGTGTGGGCCAATTTATTTGGCGTTAAATATTTCTTTTTGCGGTCTTTTCGGTATGTGATTTAGTGCTGTACACACACAGATACCTGCTGCAGGAATGCATAGAAAGTGATGCAGAGCTTCTTATGATGGCTTTTCTGGTAAACAAACATTCCCAATCAAAAGACTGAGCTGCGAAACTCCAACGTACCAAGTCCATCACATCACAAGTGTGTAACTGCAGGAGCAGATCCTCCGAATAAAAATCGCAGCATTTGCTGCTGAAGAATGTCTTTATTGAGGAATCCCGATAAATATCTGGCACGTTTCCACAGCAACGTTTATCAAGGGAATTGTCTCGTTCCCAATAGCGTTTTAAACGTGTCCAATCATAAAATGTAAACCTTCAGATAATTAAAAGTGAGACTCCTAGTTTATTTTTGAATTTGGTTTTGTATCAAGTTACCCAACACACAGAACTTGAACCACAGGGTTTTTTTTGTTTTTTGTTTTTTTTTCGTATTTGGAAAATGTTACCATTAAGAATCCAGAGGTACACAAGAATATGGGTGAGGAATCTCTTCTCAACGCCAAATTTGATTGGTTTGTCTCTTGAAATCGGGGACATTTAGTGCTGCTAGTATTAAGAGCTGTATTTGGCATGCTAAACACGGGTTGCACGTATTAAGTGATATTTTTAAATTTGTATTTAATATTATGTAAATTATTTCAGTAACAAACTGTCTGCACCTCCCCTGCAACTGAATATTAGTCACTTTGTTTGTCTGTGTAAAGATAAGGTATCAGATATATCAACTGCCATTATACGTGTGAAGTTTACATAACGAAATCACAATTCATTAATGAAAAATTAATCTCCCCCAGTGTTATACCTCAAGGGATCTGTCCTGGCGCACAAATAAATAGCGAAAGGTGTAATGCCTATTCTGTTTCCAACCGTAATATTAAATACTGTTATCTGTTAGGGGCGATGGGGGATCCGGAGAGATTATATATACCTCCAGGTTTTACAGGCAGGTAAAGCATAATGGATGGAAATTTAGTTCCAAACAAATCAATTTGTCAATAGATCTCTGTAGTTAATGTTTTTTTTTTTGTTTGTTTTTTTTATAGTGGATTCTGCACTGCACTACACCAGCTTCATCAAGTGCTAGGAGTTTCTTGTCTCTGATATGAATGAACTAGAACTGCTTCGTGCAATCCTTTCTTTGAGATGGACAGCTTTCATGTCAGCTGTAGCTTAGTGTATTGTACAAGCCAAGTCGAAATGCCATCCTCTGCTTTAGCCAGGAAACTGAAATACCACGGATCAGTGCTCTGGGGTAATTAAACAGAGGGAATGCCCGGGCCATCATCCAGAAACAACTTGACGTACTAAAAAAAAAAAAAAAAAAGATTTTAAAAGTGCCAATAAGGTCTTATTTATTTATTTGTTTGACCAATGTTGGCTTGAAGAATTAACATTAAGAAAGATTTTAATGTCAATCGCCCTTCAAAGAAATGAGTCCTTTTTATGGTTGTGTACAGCTGTGCAAGCTGTCTGTTGGTGGGAATAATGGCTTGACTGAGCTGAGATTTCATCCCTGAGTAACTGATGGTTTTTTGGTCAAAAGGGAAATTTCCACTCAGATTTCAGCATTTTTTCCCCATAAAACCAATGTTCACGCAGGGTTGCTGAGTTTCAAGTACAATACTAGAGAAAATATAGTATAATGATAAAAGGATTATAAACCAGGAATATTGTCAATTACTAATTGACATATAAATGTACATTTTTAGTGCTCTTGACAGAGAGGCTGCAGTCAAGCACAGTACAGGCAGGTAACATAAGAGTCTCCCATCACAGCTGTGCAGTCACAAGCCTGAATTTGTGAGGAGGTTTTATGATGTGGGCTTAGAGAACTCCCCTCACCTGTGTCCCGAATCGGATCTGACTCGAGGTGAATGGTGGAAGGGTCTGGAGTACTGCAGCCTAATTCTAAAAAAACCTCACCGTCTCGAAATTGTTTTCTGTTAAAGCCACTGTCAAACATCTACTGATTTTATAATAGCTGTTTTTTTTTTTAAAATGCATTTAATCCCTTTATCCCTTTCGGAAGCGGCACAGCGTAATTATCAGGCAATTTCACAGGTTTAAATCCAGCGGGTTGGAAGCTGTTTGTGTAAACCAGGGACTAACCGATAGCATCTCTGCACGGCTCACTTGAGCAGCTGAAATGATTCAGCTCGCGAGTAGAAAGGCGACAATTAGATGTTCTGCCAGAGAAAGACACCCCTCATTTACAAAAATAGAGCACATACACACACAAAAAAAGAGAGGAGAGATGGAAATAGATTAGCCTGTTTTGAATGGCAACATAATTGTCAAGCAGCCTAAAATACAAAAAAACTAAAATATTTGAAAAATGTCTTCATACTCAACCATTTGTTCAGTTTATAATGGCATTAATGCCCTTCGCAACGGTCATTATTTAGATAATAGACCGCATCTCTCGTTGAGTGGTCTCATTTGGCTTGGGACACCTAACGTTGCATGATTTATTCCTTAATAAATGCCTCCTTGATCGGGTTGGGTCAATTCCTCCCCCTCCCCCAATTCCTTTTTGAAATCAATTTCCATTTCCTTTTGAATCGGAGTTGATATTTTAGAGGCATAGTGTTTGTGATTTGTTCAGCTGCTTTTATTTGAAGCCAATTTAATTGACTAACAGTGACTTCAGTTGAAGTAGTCTGTTGCCACTGTGAGAAGCTCATTTTAACAGAATACTGCTAATAGAAATTTTGATCAACGACGTGTTGGAATTGAATAAGAGAGAATGTGAATTGGAATTGATTTTAAAAAGAAAATGGAATTGGAATTGACCCCAACCTTGATCTTTTTGTAGGTTAAATGCAAAACATGTTTGGGAAGGTTGATCCCCCTCCCAAAAATGTATTTACTAAAAAAATTCAGAGCATGTAATTATCCAACGCAGGTGATCCTAGTTCTGGAGTCTTGGAATGGGGGGGGGGGGCTATAAAGAAGGCTGACTGTCACAAACTTCTACTGGTAGATACTGTAAATAAAGCACAGGGTGGGCACTTTATCACGATGGCTCTATTTTGTATTTAGAGGGTTTATAGATGATACTAACACATTTTCTTTTCCTTTATTGTACAAAATTTTCACCACCCAAAAAAAAACAGCCATTGTCCTCGCTGTAAAAGACCACATGGCCAAAATAATACATGTAAGATCTCACAGTCCAGGAGCACAGACAGTACTGGTTCAGAGACAGTACCTGTTCTTTTAGAGCTGCAGAATCATTTTTAAATAAAAGTAAATGGGATGTTAAGAATACAAATCAGACAGTTTGAATGATTTGGTATTTTTCTGCATCAGGAATACAAGTGTGATGCTCCTCTCCCATCCGTCACTCTCCCGATCTCCCAAAGTGAATAAGTCATGAAGGCCGTTGTCACACGGATACTGTGGGGAACATTCCCGCTCCAGTTCAAGGACATACCACCAGGCCAGTTTTCTTGTGATGGGAGTGGAACCGGCGATGCAATGTGGATAAACATTATTCAGTTAGGTTCAAATTCATACATCATAGCAGCCATTGGAAACAGTCGGACTAGAAGTGATATTACTGTAAAATATTGAGCAGCAGGTAATCCCTTCTGAAACATCTACGTACTAAAGTGGGACTTGGTCAGATAACTCCTATCGTGAGATCTGATATACACCTTTAGGATTCCATCAGTGACTTCTTATTGCTGCACAGACATTGCTAAATAGCTACGAAGCTGAAAACCTCAGCTGAGTGCAGTTTTATACAGTTAACACTGTTAATGTCCCTAAACCTCCCAGAGTTGCAAAACATTCCATCTTTAATCTCTCAATAGCTACACATTGATATGTCCAAGGTTTCCATTCACTCATAAAGCAAACACCAAACATGCTGTACATATGTTTGGAAGGGCATGCTGTAGATTAAAATGCCAAACAAACAAGCCCAATTGTGGAGGAATGAATAAGTAAAAGTGACGTCAAGCCTGTAAAACTAGAAGTCAAATAGGACAAATGCTTAGGTCAAAACCTTTATCAGCGTTCAGCAAATAAAACGTGTTTAAATTGGAATTAAGAGACGCGTCTGTCTTGTGCAAGCAGCACACGACCTGCTTAGTAGACGAAAAGCCTTAAACTAAATGTGACCCTTAAAAGAAGTTGAAGAAATGAAGTTCCTTTCCACTTCACACTGCTACAGTATTTTTGTTTTTATGCAGATTTCTGACATACTAAAACCTGTTAAGAACATAAGAAAGTTTACAAACGAGAGGAGGCCATTCAGCCCATCTTGCTCGTTTGGGTGTTAGTAGCTTATTGATCCCAGAATCTCATCAAGCAGCTTCTTGAAGGATCCCAGGGTGTCGGCTTCAACAACATTACTGGGGAGCTAGTTCCAGACCCTCACAATTCTCTGTGTAAAAAAGTGCCTCCTATTTTCTGACGGTGTTACCTGCTTCATTTGATTATGTTTAACACCGAAGCATGTATTGTCTTGGAAACTCGTTTAAATAGGGGCTTTACAGTGCAAGGTAATATTGGTGCATGTTCGCTTATGATTTTGAGAATTCCCCATCTAATAATGGAAGTTGCCCAATAGCACTACTATCAGACTAACTTGCCATTGGGCTTTTTTGGTCTCTGTGCAACTAGCTGTGAGTGTATCTGAATCTCTGAACATGCCTGTTGTCTGTCTTCATGTTGCACGTACATTTTTACAGGTATTCAGCCGCTTGTATACAGTGTATTGTTGATGAAATATTAAGAAAAGGCTTTTGAGAGTGTCACATTTGTTATAGAGAACATCCATTTGTAATCATCAGGAGATGTATGTTAAATTGGTGTCCAATCGGAATAACTGTGGAGTAGTGGTTAGGGCTCTGGACTCTTGACGGCAGGGTCGTGGGTTCAATCCCAGGTGGAGACACTGCTGCTGTACCCTTGAGCAAGTTACTTTACCTAGATTGCTCCAGTAAAAACCCAACTGTATAAATGGGTAATTGTATGTAAAAATAATGTGATATCTTGTAACAATTGTAAGTCGCCTTGGATAAGGGTGTCGGCTAAGAAATTAATAATAATAATAACGCTTTACATTGTGTCTCCAATTACTGTGTATTTACATAGTAGTTAATAAATACGTGTGCGCTTACACAGAATAAAAGGCAAATCTGTATCTGTGCTACAGCAGACAGCATCATAAGTGTAAGCCGCTAAGTAAAGTGAAGTTCCCTCATCCGAGTCCAAGACGAGATGTCTTAGTTCAAGTCACTTCGCTTATTCAGTAACCTGTAAATAACTCAAAACAAGGAACCCACCTGGTTGCACTTTCAATGGTCAGTGCAAATGTTGACGTTACTCCATCCATTCACAGGAAGTCAACAGTAGATGTTTTACATTGAACTGCAATTTCAAACAGAATACGCTTACTGTAGAACTTTGCTGTTACAAGCATTAATTAGGGTCTTTAATTTAATATGCCAGTCTCATTCACATGAACGCGCAGGGTTTAACAGTGATTCTGAACACTTGTCAAGCGTCGGCATTTTAAAAAAACATGCGTTTGCTTCTACTAGTAGTAAGACTTTTTCATGTACTCAAATATGTAAAATGCTATTCGAATTGTTTTTTTGTTTTCGTGTATTCGACTACGCTGACCCATCCCTAATAAATACACAGTAATTAGAGACACTTAATGTAAAGTGTTACCCTAATCAGTTGATCTAAATGTTGGAGGATCTTAATGCCATGCAGTGTTTGGTTAACCTTGGTTCTCAAATTTTAATGAACTTGGCGGCAATATTTAGATCCGCCACTGTCTCCATCAATTGAAAAGACCAGTGTTAGAAGAATATTCAAACAGTAAAAAAAAAAATAATAATAATTACTAAGAAAAAAAGGTTCCAAAAATATTTCATAAACCCCATCAAAAAAAAAATATATGTACATATATAAATTTTATATTAAATTATATATACACACACACATAAATAAATAAATAAATATAAAAATATATTCGTGCAGATTGGGACCAATTTGAACCCAAATTAGTGAAAAACCCGGATTAGCCGAAATTGAGTTTACTGTTTGGGAAATCCCTGCGCTATTAATTGAAACCTCGAAAAATGCAACAATACAAATAAAATATAATGTCCCAACAACTGTCAAAATATATACTGTACGTAATTGACGTTCAGAAGGAGCTGACTTAAAAAAAGTCTTTTAATTGTCATAACTGCTCTTCATAGTCATACTGCCAGACTAAGCTTGTCACTGGTTTCAGTAACTACAATACAGTACTGTCCATTGGCTTGCACTATACTGTACTCAATTTAATTGAATTAAATGAAATGACTGTCCACTTCTGCACAGATACGCTGATTTCCGCACTGATACAAGAGCACCAATACCTGCTTCCCCACAGATCAGGTGATTTCTGCACTAATACGTTTTGATAATGTGCTGTATTAAACCTTGTGAAACGGGAGTCTACTGTATATATTTATTTAAACGCTGTGTGGTCTTGAAAACAGGCATCTAATTGAATCTTGTTAGGTGAATTCTTATAAAAGCTTGCTGGGGCGGGTATTGCATTATTTAATGCAGTATTGTCACCGGCAGTGCTAACATTGCAGTGTGCAGTCCTAAAGGAATCTATCCTCTTTTGTTTCTGTCTTTATTGTGTAAGGATGTGATTCTAAAGGCATTAATCTTTCCTGACATGTTGGCAACCTGTCTCTGGCAAGTTGCAGATGGGATGTAACCGTAGGGACTGCTTTCAATAGACTGCGAGGAGAGCTGTAGTCAGGTACTGTACAAAGAAGGGTGAGTTTACAATGCTGGTGTGCAAACTCATTAAAATACCCCCCCCCCCCCCCCCTTTTTAAATAGTGCATCTGGACTGGCCCAGTACAAAGAGGGGGTGGGGGGGTTGCATTGTATACAGAACGCTGCATGCTCATTCTTTAAAAATGAATAATATACGTCCAACTGTACATCCCATCATTCCAGTACTGTTTTTCAGTGTCTTCACTAGATTTAAGGGGGGGGCTTGTTAAGTGAAACGGATTAGTGTTACTGCAGTATAACTGACTCTTCAGTTTATTAGAATAAATGTAAACATTCAATAAATAACACTGTGGGAATTCTAGAATGTGCAAGTACTTGAATAGGCATTGCTATGCCTGCAGCAGTTGGAGGTTATGAACAATCGACTTCCATCTGTTTTTATAGATATTTTTATTCAGTTTTTAAGTAGCATCCATGCAACCTTATAATACAAACATATACTCAGATATGTAACTTTAGCATTCATATATGTATAAAATCTAAACCCGCAGCCCATACCTTCAATAATAACTATTACAGAATAGGAATAGCAAAACAAATGTTACAACATTTTTTTGAAGCCACTGTAGTAATCCTGTATTTATTTTTAAAATTAATTTATAAATGGGTCGCTCATTAAGGAAGTAATTTGAGTTCCCTTTATCTGTCTGGTAGAGCCTGTCCAACTGTAATGCATGCAGCATTAGATGCTTCCATTCTGTGAAAGTTGGACATTTCTCTCCTTTCCAGTATTTTTTTATTTCTATTTTATAGCCTGCGTAGTCATTCTGATTGGTTCTGGGCTCCTTTGCTTTGGTGCTCCTTATATATATCTAGATATCTAGAGCAGGTGGCGCAAACTGAATTGAAAAGTCACTGTTTGGCACTTCGGATTCTTCAGACAAGATTTAGAGAAAAATGGCAACTGAATGCGTACTCTGAATGATTGCAAACACCACAGAGTAGTAAGGGAATGGTAAAAAAGCAAATCTTATCAAGCAAGCAGCTTGCTCATTAATAATCTGCAGAATCCCAAATCGGACCCACTCGTAAAGTAACAATGAAACAAGGGACAGGCTGTTACGATCCGTGCTGCTGAAACCTGTCCTGTCTTGTTTGTTTTAAATGAATGTGGCTCGCCAGCACAACATGATTAATCTTGTATGCATGTTTTACATGAAGCATGTCGCACAACCTGCCAGCACAGGAAAGCACTGTGGCTCTAGAGTGGGTCCTTGCAGCTTCTAAATCGGGCACAATTGCAGTCGTTTATTGTAGTATGTTGGTGTTCAGATTAGGACTCCTACACTACTGGCATAATTGGCATTCGCCACAGGCTGTTATATGTCTGGATAGACAAATGGTTTTAGTTTTATTTTTCACCATTCTTGCTGTTTGCATTGTACGTGGGTTTTCTAGATGACCCTTCATGCTGGAGCTGCAGGACTGTAAAAAGAAAAATATTCACAGATTTCATATAATTTAGCATAATTACTCAATTCAGTTTATATACAGCAAACATTTGTTGCTGTAAATATGTCTATTGTGAGACATCCACAAAATGAAGTTGCTGCAGCTGTTTCCTTTTTTTTAGGGTAATTTGCAGTGCATGTGGGATGCAGTGGAGAAAGCGTATATCACACTTAGCATATCATTGGTTCAATAAACTTGCCAGACCACTTTTAGCTCAAATAATTGAATATTTGAATCTGAGGTTAAAGGAAGTCTGACTGTCTGTCTATAAAAGGACATTCTTAAGAACCATTAGAATTGAGGAGTGTATGAATGTGCCCAGTCTGCTGTCTGTATGCCACCCTCACGTTTTCAGACTTATCTAGTGAGGAGTTACAGTATACAAGTGGCTATTCTTTGAGTAGGTTTGGTTACAGCATGTTTCAACCAGGAACAAATACATTAGACGAGCCTTAAACAGTGGGGTGGCTGTATTTTTATTTGAAGTTAGTAATTCATTAATATGTTTTTGGTTTCCTTTTTTGCTGTGCCAGATTAGTTGGCATTAGCTCTGCGTAAAGCCTGGTCTTGCATATTAAACCAAGGTCTGTAATTACAGTACTGTAGGCAGGGCAAGACTTTAGTGGCAGCCACGCTCTCTGCAGAGTTCTTGGACAGAATTTAGGCAGCCGCAGTCCAGGAAGCAACACTGTCTATGACTTGCGTTTTTATATAGAGCATGGGGGGCTGTGCACTAGACAAAGAGCTATCTCATTCATATCATGTTCAAACCTTTACTGTAGCTCTGTGACAAAAGTCTTCATACCAGTGCATTGTTGCATACACAAAACACTGTTTAAGAAACTAGAAACCCCATAGGAGAATTCATCAATTATAAACAGTACAGACTGTTCAAGCTTTTGGTTTTTGTCTTTTGCATCATTTTTTGGTTGGGCGTATTTGTCTACTTGTGTAAAAAGAATTTGTACGTCCTAAAGATGATTTGCATTTTGTTTAACCTTGCAAGAAAGGTGTGTATGTCTCATACAGGTGAAAGGTTCAGCTGCACAATGATAAATGGAGCCATGAAAGTGGTACTTGAAGGGTAAGAAGAGAATGGATTTTACACCTTTTTAAAATGAGTATGCAGAGCTGACTGTGAATATCGTGGAGAAATGGTCTATTATTCACCCAGCTCTGAATTTCAAGAGTACATTTCCTTTCTATTCAAGGGATTCTCGATGGTTTTTCTAGCTGAACCTCCTGGTTTTGTTAAAAAAAAAAAAAAAAAAAGATATTTCTTAAATCTGCTTCGATAACACTACTCTCTGGAAAAGCTCATTTTAACAGAATACTGCTCCAGTTGCGATTTGGATCAAGGATGTGCTGGAATTGATTAAAAGGGAATTGGAATTGGGAATTGATTTTAAATTAGAATTGAAAAACAGTAATTTACCCCAAACCTGATTTTATACAACGTTTATATTTTCTGCCATTTTAAATGTTAACCCAATAAATAAGTACTAAAACTGATAATTTATCAGAAAAATAATTATCTGTGACCGTAATTAAACAGCAGAAGGCTGGACCCCAATTCTGGAAAAACAGACTGAATTAAAAAAAAAATGACTTTAGCAGTACCGCTTGCAGCCTACAGTATACTACAGAAGATCTTTATTACTTCCACTTCTAAAGACCCTTCAGAAGACAGAAGTACGTTGGCTTCGTTTGTTGAGTTCAGTTTGTAGGGTCAATTATGATCTTTCTGTTATTTAATTTGTAAGTTTGGTAGCTGCATTATGAACACTCCAAGTGTGTGCAAGCCTGTTCTTCAGGTTGTCTGTTACTTGCAAGAGACTGATTGATGGGGAGTGTTCTTAATGGCCAGCAGCTCGCAGTTTACTGCCCTTTTCTAATGTACTGATTACATGTACCCCGGGGTCAAGCACACCCCCAGTGACCGTCTTAAGTAATTGCCATCTCCAAATGTCCAGATCTTGCTTGTGTTTTAATTTGCCACTGTTTTATGTCACCTGCTGTACTTGGGTTGCATTACACAAGTTTTTACAAAATTCTTTTCCAAGTATATATAAACGTGGAATGCAGTCACACCTGCTGGTTATGACAGCTTGGTGGAAACAACTTGAAACACGCCCTGCCCACTTAGAGTTCTTTGACATCAGGTTTGACCTCGCTGCGGGAGGTGTCTGACTGCTGATTGGTTAAACATTCAAGAATGGGGCGGTGTCGATTCACAGCTGTTTCTTACAGGGAGGAGGGGCCATTGGCTTGGCTCAATGTTCATTATAGTGTTATACTGAAGATACCACGCAGTAGTTGTTTAAAAAGGCTCATGAAAACGTCATGGGAACCTTAGCTGACCTTCACTAGCATCTATTTTCCTAGATGTTTTTTAAAGTTTAGGATTAAACACGTTTAAACTAATATATTGGGACATTTTTGTAACCAGTTAAAAAATAAAAAAGTAATCGGCCACCAATTCTGTTATTTTAAGAGAATGTGGATGAGGCTACATTTGTTCAACAGTTTGAGTAAATGTTTAAGTTACACACTACAGCTCACCTATATGTCCTCTTCGGACATGATTATTTGGTTTAATTTGTAGAAGATTTAAAACAGTTTGTGTGAACTCTGTGGTGTTCGAGGGGACTGAAGAGGATATTTGCCATGCATGCTGTTTACAATGGTTAAATGTTTAGGGGAAATTCTGTACTTTAACAAACTGAAATATTAAACAGATGGCGCATCCAACTGTTATGAACTTCCAGGTGCGTCATTTTTATTTCAGTGTGAAAAATCTTTACAGAACACACAGCACGTTAATTCACATAACGTACAAGACAGTAACCAGGCGCGATCCATCTGCTTCTGTACGATTCTAAGAGCATGTGGTCCGGTAAAGCTGGGCTCTGCAGGAAAATCACTTTGCTCTTGCATGCTCCAGTTTAGTGCTTGGAGTCGATGATTGGAGTGGAGATTGCTGTTTTGATATGTGAGGAGAGTTTGTGGTCCCAACATGATTGAATCTCTCTTACAGCAGGCAATTGCAGCGTAGAGCTCTACCCAACTTTCTGCCAATCCAATCTATCGAGTCCGCAAGCTGGCAGGGAGGGAAGTAATCCACAGGGATTGTGCTAATCCGTTTTCCAAAAGCAAATCAGATCCGGCAGTATCTGGACAGACATTCACCATTCAGGCTTTCGGGTTAATGAAATAAAACTGTGTGTGTGTGTGTAGGCAGGTTTATAGTGCTTGCTGGGTCAAGGAAGGAAAGTCTAACAAAACCTACCTTATGAGGACACAGGCCAAGTCCATGTAGTTTTTAAACAGTTGTTTTTTTTAAAACAAACTAAAAGTGCCCAAATATTTTGTTTGTTGTTGACTTTCACCCTGTTTGGAATTTTGTTTGACTGGAGTTAGGAATAGTAAATAAAAAAATATAGTGAGAGTCAATGCAAAGTCCTTATAAACGAACATGAGTGTGTGTGTAACAGTAACAGGGCCAAAACGAATATTTTAAGCACATTTATGTTCTCTTTATTGAATTTAGGGATTTAATAATTAATTGTCAAAGATCAATGCTAATTGGGATTCTATGAAACCACCAGTACATGAATGAGCATAAAATTACCTTTTAATACAAGACTGAACTTGGTGGTGGGACAAAATGTTAGCATTCTCTTCTAAATTGAAATGCACTATCCTCCAGTATGCAGTTGAGTTAATAGAGACTTGATGGAGGATTTAGACCCCTTGCTCACTGAATATCTCGATACCCTGGTTTAAGATCAACCTGCTCTTCACTGTACCTATAAAATGTGCTTCTTTAATGGGGATTCCTAAGATTGGAACCACATTGAATGCTGTACTAGTCTTGGCCGGCATCATTGCAGAAACACATTTCTGGGGTGGGGGGGGGGGATAAAGAAGCAGTGTCCCACCCCCCCCCCCCCCACCCCCCCCACCCCCATGTCGTTCCTCATTTATTCATATTCCAGATGACTGGCCAGTAGTAGATGAGTGTATCTGAACCTAGGGATATGTGGAAGGGACAGATCACAGGTTTAAGAGTAACTAAACTGATTTAAGCCAGGAATGTCTAAAACAGCTATGCAATAAACTCATCTGCTACTTATTGTTAGTGTTGTCTTTTTAAATGCTGCACACCTCCCCAATGTGCACCCAGTCACCTTTGTACAAAGCAGCGAGGCAGGTCCATAAAAGTAAATTGGTCCTGCCCTGTTTGTGCATCAGAAGTGTCTCTTGTTCAGTGGCAGGCACGTTGGAGCCTGTCTGTGGATTTCTGTGTGCTAAGCAAGGAGAGATATTATCACTGCACTGCTGTGCTCACATGTACCACTCAACCCGGGTTCAGATCCCTGCTGCCCCTGATCCTGCGTTTCCATGCTATTTAGCCGACCCGCAGTGGCTGCCAATCCTGAGCTGCCCCTGATTTTTTATTTATTTATTTTTTTCTTTCCTGACATTTTCCCAAAGCGGGATGGGTAGAAGTACGTCACAACACTGACCAATCAAGTGACGAGTGGGCGTAAGCATTTAACCCACATCCCGGTTGAGCAGGTTTCTCCATGCTTTAATATTCTCGTGGTGGTGTTGTTGTTGTTGTTGTTGTTGTTGGTGTGTGTGTTATTTTTTTTTTGTAACAAAAAGCTCCACAGAATTGTTAGGATTATCGGAAGCAAAGCAATGGCGTTAATCGTTTTCAGTTTTTAGAAACTAATGCAACCTTATCCGCAAGGCTTGCTTGGAAAGAACCGCCAACACCCGTCAAACTGGCATTGAATGAAAACGGAGTCGTTTTCACTCAACTCGGGTAAACGATCAGTGGGGAGTTCAGGAGGAATGTGGGAGAGCCCGGATCAGCTTGAATTGAAAAAGTAAAAAATGGTATTTCAGATGTATACCTTTTTGCAGGGTGATTTCATAAACCAGTTATCACTTCCAATGACTTCGTACAGATGTCCACAAATTCATCAAAGCTGTCTGTCTACCATGACCCCGCCTGCTTGTAAACCAGAAACCAAAACCTAGAAGATGTGTTCTGTAATGTATTTCATCCCATGATTATGAATCACCCCTGTGTACAACAAAGGTGATATTTCCCTTTAAATCCCAGCCCTCACATGACTGCGGTCTCCTGATCAGCCACTGCTGACAGTAGGTGGTGTAATTAAGTTACGAATTACTTTCAAGACCTGGATACAAATTATATACAGCAGGTTCTATTACATTTCTGAAGTAGACTGGAGTGGTTACCTCTGCCTAACCGTGCTGCAAATCTACTTCATTAATGCTGATTGACTGGCATACAGTAGCATTATGAATTTGACAAAATGAAGCATACAGAAATCAGTTTTTGGGGTATTCCATTGCCACATGTTGTTTTTTTTAATCTTTTGTAGGCCAGGGAATGTGTTTAAGACACTGAAGCTTAAAATGTATGTGTGTGTATCTCTGCATGAATGATTTGGTGTATATTAGCATGCAGTGGGGGAAGGGAAGCAGTGTAATCAGACCACTAGAGTCAGTATTTTCCTCTCTTTTGTGGAAAGCGCCATGGGATCATCCTTTAATATCCATAAAGCAGACAGGACCTTGGATATGTGCTGTCGATGCAAGAGAAGAGTGAATGTGTCCCCACCTCTCCACCTCTTTCCATTATAAACCTTCCAGCAAAGTAAATGTGCTCTCTGTGAAGGCTTCCTATTCCCTGTGTGTCCCTGGCTTTGCGCTAATGCAGTTTGGATCCCTTGAGAGTAATAGAGAGAAAGAGAGAGGGCTCTTTCCAGGGGAATGCATTTTCAGTGCTCAACACAATGATGTGAGTGCTTGTTTGTGTCTGACTCCTCTTTGTCAAAGAGCTCAACGTTTCAAGACAAATGTTGGGATTTAATTTGTTGGATTGTCTGCAAACTGCATGCCGACCAACAGCCAGTGCAAGTGGATTACAGGGTAATAGAGCTGTGTAGTGCTCCTTGCTTTGTGTGGTCTGTTATATCATTTTAAAATAAGCTTGCATTTGATCTGTACTTTGGAAATGCCCACACTTTTCGATTCTGACCCCTGTCGGTGAGATGAGGTTAACCGCTCTACAACCTGGCATTTTTGTATGGTGGTTACTCGCTTGCGTGATCGCTGGTTTGCGTCCAGCCTTTGCCCTGTTCCTGGTGACCCGGATCACGTGTGAGGAGAAAGCCCAGTGAGCTATTATGGGATGCACTCCTCTTCCGCTCTTTTTCATAGTGGTTAAGCAGCTTGCTTGAGGTGTGCACGGACACTGGTTCACGTCCTATAAAATAAATGCAATACTTTAATGATATCCTAATACCACTTTCCCTAAAACTTGTAAACCTGCCCACAGACCTCTTTTTCCAGTGAATTATTTATTGTACTTTGTGAAGTTTCATAAGAGGTCAATAATTAACCATGGGGTTCGATACATTACCCCTGGGGTTAAATACTCAGCTACGTTAATACAGAGTGAAAGATATTCTACTGTTTAGGTCATTAAAATAACCCCCTGTACCTCCTGCTTTTACTATTCTTGATGCTTTTGTTTATTGAGCAATATTGCTTTTGATTTTAATGATTTACCAGTCGGCATGCCTGCATATTTACCTGCACCCATGCTAAATGGGACTCAGTGCTGTACACGTTATGCTGTCAGCCCTTCACGCTCCAAATCTCACGAACTCGGTCATGGAGGTTGTTGTCACACACAGGTAAACAAAGTGACAAATCTTTGACGCAGAATACCTGGTCAGTCAAGTTTTTCGACTTGGGAGACAGGTAGTTGATCCAATTTGCAAAATCTATCCAAAAGAAAGCAGAGCCACGGCTACTGAAGTGTCTGTCGTGGGCCATCCTTCCAGGATTGCTGGACAAACCAGAGTTCATGCAGCACGGGGTCTCTTCAGAGATATTAACCTCAGCAGGATACGTGTTAGTAATGGGATGGAATGGAATGAAAGGCTCCAATATATAAGCAACTTCAAATTACCTCACTTCACCCTACCTCCTGCAAATCTTGTCATTTGCTTCCTCTAGTTTGCTCTTGATGGTCTCAGGATGTTGGCTTGTTGATGGAACAAAGAGGAAGACTAACGGGCATGACTGTGTTGTAATCCAGCGATTTTAGTCATTCCAATCCAAGCCTGTGTTACCTTTTGAACCCTGGAGTGGAATGGTTATTTTTCCAGACCCATCAGCTATGAATTCAAATAGAATGGAATTACCTATATTAAATTACTTCTTGCTATAGCAGATGCTTCTAACAAGGCTTATTGTATTTACACTTTGGATACGCCCTTCTTTGCTGTCGTACTGTTTTTTTTTTTTTTGTTTTACTGTCAAAGGTTCTGGTTGCCATTTCTGTGCAAATCAATTCTGTATAAAATGTCGTAGATGGGAGTCAGAGCTTTCTGAAAACAAGTCCTCTATGGGGACTGTGTCTCCTCTTGTATATTAACGTACATTTAGCGGAACTACCCTTTTATACATTTCTTCAAATAAGTACTACTAATTTGAACATTCCGCGTACATTAGAAAGCTGTGCGTTCACATGAGCATCTTTTCTTAGTTCATCCAGATATTGAATAGCTACCTTTCCGCTATGCAGTGCACAAGTAAAAAAAATTAAAAAAAGATGCAAGCCCTGCAGAAAGTCTCTGCTGTGCTCCCCTGTCTCATTACTGGGATGTGTAAGCCACTATATTGGAATGTCCGGTTAGCAAATCTAGATTATCTATCATTTTGATCTTTTAATCTTTAATTTGTGCTGAGCTGCTTAAAATCCCTGAAGAAGTTGCAGTTGCAGGTGCCGAAATACAACAGATCAAGTGAGCAGACTGGGATGTTGGAGGATTCTTATACTGTGAAGCAGAATGTTTCGAGTGGTCGTTTTGTTAGTTTTATTTATCAGTGATCTTGTCTAGAAGGCAGAGCTTGCATGTAGGGCTTGGACACACCTGCAGTCACACTGCCAAAAGGGTTTCACCATAGACAGCCTACTTGGATTTGATGGGACAAGTCTGCAAGTTGTTCAGGAATGGGCACATGGGTATTCCTCCATCATTACCACTGCTAATGACTTCAGAGAAGCTCTGTGGAAATCTGGCCAAAGCAGGGTTTGCTGGTTAATTGTTAATCTTTTCAGATTTTACTAATGAGCCCTAATAACCAGTGTAACACGGGTATGTCTAAGACCCAGTGAAAACCTGGAATGGCTCAAACCGTGATGCAAACTGTTTATAATTCCCGCCCCTGCATAGATTCAACTCTTTTAAATGACCACACTTGGTTGTTGAAGAATGTTGTGCTGGGTAATTATGGAGGAAATAGGTTATACGAGATAACATTTTTTCTAGGCCTGTCGGTACCTCAAAACGGTATCTAATCTTGATTTTTTTGTAAATCCTATGGCATCGTGACGTAAAGTCATCTACTTGCCTGTTTTGGTGTTGCTAAAATAGCATGCTCCAACATTCTAGTATTGAAAAGGTTAACCCTTCATTTTTTCTGATGATCTCATTGAGGTCAGCTTGCTGAGCCAGAGTAAAGAGCCGGCCTGCATCTGCCTGTGTGTGTGACAGACATTGTTTATATGCAAGTAATATTCTGGACACTGGCTTTTCAAAATATAGGGTTTAAGTTAGTATAAAATGCATTATTTTTTTCATGCATGTACTCCCAAAACTGTGTGTGTGAATTCCTATTATACTCCACAAATATTTTTTTTTTTTTTTGAGAAATTTGATGTCAAATACAATATTCACAGTATATCTAGGGCAGCATTTATTTTCGAATTTTAGAAAATCTGGACTTGGCGATCACATGGTGTGCTTCGGCCACAAGGCCCTATTAAAATATGTCTTCTATATTGCATGCGGGCAATAAAAATGTGCATTATAAATATCATATGGGAGATTGAAGAAGGGAACTATGAAAAAGACCTAGGAGTTTATGTTGATTCAGAAATGTCTTCATCTAGACAATGTGGGGAAGCTATAAAAAAGGCTAACAAGATGCTTGGATATATTGTGAGAAGTGTTGAATTTAAATCAAGGGAAGTAATGTTAAAACTCTATAATGCATTAGTAAGACCTCACCTAGAATATTGTGTTCAGTTCTGGTCACCTCGTTACAAAAAGGATATTGCTGCTCTAGAAAGAGTGCAAAGAAGAGCAACCAGAATTATCCCGGGTTTAAAAGGCATGTCGTATGCAGACAGGCTAAACAAATTGAATCTATTCAGTCTTGAACAAAGAAGACTACGCGGCGATCTGATTCAAACATTCAAAATCCTAAAAGGTATAGACCATGTCAACCCGGGGGACTTCTTTGACTTGAAAAAAGAAACAAGGACCAGGGGTCATAAATGGAGATTAGATAAAGGGGCATTCAGAACAGAAAATAGGAGGCACTTTTTTACACAGAGAATTGTGAGGGTCTGGAACCAACTCCCCAGTAATGTTGTTGAAGCTGACACCCTGGGATCCTTCAAGAAGCTGCTTGATGAGATTCTGGGATCAATAAGCTACTAACAACCAAACGAGCAAGATGGGCTGAATGGCCTCCTCTCGTTTGTAAACTTTCTTATGTTCTTAACAGCTAAACTTGTAAAAATATATTGTCCGTAAACATCTCGCCCACACTAACACCCAGCCATCATAGGGAGGTGGACTCCAAACAGACATGAATCATGTTAGGACTGCCAGTATGTATTTCTCTTGTTCTTCTAAACATTCATTCAAACTCGCTAATGTTCTTTTCTTTAACTTTTTCCTTAGGGACATATTCAGTCTGGTCAGTACTGAAGCCGTTTGCTGTTGCTCTTAATCAGCACTACCTTGAAGAAGAAGAGATGGGCCACACTACAGCGTTTGCCTGCCTGTGTCCGTAATCCCAACAGCCTCCCCCTCTCCCTCCTCTTACTCCCCCCACTCCTACCTACCCTCCCTCCCTTCTATTCCCAATACCCACCCAACATCCCTAGATCCTAGACACTACGGCTCCCCCCTTCATTTGCAAAAACTGCAACACTAACGGAACACCAAAAGGAACACACTTCAAACCAAAACCACACTGCGCCTTGAAATTTAAAAGAAAAGTTGCATGGAAACGGGACACATCATTCTTCTCGTATTCTCAAGCGCTTCAAAGCCAGTCAGGATGAGTGACAGTGCACGGTGATGATGGCGAAAAAGCAAGACGCCCGGACACCCACCCACAACCTGATCGTGGTGGGTCTGTCTGGGACGGAGAAGGAGAAGGGCCAGTGCGGGGTTGGCAAGTCCTGCCTCTGCAACCGCTTTGTGCGCCCCAGTGCCGATGACTTCTACCTAGACCACACTTCGGTGCTGAGCACCAGTGACTTTGGGGGCCGAGTGGTCAACAACGACCACTTCCTCTTTTGGGGGGAAGTGATGAGGCCGGTAGAGGAGGGATGGGAGTGCCGGATGCACGTGGTGGAGCAAACAGAATTTATCGATGACCAGACTTTCCAGCCCCACCGCAGCACAGCCTTACAACCCTACATCAAGCGGGCCGCCTCCACCAAACTGGCTTCGGCAGAAAAGCTGATGTACTTTTGCACAGACCAGCTGGGGCTGGAGCAGGACTTTGAGCAGAAGCAGATGCCCGAGGGCAAGCTTCTGGTGGATGGCTTCCTCTTGTGTGTGGACGTAAGTCGTGGAATGAACCGCAACTTCGACGACCAGCTGAAGTTCATCAACAACCTCCACAACCAGCTGGCCAAGACCAAGAAGCCCGTAGTCCTGGTGCTGACTAAATGTGATGAAGGCGTGGAACGGTACATCAAGGACTCTCACACCTTCGCCCTCACGAAAAAGAATCTGCAGGTGGTGGAGACGTCTGCGCGCTCAAACGTGAATGTGGACTTGGCCTTCCTCACGTTGGTGCAGCTGATAGACAAGAGCAGGGGCAAACCCAAGATCATCCCCTACTATGAGGCACTCAAGCAGCAGAGCCAGCAGATCGCCACCTCAAAGGACCGCTACGAGTGGCTCGTGAACCGCATCGTCAAGAACCACAATGAAAACTGGCCCAACATCAGCCGGAGGATGCAGTCCTCCCCAGAATACCAGGAGTATGTCTTCTTGGAAGGCACGCAGAAGGCCAAGAAGCTCTTCTTGCAGCACGTGCACAGGCTCAAGCAGGAACACATAGAGAAACGGCGCAAGATGTACCTTGGCACATTGCCCCAAGCTTTGAACTGCCTGATACCCGAGCTGGAGGAGATCGACCGCCTCAGCTGGAGCCGGGTCCAGCACCTACTAGAGACAAAGGGAGACTTTTCCAACTGGTTTGTGGTCCTAGACGAGACCCCGTGGGACGCCACGTCGCACATAGACAACGTGGAGGACGAGCGCATCCCCCTGGACCTGCTGGACACTGTGGTGGCTGAGCAGGTCTATGACGCCCACCTGCAGAGGTTGCGCAATGAACGGAAGCGGGCAGAGATGCGGCGGCTCTTCAAAGAGAGTTTGGAGACGTCTCCCTTCATCACGGCTGGGAAGCCCTGGGAGGAAGCGCGCAGCTTTATCATGAATGAAGAGTTCTACCAGTGGCTGGAGGAACCAGAGTATCTTGATATCTACAACCGGCACCAGAAGGAAATCATCGAGCGGGCAAAGGAGGACTTCCAGGAGTTGCTCCTGGAATATTCAGAGCTTTTCTATGAGCTGGAGGTGGATGCCAAGCCCAGCAAAGAGAAAATGGGGGCCATCCAGGAGGTCCTGGGCGAGGAGCAGAGGTTCAAGGCCCTGCAGAAGCTGCAGGCAGAGCGGGATGCCTTGGTCCTCAAGCACATCCACTTTGTCTACCATCCCACCAAGGAGACGTGCCCAAGCAGCTCGCATTGTGGGGACAGCAAGATCGAGCAGCTTCTGGCCTCTCGCTTTCAGGTGCGGCCCCACCATCAGGACAGCGGGAACCACAAGTCACATACACCGTCGGGAGACAGCAAGGCCGACAGGATCAACCTGGTCATCCTGGGCAAGGACGGGCTGGCCCGAGAACTAGCCAATGAAATCCGGGCTCTCTGCACCAATGATGACAGGTACGTGCTGGACGGTAAGATGTATGAACTCTCACTGCGGCCCATTGAAGGCAACGTTCGCCTACCTGTTAACTCTTTCCAGACAGCCTCTTTCCAGCCCCATGGCTGCCTCTGCCTCTACAACTCCAAGGAGTCCTTGTCCTACGTCCTGGAGAGTATAGAAAAGAGTCGGGAATCCACTCTGGGCAGGAGGGACAACCACATGGCACAGCTCCCCATGACACTCTTCCTGGTCACAAAGCGTGGGGTCGGCTCTATAGGAGACATAGGTGGAGAGACAACCCACAGCCTGATCATCCAGGGCCAGCAGGTAGCCAGCAAGCTGCAGTGTGTTTTTTTAGACCCTGCTTCAACAGGCTTGGGTTACGGCCGCAGTGTGAATGAGAAGCAGATCAACCAGGTTTTGAAGAGTTTGCTGGACTCGAAACGGAACCGCAACCTGGTGGGTGGGGGTGGCTGTGGCTCCCCATCTCTCCATCCAGTGCCCAGCATTAAAGACTTGCATCATCAACAGCAGCAACAGTTGCAGAACCCTGAAGCAGACCTGCGCGTCGTTATGTGTCTAATGTGTGGGGATTCGTACGACGTGGACCAGCTCCTGTCCCCTCTCCTGCTTCCCCAGCACTGCAGGCCTTCCCAGTCATCTACCAGCAGTGGGAGCTCAGTCCTCCTTGAGCTGTCTGTATGTGGCCAGCGACAGAGCATCGACCTCTCCATCCTCTCCTACCACTCCTCCTTCAGCGTGCGCAAGAGCCGGCTGGTGCATGGTTACATCGTAGTGTACTCTGCCAAGCGGAAGGCCTCGCTCGCCACGCTGTGCGCTTTTCTCTGTGAGATCCAGGATATCATCCCTGTGCAACTCCTAGCCGTTGGTGAGAGCCAGTCTGAGCTGACTGACTGTGAGGCAGCCAGGGACCAGCTAAGCCAAGGCGAAGAACTAGCCCAGGAGATCGAAGGGAGGTTTGCCAGTGTGGTTTGTGACGGCAGTGGGGGCCTGCTTCTGCAGCAGCAGCACAGAGTAGACCTCTTCAACTCTTTCTTCAAAGATGTGGTGGAGAAGAAGACTATAGTGGAAGCCACTCACATGTACGACAATGTGGCGGAGGCCTGCAGCACCAACGAGAGTGTCCACTCCCCCAGAGGAGGCTCACCCAGCCCGGTCACCACCCTGCTGGACTCTGAGGATGACGTAGAGCCCCCTTCGCCTTATGCCTCTCTCCGGGAGGACAACACCTTCTCCTCCCATGGCGGGGTCAAGCTCCCATCCACCTGCGAACTGGAAGCCAGCGACACCACCTCTTTCATCTCGGAGCTCAGGACCTTTGAGAGCAAGCTCAACAACAAGGTGCCACCGCCAGTCCGGCCCAAGCCAGCGGGCCATTTCGACTTCCGCAAAGTCAACCTCAGCAGCTTCATGGATCCGGGCAGCCACAGGCGCTCACTCCCATCAGCGGTCACATGGGCTCCTGGGGACGGAGGCTATGATCCTTCAGATTACGCAGAGCCCATGGACGCAGTGGCCAAGCCTCGGCCCAGCGAGGAGGACACTATCTACTCCATTCCTGACGGCATCACGCAAGGCAAGATCATCACAGTCCGCAACACCAACAAGGCACACTCGAATGGTGGGGGCAACGGGTCGGACAGCGAGGTGGACAGCAGCTCGCTGGAGCGTCGGCGCAAGCTCTCCTCCATTAGCGCCAAGCCTCGGCTGTACAGAGACCGATCCAAGCGGCTGGGCAAGTTCAGCAGTTTCCGCACCAGCTTCTCCATCGGCAGCGACGACGAGCTGGGTGGACCGCCCAGGAAGAAGGCAGAGGACGAGAGCGGGCCAAACAAGGGGGACAACTCGGTGATCGAGAACGAGGGAGAGGACCCCAAGAGGAGGAACATCCTCAAGAGCCTTCGCAGGACCACCAAAGTAACCTTACTGTTTTGTTTATTTGTTTATTAATGCCAAAAAAAAAACGTAATGTTAAATGACAAACGTTTCACAGTGTCTTCAATGGTAAGCCACCTATATAAGGATAATGCATAATTTGGGCAAACTCAGCCTGTACCACTTAATGGGAGACCCAGTGATATAATAATGTGAATCAAAACTCATTTCAACATTGAAAAAGAGATGAAACGGTTGTCACTGACTTTATTTCATGGTCTTTGGTAGTTCTAAATTGAGCACTATTGAGTGTTTAATAGTTAACCAACAGTTAAAAGGTACAGCGTGAGGTTTTGGATTGAAGGATCGATACACTGGACTGACCACAACAAGCAGTAAAGTTTATCTGAAATGTATAAACGGAAAACCCATTAAAATGATATTTGAAGGTATTTCCTCTTAAAGGAAATCAAGCTTGTTTCACTCCTTTTGAGTTCCTTTCAACTCGTTGAACCCTGCTCTCTTCGCTGTTGAAGTCTGGACAGTGCCAGCCTTGAGATCAGACAGCTGCTTGTTGCGTCTAATGCTTAGGAAATCTTCAGTGTGTGAGAGCTTGCAACACCAACACAAAATCAACCGGGTGTGTATAAGCGTTTTGAAATGCAGCAGTGCAGTACAGTGAAGAAAAAAATACCCATACAAAAAAACTACAATATATGGAATGCCCCTGCTTGGAATTAGAGGACCTCAAATCTTTTTACTCCCAAAGTAATTGTAAAAATTACAATTTTTTTTTTTTCTAGTTTTTAATTTTTTTTTTTTTCTTGTGGGAAAAATGTTTTGGAGTAAAATGCTTAAACTCAAGCTTTTAATCTTTTGTATGAATCATTTGCTTAAACAGAGAATTTGAACTTCTGTGTTTGTGCATCTGGGGGTCAGCCCAGTTCAAGGTGCATTCTGTGTGTGTGTTTGCAGTTTGTTCTAAACACCTGTGAGTGTGTGCGCAGTGGAATTTGAACTGCTGTGTGTGTGTGTGTGTCTGTGCAACGTGCAGCTTGAGCAGGCCATACCCCCCAGCTGCTGAGGAATGTGAGCAACATGCCTGACACAGGGCAGCCAGAGAGAAAGAAGGGGAGGTGGTGGAGGATTAGACTTCTGCCAGGGTGAGCTTGGAGCGGAAATGCTTCCACTGGGTTCCAGAAGCAAACATTTACCCATTTGTGATTTTACCAGAAGCAAGAATTAACCTTGAACTTTTTCAGCTAACAATTTATCGGCTAAAAATAATCCCCCATAGATTGTGACCTTTTCCCTAGTTTACAGTTCTTTCTCTCCCACACTTCTTCTTTTTTTTTTTTTTTTTTTTTTAAATGAAGCCAGAGCACTTTTCTCTTCCCGGGACACTGAAAGATCAGTTTTTAATCTTATGCTTCCTCGGCCATGTAGATTATACAGCAACCCCACAATGGCAGTGCCGTACATTGAGCACAGATTAGATAAAGATCTCTTACTGCAATAGACGCATAATTGGTTGTCAGTACTATTGTAGTAAGATTATGAATGTTTTCTTTTGGATCAATGTATAATTTCTAAAGCAAGTTTTTGTTTTAATCTGAAAACAGTAAGTGATATTAAAATAAAAATACAAAAATATTATATAGTTTTTAAAACTCTTTTTTTAAATCTATTTGTCCCTGTTCTGAGCTTTGTCTAATGTATGATATTTGCAAGCACTCTGACATAAAACCAAGTGAGGCACAGTATATCATAAATGTGTTCTAATAAACAAACAAACCAGATCTCATTTTGAAGTAGCCCACATTCACTTTAAATCATAATACAAACGAACTGCAGTTCTTTCTGTGCTTCCTAAACACAATCCTTCTGTGACGTTGAGGCAGTTGCCTGGCTACCTGCTGTGGCGAGTTACATAAAAAATGAATCATTCATTAAAAGGAAGGTGAATACGTAGAAATAGGTCAACGTTTGACAATGTCATAAACTTGTATTCCAGCATAAAGCTTTTAATAGCGGTAATCAAGGCTTGTGCAGGTTTCTTCCTCTTATTATCACTGAAACTGATAGATCTGCAAGACAATGCTAACGTCAACAAAGGGGTAGAAACAGGATTTTTAAAGCCTCCCTTTTTTTTTTTTTTTTTTTTTAATTGTGATGATTGATGTGTTCAATGCATTCTGAAACAGAATAACCCAAATTAACAGACAGTATTTTTTAATGAAAGGTAAGCATTACACGAGTAGCCCAGAATTTTCAGAACAAAATACAAATGGGTGTAAAATGCGGCAGCCTAAGAACAA
The DNA here is from genome assembly GCF_902713425.1 of Acipenser ruthenus. Lineage (NCBI taxonomy): Eukaryota > Metazoa > Chordata > Actinopteri > Acipenseriformes > Acipenseridae > Acipenser > Acipenser ruthenus. Next base: position 462,312 of record NC_081218.1, read on the forward strand.
TTGGAAGGATCAATACTTAATACCACAATGCTCGAGGGATTCGGTAGCAGAGAATGAGGGGAGAATGTTAAAGAATACAGAAGAAAGGGGGTGACGTCACCCGCAGGTCAACACACACTTGAGTATAAACATAAACAGAAAACAGTTGCCATGCCAACAGACATCTCTCTCAATACCTTCAGTGTTTACATTGAAATAAACTGCCATTCCCTGAGAAATGTTGCAAAGCTGGCTTTTCAGAACTGTATTACATGAGTACAAGCAATGCCCTGATGGCTCTTCAGGTGTCTGAGTAAGTGCAGTTAATATGTGGCTAAATTTATAAAATTTGTTTTCTTGTTTAAACAACAAAATGGTCACGTAGTAGTCAGTCTGGCACCAATTTTTGATTATTCAAACACGGCTTGAAATTAATTCAGTGACAAAAAATGATTGGTTCATGTAATGGAATTTAGGAAGTCTGTATCAAAAAAGTTATCACGAAACCAATCAATGACTTCTGAAATGAATGAACGAAACACCCTCCAACAGCCTCGTTCAAACCTTTCGATGAACTTGCACAAAACCTTCCTAAATCTGTCCTTTTAAAGTTTTGTCAATGCCCGTTACATTTTCACGGTACCTGGGCACTGGTCATGAACCATAGTCGACACTGAAGTACTTTTCTGGTTCTCCCGTAGAAAACTAGGCCCAAGCCTCGACACTCTCTCACCAAACCCCCTATGGAGAGCAACTATTTCGGGGTGCCCCTGGTCAACGTGGTATCGGCAGAGCGGCCCATTCCTCTCTTCATTGAGAAGTGCATCAGATACATCGAAGCGACAGGTAAGAGTGGTGGTGTGTGTGTGTGATTCAAGTTTGTTTCTCTTGTTTGTTATTAGTTCAAAAGGCATTCTCTCAAACACAATAACCCATTAAGTTCCAAATACGTTTCTTTGAAAAAAAAGCTGAAAATCTGAACCAAAGCTGTGTTATGTAATTTGATACATTCTAAATCAATATGCTATCATTCTAAAAGTGTTCAATCATATAGGAGTTTAAAAGGGCATGGTGTTTACAATATATATCCCCAGCATCCTTTTTTGAGGACAGTCAAGTTAGACATGTCTCTAATCAGACCAGTGAAGTTTCACGCTGGCTATAAAGCTCAACACAGTTTTTTAGTTTTTATGTCGCCAAGACATGTAAATGTATCATTTAATGTATTAAACAAAAATCATGCTCTGGCGGTTACTGCATTAAACACTGTTTGTTTGCAGAGTGCCTGCAGTATTAAAAGATGTAATGGTCCAATCATCATTTTTGCACTGCGGCGTTGGTCTGTGCATGATCGGAACACAGGCGTGCTTAGCGTCAGTTTTGAAAACCTACACTTGTGTTTTGTGAAGCTACAGCGGGGTGTAAAACCAAATCAGTCAGCCAGTATGTAAAGGAATATGAGGATTTGGTTGAAGAAACCATAAAATGAAACACAAATTGTATGCAAGTACTGCTGCAGAGTTGTGATTCCTGAAAAGTTAAACAGCTGTACACTGTTTACCTGTGAGGGGTCTGTTTACTGTAGTTCAGTTTGCAGTGGGCCTGGGTTTTCTTTCCTCAGTCCTACTTGGTGGACATCTGCACCTCTACATAGTAAGTTCATCTTGTAATTATGTATGATAGATGTGTGTACTGTAACAGTGAGTGTTAGAAACTGAAATGTAGTGTATTTGTGTGGTGTGGATCTTTGACCTCAAAAAGCAACTGATTTTGATAAATATTAATAACAATGGAAATAAAACACCCCCGGACCAAATAAAAAAACAATAACCGGAAAAATTGAAGCGCTACAAACATTTAGCCATTGTGAAAGATATGTATACATGTATACAGTAGGATGTATGTACGGTGACTTTTAAAATATGTATTCAGTCTTGTTATACACTTAAATGTTAATGTTCTTTAAAATAAAAAAAAATGATTAGTCACAAACATTCCCAAAAGTTTAAAGTGTTTAATCCTATATTTTAAACATTTAGAAAATTTGAAGGAATCCAATCTCACTTATTAATACTGTGTGTTTTTTATTTTGTTTTAGAGGACTGGGAAAACGCTTGAGGCCAGATAAGGGACCAACAAAACGTAGCTTCAGTATTAAACGTCTTTTAACTTCCTCCTGGGACCCCTTTGTAAACAAGCTGTTTGTAGCTCGTGTAGCTTTTTCAGCGAGTACAATTTTAAATAAGCAATTACAACATTCTAATAATAATAATGTAATGTGGGGTTTCCTGTGTCCCGGGGTTGCCTTTTAAGCCAGATTGCATGTATAAAACTAGGCGGTGTAACAGAGAGGGGTATGGATTCGGGTTTCTGTACTTGGACTCTCTCCTCAGTGCTTCTTTAGTGGAATGTTTGGTATTCGCCTGCTGGTTTTGTATCTACGCTCCGTGGTTGTACAGACACTCAGCTTCCCAGCTACAGAACAAGCTGACGTTCCCACACCTCTCATATCTCACCCTTGAGCCGGGGGACTGGGGGATGGATTGGGTTCATTTTAAATTGTGATTTTTCTATGATGTAAACAAGGATTTTACTGCAGATGTATTTAAGCAACATGCTTGAGCCTTGAAAAATCACGTGACTTGATGTAGGTTGGCACAGTCTGGTTTTACATTGATTTTAGGCACACCCATCGTGCCAGGATAGACAAGTTTCCCGGAGTATAGAGGTTATTGCACTGTTCGTTTCAAAAGGGATTACTTGTACATGGTAATGATAATTCTTAGTGAAACCAAAACTTGCATTTGTGGTTTCACTTTAAGTCTCGCAGGAGTCTGGAATGTATTCCTAGTTACTGTATTCTGGTTATAATTTATGCTTTTGGTAAACCTAGTTCACAGTCTAGTTTGTTTACGTACTCGCTGACACAAACTGTTAGTAGTAGTGAAGATTAGTGCCTTACTAATCTTCTGATCCTATCAACATGACAAGAAAAGCTTAACACTATTTTTAGAAGAAGAAAAAAAAAAACCTTTGTTCATTTTTCCCAGTGGCTGATCATGTTTCTTTTTGTGATTTGAGCTGATGTCTTATTTGTTGTTTTTCATTCCCAACTCTTGTTTGATATGAAATTTAAACACAATATCAAGAAAAATAACCTGCCCCAGAGGTGCGATACGAGGACGTTAATTTTCATTGGGCACCTTTTACATGGGAATAGGTAATCCGATACATTTGTTATAGGGCATTATAATCGTTGCTGTGGAGGAATTATTCAAACTGCATTTTTCGCTCTGCAAAACACACACACAAACACAAATATTTTCTCAAAGCTGTCAGACAGCAGAAGGTTTCCTCCTGCAGAGCAATGAAAAAGAAAAAAAAATCTAGGAATACTATTGGGAGAAAAAGAGATTGCAGAAATAGCTTTAAAAAAAGCTCTGTTGCTTGACTCTTCCACGTCACGTTTCTTTTCCTAATGTTTTATTTTCTTTCATATACTGTTGGAATTCATCAGTGCATCAAATAGACAGTCAACCAGGAGAGTAGCTTAGATTGTAGCTCACAAAATATTTCCATCAACCTTACCTTTTTGTTCAGGAAGATACTTTCTGAGAGTATAGTATGCAAACTGAGAACTTTCTTTAACCTAAAGAACAGCACATTTGCTGGACATTTCAGACCTACGTAACTAATAGAAGTGCCAAACAGGTAAGATTTATGGAATTCAGTTTTTAGCTACAATAACCTTAAATGTAAAGCATTAAAGTGCAATGTGGACTGGTCTGGTGTCTGAGTTGCTGACGCTTGTGAAATATCTGTTGCCAATTTCCCTCCCTGACACACACTGTGTTACGATCAATGCAGTGCTCCCTGTGGACCCCAACCAAGATCGTCAACCTGCTGCTTCAAGTTCCTCTCGCATACCTTATTACAATCAAACTTTCTGTTTTTTTTTTCTTTTTCATAAAGTGGGACTTATCAAGCGCTTGCACTGATGGCTTTGCACATTTGATTTGGCACTGATTGGGGAAAAATATTGGGGGGTTGCAGGGGGTGGTTTCTTTTTTGCATTTCCTTTGCCCGTACACTGTCGTTTACTTTGCCCTTGGTCACCTAAACACTGGCTTTACATTCTTTCTCCATTTTTCTTCCAGTATCTCATTTTGTCTGCCTCCTTTAGCCTCCTATTTTGCCTGTTTGGCCTTTTTCCTTTCATTTTTATGCCTGTTGTGTTCGTGCTCTCTCTCTCTCTCTCATGCTCGCTCTCTCGTGCTGTCTCTCTCTCTCTCTCTCTCTCTCTCTCTCTCTCTCTCTCTCTCTCTCTCTCTCTCTCTCAGCACACAAGAGAGCAAGTGTTAAGACAGAGTGGGTGAGGGAGTGTGTGTGAGGGGGAAGGAGGGTTCGGGCAGGGCAGGGCAGGAAGTGGCTTGATCCCTGGGTCTGTGTGTGCGTGTAAGGCCTTTGTCTAACCCAGCTCTCAAATAAGCCGGGCAGCAAGACGCACACAGACACGTTTGTCTAGCAAACATGTGATTACTTTGTTTTTGTTTTTAAATAAAATTCTGTGTAGAAATGCTTACAGTGGGTGTGTTTTTAAAAAAAATAAAAAATAAAAATACCCCTCCCATTCCCGAAGATTAAAACCCAGCACTTTTTGACATGTCTACTGTTTCGTGGTACCCTTGGATGGCCAGGCAGTTTTATTAATCCCACTGCAGTACTAACTAAACTAAATCTGGTTTGATTCTTGCTATTTTGGTATTACCCAGGCTGTTGTTGGACCTCCTTGACTCGAGCATTCACATGTACAAGGTTGAAATTGAAGTGACTTTTTATCACAGGGATTTTGAGCTGGATGGAGGTTTAATTGCATGCCCATAAGTCAGGCATCACAGGCAATATAATTTATTATGCTGATTTAAGATGTTCTCTGTTAAGTCATGTGTCCAGAACCCGTTGGCTATCTGCACAACACACCAAAATGATCTGTATTTGCTTTGACATCTCACCTAAAATGCATCTAATTATTCATTTTCAACAGGATGCCTTAATAACAGGACAGCCTGTCTTGAATATAACTTGAAAGCTCAAACCCACCGAAATGAATTGAAACGGCTTTGCACAAATACAGCGGCTGTAATAGCTGGACTCTGCTATCAATTCAAAACCCTCTGTTTTGTGTTCTTAGTGGAAGCAGAGACAGTTTCACCCTCTCTGTAAGACTCCCTGCTGCAAAACAGCAAGCACTCCCGCATCCTTTGTGGCTCCCTTTTTTGTGACATTTCCGTGACTTGCTGCAGTTTGGGCTCTCCATTGTATCGCAGAGCCGAGTTTACACAGGGCACCATGAGTTTACAGTGGCACTATGAGAGCTGTATATGAGGCATTGCTGGGTATACGCACAGGGCTCAATGTACTGGGCATACGTGCAAGTTCTAGAAAAGCATTGGTTTAATTGATGGTTGACTGTTGTACAGAAAATAATTGTGTACTGCTCCTTTGTGTGCTTTAAAGCTGACAAGGAAATAATGAAAATAATTGGCAGTAACACCAAAGCTGGAAATTCTAAGTTAAAGTATGATCAGAGTTGACCAAGCCATGTAGCACTAGTATGTACAGAATAGTATAGAACCAGAAATAGCAATGACTAGCTTCATTGTAATTGGGCATGTGATGGTGTTAAAAAGCTGTATGCTTTTCGGTAAGACAGTGGTGTTAGTATCAAGATAAAGTACAAGTGACTGATTTACAGTATGTGGAATAACTTGAACACAAGAGTGTGGCATGCAGATGGGCGGATGTACCGGCACTCCCACTGTCTAATACTCTCAAGTTTAAACACATTTTAATAAGCAGTCTTCCAAATGTGAAAAAATGTAAGTGGGTCACACAGATGGACAAATGTACAGACAATATCCCCACATTCTGATACTCAGGAACTTATTCGAAATGTTAATACCAAGTCTTCCAGATTTAATATGAAACAAATGTGAAGTGTGACGTGAATACATACACATACATACTGTACAAACACACAACCGCCTCTATGTCCCTGAGTGATAAGATTCTTATTTAAAGAGAAGATGGAAAAACTGTAAAAGCTGATGGAGCAAACTGTTGTGCAATATGAGCCCTATTCCACGGCGATAGGGTACAGTTCAGCAAACCAAGAGGCTGTCTGGTTTTCTGCTTTCAGTAAAGCACATCACAGTAAGAGACCTATTAGTAGTCTTACAAGTAGCTGTGCAGTGCATTCGGTTGTAAGTAGTATTGTGTGATTTCTTTTTTAATTTTGTGCATTTAAAAAATATGTAACATAAAACCGCACTACCACTGCTACATGGTTGAAAAGTGAATCCTGAACTATAATTAAAAGTACAAATTTAGTTGCAGGACTCTGAGGCTGAATTTAAGTGCAGGGAAAGAAAAATCAATAGCAGGCTTGAGAAGCTGAAATTGGTCAATGCACATGTTCTTAGCTGCAGGTTTATTTGGAATAAACGCAGTGCGTCAACAACCTGGAAAATGCTTTCCACTGTTGTTGGGTTGGGGGGGGGGGGGGGGTTATAAGAAAGTCAGGGGAAAGGAGGAGGGAGGGAGCATGTATCATGTTTTAAAAAAAAAAAACAAAAAAATTATATATATATATATAATATAATCTCTCCATTTGTTCTAGTAATTACAGATTTGCCATTTCATTTTTTTTTTAATCTTATGTTTTTAGAATAATTTTGAAGGGATAAATAACCGAGGCTGTAAGAAAAATGCGTTCTTACCTTTCATCCGCCCAAACACCTTTTTTTGTTGTGAATGTTTGAGTGGAGACGCAGCGCTTACACAAAGATCCCCCAGGTGCTTCACCTGGCAAAGGCACGGCCGCATGGGTCACACAGCCCAGGAAGCCCAGGTTTGGGTTCAGGCTGTGCGAAGTTGCAGATCTTCACAGGGAATTCCACAGAGAGCATCACATTGGATATGACCTTCAGTCGTCCTGGGCTGCTGTGGGGAGTTGCTGCACTGAATTGAATTGGGGGGGTACACTAATTGGCCACTCATTTCTAGTTTCTGCGTGCATGTACCATTTTATGTGGAAGATTTTTGTATGAAATCTTCCTGTCTATCAGGAAGATTTCATACAAGGACCTTGAGCCAAACAAGTTTGGGAAGCCCTGTGGTTCAGTGTACTGTCTGGGGAGGGACAGGGTTGCGAGGTGATGTGTTATCTGTATCATCAGTCTGGGGAGCAATCTACAGGTCATTAGAAAGTAAGTTTACCACATCAACGCACCATTGAAGGGGATTGAAGGGGAGGTAGAGAGAGGGAGGGAGTGTGAGGGGTGAGTAGTGAAGAGGAGATAGTCAGATGCTGCGTGATGAGGCCCAGCTGTTTATTAATTCCTGGATTGCAAACAAGATGCCAGATCAGGGAAGGTATTTGTCTGCTGATTTGTAGATATATCTTTTAGGCATGCTTGTCCCGTATACTGGGACAGTGAAGTGTTTGTTTATTCCATGAGCAGAGGCTTTATTTGATAGTGCCAGTTGATCTTTTGGTGGTGTAGCGCCGTCCTCTCAAAACAATTTAGATTTCCAAACACGTTATCGTGTAACAAGTCCTGCTTCCCTCCCGGTCCTTCACCTGTAACCACTGAGCCACATCACTTCCCTCCTAGTCCCTCAGCTCTTAACAGTAGGCGACAATGTTTTGCCGGCTCACAGTCTCTCAAGCTGTCTCCCGCACTGTTTTCCTCCCGACCAGTCACTTGCCTCTAACCAGAAAGCAATACTGCTTGGAACCCAGTCCATCTGCTCTGACCAGTAGGCTATACTGCTCCCTTCCGAGTCCCTCAGCTCTAGCTGCTTGGCCACACTGCTCCCTTCGCATCCTTCGGCTCCTGCCAGTTTCTCGGAAGTTTCTCCAAACCCAGCAGTATGGAGAGGGTGGTAGGGTAGGTTTCCCGTTGAGAATGCAAGTCTGTGAATTGCTCCCCCCTCGGCAGCAATTACAAGCCTTCAGGCTCTATGCAATTGCAGTTACCTTGCACGAATATAAAAGCTTTTAGGGTAGTTGATTGGCTGAAGGGAAATCAATGCGGCCTGATCTGTCTGCGATGCTGCTCATTTCCTCAAACAGCTTGTAGCCTTCACTTTATCGACAGGCCCCCGAACAAACAACTTTGAAACGGAGAGTGCTTCAGCTCTTATCTGAGGACCTCTGGGAGTGGAAGGGGGCAGGGAGCAGCATTTTGTTTGTTTGTTAGCTTTTTTTTCTAGTTTTAGTCCTGGGGCAGATATTTCACTGTACAGGAAAAACGTGCTGGTGGAGCAGAGAAAGACAACCTCTTGTACTGGCTTAATGATCTTCTGCTCTGTACTGGTGCAAAAAGGAACCCACTGGGGTTTCACATAGAGCCTCCCAGTCACTGACAGACAGACAGACACCTCTGGGTAGTTCTTCCTATTGTTTTACATTTGGAATTGATGGAGTTTTAGATGATCTCAATTCGTTTTGCTGATTATCTTTTTGTTTTCCAGACTGTTTTGACCAGGGCTGTTAATAGTTTTGAGTTTAAACGTCAGCCAAGCGGTAAACGGTTAACCTTGTCAGAAATATGCAGGCCAAATAAAGGTGTCAGCTTCACTGTTTACATAGCAGTATAGCAGAACCTGTCATATCTGATTGAACTGGTTCCAGGGGTCCATCAGATATGTGAAAATATTGCATCTCAAAGGGAGTCGTTGTACTACATTCTAGTTGTTTTATTAACGTTGGGGCGTTATAGAACGGAACGTCATTGTGTCTAAAACCCCAAAGCATTGTACTGCGCGTACACTAGACAAAGCAAACCATTGAAAATGATTGCAACTTGCTCTCTTGTTTTAATTGAACATGGTTAAACTGGGCAGTTTTGGGTTTTTTTGGGGTTTCCCCCCCCCCCCCCCCCCCCCGTGAAGTGACAGCATGCAAAAGGTGAAACTGAAATCCCAAACCATTCTGTCCTGATAAGATCTGAATTATAGACCCTTAATAAAATGTGCATTGATCAGTTTCCATCAGTACCATTCAGTTGGTAGCAGTGTGTGTAAATAAAACATTCAAAAGATCCATCGGTTAATGGAGGGTATCATATCTTACTGGGTGGTTTACGATGGGTTCTGCTGTAAATTTATAGAGTAGTCTATATTCAGTATTTCTTCTCAGACTTTTCCATATACTATTCAATTAGGGCCTCATACCTGGCTTTTCTGAGGGATTACCAGCATTCCCATTATATAGAAATTTAAATGTTTAGAAAACATGTTCCTGACATGTCCCTGACGTGCTTGTTTTTAAAACCTTGGTTAGTTGACCTTTTGAAGGGTAATGTTCAATCCCACAACACATTAGAATGCAATTAACCGAATGCTGTTCTTGCTGTTTTCTGAAGGGATTAGCACTGAAGGAATCTACAGAGTGAGTGGGAACAAGGCAGAGATGGAGAGCTTGCAGAGGCAGTTTGATCTGGGTAAGGGCAGCTTCAATGCCATGGTTCAGACTTCTGCAATGCGCTTATCCGGGTGCTGCAAATAAAAAGGAGGCAGACGTGTCATTATGAAGGATGACCAGTATGAAGATCTGGGACCTATAATTTATAAAAAGCTTTCGGAAGCATTTTAAAAGCACTGTGGTGACGTAAGAAAATGTATGAACGAGAGGAAGTCATCTAGGCTCATTCCAGTTCCTAAAAGCTTATTGAGCAAGCTGAGACTTAAAGTGATTCAGCATCAACAACATGGCTAGGTGACCCATTCCATACCCTCACTACTGTGAGAAGCATCTCCTTTCCTTGGGGAACAATGGGTTGGTATCTGACTGAATTTGATGAAGCATCCCACATACTGTGACTCGTGGTACCAAATTGACTTTTACTATTGACGACTGTATCTTGGTTTAAAAAAAATGTCAAAATGTTGGTTGGACGTTAGTTATGCGATGTTTTACCTTTTCGAAGATTCTGGTATTGGAACTGCTTGTCCCGAGCAGGTTTCTCCAACTGTTGGTATATCAGAGTTGTAAACCTTTGCTGCCTAGTGTCCAATATATTTGACATTGAGAAAACAGACATTAAATAGGTATGGGGAAATACCCTGGGCAGTAAAGGGTTAAACCCGTGGTGCACATCTCTAGCCCTTGATATGTAGTCTTGGGTTTTTGATCCAGTCAGCTGCTAAACTAGTTATTTAACACTTAACCGGTTCACTCAACTAATTTAGTACCTGCTTGGATTGAAGACCTGGACTGGAATGAATCTGGAGGGCCAGAGTTGTGAGCCAGTGGTTTAGTTCTCGCTTGCGAGACATATTCTGCATTGGAGATGTAGGTGTGGACACCTCTGTCTCCTAGATCATTGGCGGTTTCATTGACGCTTCTCCTTGCTGTGCTGCTGTTTTACAGATCACAGTCTGGACTTGGTGGAGAAGGACTTCACTGTGAATGCGGTGGCTGGAGCCATGAAGAGCTTCTTCTCCGAGTTGCCTGATCCACTGGTGCCTTACAGCATGCAGGCGGAGCTTGTGGAGGCACACAGTACGTACCGGGCCCTTTTTATATTCCTAAACGTGAAACCACCAAAGGTAAAGGCCTGGTTTTCAGTCTTGTTTTACTGAAATGCTATTAAGAGGTTTACGGTAGTGATGCAGGTATATCTGGGTGCAGACAGGCTGTGTGGGTGAGCATTGTAGCTGTTGCTGCTGTTCCTGCCATGACGAAGGATTCGACTGTCTGTGTGGGTGAACCTTGCTGTCTCTTTCCTGTTCACAGAAATCAATGACCGGGAGCAGAAGCTGCACACACTCAAGGACGTTCTGAGGAAGTTCCCCAAGGAGAACCTGGAGCTCTTCAAATATGTCATCAGTCACTTGAACAAGTGAGTATAGAGGGGCTGATAACTGTTGGGTGGATGAAGGGGGTCTTTTGCTGATGGGGTAGTGATGGACAGTGGGGTAGTGGAGCCAGAATGCCATTCCAGTACTATTTTCTTTATAGGCAGCAGTGGTGTTGTCATAATAGGCAAGCTAAGTCACATGACTCGCATCTCCCACAAAGCTGTCTGATTCAGTCAGTAGTCCTCTTGATGCAATGAAAAGAGCTTTAGGAACTTCAAGAAAGCTAAAAATGCTGACGAAAACAAAGGCAACAGTGCATCGATTTCGACTGTGGACACACACAGACACTTAAAAGCAAAGCATTCTTATAAGAAAGAAATTAGATGTATGCTTTACCTATTATATGTGTTACTAGCCGTTCAGTATACAAATGAAATGTGAATTTGTATAATAATTCTTGTTTAAGACCACCAGTGGTCCTTGGACTCCCCTGATTTTCATCCAGTTATTCCTGGTCATTGTCTACAATTAAACAACGACAGAGTGGTTTATTGTATGTTTGTGCTCTTCAAATTATCCAGTGGAAAAGCTTTTTTCCCATCTTTGTCCAGTTTTGGGAAAACTTGCTACTAAAAAATGCATTCTTGCACTTGAGAAGTTACAACGAAGGGCAACCAAGCAAATCCCAGTACTTAATGGTGCGAGCTACACTTTACTGAAGAATTCAATCTCTTCAGTGTGGAAGAGGTGGGTAAGGGCAGTAACTGAAGTTCAGAAAATTGTAAATTGTATAGATAAAGTTAACCTAGGTCACAGAGAATAGCACAGGAGGTCACAGATAGAGTAAAAATAAATTCGGAAAACGTGTTTTTGTGTTTTTTTTTCACTCAGTAATAAATTGAATAGTTTTATCAGCTGAAGTAGTAAGGAGAAAAAAAACAAACCTTTTCGAGGCCTCCAAGTGGCTCACCTGATAAAGGCACGACAGTTTGGTAGGTGCGAAGTGTTAGTTGCGGCCTGGCTTTGCAGTGTTGGCAGTCTTTGCTGGCGATTTCAGGGATCATCACGTTGACTCTGGCATTGAGCAGGTTGGGGAGTCGCCACAGCGACTCCTGCTGGCCAGACTCAAGCGGACACCTGCGGGGCTAGCTTTTATCCGACATTTGCTGTTGAGCTTCTGGGTGTAAAGAGGTGATTCTCCTTCCCTATTGCAGGGACCATAATCGGACCTTAGGGAGAAAACCCTGGGGTAAAATGTTGGGCAAACTCAAGCTCTGGTCACAAGTTCTGCATCACCATATATATATAGATTAAACGAATTTTGCTTCATAGTCGAAATGAAACCTGCTGAATAATGTTCCGTTAACATACCGAATTACATTTCTCCCATTAAATCCTGCTGAGGGTTACTATCAAGGGCTTTATCTTTTATAATGCTCTCTCTCTCTCTGTGTGCAGGGTGAGCCATCACAGCCGTCAGAACCTGATGACTAGTGAAAACCTGTCCATCTGCTTCTGGCCGACACTGATGCGGCCGGACTTCACCACCATGGACGCACTGACCGCCACCCGCACCTACCAGACAATCATCGAGCTCTTCATCCACCAGTGTGATTTCTTCTTCTACAATCAGCCCATCGCTGAGACCCCCAGCGGGCTGCCAGGCTCCCCCACCACTATGACCACCAGCTCCAACTACTCTCCTTATTCTACCTCCCCAGCCGCCTCCCTGCACCAGCAATCCCCACCCCACTCGCCCCCTGCCACTCCCCTCTCCCCCATGCAGTCTCTCCTGCCAGCCCTGCACCCTCACACCCTGCCACCTGAGCAAGAGACACTGTGAGAGAGGGAGAGCGAGAGAGACTTGTACACATGCCATTCAAAGAGCAAGCTCCTGAGAGGCAGCGTTTGGGGTGGGTGGGACAAGTTCAAAAGATATATGAACGCATCTTGTATCCTGTTACATTTTTTTTTTTTTCTTTTTTTCCGGGAGATCATTTTTATCGTCATTCTTTATCTGTTCACTTGACAACCTTCTTCCTTCAGCAGCAGTGGCAATGGGATGATACTGGAAAGGAAACGGGAGAGAGAGACAACACTACCTGTCTATAACAGGGTAAAGAACTCTGGTGCAGGGTAATACACGGGGGTGGGGGGGGGGGGTGGAGAGGCACTGTGTCACCGTGGTGCATCCACATCTTGTAGTAGCTACTGCTCTTTTGAAGTGTATGGATGTGGAATAGAAGAGAAATGCCCTACACTCTGTCTGCCTTCCTTTAGAAGTGTTGTAGGCTGTCAAGTACTGAGAACAGAGGAGATTGGGTTCATCCACGCTGGTACTCAAGTGTTAAAATAGTCAGGGGTGGGAGGGGGGTTGTTTTTTGCAGGAACCAATTGAGCCGTAAGACCCTGAGAAATCTGTTGCAGAACTGTTAGCTGGGTTTTTAAAACAACAAATAAATGAACACCTTTTAGCTGTTGATTTAAAGAACTCGTACAGCATGTGTTGAGTGGGACACCCTGTTCCTGCGATCGCCAATGCGCATTCCAAAACCCAGCCGGATTATTCTAGTCCCCCTATGGATATTCTGAGGGAAATCTGGATTTGAAAACACTATGAACTTTCCTTGTCTCCTTGTATCGGAAAACAGTTCAGATTGTTGGAAAATACATTGTTGGACTTTATAACTTGTGGGGTCATCCACAGCATAGAGCTGGACTTTCTGTTTTTGATGGTTGTTTTTTTTTTGTCTAGAGTGTGGAGTTATCCCGGTGTTGGATTATAGCGTGTACGGAACGCGTTATTGGATGTCCTGGTTCTTGGGGAAGGGCGTGTGCTGGATAGAGTAATTTTTCATCACTACTTTGAGAATGAGTGGGATGTTTGGCAAGGGTAGGCACTTTTGAAAACGTGTTTTCCCAGCTTTCTGCATGCATCAATGATAAAGTAAGGCACAATAATAATATTAGAAATACATGGCTTTGTTTCACCCTGTCTCCCGTGCCACAGATTCATTATATTTGTATATTGTGATCTCAAGCTGGGCAAACCATTTGAAAAGTGAACCTCACCCTGGTGGCTTGTAAAAACGTCCCTCTACACTCTGTGCATGTTGAAATACCTTCCTCCTTTTGAGAATAATCGTGTACCATTAACTGCTTAGTAGCTGGATAATGCTGCAAAAACCATCCAAACGCTTTTCTCCCAAATCTTTGAGACTGTCCAATTCTGCAGTGCAGTGCTGCATGTCGATTTTCTGCGAGCCGACACATTCTTTAAAGGGGAGGTCTCTAGTAGCCTGTTTGTTTAGATATAAGACCTTGGAGGACTAGGTTAGCATGACTGATGTGAACACTGAACTGGACAGAAGGACTGACATACACTGCGGCAACCTTTCACTACCAGAACTGTTTGTTTGTTTTATTTTATTTTGCTTGTTTTTCACCTCCCTGAATTTTGCTGCTATGTACCGTGAGGACCTGAACTGCAATGTATCTGGTTGCATTCTTAAGTTAGGAAATCATAAGTTTCATTAGGTACATAATACACTTTTAAAATATCTTTAGGGGATTCAGGTTGTCCGACAACCTTTGTTTTTGTTTTTTCTTACCTCTGTGTATTTTTGGGAGCACTACGACCTGGCTTTGATAAAACAGACAGCTTTGCTTTATTGTAAATTGAATTGTGTTATCACTACACTACACACACAATCACAGTGAAAGCTGCAGTAAATAATGAACTGCCTTCATTCATATTTAATTCCACTCCCCCCCCCCATACAAATAACTAATTCTGAATTAATTGAACTAAAAGTTAATTACTTGCTAAGAACAGTACATGAATTAATTAAAATCCTTGGATTAAAGCTATCCAGCTGTATAAATCTAGTGAGATTTTTTAGAAGGTTTTAATATCGTCTTGCCTCCCTAGGTGCAGATGGAATGCATTTTGTATTTTACAATATACTGCATAGCAAGGATGGGCTTGCATTGACTTTACGGCTAGAACCAATTCAATCCTCAGACAGCCCTCTTAAACTACATGGTCTTTTGAACCACATTTAAGCACTAATAATAGATTTTTGTGTTATATAAAAGGATATTGCCACAGAGCTACTAAATCTAGGGAGTCATAGGCTGTGAATAAAAAAATAAATAAATAAATAAATAAATAAATAATAACCCACAGCAATTTAAGCCCTTGCAGGTTTTATAGAAGCCTCCGGTTCAGTTTGTCCAGCATTGTCTCTCTCAGACAAGCTCTTGTTCAGCCTGCAGTTATAAAAGTAACCCGTTTTGTTGCAAACCTGTTAATTCAGAAGCTAAAAAAGGGAAGTGAGTTGTGACGGATCCATGTCCGTACTGAGAATGCACCTGAGAGAGGAGGGGGGAGGATCGGATTAGCACACACAGGGCAGCACTCTCTGGGAACCTGGTTTTCAGAAGTGGAAACGGAAAGTTTTGGTTTTACTGCATGCCTTCAGTAAAACCTGCATCAAACTGCTATGCAAGGGGAACACTGTGTAAGCTGTGGTCAGATTGAAGCACTTTTCTTTATCCAGTTGAGTGATGAGCGGTGCACATATTTATCCCACTTAAAACAGCACTGATGGGTCTAATTCTACCCAGGCTACCAGCAGCCACAAGGGTAAGATGTCTTTGTAGTAGTTTAATCTCACTGACTTGTTGCCACTTTATATATTTATATCAAGTATTGTACTAAAAAAAAAGGGGCAAACCCACTTAAAGTAGGAGCTTAACATTTTAATTTGAGTTTAAAAAAAATAAATAAAAATAAGAATAATATACTACAGTTTTAAGTATAACTTTTTTTTTAATTTACCCAATGCAGATTTCTTTCAAGGTGGAACTGGTTGGCCTTGCTTTCACGGTTGAAAACCTGCTTGACAATATTAAAAATATCTCCGCCTGCATTGCTGGAGTGCTGCCGGGTGACCTGTGAGCTGCAAAGAGCTTTGCCTCCTCCTTGTGTTGGAAACTGGTATTGCAGCCGAGGTTTACTGTAAAAGAATGCTTTTGGGAATCTGTTTGCCCATGGAGTCCAGTTGTCTTGTATGTACTGTAGAGTTTCTTAAAGTGGGTAAAGTGATGAGCACAGATGGTGATGTAGAATTGAGAGAGAATCGGCAAGGGGAGAGAAAGTATGTGTGTGTGTGTGCGCGTGGGAGAAGGAGGGAGGGTTGTGTATAGATGTGCCTGAAATTCAGAAATTGTGTCCAAAATGACTTCCCGTTTTTGGTTTTTGCTTTATTATTTTTGTTAATGGTGTATTTAACCGTTAGACCCACCTGCTGGCTGATAATTCCATGTGTAATTGCACTGCTTTTTCTTAAAGGGAAAAGGCCTTATGAATTGTCTAGTCTTCTGTAGTTGTCTGTATTGTGTTGATAGGAGTCGGTCAGGCTTTTTTTTTTATTATTTAATACTACTATGAAAAGTCTCAGCGTCAGTCGTGAGATGCTTCTGTATTATCACATTCAAACTTTGATAACCAAGAACTTAAAGAAAAAAAAGCTTGTGTAACAATCTAATTCCTTGCTTTGAAAATGTGTTTTTCCTTTTTTGTTCATTCATTAATTGGAGATATGCAGAAGCTATAGATTAAGAGTTCAGTTCAAACCCATGCAAGTGCTGGACGGTCAAGAATGAAGCAGCCATACAAGTTTGTTCTTTTTTTTTTTTTAATTTGTAGCGTTGCTCTTCAATCATCTGCATATCATTTAAATAAAAATAAAAATAAAGCAAGATAGGAACCAAAAGCTTTTAATCATTGTGAAAGGGGGAGCAATAATAAGGTTGCTCTCTCCTAAAGGAAGAGAATTGATTTTGGTTGTTAAAGAAAGATGGTCTTTTAAACTGAACATTGCTGCTGTTCAGTATGCTGTCTTGAATGAGTGGACGTTTCATTACAGACTGACGATTTACTCTGCCTGACAAACTGGAGGGGTAAACAAATTGCAGGAGTTCAAATTCATACGCTGTAGTTGAGACGAGTGTGGTGCTGTAAACTAGTAATAGACAGATTATCTGTATGCTACAATACAAGGGAGATTTTGAGAAACTCTAGTAAGTCTAGATTTGCCGGTCCCATTGCCTTCGCTGAAACCACTGTACTAGTGTGTGTCAACACTCTAGTCCTGCCCGCTAACATTAAAAACCAGTATGGGATTTCCCAGTCTGTGTTGAAGCGCCTCAGACCCAGTCCCCCAAATTGCTTGGAATAACTGTCAGGTGACCTGCCCATTCTCTTCACTGTAACTGACACACAGGAACACAGGAAACTGCTGGTCCTAATATCATCCAGCAGTTTATTTTATTTTTTTAAACATCTCCTGTCTTAACCGGGACCAGTCTAGCTTTTAACTCAAACTCTGTTGTCTGGCTTAGCGACAGGACCCAGCGCAGAGGGAATCAAGTGGGGATTAGTGTTTGTGTGAATATTATCACAACACAATCTGTAATCCCTGCAGATCCCTGATGTTGAGAGTTCAATTGCTTTCACATGTCAGTGAAGTATTTTGTCTTGCATTATTGTGTTGAGGCTCCCTGCAGGTTACTGGAAAGGGGCAGACCGTATTTAAGAACTTATCTAGTCTGGTTTCAACTGCGTATGGCTTTACAGAAAGGGTATCATCTATACAATGCTATCTTGACAGTCACACTCTGTTCCCTATGAGCGAGTACAATAGAAAGGTTCAATTACTGCCGTGCAGTAGTAATCCTGGGCTCTGACAACTGCTATCTTGAGATTTTTGGAGAACCTGAAACTCAAATGTAAAAATGAGCAAAACATTACGTTGTCAAAATTCAAATGGACACTAGCAAAACATTGGTGCAATGTAGTGTGGCACCCGATAAAATCATGTTGTATTTAAAGTACATTTTCTCATTTTTTAAACGGGCAGCAACAGACGTTTGTGAATTGGGCACGATATGTGAAATAAATTCAGTTTTACGTTTGCACTCTATTTGTAACCACTAGGCCAGAGTGTCTGTTTTACTCAATGTGCACAATGGCTCTGACATGGGCTGACTGACTGACTGACTGACAGACAGACACACTCACTCACACAGAGGGGCTGGGGAACGTGGGATATCAACTCAGATCCATTGCGTGTGCTCATTAAAACATCTTTTTTTGGTGGGTCTTTCATAGACGTAAAACACTTGAAAATTAAAGATGTCTTTTACTCTGTTGCTGGAGATCTTAATGATAATCTAGTGAATGCTGCACTTTTGTTATTGTGGGTTTTCGTTTTAGCACAATTTCTTTTTTTTTTTTAAATCAGAGGGGACCTGTATTGTTGTCCAGGGTCATTGAGCCAATTCATTTAGGGTCTGCTATGAAGATGCTGTACTTTTTGTTTTGCCAGTTGTGTCCTAGTTTATGTAAAACACAAGCAGGCAAGCCATGTGGGTTCACAATAATAGGAACCCCTTTTCTTACAGGACGTGGGGTACAGGGCCAATCGTTTGAAGTCTGGTATTGTAAACGAGTCTGAATAATGCCAAATGTAGCCATTTTTCATGAAATGCTGGGAGCAACCGTTTGTACACCCCACTTAAAAAAATAAAAAATAATAATAAAAAAATACATATCAGCTGTTAATCCCCAGTGTGTTGGGCTAGGTCTGGCACTCAAATTTGAAGGAACGCATTTACAAAATGCCTGGGAATTGTCTAGTTAAAAATTCCAAAACTGAGGGAGATGGCAATTAAGTAAGCCAAATAAACACTTCACGTTTTGGGGCCAACAATTAATTCAAAAAGCCAGAAAATAGCCACCCAGTCTGCTAAGTTTGGTAAAGTTATGGGGCGTGCACTTGGGTGTATAACGTTATCTGAGGATGCCGTATGCTGTCAGCCTCTGTGTTGAATGAATTGTATCTTTGGGAACAGTTTGAGGTCTTGGCTGTGTATTGCCTGTATCATTCTAGAGCTTGACCCAAACATTCCAAGCCTTCCCCTTCCCTGTCCATGTGAACCAAGTCTACCTGTTCTATATATGTCAATTATAATCTTTTGAAAATCGCAAGTCTGCTAAACTCTTATACAACCGAGAGACACTACTTGTAATTAAACAAATGTATTTAAAAGTTAAACACTAGTTATCTCCACTTTTTGTATTTTTTTTTTTTTATTAGCTGCCTTTAAAAAAACAAAAGGTTTGAAATTGAATTTGAAATGATGTGGGGGTGGGGTGGGGGGGGGGGAGATAATTTGCTGCATCCAAGCTTTCGTTGGTACTTTGTAATATTTTTTTCCTCCTCCTGTAAAATGTTCTCTCGCTGTCTCTCTCTCTCTCTCTCTCTCTCTCTCTCTCTCTCTCTCTCTCTCTCTCTCTCCTCTCTCTCTGTGTGTGTGTGTATATATATATATATATATATATATATATATATATATATATATATATATATAGATAATTACACACATACATACACAGTGATTAATTAACACTTTACTCCTTTTGAGGTTTAAAGCAATGAAAGAAAACTTGTATTAATGTGATATTTGGTTAGGCAATGTACGTGACTGCAATTTTCTTTTGCAAGAATGGTGGCAGACTGTCTGTCTGTTTAAGTTAAATGAAAAATAAACTATTAAAATGGTTGTTTCTTTGTATGTTAGAGTCCTAACAATCTCCCCTTTAGTCCTTGGTGATTTAGAAAACATTTTCTTGTTCTGTTTTTATTTTAATAATAATAAATACAAAAAAAAAAAAAGCAAAACCCTTTTTAACAGTTTTGTGGATGGTGTTAAGGGGCAACTCAATATAGTGCATGATTGCGTGCAAAACAAGCAAGGGAGTGTTTACCGTTCTGCATTTAAAAAATAAAAAATACAACAAAAAAAAATAATGTTTTATTATTTGCTAAAAGTATCGTAATTTGTCTCAATGGGAATGGTGTAAAAACATTAAGGCCTTATGTGACATGTATCATAGTTAATAAATCAATCTTGTAAAAAATGTCTCCAAACTGTCCTCTTTTACTGCGGGACGTGTGTGAACTCTTCACCTTCCCTTTTACTTCTGAAGGGCTGCTTCCAAACCCCCCTCGGTCCCTGTGTGTAGAATTGTACCACAAGTTTTTCCTATTTGAATACCTATTTTTAATGCTTTTTGTTTTCTTAAGTAATGACAGGGCAACTTCTTGAATGCCATAGAGTTGAGACAATTTATTTTCATAATAATATTTTTTCATAGTCCCGTCCCGTCCCCCCCCCCCCCCCCGTATGCATTTTAAATGCTGCACACAGTCTTCTACACAGATGCATGTTGGGTTTAATCCTAAAGTTTACACATTTTAAGAAATTAAATGTAAACTAACACCCTTAATTTGTGTGTGTGTGTGTAATATGCATGTACAATTTTTAAACATACCTGGAAGACTGTTGATCTGATTGTGATGAAACTTGCTGAGGATATTCTTTTTTCCCCCCAGTAATGGATTGTTTACGTCACGGTTTTCTGCATGTGCTGCTCCTTCAGGCCAAGTAGTTTTTCATTATATCACCTACAGCAAATTGTAGCTGGAGGGCCACAAGCTTTCTGCCACTTGCTTTACCAGGGTAAACATGGCAAACACCCTACTGACCACAAAACACCAGCTATAAGTATTGTGGGTTTTTTTTTTTTTTTTTTTTTTTTTTTTTTTTTTTTTTTTAATTATTATTCTGAAAGAACACACCCCTAAAAGCTAATATTATCTGCATTAAAATATTAAATACATAAATGAAAAGCACCTCTCATAGCACTCCTTTGTTAATAAACATATTCAAACATCCCAGACAGAATAGAATGGGGGTTGCTGGTGAGAAGTTTCTGATTCATTTTAGTTGTCATCACACTGGTTAATGTAGATCATAATTATTTTAGTGTTTTATTACTTATTTTTGAATAGGTTTCAAAACTTGGGGGGGGGGGGGGGGGGGGGGGGTATTTTTTTGTTTATTTATTTTTTTAAAGGTCTCTGCAAAAAAAGAAATATATTTTCATATTTAAACGCAGTTTAAGCTTTACAGAAATGTACACATCTGTTTTGCCCTACAACACCTTGCCACTAGATGTCAGCATATCACAGGAAGTTGCAAGAAGTCATATGATGCAGTCAAAATAATTGCCTTCTACAGTACAGTGTAGTTTTCCAAATTGTATCAATCATCAAACATAACGGTATGTGAGAATTCAGTAACCTCCGAAAATAAGATGCCAGCAAGTTAAATGTGGAATTTACATAGGAAATTAAATGCAGTGACAACGAGCAGGAATAACAGGTGATATTCATGTGGTACAGCCATCTGACATTATTGCATCAGGTAGTTTGTATCACATTATTCTATTAATGTTTTGTTCTTTTATTAGACTCTTTAATTGCTCTATTCTTTTAATTGGTCTTTTTGTATTAGTTTTTACAATTAGAACCACATTTCTTGTGTAAAGTAATGTATTTGAGTAGCAGGACATTTAGTAAGCAAGCGGTCTGAGTCTAATAGTTTTATTTAAAAAAAAAAACATCCAAACAGTTTTCAAATACAAGTGCACAAAAAGCATGTGGTACAGAACAGTATGTTCATAAGCAGCAGTTAACCTATGCGACTCAAATTAGTAGTTGTGCTTCCCCTATCTTGTTGACGCTATGAAAATTGACATTATTTTTACCATTGTCATGTAGTGTTGGAGTTGCACCATGAAATGTTAGTGTAGGGATATAGGTAGGGCAGCAGTGTGGAGTAGTGGTTAGGGCTCTGGACTCTTGACCGGAGGGTTGTGGGTTCAATCCCCAGTGGGGGACACTGCTGTTGTACCCTTGAGCAAGGTACTTTACCTAGATTGCTCCAGTAAAAACCCAACTGTATGAATGGGTAATTGTATGTAAAAAATAATGTGATCTCTTGTAACAATTGTAAGTCGCCCTGGATAAGGGCATCTGCTAAGAAATAATAATAATATTATTGCACACACTGCTCCGCACAGCTGCAAGTGGGGTGTGGGAATCTGGGTTGGAACATTGCTGACACAAAGATAAACTCAGCTAGCAAAAACAAGGGTTAGCTTCACACACACATTTAGGCAAGGCATAGAAGATGCCCCCCAAGCGATTAGATAACTTATTACTGCTTCATTTCTGCGTCTAACTCGTGGCCTCGTCATTGTGTCTACTGATAACGATTAAGCTGTAAAAGTGTGACTATTGATTATTGGCATCAATAAAGGAAACTTCTGCTTGTGTCGCTCCTTCACACACGATTACATACACCGTTTAGATTCCTTACGCTGGTGAATGTCAGCTGGGTTTTGCTTAATTTATTTCGTGATATTTGAATACAGATATTATAAATTTATTTTACTGCAGTCTGGAGGTCATCATTGACCAGACGCGCCTTGACATTGTCCGCAGAGCAAAGGTCACTCGGCCACCGAAAGTTCACGAGGTCAGGAAGCTGGCCGTATGGTAACCAAGGGCAACGGCTTTCCTTCGGCTCCTGGAAATGTCATGAAGAGCAACGCAGGCAGTGAGGGAGGAAAAGGGGTCATAAAAGCATCAGATGGGCTATACTTGCAGAAACACTACATTTAACAAAATGAGGGTAAGTTATCATAGCAATACAGTTAAAGAGAAAATTAAAATAAAATAAAATGGGGTGTGTTTACCTGACTACCAGTGATACAGAATAACATGTATTTTATATTCCCTTCAGTCACTGCGTGTATAATTGTAGTGGATCTAAATCATTTAGCAGACGCTTTTATCCAAAGCAACTTCCAGAGACTAGGGGGTGAATTATGCATCACAACTGCTGCAGCTGCAGAGTCACTTACAATAGGACCTCGTTTGTTTTACGTCTCATCCAAAGGACAAAGCACAAGGAGGTTAAGTGACTTGCTCAAGGTCACACATGGTGAGACAGTGGCTGAGCTGGGATTGAACTTGCAACCTCCTAGTAACAAGCCCCTTTCTCTAACCACTGGACCACCAAGCCTCCCAATTGTACCGTGTTCGGTTTCCTATCTATATCTATTTTATAATGCATGAAGGGCAACTTCTCAAACCACAGATTTCACACAAACTTTTAAAATTTCTACAAATTTTTTTTTTTTTTTTTTTTTTTGGGTGTGGTTATGGTGTTTTATCAATTCTTATCAACAGTATAGTTACCATGTACTTAATGTGCAGATCTTTTTGCATGATATAACCCTAACGCTAACCCTGTCTTTACCCCAACCGAACCCTTTTCTGATACAATTGTGTACAGTGTTTACATATATCATGCAAACAGATTCACACATTAAGGCTGCACTGCCTGTTGGCTTGACTGACATGTTTTGGAGCCAGTAGCTGAGGTGAAATGACCTAGGAAGTACCAGTGTAACAGATTTCTCGAGAATAAGGCATGGAAACTGAGAAATATTTGCTATAACTCATTTGAAACATATGGTAACATTTATGGAGGTATTTTATTAGCTAAAAATCACTTGAAGGGAATTACTGAAAACTGTATAATGCAGCAATCATAAATGACAACAGCATCTGATTTGAAACCAGAGCAGGAAGCAATTAGGAAGAGTTCTTGTACATTTTTTCCTCAGCAGTGCTAATGAATACTTGAATGTAGATGAGGGTGCGAGGTCGCTGTGCTGTGCGACGGTGAGAGGTGATTGGGGAGATGGCACCCTGCTTGACCTTTCACCCCCAGCTCGGAGCCCCCTCAACACAGGCCAACCACGGCTGTCAATCACACGCACTGAGCTTGCTCCCTGGAGACCAGGTCTGATCTCCTCCAAACAGATTCTGCTAGAGCTGTGCTTGTGTTAGTGTTCGGAGGTGTAGAACAGTCTCAGACGCTTGAGCTGAATATGATCAATCTACATGCCCATCCATAAAGGACAAGGGTTTATCTATTGCAATTACCAGGGGTTAATTTGTAAACAAAAAGGTACCCGAGGAAGAGGGATAGCATTTTTGTTTATACACTTAACGTACTGACGTTGGTTTGCAGCAGCTCCCGTATCTGCTTCAAGTTCTCCTCTGCTTGTTGGCTTCGTGCCTTATTGTTGGTGTTGGCAGCCTTAACCACAAGAGTTGAGTCTAAATGTAGCTTTATGACACCTCAATATAAAATAAGAAACTGAAGCCTAAAAATGATACATTTCTTGTCATTTTCCTCGCCACCGTGATGATAAAGCTCAATTTTCTATGTGTTGGGCTTCATAGCCGGCGTGAAATTACAGTTAAAGAGAAAATGAAAATAACAGGTAGATGCCAGTTAAAAATGCTCCAAAAAAATGAAGTAGCCTGTCCTCAAACAAGGACAATGGCTTTTAATGGGATAACATAAATATAACAGAGATTGATAGACAAATATGGGATCAAGCCGGTGTGCCCCACACTGGCCAGGAGGGGGCAGAATTCTGTCTATTTATTTATTTATTTATTTTTTTGGCACTAGCACATTTGTATGTGGTCTTGTATAGAGATGCAAACCGGTTTCTGTCAATCCCATGCCCCTTGACAGTGAGATTCCACCTCAGCAATGCTAAGTGACAGTGCAGGATTAGGGAGTGCCCCCTTGCATTAATAACAGTTAACATGTCAATCAGACCTTCCCTTGAATCTGGGTTCACTGTCTGAACTGATTTCAATCTGCCTGCGGAGATCACCTTAAACACTGTCAGAGGAGAGACAGGCAGACTGACAGGATGCAAGCAGAATTAAACATGCAGCTCACCTTTTAATTGTGTGTTTCATTTTTTTTTTTTAATTAAGGGACTGAGTTGTGGGATATTTCACTAGGCATCAACTATTACTTTTAAACACTCAGTGCTGAATTTAGAAATACTAAATAAATAAATTCAACGACAAACGGTAGCCGTCGACAAGAAATAAATTCAATGACAACCAGCGGTTTAAAAAAAAAAAAAAAAAAAAAAAAAACATTGAAAAACACTTCGTCACAGTGTTTGTCATTTAATTTTTTTGGTATTTCTAAATATCTAGTCATGCGAATTTATTTCTTTCAGACAACAATTCCGATATCCCTGAGTTTTGCTGTTAGACTTCAGAGACATCCAGCACATGTGCATGAATGAGCGAGGAAGCGTAAATGCAGCAATAACAGTGAACAATCCACTCTTTTCTTGAGACACAAAAAGGAGAGTATATTATATTAGCATCTTTTCCAACATCTAACAACTCTAACCAATACATTAAGTGCAGCACAGAAACCAGGACCAGTTGGAAAATAAGTGGAGACAGAGTTAGATCAGAGGGAAGGAGACACTTTTCCACAGAGAGTGGTGAGGGGGTGGAAAGGGCTGCCTAGCCATGTTGTTGAAGGAGACACTTCTTCACACAGAGAGTGGTGAGGGGATGGAATGGGCTGCCTAGCCATGTTGTTGAAGGAGACACTTCTTCACACAGAGAGTGGTGAGGGGATGGAATGGGCTGCCTAGCCATGATGTTGAGGCAGAATCACTTGGATCCTTTAAAACCCAACTTTACAAAGTTTTGAGATCAATGAGCTACTAGAAAGTGGACGAGCACAGACGGGCCGAATGGCCTCCTCCTGTATTGGCATTGCAGCGAGTGTGTTGCTCAGGTTGTTTTCCGTGTGTCCCCCAGCTGCAGTGGGAAGGGATGCCCTGTAATCGATTCTGACACACCCTCATCCCCAGCTCTCTCACTGCACTCGCAATGATTCGTACTCCTTTGGGACCCTTCTGATTTTCCCCTAACCCCAGAAGAGCCCCTAGTTCGGTGCCTGTGTGTGTGTCGGTGTGAGACAAAGCCCCCTCATGAAAGCTGACAGGCCTCTCTGTCCATGCTCTCTCACTCCTCTCTACTCACTAAAGATTCCTGCTCCACTGGGACCATTCTCATTACCCTCCCTAACCCTGGACGAGCCCCCAGTTCAGACCCCATCAGATGGGAGATTACCGGGCTGATTAAAACCTGCTCTGCAAGGGCAGTATAGAATACTGAGGGGAAGAACAGTCCTTAGACAGTGAGTGAAAGCCAAGGTGGGACAGTGCTATCTGTGTGTAAGGGGCAGTGTTGTCGTTATGGATTCTATTCCCTGTCAGTGAAATGAGGTTAAAATCTCCTTTTACCTTCATTTTTATAAGAAGAAAAAGCCCTAATACTGAAATGTATTGGTGATCCCAAGCTGCTCAATACTGTACATGTACCATTTTCATCTTAATATTCTATTTTATACCACAGGCGGTATATCTAGATACATTTTTGTAATTCCATTTAAGTGGGATAACATGCTTACCGGGGCTAGTTTCGAATGTGTCTTTGCTTACAATCCAGTCCAGTGGTGTGATGCTGAAATTCAGCACGGAGCTGAGCTTCTATAGTTTAAACAACACTGCTGCCGACTTGATAATGTCAAATTTCTATTGTCTTGTTTTGGACTCCGATGTCCTTGAGAACGAGTTTAGTCAATTTATCGATCTGCCTGCGTCTGGTTTAACCAAACAGCCTGTAGTCCTTTCATTAACGGCAATCTTTTTCAGACCTTAAAAATTTCATTTAATTTTCAAAAAATCTATTTGCCAAACAATTAAGTAGTTCTGGGATTTTGTAATGGTTAAGAAGCATGCCAGAAATCCTATCTCGCTTCCAGTAACCCCTAATCTTTTGATGCCGCACGCGGTTATCATGAGATAATAGCTGAAGGAGTAGAACAAGGACATTGGTAACTCCAGGGGTTCATTTGTAAACACATCTTGTAATTACGGAAGAGGGATAGCATTTTAGTTTCTAGACCTGATGCACTGCCGTTGGTTTGCAGCATCTCCCGTATCTGCTTCAAGCTCTCCTCTGCTTGTGGATCAGGGCTTCGTGTTGGTGTCTGTAACAGCACGCAGACCTTGGTCTAATCTGATGAACAGGAGCGACCACACTATATTGTTAAGAATGATTGTTGTTGGCAGTATAAAACACTGCTTACTCTAGACGTCGCATCTTAAAAAAAAGAACACACATCATTACAGTACAGTTTTGTCATTCAATTCATGGAACAGGAAAGCATTCTTTTTGTTGTACGTATTATGCATAGAGAGTTCTTATTTGCAACCAAAAAAAAAGAAAAACTGTTGAAAATGTGCAATGTCTGGCCAGTAGTTCGTCATTAAAGAAGGTAGAAGGGTCAAGAGGGTTACGTTTGCCTTGATTGTGTTCTTTTAATGTAGCCTTTTCTCCCCTTTAGTTTTAAGCAATAGCAAGTAATTCCATTTCAATTATAGCAGGGAGATATTCAAAAGAGATTGAAGCTGCAATCGATGTCCAATTAGCAGCCTGTTTTGAGGAGAAGGGGGGTGTAATGGCTTTTTCAATCGCGGCAAACTCTTCAATCAGTCTTTGAGGGGATCTGGTAATTAATCCTTTGACGATGGCAGATGACTTTCTAACCCTGCCAAAGCCCTTGTCTGCTTGGGACAGACAGAAATACCTCGGTGAGCCTCTCAAACCACTGAGCAAGCTTTTCAAATGCTGCTGTACAGACAGCGTCCCCTAATCATGTTTTACACTCAAATATGGGTGAATTCGTACTTCATTCTTCTTAAAAATTTAAAATAATGTCTGTGAATCCTAATGCATGTGCTGCTGTTCATGTGGTGAATTAATTATGAATTTGTGACCTTAAAAAAAGAATATATATATATATATATATATATATATATATATATATATATATATATATATATATATATATATATATATATATATATACACACACACACACTGCTGTGCAAAAGTGTTATTAGACATGTTGCATTTCTCTACTCTGATGCATTATGAGCATCAACAATTTACTCAAAGCCTCCACTAGTATTTTCTACTATTACAACAACCTTGACTTGCATAAAGAAGGAAAAACATTGAGTGAAATAGCTCACATCACTTGATTTTCAAGGTGTGGTATCTTGAAGCATAATCAACAAGCACAGAGAAACATCATCTGTAATTGACAAACCCTGAACTGGAAGACCCAAAAAGCTGTCTAACAACGATGAGCAATACTTGAAGATAATATCCTTAAGGAATAGAAAGAAGACAAGCGTTGAATTGGCAACAGAACTGTCAGAAGGCTCAAGTGTCGTTGTCCATCCATCAACACTACGAAGGCCACTCTTGAAATCAGGACTTAAAGGATGTGTTGCAGTAAGAATACCTCTGTTAAGAAAGGGGAACAAGACTAAAAGGCTAAAATATGTGCAAGAACACAGAAAGTGGACTATGGAACAATGGCCAAAGGTGCTTTGGACTGTTGATGGCTGGACATTTTTAATCTTGCAGATCATTGAACACAAACTAGGGACATAGTTACAGCACTGTACCTGCACTCAAACAGAGATTGTAATTACATAAACACACACTCGCCCTCAAGCCCCTCCCCCACATCACTCGCAATACTCCCTCCCAGTCACATCATGTCTGTTTGTGCGGCAGTAACCGTGGTAACATATTGAAAGGGGAGGTGGCGTCGGGGTCACTTTGCTGACCCCCCCTGTCTGTGTCACCCTGTTTGACCCCTGCTTTCTCCCTCTCACTCGCCCTCTTTCTTTCTCTCCCCTTGTTATTCGTTGAGAATATGAGTGCTTTCCCTCAGTATCGAGATGTCTCTGGGTTAATGCCAGGTTAGGAGATTTCTTGGGGTCATGTTTCTTTTTTTTTCTTCTCAATACTACAAACACAGAGGAGTTGGGGCCAACAGAGTTGAAAGGTCACAATGTCACATAATTTTGTTTCGGAATGAGGAAGCACGGAAAAGATTGATCTATGAGTTTCACGAGACACACCTGAGCTTGTTACCTAGACACACTGTGGCTAATCAAGCTGGTAGTAAAACCTGGAATGGGTGAAACTGCTGTGCAATAGGAGTCTTATTTCCATCGCTGATGCCATAGATAGTGTGCCACAAAAAATAAATTAAGAAATAAATGGCTCCCATATGTTAATGTGGTTTGCTAGTGTTTTTGCCGTTTCTTCTGTTGTATTGTATTGTAAAGCAGCGTAGGCAGTAACTGAAAGGATGCATAGAGTGCAGAAGGAGATAATCGCTGTGCAGTCATAGCTATTACTGTATATGACAGGAGTTTTAGTCTTTTAATAAAAGTCAGTTAAGTGTTGCTTTCACTCTGAGTCATACATCTTGGCGAACGGCTCCTGTTGCTGTGCTGTCATGACTGCTGGTTATTCAAACTGTGTCGTTCTGTCACAGGCTTTAGAATCCCAATGAAAGTGAATACGAATGATGCCAATGTGATCCCGTTAGTGGCATTGTGATGCTCCTCTTCCGATGGTCTTCTGTTTTAGCTACCCTTGCTACCACTGTGCTGCACTGCCACGGAAGAATGTCCTTGATTTAACATTGGAAGTCATATATACGAAAGTCCTATCAGTTCAGTAGACCCCTTTCTTATTTAGTGATCTGTACTGGGAGGGGGGTTCAGGGCGGGTTAGGGTACATGCTGCAGCTCGTTATGCACTTGAGGGGCTGCAGTGCCCGTCTGTCTGACGCAAGGTTCAATCAGTGAGATGGAGGAGAAATGAGATTTTGGTTTCAGAAGAGCTGTGTGTGAGTGTGCGTGTACGTGCCCTGTGAAAAAAGCATTGTCAAACAGCTGCTTGAGCTCACTAACCCTGCAAAGTGGTGTTATATCTACAGGGTGAGGATATTCCCATTCCTGTTGTTTGATAATAATATTGTATTATGCAGGTTCTTTATCATCCTCTGTTGTTGTTTCTGCTTTACACACTGGGTACATAGGAACTGTGCATAATGTGCAAGTGCACATGATTTTACTAAGTAACTACTGTGTAAAGACACAGTAATTAGAGACACTTAATGTAAAGTGGTACCAAAAAATATTTTACTAAAAATTCGCAAATCTTTACAGAGCCAATGCTTCAGTCGTGCTATACTCATTACACCTGCCATGTTTAAACACATCAGTCCTTCTGCATTTTGACTCCATTTGCTTCTACGACTAAGACTAAAGATTGCAAACTAACACCTTAAATGGGAGACTTCAAAAGAACCAAACTGTGGCGCTGCATGATCGCACCCTGGGTTGCTCTGGATTCTTCCGTTGGACAGCCACAATCAACACTACCTCTTCTCCCATCTACCTTTACCTGATGAAGGAACCCCACTGGTCTTGGAAGTATATTTTCAGCTTCTGTGCCGTGCTCACCATGCAGCGTATGGGTGAGGGGCTGACGCATTTTGAATGAAAACCATCACGAGAGATATCGGTAGAAGAAGCAGCGCACCGATTTCAAATCGATTTTCTCGTTCCCTCAGCAGATGGAAACTAAATCCTGGTTTATTCGACACATGCGACGGAGTAAATGGATAAAGATTTCAATCGGGGTATATCTTTGCAGTCTGGATTGCTCGATATCACACAGATTAATTCAGTTTGGCAGGGAGATTAGACCCCAGTGTTGGGGGGGGGGAGGGGGTAGTGTTGGAATTAATTGGCCGCTCGGAGCCCATTTACAATGGCAGTGAGAGTGGAGCGAGGTGATTACACGGAGCGCTGGGAGGATTAAAACTCTAATTAATTTGGGGGCACACGGGCGCAGAGCCAGCACAAGCCAGGAATTAGACATTCAGACAATCAGGCTTATTAAAGAGGTAATGGCTGCAGTTACATTTTCAGCTTCTATCCAGAGTCTTATCACGGTAGAGCGGACAAGGACAAAACCAAGGTCTTAAAATCCATTTCATTTATTGCCTTTTTTTTACGTTTAAGTAATTGTAGCTAACCAACTAATTATATCAAGACCCTCCTGCTGTAAACACATCACCTGCTTGCTTAAGACTTTTAGCATTGCATTGACCATCTCCTTCAAGCAGTCTTCAATTACAATTCTAGATGTTTATCAGTCACTTGTCCTCGCCTAATTATCTTCAATAGTAATGCAGCAGTGGCACGACCACACATAGTAGATTTTTTTTTCATATTTTTTTTCCACAGCTGTATTCTACGATTCTCTCACGCTCATAACAATGGTACAGATGACTTGTTTTTGTTCACCTAAAAGTTTGTCATCAAAAACATGAACATGGTAATCCATTCTAGTACCATGTCAGTCCTGTATGAAGACCGCTGTGCCATATCAAGTTCCCAGTCCATTGCACTGGCATTGCCAGCAATGCCTTGGTCTGCTGGTGGTTCTGGCAGTAGATGAATATTCAGTGAGCGCTGTGAGTGAGAGAGAAGGCAGCTTAGGTATTCTGAGGAGAATGACAGGGGGAGAGGGAGCATCAGTATTCTGAGCAGTGATAGGAGCATGGAGAGGGAGGCAGGGAGGCAGAGAGATTGTGGATATCACTTTTCTGGGAGCAGAGAAAGAGAGAATCTTAACATTCTGGGGAGAAATGTGAGTGGGAAGGAGGGAACAAAAGTTTGGCGTGTCTGCTGAACTATAAACATGGGAAGAACACAGAGAGAGGGGAAACTCATTAAGGGGGGGGGGCATTAAAATTGACTATAAAACAGCTATAGAACCCTATTATTTATTCAGCATTCAATTCCCAGTGCTCTAAACACATTTATTTATTACATATAGAATGGGTAATTATGTTACCTCCCGTTTTTCAATTTAGAATGTCCAATTACTTTCCCTCCCAACAGCTCACTGCACTGGAGCCGCTCCAGTGAGGTGAGGTGACCCAGTCCCTGACAATTTTGCCTCCTTAACCTGCAGGAGTGCCTGTACCAATGCAATGCTCCCTGTGGAATCCCTAGTGAAGATCTGCAACTTTGCACAGCCAGGACATGAACCTGACTGTAAAATCTAGCAGTGTCATTTTCCTCTTAATTTGGACCCTGCTAAGAATGGAAAATACAATGAATTGATAAGACTATAGCTAATGTTCCAAGGATTTGCAATAGAGTATGTTATACAGTATATATATATATGATAAGGTTTACATTAGTGGTCTAAACAGTGGCTGGTCTTAATAGCACCATCCTAAATTTCTAAACCTGATTTCCACAAATCATATTTCACTATATTTGTATTGTATGCACAGTACTAATGCAAACTGGATCTATAAAAGAGTGGCGGTATTTAGATTCGCCACTGTTTAGATCATTAAAATAGCGAGAGAGGGGTGAATGTGTCAGTTTTCTAGAGAACTTGAATTATTGACGTGTGTGGGGTGGGGAGAAGAGAGAGAGTGACGCACTCTCTCAATATTCTAAGGAGAAAGTATATGAATGGCAAAGAGAGACAGAGTGTATCAATATTCTGAGTGGAGTGCGACTGAGATGGAACGATTAGGGAGCAAGAGGGGGGGCTATCAATTTTCTAAGGAGAAAGTAGATGAATGACACAAAGAGGTGGAGAGAGACAGCCTGTATCAATATTCTGAGTAGCATGCAAGTGCGAGGGAGGGGGGAACATGTATGGACGTGATGTGGTGGAATCTCCCCTCACACAGACCCCCCCCCCCCCTTCACGCTAGCTGCAAATCAGCATTTGAAAAGCGGCTTTGACAGTGAAAGAGAGAGAGAGAGAGAGAGAGAGAGAGAGAGAGAGAGAGAGTAAACGGACAGGGACTGCACAAGAATGCCTTTATTATTTACTGGCAGACATTGAAAGAGACGAAAGAAGGGACGAAATGACCAAGCAATCCTTATTTTGAGGGAAATGCAATGGAATGAGCCCTAGCTGAGCTATCTCGAGGGATTGCTGAGACCAGGTCCAGCACATTAAGTGTGTCTAGGTTCCAGAGCAGCACTCCCAGTGGGACCTGCATGTGCAAAGCCGAGCTGTGTCCTTGCATCGTCCACTCTCTTTTATGGGGATTATTGATCGTGTCTGCTGATTCCAGCAGAGGGGTCCTGATCACTTTTCTATCTGCCAAGGCATTTCAGGGGCACCGCTAGCCATGCCAGCCAGGTAAGTGGAACTTGTACTTCTAGATCTGAAGAGGGGGTTGAATGAATGAGGGGGCATGAGGAGTTACTTGTGATACAGAAAAAATGATTGTCACAATGGCAGATATGAGCTGACAGGTTAGCTATATTCTTTGAGAAACAAATGAAATAAAATATTCAAACTGTTTTATGCTTAATATATAATTCTTGGTGTGTTTGAGTTACTATAACCTAGTCTTCCATAGTGCAGCTCATATGAATGTGTAGTTTGTTTACAGCTTGTCAAAGATAAAGTTTCAGTTTTATGGGCAGCAGAAAACGTGTACACTCCTGCAGCAATAGATGGTTATTAATTACACATTGTGTTTGTGTAAGGATACAAAACTGCTTTTTTAACATGTGATGTATCAATCTTGTATAGTTACCTACACAACTATTAAAACCTTTGAAATGACATTAACCTTGCATTCAGTCAGTGGCATATTTGTTTAATCATTGTATCTTGTATCTAGCTAGCTATACTAACACTGCATGATACACAAATGCAATTTTTTTTAGTTTGATTCTTATAAAAAGAATGAAGCTGATGTTTAGTTCAAAGGGGTTTCAGCTAAACGCACGTTATAATGTTTCTTCTTAGATGACAAGGGCACGTTTTGAAATCAGACAACAGGTACTTAGAGTAATTCAGTTTTTTTTTTTTATCAAATTAATAACAGAACAATTTGAAAACACAATTTAGATGACTTACTGTTATAGTTCTTGTTAAGTGGAGGTATTTTAAATTAATGCTTGCATGAAAAAAGAAGTACATGCTTATGTTGCTGATATACGTCATATTGAGGAGTGCTTTTGTAGTTTTCCAAGATCTGACAAGAGCCTTTACCTGATATCAATTTGGTGTTGACTCACTAAAAACCACTGTCCTTGCACTGGCAGTCTCACGTTAAAAAATACAGGGTTGGTTTACGAGGTTCGAATCAGGGCCTTTAGTTGCAGGTGTCTGGGAAATGTCCAGTGCTTTACGTCCAGTGCAAAATAAACGTTTATTTATTTATTTATTTATTTATTGTATTTTATTTAACAGGTTATTGTTCGTTTTTGACACACACACACACAAAAATACAAACTTTATAAATCAAATCCAATCATACTTAAGTTTGTGATTAGATTACTCATTAATTACATCCTGTATCAAATTCCTTCAGGGAGCTAAATGAAAAATTGACCATTCTTGGATACATAAGTGACCAGTTATGTATGCGAGGGGTAGACCATTTCCAAAAAAAAATGTTTTGTTCAAAACAGCATACAATTACTTTTGACGTTTTATGCCACTGTGCTTTGCAAATGGCACATATTCACCGGGGAGGTGGTGGTGGGGCGGTGGGGCTACAGCTGACAGCTGCGGTGAGGTTTATTCATAATTCCCATCTGAAAACGTACTGTAATCGAGCCAAATCGGTGCCACAGCTATGCAAATACCTACAGAAAGCAAGGCGGTTTGGGTTTCCCTTGAAATGTGATCTGCTGTCTTCATAGAACAGAGAAATGGCATGCGCCATCAAACAGGACTTCTTTCTTTTCTATTAAAATATGAAAATTGAAACTCCATTGTATAGTAGGTCTCCAATCCATTTTGTTAGCATTGCTGAACGCCTGTTTTAAAAAGAATATTTTTAAAAGCGCACCCAGACAGTAGTAACATATTTAATAGACATTATAAATATGTTTCTTTTAAATCTGTATTTTAAAAAAAAAATGCAGATGTTTGTCCTTTTGTTTACATTGTTTAGTTTGCTTCCCTGAGCTGTAGCAGCATTTGTGGCATCCAGCCGTACCTATGGTGACCGGATTTTCAAAACTCAAAATTGGGACGCATTGTTAAATATTTGATAAGACTAATTAAACCATTTAAAATAGTTATTTAAATAGACATACTCCCACTCTTAGTGTAATAATAATAATAATAATAATAATAATAATAATAATAATAATAATAATAATAATAATAATTCTGTAGATCGTGGTTTAAAAAAAAAAATGTTTTGTCATATTTCTTTAGGCTAATCCCGCCAGAAACTGAACATCTACGAAATTACCGTATTGCGCATATTTGTAGTTTAATATTGAATATAAACTAAATGAAAATGCATGGCGCACTGAGGAATAAGCACGTGTTAATCACTTTATAAAAATAATGTTCTTGATTACCGTGGTGGCTTTTTTAAAATTGTAAGTGCGATAAACTAAGTGATATACGAAGCGGGTGTTTACGTTTTTTTGACAAAAAAAAAAGGTATTTAGTCCCCGCTTTTTATTATACAGCCTAATTTTAAACAGCCAACCGCACATTTTGAAGTATGATAAAAGTGAAATAAACATTTCAGCTAATACCTTTGTCTTGGCCGTAAAACAGCCCTATGTTCTCACCATGACAGCTGAAGCATTCTTGTATATACTACAGAAATAAAAAAAAAATTCTCCAGGGATAACGCAGTTTTAACATATCACCAGCAGCTGTAGGGGTTCATTAATAATTCCCAGTGGTAAACAGGCAGTTATTGAGCCAAACTGATGCCACAGTTTATGCAAATCCCCACTGCAATCAGGGAGGCAGAGAGCCGCTGGCGATCCCGGAGCTGCCATATCAAAGTGCCCTGGTCAACAGCGCAGCTGCCACTTCACAGCAAAACAAACGCTGGCTTTACATCGGACTAATGCATACTACCGTACAGTATCGATGTTAAAAAAGGGATAACCAATAAAATACTTATTCCATGTCAATGGCTAGAAGCTGATTGGTTAAAAAAATGATCTGTAATCCCTGCTACCCACCCTAAAACATAACCACAATAATCTTTAAGTAATATATCCCAGCTCTAACAGAATAAAGCAAAGCTCATTTCTAAGGAACTTAAATGAAACGAAATAAATCGCACATTCAATATATTTTATTGACAGTGGTTGCTGGTTATAACGGCGCCCCTTTATGCTGGTTTTAAAGTGGTATGCAGCCATGAGTAACCTTTTCACTTGTGCCCCTTTTCATAAAAAAAATATTTTCACTCTTTGCATGCATTGTTATTTTGATTTGTAATTTTGGTTTTCAAAGCTATAGATCCAGATATTGCCCTGCTGCTTCCTGGTACCTGATATCTGCCCTTTGCTGTAGATAACAAGGTCTGAGTGCTGTTTAAGATCATTGCAGTGAAGCTTACCTACAGCACAGGAAGGGAATGCTGCATCCACCTTTAATAAAAAAAAAATAATAAAAAAAAAATTTGATGATAAATGGATTTGGTTGAAGTTATGTTTCCAGTTTGGTTCAGTAAATTATTATTATTATTATTATTATTATTATTATTATTATTATTATTATTATTATTATTATTATTATTATCATTGCTTGTGCTTTGCAGTGTCACAAAGGGACCTTGGTAAAATGAAAGCGAATGTAGGCTGTGTTGTACATATACAGGGAAATGCTTTTAAAAATCTTATAATTGGTCTCCTAGAGAGGTAGTGTATGTTCGTTAGTCGGCTGCTGTTAATTGGAGAGGTGCTGTCAGGCTTCTATAAAAGGAGGGTCATGGAGAGGTCGCAGGGGGCTGTAAAACTGAACGCTTTGAAAAGAACTAATCTTCCAATACTCAGCATTCCCTGTGTTGTGGGTCTGTGTTAGGTCAGTTTCTGGGTCCAGGTCAAAGCACCTGATCAATACAGAGTCTAGAGGATGTCCCATAAGTGAGGCATCATGGGTAATGTGACATGCTGTGACGATTTAGGATGTTCTCTTCAAGTTAAATCAGATGGCCACTCCGTGCTGACTATGGGCACCACACATCTAAATCATCCGAATTCGTTTAAATTATTCCCAGGATGCTTGCATTTATATCAAGAGGAGAGTACTGGAGAGACAGAAATATTAAGAGACCTCTCGTCGAAGGAACAGAAAAGTCTAAATGCAGGCACAAGACCTAAATCTATCTGAAACATGTAGATAATATCAGTAAGAGAGAAGCAGAGTGTAACTGTGTGTTGTTACAAGTTCATGTACAGAACCTGTATTTTGAAGTGTATATCTCGTTCTTTTAATGCAGCATGGTACAAAATACTAGAAGCTATTGTTTTTAAAGATATCGCCTCCCTGTTAAAAGTCATCTGTACGCCCCTGGATTCAAAAATCCCCTTAAGTATAAAACATCAGCGGAGCTGAGTTTAGAAACACTAATACATTTCAACTGGACTGGAAAAAGAGTCCTAGTTGAAAACGTTCTCATTTAAGTATTTTAGTATTTCTAAAGGCACTGTTACCTGGATTAGGTATGTGTGTGCGTGTTATTCAATCAGAGTGATGGTGTGTGTGTGTGGTTGTTACTTGATAGGGCAGAAGGGCCCTCCAGCACACAGGGGGCACAGGCCTATTAAATTTCAGTTCGGAAGATTCTTGCCCTCAGGTTGGGCACAGCACAGCTGGCATTGTCACTGCATTGGGATCAGGGAGGTGTGGAAGAGACATGTGCGTGTGTCGGCAAATCACATGTGCTCATGTAACAGAGAGGAGGCACAAATCGTAGCTGCTATGAAAAAGAGCCAGAGCTGTCTGCATGTTTTTAACCTCATCTCACTGAAGGGACAGATTCTGTACCGGCGGCGCATCACACAAGTCCCAGCACCAATGTGAAGGGAGACAGTGCCAACCACGCAGGCTGCAAGCCAGCATCTTAACCACTATGCAAAAGAGCCAGGCTCGCCTGCGGTTGTGGTTACTGAACTCTTGACCTCACCGACAGGGGTAACGTTCCGTGCATCCGCCGATCTGGAGCCAATTATATTAGTGCAACAGTCGAGTCTATAACTGCATTGCAACACCTGCAGGAAGCTCCATTTGTGTCAAATCCATTTGCTGCCACTGAACATTAGGCTACACAATGTGTTGGCAGGCTCCACAGTGCAGGTGGGAGTCAGATGCACATCTAATTTTATATTATTAATACAGTCTTGGCATTGGATTAGTTTTCCCTGTCATGTAAAAACAAGGTTAGAAAAAAAAAACCTGTGTTCTGATTTCGTTTAGCATTGAATGATTCCAACAGTTGCCACATACAGTGTCTCTAATAGTTTAGTAGTACATCCCATTGTAAAGTACTGCTGCTTTAGATAGAGACAGTTAATACAGAAGACAACAGCTTGAGGGAGGAATTATTTATACAATTAAAGAGGTGCAATCCAATGCTTTAAATCAAATGTCGTCTTGTTTTTTTCCCTCTTTGTTTTTATGTTAATTCAGCATTTGCAAACATTATATTATCAATATCTATAGCAATGCCTCCTGACACCTTAGCTGTAGGTCACATGGTTTGATTGCAGCTGGACTATTGGAGCCACAGTGCATGAAGTGATTTGGTACCAGGAAGCACCAGTAACTTTTCATCTATAGCTTTGTTTTTGAAGTGTTTGCATATTCCATATTGAAATATACAAGCAGATCCCAATGATAATATTTCTAATCCTAATAAAAGGTAAGAAGAAGGATTCTAAAACCTTACATTGTATAAATCTATACTTAAGGTAACTGTCTGAAGAGTGTCATTGTATTGTATAATTTTAAAGTTTTTTTCCATATTTTTGGCTCTTTTTGTAGGAGGTCAAAGCCATCTACAGCTCCAGCCAATCAGAGCCTGCGTTAGTCAGCTGTCCAATCAGAGTGGAGGATGGCGGTGGCACCGTTTGTTAGCGAGGGGAAGTGCGTTAGCGTAGAGTGGGACTTCTTGCAGGGGCTGCTGGTCAAAAACCCGCCCGTTCCGTGGTAAGAGAAACATTTCTATCCCTCTTGCTGGGTGCTGTGAAATACATCAGTGTTTTACCCAAGGCTTAAAACATTTCCTTACCCCTTTCAGCATAACAGCATTTTCACAAGCCCTTTATTGTGGGGGCTTATCCAGTACAACCACTTTGAGTCATGCAGTTAGGAGCCTGCTGGTTCAAATCCTGGTAGTGCCAAGTTGCTGGCAGTAGCCCCATTGGAGCACTGTGTTAGCCTTTGCGCTCCTGTGGGTTGGGGAAGATAACTGTCTGATGCCCATAATTCCAGATCCTTCGCAGGCTGTAGCTTAGTAACATCCAGTGCTTAAGTTCAGTATGAGAGAACAGGATTGGGCTTACAGTAGGAACACAGCTTGCTCATTGATCTTCAGTCCTTCTGATTAGTGGGTTGCAGAGGTTAGTCCGAATTTGGGCATTTTAAATTTGGAAGTAAAATTTTATGTACCTTTGCTCATACTTCAAAATAAGGCTGGGTAAGTTTAACAGAAGATCTTGGCTTCCTCGTCCCATTCACTTCCTGTGTTACAGGTAATTGGGCCACACCTGCCCTCGCATAGCCATATAGTTTCCATTGTGCAGCACACAATGTGAGTTTAAGCTTAAGGGGTCCTAATACCTGTACCACAGGAAGAAGCAAACAGTTGAGGTAGACCAGTTGAGGTAACCTCGTAACAGAGAGTAGTTAGTGGTTGGTTGCACCCGAGTGGAGTAACAGCTGAATAACTCATTTCTATTATAATTAGTAAGATAACAGAAACAAACTGTAGTCACATATGCTCTGAGCCTACTAGAGTATAAATACCAGGCATAGAGGCTCCCACATCATAGGGATCATCGGTGTAACATCTGAGGCTGTCTCTCCAGGGGTTCAGGTAATCTGATCAATTGCCTTATCTCTGTTAATACTAGCGGCACGTATTGTATCTAAACAATAACATTCAATGTAGAATGTAATGTGGGTATTGGAATCTAATAAAACATTGTTAAGATTTGAAACATGGTCTGGTCTGATCCTTATAGGGGAGGCTGTGTGGTCCAGTGGTTAAAGAAAAGGGCTTGTAACCAGGAGGTCCCTGGTTCAAATCCTACCTCAGCCACGGACTCATTGTGTGACACTGAGCAAGTCACTTAACCTCCTTGTGCTCCGTCTTTCGGGTGAGACGTAGTTGTAAGCGACTCTGCAGCTGATGCACAGTTCACACACCCTAGTCTCTGTAAGTCGCCTTGGATAAAGGCGTCTGCTAAATAAATAAATAGCGTAACAAAGTAGTTAATTCCCTGTTTACTGTCATTTTGGAGTCTGGAAGAGAGTACCGTTCAAACTGTGTGAAACTATTTCTCTTACAATAAGAGACACTATTAACACAATTGTTAAAAATACCCAAAAAACGATCATACTCAGGAACTAAACATAAAAAAAGTATTTTTTAACTTTAGAACTCTTCCATGTGTTCTATGCAGTGGATCTACACACAGGATAGGATATACTGGAACTTCGACAAAGCCTTAACAGTATTTGGTTAATTTCTCACATGTCATTTATAATAAAAAAAATAATAATAATCTAAAAAGGGGACTTGAGAGCGTATTGGAATCTTTAAAAGGGTTTGCGGAATGCTATCGGAATGTCTGTATTTTCGTTTTCCTTTTCTCCCTCGGTCTGGGAGGTTTAGGAGCTATTGAAATATCAATGAGAGTTTGGCTTGGTTCACTGACAGTCCCCAGAGAGGCTGGCTATCTGTCTGTGAATGCTTCAGACCTGCTCCCTGTGCAATTACACGCTGCTACCCGAGAAAAGAATGTCAATCGTCTTGACTGCAGATATTCGCCCCTCCCCTCCAGACTGCTTTGCTCTTGGAGAGAGGGGGTAGGGGGCAGGGGGGGTATTCAAAGCTGTTTAGCTCAGGGGTGATTGAGCTGTTTTCACTGTTTGACACAATAAATTACCACACAGCATTTAGATGGCTAATACTGAGCTTGTAGAGCTGGGATAAGGAGCTTCAAATAAGTGTTTGAGATGGGAGAACTTCGATTACACGTACATGAGGAAACCAGCTACTAATTTCACAAGAGTTGAATAGTTCAGGAAAAAGTAGTCGAATTTCAACTAGTCGCCAATATTAATAAATCATGCATTTGATAATGTCTGGTAATTCTGAACGTACTGTTTTGTAGAACTTTGCTGTTTGTGCACTAGTTTTTAAAACTATTTACGACATTGTAAAATGTAATTTATATTATTATTATTATTATTTATTATTTATTTCTTAGCAGACGCCCTTATCCAGGGCGACTTACAATTGTTACAAGATATCACATTATTTTTACATACAATTACCCATTTATACAGTTGGGTTTTTACTGGAGCAATCTAGGTAAAGTACCTTGCTCAAGGGTACAGCAGCAGTGTCCTCCACTGG
Source organism: Acipenser ruthenus (assembly GCF_902713425.1). Lineage (NCBI taxonomy): Eukaryota > Metazoa > Chordata > Actinopteri > Acipenseriformes > Acipenseridae > Acipenser > Acipenser ruthenus. The sequence goes on from NC_081218.1 coordinate 503,337, forward strand.
GGACTGAACCCACAACCCTTCGGTCAAGAGTCCAGAGCCCTAACCACTACTCCACACTGCTGCCATGGATTGCGACCTCAGCCTCTTCCTTCTGAGATATAAAACCTGCTTGTTTCGACCTTCGCATTGGATGTTCATTAGGAACTGGGAGAGATTGAGTTGCCACTGTCCGCAGTCCTAACTGGGGCTGACAGAGTCCCAATTGAAATCCATTTAGTTTACGATCTGCTTCTGATTGAATTAAGATTAGATTCGATTGCATTGATGACAACTTTTTGGTATTTTAAAATGACCGTCTTTTGTTTTTTTAAACGGCTGTGATATACGCCAAGCAGTGACATAATAATTCTACCCTCCACTCCACTCTGCAGAGTCGATATGTGTCCTATTACAAACAACCACACAGACAGTTTAAATGGTCAAACGGCCAAGCACTTTACAAAGAAGACAGGTTAGCAGAGACTATAATTGCTTCTAGCAAATGGTCCCATTGATCCGACATTGTAGAAATGAAGCACTGTCCCATTCCCTTCAGTTCTTGCCAGGTGCATTAAAGTCAACCAGACCATCCTCCATTGACATTAAAGTGTTTTACTCCTGTGTACAAAGACAATGTTTTCTGAGAAGTAAAAATTAATGGGTGAATATGACAACACCATCTGTGATACTGTCAGGGCCACTGTGAAATATGTGTTACAATATCCATTGTGTTACAATATCCATTGTGTTGTCATTGCTGGTACTGCTGTGGTCTGTTAATGGTTTGGATGGGTAATACTCCCTATTTTTCAAAAGCTGTACAGAGCAGAGAGAGGCTATTACGAGAGTATACGAGCTTCTCTTTCTCTGCTCCAGCAGCACAGAGCTGTTAAGACACTATAAGATCCTCCCTTTCACTTTCTCTCGTAAGTAATACATAAAAGTGCTTTTAAAGTACATAGGTCTGTAAGATGTGAATATTGCCTACAAGTGGAAGTTGATTCATCTTTCATGGAATTACCATCGGACAGTGCAACTCAATCCTGGACTCTGACATCCATTCCAGTCCTGGTCTTTATTCCAAGCAGGTTCTAAATTAATGAACTGCCTCTCAGCAGGTTCAATGAACTATCTTAAAACCTGCTTAGAATATAAACCTGGACTGTACTTGATCTCAAAGTCCAGGATTGCCTATAGGGTATATTTGCGAAAATTAATTTGACTATTGCCTCATTCGTATTTGCATCAAATCCCATATTGCCCACAATTGTGCTTATTTTAAGGGTTTTTTTCCCCCTAATTTGCATCAATTTGTTATGTGAGTGCCATCTTCAAACAATATCATCTTTTAATATTTATCACATCACGTCATGCTAAGCAACATACTCAAGACTAAAGTTTAAAGACAGCGCAGTTCTGTTTTATGCCGCAAGAGGTGAATGATTTATTCATAATACAGTCTTAGACATTTGTTGTTGTTTTTTTTTTTTTAAATGCAGTGCCCAATTATTTTACCCCCAATTTAGAATGTCCTATCATTTCTTTTCCCTCACCTCCTACCCCACGACCAAGCCAGCTTCCTCTTCTACACCCAGGAACTCGAGAGCGGATGTCAGTGAGCTGCAAAGGCCTGTAGGTGCCCAACCGAGCTCACTCGGTGCCTGGTGGGTAGGGTGAGGCGCTGTAGCGGGACGAGGAGAACAGTCCCTTCTGGTTTTGTCTTCCTAACGTGCGGGAGCGCCAAGGCCAATGCGACGCTCCCTCCGGAATCCCCAGCGAAGACAGCTGACTTCACACAGCCAGGACATGATGTCATTAGTTTTCCTGTGATGTCAGAGTTAACAGGCACGTTCTCTTCTCACTCTCTTTCTCTCTCTCTCTCTCTCTCTCTCTCTCTCTCTCTCTCTCTCTCTCTCTCCCTCTTTCCCAGCCTGCAGTCTCTGCGCAAGGAGAAATCGCGGAACGCCGCTCGCTCACGCCGGGGAAAGGAAAATTTTGAGTTCTTCGAATTGGCCAAGATGCTGCCCCTGCCCGGCGCCATCACCAGTCAGCTGGACAAGGCCTCCGTCATCCGACTGAGCATCAGCTACCTGCGCATGAGAGACTTCTGCAGACAGGGAGAGCCGTCCTGGAGCCCCCTGCTGGAGGGAGGACCGCACAACAAGGGTAAGCAGTTTCCATAAAGGGTCATTCCAGCACAGCAAATCCTGGTGAGGTGATTTCTCCAGCTTTATTACAAAAAAGACTAGTTTTTGTACTTTCAAATTAGTTCCCCCCAGAAGTGGAGAATGGTTTGCTAAAAACGGACGAGCCCCAAATGGTTGTATCTTGTTCCCAAACTTTTCTTATGTTCATATTAAGGTAGAATAAATAGCGGATACAACATTAAATAATTCTCTTGTCTATGTATCATTCGTGTTGTCTGGTTTTGATGTCTCGTTTTGTTTTCGTTTTTTCATTACATTCTTGAAATTTAAGAGAATGCATTTGGCTGCAGTGTGGAAGGCAGTGCGTTTGAGTAGCTCAGTGGTTAGAGAAAGGGCCGGGCTGCAGTTCATTTAATCATACACAGCTCCACCTCATCAGTTAGCTGGAGAGTAATTTGCAGCGCTAATGCAATTAGAACCAAAAAAAAAAAAAAGTTAGACGGTTGGTAATTATAAGAATTAACAGCGTAACGAGAATAACATAATTACAAGAAGTTTTAATTACCATGATTAGCGCAGGGAAAATTCAGTTACAATGAACTGGCATGTACAATGGGAGTTACAAACACCTGCATCCCTTTAACCATTTAGCGGCAGAACTGAAGCACTTAACATTGCTGCAACACCCTCTGTAGAAAACAGCCCATTGAAGCCTGGTTCATTTAACTGTGTTGCAAAGCATGTGTTGATCTTTTTAAATAACAACTTTGAGTCACAAAAGCAAGTGTCTCAGTCACTTTACTGAGTTCCATAGCACTGTGGCCCTAAAGCTTCAAGCCCCTGCTAAGTAGCGACTAAGTAAATACACAGTAATTAGAGACACTTCCCATATGTGGGAAAAAAGGGCTAGAGGCTAAAATGGAGTGTGTGGCTCTGTCATCGGAAGAGATACAGCTCTGGTAGGGTTTGCATCACCCTATAGAACGAACTAATTTGAAACTTGATGAATAATTATACGTTAACATGTTCAATTACACACCACTTTGTAGTTTTCCATATACTTAACGAAAAACTGACAAAAACTGAAAAATTTGACATTTTCGAAATCTAACATGAAATACTCTACTACTATTATGACTTCCGGTAGACTTTTGAGACTTTTGTAGTTTCTTTGGTGGTAGAAAACTTTTGGCCATAGCAGTAGAAGATTGTACAGGTGTAATTTGGTTAGGTAGAGTAGAGTGGGCTATTAGGCCTAACAGGAGTAACATAGAGAAGGAAGGGGGACGGTTTTACTAAATGCTAAAAGTTTTGTGCTTTGGCACTCATCCACATAAATGTCAATGCTAACATTTCAATGATCATCCATAACTTTGAAATGCACGCTCGTGTAATTCTGAGGCATAAGAAACTACGGAAAGTCAGACAGACACATGTTTTGGCTTGTGTATTTTAGGTTGTCTGTCAATTTAAAAAAAAATGATTGTGTTACTGTTTCCTTCCAGCTCGTTGTTCTTATATTTTCGCTGTTTCTTTCTCCATCAAGGTCATAGATGACTGTGATATTTCATGCCAGTGCCAAGCTGTTCTTTAAGTATGTCTGCAGGGGGTACAGCGTTGGTCTCGGAGATCCTGTTCGGAAAGGCTTAACTGGGTGAAACAGCCTCTATTAGTCCTCTCTTAGGAAGGGGGGCCGGGAGGGTATGGGGGCCTCATGGGGGGGTTTTGTCTGTCTCACGCGTTTTCAAAGCCCAGTCTCACAAGAATTTAGAGGCAAGGAAAAGTCGTTTCTCTTCAGTTTTACCTAGGGTTTCACAAACTCAGATTAGCTCAAATCTCAGGCAAGGTAGTCCAAAAATAGTGGTTTTAAAAAAAAAAAAAAAAAAAACAGATTCTGAGATTTTGAGAATCTGACCTATTGTATCCAAAATCATTTTTACATTTGACAGTGTAGTCGTTTTAAGGGGAACATTTTCATTTTATTGTTTTGCAGAAAAAAAAGAGACACTTCAAGAATATAAAATATCCTACTTTGTCCCTGCTTTCCAATTCTGCATTTAAAGCTCTATAAAGGTTTTTAAATACATTTAATTGCGCTCAAATTATTTCTGACCAGAGGAGGAGAGACAGAGCTGTGCTGAAAGGATAATTATGGTAGGGTGGGGGGAGGGGGGGGGGTAGCGTAGTGATTTCTTCTTCTTTTTTTCAGACATGTTTAATATGCCTGACGGTGTGAAACAGGAAGTAAATTAGAAGGAATATGTGTGACTGAGATGCTAAGCTATTAGCCAATCGCACTTTCAGCAGGAACAAAATGAACCCTTGTTGTCATGGCAACCCCATAGGTAATGTCAACACCCTTTTATCAGAATGCCATACACTATCCCCCACTGAAGATTCACACACCTGGAGATGTTTGTATGTTTGTTTAGATATCTAGACAACTCATTCACACATTTGAATTATACTCACTAGGGAAGTTCTGTACCACAACCTATTTCTAAGAATGTTGCCTATCCAATTTCAATGAAAAGAACATTCATTGATCATATATATATATATTTTTTTAAATTATGTCTCAGTCCTAAAATTAGAAAAAAACATAAACAGCTAGTTTGTAAAAATAGAGCAATTAAAGTAATAAAAAATAATACAATTGAAATTAAAAAAGGAAAAAAGAAAAAGCAGAACTAAACAGAATCTCACATCCTTACTGAGAGTACAAATCTCTGAAAGAATGTCTGTTCAATACCTGTACCACTATACCTGTAAGTCTAGACACATTTGTGCTGGCAATACTACAGACACTGTGCAAGCTTTCAGTGAGCAAGGAAGAGTTTCAGAAATCAAGGTACCCCTGTTCCTCCCCCACCGCGCTCCGACTTTACCCCCAGAGATGGGAATGAGGGTCTGGACTCCTTTCAGCCCCCTGAATAGAGCGGCTTATTGATATTCCCTCGGCATAGCCCCCCGGACCCCCTGCACACAATGGGCTGGGTTTAATGGCTCTGTGTGTTACAGAGCTTTCTCACAATGTGTGATTGTCGCTTTCTGGGAGTGTGTGTGTGTGTGTGCCTTTCTGTATACTGTGGCAACACATAGTTCATAACACCATGTCCATAGTTTGCATTAGGAGATCTCATGCCAAATTGCTAAATCAAAAAAATGTTCAAACCATTAAAGTTAAGCAAGATGAATGGTTTACTAAGCTGTAGAATGTAGAAATACTAAAAAGAAACAAGTATAATAAAAATAATGACCGTTTTAATCAGAAGCCTTTCGTCATCTTCATGACAGTTATTTAATAAATGGACAGAAATTAAATAGATTGATGATATGTAAATAAAACAGGGGTTACAGGCAGTTTCTATTACCAGTACAAATTCTACTGCCTGTAAGAAACCCCCAAAAGACTGCAGCAGTAGTTTAACATCAGGCCTGAAGAAAGAGAAGTGCTTCTATTGTATTGACTTTAAGTTTAGAGAAAGTGAAATGGGTGCTTATATTGAGAATTTGTTTTGTGCCGCTACTGGCAGCAATGGAATCAGCTGCCTTAGAGCCAGAACTGTCTCTAAGGCAGCTGTGAGGCCAGTAAAGAAGCTCAGAACATATTCAGTGTGTTTAATGTGCCTTTGTCAAGAGAAAGTGTGTTTGAAAACAAACAGTGGAGCTACTTATAGCTTTTGCTGCCATGGCAACTACACTAACTTACATCTATTCAAATCCATTAATGTGTTTGTGATGTCATTTACTACATAGTTAATGATGTAATGATCTACTGTTCCTTTCTATTTAACCCTTCAGGCTTCGTGGTGTCGTGAGTCTCTTGTATTATTTATCCATTTATTTTCCTTTATTCCTCTGTATTGTACTTGATTTATTTTATCACTATACATTGTAGGTCATTCACGTTAGTCATTTATGTGGTACTCTGTGCACCTTTACAATTACTTTTACATTTTTTTTGTTTATTTTTATCACTCTGTATTTCTTGAATAATATAAAATGTGTTTACTATACATACATGTGTTATTTTATACATTTGTTCAATTTAAAGAAAAAATAAATAAACAATAAAAGGAATTATGAAAATAATTGTGCTGTATGTTCTGTGCACTGGACACAGAACACAGTGATTTGTAATAAAACTTATTAATCATGAAGATTAGTAGATTTTTGCACTTCACTGCAGCAGGGGTTATAGCGCCCTCTCATGGCGGTGCAGAGTATTGACTCTTCTCTTCCCGTCTTTTAGCTGTGGGGAGGACGCAGATGTCACTGGCCACCGACCTCTTCGAGCACCACCTAGGGGGACACTTGCTACAGGTAACACTGACTCCCAACAGCACAGTCCTTATGCACTTAGATATTTGCAGAGAGAGCACTCAGAATGTCAATGACAAAGCATTTGAAACATCATTACAAGGATGGAAACAAGACTCTTATTGTGAGCTTGATTAGCCCCAGTGCATAGGTAACAACAAGCACAGATGTGTCTTATTAAACTCATAGGAAAACCAGTAAAACCAAACTACAATGCAGTGGGAGTCTTATTGCCATCCCTGCATTACCAGCAATGACAACACAATTTGGATTTTTTTTTCCTGCAATTGAACATGGAGAGACTGATTTCCTAAGTAGGCAAGGCTGTCAGGGGGTAGAGGGGGCTCTGCGTTTCCCAGCTCACCCCCCTCCTTGTCATCTCCAGGGGAGTAGGGTGAGGTTGTCTGAGTGCAGGGTAGATTGATTCGGACACTCTTAGTGTGCCTTGACGGACCCTAATCAGTGTGCTGGCTGATCTGTATGCAGATGCTGTGAGTTGAAGAGTAGAGAGCGAGGAGCGACACGTTAACATTGCTCTGTGTTCTTAAAGGTGTAGTACCACATAGGGCATTCAGAGATGTGCATCTGTGGTGTCCCGCAATCCGGTGATTGTAAAATCTGATCATACGTAATCCGTGCATCTGACTGTTTTCTATATTCCATAGCTTTCTGTGCATTTTAGAAACTATAATGATTACTTGTCTTGCTTTCTGCATGAAGGGTTCCTAGCTCCTGTCTCCTTGCTGCGCTGGTATACTGTAGTGTTGTCTTCAGTACTGGCAGTTTTCTTAGGGAACAAGTAAGGTATTTAACTGTTACTATAACATTGCGTTTTTATGATTTATATCAGCAATGGGAAACAATGGCTACTAATGTCAATTGACTTTTATAACAACATTTCATAAAAAATTAAATGTAGTATTGAAAATTACAGTCAAGAAACTGAAAACTAAATTAAATTCTTGCAGATGAGATAATTTGGTAATAGGGTTAAGCTGATTCTATAAAGCAATGGATTTGTAATGAGTGAGTTTCTTATATAAGTTTTACATAAGCACATAAAAATATTTACGAACGAACCACTCAGCCCATCTAAGCTGTTCCGGTTCCCAGTAGCTGATTGATTTTTAAAAATTGTCAAGTCGGGTCTTAAAGGATCCAAGTGATTCTGCCTCAACAACATGACTAGGCATCCTCTTCCACACCCCTCACCACTCTCTGTGTGAAGAAGTGTCTCCTTCAACAACATGACTAGGCAGCCCATTCCATCTCCTCACCACTCTCTGTGTGAAGAAGTGTCTCCTTCAACAACATGACTAGGCAGCCCATTCCATCTCCTCACCACTCTCTGTGTGAAGAAGTGTCTCCTTCAACAACATGACTAGGCAGCCCATTCCATCCCCTCACCACTCTCTGTGTGAAGAAGTGTCTCCTTCAACAACATGACTAGGCAGCCCATTACATCCCTTCACCACTCTCTGTGTGAAGAAGTGTCTCCTTCAACAACTTCCCTGTGTCTAAACGTTAAATGCAAACTTGGAGAAATGTAGCATTTGGGTAACAGTGTTGTCTTAGCTTTTTTATAGGCTGAATGTGATTGTCTGTGGCAATGTGGAAGAGGGCAGCGGTGTGGAGTAGTGGTTAGGGCTCTGGACTCTTGACCGGAGGGTCGTGGGTTCAATCCCAGGTGGGGGGACACTGCTGCGGTACCCTTGAGCAAGGTACTTTACCTAGATTGCTCCAGTAAAAACCCAACTGTATAAATGGGTAATTGTATGTAAAAAAAAAAAAAAAAATGAGTAAAAAATAATGTGATATCTTGTAACAATTGTAAGTCGCCCTGGATAAGGGCGTCTGCTGATAAATAAATAATAATAATAATCCAGTGTTTCAAACTGCCTAATGTCAACCGGAATAGAGTTCCACAAACGAGGAGCGCACCAGCTCAAAGCTCTGATTTAAAACGTGTTTTTTTTTTTTTTTTGGAACATTTTCTGACCTCAAAGAATGAATGGGAATATACAGCGTTAGTAGTTCTTGGAGATAGGGCAGCCTGAATCTATTAAAGGACCTTATAAGTTATTATGGCAACAACACACACACTGGTGTCATTCTGTTATACTACCATGAATCCAGTTCTAGTAATATTTGCCTTTGCCGGTAATGCTGTGTTTTGGAAATTGATTCTGCTAGGTTTTCTTCAGGATAATACTCTGGGATTTCATTCCTTCAGAATAAATCAGAAACAATCATCCTTGAGACCTTGAATTATCCTCGCCGCAGCGGATGGAGTCCCCTGGCAACAGGGTTATATTGTGGAGACGGTTGTGCGTCACATTTTGTATTTTACCATACATCTTCTGCTTCTCCAGTTGGGATGTTAAAATTATTTACCATTCATTATCGAGAGTATCATATTCTGAGGATATGGGGGTCTCTTACATTCAAAATGTGAATCTCTCTTTCCTACTTTCACCTGAAGAATAGACCTTTGAGGTCTTGAAAGCTTGTGATTCATTATTGTTTAGTTAGTCCAATAAAAGGGATCGCATCTCCTTCTCATTGTCTATCATCTCTGGATTAATACGGCTGCCATTTCATCTATCAGTTGATTTATAGAAGTTCAGTGTCAATAATAACACCGATTTATATTCTTTATCCTCTCTGTCCAGTCGTTAGATGGCTTCGCCTTTGTGGTCAGTCACGAGGGAAGATTTCTCTACATCTCAGAGACGGTGTCCATCTACCTTGGTCTCTCACAGGTGAGGAGAGTGTCCACTCTGCATTAAACAATCCCTACTTATAGCAATTACATGGCTCTCTAACCCTTTGTTCAGTTGTGATGAAATGTTGGTGCTCATGAAAGGGGCTAGTCTAATGGTGAGCTAGTGACCAGTCTGGAATCAGGACAAACAGTTCTGGTTTTGGCTTCTTTACTGCTTACCCAACTGGTTTTGCAACACGTACAGCAGCTACAATGTTTAGCCACGTTGACTGGATCATTGCACTATAAAATCTGGCACTGGAGATTGTGAACAGTGGGTCATTTATTACATTGGACCATATTGGCTGTTGAGAAGAAAAAAAAAAAAAAAAAAGCAAATGCATGCCAGCCCATTGTACCCTATCAATAAAATATTGACGAACTGACAGGAAAATCTTTGGGAATCGTGTTTTCTTGGATGCTGCAGTCTAAATTAAAAAGTGTGTGTATATAATTAAATTGCTTCAGACGCATTACTGGAAATGCCATCACAGCTCCCGGTTAAAGCAGACTTAGTGACTCAGAGACAGCAGCTGGAAACAGGGAGATGAGCCCAGCAGTGGGGTCTGCTGCTCTAAATCTGGCTTTGAGCTTGTCTGGAGAACCCTAAGTGCCAGTGTAAACACATTTGGCGAATATTTGCACCCCCAGGAGAGTGAATATTTATTCCCACCAGCGAACATTTGTTCCCCCCCACATGCATGTTTGTAATTTATTGATGTACATTCTGCAGGTATAATGCTGGTAAACGGGAGTAATGTTTGCAGGCTGTTCTCATGTATTATTGTAGGGGAGATTGGACCTGTCAGAGGGGACTGGATGGTACAAGGGGAACCAACAGTAAATACATGTGTGCTTACACATAATTACAGTGTTATTATGCATTGTTACAATGTACTTAACATGTGAATCTTTTTGCACAATATATGTAAGTACACAATTGTATCAGAGAAAGGGTTAATGTTAGGGTTATATCGTGCAAAATGATGTACACATTAAGTACAATGTAACAATGCATAGTAACATTGTAATGATGTGTAAGCGCACATGTATTTACTAAGCAATTAGAAACTCGTATTGTAAAGTGTTACCTAATAACTAAATCTGTACACATAGAAATAGTCATGTTTGAACATAAGAGCCCTGTCTATTAGCTGCTGTCCTTTGTCAATCCACAGGGCAGGGACAGCACAGGCAGGCAACGTGACACCTGTCATGTCAATGTTAAGTCCTGCTATTTCTTACTAGATGAATAAATAATCACAGCAATTACCTTCACAATCAAAGTGTCAGTGCTGTGCTCAGTCTCAGCTGAATCGATAAGCTGGTTCAGAAGCACATTGATTGCACTCTGGGAACACAGCCACCCCCAACATGGACTTTAACCCTAACCTAGAGTGCTAAAGAACCTGTTCCAAACCAGTCTTCTAAAAGGTGAGAGAAGCCCCAAAAATGAACCCCAGTTAAGTGTTACTGGGGGCTATTCACAAAATGTTTACTAATTTAAGGACTGGATTAAATAAAATTTGCAGGCTGGTTTCTGTTACATTTGCAGGCAGACGCAGTGTATAACCGAGTACAGTAATTGTGCAGTGGTTTCTCAAACGTCTGAAAAATGACACTGTGAATGTAATGAAAGCAGCAGCACTTCCACTGGGATGAACGACATCTCAATGAAGGACTCAAAATAACTATATGAACAGAATTTAGATTTTTTAATTTAACACCATGTAATCAAAGAAACTGCAAAACGATATCGCAAAAAGTCTACCTCAAACCACAATAGTAGTACAGCATTTCACGTTAGATTTGCGAAAATGTCAAATCTTTCCACTTTTGAAAACTACAAAGCAGTGTGCAATTCAATATGATAACGTAACATTATTCAGCAGGTTGCATGCAACTTTATGAAGCAAAATGACTTAATTCTATAGGTTGATGCAAAACCTTTAGCCACAGCTGTTGGTTTTTTTTTGCCACTCCAGGGTTAATGATTCCTGCCAGTCAGCCTGCCCTGGTATTTATTATTCAAGGCTTGCCATCTATCTAGCTGGGCGCTGGCACAGACTGTGCAATCATAATTTAATACTTTATCAAAGTCTGGCTTCCAGTGCTATGGGATGGCTGTGGTACGAGGCTGGAATATGTAAAGAAACTCTTCAAACCCAGAATGGTGGCGTGCGATCCTGCCGCCTGGAAAGAGTCCCCTGGGGACAAGTCAAGCACCATGCAAGGGGAAAGATACAGCAACCTGGGGCCTTTAATTCTCCACTACAGTTTTATTAAAGGTTTCACTTTATTTGAATATGCTCTGTCACTGTACTGTCCGTGCTTATGGAATAGTCTGCTCTCCGCTCAAACGCTATTTGATATACTGTAGCATAATGTGAGGCTGTCATTCCACCACTCGCATTCTAAGGCTCTCTGACAGGGACTCTGAAATAATGCAATGTAATCTAATAGGTACCACTTCACAATAAGTGTCTCTAATTACTGTGTATTTACATAGTAGTACTAAATGCATGAGTACATGCACATAATTACAGTGTTATTATGCATAGTTAAAATGAACGTAACGTGTAAATCTTTTTGCACGATATAACCCTAACACTTCCCGGATACAATTGTGTCCTTTCAGATATTGTGCAAAAAAGATTTACACATTGTAACTATTCATTATAACATTGTAACTGTGTAAGCGCACATGTATTTACTAAGTAACTGCTGTGTAAATACACAGTAATCAGAGCCACTTGATGTCTACAGTATAATATAATATATTATAACATAGGGGTGGTTTCATACACTAGCATCTGCTACTCCAAGATTATTTCTAACCAGGGTCTGTTAAATCTTAGGGTAACCTTAATATATAAAGAAGAAAGTTTGTCTGTCTGTTTCTTTCTGCATTCATACAGGGGAAGGTCGAGGGCTGTGTTTGGATCCAAACTTTTGACCCCTGGGGTACTTTATTTAGTGACCCCATTGCTAGATCACTACAGTAGCCGTGTATCTCAAATTAAAGAAACTCACAAAACCAATAAAAAAAATAAAAAGAACAAACATTAAAAAAAAAAATTTAAATGGCAAGAAACAAAACAAAACAAAAAGTTAAAAAAAAAAAAAAAAGGTAAAGGGGTCGGAGTGCATTGTGCGACACCCAAGATCGGTAACTTACAGGAAACCGTAAGGTTGCCATTCCCCAATTTGTCAAATATTGAAATTTTGAATATTTGTATAGGGTGCTATACGTTGCTGTGCACACCATGAGTATCAGCTTGTATCTTAAAACAACCAATACCATTTAGTTTTATATATAGTTAAATATATATAGTAAACTATAATATATATAGTTAAAGAATAATTGTTAAACTCAATGGCTAATCTTAATTTGACATCATTTCCATCTGATATAAGCACCTGCTAAAAAGGCTCTACTTTCCAAATATATAATAAAATAAAATCCATTTCTCCACCCTCACTCAGTCTCAATACCATTGTAATCCCAATGCACTACCCTGAAGAAACCCAAGCAGAACCATCAGCAGACCACAGCATTAACAGCAATGGAGAATATTTCACGTACTGCAGCTCACTATTGATACTAATATGGTGCTACTGCACGAGACAGCTGTGTGTATTGAAAAGTTCCTACCATTGTAAAACCAGTGCTATGTCAAAATCTGAAAACTCTACTGCTGTGACATCAGTCTGCAGTCCTACCATGGTGACTCCACATGTATTGTCGCCTTGCCATTGAAGATGATTTGGTAAGGGTGCTGCTGGTTATAGCCTCAAGGTGGGTGTCGTATACAGTGGGACACTCTGTCTTTCCAGTGGACCAGTCAGATACATGGAAATGAAGTTCTCTCAGACATTATTATTTATTGATCCTAACCTTGGTTAATATGCAGATGTCTCCAGAGTGGCTATTTAAATCAGTCAATCCTTTCCCTCCACAGACAGTTGCCCAGACCGCTCATAAATATTAAAACGAGGCAAGGCAATTATTTATAGAGCATTCAGGGAAGGTACTGAATTGGCAGCGGTCTCGCTTTATGGGTACGAGCATAGCTCCCTCTAGAGACTACATGTGTAATTGCAGTCTAATTAAAGTGCTACACTATGTCATATACTTTCATAAAATGACATTTCTTAGATGTTTAATCTTCTGTTGTGTTTATTCTGTATTATTGTTGTTTCGACTTGAATCATTATCTACCAGGCTTACTAACTATTCCGGCAAAAAGGTATTTTAACAAGAAACCATTTGAATAACAAGCGCTCAATTCCTTGTGTACCTGAAAGGGTTAATGTAATTATGACGTGTACCTCCTCTCTCTGGCCTGTAGGTGGAGCTAACAGGCAGCAGTGTCTTTGACTACATCCACCCAGCAGACCACGTAGAGATGGCTGAGCGGCTGGGAATGAGGTCATACCGCAGGGGTGTGTCCCAGGCAGCCAATGAGAACACATCCAGCTCGGCATCCACCTCTTCATTGGCTGAGACGCCAGAGCCAGGTACAGACAGTTTTCTTTGCTTATTTATACAGTGGTGCCCAGATATTGTGACACCCTCTGTTAATATAATGTTTAATATTAGTTAATGACAGCATGTTCTTTTGGGGATTTATATTGTGTTAATACATCGTGTGTATGGAGTACCAGAAATCTTTACTCTCAGTACAATACAATACATTACATTACATTACAATACAATACAAATGTATTTTCATATAGTGCCCTTCACGCCATGCCATCCCAGAGCGCTGTACAAAGTTAAAGACAAAGCAAGAGAGCTCATGTGTACAATAAACTCCAGCTACAACCAATTATATAAAAGCACATTCTAAAAAAGGATGTTTTCAATTTAGACCAATGTTTCCACCTGCCTGATGTCAACCGGAATAGAGTTCCACAGACGAGGAGCATAAGATTACAAAGCTCCGGCTCTAGCTGGTTTTTGGAACGACTGAGCATTCTCAACGTACGAATAGGAATGTACGGAGTTAGTAGTTCTTGGAGATAGGATGGCACTAATCCATGAAGGACCTTATAAGTTATTATGGCGACTCTAAAACCAATTCGGTAACTCACTGGCAGCCAATGCAAGGACCTGAGCACTGGAGCAAATTGCCCAAACTGCTCTCTTTTTAGACACCCTACATGACAGATCAAAGATATACTGAGAATGAGCAAGACTTTCCTTTCCTTTACATAGTGCAGTTCATTTTTATCTTGGATTGATGGTGTCTAAAACGCACAGATTCAAGAGTGCCACTGCCCTATATACCCTGCTGTAGTTAATTCTACACCTTGACTCTGGTGCAGCTGGGTACAGACAGAGGCCTCTGGAGAGTGGAGGGAGTCTGCACACGTCTCTCACATTCTTTCATTCCTCTCTCTCGCTTCTCCACACTGCGCTGAGCTCCTACAAAATTGATGCCTGTGAGTGAGAGCTAAAGAGAATGGGAGATGAGAGCCGGGTCTGAGCCAGCGAGTTAGTGTGCAAACCAGTGTGCCCATGTTGTCTGACCAACACTGTATGGGGCTTAGGATTCAAAACTGATTTCAACCCTAATGCCTCAATAAGCAACTCTATTGCTGTGGTCAATGCCAGCACCACAGTTTATTTGTTAGGTACAGTAGTGTGCAAATGTATTAGAGCACCCCATTGCTTCTGTAGTTTTGATTTGCTGTGTGTATGAAATCAAATCACTGGAACTGAAAATGGTCAAAACAGGCAAATTAGTGATTTAATGGGCCAGCCATGCAATTAATTTAAAATAGCAAGAGAAATGGAACACAGAGCCACACATGGTAAAATGCACGAGACTTTTTAGAAGTTGTTTAAGATGCCTAATTAAAGCACAAAGTGGTTTAACATTTTCACACGAGTGCCTGTTGTTTCTGTATCACTGATTACTGATTGAAATTCTCACACCCAGTCTTCATGCAGGCAGGTATATAAAGGATACGAATGACATATCTTGAGGTGTTCTGATACATTTGCACACAACTGTACAAGCACTTGAAGTAACATGTATATAAATGCTATTATACTAGAGCTGTCCAGCCTGGATAAACGAGCCATCCCGATGACCAGGAAATGAAAAGAGCCAGCTTACAGTTCAATTCACTTAATTCACTCTCCCCTCTTTCTCTCTCCCTCCCCCCTCCCCAATAGAAGCCTCCCGTCCCTTCCCCCCAGAGGAGGACTCCCCCTATCGCAGCTTCTTCATCCGGATGAAATCCACCCTCACAAAGCGGGGGCTGCACATCAGGTCTTCCGGATACAAGGTGAGGACCAGGGGGAGGGGGCTGACAGTCTGAATCCCTTTGAGACCCCCCTGGATCAGTAGCTCTCAAGGCAGCGCTCCATGCTATGCAGGTCAAGAGAAGGAAACTTCAAAGGAAGCAGAAGAAGGAATAGGAATGCAAACTCCCCGAAACCATGACAACAGTAATGCTACGTTCCGAATGCAAGCTACATAGCAGTTAATGTTACCAGGTGTACCTGGGGGTGTCACTGGAGGTCTACACAAAATTACCAGGGAAGAAGAAAATAATGTATTGGGATGATCATGTATGTGTAGCTCACATACCCCAGTCCTCTTAAAGAGAAGTACGCTATGTTGTTAGCAATCGTTCTGAGAGGTTCTGAGTTTTGTGGTTCTAATTTTTCACTGAATTTGCTTTGAGTTTGTGTGGAGAATCATAAGTGTTGGGACTGAACCGCCTTCCACCTTCCATGCAAATCATGTGACCATGTGAACCAAACTGTTGGCTCTTCAAATCCCACTCCATGACTCATGAATATTCTTCTTGTCTGGCAGGTGATTCATGTGACAGGTCGGATTCGCAGTCGGCCCACCCATAGCTCCGCCCCCTCTGTGCAGCGTGAGATGGGATTGGTAGCCCTGGCTCACACGCTCCCGCCCTCCACTCTCAATGAAGTGCGCATGGAGAGTCACATGTTTGTCTTCCGGGTCAACATGGATCTGCAGGTCATCTACTGTGAGAACAGGTATCACAGACTGGAAATTCTGAGAGAGTCATGATGGGCGTCAACTTCCAATAGGGGGCGCATGTGTGTCCTTAATTTCATGAACTCTGCCATGTATAAAAGGCACAGCACAGGCGACCTGCCACCTTCAGAACTGCAAATAAGGCTTTGTAGCTTTTGTTATGCCAATCTGACCAATTAGACTGCAGATTACAGATCTTATGGCTTGGCTTGGGATGTATTTTTTTCATGGTAATAATGTCCTATTTGATGGCATTTCACAATTTAAAAATAGGTGTTTAAAGATATTTCATGACTACACGTAATATTTATTAAAGCAGAAAAAAATAGCCTTGCCACATTCATTTTCTCTAGAGTTATTATACAACAAATGCTCCTAAAGATTGAAATGCTAAATTGTAGAATATTTAGTTTTCTATATCTACCTTATATTTTCTCCATCAGTAAATGATCAAACGAAATAAAAACAGAAATAAATGTAAAAATAACAGCAGACACCTGAAATGTCCCCTTCTTGTACTGGAGAGAGCGATCTTAGCAGAAATATTTCGTCTGGCTAGCTGGCGTCCTTTTTGTTGAAGATATTTTAAAGAAATCTTGCTGCTCTGTGCAGTGTGATCAATAATTTACCGGAAGCAAACTAAACCGGCTGCCAGGTTCCTAATGCAGCGGAACAGGCAACGCATCAATAAGGCTAACGTCTGCTGTATTTATTTTTAAATGATAACAAATGTATATTTACACTATTCTTTCAGAAATAGTAGTTTTCATATTACATGGAAAATTTGTGATAACCATGAAAATAATACAGCCTTACTTACAAGTATATGTTCATATTCAAATATAGTGACCTCCTGATCCAACGGTGCAAACCTTATTTAAATGCAGGATCAAAGAGTACATGGACCTGAGCCCAGAGGAGCTGATTGGACAGAGCTGCTACCACTTCATTCACGTGGAGGACGTGGACTCAATCCGACACAGCCACGAGGACTGTGAGTGTGTTGTCCCCCCCCCCCTCTGCCGGCTGTCTCTTAACGTCCCTCTGACTCCCAGCCTGACCTTTTCTATCTTTACCTGTCCTCACGGTTTTAACAGACCCTGTCTGTCGTCATGGTCGCACCGTTGTCCATCTGTGTCCACCAGACTGTGTTTGTCCTCCCTGTATGTCCCTCTAGCCACTATTACAGAAGTGTGCTATCTTGTGTTATCTTGCATTAAGGCTGTCCTCTCCCCTCTCTAAGTGTCTGTCACTTCCCTCCTCTCAGTGCTGTTGAAGGTTCAGGTGATTGCCACTTGATGTTCTCTCCTCTCCCTGCCTGTCACCTCTCACCCCCTCCTCTTCTCTTTTCTCCTCCTCTCCTCAGTGCTAGTGAAGGGTCAGGTGGTGACTGGGTATTATCGTTGGCTCCAGCGACGTGGTGGGTTCCTATGGATTCAGTCATGTGCCACCATCTCCTTCAACCACAAGTCCCCCCAAGACAGGAACATCATCTGGGTCAACTACGTGCTCAGGTACCCCAACTCGAGAACATTCAGCACATGAGAACCAACCACAACGTGCCTCCCCAAATAGATTGATCAAGATTTAGTAACGGATTAGTCAGGTTGGCAGGTTGTACCCTCCTTAAAGTGTTTAAAGGCTGTGCTAATTGAGGAATGGTCACTTTTCACTCCAGGACAATTGAAATACCTTGCAGACTCTCTCATCGGGATGCAGTGTTATGGCAGATCCTACTTAGTTACACTATTATGACAGATGAATCAAGACGAGGGTTTTCAGTTTTCAGACATAATTATTTGTCCCGGCCGGAACCAGTAATATTGCTAAATCATCCCGGTTTGCTATTGTTTTCAAGTACAAAACAGTAGCAGCTCAGCACGTTAACAGCAGAGTAACAAATTAGGTTGTGTTAGCGCCATTAAAAACTAAAATAAACAATCTTATGGACTATTTGTTTAATCATTCTGATTATGTGTATATAATGTTTAAATAGTAACAGTGGCTCTATTTTTTTCTAGTTTATATACTCTTATTTTAATGGCTTCAGGGTTGCTATGGCATCAGTGAATTGAAAAAGTTTACTCACACTGGAAATGTGGTAACCCTAATCAAGATAGTACAGCAGCAGGATCTTCATGTGTACAATCTTTCTCTCTTCCTCTCTCTTGCTGTTTCTCACTCTTGCTGTCTGGTCACTCGTAGTCGACCGGAGTTCCTGGACATTCCCCTGGACCTCCAGCAGCTGGGAGAGTCCTCTCGCCCGTCCAGAGAACCCCAGGCGACAGACGACTGCTCACAAGAAGCCAAGGGTACGCATCGAGGTTCACTAGTCAGCTCAAAGTGGATATATATTATTTTATATACTGTATGTGTATGTATATATACACACACACACACTCACACAAATATGGCCAAATGTTTTGCATCACCTAGACTTTTAGGATTGAGACATATGAATATCATGTAATCAAATAAACTCCTAAACGAATTTGCAAAAGTCTATCGAAAGCCATAATAGTAGTACAGTATTTCATGTTTGAATATGTAATTAAATATGTTAACGTAACATTATTCAGCAGGTTTCATTTGACTTTATGAAGCAAAAACACTTTTGGCCATAGCTGTATGTATATGTATATCTATCTATATGATTTTTATCTCAATATTATGATAATTTGGCGAACATCCTATTGCCACTGCACTCAAAAACAGCAGCATCTTGAAGACTTGAGAAAGGGTGTCATCTAGTGTTCTATTCAAAGAGCTTTAGGAAAACTAGAGATCAGCAGTCAAAATAACACAAAACACCAATTATATTCTGTAGTAGACTTCTATATTCCCACCTGGCTCTTGGGGATTATTGTGAGATAAAGAACTAAAAATACCTTTAATATGTGATGCACGTTTTTAGGATAAATTACCTCATTTAACATGTTTAGAAAGTGCTGATTAAAGCCCATTTGTGAAATTAACTGCTGTTTAATTTACAGTGATACTACCAAAAATAGCACAAACAAGCAAGCCAATATGCTACCAATTACAGGAAAACATTTTCTGCCCATTTCCAGGTAAAGACACCACACCTCTCCAGGACTTGGACAGTGTCAATGCATCAGAGATTAGAGTTGTGCATCCCCGAGGGAGCCAATCTGAGGAAAGGAGGAAGAGGGGCCAGCAGTGTGTCTCTGTGGAGGGTCCCCCGGAAACAAGGGCAAAGGGGAACCAGAGCCCTTTGTCCTCGGAACCGGAGAGCGAGAGTGAGAGTGAGAGGGAGGGAGAACCTCTGTCCAAGCACATCAAAGTGGAGGAGCGGAGGCTGGAGTCTGGAGGCAGTGAGGCCGAGGAGGAGGAGGAGGAGGAGGAGGAAGAGGCAGGGAGGATCCCGAATGGGTGTGCAGTGATCCAGCACAGGAAATTCCCTTCAACATCTTCCTACCCGGAACACGAGATCAAAACCGAGCTAACTGGGAGTGACGTAGCCACTTCAGGAATCTGGGGCTTCCATTCTCTCCCTTGCATCCCACTTGACACTCATGCCCCTGGGCATGAAAATGGGCATGCTCATAGGAATGGTCCTCGGATCTGCATTCCTGACTCTGTCCTGACTCCCCCTGGAGGAGAGGCCCCTCCTAAAGCCTTGGTCACCCCCTCCGTGGAGGCTCTCTCCCCACCGCTCTCCGGTTCTCCTCTCTCTCGGGAGGAAAGACTAGTCCCCACTCCCTCCATGCCCGAGTTCGAACTCCTGCAGAGGCTGGGGTTCGGGAGAGGAGTTAGCGGGCTGGGAGGGATTAGTCGGTTGGTCCTCCCTTTCCCTCGATCAATGGGAGGCCCCACTCCTCACAGCCTGTATGCCCCCAGCACCATCCGCTACGCCCCTGCAGAACTCCACCTCCCTCAGACTGGGGCTCATCATCAGCACCACTCCTTGCACTCCACGGACCCCCAAGCAGACCCCAAGCCCCCGTCGCTGTTCCCCCATCTCCAGAGACTCAGTGGGTTGCCTCCTTTCAGTGGCTTCACAGCCCTGGACACCCCCTTCTCAGCTCTGTCATTCTCCATCAACGGGCTCCGTGGTCCTGCTACCGATAAAGACGAAGACTGAGTCTTCTCCTATTGGGACATTTACTAGGACTGTAGCCAGAGCAGCTGGGTTAAATCGCTCGTCTCCGAAATAAGGCCATATGATAAGGATATTGACCACAATGTAGGCAAGACAGCTACAGTGGCCACGCCTGCTTTCACTTTAACAGTATGGCGGGGGCAATGTGGTATTAACCACTATTAAGGCCATTCTGTACATTTTTTGGGGCTAGTTAGTGTCGTTGCCACTATAACAGCATTTTTTCAGGGTATTTCTTTAGATCATTCAATTCGCAAAGACTGAGCATCACCCTGAATTGGTTATTATTGGGGGATAAACGTTGTGTCTGGCATATCTGAATGTATAGCATAATGGTGTCTGTATTAGCGAGGCACTGCTGTATACAGAAATCACATAGCCATGACATTTGTTTTCTGCACAGAAATCCACTGTGGCAGCGGTGGGGTGTTTGATGAGGTTGTATTGTACAGAATATTTGTGCGAGTATTTACAGTATGAATGAAAATGCTGATCAATTGTACAGTACCGGTGCTGTGAAGAAAGAAAACGGGAAACCTGTATCACTTGTAAAGAACGGTCTGTACCTCCTTGTTAATTGTATATAATTGTAAAATATCACACTACATATTGTTGTGCTTAATATGGTAGCGAGAACACAATTGGGCGAGACCTGTCACTGTTCGTCTTCCAATCAGAGGACAGCTTAGTTTTAGGTATTTGTATTCATATGCAGATTACATTAACCCATTAAGTACCAAATAACATTTTCTTTGAAAAACGTGTTGAAACGTTATGCCATGTCAAATACATATGAATGTATAAAAAAAAGACATCATTTTCTGTATCTTGCTTAGCTGGAAGGAATTGTTTCGGGAAATGATATTTCCTGCCAGCTATGAAGTTAATTGAACCCGGGCCCGTAGTGTGTTCATTTCCATCACTGTAGCTTAACATAGGGTAAAAAAAAAAAAAACAAGCTAACGTGTGAATAATCCGTGTGAATAATCCATCCAGTCAGAACTTGAACTGAATAAATAAAAATACTGTGAAAATAAAAATAATAAAAAACACATCTATGCCATTAAAGATGTACCCTGTGTTTCATTATGTGGAAAAGTACTATATATATATATATATAATGGTTGTCAATTAATTGCATTAACAAATCTTATAGTAAACCTACAGACGGGACTCATGCTATGATAGGTGTGATCTCTTCACATGCAGTCATGTGCAACCTAATTACAACACCTCAAGATTTGTCATTTATATCCTTTATATATATACCTACATGCATGAAAACATCTGTGTGTGAGAATTTCAATTTCCGCTCAGCAATCGGCGATATAGAAACAATAGGCAGTCATGTGTGAAAATGTTAGACCACTTTATGCTTTAATTAGGCATCTTAAACAACTTCTAAAAAGTCTCGTGCATTTTACCACTGAGGCTATGTGTTCCTTTTCTCTGACTAAAAGGAACAGTGGTTTGATTTCATATGCACAGCAAATTAAAAACTACAGAAGCAATGGAGTGTTCTAATAAATGTGCACACTGCTGTATACTGCGCGACAAAATCACAAATTGAAATGTTGTATGATCTGGCGGGAAGTAATGGACACGGCAATGTTTAAGGTGGGAATACGAAAGGAGATCCCGGGGAATTACATATGGGAGTCCAGGATAAACAATTGGAACCATCTCACAACCCCCTGATGGGAAAGTAAGAGGGTATGAATTAGTGAAGAATAAACAGTGAATTCATTAGGAACGGAATGGATACCCAAACTAAACAGAAAAAAAAGAGAGCCCAAATTCTAGACAACACAGGCTACCATATGCAACTTTCTTTAATGAAGCTGGACGTGTAGTAGACACACAAAAACAAAGATTTAAAACAAACTGCAGATGTACATTCAAAAAGGCATAGCAATCGGAACTATGTACAACACTGTGAACTGTTCTTAAAATAAATCAATTCAATACACACAAGGTTAATAAAGAAGTCAGTCGCTGATCTTGATTCAAAGCTGAAGGGACACAAAGCCACGTTTTCAGGAACAGTGGCTTGAAACCTTTTTCCAGGAGAGTGGAAGACCTAGTTTGAGACAACTCTGCTGTATCAAACCCCAAGCCTCCCCTGGTGTGCCATGCAGTGACCTGAAACCTAGTCCCCTGAAACCAAGTTCCAAGACACAAAGGGGCTTCATGTTCCCTCAGCTTAAGACCCTCACTGGACATAAAAGTAAAATTCGAGCAAAACTATAGAATAAGTTACATAGATAGGTGATCAATGTCCTTACTGGATCAGCCAAAGATCACACAGGAAGTATCATACCATTAAAGACAGTTAACACATACAGCAACAACATTAAACCAAACGTACTAGTCACAATGTGAATCTATTACTGTCTTCTCACAAATGCAAGCGATAACATTGACCCCGTCGTATATTAGTGAGAAGGCACAAGGATCAAATCTACATGCATCTATTTTTTCTTATACCAAGTGAAACAGCAAACACCAGCATTCCACATTAGATACGCGTGTGTTTTAAATAAAAATATCCCAGTGCAAACTCTCATTCAATAGTTGAACCAGCCCTTGGACAGGACCGCTCAGGGTAGGATAACAGTGTTTAATTGTGGCACCACAAACCCAATAGCAGCTTTATTAACTAATAAAACAAACACAGGCTGTGTGAAGAATATTGGAATTATAACTGGTCACAAACAACAACTGTTGTCAGTTTTTGATTGTTTATTTTCAGTCCCTGTAACAGTTGTAAATCATTTCCAAGAAAATAACATATCTACTTACAGTAAAGTTTTGAAAACCCCAAAATAAATGTTTGTTTTGAGAAAATCACTTTAATTTCAAATGAAAGAATGTGGCGTAAAAGATAATTATTTTATAGTCTCTTGATGGATAGATAAATTGGAATTCAGACAAGAGGCGGCACAGGGTTTGTTTTGAAATGCTGTTTTAGGTGAGATTAACCCATTAAGTACCAAGTACATTGAAAAAATTCTCAACACAGGCTGTATTTATGTAATTTGATACATTCTGAACCAATATGTCAAAACCGGAAAAAAAATTAACTGCTGCTCCTATTTTGAGGACAGTCCAGTTAGACAAGCCCATAATCAGAGCAGTGAAATTTCACACCAGCTATGAACCTCAACACATAGAAAATGGAGAGTTCTCATCGCTGTGGGGAGGAAAACACCAAGATATGTATCATTTTTTGGCTTTGGTTTCTTATTTTGTATTGAGGCATCATAAAAGCATCTGAAGGGCTGAATTTGCAGAATCAACAGTTACATTTAGACTTAACATTCGTCGTTTACAAAATTAGAGTAAGTCATAACAAGTTAAAGACTGCATTCAAATAACAGGTAGATGCCAGTTAAAAATGCTGCAACAAATTACAAAGAAGCCTGTCCTCAAATGAGAAAAACGACTGAATAGCTTTGGGTGGTCAAGTTAAGCTACGCAAAGTGTCGCACTAAATACTGCAAAAAAGATACTTTGATTGACAGGAGAATCCTTTCACTAACCACTGGATGGTGGCTGTAACTCCCACAGGTAACTTTCACCCTACCTCCTCATTGTCAGCCTCGCCTCGGTTTTGAAGCTGTGTCATGAGCCCCGAAAGTCGAGGCCAACCGTCGAAACAAAGTAAGTGAAAATACCGTCATAAAGCTCTGGCCAAAAGTTTAGCATCACCTACAATTTTAGGATTGAGAAAAAAAAAAAATTAAATGTATAAACATAATTTAGATGTTTTATTTAACAATGTAATCAAAGAAGCTACAAAATGACATCGCTAAAGTCTATCGAAAGCCATAAGGGTAGTACAGTATTTCATGTTTTTGTCAGTTTTTCAGAAGTATATGGAAAACGACAAAAAATAACATTATTCAGCAGGTTTCATTCAACATTTTGAAGCAAAATGTGTTCCTTCTATAGGGTGATGCAAAATTGTTGGCCATAGCTGTACATGAATTATATAGGGGCCGCCTGAGATTTACAGGTTAGGAACCACTGTGCCATAAGGGCAGTGCTGTAGAATTACCAGCCTCATTAGTTGCAATTCTTTGAACAATTATTAAATGATGTAGAAAAAAATAAAATCTAGCACAGCTCAGCAAATATTTAACACAGTATACATAAACCTATTTTTTATATATAGGACTACATTTCTAATACCAGTCCTTAACATATTAATGTACAATATATAAATAAATATGTTACATACTGTACTGGTCTTGTATTGTAGTTAAAGCTTGGCCATTGGGTTAAGTTACTATTGAGTGTTTTTTTTTTTTTTTTTTTTTTTAAAAAGCTTTTTTGAACATTCCTGTTTGATCTTTTCAGTGCCTTTGAGGTCTTGTTATTTTCTGCTATCTCTTTATACCAAAGAGCAGGGTCTCAACATTATTACATTGTTACTAAAAAAGGAACAGTTTGTAACCTTCAAAAGATGAGGGTTCAAAAAAAAAAAAAAAGATATACTCCCTCTTTCTGATCACACGGGTCATATTATTGGGAAGTTGAAATCTTTTGAGTAACAAAGTAACTTTCAAGTTTAAAGTTGATTCAATTAAAGCCCCAAGCCAAAACATTCTTTCCAGCTAGTACCTTCTTTACTTCAGTTCATGATTTGCGAGGGTTTGAAGTTGCGGCTGAAAAAAGTGAACAGAACATGAATGACCTACAATTTGTAGTTTTTAGAAGAAATCAAATTAGATAATGTACAATACAGAAGAATAATACCCTGATACCTAAAGGTTTAAACAGAGAGCAACAGCAGATCATCATTAAATATGTAGTAAATTACATCACAAACACATCAGTGGGTTTGAACAGAAATAAGTTAGTGTAGTTGCCATGGCATCACAAGCCTATAAAAATAGCTCCACTGTTTGTTTTCAAACACACTTTCCATTAACAAAGGCATGTTAAACACACTGAAATGTTGGGAAGCTGGCTCCTAGAGCAAAAAAAAAAGTATATATATTAGCTTCCCTACCCTCTTTCCTCGACTTTGTTTAACTTCCAAAGCCTCTTACGCATTCCCATTTACAACCCGACTCTTTCAAGACCCACCCCTGTTTAGATCATTCAAGTAAGCCTTCAGAGTATTTATTTGTCCTTCTTGTCTCTGTCTTCTTCATCATTGTTGCAGTCCTCACACTCCTCCTCTCCCTCACGCACTATCTCCACCTCCAGCCTGCCGATGTACAGCGCTACCGCGCACAGCCAGAAGAGGGCAGCAGAGCTCACCACCAGGCCATTGAGCAGCACAGCAGGGAGGGACAGCAGCATGGTGCGGCGCACGGCAAACAGGTTCCCAATGTAGGAGGCACTTCCAAACGACACACACACTCCACCCAGGATGAAGAAACCTGCATCAGGAACAAGCAACGCAACGGGGAGCCTTCAGCGCGTGTCATCTCACTTAATCAAAGTCTTATAAGTGGCTTTAACTGTCTGCATAGAACTGGAAGCTCAAGTGCAGAGTTGGGGTTCGATTCCTGTTCTTCAATTCCAATTCTTTCGAAGGAAATGGAATTGATATTTTAGAGAAGATGATCATTGCTGAGATTTGTTCAACTGCTTCCATTTGAAGCCAATGCAATTGACTAACAGTGACTTCAATTGAAGTAATTTGTTTGCCACTCTGAGAAGCTCATTTTAATAGAATACTGCTAATTGCAGTTTTTATCATGTTGATGTGTTGGAATTGATTAAAAGTGAATGGGAATGGGAAACTGTTTTTAAAAAGGATTTGGAAAGAAAGACAGATAGATAGAGATACAAAGATATATTATTATTATTATTATTATTATTATTATTATTATTATTATTATTATTAATGCAAGATTCAGAAACAGTGCCCCAGCTTACAATGAATAAGGAAGTGAAGTTTTACTGTTGAGAATCAGTCACAGGGGAATTTTACCAGGTCTGAATAATGGCGATTTATCCATCATCCTGCCTTATATTTCAATGCAAATATTAAATAGCAATAAGAGTTGCGGTTTTATGATGCATCACATACCATAGGCAGCCTCGCGCCCCACATCGCTCTGAACGTAAGAGATCACCCCAATCCCTGTGGCCAGCAAGCCATTCCGAAACCACGACAGGAACCCTAACAAGAAAGAGAACTGAACCAGGGGGATTCATAGCAAGGATCAGCATTACTAGCGCTTGGGGATTACAGCCAGGAAGGATATGCTCCGGATATCTCACAATACCAAGATTCTCAGTGAGCAAGGGGTCCGAGGGTAAAAGGGGCAATAAGTGTCCCATACACAATACTGCTCCATCCTAGAAACTGGAGAACATTTGAGGTCTCTCTCTGTGTTAGTGCTCGCACTATTGAGACGCACAGCTAAGGTCGAATGTTTTGCATCACCCAACAGAATTAACTCATTTCTCTTCATAAAGTCGAATGAAACCTAGTGAATAATGTCACGTTAACACATTGAATTGCATACCGCTTTGTAGTTTCCCCATATATACTTAATGAAAAACCATCACATTTTTTCAATTTGTCATTTCGAAATCCAACATGAAATTTCTGTACTACTATTGTGGCTTCCGGTGGACTTTTGCAATATCATTTTGGAGTTCATATAGTTTTTCTATAAATGATGTCTCAATCCTAATATTCTAGGGGATGCAAAACTTTGGGCCATAGCTGTACAGTACCTGTGCTGACCCTGCAGGTACAAATATGCATTTGATTTTGGGACGCTTTGAGTACCCTAATACACTTATCACCCACAGCATGCAGAATAGAATCTCAAAGGGACATGCATTGCTCAATCAAAACTGGACCATCTACAATGGGCTGGATCTCAGGAACCTTTGGTGGTAAAATACTAGTTTTTGTTACCTGACATAGAATGAGCCGAGAGGATCTTTTTCAGAATATGCCAGTTCATGATGTCAAAACCTGTCAGCGATGGATAGGGCCAGCATATGACTCCATCTATAGGACAGTCCAGGCTTTTCAACTTACACCCCAATGCATTCTGGTAAGTCCTGCTGTGATGGTTACCTGAGACAGGTAAAAATGTACCAGAATGCATTGCGATGCAAGTTGAAAAGCATAGACTGTCCCAATGAACATGGAGTCATGTCGTAACCCTTGCGATGGAAGATGCCAGAAAAACTAAAGCACAGTCCCTCACCTGTTTCGTGGGCTTTCCTCAGCATCTGAAATCAAGACAGAACCTGTCATGACTCATTCGTCAAAGACAATACAGTGATTTCCAATGATATTTCTCAACAAGCTGCTACTACGACTAGTTACTGAAATAGGCAGATATTTCCTCAAGAACGCGACACAGTGTCCAGCTTTGCTCAATGTCTTACCTCTGAGGTACAACAAAACGAGATCTCCTATATTTATCCAAAACAAAGGAAACATTGATAATACTACTATAGTATTGACAAGCAATTGATATTGCGCGTCTATTGCAGTAATATTGTAACTTGTGCTCAATTTAACGTCCAGTTAAGTCATATTGAATTGCCGGGACACCTTCCTCCAAACAGCGGCAGGTAGCAACCGTAACTTAAATATATGCAATTTTTTAAAAAATGAATTAAGCATAACCTAAATACATTTAAATGTCATTGTATTATTATTGTTGTGTTCTTTGCATATGAAGTAAACACAACACTAAGAATAGTATTTAATTAAATAATAATAATAATAATAATAATGTGATTTATAGTATGCATATGTTACCCAGGCATCAGCCTTGTCGAGCTCGGTGAATTTCGGCGGCTCTGGGCTCCGGGTTTTGCCCCAGCCGGTTTCATTCCCCTTTTCCGCGACCCGAGCGCGGTGAGTCCCACTGACACGCCTTACTGGAGCCCCGGGATGAAGAGGCCCGGTTCGTTGACACAGACGACTCAACTGGGAAGCGAGCCGAGGGAATAATCTCAAACCAAACCAACTCGCTGCTGCCATATCCGAGTCTGAACTTTCACTTTTCAACCGACAACAAGAAAAAAGCCGCAGCATGATGACCCTTCTTTTTGCTTTAGTCATGGTGAAAACAAGCTTCGATAAACTACAGAGCCATCTCCTGGCTCTTTGGAGAAAATGCACTACGATTTGGTAAATCAACGATATACGGTATGTGAGTTTTTCAATTTTAAGAATATTTCTGTTTTTGTTTTCATGGGTAATTGTATGTAAAAAAAAAAAAAAATGTAATTGTATGTAAAAATAATGTGATATCTTGTAACAATCGTAAGTCGCCCTGGATAAGGGCGTCTGCTAATAAATAAATAATAATAATATTCAACATTGGCCTAATTATTTATTTTATGTGGCTGGTAACACATGCGTATTAAGCACATTACACTTGCATTGGTTAAAACACCTTTCCCCCCACATTTTAGGTGCTCCTTCCTCAGTTCACAGGGAATAATTTGTATGCAGCGAGACAGGTTAAGACCCACATTGTAGCATGTCATTATTAACAGTAACCACAAGAGGGAGCCAACGTATCATTTATTAAAATCAACAGACACAACTCCAGTACGAAATGCAGCCTAAAACGCCCGGTTGGCAGGTGCTTCTGTATGACCTCACAAATGACTGATGTTTTTTCCAGAAAGATTCTTATAAATCATAAGTCGATCCTCTGCAGAATTTCAATATTACCTAAACAGCAGGGCAGCAGTGTGGAGTAGTGGTTAGGGCTCTGGACTCTTGACCGGAGGGTCGTGGGTTCAATCCCCGGTGGGGACACTGCTGCTGTACCCTTGAGCAAGGTACTTTACCTAGATTGCTCCAGTAAAAAAACCCAACTGTATAAATGGGTAATTGTATGTAAAAATAATGTGATATAATGTAACAATTGTAAGTCACCCTGGATAAGGGCGTCTGCTAATAAATAAATAATAATAATAATAATAAACACATACACTGTCTTCCAGAAACGGGGACTTTCTAAAGCTACAGAAAATGTCCCACAGAACAGCTGCACATTTTCTGTCCAGTTGAAATTTAAGACCAGCAGGACAGTCAGACACAAGTTGTGTTATGATTTAGTAATTTAAAGTATGTAACTGATAAAATACATTGGTAAGTTAGACAACTTACAAAAATAAGCATCCAGGTAAATAAAAAATAAAGCCATATTGTTTTTCCTCATACCCAGCCTTTTTATTTGAACATTGTACAGCTCTCAGACTGCGACAGACACACGCCAGGCGATATAGAAATAGTTTTTTATTTATTTATTTATTTATTATTAATTTGATTCTGTAAAATTCTGAATTTCAAAACAAAGCAGTCTTGGCCTTTTATTTATTTTGCATCTGCATAACATCCACATGTCTTTTCCTTGCATTTATTACAATAAAGTGCAATTTCTTTGAGTAAGTAGCTGCTATGGTTACCATTATTCTGAGTGTGTCTAATTGCAGTTATTGAAAGGCACATACTGTGTTCTGTTCTCATTAGCGCCATCTAGTTATCTGCCACTTTGGATCACGTGTCCTTTAGTTCTGCCAAATAACATAAAAGCAGTTTGGCTGTTTTAGCCTGTATTACACATGTCGAAGCGTCTTAATACAGACTTATTCAAATATTTCAGTAACCAGTAACTGCAATAAGAACAACTTAGAACGACTGTAATATAAAAAGAGCTGGGAGATCAGTAAAACAAATAAACATGTAATCTGAAGCTACCTATGCTTTACCATAGTTCCCATTGATTCACCATGCTTGTCTGTGCGATACTATACTTTGCAATGTTTTTAAATGGAATAGTCAGAGATGAAAGTTGCTTTGTGTTCTAGAAAAAGTTGCTAGAAAAACGCTAACATCTTTATGCAAAATGCTCATTTTTTGCAGGACATACCTATGAAGCTCACACATTGAACATGCGCTTTGAAGGTAATCTTAAATATGCAAAAAATAATTTAATTCTATACAGGTTTTTGATGCAACGTCCTTCTCACAAACCAAAAATGACTGTCCACCACTGGAATAAGGCTTGTGGATTTCAATGGGGGCGTGGTACAGTTGCCTTTTAACTCTGAAATCCTGGGTTTAAATACAGCTCAGATTAGGAAGTGAAGTGAGTTTGGTGATCTGATGTTACTGCAAATGTCATGCTTGAAAATATCTGTCTAATATTGTACTGTGTCTTTTTGCAATGTACAGCTATGCCCAAAAGTTTTGCATCACCTACAATTTTAGGACTGAGACAAAATTAAAAAAATAATAATAATAATAACATAATGTAATCAAAAAAATGATATTGCAAAAGTCTACCGGAAGCCATAATATTAGTGTGTGTTTCTGCAGCTGCTGTAATGTCATTAGGATTTACTGATGTGGGTTCTACTTTCTCTTCTACTGCTATCACATTAGTGTAGCCCCTTCGATCATGACTTTTTATTTCAATTTGTAGACATTATAAAACAGCTGTACAGTGTTCGAGACAGCTGCCCTGTCAAAACTTTAAAAAATATCTATGCATTATAAAATAGATATGGTGTAGATAGGAAACTTAACATGGTGCAATTATGCACACAGTGACTGAAGGAAATATCAAAGTTATGACAAATATGATGCACTGGCAAAAATGTTTTTTTTTTTTGTGATAAGGGTGAAACAGTTCTTACTTCCTAACTAAATCAATTATTTCTTATTTTTAAACTTAAAGGGTACTTAAGGACCTTCTTATTTTATTGTGTTGCATGTTCCCATGTGTTGCTACAACTGTTGACGTAAGGTGTGTGTATTGTTCTAAATTTTTTTTGTTTGTTCTACATTTTGACCACTTTTTTAAACTTTTAAATTGCATTCCCTGCCTCAAGATTTACCATCATCCTGCTGCTCACATATGTAACTGAGATGGATTTACCAGCAGGAGGATGCTGGGAAATGTAGTTCTGAGAGGTCCATGCAGGTATATGGGAAACCATCTTGAGGGAGGGAATGCAATTTAAAAGTTTTAAAAAGTCATCAAAGTGTAAAATATATACACATATATATATCACTAAAATCAAGAAATAAACATTATAAACATTGTTTAAATAATTTGAGGCTTAATACTTTCATTAGTCTATATTGAAGTCCTTTTTGAAGTGCTTACTTGCAATACCACATATAGCTACATGTAGTCTTCCAAAAAACAAAGTATACCTGGTTGATATGGATGACTGCTTCCACCCCTTACCTCTTTAGTTTTGCCTTTCAATAAAGTAGTCCATAACTAATGATGGTGTAATCTCATTATTCAATACACCATCACTTGTAGCGTGATACATATTGTATCGTTACCTACTCACAGTTATAAGTACTGTGTTGTGACATTAGTGTACTATTTCCCTCCTATTTAGAGAAAGTTGGCTTTCGTGTTTTTCCCCCACTTCCAGGCTCTGTTCGCTGTTAAAATAGAAGGCTTTTTTTCTTTTCTTTAGGCTAGATCACAGTGTCTTTATTGTTAGTCAGCACCATCTAGCGCACGGTATTGCCAGAAACTTGATCCAAAGTGGCTGATCACTAGATGGCGTCGGCTCTCACTTCTATAAAGACTGGCTGATCTAGCCTACATAGCACATATCTATGGCAGGCAAATAGAACTGAAGAACCAGACGGATGGGAAATGTCATTAAAGTTACAGAGACAGTAGCCAAAACTACAATTACATTTAAAAGTTACTCACTCGTGAAGTAAACATAAAAATAATCTTACTTTTTTCTGAGTTTCTTTGTTAAACTGAGTGAAGAGCTCAGTGGTTGTAAGAGAAAAATGTACAGCCAAACCCTTTGATATGACTTCTAAGGCAATTATGATTTCACCAAGAACCTGGTAAAATAAGGGTTTCTGGTTACCAGTAATAAACTAAGCCAAAAAAGAAAGCTCTAAAACACATGCTGTATGCGCTAAACATCGCATTAATAACAACAGTGTTCATTTTTATATATTTTTAGTACTGTCAACTGTACACAAGTACAATACGCTGTACTTAATAAACACTTTTGTAAACATACAAATTCAAATGTTATGTATACATCCATAACTTCAAAAACATTATGGAAACATTATGGAAAATTAGACATTTCTGTGGGCAGTACAATCACCGATACTTTTTCGAACGATTATGTTTTACGTGCCCAATTAATCGATTGCTATTTGCAGGCTTAACTGACAGCCCTACAACAGAATATGACCAGCCAAGACTCCTTGTTCCATTCCTTGTGTCAGGTTCGCACTAATTCTCTCCGCCTGCCCATGTCCCATCTTGGGGTCAACGTAGGCCCCTACTACATTCACCTCTTTATCAATCACCCAAACCATACAACCCCATTGAATGGACTAATGGATGGAGGTGGGCGGGGCTTCTTGGTTGTGCTGGGAGGGGCCTCTCTCCAATCCGTCCAATAGCAGCACAGCAACAAGCACCCTCTGGCTCCCTGGCACTCTGGTTTTGTTAGGTCAAGCCACTTTGTGTTACAGGCAATTGGACCCCCTTCTGTCCAGCAGCTGTCAAGACAAAACCAATGACTGAACATCTGTAACGCCAAGCAAAGCTTTGTAAATAGTTTGCCAGAAGGCGTCCAAATAGAAAAGATGATTTTGAGAAGACACTTCATGTGTTTATTTGGTTTCACCAATGGATTGTGATATATATTCAGGCAGAAAGGCAAAATAAAGATTTTCTCTGAAGACAGAGATAGTAAAATTACTTTGGTCCCTGTTAAACAATGAGTACATGTGAATAAAAATAAGACTGAAAATAGAACTGAAACAGTTTTGTTGGATTGGAACATGGGTTAGGTCAGGGTCTGTTTTTCAATTCCAATTCAATTTTCAATTCCTTTTCACAATTGATTCTCAATTCCAGTTCCATTTTCATTTCCTTTTTACAATTGATTCTCAATTCCAGTTCCATTTTCATTTCCTTTTTACAATTGATTCTCAATTCCAGTTCCATTTTCATTTCCTTTTACAATCAATTCCAATTCCTTTGAAGGAATCGGAATTTATATTTTAGAGACATAATCATTGTTGTGATTGTTCCAACTGCTTTCATTTGAAGCCAGTTTAATTGGACTATCAGTGACTTCAATTCAAGTAAGTTGCTGCCACTGCAAGTAGCTTGTTTTAACAGAATACTGCGAATTGCAATTTTGATCAACAATGTGATGGAATTGATTAAAAGAGAATGGGAATGCGAATTGGGAATCGAATTTTAAAAAGGAATTGGAATTGAAAAACAGGAATTGACTTCCAGCAAAGGTAAAGTAAGGTATTTCTTACACTGTAAACACTGCAGGGGGTTCTTTAATATCCCTCAATTGTTCAGAGCAGAGTTTCTTAAAGTTAAGGCAATTTAACCTGAGGCATCAGCACATACCGAGTCTGTACTTCTCTTTGGCTTCTGCCCGCTCCTTTGCATCAAAGTACCACACTGTAATGGCATACCTGAAACACACAATGGCACAATGAGCTTCTCCACACTTTCTTACATCTGGGCCCTCTGAGATTAGCAATCCTGACACCCACAGCACAGGAAGCAGCAGTTTTTAAAAGAGTATATAGCTTCAAATTACTTTTTATTTTTAGATTTGCCTTATTTTAGGGGTTACCTGGCTTTAAGCTCGCTCACGAGAACCCTAAGTACCAGCAGAGTCAAAAGGTCACACTGTCACGTTACTTGAATGGAATGAAGACATCTGTTAAGGATTTAGGATTCTCCTGACAAGCTCAAATCAATCTCACAGCCAGGTAAAAGACAGATTTAAAGAAAAGTATAACTTAATATTGGAGCAACAGAACCCAGAACCACCCGGTATGATTGCAAACAAAATATCAAGGCAATTGTAAACTAGAAATGAACATGACACTTAAAGTTACTTACCTATCTATCCCGTGATAATATTCCTAATGCTAAAATCAGGACTGAGTCCTAGATGACATAGAGTTAACCAGTGAACAGTTATCACTCCTATCTTTAACAAACAAGACACCGTCTGTGCTAGACCATGAACCATTCCGCTGAGGAAAGGCGTGTTTCCTTTCAGTCCAGCTGCTATCGAAACGCAAGAAAACGCACACCTTCCCCAACCCAATCACAGAGGCTGGTCAAGGGCACTCCAGACCCTGCTGTATTGGGAGGACAGCAGCTCCGACAGCAAGCAGTGTGGCCTAGTTTTGTGACTAGATGGGATTTGGTTCTTTGCACCTAGGCTTTCTGCTGTATGGCACTGCAGTACTTTCACAGTGGGTGATAGTTACCGTGTGGCGTACGCTGGTTTGACTTCGTGAGGGTTCCGCCGGTCGGACCAGAAGATCAAGAGCCTGTCGAAAATGGGCTCGATATTCGCCACCACGGTGCGACTCTCTGGGAAAATCTGGAGGAGCCCGCCATGAACCTGCAAGGGAATCCAAAAGCTTTTCTCAAAAATAATCAGATTAAAACAAGAGGGTGGGGCGTAGCTAGACAGTCCAGATTGATACTTCTGCTACCCCACTCACTGCACTGTTATTCAAGAAGGTGAGGCTAATACATATTAGGTAAGATTTGCTTGAATCACTGTGATAGGTATGTGTACTTTAATGAAGGGATTTTAATATTTATCGTGCTGGATGCGAACACAAACAGGAAACCAAGTGTGTACCCTCAACCTTTTTTTTTCTTCTTTTTTCTTTTTTGTGGATTGTTTTTAAAATGAGTTTCAGTGTTTTTCATTCATTTCTTTTGGCGTACCTTGACGTCCCAGTTCTTGTTGAGATAGTAAATGCAGGTGATGCAGCGGCCATCTCCACTGGGGTTATCCACATGACGCACGTACCCAGTCCCGTTACCCGGGTAACACGCCACCATCGCCTGCAGACAGAGAGGAAACGTATCACGACAAAGGTATCCTTACAAAAAAAGTACTTGCCAATTCTAACCACTAGACCTCCGATTTGTTCAATGCTCAGGTTTATTTTTGACATTGCAGAAGTGAAAAAAGCTTGAAATGTACAGCTCATTTCCCCTGTTGGCTTCTTATCCAGCACACGCCTCGCTGCTGCGTGATGATGGAGTCCCTTTGTGGCCAGGTCTGACCACATTGGGTACGATATTGCAGACCAGGCCAGAAAAAGCAGCCAATAAGGCCAGCAGTGGAAACACCCTTTTTTAGGGAAACGGGGCAGTGGTCACATTGTTCTCCTGTCCCTCAGCACTAATCACTAGGCCTTCCTCACTCACAGTCCATCAGCTCGAACCGCTGGGCCACACTGCCTTCCCTAGTCTCTCAGCGATAACCACCAAGCCAAACATTCACAGTTGTTCCTCCAGCGCTCACGGGACTCTCTTGATGCTGAGTAATGTAACTCCAGGACAGAGTGCTCATGTAATTTGATAAGGATGTTCCTGCTGGACGTGCAGGAGCTCACGTCCCTGTCTGTAGAACCAGTCTCCTATCCTGGTAAAAGCACAGACTGCATGCTGGGGTAGGGGTGGTAAAGAATAGCCCCACTCTGTCCACATTTTAAAATTTATTTTGAGCTGCATCCTTCCCTAGGTCTGCAGTCCGCTCTATATAAGGACTCTCACGGGGTGAGTGAGCAGTTCAGTCTCCAAGCCTCAAGCATGCCCTGGACTGGAGGGAACACCCTTTCTCTTAGGGGGTGAGGAAGCAGTCTCCATGCGTCAAGCCTGCCCTGGCTTGTCCTGTCAAATAAGTGCCATCCTGGCCTGATACGAATTCCAAATGAGCTAGTAACTTTTGTTGTTCAGTATACTGTAAAACCATACATTTGAGATTATCCATTATCTTAAATGCTTTCACATTGATTGTTCATAATTAACAATACCTATTAAGATTTTTGAAAACACTGAATTAAAAAGACACTAAATGGTTTGGCTATTAAATATTTTGGATGTTAAGTTGTACTATAATGGGTATGGTCTAAAAAAAAAAGTGCTACTGTCTCTTTAAATGCTACCCGAGCATGGCGTTTACCTCCTTATCACAGTTGAAAGTGCTGCATCATGGGTGGGAGGGGCTTAGTGTCCGCCATGGTGGAACCCTTGCCGAGCATGTAGAAGCAGAGTCCTCACCTCTCCCTGTCTCGCAGTTAACCACTTCAATGCCACAGCACACAACAGGCTGCACACATACAACATTCAGTAACACTACAATTATGCAGTTACTCAAAATGTAATTTTATATAACTTGTTTGTTTAGCTGTCATCTCACCTCTGTTGTAAAGTGACTGTTGTGACTACAATAGGACCCTGATATACCTTTCACTGTCAATGTTAACTGCTTTAAATATTATACATAGTAGACCCTGATATCGATGTGCTACAGCCATCTGAAACGTCTTTGTATCAGAGAGTTTGGCTCAGATGACATTACATTAAGAGATAGAGCTAGCCTCTACAGAAACCACTAAAAAACCTAAATAAACTGCAAACAAAATGACCTGAACAAGAAAAAAAACAACCTGAAAGTTTTATACCATGGTAAACTGATGACAGCAAATTCAACACGCAACACAAAAATAACAAACCTTAAAGAGAAAGCCTTTGCAATACCTTAAACAATACCGGACTACCTCCAACGTGATCCAGCAAATTCATCAAATCTCCCCTGTGGAGCTCGACCCAATCCTGGCCAATTTTATACAGCGTGTTTGCAAGCAGGATGGTGAGGAATTCCAACTTCATTCTCTCAGGGGCATTACAGCACGTATAGATAATATTTTGCTTGCGATAACGATAAGTTATGCTGCAAGATATGAGCAAATGTAATTTCTATTTCCATTTCGTAGCCTTCTTAAATAGGAAAACTACTTTTTTTTTTTTTTTTTTTTACAAAAAAAAGATTTGACCGGTTAGGAAAAATGACTAATGATTTATTAAAAATAGACCGACTTGTTGATTAGTCAGGTTATTAACTACACTTAGAGCACTTTGACCCTAATTAAAATGCAGAGTGGCACAATCGGTCTGAATCGGATAAAATCAGCAGCATCAGCAGCTTCCCAACATCTTATCTTATATTGCGCTCAGTCTCTTTGTAGTTTGTTCAGACATGTTGACTACCAGTATTTCTGTGTATATTTTACAGAATGTTATAATATTTTTTTTCAATATTCAAAACGCTTTTGGTTCCAAGATTACATAAAAGAAAGTGAACTTACTATGTTTGGTTAAAGGGTGTATAAACCCTTTAAGCACCAGACATTTTTTCACTGTAATCTCAGCCAGAGTGCTTTCCTCCCTCCCAGTCCCTTAGCTCTAACCACCAGATCTTACTGCTTCCTTCCCAGTCCTTTAGCTAAGCCTCAGCAGATTGCCTTCAGGTCTGGGTGAGTTACCATTACCCATTGGGAACGGCGATAGCTAAAAAGCCACCAACCAACAAACAAGTCTTTATTTAACCTATATTAAAAAAAAAAAAAACAATGTCATATCTATAGGGTTAATCGCATCAGGTGCTTGTGTGACTGTTTTGCAAAATATTTTAGGATTTACCAATGAACAGTTTGGTTTTGATCAAAACATATCAAACGATGCTAAGATAGCATTTCTTGGGGACAGTGTAATGACACAATTACACTGACGGAAGGCCCTAGTCAAACTGTTTGTCACCTTGATGTTATCTAATGTTATTAAAAGTTGTGGATACATTCTGAATATCCTGAATAGTCACTTGTTTTTCCTGTTGCCTGTTACAGCATACAGTGCAAAGTAGTGGAAAAAGGTGACACTCCACTTGACCCCAAGCCTAGATATACCCAATCTGGGGTCTTGCAAATGAGCTGTGTGTTCTGAAACAAGCATGTTAATCTCTAACCAGGGCTCTGTGTGCGTGTAAAGCTATGTGTGTACAGCTATGGACATAAGTAATTTTGCTTCATAAAGTCGAATGAAACCTGCTGAATAATGTTACGTTAACATTTTTAATTACATACCGCTTTGTAGATTTTCCACAAACTTAACGATCAAACTGACAAAAACATTTTGAAAATCTAATAATAAATGAAAGCTACAGACTGACTCCCTGTTAGTACATAACCTTGTAAACTGAATTATGACTTGTTTTATAAGGACACGATAAAAGAAGATACAATATTTGCTACTTCAATATACCACGCAGTATTTGCTGCTTGCGGTACCCCTCCCAGTAAAGTGATTTGAAACCGAAGCCCGCATTGCTGCCCGGGTATCGTCACAGCTCTGCTCTACTTACACTGCTCACATCACTCCACACACAGACACAAGCCCTGTCAGCTGCAATATGGGTTCTTAGGTTGTTTTGTGGGGAGGTTAAGTGGCAGAATCATAAGCACAAAAGAATATTTGTTTGAGAACGAGAAGAGGCTGTTCGGCCCATCAAGACCATCACTTCCAAGCACGTCGTCTTCCCCTAAGGGGGTCTAATTGTTTTTTGATTTTTTAAATATTCCTGACGTTTTAGATACTTCACCTGCATTTATAACTCGCTGTGTAGTAATTCCTATTGTAGGCTGAAGAGATGTCATTACTTTAACCTCTTCATTAGGTCCTGGGGCCAGCCTACTGTAGTTGCGCTTCTCAGTACTCTCTTAAATACAATAATGTCTTTTTTGTAGTGAGGTGTATTCCAAGTGGGGTGTAACGGAAGTCTAAACCAGGGGTGTCTAATCACAGACCTGGAGGGCCATTCCACTCCGGGTTTAACTGGTAAAATGGAAAATAGTTAACTACTTTCGGATGGAGGCATAATTGGTTCAGTTAAACAATTTAGAACAGGTTTGGAACAAAGGCCAGGAGTGGAAGGGCCAACTTTGGGCACCCCTGGGCTATTCCATTTTTTACTGCCCGTTAACGGTAAGACAGGCTGACTAACTGCACTGGACAAGAGAAGGCAATTTAATGGCTAATAAATATCCCTGTTCAATGTGAACGCTTCACGCATTACTGCTTTGTACAGGACTCTATCTCTTCAAAACAGGACATGCCATTTATTTCGGACAAACACCTGATAAAAAAGAAGTCTGCGTGGGGAGTCCTCCGCCTCAGAGGAACTCATTATACGTATGGCTTTTGAGTCTTTTTCCTTCTTGTTTGTTCTCTCTTGCTAAATGGATGGATTGATTGATTGATGATTGACAGGAGTAAAGTTGTAATACAGGTATTTAAATGCACCTGTGAAAATGGCTTGAGGACAATGAAAGAAAAGACAGGGGTGTTGCTCCTTGCCAGTAGGTTCTGAACTGTGTTTTACGACATTGATTAGCATTTTGTTTGTTCTCTCTCCGTTAGCTGAGTTTTATTTGGAGATTTTCATTTGTGTTATTTTTAAATTAAAATGGATAGTCGAGGCTTTCTGTTATTGTGAACTTCACTGTGTGTATGACAAGCTACCAATGGATTACTTGTGTGGAATACAAATACACCAGTTCTGATCGTACAGACTTCAGACATCCTGCCGGTAAAATCTAACATTATAATAAATATAAAGCCAAGTATGAATGTTACAAAACAACTTTTGAAAACAAATTGTTATAAACTATGTTCTTTCATTTTATGCTTAATAAAAAAAAAATAGTAATAAAGCTGCAAAGTGGAAGGAATGATTTTTTTTTTTTAACTTTTTCACATAGGCCTATTTATTCTCCATAACTACATGCATGTGTATCGCTTTAAGAGTGGACAGATGTCACATGAATGACGATGATGTTTTGAGTTGTGACCGGTTAAACATTCACTGTGTGACAGTTTTTCCTACAAAAAAACAATGCATTAACAATGCATTGCTTACGATTGTAAGTCGCCCTGGATAAGGGCGTCTGCTAAGAAATAAATAATAATACCCTTAAGTTTCCCCAAAGTAAAAACATAAAGTGAAAGTACCGGAAAGCATTGGCAAGCCCTTGAAACAAATTATACCAATGCTATTTGTCTAGGTCACAGGGAGAAAAATGATGCCAAAGGTTGTCTGAATGGGCAAATGTGACCACGTGGGCAGTTAGTGTACACAGTGGTTCATTTGCCTGCACACAACACCTGGAAACCTTTCCACCAGTACACATGGTTTATGATTCATTAAATACAAAAACAGGAAATGCTACCTCAGAATGGGTACTTGCGCAGTAAATATTTCTCATTGTTCACGTAGGTCCCTTTCACACTGGGTATGCTTGTGAATGTACAGGGTAGAGTACACAGTGTCCAAGTGTACTCGGCTCTTTCCATTGGAAACGTACTCAGATCATCTCTCTTTCACACTGGATGTGTACCGAGTACACTTTTGTCTTTTCAAGTGTCCTGAAAACATTTCTCTTTCACACTACACATCAGCAAAAGTGCTGAGAACACAAAGCACACATGACCTCCTTGAAGGGCATGCTGGGAAGTTAATGTGTTTACAGCCATGGGCTCCATCATCTCCAAGACTGGAATAGTCTGGGAGGTTAGAAAAGCAAGTAATGTAAACTGTATTGCCAGAGATGAAATACCAGCAGTTAGCCTTCTACGTTACAAACTTAAAAACTTAGTGCCATCACTAAATAACAACAGAATTGAATTGAGCCACAGGGGCATAAGAGAATCAATTTTATTACCCAAACATTGAAAACAGATTTTCACTGTTCCCTTTACTCAATTGTCTCAAATCATTTTTTTCACCCGTCATGAAGGCCACAAATGCTTCAGATTTACTCTAGGAAACAGCTGAGATCTGCAAGCTAGACAGCATTCCAAGTTTATAACCCATAATAAACTATGAAATTCTCTAATTG
The DNA here is from genome assembly GCF_902713425.1 of Acipenser ruthenus. Classification (NCBI taxonomy): domain Eukaryota; kingdom Metazoa; phylum Chordata; class Actinopteri; order Acipenseriformes; family Acipenseridae; genus Acipenser; species Acipenser ruthenus. The sequence goes on from NC_081218.1 coordinate 544,465, forward strand.
TAAATTTAGAAACGCAAAAAGAGAAACTTCCACTATGCATCATTCTCAACGTCTTCAATGTTTAAATGAGCTGTAGTTCACATTCTTGTATCCCTGCGACACGAGTAATGGGTAACATGGTCTCTGCCACCTCTCCTAATGTATTAAACATTAACTTTGTTTGTGTGTCAATGGGTCCACTGTTGCTAGGCACAGTCAAGCAGGCAGGAGAGGGGAAAGTAAAACGTTGGGTTCCCAGGAGCCACATGTGGCCCCTGGGCTGTCATTTTTAGGACCCTTTTCACCTTTCCCATGATGTTTACAATCCCATCATCCTCCTGCTCATTAGTAAATCTATCTCAGTTACATATATGAGCAGGAGGATGATGGGAAATGTAGTTCTGAGAGGTCCATGCGGGTCCATAGGAAGCCATCTTAAGGCAGGGAATGCAATTTAAAAGTTTAAAAAACTGGTCAAAATGTAAAAAAAATAAATAATAATAATTAAAACAATCCTCAAACCTTACATAAACAGTTGTAGCAACACATGTAACACAATAAAATAAAAAGGTCCTTATGCACCCTTTATATTGTAACCTCCCTCTGCTGCACGTAGGAGATTCAGTTGTGCCAGGTGGAATTCCGATGCACTAGGGGTGAATCACTTTTGAATTGGGGTTCACCTGAAAACGAAATCTGAAAAGAAAAAACCTACCTACCTGATTTTATGGTGCCAATTGTGCTCTGAGACAAACGTTTTATCCAGCCTTTTAATTTTCACACGAATTCTGTTTCTTCCACGGCCAGTTTGAGACAGGATAGCGTTGGTTTTAAGAATAAGATTGACTGTACTACATCAACTCATTTAGTGTGCAATATACCTTTTACAATGGCACCAGTTCTTCTTACCTTGGTCCTGCCGTTGATCACGCATCCCCCAAGCCTGCCATTCATAGCGCTGTACATGACCACCTCATCAATGCGCCCCATCAGCAAGCGGATATTCTCGCAGCCTGACTCTCTCCCCTCCACCCACACGATCTGGTCACCCCTGATATTTCGGGAGGGGATAGTCCGCTGGCTCACTAACTGTCCATTCTGGAATTTGCCACTCTGGTTTAAGGCTTCGACCTCCTGGAGTACTTGGCTGCCCAGCTCATCTCCCAGAAACCCGTCTTTGATGCATATACCGTAACACTTCATGCAGGGGACGATGTAGTCCAGGGCAGTGCGTTCTGGGGAGGCCCGGACCATGGCATCGGATGATGGCAAACGCCGGGCTGCAGATGCCTGCCCCTCTTTAATTGTATTAACATTGTTTTTATTGACATGGTTTTGGCTGTTCGGCACTACGTCCTTGTTCTCCAAGCTTGGCTCACCATCTCCGCTTTCCACACGTCTTCTTTTCCCGTCGGGGCAAGCAGGGTCCCCAGACCCGTTCACTGTCAGGCAATAATTTGCATCCCCATTACCCAGTGGCCGACTCCGTTTTAGCAGCCAGTCATTTTTGTCTCTTTCTAATAATGCAACTCCATGGGGGGGCTTGTTATACGTTGACGCCGTCCCGTTTAATAACAGTGGGACCCCAGCTTCCAGCCGCGGCTTTAAAACTGGGATCTCAGAAACAGGCTCTTGGGATCCGGTACTAGAAAACAGCTCTGCGGAACACGAGGGGGGTTGTCTGGTTCTGACAGGCGAGCTGACACAGCCTTCAACCCCCATGGCAGCACCAGCATCAAGGTAGCAGAGCTGCGGCTGGCTGAGCTGTGTCTCCCCAGAGTTGAGCCATCTTGGCTGGTGTGTCTTCCTTTGGAATGAACGCTCGGGCTCTGCAGGTGTGCAGCTATTCAGAAGGTCCCTCTGCTCCAAATTTTCCATTTCAGCATGTTCATCTCGACTAGTAGTCGTAGTGGTATCGCACATAGCTCACATCCCTCGCCCATTTTGCAAGTCACTGCAGTTTGGAATGCTGTGAGCAGTGCAATTGCCTCACGCTGCAGACATCAGTCGTGAAGATGAGGCGGACACAAAGACAGCTTGGGAGGGACAGTTTCATTCTATACCCTAACTTGCTGCATAATTTCCTTTTCTCATTTTTAGAGGATCATCTGAAAAAAAATTGTGAGAAAAAAGGGTTATACATATAAGATGTGTGTTTTATCACTGTTTATTATTATTATTATTATTATTATTATTATTATTATTATTATTATTATTATTATTATTATTTACAAGAATGCCAGGAATTTGGTATACAAAATTGTGTCAATTTAAAAAAAATAAAATAATTAAAACCTAACCTTAAAGTTCTGACTAGTAGTATTTTTAGATGCACGTAATAAAACGAATGCCTACTAACATTACAGTAGGCCTATAGTGTTTATTTCTGTTTTACCACAACGATTGAAAATATAAATGTGTAATTACTAGCAGCTACTAACTAGAACAAAACACATTCTTAATACCAATGTCCCTTTCTCTAAAGGTTCAAAATAGATTTGCGTCTTTTACTCCAAACTTTGTTAGATTTTTTGTTAAGGTTCTTCATGGTAGATGAATTTGCATTGTTATTATTATTATTATTTATTTCTTAGCAGACGCCCTTATCCAGGGCGACTTACAATCGTAAGCAAATACATTTCAAGTGTTACAATGTTAAGTAACCCTAAGGCTTCTTGCCGGTAGATTTTTCTAATGGTTCATACTTAACGTATATTTAATAATGAAAGGCATTTTCTAACACTGTTGCATGTTTAAAATAATGAAACTTCATGCATACGACTAGTTGCGAAATGTTGAAAAAAAATATTTTCAATCCCCAATTTAACCCTTAAAAAAAACTAAAAAATTGTAATTACAGTTAACGAAAGTCCAGGAAATACATCAAATATATTTGGTTACGATAATCCTAAATTGTAAAATGACACACAATGTCTTTTTTTTTTTTAAATAAGAAAAAATGAACTCTACCTTCAGTAGTGTAGCTAGTCGGCAGTCTCACTTTCTTCTGAATAATCTTCCGTCTTCTCCAATATCCGGACAAGTCTTTAAACAATACTTCTCTCAACACATTAACTAACTTGCCGTTATGAATTGTATTTACAGTGAAATGTAAATAAAGTATGTATTTATACAAAAATAAAGAAAAATAGTGTAAAGACTTTATTTGTACTTTTTTTTTTTTTTAAAGCTGCAGGTGTATTTCGTATTTACAAGTCAGTGTTCTTATTTTCCACAAATGACAAACAATTTTTAAATATTACTGCAGATAAAGTTAGGCTATTTAGAACCTACACTTAGCCAATGTAACGGTACGTCAATATTCCGAAACAAATCCGTTATTTATTTATTTATTAAATCATACAGTTCTATACAAAAACAAACAAAAAAAATCTGCAGTCAACCATTAGCTTACAACTTAACAGAAATAGCTCAAATCGTTATATATATATATATTTAAAATTTATTCAGTTTGTGTAAGTTTCGTTTGAATTGTCCGTTTTTTTATTTTTTTATTTTCAGCGTTAAGCAACATACCCCTTATTTTATAATTTTATAGAAACTGGCTACACATGTTTATACACGGGACCTTTTTGTCTGTGCATGTTGCCCGCTTCGGTTTTGTAAATTGTAATCATATTAAAATGAAACTCGCCAGCCCTGCGTTTCTGCTTTCTCTGTCACCTCGCCACAGCCCTTGACTGCTATGTTGTATCCGTCTCTCGCTTCAGCGCTCTCCATGAGCGCCTCTGTCAGTTACACGTGCGCAGACACCGCATCACGTGATCCCAAGAATGCAAACAGAAAATAAAACGTCAACGGTGTCTGCAGTTTCACCCGGACCCCATAGAGGGCGTGAGTCTACTCTCATTACTACAATTTAAAGTCGTTTTTTTCTTGTTCCCTGCTGTAAACTTTTTTTTCCTGTGACATATTACTAATATAACAAATAGAACACCCTGCCTTTGCCTGCAAAGCATGACAGACAAACATGTTCTTTCAGGAACTCCTGGCGTGTGTCATTTGCAAAACTTGTTGCGCGGTCCAATGGCGTGTGTCCAGGCTCTTCATATAATGCGTACCTACATTGGTGCTACCAGCACACTGTGCCCTTCCCTCCGCATAGTGCGAGCAGCCTGCCCAGATCAGATTGGAGGACCCAAATTAAAGTGATTATAGCAAACGTGTATACAGACCCCAATGACTGGTGTTACCATGTGACTTCACGAACAGAATACCAACATTTGGAAACTGTTCGGCGGGACGCTCGTTTCCAGGACGGGGGTGGGGTCATATGCATCATACACATGGCAGTACAAGACACTGAACCTTCGCTGGCCCCTGCTGTACCCTGATTTCTCAACACTAAATACAGCTTCATTTAAAATCTATTTCCGTTTAAGCATGTATGGTTCACGGATCAGTAACTACTAGTTTCCTGTGTGTAAAAGGTTATGCCAGGTGGACCGGCTGGGTCTTTGTCACACATGCAACGCCGGTTTAAGCTACGTATATCACGTGGTAATATCTGTCACGTGGTCAAATCTGTCACATGGTACTCTCTTGACTGGTATGGAGTCAGTGCTTTGACAGTCACTGGAATTAGCATCACTGTTACTCTCAGGCTGTACGTCTGGAATTACAGCTAACAGCATGTAAAGCATAGTATAGAATACGCAATTGCAAAGTCTGATGAAGCGTGGATAGGTTGTATTTAAGACCTAGATATCACTAGGCAAGCAAATAGGGTGTTAGCATCATGCTAAAGTGTATTGAAATTATTGATTTACAGTAGGTGGAATAGTTACTTGTGTTTTAAAGATGTATGCAGATGGACACCCCCATGTATCACCCCCCCCCCCCCAATCTAATGCTCCCAATAATGGAGCTAAATCGTTTTAATACCGAGTTTTATCACAATTGCGTGAAATGATCTGACAATCCTGCACTCAAATCACACTCCAGAGCTCAAATCCCTCGCACAAAAGTCTCGGGGCAGTAAATCACAGTAAGAATATAGCATTTGCACCTACCTACTCTAATGTGATTTGGTATCATTTTTACACCTTTGTGTTAAGAATATGAGGAAATGCACGAACGAGAAGAGGCTATTCGACCCATCAGTGCTCGCCCGGTTCCTAGTACTTGATCCAAAACTTTGTCAAGTCGGGTCTTAAAGGAGCCCAGTGATTCAGCATCAACAACATGACCAGGTAACCCAGTCCATAGCCTAACCACTGTGTAGAGAAGTGCTTCCTACCCTCTGTATTGTAACACCCTTTTATTTCGCACACAAAGGCACACAGGCAGTGTATTAGCTGGCGCACTGTTATTTTTAGCACTGCAGTGTAAACATGGTGTTCTGGGGCTCTCCAGCGTATCTGCTTTCTCCATCCTGTCTGATGTGTCTTTTGCGTGAGGAGAGGCGAGGAGGTCACGAGGGGTCGTCCGGTTTCCACACAGCCAGGAAGTAGCTCCTTAACCCTTTACCTTCCATGCCTCAGTCTTATCGGCAGCAAGTACCAGCACAGTTGATCAAACTTGGGCCTATGTCAACGGCACAGCACACCAGGTACCTGGCACAGCAATCGAGACAGATCAGATACTGTGGCTGTAACAAGTTAAGGCAAGAACGCATTTCATTTACAGCTGCAAAGATACGGTGTACATTTAAAATTGATCTTACAAAGCCCCAATGAGAATCTGTCTTTTAAAGCTGTAACTTTCTACAATCTCACAATATTAGACTAATGTTCCAGGACAGGCACAACAAAATGACATGTTTTACAGCATTATAAAAACAGTCTTCATATCTTGGTGACATACATTATCCACGTAGGATTCAGTAGAGGGATTGCTTGACTGTACCGTATTTGCTAGATAAAAGACAGTATTAAGAGTATGTTTTTTTTTTCATTTGCCACCATCTATTGGAGAAAGCGTGCTATTACACTATCTTCAAATGTATATTTTATTGAACATTTTAAACTTGTTAAAGGTGAGCATACTAGACAAGCATACGGTAAAGCACAGCAAAAAACATACACACTACAATGTTAGGGTGTAAATTTACAATGGTAAACCTTAAACTTTCAGTGGAGAACATCAAGTATACTTATGTTGCTACTAGGGAGAAGAATGAGTGAAAAAGTGCCCAAGACTTAATAAAGTTCCCATCATATTTCATCCAAAGTTGTTTGACGAAACCAGCTATGAAGACAGGCTAAGGGAACTGAATCAATTTAGCCTAGAACAAAGAAGAATTAGGGGGACTTCACCGAGGTTTTTAAAATCTTAAAAAGATGACATAGCTTACCTAGCCATGCTGCTGATGCTGAATCACTGGAATCCTTTAGATATAAATACAGTTTTGAGATCAGCCAGCTACTAAACTGAATGAGCACTGATGGGCCAAATATCCTCCTCTTGTTTGTAAATGTTCATGTTCTGTATGATAATAGGGGAACCACATAAGAGGCTGCGACATCATATATTTTAAATTTAAAAGTGCAGTGTTGACAACTCCCATGAGTGGCTCAGTGTTTTTATCCACTAGAGGGCAGTTGAACACTGCAAAATAAAAAAAAAACAGTGAGGGCTGTAGTGCCATTACAGCCTATATCGGTATTGTAAAAAGGAACAGAAGGGTGGTCACTCCAAACAAGAGCCGACCAGAGGCATGGAGACTGAACTAATCCCTTACCCCCTAAGAGAAAGGGTGCTCCCTCCAGTCCAGGGCAGGCTTGAGACATGGAGACTGAACTACTCCCTCACCCCCTAAGAGAAAGGGTGCTCCCTCCAGTCCAGAGCAGGCTTGAGGTGAGAGGTCAGGTAGCTGAGGGACAATGCTACACTTCAAATTAAAGATATTTACTTTTTAAAATAGGACATGAATGTGCTGCTTTAAATATCTTCTCCTCCTCCTCCTTCTACTACTACTAATGGTTAAACGCAGTTTCTTGGGGAACAGGTTTATCTGTTGATGTGGGTAGCGGAATTAAAAAGCGCTTTTAAAAAAGGTCATGCTGTAGAAATGATTTATGCAGGTTGTCATGGCAACAGGCCTCTGATATTTTATTATCGCTGTGTACAGAATATGGATAAGAGCCCCCCTCACATCCTTCAGCAACAAGCTATGGACAAGCTTAATCTCTCCCAGTGGAATTCAATTGAATAATGTCTAGTTCCCGATCTCTAGCCTTTAGTAAAGGTCTAATACTTAATAGTATTTTAAATGCCATCCTGTTGCCTGATTTGCAAGACAACCGTTTTCACTGTGTAGAGAGGCGCTGTTAAGAGATTGTAAGGGCCTCTCTTCTTTACCAGCACAGAGGGAGGCTGCTTAGAGAGTATAAGATCCTCTTTTTCTCTGCTCCACCAGTAAAGCTCATGAAATATTCTGTTCATATAACAAGTACAATCTATGGAAAAGAACATATGTTCAAACCAAAATTAAGCGGCTGAATTCAACTGAAAAATACTGCAAGTGCAAATAGAAATAAATCTATCGCAATGCAGAATTCTTACTCAAACCTCTTACATGTCTCAGTGGGGTAAAATCAGAATTGAATGCAGCCCGATATTTCTGTATTTCGGGTGCATAGGAAAAGCTTTGTCATTCTTCACCGGTACTGTTTGATCGCTGCTGTTCAGTCTGATGAATTCTTCATTGTTCAAAGAATAGAAGCATCTTGTTTGTAACGGGGTCCTTGGAGATGGCAGAGTAGCACACAAGCAGAGTCAATAACAGCGAGGGTCCATTGTTACTGTGTACCTGCAAAACGTACCTTCTTTGTGTCAGCTTCTTTTAAAGCTCTGCAGGTCTGAGGCTGGGATGAGTCAATCATAAAACCCACACACATGCATTTCTGCAGGGGGCAATATGAGTGAAGGGTAGGGTACAGGGGGTGTTCTCAGGGGCTCTCCTGATTTAAACAGAGTCTGCCGCTAAGCCCCCTTATCAAAAACGTAGCTTTCACTGCCTGTGAAAGAGATGGGATGGGGGGAGGGACATGCGCATCTTACAGGGGAAGAGAAAGGGAGAGATACCAAAGAGAAGAGGGGGGCAAAAGGTTGAAGAGCAGCGACAAAATAGAGTAAAATAATTACTGGGAACAGAGATGGAGTGAAAGGTGGAGAGAGACAGAGCAGTAAGGAAAAACAGCAGCCACTGCATGTTGTCACAGCAACAGAGTCATTGTTGTCATTGCCGTGGTAACAGATGGCTCTGGTTGATACCAGCTGGTTCTAAAGCTGTGAGTGCCAGTGGCTGCACTGGGTAGCGCCAAAGAGAGATTTTAATAATAGAGCCCAGATAGAGCCCTTGCTGAGTGATGCTGCTGTCCACAATCAACGATAAACTAAACTCACACAGTTTGCCACTACAAGGAGTGTATCTACAGCTATGGGCAAAAGTTTTGCATCACCCTATATACAAAATGAACAAATGGTGCTTCATAAAGCCAAATGAAACCTGCTGAATAATGTTACCATTAACATACATACATACCATACAATGTGTTTCTTTCAAAACTGCACATTTGAGACCTTTATTAATGAATGGCGTGTACAGCAGGTAGGATTTATGGAATTATTTTCATAGACCAGTGCAGTGGCCTGTATAAAAGTTTCAATTTTGCAATTTTCCCATGTTATATTATGCATTAATGTGACCTAGATTATATTATCAAGCCAATATCGTTTACAAGCTATTCCATTAAGATTGTAATCCATTATAATTGGCCTCCCTGTTGTTATCCCATCGAAGGGATACAGATTGCTCTTACTGGGCATGTGAATGTAAACATGAAAAGCTCCTTGATTATCTATCTATTATTATTATTATTATTTATTTCTTAGCAGACGCCCTTAGCCAGGGCGATCTACAATTGTTACAAGATATCACATTATTTTTACATACAATTACATTATTTTTTACACATTATTTTTACATACAATTATGACATGTTAAACGGCTCACTAGCTCTTTGTGTTTAACTTTAAGTTTTTACAGCAAGGGTATTATCAAATACCCTTTAATACTATAACTATATATTATACTATATACTATAATACTAGGGCAGCAGTGTGGAGTAGTGGTTAGGGCTCTGGACTCTTGACCGGAGGGTTGTGGGTTCAATCCCAGGTGGGGGACACTGCTGCTGTACCCTTGAGCAAGGTACTTTACCTAGATTGCTCCAGTAATAACCCAACTGTATAAATGGGTAATTGTATATAAAAATAATGTGATATCTGTAAAATGTGAAATAATGTATAATGTGATATGTTGTAACAATTGTAAGTCGCCCTGGATAAGGGCGTCTGCTAAGAAATAAATAATAATAATAATAATAATAATAATAATAATAATAATAACAAATGCATAACGCAGTTCGTGGTGAGTGGTTTTTACAGAACTGTAAACCCACAAGATATATACAACATGACAGACCAGACACAGCAAAAAACAATAATCCTTCTATTTGGCCGTTTTTTTTTTTTTGTTTGTTTTCGACCAAAAACCTCCTTATATACCCGAGTAATTCTACCAAACGTGCCATTTCAATTGTAAATTAAACCACATGGAAACACCATGCTTGTAAGTGACAGTGTTGCTTCCTTTCCATCACGTGTCTCTCTAACCGACACCCCCCTTAATACGTCACAGTGCTGATGCAACACAGTGGCTTTTTTGCTCGACAGCTTTGGGGCACAGATTTTAGTTTATCTCCGTCTTAACAGATAGGGTCTGTTGGTTTAGGAAGCGAGTGAAGAGGCTCGTCAGTCAGTCACAGACACCAGCGAGGTCATCCGTAGTACGCGGCGTGGTGCCAGCTTTAACTTATTTAATTGGTTTGTTATTTAAAAACAAAAAAAAGTGCGTGGGGATGGATGAGGGAGCCAGGGGCACATCAAACGGAGAAGCGCACATGGACAAAGCGGCTTCTGGCAATGGCAACAATTCTTCGGTAGTTAACGGCCTCCCCATATGCAAAAAAGAGGCAGCCGGCTCCGCCATGAACCGGGTGAAGAAAATCGTCATGGCTAACTTGCTGGTGATCTTGACCGTCGCCGGGGTCATTATCGGGGTGGTTATCGGACTCGGGGTGAGAAATGTAGAACTGTCAAAAGCCCACATACTGTACTTTGGCTTCCCGGGAGAGCTGTTGATCAGGTTGCTGAAAATGATTATCATTCCTCTGGTGGTGTGCAGTTTGGTGTCCGGTGCCGCCAGTATCGACCCCAAAGCCCTGGGCAAGTTAGGTGGCTGGGCGATGCTGTTTTTCTTAGTCACTACTTTAATTGCATCCGCCATTGGGGTTTGCATGGCTTTCGCTATCCGACCAGGGGTCGGCGCGGGAGCCAGACCGGTTTTATCTGGGATGGAAGATGCGGTACCCCAGTCCAAAGAAGTGGTGGATTCGTTCTTGGACCTCGTGAGGTAAGACCGCATGAATCCTTCCTGAATGTAACGTGAAGGTAGAACACGTGGTACGGGATTGTGTAATAAGAATGGCTGTTAGTGGTCTAGTTTGTATTAAACCTAACTAGAATAATATAAGGCTGTGTTTGCTTTCTAATTATTGCACGTTTAGTGCTTTTATGGCAAACAGGTGCTTTATGAATACAGCCCACTGTCTGTAAGTGTACAAGCAGTCAATGTGCTCGGTGTAGATCGTTAGCTGCCAAATTGCATCACCTTCCGCCTAAAAAAACTTTTTAAAATTAAGATTCAGATATTATGCGTGGGTAATGGCAAAAAGCGATACAGCAACAGTGAAATAGAAAACTATTAGTAGAAACTCATATTTGGTATATGAAAACTACAATATTTCAGAACTAAGTCCTCAAACTTAAATTTGTAAATGGCCTACTTTTAATTAGTCTGTGTAATTTAATTAGGCGAAACGACAGTCTGCAGCTGTGATGTGCCGCGTAAGAGTAAGACTGGTCTTGCTTGGGGTTTCGCCGCGGCGGGTTTTTGAATTCCAGGTGTATTCATATGGTCTGTAATACTTAATTCGGTTATTTCAAACCCCAGGCAGTTTCGGAAACGCAGAGATGTGTGGGAGGGGAGATTTTTTAGTTATTTTTTTTCTTTTCTTTTTCTATTTTTAATTTATTTTTTAAAATTTTTATTCCAAAAATGGCAGTTATCTCTGACTCTGTGTGAGGAACGGGGAAGTAATGACATTACTGTACAGTGACTAACAACATTAACGCATGACATTCCTTATTGATAATTAAAATTTGGTCGAATTTGTAATTTTTAGCAACACAGCACCTCTTTAAATAAATAAATAAATAAATAAATAAACCATCGGTGGTATACACGTAGGCCAACTGTCGCCGTAATTCTGGGAGTAAGACAGGTCCGGTTTTTCAACTCGCCTCTAACCGCAAATTGTTTTGCTAACTAGTTACCAAAAACACACACCTGTCCGCGGCTGCAATTACTTCGTTTCCGGTGAGGGTCGTTTCCATCAATCCAGTATGTTTTCATTTTTCTGTACGTCTGTGTACATTCCTGCAACGGGACTAGAAGGTTATGAATGTCACCTACAAGCTCAGGAAGCAAACCACAAAACAAAGTTTATTTCTCAAGTGATGTATTTGCTGTGCTGATAAACTCCTCATGTTTTACCAGTTGTCTCCTATGAAACCTTTGGCCTCATAACAATTGCCACTTTTGTGTATTAGATTAGAAAACTCTCATCTGCATTCTGTAATGTTCCACACACTGGTGTTCTGAATAAACATATAGTAAAGAATGTCATGGGTTTAAGAGACCTGGGGAAACCGAAATTAAAGCTTATCTGTTGAAGTTTGGAATTGTTTGACATATTTAAGTAAAGCACTTTTTTTTTTTTTTGCTAAATTTTTTATGCAAACTTGGGCTTGTGGGAAAGGCCTTCCCTCTCAAAAGAACAGCTTATCTGATTGTGTTTAGGTGACTGTTAAGACACGTGGCAGGCTAACTGCTCTGTTAGCTACTGTGTGTAATCTTCCCTGTCCAGGAGCTCTGTGTTTGTTTACACACCCCACCGGTTATGGTAATGTAACCCTGCCTATCTTGGCCCTTATCTTCCACGCTGTCTTATGCTTTTCATGTAAAGCAGGCTGGGTCCTTCCAATACTCAATCAAGATGTAGCCCTCTTGGTTTTTTCTCTGTCTAGACCCTAGGGGAAGTTTAGTGTTTTTTATTGTGTTAATCCTACATCAGAATAAATCATTGGTGTGCTGCAGTACTGTCAAACAGGACTTTGTAAATGGCAATGTTTGGTCTTGAGTTCATGAAGGGTCGACTCACTGGGTGGGAGGTGTTGAGAGGGCGTTTATCACTCAAACAGAAGCCAAGGCTTGAACGTGGATGTACTGCAGGTCAGTAGTGAGATCATTTCAGGTGTGATTTTAATTCAGCTTAACAGATTCTAAATCTCGTGAAATGTAAGAGCACCCCGATGGGCTGGGTCGATCTTTTATTTTAGCGTAGAGGGACACGCTTCTCAAAGGAGCTGCCTTCACCAGTCATTTTAGACTCATGGTTAATTCAGACCTAATGTAACTCCTCCCCACTGTCCAACTGAATTGCGTCTCTCTCTCTCTCTCTCTCTGCACAGGAACCTCTTCCCCTCGAACCTGGTCTCTGCTGCATTTCAGTCGGTAAGTTGTTTTGTAGGAATGAAGAACTATCAGGGTGGAAGGTATTTAATGTCCCATGGAAATTTGCATCAGCCTCTTCCAACATAACGACATTCAGTATTCTCCCAGTCTTGCAGTCGCCATTGCTGATGCAGAATGGATTATGGGGTACACTGTTTTATGAGTTGGGGGGGGGGGGGGGGGGGGGTAAAAGGGGTAACAAATGCCCTATCCCAAGTCAGTCTGAAATACAACATTCGAAACACACGGCAGTTATATGCTCTGCACTTAAATTGTAAATTTACAGTTAGGTGCATTTACAAACAAGCACAGTATGTACAATGTATTCCTTTCTCTGTCAAACCTGCTGCCTAACTGTTGAGCTGCTTAATTATAATACATGTTTTCTGCTCTTGTAGTATGCCACAAGCTACAAATTGATACAGAAAAACACCACCGATGAATCTAACTACGAAGTGGAAAAGGTAAGGTCCATTATTTCTAATGCAGAATATAAATCATAAGCATGTCAAACCGCACTGTTTTCACTAATGCTATTTTCTTACTTGCTGGCTTTATAAACATTATGACTGATCTTTTACTGAGAATTTTGTTCATCACTTTTTTTCCTTTGCCGGCAAATGCAACACGCTGGATAAACTGCTGCATCTTGGTACCTTTTGCTGTAGGTCACATGGCCTGATTGCAGCACGGCCATTGGAGTGTGTTTTGAACTACGACACATGAAGTGATTAGGTACCAGGAAGAAACAGCAAGTTCAGTCTTTTAAAATAGCTGCATGTTCCAAATTGAAGACCTTGAGGTACAGAACCATTGGCTGCTAGTTACTTGACCCTCCTTTCCCTAGAGGGATTCCCTGCTTGCCAGCCTCCATGTAGCCGCACTGTCGCTCATCTCTACAGCGTGCATGAGGTGATTCTCGGCTCCAATGCTGTGCTGGTCTCCTCAGCCCTCTCACACACAGTTCTTTGATTTGCGTCTGGGAAAGCAGATGTGAACACATTCCAATTCAAACCACAGTCACGAGATCTTTTTTTTTTCTTTTTTTGCAGATGTAGACATTTGATTTGGTGCCCGCCTCAATTATATCATTAAAATAACTTCACAGAACAAAAAGAATGTTCGAGTAAAACACAATGGGCTCTGTTCAATTAAACGGTGATCTGAATGCCGTGGTCTTCAGACATCATTAAAACCAGCAGCTAACAGGGAGTAACTTAAGCAATTAAAAGGACAAGTTTGGTCCTATTTTAGTATTTAAGCAGTGGTAATATTTAGGGATGGACATTTAATTTGCCTCTCTAACATGTTTCTTGCCTTTACTGGTGCAATTACTTTGTTCTTTATTGAAAACATGCCTTTGCATATTAAAACAGGGCCCAAGTCTCAGCCATCGGGAACTGCTGACTCATGTTCATTACAGTAACTGTTTGATCGAGATGTGGGGGAGGGTGTCTGTGTGATTAATGTGATTCAGGTGCAGTCTGCCCTGCAAGGCATGTGGCCAGACTGCTCTAATCCTCCCCAAGGCGGCTTGCATTATTCTCGGACTATCCCACGGTCCCTGTACACACTTGCCTTCGCTTTGTTACATATCAGTTTTTATTCCTTATATGTGAGTGTGTGTGTGTTTATTTGATTTTCATCTTAACATACGTCAAAAGAATAAGAATTTAATTTCATACCATTTTAAATTGATTTCATTTTTACAGTGTAGTACATGCACATAACTGCACCCGAAACCACGCTGCTCTTGGGACACCCCTCTGGGGTCGCTGCCTGAGTTTTAAAACGAAGGAACATGTTGCTTTTTAAAGCCTTCAGACAACGAAAAAGAAATTCTGCTCAAGACCAGTTGGAAAAACAACAAACACTGAGACAGAAAAACAAAACGATGAACTCCAAAAGGAACCTCGACTGCTGTGCTGTTAAATCTCATATCGGATCAATTGCATTAGCTTTACGCATGCTAGCTTTAACTTTTGGCATGTCTTGTTAAACTCTACAACTATGGCCAAAACCTTTGCATCACCCTATAGCATGAACTAATTTGGCTTCATAAAGTCGAGTGAAACCTGCTGAATAATGTTACCTTAACATATTGAATTACATACTGCTTTGTAGTTTTCCATATACTTAACGACAAATTGAAAAATGTAATTCTTTACTGGCAAATCTTGTATCGGCTGTTTTATCCAATGGAGTTCTGTGGCAGGCAGTTTGTGTTAATGAGCTTTGTTTTGTCTGGCAGGTCCCGTTTGGAAAGGAAGTGGATGGGATGAATATTCTGGGTCTGGTCGTGTTCGCCATAGTGTTCGGCATCGCTCTGAGGAAGCTGGGGGAAGAGGGGGAGATTCTCATCAAGTTCTTCAACTCCTTTAACGAGGCCACCATGGTCCTCGTCTCCTGGATCATGTGGTGGGTGCAAGGATTCACAGCCTGCTAATGCAAACTTACTAATAAAAAAAATGTATTTAATATATAACAATAACAGATGGAAAAACAAGCTTATTGCAAGAGAAATGTGGCTTGCAATGTGAAGTAACCCCCTGTGCTGTGCTGCAGGTACGCCCCATTGGGTATCATGTTTCTCGTGGCTGGGAAGATCGTGGAGATGGAGGACGTGGGCATGCTTTTCGCTAGTCTGGGGAAGTACATCTGCTGCTGCGTCGTGGGCCACGTCATCCACGGGCTGCTCGTGCTGCCCCTCATCTACTTCATCTTCACCCGCAAGAACCCCTACAGCTTCCTGTGGGGCATCTTCACTGCGCTGGCCACTGCGTTCGGGACGTCCTCCAGGTAACACAGCACGTGGGCTGCACTTCAGGCTTAAAGCAGGACTGCTGTCCCATGGGTTGAACAGACTGTGAACAACGATGCTTGAATTGAGCTGCAGAGGCTTTATTGTTCCATGGAGATCACTAACAGTTTTTCTATATCGACCTTTGTCGTGAATTATTATTTTTTTGTTAATGACAGTTCTTTGATTTGGGGTTTATGCATTATAAAATAGATATAGATAGAAAACTTAATGTGGCACAATTATGTACGCAATGACTGAAGGGGATATAGAATAAACTACAGTCTTGTCTGTTTTACTAAACTCTTCCCTGTGAAGGGATACCTTGGGGATATATATGTAGAACCGCTAAACCAATTGTCATGAAACTTTGGTATTAGTTCAGCCATCAGTCTGTATGTCGCACTTATATTTGTGTATTGAACCTGGAGAATTGCATATCAAATTCTGATTTAAAAACTTGAATCCAGGCTCTTATTCTGTGCATGTTCTTGAGATATATATAATGTCACTTTCATCAACTTTTTCATTACACTGATAGATCTCATTTTGATTTCACAGCCGTGGCAGGAGATGTTATGTTACTGACATCCTTGTTTTAATGAACTGTCTTCCCTGCATTGCACCTGCCCCCTTAGTCATGACCCTCTCTCTGCCTCTCTGTCCTGGGCAGCTCAGCCACCCTGCCCCTGATGATGAAGTGTGTGGAGGAGAAGAATGGCGTCTCGAAGCACATCAGCCGCTTCATCTTGCCCATCGGAGCCACGGTCAACATGGACGGGGCCGCGCTCTTCCAGTGCGTGGCCGCCGTGTTCATCGCTCAGCTCAATGACTACTCGCTCAACTTCATCCAGGTCATCACCATCCTGTGAGTACACAGCCTGCCAGGGTCTTCCTAATGCGAGAGGCTTGCTTGTAACTGGGTGTTTATCTCTAATTGTAATGGCTTATCTTTATTAACTCATTGATTTACTAGTTTGCTTGTTATGGGAATGGATACAAGTTCTGCCAGTCCTTTTGTCTGCTTTGTACCCCGATGAAGGCAATGCAAAGCCGAAAAGCATTTTTTTTAAATGTTTTTTTTTTTTTTTTTAGCCAGTAAAGTATTTTCTGATACGAGAAATTTGATAATGTTTCATAGGTACCTTCAATCAAGTGCATTTTTTTTAAAAATCATTAACTGTAAAAGACCTTGACAATATTAAACCTCTTCAATTGAACAAACAATGAGGTCAATTAAGTTAATTGAGATATTAAGTTGGAATGAAGACCCTGTGGCGATTGGAGTTTGACCCCTCTGCTCTAGAGTTATACGATTGGAGAATTGGTGACCGTGTCCATAGATGTCCGTCTCACCTGTGCTGTTTTTCTCTTGGCAGGGTGACTGCCACCGCGTCCAGTGTAGGTGCTGCAGGAATTCCAGCAGGGGGCGTGCTCACGCTCGCCATCATCCTGGAGGCTGTGGGCCTGCCCACTAACGACATCTCCCTCATCCTGGCTGTTGATTGGCTTGTGTAAGTGTGGGCGGTACTGTGGGAGGGGCCAAAAGCCACATTGGTATATAAATATCGACTGATGGGTTCACCTTTACAGAGGTCAATAGGGTTTTGATTATTGACTGCTATGTGATGTCAGAGGACAGTAGTTCCTTGACTATTGACTGCTAAAGTGACTATTGGACAGTCTGGGGGCAATAGCACCTAGTTTCAATCTAAGCATTCAATAAAGTTTTCTGTACTAATAATATACTATAGTATAGGATGTGGCCCCTTTTTACTTTCCTGTGTCGCACTCCCTCATGTGGTACACTACATTACTTTCCTGTGTCGCACTCCCTCATGTGGTACACTACATTACTTTCCTGTGTCGCACTCCCTCATGTGGTACACTACATTACTTTCCTGTGTCGCACTCCCTCATGTGGTACACTACATTACTTTCCTGTGTCGCACTCCCTCATGTGGTACACTACATTACTTTCCTGTGTCGCACTCCCTCATGTGGTACACTACATTACTTTCCTGTGTCGCACTCCCTCATGTGGTACACTACATTACTTTCCTGTGTCGCACTCCCTCATGTGGTACACTACATTACTTTCCTGTGTCGCACTCCCTCATGTGGTACACTACATTACTTTCCTGTGTCGCACTCCCTCATGTGGTACACTACATTACTTTCCTGTGTCGCACTCCCTCATGTGGTACACTACATTACTTTCCTGTGTCGCACTCCCTCATGTGGTACACTACATTACTTTCCTGTGTCGCACTCCCTCATGTGGTACACTACATTACTTTCCTGTGTCGCACTCCCTCATGTGGTACACTACATTACTTTCCTGTGTCGCACTCCCTCATGTGGTACACTACATTACTTTCCTGTGTCGCACTCCCTCATGTGGTACACTACATTGATGCAAAGGCCACAGCTCACAGGAAGAAGGAAGTGAAAGCTCTCGAATGTGTATATTGTTAAATCTGCACATCTCCAGTAAAAGGTTAAAAAAATTCGGGTACAAAAATAATGGGACCAGTTATAATGTTACTAGTGCGAGTACTTAAGAAAATTGATTTCAATAGCTTTATTATTCTAAAGGAGTGCTAATCAAGGTACATTTCCTTACTACTTGTTAGCATCATTCACTGCATCATACACTTTTCAAATCAAACTTTCTGCTAGCTAATCACTGCCTGTTCTGTAGCTCCAAGTTAAAAATGTACATAGCAGTTCAGTTTTCCATATGTATAAAACAATCAAATGATCTGAAACAGAATTAAAGTGTGACCAGTGTTACTGTTGCTCGTGCTGATAAGGTGTTACTGTAGAGCTGTGTTTGCATGATCCTGTGCTAGTCTGGTTACATCATCCTGTCTGTCATTCTTTTAGGGATCGTACCTGCACGGTTATCAATGTAGAGGGCGACGCCTATGGGGCGGGGCTTCTGCAGAACTTCGTGGACCGGAACGCAGACAAGAGAGAGGGGGCGGAGCTGACCGAAGTGAGGCTGGAGGAAGTCCTGCCCACGAAGCCGACCCCACTCAAAGAGGAAGAGGCCACCCCCCTAATCAAGGAAGACACAAAAGTCACTTTGGAAGGAACAGAGTCAGAACGATGTGATCAAGAGTCTGTGATGTAACTGCTAAAGGCTTTTACACCCAGAGGAATGAGTGGATCGCATTCGAAGAGAAAAAATAAACAAGACACTCGAACTTTAGCTATACGTACCAAGTCAAATATTTAAAAGGGTAAAGTGCTTGGAAAAACAATTTTGGCTTTTTAAAAAAAATGTTATCCTATTTTTATTACATTAAAAAAAAAAAAATTATCCAAGCTGCCCTTAAATGAATCCATGTCAAGTTTTAGTTTAATATGAAAAGTTCTGCTTGTTTGACGCACTCCTGATACAGCCATTGTGTCCTTCTACAGTACATCGGCATCCGTTCATTGAAAACAAAAGCAAAAACGCATAGCATTGGGACCAGAAAACCTAGTGCTGTCAACGTTGGAGCCGAAAGACCAGTGGGACTGTTTTAAAGGGATTCTGCAGCCAAATAGTTGCGGGTTTGAATCCCAGTAATGTCAAACTGCAAAACTGGAATAGTGTTCCATTTCCCAGTTCTTCTGTTCTGGTATTTTTTTAATAGTCAAAACAGTGGCAGATCTGAATACAAGTGCTGTGGTGGAATTTTTTATAGACCCAACATTAAAGTGTACAATACAGAGGCAGTGATGCGAGGTATATGCAGTACATTTTTATGGTGGCGTTAAGATCCGCCGCTATTTAGATTATTAAAATAAAACCTGCGAATAAATTGATTCATTGTGGGTGTGCCATTTCAATCTATTTTTATACTTGTGTAAATAGTGTAACACTTTTTTTTTTTTTTTTAGCGTGTGTGGGGGGGCAGGGTGCATTGCTTTAACATTCTCTCCAAATGCAGTAGTTTTAAAGTGTTGTGTACTATTGTAATGTAGTTTTTATAACTGTAAACTGTGCAGTCTGTTACAGAAGACTTTCTGTAAGGTTTCTACTCCAAATGAAATACTTCTGTGTGAAATAGGATCTTTCTTAGCCCCCTGGAAAGTATTTCTGGACCTGTGTAATTACAGACTGTTGTTTTCTATCATTCTGAGTGGTGTCGAGGCTTGCTTGTTCCATGCAAACCACATGAAAACCATTGCTGGCAATTTAAAAAAGAAAATAGAGGAGTAGGTGGTGCTGGCAGAAAGCTGAGAAGTTGCATGGTTTGAATGGAATGAGGCTGGCTGTTCAGACAAGCTCAAATGAGGATCAAAGCCAGGTAAAGGTGGATTTAAAGAATGTGGGAGAAATAAACCCTAGAACCACTGAAATGCAATTCAAATGACATTGAAAGCTGCCTTGTATTTAGACAGGGGTCCCCCCTTTCTGTGTTTCATCTACGTATGTGCTTTCTTCCTTCAGTGGGGTGACCTAAGGTTTCTTGACAAGGGTGCACGTGACAATACTGAAGGAAGGAAGCAGGTGGCATGTGCTGTAACAAGTCTCCACTAACAGTTTGTGTACTCTGTTGTCACCCCTCCCTGCCCCAGTGTTGGAGCAACAATTGATATCTCGGTTCTTTTTAGATTTGTTTGTTTTAAGAATCAAACTGACCAATAATTTTCTGACAGTCACCTAAAGCTAAAAAGGATCAGATGATACTGAGATGTACTGTTCTTAACTCTGTTTTTTGAGGGAGGGAGGGAGGCGTAAGAGCTAGGTGATATAGATGGTCTTATGTAAAAAACAATAATAAAATACCATGATTAAGACAATTGTGATGTTATAATTGAACTAAGTATTGATCACTGCAAATTTTCTTGTCTAACCCTACTTTGATTGATTTTATTTTGTAATAAGAAATATATCCTTTTAAGATTTATTTTAGGAATTCAGACTTCAGGGGGCGCTGTTGTGCCACGAAGGTCTCTGCTTGGCAAAGTTAACTGCCACGGAAGCACATTTTCTAACAAATGTTGTACCCTCTACGAATTTACTGCTGCGTATTTGAAATTGATGAAGACAAATTGTGTGCCTTATTTTAAAAGTGGGTGGGGGGGAGGAGAACTTCAGTGTTGCCAGTAGTGTTTGCCAGACCCAGAATTAGGTAATGCAGTGAGCCGGGTTCATTTACAAGTGAAGACCGTTTTAACCACAGTTTGGTGGCCTTTTAATGTTCACGCTTGTAGACCTTGGATATCCACAGCTCAACTGCCATTGGGGTTTTTTTTTGCCCAAGAGAAAGCATGATCCCTCTAGTTCAGGGTAAGCTTTAGGAACAGAGACTGAACTTTCCTTTTAGAAAGGGCGCCCCCTACAGTTCAGAGCATATGTTGCTATTTCATCACCAAATAAAATAAAGTAAAGCACAAACATTTGCAGTGTACTAAGCCCAAAGATATGATTTGCATTTTCGTAAAAAGCAAAAAAACTACACCAAACAAGCAAGAGAAAAAAGAAGTGCCGATTTAACTCCTAGAAGCTGGCAGTTTAGGTTACCAGAAAAGTTCAAACTGCATTTCATGAACCCTCAATCTGAACAAAGTAATCTTTTTAAATGTTTTTTTTTTAAAGGCGTTTGCGGTCCTGTTGCCCCAACATTGAGTTTTAATCACGTTCCCTGTTATCTGGGTTTCAGCTGTATGTACGCCTGATTATAATATCGTATCATAAGGTGCTCATTGTTTATTTTTAGTTCTGCATTCTATTTTTTAGGAACGTTGGCACCCCTTGCTCTATGCTGTAATTTTATTATGACAAAATTAATTAAAATGGATTATTATTATTATTTTCTTAGCAGACGCCCTTATCCAGGGCGACTTACAATTGTTACAAGATATCACATGATTTTTTACATACAGTTACCCATTTATACAGCTGGGTTTTTACTGGAGCAATCTAAGTAAAGTACCTTGCTCGAGGGTACAGCAGCAGTGTCCCCCACCTGGGATTGAACCCACGACCCTCCGGTCAAGAGTCCAGAGCCCTAACCACTACTCCACACTGCCTCCCCCGGATTGCATTCTAGTAATGGCAACTAAGGTATCTTCTGCCCTGCATTTCATTGATCAATCAGTAATTGCATGATTTTTTTTTTTTTAACTTGAAATTAATATTGTAACGATACTGCAAGCAAACAGATCTACTAGTATTTTATAATGCGTAGACGATCAACTCAGTATTGAGGACACAGAACCACTCGAAATGACTGTAAACTAAAATATTAAGGGAATGTAAAGAAGCTGCTGTCATGACACGTGATATCCTTAATTGAATTGATAATTTGCTTAATTAGACCTTTTGTTTTGAGCTCCTAAAATGTTGCAGATTTCAAATCGATTGCGATGCTGTGGTAGCCTATCCAGCTTTCTATAAAACAAGTTTCGGGTTTGTCAGGATTAGCAATGGCCAATAAAATACACTGCGGGCAGAAAGAAATGGGGAATTGATAGCAAACACCAGTTTACAAATTCAAGATTCAAGGCAGTTCGCTGTGCTTTGAAGGCTCAGTTACGTGCAGACGTGTTTCATAAGGTTTTGCTGCCATCTGCTGTTAAAAAGAAGGTACGGCAGATGCATGCTTATCCATTGCGGGTTTTTTTTTTT
Organism: Acipenser ruthenus; assembly: GCF_902713425.1. Lineage (NCBI taxonomy): Eukaryota > Metazoa > Chordata > Actinopteri > Acipenseriformes > Acipenseridae > Acipenser > Acipenser ruthenus. The sequence goes on from NC_081218.1 coordinate 566,539, forward strand.
TTTTCAAGTTTAGGATTATCGACCCTGGTGTTCTACAGTACAGTTAGCTACCCAGTAACACAGTGTTCCTTAGGACCTTCGTGTTTTGTGGCCTTTATATTTACATGGAATGTTGGCCCAACACCTGGAGATATTATTTGATCATTTTTATTGTAAAGCGTGCTGGGATGCTCTGCATGAAGAACGCTATGTAAAAGTAAATTGCACTGTATACAAATAGCAGATTCCAATGAAAAATGTGTCTGTCTTCATGCTTTATTAGTAGTTATTTTAATCTATGTATTATATTACTAATGCATAATACTGTTTCCATCCATGTTAACAGCTGTGTTTTGTGAAGTCGCCTGCACAATTTATCTTGCTTTTGAATACTGAAGCATTTTGCTATTTGATTAGTGAGTCGGTTGCTGATTGCACCGCATTTTAAAGTTGCAAATAAAACAAATGTAGATGGTACCACTACCAAACAATAACATAAAAAAAGAGATAACTGACATTTCTTTTTTTTAATGGTATTTTTATTGGTGCATCAGGGGAAGACGTCAAATAAATAAATAATTGTAGAGTTCTTATTGTACGTCACCAGTCGGAGTTAACAGCGTGCAAGGTTTGATTAAAAATGAAATTCCTGCCGTAGCGCTCTTGAAAAAGTGTGGAGCCACTGTGGGGAGCAAGCCTGGAACGTCGTGAGGTGTTTAAATTGTTCTAGAGGGATATGTGACCATTTCTCGATGATTCTCCCTTCTAATAAGTGTAGAGTAGTGGTTAGGGCTCTGGACTCTTGACCGGAGGGTTGTGGGTTCAATCCCCAGTGGGGGACACTGCTGTTGTACCCTTGAGCAAGGTACTTTACCTAGATTGCTCCAGTAAAACCCAACTGTATAAATGGGTAATTGTATGTAAAAATAATGTGATATCTGTATAATGTGAAATAATGTATAATGTGATAACTTGTAACAATTGTAAGTCACCCTGGATAAGGGCATCTGCTAAGAAATAAATAATAATAATAATAATTCCTTCTGTTAAGTTGGGAATGTAAGTCCGGAGGGATCTATTCTCCAGAATAGTTATCACTTTTTGAAACTGGCCCTCATGAAAAGTTACTGCAGCCTTGAAGCAACTAAGAATCTGCAAACAACTCTCCTTCAAATCACATTTCCCATTGTGGGCCACATTCACAACGCGTTTACCTTTGTGCTAAATTAACACCAGGTTGCAGATGTTAAAAAGCTGCAGCTTTTAAATTAAATTAAAGGTTCAAAAATCCATTAATAAAGTCTCAAATGTACAGTTTTGAAAGAAACAAATGTTCTAAGAAACGTTTGTTTAGTTTAGAACATTATACCTGGTACTACAAGAAGTTCAAGAAATCTATTTTAGCATGCTGTGCTTTCAGACAGTGTTGCGCTTCCTTGGTCGTTTAACCTGGAGGATTAAATTTGTCTCCAACCATTCAACAGCTTCTTTCCTGTCATTAACTGGCTGGCTGCATTTTAAAAAGAAAACACATATTTGTTGTAACTTGTTCTTTCAAAAAAGCACATTTGATACCTAGGTAGCTAATGGAAATGAATAACAGGCGAGGGCTCCTACATGCACCCTTGCTTGTCGTTTGCTTGTTCTGTTACGAAAGCAGTTTTTTCTTTGTTTGTTTTTTAAAGACACTGCCCCGTGATAATTGCTTTTCATATGTCTTTATGTTACAGAATGTTTGTTATCGGTACGCATGTCCAGTTACAGTATGAAAGCGAAGCCCAAGAAACAGGAGGAAACTTTTCAAGCGACTTGTAGGGGTAGTTTACCATCCACTTCCCCAACAAAGCGATCGCTCTCCTCGATGTTTCTTGGGATCAAGGGAAAAGAACAATATGAAACTGACATTCAATCCAATTCACGCGAATTTAAAACATGCTTTCAAAGAAACAGCTTAGAAATAAACAACAAAGCAGACTGATTACAGAAATGAGACCTTGCATTCACTGATTACAGGGAAATCATTTATAGTGGTGGCACAAACATGTCCTAGTTCGGTACATAAGCAAATTCCATTTACAGGTTTCTCTTTATGGGCAGGTATAGAAGAACAGGCAACCATTTCCCCTGCTGTGATTTCCACTGTCTTTAATCCTTAGTACTACACTATATTAAAATGTTTCTTCATATCAAGAGGTTGAACCTTGAAACAAATGTCTCGCTGCCACGTTTTATAAACTTTCCAAGTATAATAAATAGGGCTGTATTTTTTTCACAGTGAAAAATGGCTTATTTTACGGTCTAAAAATAGGTATTTAAAGATCTTTCAGGATTTTAAGACATTTTATTTTCAAACAAAATAAAAACATAAAATACATGCAAAAATAACAACAGACACATGAAACGTCTCCTTCTTGTACTGGACAGAGCGATCTTTAGCAGAAATATTTCTCAACTTTGATACAGCTGCTGTCTTTTTCTTTAAAGACATTTTAAAGAAAGCATACAGCTCTATGCAGCGTGTTCAGTCATCTACCGGAAGCAAACTAAACCATCGGTCAGGTTCCTAACGCAGTGTAACAGGCAGGGCGTCAATAAGGCGAACATCTGCTGTATTTATTTTCAAATAATACAAAATATGTACATTTACACTATTCTTTCAGAAATGAGAATTTTCACCGGGGGAACTACATATTACATGGCAATGGGTACATTTCACAGAAATCGAGAGAACGGTGAAAAAAATACAGCCTTAATAATAAATAACAGATTGAAACAGTAAAAATAATTGTTGCTCAGTTTGCAACAGTTGTTCACTGACGATCGAAATCCTTTTTTCTTATTTAAATTTTTTTTTCCAAGCTAACACTGTTCACATTCTATCCAGGACACATGTCTACAGTAAAACCTTGATTATCTAAACACCTCTGTAACCTGTCATGTTGTGTGTTGTGCAATTCTGCTCTCAATCTCCGGCACAGTACTGTATGTTTTACAGGTAAAGGGGATGAATTATATATATATTTTTTGCAGTTCTAACGGGTCTCAAAGGGCTTGGAGGCTCACAGCTTGGATTTCTCCAGTCTCTTCTTGGCTGGGTTGGGGTACTGGGGGTTCTCCACGACTCCTTCTCCGAATTTGAGCTCCAGGAAGCTTTGGTGATTGTTGGGGGCGTAGGCGGTGATTCCTGCAAACTGCATGGGGACGAGCGGGTGCAGAAAGTGCTCTGGAAACTCCACATCCTGCTTGTGATCCGTCCAGCTGTCCTTGGTCATCACGCCATTGCGGGAGTAGAAGGGCCAAAGGTCAACATGAAGGTGATTGGCCTCGCTGTACTGGACACGGTAGAAATTCCCTTCAACGGCTCTCTCCCATACATAGCCATTGGCGTCCGTTAAGGAACCAGAATCCAGGCTCTTCAGGTAGTCGCAATTGGGAATGTCTTCCAGATAGATCCCCAAATCTACATCGTAGTCCCAAGGAATGATGTCTTGGTGGCGGGCTGCTCCCAAAAGGGTGCCCCCTTCCAGCCAGTACCGGACCCCGGAGGTCTCTAGGATATTGATGACGTATTTGGTCGTTTCTCGAAGAGCACGAAGGCAGCAAGGAGGAGTCCAGCGATCTAGGTAGAGATAATCCGGAGTGTCATCTAGAACTGTTCCGAAACACCTCTCCGTCTCTTTCCTGCACCCGTACCACTGGTCTTTCCCTTCCGCTTGAATGACACGCTTGATACCGAATTCCCTGAACAGCCGAGCAGTCGATTCCTTCAGTCGGCTGTCCACCTTCCACTGGTTGTGGGCTGAGCTGAACAAGGGCCGCCGGTTGGAGCCAAAAGCCGGCCCTTCCAGGAGTTTGACTTTCCATCCCCTCAAGGAGGTCTGAATAAAGATGGAGGTCATCAGAGGCTTGGAAAGTGGGGTCGAGAGATTAAAGAGGTCCTCCGTCCGGATTAGGATGACCGCATCCCCTCGTAACGCGGTGCAGACGCTGCCACTGCTCCCGGAGGCCGCTGGAGCGTAGGTAGCCGTCCACTCTCGGAGGCTGACCCTCAAGTGAAGGCACTGGACCGCGGAGCGCGTTAACACGGGGGCTGCTACTAAGCGAACGGGCCCCCCCCCTTCTCCTTCCAACTCCTTCAGCAGCCTGTCCAGCTGCCGTCCCAAATCCAGCTCCACTCCGTCCGGGACTACAAGTACGTATTCCGTCTGGATGTAGAGCTCCGGTCGGGAAACCTGCGGAGGCTGATCTGGAGCGGGCTTCAGAACCACCAATCGGACCCCCTCTGGCAAGGCAAGCGGAGGGTAGGGCAACGTATCTGCTACCACCACAAAAGGCAGCTCGGGCCTGATCTTCAAGAAGGAGCGAGCCACATCTGCAACGTAGTTTTCAAAATCCTCAAACTCCCGTACCAGTATTGTGATACCTGGACCTCTGCTGCTGCTGCTGCCAATTCCCATGCCAGGGATGGGTAGGGAAGCCCTCTTAGGTGCCCCCTTGCCTGGTTCACGACGTTTCTCCATCATCTGCTGCTGCGCCCTGGAGACGTAGTAAAGAATCAGAAGGTTAAGAACTATGGCGCCTGTCAACAAGCCTTGGCAGAAGCTGATTCTCATTTTTGGATTGGCTCTTGGCTTTGCTGTACTTAGATCTGAAGAGAAGTTGGATGTCTGCCCTTAGTTAAAATGATTTCAGAAGTTTTGGGATTTGTGGATTTGATCCCATTTGAAGCTCAGATCTTCACAGTCGTGATGGAACCTTTTGCATCTCACATTCTCAGAACTATCACTTTCTTTGTAGGCGTGGATTTTCGATTTCTGGTGCTATCATCATTGCCCTGCTCATACTACGGGTGCCCATGGACTGCAGGGGCTGCCACCTGCCTCCGTTAAGACTCAAGATCCTGAAAGACCCAATGGGGCCTCCCTGTGACCTGCCTGTTCCCAGTCCAGCTGCAGTACCCTCTGTCTGACCTGAAACAGTAAGGCAAAGAGTACCAGTCAGTACTTACACCAAATTAAATAATTTAGAAATGTGGCAAGACCCCATTTTTTTTATTCTTACATTCCCATATACAGGATTAGAGTCATTTGGAGGCAAAAAGCAGTGCATTCCCCTCAACCAAATGAGAAATCCAAAACCCATTCTGGAATGGGAAAACTTGGAACCATTCCAGAATGGATGAGAACAATTCCAGAATTGCTCCAAATACCTTTTTATTCAATGCCCCATTACATATTTCCATTGGCTTTTTCAATAACGTCGCTCTGTGCAAAAATATTATAATACTATTAAAGGCTCACTGTAACTTTACATGTAGACAACCCTACGACAATGAGCACTACCAATGACATCAGAATATGCCGGAGCCGGATGTCGTGGTTCAAATCACACCACAACAGAACTATAAATGACGCAAGTCTTTCTTTATTGTGCAAAGAGCCGTTCTCATTTGACAAGAGGTGGAAATCACCGTAATAAATACTAGTACACGGAAATAACAATGGCTAGACCCATTTCCATGTGTAGTTAATGTATGACTCCCGAGAGAATTCCTTACCACAAAGGATATTTTGCCTAGCAACAAGTGGACTCAGCCTGCTGCCACCGCAGCAGTATACAGCATTATTAATTATCGGTATAATATATTGCCTTTGCAGTTCATTCATTCAAATAGTAAATCTACCGGTAGCGATTGAGGAGTCCTACTACTAGTAGTGTTTATAAATATGTGTGCGTAGGACAGACAGAAATCGATGCACATACGCGCTCACTGTCTATGTTTTGAGGCTATTTTTGTGTATCAAAGCGTGCATATTGCATGAGTTTATTTATTGATGTACAGCAATAATGTATGTTTAAATATGCTATCGTTATTTCATGCAAACAAACATGTATCGCCGGTACCGTTAACACATATACTAAGGTGGGAATTGGTTCCCCGTGGCTATACGTGTCACTGTTTAATTTATACATACACACATTTAATCCTGCAGTCCAATATTATAAGGCATTCAACACATTTTATCAAACACTACAACGTATTTTTTTTGTTTGCTTCGTAAACGTCTGCATCCGACTGCTATATGAAAATAAGTTGTTTTTATGGATTTGTTTATCTAAATAAACCAAACAGCATCTACTATCAACGTAAATAACCCCAAATACATATTTTATATACATTTATACATGCAATACATGAAAGGCACATACGCAGGTGAATAGCTTTCAATAAGATTGATATTTTCCCTACACAACCCCCTTTTCCAGATGAACAGTAATCAGTGCGCTGCAATTGTATCCTGCTCTTAAGTGACTTGAACGAAAGAGCTGTCTCACAATGTGGCAGGAGGTGACCGCCTTGGAAGTTGTTGTTGGAAAGCTGAAGCGTTAACAAGGAGTTCACTATTTGGCAGGAAAACAGCTGCCTGTTTTTTTTAGTGTATTGGCAGCGACTCCTCTGTCTCCATTATGGAGGCGGATCGGTCCGGAGGAGGAGCGGGCGGGTTGAACTCGAACCACAGCGGTAATGGTTCTGGTCGGAACTCGAACGGTCCCAAGTCTTCTCCAGTGGGATTAGGAGCGATGGCCGCGTCTGCCCAAGATCCGGAGTTTCAAGAGGGGGAACCGGGCCTGTCTCTGCCCGGGATTTTACACTTCATCCAGTTTGAATGGAGCCGTTTTCAGTCCGAAAAATACCGATGGGAGGCCGAGAGAGAGGAGCTGAGGGTACTTGCACCTTTTATCTTTTTAATAAAACATTCTGCCAAAAAAAAAACGGGAACCGGGCATATGTGTAAATATTTAAGTCACTCGTAGTCTTTAATTCGGAGGTGTATGTTTTTGTGTTGGTTGAATGTGTAGACAATAGCGCCGCTTCTGGGATGATATCAAAATTATACATTCAATTTAAGAGAAACAGATGCGAGTAATCTGTGTTATTACAGTCTATATTAAATATGCAAACATACACGCATACAAAAGGAAAGGTAGTATAGTGCGGAGATTATGGACGCATAGTTTGGAATAAGACTGGAGAAGCAGATACATGTATTGTTTTTATAGTTGCACGTAAATATGCTTTTCATTTAGTATCCAATGTAAATAAATACATTTAAAGTTTAAGATATAGTACTTTTTTCTTAAATTATAGCTTACAGCTGTAATAAATGTGTATTTGTCGCTCACTTTTTCAAAACGTTTGTGCAGGTTTGGTGTGTTCTAAGTATATTGCATACTGCTGTAGCAATGCACTCGATCATATAGTGTGCCATGTTTTGCATGGGAAGTAGTGTAACGTTGTCTTAAAGATAAAGTTTCAATGTTTGCAAGATTGTTTTTTGAAGTTGACATACGGCTTTATTCACAGTTGTATTTCGAACCGAGGATAAGATCCCGATGTTAGAACTAGGGGTGTAAGAATATACAGTACCAATGTCACGATACTATGTGTGCCAGGATTTGCAGTATGCATCACGATACATCACTGTAATCATTAATAACATAACAGTATTGAAAACAGCAGAAAAAGTCAAGGGACTGGAATAATATAGCCTATATATATATATATATATATATATATATATATATATATATATATATATATATATTCAGTTTGTACCGGAAATTTTCCACATTTTACTAAAGTTCGATACTGTTCATTATACAACGTTATACTTTGCATTAAGTAAATAAATAATGAATTGATATTGTTTTAACATGCTGCAGTACTGAACTGTTATCTGTATGTGGCTGCTTTTACCATTCTCAGTGCAGTGTGACTTTAAATCCTAGTATTTGTTTAGTGGGAGGAAGCACTTATTGAATGCAGTTAAGACACAAAGCATGGGGCGCAGTGTGACGTAGATGCATCGCATTTTCATTTACTTGCAAACCTTTCTTCAAACCTGCTTATTTTCAAGGACTTCATCCTGTAATTGTTTGGGGGGGTGACAAAGTAAATCCAATTGTCTCATTTAACTTGGCTGTTTTTATATCCCATCTTTATATCCTGTTATGGGTTCTCTCTTTGTTCAAATCTGTTTTTGTTTGGTCAGATAAGAATAGTTGGATGTAAGTTGTCATATTTTTAAATTCTGGTGTGATCTTGCAAGTCGTAGCACTGAAATCAGTGTCGGCCTGAGACAGTACAAGCAACTGATCTGCATTTCTCAGATCCTCAAAAGTCCAAGCAGGATAGAAAATAACTCTTGAATATTAATAATATACAATGCAGTGCTGGCTGTGACCACCTGTGTATTTGTTTGGTTGCAGGCCCAGGTGGCTTTCTTGCAAGGCGAGAGGACAGGGCAGGAGAATATGAAGCAAGACCTGGTGCGCAGGATCAAGATGCTGGAGTTTGCCCTCAAACAAGAGAGGTGAGGAATCATGCTGAGCTGCATTTACTGTTAGACCACCATTAAAGTACCTGACAAAACAGTTCTATAGTATTTATCTGCCACGTGCATCCCATTCATTATATAGGTCTCAGATGTGTAGTTTTGAAAGATAAGCATGTATTAAAAAAAAATAAAAATAGGATATCTGGTACTACACTGAGTTTAATGGGAATTCTGTTTACAAGTCATGCTTTTAGACTGTCTTGTACTGCTTCGGTCATTCCTTCAGGAGAGCGAAATCGTCATCACCACTTCACTGGCTTATTTCCTGTTAAGAACCAATCAGCTTCTTCCCCTACTGACTGACAGGCTTTCAGACAGTAAAATTCTCTGGCGCAGAAGACTCTGCTGAGGTGAAATGACCCAGCAAGCGCAGCATAGAAATGGAGAGCTTCCTTTAACCTGAAGTAGGACCAGATCTCAGAACTGTAGCAGATCCTGTGTTGGCTGTAATGCATGTGTTTGGTTTTTTTTTTTTAAACCAGTTAGTCATTGATGATACAGGGATGTGCTGACCTACAAATGAAATATTCATTAATTACCAGTATAAGACATTGTCCTTGGCAGGGATACTGTATATGCATTATTAAGTTTCAATTTTATTACAATTTTGAAACGGTTTTAGATTCACTTTCAGGTATATCTAGATTTTTTTTTTTCAAGAGTATCAGAATCTAGTGGTATATGAAGGCGCCTGTCTATAAACTTCCTCTGTTAAGTGTGTATGTGATACGGCTCATGGTGGTCTACTGTTTCATGTCACCGACGGCTCTAATTTAGTACAGCCGCATTTTCACCTCATCAGTGGCCTGTGATGTATCTCCCTGACATGCTCTTTTTATAAACTTCAACAGAACGAAGCATCAGAAACTCAAATCGGGGAATGAACCGGACCAGGGCGAGAAGACGCTGGAGACGCAACCAGAACTAGAACAAGGTACTGGAGCGATCCGGACCGCTCCCAACAAAGTGCAGTAGAGGGAGTGTTGGGTGAACAGGGAGTTGTTTGTCCCTCGTACCCTACCTCACGTACGTGTGTGTGTGTGTGTGTGTGTGTGTGTGACAAAACCTACCTTATTAGTACACAGGATATTTCAAACATAAAAATGCAGCAGTTTTTCCTTTAGCCCCTGTAAGTTTCATGACTGTATTATCACCCCCCCACCCAACCCCCCCCTGCTTTCCCCAGGCCACTCTGGATTTAAGATAAAAAATCTACACTATGGCAGTCAATGTAACGTTCTCATAAACACTATAAACAAACGTGTTTGTGTGCATGCTTGCGTGTTTTATTTTGCTGAGTATTAGTGGTTTTTAATTGTAATGTATTCATTTACCTTGTCTGTTTTGTTTGTGTATAGTACATGTTTTTTTTTTGTGTGTGTGTATCAGCGTCAGTAAAGTCACATGGGCTTTGTTTTCAAAGGTTTGATTTTTAGTACGTTTTTAGGTAATAAAATTGCTTTTTGTATTTCTTGATTTGGTATTGACCGTTTAATTTTTTTGTGAATAAAATCTGCTTCAAATTTCATTAACACATGCCTTTCTTGTACTTGTCAGTCATTTGCTGCAGGAAAAAAACAAAACAAAAAAAACAAAACACTTTAACCCTGGATCTTGAAAAGAATAATGTAAGCTACCCCCTGCTGACTTAATGTATTGGTTACCCATTATTGGTATTAGAAATGAATTCTAACATTCCTTGTACTTTGCATGATTGCTAACTTATCTTTACACATCAATGGCAGTCTCTTTTTACACGATACTCCACTTTCATTTTGTGTTTACAGCTGTGATGTCTACTTTGAGAAAGAGCCCCGTCTTTTTAAATTCTAATGCTTTTTAGTATCAGGCTTTGGGGAAATACAGGATTCAACATTTAACCATATCTATGAATGTGACTAATGAATCTAAAATATACGTGGAAATGATAATGCATTAGAGGCACTCGTTAAAATGTGTTTTCTCAAATGAATCGGCACTATGTAATGCAGGGAACATAATTAAGTTATGTTCAGTACACCCTAATGTACAGCTATGGCAAAAAGATTAGCACCACCCTATAGAATTAACACATTTAGTTTCATAAAGTCGAATGAAACCTGCTGAATAATGTTACGTTAACATATTGAATTACATACTGCTTTGTAGTTTTCAATGTACTTAATGAAAAACTGACAAATTGAGTACTGTGACATTTCAAAGTCTAACATGAAATACTGTCCCACTTATAGCTTCAGGTAGACACTTGCAATATAATTTTGTAGTTTATGATTGCATGATGTCAAAATAAAATACATATAATAATAAAATAATTGTATCCGTGCTAAAATTCTAGGTGATGCACAACTTTTGGCCACAGCTGTACTAAATTTGCAGCCTGTTATGTGTATCGGAAAACAAATTCTTATTTTAAGCAAAAATAAGGTTGACAACCAATGGCTTGAAGATGTTAGAAGTATGGTTTTAAAATGTGTTTCCACTGCTCCTCAACACTCTCGCTAGCACAATACACAGAACAGCCCTCTCCTTAGGTTGGTCTGCAATAATAAGAGCCCCCACACCATTGTCCTCTGTGCTGGAAAAAAGGACATATTAAACTCTTTCAGTAAAGGAACAGACTGCAGTTCTTACTCTGCCCAGAAAATACTGCACGGTAGAGGACGGTGAGAACCTTACAATAAGGTGGCAGTGAAAATGGGTCTCAAGCTATGAATAGGTAGAAACAAGGCTTTAAAACTATAGGGACTGTACTTTTAAGTAGGTCTACAGCTTTGTAGGACAAGAATCTACCCCCTTGTGTCTGCATCAGGCTGTGCAAGAACACCATATAAGACAATATAGGCAGTTTGACCTACAAAAGATGCAACATTGGACCCATCTGATGGGATACAATTATTTGAATGCTGCTAAATCACCTAGTTAACTATTACAGCTTGTAAAAGAAAGAACCCCCCTGTTCTAAACTTGCTTTATTCAACTTTAATTTGTGCCCTCTTCTGCCACTCTCTGAAGTAGTGACTTTATACCATGTAGGATTTTTACAAACTCCCCCTTTTTCCATTTAAGGAAAATTCTTTGAACCTGGCCTCACAGCTCATGCCATGAAGTTCTGGGATTAGCCCTTCTCTGTACCTTCAGGTCAGATTTTTGTGGTGCTAGTGATCCTTTCCTGATTTGACTCCTGTGTTTGCTTAGTGTCCAATGGGCCGGCAGAGTCGGACTCCGAGCAGGGAAATGCAATGTCCTGGAAGGAAGGACGGCAGCTTCTACGCAAGTAAGTGCAATAAGTGACTCCTTCTCAGAGACAATGGCAGCATTTGGATCCGCTGCACTTCAGATCAATTAAATAGACCCCAGTGCCTCTACTGAGTTTAATTTGTGTTTTTCCGCTGTTGGTTGATGGACAAAGAAACCGTCTAAATCAATGGCTAATCCCTTTACACATTCAGCATGTCGGCATTTCTCTTGCTTCTTGCTAAAGGTACCTGGAGGAAGTGGGGTACTCTGACACTATCCTAGACATGCGCTCCAAGAGAGTGCGCTCTCTTCTGGGGCGGAGCAGCCCGGAGGTGAATGGCTCGGTTCCTCGACCTGGCCAATCAGAAGAGGAGCCCCAGGCAGGGGGCGGGGTTGGGGGCAGAGAGTCTCTCCTTGTCAAGCAAATCGAGGAGCAGATTAAGAGGTGGGTGTGTCAGGTGGAAGGGCATGTATATCGTACGTTGCCATGTTAATTTTTCCATTCCCATCTCTTGAAGTAAAGCTGTGTGACCCCCAGTTTAGAAATCAGTTGATCCAGTAATCAAAATGTATTCATATCAATGGCACAAGGTCTAGGTGGTGACTAGTCAATTAACAGACTTAGAGAAGCTAAAACAGAGCTTGACTTATAAGCCTTTTCTACAGATCTGAGGGAGACCATCTGCTACTCTCATTAACTCTCATTGCATTACTAGAAAGTCTAGTTTACAGCTAAGGCCAGAAGTTTTGCATTGCCCTATAGAATTAACTAATTTTGCTTCATAACGTCAAATGAAACCTGCTGAATTATGTTACGTTAACATGTTGAATTACATACCACTTTGTAGTTTTCCATATACTTAATGAAAAACTGACATTTCGAAATATAACAGGAAATACTGTACTGCTATTATGGCTTCTGATAGATTTTGCGATATAATTTTGTAGTTTCTTTGATTACATGATTCTAAATAAAAGATAACAATTATGTTCATATAGTTTATTTATTTATTTTTTTATTTAGTATGGCTCAGTCCTAAAATTCTAGGTGATGCAAAACTTTTGGCCATAGCTGTACAGTCCCTCAGTGTTACAAACATGTACTGCATGCTACTCAGTGGAACAGTATTGAAACAAATGGAGAGCTGTGCGTCTCATTCCTTGATGTTGTTTATCAGGAATGCTGGGAAGGAGTCAAAGGACCGGATCACCAGCTCTGTCATGGACAAGATCCCCTTCCTGCAGGGCTGTGAGGAGGAGGATGACAGCGATGAAGAGGAAGACTTCCAGGGCATCTCCACAGACTGCCTCGACAGGTCCCGGCAGCACAAGAAATCCAGAGCCAAGGTAGCGCCCTCAGGGCTGGGAGTAGAGCTGAGGGACAGGGAGGGGGGATGTATGGAGTTTAGGGACTGGGAAGGGAAGGATGTAGTGTGGCCTAGTGGTTATAGTTGATGGACCAGGAAGGAGGGGAGGCAGTGTGGCCTAGTGGTTAGAACCGAGGGACTGTGAGTGAGGGAAATGGTGTAGACTAGTGCAGTGGTTCTCAAACTGTTTGGACTGTGCCCACCTTCCTCTTGTCTGTGGTACTTGACCTCACCCCCCTTCACACACATGTACATAAACCGGTAAAAAAAAAACATGCCACTGACTTCTCTGTATGTCACTGCTGTTGTGTTTTTTGTTCTGTTGCACAAACCAGCTACCGATCCATCATAAAATAAGAGCAAACTTAACACAGCAAATAAGTTTACCGATTGTGTCCAATGCTTAGTAAATGTGCACAACTTCGTCCAATGATATGCAAGCTTAGAAAAAAGGTACCAGTCAGAAACACCTAGAAACTTTGATATGCCAGGAGGTGTCAGCAGTAAGATTTGCTTTAAGTTTATATATATAGGTTAAGATGTGTGCTGCAATTTTTTTCAAAACCTTCTCACGCCCCCGCCCCCGAGCCCCCCCCCCCCCCCCCCCGATACATTCTACGCCCCCCAGATTGAGAACCACTGGTCTAGTGGTTAGATCTGAGGGACGGGAAGTGGCATGGTTAGGGTTGAGGGAAGTAGTGTGGTCTGTTAGTTTGGAGTGAGGGACTAAGGTAAGGAAGCAATGTGGCCTCTGAGGTTTCAGCTGAGTGACTGAGTGGGAGTGGTGTTTTTGACCTAGTTTGCTAGAGATGTGTTATATTCTCCATCGAGTTAACAAACATATAACATGTCCAGCATGTTTTTTTTACAGCTGTACAAGGTACTGCACCTTTTCAGTCTAGCTTGCCTAAATAAGACCATAGCATCGCTGAAAGCATGTGGCACTAACTAAGTCCTAAGCTCTATATTAAGAAGATATGTTCTTGAGTCAACACTAAAAAGGTAATGATTTCTGATGGGTGTACAAGGAGGATTGAGCATCGGCACCACACAGGTGTTTGAAAACGCAGCGTTTCTCTCGTTGCAGATTGGAGCAGAGCCCCTGGGAGCGGAGGTGGAGCCAGAGGATGACGAGGAGGATGAAGACGACTCTGAAGATGCCCTGAGCGAGTTTGACTTCCTGGGGTCGGGGGAGGATGGAGAAGGGGCTGGTGAGGCTCGTATCTCCGGAGATGGAAGAGAGCTCGGTACAACCTCTATTACAATCCATTTCATTAGCTATCCCTTTCATCACCCAACATTATTGTTTTGTTCAGATTTTTCTAATTTTTCTAAGTTTTCCTAATTTTTGAAAAATCAAAGCAGGAATTGGTTGACACTGAAATCCTTCCTTCCTAAGAGAGAGGCTGCTCCCACCAGTCCAGGGCAGGCTTGAGGCATGGAGACTGCACTCCTCACCCCCTAAGAGAAAGGGTGCTGCCTCCAGTCCAGGCCAGGCTGGAAGCAATGTGGGGAAGATCACATTGCCATAGCTTGGGCTGTCCCTGCTTTGTTTTGTAAACAGAGAACTGTTCATAACTCCGTTCACGTTGTTAATTTCCTGTTTATCAGAAAAGCAACGGAATAAACTGCAGGGCATGCTGTCTGATTACAGAGATGTGGACGGGCTCTCTCCCAAAGCATCCATTCCTTCAGCAGGGCCTGGCCAGTCTCGAGCTAATGAAGGTACACTGTGCTTACTATGCATGTTAATAAACTAGGCAGTGGTTTGAATTCTGTCTGGTAAAACTATAACGGATGGCAGGCACTAGCTGAAATGTGACTTAGCTGTTTCTTAAAGTTTTACCTTTAGAATATTATGGATGGTTTCCAAATTTAAATGCACAAGCCCAAACAAACAAAAAAAACAGCTATTAGAATGGCTGAATTTTGAATCAACCACATATTATAATTGAAATTCCATTTGCTATTAACAATCAACCATATACAAACAGCAGGTTTCCACTGTATGTTTCACGTTCCAATATTGCTTTATTTCATTTTCAGTTAATCAATGGGAACTTTGCAGGAAGGAAGTGTAGTTTTAAAAGGTGACTGTTCAATGAAACGAACCATTGTTAAACTTTACATTGCTGTATGCTGTAATGCAAACCTGTTGACTAGATGTCTTTTATACTTTGTCAAATGGTTTTGTCTCAAATAATTGTACTAGTTTCTTTTAGTATTACTGTAGATCTTATTGTTATAGTTTTGGATGCAGTGTTTTCAATTGCAAAAGTGAAATTAAATAAAAATCGAACTTTTTTTTTTATATACAAGGGAAGAAATGTGACAAATTAAATCGAAATAAAAATAAATGTATCTGTGTTTGTGATGATCGACACAATTGATCGTAATGTTAAATCTTGCCCCGTTTACTATCCTATAATTTGTATGAGCGCATTAACCCTTTCAGTCCTGAATTATTTTAGTTGGAATTAAGTTATTTAATTCAAAAAGGAACTCCTTCATGAGTATACATGACAAATATTTTTTACATTTATTTCTACACTGCCTCATACTGGGATCTAGAAGTCCCGTGAGGTTCCAACTTGATTTTTCAACAGCATGTGTTAACAAGACTGAAAGAGTTAAGTTAATGTCCTCTCTTTTACCTGTTCTTGCACTCCTGTGCTTTAGGGGGCGCTCTGGGCTTCTCCACGGATGTCTTCATCCTAGACACTGTGGGGGGCGGAGACATGAATCTGGGGGAGCTTGCTGACCTCACTGTCGCCAATGACAACGACCTTACCATTGACGTGAGTATGAAAGGAGTGTTAAAAAGGTTATTACCCTGAAAGTCTACCTTCTCCATCTATTGAACTAAATCCTACATGTTCTGTACATTTACAGTAGTAAATGCATATACAGTAGTACTTTTTCTCCTGTTCTATAACAGATAATTCTACTATGTGATTTTCTTTTTGAATACTAGTTTCTACTACAATCATTTTATATCAGTTTTTCTGTTAGGGCAAAGTTATTTAGTATAACCACAAAAGTGCAAGCCGCTTTTTGAAATAAGGGTTCGGCAAAATCATGTGATTTCTTTAGAATCCTGAAGTAGAGAGTGCTTCACTGCTCACACCTTAATTAAACTCTATATTTTAATTTGTTTAATTGAAGGCCTTAACTCTCTCAAAACTAGTATATTTGCAACAATAAAAAATAAAGCTGAGGGAAGCACAGTGGTTTGAAACCTGGTTCCAGGAGACCTAGTTTGAGGCAACTTTGCTGTATCAAAACCTAAGTCTCCCCTGATGTGACCTGAAACCTAGTCTCCTGAAACCGAGTTCCAAGCCACAGAAAGTGGCTTCGTTTTCCCTCCGCTTAACGAGATGCCTGTGTTTGTCTTTGGGCTGGCAGCTGCAGGACAGCCGGGAGGAGTTCAAAAAGACGTGGAACGCGCGATTCACGCTGCGCAGCCACTTCGATGGGATCCGGAGCCTCGCCTTCCACCCCAGCCAGGCTGTGCTGCTGTCTGCAGCCGAGGACGGGACCCTCAAACTGTGGAACCTGGACAAGGCAATTTACTCCAAGAAGTAAGCAGCAGGGCTGGGTCAGGGGGCAGTGCCTGTCAGTATGGGACACAGTCATCTTGTTATGAAGTCCCTTGCAACTTCCACTGTGGGGCTCCAATTCCCATAAGAGGTTTTGAGAGTTTTATCATTTATGTTAAGAGTCACGAATTCCACTATTGTGCATGGCTGCTGAAGCCCTCTCTTTGACTCTTTCAGGAACACAGCTCTGGATGTGGAACCCATCTATACCTTCAGAGCACACAGGTGAGGAGAAAATCTTCACAAACACTGTGAGCACTGTCATTACCAGTGCCTTAATAATGAGCACTAGTCTAAACATTCCACTCTCAGCTCTCCAGCACTGTACCCTGCACCTTAATAATGAGCACTAGTCTAAACACTCCATTCTCAGCTCTCCAGCACTGTCATTACCCTGCACCTTAACAATGAGCACTAGTCTAAACACTCCATTCTCAGCTCTCCAGCACTATACCCTGCACCTTAACAATGAGCACCAGTCTTTAGACCATTTTCAGCAATGTCATTCCCCTGCTGACTGCACATTGCATTGTGCTGAGATGCTCTCCTGCAGCGTGCAATATTTTTTTGCTGTGTGTCTAGTGGTGCCGTGCTGTCCCTGGCGATGGGAGACAGCGGGGATTGCTGCTACAGCGGGGGTCTGGATGGGAGTGTGCGCTGCTGGAAGATCCCTGACTTGAACGTTGACCCCTACGACAACTACGGTGTGTACCCTGCTCATGAAAGACTTGGCCATTGTCGCTCATTCAGCTCCTCTGTGTTCCGATTGTGTGATGCATGACTTGTTGTGCGTTACAGACCCCAGCATTGAGAGCAGCGTGCTGGCTGGCCACACCGATGCAGTGTGGGGCCTGGCCTTCTCCCCGGCTCAGCACCGCCTGGCGTCCTGCTCCGCTGACGGGACCATCCGCATTTGGGATACCTCCAAGACCCCCGCCTGCCTCAGCGTCTTCAACAAGGCCAAGGGTGAGAGCCAGCTAGGACGTATTAACAACGCTGGGGTGCGTTGCCCCTGCTGTAAAGTATGAAGTCACTTTGTCTGCTGCGTCTGTTCTCCAGGATATTAAGTGAGATGTTGCAAATTCCTCCCAGTGCCTGCCTCTGTACTCACTGTGTGTGTGTGTCTGTTTCAGAGCATGGGATCCCTACCTCAGTGGCCTTCGTGAACTCTGACCCCACGCAGGGCGTGGTCTCTTACAGAGGGGGTGAGACGTTGCTGTATGACCTCAACACTGAGCAGAGCATCCTGGAGCTGGACACCAAGAGCAAGGAGGGTGAGACTCGCCCGGGACAGCGGTTCAGAAAGATTGCATATTAACAGGCCGACAACACACATGTAGGCCGGAGATACACAAACTGTGTTTTCTTGGCAACTCAAATTGCAACATAAATTTAACTGTGTTACTAACGGATTTTCCAAAAGCACAGTAGAAGTATTTTCAAGTACTGGACTTTCTCAACAGGCAAACCGGTGCCATCTTAAAATAATCTCCAGCATGCGCGTGGCACATTTAGCAACAGCTGTTCTGTTGTCAATTTTGTTATCCACTAGATTGACAGTAAAAATTGCTTGTGTATCTCCAGCCTTCGGATCAAACCCTAATATTTAGCCAGCCTAATGCCTAGGTGGCTTGTCTGTCTCTTTCTCCTCGCAGGCAGCGCTCTCATTAACCGTGTGCTGAGTCACCCTTCCCTGCCCGTCTCCATCACTGCTCATGAGAATCGCAGCATTCGATTCCTGGACAATAAAACCGGTACAGCCCTTCCTCACACCGTGTGTGCTTGCTTTACACTCAGGCAAGAGTGTGGAACCCACCATCACCTATTTCAATCTCACTTTTCTTTTCTTTTTTTTTTTCATTAATTTCAATTTCCAATTCCCATTCCCTATCCCTTTTAACCAATTCCAAATACTTTCCTTTTGAAGGAATTGGAATCGATTTATAAGGGAATAGGAATAAGGAATGGGGGGGGGGGGGGGGTTGACCCCAGACCCCAGACCCCAGACCCCATTGTTTCCACCATTGTTTCCACCTTTTGTAAAGGAGTGTTTTATCAAGGTTTTTAAATTCGTACATGTTGTTAGCACAAGCATCTTCATCACCGGCCCCCTTTTAATTCTGTTGAAGTGCTTTTTGGATCTTGGCTTGTGTTTTATGCTTCAATTTTGAATACTGTGCATCTCAAAGACCACACTATAGCTAATGTATTCATGTATATTTTCCTACAGCTAACTTTCAGCTAAATACACCAAACACTGTGACCTTTCTACATTTTCTGGAATGAGGAAAGGAAAGACAGTCAGTGGGTTTTAGCATTCATCAGCAGGGTGGACTGAGCTTTGTGTTGGTTAGAAACAGCTACATTGGGGAGGCATTAACTGTTCTTTAGCAAATACAATAGAAAGCACAGAAATATGGCATGTGACGCTATTAACACACCAGGATGCAATGTAGAAGGGCTATTCTGTTGTTTTCAGTTTTTCTGTATGGTTGTTTCTCCAGGTAAAGTGATCCATTCTATGGTGGCTCATCTGGATGCTGTTACCTGTCTGGCCGCGGACCCCAAAGGCGCTTACCTCATCTCTGGCAGTAAGTGCACAGCCTTTGCCTTTTGCTGTAAAGATGTGCGGAACCAATCGGATTCCACACTTCCTTGGCACTTCCTGGCTCTACTGGAGGGTGAGATTACCCCCACCCCTCCAGTGACTTCTTTCCCGTCATTAACCAACCAGCTGTTCCCCTGTTGTCGTGACATGCTTCCAGCCAGTAACAGGCTCTGGTAGATTCCCCGAGACCAAGGCATGGAAAATGAGAACTTTCTTTAATCTGACGTAGCTCCAAAAGTTTTAAAACATACATGCTTTCAATAACTTTCAAAACTACACCTAATGAAAGTGCAAGATTTCATTGAATTATTTTGTTAGCTACAATCCACATGGGTCATTAATAATTTTTTTTTTTTTTTGTATTTATTTATTTATTTTTGCAGGTCATGACTGCTCGGTTCGGCTGTGGACGCTGGACAGCCGGACTTGTGTCCAGGAGATCACGGCTCACCGCAAGAAACACGACGAGGCGATCCATGACGTGGCCTTCCACCCGAGCCAGCCCTACATCGCCAGCGGGGGCGCCGACGCGCTCGCCAAGATCTTCGTCTGACATTCTCACCCAGACCCTCGCCCGGGTGAGAGCCGCACGCACTCGCACACAGCAACTGAGGGGCGGAGCTAAAGCTGAGGGAACACAGAGACACTTTGTGGCTTGGAAGTCGGTTTTAGGGCACTGCACGGCACACCAGGGGAGACTTGGGGTTTGGTACAGCAAAGTTACCTCAAACTAGGTCTCCCGGTCTCCTGGAACCAGGTTTCAAGCCACTGTTCCTGAAAAAGCGTCTTTGTGTTGCCACAGCTTAAGAAACTTTCTTAGTCCAGTCGACCAATCGGTCTTTAATTTGAATCAGGTTTGACTCTCAGGTGGAAGGCAGGAGCGCTGTTTGTTAGAAGTGTCTCATGGTAACCTTGTATGGAGATGGATACAAAAAACTCTCTTCTAGTCTTTTTATGGGAACATATGGAAGAAGCAAATGCAAGATTGCCTCATAGGATGATGCAATTTTCGTCCCCATATAAAGCAATGGGGATTTTTTTTATTTTTTTTTTTAATAAAATGTATTGTTCAAAACTACTTTGTTCAGCTATTTAATATTTCATGCATGGAAGGGTTAAGCAGCTTGCCCCAGTGTATGTGTAATGTATTAGTTTCAAGCATGTTCCCATGGCTGTTGGATCAGCCCATTTATATTCTGTACCTCCATTTCATTGTGCTTTCAGGCTGATGTCCTCTCCTTACTCGGTGGCAGGACTTGAACCCGGGCTTTTGCGTACACAGCGTAGCACTCGGCTCATAAGCAGAGCGAACCACACCAGGGCAGGTTGGTCTTCCAAACCAACATCACAGCGCTGCATTTCAACTGTATGAATAAAGCAAACCAAGCTCAGGGCTCTAACATCCACTCCAGAACAGCACTGCAGTGTTAAAGCTCCATCTGCTGCATTTCACACTAAACTAAACCTCTCGGTATCGATTGGGAGCCGCACACCACAGTCTCTATGGGAGGCTATTGATTAGGGAGCGATAAGGGACCAGCGTTGATATTGACCTCTTCCATATGCTAAACCATGTGAAGAGATCAAAGTCACTCCTCTGTCTGAATTGCATGGAATTTTAGGATTGATAATTGTAATTTTAAAAATTTTAAAATCCTATATGGACATGACTTGGGTCACATTTTTCAGTTTTGGAAAACTACAAAGGCTGTATAATTCAATATGGTAATGTAACACTATTCCGCAGGTTTCATTTGAAAATGAGTTCATTCTACAGGGTGATGCAAAACTATTGGCGATAGCTGTGTGTTTAAACTTCCAACTTCATTTTAAAAGGCTTCAAGTCAAATTCAACTAGTATCTGCGTTGTTTGGGGTTGAGACTCAATTTGTTAATTCCAGCTTGTCCATTCGTGTGTTGGTTGCTATAAGCTATATTAAATACGATATGTATGGTTAAACGTACAATGTAACCTAATTCATGTAATAAACATATGGTGGATTAGGGTGGCGCTATTAAGATCTGTTGCTGTTGTAGATCATAACCCCCATTGTGGAGTTAGGCTTTCGTAACTATGAAATCTCTCAAGTGTGACTTTGATCATTTTACATGTGTGCTGTTTGTATGTGTGTAGGGTGGCTATAAAGTCCCACATTGCATCCGCTGTGGAAAAGTACAAAATAATAAAGCCCCATATTTCTCTGTTTTATTGTGACAGCAACACCCTTTTCAAGAGCCTGTGTTGTAAGTGTCTTTACTTCAAGGAGTGATTTTTAAAATCAATTGTTTTGTTAAATTAGGGATACGCAGGCATTTTTCAGATCCCGTTAAAAGTTGCTGTTTCTTTCTGGTTTAGTACCGGATCACTTCCAGTGCTCCCTGTAAATTTCGGGCCAATGGTCTAGCTGCGATCCGATCATGTGATCTACACTACAGGAAGTGGGTAGGTACAGGAAGCAACAGTGTGTGTGTGTATATATACCACATCTCCCAAACTAAATTAAATATATATAAAAAAAAAAACCATCACAGCGTGAAGGGTACCAGTGATAAGATTACTAGCACTAATGGTCATAACCCTGTATTCTTTTGATTGAATGGCCTTGCCACAGCCGCTGCACAAAGTGGACTATATCGCCATACATGTGTCTGTGTTTTAATGCATTTCAGGTCGCTGAGATATTAAGTGTCATTGTAAAAAGGAAAATGTTTTTGATTTGTTGTTTTATTCTCAGTGTGTCAAACCTGTCTTACTATTTACTGTATGAGGAAATAAAGAAACACATGTGAAGTGGCATATGGACATCCCTGTCTAAACACTAAAATGGGGTTAATCCTGATGCTAAAACATGTTTTAATCAGGGACCAGCTTGAAGGGGGGCTAAAACGATACCGAGACTTGAATAGAAGTCCTTGCAGTCTTCAGTGCCTCACCTTGTTTGCCGGTCGAATCTGGTTGTGTTTGTGTTAAACTCGCCGCCACATTCCAGTACAATTTCCAGACCTCTCTGAAACAGAATGCTTTTAATAGGATTTCCTGCTTCTGCAGGACTGCATCAGCTGATCGTGGTGGTGTTTGCAATAACGGTGGCATCGCATTAAACGGTATTCTGAGTGCTATGCTGCAACAAATCTGTTTTAGACTTGAGGCGAATTTGGAAAAGCGCAGTTCTAAATGTTAGGAAATAAATTTATAGTTATTTTACACAATATAGTTATTTTATTTAATGTAATTTGGAAAAGGCATTCTGTAAAATGGCTCAGATAGGACTGTAAGTTAGTTCAGATAAGTACCACCACCACTATGCACTTCTGTTACTATCAGTTCAATGAAAATCATGATCAATATTTAGTGTTCCACAATCATGTTCAGGTTTACGTTATTGATCCATGATGCTAGATGCATCTTTCCATGCCATAGTTTTAACCGATTGTGGATTACTTTGTGAAAAAGTAGATCATGCTTTAGGCTGTATTTTCAAGGTTATCTCTGATTTCATGATTTCCGTGAAATGTAACCATTGCCATGTAATATGTAGTTCCCGTGAAAATTCACATTTTTGAAAGAGTAGTGTAAATATAATTATATTTATCACAAAAAAAAACAAAAACAGCAGACGTTTGTCTGTTACACTGCATTAGAAACCTGGCAGCCGCTTTAGTTTGCTTCCGGTAAATTATTGAACGCACTGTGTAGAGCAGCACGATGTCTTCAACAAAAAAAGACGCCAGCTGCATCAAAGATCTGAATTAATAATTCTGCTAAAGATTGCTCTCTCTAGTACAAGAAGGGGACATTTCTCTAATTTATGTTAGATTTTTGTTTGAGAATTCACTGATGGTGAAAATAGGTCTTTTAAAAGGTGGACATTAAAATCAGAATATTCTACAATTTAGCATTTACTGTTTTTCAGGTAAGCATTTAAATCTTTAGGAGCATTTGTTGTATAATAACTGTAGAGAAAATGATCAATTGCGATTTTCTTCTGCTTTAATAAATATTCTAAATATTCTGATTGGTCCTAAAAGTAGTTTTAGCCTCTGAAAACGTGCTTTTATTGCTACTTCCAGTAAGACGTCTTAAAACTCACATGTAAGAAATCACCCAATAACTACGGATTTCTTAAAAATCATGTACATCTTCTCCTTTGTATATATAACATGCAAAAAAAAAAAAAAAAAAAATTCCTCAAATCATGACCTCCATTCCTGACCCCAGACCTTGGTTTCCAAGTGAAACTGGGTAACAGGAAGCTTTGGGGGGAGGGTGTGTGCAGGAAGGGTCTTTTATTCCACTGTTTCCACAGCGATACAGCGGGGGATGGAAAAACATACCCAGCGGCTGTGGAAAACACATTTGTTGTAATCGACACGCTGGTGATATAGAAGAGTAAACTGCGCACACACACAAAGAAATAAATAACCAACAGTAACCAAGCACTGCTAGAATTAAAACGCGCTATTATTAGACGAGAAACAGGTTCTCACATTACAGAGGCTATTAGGCACACTGATGTACCGGTTTCTACAGTTGTTTTTGCTTCATTAAACATACATTAAAACACTTCTCTCACACACACACACACACACAAATGAGGTACTTACTTTGCAAAGTATGCTGGAACAAGAAGTAATGGTTCCCGAAGTAAAAAAATAACAATTAATATGTTTGTGGAAACATTTTGGCTTGGGACAATTCTTCAAGCATGGCACTCATTGATCAGGTGACTATGCAAGAGGATGTGGTCTGCAAAACAGTTGCTAAATTTGATAGATCTGTATTCAATGTCTGTATACTATCTTGTCACACCGCTGTACCTCTCAATGCAATAATAACCCTCCGTTTGCAGAACGTTGGAGCTGTGTGTTATTGTGTGTTCTTTGATAATGTTTTAAGTTTAAGAACAACTGTTCTGTACACTTTATACCTGTGACTGCATTGTGTGCTCCTGTAACAAGTTATGGTGCTTTGGTATTCAGGTTTCACTCAGACTTCATATTGGCCCCCTCGTGTGGTCCGATTTCTCTATTGCAACCAAAAGCAGCCTCAAGTATATTGTAACATATTTAAACCTGTGATATCCCTCAATCAAGTTCAATTTTGCACATACAAACACCCCACCATTACTACATTCTTGTGCAGTTTAGCCTTCAGTGCACTCCTTAACAGATAGAAAAGTTGACAGTCCAGTTTGTTTACATTCTGTTAGTTTTAGCTGGAGAGACACTCCCTTGAAATCTGCGGCCCACTGTGTCATTAGCTGAGCAGGTGTGTTTCTCTTGCAGCGCCAGGAGGTTATAAAAGATATGCTGAAGCTAGGTTAAGCAGAAATTTAAAAAAAGGATTTGGTGAGTTTTATGGATACTTTTTTTTTCTGGTAACACCCACAGATCATGATCTTAATGAACTGTATGGCTTCCACACACTACACAAGCAATCATGTCACATTCAGAATACGAGTTGTAAAATATAGCCAGTGTTTTGCAGCTGTCAAATTGTTTTATACTGTCTCTTAAAAGAATATCTGATTACAGTAGTTTTAGAAATGCTTTTTTTCTGTACTTGCAGATGCTTGTAAATGATGTAAAAAATAATAGTCAATGCCAAGATAATAAAAGGGCTCTGGTTTCTTTTTTTTTGTTTGTTTTATAGCTTTACAACTTATCACTGTGTGATATTTTGTACATCGTAATTTACTGTAATCTTTTCATTTGATAAGACCCTCACTTTTTTGTAATGTTCTAGCTTGTATTTTCTTTTCTTTTTTTGTCCTGTACTGTGTGTTATTAAAAAGGGGAAAAAAACAAAATAAAAACATTTTGTACGTGGCTTTACTTTGTTCTTTACATGTTTACTTTGGAATACCATCAAACAGACTTTTTTTTATATAAACAAAATTCTACCTGTATCCATTGCAGAAGCATGTTTTGAGCTATAATGAATGATTGCACTGCAGAGTCATTCTGCATTGATAGTAAATTATATCTGGGGTAGCACTGACCCTGTGGGACTGATTTTTTTCTGTGCAATCTTGATATTTTTAAAGGAGGCGGTAATTATCTATTCATTTAATACTGCGATATTTAGTGAGCAAGGGGCGGGAGTTGGGGGGGGGGGGCATATAATGTTTGAACACAAGCCGTATTTTTGTAATTTGATACATTTCGACTTAACTTCTGCAGTTAACACAATTAGAGTAAGTTATAACAATATAATTATTAAAATAGCAGGTAGATGCCACTTAAAAATGATCCAAAAAAATTACAAAGTAACCTGTCCTCAAATGAGGACGATGGCACTTAATGGGTTAATAATGAGCACAAGTCTAAACACGCCATTCTCGGCTCTCCAGCGCTGTCGTTACCAGCACATTAATAATAATGAGCACTAGTCTATAGACTAAATTCTCGGTTCTCCCACTGTTATTACCAGTACATTAATAATGAGCACAAGTCTATAGACTAAATTGGCTCGGCTCTCCAGCAAAGACAGAGGACGCTGTAAACAACACAAGCTCGTACAGCCCTGTACTGCACCCACGCAGACTCGCTCGCTCATTTGTTTGTTGTCTGATTCATGGGAATGTCACCAAACAGGTTTTAATTGCTGGCTGCTGGGAAAAACAACTGGGGTCCTTTCTCTGTTTGAACTGATTTTTTTCAAACTGAGTTCGATTCGTTTTGGAAGCATGTGTGAACACTCCAAAAGAACTTCAAAAGAAAATGTTTCTGAATGATGTTGGTTAAGATACTGAATTACATACTGCTTTGTAGTTTTCACATATACTTCACCAAAAACTGACGAAAAATGTAACATTTTGAAATCTGACATGAAATACTACTGTACTACTATTAAACTTAAACTTTTGCAAAATCACTTTGTAGTTTCTTTGATTGCATGATGTTAAATTAAATATCTAAATTTATATATATATATATATATATATATATATATATATATATATATATATATATATATATATATATATAATTTTAATTGTCTCAAGCCTAAAATTCTAGGTGATGCAAAACTTTTGGCCATAGTTGTAGAACAGTAGGTTCTCCCTTTCTCAGTTCATTGAGTTTACTCAGTGCTCAGGCTATTCAATAATTCACAAACGCCCCTCATCGCTCCAAGCGGTTTAATTAATCACAATATAAATATGGTGAATGGCTGAAGGACAAAGAAAACCACTTGAAACGTGCAAACAATGCGCTACAGTATAGCAAACATGCTTTCCCTCCCAGCTGCAACACTGCTCCCCATTCGCACACAGCAAAGAGAGGACAATGGTCCTGTACTGAGAGCCAAAGGTAGCATGAGGGGAGCTACTTTGCTGGCCCTTTCCAATCACTGTGTCTACTGTGAGTGAGAATGGATTATATGTCATGCATCTTTAGTTAAACTCTTGGTAACACTTTAAAATATAAATGATTGAAAATTCATAATGCTGTCTGAATGCCACAGGAGTAAAACCGGAATATCTTCTGCACTTCCTCTGAGTTCTGAAGGAATGCATTTTGTTGTTCTTTGTAACAAATGATTTTTATCACATGAATAATGCATGCATTCATGCATGAAGTACATAACACTTCTCAGAATCCTGTGGTGGGTGAGTCAGAGGGTATGTATGCATGTGATCCAAGTAATTTGTTATAAAGAAACATGGCATGAATACAGTTCATTCAATCCGCATGAATTAACGGGGCTGGATTCAAAATGAATGAGTTCAGAACTCAGAGAAAGATATTCAGGTGTTATTCCTGTGTCTTTACCACTACATAGCTAGATAACACAGGCATAAAAACACAGCTACAGGACTGAAGAACACCAAGTATAAACAAGCTACTAGCTTTTCATTTTTCATTCAATTTGTTGTTTTTTTTTTAAAAAGTTAATTGAATTGAAATTAAACTTTTATATAACCTAAGTCAGTTTGGGTTTTTGGTCATGTAAAGAGATTTTATTTATTTTTTTAATCTAATGTGGAATCTTTGTTGTTTTGCAAAAAAGATTAGGTTTGTAACTGCCACCGTATCCTATTGCATCTAATCAATCAGTTCTATCAGATGATTTCTCCATTCTGCAACAGAGGGAGGTTTTGATTCCTTCGAGTGGCACAAACAGTATTTTCTTTGCCAGCACGCTTGCTGAAAATATTACCCTTTCTTTGTGTTTAGGTAAATCCAGGTTCACAAGTCCCAATCTTAATACAGATGGTCTTTCTAGATATATAAATAACCCTTTTATATTATCCTTTTCACCAGAGCTGTTACTGGTACTACAATTGTGTAAATGTTACATTTAAAAAACAAAAGGTATTACTTTTTTTTTTTTTTCCACCAGAAGTTCTAAAATAAAACTAGTTAATCTTCTACCCAAAAAATACGCTGCAGATTCTGTTAAGCACTGGCACATTCCACAATTAACACAATTACTTTGTCAATGTTAACGTGTAGAACATTCTTTTTTTAGGTCTCTTTCTGTCACCGTGGTGATAGGTTCCATGCAAACTGATTTGTGTTCTTGAGCAATGTAATCTAGTCAGCCATTCAGGGACACATTGCCATAGTGACGACTCAAAACGTTTCCTCTATAAATGAAAGAAATTCAACCTGGTGCATGATTTCATGAGCTGTGCCCTGACAAAAATGTGTGAGACTTTTAAAGTTTAATCTGCAGTGCATCTCCTCTTTGATATAATCAACGCAATAATGGAGCCAGCTCTCCCTCAGTTCGCCCCACTATACACTGTATTCAGAACCCCAATGCTGCACCCCTCTGCCATACCCGGGTCGCATTTACCCACCTCGGGATGTGGGTCGACACTCTTTGACCAGAAATCTGATTGTTCCAGGTTTCAGCCTTCATTTTCTGTTGCAGTTGGAAACACTACCATTTTTTAATCGTCCCAGTTTTACTACTGTATTTTTTTTTTTTTTTTTTTTTTTAAGTACAAAACTGTAGCAGTGTGCCCGGCGGGTTGTGCTGGCTCCATTCAAAACTAAAATAATCTTATGGGTTATGTGTTTAATTATTAAAATTCTGTCCTGGACCATGTCTAGTTTTTAAACATTTTATCTTGGTAGTGACACCAGCCAAGTTCACCTTTGGGTTTTGTATATGTCTCCAGTTTTTCACCCTGAAAATCAGCTAACCCTATTCCAAGTCAAGTGCGGTCAATGCTTTGTATAACCATGGCAAAAGCATAGGAAATCCTGCACAATCACAATGGACTGGATATGGTCTGGCACCATTTCAGACAAACTGGGGCTTTAACGTTTCCTTCAAAACTGTGCGTACAAGACCCAGATATAACAAAGTGAAGTAGTGAAGTTAGATTCAAATAAATAGCTACAGCCCCTTTTAAAGTTGTGATATTTTGAACCTAGAACAGGTTATTGCATCTGATAAATGCTAGCCTTGCTTTATTTTAAAGGAACAACTTCTACACACGCACGTTGACAGCCCAGTTTGTTTACATTCCCCATGTCGTTCCTCTCTCCCTGGACATTGCTTGATACTGCATGTTACACTTCTGCATTGTGAGAGTAGTAAAAGGACAGAATTTTATTCAGCAGTGTGTGCTTCTGTTATTCGCATTGTTGTTATTTACATGAGCTGTTGTTTCTGAAATGGGTATATAGGTAACAACCTTCTTATTAAACAATAATTGAAAACTATGCCTTGACAGTAACTCACAGCACAGTAAAGTACACCATGGTGTTCCATGTATTTGCCTAGTAAGTGCTTTTGCGTGTCTGTTGATTTAATTCATTGTAAACTTCCCTAAAGGCCTGGTTCATTTGATGACACAGGTGTGGAATGCTGGGTGTTTAAGGTTTAAACTGTAAGCCAATTAAACAAGGGGAGGGAATAAAAACAACTGCTCTCGCCGCCAGTCTGAGACAGAAGCATAGTCTAGAAAACAGATTGAAGCACGACTTGTCTGACTGAGAGAGAGAGAGGGAGGAAGGAAGGAAGGAAGGAAGGGGTCTGTTTTCACCAGGAGAGGAGAGAAAAGAAAAGAATAACAGGGGCTGGCTCATGACAGAACCACTGCCATCATCTGATTGGCTGAGAGGCCTGTCAATTGGAACACTTCCTTCTCATCGAAACAAAGTTCAGAAAGTAGAGGAGACTGAAAGAGAGAGAGAAAGAAGAGAGGGAGAGTGAGAGAGAAAGAGAGAGAGAGAGAGAGGAGGGGGGAGGAACGGAGGGGGGGAGGTTCCTGGTTGTCTGTCAGACACACACACACACACACACACACACACACACACACAGAAATTGAAGGCTGCCCGCAAAGCAAGCTGAACCAGGCTCACTCTCCAGTTTCCTGCTTAACAACCAGGAGGCCATTTTGTTACTTTCATGTATGTATATATATATATTTTTTTTTTCTGAAGCTGTATTACAGTACAGCTAACTTTGTTTCTGGACTTCTGTGAGACCAGAGCTGGTGCTTTATTTTTTTTTTGTTGTTTTGTTTTGTTTTCAAAAGGAACAAACTAAGGACTTAATTTTTTTTTTTTTTTTTATAAAGCTGCTCTTCTCTTGCTACTCTGTGTGAAGCCCAGGTTGGTCCCTGGCTCTCCCACACACCCTGAACTCTTGCCCAGGGTTTAGGGATGAATGTGTCAGCCAGTCTCAGCCTGTCTTCTGCAGCCCCTTCCTTACCTAGCCCTATCTTCTTCCCTACTGGACCCTCCCTGACTGGCTCTGTGATGGGGCCACACGGGGGGAGCGTTGGTTCCGGGTGTTTGGGTGCTGATTTTGGGGCAGGGTCAGGTGGGCTCATGTCCCCCTCTATCTCCACACCTGCTGGGGTGTCTTTCATCATTCAAATCGGACTCACCAGGGAATCAGTACTGTTGCCTTTATCAGCGGACCTGGCTCATGTCAAACAGCTGGCCTGTTCTATTGTGGACCAAAAGGTAAGAGAATATTTGCATTTTGGTTGTTGTGTTTTGAGCTGTGATGTTTACAAATTGTTTAGTGTTTTGTTTGACCAGGTTTGATAACAGGAACCTTTTAAAATATATTTTATATACCCCCTTTGGTCACTGCATGCATATTTGTATTTTGTTTCCTAGCTATGTATCTGATATAGGGTTTTTCAAAGTTTTGGCAAGGTAAACCCTATAGCGTTCACACAAACTATTTTAAATAAAAACATTTTTTTTCCTATTTTCTATTTCACCTGAAGAAGAGACATTTGAGGTCTTGAAAACTTGATTAATTATTGTTTAATTAAGGTATTACATCTCCTTCTCTGTCTACGAAGATAGTGACATTCATGTAAAACATGTTTTTTTTTTTATGTACTTTTTAAATTAAGAGGAGATTAATTATATCCTCATTTTTATTCATTTCATTTTTAAATAATAGAATCAAGCTTTTATTTGATCACACTGTTGAAGGCATCAGCGGTAATGTTTGTTAACTGGACTTGGCCTCTTGCTATGTAAGTTTTAAACTTGTTTTTCTACTACAACCACAATTTCACAAATGAGGCGGATTGCAGAAGCTGTAACAGAAATACATTTGAGCAGCATGTGAAAAAAAACTAAACTAAACTAAAACCATCAAGAGAATTACTGTACTCCAAATACATACTTGAAAATGTTCTTCACATTCATTTAATATCAACATGTGTCCTCCTGCATTTTATCTTTCAAAGGCTTGGTCTCAATGTAACAAATGGTTTAAAGTTACACTTTATGATGTAAATATCAACGCCTTCAGATACTTACTTATTTATATGCTGTTTTGTGTCAAATGTGCAACATGTCAGACAGCTGGCGACATTAAGAAGGTGGGAGAAGTTGTTTGATTCACACGTGCAGCTCAGATGTCTTTCTCTGTTACTGCATTCCAAAATATGCCATTTGTGTCTCCAATAGTGGTCGCACTGCATGAGAAACATCTGAGACACCTCCTGTATTAGATTGAAATGGGAATTTCTCATAGTCCTTCTGTGCTTTTTAATGATCTGACAGAGAGCAGTGCAATTCAATCTTTCTGCTTTAATAAGCCTGTTGTTGTTTTCACATCGCTCAATACAATTATTATTATTATTATTATTTATTTCTTAGCAGACGCCCTTATCCAGGGCGACTTACAATTGTTACAAGATATCACATTATTTTTACATACACTTACCCATTTATACAGTTGGGTTTTTACTGGAGCAATCTAGGTAAAGTACCTTGCTCAAGGGTACAACAGCAGTTTCCCCAACCAGGGATTGAACCCACGACCCTCCAGTCAAGAGTCCAGAGCCCTAACCACTACTCCACACTGCTGCACAATGCAGATACAGTGTGAACGGGTCCATATTTCTCTCATTTAGCCAACGGAAGAATTGTTATTTTCCATCTACCAGTAAGTGACATGCCTATACAGCTTGACATCACTCTTTCAATACTGCAGTCTTGTAAAGAGGGCTGGGGATAATGACTCCTCTCCACACTAGTTTCAGTGTCTCCACATAAAACACTCCACCTATTGAATATAGCAACTGCAGAGTTATCTAGTGCTGAGCTTAAAGCAACAAACAGTAGCCCCTATTTTACTAGTAATTAGACACAGTAAATTGAAGAAGGAATCTATGAAAAAGATCTAGGAGTTTATGTTGACTCAGAAATGTCTTCATCTAGGCAATTTGGGGAAGTTATAAAAAAAAAGGCCATCAAGATGCTTGGCTATATAGTGAAAAGTGTTGAATTTAAATCAAGGGAAGTAATGTTAAAACTGTACAATGCATTAGTAAGAGCTCATCTAGAATACTGTGTTCCGTTCTGGTCACCTCGCTACAAAAAGGATATTGCTGCTCTAGAAAGAGTGCAAAGAAGAGCAACCAGAATTATTCCGGGTTTAAAAGGCAAGTCGTATGCAGACAGGCTAATTGAATATTCAGTCTTGAACAAAGAAGACCTTGGGTGATCTGATTCAAGCATTCAGAATCCTAAAAGGTATTAACAATGTTGACCCAGGGGACTTTTTCGACCTGAAAAAAGAAACAAGGACCAGGGGTCACAAATGGAGATTAGATAAAGGGGCATTCAGAACAGAAAATAGAAGGCACTTTTTTACACAGAGAATTGTGGGAGTTTGGAACCAACTCCCTAGTAATGTTGTTGAAGCGGACACCCTGGGATCCTTCAAGAAGCTGCTTGATGAGATTCTGGGAACAATAAGCTACTAACGACCAAACGAGCAAGATGGGCCGAATGGCCTCCTCTCGTTTGTAAACTTTCTTATGTTATTATCTACAGTAGTCACACAAGGGAATGAATAAACATCAAGGCAACTTCACCAGCTTTACACTGCGACTCAGGTGGTCGTACTGGTTCAGTAGACTGGTGTAGGAGCTGGTTAAACTGGTCCAAGAAAAAATAAGTCGATTTAAAAATCTTCTGTAATGTTCTACAGTCAACAGTCGTCTAGCTTCTGTGAATCTAGCTTCTGTAAACCTTTTATATGCATTTTAGATCTCTACTGTTCTCAATACATTACTTCAAAACGCACAATGAAAATGCAGGGTATAGTAAAGCTTATATAAAAAAAAACTAAGTCATGCCGACTGAGCTTGTGCCTTCATCGGGAAACTAAAAATCTGAGTACACTGAAGCACTGGCCAAGCCATTTGTCTGCTTGACTTGTATTGGAGCTGTCCCCCTCGAAGCATGCTAGCAGGTAACTGTAAGTGTGTGTGTTTGCATACCACACTGCAGTTTTCTCTCTTTGCACGTGCATTGATTTGGTTATGGTTTGAACTAACAGTAACTTTCCATCCAGTGACTTATTCAAATCCATTGCACTCTATTCAAAACGGTGCTCTGCTCTGTGCAAGCAGCAAGCATCATTGCTCTGGCACGAATTCTGTTTTTTACTATAGCAAGT
Source organism: Acipenser ruthenus (assembly GCF_902713425.1). Taxonomy (NCBI): domain Eukaryota; kingdom Metazoa; phylum Chordata; class Actinopteri; order Acipenseriformes; family Acipenseridae; genus Acipenser; species Acipenser ruthenus. The sequence continues at coordinate 599,634 of NC_081218.1, forward strand.
CAAATAACGCCTACTGAGCATGTTGTGTGTGTGTGTGTACAGCTATGGACAAAAGTTTTGCATCACCTAGAATTTTAGGACTGAGATATTTAATAAAAAATATATATATATATATATATATATATATATATATATATATATATATATATATATATATATATATATATATATATATATATATATATATATATATATATATATATATATATATATATATATATATATATATATATATATATATATATATATATATATATATATATACACCACTACTCCGGGCAGCAGTGTGGAGTAGTGGTTAGGGCTCTGGACTCTTGACCGGAGGGTCGTGGGTTCAATCCCCAGTGGGGGACACTGCTGCTGTACCCTTGAGCAAGGTACGTTACCTAGATTGCTCTAGTAAAAACCCAACTGTATAAATGGGTAATTGTATGTGAAAATAATGTGAAATAATGTATAATGTGATATCTTGTAACAATTGTAAGTCGCCCTGGATAAGGGCGTCTGCTAAGAAATAAATAATAATAATAATATAAACATAATTTAGATCTTTTATTTAACATCATGTCATGAAAAAAACTACAAAATGATATCGCAAAAAGTCTACCGGAATCCATAATCGTAGTACAGTATTTCGTGTTACATTTTGAAATGTCACATTTTTCAAGTTTGTGAGTTTTTCGTTAAGTATATACAAAATGAGTTAACTATATATATATATATATACTTGAAATGTATTTGCTTACGATTGTAAGTCGCCCTGGATAAGGGCGTCTGCTAAGAAATAAATAATAATAATAATAATAATAATAATAATAATAATAATATATTGCATTTTTTAATTATTTTTATGTATGCATTTTCTTTGGTTTTGTTTTGTTTTTAAACCAGATCTCATTTTGGAGTCTTGCATTCATTGATCTAAGGAAAGTGGATATCTGCGTTTCGCATTTTAATTTAGATGTTATCTTTTCTCTATACAGTCCACTATCAACATAATACTCCATAAATGTTTATGGAGTGCTGTGGTTTTTTCACTCATGAGGATAGCTGTAAACATTATATGGTGAACAACTACTGCATCATTCTCTATGTCCCTAACCAGATGAATACCTCAAACTTACCACCATTTATTCACAGTATCAAAATGGTGTATATGATGGAAACTGTCCATAATACATACAATGGACGTAGCTCTCTGAACTATTTGTAGTAAGAAATACTAAAAGAAACTGACAGATGTTTCCGTGTATTCTGTTAATCCAAAGTGTTTACAGAGTAAATGGAAATACTAAAAAAAAAAAAAAAAAAGACGACTTGGAAAAAACAGACAAGCACTTCAGAACACTGAAGACATTGAAAAAGACTTTTAGCCGAACCGTTTTTATTTTCATTGAATTTAAATCTCTTTAGTGTTTTAAATTAAGTGTTTAATAATTAACCTTGGCTGGAGATTGCTAGCGTGTTATAAATGATGTACCAGTGGGGATTTTCAAAGTACACTTTGAGTTTGAGAATGAACACTGTGTTCTCTGATGAGCCCTCGCTCTGTAAAATAAACAGGTGACCTCATCTTGGGTGGGTGCCAGTCTGAATGGAGGTCTGTGTGGGCCTGGCGCAGTGCTTGAGCCAGGGATTGTAGTCTGGATTCCAGCCTCTCAAGAGAGGGGATGTGTGGGGGTTCTTGTGCATACTAAGCCAGTCACTGTGTCAGGAAGATATCACAATGCGTCTGTTCATACTGGAATTCCAGTACGCCGGGGGGGATCTTAAGAGCCATTTTAAGTGTCAGATATTTTTTAAAGTATAGTACTCAACTTTTTTTTTTTTTTCTAGTAGTACATATTACAACAAAGGTCAGTACTTTGTCAGAACCTTTCAGTAATGTACAGCAATTCACTTATAACTTCTTCTGCTTTCATTATTGACATTTTAATGGTCTAGAAATATGTTGACTGATAAATATGAGTGATATTATCAAGAGCTAATTCTTTCAGTACCCTCATAAGTTCAATTCATTTATATCTCAAGCAAACACTTAACGTTTTACTTCAAGCATTGTTCAGTTTCGCATTCAGTTACGCTCTATAAATGTGACTTAAAGTTTCTAATTATTTTAAATACACTTCATTTGCTGTTCAAATATAAACTTCATTGTTACAATAGTTTTAGCTCCTGCTACTGCATGCAGCAGAAGGAAATACAACAAACATGTAAACGAAGGAAAAGCAAATGAGAGGTTTTCTTTATTCCAAACGGGGTTTGTGTTTTGAGAGCATTTTCTAGGAAACCCGACATGATCTTTTGAAGGAAACCTCCTTCAATCCTTTATCTTAAATAATGAGCATCAAGGCTCGTCAAGGTCTTTCACTTTTACGCTATGGCTCTTTGTTGTGTCCCATTCAAGGTTTTTAACGGATTTGAAAAGACTCTCTTGGGTATATAAGCAAGTACAGTAGAAGCTCAGAGTTACGCACACCTTGGGAATGGAGAAGGCAATATATTAGTTACTTATTAAACTTTCAGGAAACCCACCCCACTTTTGAAACTAAAGTTACGCCACGGTCAGGACCAAATTCCTATTTGTTCCACTTTAGGGGTATTGGATTCTGTTTAATTTAATAAACATTAAGATTAAACTTGTTTATACTTGCATAGAGAATGTTGGCTACCACTCTGATGAGCCATACAGTTTAAATAAATACAATAAAATTAGAAGTCTTGGCAGTCCCAAGGCTTCGTTTGGGAAAACCATCTTTCACCTTTCTCAAAAATGTAGATCTCTTTTACTTTATAGTATGAAGAAGGAATTTGACATGTTCTCCTGTCCTTTGTTCCATCCCTGTTTTAAATTGTTTTATTGACTCAATTAAACCTCCATCCAGACCCTGAAGTAGTTCATGATCTCATTTTACCTGTTAAACCTGGAGTGGAATGACCCCCCAGGACCGTGATTGGACCCCCCCTGATCTAAGGCATTCTTTTGTGGTTTGTGGTTGAAACAGGGCTGCTACAAACCGGACATCTAACAAGGCCTGCATTCTTGACGAGGAAGTCCACTACACAGCATGATAGTAATAGAAGGGAATTTGTTTAGAAAAGGTGAACCTGGTTCCATGATCTGTATTCAAGCCAGAACGCCGCCTCAATCCTGACCTACTCGCCATTCAGTCCTGGACAGAGCAGACTGCTGACTTTAATGCTGAAAAATGAACCACAAAACTCATCCCTCAGACCTCATTGTAGGTCCAGGGAAAAGTCCACTGTGTCACTCTAGCCCCCCTTAGGGTTGCCACCTGACCGTGTTTTCCCTGGATCACCCCGGTTTTGAGAAAGGTGTCCCAGGATTTCAATATACCCTCCCGGGACACTAAGAGATCCTGCTTTTTAATCGGATCCAGTTTTTAATCTTATGCTTCCACATCCGTGTAGATTATACAGCAACACTGCAATGCCAGTGCCGCACATTGAGCGCAGGTTAGAGCAATCAATATTACTGCAATAGACGCACGGCAATAATTGGTTGTCGCTACTATAATAGTAATATTATCAATGTTACCCATTGGATGACTATAGGAATTCTAGAGAGTCTAAACTTTTAACAGGCCGCCCTTCCGTTCAGATGTCCCGGTTTTCTGTACCTCAGAGGTGGAACCCTTGCACCAGTTCACTGATGTTCTTTTGAAGATAGACAATAAGAAGATAAACACGAGAGACTGCCTGTATTACACTGACTGTGTATCCAGAAACAGGAAGTGCTGCAACAACTACTCTACTTCCTGGCTGTCAGGAGATCAGGTTTGCTGGCTTTATTGTCTCAGATTACTGGCTTCCTGCTCTTTTTTTTAAAGCGACAGCCTGCAAAAACAAAATATCAAAAAGTAAACACTTTTTTTTTTTTTTTTTTTTTTTTTATTACACTACTGAAACCTTTGGAATATCCTTGCAAAGGAACTGAGTAAAATTGTCCCCAACAATCAGGGAGTAAGGAAAACGGAAGCTTAATAAAACAAATAGGCTTGCTGTGTTTATTACAATACCTTTTATTACAACTGTGTAACTAAGTAAGTGATGCAATCTTCAGCTTGTCCCAATTTAATGAAACTAGGCAACCTGTCTTTGAGTTTTGATTCAATGGGAAATAACTGTCTTGTTTTGAGCTGAGATTTTAAGATGTTCTCCTGAATAATGCAGAGTCTATTCGAACAAGACAAACTAACAGATATTGTCTGTTGTCTATTAAGGGAATCTTCAAATCTCTGCTCAAAGGTATTTTGGTTTTGCCGTAAAACACCTTGCCTTGCCAAGTTTGAAGTACAAAAAACCACGATGGACTCGCATCAAATTATTACTTTCATTCAAGGGCATGCTGTCAACCAGTGTGGAGTAGTGGAGTAGTGGTTAGGGCTATGGACTCTTGACTGGAGGGTCATGGGTTCAATCACGGGACACTGCTGCTGTACCCTTGAGCAAGGTACTTTACCTAGATTGCTCCAGTAAAAACCCAACTGTATAAATGGGTAATTGTATGTAAAAATAATGTGATATCTTGTAATAATTGTAAGTCGCCCTGGATAAGGACGTCTGCTAAGAAATAAATAATAATAATAATAATAATAAGCAGCATTTGACATGACATTGTTCTCCTCAATGTTTATTTTTCAAGCCAGAAAAGTGTTTATGGATACTTTCAAAGTATTTTACTAAGACTATTTCTGAGAAATGAAATAATCCAAGCAGGAAAACATGCTGGCTAATACAGTAGCTGTATTTTTTTTGTTTAATTATTTTTTGTAGTTTTTAGTTTCATGAAGTGATACTCAATGTAAAGCCAGTCAAACCATGGAAGATACATAGTCAAAAAACAATTGATATGCTTGAGACCTGGCGATTGGTGGTCTTAATGCTGAATGAAGAGGTGGTCTTGATTATGATGGTGAAAAACGTTTTTTTTTTTTTTTTTGCTTCTAGTAAATTGTCTGGGAAAGTTTCACTTCCCTCAGAACAATCCAAAATGATTACATCAGCAACACACTGTTCCTTTTAAAAGCAGGCACAGTTTTGTCAAAAAAGTACTTTCAAGAACACAGCAAAGAACACTTCTCTTCAGGCTGTGGCCTGTATTATTATTATTATTATTATTATTATTATTATTATTATTATTATTATTATTATTATTATTATTATTATTTATTTCTTGGCAGACGCCCTTATCCAGGGCGACTTACAGTCGTAAACAAAAATACATTTCAAGAATCACAGTACAAGTAATAATACAATTAAGAGCAAGATAAAATACAATGACTTCGGTTCTAGCAAGTACAAGTATAACACAAAATACAAATCAATATTGGAGCAGATAACAGTGTCAGTGATAGTTACATCAGGATATAATTAAATACAAAATACCCACAGATTAAACACTTGTGACAGATTACAGTACTCTAAAGTACAGGATTACTATGTTGTTGAATGTATGTTGAACACTGATTTGTTTTTAGGGGATACTTCTCCTTTAAAAGGCACACCTGACTTGTTGTGATGTAATACACTATATCAGGCAATAGGGAGGCCAGCCCTGACTTCGCTCCTAGGTAACCACGGTAACAAGTCCAGGGAGCTCTCTCGAAACATTCCTGTTTCCTTTTACAAGAGTGAAGGAAAATTAGGAAATGGAAACTTCCCAAATAATTCAGAAACTCTACTGAATTTTGTTAAAGGAATGCTTTTTCCCACCTCCTAGTACTTGTCTGTTTTAATATTGTATTATGTGACTTGTGTAAAATGACCTATTAAGAACATAAGAACATAAAGTTTACAAACGAGAGGAGGCCCCATTCAGCCCATCTTGCTCGTTTGGTTGTTAGTATCTCATTGATCCCAAAATCTCATCAAGCAGCTTCTTGAAGGATCCCAGGGTGTCAGCTTCAACAACATTACTGGGGAGTTGGTTCCAGACCCTCACAATTCTCTGTGTAAAAAAGTGCCTTCTATTTTCTGTTCTGAATGCCCCTTTATCAAATCTCCATTTGTGACCCCTGGTCCTTGTTTCTTTTTTCAGATCAAAGTCCCCTGGGTCGACATTGTTTATGCCTTTTATTGTTTTGGCTTCATTATTTGCCATGCTTACTAACCAACAATCTAAGCAGATATTAAACAGATAAGAAATGGATTTTAGGAAATAATGAGCTGAAGTATTTTGTAATTAATCGATCAATTAATGTTTCATCGCAAAATAAAAGCTACGGTGATCAATAATCGATTTCCTTTAACCTGATTGGTCAATCTGCGGTCCCTAATCTCTAAGTTCTTTATCCTGGTTGTATAGGAGAGTTTTAGTTTTCCACACTTCGCCGGGCAGACGTCAGCCGGTCTGATTTAGGCATGGGTTCCTCACATTGTTGAGAAGAGCGGCCTGCTTATTTTGGCAGAGAAACTGGGAAAGCCCCACCGGACTGTGTGTTACCTTGTTGTTTGCGTATTTCATTTCCTGTTTTGATAACTTCCCTTCAACTGGCTGACAGGTTTTATTTTTTTTTGTTTAGTTTTTAAACTAAACTAGGTGTTCTGCTTTTTGTCTGAAACTATACTTCAGTTTTGTCATATTCAAAGCTCCCCATTTTCTCTAGTTATTAGAGAACAAATTTTCCTGAAATGCTTACCTGAAAAATCAGTAAAAGCTAAGTTGTAGAATACTTTGTTTATGTCCAAGATATTCTACAGTATTTTCACCATCATCAAACAAAATAAAACCAGTAATAAATGTACAAATTGCATTTTAAAGAAATCATGCAGCTCGGTGCAGTGTGTTCTATCATTGACCAGAAGCAAACTAAACCGGCTGCCAGGTTCCTGAATGCAGTGTAACAGGCTTCAATGAGACAAACGTTTATAAATGGTGTAGTCGTAATTCTGAAGCTACCAGAACATCACTGATCAAAACTGCAATTCACAGTATTCTGTTAAAATGAGCTTCTCACAGTGGAAACACATTAATTAAATGGAAGTCGCTGTTTGTCGATTAAATTGGCTTCAAATGATAGCAGCTCAACAAGAACAACAATGATCATGTCTCTAAAATTTATAAATTCCAATTCCTTCAAAGGAATTGGTTTTAAAAAAAGGAACTGGAAACAAACCCAACCCTGTTCCCGAGTACTGCAGAGGCAGTATTAAGGGAATCTTTCCCAGACAATTTACTTGAACCAAAAAAAATAAAATAAATAAAACCGAAATGTGGCTTATCCCTGGAGACTAGTGGCTGATCAAATCAACCCTTAAGTGAAGTGGAAAAAGGCAAGCACCTTCACCAGAGAAATCCTTTAGACTGTCCATCAGATGGCTCTCGGGTCTTATGTGGCCCACTGAGCTTCACAGTATGGCTTTTTTTGATTGCATAGGGAAGGAAAGTTAAAATGCAAGTTTGGTTAAAGAGCTTTCTGTGTACAGGATTTATATTTGTCTTCTTTAAGAACGTTACATCAGGGTTGGTTAAAATGTTTGGATATATATTGTAGATCGCTCCATTTTTCTGTTCAACCTCTGTAGTAAAAAAAAAGTACTTCTGTTTTTGTGTTGGTCTCCTGTGTTTTATACATCACTAGCTATCACATTGTTACCATAGTGATTTTACTGACGACTGTTAAGATTTAGTGGTTTACCAAAGCAGATCAGAAATGGCGCTACATCACAAAATCCGCTGTGTTGCGTAGGGTTAAAAACAATATCAAAATAAAGTAAAGGAAACCCTGCAGCTCGCACCTCAGAAAATACTTTATTGCTTAAAAAAAAAAAAAAAACATTACAAAACTGACGAGTTTCGGTTTAGACAAAGGTATTAATTTACGAGCAAATTTAACAATAAATGAGTTAATAAAAATACACGACTAATCAGAGAAATAGTCGGTCAATTGGTACAAAAAAATTCAGTTGCAAGTGGTTCACGCAATCATTCTTTGTGCATGTGACAGAACTGAGGACAGAGAATGGGAGAGCACACCAGCCCTTATCATGACAGTCCTATGAAAGGTTTCTCTAACTTGGGAGATACGCAGGACTATTAATGAAAAATTCCCATCTCATATAGACCCTTTTAAAATGACCTTTCTTCAGGGTGGCCACCATAGACAGTTTGACTTGTTATAAAACAGGTAACAGAGGCTATCAAGTCCTTGAGTATAATATATGTTTTCTTTTCCGTAGTTTCCTGAATGTGGCTTCTATGGGATTTACGATAAGATCCTGCTGTTCAAACATGACCCCGGAACCAACAACATTCTCCAGCTGGTCAAAACTGTGTCGGACATCCACGAAGGAGACCTGGTTGAGGTGGTGCTGTCCGGTACGTCCTTTTCCCATCTATTCAGCCCTGAATGAGCTTCACTGTAGCAGTGACTCTGCATTGGCAATGGTTCTGGACAATAATCAATGCATTTGAACACTCAAAACAACTGAAAACATGCATGTGCGTATTATTACAGAGCTTTAGTCTAGCAACGTGTGCTGGAAGCATGTGTTTCTGGGTGCAGCTGAGCGGAGAGGAAGAAAGAGGAAGTCCCCTCTGCTCTAGTTGGTTTGAGGTTGCTGTGCTGCCACCAGTGCAGTGCATTTACATGCACTGTTAATGTGCTTCTCAGCCAGTTTGCAGCACACGTACAATACTGCAAACAACTGCAGCTGTAAAACTGGTACAGGTCTCCTGTATCAGACTGAAGTGGGCCACGTTGCTGTCGAGCTTTTTGTAAAACCTGGGGGAGGGGCATGCATGCTTTGTCCGCTAAGGACTGACATGCTTTGCACCCAATAACATGCTTTGACCCCTTAGACACTGCTGGGTTGAAATGACCTCGGAAGTAAAGCAGTACCAGACTTCCTGGCAGACAGGGCAAGCAAACTCAGTACTTTCTTTAACCTAGTGTAGTAGCAGATGTCTTGTTTGAAAATTGAAAAACAGGTTTGCAGTGTCTTTCTTTCAAAACTGTGTAAAGGGCAGGATGTGTGACATGATTTTACGATTTACTTTAAATCACAGTCTCGCCCCCAAAACCTTTAAATTAATCCGAACCAGAAAGATTTCAATATTTTTATTTCCTTTTCGGCTATCTCTACACAGATGCCAGTGCAGCACTATGATGTGACTATGGTATAGCAGTTAGTGCCATTGTCCTCAACATTATAAAAGAGGAAGGGTTATACTGTTGTTTATGAAATCCGGGGGGAGTCCCCTTCTATATTGGACCATGAGAGAACCCAGGGGACTCTGATGAAGATCCCCCACCCCCCTGACTATCACCAGCCATCTGCGCAAGGGGGTTTGCAAAAAGACTTTTTTGTTTTTTGTCAACTTCTGTGAGAAGGGTCTAGTCTGCTTGTAACTGAATGATAGACTGCCTTAAGACTTTTTATTTTGTCTTTTGTTTAAAACATATTTTACCTGATGAAGACTTTTTTATATTATTATTATTATTATTATTATTATTATTATTATTATTATTATTATTATTATTTATTTTATTTAGTTTATTTAGTTTTAGACAGTTTACCTTTCAAATAAAATGTATTTCTTCGACTGTTTGGACACCTGCTTTTTATTTATATTCTTGCAGCTGCTGCCACGTTTGAGGACTTCCAGATTCGCCCGCACGCGCTCAATGTGCACTCGTACCGCTCGCCGGCGTTCTGCGATCACTGCGGGGAGATGCTGTTCGGACTGGTGCGGCAGGGACTCAAGTGTGACGGTGAGTGCCGTTGTGTCCACTAGAGGGCAGTGGCGCCCGTCGCACTTCAGTGCAGTGCTGTAGCACCAATGCCAAGTGGCTGTAAATTGCAGTGTCGCCCAATCCTGCTCAATTTTTAAACTGCAATGTTCTCTGTTTCATCCCTTCTAGTTTACCTTCTGTGCCCTTTATTGAATGGCAATGGTTCATAATGTAGGTGCTCATTAGCACAGGCACATGGTATAGTAGACTTTAACCAGGTTACATACAGCTTTACAGTTTCCGTGCGCCTTCAAGTGAATGAGCCCTTCACCAGCTCTCTGTCTCCCCCTGCAGGCTGTGGGCTGAACTACCACAAGCGCTGCGCTTTCAGCATCCCCAACAACTGTAGCGGAGCACGCAAGAGACGTCTGTCCAGCACGTCCCTGACCAGCACTCCATCCCTGCGTCTGTCCACTACTGAGTCCATCACGCCCATTAGCGCTGTAGAGGACACCATGGTGAGAGTGAAAATCTATGTTTAATATTCCCGCTGCGGGATCTCCCAGTGGCTCGCCAGTAAAAAAAAAAAAAAATCGGGCATTCTAAATTGAGGAGCAAATGGGGGTTAGAAATATTGGCCACTATATATATATATATATATATATATATATATATATATATATATATATATATATATATATATATACTGTACAAATTGTGCTGAAAGTTTGTGAGGACATTAGCCCAAGTTATCGTATTATCATAAGTACAGAGTATGTTTTTTTTTTAATGCTTCTGCTATATTGGTGCAATATATGGACATGGGCTTATATTCAAGACAATACAGTATTGGAGAGTAGCTCTCAGTCTTTGTTTACACACTGTAAGCAGAGAGATATTGTGCCTACTGTTTCTGTACCACAAAGATTACAATATCACCTGCTTTCTCCAGTCTACAAGCCAGATGGCAACCAGCTATAAAGCAATAGAGGAAATTGATAAAGATTTCAATATTACAGAACTATCATAAAAACAAGGAGACGGGGGAGAAAATATGATTAAAATATGATTAAAATATTATTAAAATGTAGCTTTATGTCCTTCAACTTTTTCAGAGCAAGTTGGGTTGTGTGCTGATGAAGTTAATCATCTTTGTTTTTCCAGCTGTTAGCATGACAATACCCCCATCTGATGGCAGAAGCAGGTAGTGCAAGGTTACAGAATGTGCAAGCAGTTTTAAAGCTTATATCAGACTCACATTGGCAAAATAGACAACCCCAAGGTCATCCGTTGTCCAGGATCATGCCGAAAGTACAAACTCTATTATACAGTAGTGTGCAAATTAATTAAAACACCTGCAAATAGATTCTTTTAATGATGCTAAAGTAACTGAGATTTAAGTGAACGTCTTCTCTCTCCTCCTGCCCCCTCCTCACCCCCAGCCTCGGACCCCCAGTGAGGCGAGCAACCCAGCCCGTCGGTTCTACTCCGGACGTCCCATCCAGCTGGATAAAATGCTCTTATCCAAAGTGAAGGTCCCGCACACCTTTGTCATGCACTCTTACAAGCGGCCCACTGTCTGTCAGTTCTGCAAGAAGCTCCTCAAGGGTTTGTTCAGGCAAGGCTTGCAATGCAAGGGTAAGAGCATACAGGCAGCACCGCTGTACTCTCTATGCAACTTTAGAGTGCCTCAGTCTGAACAGAAGGCTGCTCTGTTGTTTTCTGTGTTTTAGTTTATAAGGTGTACACTGGAAATGCTCCAAGTTGCCTTACATCTCTGTTAGAGACATGCAACTACCGATGCGCTAACATCAAATGATGTGCCTCATTTTTTTAATTTGAGATCTAATATGTGCCTTTGTACATCAAGCACCTCCATCTTTTGGAATTGTCTTCGAATATTAAAAAAAAAACAGCTTCTTCACAATACTTTTTTTAAATAGTCACGTTTTGAAATTTGACCAGGGCTGCAAATCCAGTAAAAGCTCCCTTCAGTTTGGGTCACTTGAAACAATGTTATTGTGTCAAACCCTCACGTCACTGGCACGTTGCTGTGCAGTTAGTGGCCACTCTGTTACATGCTGATAGTGGATGGGTATGGCAGTGCATGGCCTTGTTTTATAGTCTTCTTTTCTTCCAGACTGCAAGTTCAACTGCCACAAGCGCTGTGCTTTGAAGGTGCCAAATGACTGCTTGGGGGAGCCTTTAATAAACGGGGGTATGTTGAGTTACTGGGTCATTTATCCTCCACACTTACTAAGGGCTGCTTCTGTTTAAGGGACTAGCTGGGATAGGTTCTACTTTTAACTTAACCCTGTGATGCCCAAACATTTTTTTTTAATTCTCTTTTTATTATCAGCTTTTAGTTTAGAACAGAAAAGAATATCATGTTAAACATATGGAAGCATACATAAGTAAGGATTAAATCATAAATAAATATATTATTACATTCAATAAATCATAAGAAGAAAATGATACAGCAATACTCCTCAGATACTACCTTTGTCCAAGTTTGGATATGTAGGTTCTCAAGTACTCCACGAAGGGCAACCACACCTTGTGAAACTTGTTCAATCCTAAAAGTTACTTTGTGACTTTGACCAAGAGGTCAAACCTATTTTCCACCTTCTGTTTGGTAACACTTTACATTGTGTCTCAAACGCATGTGAACTTACACATCATTACAATGTTATTATGCATAGTTACAATGTACTTTAATCTGTAAACAGTTTTGCATGACTAAACTCAATTTAACCCTAACCCTTCTGATACAATTCTGTACTTGCATCTGTCCTGCAAAGAGATGTACACATTAAGTACATTGTAACTATGCATAGTAACATTGTGATTATGTGTAAGTACACATGTATTTACAAAGTCACTAATATGTAAATACACAGTAATTTGAGACATTTAATATAAAGTGTAACAGTAATGCTCGTAATGTATTTAGATATGAAGGACTGATTCATTGTTTCAGTGGCTGCAGATAAATGCGTAAATCAGTAGATTGTAGTGCTTGGCAAAGCTGTGCATCTATTCAGTGTTCGTGGGCTGTGGCTTGTCCTCTGTTCAGGGTTGTGATCGAACCCGTTCTCCTCAGATCTGCTGAGCCCCAGCGTGGATGCCGAGATGCCAATGGATTTTTCCAGCGAGTACAGCGACGGAGACAAGGCCTCTTTCATGGACGACTCGGACGATTCCGGAATCATCCCTGGATCTCACTCTGAGAACAACTTCCCAGAGGACAATCCCAACAGAACCAGTGGAGCAGAGAGGTGTGGGAACGTGGGAGGCCCTTTACCAGATAAACAGATAGAGGTTTAGCCGAAAATTAGGTTTCTTTTTTATTGATCATCCACAGAGCTCTGGTGTTTGCAGTTCTAGCTGGCCTATTTATATATTAACTAACAAGGAACAGATAAAGAAATAATGTGTATTAACATGTATATTAGCTGGTTCTTAATAGGTGGCCCTTAAAATAAAGCGTGACCAAAATTCATATAACAAGGTCACATTCTGACAATTCAGGATATGCCATATGTATCACAATTCTTATTAAGGACCTGATTGTCAACTTTGCATGATGAGTAATGATTCTGCAGGACTGTATAAAGATCTAGGAAAAATAACAGCAGAAATCTATCTAGGAAATAGAACTCCACACATGATGGGCCATTTCAACAGATTTAGTTACAACTTTCAATACTAAGCAGCTACAGAAAAAAAAAAACCCTAACTACCATTATCGAAGGACAATTTGTCAGGCCGTTGGATTATTTGAATTCAGGAGTTCTGTGAAGATTTTCTCTGGGGTTTTTTTTCCCACTGGTGTGCATCAGCGAGTCTAGTGCTTTTGTTTGAAAGCCTAGTGTGTGAGAGGAGTATTAGCTGTGTCTCTCTGTGTCTCCTCAGCTCCATGGGTTACATTCCTCTGATGAGGGTGGTGCAGTCAATCCGGCAGACCACACGCAAGTCCAGCACCACCATCAAAGAAGGCTGGATGGTGCATTACAACAACAAGGACACGCTGGTAAAAACCTCTGCCAAAAACCAGCTCAATGTATAACCGATTCCCCATTCCTCGCCCCAATACAGAGAACCCAAACGGCACAGAAATACAGCTTTCTGCCTTAACAAAAATAACTTGAGTTATTGCTTAAGCAGGAAGTAGATTCAAATTAATTTTTTTTTGTTTACGAATTATTGCAACATTTTTTACTCTCTATATACCTTTTAAATAAATGTTTCTACCATCTAACACATGCTAAAAAGCATCAACTTTTGGTTCTAGACGTGCTTCTGGGAGTATTGGCAGTAGCCTTATTATCTTGTCAGTACCAATTTCTTTTGTTCTTTCATTTCTTTCTTTCTTTCTTTCTTTCTTTCTTTTCCTTCCTCTGAATTTTCTTACCTTTTTTTTCTTCCAGCTCCTTTCCTGTCACTCCCTTCATTTCCTTCCTTCCTTCCTGGCTAGTCTGGCTCTTGTTGACCCTCCCCCTACCCCCCATCCCTCCTGACCTCTGACCTATCTCCCCCCCCACCAGCGGAAGCATCACTACTGGAGGCTAAATTGCAAATGGATCACCTTGTTTCAGAATGACACGACCAGCAAGTATTACAAGGTACGAACTTCTCTTACTCCCCTGACTGGTAAACTAATGAAATAATGCCATTCATTTTAGCTGGTGGAACTCTTGACGTCCTATTGCAGTGAAAATACAGAATGTCTTATCCTTCATCAGTATTGAAACTTTCCAGAATTGTAAAGTGTTGCTAAGAATAAGGAAATCAACCAATTCCAGAGTGGATTAATGTATATACTTGTGAGTGAGACGTAGCGTTGCCATCGGTACAAAAAAACCGGGACATCTGAATGAAAGGGCGGTCATTAGAAGTTTAAACATTGATAATATTAGTATTATAGCGTTGACAACCAATTCATAGTGTCTATTGCTGTAATGTTGTATCCTGATTGATATAACTTTTGCTCAGTGTACGGTACTGGCATTGTGGTGTTGTTGTATAATCTACATGAATGTGGAAGCATATTAAAAAAAAGGGATATATTAAAAAGCACGATCTTTTAGTGTCCCGGGACACCTTCCTCACAACCAGGACGATCCATGAAAACGGGGACAGTCCCAGTTGAGACGTCGATGGATGAAGCCTTGCTTAGCACTGTTCAAATGGTACCAGTAACAGGTGTTGTTCCCCATAGGAAATCCCGCTATCAGAGATCCTATCTGTTGAGGCGGCCCAGAATTTCAGTCTGGTCCCCCCCGGAACCAGTCCCCACTGCTTCGAGATCGTTACTGGCAACATGCGCTACTTCGTCGGGGAAGAGCCTGCCATCAGCCCGGGCTCCCCCCATAGCATCGTGCCTAACAGCGGAGTGGGCAGGGAGGTAGCCAAAGCCTGGGAGAATGTCATTCGCCAGGCCCTCATGCCAGTCATCTTCCAGGACGCACCCACTCCGCAAGGACACACCCCTCACAGTGAGTATCCAGCAAGGGTATTGATAAGCCCCGCCCTGACATTCATTATTCATGTTCAGCCCCGCCCCTCTACGACAGTTATGTGGAATTCATATCAGCAATAAAGGATATCCCTGAATGATAACATGAACTATACTATGTAGCATTCTTTTTCTGTCAATGTATTTGCACATCTCTATATCTGCACATCCTCTTCGTGTACATTAACGGCAGGGTTTTAATGTTGCAGGACAAGCCTCAGTCAGTATATCTGTGTCCAACAGCCAAATTCAGGAGAATGTGGTGAGTGAAGGAAGGGTGGCCGGGTCTGAATGCAGCCCAGTTATCGTTTTAAAATAAAAATATGTTGATAATAACTTGGAGACCTGTGAGGTATATGAACATGCAGGTATTATTATTTGTATGACTCATTTAAGAAAGTTGTGATTCTTTTAAAGTTGAACTGCCTCGCATTTCTCATTTCAAAATAAAAATGCACAGCTTTTGATTCCTGTACAAGTTTCTCAAAGAATTTAAATATATAATATAATAGACACTATGGTACAGACAGTATATGCTATAGTGCAGTACTATAGCGCATACCTGGAGTACACTACAACGCTGGGTCTACAGCAGGTATAATAGAATTCTATAGATTCCTCAAACATACTATAGAACACAATACAGTAGATTCTATAGGATCTTTTTTTTTTCGTATGTTAATTTGTTGATGAATCTGGCAGGTTATTTAGTAAAACCAAATAGTTGCAGAGAAATTGGAAACGAACAAAATAAACAGAGACTTAAGTATTTTTTTTGCAAAGCCAATCTTCTTGTGCATGTCAGTGAGCCCTATTATATGAGCCCTGGTTTAGAGCGTTTCCGTGGGAAGGATGCGAGTTCAAACCTTGTGAGCACGTGTTTAATTGGGTGTACAGCAGCAGCTGTAAGTCAGTGATGATTCTGCTTTTGCCTCCTGTAGGATATTGGGACGGTCTACCAGATCTTTGCGGATGAGGTGCTGGGCTCAGGCCAGTTTGGAGTGGTGTACGGAGGTAAGACAGTTAATATTCCTACTGCTTTACAAGGCACTGGTAGGCTACTCCATGCATTTATAACTCTTCTGTTCCAAACTTACTGTTACTCTGCATTCATTTGCACTCTCTCTCTGGCTACATTTGAAATAGTGACTTTGGTTAACGTTATCTATACCATTTAGGATTTTAAAACCTTCAGCTAAATTGCCTCTTTCTCTCGAGCCATGAAGGCCTGGTATCAGCCTAGTTGTACCTGCTCAATAGGTACAACTAGGGGGTTGACCAAAACTCTTATTCTAAGGGATCAAGCATTATGTAGCCTTAGCATGCATTTCTACACTTGCACAGCATTCCAGAAATAAACCGTTTTTCTATATTTTCTGAAGGGAAACATCGGAAAACCGGGAGGGACGTGGCTGTGAAGGTTATCGACAAACTGAGATTCCCGACGAAACAGGAGAGCCAGCTTAGGAACGAAGTGGCCATCTTACAGGTAACGAGACGGGCAAAGGGCTGGAAAGAGAGAAGCAGGAGGTGGGATCTCCAGCCTCTGCCTTATTACACACACACACACACACACACTGTGTTCCAGTCATGAACCAAACAGCTGCCTCCCCTATTGACTGACGGGCGTTGCAGCCAGTAATATGGCTTAACCTAGAAGACACTGCTGGGGTGAAAGTAAAACAGTAACAGGAAAGCAAGACAAGCAAACGGGGGAACTTTCTTTGACATAATGTAGTACCAGATGTCTGTTTTTGAAATGCAAATGCATGTTTTCTATAGCGTGTGTTTCTTTCAAAACTACACATTTGAGACTTATGTAGCCAATAGAAGTGCTCAATGTAAGGTAAGCTTTTGTTAGCCACAATTACTCTTGCAGTCTTGTAGTGATCCTCCAGTCTCCGATATGCACGTTTGGCTGGAGTCACTCGTGTGTCAGATTCCATCACAGCTCCCCCGTCTCGCCCTCCCGCACAGAGCCTGCACCATCCTGGCATCGTGAACCTGGAGTGCATGTTTGAGACTCCGGAGAAGGTCTTCGTTGTCATGGAGAGGCTCCACGGCGACATGCTGGAGATGATCCTGTCCAGTGAGAGAGGACGGCTTCCTGAGAGACTTACCAAGTTCCTCATTACACAGGTATGTAGTAGTTACTTAGTAAATACATTAAGCACATTGTAACGATGTATAGTACCATTGTAATTATGTGCACATGTATTTGCTAAGTAACTACTATCTAAATACAGTGTAATTAGAGACACTTCATGTAAAGTGTTACCGTCTATTATTTTAAAGACAGTGCTATACAGTGGACATGTATTTTGATATTAAATATATAGGCTTGTTAGCGGTAACTTCTCTTCTCCCTGTTGTTTTCTCCCCCGGACAGATTCTAGCAGCGCTGAGAAACCTCCACTTTAAGAACATTGTGCACTGTGACCTCAAGCCAGAAAACGTCCTGCTGGCTTCGGCTGACCCCTTTCCTCAGGTATAACGAAACTCAACGCTGAATAGCAACGCCACTGAAAAATACTTTCATGAAATAAAATCACGAAAGCAACAAAGAATGAATACCAACATCATAAAAAAAAGGTATTTGGGTAAAAACCAGTGCAACGCACACACAGACAAATCATATCACACTGAGAGTTTATTGGATTGCAACATCAATGAGGTTTGAGTGTACAGTATGATATAAATTTACCTGAGTAAATGAAGTGTGAGTGTGCTTGTTGTCTTTCCCCCCCTGTCCTCAGGTGAAGCTGTGTGATTTTGGCTTCGCCCGGATAATTGGTGAGAAGTCGTTTCGGCGCTCTGTGGTGGGCACACCTGCATACCTGGCCCCGGAGGTACTCCTGAACCAGGGGTACAACCGCTCCCTGGACATGTGGTCTGTGGGGGTGATCATGTATGTAAGCCTGAGCGGCACCTTCCCCTTCAATGAGGACGAGGACATCAACGACCAGATCCACAACGCAGCCTTCATGTACCCGCCCAACCCCTGGAAAACCATCTCCCCCGAAGGTACTCATCAACCAGCTGCTTCACAACTACCCGGTGCTCCACATCAGCTGCGTACTGGCTGTCTGACGCATTGAAAAAAAATCTGAATTCCGTATGATATTTCAGTTGAATGTGCAAAGAATTCGCAGAGCAATTTTGCTTCTCTGCTTGAGTTTGCATGTTATCAGGCTGCTTGTACTTTGTTGGCTCCTGCGGGCTTCTCAGTGGTCAGTTGGGTGAATGTACTGCACTTCATAGAAATGCCAGGACAGCTAACAATAAGTCCGGGTTTTCAATTAATAAATAAATAAAAAGTCAGTCTGAAACCACTCACTTGCATAAGAGACTGATAAAGGAAGAAAACAGCTGCAGAGACTGGAACAGTCCAGTATTGGTGAGAGGGGACTCAGTGAACACAGTGGTGAGGAGCGACTTACCAGACTATAATATTATTAATGGGACTAACGGTGGAAAATAAAGAAAGCCAAATGTACTGTATTTATTGAAAGTACTCATGCCTTCAAGGTAACATTGCATTTTAAATACTTTTTACTTGCATAGCGTCTAAATTGGAAAGTTAATTACTCCATGACCCAAAACCTTATCAGGAGAGCTGCGTTTACCTGTTCAATATCCTGCTATTTATTTATTTCTATTTTCTGTTGTTGTTTCTGATTTGCTTTGTGTTTCCTCCCAAAAGCTATCGACCTGATCAACAACCTGCTTCAGGTGAAGATGAGAAAGCGCTACAGCGTAGACAAGTCGCTCAGCCACACCTGGTTGCAGGTAAGAACGCACACCTCCAGTGTTAACCTGGTTGTCCTGGTTACCTATCACTGCATTCGCCTTAGCCTTATTTGCCCACTGGTTCTATGATAAACATTTCAGCGCAGGGTTTCAACTTCTTGTCTGCTTTTTGGAAACAAAGCTGCCCATTTTTTTCCAGTCATCTCTCTGTAGAACAAATGGAACTGCAGAGTCATTGTGTGAAGTAAAGGGCATCGGAGGGATATGTAGCAAAGTTTACAGATTCACTAAAAGTGTTGATACAAATCTGTTTGCAGTTACTTTTGTAAATCTATGGCAGGCCCACTCTAGAGTTGTATATAGACTTGCACTAACTGCTGCTACCATTAGGAGGTGACATTGTGCTTCTAGCAGGTAGATATGTGAGTTGTCAGCTGTAACTGAGTTCATCTCAGTGTTTTTTTTTCTAGCAAGTGGGGCAACACTTTACATTAAGTGTCTCTAATTCCTGTGTATTTACATAGTAGTTACTCAGTAAATACATGTGTACTTACATATAATTACAGTGTTATTATCAGAGGTTCACATAACTTTTATCATTAGGTTCTCAAGTGAGTACCTGCAGAAATGGTTTGGTACTCACCAAAATTAGGGGTCATCTTCCAAGTCGCTGTCCAGCTCCACCTCCTCCTCCTCCAACAGTTTAAACAATTGGGGTGTCAAGGATCAGGGTGCAAACTTGGAGCTAGAAGCTAGATTCCAGTAATAATCGATTATTATTATTATTATTATTATTATTATTATTATTATTATTATTATTATTATTTTCTTTGTTAGCAACCATAGATGATAATAGTTTCTCATTGGGTCAGGACTAGTCACATGACCCACGCACACTCCTCCACATACACATGAGAGAAGGTTTGTGTCGTTGTGAGGGGTGGTGCACTTGATTAGGGCGGTATTTAATAATTTAGCACCAGTAGGCTCTCTGGTGCTAAACTTTCAAAACACACATTTACACATTAAGTACATTGTAACTGTGTAATATGCATGTGATTACTAAGTAACCACTTTGTAAATATGTGTTGCCTTAAGTGGTTTAAAATGGAGACACAGCACTAGAAGTTCTCAGTGGTACCAAGTTGGATCAAGAGCCTGTGACATTGGTTTCAATGAGTGCTGATCTTTTTAAATGCTTCTAATTAAGCTCCTGGCTTTGAGCTTATATTCAAAGTGCTGGGACAGAACACACTTCCTCGTTGCATTTAAATCCTGTAACAGTGTGACATTTTCAAACAACTGAACAAAACAATCCCTAAAAAACATTCCTTAAAACAGTCCTTGAAGAGGCTCGAAGACTTTTAAAACGTGTTTTTTTTTTTTTTTTTTTCTTTTCTGTATGGCAACAATTGTTATTCTAACTGTGTGTATTTATCTAGATCTATGATGCCATACATACATTTATTATTGTATTTAGAGATCCACGTCAGAAATATATATTCTGTACAGTTCACAGTTCACAGGTCTTAACCACAAACCTTTCCCCTGCTCCACATCGTGACATATACGTCTGTGTGTGTGTGTATATATATATATATATATGTTGATACAGTAAAAAACATTTCAGCTTTTTGAAATTTGACATGTGGTTCAGAAAAGCTTCTAAGTGTAAGAACATTTCTCAAAAGTATTTCTCGTCTCACAAAACCACCATGCAATTGGACGTGCTTTTTATTTCCTTTGTCATCTAAAGAAATATCCAGCTAAGTTTGTCAGCTGCATGCAAGCCCCTGCAGATTGCACATGTTTACACACACATAGAGCAATTCATATCGTGGAAAACAAGATCACCGTGACCTACATCCCCTTTACTGTAGGTCTATATTAAATGTAAGTGTGGGGTCCCTGAGTGGCTCACCTGCTGTAGAGTCCTCCAGTCAGGGGAGTTTAGGTCCACGTCTTGGCTGTGCAAAGTCACTGGTCTTGGCTGGGGATTCCAGGGGAAGGGTTGCGTTGTCTCTGGCACGCCAGTGTGTTCGGAAACCATTGGGGTCTGTTTCTCCTCATTGCACTACAGTGGATCCAGGAGCCTGGAGAGTTCAAGCAGACATCTGCAAGGCTGGTCTTTATCATCCAGGGGTGACACCTGCTCTCGAGTTCCTGGGTGTAAAGGCAATTGGCTAGTTGGATCGGAAGATAGCCAGTGACCTTCAGTGCCCTAAGTATGACATATACTCCAATACCTGCATAAAGGAGTAATATAAATGTTCCTCTTTCTCCGCTAGGACTACCAGACATGGCTAGACCTACGGGAGCTGGAGTGTAAGATGGGTGGGCGTTACATCACCCATGAGAGCGACGATAACCGCTGGCAGCAGTTTGCCCAGGACCATACTCTCCCCTACCCAGCACACCTCGTCGTAGCCCAGCCAGCGTCCAGCGAGGACTCGGACGACAGCGAACTGCACGGCCTTACAGAGAGAGTCAGCATTCTCTAAATGCCACACCTCCAAAGAACACCCACATGGGACTCCAGCAAATGGAAAAACAGT
Organism: Acipenser ruthenus; assembly: GCF_902713425.1. Taxonomy (NCBI): domain Eukaryota; kingdom Metazoa; phylum Chordata; class Actinopteri; order Acipenseriformes; family Acipenseridae; genus Acipenser; species Acipenser ruthenus. The sequence continues at coordinate 621,155 of NC_081218.1, forward strand.
AACCCTTTCCCTGCTCTCTATCGCCTTCTGCAGACCTCGTACTGCAGGCAGGAGAGACACCCACACATCTGTATCTGGGACTGCAGCGGTTGTTTGACAGTTGTGCAGTTGTTGCACAAGCTGTTTTGATAGATATGCAATCGAACTTCTTTAGTCTGGGAATCAGCTGTGCCGGCAACAGTGAGATTGCAGTTGATTTGTATTGTGGCAATGCACAGTAAAAAGGATGTTGCACCCAACCTACTGCACAGCGAGTCTAAAGTTCATTATTAACACATGCTTGCACAGGCTGGTATGCAATTCAAATCGGAAGCCTTAAAAAGTGATGATCCCAGGAAATACAGCAGCCTTTTAAAACTCCATTCACTACAGTAAAAGCCCTCTCAAGCGTTGTCTGGAAAACGACAGTCCGCACCCTATTAAACCTGCAATACAACCTACCTGGTAACAAGCTTTTTACAATAGTCTGGTAGTTGGAGCTGGATCAAATTTATACTAGTGCAATAGAAACCTGTTATTTATGATATTGTATTGGGTTGCAAGGCTATAGCTGTCTTATCATTATAGTTGCATTCTGTCCTATAATTGTTAGGATTCTAGTTTTTTTTCTCAGCAAACACTGTAGCACTGGGGTGAAGGCATGAGCAGAAACGTTGGTCTGCTTGGCTTTTAAGTTTAAGCTCAGACCTGGTAAACCCTTCCTCCACAGCATGGCTTTGGACAATGCAGAATGGCTGGGGTTGGGTGCTTTGTTGCCTATCTTTACCCCACTCAGCAGACCCCTTGCTTAGTTATATCTTGAGATCCATTTATCTATATGTATTTTTAAACATAACGCAGATATTAAAATGAAATCACGAAAGCACCCTAACCAGTACCTTAAAGCAATATGTCCACATGGCAGCCATAGCTTAATATGACGTGGCCATATCCATTCATTTACAACCAATGCAGTATGACAAAGATGTGTTCTACATTTTACCCCCACATATAAGGTTCTGTAATAGCTAAGACTGGCACCACATTCAACCACACCAAACTTAAGCTTAAAGGGACAACATTGTCTTTAATATTTTAATAATATACCTGATTAATATTGTAAGTATTCTGTATCATTCTCTAATGTTGTTTTCATTATTTACCAGGCTTACTGGCTCTTTAAGTTTCTGAAAAGACTCTGAAAATGATTTTTTTTTTTTTTTTCCTGAAGTGAGGATGGGAAGCATTTTAGTGTTGCACAGGCAGGTCCCAGTGCTTCACTGTGCAACACTAATATACTTCCCCACTCCCTTCAGAAAATCACCCTCCAGTATGTTTTTGCTTCAATAGTTGGTAAACCTGACAAATAATTGTCTATGCAGAAAGGATCTGCATAAAATAAAAGTAGATTTCATCATCTCTATTTTTTTGGTGTTTATTTTAGAAGAAGGGTATTTTATAGAAGGGTCACAACAAACTAATTTAGCCCACCTAATGTAAGGGAATTAAAATTCAGTATTTTTAAATTGATTGTACTTAACAAAACAATTCCATAAATTGGACTCGTCATATGCATCTAGGGTTGCCATATGACTCCATGTTAACTAGGAGAGTTCAGGCTTGTGCCTGTCTGCTCATCTGCATAGCAACTGTAGTGATCAGCGAATCAAATGGTTTGAGAAGCCAAGCTTGTACATCCGCTGCTGAATATACAGCCCTGTGCACATTTATTAGAACACCTCAAGAGATATGCTATATCCTGTATATACCTACCTGCATGAAAACCTCTGGCTGTGAGAATTTCAATTTACCGTAAATAAATGCTAGACCACATTGTGCTTTAATCAGGCATCTTAAACAACTTCTGAAAAGTCTCCTGCATTTTACCACGTGTGGCTCTGTGTTTTTTTCCCTTACTATTTTAAATGAATTGCATGCGTGACCATTTAAAGTCATCAATTAAATGAGACAATCACTAATTTGCTTATTTTGACAATTTTCCAAGATTTTCAGTTCCAGTGTTTTGATCTCATCTGCACAATAAAGCAAAACTACAGAAGCAATGGGGTGTTCTAATACATTTGCACACTTGGGGAATGTACACAAACTGGATAGCTATCAAGGTCCAGTTTTTGATTACTTGTCGGATCAACTGTGGAAGATGAAGTCACCAAGGAGGATTATCATAAAACTGAACATGATTGTGGAGTACTGTAGCTTAGAGATTTAATTCTGACATAACCAGATTTAATGTCTCTTTTTCTGAGAATTTCCTTCATAAACATTCTGTTTTATGGCAGCAGCTGCAGAAAGTGTGAGATTATGTTTAGTGTGGGGAAATTCTGATTATGTACATTGCATGTTAAAGGGGTAATAGCTGATCTATTTTTTTTTTTCTAATTAGCTTTTTGTACATTTTACATGCTTTGATCAGATGAGAATATGAAGAAAACAATGCTTTGTTGTGACCTGCAATATATACAGCCAATGTTTCATTTTTAAATTATGATTGTGTTATTATATACTGTGATTTTAATGGCTTCAGTGAATTGGAAAAAAAAAAGTCCCAGTTTTTCACTCTGGAAATCAGGTAACCCTACTCTAAATAGAAGAGTTGTTTTTAGTAAGCCAATGTTTCATTATAAGGAATAAGCATGCATTATTTCACAGCTCTAGTAATGCTACAGATGTTTAAATACATTTATTCAAAATATTCTGTGCATTTCAATCTAAAATTAATCTTGGATTTGGATTTGTATCCAAGTACAGGGCTCATCTAGGAAGAAAGGGTTATTTCAAGTTTCTTTCCCCAGAGAGGAATACAGTGCTCCCTGTGTCAGCCTGAATGCGGGATCCTGTGGTTCACAATGAGGCCAGGGGCAGGGCTGAGCCTGCAGCCCTTTCTGTTTTTTCTTTCTTTCATTCAGTCAAGTTTTAAAAACTATAAAAGGGATTCATATAATGTATTTTAAAATCTAAACTTATTTTAACAAAATAAACTGACTGTAGAGTTATGTTTAATGGTCTGTGTTGTCTGAAGTTATTGTCAGTCAGACTGTAGTAATGGCTTTCTGGATGAGGCATTAATCATGTTATCAATGATACATTTTGTGTTATGTGTGTCTCTTTTACAGTTGTTTTTAATCAGTATGTTTAAATTGTGTGTGAAAGTGCTTACTCTTTTTTAAATATGCTTTTATATTATGTTTTAATGCAGTATTGTCCAAGCTTAGAATTCTCACATTACGCGTGGCTGACCTTGAGATTGGGGGGGGGGAGGGTTCATTAAAGGACAAAATGGATGCGCCCTGCTCGAAGTAGCACATGGTGGACCGTACAGTCAGAGAGCACCGCCCCCTGTCCCACAGAGGAAGTATGTGGTAGGCTCACCGTGTGTGATGAGAGAACGACTACCTCGATTATTGGACAGAAACCTGTCGGGTTGATGGGCAGTCAATAATTGTTTACAAGGTATAAATATCACACATTGTAAAGCTTTGTCAGTCTTTATATCTCTTTTGAATTGACTCCATGGATATCCGTGCTTTCTGATACAAACATATCATGCACTGAGCTGTACTGAGGCCTTATCTAATGTCAGTTTGGAACTTGTGCTTATATGATTGTATTGGAGGTATACCTTTCTTGTATATAAAGTGTTTTTCACTCACAATTTGTTCACTACAGATCCTATAGTTTACCATAGCAGATACCCCATACATAACAACACACTTTTTCAGTCCTATTTTAATTTTATTATAATATTTTTAGTTTTAAAATTAAAACTTATACCGCAGCCCTGTACTGCACAAGGCAGGTAAAAATGTGAAAAAAAAAAATAAAAAAAATAGCAGAATACAAAATCCTCCTTCCCTCCATGTATTGGACAGGAGTTGAATTTGAATGCTATAATTAATACTTTATACTACTTGTGCTTAGTTTAGGATTAATTTATCATATCTGCTACCGTTTGGTAATTCGGGTCAATGTGTTTAACGTCATTTGGGGTTGTTTTTCAAACTCTACAGAGAATTCAAATGAAATGGCCTAAATACATTTTAACAACACATGTACAAAATAGCAGAGAACGTAGGCGTGCAAAAGTACAAAGTGTATTCGTCAGCGTCTTCAATCTGCTTGAGCAGTTCTTAACGTAGCTTCTGTCGTCATTACAGTAACAAATACTGTGTGTATCTATCTATCTAATCTTAAAAGGGTCTTGAGTACCGTGATTTGCAATGCATAACTCAAACGCTTTAGAAGATTTTCAGATAAGTCACATTTGAGTCATTACTGTTGGGCTTTTATGACTGGTTAAAATGTGAGTACGTTTCTCGTAAGAAAAACCTGTGTTTGTGTTCGGGCATGCTTTGTATTACACTTACCAAAGAGGGAAATTCTGCCGGTTCTCAATGGTACCAGAATTTATTTAATCTGTTTTTCAACTCCTCTCTTCAACCAGATTTTAATCACTACAGTATCATGCTGCTTGCATTCGGATTCCTCATACTGTTTCTGTTAGCTGCTATTGGACAGCAATAAGAACATAAGAACATAAAGTTTACATACGACAGGAGGCCATTCTGCCCATCTTGCTCATTTGGTTGTTTGTAGCTTATTGATCCCAGAATCTCATCAAGCAGCTTCTTGAAGGATCCCAGAGTGTCAGCTACAACAACATTACTGGGGAGTTGGCTCCAGACCCTCACAATTCTCTGTGAGGATAACTGCCAGTATTATAACTGCATGTTGATTGGCTGAGCTGTCATTCTGATTGGATTTAACTTTATCCTGCGTCGCGCATTTCCGCCCTTTTTGCTTTGTGTCAGTGCTCATTGGGTGATCAGCTAGAGAAGACTTTAGCAGTGCGATGTGAAAAACGGCCCCTTTCAAATATCATGCATGCGTCACATTCCATTCGCCACAGCGAGACTAGGGCCTGGACCAAATCAAAACTTTGACCCACCTGCTAATTGCAAATTAGAAACCTGGTACTGATGGCGTGCTTTTTTTTTTGGTTTGTCAGGAGGTGGTGCCTTCTACCCCAGAAGGAACCCACTATTAATACTGGGTTTGAAATTTGCGATTAGCGATTTGGCCTTGGAGGGATAAAAAGGAAGCAGAGAATTGCCGACAAGCAAAACAATATGTATTGACTACACTGTTCATGCTGCGTGCTAATCTCTGTGAACCAATTAAACAAGTGATATTGTGAGCTGTGAGTCAGACTATCGGTAAATGTTTAGTGTCAACGTTTTGTTTTATTGTGATCCTATTTTACATACACACTTATGCAGTAGCTGCATCAGACCATAAAAGGAAACAAAACAGCAACCGTCATTTTACAACACGTGTGGAGGACTTTCGACCCAGTAAACAATATATTGCTTGTATATGCTGGGAAGTGCTTGGCATCGATTCTGGTGCTATGATAAACTGATTGTTTACTGTACATCTGAATTGTGGTAGTTTAAAATGTGATTCAGATGTCTGAAGCGAGTCAAGGCTTACAGTGACCGACAGTCAGATGGAACTGTAGCTATATTTGGGATAATAATTGACTACTGTTGTATTTTTGTATTACTGTCAGTATATCTGTAAGTGGATTGATTGTTGCACCTGCAAAAATATAAGGAAAGCAAGATTATATTAATATGTTGTCCCAATGGCAAATAATATGAATGCTCCCTCTAGTCCACAGCAGGCTTGAGGCATGGAGAATGAACTGCTCCCTCACCCCCTAAGAGAAAGGGTGCTCCCTCCAGTCCAGGGCAGGCTTGAGGTGAGAGGTCAGGTAGCTGAGGGTCTTTGCTGGGTGGAAATATATCCTACTATATATGGGGATACACTTCAAGCAGAGATGTATTAATGACACTGTACTCACACTTTTGTTACAGTATTTAATTAATGTATTTACAACAACAGTTTTTTGCTTTGGGAAAATAACTTTGTGAAATATTATGCAACAGCACGGGTGTGAAACGTGCAAGCAGTAAATGGAGACAGCGGTGTGCAATAACTACAAGTGGTTGTAGATTTTATTGTTTTTTGTTTTTCTAGTATGTTAGATCTTGACTTTGCTCATACACAACCACTCAGACGTCACATAGTTCGGGTTCTATATACATCGCACGTTTTTTTGTTTTTCAATTAACTTGTATAAAGTGTAACTTTACAGGAAATAACATGAGACAGCTTGCTCTCGTAACACTAACCACTCTCATACGCATGTGGTTTGGGTTCTTGTTGAAGAGCAGTTTCTGGGGTTAGAAGATGATACTGAAATACATTGAAGATCAAATCCTGGTTACTATCAATATGGTTATAATCATGCTTTCGTATCATCATCATTATGGTATTTGTTCTGACTTTTGTAAAATTAAAGTTTAAATAGTAGGTAGCTTCTAAAGTCATTTGAATTACTTTTCATATTCCTGTTACTATTTTGTGTTTGCAGTGGCTCAGGGTAGTGTTTCTCCCATATTGAGTTAAATCTGAATTTAGGTAGGTTTGAGCTTGTCCGGTGCCAAACTTCACAGCCTTCCTTATTTATTTCAAATCATGTGACTTTTCAACATTGCTAATGTAACAGTGCAAACTGGCAACCCCTTGCACAACAAGCAAGAGTCTTAACCACAGTGCAAAGAGCCTGACTCTTCTCCATTCGTGATTTTAGAGATTTTAACCTGAGAACCTCATCTCATCTCACTGAAGGCGGTCACAGTATGCTGGTTTCAGTATCCCCACCCACTCTAAATACACTGTAGACATTGTCACATGATTTCAATTACATTTGAACATACTTTCTCTGTTTACAGAAACATTCCAACAGTACTAAATATTAGTAAACTACAGTAAGACTTTTTTTTTTTTGTTTGTAAGAAATTATAAATACTCAGTAAACAAGAGGTAAACATTGAAACAGCTTTCCAGAAACTTTCTTTTAAAAATGTCAAAACTTGCTAGATTGTGCTGGAATATGCTTTCTGAGATTCTACTTTCGACAGGCATCAAATGCAAATCCCGTCCTTTGCCAACAAAATTGCCTTACAAAGGTAACTTCAAAGACACTGAATACGTTTCAAACAGCATTGTTCCTGATCACTGTAATATAATAAGTATTATTATATTAGATACTTGGATCATTATATCAGACCCTTTTTTTTGTGAAAATGCTTAAACTAAACCAGTGGAAGTGGTCTGTAGGTTAAATACTATTTTCCTGTATAATATGGTCTTTATCTGTCAGTCAGAAGTGGTCACCACTGTTTTACAGGTGCATGTTGTGCACTGTGACTTCATCACCTTTGCTGTGTTATTTCCTGTATGGTTTTCATTGCAAGCTGTACACCACCACTGTTTGCATCACTATGCATTACCAGACAGAACAGTCCTGATACATTTGGAGGCTTGGTGGTCCAGTGGTTAAAGAAAGGGGCTCGTTAACAGGAGGTTCTGGGTTCGATCCCAGCTCAGCCTCTGACTCACCATGTGTGACCCTGAGGAAGTCACTGAACCTCCTTGTGCTCCGTCCTTCGGATGAGACGTAAAACAAACAAGCTCCTATTGGAAGTGACTCTGCAGCAGCAGTCTTGATGCATAGTTCACCCCCTAGTCTCTGTGAAGCGTTTGCTAAATGACAAAATAATAATAATATATTTAGCCCAATGTCATTATTCAAAATTACAATGTACATAATTGGGTAATCTTTTTTTCACCATATATGGCAGTACGCAATTGTATTGGAAAAGGGTTAGGGTTATATCGTGCAAAATGATTTACACATTAAGTACATTGCAACTATGAATAATAACATTGTAATTATGTGTAAGTACACATGCATTTACAAAGTAGCTACTATGTTAATACACATGTAGAGACACTTAATGTTGCTGGGGTTTGACCTGATCAGCTGGACTTCTCTAAATAGGTAATGGCCTGAGTGGCTTGCTTGTACAGATGAACAGATAGGAGTCCCTACCTAGTCAAGTCTCACAAACTGGCTTCTGAAGGGACGCTGACTCTACAGGCTGGAATCAAAACTTACAGAGAACGTCTACCACTTGTATCTGAATCAGTGAGCTCACAGATTGCTCTTTAGTGTTGGAAGGGAATAAAAAAAAAAAACATTATCTCCAGAGAATCAAACATTTTTGGGGACTTTCTTTGCTATTTTTGGTGTTTTCTGTGTTTTATTATAGGAAAGTTCTCTGTTCAATATGACAGTATCTCGCCCACAGAGATTGTGCCACACATACAGATACACTGGATTATGGCAGGGTGATAGATACTATCTTGCATTCTCAATGGCTTGGATACAAATTAACCTGCCATAACACTGTCAATAAGAGCAGCCAGGGTGGCACCAACATAAAAGGAATGCTGCAAAGTGATTACATTACCAAAATAGATATTCTAGATTTGCTGAAGCGTTTTAGCTGATTAGATTATTTTACGCATAAGTTACGGAGTATTAACTAAACATTAATAAAATATATAATAAAACAGGAACAAACACTAACAGCTCACAATTGTGTGATAACAGTGCTTTAAGCTGTAGTCTGGAGCCTTATAATTGATGCTAGTGTACTAGAATGATGGGTAACATAGGAGCCATGACCACACTGCCATACAGCGTGTTCCAGGAAACTTATAAATAGCAAAGAAATATAGCAGCTTAACCATGTTGAAGTGTTATTGCTGCTTCCTCTATCGTCTCCGAGAAGTCTCGGTTCGCTTATCAGTTTATGTAAGGAAACACAGAGATAAGAGGTCAGAGGTGGACTCTCGACAGCAGGTGTTTACTGATAGAACTTTCCCTCCAAATGTGTGCATTTGTGTTCTTTTTTTATGACTCCACCCACCCACATGAAGCAAACGGATTTCACTTGTTCGCATGCCACTCATAACTAAACTAGTCCTTAACACAGGTCAGGTCAGAGCTTCTAACAAGATACATCTGCACAACTTGCAGGAGTTTCATTAATTGCTGGCATTTTTCGGCATGCTTTCTTTTTATGCTGCACAACATTAACCTGGACTTTTAGGAAATCATCTTGCTTTTGATACACAACGAATAAGAAGTTGCACATTTTCTTGGAAATGTTGAGAATAGTTTGGTAAGCAGTACATACCAGTACTATGATTTGTTTAAATTTTGTATTTCTTTATTTTTAAAAGAATAACATTTTGATATTGCAACTGTCATAAGTGGGTGCATTGCAAATACTATGCTCTAGGTTTATGTTTGGCATGATTTTAATTTTGAATCTGTTATTGTATACATATGTACAGATATAGTTTCTGCTTGAAGGAGCCAACTTCTTTTGATGCTCTGGGAACTGCACTCACTTACTTCTATTTAAATCTATTAATGTGTGTGTGATACAATTTACAATATAGTTAATGATGACACAATCCTTAATTCCTTCCTATTTAAACCTCCAGGCATCATGGTACCAGTACTGATTCTATGTATCTATTTATTTTCCTTTATTCTATTTTATACATTATCTAATTGTATTGTTCTATGTTGTACATTGTCTAAAGTTATATATATATATATATATATATATATATATATATATATATATATATATATATATATATATATATATATATATAAGAACTGCTTTTATGGTCTATGATTAAACCTGCGCACATGTTGCAATCCTATTCTTCCGGTCTTGTCTGTCCGTACGTCTGACTGCCCACCTCAAGGATACACTTACATTTATGACAGCAAAATGATTTGGCACGAGTGACGTTGTTTTTTTTTTTTTTTTTAACTTGGTTAGTTTTTCCTTGATACAATAAATGCATTCATATGTCTTCACCTAAATGATGTTGGCACAGAAATACACAAAAAGCCCAACCCTGTTGATTTAATAAAATTCCAATTGCTTACGATGGAGATATATCTATTTATCTATCTATCCATCTATAGATATAGATATTAAGGGAGGAGTTGAAAAATTCTGCCTCATAACCTAATACTTAACTAAAGAAAAAATGGTTAAGTAAATTCAGTAACTGGAAATGCATTTGGGTCAGGTCAGGAAAACCCTACATTTGACAGTTTAGTTGAGCATATTGGTACTTCTGCATTGTGGTCAGTCTCACCCCTATTTCAGTGTTACGGTTAACAGAACATTGTACGCACATTTTTTGTCTTTTGCAATACACTGAACCAAAATCAGAAAGCTTAGAGGGCGGTTTAGCATTTATTTCCATAGTTCAGTTTCTATAGCCAAAACGATTTCTGTTTGTCTGTGGTTTCTTGGTATAGCATTGAAGGTGATTGCATATAAACACATGGTTTTGTTTGCCATTGCTAGGCATCAAGGAGTTTTTGATTTTCATTTTTTTGGCAGTTAAACTATATTTTACTAACTTGGTAAATTAACTTCTGGGGTTTATACAATAATAAAACAGGCTTGAGTCAAAGTAAAATACAGTCTGGTTAACAAATAAATTAATTAATGATTACATCTTAAACAATGAACTGCATAATGTATACAAGCTATGTCCATTCCACTTTCACACAATACAAACAAGCCTGTGTTTGTTTGTTTTTTTTTCACTCCAGATTCTTCCATTTCATAAAACATCACAAACCTTCAGGTAGAACCTTCTAAACAGCCAGGAAGAATGAACACCACAAACACCTCAAACTGCGGGATCGATTTCAAACCAGGCAGCAATCAGCTGATGACCATCTACATTATAGTCTTTGTCGTCGGCCTGATAGTCAACTTGATCACCCTGGGGCCCATCATCCAGCAAGTACGTGGTCACAATGTCCTCGGGGTGTACCTGCTGAACCTGTCCATCTCGGATCTCTTGTATACCTTGACCATGCCTCTCTGGATCCACTACTACCACAATAACCATGTATGGACACTGGGGAGGCCAGCCTGTTTGATTGCAGGCTTCCTCTTCTATTCCAACATGTACGTCAGCATTGGTCTGCTCTGCTGCATCTCTGTGGACCGCTGCTTGGCTGTCAAGTATCCTCTTCATGCAAAGGTCTTTCGGAAGTGCAGGTACGCTTGCGTTTTAAGCGCTGTTGTGGTCCTGGTAGTGATGGGGACTCACGCTGTAGCTGCATGGCTTAATTATGATTTGAAAGCCCAGGTAGGATGCTACGAGAACTACCCCCTCACGATCCACGTGGCCCGCGTGAACCTCATCCGGGTGGCTTTTGGTTTCCTTGTCCCTCTGCTTCTCCTCACGTTCTGCTACTTTAAGATATTTCAGGGGGTGCAGAGAAGCATCGGTGTGGAGGACCGGTGGAAACGCAAAGTGAAGCTGCTCTCCATCGCAGTCATCGTCATCTTCTCCTTCTGCTTTGCTCCGTACCACATCATCCTGTTACTGAGGACTGCGGTGTTCTACCAGGATCAGGCCAACTCCTGCCCCTTTGAGAATCAGGTCTACCACTACTTCACAGTGTCTCTGGCCATGTCCATCCTCAACAGTGTGGTGGACCCTATACTCTATGTACTGCTCAGCAACGGAGTGAAGGAGGACATGAAAAATATGGCCAGGTTTCCCTTCAGAAGAAAACGACAACTAGGGAGCAGAACCTTCTCCATTCTAAGCACCATGCTATCGCAAAATCCTGGATCGACAATAAGATAGGACTGGTGAGCAACAGCAGCCCACACTCACATACAGGTTATGTAAATCTGGGTCAGGTTAGCAATCATGCTGCTACCGTCCATTGCGCAGTAGCTCTGAATTAGGCTGAAGCAGTCAATTGCTTTAAGAAAGGGTGGGGGCAAGTTTGATCCTGCGGTGGTTTGAGATAGGGACATCCACAAAGAATTAGGAACTTACTTATATATAGAAGGAAATGACTTCTCATAAAAGAGTTTTATTAATGCTGTAAGCTGAGCTTGACTGTACACTTATTGAAGAGATAACACCCCTACAGAAACTGGAGTAGTCCAATCTTTTTTTTTAGGAACATTACAAGAGTTCCGCGCAGGCCGTGGACAAGTTAAGTTGGGCCAGTAATATATGCTAAATCTGAACTGCTTACCTGTTTGATTCCACCTTGATAAACAGTAATCTTGAACTGCTTAATGCAACCCCAGGTAAAGTGAATCAAGGTTAATGCTAATCCGGGTCTGTGAAACCAGTTGTAATTATTCCAGCAACAGCGCTAGTCAGTGTCTGTGAAACCAACTGATTTAAATATATATGTGTAGCAGGGCAGCACCCTGCCTGTAAATAATATGGTTGTGTGGTGATTTGGTGGTGGTTGGCAGGGATGGGGTTAATTTCCTATCCCTGCCAAAATACATGTGAGAATGTGGCTGGAGCTAATTGAATAATTGATAATTAGGCTCCAGCCACATGCTATAAAAAAGGGGAAAATCCTTTGTTTGGTGGAGGTGTTTTGGGTGAGTGGTTGTTTGTTTGCGTTGTGTTTATTTTTGGGGAAAAAAAAGAAGTGTAGTGAAGGCTAATGCCCAGCCTACCTTTGTATATTTTGTTTAAACCTTTTGTTTTGGCCCTTGCGCCAGTTATTTTGTGATTTGTTTTATTGTGAAAGTTCTGTTTTGTTTAACTGTTTTATTTGTGCTCTGTGAGCAGTGTTTTGTTTGACTTTTTGATTTATTTTTGAGATTAAACAGCGCAGAAGCGCGTTAACTGCAGTTCCTTGTCTCTGAGTCTCTTTGCCTGCCGAATAACATCTGGGCCCACGACGCTACCCTGTCACAATATGTAACACTTTACATGAAGTGTTTGTAATTACTGTGTATTTACATAGCAGTTTCTTAGTAAATACATGTGTGCTTACACATAATGGCTATGTTATTATGCAAAGTTACAATGTACTTAATTTTCTGATACAATTGTGTACTTACATATATGGTGCAAAAAGAAGATTACACATTAAGTACCATGTAACTATGCAAAATAACATTGCAATAATGTGCAAGTCGGCATGTATTTACTGAGTAACTACCATGTAAATACACAGTAATTAGAGACACTTGATGTAAACTGTTACTCAGATGTCATGCTTTTTAGAAGATAACGGTTGTATGCAAACACTAGCTTTTAAAGACACCAATATGTCTGTTTCAGGAGGATGTCTGATAGTACAGAAAAAAAACCATTTGGGTCACTGAATGGAATCTAAACTGACTAGTGACACAAACTAACTGTAGCAGCAACTCAGTGCCAGTGACATCAATTGCCAATCTGGTCTTGGGTAAGCACAGTTTCAATTTGCCTCTCCTGCAGGTAGAAGAATGCTTCCTTACTCCACTGTTCTCTTCCTGATCCAGAAGAGGTTTTCTGCTCTGCCTTGATATGAAAAGTGATCTCCGATATAAGGAAGTGCAATCTGGCCATGTTCTTCATGTCCTCTGTTACTGATAAAAACTTGCAGTAGAAACCTCAGAGTTATGAACGTCTTGGGAATAGAGGTTGTTCATAAGTCTGAAATGTCAGTGACTCTGAAAATGAGTTTCTACAGCCTTCATCTGAAGAATACTACTAGGATGCAGCACAGTAATGCAATAGTAATATTGTTATGCTTTCAAAGTGTTTCAAATAGTTCTATACATGGAAAAAGTCTACATTTAAGTTACCATTGAAATTGTGACTGAAGTTTTACTTTACTTATAGGTCATTATTTGGTTACTTGGTAAGAGTTTTTTAAGCTGCTAAAGCGAAGGAGCTAATTGTGGATCTATTTCAGAACAGGGACTGTTCCTAGCATTTGGTTATTTAAATGTCCTATTTACTTATTCATGGGAAATTTCAGCTTTCACAAACTTGGGAGTAGAAGCTGGGTGTTCAGCTCCAATGTTGCCTCATATTAACTGTGATCATGAAGAAGACCCTCATCCTTCTGCATAGCAATGGAGCGAGCATGTATTGTGCAAGGTTCATTATAATGGTTATCAATGGACCGTCAACCTTGGATGTCTTCACTTTTTATGGATTACCAATGAACAGAACAAATACGACTGCATGATGTTGTGTTCATCATGTCATGTTCATCAATCACCAATCTTGTAGCTACCCTAAGAGAAGCAACCTATCTCCAATCTGCCACTTTGCAGGGGTGTCTAACCACTCTGTGTCTCCTCTGATGTTCTCTCACTGAAGGGTAAAGGCAAGAAAAGAATTATATTCAATCCTTTTTCTGAATCATATGTGCACAGGTATGAACAAAACGTCGTCAACCAACTTATGGCAACGTGCACCAAAAGGCAACTTTTTTCTTTTTGTTTTAAGTGGCAATTTGGTTTGATTCACTACTGTTACGGACTCTGTAGAAGCTCTGGCAGAGAAGCCTAGCTCTTTTGAAAAGCGTGTTGCAATGTTTGTGGTTGCCTGTTCACACCCAGCCCCTTGTGACAAAGGGGGGTAATTGTTGGCACAGTTTGTCGGTTGCCATGGTTTTCTCGTGTAAAAATGATACTCACCTCAACATATTTAAACAAGATGGTGCTCGTATGCTTATTGTTAGTTTTCAACAGGTTATTCAAATACTGCCCAACCGCAGCTTTTGTTAACAAAATAAAACAAACAAAAGCCTATCGCCACATGGAGAGCCAAACTATAGAAACTAAACTATATTATGGGACGGCTTAGCCGTTTACCGATTCAAAACACTTTATGCAATTGCTTCCAGATAGCAATAGAAACAGTACCTCTTTTGTCACCCCCCCCCCCCCCCCCAAGGTCTGGGTGCAGGACTGAGCCTTGTCAAAGACACCCCCATGTTGCTTCAACCCCAGTTTAAATACCTGTGTTAATTGTTAACAGGTGCCTTATCAGGTCTTAATGTTTCAATCCTGCCTGTATTGCATCTTGGGAAGTGTAGTTTATTAGGCAAGGGACCCTGAACTATATGTCCCTTAGAATTCAGGGTTAAATCGGGGCCGAACGTACATTCCATTGCTTTGCCCTACACTTTGTTACATGCTGTACCGGACCTGATTGTCTGCTTGGAGAGCGATCGAAAGAAGTATGTTGTGGTGCAGTAACAGGGCAGAGTTTGAACTGGAATACTGCCTCGGACAGAGTTAACATGGGACAGAGATAACTGGAGTACAAGGGACTGGACTTTAAAATCGATAAATCCACCATGAAAGCTTTTTTAATAGTGTGAAAAAGCATTGCATCGATGTACTGTGCTTCGCTTATTCCTCCATTGCCTGTCAAAGTGTATGCATGTAAAGATGTACAATAGTTTTCTATTAAAATTGCTTTTGAACTGTTGATTTCAAATGTTTCTAAGCTAATACAGCTGGAGCAATCATATATCAGCCACTCTGTATACATGTAGTTGTGTCAGGATTGCTCAGTTTGACACTAATTAGCATGCCTTGGTGTCTGGTTACCACAGTCTTCCATAGTTCAGCATACTTACCTTGTTGGCTAAATTGTCTGCAATGATAAGACTATAAGAAACTAAGCCAAATGGACAAAAGTTTTGGCTGCTGTCCTTTTCAGGTACATTTGTCTTGGTTTCTTATATTGTTACTGAACTTTTTAATATAGTTTTGTATTTATTGTTTGCAAGCATTTCCGAAAGTGAGCTTTATTCCTTAAAACTTTATCTTATGTCACAGGCAACATTTTAAAGGACATTTTGTTTTAAAATATTTTCCGGCTGTTGTGATGAGTTCAAACAACAAACATAAACAGATGGAACCCATTTTTGGCTTAATTAGTCAAGAAACCCTGTAGGATTGGGACTCTCCAGGACCAGAGACCCCTGCTGTGACTATAGATTGGAACAGGGCTGGCCAAAGCTGGACCCTCCACTCTTGGTCTTTGTTCCAACCCTGTTCTAACTTGTTTAATTGAACCAATTAAACTTCCACCCAGACCCTGAAGTAGTTAGCTATATAATTGTACCTGTTAAACCTGGAGTGGAGCGAGCTTCCTGGACCGTGATTGGACACCCCTGGATTAGAAAGGGAGATTAATTTGATTACTTGTTTTACCTTCTACATCTGTGTGACTTGACCTGTTGACAATTGCATTGTGATGGGCTAGGTGAGTTGCTTGCTGCTGCTAATGAGATGCAATGAGTCTGATTTTTTTTTTTATTGTACAGGTGTTTGAAGGTGAGACTAATAATCACATTAGACCTTTAGTCTGACATTGATGGTGAAAAAAAGCCATTGTATGACACTAACTAGATAGAAGCATCTTGTAATGGTCTTTACTGCTTTGAACCATGCCGTGTTAAAACCCTTTTTTTCAAGTTTGAAGAATGTGAACTGGAATTGGAAACCAAATCATATCAATGTTACCCAGGTGAGAGAATTACATTGTGTACCCCACTTTTGTTCTACCTATAAGTTCATATGTACTGCATTGAAGGAGCTCGAAGCCAGGTAGAGGCAGAATTTAAAAAAGAATGACATTCATTTAATATTGGAGCAAAATAACTCAGGATTGTTCGCCCATTAAGTGCCTTTGTCCTCAATTTTTTGGAGCATTTGTAAGTGGCATCTACCCGTTATTTTAATTTTCACTTAAACTATATTGTTATGATAACTTCTGTTCAATCCCAAGAGTTAAGTCTCAATGTAAAGCATCAAATTGTATAAATACAGCTTGTGTTCTGATTTTAAAGGGAATTTTAAAAGGAAGGATTGTTTGTGTCCTTTGCACAAAATTCCACAAGGGGGAGCAGAGATGCCAGACTTTGCCAGTAGAGGCTACACCAATTACAAGACTCGTATTATTATTATTATTATTATTATTATTATTATTATTATTATTTATTTCTTAGCAGACGCCCTTATCCAGGGCGACTTACAATCGCAAGCAAATACAAATACATTCAAGTGTTACAATATAAGTCATACAATAAGAACAAGAAATACAATAATTAAGACCCCATATCGCTCAGCAACCAAGTACCAAAACTGAGCATGCGCAAACCTCAATTGGCAACAAGGAACAGGTACGAGAAATAAGCACTCGATTTTTTTAGTGACTAATTACAGCTAATGATGTGAATTGCGTCTTGCGAGCTAGGGAGCGGGCATTGCAACTGGGCTCATTTCAATAAACAAAGTAGACCGAATTAATGAGTCGGAAAAAAAAAAGTCTTTTATGAGTCAAGCACATGAATATTTAGCAGATGTTTACATTTGTGAATTATTCCTTCTCGTCTTCCCTTTCATTAGTATGGCGTGTTTTGTTAATTAGTATGGCATGTTTTGTCAATAGGCGTATGGTTATTGAAGTTACACAAATGTAACTACAGTGTGCTGATCAATGTAAAAGATACAAACAGTAAAACATTTCGGATTGTAAGTTTGGTATGCCATTGGATAAAAAATACAATACCTAAAACAATTATACAAGAGACACAAATGTAACAACCCTTATAGAACTACAGAAAGAGGATTCTTTATGGTTTAATTTATTACAGTAGGCTACAGTATCGATCACAATGCATATAACTGCTTCAACATACATTCCCATATATTACCCTTTTTTTTTTTTGCTCAAAAGAGGCAGCTGTCCATATATTGACAATTATTCCTGACTTGAAAATCAGCCCATGCACATATAATGCACTATTTAGGCCCTATCTACCTAGAAAAGACATGAAGGCCTCTTTTTAGGAATGCATTTTTAATTTTTTTTTTTTTAAACAGGTATTACCATCATGTTCAGTTAAGCAGTGCTTTTAAAAATGACAATGTATTACTGTATCCCAGTTGCACGCCATTCCGCCTTCTCTGTGAACTACATGCTACTGATAGGGGGGCTAAAAGCATTGGCAGCGTTTTGTCCCCCATTGGCCCCATACAAAGCTCAATTCCTGGAGCCCCTATACCTACCAGTAATACTATGCTACCAAACAGCGCAACAACAGCACTGTTAAAATGCATTGCATTTTTACTACAGCAATCTGTTGCTAATGTTGAGTAAAGACACTTCTGTTAACACTAACTCTGGCCTTGTACATCACCACTGTAACCCCAGTGCTTCTTTATCATTCAAGATGTTGTCTGTTCTGGGCAGTTGATTCACCACTTAGAGTGACAGATTTAAAAAAAGATTGCATTGTCCATGGAATTACTCACACATGAAAAGTGTTGGCAGCACCTTTCAGCTCTAGCAATGGGAAGTGACAAATTGATTTAATTGCTTGAGGTTTGACACTCTAGAAGAAATACTGCATTCATGTCACCTTTTTTTTTGGTTTAATGGAGGTAGTATGGGTGTGCTGATTAGTCATATTTTCAGAGTAATTGTCTTTTAAGAAGTATTTATTGGCAGGTATTAAATAAACCTGACCATTGAGGCAGTGTGGTTCAGGGCTTGTAACCAGAAGGTCACTGGTTCAAATCCCACCTGTGCCACTGACTGACTCGCTGTGTGTGACCCTGAGCAAGTCAATTAACCTCCTTGTGCTCCATACTGCAGATGAGATGTTAAATCAATGTCCTATTGTAAGTGACTCTGCATATAATGCGCAACTCACAGCCTGCCTCTGTAAAGCGCTTTGTGGTGGTGGTCCACTGTGAAAGGCTCTATATAAAAATAAAGATATTATTATTATATTATTAATGTGATATCTCAACAAGAAAAGCTGTCCTTCCCTCACCTTTACAATTGAGTACCAATCAATGGTAATTAACTTCTGTGGTGCAGACATTGTTACTGCAGTAACGAGGCCGTGATAACAATGTAAATATATTGCAAAACGAACGGAACTCATTTGTCATGCAAACATGACCTTTCCTTAACCCTAACACGAGCTACTGCTATGGAAACTGGGATATGTATTTGGGTAACTCTTTTCATTAAGTGTCTCTAATTACTGTGTATTTACTTAGTAAATACATGTGTACTTGCACATAATTACAATGTTACAATGTACTCAATCTGTAAATCTTTTTGCACGATATATGTAAGTACACAATTGTATCAGAAAAGGGTTAGGTTTATTATTAAATACATTGTAACTTTGCATAATGACATTGTAATTATGTGTAAGTACACATGTAATGACTCTGCAAACACACAGCAATTAGAGATACCTCCCTGAGGACTACAATCCCACAATTCATCAGAGAAATGCTAATATTTAGTCTGGCCACCTTTAGCATCAGTCTGAGTATTATTATTATTATTATTATTATTATTATTATTTGTTTATTTAGCAGACGCCTTTATCCAAGGCGACTTACAGAGACTAGGGTGTGTGAACTATGCATCAGCTGCAGAGTCACTTACAACTACGTCTCACCCGAAAGACGGAGCACAAGGAGGTTAAGTGACTTGCTCAGGGTCACACAATGAGTCAGTGGCTGAGGTTGGATTTGAACCGGGGACCTCCTGGTTACAAGCCCTTTTCTTTATCCACAGGACCGTACTTTCTCAACATCTCCGGTGTAATTTGATTCCATTTTTCTTGAAGTCGTATCCACAGACTTTCTTTTGTACAGTTGGTACTTTTTTTCCAATCAACTACAGAAGCAATGGGGTGTTCAAATAAATGAGCACACGACTGTATATATTTTACAATGGCATGGATTGCCCCTCTATTCATTTCAATGAGCTATGTCATGCCATGGCATATCTCGGGACGTATTTAATTGTAATTAAATCCTGACTTGGAACTGGGTAGGTGACCTCCTATGTGCACCAAAGGCTCTTACCTCAATGCCCTCAGCTGCCAAAGAGTAATGATTTCTGAACAAGGTATTGCTTAATGTTTACTGCGCCAAACCTTTTGTGACATCACCCTTTGAGTATGCCTTTGTTGTATTTCTGTCCTCAACCTGCCACATCAAAGAGATCTCATTAGTGCAAATGGTTACATACGCATTCATGGCACCTATTAACAGCATCATTAATTTAAAAAAAAACAAAAAAAAACGTTTCTTACACACTATAACAGGCTGCTTGTTCCAGTGCCAATGATTGAAGAATTGCATCTAGACCATTTCTGATTTTAAAGACTTCAATCAAGTCCCCTCTTTCCCTTCGTTTTTCTGGGCTGAAGAGATTTCATTATTTTTACCTGTTCTCATAGCTCATGTTATTAAGTCCTACGACCAGCCCAGTTGGTTTTCAGCTAGTAATTTTAGTAATTACGGCTCAAAACTCTCTCCCTTATTTGCTGGGATTCTCCTGTTTTTTGGACAAGTCTCCAGGACAGATTTTCTCCTGTATTTTCCTCAAAACTCTACTGTTAAACCCCTTTATATCAGCAAACCTTTAATTTCTGCAGAAGTCATGTAAGGTCTGTGGTTACTGCAATCCCTGTGTGTACCCAGCAGGGTTTAGGACGCAGTGAAGCCCTGTGGCAGGCATGCATTCAGTAGTTGATGATCTATGATGACTGCGCGTGTGATATGCCCTCTGGTCTGGTAAAAAAATATATATATATATATATGGATCCAACTGTCAAGCTTCTTGGATCACAACATATTCTCACATAATCCCAAGCAATGTTTGAAAAATACATAGTTTCTGTAAGCTATGCAGGACTGATTTTGACGGTGGGACATACATACTTCAGCCAGGGAGTGAATCAGTGAAACCTAATCTACAAAAAGATCTAATGCAAATTGGGCAAAAAAAAAAAATGCAAAAATAGTATACAGCATCCGTTCTGTCAACAGGAAAGAATTAGTGCTGGGGTCATAGCATGTGACTTTATTGGTAGGGCTCTTATCACAAAAGCTTACTGTTTACCCATCCTTAACACTGATTCCCAATCTGGGTGCATCAATCATGGCATTCCTAGAAAACAAGATTTATTTTGAGTGACCAGTGTGCAATTTACCACTCCATTGACTCCCCATAAATAACAATTCTGTACAGATTAGTTTGAATCAGTTTTATGATATCATTACACAGTTCATTTGACATTTTTTTCCCCAAGGCAGCAGATTAGGTATACCTAGAACATTGCAGCCAGTCTCCCCAGCGACCACAATTTATGAGGGACATTATGGGGCACGCTTTTTGAAAGTGCAGAGACAGTGCTTTCTAAGGATCCACAGTGGACAACTTGGTGCAGGCAGGTTTTGGACCAGTGACCTCCCAATCGCTTGACTCATCTGACTGTGTACCATTCATTTTCCACAAAATATCACGGTTTATTCTGTTTTAATTGCTGTCAATATTGTTTTAAACTCAAATATATTTTTTCCAATGGTCTAACTGCAACCCACAGGTGGTGAAATAGATAACCAAAAGCAGATATTCAGTTTTCAATTACATTTGAATATACAGCAGAGAGTCAATGATCTGATCTTTGATCAACCGTACTCTCTAATGAACCGAACGCACCTGCAGTCACGTGATGAATTGATTTGTCTTCTATTTTGTCAGCAATGACTGGAGATCCTGTCTGTGTTATTGTGAAACATTTTACTGAATTTTTGAAGTTTAATGATTCCTAAAGTTCTGTAATGTGTCAAAGTTGTACTGAATTGTATTCTTTGACTATTTTCAAAGTTTGGCATATGGTATGTTTAATTACAGTATTTCATTACCTTAAATGTAGGTGTTAAAGTCTTACTGAATTGCATTCATTTGATGATTTGTAGAACTTTGAAATTCTGTATGCTTAATGTGATAGAATAGGTTACTAGCTACATATCATCAGTAGGTACACTAAGTACTTGTATGTTCACTTTATTCTAAACATTATTAAAGGTACAGTAATTCTGGGCTAGTCGATGAAACACCGAGGATGGAAGGTGCCCACTTGAAGACTGCAGAGATGTAACCTACTTAGCTCAATCCAGATGGATGTCCTGCTGATGCGCTGGGGAGGCCGCACTGTGGTTGAACCTCGGAGCCAGCATTGCAGCCGTTGTGTGTGCTGATGCGCCAGGGAGGCAAAATAAGCTGATCCCTGGAGCCAGCATTACACTTCAGCCATTAACACCAGGCAGAAGGATATCTGCATCATCAGATGGAAGGAAACGCAAATGCATGGAGACGCAGATGGATCACATTAGTTTACTGTAAAGCTACGTCTTAGTTGGTGCTTATCTTGGCGAGAGCTGAGTTCAAATCAGCATGAAGTTTTAACATCTAGTTGCAGTGTGGAAGGTAGTGGGTCTGAGTAGCTCAGTGGTTAGAGAAAGTGCTATCCTGCAGTGTGGACGATTGTGGATTTGATTAACTTAACAGCCTTGACAGAAGTCTGTATATTTAATTATGAATCATGTGGACTAAATTGCAAACACAAATCTGCCGTGACTTATCTGATATATGCTTTATTAATATGGCAGTGTTTTTTTAATGAATTTCTGTACAACGGATATTGTAAATTTATTTTACATAACACTGTAGATTGGACTGCCAGAAATGAAGCTGGTTTCAGTATTGCATTTAACTGATTAAAACCCTAATCTGCCGGGATATCAAATTATTTTACACATACTGAAGAAGGTTTGCCAATCAGACAGAAGACAGGGTACATGTAACAAAATAGATTGTATTAACATGCGTGTTATACATTGCATGCTAATGTGTGTATCTATATCAGCACAACCTTTGATTATATTTAGGGCTTCTGTTTTTCTGATTTTATTAATTTCATTTTTCTGTGCTTATTTTTTTTAGCTATTTAAGTTTTATGTGAATCGTTTATTATTTTCGGGCCTTTTGCTTTCTATATGAAAGTATTGCTTTTGGTTACTTTCCAAAATGCGTGGGCCTTTTTTTCTGTCAATATGTAGTAGATTGACAGTACAGTAAGTTGTACCATCTTTCCTTTGCTGTCTTCCATAACAAAGTCCTTCTGGCCACGGGAGCATTCTTCTGGGGGTTTTTAATTTTTAATTTCGCCACAATTTGCAATTCTGTTTAAAATCCTAACTTAACTGTAATATCTTTTGATCCCGCAAACAAGCCTCCATTCCTAATTGTAATCTCATTCTAAATCTTGCAAGCAGAGTCTCCAATAGAAATGTAGGAATGTGCTGCCACTCAGTAGTTGGAGTGTGTTTTAAAGTATTCAGAATGAATCAATGATAGATACAAGTCAGGAAGGCGGGACATTGTCCAGCTGCACTGGGAAAGGTTTTTTTTTCTTTTGTAGTCGTAGTAGTTTTTTTTAATGATGGGGAAAGGGGTGGTCAATGTGAATTGGGGAACCATTTCCACTGTTTTCCGTGTTTATTGGCTAAACACTGATTTCATTTTTTTTTGTATTGTGGGTGTTTTATCGGGCTTATCAGTTAAAACCGACAACCAGAACCCCTAACTATATTACACTGTCACCGATCTTTGATGCAGTTGTGTCTTTTTGCGATGATCATTTTAAAGAAATCATGCTGCTCTATGCAGTGCGTTCAATGATTTTCCCGGAATCAAACTAAACCAGGTTCCTAAATGCAACAGTTAGTGTTTGCTGTGTTTTAAGTTATAAAACATATGTATATTTACACTATTCTTTCAGAAATTAGATTTTTACAATGGGTACATTTTTGATGGGTAAATTTCACGGAAATCGTGAAATCCAAGATAACAGTGAAAAAAATACAGCCTTAACTATAAACAAGGTGTGGTCCAGTGGTTAAAGTCCAGGGCTTGTAACCAGAAGGTCACCGGTGCTCTATCCTGCAGATGAGATGTTAAATCAATGTCCTATTGTAAGTGACTCTGCATATAATGCACAGTTCACAGCCTACCTCTGTAAAGCGCTTTGTGATGGCACTATATAAAAATAAAGGTTATTATTATAAACAGACAATAAGGAATTACATTTCACTGTTACACGGGACACAGTTTGAGACCTTGTAGTATGAAAATAATTCATGCTCAATATGCTTCTGTCTAGCTGAGAAAGGATGGGTTGTGTTCTCATCATGCAGACACCACTGCCAATAAAAAAAACAAAGATTATGCTAGGATCAAGCATGTTTACAGCAGGAGATAATGCAAAACACTGGAACAAATAAACCGGCACGAGCCAAATTATAGATTCAAACAAAACAAAGCAATGCCATGTTAGGTAGGCTGGGCTTCCAAGCCGTCATTAAGTCGCTTTTTTTTTACATGCACTGCCTTTTAATTTTGACCTCTGCAACCTCTATGTTTTCTTTTTCTCAGGCCTTGGTTTTAATATCGTGCATCTGTCTTTTGAGTAGTCCCATGCTCGCTTGAGCTTTACGGAATTACTCACCTGCCTGAGGGATGTAAACAGACCCACAGGGAGCATTTTCCAAATTGGAAAGACTTGGCGTGACTAAGCCCTAACAATTTAGCACATTTATAAGCAGGTCTGCGTTGAATGTACTTTCAGTTGTGAACATACTCCTCAAGCAAGGCCCCTGCTTCACCTTGACAGATGGCTGTAAAGTGTGTTCCTTATGGTGTCTGCATTATGACGAATGGATAGCTGCAGTAGTTTTTCTAAAAGGCTGTCCACAGTAAAGTTATCCAGAGTTCTATTTGTGTTTTTTTCTGGGCGGGTGTGATCCTGCTTTTTCTGCTTTTATCCACATTGTTGAACTATCACTCTAAAGATTATTATTATTATTATTATTATTATTTATTTCTTAGCAGACGCCCTTACCCAGGGCGACTTACAATTATTATTATTATTTATTTCTTAGCAGACGCCCTTATCCAGGGCGACTTACAATCGCAAGCAAATACAAATACATTCAAGTGTTACAATATAAGTCATACAATAAGAACAAGAAATACAATAATTCTCAAGTGTGACAAACCACAATTCAATAATACAGCAGATAATAGTGAAAGTTACATCAGGATATGATTAAGTAGTGATAGTTACATCAGGATATGATTAAGTACAAAATACTACAGATTAAACACTTGGGAGATTACAATATTCTGAGGTACAGGATTAAATGCAGTAAAATAGGGGGCAGATAAGAGCAAAATAAAGCATATTTAAATGAAGGGTGATAGTGTCCCAGGATACAACAGAGGAGTTCTACAGGTGCTGTTTGAAGAGGTGAGTCTTAAGGAGGCGCCGGAATGTGGTCAGGGACTGGGCAGTCCTGACATCTGTAGGAAGGTCGTTCCACCACTGCGGAGCAAGGGTGGAGAAGGAGCGGGCTCGGGAGGCAGGGGAGCGTAGCGGAGGTAGAGCCAGTCTTCTAGTGCAGGCGGAGCGGAGAGGTCGAGTGGGGGTGTAGGGAGAGATGAGGGTCTGGAGGTAGCTGGGTGCAGTCTGATCAAGGCATCTGTAGGCTAGTACAAGAGTCTTGAACTGGATGCGAGCGGTGATCGGGAGCCAGTGGAGCGAGCGGAGTAGTGGAGTAGCGTGGGCGAAGCGAGGTAGAGAGAACACCAGGCGAGCAGCAGAGTTCTGGATGAGCTGGAGCGGACGGGTGGCGGACGCAGGGAGGCCAGCCAGGAGGGAGTTGCAGTAGTCTAGGCGGGAGAGTACCAGGGCCTGGACCAGGAGCTGGGTAGCATAGTTGGTGAGGAAGGGTCGGATTCTTCGGATGTTGCTCAGGAAGAATCTGCAAGTGCGTGCCAGAGTGGAGATGTGCTGGGAATAAGAGAGGCAGGGGTCCAGGGTGACTCCAAGGTTTTTAGCTGAGGAAGAGGGAGAGAGTGTGGTAGATTCCAGAGGAACAGAGATAGAGAGATCAGAGGAGGGGGAGGAGGAGGGAAAGAAAAGGAGGTCAGATTTAGAGAGGTTGAGTTTGAGGTGATGCGAGTGCATCCAGGAGGAAATAGCAGACAGACAGGTAGAGATACGGGAGGAGATGGTGGAGTCAGAGGTGGGGAAGGAAAGGAAAATCTGAGCATCATCAGCATAGAAATGGTATGAGAAACCATAGGATGCGATGAGGGGGCCCAGGGAGCGGGTGTAGAGAGAGAACAGGAGAGGACCCAAGACTGACCCTTGGGGGACTCCAGTCAAGAGAGGGTGAGGTGTGGAGGTTGCTCCACGCCAGGTTACCTGGTAAGTGCGGTTGGAGAGGTAGGAGGAGAACCAGGCCAGAGCAGTGCCAGAGATCCCCAGGTCAGCAAGAGATGATAGTAGAATAGAGTGATCAACAGTGTCAAAGGCAGCAGAGAGGTCGAGGAGAATTAGGACAGAGGAGAGAGAGGCAGCTCGGGCACACTTAAGTGAGTTGGTGACAGAGAGAAGGGCGGTTTCAGTGGAGTGAGCAGAGCGGAAGCCAGATTGGAGAGGGTCAAGCAGAGAGTGGTTGGACAGGAAAGCAGAGAGCTGGCGGTGTACAGTCCGCTCGAGGGTTTTGGAGAGGAAGGGTAGGAGGGAGACAGGACGGTAGCTCTGGAGGGAGGTGGGGTCGAGGGTAGGTTTTTTGAGGAGGGGAGTGATCAAGGCTTTTTTGAAGGCAGAGGGGAAGATGCCAGAAAGTAGAGAGGTGTTGAGGAGGGAGGAGATGAAGGGGAGTAGAGCAGGAGCAGCAGCTTGAAAGAGGTGAGTGGGGAGGGGGTCCAAGGCACACGTGGTGGGTTTGTGACCCTGGAGCAGGGAGGAGAGGTCAGAGTCTGAGAGGGGCAAGAAGGTGGAGAGGGAGGGCGAGTTAGTAGGGGATGTAGTGGGTGTAGGGGTTGGAGCAGGAGGGGGTGCGGGGGAGGGAGAGGTGTTAAAGAGTTTGCGGATATCTGAGATTTTAGAAGAGAAGAAGGAGGCAAAGTCGTCAGGGGAGATAGAGGAGGGAGGAGGAGGGGGGGGAGGGTTACAAGATATCACATTATACATTATTTCACATTATACAGATATCACATTATTTTACATACAATTACCCATATATACAGTTGGGTTTTTACTGGAGCAATCTAGGTAAAGTACCTTGCTCAAGGGTACAACAGCAGTGTCCCCCACTGGGGATTGAACCCACAACCCTCCGGTCCAGAGTCCAGAGCCCTAACCACTACTCCACACATAAAGGGTCTTCCCTTTAGATATGATTGTAACATTGTTTTTTTTTTTTTTTTCTGAGAGAAGGCTGAAGGAAAAGGATCCAGTCATGTCAAGGTTGGGTGGGATACTGTGTGTGGAAGGCTAGAGAGGATTGGCTGCCTCAGTGTGACTGAGCTGTCACTGGTCCTGATGCTGAGCAGAAAGCATTAAAACTGAGTGCTCAGCCTGGCAGTGTTGAGAAGGGAATCAAGTGTGGAACTGTTGAGAAGCTCAGAGGAGAGACCAGAGTCCAGCACAGAACACAACACACCTGTCCGACTGTCAACTAGCCAGGTACAGCAACTTTCTTTCTTTCTTTTCCTTGATTTTATTGTTTTGGTTTTCTTTCTTGATTTATTCCTTAAATCTTTCTTTCTCTTTCTTTCTATTCCTTGACGTATTTCTTTAAATGTGATTCTTTTGTACTTTTAAAGCAGCAATGTAATATAAGATTAGTAATAAAAAAAAGTGTTTAGCTAGGGATTTATCTTTTAAAGTGTATTTTTAAAGCCCCCCCCAATTTTTTTTCAAAACTAGAACCTAACAGCTAAATACATTGAATTGTGTTTTAATGTTGTAAAAATAACCCAGATTTTTTTAAGCCTTTCAGAAGAACATAAATAAATAATTATGCATAGTGTGTTAACATTTATAACATGTACACCCCGATTGATGGAATATAAAAGCAGAATGAATCAAGTAGCTTTTTTTAAGGTGCCCCCGTCATTCACCTTAATAAATGAAGAAATAAATACCTAAATGAAGACATAAATAAATATCAGCCTTTGACTAATCTCACATTGTTATGTAATATAAATACCCAAAACGGCTTAAATCTGCAATTCATGTAAAGCAAAATGTTATTCAAATGATACAGATTTGATTCAAAATAAAAGGGAAAAATAATGTGACCAAATATTCTATTGCTTGATTTCTTCTGTTGCATTGTGTAAGATATTTATTGACTTCTTAATGGTTAGGTTCTATCTATCTATCTATCTATCTATCTATCTATCTATCTAGCGTTGTGTGTGCTGGGAGTGGGTGGAGAGTGAGTGTGGTAGCGTGAATCGGTAGGTTTTTTTTGTTTAGTTATTTAATTAACTTTTTTTGGCTTGAACGGCCAGCGTGGCTGGTGTGAGGGGAAATTTCTCCCTTGAATGACTGCCTTGCAAACATGGAGTCAAAGTTGTTACTGAAGGTTTCATACCCTTAGAGAAGTGTGTGGGGATCAAATGTGAGTGCTGGAGTGTCATTCATTTAGAGGGAGTTTTAAACCTGATTCCATTATTACTACAGAAGTGTTAAAAGGCCATTGGCTCAAATTGAAAGCAATAATAGGCGATCGATCATTTTCTTTTATAAATGATGCTCCCAATGATGGCAAGAAGAGACTTTTTAAAGATTTTTGATCAGGTTTTTAGCAAACTGTGCTTCAGAAGAAGGATTGCTTTTAGCAGGGGATTTTAAAGAGGACATAAATCATCCAGAGGCTGCCACACCCTCAATCTGCCAGGGAGCTCATTTGAAAACAGTGTGCTTTAACTGTTGTCTGGAATAAATCTCAATTTTCACAGTAGGCAGTATGTGTGGGTACATGTTATTAACAGTAATCTCTCTCTCTCTCTCTCTCTCTCTCTCTCTCTCTCTCTCTCTCTCTCTCTCTCTCTCTCTCTCTCTCTCTCTCTCTCTCTCGCTGGACTAGATCAAATGTGTGTTTTTAAACACCATTTAAACTCGATTAACCCTTTAATAACTGGGATCATATAAACACGATCACACTGAAGTGGGCTTCTTGGACCGCGATCCTGTAAACACGATAAACCCTCTTTGTTTTGATGACTTACAGGGCCACCATACTTTGCAGTAGGGGAGGGATTAAATTTCGCTTATATTTTTTGTGTGACATCACTGAAAGGGGCATTTATTTTCTAAAGGGCAGAGACAGTTTTGGCAGCGTGGCGAGACTGCCAGCTTCGAGAAACTTGTTTAGAGGTAAGATAAACCCAGAAAATGCTGTAAATCTGATGTATTTGACATTATTATTATTGTAAGGCCCCTCGTCTCATAGAATAACACTTTTTTAAAACATGTATCTCTAAGCCGAATACATAATAAAAAATACTTAAAGATACCATTTCCAAGACGCTGCTTAAATTTTTTGTGAATTTTTATAGGAAGAGAGTCAAATACGGCCAAAAAACGCCTGGTCCTGGGGGAGCATCCCACTGAAAAAAGTTTGACCCTGAAAGGGTTAAAAAATGCCCCCCCCCTAGCCTCTCTGATCACCATATTGTATCTCTTTCTGTTTTATTGCCCTCTTTTTTTAAACACAGCCGCTACTATTGGAAATGTAATATTAGATTATTGAATGACCCACATTTTATAAAGTGTCTTAATACAGCTACTCCAAGATACTTTGACTTATTAAATATCAATTTAAGGGTCTAAGAGGATTTTAAGACCACCAACATGGAGGGTAAAGTGGTTAAGGGTTGCATTAAACTGCACGCAATTACAAAGTGGTACAGTAAGGTACTTTTTAAAAAAAAGTATTGTCAATTTCTGCACTAACAAGCTGAAAACTGACTTATCTGTCCTTTCTTGATGGTTCTCATCTCATAGTAATGGTGTGTCTTTTCAAACAGGCCAAACCCATTCCTTCTTGTTTTTTGCAGAGGAATTGGAAACCAAACGAGCAGAGATGGAAGCCTACCTGGGAGAGGAAAGCAACAGGAGTCTTGCTAGCGTGGACGCCACGGTTGGCCCACGCAACTACAGTGACCCATCCGACATGTTCTCCGGCCTCCAGCTTCTCCTGCGCTTCAAGCTGCTCTTCGTCCCACTCTACTGCCTCCTGGTGGCCGTGGCCTGCATAGGCAATGCCTTCTTGTTGGCCTGCATTGTGACCGATAAAAAGCTACACAATGCCACCAACCTTTTCATCGGGAACCTGTCTGTTGCTGACCTGCTCATGTGCCTGTGTTGCGTTCCTTTCACTGTGTCCTACGGCTTTGAGGCTCGCGGCTGGCTCTTTGGCCGTTTCATGTGCCACTTTGTCACGCTCATGCAGACCTGCACCGTCTACGTGTCAGTCTTGTCCTTGACCGCCATCGCCGTGGACCGCTACGTGGTGGTAGCATACCCTATTCGTCGCCGGATCACACTCAAGTGTTGTGGGATGGTTGTGCTAGGCATCTGGGTGCTTTCCCTGGTTCTGGCTGCTCCTACGTCGGTTCACACCAGCTACCTGGATCTGCACCAGATTGGCCATGACCTAAGTGTGTGTGAGGAGTTCTGGATAGGCGCAGAGAAGCTAAGGCTGCTCTACTCTTGTCTGATGCTTCTCATGTCCTACATGATCCCCCTGCTCTCCGTCACTGTATCTTACTGTGCCATCACGGTTCATCTCAAGCACCGCTGCCTACCAGGAGCTGTGGAGCAGAACCAGGCCAAATGGAACAAGAAGAAACGCAAGACTTTCATGCTCCTGGTCACCTCTGTTCTGGCCTTCGCCCTCTGCTGGCTCCCTCTGCAGGTAATTCATCCGTAACTTCAAAAACTCATTCAATGATGTGCAGGGTGAGTCCTACAGCACAGAGTTGCATCCTGGCTGTGCGGAGTCGCCGGTCTTCACTGGGGATTCTGAAGTGAGCTTCGCATTGGCTCTGGTGCTCTTGTGGGTTAGGGAGACAAAGGGACTGTCTCTCCACATTGTGCTACAGCGAACCCTGCTAGCCAGATGATCTCAAAAGCGGACACCTGGGGCTCCCGAGTGGCACATCCAGTAAAAGCACTTGTGTAGAGTGCAGGATGCGCCCTATAGTCTGGACGTCACGAGTTCGAGTCCAGGCTATTCCTTTGCCGACCGAGGACGGGAGCTCCCAGGGGGCGGCGCTCAATTGGCCGAGCGTCGCCCAGGGGGAGGGAGGGTTAGGTCGGCCAGGGTGTCCTCGGCTCACCGTGCACCAGCGACCCCTGTAGTCTGGCCGGGCGCCTGCGGGCTTGCCTGTAAGCTGCCCGAGAGCTGCGTTGTCCTCCAACGCTGTAGCTTTTGGGTGGCTGCATGGTGAGTCCGCAGTGTGAAAATAAAAGCGGTCGGCTGACGGCACACGCTTCGGAGGACAGTGTGTGTTCGTCTTCACCCTCCCGAGTCAGCACAGGGGTGGTAGCGGTGAGCTGAGCATAATAAAATAATTTGCCATTCCACACTGGGAGAAAAATAATAAGAATAATTGGCAACAACTAAATTTATTTAAAAAAAAGCGGACACCTGCAGGCTGGCCTTTGTCTCCACAGGTCGGTAGCTCGCTGACATCTGCTCTCAAGTTCCTGGGTATAAAAGGGGAAGCTGGCTCGGTCGTCGGATCGAAGGACGCCTGCTGAACCTTCAGGTCTCCTGAGATGTGTGGGGAATGTGCGGGGGGGAGGAAAAATTATTGGACATTCCATATTGGGGGTCTTGTGCAGAAGATCTTTTGGTTCTTACCTTGCTTGTTGTTTTTTTTTTATCTTCAAATCGGTATGCTGATTTTCCATGTATAGCATGATAGATTAACAGCGGCTATATTTTATTAAGAATAGGCAGATGTTTTGTGTTTTTAATGCACTAGAAAAAACATTTGGATAGAAGGATGTCTACTGGGAAAAAGATAGTCGTGGTAAGTTACATTTAAAGAAAAAGAGTCAGAAAGGGAGAAAAAAAAAACAAAGTGAGTTAAGGAGAAATCTAGTCAAGTAAAGTGGTGAGATGTTTGTTAATTTCAGATCCTCAACCTGATCCGGGATCTCGACGTGGATTTCAGCATCATAAACAAGCACTACATCAACGTCATCCAGTTCTCCTGCCACCTGGTGGCCATGAGCTCCTCCTGCTACAACCCTTTCATCTACGCCTCCCTCCACCACAAGCTCAGAGTCCACCTTCAGGGTTACCTGCGGCCCCGGAAACACCGCCAGAGCAGCCTGCTGTCCCTGCGTGCCTCCCGTTACAACAACACCTGCCTCAGCCTCGTCTCTGAGCATCCCCCCAGGGACGGGAGGGTGCTGGAAAGCTGAATGGTCAATGTGCCAGGTTTGTGCAGAGACGGTTGTGAAACTGCTGCCCGGTGTCCGCCATGTTGGCTCTAGCTCCTCTGGGGTTTGATGCTGGATGCCGTCTGCTTTTTCTTGAGACGCAGTGGCGACAGTTTCATAACCTCCTCTACTGTATTAATGTTGTTCTCGTCTAGCCCAGGTGACAGTCGTAGAGAGAGTAGGCAGTGGATGCAGAATCCTTCTGACAGGAGTCAATTCGAGAAAAAGGATTTTCACTTGCCGGCAGGACTCATTTAAATAGTTTCAAATGACGTTTTCACATATTGTTGCTGCTATTCTTATGACGTTGCAATAGTTTTCAGACCAGTTAATCAAAAATTGAGCTTAATTTGTTATATAGTCTGTGTTAACTAGTGGCTTTGATATAAGTTTAGGAATGGTTCTTGAGTTATAGTTAAGTTTGATATACATTATATATATATATATATATATACACACACACACACGTCAAAACAACAAAAAGTCTGTTTAGGTTTCCTTTTGTAATGCTGTCTATACAGAACACTTGGTCACTTTGCTGATTTAATATGTCTATAGTATAAGATATCTGCCAACTACAGTTGATAAAAAAATGGAATTTAAAACGATGTTTGAGTCGCTGTGATAAGACCTTGGAAAGATTAGAAACCATACAGAGAACAGTATAGAAAATAGGAGGACCTGTAATTTGAAGTTATTTACCGCTATCTGGTGAATAGGCCTGCACTAAGTAGGTGCACGGGCTTGGCCTAGATTATAGGTCTGTGGGTTGCTTTGAGGACAAAAATTGTTCTAAACAATTTAGAAAGAAAACAAAAGATATTCTGTCTCTAGACAGTAAATATTTGCAAATAGTTCTGTAAAAAAATAAAATTGGCCTTTTTTGTAGATATGTACCGGGATAGAGTGTGTTGAAAATGTAAATGTTTCCCATAGTAAAAATGTTGAAAAGTGTCATAAAGCATTGTGAAAGCATGGCAAAACAAAGAGAGGTATGGTATAGAAAATAAAAAAAAAAAACATGGCAAACCTTGGTATAATATTGCAAACACATAATATAACCAAGAAAATGAATGGGGGAAAAATACACAATTGCTGTGCAAATGTATCGTAATTAACTTTTACAAGGGAAAGGCTGCTGGCCATACAAGCGACATGCCTGTGGAAGCAAGGGCTTAGGTTCTTGATCTATATATCCGGGACAAGTTGAAGTTGCTGAATGGATTAATGGAGGTAAAAAAAAATGCTTATTTCATTTTAACAGTCTAAAAATAGGTATTTCAAAGTTTCCACGGATACACTATTGGCTTCTACTGTATGTATGTCTTTTATATCTACATGCATGTTCAGTACTTATCTATGTATTATTTCAGTCGGGTGTTTCCTTCATGTTGTGCCAAAACTTTAATAAACTGTGTCAAACTTCACAACGTCATGCATTGAAATAATTTAAACTAGAGAAGGTTTGCTAAGATTACATAATACAGCACTTTACCAGACTAAATGTATGAGCTGTACTAAACAACTATGGCCAAAGGTTTTGCATCCCCCTATAGAATTAACTCATTTTGCTTCATAAAGTCGAATTAAACCTGCTGAATAATGTGACGTTAACATGCTGAATTACATGCCACTTTGATAGTTTTCTATATACTTAACAAAAAACTGAAAAATTTTAAAATGTGACATTTTGAAAATCTAACATGAAACACTGTGCCACTGTTATGGCTTCCGGTAGATTTTTTTGCGCTACCATTTTGTAGTTTCTTTGATTTACGTGATGTTTTATTTAATCACGTGGACGTGTACAACATTTTTATTGTTGTACACATTTGCATGAAACGGAACATTTGCAAATATACAGCACATTTTCTCAGCTGAAGTATTGTACCATTCCTCGTATGGGATTGGGGTTTGATCTTTCCAGTAACACAGAATAACTCTTTTAGCTGTTGCAGCTGCCAGCGCAATCCAATTAAATATTTTAACCTCCGCCCTTCATTCAAAATTATCTTTGTGTAAAAGACAGTGCCGGGTCAGCGTTAACTTTTATCCCAGTCACAGAGCTGATAGTCTTGTGAACCTTCCTCCAAAAGATTGTTACAAGTAGGCAATCCCACAGCACATGTACCACCTATCCAACACTCTGTGTACGTCGCGAGTCCCTCAGTCCCTCTCTATACATTTGATGGAGGCCACTACAACCAATGCAGTATTTTAAACTGTGATTACATGATGTTACATAAAATATCAAAATTATGTTCATAGTTTTATCATTATTTATTTATTAGCAGACGCCCTTATCCAGGGCGACTTACAATTGTTACAAGATATCGCATTATTTTTACATACAATTACCCATTTATACAGTTGGGTTTTTACTGGGGCAATCTAGGTAAAGTACCTTGCTCAAGGGTACAGCAACAGTGTCCTCCACCTGGGATTGAACCCAAGACCCTCCGGTTAAGAGTCCAGAGCCCTAACCACTACTCCACACATCTGCCCTTATGTCTCAGTCCTCACTGGACAAACAACAACCTGTACCTGGCTCCATTATGTTTTAAACCAGCCAGTGGAGCTGCATTGTAGAATATAGAAATGGGTTTGTATAATAATAATAATAATAATAATAACTCTATCCCATACTGTGTGTTCAATTCCTACCTCAACGTGCGCCCCGTCTCTGTGGAGAAGAGCCTTTATGCTTGAAGTCTCCTCTGAAGAATTATCTTCTGGAGAGAATAATCTTGCTCGCCTACTGAAGGAGCCCATTGTGGCACTCAAGTGCTCGGCCGGGAGATTAAGGACTTTTGCAAAGCTAGTGAGTCCAGATTTTCATTTTAATTAGGCTTGCTATTGCAAAGTGGATCAAGAATATCTTACTGATACATTTCCATCAAGGGCTTTGCTGTGACTGTTACTGTGTTGCAGTGTGGGATTCATTTTAAGGTCAAACTTAATATCATCTATATTACCTGCTCTATGTCTGTTCTGTGTCATTCTCATTTGCTATTTCTGCTGTCATCCTTACTAACTGTTCCATGCGAAGAGTGCTTCTGAAAAGTCTCCTCAAGGCTGATTATGGAAAAGTGAGGTGGGGAAGCTTATTAATGTTGCACAGTGTGCTTGTCTTCAAAGTCTGTGCAACGCTGATGTGCTTCCCTTCTTATTCCCCACGATCGGTCGTGGGGAATCTTTTCACAGTCAATCTTTTGCTAAGAAAGTTGGCATGCAAAGTAAATAAGTGGAACCATCAATCTAGAATCCTATCGAACACACACAATGAAATGAAAACTTTAAAGTTAGGAAAATGCTGATAAGGCTGGTGGCTCTTGAGACATATGCTGCCCAATGAGCTCCACAATGTAGCTCTTTTCAAGTATCCCATTCAGGTGTTTAAGAACACAGGGTTTAATGTGTCTTCAAATGAATGAAAGTTGTAACCTATAGCAGGTAAAACTAACATTTGTGTATTTGCCGTTCTGCCCAAAAGCAGGTGTTGTTGCCAATATTTATATTGACAGTTTGCAAAGGGCAGTAATCCACTGGGTTGGAGGAGACAAGTCACTTCTTACTTTTTCTATTTACATTTGTAAAGGTTATGTGAACAGTTACATTTATGACGCAACCTTATGCTAATTAACAGCACGGATGCAATTTTAACGAGCATGTTGAAAATGGCGTCCAGAGGGGAAAATGAGCTGTAGGTTCAGGGATTGTGGTTTCTTTGATTCAGCTTGACGTATTCCCATTCCACTGTGTTCTTTTTCACAAATCCACAGTTTCAAACTTTAAAATGGGCAGGCAAAGAAATGTTTAATTGAGATAAAAAAAAAAAAACTGAACTGCCTCTGTGAACCCGAAGCTTCACTATCTAGTTCTGGTTGTTTATCCTGAGATTTACTGAACAAAGCATTGAAAACAACCTATTGTGCCAGAGGAAAAAAATGCATTAACTTCACAGTCTATCACTAACTGGAATAGTGTCCCGCAATCTTTTAATATAAGAAACAACGAAGTGAGATAGGAATCAGCGTGAGGCAGAGAAATCTTCAGTAATGATCCAAACTTCTGAATAGGCTGCTCCACACGCTGTGCTCTCAAGGATAAAGATAACAGATGACTTGTATCTTTAGGGCTTCTTCCAGAGAATTTTGATTTGATATCCCTCTGACTGTGGCTGTACCTACTAAGGTGTGATTAATAATGTGAACTGCCTTTCTAATAATGCTTTTCTTCTTCAGTACAGAGCTTTCAAGGTAACCGTTTAATATCACACCCAGGTTTTCCAATTTCAGGTCTTGATTTTGTTATGTGTACGTTGTTTCTGCTTTGCTCATAATTTTCCAAGCTTTTGTTAAGCAAAAATGACTAAAAAGAAGTCATCTCTTATTGGGGTTGCGCTGTGCACTGAACCTTATAGGTGAACCATTATACACGGAATCCTGCGCTACACTAATATGTTTCCCCACTTTACTGCCCCACAATTGGAAACAATTTTTACTGGAATAGTTAGGATGAATGTGTATACTATTGATACAAGAAGAAACAGCAATAACATTATATGCACAGGATACAAATTAAATATTCGGAAAAGACTATATCTTTTTAATAATGTTAAATGGGTTTCAAATGCCGTTCTACATAAATACGCCATTATCTGACGAGTCATCCCAGTGTTACAACATTTGAAAAAACGAACTGTTGTCCTTGTTTTTCAAATGTTATCCTGTGTGTGTGTGTTTTTTTTTTTTTTGCTTTCTTGATGTCTTTCATTTTCCTGAGAAATACTTCTTGTTTTTGCAGATATAGAGAGATTATGGCGATAATTGTGTGGGAACTGTTGTATATCTCATTGCGAGATATGCCTGAGACATAACAGAGAGATAGGGCGTTTATCAAAAGATCTGTCTGAGAAATAGGAAATATGTCTCAAATGCTTTTTAATGCCTGTCTCTGAGAAATAAAAAAAACAGGTTTCAATAGCATTTATTTCCGTACTATGGGGTAAAATAATAACTTTTTGGTTTACTTTTAATTTGTAAACAGCCTACGGCAGACAGGGCTATTACGCAGTTAATACAATTGTTTAATGGTTTCTTCGTAATTCGGAAAAACAGATTTTAATGTACGAGGAACCTGGACAACAAGAAAAACAATGATACCGAATATGAACTGTATTCATAGCAGCAGGGTCTATTTCTAGAAATTGTTTAGTCTCGGCATACAAGCTCAGGTCAGCTACAGACCAAAGGTACTTTCTGTTTCTCTGTCTGTCTGCATCTTTATCCTGTTCAAACAAGCACAGTTTTGTTCCCTCTCCTTGCCTAAGCAAAGACAGACACAATAACCCAGACGGGCTGTCCCTTTTCCTAAGAGTTGGGCTATTTATATTCAGATACATAAAGCCATTTTATATTTTAATTAGTTTGGTACCCAATAAAGGAGTTTGTAAAAAGTGATACAAATACAAACAAATAAATTGACAAATAAATTACATTATTGGTAACACTTTACATTAAGTGTCTCTAATTACTGTGTATCTGCATAGTAGTTACTTAGTAAATACATGTTTACCTACACATAATTACAATGTTGTGATGCATGGTTACAATGTACTTAATGTGTACATTTTGTGGTATTAAATAACCCTTACCCAAACTCTAATTCTAAACCTACAATTGTTTACTTCCAAATGTTATTATTAATTATTATTATTATTTATTACAGAATTCCATTTGGAGGTGCAAATAAATATACTGTAACACAATCCTGTAGTTAAAAAAAAAACAACAACAACATCATCATTGTGGCCCTTATTTATGAAGTAAGTCAAACCTTCCTGTTTAAGCTGTTAAGTTAGGACATCAAACCATGTCAATTCATGCGAGACACACTGGAGGTATGTATCAGAACCAGTTGTCTTTAAAAGGTAAAAGGGTTAAAAAGGTTTTTTTTTTATATAAAAGTGAAAATATATCAATAGAAGCCTGCATTTTTGCGTCAGTCACTCTCTGAGAAATAACCAGCCCGGCTAAGTGGTTTTATGAGTAAGATACAGCAAAGGACAATGGCACTATGGGGTGCTCCAGTATCACAGTGTTCCAACTAAACTTTAGGTTTTTTGTCAGCAGGGATTATTAAAGAAGTCACCAGTTACACTCCAGGTTTAGCAGGTGAAATGCACTAAGGAACTACTTCATGGTCTGGAGGGAGATTTAATTGGTTAAATTATGCAATTTAGACCAGGGTTGAAACAAAGACCAGGAGAGGAAGGGCCAAATTTGGGCACCACTGATTCTAGCATGTTGGTCTCTTTCGTGTATTTCTGTCCGTAAAAACCATGTAAGATACTAAGAGGGTCATATTTTTTGAGGTGAGATCCACAAATATATTGCGTAGAAGACACTGTACAGTTTAATTTAACTTTTACAAAAACAAAATAAACAAATAATTCATACATGCATACATTGAGACCTGAATAAATCTGCTTTTCTTGTTAAATAAACTTTTGGGCTAATTTCTGTTTATAATCTACAATATCAGCACTGGCCCAATGTTGGAGTGCACTTACTGTAGAATAAATGACTGTTCAAGAATTCAATCAATGTGTTAAATTGATATTGGAGGTGGGCAATTGGGCAATTAAGACACCTGTGGTGGACACGAAATGGCTTTTTAAAATATAAGTAGTAATTAATATTACCTTGCTTAAACTGGGCTGTGTTGAGAGACTCATTTGTGTAAAACTACAAATAGTGACAGACTTTGTCAACCAGCTGCTCAAAAGAAGCATTTATAACAAAACTGTGGAAACTGCAGGGATCCACAAAGTTAACACACAATGTCATGAATCGTGTAGTAGGTCAGACCTTTTAGATTACTGAAGTTAACTTCAAGGTGCACTAGAAGAAGGGACAACAGCATCGACACAACTAATGAGAAGCAGGCAATATTTGAACTGTGCACCGGTAAGTACCACTGGGGTTTTATATGCGTTTCGGCTTCAAGCCAATAGCTGTTTCATTTAGTCAATACATTAAAGGACTGAAAAGTGGTTGCTTTGCTGGTTGAAGGGTCTGATGGGCTCTTGCTTGTGAATACATGGTGCTGCTCTGTTTTATGAGGCTGTTATTCTAACACTTTACCATAGGTGTATGAAGTGGAATACAAAACTGTTCAGTTTAATATATATGATTCCAGGTGGTGCACTTTATGTTATGTGCTACTTTACACACCGTAATGCTTAAATTAACACCTGGCTGTGCCAACGAGACTCATGTTGGCTGCTTAATAATACAAATGCAAAACTGATAAACAAGTAGATTTTTTTATCCAAAAGTTTCCCTGCAATTCTACTCTGGATTAGAAGAGTACATTTTTTCCCATTGTCTATCCACATCAGCCCATACGTATTTCTCCAAGCCTCAATCATTATTATTATTTTTTTTTTTTTTCGTGGCGCTATTTTGCAGGTGGTTTATAAAGAGAGGGGAGTGGGTGGTGGCAGCAGTGGTGGTGGTTTCAGATATAAAAACTAAAACTCCTGAGAGCTCCTTTCAGCTAATTGGACTCTCAGCCAACCTTTGCTATGTTCTCTCTGCATTTACCAACAACAAACAAAGCCGCATGTACTCATTTAAATTCAAGGAACATCTAAATTAGCAGGCAGGCTCATTAGTGTTGTGCAGTATTAGAAACATCTCTCCCTGATTACCACTGAGTATGCTTGAAAGAAGGAAAACTAGTTAAAAACCCTGCCATAACACTGTCAATAGGGTGTAGCCGACAGCGTGGATTTGACAAGCTGCAAGGTGTCTAAATTGTGAATCTAAAGGGATGCAGTTGGACATCAAGTGAAGACTAGGACAGAGAGGAGGAGACACTTCTTTACAAAGAGAGTGGTGAGGGTATGGAAGGGGTTACCTTGTCATGTTGTTAAAATTCAGACCCACTTCGATGCTTTTGAAGATCCAGCTTGAGATCAATCAGCTACGAGGAACGAGTACAGATGGGCCTCCTCTCATTCATACATTTTCCTACGCACATTATTAGGGCCATGTGAGGTAAACCCTCCCTTGTCCAACTAGCTAAATAAGTCACTAGCAAACACTCAAATTAGAAAGTTAAATTTCAAGACGCAAAGGAGCAAAACATCTGTGTATCACCCACTATCTGCCAACTACATGGAGCTCCCATAAATCTCTGGGGTCACTGGTCTCTTAAAGGAGCTACAGTAATATAAAATAGGGTTCTAGAACTCTTAAAGGGGTGATGGCAATATAGGACAGGGTTTGTTTCAACATCCGATTTCTTCTTAAAGAGCTTCTAGCTTCAACTGTCATTTTATTTTATTTATTTATACCTACAAAATTATTTTCTGTTTATCATTAAAAGAGAAGCTCTCGATGGTCTATCTGAATCAAATTGCATACATTATCAAGCTAGCAATAAACACTCCAGGTCTCTGCGGCTCAGCCTCAGTTATATTATTGTAATTACAAACTACTACAAATAAAAACATCGAAAGCCTTCACTGCATTGCAAATCCCATTACATTACTGCGTTAGGCTTACTGTGCGATCTTTCACATGTCGTTACTTTGCATAGCAAAAGTCTGAAAAATAAAATCTTGTGCACAATATTTTGTAGTTTTGGGTAGCGGTATTATAGCCCTACTTGGGTCTGTTGGTCTTTAAGAGATGACTGCCTTTGTTAAAACCTACTGTCATATTTCAGGAATTGTCTTATCATAGATACTTAGCCGCTAACTCATATTTCAGATTATGTTCCTGCGCGTGCTTTGTTCACAAACACACACCTCATTTTCAGCCTCGTCAGGAGGTTTGCAGTCATACTGTGTCAAATGAGAAACAATCAATGACTGAGGCAGCACCAAGTGCCCCAAAAGGTGAGATCGAGCACCAACACCAAGCTTTAATGTATATGAGGTATATGAGGGAATATCAGCACATTGGCTGTAAGTGTCCAAGGACCAAGTTACATGTCACTAGTGTCAATTTAACAGATTACACAGATGTTGCCTGTCCTTTCTCTAGTATATGCTACTTTATGGTTAATATACA
Organism: Acipenser ruthenus; assembly: GCF_902713425.1. NCBI lineage: Eukaryota > Metazoa > Chordata > Actinopteri > Acipenseriformes > Acipenseridae > Acipenser > Acipenser ruthenus. The sequence continues at coordinate 662,195 of NC_081218.1, forward strand.
TCTAAGGCCAAAAGTTTTGCATTACCTACAATTTTAGGATTGAGACATAAAAAAAACTATATGAACATAATTGATATATTTTATTTAACATCACCTAATCAAGAAACTGCAACATTATATTGCAAAAGTCTAAACCATATAGGAATCCATAATAGTAGTACAGTATTTCAATTGTAAAATTTCAATTGTACATGGAAAACTACAAAGCGGTGTGTAATTCAATATGTTAACGCTACATTATTCAGCAGGTTTCATTCGTCTTTATGAAGAAAAATGTGTTCATTCTCTATAGAGGGTGATGCAAAACCTTTGGCCATAGCTGTACAGTAGGCCAATTCCAGCTATAAGTGTTCACTGAAAATGGAACAGGATTGTGAAGAGAATACTGTTAGGAGGCTGAGATGTGTGTCCGATTGTGATGTCATTGCTTTGATGACCTGAATAGAATTCCAAGAGGTGTCTGAGGTATGATATTGCAAGCAGCTGATGCTAACCTTACTGAAATTGAGAACAAAGTGCGGTAGAGAAACTGTGCAGCTGATATCATGAATGTTTTTTTTATGTGTTGTGGGATACAGCAGACCAAACTGGGGCTCTGATTGTCTGTAAGATCCTGAGCAATCTATATAATATAATCATCTACTGATGTTCAAAACCAGCGGAGCAGGGAGAAGTGAATCTCATTTCCAGTAAGCTGGTGAATCCCCTTGCTGGTACGTCGTTTTAATCAAATGTTTCACTTATGCACAAGAGCTGGGTGGTGAAATTGAAGCAGATTTCTTAGTAATGTGAGAATTCCTACTGTCAACTTAGAACTTCTCACTAATCAGCCGGCTCCACTCAAGAGCTTTTATCCTTCTGACGCTCGGGGTAAAAAAAAAGTTACTAAATCAATGAATGAATACATATGATATTATTAACCATAAAAGCAATTTCCTGCTTGTAATGGGATTTCATAAGTGCCAGTACTTGACATGATCAACACACACTGTGATATTGATTACAAATACACCTTTTGTTGACAGGATTTAAGACTGCTAATTTAGTGATGGAGTGGAAGTGCATTCCAGGTGGGTATTAGTGTTGACACTGAGGGGGAGTCGAGTTGATAGTCTATATTGTTTAAGTTGGAAGTAGGTTCAATTGTATTTGCAATGGAAGTAAGATCTGCTTAATACAAAAACAAAGTACTTTTGTTGGCTTTTTATGAAGAACACACAAAAAATGTATGAATATACAGGTTCATTGCATATCGTTCAATATAGACCTATAGTATGCCAATATGTTAAATATATTCAAATATTCATATCATCCTAATGTATAGAAAGCAGCAATAATATTATACGGTCCTGTATATTTCACAAAACCATTTAAAATTCAGTGCAATGTGATATTTCCGATTGAAATGCCAATCTAGAATGGCGAGATGACATTTAAAAGTGTAGTAAAGTCATTGCTATGATAAATATTAACTGACTTTTCTTTAGTTACCCAGCATGCTAATTTTAGTTGCATTTATTTTATGAACCTGATTAATATTGGATATTAAATGAACAGTGTAGCAGAGGTTTAATGTGAACCCTGATTCTTAATGCTTAACGAAAGGTCTGAGCCTAAAAGCATTTACCTTTGTTTAAAAGGAACCCTTTTATCCCAGAGGATGCATTAGTTAGATCTTTTAAAATCCAAATCTTAGCGAGATTAAGGAGTTTTGCTGATGCCAAACAATTATAGACATTTGAGAATAAGACACAGAGAGGTACTATTCCCCAGATAACACAAGCTGTGTTCTCAAGTCCAGCTCTTTGAGTCTAATCACATTATAGTCCCAAGTTTCATCAACTGGAATTATTATTATTATTTATTTCTTAGCAGACATCCTTATCCAGGGCAACTTACAATTGTTACAAGATATCATATTATTTTTACATACAATTACATTATTTTTTTACACATTATTTTTACATACAATTACCCATTTATACAGTTGGGTTTTTACTGGAGCAATCTAGGTAAAGTACCTTGCTCAAGGGTACAGCAGCAGTGTCCCCCACCAGGGATTGAACCCATGACCCTCCTGTCAAGAGTCCAGAGCCCTAACCACTACTCCACACTGCTGCCCGAATGCTGGTTCAGATGATTTGCTGATGATGGGGGGTAGGGGTATCTCCCATCCTCCATGAATGGAGTGTGCATATAACTGTGTGGATATTGACAGCCTTTCTGAGGCCACACAGGAGTTTCAAAAGACATCAGGATGTAGACTGAAACAGAAAATGATACACAAAATGATTCTAGACAACAAGAAGAATACATGAAGTAAGATAGCTATGATATTTCATACCCATTTTGGAAGTCTGATTTCCCTTAAGAATGTTCAGATTGTTCTTTTCCTGTAGAAAGTCAGTGATATGTTTTCTTGGATAGCTGTCAAATAATGGCAATGCAATAATAGCAGAAACAGAAATTACTTTTAATATGCTTTTGTGTTTTTCAGCTAATCATCTTATTATCAATCCGTTTAAGAACCCGATATACACAGCTTGGTAGAATAACAGTGTTAGTCTCTTGTTCTTTTGTGCATTTCATTAATGGTGCCTGCATTTTTTTTTCTGTCTGCCAGTTTCCTTTGTTGGATTCCAGTCTCTCAAAATTGAAATAACAGTGACTGGTCCCTTTATCACCTCTCCTATTGTTTGAATATAATTGCACAATATCTGATGAAGCGTCTTTCAACATTGTAGCACAGTACTAGCAGTAATATTTATAGCAAACTAAATGATCTTTTTCTCTTCGCAAGATGCCCACTGACCCTCAGCTCTCCTGATCTGCTGTCAGGTTGCCATAGTGATAGAGCATAATTGGACATTCTAAATGGGTGAACCAAACAGTGGCCACATAAGTGGACACTAAATTACTTAAAAAATGCTACTAATTGGGTGCAGTATGAGGTTATAAATATGAGGTTACATGCGCCCTACATAGCTTAGGAGAAATATGTGTTTTCTTTTTTTTCAAAATTCATTTTAGTCCCATTTCTTGTAATGCCCAAATTCCAATGTTGCCCCACTACTGCAATCCACTCACTTATCAGGAGAAGTGAATAAGGAATTGGAATTTAGATTTTAGAGACATTTAAAAATGGTTGTGATAGTTCAGCTGTTTTAATTTGAAACCATTTTGAGTGAGGTCAGTTTTAAGTAATCAGTTGCCACTGTGAGAAGCTCATTTTAACAGAATACTGCTAATTGCAATTTTTGCTCAAGGATCTGCTGAAATTGATTCAAAGGGAATCGGAATTGGGAATTGGTTTTACAAAGGATTTGGAAATGGAATTGAAATTGAACAACAGGAATTGATCCCCACTCTGGTTAATGACTGTATGCTAATTAAATGAATCAACGCCATTGTTTACAAGTGACACTGCTTGTATAAAATCTGAGCTAATGTTCTGAACATGGGCATGCTTAAATGTAGTCTTGAATGCAGAACCTCCTGATGAAGAAAGGTTCAGTTTTCCTGAGTGCAATTCATTGTGTATTAGTGTTGGAAAAAATGAATCATGCTCCATGTTCTATTAATCACCATCAAGTGATGCTTCTAGTAATAGGAGAAAGTGGAGTAGCATGAGGATGTTTCTATTAAAAAGTCATGGATGTGAGTCCAAACATTAGTGGCACTGACTGTTTCCTGCGAGGGAGAAATGTATCCCAGGTACTGTAGAGCCCAGGTCCTGCTCTACGCACCACGTTACTGGATCCTCAGCTGATGCACTATCCTTGCACTATTGCACTACTAATATATAATTGTAAATATAACTTGTTATAATCCTAACCTGTTGCATCCTAGTTCATATTGTATTTGAGTAATATTATTTGCACTTACTGTAAACTACAATGTATTTAAATATTCATTTTGCATTGTAACCTTGTACTGCCCTGTGACACCTGGAAGTGGATAAAGGTGTCTGTAATAATATTAATAAATAATTCTAGGTAGAACTTTGAATTACCGGGCATATATAACCATGCAATCCATTTCATTTATTGTGTATTGAAGGGTTACGTTTCATTGGTCTGCTTACTTCGTTGATGCTTTTGAGAATTTAAGTGTAAGGACATTATTCATATACAGAGCCATGATAATGGGCTGCTTATAAAAATAAACCAGGATACTAAACAATATATATATATATATTTTTGGAGGGTCGGCAGTATACCTTAGAAAGAGGCTAACAAAGTTTTTGGTACAGTACTACATTTTTAATACTTAATTAAGAGAACTAATTTAGCTTTGCAGTTTTGAAACTGCTGTTGGGAGAGATTGAAGCATTGGTGTCTGTCTCTCGGATTCAGCGCTGCGAGAGCGAGATAAGGGCCTGACTGCAATCACTGCATGACTGCTCCTACTCTGAGGAAGGGAAAGAGGGTGAAGCACGTCTCGGACTACAAACGGCGTTGTTATGACAACCCAGGCTGCTACATTAATAGTGATAGAGCTTTGAGTTCTCCATTGGTAAGGAATATTGGTTTTGTTATGCATTCTAGATGAAAACAACTGATTCCTTGTCTGTGGGTGGAGTGGTTTTACTTGAGGTAAATCTATAACCACCCCAGCATTACATTTGTATAGTGCCTTTCAAGATTCAATTCTATGAAATTGTTCAAAATACAGTGTATTATACTGTCATGTTGGAAGTTAGTGAATTCATTCATAAATAGCAATTATGCAAAAATGTGATGCATACAGGTGATGCTTGATATTTGGGTAATGTTCTGTTGTGGATTGTAGACTGCAGATGGAACCGGCAGTTTGATATTGGAACAAGATGAAATTTGATTGATGGATTGATTGATTGATTTAGCGTATGCAGCCACCTTAAAGCATTGTCCTCACCAGCATGGAAAGTTCAAAGACCACCAGAGAAAGTATTGTTAGCGTACTTGTCTGCAAAAACATTTTGGCAGATTTTCAGTGAAAGGTTTAAAGAAAGATTACAGAATGGCAATGGGACGATTACAAAAGCCCAATTAAGTCCCATTTAATCAGCACACCCTTTATAATAGAGTGGAATGTGTATGATCAGGCTTGCTACCAGGCATAGACAAGCACTGAGCCTGCACCTAAATCTTCATTTAAAAAAAAATGCATTACAGAAAATGGAAAGCTGAAGATGAAGAGTTTTAAAAAAAATTGACAAAGCTCATGTCTGTTAGTGGCTGTGTGTAGATCTACAGTAATTTGAATGTGAGCTGTGAACAGCTACAATCAAACTAATGAGGCTAAACTGTTACATGTCAGACCTTCTGGGAGATCTGTTGCACATTAGTTGAGGTCCTCAACCAGAATAAGCAGTGAATGGGACGAAATAAAAGTGATGCAATGGGCATGGGCACCCTCAAACAGAAACAATAACTGTGTTATTACCCCAGTGAGTTACTCAATGCCATCTTATCCAACACGATTCTCACCCATAGGTGAAGGGTTGAGACACACTGTTCTTGTCCAGCTCAAAAACAGTTAAGTGGCACCCAGCTACGATGTGGCCAGTTGACTCCTGGTTGTCAGTGATGATGTGGTAATTTATTGGGGCATCTGCTGTCCACGCTTCATGCCAGTGAGGTGGTAAAGAAAAATCGAAAGATTCGAGAAAGGTAGGATTCAGTTTTACTTACTGGTTTGAGGGACCAGATGAACAATGTAGCAGTAATCAATTGGTCACACCTAACAAACCTGAAATGGAATGGCACTGTAGAATCATGCCTACTCATGAGCTCAACCGCCATGCTATTTAGTGCCACTTGGATCAGATAAATACAACCCAATATCTCCTTATTAGAGTTCCTAGACCACATCTCGCAAATTGCAAGACTGTAGCAATGCCAGGTTAAAGTTCACATTACCTTTGCATGTCAGGTGGTGTGCATGTCTGCAGCATTTGGAAATGTAGCAACTTATGGAAAAATGGCACATACTTTTCCAAATGTTGCCTTAACCCACATCCCCACTCAAATCACTGTGATGTTTTTCGTAGAACTCCGCACAGAGGCATGGTAAGGTCTTTAGTCAATTTTTCTCTTTGCTTATCTTGGTGGATAAGCCTCATCTTGAGTGCCATATGTATCTTCAAAGTAACACAGCAGCATTTATTTTAAATTGTCTGAACCAGTGCAAGCTTTTATTTGAGGGCGGCGTTTATTGGAAGTAGTGAGGTTTTCAAAGATGGTGACCTTGGTAAATCTGTTTCATTTTTATTTGCTGTTTGTTGACTATGGTGTTTATTCAAGGACGGCATTAATTTTGTGGATATACGGTATTGACTTCCAGATATAAAAAAACTCTTCAACTTACAATTAAAACCCCAAATGACTAAACCCTCACATCCTCTCCGTCATTTTCAAAACTGTTTTCAGCAGTTGCCGCGCTAGTGATTCAGTAAGTGGGTTCAGTTGGGAACCTTTTGACTTTGCAAAGAAGGGTTTTCATCAATTTCCCTGCGTCATCACTTAAAGATGTCACACCTACGACTTTAAACATTTTCATTAACACATTACAGTTTGGTGAACGTGCAGGAACATGCTGGAAAAGATGAGTCCTTGAGGGCTGCACAATATTGCTTCACAAGATTTTTTTTTCTCAAAAACAAACTGCCCCCTCCTGCAGATACAGAATAGGCAGTTGAAGTAATCAGCTGCTAAGTGAAGGCTGTATATTCTCTTCATGTGCCTGAGCTGTTCATAATTGTTTTCTTTTCTTAAATATTACACTCTGTCAGCTTCCCTGATGCTTCGAAGCAGGTCACAGCTCCCCACCGCCTTGTAAGCCTGTGGATCTCCACAGTGAACCTCAGATGAAAGTTTTTGTCCCTTCCACTTTTCATGCATCACTTAAGTGTCTCAGAGCAGACTTGAGTGACTGGACCCTCTGTCCAGCAGTGCTTGGAGATTAAAGTTTATTACCCCATTGAAGACATGAAAAATGTGATTTTCATTTGGTGCAAGGGTCTTATTAACGGTAGATTTGTCAGCTGAAACAGACCCCAGGAACATCTGGGACACCAGAAGTATCTACAGTTTGGAAACTGTGCCTTTTTAAAGCTTTATTTATGTAAAAGCTGGAAAAAGTTTGCTTTTTACTTTTCTTGTTGCACAACTGGGTTTCAGAACTACCATCACTTAAACAAATTATTCTAAAAAAATATATATATAAACCCGAAATAATACCTATTAGGTTATAAATTTGAAGCCCTCTATGATGACAGCTGCCCATTTTATTTCCTTAACAAATCTGGGCATAACAAAACACCTGTTTCCACCATTTCAGTCCACTCAGTTTCATAGCTCTATTACTTCTTAGCTGGCAGAAAGATTTGACCTTAATCTCGTGCCATGTTTATTCCCCCAAAACTACTACTACTACAAAAAAAAAAAAGAACTCAATTGAAATGAACCGAGACGCAGCTTCTGCAATTACCTTTAAATTGTCTTAAACACTGCACGGAGCTTCCCATCCCTAATGCAGAGACCAGGGAGATGTGTTAGCTGCTGTCGGCTGTCCCAGATGGATTTAAAGCCGATGAAAATCGTGCTTCCCTGGTGTATCAGCTTGCTTGTGTATGCAAATGCGCTAAAACTGAATTTATGGCTCATCACATCTCAGCATATCCATTTGCAACAAAGTCAAGTCCATCCGCTGTCTCCTGCGTGCTCAGAAATAAAACTAGTGTTCACAATTCTGTCCTGTCCCGTCAGTGAGATGAGTAGAGGTTAAAACATCTAAAACCATGAATGAGTGAAATACAGATATTTCTGGACCATGAGTCATGTTTGAAACAAGCATCAATAGGAATGGTCTGGCAAGCCTGTGATTATATTGCACAAGGCGCCCAGCACAGCTGCTCTGAAGTGCTAGTAGTGATAGGGTATGCCATGCTGAAGTAATGCACAATGATAAAAGCACTGGTTCTAAATGGGAAGATGAAAGATTTACAGGGACTTGTCTTGTGTGGAGCATCACTGCTTGCTGTGACTCCAATGTACAGATTGGAAATATGTACTGTAACTGAGCTTTCGTCATAATTTGTATCTGTAATCTGCTTATATATTTGATAAATAAACCTGTCTTTTATATTTTCGCTTTTATTCATTTGATACATTTGTTTTCAAATATATATATATATAATTATATATATATATATATATATATATATATATATATATATATATATATATATATATATATAAGTACATAACAATAACGGCTCCTCCATTTTGTCAGCAGTTGAATCATTCGTTATAAATTGTACTTGTTTGTTCGAAGCAACATCTTTTGCTGTATCGGGAAACCAGGCTCGTTTTTAGGGGTGAAAGGCAGGCAGAGAGAGACTGATTTACGAGCGCAATCAAGCGTCCGTTTATGGAGGTGCCAGTTTTATTTAATTTTTTAAAGCGGCTTTTGAAGATAATAATAATAATAATAATAATAATAATAATAATAATAATAATAATAATAATAATAACACATTTTAGTTTTGTCAGCAAAGAAAAAACCCCATAAGGAACGTTTTAAACAAAATATTTCAAAACTAAAACAAATGTCAACAGGCAATTGCTAATGAATAGACCCTCGCTGGTGACAAAGCTGTCCGATTATGAATTGCAGTGAGAACATTGACAGATCTGAGATGCAGCCTATCATACCACATTGTGCTGTGAAGAACGCTGGTCTTCTATAATAATCACCTTGAATCAAACTGAGTGCGAGCGACTGAAATATCAATACAAGCTCGATCCACGGCTAAGGGAGATGATGACACTTCGCAGGGTAATTGCTTCCAAGATTCATTCGAGCGCTTTCCTTCCGCGCCAACACGCCTTCTGGTTCTAACAAAATATACTTACCGATCGGAGCCACGCTTTTACAACAAACTGCTTAGATTGATCGAGAACAAGTGCAAGTACTGGTGCAAATACATGGTGTCTCTAATTGCTGTGTATTTACATAGTGTCCAATGATTCCTGTGTAACTCAGAATTGCCTGTCCCATTCCTAGCCTCTATAGTTCTTGTACCTCTTTTAAAAGCGCTCCCGAATAATAATTTAAAAAGATCAAAAAGGAAATAAAGGTGTAGTTCAAGGCAGAGCGTAATGTCAGTGAACAAATGATTCAATGGGACATTGTCAAGCAAAAATCATCCCATGGGAATGGGCCAGTAAGTAGAGCAGGTCCAGATCAAGCGCTTTAATGGACGTGAGATGTATTAGCCGCTAGAGGGTGCTAAAAAGCGGTTTTGAAATAGTAGTAAAAATTACTTTAATAGTAACACAGTTAGGTTTAGGGGTTGAGATTAGGTTTAGGGTAGAGATTAGGTTAGTTGTAGACATTAGGTTTAGGGGTTAGGAGGCTAGCAGGTACTTATTGGCCCATTCCTATGGCATGATTTTTGCTTGATAACGTCCCATTGAATCGACTGATCTCAGATCAGCTGGGCTCAGAGCGAAAGATGTTCCGCGCACTCGGATCACCAATGAAATCCGCTCTGCATGACGTCACGTAGTTGATTGCATTGTACGATCACAAAAGCAGAAAACCTTGATATTTATTGGGCTCGTTAAACTCAGCGAAAGAATGCCCTTCCACTTCCTCTGAGCAGCTCGGAGCGCGGCCGAGCAGATTTCGTCTGGTCAGTCATTAACGATCCCGATATTTAGATATTGTTAGGAAAACAGGGGGTAAGCAGAGTTCCCAAAGTTCAGCTTCACACACACACAGTTAGGCAAGATGTGTAAGACAGGCACTGATTAGTGTGAGTGAGAAAAGCTACCTGAATCCTCTCCTGAAGACAGTACCTGAGCTATCGCCCAGAAAATTAGGTAACCGATCATTATCAAATTTCTGTTTTTAACTAGGTGCTACATTTGTTGTGTCTGACGATTTTAGTGTTGTAACTACATGTGTGTAACTTGAATATTAGAATCAGTAAATGGAAAATTACTAACATCGCAATTGGTATTGCGCGCACTCATTCACAGACATCGAATTAGTTTCCTTATATTATTCAGTTTTAAAATCCTTTGTGAGCTGAGCTCCACAAAATTGTAAGAATTGGTTGAACAATCCAATTTAGTCTTTTGCTGACCTCTAGTGGTTAGAATTATTTTTGTATTAAACAATAGGGGGGAAATGGCAATTGAATGGGTGCAGTAATACACCCCCCAAACATCTCCATTTTCTCACACTTTCTTATTACAATGGTTACATTTGCCCTCTGCTAAGGGGATCCAATTTAATAAGACTGAATCAAATTGCTTTCCTTGCATTTATAACTCTGTGAAAAATAGCTCATGTCTTTGCCCTGCGATCAGCCTAGTTGCTCTTTTATGTAGGTACCAAAACTGGACACAATATTCTAGGTGGGGTCTAACTAATATAGTTTTAGCATAGCTTCCCTGCATTCAATATGTGTTGAATTAGATCTGTCTTACTGTAATGTTTTTCTTTGTACCTCAAATATAAAAACCCATTAACTCTTGAGGATCAGCTGTAGCCCGTGTGGTTGTCTGGATCACAGTAGATGAAGGTGAGCTGAGAAAAAAGAAAATAGCCAACAATATCCAATTACAGATAATTGCAGAGTGATATGGTAATTGATGGTCAAGTGTATTCAGAGCCTGGGACAGTGAAGAGGTCTCGGTGTAAAACACATGCTAATGGAGATGTTTGAGCAGTCTTTTGAGCTGAGCATGTATTGGTTTTTAGTTAAAGGCAGTGAAGCACAGAGCTTCTATTATGTCGCTAGACTGTACTGTAGAAATCCATACTGTGTAACCTAGAAGAAAGTTGATATTAAAGTAGCTGAAGCTAACAAAATATGACGACGATAATTGCAGTAATTACCTTATCTATTGGCACAGTCTTATTTTCCGTGTGCATTGAACACTTAAGCAAATTATAAAGTCATTTTCCCCCTACTTTGCAGCAGTTGTTCACCACTATGCGCCATTGTCCTTGTTTGAGGACGGGCTACTTTGTAGTTTTTTTGAGCAGGATGGAGCAATAAGCAAATTCATTTGAATTTCCATAGTAAGTATTTCCATTGTCTTGCCACGAATTCCCTAAAATGAAGCCAAGCAGATTTAGAACTTCCTTTTAACCCTAGCATGTTACCAGATGTCATGATTGCTATAATATGTGTTTCTTTCAAAACTGCACATTTGATACATGGATTGAGACTGGTAGTGACCAGACTTGATGTCAATGACAAATCTACACTGTGTTTCTGTACTTGTGGTTATTGCTGGGTTATTCAGAATAAAGAGAGTAAAAATGTTTATGTGGGTAGTGTTTGCTTTAGTGTAATTGTAATTACTGCAGCATAATTGTAATTGAACTGAATAGCACTGTAATTGCAATTTCAATTTCAGTAAACAATTCTGCTGTATTTGTAATCATACCTTAGGTCTTTTGGTAACTAACAGGTAATATTGTTGCAATTACTGTGTGAGCTGCAAAGATTTGAAGTTACCTTACTGAAGTCAATGTGAAGAATATACAGGAGTATGTCCCTTGTCTGAATTATCAGCACAAGAACATTATCGCTTATAGTTAATGAATAATTACAAGTGAATTCTGTAAAGTTTATTTTTATTGCTTTTTCTATATAATACACAACAAATCTTCCTAGCAATACAATATTAAAAAGCATTCTATAAAAGCAGCTCAGTGGGAGCTTTTTATAGTGTTGCATTTTCAAACATACAAATACAGTTATCTAAAATATACACTAAAATATTGTTTATTTCTAAATGATCAGCATTTCTTTTTGATCAAATGTTTATACTATCCATAATTATTAAACACTCAAAAGCACTGAATTAAGATATGCTAAAAGAAACTAAAATCTTCAAAGACACTGTCGTTCAAACGTTTGTCATTGAATCAATCTTTACTTTATATAATGCCTTTCATAGAGTATTTCTTTTAGTATTTCTAAATATTGAATATTGAAACTACAAAAAAAACCCTTGTATATAAATATAAAAAGAAGAATCAATCAATCAAATGTTCAGCCTTTTAAAACACTTGATTCTAGGGATCCTTCAGTTAAAGCGCTGCCGCTGAGAGCTTAGGATGAGTCACGCAGCTTGGAAAGCACTGGTTTCAGGCTGTGCAAAGAGGGCGAATTTTGCTGGGGACTCCAAAGGGGGCGTCACATTGGCTCTGATGCTCCTGGGTGGGGGACGGGAAACCAGCACTTCTCCTCATTGCGCAATAACGAACCCTACTGGCCAGATACTGCGGACATTCAGAATGGATAAAAAGCAGGGCTGATCTCCTGGATCGGTAGCCCCGCCCACCTCTGCTCTGGATTGCTCGGCGTAAAAGCGATTCTGGCTTTAGGCTTGTGAGATCGGAGGACGCTCACACGCCCTAAGAACATCTGTGCTGTGTGAGGAGAAAAAGTATAACTGGACATTTCAAATTGGGGAAAAATAAATACAAATAATTGGTCACTCAACTATTGCTTAGTTGCTGTAAACTACACTGTATTTAAATATTAAGCTTGCATTGTAACCCTGTACTGCCCTGCGAGTCGCCTTGGATAAAGGCGTCTGCCAAATAAATAATAATAGTAATAATATGGTTGTTGATATTGTGGACGGGTTACAGGATGGCACAGAACAGCTTCTTATCACGGAAGGGGTTTTCTGAGGAGGGCACTGAGGTCACCATGGGGTCTTCCTTCGCATGAGCCTCGCAGAACGCCAGGAGGTCAGCAGCAGCCTTCGAAACCTGCAGAACCAGCAAGGACCTTGTGTTCAATATATATACCCTTTAAGGTATAAGGGATATCCCACAAAAAAAAAATGCAATGAGGTGCATGAAACAGGGTTTACAATTTACTGTCAGACTGGATCTGCTCATCCGAATGATCAGTTTCCTCCTCGTGATAACTGACTCACTCTCAAATGTATTTACGAAGAAACCATCTGAACAAACGCTCAATTCCTTGTGTACCGTAAGGGATTCATTATAGATCTGTCTATCCTTAGAGTGTCTTTTACCAAATAACACATTTAAGTAAGTGTAGCTAGCCAAACAATTGGCTGCTTTAGTCTCAAAAGTTCTCAGTTTGTTTACCTTGCTTTCCAAGAAGTTTTTGAATGCATTACTTCCTTGGTCATTTCACCCCAGCAGTGTCTTCTGGGTCAATTACAATGTTATTATGCATAGTTGCAATGTGCTTAATGTGTAGATCTTATTTGCACGATATATATGTAAGTACACAATTGTATCAGAAAAGGGTTAGGGTTACATATTGTACAAAAAAGATTTACACATTATGTATTATGCATAATAACATTGTAATTATGTGTAAGTACACATGTATTTACTAAGTAAGTAGTATGTAAACACAGTAAGTAGAGACACTTAATGTATGTGTTAGCAGGATGTGTCTTTGCTGTATCTTTATGAGTTTATCATGACAAATAACACAGCGGAGATAAAGAAGATAATTTCTGTTATATCGCAGACTGACCTTCATCCTGTCGATGTTGACCTCCAGTTTGAGCTGCTCCACTGTCTTGCGTGCCTCTGCGATCTTTGCCATATTGTTGGACATGGTCTCCCCTCGGCCCTACCACTCACTGGCCAGGCTCTGGACAAACACAGAAAGAGATGCAGAGGAACCAAGGCTGGATCAGGAACAAACACCTCAATCAGAATGAATCATTCAATAAGCGACAGCTTGATTAAGGCTTGAGGCGAGAAGCTGTCACGGTTCAACTCAGAGAAAGTTTGTAACGAACTATGTTCACGCTGAACAACAGTAGTTGAACGCTTCGGAGCTCCACGGACATTTCATCAAAATCGACTTTGCAAAACGTTTCCTTTAGCATAAAAAAAAACATCCAAAAACAACAGAGGAAGCCATTATCTCAGCTACATTAACATTACTTGATGTAAGTGTCATATTTGAAATGTCCGTGGAGCGTTCAACTAGCATTGTTCAGTGTGAACATAGTTTGTCACAAACGTTCTCTTGTTTGAGCGCACCTCAGGTGACCCATTGACAGTGCTTCGGGCCCAGTTAGAAGACTCAAGAAAAAGTGATATCTGTAACAGTTCTTTACAGGCCCCTGACAGGCCCAACCCCGTTGGAACCCCCTTTGCACGGCCCAGCCCATCGACCCTAGAAAGAGAGCTGTAGAGGAAGAGGAGGGGAGGAGGAAAGAAACACCACAACTGAAAGAGGTATAGTAAGTCCCAGCTTAAAAGGAACAGCAAAAAGCCTTTCAATGTGTTAATTGCATGAATTAGAAAACTGTTTTTCTTAGTGAAATGAGGTCTGATAGAAAGCAGAGCCCTGCATCCTCTAGCTGGGTGAGTTCTGCTGTCTCCTGTTCCCTGAAATCATTAGAAAGTAACATATGGGGCTGTGCTCATTACAACACTGTTATTTATTAGCACACCGCCTGAGCCAGCCCTCGAGATGAGATCCCAGCTGAGGTAACAAGCTGTGACATGCTGGAACCAAATCCCTGTAACTGTTATTCCCATCTCCTCGTAGGGATTGAAATACCAATGAGCTCTGTTACACACCCTGAGTAAAGACACTGCACATAGGTTCAGGATGCTTTAAGTATTGTTGGAATAAATACCTTTCGGTTTTGCGAAAATTGTCACAGCCTTGAGTGTTGTCTATTGGGTCAAACCCTTTTAATATCAAGAGGCTGAACTTAAATGGTGACGATAAGCAGAACTACGTAAAACTACGTGGTTTTGAATTTGTGCTTTTAATTATTACAATGTAACAGTGAAAAACAATGGGAAGCTGAAAAAACACACATTACAGTGTTCGGTATACTGGATTGTGCTTCTAGTGCTGTACAGGAACTTCTATTGCATGAGTAACAAGGCAGAGGTTAGGTGTGAGCCAGGCTCGTCTGCATTCGTGGTTTTTAGAGCTTTTAAACTCATCTCATCTCACTGACAGGGGAGAGGACAGAATCCGTAACAGTGTATCACACAACACTGCCTGTTACACATGCAAACCTTCTAATTCAGTCTTGGTTTCAGATACAATTTGTTAGTATTACGACATACAGGTGGCACAGCACAGATGTCATACGTGCACCCATAACTTGAAATCACTCGATCAGTAATGTAAAACGATGAACTACACAAGCTGAAACGTGTGTCTGCTTCACTGTCTTAACCCATTCAGTCTCATTGTCCTTATTTGAGGACAGGCTACTTTGTCATTTTTAACTGCCATGTACCTGTTATTTTAATTCCCTCTTTAACTATATTCTTATGATAACATATTCTCATTTTGTTAACCACAAAAGTGAAGTCTAAATGTAGCTGTTAATTCAGACGCTTTTATGACACCTCAATATAAAATAAACTCAAGCCTAAAAAGTATACATGTCTTGGTGTTTTCCTACTCACAGTGATGATAAAGCTCTAGGTTTCATAGCAAGGCGTGAAATTTCACTGCTCTGATTACAGGCACGTTTAACTTTCCTGTCATCAAAATAGGATGCAGCAGTTTGTAGCCAGTAATTTTTTTTTTTTGTCTGTGAAAAAACTACTGTTTTAGAATGCATCGAATTACATAAATACAGCTTGTGCTCTGATTTTTGTTGGTACTTAATGGGTTAATGGTTGGTTTCACAGACCCTGGTTAGCACTAATCTTTACCGGCTGCTTTACTCAATGGCAATAGAACTTGGGGAAATAAATTAAAAGGTTCATTTCTCATTTACGCATTAGCAACAGTTCAAAGGAGATGAAAATCCGGATCGTACAGCCTTGGGGACTTGAAGGCAAAGTGGGGCGTCTAATTATCAGCCTCCCGCACCTGCCCCTCCAACGGGCCCACAGCAGGGCACCTATTGAAGGCCAGGGGAAGGAAATTTAAGTCTTCATTATCTCCGCAGGCTGTGTTGGACTGCTTGTGGAGGCATAACAGGTGATGAGAAATTCCAGCTGGTCCATTTGAATATCAGCCAATGTCATAGAAAGATAAACTAGATCCAGCCGTTCTACTTATAAATAAATTAAAACAATAACACATATTTTTTTAAATGTCCTCTTACACACTGAAAGCTGGTGTATGGATATCCACAGTTAATAAACTGTATTAACTTTTCAAATCTTGATATTAAAAAACAAAAAAACAAAAACACAACTGTTGCTAAAGGATTTATTGTGCTTATTAAAACTAATTAGCATTTTAATTATCTGCCAAAGCTGTTTACAAGACAGCTTTCAGGGACTTCATAGTAATGGACAATAATATATTCTGAAACAAAGGACACTTAATCTGTGTTGTGTGTGAACAATTTGAAGAGCCTGTCATTTATTAGCAAGGTGCCAGCATTAAAACTAGTGGGAGGCATCTAACATTGTTTTTTGTGGTTTGGCGACAGGGAGAATGTAGGATAATGCAGCATCTCCTGGGTTTGAATTATGTTTGCTGGAATGGGTATAAGGTCAACAAAAACACAAAAGCACAAAATGTTTGCTTCTGAATAACTGCCAAGTCTCTGTTGTATAGTCTTGCCGTGTACATAACTGAATGATCAGTGAGATTTTAATACTTTCTGCTCATGCAATGTTAGTAAATGCACATGTTCATTGCTGTTGATAGCAGAGTGGCACACTTTTGTTTGCAACTCATTGCATGGGACTCTTGAAACAATTTTACATTGTTAGATGATAAATATATTTTCCTGCAAGCTACTGAACACACACGCACACACAAATATACATGGCTGTAACTAGCTCAGAGGACACCGAGGTCGTGTCCCCGGTTGTTTTTTTTTTTTTTTGCATCATCGATGCTGATGCTCATGTAAAAATTCTAGTAAAGTACAATAGACCCTTTCATTTTCTCTATTGGTTTGCCATGTAACATAGATCTGGAGGTTGACTAGTAAATACCAAGCAGTCGTATAATACATACTGGCAGCTATAGCCTGAAACCTGAGTTTGACCTCTGTAAAGTGTCAGCTCTGGTTACTACGCTGTATATACAGTAGATATTTCCTTAATTGTTAAATCTGTATTCTCTGACAGCTACTAAAATAGGCTGTGGATCTACAGCTAAGGGTTTATAGTACTTTAAGTGAAATTAG
Organism: Acipenser ruthenus; assembly: GCF_902713425.1. Lineage (NCBI taxonomy): Eukaryota > Metazoa > Chordata > Actinopteri > Acipenseriformes > Acipenseridae > Acipenser > Acipenser ruthenus. The sequence continues at coordinate 679,342 of NC_081218.1, forward strand.
GTTTGTGGTCACAACCCATTAAGTCCCAAATGAAGTTCTTTGAAAATCAGAACACAAGCTGTATTTATGTAAGTTGATACATTCTAAATCAATATTTCTTCACTGAATATATATATATATATATATATATATATATATATATATATATATATATATATATATAATTTGTATCCATAGTTTTGGCTACAAACTGCTGCGTTATATTTTGAGGACAGTCAAATTAGACGTGCCCGTAATATGAGCAGTGAAATTTCACGCTGGATGTGAAGCTATGATCACATGGAGCTTTATCATCACTGTGGGGAGGAAAACACCAAAATATGTATCAGTTTTAGGCGTCAGTTTCTTATTTTATATTGAGGTGTCATAAAAACATCCGGATGGCAATATCTGTAGAATCAACAGTTACATTTAAACTTAATTTTTGCGGTTAACAAAATTAGATTAAAAAAAAATGCTCCACAAAATGTAAAAGCAGCCTGTCCTCAAAAATGAGAACAATGGCACATAATGGGTTAACTTTACACCATACGATTCATAAGAAATACCGTCAGCCCAAGGTTTGGATGGGCTGAAGTGCTCCCTCATCCCCTTACAGGGTAGTCCTTCTAGGGCAGGCTTCTGGCACACTCGTGGGGGGGGAGATGTGAAGCTCACATCCCCACTACATGGTATATCCTTACTAAAATAAGTACCACTTTGGTTTCTTCCAACCCTGCCCTAGTAGTTCATCGCATCATTTCCATTACTGCAAGCATTGCAATTATCAATGCAGAGTGTTCCAATCCACTTGTAAAGAAGACTGCACGTTTTAAATGAGAACCAAAAAAATCATTACATACCCAAGCAAACTGGTTTATCCCGCTCTTCGCGCTGTGGATGGTTGAAGTCTTGATTCTGTATAGCCAACTAGGTCCAGTAAATCTGAGTGTGAGAGAAGAGGAGGGATAGATGGAGCGAGAGAGAGGGAGGGAAGAGCAAGTATCCTCCCACCTTCTGCTCAAGCTTCATCCAGTCAGTCAAAACACTTCCCCCAAGGGATCCTTCAAAGCAATTATTACAGTTTACACTTTCCAAGAGCTTCCTGTGTACGGTCATTGCTTTTTGTGATCAATAATAAGTTCATATGTCATGGGTGTCTCCTTATTATAAATTATTTTGCACAGTTCGAGCAGCCAGCTAGCCTCAAAGAGACTTTGCTATGGCTAGTAACAGGACTCTACCTAAAGCCCTATGGGTAGCAAGTGTGGACTACACCATAGTCAAAGTGTCGAACTTACAAGAAAGTTGTCCTGCTTTTATTATATTGATGTGAAAATGCACAGCAACCAAGCTGTATAATACTATATGATACATTTCCACAATGTATCCATGTTTGGTTTGACATTGGGGAAGTGGTTTAGAGTTTAAACATTTTGAAAGTGTTGGTATGCATGAGAGAGAGAGAGAGAGAGAGAGAGAGAGAGAGAGAGAGAGAGAGAGAGAGAGAGAGAGAGAGAGAGAGAGAGAGAGAGAGAGAGAGAAACTGTGGTTTTTATAAAGTTGGATGTGTACAATGTAAGTTTATTCAATATTTATTCATATTCTTGTTTCATGTTCACTTAAAGATTGCATACATGCAGTCTCATCTACATAGTGATATAGAACACAATATCATCAAAAAGTAAAGGCACTCTAAAGCACAGAGAACACAAGGCCACTTTGTGACCACTGCATGGCACACAAGGGGAGGCTTGGGGTTTGATACAGCAAAGCTGCCTCAAACTAGGTCTCCTGGAACCAGGTTTCAAATCGCTGTCCCTGAAAAAGCGGTTTTATGTTCACTCAGCTTCATGGCTTCTCATTGTGGCTTTTTTTGATTGGTTACAAAAATCCCCAATATTTGTATGTTTCAACATGCTTAAACGTTTAGGGAACTCAAAAAATGTATTATAAAAAGATTATTGCATGTATGACTATTTCTGTCCATTTCTTCTCCCGGTTGTCTTAAGCGGGGGGGGGGGAGCGATCGCTTAAAGAATCATATATTCAGAAAAGCCAAATGCCAAGAGACTAATTAGCCTGACGTGCCTCTCTGCAGGTGTCCTCTGTAACACCATGGCCTGATAAGAATGTCAGGGAGAATGCCAAAGCTGTAAAATATTCCAGCTGTTTTGCATGATAAGCAAAAGGGGGGGGGGGGGGGGGAGTGTGCAACAGACTTCGCTATTTTTAAAGTCAGGCTATAGTAATAATTTACAGTGAAAAGCTAGAAAAGGGGAACGCAATGGGTGAGTAATGTACCCTACTGTGATTCATATACTGTATATGGTAGCATTGGTTCCTACCATTTGCTATGTCACCTCTCAAGAGTCTCATTCTAATTTTGGTTGGACCTGTGGTACACTAGATTCATATTCTGTTTTTCATCATATTTCAGGGGCATTGACACCCATAAGGGAATATAATTAAGATACCATAATTAATAGATATAGTTTTAGTTGAACCCTAATCACACACAATCTGAAGCGTTCAGTGCTTTAACTTATAGTTGGTAAAATAAAACAATGGCATTTAAACTAGACAAAAATGAAATGCAACTCAAATGTAAAACAAATAAGTTTTATAATGTGGAAATAAAATAAATGTGGACTCACTTGGCATGCTAAATTCACAAAGAACCCCAATCTAGGAACTTACTCAAGAAATGAAAAACTAAAACTAATTTTTTTTTTAAAAAGGGGGGGTAATATTTAACTGCATTGCTAAAACATTACTTCTGCTGCATAACGTACTGAACTAAACATTGCTCAAGATAAAGCAAATAACATACAGAATTAATTCAGCAGCTGCTGTTTCTTGAGTTTAATATTTTAGCGACTGATTTAAAGCAGGCATTGTATTGCCTTCATACCTTGTTATTCCAAAGTTACAAGCTATACAACAGACGTCCAGTAGAGGGCGGCATAATACAACGCCTGAACGATAAAGTCCGCTGCATTAGTGAAACAGTGTGACAGCGAGAGAGAGAGAGAGCAAGAGAAAACCTGAAGTGTGTGGTACAGCTTATAAATATTTTAGATACCAATTGTGCATCTTGTTATATGTAAATTGAGTTTAAATAGCTATTTCAACATATTTGCAATACAATTTTATATGACTAATATTTCTGTCCAATTTACACCACGTAATATTGAGTAAACGATTTAATTTTATATATATATATAAAAATGTTTCTTTTTTTCTGTCAAAAATACGGATGCTCCAGGTGAGGCTCGAACTCACAACCTCGGCATTGCTCTGCTATGTACTGCTGTATAAGTACCGCGCGCTAACCGATTGCGCCACTGGAGCCCCGGCGGTACAGCCTGGAAACTGCTCTCTTCACCACACAGCGGTGAAGCGAGCGTTACAACGGTGAACGTTACACAATTTTGGCATTTCAAATAATGAAATCTTCACAGAATGTGTTAGCATTCAAAAAAAAAAGCTTGAGACACGGTCTTCCTAAACTTTATTCATTAGATCTGTTTTCTATTGCTTTGCCCTAGTTACAATTTAGTGTTTTGGCTTATCATGAATGCTCAAAGATTAGCTTAGTACTTATTTATACGTGATTCTCTGCTTCTGATTTAGATTAACAAGACAAGCAGTGTAAGGGGTGTATATTTTGCACATGTCTAAGCATCACATCTGTTCTGTTTCTTAGTACATGACATGACAATTGAAAAGAAAAGGGTCGTGCCGTTCTGCAGATTGGAATATTTCTCAGAATTCTTCTTGCGGAACGTTGGAGTGCTCTCCATTTAGATTTCACACTGCAAGCTCTTTTATATGTTACTTTAGCACCTGTTTTGGATTTGATACTGTGTAAATGATTGCCTTGTAAGTCTTTAACTGTGAGCATGGGATCTCAAGATACGAACTCTAGACAAAGATAGGTCTCAGCTAGGTGTGCCAAAGAAATTGCTCCCTGTTTCTGACTGGTAGAAGTTCCATTAGTAGCCTGGTCGGTAAGTGTCGTTCTTTACTGTCAAGAAGTTCCACCTTTTGCTTATTGTATTGTAAACACTGTTGTGGGGCTCCAATGCTGAGATGCCGATATTCTCCACCTGGGGGAGCTGATGAGTCCTGCTGTTCTGTTTTGGACACGCCCCCTTCAGGTGTAGTCCTGACTCTGACCACGCCCCCCAGGTGTAGTCCTGACTCTGGTCCCGCCCCCTCACCTGAATCGCAGGTGCAGCGAGGAAGATGGCGGTAAGGCGAGTTTGTGCTGCTGGTCTAGCTGAATTTAATTACATTTTTCATTGCTTTTAATGATTTTGTATCCCTGTGGATAGTTTTAGGGGAATATAATATAATATTTGCTTAATTTAAGGTGCCGCGCTGCTTTTTTATGAAGTTTGAACAAAAAACATTTCGTCCTTATAAGGTAACTCTGTTGCTTTGTTCTTAGCATTAAATTCAACATGCTTAGCTTGAGGTTGAACTGACGAACTGATTAATTATTTAACATGTGTAAATGCTAATGTTTATTTTTTTATTTTATTTTTTCATCGTGAGCTTCAGCTGCAATATCAGTTTGGCCACATTTTAGGAATTTCGTTTTGCAAACCGTTATTTTTGTTGCTGTTATGTTTGTAATATTAGTTACATTTCGTTCAAATACTTTTTTAAAAAACTTAAATTATTGCTGAACAATGTTCCAGCATGAGGCATTTAAACGATATATATATATATATATATATATATATATATATATATATATATATATATATATATATATAAATGTGAATATGTTATTTTAAAAAAATCTATTACAATATAATTCATTTGTTTTATGTACACAGGGTTAAATGATTTAAAAATCTAATTTTATGTGATAAAAAAAAATCACTCAGGGTTTTTGTCCGAAACAATTCTTTTTTTTTAATTCCTTTGTAAATGTAATGTATTAGTTTGAAGAACGGTGCGTGTAATTTATTGCAGTGGCTTTACTCTAGTAATACAGCTGGCGGCACGGCACAGTCCGCAGTGCTGTTGAAATGCTTTGTATGTAAATCATAGTTTGGATGTTGTACAAAGTATACGAGTTCAAATGCCACTGAACAAGAGAGAGAATAAATATGGAGTGACTTGAGCCAGTAGAAAATTCTGTGCCAGAAAGAATCTCCTAAAAACACTGCTGCCGCTAGTTTAACATCAGGGCCAAAGATGAGGGGAGTCTTTTTTTTATTTTAAACATAATATTAAGTTTATTGAAAGGGAATGGATAGTTATAGAAATAATGCGTTGTATGAAGGAAAATCAGCTGCCGGTAAAAATCCTACTTGTAATAACCCGTCCAAACAATTATAGTACAATACAAATCGAACCATCCCCACTCTTTACTTTTCTGATCTGTACACGGTGTGTTTATAGCTTGATTATATTGTTGCCTCAGTTTTTATATTTTTTTTCACAAACAGATGCATCGCGGATCAGACCGCAGGGCTCTGTCTGTGTGTCTATTAATATGAGAGGAGGTGAAGTGGGTGACTCCTTCAGGCTTGTTTCATGGTCAGTGGAGAGTTATTTTCTCTTGCAGATTGCTGTGCATTATTAGATTGCATTGTATTGAATACCATGTTCTGCATGATAGCATCATATTGTTAGGCTGCATACAGACATATATGTTTTAATATTACGAAAAACGATGCATACATACTTTTAATCACACATAAAAAATGTATAATTACTCAGGGTATGCATTTGCACACCCACGTGATTCGTGCATCCTAATGTACACTTTATTAAGATTTACGGGTGACGGAATGCGCTCTCAAAACACAGACATGGGCGTTGCAGAATGTTAATGTCAATAAAAACCATCTATCTGGAATAGAACCTGTGTTTGTTTTTCACATGCAATCAGTCATTTTTTAAATGTAATATTTAGCTTAAAAAAATACAGGAAAAAACAACCTTAGCAGAAAAAAGTAGCAGGATTTCTGTATTGTGTATTGGATATTACAATAGAGCGCAATGACAGTAACACACATTATATATATATATATATATATATATATATATATATATATATATATATATATATATATATATATATATATATATATATAGCACAGTATACGAATGGAGTCATTCAAACTCTCCCCAACTGTGAACGGTACAGGATTGTTATACCTTGATTTCTAACAGTTTGTTTATTTGTTGATGTTCACAAACAGATGCATCGTGGATCCTGTCTGTCTATTAATATGGGAGGGTGTGAAATGGGTGACTCATTCAGGCTTGCTTCATGGTAAGTGGAGAGTTGACTTTCTCTTGCAGATTACTGTGCATTATTAGATTGCATTGCCGCCTTCATATTTGCTAAGAAATAAATAATTTGCGTTTTGCTTGGTTTTTGGTAACTATTAATAACTATAATTCGCCACACATATTCTGCAGCATCACCATTTATTCAAACGGGACATTTTGAGTAAGCTACAGCAATCATTCTGGACTTTAAAAGTATGAGAAACGCAGCATATCTAAGGGAAATCAGTATTATCTATTTGTGTAAAATACATGTTTATAATTGAAAACATAAAATCACGGACTTTCCACAAAGTAATGTAGCCTTTTCGATGTAAACATGTACAATGCAGACATGATCATTTCAAAATAGTTAGTTCGGTATGGCCAGGAAATGTATCTTAACGTTATATGTCATTCAGACCAGATAGATTACGTGTTAAAGATAGCTAATGATGTTTGAACATTTTGTTAAAACCGTAGCAGTACAGGCTTGCATGTATGCGACTTATCCGGGTGTTCTGAAGCACGGACGATTGCAGTCATGCTTATCCGTGCAGATTTTGTCAATTCTGACTTCATGTACAGTTAATTCTGTTTGAGACTTTGCAGCCAGTACTCTCATTCACATCCTTCGGAAAGAAGTGTCGCTGCTGTGTATGCTGGTGTCGTTCTTTATTCTGTTTAAAGTGTTTGTTTGTTCATTATTGTTATTTGTTTCAGGGAAGCAGTCCGATTTCTGATGCACTTTTCATTTTCCTCGGCATCTTTGCTGGTCCTGCCTTTCTCCAGAATTCCTGGGAGGTTGAAGCAAGGGGCTGGAGTCTGTGACTGTTGGCAAGTTGTCGTTTTTCACCAGTTGATACATGCATCTGTTTTGCTTTTTTGACAGTAATGTTACATTTCTGTGTTAACCCAGTAATGTAAAGTTGCTTATTTCCACGTACTTTGTGTATTTTATGTTGTTGAATTGTGGTCGCTATTTCCCTGCTTGATTACGTCTTGGATTCATTGTGTAATAAAGTTGTATTGTTTATTTCTGTGTCCATCGTTTTCTTCTAGATCCATGTTGTCTGGCTTTGGGTAAGTTGCTTGGTGCGGAAACCTTGCTGAGACCCGTGGTGAATACAGTATCTAACAAACGATGCGATGGAGATTTTTTTTCCCCAACTTGCGCAAGGGGAACTCTGTTTCATTTTTTGTTGGATACTGCGGAGGCCACCCCCTTTTTGTGTCGGTGCAGATTTTCCCGCCAAAAAACTTAGTATATAGGGTACCCGAGGGGGGGGTTGACCTTTCACATGTCAATCAAATGTATCCAGGATGTACCCAGCCCACCTCCCTTCCCCACTGGGGAAGGGAGGTGGGCTGGCTACGCCCTTGGGTGTGTATGCATATTTACACTGCCCTCTATCAGATATTGGGATGTTCACGGTTGACCCAATATCTGGAGGAGGGCAGTGTACATGTGCATACACTTGTATGGTGGTAATATCACAACATAGTTACTTTGAGCACACCATTGCAGCCAGCTCCATCCTTCCTTCAATGGGCGCTAGGCTGGCTAGCGTTTTGTTTGGAGTGTTCAAAGTTACAATACAGCGATATTGGCACCATAGAAGCATTCAGGTATATACAATATCAAGAGCACAGCTGGAGCACTCCAAACAAGGCGGTAACCAGCTCACATCCTCGCCCAGTGGGATGGGGAGGTGGACTGGCTATTGCCTTGTTTGGAGTGCTCCAAGTACCTCCGCTCTGGATCCCCTATATACTAAGTTTTTTGGCGGGAAAATTTTCTCCGGCACAACCAAGGGTAGCATCTGCAGTATCCAGCAAACCATGAAATAGAGGTTCCCCCTTGTCGCTAAGAGCGCAACTTAAAGAGAAACGGCATCGCATGGTTTGTTGGGTACTGGCAGCAAATGTACCGGGGAAGATTTTATTTTACTTGCCAAAAACGCCACCAAACATCATCATCAGTAACCCGTCAAGTCAAGAAACAAGGCATACTACAAAAAAAAAACACACATTTATTGAATCAGTTGATGCATTCTGAAAATGTAACATTTCCAAACGTCAGCAACAACCGGTTGTTTTTACAATTGCACGAATACTGCCGTAGCAATTAAGTTATATTTACTAGAATAAAAAAACAACAAATTAACAGGAATTTAAAAAGATACAAATATTGTTAAACTCAACAAGACATTACATTACATTACTCCTCCTCGTCATGGCAACAGATACAGTCAACGGGGAACAGCAAGATGAGCGGACCCGGAGCATCATCGTTTCACTGAAATAATCAAATAATAAGCAATGAGACACACACACGGTGATTAACTTGCAGCATGTACACAGTGCATCACCCAGGCCGTGTTAAGCTCTGTGTTTACACGTGTACCATCACTGCTGTGCAGCTGGATCCAAAGGAAACGTTACAAGCAAACAAACAAACTGTGCTTTACAAGATGTGTCTGAAAGCAACTCACATTCTTTAAGTCGTTCTGTATTTTGCACCTTTTTTTTTTTTTTTTTACAGTACACTTAATCACATACTTTCTGTAGCCAGCTTGTATAATTTCAGCATCTATATTAAGTGAACGACCTCACATGAATAGAAATGCTGACAGTTATTGCATACATGATGGTTGTAAGGAAGTATACAAAACTAATTAAAAGTACTGTCTGTGTTCACAATGAGTGGAGGAAGATACACGCTTACTTACCATTTAAACTTGAAGTCAGTGAGCCTCGGCAGGTATGAGCAAACGCGGGACCAGCGTTGGCAACACCAAGATGTATCTCATTCTGCAATACAAGTGATAAAAAACAAACAAACACATAAGCAAACAGAATATCAAATACACAATACAACAAACAAACACAGGATTGGAAAATATCTTCCTTCAGAAGAGTCAAGTTCTACACAACGAGTTCAGAACATTGATTTCTGGAACATCATTTACATTGTTTTTTATCCTTCAAATGGTTCTAGAACCTAAAAACTACAACAGAATGTTCTAATGATCTTTACGGGTTTACACATTAACACACAGCAATCACTTTTGTAAGAATGTCATTCTCATTTTAACATGCGTCTGTTGTGTTAAACCGCACATGTGAGCATATCAGTCTGATACAAAAACGGATATTAAACACTACTGTGTTATATCACTTACACACAGGCGTATTAGATTATAAAAGCAACAACGAAGCACCTACTTTACGCATAGATCTAACGCTTCATATGGTTGCCCTTAACAAAGTTAACAATTTGACCCACTAAACCAACAAATTGCTTTTATTGTATTACTTGTATTGTAACACTTGAAATGTTTTTGCTTACGATTGTAAGTCGCCCTGGATAAGGGCGTCTGCTAAGAAATAAATAATAATAATAATAATAATAATAAGTTAAGAAAAGATCATGTGTTTAAGCATGAGACGGAAGCTCAAAACATCTTAATCATCACCAGATCTCCCGAACATACAACTTCGGTATAAATGTATCCATCTATTTTCAAAGTGAATTCTGATATACAGAGCATACTGTCAGTTTGTTGCATCATTGTGGTCATCCCTTTCTATGAATCAAAACGTGACTGCATGGCTATCCTGGGTACTGTGTTGTCATTTATAAGATGTGCTTACAGTAGTGTGATGACCGTACATCATCTTGAAGTGTAGTTACTTCGAGACCAGACTTCAGGTGCATCAGTAAAATATATAAATACATACATAAATATTATATGCGACTAGCAGTAAACAACAGAATCATATTTTTGCGTTCAATATACACATCACAAATAATGTATTATTTCACAGGCAGCAAGCGGGACTAATATATATATATATATATATATATATATATATATATATATATATATTTATTGAATTAGTATTTTTCAGTTTTAATTGTTACACGCAAAGTCTAATATAAGGTTCACAATACGTCACCATACTGCTACCCATTATCCTCAGATGACTGAACAATACATTTTTTGAAATGTGTATCAGAGGGGGTTAGGAATGCCATTATAATACCCTTTCTTGTAAAAATCCTAAATTGTGGAGCGCTCTGCCTTCTGTCAGGGAAGCTGGGACTTACAGTTTTTAAAATCAAGATTGAAAACGTATTTTTTACAAATTAGTTTTCCTATTTTATAATCACAACTGCATTTTCTGCAATTTATTATTGTTTATTTTTAATTGTTCTCTTTTTACAAGTTGGCTTTGTAGCTAATTTTTGTGCTGTTGTTTTAAACTTAAATTAACAGTTGAGCCATTATGTGTGTTAATAATAATAATAAATACATACATATATAAATAAATGCACAGGGAACACCACTCAACCGTTTAAGACACGTAAAGGACAACGTTTTAAAAGGACAGAATTGAGTTTCATACACAGTGTTACATGTTGGCGTTGTAATGCCTCAAACACGAGTTGTATTAAATTACTTCAGTTAAATGCACCTGTATTTAAATTTTAAACAATTGCAACGCCTGGGTAGTGTAAATATTAGTACCGGCAACATCTAAACTTAAACACATTAAAACAAACAGCTAGCATTATGCGAAATGCAAAACAATATCTTACCTTTAAAACGCCGGTTTCCCCTTTTCCTCCCAAACAGAGAAATAGCCATTTAGAAGTCCCGCAACTGGATTTGGAAAACAAACGCTATGGATTCTTCCTAGGCTATCCCGCAGGGAATAAATAATTTAAAAATAATTTTTAATTTAGCAACAGCACAAACTCACCCCCGCCGCCATCTTGTCCGCAGTACCTGCGATTCAGGTGAGGGGGCGGGGCCTGAGTCAGGACTACACCTGAGGGGGCGGGACCCGAGTCACGACTACACCTGAGGGGGACGGCCTGCAGTGTCAGCGCCCTCTGGTGGAGAATCTCGGCATTTCATCATTGGAGCCCCCATGTGCAGAAATGACCTACCGTATTTAGACATGTTGGGGGAATCGCCAAAAAAGAGAACAGTCCTTCTATTCCTGCAACATTCCACCTTTTAACATTAGCTGTTATTATTATTATTATTATTATTATTATTATTATTATTATTATTATTATTATTATTATTATTACTTTAAGATGCAAATAAAGCATATTTTAAAACTGACACTTTTCTAACGGGCATAAATTATGTTATATTTAATTTCGGTATTTTCACTTCAAAGTTGCTAACGCTATAATGGTGAGCAACGCACTAACAGGCTTTGTAGCTGCAGCATTATTAACAAGAGCATAGGAGTGTGTGTGTGTGTGTGTGTGTGTGTGTGTGTGTGTGTGTGTGTGTGTGTGTGTGTGTGTGTGGTGATCCCTATAGATATACTAGTGGCCATATTCATAAAGAAATCAGGAATACATTTTAAGGACTGTATTTCTTACGCTAGTTTATAAATATTACCATAGATTGCTGAAACTGATTTCATGAACTGCGACAACTTTGATTTAATTAATCAAAATTTACTTCAAAGAAACAGTTTTACACAAATATTGCCGAAAAGGGTCGCTAAAGTTTTATGACTAGTTAATATTGTGCTTTCGTAACACAGGACACACATACATCATTACGTTTATTTATTTATTTATTTATTTATTTATTCATTCATTCATTCATTCATTCGGGCGTCTATATGTTACTATATATGGTCATTTGGTTTCTATGGTGCAGTATATCTATTCAAACTACTGTACGTCACTTTCCCTTATTCTTTGATCACTAGGCCTCCCACATTCTACTGAATTGAATGGGACTAATTGCTGTAAGTGAAACTATTTGGTTTGCATGATAGGCCTATAGTTTATGTTAATGAATATAAGAGAGTGCACGGAGAGTTTTTGCTTCAGGCAGAATGAATAATTTACGCTCACTACCGGCATACACGACCCCGTTTAGAAATAAACTATTTTTAAATGAATGAATGCATTAAATAATTAATGTACGTTATTCCCGGTCAGAATAAAACGGTCATATTTAAAACAAATAATATTCTAATAACACCGGCAATATTATTAGAAGTAGTAATGGAATGTATTCACAGAAAGTTTTTTGTTTTTGTTTTGTGAAACACATTTTCGTTGACTACATCAAATTTGCAGTTCACGCTTTATTTCCAGCAATTTATTTATTTTAGAGAAGGCAACATCGTCATAATCAGTTTTCAAACAATTCTATAAACACTATTTTCTTAACCCACACGGTGGCAGTAGAGAATTGATTTTCCATTTTGGTGTGGCTGTTACTTGTAAATAGAGCTTAAGATTTTTCGGTTTTTATTTTCCAAATCTCTACCTCCCTTTAGTTTAGTAGTTGTTAAGGGGTCTGTAGCCTGATAAAGAGTGATTTGCAATTAACAGCTTTTACTGAATTTAATTAGGAAACAGAATCAGCTCAAAATAAATTTAAAGGGACGTCATGTGATCAAAAATAAAACCCGAAAACTTCTATCCCTACTTAAAACGAAGGTACTTTTGGTGCTGTAATATATCTGTGCATATTGCTTTGTTACCTTATAAAAATATATCCAAGTGGCCAGAAAAAAAAGACATCTGTGAAGTGTTATTTTAGCCTATTTGTAAGTTTTGTTAGGGTTTTAATGCTGGGTTTCTTCAGAAGAACCATGCATAAGAACTAGCAATTATTGAACCTACCCCCCTTGGAGTTACTCCATTCATGTCGCAGCCAGCGTGTCGTTATGAGACGCCTCCTGTCATTAATTACTTTTTATATCTTCCACTGCGGGCTTAGGGTTACTTATAGGTGTGCGATCACTTAGTATGGGGTGAAGAGACGCTTCTTTCATTCTCATGTTAGCTCCTTAGAATGCGACAGTGCTTAGAAATGCTGTTTCAAATGAGAACATTTTAGTCGTGGTTCGGTTAATGCCCCCGATTTGAGGCCCCGTTTATCTCCAGAGCAAATTCACTTTTAATACTGTCAGTGCAGGCATTTCTATAAGAAGGGGGGAGTTCAGGAAGCATTCAAATATGTTTTGGTGTTATTATGAGGTATCACTGCACCATTTACCACATGTAAAATATTGTATTCATGGTCTATGCTAAAGCATGTTTGAAGTGATAACACAATCAAGCACATATATTAACAATATCTGCCTAGGCCCAGCACTTGTGTACACTATTTTCTAACTACGTTCCACACAAGAAAATAAATGCTAATCAAAGCACCCTTAATCTATAGGGGGGTAAGTTAAGGGGTCCGTCAGGCATCAATATTGCTTATAGAGGGTCTTATTGCTTTTTGTATACACCAGGCCTTGTGGAGTGTTCATATTTAAAACATTAGAATACTTTAACCAACTTACCCAACACCAAAATATTCTTTCCATAAAGAAGCACAGACAGATCTGTGCTAGATTCCAACCCTAAGGTCTAGTGATGCCATTTCTATCGTGAATAGGAAATAGAACTATTCTGAAATGCAAAGGAATTGATGGGGATGAGATGATAACCCACACAGGTGTGCAGACCATCAAACTTGAAACTCCAGAAAATCAAACTTGATTTCTCTTATTAAAAATCTCCTCTTCCTTGACATCATGCAAACTTATTGCTGTCTTGACAAGGGTCGCTAGGGCTAAGCAGAGGGACAGCATGCATCACCCATTTCAATAGCTCACTATGTGGTAGTTTGTGATTACATAAGAGTAGGGCCATCAGAGATTCTTTTGAAAAGAGCCCAACTCCACAGCAAACAGTTGGACATCCCATTGAAAAAGTGGCAGGTTTTCCCCTCCTCGCTAGCTGGCAATAAATCTGCTTCCAAGCCCTTTAGCCTCTGAATGGAGCTGCAAATGACCCCCCTCTAATTTACATAAGTCACATTACCATACAGATGTTGTAAAAGAAAAGAGAGAATGTTTTCACAAAGCACTTTTCCCAAAGGAGATCTGACCATGTTCTTTCTTTCTTTCTTTCTTTTTCTTTCTTTCTTTCCAGAGAATGGTTATTGTATGCAGGTTCTCTTTTCAATAGAGTTGTCCAGTCTGTTTTGCAAGCCAGTCTTTATAAAGTTTATTTCATTATACTTCTAAAATACCAAAAGAAGAAAGCTTTAAACCCTATGACCATCACATACAATAAACCGAGAACCTACATGATATTTAAAAACACTTCATTCACTTTTGCTAGAGTGCCAAATTATTGTAATTATTCCAGCAATTATTCTGTAAGGTTGCCAAATGACTACACTACAAACCCCTTAACATAACACAATACATGGCTCTGGATCTCAGATATTGTGCCCTATTTGTAAGTTTCATAAGAATGCATTTAATCCATAAGAAACATTTAAAAAATGGTTTTAAACATTTAAAGGACAGTTAAGAAACACTATTAAAAAAGAAAGGTATATGTTTTTAGCTTTAGTTTTACTTAATAATTTGATTTTAAAAATAATCATTAGTACAACAATGTAGCTATCTATGGCTAAGTGGTTGTCATTTATTTTGTGTTTTCTGTAATGAAAGTTGCACAACAATGCTAAAGACAGGATCCATAACATTCAAATAATAAACACATTGTTTCATTTGACCTTTTTCTTCTGAATAACTAAGAAAACAGAAAGACATTTTGTTTAATTATTTTTTAATAAAACTGGTTTATTTTTTTTAAAGGTGTCAAAATATATTAAAGGTAAAAACAAAAGGAATTTACATGCAATGGAATGTAAACAAAGTTCTTAAATTTAAAAAATAAATCCAAACAAACAAACATGTACGACCACAACATAAAATAAATAAAACATTTTAAATTAACAAACGTAAAAGCTCTTTTTTTTTCTGTCATGAAGTTAAGGCAAGGATTAGACAGACAGTCATGTCTACGTTTACACTGCTATACAGTACTACACAAAATACAGAACAGGGATTTTAAAAAGCCAATTCTTAAGACGTTTATAAACTTTATACGCAACAGGCACTGTATGAAAACCATTAAGGGAGATTTTTATACTTTGTTTTTCTTTTAATTATCATCTTGGTGAACTTCAGAGCATTTCATAGTGCTAAATAAGATGCCATTGCTGAATGGTACCACATTGCTTCATGTGGTATGGGGAACCCGCATTTGTATAGTGTGCTCAACCAAGTAAATATGTATCACAATCTCTATTGATTGTATACAGGACTTGCTCTAACAAGATCACACAAACTTTTTAAATTATTATTATTTATACTTGCTTCTAAATCCTGAGATAGACCTACATTCAAGAAACTTGTTTTCCCAAAGCTACGAAATAGCCAACAGACATACTGTAAAGCATTGAAAAAATACAACAAATAAGCTAGGTTACAATATGTTTACACTAACATTATAAGAAAACACTATGACACAATAATAATAATAATAATAATTGTATACAAAAGAACAAAAACGAAAAATTCAATACAAATAAATAACGATAGAAATGTACAGGGCACTAGAGTTAGCCTAGAGTCAACAATACTGTCTTTTAAAAAAATGCCTTCAGAGAAGGCTACATTTTACATACATTTCAGAATAAACATAATATTTCATGTTAACTGCACTTACAAAAAGTAAGGTAACTATAGCAACCTCAGCTTTGGTAATGTGCACTGTAATGGCAGAGGTCATTGGCTTAACCATTGTTATAAAGCATGCAATTTTCTGTAAGTGTATGCATTGAATAGTTGCTTTGCTCCCCACCCCCACCTCTTGTATGGCACTTTTAAATAGGCGATTTGCACACACACACGCACGCACGCACCCTAACACACACACACACACACACACACACACACACACACACACACACACGGTAGGTTAAAAAAGCCTGTTCAAGCTTGCCAAATGCACATCACTAATATAAAAAAAAGTTTCAACCTAACAATGGTTAGTCCCTACAACCCCTACAATATTATTACTTATATTATTATTACTTATTGGGTACAGAAAATTCAGAAATAGGACTTGCGGTAAGTCAATATATAAAAAGTTTAAAGCTAATACAATAGAAGTACCCATAGTCGCTACATAAGGTATACGACAGTATACCTAATCAGGGCTAGGGGACAGACAACTGCAGGACTGCTTCAATTTCATGTTGATAACGAGAAATGCAATATGCACTTGAGTAGCGGGATTGCTTTAAGTAAAAAGCTGCTTCTTTTTAGTCGTCTGACACAGAGATTCTGCTGAATATGGGGAGCCGTCTGCCTTCGAAGCTCGGGGACTCGGAGCCACTGAAGCTGCTTGAGCTGGTGTAGTCTTCCTGGTCCGAAAGTGAGTCCGCTGAGGCGCTTCTGTGGAGCAGAGGCAGCCCCGGGAAAGTAAAGGCAGTCCTATGGTGGCTGTGGGCTGCGGGTGGTGTCTGCAGCCCGTTTTGGGCAGGGCTGTACCCTCCCGGTGCGCAGTTGGAGTCAGTGACCGCGTAAAAGCGTGGGGCGGCAGGCTGATCTTTGCCGACTTCCCCATAGAAGGAGTAGCTGTGTTTGAGAGCTTTGGGTTCGGGAAAGATGGGGGAGAGTAACTCTGGGCTACCAGTGGAAGGTGGAGGGGACACAGAGGAAGCTCTCGAGAAGGTTAGGGGCTCATTGAGATTTTGGAGGCCGGAGACGGACTGGGTTGAGAAACCAGCGAAGCTTATACTCTGGTGGAGTTGGGGTCGTTCTTTAGCTTGCTGCGCATCAGTGGCTGCGGCAGGGCGCTGCTCGTCTTCGTTGTGGATGAAGTGGCAGCGGGCGCCGTAGGGACAGAAACCGATGGTGTGGAACGTACGGCAGGGCTCGGTTTTGTACTTGGGGTGCCTAGAGAGACCTCGAACCTCGTCCATGCCGTGTGCAAACTGGCACTTGGTGCCGTATTTGCAAGTGCCACTCTCATCGAAGGTACGGCACAGCTCAGTTTTGTATCGGGAAGACATGGGGGCAGGGGACGTGGGCGATTTGGACGGCAAGGAACTGGTGCTGCATCCCAAGCCGGGAGGGGGTGCCAGAGGAGGGGGAGCGACCTGAGCAGGACCCCCAAAATTGCTGACCTGGCTTTCGATCATGCTGACCGAGCGGTCCACCTTGAACGGGATCTGATTGAGGCAGGACCGGGGAAGCTGCTGCTCCATCTCCCGGCTCCAGTGCTGACTGTCCTGCGGCTGCAGAGGCCACCCCGAATACTGGCCGAGCTGGTCCGCGCTGCCGCTGTTGAATTTGGAGTTGGGGAGGGTGATGGGGCAAGTCGAGTGTCTGCGTTGGAATCCTCCTGTCTTCTTTGGCGTCACACTAGTCATAACGCCATCTGTCAAATCCATGCTGAGAAAGTTCTGTAATGGTGTGGGGGGGGGGGGGGGGCACACACACACAAGACTTTATTAAAAAAACAATGCGTGAGTAAACTATATCAAAACGTTTTAGAGAAATGAATCCCAAAGCTTTGTGGCAAGCATTTCCCTATCGAAGTATACTTATACATCTTCTTGTTATCAAGTACAATCAATGGGTGTGGTACACTTAACTCACACACTCAAAAACACAACCTTCTAACAACTGTCTCATCCTTGACCTTTAATATATTAATATAAGGAAGAAAAAAAGCGGAAAATAAATTTCTAGACTCATTTACAAAAAAAAAAACAAAATACAGCTGTACCATTATAATACATACAACTACGGTTGCGGTCGAGCAGCTTATATTTTCAACACTCAAACAAAAAACAAAAACCTAACCGCTACCTCCCTACCTCCTAAACAAACTCTGTTACTATTGTTTCAACAGCGTTTGTTTCGTACCCCCTAGCGGCCTCTAGGAGCTACTACATCTGACGTTCCCCTCCTGAACTGAAAGGCAATACGCAGTAATATTCTGACCTAGATTTGATAAATAAATCCATAATTTCTGTATTTTCCTCAGTTTATTTTTCTTAAAATGACCTCTTAACGCTGCACTGCATGTTATATTTTTGAGTGCGTGAGTTAAGGGCACCGTAACGATATCAATAAAGGTCTTGAAACGATTTAAATCAACATTGAAGCGCACTATATATGTTTTCAATGGTGTTATGTATTAGCAGTCCCAGACTCGATGTGTTTATTATCTGGTAATACATCTAATAACCGTTGGATGAAAATAACAATCCTCAAGATTTTACAAAACATACCAACAACTAAAAAAAAAAAAAAAACTTTTGCAAAATGACCTAACAGCTATGGTCAGAAGTTTTGCATCGCCCTATAGAATTAACTAATTTTAATTTCATAAAGTCAAATGAAACCTGCTGAATAATGTTACGTTAACATACTGAATTACATACCGCTTTGTAGTTTTCCATATACTTAACGAAAAACTGACAAAAAAAATTAAATGTAATGTTAAATCACAAAAAAGTCCAACTTGAACCAAGAACACTACAGAAAGAAATACTTGCTCAATTTGTTAGATACCATTGTATTCCTTTTAACAGACGCATAACTTCGTTTCTCACCTTGCAGAATTCATCGTCCAACTCCAAAAACGGGGTGAGGAAGTCGGAAGGCATTTTTGCTGAGCGGGCTTGGTGATGTTTTGGGACCTTCTCCCAGTTAAATCAGTCTGAAAATCAATCTAATATTACTCCTCCCATCAACTCTGAACAAACTCTGGAGAACTTCAAAACTCTTTAAGTGGACTGCGAGCACGAGACTCCTCCCAGAGGGGGGGGGGGGGGGGGGGCGTTCAAAGTTTTGTTACGTCACTCGTTCTAGTGACTACTCGCAAACAGACAGGCGGTGCTCTGTATCAGACAGTTCTGTTCCACAAGGTGAAAACCTGGTTTAGAGTCATTCATCACGCTATCACGTAAAAGAGGTAGTTACGTTAAAAAATAAACATATATTGGTGTGCAAGATGGGCTGAATGGCCTCCTCTCGTTTGTAAACTTTCTCATGTTCTTATGTTCTTCACAAAATCCATTTCAAATGGTGCTAACCCTGCCTTATAGACAGTTGAATGACGGTTCACCTGCCTCACAGTTTCAGCAAAGACACAAGATGGCATATCATATCTTATATAGTGGTAGCTAACAGAATTATTCCATCAATAGTATTCATATAACACAGGTCTCAAATGCAATGTTTTGAAAGAAACACACATTTAGCAAACATGTATTTTCATTTGTTTCATTTCATTTACTCTGTCATCAGTACACAGTATATTTCACTGCTGTTTGCAGAAATAAAGCAATTCTATATTTGACTTAATAAATAGATTTAATAAATCCCTAAATGGAGATCTAATATGGGCCAACATGCCTTTCTATAGCAAGCACCTCATCTCTAGAATTTATTGCCTTCGAAACATAGAAACAGCCTCTTCACAATACCTTTTTTAATCAATCCTAAATATGTATTTTAACTCCGACCAGGGTTTCAAAGCCTGTAAACACTGCCTATGACCAGGATTGTGTAAACTGGAATTGTTAAAATGTGTTCTGCTTTTATGTCGTATTGCTATTTTTAGGATTGCTGCAGTGAGATGTCTCAGTGTGATAATGTTCTGTAATCTGAACAAACTATCAATATTTAATTGTGTGTGTGTGTGTGTGTGTGTGTGTGTGTGTGTGTGTGTGTGTTTTAATCCCATCTCACTGCTGATGACTTGACTGCACCAGGTAGCAAGCCTAAGTGACGACTTTGACACCTTTTTACAAATCAAGCCACAAGCTTGGCTCCCTATGGCAAACATAGTCTCAGGGTAAATAAGAATGTCTCTTATGCATAGTGTATAAGCATGGGAAAAAACAAATTTGCTTCAGTTAAAAACTAAGCAAGCTAACAAATCATGCAGCCGGTTTGTAAAATCTATGGGTGCATCATCCACAGCTGTAAATATATTTTAGAAATATATAAAAACAACAACGAAACATGTTTGCAGATTGCTAAAACACTCTTAAAGGTAAAGCCTAATTGATCAATCAATCCTTCGGTGCCCTACCTGGAGCCTCACACATACAGTACATTCTATTAATATGTACATACATGTTTTCAGTATTCAAAGGGTTTTGTGAAGAGTCTACTCATTTCTTGCTTTTGAATTAATCAAAGAAACTACAAAATGATACTGCAAAAATCTACTGGAAGCCATAATAGCAGTACAGTATTTTATGCTAGATTTTGAAATGTCACATTTTTCAATTGTTGTCAGTTTTTCCTTAAGTATATGTAAAACTACAATAATTCAATATGTTAACGTAACATTATTCAACTTTACGAAGCAAAATGAGTTCATGCTATAGGGTGATGCAAAACCTTTGGCCATAGCTGTGCAGTGCTGCAAAAAAAGTGCATCTTATTTTAAAACCCTTTTGAATCCCGCTTTTAAGTTTTATACCAGTCGATACAGACATTATTAACTACATCACAGTTCCTACAGGTACACCCTATCTGAACTTTTCTCTCGCGAGAAACAAAACAAAAATTCCAGAAACAGACTGGCCTCCATTAATTATTGTATTCTAAATGAAAAGCAATCATGATAAGTGGACCCTGAATGCAACAGTTTCCCACATTGCTACATACAAGCCGTACACTGTGTGGTTACAAAATGAACAGTCTCCTGCAGCGATACACGACTCCACGGAACAGACCTGGCTATTTATTGATTGATTGAAACATGCTCTGGGTTAGGTTGTGCAGCAGGATATTTCAGCAGGTCTGAATCAAATAACATTACGTTAATCACACAACTAGCCCCAAACAATTTAACACACTTATAAGAACATAAGAAGAGTTTGGGAATGAGACAAGGCCATTCGGCCCGTCAAGGCTCGTCCCTTAGCGCACCATTCTCCCCTATTTGGAGGACCTAATTTAAAAGCACAGAATCTAGTCTTTTTTTTTACCCAGTGTTTTAGATCCTACTACATCACCTGGTAGACTGTTCAATTATTCCTACCTTCTGTTTTAAACTTATTTTTACTCAGCTTCCACTTACAACCTATCTCTCTGTGCTACATTTCAAGTGCCTCATGCGTTCAGGCACAGATCAATAGTAATACTTTGCCTTGATGGAGCAGGGCTCCTGGATTTAACCTAACTGTTTTTATACAGTTGCTGATGAAATGGGGCTTGTTATCTATCTTGGCATTCTTAAAAGGGCAACATACAAGCTGCATTGAAACACACGTTTATTTTAAATTTATTTTATTTAGTTCAGAATTACAGGAGAATAAACTAATGAGTTTATTTAGCACAATGTGGTTTAGGTTGGCCTTTCTGAATATCTGTTAAAATAATTTCAAAATGATCCATATTTGGTACTTTGCTTTAAAGGAACTGTAAAATTAAAACTATTGACATTAAAAATGAGGGGAACTGTCTAATAAAACAACTGAAATAGCTGAAAAACAATCATCACATTCATTTGTTTATTAAATTGTATATTTTCTTAAAACTTCCATGCGCCTATCAGCACCAATCTTAACACACAGGGTACATTATATTGGTCAGACCACTGCTAATAAGGAGAAAAATACCCACTTTCATCCACTTCAGTCAGTGTAGTAAAAAAGAGAAATGTGTTATTGTTTTTCACTTTAAGGGCTGTATCCTCTTATGCTTTGAAAAATATCCCCACCCTTCCCCATCCCCTTACATGCTCTCTCTGCGCCTTGAGGAAATAGTTTTGGCCGTCATAAACTGTAAACAAAAACTTTTCAACTGGAATAAAATGGGAGAATGGGTGCCTGCCGTTTAACTGTATTGCCTGAGAGATAAGGTTAAGTGGGGTAGTTGTTAGCAAGCCATTTACTGTGGGGGGGGGGGGGGGGGGGGGGGTACCATTTACACCTGTATTAAACCCTCCCACAGGACAACAATACAGAGCTATTCACTTCAATGGTTCACACTGCAGAAGAATCTCCAGCAATGCAAACTCATTGACAGATCCACAGGCATGTGATTTAGGTTGGTGCAAACAATCACATTGCTATCAGGAAACTGTTGCTGTTTTGGATAACTCCTACCTTCGTGGAGCCTTGTTATTTAAGATGTTGGTTGTCACCTGGGCCATGTAGGTAATGTTAGTGTAAACGACAGTGCTCTGTGGTGCACTGCTGTTACGGATTCTGTTCCCTGTCGGTGAGGTTCAAAGCTTGAAAACCACACATGCAGGAGCCTGGATCTTTTGCATTGTGGTTAAAATGCCCGTTTGCGGTGAACGGGGTCGCTGGTTCAGCCCCAGCCTCTGCTCTGTTGCATTAAGATGCACTCACAATTCACAGAGCTGTCCTAAACACCGAGAAAGGGGATACAAGTCTACCATAGGATCTTCTCTTCTGTAAAGCATATTAAACAAAAGAAGCACGGCACAATGGGAAAGTGTGGTAAATGCATAGCACGAGAAAAGCTTGGGACAACTGCAAAATGACCTTGCAAATGTACCATAGTAAACTTATATAAGGGCAGTACCTTAATGGACAATCCCCCCAATTATTTTGACTTTATTCATGCACAGTTCTAGCATGGTGGATGGATGAATTATCTTCTGTAAAGTAGTGATCACTGTTAGGGTGCAAGTCCAGAAATGTGGAGTGGACTTGATCCAGGGCAAAGAGTTAGACTGCCCCAGTGAGCATTTTCAGTGACAATACGCCTAACCTCTTGAACTCAATTACAAAATGTATTTGTAACATGTATTAGGGACAAATTTGCAGCTGTTTAGGGTTGTTTATCTGAATGTTATAGTGTAGGTTTGCCTTTACTTTCTATAGTAAAGGTTTGAACATTGGAGGAGTGGTAGGCAAGTCCAAGATTAGTGCTAATCAGAGCCTATGAAACCAAAAGATTATTATTATTATTATTATTATTATTATTATTATTATTATATAAAATGACAGCGCATGAAAAATATCAAGGGGCTAAAAGTAACCTTTTCTCTCGGGAAAAGTTACCCGACCACTTTTTCTCGGAGTGACAGCTTCGACCTAACATAGTGGTGTTGTTGACCAATTCACATCAATTCACTAGAACGCGTTTCACATATTCTGTCTTTTGATCATTGCGATCACATTATATTACCCTGAAGAAACCCCAGCAGAACCATTAGCAGACCACAGCATTGCCAGCAATGGCAACACAATGGATTTGGATCAAAAAATGTACTAGGTTCTAATATGGTAGAACAATGCGTGGTGCTAATATGGTTCCATGGTACTGCAATGGCATACCAGTGTGTATTTTCACTCTTGTGTAAATGTAATCACAAAGTGACTACACAATTCAGCACAACACACATTTGCAACAAGCAGTCAGATCTCCGTAAGAGAAAGGGTGGTGCCTCTTGTCCAGGGCAGGCTTGAGGCATGGAGACTGAACTGCTCCCTCACCCCCATAAGAGAAAGGGGGCTCCCTTCAGTTCAGGGTAGATCTGAGGCATTTTTGTTGGGTAACATTCTCTCTCTCTCTCTCTCTCTCTCTCTCTCTCTCTCTCTCTCTCTCTCTCTCTCTCTCTCTCTCTCTCTCTCTCTCTCTCTCTCTCTCTCTCTCTCTCTCTCTCTCTCTCTCTCTCTCTCTCTCTCTCTCTCTCTCTCTCTCTCTCTCTCTCTCTACTGTATATATAATGGTGGTTTTCATGTAAATATTAACCTAGGGTGAGGAGAATCCAAGGATCCAATTTCCCCATAAAACACAATGGTCTTTTCTTATTATTAACAGGAAAAAAAATATGGCTATAAACTGGATTGAGAAAAGCAAACACTCACGCACATTCACATACACACACACACACACACGCACACACACGCGCACACACATGAGCACACACGCACACACGCGCACACACACATACATACACACTTGTTTTCCAGTGACAATGGAGGTTGCGATGTTTAATTAGGGCTCTTTTTTTCTCCTCATTCTTATCGATTGGAGGTTTACTCACCTACAGCGTGAGTTAATATTTGCTAAAAGTGTGTCGGTAAACTTGAAGAAACTTTGTTCAAGGTGTGAGAAACCTTTGTGTTCAATTATATAAATACAGGATTATTATTACATTACGAGGTAAGAAAAAATACACTTTCAAATTCTATTTTCACAACGCTGGCAATAAGATAGAGGCTACAAGAATACAGACTTCCAGGTTTTATAGGTATCACTTAATAATTAACTGATTAGGACCTCAAAGGAGTTTAAATTGGTTTAATTCAGTAATTTAGGTTGCAGGTGGAACCGGTACCATTAGGCCCCCAGACCTACAGGACACCATGGGCAGCTACGATTTGACCTGACAAGTTTACATTGTTTCGTTCCAGCAGACACCAGGCAAGCGGAGAGGACAACCCATCCTAAACAAAGTGACCCTGGGTTTGAATAGGCAGGGTCTTATCTGTCTCGCCCTTCTCCGAAGGTTTTCCTGCCTGTCCTCAACAGCAGCCCAGCGTAGCCACATCAGGAAGTGTACCACAGCAGCCACCCTGAGGTCAATGACAGGTCTCTGCAGGTGTGTGCTTTTAACACTTAATTACTCGCTTCTACAACGGTTTGCACCTTGTCAGCGGAGATGCAAAGTTTCTGCAGGGTCAGCAATTCCCCAAGTGCAAGGCAGAACTCTTACATCTCATTATAATGTTTGGGCCCAATTAGTACTCCGCACAAGTCCATGCTATTTTCTTCATCTGAATACATTTCAATATCATTTAAATCAAAGGTGTGCAACCGAACTTTTATCACAGGCTGCATATCCAGAAAACTAGTTTAACCTAATGTTGAGAGCGAGCCGTACATTACTAAAGAATAATTTCAGTTTAACCCTTAGCTGGCATATATGCAATTTCCCTTAGAATTACTGTTAATTTTATTTCATACTGCACGACACACATCACAAATATATACAAAACAAAGCATTAATATCGTACTGTTACCGTATACACACACATAGTCACAATAATACAAAGCAAATTAAATATCTACTTGTTGAAGCGGTTTTTATTTTAGCCAATGCGCTGTTCAGTTGCAGCAGGCAGCATTGCAACAAAAGGTACAAGGCAGTGACATCACCAGCCTAGCAACAAGACTCCTATGTTGGGAATGTGTTCTTTCAATGCGTTTGAAAACGGAGAGGAAGACTCTTGAAATTAGTTGGACACTTTATAAGCTGATGAGAAGCAATTACCCTCGGCAGTACGAATTAAAACGTTTTGCTGCTGTTTGCGAAAAACGAGAAAAAGCAAGTTAACAAAGTTTTAAAAAAATATATTTTTTACGATTTGTTCATAAGTGAAATGCGATTAATACAACGGCCATCAACGGGCCGCATGTCCCTGATGTAAATGGATGAATGATGGCACAGTGCTAATTTGATAGAGGGGGCACAATGCCAGGTGAAAAACATTCTGTACATGCACCGCATTTTTAGTGACCGCTAAAGTCCCATTTTACGACAGCTAAACACGGTTTTTAGTAGCCCAATATGGATGTTTTGCAGCCGTAAATCACTTTGCACTTATCCTAACATCGGCCCCTAAATGTTTTCACCGCGGCAACCGGCAAGCAGTGTTGCTAAATCTCACGAGAAAAAAAGCGGCCCGCCTTTCAAAACAAACCAAACCCATTTCAGAAGGAGGGGAGCGGGGGTTACACAAATTCGATATTGTTTTCTAATGACGTGCATATACATTGACACCAGACAATCACCCAAACCACTCCTGCAACCACTTGTTAACTGTTGAAGTCATGTCACCTATTACAAAAAAACCCGCGACTCTCAAAAAATTAAAGCGACTCTCAATAAAAACAAGCGGACTTGGCAACTGTGCCGCGTGTAGTACCAAATTCAGTTACCCCATGAAATTGAGCGGCACGCTGTTTGTTGTGCGCATGCGCTAAACAATCTTTCGCTGCCCTGCTCATTTATCCAAAGCGCGTTCCCGACGCTTTTGGATCTTCCGCGGATACGCGCAGAGCTTTAAATGATTCATAAAAAATAAACGAAACATTTTTTTTAAAAAAAGTTTAAATGTAATATATACGTTTTCTAAATAAAGAGCACCTATAAACACTGCGTTGCCCATAATGTGACTCTTATATTAAGAAAACAAGGGAAACCGTATTTTATGAGGAACTCAATTTGATACGACACCTGTAAGTCATTAAAAATAAACCAAATATACGTTGGGGTTACAACAGCAGGAGATTAATCTCACCCCTTTACCCCGTTTAATAATTCTTGTCATAATGAATTATTTATTTGGCTCTGCAGTTGCTACGCCCTCGCTTCTATGAACATAAAATATAGTTTGGTGGTGTTGACTCTTAATATTCAGAATGTTTTATTGTTTCCTAACGATCGTTTCGTGGCGGCCAGTTTTTGCTCACGCCGTATTTATGTATTTCAAAACTCTCAGAGTGGTTTCGTACAAACTACCCGCTGTTAAACCTTTCAGACACACAATATTCCATTGCCGTGTTATCAGATCACACTCAAGATTTCTGATGCCAGGAAGGAATGACTTTGCAACTGTCAGTGCTTTTCAAACAACGCTTATATCATTCTTACAGTAACGGTCGTCTGCCACTAACCATTTTATTTCGTTTTGTGTGTGTGTGTGTGAGAGTGACAAGTTGTGAAGTGAGAAAAATTATCAATTCTCTTAGGGGGTGAGGGAGCAGTTCAGTCTCCATGCCTCAAGCCTGCCCTGGACTGGAGGGAGCACCCTTTCTCTTAGGAGGGTGAGGGAGGGAGGGAGCAGTTCAGTCTCCATGCCTCAAGCCTGCCCTGGACTGGAGGGAGCACCCTTTCTCTTAGGGGGGTGAGGGAGGGAGGGAGGGAGCAGTTCAGTCTCCATGCCTCAAGCCTGCCCTGGACTGGAGGGAGCACCCTTTCTCTTAGGGGGGTGAGGGAGGGAGGGAGCAGTTCAGTCTCCATGCCTCAAGCCTGCCCTGGACTGGAGGGAGCACCCTTTCTCTTAGGAGGGTGAGGGAGGGAGGGAAGGAGCAGTTCAGTCTCCATGCCTCAAACCTTCCCTGGACTGGAAGGAGCACCCTTTCTCTTAGGAGGGTGAGGGAGGGAGGGAGCAGTTCAGTCTCCATGCCTCAAGCCTGCCCTGGACTGGAGGGAGCACCCTTTCTCTTAGGAGGGTGAGGGAGGGAGGGAGCAAAGAAGCAGTATCAAATTCAGTTCCCCGTGAAATTCAGTGGCCCCTGTTTGTTGTGCGCATGCGCTAAACAATATTTCGCTTGTCACAACACGTGCCCTGTTCATTTAATCAAAGCTGGTTCCCGGCGATTTTGAATGGATTCAGAGGTTAAGGATTTGGACACAAACACGGACTACTACTACTAATATTACTTGCAATAATAATAATAATAATAATAATAACAATAACATAACAAAGGGCCTTTACTGTATTATACCATTCAACAAATTGAACTCTAAGGGTTAACTCTGCAAGGTTCAAAACGCTGCTACCATATAAAGAGTCACGTTCAGGTCCCTCTCTCCAGTTGCTGTTTATCAGCTCTGAAGCAGTGGGGTATGTTGCTCCACCCCTGTGGCAGCCCTCCCTCTCCTAGCCCTGCACAAGAGCCCCTTTGTAGCAGCTCCCCATATGCCAGGCTAGGTCTGCGTCTGGCCCTGATAAACACTCTCCCTTTTCAATAAACAAGTCTGAGGGACCCTAGGTCACTGTCGACATCCACTGCACACGTGTGCCATCAGCCACTAGCATGTGTGCCCAGGGGGCTGACACAATAAAGACATCCCTGTTTCCCTCTCCTGTTTCACCGACCTCAAAAATCGCCCCATTGGTGTCTGACAAGCGTTGTTGAGTTGTATTTTTGGACGCCTTCTGAGCTTTTTGTTGGGGTCCTAGCTAATGAGACAAGTGTGTCAGTAACACCCATCCTCCAACCCGTCCATGGCTCTAAATTCAAAATGAAAGCTATCAGTGTGATGAAAGAGCTAAGGACCATCACATATCTGTACAAAACAGTATTAAACGCTACTAATGTATTTCAAGAAATTCTATACTCATTAAGTAGTGTACGGAC
The DNA here is from genome assembly GCF_902713425.1 of Acipenser ruthenus. Taxonomy (NCBI): domain Eukaryota; kingdom Metazoa; phylum Chordata; class Actinopteri; order Acipenseriformes; family Acipenseridae; genus Acipenser; species Acipenser ruthenus. The sequence continues at coordinate 707,632 of NC_081218.1, forward strand.
AGACAGACAGACAGAAGACCACTGTGGGTCCATTCTACCAATAGAGGCCTTATACCATTATGGCTGGCCTTGTGCTACCGTTGTCCCTCAGTAGAGAACTATTGCTTTGCTACTGAAGTGCCATTGAAGACCTAGAGGAAGCACACCCTTCATGTTGCTTTGTAACTATGCAGCTGAAACTGCTGATATTTCTTGAATAATCATTTTTATTTTTTTATTTTTTTACACAGCAAAGACAGACAAAATATAAATTCGAATCAAAATACAATAGAGAACTAGAAATAAAAATGAAAATAAATTATATTCAAAGAAAAATAAATAAATACAAATAATATATATATATATATATATATATATATATATATATATATATATATATCAAATTACAGTAATAAAAAAGTAATATAAAGACAATAATGAATGCACATAAAAATACTTGTCATAATGCAGTACGTGTGTGTGGAGCAAGTGGCCTAATGGGGCGCCCCCTTGGTAAGGCGCTCAGCTACTGATATTTCTAGTATAAGAGGCAAGTGCAATTGTTATCCTGAAAAAGCATGCCTCAGCACTTGTCAGAGTTTGAACTTTCACCTTGACGATGCCCAGCAAACCACATGCAAACAGGAAAGGCGAGGCCCTTTCATCCCTGATTCAGATTCTCATAATGATGGCTCTTAAAAGATATGTGTCTTATTCTTAAATTTTACTCAACCATTACCAAATGTTTCCATATAAAATATCCTATGTCAAAAACACATTGACCATGCCCATATATGTGAAATCAGTCATGCTTTATATCAACCAGTAGTTAATAATGACCAGGAAAGCTGCCATTGTAAGCTGGTTGGTTTATCAATGGCACATCGCATTTATATGATTATTAAAAGCATTTTATGTGCAGCCCTTGATGCTGTAGTATTTTATTTGTTTATTTTTTGCAATCTTGTTTTATCATTCTTATTCATTTCCTGTTTTCTTCAATTGTTTTGTTTCAATTTATTATTATTATTATTATTATTATTATTATTATTATTATTATTATTATTATAACTTTGTACATTTGACTACTACTTTCTGTTTTAACCGACATGTAAAGCGCTTTGAGATATCGAGGTATGAAAGGAGCTATATAAATAAAAAAAAATGAAATTGAAATTGAATTGATACTATTACTACTAATAATAGAACAAAAAGTCCCACTCAAGGACAGAGTGTGTTTATAGTTGACTGTTTATTTTATTATTTATTTCTTAGCAGACATCCTTATCCAGAGCAACTTACAATTGTTACAAGATATTACATTATTTTTACATACAATTACCCATTTATACAGTTGGGTTTTTATTGGAGCAATCTAGGTAAAGTACCTTGCTCAAGGGTACAGCAGCAGTGTCCCCCACCTGGGATTGAACCCACAACCCTCCGGTGAAGAGTCCAGAGTCCTAACCACTACTCCAATACACTACATCTTTCTTTTTATCTGCTTAGGTAAGGTTTGCAGGTTTGTTCAAATGACACACTCTCTCTCTCTCACTGCAAAATAATACGATGGCTTCCAAAGAACTAAAGGCACACTGTGTGGTTAAACCATGCAAATAGTACACATTTGCCTTTTGTATGAGAATGTTTCTAAAATAGCCTTAGGAACAAAAAGTCCATGCCTGGGGTGGCTAAAGATATCTAAACGTGCCAGCTGGCTGAGTTTGACTGTTTCATTACCATCTAGAATACTACTGCATTACTATTCCGCCTTCACACAGGTAGGTCACCGCGGGTTGTCATTTACTGTACGCTTGCATGACCACCTGCCGACATTAACATGTAACTGATGTCCAGTGTTTAAGACGCTACAAGCAGAGACAGACGATCTCTGCTAACTCATTAGTTGGAAACTTTTTCTCTAGTTTCTCATTTGTATTTGTGCATTGCTCAAAGAATGAAATCAGGACGTCATTTCGAGCTGTCGATTTCTGCCTATGGGTTTGTAGATCTCCAGGTGGCACAGCGCAGTTTTATTATCATACAGGCAGGTGACACTTCTTTACACAGTGAGCGAGGATATAGAATGGGTTGTCGGGTTGTTGATGCTGAATAATTGGTATCCTCTCTAACAAAGTTTAAATGTTAAACCGGGTTGAGGACTAGTAGAGCACTGACCGTTCTCTCGTTCAGGACTTTTCTTATATTAGTAAATGCTAATAAGCGGCGACAGTAGGATATGACCCTACTGACTCACTGCAGTGTATGAAAGGGTCCCATCTGATCTGTATTAACTGCATCTATGAGAAAGCACACTGCAGAACTGCCTCTTCCAGTAAAAAGGGTGACAGCGCTACTTTGGTATGTGTTTGAAATGCAGCCAGTGCTGGAAGAGGCTTGTGTTTGCGTATTCAGTCCCCGCAGCTCCCCCGGCTGCTTATTACCATTGCTTTATGGGATTTTTATTTTTTCTTTCTGGAAATTGTCTGAAAAAAAAAAAAAAACTGCCTTTATGTATAGTAAAGTGTTGCAATGCTGTACTGTAGTATCATGAAATATCTTCACATCAACAAAGGGGGGGGTGGGGACTTTATGCTAATAAGTAAGAAAATGTGTATTGATAATTTGTAGTCATACGAGTTGGTGAAACTTCAATATTGGGGGCAGCATGCTTCAATTTACTTTAGCTTACTCGTGATTATTATTATTATTATTATTATTATTATTATTATTATTATTATTATTATTATTATTATTATTATTATTATTTATTTCTTAGCAGACGCCCTTATCCAGGGCGACTTACAGTCGTAAACAAAAAATCCATTTCAAGAATCACAGTACAAGTAATAATACAATTAAGAGCAAGATAAATACAATGACTTTGGTTCTAGCAAGTACAAATATGACAAAATACGGTTCAATAACGGAGCAGATAACAGTGTCAGTGATAGTTACATCAGGATATAATTAAATACAAAATACTACAGATTAAATGACACTTGTGGAAGTAAATGCAATAAAATAGGGAGCAGATAAGTGCAAGTAAACTGGTTAGATCCTAAACCGATCAGGTTAGATCCTCTAAGGTGGAACGTTTCTGTAAAACCCACCAAGATATATAAAAAAAAAAAAATACAAAAAGCAAGATGGAGAAAATAACAAATAAAAAACAATATTAGATTAGAGTCATTGAAGTGAGCAAGTGGTCTGAGTGAAGTTATCAGGCAACAAACTCCCCGTCCCCAATATTTAACATATTTATTCCATATGAATTTGAATAGAAAACCGTATTGCATTTTCTGGTCCTGCATCAGAGGAAGGCTGAATGAAATATCAATAAGTATCCTCTCTACACCGTGTCAGCAGTCCTGCTACAGAGACACTCTGCTTAGCGTTATTCCATGAAAACAAAAGGCATTTTTATTGGGTTGTCAGTCGGTCACTTCCCAGCAGCTGTTTCTTGTTCATGAGTGGGCAGCCATCATAATTTGGTTTTCAGCTGTTATTTTTTTATGAAACAGATTCCAGTTTGACAGGTCGATACAGTCTTACAAGCTTTTACACAGAGGAGTGTTTTTGTCTGCCAATCTGTCGCTACAGTGTGTCTGTCCTATCTAACTATCTATTTGTCAGACGGATAGATACACTGTCTAGCCACTATAGTAAGATCTGTCTACCATAATTGATTTGGCATTGCCCTGGTGTGGGGCTGATTGGGGGACAAGTTATACAGTATGTTTCTGTATTCGTCCCTAATTATAATTGATGCAGCATAATTGTAACTGTAATGGTAAATGAACAATATAGCATTGTAATTGTAATTGAAATTATTGTAATTGACCCCAAGTCTGGTGTGGGGCAGGTTCTCTTGGCACACCATGATCCCTTGATTACTCTGGAAGGCAGAACGAATGCGGATCAAGTCCAGCTACTTCATGAAAACTTGGATATAGTAAAACCGCATTTGTAAAGTCTGTACTAGGACGCTGTAAGTTTAATTAAAGCTGTGGTAGTTTTTAAAAAGACATTCGTTGTCTTCAGACCCTCGTGACTACAGTATTGGATATCATATGGAGCTAACCACCTTGAAGCAGCAGTATCTGGCTGAATTGTTAAGGGAGTTAGAATGTTCTAATGGATGGAACTCCCCTAACATTCCAGCAGTACAATGAAGCTATAGTTCGCCACCACAAAGTATCCTAAAGCACTTGGCTCAGAGTTTCCATGGTTGCCATTGGGAGAATTATGTACAGTGTCCAAAGTTAAGAGACACATGAAAACTCAGTTTACTGCAGTTATTCCACAAATGAGGATGGCTGTCTACATACAGTGAGTGAAATAACCAGGGCACACCATGGAGTGTTCTGTTTAATCAACAGAAAAGGAAGTATGTCAAAACCTAAACTGAATATCCGAATTCAGTGAATTACTTTCTTTAGATCAAGATTTGCATCTGCTTAAAAATGCAGTATCATTTTAAACATTGCGATTCAGCCCACTGGATTTGAATAATCACAAAATGAAAAAAATGTACAAAATATTCACGCCACAACATCTAATAACAAAAAGATATTCTGTGCTAGACCTCTCAATCCTTGCAGATTGCTTACCAAATAAGATTACTTTTCTTTAAATGTGTGTTTACTTTCATATATAAACATTTTGAAATAATAAAATAAATAACAGCAACAAAAAAACTATACTTGTTCTGTGTTGACTCTGTATAAAGGAAAGCAAAATCTATATTTTATTTGTACTATGAGGAAGTACTAAAAGTAGAAGGAACACAGAACACATTCCCATCAGCTCCTGAAATGTTAATCCCTCCACAGTGATGTTATTTTTGCAAACTGCGCCTGGCTTCTTTCCACTTGGGCAACTGTTCTGGATAAGAACTCGAGGAGACACTGAATAATAATTTTTTTAAAAAAGTGCCTGGCCTTGATACAGGATTTCGAAACTGTTTAGATACCAGATGTCATCTTGGAATCAGTTCACAAATTGTGTAAGACGTGTTAACCTCTTCCTTTACACAAACTTTGAAAAATAATCTTGGGATACCATTATAACGACTTGTGTGTTTAGACTGTAGAGCTCTGGGGTAACACCGCACTGGCCGTAATACAAACACACCACTGAAAGTGAGCTAGTATTCTAAGTTGTTAACATTTAGCAGAGGACTTCTGTAAATTAATTTGTGTTGCTTGTTTTTAATGAAAACCAACATTTGGGTAGAAAAAAAAGTGTGCATAAATAGCAATGACGTTCCAATACAACCCAACCCCCCCCCCCCAACCCCCCCAAACCCCACACCAACCACACCCCACCAACCCCAACCCCACACCAACCCAAACAAACCCCAACCCACCCCACCCAACCAATGCCCCCACCGCCCCCCCCCCCCCCCCCCCACAACCCCTGCAAGACAGCAAGGAGGGGTTTAAAAGTGTGTTTAACTGCCGGCTATTTTAAACTGTAGTCAAAATAAATAACATTATGTGGTGCGAAAACCCTGGTTACCATGTGGAAAATCTACAAGCAGTTTTTATATTTTTTTGATCAAGCCTTTAGATTAAAGCACATGGTTTAAAGGAAACTGCATATGCTTTCATTGCATGCCTACAGCTGAAGGTAGCACTTGAGATGAATGATCTCATAAACAACCAGGCACTTATGTACAGGTTGTATATTAACTACTGATAATAGAGCAATAGTCAGAATCGTTTGGGCACGTGTGTGAAATCAGCAGCTACTTTGACATCCAGCAGGCTGAGCATTGTTAACTGAAAGCATGCAGCTCTCTTTGCTGTGGTTATCAATCATAGGAATTCACAATGACATGCTTTTATAAGCTTATGAGGCAAAAGCTAAACAAACATTTAATTAACCACAGACAAGTAATGCTCTATTAAATACAGAGGAAAAAACATGAAAGAAAAATTTGAAACACTGTCTAGCGCCTTTGTTTGAAAGGAAGTTCCTCACATGACTGATTTGTTCATTATGTAAATGGCCTCCATGCCAGGCATTCTGTAAAGTATAAAAGCTGCATCTCCCTATCCTTTTCACTCACATATTGTCACCCATAACTGTAAAATAATCAATAGAGCTACATTTAGAAATACTGAAAAAAGTGTCAAGTTTCATTTAGCATTTCTAATGTCACAGATTTTGATTAAACTGACTCCCTGGCCTAGTTAAGGTAAAAAATATATAATAATAATAATAATAATAATAATAATAATAATAATAATAATAATAATAATAATAATCAGTAGCTAGGTGGTGCTGCACTCAAAAAAGCTCCCTTCCTTTATTTGGAACCTGTTGCATGAGGAAATTGGACAGGGAGCAAACAGTTAAAAGAAAGGGGGCTCGTTTTGACTGCTGCACCCTCCACTGACTCTCTGCTTCATGAATATGCTTATTTGATGAAAATTATAGTTTAAAACATGTCCTAATTGCAGTAAAAACTTTTGATTAATTTGCTCCTACTGACGTCAATGTAAAGTCACCTTCAATATTAAAGCCGCCGTACTGAGTCTACATAAGACCAATATGCTGTATGGTAACCAACTACCCTCAGAAAACACATTTGATTATATCACTATTAGAAACTACAAGAGTACGAAAGCTAAAATAAATAACATCTTAGTAAAATTCTTTGACAGATGTTTTGAGTATGTATCTTCAGTAGTAAGGCCAGCCCCCAATTAAGACCATGTTGTTTGTCTCTTGACTGTCCTTAATATCAAGGTTTCGCAAGGCCTTTAAGAACAATTTTAGGGATCGCATTTAAGGAATATGTTGATAGATGACATGGTAGTCGTATCAGTCTACAGATGAGGGACAGAGATACTATCTCTTTTATTGACCTCAGAGGTTTCTTCTTCAGGTGACAGTAGGAAAGAGAGATTGATGTTTACATTCACAGGTGGCATCAGAACAGAAATAACCCGTTTTGAATCACTACAATTGTAATACTGCAAGGAAAAAAGCTGTGTCCAAAACAAAACAGGATGTGTGGCCACACAATAAACAATGACAATAACAAAGACCAAATAAATAAATAAATGACATGATGGAATGTTACAATGGATTCTTCAGCACTTTGCTGATGTAGTTTATCAAGTCGGCAATAAAACAAGCATTAGTTCATACAATGCAGTACATGACTGCCATGCAATTACACACTCTGGTTATCGGCTATTATGAAAAGTTACCCCTGAAAAGACAAGCTGCTTGGAAGATACCCATTTCTTGTGGTATTGAATGCAGGCAGTTACTCTGATAAGATGTTTTTTTTTCACATTTCAGTAGCTGTGCCCACTTCTATCACATTGCTATTGATAATTACTGTGCTAGAGGCGGTGGTTAGACCAGCATCAACGTGCACTCATATCAGTAAAGTCTGTTACAACCACATTCAGTTGTGACAATAACACCACTTCTGAAAGGGTAGTTTCCTCTTTTGACTCAAAACATGCCTTCAAATAAACCAACAGTGAAATAAATAATCACTGACATGTTGAATGCTGTATGGGGACAGAAGGTCGATGAGTAAAGGAACTATGAAGTTAGATCTTAGTAGATCCTAGTAAAACCATTAGCAGACACCAGCATTATCAGCAATGGCAACACAGTGGATCCTGACCGGCTACCACAGTGTCTTAAAAAGGGTGTCACACTGTCTGAAATCCCAGGCGAAGGGGGGTATAATGGAGGCTGTTGTATGCATTTATCTGAAACCGCTTAATATATTGTGATAGATCAGGGTGTCTGTCCGTATATTTGTCCATCTGTATGCACACTCACATTTTTTGCATAGATGTGGAAAATTGTTTATTAAATACTAGTAATGATGGTAGGTCACACTAACATATTTCTGTATCTTGAGAACACACACAAGTTATTCCCTATAGTACAAATCTGTCATTTTAATATAACTTACTTTGAAGCTAACGCATTATTTGCTTACCTAATGATCTTAGGTCTTAAATACAGCGTATCCAACTTTCTATTCTGGCTGTTTTTATTTTATACTATGCCGTACATACTGTCATGCTCAGATTTTTTTTGTCATCCTCACAACTGTAATATTTTGAATGTTTAGCCGTGGCGGGGGGATGTATGATACTCACATACTGGTTGTTTTAGATTATGTCTAGGTTTTTTAATAGTTTTTTATACATGTATAATCCTAATTCTCCACACATCCCTATAGTTTTCTATAAGAATTGTTAAAAGTTGCTGTTGATAATTCCAGTCTCTCTTTATTCACTGGATCTGTTACATGCATTACAGTCTACAGTCTTTGACTCAATTCTGACTTCCCACAGTTGCTAAACCAGACAGCTTTTTTTTTTTAATATCACATTGCACAAACTTCCTTTAAGAAGGGTCTGTTGCAACCGCCCTATGTTCTGTATAGCAACATGTCTCCCACTGCTTCAGCATGTGGTACCAGCTGTCAGGGCTAGTCATTGCACAACCTGCGCTCCCACACAACAACTTGAGCGTCTTTCTGTGTGCATGGCAGCTCACTGACAAAGTGAAACCTAGTCACTCTTCATAAACTAGAGATATAGCTCTCGCTAAATGTAAGCTATAAAGCTCGCCATTGTCCAATGTCTGACACTTTCATGGCTCAGGGCCATATTTTCAAAGCGTTTACGCCAGTCTTTCATTAACTTGCAGTTTTTGAAAGAGTTAAAATGTCCGTTAATGTAACCTAAACCTGAACCAAACCACTTAATAATATAATCCAAGTTCTCTTCAGCAGTCTCAAGGTGTTAAATAAAGCCCTGTGCTTTTAAAATTATTATTATAATTATTTATCCAGGGCGACTTACAATTGTTTCAAGATATTACATTATTTTTACATACAGTTACATTATTTTTACATACAATTACCCATTTATACAGTAGGGTTTTTACTGGAGCAATCTAGGTAAAGTACCTTGCTCAAGGGTACAGCAGCAGTGTCCCCCACCTGGGATTGAACCCACGACCCTCCGGTCAAGAGTCTAGAACCCTAACCACTACTAACACTATGGCCTTTATAGTGGGAAAGTGTTGCCTAAAGGTTTGACAGTGACCAATAATGCTTTATTGCCTACTGGAGGAGTAAGGTTTATGCATTGGACACATCCAGCACAATCTGTGATTCTGTAAGTCAGAGGGCACTATTAACCGTTCGACCTGCGTTTCCCCCTTCCCCCCGTTATTTTTATTCTAATTTAGAGGGTGTCCCCCGAATACAACTAGAGTCAGCTTTCTCTATTTTCTATGAAAGCAGCACAACTGGGGATGGGGAGTGTGTTGTCAGATAACTTCACTCAGACTATCTTGGTAACCCTGAATAGAAAATCACCAAACCTCTTTAAAAACCTTCACACCCTGGAGTGCCATACTGTGATTATACAGTGGCTATGCGGTAAATAAGTTTAAAGAGAACCGTTGTGATGTCCTGTGATATTGTATCTTGTTGAAATGAACAAGAGGACAATCCTTGCCATTGAATAATAATAAAAAAAATCTTAAAACTCACCTACAAAACACAATTAAAATATTTTCCTCATAAACAAATATGGTTTGGTTAATAATAACAACTGGCACTGAATAATTACTAAAGAGTTTGAACTCCTTCACACAGTGGAGTTATTGAGGTTTGCATGTGCAACCCTACATAAAGACATGTGGTTAGGGACTTTTTCAAGTTAAAAATAGCTTCCCTTATGAAAGTGAAATATAAAGACTGCATTTCTAGCACATGTACCATTTTATGTCGTACTGTATTTTGTTGCGTCCTGAATGTCACTGGAGTTTTAACAAAGGCACACAACACAGAAGAGCAGTGCACACACTCAGATTTGCACAGGAATTCCCTTTGAGGTGTTTTATGTCAGCAGTTATTATTGATATTTACTAGATATTTACTAGAGCTTTGTATAATAGCCTGTCATGACCTAGTTTATTACGATTGTGTTTCCATTGAGATTGTGTGCAATTCTAGAACAAGTACTGCCTGGGCGTAATGATTGCACATGCAGTCCTACCACAAACTGTCATTCTTTATTATTCTGGAATCTGGAAGTATTATTACCCAGGGTGACTTACAATTGTTACAAGATATCACATTATTTTTTACATACAATTACCCATTTATACAGTTGGGTTTTTACTGGAGCAATCTAGGTAAAATACCTTGCTGAAGGGTACAGCAGCAGCGTCCCCCACATGGGATTGAACCCACGACCCTCCGGTCAAGAGTCCAGAGCCCTAACCACTACTCCACACTGCTGCCTAAAATCTATGGAAATGTGCAGTCTGGCATCTTTCTTTTATAATTTTATACTCAAGTATGGTTCGCAACGCACACACGTCCTGTGGGTATGGCTCAGTAGAAAATCCTTGGGTACTTAGAGAATGTAAAACAATGCAATCCTTGAATTACAGGATATATCTGGACTATACTGGACTACTGTGTGCATTGTATTGTAAAAGTGTTCAAATATTTTGTTGTTATATATTTTATATATTTACCTCTGTAATCCAGCACCCTTTATAATGCAGCGCAATTTTCCGGTCCCAAACCATGCTGGATTAGACTAGTTTTACTGTATTGCAAAACGACACGTGATCAAACAGACAGAAAAACGAAATGTAGCCACTTGACTATGTAACTTCTAAAAGCGTATCTCACATTGAAGAGGACAGTTGGCTTCTCTAATCCCTACTACAGCCCACTCAGGGGAAAAGCAGGGTGGCAGTCTAGGGCAGAAGGCGTGATCCCAGGCTGAGTGTCTCTCTATGATGGCAAGACGAGCTGAGCATTCCTGGGGCTCAGGGGGAGCAGAACTATTAGCCCAATCCTCCTCCATCACGTTTTATTCAACTAAGGGTGGGGGGGGGGTTTCTGGCTCACTCAAGCAACAACAGCTCCCTGCTGACAGCAACCTAATTACCCCACACTGTCTTCACACTGGATCTGAATCCTTTAATGTGGATTTCAATGCACACCCACATCAGCTGGCCTCGATTACACTTGAATAGGAATGGAAAGTGAAGGGAGGGCTTCAAAAGCGAATTAATGGCTCCAATCCTGTCTCCTAACAGGTAATCTGTACATACAGTACTGTGCATCTGTATACCTATTCCAAACCTATTCTACTATATTTGTTTTAACTTCGATTTCAGCTTTATGACATTTAAAAAAAAAAAGCATAAATGAAATAACCCAAGGCAAATTAACACTGGGCAGGGGTGGCGGTAAAACAGTAAAAGGAAAGAATTGACTATCCAAAGAGTGACCCTTAAAAGTAGAACATCCCCGGGCCCCCATCAAACATAAGCTGGCATTGAATGTATTCACTTTTTCTAAATCACAAAATTAAATTGCTTCTACTCAGGAAATGCTATTAAGCAATTTGTTTTTGTGTGTGCCACATGTTCTATGCACAGGTTAGCCGCGGCTCTCTGATCATACAGTGTGAGGGACTACAAAGAAAACAGTAAGAAGATAAGCCTTCTTTTCATTTTAGAAAATCCATCAATTTCACTCTTCAGGACATTGCAAAAATAGAAGGCCTGAAGAAGCATGCTCCCCTTCTCTCTCTCTCTCTCTCTCTCTCTCTCTCTCTCTCTCTCTCTCTCTCTCTCTCTCTCTCTCTCTCTCTCTCTCTCTCTCTCCAGTCTCCAACCACCTAATAGTGCCACAAAAAAGGCTACCATTCATAGTCTGTTTTGAATGAAATCAATTATCTGTTTCTTAATTATCTAAGGCCTTCTGCAGCAGCAGCAAATGCCAGCCTGGGAAAATTAGTTCACATAAATCTTGAAAAAAAAAAAAAAAATCAAATACGGAGCCTCCTCCAAAAGGCCACATTGAAACCTCAAAGACGAGTATTTAGGCCTTACCCTTAACCTGGGGTCTTCAGCCCACTAGGCCATCCACAATGATGTATTTACTTTTTAGGGATCCCCCGGCCTACTTGCAATCTGAGGCCTGCCCAAGTTGGCTCAGTTTTCCCAGCAAATTTAGCAGCCTGGTTTCTATATCGCCTGTCTCCAGATGATACAGGGACAAACCGAGACAATTGGTGTTTGTGTGTGCAGAGAACATTAAGCCACAAAAGCTTGACCTCGCAGACGACAGGCCTGTACTGTGGGACTCTGGTTGCTAATCAACCAGGGCTCTTCCAGTCTCTCTCTGCCTCTCTCCCTACCCCCCTGTTCCCCCCCACACCTGTACAAAAGCCTAGGTTTTCCTTTAGCAACAATACGTCCAGGAGTAATTTATGGACATCTGTAACAGAGCTGAACAAATGATTCAGTGGTAACTGAGGAGCCTGCACAGGATCCAGTCAAGACAGAGAGAGAGAGAGAGAGAGAGAGAGAGAGAGAGAGAGAGAGAGAGAGAGAGAGAGAGAGAGAGAGAGAGAGAGAGAGAGAGAGCACCCAGTATGTGCTGCTGTTAAAGAAGGCAGAAGGAGCCTATATTTTAAAAATAGAAAAAACAAACAAACATGATTGAAAGTTGCCAAACGGCTTCTTCCTTCATTTTAAAAGTCATCTCTCTCTCTCTCTCTATATATATATATATATAGTTTGCTGTCATGTAAAATGTTACTGTTTTTAATTTCTAATCTTTTTTTTTCCTTTTTTAAACCCAATCAAAAGTTTGAACATCAAAAGTCTGCATACAAGTTTTTGGTCTCATTAGGGAGGTAATTGGAGAGGTTTGAGATGTTATGAACGTCACACTTCAGTTACATTGATGTTAATAAGAGCTACTCGAGACTCTAAGAATGTGCCCTTTACTTTGTCCGCTTTGTTACAAATATGTTCCAACCCTGGTCCTCCAGGACCTCCGACAGTCCAAGTTTCTGTACTCAATATTTGTTTTAAACATGCATTGTTTATTAGAAGTAGTACGGTTTCCTTGGTAAATCTGTTTTCTGTTTGTTTGTTTCTTGTTGAGTGTTGTATTTATTCAAGGGCAGCCTCTATTACAATTCTGGTAACTGAGTGCAGCAATTATTCAAGGGCAGCGTTAATTTGATGTTGTACGGTAGCTTAATTTGGGTTTGAATATTGTTAAAAAAAATATATATATAAAAATACACTTCAAACAATGTAAGAACAGTATGTATCACTGTTAGAATACTTTTCATATCAAATTAAAGAACTGAAAGATCTGTTGTGTGGGGAACAAACACATATTTCAAGGGTATAATCATCAGACGACTTGATGGGAAGCTGAATGATTCAGTATTGTGTTGCAAGGACTGAAAGCTCTCAGCATCAGCATATTTTAGAAAGACCTCTTGTTTTTCGGTATGGAAAAGTGCTTGTTTCAAGTGTCTATTTTAGCAAACCAACCCCAAGTCTGTACCAGAAAGAGGAAACCGAATCCACAGAAGAAACTATGTGCACAGTTGTTGTTTATCACATACCCTGATTAGCACTAAAGGTCTGGTCACACAGGAGACTTTTCTTTACAGCATCATGAGGAATACACTTGTTGCCTGCGTGTTGCCTTGTATTTTATGGTGGTCACATGAGAGACAAGAATGTGGCTGACAAGCTGGCAACACACAGGCAACAACGTAATGCAAACCAATCATAATGCATGTTTTTGTCACAAGTGGTAAACATGCTGCAAAGGAAGGCAGCTGCCGTTGATTAAATAGCAATGTTAGATGAGGAAGAGGAGGAGAGTAGAAAAAAAAGAAAGTTTCAGCCTTGGGTTATGAGACATGAAAAAATATTATTGTATCACTCGTTCATTCATCTCATCAGGAAGAAATAACTTTTTTTTGTCTTTTGTTTTTCATTTATTGTAAAAAAATTGAAACAAAGGAAACACAAAGTAACAGATGGCCTCCACAGGAATCTTTTATTATCTTACATGTAATTACTTCTCAAACCAATAAAAAAAGTCATTTAATTATCATGGTACACTCCTATCAAACATAACATAATCTGGAGAATGACTTTTCCTTCATATTGTATTGTTTCCTGTTTATTACGTGCAGTTGGGTTGACTTTATTTCTAGATACAGCGTATTTATCATATTACCACTGCATTTAGTATGTGTAACATTAAAAGCAATGTCCACATATGTCCATAAACTGTGGCTGCTGCTCCACGGGATAGAAAGAGATTCTCCTGGCTACGGTGGTTGTGGTTCCCAGGTCATGAATCTCCAGTCTACTTTTCCTTCATGATTCCAAAAGCCAGTGATCTCAAAACCCCTACCAACCTCTCCTGCCCTCACCACCCTCTCCCGTCCAACAACAGTGCCCTGATTAGCTTCTCTCCTCATCTTTCTACACATTCAGCCCCTCTCTGTGCTTGACTTCATGGTGCATCACTGCATTACTACACTGAGATGCCACACAATGGAACCGGGGCAGCGCAGCCACGGAGCTCCTGGGGGCTATGACCTTTGACACTTGGCAGCTGGTTTGCAACAGTCATATATCTTCATGCCCCCACTTTCCCTTCTCTTCCCTTCTCTTAGCCTTAGTTGCAGCATTGAGGACTACTGGGAACAAGCTGCTGTAAAATACTCTCACAATGACGTTATATAGTAACTGATAATAGTTATGTAGCTTGCTCATACTTTATTTATATGGGTTCTCTTTTCCCTTTGGGGGGAAAAAAACATGATGCCCTATTAGTTAAATTAATTAGATTTTAAGGCTTGTTTTGGAAACTAAATTATGAAATTAGTAAAAGTTAAACAGCTTCGAACAGTCAACAAAAGTTTTTGATCATAAAAGATTTTTTATTACCGCAATGCTGACAGGCCATAAAAGCCTGGGGCTAAATTACGGATTCAGCACCCTAACTGCCATTTCTAGAGGCAGGGAATTTAAGGAACCACAACATTTTTAAGCAAAGATAGGAAATGCTATAAAAATTAATATTCGTCTAAGTATGCTGTGTCATAACTCAGCCACATCGTATGTCAGGTGGTTTCTTAGTTGAATCATACAAGCAGTTATTAATCATGGGACACTGAAGGATTCATCCTTCATTCTTTGCATTTTGCTGATACAGAAACTGTGATGCCAACAACTTCAGACTTGACCAGAGTATATCTGAGTTAGAAACACTACAACAGCAAGGTTTTGTAATAAGTGTAAATACCAGCAAAAAGTCAGCTGTAATGAAACCTTCATTAGTAGCGGTAACATTTTCTTTCTTTCGTTCCCCTCTATCTCTCTCACTCTCGGTCCACAAGCCCACGTGTATCTGTAGACTAATGTACTCTTTGACCTCAAGGGACTATTGTTCAAACAAAGGAGCAGCCCTGAATCTTGTGTAGTGGCCTGTGTTTCCATTCCTTAATGTCCTGTCCCCCATTTCAATTTAATTTCCACAACAAAAGCTTCCCCAAAAGATTCTCACAGTTTGCAGCCTGCAGCCCACAATGCAATGGGTGATATTTGTAAATGTCCCCTCCCTCTTCTTCTCCCTCTCCCACTCCCTCCCTCTACCTCTCTCTCTCCTTCTCCTTCTCCCTCTCCTTCTCCCACTGCCTCCCTCTCCCTCTCCCACTCTCTCTCCCTCTCTCTCTCCCTCTCCCTCTCCCACTCTCTCTCCCTCTCCCACTCTCTCCCTCTCCCTCCTTCTCCTTCTCCCTCTCCTTCTCCCACTCCCTCCCTCTCCCTCTCCCTCTCCCACTCCCACTCCCACTCCCTCCCTCTCCCTCTCCCACTCTCTCTCCCTCTCCCTCTCCCACTCCCTCCCTCTCCCTCTCCCTCTCCCTCTCCCTCCCTCTCCCTCTCCCACTCCCTCCCTCTGTCTCACTCCCTCTCCCTTTTTTTTATTCAACTATGCTCTATCTGCCCCTTGCCTCCCCGCCCCTTCGAGCTGCAGTGACAGTTTCATGAACAGATGTTCCTCTTTGGGACCGCACCACATTCCCATGCCTCAGGATTAACAGAATGTGATCAATAAATGGGTGGACATTGTCTTCCCCTCTCTCACACCAGGTTGTTTGTTCTGCAGTGAAGTCATGAAAACATTGTAGTTGATTAACTACAGGTGGCACAGAGCAGTCTTATTATATTACAGGGGTTGCATGACAACTGTAAATAGTAATGCTGTAAACTCATGTAGATTGGAATTAATGCACCTTCATTATTCAGACCTTCTTGTTTGTGTTCTAAGTTATGGATACATTTCCTACACACTATGTTTTGCACTGGAAAGTAAAGTGACGAAAGCAAAGTGGCGAAAAGTTTAAATCAAACGAAACAAGTCATTTTAAATCAAACGAAACAAGTCATTTTAAATGACATGCTGCAGTTTTCAAAACATGAACCCGAAAATCAACAGCTTCCTACCCAGTCTGTAATTTGCCAATTCATAGGGCCACATTAGTTGAACTGTGAAGATTCAATACAGCTTGTCTCTATTGTCCTGTGTTGTGAAAGTCAGGCAGCAGAAATAGAAATGGTAGGCAAGCGCCTTTGATTGCCCTTAGGGGCAAAATTACTGTGCCACTGCTTGCCCTAATCACAGCCCTGAATAAACACTCCATTAGGGGTTACTGCTACTAATTTGTAAAAATATACAACCTTAGAAATTTTCCAGAAATAAACGTTTATAGTTTGATTTTCATATTTAACTTTATTTGTATTCATTATTTGTCATTGTGACAGGACAGCTTTATGGTGACGTCCTCAGACCAGGAAGCTGACTGAGACACAGAAAGGTACTTGTGGGTGAAAAGCGCTGGTGTGCGATTTTTATTCAAGTAAAATAATTCAACAAAAACACAGAGTCTTTTACTTTCGTTTTCGCTCCAACACCCACTCTCGTTCATCATTCTTGAACCCCCACCCAAACACAGAAACACAAATGCTTATATACACGTGGCCATCTCCGAATTAACAACAAATTAATCAATTCGGAGACACCGCATTCTGCATGCGTTTACTGAGATGGGGTTTCAACCACATCCACGTTCCCAAAATTTTGAACCACCACAGAACTGAAAACCAGTTCTTTCCAGTTTACTGCCAGTACTGACTATAGCCGTAATTGTATCACTGATTAAAATCCACCCACAGGTCAAAGGTAGTTGACTTGGAATTTAATCCCTGCTAAACTATTTGTAGTCTCCTTTTATTATCCTAATCAGATAATGGCCACTAATGAGAAGATATTAGCTAGTAGTCATGTCAGCCACAGACCTCTTAGAACTACATACTGTTTGAATTCCTTTGGATCATTTGAGCTAAATGGGCCACTCTAGAAACATTTTGTATATGGCACAAACAACACGCAGTTTCTACTTCCATTTATAACTCACTACATTACTGATGCAAGTAGAAGCAAGAGTTGCTGTGCCATAGTGGTAAGCCTGTTTTAAATGGGGAATCAGTGTGTGTCCCTACAGCTAAAAACATCTTTGGGAAATGTATAGAACTAGCATATCTGTCTGATTGAAAAGGAGGGCTAGTGGCTATACAAATACTGTCTTAAAAGATTGAAAAGACTTCAATCCAGCCTCTCCTAATTCTTCTTTGTTCAATGCTAAATCAATTCAGTTCCTTCACTTTTTTTCAAATGACAGTAATGCTGTTTGTGGATTTTTGTTTTTGCCATACTGGGCATGATTCTAGAGTGATTGGAACCCTCCAGGCTTCTTTGGTGGTATAATTTGCACTCCCATGGTAGTTAATCACCTTTTCATTTAGTGTTGCAATGACTTTAATGTTACACCTTGTTGTTGTATTCTGTACCCCTTAAAGGGGAGTACAAATTTACAGATTTCCTTTTATTTATTGACCAGCATGCTGACAGTTTAATTTAAGAGTTTCCAAAATGTACTATAAATTCTATATTTTGACAGTTTTTTTTTTTTGTCTAAATCTATAGTGCTTGCGGACTTAGAACAAAATAAGCTATTAAAAAGACCCCCTCCAAACTTTGACAAGATAGAAATGACAATGAAAAACATGAGAGCTATGGTACAGCTATTTTATTTTTCATGTAACACATTCAAATCATTAAGAACTATGAGAGACAGGAATAAAGCATAGTCATTTATAAGGGAATTTCATTGTAAAGCATTGTTTAATTCAATCAGTCAGTCGGTCAGTCACTGGGAAAGTGCTTGGCTAGTCAATTCGTTCAGCTGGCCCATCTGTCCCTTGAAGTTGGGGTTTATTTTCAGTTGTGTGTGTGTGGGGGGGGGGGGGGGGGGGACAGTAAATAAATATAGGAATGCAAACATGTGTGTGTGTGCATGCGTGCGTGCATGCATGTGTGCAGCAATCTTTTCACTCTCCTCAGCCGTATTCGATGGACCAACAAAGGATTGTTCCCAAAGCCTGACGTCAATCATTCAACACTGCTTGCTTTCCACTTGTCAGCCGCACTAACTGCATTTTGTAAGAGGAAGTTTATAGCTTTTTTTAACCAAAATATAGCTCAGAGTGGAGTTATCTTTCCTGTGAGAGGTCTGTAGTACAAAGTAAGAATAAATAACGTTTTATAATTCATACTAGCAATATTCAACTTACTTGAAAGTAAACTAGGAGCAGTTTATTCAGCATTTTGAGTGTTTTGTTTGCAAAGTTATATGATGTTAAAACTGCTTTTGGTTTTGCCCAACCCCTATTCCCTCTCTCCTTCACCTTTCCTTTATCTAGCTATAATGAAGACAACTCAATAAAGGCCAGGACAATAAAGTTTCTTTTCCAGCATTAAAGGGTTCTTTCATTATGTGGGGATTTTAGGTGGAGAGAATAGGGTTTTAGGATTTTCTTATAAAGTAAAAGCAAAGAAAGAAATGAAGTATTGCATTTTTTGAAAGGATTTGCCTAAGTTAAGTACAATTCCCTCTACTAGATTGCATTAGCTTCCACTTCAGTGTTTTTCTGTGGACCAATTTTAATTTACGAACGTGACTTTTATTTATGAAGGGAGATGAGAGAAGGGGGGGATTCTAATAGTCCCTCCGAGGAGCAAAAACATCCTGTACAACTCAGGGAGTATTTAAAAAATAACCGTTATGTTATAGTGATTTATAGTTTGGTCACCAAAATCTGTTACCTTAACTTTGAATCCACATTATTAAAGTGACAATCTGAGTAATTAAATACTAACGAGATACTCCACCTAGTAATTAATTACACATCAATTTGTAGGGGGTATGATAAGTAGATTATTGGTATTATATCCAGAAATCTATTACATCATTGTTTGTTTTTATTACATTTATCTACTAGAAAGCACTCAATAGTGGTTCATTTAGAAATACTAAATTCAATGACAAACATTTCCACAATAAGTTTTTGAGAAAGATGTCTAGTCGAAACGCTTGCCACTGAATCTGCAAAGTTCCTTTCGGTGTTTCTAATATAATTGCATTTAAAGCTAGATTCACTAAGAGCAGCTTTTTTAAAGGCTGTTTTCATTATTTAACCACAGTCTGGTCTTGAGGAAAGTGTTTTAGTGCTCTTGCTTTATTTAAGGACTGTTTCATACTGCCCAAATTCAGTTGACCCCTGCATTTTAACAATGGCACTAATCAGAAAGGATACATTTCAGGCAATTTTATTAAACATTGTTTTACTGTTTGAAACAGTGCCCCAAAGTATCACAATTAATTGGGTAACACTTACTAATAAGTGTGTAGCTACATAGTAGTTGCTTAGTATATACACGTTACACATAATTAAAATGTTACTATGCATAGTTACAATGTACTTAGTGTGCAATTATTTTTTGCATGGTATAACCCTAACCCTAACTCTAACCCCCTAACCTTAATTCTAAACTGAACTGTAAGCCTTTTCTGATACAATTGTGTACTTAAATTTATCTGGCAAAAAAATTTACACATTAAGTACATTGTAACTACGCATACTAACATTAGAGACACTTAATGTGTTACCAT
This sequence comes from Acipenser ruthenus, assembly GCF_902713425.1. Classification (NCBI taxonomy): domain Eukaryota; kingdom Metazoa; phylum Chordata; class Actinopteri; order Acipenseriformes; family Acipenseridae; genus Acipenser; species Acipenser ruthenus. The sequence goes on from NC_081218.1 coordinate 727,542, forward strand.
TCATTTAGACTTATCCTTTGTGGTTAACAAAATGCGAGTAAGTTATCATAACAATATAGTTAAAAGGGACATTTTAATAACAGGTAGATGCCAGTTAAAAATGCAACAAAATATTATATTATATTATATTATATTAATACACAGTAGACCTTGATCATTTAAATTTGTTAAGCCCTGTTATGTTTGAAATCAGTAAAACCTGCTGAAAATGTGATGATTTAGCAGGTCTAATCCTGCCTTTGTCTTCGGTCAGGTAGGGGTCCCTTTGTATGGACGAGATTGAAAGTGAAGCAGCGAGAGTAGTGTAGTGAAGTGTAACAGGCCCCCACTCTCCCTACATGTCCCTCCAGTGCTCATGACGTTAGTTAACTCTCCCTCTCAGTCCAGAGAAAGCGTGACAGATGTTGTTCAGCATGACGAGAACGTGAGCTCGTAACGCTGGCTGACAGGGTTTTAAGAGGATCAAAGGCAATGCAGGCCTGTCCCTTTGAAGGCATTCCCAAATACTTCTTTGTAAATTTCATTGCAATCGATACATGAGTATGAAGCTGAGACGCATTACAGGAAGGACCCCAGTGGTGTGCAAGTCCCCGTCACTCCTGTGTTGATGAATAAGGGTATTCCAATCAGAACAGTTTTATTACTTTCAGGACTTTTTTTAATCCTGTCATCAGCAATTACTTTTTTTTTTTTTTTACAAAATTGTTAAAGGTCTCTCAGAATTAACCAAAATGTCGGCAGGTGAATTTTCTTAATTCAAAGGTATCTCTTACTGTGCTATGTCTGTCATCTCTGTATCTGTCATCTCTGTATCTGTCGTCTCTGTATATGTCATCTCAACTGTGCTTTGAAGGAAGGGCTCGGTGTACACAAAGGCTCGATAAAAACAGCCAGCGTTAGGTAAAGGGATGTCTGTTAACATATTCTCTTCAGTCTTATCTCTCTGCTTGACCTCCCGCAGTGAAATCAGTGTCAAATGAACCCTTTTTTTACTCAATGCAAATGAAATGCACATCCAGCAGCTATTCAAATTGTATTCGCCACAGACCAGACAGCCATACATCGAGCTAGTTTGTTCTTCTGGGATAATGTTGTCCACAAGCAAAACCCAGCTGAGTAGCATTCAGGTCACTAGAATGTTTCCCAGACTAGGTGGCAGTACATACAGAAATGCTGTCTATCAATTAACCCTGACACCTGACCAAACAGTGACAAGGGTGCTCTGGTCCCGGGTTCGAAGACTCAAATCCCTATGTGAAAAGACCAAAAAGGAAATGATATGGAGATAATGTATTCACGAAATTTAAATCACATTTATTTATTTGGTAGACTCCAAGTAGCTATGCAGGGCTTTTGGTCACCCCTCTACTGTGATCTGATGTATCATGTAAAGAAAGTATCACGATTCATCGATACACAACAAATCTTTACACCCCTAGTACACAAAGTATTGTGTGCCTTACCTTTGTCCATACATCTGGAAAGCTGTTTGTTTAATAGAATATTTACATGCATTGTGTAACTGCAAGAGAGGGTCAAAAAAATAACTGGATCGAAATGTTTAGAGTCCTGAGAAGAGTCTGTTTACTATTTCAAGCACGGAACAGAGACCAGAGTCCAGGGTCAGAGGCCAGGCCCAGGTCAGAGGGTAGGAGACACTTTTTGAATACACTGTTAAGTGTAGGGAACAGGCTACTAAGCCATGTTGTTGCAGCTGAGTCTCTGGGCTACTAGACGAAGTTCTGGGATCAATCAACCACTTGCATAAATTAGTGAAATGGCTTCGTCTCAACTTTTCTTAAGTTCTTATGTTCTTATTCTACCAGCAGCTTGCACATTTGTAGCTTCCAATGTGCTACCATTGCCCCCAAGTACATAACCTTCACATTGCTATACCATACCAATTTAATTTATATAGCCTTCTTCATGTAAAACCATCCCAGGGTGCTTTACTTATATATAAAAGCCCACTTCCCAACCTTTATCAAGGGCAAGTGTGTTTGAAACCAAACAGTGGAGGTACTTATAAGCTTTTGATGCCATGGCAACTACATTCATGTATTTCTATTTAAATCTACTACTGTGTTTGTGATGTCATTTACTACATAGTTAGTGATGAAATGATCCACTGTTCCTTTCTCTTTAAAACTTCAGGCATCATGGTATTGAGTCTATCCATTTAATTTCCTTTATTCTTCTGTATTGTACAGTTTTTATCTAATTTTGTTTCTTCTAAAACTACAAATTGCTGGTCATTCATGTTGTGCTTGTTTTTTGTAGTGTTAAACTCTTGGTTCATTTACTTCTTTATTTCTTTGATAGATGATTCTGTATTGTTTTATATAATATGTGTGTGTGTGTGTGTGTGTGTGTTTGTGTGTTCGAACATTTTAATACAGTAATTGGTCGCGTATCCGTCCATCACAAATCCATCCTAACCGTTTATCCGCCATGATCAAGCTCTTCAGCAACGTTAGTTTATTATTGAAAAGAGAAATTAGTTCAGAGATTGTAGATCCTACCCAAGTTTTTGTACACTGTGTTGTATGTGCTTTGTGCGCTACCATTGCTGGTAGTGTCACGTGAGCTGTTCAGTGTGTTGATATGTAAATAAATCCTGTTCGCCTGCAGGGGGCGTATCACTCCAACTTCTGTCTCGCTCTCCTGCCTGTCACTCAGCAGCAAATGCACGCACCCACAGGGCAGATGGCTACCCTGTCACAAGCATTAATACCCTGTATCTTTCCAAACAAGGGATTTTGGGGAGCTCCCAAATAAAATATAAATCTCAAAACAATAATTGTGTGAATGTAGTAATTGTTACAGCTGTGTGTAATGGTATTTAAAACAGAATTCATTCATCTGACTTTTTACATATCCGCCCTGACTCTGGTCCCACCGCAGTCAGATACGCGACGGATTACTGTGTATGGATTGAGTGAGTTCCAAAGTGAAGGAGCTTTAGAACTAAATGCCTTCGCACCATTGCTTTCAATCGAGTTTTTGAAATTACCAAGTGACAGATATTAAGACAGATTTAAGAGTACGGCCTGGCTTATAAGCAATAAGTAACTCACGCAAGTAAACATGATCAAAAGCAATGGGTAGCCTTAGCATGGACTCCCCTGGGCTTTATTAGCTGTGCTTGCTGCAGGCTTTTCTGTGTTCTCATCAATAATGAACCAATCAGACAGTGATTCCTGAAAGAGGATTCAGCAGGAGAGGGGTTCAGCTCTGATTTGGTCAGGCATGAAGGAAATGCCCTTTGGTTAGCTTTACCCTGAGGCAAAACACCAAAGACACTGTCAATGGGGTCTGGAGTCACAATTGGATGGGCTGTATTTTTTAAATGGTAAAAAATGGCTTATTTCAACATGCAAACTTTATATCACTAAAGGGTTGGAGTTATACCTCGTGTCTGTAGCTAAGAAAATAATTGCATTCCACATTTTTCATGCCTTGCACATGTATGTATATGTTTGTGTGTGTGTGTGTGTGTGTGTGTGTGTGTGTGTGTATTATTATTATTTATTTCTTAGCAGACGCCCTTATCCAGGGTGACATACAATCGTAAACAAAAGATACATTTCAATTTATAATTTGTGCATATTTTAAGAAGTGTAATCAGCTTTTTAATGGCAGGCCACTAGAACAGAAGAACAGCCCCTGAATTCAAATTAAAAGTATCTTAACACAGACCTTGAAAAAACGAAATAAAACAAGATTGTGGTTTGGAATTGTTAAATATAGATTATAGCAGGCAAATAAGCAACACTACCTGGTATGAAATCACATAATTTGCATTTCGATTTGATTAAACAAGATGCATCTTAGTGACACTATGTCCATGCTTCATACTTATGTACAGGGTGATTAAAAAGTAAGCCATATCATTGCTGTGGTAAACTTACTTTCTAATCAACCTTTGGATCTGCAAGGGCACATGAGCAAAACAACTGAACATCACGACAGTGTGATCACACTCCCTCTAGTGTCTAGTGTTATTGCAGGAAATATAAAACAGTTATTCTAGTCAATCCAGTAACTAGGGAACTGTTTGTGTTTCTGTTGAGAGAAATGAATAAGTGTCAAGAATATGTTGTATTTGTGTAGATGTTTATTGCAGTATAACTCTGCACAGGTGATGCTAGCAAAGAGCAGTGGGAGGCTGCTAAGAGAGTGTAACAGCCTCTCCATCTACTTTAAAAGCAAAGGGTAGATGAAGGGGTAACACTTTATTAATTATGCTATTAACAACTGTAGAATATGATTAGACATAATGTGATTATTATTATACACTTTTGCTATTGTTTATTTTATTTATGATCAGTTTTAATGGCTATACCTGTCTGCCTGTCTTTTCCAGTCTGCTGTTTTTCTATGCTTGTCTGCCTGTCTGTCTGTCTTTATATGACTTTCTCACCAAATGTATGGGGCTTTTCCATAGTTTTTTTTCTATTGTTTATACTCTTATAACAGATACCTAAACTAAAGTGTTTTCGATGAAGGCTGTCGAAAGAGAAAGTTGGAAAAATGGAACCGCAATTTAGGCATGTGGGGATATGCAGACAGAATCTGATGGCGAAGCAAGATGCATGTACAATATCGAGCTGAAATGCAATGTCAAAGTGACCGCAGAAAGCAATATTTCATGGCTTAGAGGTTATTAATCAATAGACACAATGGTCACAGATTTAAATAATCTGTCCACGACAAATTCATGTTGTTAATGATGATTAATGTGACGAAGCGCTGGGACTACCATGAATGGATGTCTTGTGAGTTTTACTGTTCTGCATTGGGTAGTGTTCAATAAATCAGAATTGTGTAATAAAATGCTGTACAAGGTTATATGCTTGTGGAATTGATTTGAGTGTGTTTAGCTACAGGGCACTTTTTGATCCAGTTGCACAAAAAAAGGCCCTCTTGCTGTCTTAATTAGTGTCTTGACCCTTAGGCTAAAGTTTAAATACTGTAGGATGTATTCACCACTCTCTCTTCATTCAATCTTCATAGCAGAAGCCCTGCAACAAGTTGTCTCTGTGTATCCAATGGATTAAAATACACTTAATGGTGTGAGCGACCTTATCACTCCCCCACTTTGAATGTACAGTCAATCCTGCTTAGTGACACTAATGCTTAATCACCACGTTGTCCCAGGCAGAATACAATAGGGGTCAATAGGGGCAAGCTTCTGGCAATATCACTGTGGTTAGTATCACTTATCGGTCATACAATACACCTTACTTAATATCACTTTTGAAAACGAAAATCGCCAGACCAGAACGTTTACATCTACAGCTGTGGCCTAAGGTTGTGCAGTTATATAGTTGTATGGAAATAACTAATTTAGCTCCACAAAGTCGAATGAAACCCGCAGAATAATGTTACGTTAACATATTGAATAACACACCGCTTTGTAGTTTTCCATATACTGACAAAAACTGAAAAAATGTGACATTTCGAAATCTAACATGAAATACTGTACTACTATTATGGCTTCCGGTAGACTTTTGCGGCATAATTTTGCAGTTTCTTTGATTAAATGATGTTAAATAAGATCCAAATTATGTTCATATAGTTTTTTTTTTAATCAGCTGTAGCTGCTGTACTGTATATACATCTCCCTGCTTATAAATAATACAGATGTTTACAACTGTTACGATAATGTGCTGTACAGGTACAGTATTTATTTATTATTATTAATTGAGAATACTGCTTGTATGTGTATTTTAATAACAAACCCTATTGTAATCAACGCAATACCTTGTAATATATTTAATAAAGTGATACTCGCTGTATTACTGATGTGTTTTAATACTGTTAATTCATTCATTCTTCATTCGTGTTTTGAAGTGATAAGAAAATGGAATTTAAAACCTTGATTCTCACTATTTTTAAAGAGTCATGTGAATTTAGGTTTTAATGTGTTTGCAGTGTTTATTTTCTTACCTGTACTGGGGACTCGAATATTGTACCTGTGGACCAATATGGAAGACGGGGTGTTTTGGCAGTATGGCGGTACCTTGAGACAGAAGCATGTTTCAGTGATACAAGCAGGCAGTAAAAAGGGTACGGGGACACCATGTGGTAAGTTCTTGTAATTACAGTCTTTCATACAGAAACTGACGAAAAGTCTATGCAAAGTTTCAGACAGGAATGCAAATATATATATATATATATTATTTGACTGATAAGAGAATCCAGCCATCAAGTCAAGCCAGGATACCTTAAACCTCCCTTTTGAAATCTGAACAATTGGAGTTGCCTTGAGTCTACCTTTTCCTCTGCAACCAATGAAAAAACATTCCAGCCAATTTCTGTGCTGCTTTAGTAATTTTTTTTTTTAAAAAAACCAAACCCTTTAGAACTTAATTAAATCATACTTGAGGTTTTATTAGTTTCTACTCATTTTTGTTAATTCACTGTGTAAAGGGAATTTTTATAAACTCTTTAAAAACAGTACTTAATTTTTTTTTTTGGCAGAAAAATTAAGAATGTGGCAATAGATAAGTTAGCTTCTGCAAATAGAACCATAGAACATAGTAGGATACAGGTTATAAATGGGCCCATATATTTTTGAATCCACCCCAAAATACAACATTACTACCACTTTTCACTCATACAGCAAATGGTGAAATAGATTTGGTGCAAAACTTATACAAAAATACTTTTATTTGTCATATAAACCCGCATCTTATACAGTACCTTTGAAAGCATAAAATGTAATTTATTTTTTAAAGAAAAATATGGATTTCAAATCAGAAATGATTAAATGACTAATTTACATATAAACACTTGTACGGTAAGTATATCATTATTTAAAATGTTTAACTTTTTTTGTAGGTTGTGTTGTCTATAGCTTTTAAAAAAGATTTAAAACAAACAAAACAAGCAAACAAACAAACAAAAAAACACTGTCTGACAAAGGAACTGTGAAACAATCTGTACAGTAGACATACATCTTTTGAGTCCCCACTTTTATAAAAAGAAATCTTGTGAATGTTAGGTTTTCCTTGTGTGTATTTGTCCTTTGAAATCACACCTATTTCCATTTTGTATCCACAGTTCTTGTAATCAGACATTTTCCTTTGTTTAATTTATATTGTCAAAATATCCCATGCTTCCATTTTGCACCATGAAACCGGTCTATTAAAATCTTCCAATCCTCCTGGGCTGCAACTTCAATTCGATCTTCTGTATATATCAGATATCTGCACTTCCACAAGGTATAATCAATTGATCGTGTTCTGTCGTGCCAACATCATTCTCTCAGAGGTTTGTCATTGGCATCATTTACATTGGAAACTCACAAAGTCAGAGCGATTTAGAGGGACTGAATCCAGTATTCAACTCAGTCCTAGTGGCAAATGAAAAGGAGCAGTAAGTCACCCAGGTTTATACACATCCTGGATATAGCCAGAAAGTGAAAGCCACAGTAAAGATAGTCCAAGTGCCAGTGCAGTATTCCAATATCTGCTAGCTTGGGGGTAGTTTTAGACTGTATTCCATTTTTCAGAAAAGAGTGTTGTTAACCTGTCAAGGTGAACACAGAAACACAATGTGTGCAGCATGTTCCATTAACGTTCCAAGGTCTTCTCTATATAGAAATGTTCGTCTTCTTACTGTGATCATCATTGTTCAGCACCACCAGAGAACAGCTTATTTTGTTTGTTTCTGTTTTGTTTTTTTTTTTGTTAGAAAATAAACAAAGGAAGGCATCCACGTCTTGTTTATCCACGGAACATAACTTTTGGTTGCATCAATTTCACCACACACCATGGGCGTACAGTACTTTTCATGACCTATTTTGGGGTGGGGAGGAAAGTAGAGTATTAGCTGCAGAGAAATGTTACCACAAGATGGCAGTGTGTCCCAAAGAATTTCAGCAGCAACAATATGTCTTCCCAAAGATTCATTATTAATTAATCAATACATCATTTAGCACATTATACAGTCACTAATGAGATAAAACACTTCAAATATCAAGGAGAATTTCCTTTTAAGAATGTCTGCTTTAGTTTATGAAGCTATTCTGTGACACAAATGTCGCTTTGAATAATCTATTGTATGTAAAGCTTTGATATTGAAGGCACTGCTAATAAACATTCTCTTAGGGTAATCTTGTGCTTTAGCAAAGTCCTTAACAAAACATGCCTTAAAAACAGTCCTGAAAGAGTAAGCAGCTTCCAATGGCTTGTTTTTATAATGCTCCTTACCTTTTTAGGATGTCTGCAATCATGTTCAAGAGCTACCCCTTAGTTCTAGACAGGGGTTCAAAATGTAAAATGTACCCAAAATGTACCGGATCTTCTAATTAAGGGAGAGGGATAGCATTTTTGTTTCCAGACCTAATGTATTGACCTTATATGCTTCAAGTTCTCCTCTGCTTGCTAGTAGCTGCTTGCGGACCTTTGACTCGCCAGGTTTTAATAATCTTCAGGTTTGAACAATACCAGTAGCAGAAGCAGTTTCTTTTGGGGGTGGGGGGGGGGGGGGGGGGGTTCATATTACCAGTGCAAATTCTACTGCCAGTAAGAATCCCCCAAAAGATTGCTGCCAGTAGTTTAACATCAGGGCTGAAGAAAGATAAATAGTTATGTTTCATTGAAGTTTAAAGAAAGTGAAATGGGTGGTTATATTAAGAATTGGTTTTCTGCAGCTGCCTTCGTGCAAGTAAAAATCCTACTTGTAGTAACTTCTGCTTTGTAAAATATTCAAAACCTCGACAGGTTTTCATACCAGAATCCTGGCACGGTTTCTTGTGTTAGATGTTGTTTAGAAAATATAGCACAATGTAATTTAAAATGAATTACCAGGTTACATAAATTCCAAGTGGAATTCGGAGCAGTAATGCTTAATAATAATCCTTGAAATGTGTGAAGCACTCCCGGAAGACCCTTTTAAGCAAGACTACATTCAAACCTTTTGAAACTCCTTGGATTCATTAGATGGAGCGGACCGCTTTGGAAAAATCCAAAAAGATTAATTTATATTCGGAAATGGAACATTGTGAAACTGCGATGCTCTAAATATTAAAATGAAAGAAAGAAATCCTGTGATGAAAATCAAAGTAAACTGAACTGTGTAATAAAAAATAAAATGTTGAAAAGCAGTAATGGATCATTAGTCTTGGCTGTGAGTTTGAAAATGGTTTGTATTGTTAATATTGTATGCGGTGCTTTCCTGTTGCACATTAAGCCCTCATAAAATATGTTTGCTGTTCTGTGCCCTACATTTCTACCCTTACCGAAATATTTGGTCATATATTTTTATTACAATTAAAGAAAAAACCATTACAATTTTTTTTATATACATAAATGAAACTGAAACAGATTACATTATGTTTATACCTGCAATCTGAGAAGAAACTAAATACCGGTATTTAGAAAATCTGTCACGCTTTATTTTAAGAGTCACTTTTTTTTGGTTTACAAATGTTGTTCATTTTGAGCTAAGGGTTCTGCAAGTGAAACCGCATAGGTGTATATGGCCATTGGGGGGCGCCACCGTCACATCACATTGTCAGAATATAATCCACCTGCCAGCAGTCACCATGGTGACCCTAGCTTAGAGATAGAGGCATTCCACTGTGGCAATATTCAGTCAGGGCAACTCTCACAGCATTTTGACTTGCTTGTTTTTGCCATTGACCTCATCTTTTGTGGTGTAGACTGGAAATGTATTGAAATCATATGAAAGAAAATGTTGAATCAGCTTGCTGGAGGTGATTTTGGCATAAGTAGAGTTGCTGAGGTAACTCGGGTTTGGTTGGAGAGACAAGGCATGTGCAAGTATGTATGGCAACAGACAAACATGGTAAACAATTAACCACAGTAAGCTTGTGAAAGAGAGTAGTTAGCGGTTGGTTGCACTCGAATGGAGTGACAGCTGAATATCTATTGATAATTAGTACGATAACAAAAACAAGAATTCGTAACCCACATCTAATATAAAGCAAAAGCCTCACCTTGGACACCTGATAGTCCTTAAGGCAGTCGGAGAGCTCTGTGCAAAAAGTCACCCTGTGTTATTGTGATACGGTATCATCCTCTGAGGCCGTTTTCCTGCAATCAGGGTTCAGATCCACTACGGTTGTCCCTTTGACGGTGGCCCCGTATCCCTCCTGGCAGTGCACCTCGTATTTCTCTGCCGACTTCATGGTGGATCCGGAGGAGGTCCCGGCATGGCTCCCGTTGGTCTGGGAGCAGACGTTGCTGACTTTGGCCTGCTTCTGCTTGTATTGGTTGTTGTAGACCTTATATTTCATGAGCAGGATGAAGATGAAAACCAGCACCGAGGCCACTATGATCCCCCCGATGATGATGATCATGGTCCCTCCCAGGAACTGGTCGTGGATGGAGCGGCACTGCTTGTACTCCTTGTCGGTCACAAAGTGGACGCAGTCGAGGAGCTTGGTGGCCGTCAGCGAGGTGATTCCGTCGTTGTACACTGCCAGCACGCACAGGTCATACTCCCTCGAGGAGGCCAGGTCACTCAAGAGGAAGGACTTGCTGGAGAAGGGAATCATCCTGGTGGAAAAGAGACACTTGGTATAAACATGGTTCAGCCTAGTTCCCGTAAGAGGAAAGGTGACCTAGGGGAGGGGCGAGGGTGTGGTTTCAACCAATCACAGCAGTCCCTCAGTTGAAACCACACCCTCTTCTAGATCCTTTGCTCTTATGGGAACTAGCCTCGACCACATTCAGGTAAAGGTGAGTTTGTGCGTAGCTTGGAGGTAGGACTGTCTCTAGAAAGCCCTCTTGTTTGTTTGTGGTCATGATGTGGTCGGGGGGGGGGGGTTTCTTGAGAAGTAGACAGCAGTGCCTGGAATCTGGGGTGTCTTAGAAAAAAGAGCTGTCACAAGTCACAGCACTAATGAACTCTGCCAGCCAGCTGCCTTCCATTCTTTATGGCAGGGACATAATTACAGCAGCTTGTCAGCTTGTTACGAAGGGGGAGATGGAAACTGAGAGAAAAACAGCTAATTAATTTGCTGCACACTGTGACAAACAGACAGAATACACAACCTGGTGATATCCTAGTACTTTTTGTCAAAATCTGAATATGCCATAGGGATACCATTATAATCCCAGTACCTGACAGAATCCCTAGCAGAATCCTTAGCAGACCACAGCATGATAAACAAGATCTTAATGCAGAACTTTCAAGAATCAAATGATACAATTCAATGATACAATTTAGAACAGTGTATACAAATTTCACTTAGGAAAAAAAGCAATCTCGCTCTATTTGCTTTTGGGTAGCAGTGTGGAGTAGTGGTTAGGGCTCTGGACTCTTGACCGGAGGGTTGTGGGTTCAATCCCCAGTGGGGGACACTGCTGTTGTACCCTTGAGCAAGGTACTTTACCTAGATTGCTCCAGTAAAAACCCAATTGTATAAATGGGTAATTGTATGTAAAAAAAAAAAAAATTGTGATATTTGTATAATGTGATATCTTGTAACAATTGTAAGTCACCCTGGATAAGGGTGTCTGCTAAGAAATAAATAAAAATAAAACATAATCAAAGTAAATTCTTTAGTCACAGCTGTGGTTTATCCTTGGGGAATGCTTCTGTAGTTGATAATAAATGGCAACAAAAATGTGTCAAATTAGCTAAACAAAAAAGAAATAGATCGCAGCCAGAAGTTTAATGTAGCATAATAGAAATCCCAGACAGAGCTGCCTTCAGGTAAATTAAAAGCAACGTTTATTTATTTGTCTTGCGCACAGCCCAAAAGATGTAAGAACACTAATCTTTGCACATTAGCTTAAAGACTTTTTGGTGTTTAGCTAATTTTGCATTTGTTTAAATAAGTGCTTTGAAATCAGGGGTGAAGTTATAGTTATTAAAAAAAAAGCAACTTCAAAAAATGCAAGTTATTCGAATTAGGATTCAAATGGTCTCAATAGCACAGTTGGAAGTTTCCTTTGTATAACTGAAACAGGAAACACCAAGTAAATCAGCAGAATCTTTAGCCATAAAGAATTATAACATGCTATTAGCTGACTTCCCTCTTCTGTATTCCTCGTTTGTAATTTAGTTATATTACAGTTCTATTAAAGTATGGTTGTCAGCCTACGCATCGTGCAAGAGTATAAAAGCACAGTCCATTACTCCCAGAGTTCAAGGGGCTGTGAAATGTTTTCCAAGTTTGTATATTTCCACTCCTTACACTTCTTTTAATGTCCGAGTTATCATGTGAGGAAAGATGTGATTTTGGAATTTAAGTGTGGGAATGAATTTTGGTGCCTGTGATTAAATCAATCAGAAGCGGGCAGGTCAGCAATATGCGGTAATATTTAAATTGGGCAGGGCAAAAGTGTTCAGTCGAATAGTCTTGCTTACCTGTAAATCAAAATATCATCGGATGAGCTGTTGTACTGGATCTGGTACATCCGAATCCCAGGTATGTGGTTCTGGGGCGTCCATTTGATCATGACGGACGAGGACGTCAGTTCGGTAGCCAGCACTTTCTTGTTCTTTTTTCTGCTGGTTTCATTGGCAGACTTGACTGAGGTCAGGATATCCGAGGGCTCCGGCTCTGATTCCTTCATGTGGCTTGTTCGGTTAGTGAGGTGAGGGAAAGGGTTAACAATGAGTTCTACTGGGGCGGTGGACTCCCCTGCAGCGTTAGAGGAGATGCAGGTGAACATCCCCGAGTCTTTGATGGTGGTAGTGAGAATATCTAAGCTCCCGTTCTCGTAGGATATTGTCCGGGATGTGTTGGCGATTACTTTCCCTTCTGGGGAGATCCAGTGAATGTACGGTTCAGGGTCCCCAATGGCTTTGCACCTGAGACTTACCTCTTGCCCTTCCATGACGAACATTTTGGAGGTATGCCTTGTGATCATTGGCGGTTCGCAGATGAACTCTTCTTCCTTGATGGTCCAGAAGTATTTACCCATGAGCTCCCGTGGAGAGGCACATGTCTCGAGATCATCCTCTCTTGTTAGTCTCCTGAGCCAAACCAACTCACAGTTACAGTGTAAAGGGTTGCCACCAAAGCTGAGGACCAGGGAGGTCAAAGGAGATCCTTTCATTTTTGCATACACAGGGATCCTCAGGAACAGAGGGTCTGGAGGAATCTTCTTGAGCTTGTTGGAGGTCATATCCAACCGAGCAAGCTTGTGAAGGTTGGAAAAGATCCCTTCAGGGACGAACTCAATGAGGTTGTGGTCCAAGCTGAGGGTGTTGACACTGACAAGTCTAGTGATAGTATCCCAAGGGATTTCCCTCAGATTATTATAGGATAGGTCCAGATCCTCTAGAGTTTCCAAGAAGTCCTCAAAGGACCCTTCAGCGATAGACTGCAGCTGGTTATTGCTGAGGATCAAATGGCGAAGGTTAATTAAGCCCTGAAAGTGCTCATCGTTGACCAGGGTCAACCGATTGCTGTCTAGGTGTAAAGCATGCAAATCATGGAGATCCACAAACGCAAAGGGTGTGATTTGGCTGATGGTGTTCCGAGACAGACTCAAGTGAATGAGGCTGGTCATGTTGGTAAAGTCCTTCTTTCTCAGCGTGGTGATGAAGTTGTCCATGAGTCTAAGCTCTGCTGTTCTCCTGTCGATGTTGGGTGGCACAAACAGGAGTCCTGTCTTTGCACAGAGGACGGTGTAGGAAGGCAGCAGATTCTGGCATGTGCATCTCTTGGGACACAGCATGGCTGACACAGGCACGTTTAGCAAGAGGAAACAGACGAGCAGCCTCTCCATGGTGATGGCCCTGGGCGTAAAAATAAAACGGAGTTAGTGAAAACACTTCAGTGTAAGGTGTCAGCTGGGAAGTTATTTTAGCACTCTTAGCAGGGTATAGCAGGTGTTGACTATAGATCAAACCCAAGGTCATAGACCAAGTATAGAGGACAAATGTGTCTGTTTACAGTGGTGACATCCTCTGGTTCTTATTATCAATCAACCATTTAGCTGTCTGGATGCACTAGTTAGTTTATAAATCACTTTCAATTATATAACTTTCAACGACGGTACATGCAGACTACTAACCAACACACAGACACTGCCTGGTCACTAACCAGTAGCTGTCTACGTGCTTTGAATTAGAGATGCAGATTAGCTTGTGATGTGACACGTGAACCTTGCAGCTCTATAAAGCTGTGGGAGCAGCCCCATTGCAAACGGTCGATCAGAAATGAGGAAAGGCTTCTACCAGGTGTCACCATAGAAAGGACACTCATGTTGGTAGGCTGCTCCAGGACACTGATTGTCAGTAATTACAAAACAATGGTTAGAGAGACAGTGATGACTGCAAGCAAACAGAGGGAAAAGGCATTTAGGGAGGCTTGTCAGGTTTGAAATAGAAACTCTATGGACCTTGTGGTCTTAGCCACGTTGTATCCTGGCTGACATCGCGGGTAAGTGGCCTAACCTCATATTAGGGACAAGTCCTAATAAAGTGGCAATACTCATCAATGTAGTTTTTTGGCAATTGATCAGTATGTCTTAAAGGAGCACCTTTTTATATTTTACATTTTTTTGGAGGTGATTGGGTGGGGGGAGGGGGGGGGGGGTTGTTACTGGGTTACTGTGTTACTGTGCCTGTTTTGTCCCCCACTATTGTGAACCCAAAGTCATCATCTGAGATCCATCTTGTAGCTGATTTGATCTCTTCTGAAAGACTTGTCTTATTTTCATTATGCTCTTTGACTCAAGCCAGCGAAGCTTGACTGGAGATAGTTTGAACTTTGGATTAAGATCCTTGCTATTTCCACCCGAGCTTTAAAACATTGAATCAAAGCCAACATTAGTATTGCATGACTCAACCTCAGTGAGCCACTGGGGTAAGTTCATTACACAGGTCAGCTGCTACCTTGCACTGGGCTGTGATTCAGGAGTTCCCATAGTGTAGCCTAGCAGTTACATTTCATTACCCTTGATAAAACACACCACGACTTCAAAACTTATCATTTCTTTCAAACTGCTTGAAATCCCTGTACTTTGTATACGCTTTATAAATCACCCTGTATATTAAATTATTCACAGCTCTGCACAATCTGAAATCATGTATCATCCGTATGAAATACATAGAGAAGAAAGTACACTTCACGGCCAACAGATGGCAACGTTTCCATAGGAAATACAATAACATCTGTCATGTTATTTCAGCAGCATTCTTCATTAATCATATAGACTGGGCTCACACTGCAAAATACAATCTACAGTTTACAATGCACCAAGCACTGGAATAGATGGATTACTGCAGAGCAAAAGTACACTAGAAAATTATTCAGCCCGTCAATTCTTATCCGATTCCTTGTAGTTGACTAAACTAAAGGATTAGTAACTACATGTGTACTTTGTCAATTCAGCATCAACAGCATGGCTAGGTACTCTAGAATCTCACCAGTCTCTGTATAAAGAAGCGTCTCCTTTATTTCTGCTCTCATTTCATGTCCAACTGGGTCCTGGTTTCTGTGCTGCCCCTTAAGATTTATAAAGCACGCCAGTGTTTTTGTTTTGTTTTTTTGTGAATTATTTCTGTGCAGTGTGTTTGTTCATTTGTGGTGTGTGACTGAAGGTAATGCAAACACTGAAGATTCAGAAGGCCATACAGCAGTGTGTACATTTATCAGAACGCCCCGTTGCTTTGGTGGTTTTGATTTGTTGAGCGTATGAAGTCAAACCACTGGAACTGAAAATCTCAGAAAATTGTCAATAGCAAAATTCATGATTGTCTGATTTAATTGATGACTTTAATAGACCACCCATAAAATTAATTTAACATAGAAAGAGAAAAGGATCACGTAGCCACTAATGGAAAAATGCCTAATTAAAGCACAAAGTGGTCTAACATTTTCACACATCAGTGCCTATTGTTTCTGTATCACTGATTACTGACTGAACATTTGAAATTCTCATAGGTTTTCATGCATGTAGGTATATAAAGGATATGAATGACAAATCTTGAGGTGTTCTAGTACATATGCTGGCACTGCATGTTTAATTTCAATACCAATAAATACATCATCATTAAAAGGTAAAGTCATTGCTGTGGCATGTTGCAAGGTAGTTAATACATTTCTACAAAGGAGTTCCATTATTGTACACCACAGCAATGCTATATTACTATCACACTACTACAACCTAACATTTTGCATCAGCCTAAAGAATTAACTTATTTTGCTTCATAAAGTTAAATGAAACCTGCTGAATAATGTTACGTTAACATATTGAATTACATACCGCTTTGTAGTTTTCCATATACCTAACAACAATTGAGAAAGATGACATTTCAAAATCTAACATGAAATACTGTACTACTATTATGGCTTAAGATAGACTTTTCCAATATCATTCTGTAGTTTCTGTAGTTACACGATGTTAAATCTGGAATTGGTTTTCTCTCTCGCAATAAATCATGTTTTACACGTTCCACTAGGTGTACTCTCGTCCAGATGTCTGTTCTTCCAAAACTGGATTATGATGATGTTGTCTATAAAATGGCCTCGAAAGCTGCTTTGGGGAAGCGTGATGTTTATACCATTCTGCTATCAGATTTATAACTGGTGCTTCACCAGGGGGGGGGGGGGGGGGTTGGGGGGGCACAATGCTTCCTGAACAGAATGTTCCGGAGACAGTTGAGATCCTTGTAACTGCAGGCCTGCGGAGAATACTAAAATACAACAGAATGCTGGTTCTCAAATTTAGGTCACTGTAGCCAAGCATAATGCTAAACAGCATTTTGAAATTGATGAGTCTACTTTCTTGCAATGGTTTTATTTTTTTATTTTTGGGACCGAGTGCGCCCTGCTGTTGGCGTCAGTAATCGTGACTGTACTTGCTTCTATCAAAGACTGTTTTTACAGTCTTTCAAATGCTACTAAAGTAATTGCAGCTTATACAATAGTTCCACGAATCGTCTTTGCCATGCACATCACTTCCTTATATGGGTCTAAAAAGTACTTTTTTTTCCTTTTAAGATACACTGCCAGGATACACTGTTGAGGTGAAATGATGCAGGAATTGCAAAACTGAGAGCTTCCTGTAACATAACTTTGTAGCAGACACCCCGGTTTAACATGAAAATCCAGTACATGTGTTTCTTTCAAAACTGCAAATTAGAAGCACAAAACAGATCTGGGAATTGTGTTACTTTAAGAGCCTTGAATAGGACACTTCATGAATAAAAAAGTCATATTGGAGAGCTCAGTGAGGCATTTGTTGGACAGCCCTCAAATACGGTATTGAATAAAACAGATGTGCTTTATAGAATAGAACAGAAAGGACCTGAGGCGAATATTCTGTGTTTATTAATAGGGTTCAAGTTTAGGACTGGGAACACATCTGCTCATTGTGAAGTGACTGCAGCTTAACCCTTTCAGTCCTAGTGGGACCTCAAAGTCCCACCTTATTTTAGCACCGCATGTTAACACACGCCATCAGAAATCACGTTGGAACCTCACGGGACTCAGGTCTGATGTGGTGTAGAAATATACATATAAATAATAAATGTCCTCTTATGTATACTCAATAAAGGAGTTTATTCGTCAACTCAACAAAAAAATAATTCCTATGCCATTCCAAGCCCTTGTACCTTAAAGGGTTAAATGGCTTGTCATTTGATTCCAATTAGGCTGCTGTGGTATGTGTGAAACCCTATTGTCAGATGAAAAAAAAAAAAGAGGGGGGAAGACGACTTAATACATCCAACACTGTGAGAGTTAACTTAAGTAAGGACCTTCATTTAACAAGTTGCTGTTGCAGTGCAGAATTGACAATTGCATGACAGTAGCAAGCCTAATAGGCACAGACAATGTACACAGTATACAAGGAAATTCTGTCTGTTTCTCTATCTTCAATGTGTCTCTAGTGAGAGCCATGCCCTCCACCCACACACACTACAAACAATTAATATCCTGCTTGTTCTGCAGTCTATCATTATCATAAACCTCCACCTTGCAAGTCTGCAGCAGCTACATGCAAGTACTATATACTGCTCAGGATCTTTCAGCCAATCAGAGGTAATGTTTCGCCTTCTGCATTCCATGACACATCATGGTAACATGACCTTCTGGAGATTTACAGAAAATAATTGACACAGAACAAACAGCAACTGAGAGAAAGATATCCGATGGATTTTGACATTTCAAAGCAGTGTTAGCATTGAACAACGACATGCAGATTAACATAGTGGGGTCTTTTTGATTCACACAGTGGCAGATCTAATTGCCCCAGTCCTAAACTTGTTTGTTAATAAGCAGGTCTATAAATGGCCCCTGGGGGGAAAACGCAGCACGATTAATATGGTGTTAAAGAGTGGTGGTATTTAGGTCCGCTCCTGATAAGATCATTAAAATTAACCCCAGTATTGAAAAAAAAGCCTATATGTGTGTGTGTACATATATATATATATATATATATATATATATATATATATATATATATATATATATATATATATATATATATACATGAGTTGCTTTCAAATCTGCATAATGGATATCAATGCACTAAAGGTAAGGCTTAAAGAATGATTTCATTAGATTTGATTGGAGTCTGGGGCTGTCCACAGGGCAGTGTTTTTATTTATTGCGTGGGTGGGTGATTAGATGCCAATAAATGTGCTTGTATGGAAGTGCTTCAGAAAATGACCCGCTTGTCAGACTGACGACAGATTCTCTGAAGGATTGGTGCGGTTCACTGTAATAACGATACTTGTGGATGTGCTTGGAATACAGTGCAGCTAGGCAGGGTACACTCACATAGATGGCACCATGCATAATGGAAACACACACACCCATGTTTGAATGCAATGCTTTGCCCAAGGCAAGCATTATGGTGAATAACGTAGTACTGCATCTGTACCTTAAACGCTGAGGTACAATATTGTGATAACTACACATGCACTGGTGCATAAAGCTGCCGTTCTAGATCCACATGAGAACAATATCTACCATCAACTGTATCTTTGTCATCAGTATAATACTGTTATTATTAAAAATAGCAATAGACAATCATATTACTACAGTTCAACGGCCCATAGTCGTGAATATATTATGTTTCTGTGTTTGTACCTGTGATTGTTGCTCGGTTATATAGAATAAATAGAGGAGACATGTGTTAACGCGTTAATGTGTGCAATTGTTTGTGTTACTGTTTAGTATAACTGCTATTAGAATTGCAATTACTGCAGCATGATTGTAAGTACTGTATAATTGCAATTGACCCAACTAGTATTGTAATTGAAATTGGTTCATTTACTTAAATTAAGAACCCGTCAATGAATGGAATGCACATGCAATCGTGTTGATAACAGTGATCTTAAATAGAAGTTTGATTTTGCGGGGTCTGACTGTCACCGGTCTGCAGGTTTTTTATGTCAATTTACATCAACACAATATGGCAGCCACATCAGGTCAAAGTGAAGGGTATAGTTAGATTTCGCCTGAACATAGTATAAATGACCTCAAGTAGTTTGAGATACGAGCTCAGTTCAAATATACACAAACATATAAGATGCCCTCGTGGGAATGCTCCATTATGGATGGAGAAATCGCACACGACAATGGAACAGCATATTCATTTTGGAAAGTGTAGCCAGAACTTGAAAACGCGTTTAACTAACAGAACTCTATGTTTAGGGAAAACAGAATTCACAGAGGTTAGGAATGGATTAGATTAGCATTTCACTCACTAGCTAGAGTCCCCAGGCTTTCCTTTCTTGAAATATGTTTGCATATTTAACTCGGAACCATTGAAGAATAAGTATCTCCAAATAGTAGAGTCGAACACTTTTAATATCAGTCCAAATGACTGGGCACAATTAGCAGGAGTTCTCCAATACAAAATAAGCATCAAAACATGTTGACATGACAGTTTTCCTCACCAGGAATGACATGCATTACTATTGCGTCCATTCATAAAAAAAGTATTTTCAATATACAGTCTACAATACTACATGTAAAACACATTGTGATAATTAGTCCTAAGAAAGCTGTAAATATGCTTAGTGCAGTGTTCTCTATGCTATATCGTGCTGCCATACTTCAGACTAGATGTCAGACTAACTTACACTTACACTTTTCATTTCCCAAAGTGATATTAGGGGAGTTGGAAATCTGATGTATGAGTGATGAATGCGAGTGTGACAATAACTAAAGTGATATTGTTTGTGGTGACTCATCCCCTGCCTCCATAACACAAGCCAATGCTCCCAGTGGAATCCCCAATGCAAGGTTGTCAACTAGGTACAGCCAGGATGCTAACCTCCACTCCCCTGACTGTATGACCTGCACCACACACCACACAGTCATGCCTGGGTCGTTCAGCGACCCACTTTTTTTTTTTTTGTAATAAACCACACGTAGCAAAAATGTACTAAGTAGCTTTTATTTATTTATTTAAACACTTCTGTTGTTTTGACATACCAATCTTTTATCAGCATAATGACGATAAAATACCAGCACGCTGATTCAATTAGTTTAGCCTCATCTAAATCCCCCCTGAGTGACAAAGGCTTTAATGCCACACACACTGGATTAGTCTATTAAACAACAGATGGGTTAGTGTGTGTCTAATTTTCCCTTGTTTCCTTGAGCTAGGAATAGACCCATGGCAGCATTGATGGTTAATAAAAGGATGGCCAAAAACCTGACATTTCTGCCAGTGTAGATTCCAATAGCCAGTTTTCAGTTGTGTTACTTGTAGCTTTGCCAAATTAATGAGCCATAGCTGCCCTGGCCTGGAGATTGCCCAGGGAACAACATATTTTTTCAGAGCTATGAGTACTCTAAACCATTACTTTGCATATGTCGTGTTCAGGTCATCAAACATTGACCATTTAGTACAGATGGGTAACAATCTATACAGGGGTTAGGAGCAAAAATAGATACATGAATAGGAAATCCCTTTTTATTTCTGCATGTGGCATTTCTTAAATGGATAACACAACAGATCGTATTGTCTTTGATAGAGAGCTGATTACATTATTAATGAAAAAATACTTATATAAAATCAGTTGCATCGGCCACACTCTCTCTCAGTATCTCTCTTATTTTTTTTTTATTTTTTTTTTTAAATTTCGTCGTCGCCAATTATTTTTACCCCGGTTTTCACCCCAATTTAGCATGCCCAATTATTATCTGTATCCCCGGCTCACCGCTCGCAACCCCCCCGCCGACTCAGGAAACGGAGGCTGAAACACGCGTCCTCCGAAACGTGCTCCTTCCAAGCTGTCATTTTTCGCACTGCAGATCCACAGCAATGCTACCAGACCTATAGTGCCGGAGGACAACACAGATCTGGCGGCTCCGCTGCAGAGCCACAGGCGCCCTATCAGCCACAGGGGTCGCTGATGCGCGGTGAGCCGTGGATTCCCCTGCCGACCTAAGCCCTCCCTACCCGGGCAGCGCTCAGCCAATTGTGCGCCGCCCCCTAGGAACTCTCGGTCACGGTCAGCTGTGACATAGCCTGGATTCGAACCTGCGATCTCCAGGCTATAGGGCACATCCTGCGAGGAGCGCCTTTACTGGATGCGACACTCGGGAGCCCCCCTCAGTATCTCTCTTAAATTCAGATCCACTGCACTGAGGCCAGTCCATGCAGTTTCTCAAAGGATTCCATTTGTTAAGCTACGAATTGCATGAAAGAAATGAACTAAGCCCCAGTTAAAGATTTGCCAAAAATCCTGTACATGTGCAGCAGATGCCATACTGTGCATAGAACATTGCAGCAGAATTTCAATGTTTAACACGTACACACACACACACACACACACACACACACACACACACAGGTTATCGATTCATCCAAAGCAACATCTTCAAATCCAGGAATATCTTTAACTTTACATTACTAATGGGTTGAGATCATGCTGTTAGCTTTAGGTGTCTGTATTATTTGAATGGCACAGGGTTTCACTTTCTTTAATTGTAAAGTTTCACTTTCTTTTTTAATTGTAATTCCTCAAACATAAATAAGATTACAATTTGTTTTTCTAAGTCTGGCTAGAGGCTTTACTGATAAACATCAGGGCTGAAGAAATTGAAATATTTATATTTTATTGGCCCTAACCCCTTAAGTATGAAATAACACTATTTGAAAAAAATCTGAACACCAGCTGTGTTTATGTCATTGAATACATTACAATTAGACTTAAATTCATAACAATATATTTAAAGAGAAAATTAAAATAACAGGTAGACGATGCCAGTTAAAGATGCTTTAAAGAATGTGATGGGTTACATTCAGAGAAATATCCCAGGTTTAAAAGGC
Source organism: Acipenser ruthenus (assembly GCF_902713425.1). NCBI lineage: Eukaryota > Metazoa > Chordata > Actinopteri > Acipenseriformes > Acipenseridae > Acipenser > Acipenser ruthenus. Next base: position 749,777 of record NC_081218.1, read on the forward strand.
ATGTCATATGCAGACAGGCTAAAAGAATTGAATCTATGCAGTCTTGAACAAAGAAGACTACGCGGCGATCTGATTCAAACATTCAAAATCCTAAAAGGTATAGACAATGTCGACCCAGGGGACTTTTTCGACCTGAAAAAAGAAACAAGGACCAGGGGTCACAAATGGAGATTAGATAAAGGGGCATTCAGAACAGAAAATAGAAGGCACTTTTTTTACACAGAGAATTGTGGGAGTCTGGAACCAACTCCCTAGTAATGTTGTTGAAGCTGACACCCTGGGATCCTTCAAGAAGCTGCTTGTTGAGATTCTGGGATCAATAAGCTACTAACAACCAAACGAGCAAGATGGGCCGAATGGCCTCCTCTCGTTTGTAAACTTTCTTATGTTCTTATGTTCTTATGAAATGGAAATGGGCTGTTATATCTTAGGTTAAGACAATATTTAAACAGAAGTTCCAGGAGCTTCCTGTACATTTTGCTACAATTATTTTGCTTAAAGCTCAGGAAATGGAGATCAGTTCAGTCCACGCAGAGCTGTAGAAGAATTCAGTTTGGCTGTAGATACTCCTGGTGTAGTGGATGCTACCTGGAGCCTGTTTCAGGGAACAAATCATTAAGCTGCCTCACACACAGACTGGTAACATTGTAAAATGGAGAATGCACTTTCCTTTGAAGTCAGCATTTCATGACTGCACTTTGGGTAACGTTCTCAGTAAAGCAACCCCTATCCTATGTTAGATGCCCTCTAAAGCTGCCAGGGACATTGAAACTCACTTTGACCTTTTATCGACGAACATTGTTTACATACATAACACCGTTTTTAATGTAATTCATTGTGACCGGGTTTCTCGTACCCTGCATAGAGGACCACTTTGTTTCCTATAATTATTACAGGTGGACCACATCTGTGAAACTGCAGGAATATTGTATATTCTTATTATGTTGTATTGGTATCCAACAGACACATGGTTAAATTGTAGCCACAGTCTCCCATAGTTTCTAACTAGAGTGAGAGTTTGAACAATTCAATGAGGGAATTAAGGCAGGCTGGATGGTAAAAGTGGCTTGGCCTAATCAAGTGTCTGATTAGTTAATTATACTTCTCCAGCTCTGAACCCATCTTCTTTAAAAATATCCAGGATCACGAGATAACTACAGCTGTTTTATAACCCAGCTGGGTGTCTTTCTTCTGTTTGTGGTTTTAGGGACAGTATTTAATTGCTAAATTGAATTTATTCTGCACACAACACCCAGTCCCAGATCTTTGCCACACTCCTGTCATGTAATCCTATAATGTTACTGTTCAGCCTAACTACAGCAGTCAGAAACCTGTTTATGCTCCGATAAACCTGTGTACGCCCCCAGTCATCCCAAATCTCTGGTGATTCATAGCACCTCCTGTGCTATTTACTGGGTCTCACACATACACACACACACACACACATATATATATATATAGTATAATAGAAAGGTATTTTAACCAGTACTACAGTAACATCTGTCTGTCAAGTAATTAAACCCCATAGTAGTTCCCAAAACAGTGAATTGAATAGTTGTCCATTTTTTCAGGGTTCTGATTCAAAAAGTGGGAACCCTTATTGTGTTTGTCTGACTGTCTGTACTTGGTGAACAGACCTTCTTTTGATCTTAACCAAACCAGTCCTAGCATCCTGTAGAAGTCTCGGATTGGGTATCTCATACTGTCCATTTTATACACATATTTCTAATCTTTCAGATACTGTCTGATTATTATGTGATTTTGCATGCACTCTCCAATAGCACACCTTCCATTAATAAACAACTAACATAGACAGATGTTAATGGGTGAAAATGCTGCATGGTTGCTTTTTCATGAGCGAGCAGCCAGGCCTGCATAAAGGGACTATTAGAATTAGACTAAGTGCTTGTGACTTTAGCAACAGAATAGGGGTTTTCCCTTGACTATCCTCGCTGAAGTAAGGCTGAACCGATCGACCTCCAAGGCAGGGAAGCGAGGTAACTTCCCCCAAGGGGATACTAAGGATAGAGGACGAACTGAGGTCTCCCTGGCTTACTGAGACGTCTAATTCAGAGAGGTCAGACTCGGCTTCACTTGCCCCCAGAGTGCGGTGACGCAGTGGAGGAGGAAGGGAGCAAGATGAGAATTAGGAAAGCTGGCTACAGTTTAAATAGGGTGACTGACAGGTAATTAAAGGGTGACGGACAGGTATTTTAGTGGGATGACACAAGGGAGGAGCCCCAGCTCCATCCGCCTGAAATACACAAAGGTTCTACTAAGCCATTGGGGTTGAGACAGCATCTCTCCTGTTGCCTGTTTTCAGTGCCAAGTAGGTTGTTGGCATGGGCAGCCAATCTAACAGACTGACCCCACAGCTGGTAGGCAGCTGGCACCTCTAGGTCCTCTGGGGTCTCATCTAGCTTTTCTCAACCCCAAAATTCAGCAAAACAACAGATGCCTTGACAGTCTGTGGGTTCACAGCCAATCGTTCTTGATATATTAGTTACGACTGCCAGGAGCATGCCCACATAGGCATATGCAAATGAAGAGAGTGATAAAGACAAATCAGATTTGATTGAAAATAGTATTTTGTTTGTAAAGAAACATATTTGTTCTTTAAGAGACAGGGCTGGTGAATTATGGGTTATTATTTGACTTTAATTGTATGAAAAGTGACTGTTGTGGGGAGAGTCTTATAATACAGATAATATTATATTTCATTTTAGATTCAGCGCTGCGCATCTTGTCTGTGAGAAACCTTTTCGCCAGTTTTCAGTTGAGCTGTATTCAAAAATTGCATTTACTAAATATTAAAAGAAATTAAATAAATTAAATGACAAATGTTTAAACTATAAGTCCTTCTCCAAGTTTCTTTTAGTGTTTCTAAATTTAGAACTATTGAGTGCTAAGAGTTTATATTACATTTGTATTTAAAAAGGGGTTCCCTGAATAGAAAACCATTTGGCTGTCACTTAACAATACTTACTGTATATATTTACCATACTGCCACTTGACAATTCTCTCTTACAAATAAAATGCATAGTTTTGATAATCTAATATACCCCAAGGTTGCTGCAAAAATATGCTTAGATTTCAAACAATTTATTTTCAGCTCGACAGCTGTGCAATCATTGAACTCGGCCACAAAGCAGACTGTCATCACTTTATAAGAATTGTCAGACTCTCTTATCAAAGCAAAATCTGTGAGAATTTCAGTGTGAGTTGCAAACATGGTCCTGCTGCGTGCAATAGTTTTTCAACGTTTAAATCAGCTCCTTTTCCTTCTCAGTGTGCTGCATCAGTATCACGACAGGCTGAGCTAATCAATCCCAATGCTTTTTCTCTTTCATGTAAATTATCAGGCATGTCTTCATGGTTTACTGGATCTTGGCTCTACTGTTAAGCCCCAGACACCAGATCTATCACTTATTTATTGTCTCTGGCCATGAAGATGTCTTTAAAGACATAGGGCAGCAGTGTGGAGTAGTGGTTAGGGTTCTGGACTCTTGACCAGAGGGTCATGGGTTCAATTCCTGGTGGGGGACACTGCTGTACCCTTGTGCAAGGTACTTTACCTAGATTGTTCCAATAAAAACCCAACTGTATAAATGGGTAATTGTATGTAAAAAATATAATTTTGTATCTTGTAACAATTGTAAGTTGCCCTGGAAAAGGGCATCTGCTAAGAAATAAAAAATAATAAAAATAATAAATAATAATGCTTAGAAATGAAAGGGATTTTAGGAAAAAACAAACAAACAAAAAAAAACGATTGAATTACTTTCCACTGAAGCTGAAGTTTTTTTTTAGAAAGATGATTAAGTTCTAGGACATGTCTGTTGCTCAGAGCAGGTGATATAGATATTAGTGCCTGGTGCTATGCCATAGATCATGAGTAATGACCACATAGCAGGCTGCTCTGGTATGAAGGGCTCTTGCAACACTCTAGCATCTGCTGTATAGTGAATTCCATTGTCCCATGTGAGGGAGTTAATTTGTAATCCGATAACTGCTAATTTTAGGAATAAAGTCTGGGGTAGAATTCTGATTTTAAATTAGGATTGGGTTACAGGTGATCCTAGAAGCGTAAACATTCTCGCGAATTGACACAAAAACTGGCTACGCTGTTTAATTATTGGTATATAACCATATTCTGTATTATCATTCATAACTTCTAAAGTAAATACGTAAATTAGTGATGTAAATGTAGTGATTTCATCAGTCTAATTTAGTTGACAAACTGGTGTACCAGCAGAGATGAGACATATCTGAGAGACTCGTTTTCAGAAAATAAATCACCGGGATGTAAGGACTAGAACACAACATACTATACAAAGTGTTTCCAACCAACAAAAAAGAATCCATTAGTTAAGATAAGAGACTTGCACCACATTGCTCTGAACATTGTCAGGAAATGCAGTGCTCTCTGAGTGTACCAATTTGACATTGTTAATAGTTTAAGGGGTCATATACCTAAAGCAAATTGCCATTTAAGCTTTGATGCACACATAAGCTTTTTTCATTTTTTTTATCGTAATCACAATTTTAATTAGTCATCATCACTGGGGTCAGGAAATCTTGGCAACTGAAATCAAAGAGGTCTAGCTTAGAAGTTCAGAAGAGCATCTATATTTAATGCAAACAGAATTAAACATTTATGTTTTACATTTAAATGTTTGCTGCCTGTTTATAGCTGTTGCACAAAATTATTATGCATGCACAGACCAGCAGGAAAATGACAATATTCAGGGAATTTTAAAATGTCACCATCAACAGCTGATCAAAAGTGAATGTGAAAACAAAAATACTATGAACATACAGTTAATATTACTTAAAAAACAATCAATCATTGATTACTGTATACACCAAGAAGCAAAGTGGCTGATTAGCCTATGCCACACAAGTTATAGATTTTACAGCATTGGGGAATCACACTGAATTAGATAGTTTTACCTTACTATCCCCTGACGTACTGTACATATGTCACACATCTTTACATGCAGCTGTTGAACTGCTTGTCCAGTTGTCATGAAACTTGTTAGTATACGTTGAGACTATCATCCATGGATATAAGGGATGTCTGCCTGTCCATACATCTGTTCCTCTGTATGTTACACTTTCTTCATTCATCTTGAGAATCAAATTGGGATTAAACATTTAATTGCTGATTATTCTTCTATATATTTTTCTCTAAATATTTTTGATATACGTCATGGATGTAAGTATGCATGTAGTTGTAAGATTGGTTTGAAAGAGAAACTTTGTGCAAGTATGAAATATTACAGGTAACTCATTTATTCTTCTTGTTGTTTAGAATCGCTTTGCAATCGCCTTTTCTGTTTCAGACACCCTGGAGACTTTTTAAAAGTTTAACGCTTCTCTAGGTCCTCAAAAGGACTCTCAATCATGTCTACTGCAGTTCAGCTGGTACACCAGAGTGTAATCATTAACCTGTCCCCAATTGATGCCAGAATACTGCTGTATTTCAGTGGTAACATTGTGTCTGATTACTGTGTATTTCCATAGTAGTTACATCGTAAATATTTGTGTACTTAATGTGTATCATCTTTTTCCACGATATATGTAAATACACATTGTATCATAAAAGGGTTAAGGTTAGGAATGCCGATAGGGTTAGGGTTATATCATGCAAAAAAACACATTAAGTACATTGTAATTATGCATAATAACACTGTAATGTGTTACCATTTGATAAGCTATGAGGTTTATAAACTCTATCTTGAATGCTCTCAAAGTTTCTTTTTGAAGCATTGCAGAAGACATATTTTTCATAATTACAAGCACACGTTAAATTGCTTCAATTAGAATTTGGATCTGCAGGCTTTGCCTCAGATTAATAATTCATTTTATATAAAAGTATTTAAATCTAATTATCAAATGATGCCAGTTTGACTAAAACCTAAAACCCTAGGTTGCAGGAATGTTATAGCAAAACAGCAATATAAAGTTTGTTAGAATGCTATGGTAATGAGAGTTAAGAAATGTTTGAAATCCTTGGTTATAAGCCTTCTAATTGTGTAGCAAGGCATTTGATAATGGATTACACAATGCCCTCCCTTAAACCCTACACACCACTCTCCAAAATAATTACTTTCCAACGATTTATTTTCTCATTAATTACAGAATTAACATCTCTAGTAGAGCAAGTCCTCATTATACAACTCCTAACTGCTTCAGGTCTTCTATACTGCACAGCCAGTCATGTGACACATCGGTCAGCATTTTCTTTAAAAACCTTTTTACTTAAAATCGATAGTGCCCGTTGATGAAGGCTTTACCTCAGAACTTGCATCCACCAATCAGAAATCTCCATTCCGGGGCGTTACCATGCTGCAGATGATGGCAGAACTTTCATCCACCAATCAGAACGCTCCATTCCAGGGCGTTACCATGCTGCAGATGATGGCAAAACTTTCAGATAGAATGTCTAGCTTTTCAAAAACAGAAAGGAAACTGTAATTTAAACAGATGTTTCAAATAATAAAGGACATTTTTAGTGATCTGCGATAAAGCCCTGAATAATAACATTGCTTTAACAGTTTACCTTTCTGATATGGTCAATGAGCAGACAGCCTCCCTTAATCAGGTTCCATTTCTTATGAAGTCAATGAGCAGACAGCCTCCCTTAATCAGGTTCCATTTCTTATAAAGCTTTGTGAATAGGGACCAATATTATTGAAGCACTAAGTGTAGAGGACTGCTCAAGCAATTTAATAGCATAGCTTTAGTTTTACTATTGTGTGAAATGGGGGGGGGGGGGTTAATAACTATGTCACTATTAATACATGTCTAAATGTTACAGTTCGGTTTTATTGGGGACATTTTGTACACCACTACCTTAGCTGGTAGGTACACGCTATAGTATTAAATCATACATTTTTAAACAAGTACAACTACAGTACATTCATGTCCTCTAGTAGAAGTGTGTTTCAAAATAACTCAAAACTAACATTCGTACCTTTGGCAGCAATAACTGACAGTGAATTGGTTGACAGAGTGACTCTCTTAATTTTAACAACATCACACTCTCCAGCTAATAGTTTAGGACTTCCCGTTGAGGCGATTCTGACAACATACAGATGTACACGTCTTAGAAAAATCTTGGCAGGTCTAACATAAAAACAAAAACCATATACCCCTGTGTGAGCGCATTCAAAATCAAATTTCTCACGGCTTTTTATTTTATTTTTTTTAATTTGGTCGTCACTAATTTTTCTTACCCCGGTTTTCTCCCCAAATTGAAATGCCCAATTATTATTATTTGATCACGGTTCACCGCTGCAACCCTCCCTGACGACTCGGGAAACAGAGGCTGGAACACGCGTCCTCCGAAACGTGCTCCTGCCAATCCGTCATTTTTCGCACTGCGGATGCACAGCGAAGCCACCAGACCTATAGTGCCAGAGAACAACACAGATCTGATGGCTCCACTGCAGAACAACAGGTGCCCTATCGACCACAGGTGTCGCTGGTGCGCAGTGAACCGTGGATCGTCCTGCCGACCTAAGCCCTCCCTACATCTGTTGGGTTATTTCTCAGACAACATGAAACGCGCTGACACTTGGTAACTGGGTCATGTATAATAATGAACGTCGCAAGAAGGATATTTTAAGCACAAATCTATTTAGTTATGCATGAAATGTATAGTTCAAAATTAGTTTTAATAAAACCTAATTAAGCATGCTACATTTCCTGGAATATTTTAGCAATGCTTTAGCAAGTTTTTTTGTGTTTTACTAACGAATACTGACTGGCTTCAAAAGATTTAAAAAACATTTCTGTGATTTGTATCCAATTTTGTGGTTCTCCAGCACCCTTAGGATAATAATCAAAAACATTTGATATCATTCTAATAGATTACATGAAAGAATATGTACACACGCCACTTTAGGAAATATTTGAAGCAGGACTTGACATAGCAAGGATTGGTTTCATAGGAACCCAACAGATAATGAAGAAAAGCCCCCGAAGGACGTTTCATTGAAACATGCAATGTCATTGGATTTAATCAAAGATTGTCTCCTGCATGTTGGTCATCATCAGGGGTTCATTTGTAAACCAAAATGTACCAGATCTTATAATGAAAGACGAGGGATAGCATTTTTGTTTCTAGACTTAATGTACCGACCTTGGTTTGCAGCAGCTCCCGTATCTGCTTCAAGTTCTCCTCTGCTTGTTGGCTTTGTGCCTTATTGTTGGTGTCGGTAGCTGCATGCTGACCTTTGCTTGGCCACGTTTTAACATAATCATCAGGTTTGAACAATACCAGCAGCAGTTCAACTAATAGGAGCGACGACACTGTTGTTAAGATTTTTTTTTTTGCCTTTTGTGCTGCAAAAAAAACAGCAATTTTCATACTTATAAATGTTGCACCCTAAAATATATTGTTACAGTACATGTTTCATTCAACCAGGCACGAATTAACTCCTGGTCATCATTTATTCAGTTGCTGTAAAGAAGCAAGATGGCGCAGCATGTGTTAAGCGGAGTTCAGACAAGGGGGAAAAAGCATTAGAGGACTCCTACTAGCTGCAGACCAACCTGGCAGAGAGTGCTGCCCTATAATATTCCACTTTCAGAGGCTTTTCAAAGTGGTGTACTAGCAATACAGTGTTCAACTCTACAATATTATAGGGAGAAGTGAAAATGTCCTGAAACTTCCTAGGATTGTCATTGAAGACCACCCTGGTATGAGAATAAGAGTGTACTGTTAAATAATTTTGACAGAGAACCTTTTTTCCTGTCCCGTTACATTTTTAAGATGTTCAGTCATTCTGAGAGGCTGCTACTCAGATTTTGCTTGCAATACACTGTTCTGTACTAGGTAGTGCTGGCGCTTACCAATATAAAGCCACTTTGGCAGATCAAGCCTATGCTAGACATGTCTATGGCAAGCAACTAAAACTGAAGAGCATTTTTGGAGTAACGGCAACCAGAACCACTCACAATGATTGCAGATATCACAAAAAGCTAAGAAAATGTGAAGCTATGTTAGCTATGTTACCTCAGAATATATTCACTCCAGTGAAATATACACCACCTGCTGCCCTGCCAGATGTTTTCTGAATCACACGCTTTAGTTTATAATGCATGCGACACGAAGTGTACAAACATGAGTTGACTCCAATACACACTTTCATGTGATTATTTATTTCATCTGTCTTGTTAACCACACTTGACTCCTAGCATATTGCCCCCGCAAATTGGCTACCACTTTTGACATGCCCATCAGGGTTTCTCTGAGGACAGTGAATGAATGATAAGACTTTATCGGTTTATTGCAGTTTCTCATCTCGACCCTATCAGGTGCTTGTTATCTGAAATGGGAATGGAATTGCAAGGATTCACTTTCATGCAGCTCCCAGCTTTGTAGCCTGGGCTTGTGAACTAAACAAGAAGGCATCTAGAGTTCTCTTGGTCTTTTTTTCTGCAGAATGTATTTCATTTTCGCATTGTTCTGTATCACGCAAGTTATCTGGGAAACACAAACACCAGCCATAGCATAGTCAATGGGGTTTATGGACATTATGACACTTTTTTTTTTGGTATTTAAACACCTATCTTGTTGGTTAGGTTTACTCCAATGGTTTAACAGACTGTAATAGCTGCAGTACAGCGTGGAATGTGATTAGTAACTTTTCATCTATAAACTTTTTATCTATAGTGGTGTTTTGTTAACTGCAAACACAGCCCTTCAGATGCCTTTATAATGCCTCAATATTAAATAAGAAACTTAAGCCTAAGAATTTCTTGGTGTTTTCCTCTTCACAAATTTCACTGGTCTGGTTACATGCACATCTAACTTGACTGTCCTCAAAATAGGACGCAGCAGTTTGCAGCCAAAACTACCGATTTATATTTCTGTAAAGAAATATTGCCTTGAATTTTAATGGGTTGAGTCTACCCAGCTATCGTGAACCCTGATGGTGATGGCTACTTTTGAGTGAGCACCACGTTTGAGATTCACCACACAATCATCTTCACGATTCTCTGCACCAATTGCTCTGCACTAATGACTGAATGGATTAAAATCCAGGACGCTGGAAAATGAAAGCACTTGTCAATATAATAGTTTTTCTTTTTTTAGTTTTACCAGAGAATGCATCAAGTGTACCTACAGTCAATCTTTTCCCTTGCTTGTATAATAACCTTGACTAAGTGGATTTTATCCACTTGGAAGATTGTTATCTCCTCATACACTAGATGCAAGCAATGGTAATCTCTTAAACACCACGGTGCTAGAACGCTATAAACAGTAAAACATTCACTAGGCTCGGCAGTGTCTGGTGAGGGAAGAGGAGGTTTTAGGGGACCTTTTTGTATGCACTTCATAAACCACGGTACATGTTGTCTGGTTTTGTATTCAATCAGTCTGAGTTAGATTTTCTTCCTGTCTTTGAACCTAATCTCCCTTTAGTTAACAGACCTTTTCAGATTCCACATAATATATTTATTTTCACAATAATGAAAAACACTGCATAGATGATTTTCTGTGTGCTAAGCCCTCATTTAAAGTTTAATTTTACATTTTGATGATAGCAGACTTCGGATTAGGGAAGCATCAAGCAGACAACATTTAAATAGTTTTTTTTTTTTCATGAGACTTAAAATCGCCTGTTTTAGGCATAGGTCACAGAAGGATTTTTTAGAGCATTTTACGGAACTGAGGTATCAACCTGGATTACATTGACCACTGAGGTCATCTCTGGATTACCCCTAATATATGGTTTGTGGGATAATCCCAGGATCGTGAGAAGAAGGTCTTTGATGTAATCAAGGGTGCTGTAAAATGCTCTAAAAACTAGCTGTGGTTTATCCAGACGGGGTACAGGGCAATCAAATCTCCTTCAGCTCTTTTTCAAATTACAGACTCAAAGTTACCAAGTGAAGTGCCAGTTTTCAAATCGCTTTCATTTAATTGTATTTGTATATCTTATTCACGTTTGCAAAAAAACATTTACAAACATAGGCTGACGTACTGGTGAGGCAAACACATTTAGCAATTGTCCGGGTGCTTGAGCACAGCCCAGGGAATAAGCAATGACGTCACTTTATTACAATGATGTAATTCCATCTCATTTATCTGGTAGTGACAACATTGCTTGGTTTGTATCCACATAGTTAAATTGGTATACTTTAAGGTTAGAACCCAATTAAAAACACAAGAGATACAGGGAATGATAAGAGGCTGGCTCATCTAGTCTTGTCTCTTGCTAGTATACCATTTGCCCCTGGCAGTATCTTATCTTTTTTTAATGTTCCCAGTGTTTATCCTGGCATCTGTTACTATTTCATGTGTTTGTCTCAGCGTAAACAAATTGTTTGCTACTGGATCTTGTGTGCCATCTAGTGTTCATGCTTCAAGAGCAAGCAGCTCCACTGTCCGCTTGCATTCTTTCAATGATTTAAATCATTCTTCAGGGCTGGCTGCTGTATACGTATAGCTAGATAAGACATGCTTTTTTTCTTCTTCTAAAACTCAGAAGTTTAAACCGTATTTAACCATGCAAGACTCTACCCCCAGTGGATGTTAGAAATACCACATACCGCTAACTGTTTTTTTAAAGTTTTGTCTTAACAATGCTAACTTGGCGTTTATTGTTAGATTGATTCTGCCAGGTTTCCTGTGAAAGTTGTTTAAAGTTGTTTGTGATTTCATTTATTTCTAGCTTACTCGTTAAAAAGCCAGATTTACCTTGTGGCAGGGATAAGGCAAGGGATGCGATTAAAGTAGGAATATGCAGCTCACAACATCTTTGACATGACAAGCAATATTATTTGCGGATTAAATTTGCGCCAGTTGAAATAGTAAAAAGAAACTGACAGATTTTTAAATTAAGTGGGGATTACAAGCACACTACACGACCTTTGAATAAGAGTGTCCCACATGGTTGGTTCGGCATGAAACATTTCCTTTGCCACGAGAAAATTCAGCCTCAAAAAATGATTGCTGTTTACCAGCCAGTTTTGAATTAGCTCTCTTGAGAGATTCCAATAAAGAGGATTTTTATTATTACAAGTGATTGGCCAGTTTTTAGTACCTACAGTACCAGATATTCATATTTACTGCAGTATTTTAAGTGCTGAGGGCACAGCTGGGAATTAAGAGGAGACAACAGGGAGAAACAGGGAGTGGGGTGATGGTATGGAATGGGTTACTGAGCCATACTGTTGATGCTAAATCATTGGGATCCTTTGTGACTTGATAAGGTTTAGTTATAAACCAGTTACTAGGTTGCATTTACTTGTAAATGTTATTATGTTCTTAAACACACACACCCCAGGGTTGATTCTGTCATTCAGAGGAACTGCACAAAATGCAAGACTCATCCCAGTGGAGCCCAGTCAGCTACAGTATAGCAACACTAAGTGCAGCCTTTCCAAACCCTTGTCTAAGATTTCTTATGGATTTGATTAACCTCTACATCTCCCAAGCGACAACTGGATTCCAACACTGACATCCCTGGTATGCCAGACAGTGCTTGAAAAGAGAAAAAAAAGTGCCGGTACACAGAGACATCAGAGAGCTCCAGTCAAAATAACTTTCACAGGGCCTCTTGTGATATTAGGTAGCATGGAATGCTTTCTGTGTCCTACCGTATATACAGTATAAAATAAACAGGGTTAGAATCATATACTCTTGGGAACTACAACTCCCAAGGAGCTCTGTGCTTTCAAGCACGCAGTGGCAACTTTCACAAATCTCTACATGCACTTCAGATCATATTTCTGGCTATAAGAAGTGCCGGTAGGCAAGTCTTTGGAATATAGAAACCGTGGTACAGCGTTCTGGCAAATACCGGCCCACTTAAAGCCCTCTCATCTGTATCTATATATATAGTACAGAGAACCCTGATTTTCAGTTAGTTTGATTTCATATGCACAACAAATCAAAACTACAGAAGCAATGGGGTGTTCCAATAAATTTGCGATGACTAGATGTTGGTTAAGTGTGAAGGATCTGTTATTAGTCCCTATAAGAAGAATGCCCATATTGCACGAATTTACCATTAACCTTTCAGAGAAGTAAATGGTGCTAGTTACAACAGGTCACGTTGACAAAGAAAAAAGTCACACTCACAAAACCGAAGATGTTCAGACAAATCTCAACTCTCGGCTATACTGGACTATATGGCACCCAGTTGTACCAGTAATTGCATCAGCTTGCACTTGCACTGAACTGTAGTATTCTACTACTGCTCTTAATTCTAACTATTATCTGTATCTTGCACTTGATTATCTGTATTCTGTATTCACATTTTATTTTGTAATCATTCTTATAGTACTTATCACATACTCTTAATGGAATTTATTCTTACATTTATACTATAAATACTGCTCTTAGCTGAATTAGCTCTTAAATGTAATTATTTACTGTATACTTTATTTTGCTGTTATATGAATTTGATCTTACATTCTACTGATTTTACTGTACTTTACAATATGTAATGTGATATTTTGTATTGTGATATTTTGTAACAGTAAGTTGCCCTGGAAAAGGGCATCTGCTAAGAAATAATTAATAATAATAATAATAATAATAATAATAATAATAATAATAATAATAAACATTAGGATATCCATGTCACTCAGTGATGCAAGTCATCATTCAGCATTGAAAAAGACTTTCAGTCTAAAAGTTTGTCATTTAATGATTTCTTTATTCTTGGTTTATTTATGCTCGTCATTGGCACATGAGGTTAAAGGCACTGAAAGAGTTAAGCAAAAAGCTTACCTTCCAATAATTAGTATCCTGAGGCTTTTATATTGGCTGAGAATAATGAAACATAATAGCAGGTTATGGTAGTGCACCCAGCATTCTTTTTAACAATGACAAAATCAATCATTGCAAACAGCAGATAAAGCTCTGAGTCTGCAATTCGTCCTGATAAAGTAATCGGGTGGGGGGGGGGGGGGGGGGGGGGGGGTGTTCAATTTTTGTTGCAGTCGCTGTTTCCATTGAACTAAGTGTTATAAAAGAAACCAATAAAGCTGCCTGGAAGGGAAGTAAACAAGAAGCAACACCATCTTCAAAACGTCCAATGTTCACAGATAGAGATGTTTTATTTATGAAGCACTTTCCCTGTTCCATTTTATTCCACAGCGTTGAGAGATTCTTTTTTTCTCACTGGGGTCACACTGTCTTCGTCTTGACACATCTGACAGAACAGCAATGCAAGAACAACACTCACTATACTGTGGTTTCATTTTGCACTGAGAGAAATGGATATAACCAGCCCCAAATTGAATCAGGTTCTGTTTCATAAGCACCTATAAAACACTGCCAAGTGCTCTTTCTACATACGACAATTCTCTTTGGAAACCAGCCAAGACGTTTTAAGCTGTACCTAATGAGGTTATTTAAGAAGAAAATCATTAGTGGTGAAAAATTGTTGCTCTCTAACAAACTAGCATGGCTCGAATCCAAATGCGTTGAGTTGCAGATCCTTGCAGGCAGCCCACATATCAGATTGGCTTGACAACAGGACCAGAGGTCACCCTGTGGTTCTTAAGTACTTTTGATCAGTAAGTAGGTTGGCGACGTTAGAACAGCGCACTTGGCCTCAAACTAGGTCTCCTGAAACTAAGTTTCTAGCCACTCTACCTGAAAAAGTAGCTTTGTGTTTCCTCAGCTTTAGAGTTTTCACTGTTTGGCACCGACATACTTTTCTATATAACAATTTACACTTACATTGTAAGACAGATGCGCGTTTATACATTTTTATGGGTTAAGAATTTAGTTATTTTCTTCATTAGGTCTATCTGCAAAATAATCCACAGCTGAATAATCCATTGCAGTTTTAACACCTCACATGACCTCCCACTGATAACTAAATGAGATCTTGCACATAGGTCAACTGGAATGCTGGTTCAGAAAATTTATAATTAATAAAAGCAAAAAAAACACATTGGTTATATAAAATACTTCAGTTAAGAACCCATCAACAAATGGTGTGTACATACCAACTTACAATCATAGTTTACTCAACTTTCAACATTCATATGCTTATTCAGACTCTAGGCTGTTCACTGAGGCAGGGAACCAGCCAAGATTGACTTTAAATCAAATCTTACATATAAGTTTTTTTTTTTTGTGGGTTGTACAATGAGTGTTGCAGGTCTGCAGGTTTTAATGCCAATTTGCTGTTCTGACCTGCTCACATCGGCACACTTTTTTTTTTTTTTTGCTGGATTTCTCACTGTTATAACCTTTATGTTACTGAGGAGGCTGTGTGGTCCAGTGGTTAAAGAAAGGGGCTTGTAACCAGGAGGTCCCCGGTTCAAATCCCACCTCAGCCACGGACTCATTGTGTGACCCTGAGCAAGTCACTTCACCTCCTTGTGCTCCGTCTTTCGGGTGAGATGTAATCATAAGTGACTCTGCAGCTGATGCCTAGTTCACACACCCTAGTCTCTGTAAGTTGCCTTGGATAACAAATAATAATAATAATACTGGCACCTTACTAGTCAATAACGTGACAAGACCTTTTGTCAAATACACGAAAAAGGTTAAACGGTGTGGAAAAATGGGCATTTACCGAAAGGAAAGAATTCCAGATGTTTTAGACAGGCTACTATTTAAATACATTACAGGCTGAACAGAACAGCTGATTTTAAGACTGGGGGACAAATAGATTTTGCGTCTTTTTTTTTTTTTTTTTAGCAACAAGTTGCTCTGCTGGTTTCTTGTTCTCATTGCTGACAGATAGAAGCGTATTTGTGGAGCTCAGATGATTGGATGCCGTTTAAAGGAACGACCGTGCTGAGATAAGTGTAGCTTACTTACAGCGAGGGGAATATCAATAAGCTTGTGATAGACTGGAGTGCACAGCAAGGCTATACAATAGAACAATGTAGTCAGACATCTAGACACCAAGGCGTTTTAATGATATAAAGAAAAAAGGAACAGGTGTCCTTTAAAGGGAAACTTTATTCAGCGGTACCCAATTCCCTCAAGTTCCACTCCAGTCCAGACAGGTTTTTCCTTCATATGAAATATTTACTATGGAAGTTGCTTCACCCTTAATGGGTATATTTGCAGGAGTTTTGTCAAATTGTTCCCAATTTTAGCATGACATTATCTTATAATGCTAAACAACATACAGAAGATTGGAACTGTTTAAAGATAGTAAATTTTTTAAATTGTCCTTAATACAGAATGTTAGGGTGTTTGCAATCATTCAGAGTGGATCTGGGCTCTGTTGCCCCAGTGTTGAGTTATTACCATTTGTACTACCATGTCTACTTTCTCTGTCTACATACTTTCTCATGTGACACTGGATGAGAAAGGCAGTTCAGTCTCGGCACTTAGGATTCCCCAGACAAGCTCAAAGCAGCTCAAAGCCAGGTAAGGCAAAATTAGAGAAACATGATAACAGCTCAATACTGGAACAACCCAGAACCGCGCCAACAATATTACGGGGAATGGAAACCTTTTAAAATGACGTGTGACGCTTACTCTTAACGTCTTTTCTCAATGTGAAAAACTATTACTAGCACAGTAATCGCTGACACTAAGGAGGATGGATCTGAATATGGCAATTAAGGGTGTTATTAGATCTGCAGCTGTTTCAGCCATTGAAAGAGATTTAATTCTGTTTTTATTATAAAAATGAAAGATTACGGAAATTGCAGCTATGAAACGCTGTTTTGATTGTTAAGTGCAACATGGTACTGATATCAGTATTCTTTTTGCTATACATTGCTGTACTCTCACTATTACTTTCTGTTTCAGTTACCACATCCTGGTGATGTTTTATACTTTGTGGCAAATATGCCTTCTCTCCAGCTGTAGCTGTAATACCACATTCATTCTATATGGTGCATTCCATTATAGCTGTTCTTATACTCAGTGCTATAGTCCTAAATCTGAAAGTTCCACAACGCCAATAAAATACAGATTTTCTTAAACAAGAATTCTTATACGAATTCACACTTTATTTGCATTACTGTATTTTTACTGCAGTATAAACAAGAAGGTGCAAGTTACTTGCTCTTATCTGCTCCCTATTTTACTGCATTTACTGTACTGTAATCTGCCACAAGTGTTATTCAATCTGTAGTATTTTGCATTTAATTATAACTATCACTGACACTGTTATCTGCTCCGATATTGATTTGTATTTTGTCATATACTTGTACTTACTAGAACCGAAGTCATTGTATTTTTATCTTGCTCTTAATTGTATTATTACTTGTACTGTGATTCTTGAAATGTATTTTTGTTTACGACTGTAAGCCGCCCTGGATAAGGGCGTCTGCTAAGAGATAAATAATAATAATAATAATAATAATAATAATAATAATAATAATAATAATAATAATAATAATAATAATAATGTAAATATGTGATGTTATGTGCAATCGTTTTTGAGCTAAATACTTGCTGACTACCAGCCAGGAATATAATGAAACGCTATACCATAGATTCAAAATGTATATGCATGCTTTAGTATCTAAAGGAATGTATTCCTTCGATCTTTCAGCAAAGCATTTAAAAATGGATGCTTATATTTTATCACGGATGCAAGTTACTACAATTTAGTTCCATGCAAAGGACAGCACATTTACAAGCACAATTTAATTTTTTTAATTTTTTTTTTTGGTCTGTTTAATAATCACAACTATGCATGTTTAATAATAACTTCTCTGGCATCTCTGCAGAAATTAAATGAAAGAAAATGCTGATCAAAACAACAGAAGCAGTGGAATGTTCTAATACATTAGCACACTGCTGTAGTTACTAAAACTGCCTGTCATTATAATATATATTATTACAAAGCAGATACATGCTTTAGTTCCAATGTGCATTCTAAAGATAAATTCATTTTCAGTTATAGACAAGACTGTTCCTTTTTCAAAGCATTTTATTCAGTAGTTCAGTCCCAACAAGTAAAATTTAAAAATGAATGTATCGGAATGATTCAGGAGATTAAACGTACATCGGACAAGGCCATTGTGACATGCATAGTCAGACGGCTAGACAAACAGACACTATATAACTTGTGCTAAAGAAGGTTCTTACCAAGTTTCTTCAAAAACCCAACAAGCGGTTTTCTAGATATGAACGTTATCGCAGGACCTTTAGTAAAGTATTAAAAGCAGGGATATCAGCTGAAACAGGTTCTCTCCTGTGGCTAATGGTTGTACAAACATAACAAGAAGGGTTATTGGGTTATCGGATTATCATGCTGGCTTAAAAAAAAAGGCCCTGTAAATTACCGAGGGGGCTGCTGCACTTTCAGAACCTCTCTGTGTCATATCAACATTTACATGCAGTTGGTGCAGAGAGATAGGCAGAGGATGGTAGTGATGAGTATGTGTTGTTAAACTTCATGCCATACATGCTCAGTTGGATTAAGATCAGTCGATTGTGATGTCCTGAAGCAATGTTGTAGACCTAAACCTGATGGCACCGGAATGTCAGCTAAAATATTGACTTTCTTAAGACTTATGACTCATTTGTACACTGAACTTCTAGTAACACGTATAATAAGCAATGCCTTTATCTAATTTCTGCAAGTATTTCCACACAGTGTCTTTCTCCATCTTGTCAGAATGCATTACTTTATTTACATGTCTCTGTGTGTCCGTGGCTTTGCTTGTGTTTGTGTCCACAGTCATAGTCGATGCATTGTTTCTGTCGTTTGTCGGCATTTTTAGCTTTCTTAAAGAAGTAGTTTGTAATAGAAGAGGTTCCAAATGCTATTTTCATCCTCCTTAAACCATTCACTCACAATTCAGGCATGGTGGATGGGTGCATTATCATCTTGAAAATATCCTTCACCACCAGGGTACTATACTGCGTAGTGCTGGTGTTTTTGTTGAACTCCATCTACATGCAGGTTTGAAGTGTCACAGTAGATGTTATTTTCAGAAAACACTCATCCTATGTCGCTTGTACAAGAAAGTACTTCTGACAACAGGTGAATGGATGTTAAATCGGTCGGGAAACTGATATTTAAACATTTATATACCCGCAGATGAAACCTTCTTCAATGAACTGAGACTAAAAGTGTACCTTCAGAATGAGCTGTCTAGTCTTTGCAGAGCATTTACATCACCAATTTAAGAAGTCAGAGAAAGAATCCTTGCAGTCAATCATTCAAATTCCAGTCCTTTAAATTGAGAGTTATGTAGTAAACACATCATTGGAAGATAGCGTTATGAATGCCAGAGCTGAAGCCTCGTAAATCTGCTGTGAATCTATTAGACAACGTGGTAGGGCAGTTTGGGAGATTGATGTTTTTCACATGGTTCTTCAATAGATATTGGACAGGGAGCACAACTTGTCATCCATTGCCATTTAGCGAATGAAGGGTTCTGAATCTCCCTGCATGCTAAATGCTTCTCTTGAGAACGACGCACAGACAAATGCTGTCTCAGCCTGGCAGGCAGCAGGAATAAAATAGTCCTTTGGATTATGAAAAAACAAGAACAGCATTAAAAGTGGACAGCAGCTCATACAAAAGGGGAGAGTTAATTAAAAGGATTGATGCCTTACTTACTGCATATACACTTCAGCTTTGCTCAAATGAAAAACTCTATGAACATCATTTAGATTGTTTATTTAACATTGTGTTATCAAAAAAAAAAGACTACAAAATTATATTGTAAAAGTCTACCAGAAGCCATAATAGTAGTACATTAGTATTTCATGTTAGACTTCGAAATTTTTCATTTTTTTGTCAGTTTTTCATTGAATATATGGAAAACTACAAAAGCGGTGTGTAATTCAATATGTTAACGTAACATTATTCAGCAGGTTTCATTCGACTTTATGAAGCAAAATTATCTAATTCTATAGGGTGATGCAAAACCTTTGGCCATCGCTGTAAATGAATGTAATCACTCTCGCCCTTTTTTAAATATAAA
The DNA here is from genome assembly GCF_902713425.1 of Acipenser ruthenus. NCBI lineage: Eukaryota > Metazoa > Chordata > Actinopteri > Acipenseriformes > Acipenseridae > Acipenser > Acipenser ruthenus. The sequence goes on from NC_081218.1 coordinate 769,673, forward strand.
TCTGGTTGCTTGCTTTTTTTTTAACACTACAATACTACAAATCCCAAAATTGTAAATGTTGCTTCCTAGTACCAAACAACACCCTGTGTTGTAGGTCACATGGTATAATTGTAGCTTGACCTGTGAAATGTACTTACAACACAGGACGTAAACAACTTTGACCTTCTACAATTTTAGATTTGAAAGCAAATAACCAAAAAGATCTTTACTTCTTCATTTTCTGCTCCCACCATACGCCATTCATTTCTGTCTCAGTACTACAATCGTTGCAGGAGGGAGCATGAGCTGGATGCGCTACGATTCTCATTAGAGAAATACGCCTTCTCCTGGTGAACACTCTCATATAATAGAACCATGTATTTCCCTGGTGATTTACTACCTTAATGAACCACTGTCCAGATCAGTAGCATTGTTCATAATTGAATTGAAGTTCTTTTTTAGTCTTGCCAGGATACACTATATGTAAAGTAACTGGCTAATTACCCACTAGCTATCTGTATTTAACAGTTGCTTTCAGATCTTCCCAGTTCGCATCTCACTATACCAGTCTAAGAATCAGTGTTCAGAATTACGACTAAAAGCAGACTGTAAGCAACTTCAATCTGGACATTGACTCACTAATTCAAATCACTTGCTGTTCTGATCAAGCTTGTTGGACTGCATTTTGGTCTCCATAGCTAGTTTTAATACAGACAGTGCTGCTATCTGATGCACATAGCCTGTAGGCTTTTAGGAAATGTAGTTCACATAAGCCAAAGAATCAAACCCTCTTGGTGATTATTTTATGCAGTGCAACACTACTGCCTGTCCTGTTACAGAAACCCTGTGCAGGAATAAAGACTGAGGCTGAAAGCATTCTCCTCTGATATAATACAGCCTGAACACTCTCTGGAAGTTGCATGCATTCATTTGATGCATTTCCCACTTGATAAAACATGTATGTGTTAACGTGTTAATTAACTGTCTCTAATTAGTGTGTATAGTTACAATACACTTAATGTGTACATCTTTTTTGCAGGATATAATCCTAATCCTTTTCTGAAACAATTGTGTACTTATGTATTATGTGCAAAAAGATTTACAGATTAAATACATTGTAACTGCACAATAACATTGCAATTATGTGCAAGTATCCATGTATTTACTAAGTAACTACTATGTAAATACACAGTAATTAGACACACGTCATGGAAAGTGGTACCTTGTTTTCTTACCCATGTATCATGTTATCTGGGTTCCAAGTTGCCCTGTTTCTGTTTTTCATCACATTATTGAGACTTGTTTTTAAATTGCTGTTGAAAACCATTTCTAGTCGCTTCTGTTCATTATCCAACAAGTGCTTTTGGAGTCACCAATAGAGTAAGAGACTAATTTGATAATTAATTTCACTTTCAACACCTGTGCTGCTGTTAACGAGATTGAATGAATCGGGTGTTTTATTTTTTTTAATATTTATATTTAAGAAAACAGAAATGCCATAATTGTATTATATTTATGTATTTTTTTAAATCTCATAGACCATTCTTTAAAATGGATTGGCTCTTATTAATGTCTTCTTTGTGGTTAAATATTTAAATAAATAAATAAATAAAAAACATCAGGCTCGATGAATCTCATTAACACCAGAAATGAACTTGTCAGTTGTCAGCAGGGAAGCTAACCTTTAGCCTGACATTGATGATGCAGAAGACTCTTGTGGGATACTGAACCAAAGGAATCTAAAAAAGGAATCTGAAAAAAAGCCTAATTTCCACTGTGGGCCGGGCCACGAAAAACACATTTCGGTGCTTTTTTTTTTTTATGAACATGGCCAACCTCAGAAGTCGTCCTGCATCAAAAGGTCATTGGGGGATTGTGCGATTGTGGGCCCTCTTTATGTGTTTATTTATTTTTTTCTTTTCCAGTACTTGATCTCCCTGCGTAGATCGCGAGGCTCTCCATGCGGCCTTGTAGTGTCAGCCGAGTCTGACCTCTCTCAATTAGACATCTCAGTAAGCCAGGGAGACCTCAGTTCATCCTCTGTCCTTCCTTAGTTTCCCCTTGGGGGAAGTTCCTCGCTTCCCGGCCTTGGAGGTCGATCAGTTCAGCCTCACTTCAGCGAGGATAGTCAAGGGGAAACCCCTATTCTGTTGCTAAAGTCACAAGCACTTAGTCTCTTTATTCTAGCAGTCCCTTTACGCAGGCCTGTCTCGTGAAGAAGACAAATAAGATGACATCTGTGTAAGAGTGCGGTCCGTTGTTTTAAATCTTTTGTATTTAACCTTTAACACATGATAAAAACACACACACACAAAGATGACAAGTTCAAACAGCTAAATATAGACATAAACACACAAATCAATAGAATCAATAATAACTGGAAACAGGCATTTGAAAAGGTCAACTAAATGACTGTAAAAGAAGAAAAAAAGCATCTCATACAAATGCAAACCAAAGTCCAGTTGCCTATTCTAATTGCTTCAGAAGGTTATGGAAGCCTTTATATAGTGTGTTTCAATATATATAAAAAAACCCTCATTTGACCCAATGAATAAAATATGCATTACAGTGGTTCTTAACCTTTCCCTAAAGACCAACATAAGACCATAAACATATGTAGCACATTTAATATTCAGATATTAGTTCTGTAAATTTCAGTAAATCTATCGATGTGATTATGCATGTCATATTTATAACACACACTGATGGAAACAACAGCCAGTTCACTTGTCTGTTGCAAGTAAAATCTAGCTAAAAACATAGGGGTTAGACTGAGCAAGGCAGAATTTTGATTTGAAAAATCAATTCAACAGAATGTTGCAAAGGCAGAGAATTGTCCTTGAGTTTTTACTCCCGACTCAGACAGCATCTGTAAACCTCACAACCCTCGACTATAATGGACTATATGGCACCCATTTGTATCAGTTCTTCCATCATCCTGTATACCTGCACTTAACTGCTCCACACTTTGCTGTAATCTAATACTATTCTCAATTCCAGCTCTTTGCTGTATCTGGTTGTTGATTTTACTCTTAAAGGTAACCATATTCACATTTTTTTTGGAATTGCTTTTATTTGAAATCATTCACATCCATTGATTGTACTTACTACTTGTTCTTAATGGAATTTACTCTTCTAAGCAAATATTTTTACGATACGTTTAACTGCTCATAGTCGAAATCCCTCTCAAACGTAATTACTTACTGTATTTTTTTTCTCTCTGAATTTGCTCTTATTTACCACTGACTTTATTGTATTTCATAACTGCTCTTATCTGTAATGTCATATTTTGTAACAACTGTAAGTCGCCCTGGATGAGGGCATCTGCTACGAAATAAATAATAATAGAAGAAAAAAAAATCAATACCATTTTTGTCATTTTCTTAAAGAGATGTCAGTCATACATACATTATTATTATTATTATTATTATTATTATTATTATTTTATTATTCTATAATTTTGTACATTTCTGTAAAACTGGCGATACATTTCATTATACTTTGTAGATGCCTATAAACATGTATAGATTTCTGTAGGACGTTTGTTTTTCCTAAGAGATTATCCAAATGGTATTGAGCACAGGAGACACCTATATAAAGTGTGTCTTTAAGGATAGCAAGCGTGTTTTAGACCAAGAACAAGTATGACTTACAAAACAGATACAGATTTGTGTTGCTTGTGACAGGACAGGACCGTTTATTTTTGTGCCTCACGTGACTTGTTCACGTGCACTGATTGGGGATGGTTGCCGCAAGTCAGATTCCACGGATTCATAGGATCAGTATATTTGAATCTCTTTCTATTTGCATTGAGTTAAGCACCGCCCACTTGGTCGCTAACCACGGTGCTGAAACTGTTTCGTAGTCTGTTGGTAACCGCTTCCTACACGCTAGTCGCTGACCAGAGTTCTGAACGAGTCGCCACGCAAGTAATAAAATAGTCTCCCTGCTAGATCCGCAAAACATGCTCGACTTCTATCAGGTTTTACGTGTAATCAGTTACAGTTTACTGTAAAACAAAATGTACTGTAGACCGGGAACAACCAGACTATTTGAACAGGGTTTCAAACTGCTACACAGGTCAACCCTCGCGTTTAGGTGAGCGTTGATCTAGAGCGTCTCCTCAACCCAGAGAAACGTACGTTGAAAAACACGATTCTAATAAAGTGTGCATTTTTGCTAATTAATAAGGTGGCCCAGAGTGAAGTGGACATTTTTTTCGCCCCCATTTCTATGTATATCACAAGTTGCTTTAGCAGTCAGCAATAGCGGTAGGAGTAACAGAGGGGAGCGGTTTTTACAGTAGTTACATTTAAGCACAAGTTGAATCAGCGTTGCTATAATTCTGCAGAGCCATCAATGTAGGTTAAAGTACATACGCAAACACATTTTTTCCCCCCATTAAAAGGGACAACACTACTCCAAAAATAGACTTTACAGTCCATATACTATCTTCACCTAACCTTCACCTGACAACGAGTCAGAAGTGTTCTAGATTAAAGCCTAAGGAAGTCATAATAGCATACACTGCACAACTTGAAATGATGGGGTGTGAGACTTTATGTACGTATGTATGTATGTATGTATGTATGTATGTATGTATGTATGTATGTATGTATGTAAGAATGTATTTAGTTAAATCACTAGCAGATGTTTGTGTGGGTGAATATTAGTGAATAACATACAGTCTATTTGAATAGAAAAAATAAAATATAAAATCGTGACCTAAAAAAAAAAAGAAATTCTTTACTCTTTAGCTACAAGCGCCTTGAAGCCTTTATGTAATCTGATATTTAGTCCAAGCCTTACTTTAAAAAAAACAAAAAACAAAAAACAAACAAACATACGTATCAGCCAGCAATACAGTTCTGATTGCAATTAGTATGCAGCACACATGAGTGTATTAGATCTTTTGCTATGCAATCACGCCGTCTTGAATTTCACGATGAGACACATACCAAAATGTCATTAATAACTCAATTATTATATAAATTCCATTCTAGGTTCTTAATTAAAAAAAACCCCAAAAAACAGCAAGTAACCAAAGTCCAAAGCTGACAATTCATCATCTGAATTCGAGACATCGTTTATTATATGAAATTGTTTTTGAGATAGCTAAATAGCTCAGACAAATCCTATCGCAACCAACGTACATACAGCATAGTACAGTACTTGCCTATGTTGCACTGTACGTTTACAGTTGCACTGGATACCATATTGCCATTCTAAAAAGCTGCAGAACCCCCTCATAAATAAATTACCTCATTAGCGGCGTACACATGGTGCTAAATCCATTAAACCTCACAATAAACTGAATCAATGTTATTGGAGTAAAATTACATTCTGTGAACACATGCTGAGCGATATAAACAATTACATTTGAAGTGCACCGATAGGCATGTTAAAATAATTCAAACATACAAACATGCTATTTTTGTGTTCCGGATAACTATATTAGGGTAGGTTATTTGTCTTTCATTTAATGACATTAAAATAACAGAATGGTGCGCAAAAAAATACCGTTAAATAAAGTCATATTAATTCCCAGCAACTTTGATGCCGTAGCAATGAATTACCTGTGAATCGTTGCTTTGAAAGTACAGGACAGGTTACTGTAGCTCATCGTTTGTTTTTTTTTTTTTTGTTTTTTTTTACAAAAACAGTACATCAGATTCTCTTTTGCAAATACGTTTTGTATAGGTTTGTCGTTTGTCAATTACCTTTTGTATAGTCAAGCCGTCGTGCTGTGAGCTCTGTAAACGGAACAGGAGCTATGGGTTGTTGTGCAGCGCCCAGCTCTCGCTCTTCTCCCCTGCTGTAAAATATTCTTCTTCTACAGAACACGCATGGTGTGCCAGGCAACCGCAGAAGAACCGTACACTTTAAAAGCGAGAGGTACAGCAAAACTGTCCGCCTCATGAAAAGATAAAACGCCCTGATATGACAATACGCGCATTGCGAAACACAGGACCGGCAATAAAAAAATAAAACATAGAAACTCTATCCGTGCAAGTTCATCAGCGAGGTTCCTTAAAGATGTTAAACACGACACAGCAGCAAAATAATAACGATGGTGTGCCCCGCATTCGCTTCAACGACTTAGTCATTGTAATGTACCAACACAGTGTCAGAAGTGAACGCGCATTTTGTATCGGAAGCTGCACACATTTTCTGGTTTCTGATAAATGTTTATAATGCAATTAATATCTCATTTTGTATGGTAAGCATCGGTACTCAAAAAGCGATAGATACGATTCAGGATCTTGGGACTGCTACTGTTCTAAGTCATCCATGCATCTCCACTGGCAAACGGAGAATATTTTATTTCATTGAATTATTTCCACCACCAGTTCCCCAATTAAACTAAAAATAAACAGTTTGCAATTGCCGTAGAACTCTATAAACGCTGCTGAACGAGGTCCTCTTCTCTGAAAATCTTGAAGGAACTCGGGTTTAGTTTTTAAACAGGCACCGTAGATTGTAGTTTCAAGACTTTTAACATTTTAGTTTTCGTTATCAGCTCCTTTCCTGCAGCAGCAAACCCTTGAACCCGTAAACGTGTGCTTATACAGTACACGTTCTGGTGGAGCACAAGCACTGTAGTTTTCCAGTGGCTGTCTGACTTTCCCCGACTGACCAACAAACCGGGTCAAGAACACCGAAGCACATAGAGCCCACATACGGCAACCACAGTTCTTCCACACCGCTATTCAAAGTAAGACGCTGCAAATGCGCATTTTTTTTTACGATCTCCTAGGCTCCTTGTGAGTATTTTGTCCTCTTCATCACACCAGGGCTACAAAATAAAACATGCTTTTTAAAAATCCTTTAAAAAAATAATGATTATTACTGTTAAGAAGCCGCAAGTTTAGCAGCCAAGCATTGCATTTTCAGCCAGTGCTCTTAAAGGTGATTTTACGTAGAGACACATTATCTGGAGCAGCAGCAGACGTTGGAGGGTGGGGTGTTTGGAATCGAGCTTTTGAATATAAATCATATGGCATATGGGCTACAGTAAAGCGTTACACTGCACAGCAGTATGGCACACGTTTGCTTGCGGGTTTCAGGGTCGTGAAATATAAACATAGTATAACAGAAAGAAGGACCTGCCAAAAGCAGCACATACTTTTACGTGATAAGGGTTGGCTCTCATATGACTGGTTTATTTCTTAGGCAAATGAAACATAGGACGTGTAATATATACGTGCTGAATATTCCCGTTTCAGTTTTAGTCTCGATGGGCAAAACAGCAGAACAGACTTTGAGGTATGATTTGTGTGGCCATAGATATAGAAGCACCTGAAAACCGAGCCCCTACTGTCAACAGTGTATTCATGTTTTGCTCACCGTTACGACCATGTTTTTTTTTCCTTTTCATAAAATAGGACTTAACCAAAGACAGGTAAATATGCAACATGTGCCCCAAGGCTAGTGAATGTATTTTTTTTTGTAAATTATGCATTTAGCCTGAAGTATATTTCCATCAACCCCCATAATACGAGATCTTCACAGTGATACCATGGAACTCCATGTAACATTCATGGAATGCTGATTTATCATTAGCTTAGCAGGTCTTAGCTGACACTCCTGATGTAATTGAACAAATTAACTAAATTGATCAACCACTTACATTTTTCAGAAATTGATTTCAGGGTTACCCCGATGCAACATGTGCCCCAAGGCTAGTGAATGTATTTTTTTTTCTATTATTGAAACTGTGTGCTTTAAAGGAGGGGAAAACTCTCAATTCAATCAATCTTTTATCTGTTTATATATATATATATATATATATATATATATATATATATATATATATATATATATATATATATATATATATAAAAAAATAAATAAATAAATAAATAAATAAATAAATAAATGTGGTAGCCTGCTGTTTTATTTGAGAGTTAATCCTTTTCTTTTTGGATATTCCTTTACTCCTGTAAATTTGCTTGGAAATTGCAGACGCCCCCTTAGTGGCCAGCTTACCCCACAGTTGTGTACAGTATATACAGTGCAGATTCAGTTTAACATTCATACTGCCTTCCTGCATCAGTGTGATTTTCTTGATTATAACCTATCCGAAACTTGCCATTCACCAGTAAATAGCTTGCCAGTTTTTTTTTCAGCTGATATGTCGTTTTAGCGTGGTTTCCTATCCACACTCTGTTTTCAATTCCACCTTGTCACCATTTCAATTATATTTGTTTTGTTCAGATTTTTTTTTTTTTTTATCTACAACACCTTATAGTCAGTGTCTTTAACTACATTGTAATTGCACAGTAATTGCATGTGTGGTTTATTTATAAGGAATAATCAAGTGCTTGGTTGCTGTAGTAATATTTTCATATGCACACTTTGGTCATTAGATTTTATGGTTCCTTCTATCTGTGCTGTTTTTAGAAAGGACAGATGTTGTGAGCTCACATTGAAAGAGGCTGCATCACGACAGCTACTGAAATAAGCAGCAAAATCCAGATTTAATTGCACATTTGGCACTGTACGGTTGAGGTTGCATTTGACAAAAGCGTAATGTGTGACTGAGTAAAGACATCCAGTAAAAGATGAGTTGCGGTATACTCCTTTGTAGAATATGTTCCCTGGTAATCTCACTGCCTGGATGCTTTTGATTGGGCTAACTGTCTGTGGAAATTAGAACAGAAGTACGCAGTAATATTTAATGCCATTTCTACTCTGTAGGAAACTTTTCACTATCACTTATTCAGCTTTGGGAGCTTGTTGGACTTTTTAGAATGCTCCAGTTAAACTGAAAAGGAGACAGATAGTAAAATTACAGTATTTATTGAAAAGTTGTGATATTACATACAAAAAAAATTGAATTTGCGGTATGATTTGCAGGCATATAGGTTTGAGCAAATTTGAAGGAAGGGTTTCGTAGTAAAAGCTTTAGAAATAGATATTTCTTTAAATGAAATATCTATAGTTTCAAATGGTATATATGGTATAATTTATATATATATTTTTTCTTATAACAATTTATGCCCAATTATCTCCACCCATTTTCTCCTCAGTTTGTCTGATTCCCTCACCACAGCAAATTCTACAGCTCAGGAGAATGAAGGTTCAGTGGCCATCTATCCCACGACCAAGCCAATTGCCTCTTCACACCCAGGAGCTCTACAGTGAATGTTAGCAAACGACTGGCCCCTGGATGTCAAATGCCCTGGTAGGTGTCTGCTTGGAGCTCACCAGCTGCCTGACTAGTAGAGTCATAACCTGCAGGAGCGTCAGAGCCAGTGCCATGCTCCCCGTGGAATCCGCAGCAAAGATCGGCTATGAAGTGCATCAAATGTAAATTATGCATTTAGCCTGAAGTATATTTCCATCAACCCCCATAATACGAGATCTTCACAGTGATACCATGGAACTCCATGTAACATTCATGGAATGCTGATTTATCATTAGCTTAGCAGGTCTTAGCTGACACTCCTGATGTAATTGAACAAATTAACTAAATTGATCAACCACTTACATTTTTCAGAAATTGATTTCAGGGTTACCTGCTGGATTGTGGCTCTCCAGGACCAGTGTTGGCCACTCCTGCCCTAGTGGATGTAAAAAATGTATCAGTAAAAAATACAGCTTAACACAAATGTGATAAGTAACCTTTCCTAAAAGCGCACAGTGTAATGAACCTCTATCAAGCTGAACTGCGCCTTTAAGGTGTTATTTGCATGAGAACTGTAGTAGCCACTCCCCCATGAGAGCTGAAGTAGCCACTCCCCCATGAGAGCTGAAGTAGCCACTCCCCCACGAGAACTGAAGTAGCCACTCCCCCACGAGAACTGAAGTAGCCACTCCCCCACGAGAACTGAAGTAGCCACTCCCCCACGAGAACTGAAGTAGCCACTCCCCCACGAGAACTGAAGTAGCCACTCCCCCACGAGAACTGAAGTAGCCACTCCCCCACGAGAACTGAAGTAGCCACTCCCCCACGAGAACTGAAGTAGCCACTCCCCCACGAGAACTGAAGTAGCCACTCCCCCACGAGAACTGAAGTAGCCACTCCCCCATGAGAACTGAAGTAGCCACTCCCCCATGAGAACTGAAGTAGCCACTCCCCCATGAGAACTGAAGTAGCCACTTCCCCATGAGATCGGTTTGACTCACACATCCACAATGTTTAGAATTCACATCATAGCCTTGTATTTAACGTATTTGCATTTTTTCTTACTGTTTGTATTTAATGTACTATGCCCTGTATTCCTCTGTATTTAATGTAAATAGGAGGCTTACTGCAACTTCTGAGCGTCTCCACATACATCCCACCAGCCCTTTCGCCAGGGCATTATGTTATTTTTCCATAACTCTTATAATGAACCTCTACACCTCCTTCTTAAAATGTACTACATTGTGTTTTTTTATATGGGGTTAGAGTGTCTAGATCTGCACAGATACATAAATAGAATGCCATTCAAACAATCGGGTTAGTTGTGTGTACTGTACTCATAAAATTGATCCCATAAAGTGTGGTCCTGTATTGAGTCAAAGTAGATGCTGTGTCCATTATTTTACCTTGGCAGGAGTAACTACCGTGACTATCGACATATAACAAATGTGCTAGAAATGACATTGTGCTTGTCAGACCCCAGGGAAGACGGCTTAAAGGAGTAAAATATGTGTCTGGAATAACAGTGGTTGCTGTTCCTAGGGTACGGTTAACAATGTTATATAGAAGTTTCCTTGAAATGCTGCCACAGTATCCCCACTGGTTAAAGTGGTGGCACACTGTTTCCCCGATGAGTAATGAGTTCAATCATGGTTTCATCATACATAACTGGGAACTTTTATTGGGATTCTGCAGTGGCCTGTCATAATTTGGTTGTTTGACAGAGGTTGATACGGGCAGCCTACTGTGTCTTTTAGTCTGCTTGTCACTAATGCTCCATTTCTCAATTCAGAAGGTTTGCATTCATTGTAGCACCTTTGTCAGGATTTACAGCATCTATATGGTTTCATCACATTGCTTTTTGCATAACCTGGGATCAACTTTCCACATTCTTGTTGTATCCCTGCCAGCAACTCACATTTACAGCAATTTCTATAATCGAGGAAAGCGCTTACTGGAATGTCTGGCTCAAGGCTACTGACTCTCCTGATGTATCGATATTTCTTTTTTTTTACTGCAAAGGATACACGGCAGCGTTTTCCTGTCTAAAGGAGTAAAAACCTACAATCGATGTTAGAAAACTAAAGACACGTCTTCTTCTCTGTGCTGCTGCAGAGTGCTTTCAGAAAACTAAAACAGGTAACACTAAGTGTCTGTTATTACTGTGTATTTACATAGCAGTTACTTAGCATCTTTTTGCATATGTAAGTACACAATTGTATCAGAAAATGGTTAGGATTACATCATGTAACAAATTACACATTAAGTACATTGTAACGATGCAATAACATTGTAATTGTGTAAGTACACATGTATTTACTAAGTAACTACTATGTTAATACACAGTAATAAGAGACACTTCATGTAAAGTGTTACCCAAAAAATATTTCACATTGTGTCACTTACCCGTTCCACAGTTTAACGATGCAGGAATTTAAAATGAAACGTCTAGAATTGTAAGTCTGATAAATATATTTTAGTATTGCAGCATGTATCACCGTGACAGTTTAATAATGTTTAATTCATAAAATTCATAAAGATGATGACAATAAAACCTTGTGGCATTTAACCACCACACCATTTAAAATATTATATTAGGCTTAAACCTGAAATGTAACTTTTAAAGACAGAAATAGACTTTAGAGATACACTCGCTGTCAGAAATGTTGGTTCCCTTTTTACTCAATTTAATAATCCCCTTTATTTTCTAATTGTAATTTATTACACACCCTATAATAGTGTTCAGATGTAATTGCATACAAACAAGCATGGGGTGCAGATAAAGTAAATAATTCATACCTAACCCGGATTTAACATTAATCATCAATAAATATTTTAAAACATCACCAAAATGAGTAATGGTTGAATCTATGCTAAATTGATGCTGACTTCAAAAAAATGCAATTCAGTCATGTCATGTAATCCATCATGTATCCGCCCATCACATATCCACCCTAACCGTTTATTCACCATAATCAAGCTCTTTATCCGCCATGATCAAGCACCTACATGTACAGCACTAATGCAAAATGGCTACAGGAAAGCCAATAATTTTATATATATATATATATATATATTTAGTAAGCCTATGTATTTCTGCTGCTGTGTAAATTACCCAGCGCTAATGGAAGTGTATACAGTACTGAAGAGGGTTTTTTGTGTAAATGTATATTGTAAATAATGTGTATTTATTGTAATTATTTAATGAAGTACCTGGCGCTCCTGGGAGAGCCTGTCTGTTGTGTGTGATTACCAGGTGTGGAATCAGCAGGTAGGTGTGTTCCAGTGGGGAGTCAGGTATAAAAGTGTTCCATTTATTTACCTCAGGGCTGCTGCAAAACCATAGCCAGCTGGGCTAAAGAAGCTGAAATTGGCTGACGTGTGTGTGTGTGTGTGTGTGTGTGTGTGAGAGAGAGAGAGAGAGAGAGTGTGAGAGACTGAGTGAGAACCAAGTTTGGATAGATTGAGTAAGCAAGCCAAAACCACGACAGCCAGGTGAGAGCTGGAGTTGGTTTATTATTGAACAGAGGAGATTAGTTCACAGACTGTGGATCCCACCAAAGTTTTCATACACTGTGTTGTATGTGCTCCGTGCACTGCCATTGCTGGTACTGTCACGTGAGCTGTTCAGTGTGTTGATATGTAAATAAATCCTATTTGCCTGCAGGGCGTATCAACTTCAACCTCCTGCCTGTCACTCAGCAGTGAATGCATGCACCCACACGGCAGATGGATACCCTGTCACATAATTACAATGTTATTATGCATAATTACAATGCACTTAATGTGTCATTTTTTTGCATGATATAACCCTAACACTAAACCTAGCCCTATCCATAACCTTAATGCTAACTCTAAATCTAACACTAACCATGTGATACAATTGTGTACTTACATATAGCATGCAAAAAGATTTACACATTAAATACATTTTAACTATGCACAATAACATTATAATTATGTGTAAGCACACATGTATTTACTTGGTACCTACTATGTAAATACACAGTACCAAACTTTATTATGTTTAAAACAGAATGACATTATCCATAATTAATGTCAATTGTAACAACATTTTTCATACCTAAATTATGTGTTGATAGGGATTACCATGATAACCAGTTATCAATAACAGGAAATGATATTACCGGAAACCTATTGGGCTCAGGTGGAGTCAACCATACTGTAATGTTATTTCAATTGGACATCATGCAAAGATTTTTTGATGTGATCACACCTGCAGCCTTCTCTCCAGCCAAAGTTTCTCACTCTGAAATCAGATACTGCACAGAGCAGAGCATGTTCAAACTGCTCATCGTCTGCTGTTGATCCTGCTGGGAGTATTGGGTTTCAGTATTGACCTGCTGAATTCAATGTCATTTACTTGCCCTTCATGTTGAGATGAAATCTAATACTGCTTAGTGCAGCTGATACAGCAAGTTACTCCACAGGTACTGGGGTGTTACTCCAAATGTACTCTGTTTCTGGAGTTACAAATAGATAACTTAATCCACGTAGCTTGCTTTTTTTGCCATTAGGGTCAGCTCATTGCTGACTGGACTGACATCTGTGCCTGCTAAAAGTTCTGCTGAGTTCTATGTTTTATGATCATGTGTTTTTTACTTCTTATTTATTGTGTTTCATGTTGTTTGCTGTGGTGCTGGGAACCTCTTGCAAGTTCATCATTGTGAATGAGAATTTGTTCTCAAATCGACTCATCTGGATAAACAGAGGCCTTGATGGTTTGAAATGCTTGAGGACCTTGTGTAAAATCTGCTGTGCCACCTAGCCCCTTTACTAATCATTACTTCCAAAGCTATTCCGCAGCCCTGCAAATTACAACTCATATTAACCTTTTCAGCTTAGTTGAAACTTCAAAGAATTGCCCTCAGGATATTAATACCTGCTCCACAAGCCTCAGTATACTGTTCTGTAAATCTGAGAGTTACACCATTAGAAAAGAAAGAGAAGGGGCTCCCATATCTCCATTACTGTCACTGTCCTGGAACTCATCCAAGGTGAAATTATGCATTCATTTTTCACTTCCATCCCCCAGGCAACGAGGTTATAGTGTCTGTAAAATATGATAAAGTATATCAAACATTTTTAGGGATTAAAAAAAGGTGGTCTGTATTTTTTATGATTATGTATGAACTAACATAATTCATACTGATTTCATATAAAGCGAGCATCCATTTTGGATACATTTAATAATTATTTTTCATATTGGTGGCATTTTATAATTTTGGCTTAATTAATTAATTGATGTTAGTGCTACGTATGAATTATTGTAAGAATGTAATATTAACTTAAGCTTGTTCATATCTAATTATATTTGAATTGCATGCATTTGTTATGAATGTATCTATTACACTCATAGTGAGGAGTTGGTCAATCAACGACAAAAATAACAATTTCGCTACTTGAGCATTTAGAAATTATGCTGCTACCATAGGTGAACTTGTCAGTCTGTGTCAGAGACACAGGCTTGGTAAGGAAGGTACAACCCCTGTCACTGGCGACTCAATAAATTCTTACATATTAGTTCTGGCTTCGAGCTTGACAGATGTCACCAACACCTTCATCAGGGAACCTGAGGGATTCACTGTCAGCCAAGACTACTGTCATGTGTAATCCCATCATATAGATGTTGGTTGAGGCAACCAAGTGCAAATCTCTAGCTGTTTAAATGATTAATTAATCAATCTTCCCTAACAGGTTGGTGATTAATTGATTTTACTTTGTTAAATCGACTAAGTTCAAAATTACTTTTAAAACACTTACTTTCAATGATTTCATACTTTTTCTGAGTACTGTAGTTGAATTGCTGCTTACTTTATATGGTTCCACACATCATTATTTTTGAATTACATAATTCATATGCTATAGTGTTACCTAAAACATCAATGGCATTTGAAGATGCTTGCTCTTTCACTATATCTAGATATATGTACAAATGTAAGTATGCCATATGGACTGGACCCTCCATATACCCTCAGACCCTCTATAGCTTGTGCTAAAGAATGTTCGAAACAAGTTGCATAATAGCCGTCTAGAAATATGTAAATCTAGACAGATACACAGACCACCAGACACCCCATTCACGCCCGTATTTTGATCCTCAATAACTTTCGTTTAAGAATGTCCTCAGTTTACTCACAATTGAATAAATGCATCTCTATACAGTATATACTCTTATAAAAGTTCCCCATTGTAAAAACATGGCAAAGTGCATTTGAGGTATAGTGAAAGCATTGTAAATCCCTGAGAGGTATGGCAAAGCATATTAAAAAAAAAAAAAAACATGGCAAACAGTGGTAAAGTGTGGTGAATGCATAGTATAAGCATGGTAAAAGCATGTGAACACTGCTATTATACAATGCAAAATTACTGTGCTAAACGTCTCTAAGTGTATGCAAAACACTAAAGCATTGGTGGAGGCTTGGTGGTCCTGTGGTTAAAGAGAAGGGCTTGATACCAAGAGGTCCACTGTTCAAAAATTGGCTCAGTCACTGTCTCACTTTGTGTGACCCTTCGGATGAGACGTAAAATAAGCAAGGTCCCATTGGAAGTGACTCTGCAGCAGCAGTTGTGATGCATAGTTCACTCCCTCGTCTCTGTAAGACGCTTTGGATAAAAGCGTCTGCTAAATGACTCCTTAAAAATAATAATAAAGCATTACATACATATACCACCTCTATCACATCCCTGTTGCCTCACATCCCCAGCAAGTGTAGATTTTTTTTTTTTTGAGTATTTCTTAATGTTACTACAATTCCTTATCATACAGCTTCTAAAGGCAGTGGTGTCAATCAGTATAGATAGTACACCGTGTGGTTTCAGAGACTCAGTCAATCATGTAGCTGTGAGGGTCGTCTCCTGTGGAGCCTGAATGTAACCACTGCCTTTGTCCCTCACTTTTCATGAGGAGTTTTATAGGTTCTTTTTTTTTGGAATGACCTGGGAAAGTGCTTTGAACTATTTTGAAAAACCCAGGTACTTATTAAAGCTGTTGGAACTTCTGATTCCTCATGGCTGCCTGAAGCATCTCTTGATGCCTCAGTGCTCTAAAAATTAAAGACAATTAGATTAGGCATTACTCGAGTAAGTCGGCAGTAAACATTGCAGAGGGTCCACTGTGGATAAACAAAGTGGTGTCAGTGAGGCGACAAGCTTACTACATGTCTGGTAGCCCTGGGAATTTGTTAACTGAAATGAGAAACTTTAAAAGCCATTGGAAGTTTCTGCAACCAAACTGTTCCAAAGTTCGAAAAATGGGGTAACACTTTACATTAAAGGCCTCTAATTACTGTGCATTTACATAGTAGTTACTTAGTTAAATATGTACCGGTACTTACCCATATTTACAATGCTATTATGCTTAGTTACAAGGTACTCAAGGTGCTAGTCTTTTTGCACGATATACAGAGTGATTAGAAAGGTGCATTGATGTGGTAAAGTTACTTTCTAATCATGCTGTATGTAAGTACACAATTGTATCGGAAAAGGGTTAGGGCTGGAGTTAGGATTAGGTTTTAGAGTTTGGGTTATATCATGGAAATAAAATGTACACATTCCGTGCATTGTAACCATGCATAATAACAAGGTAATTATGTGTAAGTACACATGTATTTACAAAGTAACTACTTGTAATTAGTGGCACTTAATGTAAAGTATTACCAAAAATGTAGGGGGGGGGGGGGGGATCTGAAGCTATGTTCTATTTAGTGTACCTTTTTTTAAAAAAAACAAATAAAGCAAACGAACAAAAGCAATGCAAGTAAATTACTGCATTCCTAAACTGCACATTTTTAAATGCCATATTCACTGCTTTTTCCCCAAAATGCCCATTTGAAAAATAACATTCTTTCCACTAAGTGCTGCTGTGTCGGCAAATCTGCTTGACAGTTTGTGAATAGTGTGTGAGAGAGTGTGACACTTATTTCCCTGCATGCACTGACACACGACTCCTGAACCGTGATCCCCTTATTCATGCTGCTGTCTCTCAGTCACAGACTAACGACAGACTCCTATCGCTCGCCCTCTGTGAACCCCATTCTCCGCACACAAAGCCTCTTTTGATTTTTTTTCCCCATTTCCCCTGCTTCTTTAAAGCAAACATCACGTTGCTCTTTTCAATGGAGACAGCAAGGTATATATTCTTGAGTGTTTTGACACCACAGGAGAGTGGATTCCATGGTACCCACGCAGTGACTCTCCTCTCCTGATTTTAGTGGTTCTGAATGTGCGACTGGTGAGACACAATGGCTTTCACACAACGACTGCTACATTGCTCCAGAGATAAGCCGAGATCACCAAATGCATTCTGCATGTTTTCCTTACCACATTCTAACTCATTGGGGGCTTGAAGCTCTTTTTTTGTTTTGTTTTTCAAAAGTTACCGAGCCAGAAATAAACAACTCAGACATTTCATTTAGGACCTTGTAAGCCGTCTTAAGCTTGTCCTTCATATATTTTACAATTGCATTAGTCTTCGCTGAAATAAAATCAGTAAATCTACCCTAATGTGTCTTCTTATTTTTTTTTATAAATTGAGCAATTGTTTTTTTTGGCATCTCCCTGCTGTGGGACATGTATGCCAGGTACACCCTAGGTCCTTTGATTACTCTGAAGATCAATGAATGCCTTAGTTTACATAAGCATCGTTGCAATACAAGTCCACTCAACAATGCTGATGCTGAATTCAAGAAGATGATGAACCCATCCACTGTGACAGAATCTTTTCAGGCGCACAACAAAGACATGACAGAGACATCTTCCATGGCCACCCCAATCCCCAATTAAGCATACCTGGGATGAACTTGAATGACACATTTGTCATCAAAATCCTCTGCATACCTCTTTACACCAATTGCAAGACATTTTAATGACTGCGTTACCAACTGTGGCAGGGCAAAAGCCTTGCTTTTGTAAATAGTGTGCGTGGGAATGTAAGATGGGCAGGGATGAAGTTAATTCTGTCCCTGCCAACAATCACATGTGTGGCCATACCACACGTAGGTAACTGAGTGCTAATTGGGGTGTAAAAGAGAGCAAAATCCTGTTGGGGGAGGGAGTTAGGTGAGCGGAACTGTATGGAACTGTGTTTTATTTACAGCTTTGTAGTAAAGGCTAAATCATAGCCTACAATGGTTTAGTCTTTGGTTTGAAACTTTATTTTGGCCCTCGTGCCTGTTAATTTGTTCCTGTGTTTACTTGTGTAATAAATGTGTGCAACAGCTCTTGATCTGCAGCTTTCTGACTCCCAGTCTTCTTCCTGCTAATACCATCTTGGGCTCACAGTGCTATCCTGTCACACCAACCCTCGAGATACCTTCCAGCACCTTGTGGAGTCAAGGCTGTGATCAGGGGAAACAGAAACCCAACCTGATACAGCAGAACCTTAGCGTTACGAACACCAAACTTACAAACTGACCGGTCAATCACTTTAAACCAAAAGTATGCAAATCACTCAACTATGCGTTGCATGCAACCAGACAGCTGGTCACGAAGGCGGCAAAATTACTGTATAAAAAAAATGTATCCAGACAAAGGTGAGGCTGATTTAAGAGCAAGCACGGGCAATTTTATTAGGAAGGTTTTTTTTTTTTTTTTTTAAAGCAAAAGGAGGCTGAGCAAGCTTCATGTATTACTTTTGTTTATAATAAAATAAAAACAAGCAATATGTTAACCCAGGTTAAATCTGTGTTTTTGCTACAGTTACAATTTCAATGCTGAGTTAAATGCATAACATGCATAACATAAACCATAACATTGTGAGTATTGCATTGCTGTGCTGTATCCTTATAGTATTCACCAGCTTAAGGCTGTAGATAGCAACTGTACACATTTAGTAAAACCATTGAAAACTCATATTCGCAGGTCATTCAAACTTAGGAACAACCTCCTTTCCTAAAGTAACTCTGCGGTTCTACTGTATTAGGTAAATGTCATAATAAACTAGACAGACAGTCTGTGGAGATCCACCACTGTGAAGATTTACTGAACAGACCTACATGGTTTTTATCAGCATGTTAAATCTCTGTTTACAAGCCAATTAAAACCAAACAGAATGTAAAAGCCCACATACCTAATAATGTGTCGATACCCGAGACATACCATAGCTCTCTCCATAATAAACAGACATCTTGCCCATGTATCTGCCTTCAGGACACGATGGGAAACATGTCATTCACAGTCATGCACTGTATCATTAGAAATGACCTTGGTTGCTCTGGAAAATGTCAAGGATGTGAGAGGCAATATGCTGAACATCGTGCTAGCACATCAAAGGGCCTGGAGAACTACAGAAAATCTGACTTTTTCCCCCCCCCTGGATTTCTTCTTGGCTTTTGAATTATCAGAGCTTTTGGTTTCAATGGGTAAAGCCCCCATATCATCCCCAAAAAACACACAATAACATTTGCTATAACCCAGGGTTAATCTGTAAACAAAAAGGTACCGGATCTTGTAATTAAGGAAGAGGGATAGCATTTTTGTTTCTAGACCCAATGTACTGACCTTATTGCAACCGACCTTTGACTCACCAGGTTTTAATAATCTTCAGGTTTGAACAATACCAGTGGTGGGCCGACTAATGTGATGAACAGGAGCAAAAAGCGCTACAATTTTCTTGCTCATACAGTAGATGTTGCTTCCTAAAATATCATTACAGAACAATTTTGTCATTCAATTCACGGAACAGAAAGTGCATTGATTGTACATGTTATGTACATAGGATTCTTTTTTGCAACATTATATATTTTAATATTCACCGAGACACAGTATAAAATACATCCTGCAATATTGTGGCAAATCTTTCCTGTCATGTGATATTTTATATAATATCTACTGCTGTATTAGAAAAATATCTGTTAAAGAGAAAATGGGTAAGCAAAGTGCATAATACGAGGTTATAATTATGCATTCCGTTTATATGCAGTGGTGCGCTAATGCAACATGCAAAAAGATCAATGCATTTTTTTATTGAGGATGACTGTAGATGCATCAACTTCTGTAGGCAGCAGTTTCTGGTTTCTATGTTAATGTTATCTCAAAGGAATCCTTCTTTAAACAAACGCTGGCTGCATCACACAGTTAACCCCATAAGGTACACAAAGAATTGAGCGACTGTTCAAACATTTTCTTCTCAAAACACATTTGAGAGCGACTCAAGTATTACGAAGAGGAAACTGACGACTTGGATGACCAGATCCAGCCTGTTGGTACATTTTAAACCATGCTTTGTGCAACTCATTGCAAAAATAAGAAAGCCAGCATTATTTGTGGGACACACATGTCCCTTGTACCTAAAAGTGTTAAAGCAATACAGACCACCCTGCCGTGTTTAAAACAACACACATTACTTTACCTTTGGCGTGTCTCTGTGTTGTCGTAAATGAAGCACTTTATTTTAAACAATCCTAATTATTTTGATTTACACATCATGGTTCATAAATCACCTGGGAAATATATTTTACTTGAGAGCATTCTCCAGTCTGAACTTATCTTACAAAGCCCCATAGTGTGTATTAATATCTATTTTAGTTATGACCTACACTGCCTGTCCATTTTATTAGGACCTGTACCTAATATCGGGTTGGGCCATCGTTTGTCTTGATCACAGCCTCGACACGATGTCACTCCACAAGGTGTTGGAAGGTGTCTTGAGAGATGCCAATCCATTCGGTCTTTAATACTTCATGCATTTGGTGCAGAAAGGTGGTTCATCCTAAACATGCCCAATAGGATTCAGATTCAGGGATTGTGTTGGACATGGAAGATGCCTGAAATCTGTCATGCTCCTCAAAGTGCTTCTGAAGAATTTTGGTGGTTGCATGCATTACATCATCTATATTTGACTAATATTTAATTTGCGGATTGCTGAATATCCAGTTCATTCTTTATCTCAGATTATTTAGCATGCTTACTAACTATTCCATAAAACAAACAAATAAACAAACCAAACATTTCTTTCAATCACTTCCTCTAAAAAGACTCCTAAAATCTCAATCCCTGATTCTCCAGACAAGCTTCAAGTCAAAGTAAAGACAGATTTACTCAATATGAGAGCAGGCCCACTCAGAGTGATTGCAAACACCATCAAATAGTAAATAGGAATGTAAAAATAAATTGAAGTGGCTCTTGAAGCTATTTGCTGTTTAAAACACGCACACGCACAAACATCCCCTGTGCACATCTCTTCAGATAACTTCTTCATTAAAATGAGCTTCTCTGAAGTTAATACATAAAAATGGGATTTAAATAAACAAGCTGGGGAGGGACCGTCTAAGGCAAGTGAACCAAAGGTTATGGTTATTCCTGATTTCTATAATAGGGATTACTCTGCACCAGTCAGGGAGCCCATTTTCTAGGGTTCCTTGGATGTCTTGTTTTCCACTGGGGCTTGTGCAACCCTTTCTTGTACTGGAATATAAAAACATTGGACTCCCACAGTCGCGTTCTGCCGAGAAAGATGAGGGCAAAATGTCACGTTCGTACCAAGGGAAGGATGTAATTTGAGATTTTCTAAGGTTTACATACAGTCCTCAAGAGTAAATTCACTGCTTTTTCAATATGAGTTTTAATGTGAATATCTGTCAGCTACAGTCGTAGGACAGAGACCTTTCCACAGTTTGCAGTAAGGGCCTGTCATGGATAATTCATCATCAAGTTGAATCCCTGATCTATTTTACCAGCTTGTTATCACCTTACAGTGTTCCTAATGCTGTAAAAATGTATGTTTGTAATGCAAAGAACCTGAATTCTGTGTCACACATTTCAGATAAGTCTAATTAGAATCGCATCAGTCCCATTAAAGTGACTGTAGCTAATAAAATAATGTCATGAATCTCACCTATCGTGCATTTGTTATAGCGGTCTAAAATTGCAGTTTCGAAAGAAACACCTATATTTAATTATTTGTTGTAAAGATCTAGCACTACACTAGGTTTCAGCAAGTGCTGCACTTCCTAGGTCATTTTCCCCCACCCTTTCAACTGGCTGTACCCCTTACTTACTGACCTGCTTTCAGCCAGTCACAAGCTTTGACCCCCAAGACACTTCTAAGGTTAGAGAAAAGGAGGGGAACTCAAAAGCACAACACAGACGGCAAATAGGTTGAAATTCCCCTGGCGTGAATATTACTGGTTGCTGCTCTTGATAGAAGGTTAACAGGAATGTGGGAGTTCTTAGTGTGACGAGCAGTGTTGTGTGATGCTCTTAAAACCACAAATGAAGACGAGCCTGGATCGTTTGCATTGCGGTTAAGTGTCCTAGTCCATAACAATGACTAAATCAAGCCCAAGGCCTTTGAAAGCAAAAAGTAAATGAATTATTTATTAATATACGCTTTACAACTCACAATTTTATGGACTAGGATATACTTCAATGAGCTGGAAGGGAATTCAAAATAGGTTGATTTAATCTAAATAAATAGAAGCTCCACAGTGGCACATGCAATTGCATGCATCTGTACATTTTCTCTCCCGTGTTAAGTAATTGAATTGTTTCCTGGATGTTAAATGGGAAGAGACAAATTGAGCAATGTAATCTCAGCCAATTCCTCCAGCTGATATATTTCACAGTCTCTTACCCAGTTTGTCTGTTGCACATTTGGCACAGAGTGAGAATCTGGTGTGAAGTAAACTGAAAACGTTTTAATTAAAAATGTGATTGCCAGACTAATGTTGCCCCACCAATCTACTCGGGTTTTCTGCACAGTCCAAACTTAGCATTCAATTCAAATTAACATCGCAGAGTAGGCACATCTTTTGCAAGGTGATTTAAAAGAGAGCAGAAAGCCATCTAGCAGTTTTATCCATCTCGCTATTTAACACTAAAGTGCTAATCATACTGCCTCAGTTAATTATCAGACCGATTTCCTATAATAATGAACGTGGCAATCTTAAATGTTTCAGTATTGCAACAGTAACCACGACTTAGGAATGTGACGCTACCTTGGACACGTTCAGCATTTAAAAGGTCATCTCAACAGAGACTTAAAATACCCCATGCCTGCCATTCTCTTCTGGGCTTCTATCAAGGAAAGATCCAGAGAATTTGGGCAAAATTATGAGTCAGGGGGTCGAGGATTGATGTCTACAGGGGGCTAATTTTATTTGTGATCTGAGACGGATTAAAACCCAGGCTGAAATAAGTGAAAGGCACAGCATGAAAGAATAGCCAATTAGCGTCATAATTTATTTATGGATTGAATTTTGGTCTGAGCATGCTTGAAGTAATAATAGAAATGTATTATGAAAAAGGAACCAGGAATTCAATGTTGAAAAGTGGATGACAAAACCCTAAAATGATTTTAGAATTATGGATACTGTCATTCATTTTGAAAATTCTGTGAATCGCTATTCTGGTCAGTTAGCATATTTTAAATATATAATTATAACCTGTGTAGCCATTCATTCAACAGCATTTGATGGTGTGTGTAGATAGATAGATAGATAGATAGTAACAAAGCTGTACTCACTTGCGTTCATTTGCCCCTTTAAAAGACTGACCCTACACAGAAATTGAGGTTTAAGTAATAAGCACCAAAAGCCACTTTGGAGCACTACACACATCAGGAACCTAACTAAATACACAATACTGCTAAGCTGTTTACCTGTTAAAACAAAAACAACACACACAGTACCACACCTGTGATTCAGAACCAGAGCACACAGTCTTCTTCCTTCTGCTCAGCAGTCCTGAATGAACAAACTGTGAGGCTTATATGCCCCACAGTAACAAGTGTGGGCAGCTGGCTGTAATTTACAATTATCATGCCAACTGCCAAAACAATTAACAAATAATACAATTAAATAAACATGTTGTGGCAGGGAGGATTTTTTAACCCCCTTGCTGCCTACATTATATATATATATATATATATATATATATATATATATATATATATATATATATATATATATATATATATATAGTGTGTGTGTATATATATATATATATATATATATATATATATATATATATATATATATATAGATAGATAGATAGATAGATAGATAGATAGATAGATAGATAGATAGATATAGATAGATAGATTTTTTATGCCATTGAGAAACGTCTCATTTAGAGAAACCCCTTTATCATATTTCTACATGCAACAAAACCGTGGTTACCAACATTCTAATTGAAATAACGTTTGGTCACAGCGAAGCTATACCTAGATAAAGATCCTACACAATTTTTTTTTAAAAAAATAAAACAAACCGTCGAAAACGCAGCATACAAAGTGTATTACACAGACCTTTATAGCATACATTTACAAGTAAAAATAATATGCAGACACAGAACAAAACATTAGAGAGTTGAACAGAACTAACTTGCACTTATTCCGAGCTCCGCCCCTTTTTAAGCACAGCTGGACTCGCTGGAGGCAAAGCAGACTGGCCCGCTTCGTCCTGCCGTCGATCAGTCATGAAGTGTTTTCCTCTTGCTCCCCATTTTCAAATCAAACTAGTACCTGTCACCGTGTACACCTATAACATCAAACGCTTACTTACACCTTAACACGCTAATTTCAAAGTAGGCGCTTTGAATGACAGGCTAGCTGGCAAATGAAAGTGCTACGCCGGTCTGATGATTGACAGTCATTTAAACGAATCAGAGCATTCTAATGGTTCTTCAGCCAATTAGATCTGTCAGGACAGGATGAAATGGTTGACGGTGAAACTACACTAGCCTATTAAGGAACCACTGATTTGACTGACAGCGACCCCTAGCCATTCAGAGCGGAATGGAGACGGGACAGACAGCAAGTATAAAAACTACACAGACGAGATGATTTCTCAAATTATTATTTTTGGTAAGAAAACAAAAACAAAAAAACGAGTGGTTTTTACCGACGCTTATCCTATATATATATATATATATATATATATATATATATATATATATCCCAAGGTGTGTTGAATTGACCACTCTCAAATAAACGTTCTTATCCAGATAACCACTCATTTGCAATATTGAGCATAAGCTACATATAATACATACAGCATTTGCTGTGGATTTTGTGCTGGACACATTTCCGCACTACACTAGTCTAAAGTGAACATGATCTTCTGTGAAACTTGAGTGCATAACCCCATTTAAATTTGTCACAGCAGATCATTTTTATGCAGACATATACATACAGTACTGTAGATGTATGTAGAAAAAAAATAATGTTTTATTCAACTATAGTTGTACCAAGTGCAAACTGCCAGTAGGCATTTTATAATTTAAATTTACAGAAGCATTGGAACCATATCAAAACACATGCTTGTGTGTCTGGGAGTATATCCTAAACCCATATGAATATTAATGGAAAGGAATATATTAATACAAACATCATTTACTTTCAAAGGCCTTGGGTCTTGATTTAGTCATTTTTTATTTTATTTTGTGTTACTTCCAGGTATTCTTCATCAAAACAGAACAAATGATAGTAAAACAGAATAATATACTGTGGGTCCGATTCATCAATATCCTTCCACCAAAATGAAAAGGAGAAGGGTCTATTGCAAAATGATTTACACATTAAGTACATTGTAACTGTGCATAACAACATTGTAATGATGTGTAATGTGACAGAGTAGAGGGAAGAAAAAGGAGAAATGTAGTCCTTGCTTTTAAAGTGGGAAACAGGACTACAACTCCCGGAATGCCTCTTGGAGTCAGGAATGAAAATCACCTGGCTCTAATGGAATGAGGGACACCTGCCTGTGATCAAGCAGGTATATAAGCAGGTCTGAAATTCTTGTTAGGGTGTCTGTATGAAGGCAAGAACCTGAGGATAGACCTGATAGTTTGGGAAACCTTAATGAAAGGTAGTGTGTGTTGTAGACTGGGTGTAACTTGTCTTGGAGGATTGCTAAATGATTAGGACTTGCCCCAGTAAGTACACATGCATTTACTAAGTAATGTGTAAATACATAGTAATTGGAGACAATTCATGTAAATCGTTACTATTTTAATATGGTGCTCACATCAAACAAATGATATAAAGCAGGAATAAAAAAAATCCTTTAAATTAGCAAAATTGCACAAGTGAATGAATGTGTCAATACACAAGTTGATTAATGCAAATATACCCTATGGTTGTCCCTTTTAAAAGTGAAAAAATAGTGTATATATTTCATTTTTGGCTGTCCTAGGCAATTTCCCATCTTAGACCTGTGTTCACACAAGTTTGAGTGAAAGAAATGAAATGACTCTTGTTACATAACCTAGCATTATGCAAATAATGCATACCATTCACTCCTTACACGAACCTTCATTTCTGTGTGTTGGTTGTTAAGTAACTATTTTATTTGAGGAAAAAATAATTGCATTTTGGAATGATCTTGATAGAAGAAAAATGACTTGCTTACAATGTGTATGCTAATGTTAATTAGTACATGCTGTGCACCCTCCTGCCTAACTATCTTCCTCGTTAAACAAGTCTCCCATTACTCGTAAGGAATCTGTGCATGGTAATGTGGTTGCATTTATTTTGTCTCCAGTGTTGTAAGCATTTAAAATACCTAACCTGTCAAAATTAAAAATGCAGCTTCTGCTTACCATATTGTTTAATATGTAAGTTTGTTCCAATCATGTTAAGTAGTTTCTTAGTGGTGCATTCATTAATATGTCAACCACTAACATAGTACAGCATTACCATTAATGACAAAACAATGGGTTTGGAACCAATATTAAACGGGCAACATGTTGATATGGTACCATCCCACAGTGTGTACGGCAACTGGATCGAGGATCACATTCATGAAATTGAAGGGGAATTAGCAAGCGTCTGATCTGGCTTTCGGAGAGCCTCGTTTTGATCTGGCGATCACCAAGTCTGCCATGAATAAAGTCTATGATGGTAATGCTGTGGTCTAGTAAGAGGATTGGACTTTTTCCAGCACATCTTATAACGACAATGGTATTTTTAGTTCTTTCCTGTAATGACTTTTTTTCTCTAACTCTGGAGGACAAAGGCCAGCCCTGCATGTGTCTGCTTGAGCTTGCAGGGTCCCAGCAGGTTCCCTGTAGGACAATGAGGAGAAACAGTCTCTCCTGATGCATCCTGTGGAATCACAGCCAGGATACAAACCTGCACTCCCCTGACTGTATGACTCGCCCTGCACACCACACAGCCATGCCTTTAGAAGGTGAGCCCTGGAATGGTGTGTGTGTGTGATATTTTTTTTTTTTTAATTTGTCACAGTATTTGGCATTTAGGTATTAGCTATTAGGTATCTGTATCCAAACCGTCAATTTTATAGGGTTTTTTAACAGAGGTTTACGGTACAGTAGCTTTTTCAAATTGTATCTGTCTTTCTGATGTTCCGCAATAGTATTTTGTAAAAACGCAATGACTTTCTTGCTTGGGTCTATCTCATTATCCTAAGCCAACAGTACACAGCATAGAGAGAGCCTTTACTATTTATCTAAATTAAAGTTTGACAGCCTTAACACTACCATTGAACAAAATCGGTGACTTTTACGTTCCTAACTAAAACACCAACAGCCTCCTTGTCGTGTTGGATCTCGGGGCCTTCGCTTCTAGTTCAATGAAGATGAGCAATCGATGATCTGGAAAGGTGTCCCAAAGAGGCATTTATCTGGGGATAATGATGTCATATGACGCGTATTGCAGACATCTTGAGACTTGAGTTTTCTAGTGTTTCAAACACTGGCTTTTGAGTTTGTAACTTGTGTTGTGTATCTATGAGATCTGCTGTACGTGACATTTAAAGCATTTTTTTTTAATCACACTTCAAAATAACATTGGCAGCCTGATAGTATTGCAGCTTACCTTGCTCTATAGATCATCCAATGTGGAAAATCAATACATATCCCCTGCCATGGCAAGAGTATGAAACGGTCGATCACATGACCTACATTGACTGTATGTAGAAAACATGCAGGACTTGAGATCCAGATAGACAAAAGCCTCCATGTACACCCAAACCAGTTTCATCACAGTGGAGTAAGTGCTTCTCAAAATATATGAAGTCAAGTAGACACATTTTGGTAACACTTTACATTGTCTCTTTATGTATTCACATAGTAGTTCCTTAGTAAATACATGTGCTTGCACATAATTATACAATGATATTATGCATAGTTACAATGTACTTAATGTGTAAATATTTTTGCATGACATGTGCAAGTAAACAATTGTCTTAGAAAAGGGATCGGGTTAGTAATTGGAGGCATTTAATATAAAGTGTTTCCTAAATCTGTGGCTAGTTCTTTAGTTTATGAATTAACTGTATATGGTGGTACTTTATATCCTATGCACTTTCCTAATATTTCTACCTCATTAATATCATATGTGTGTTCTGTATGGTTCTCTGTCATTATTTCCCTTGCTTAGTTTTAGTAAAAATGATAACATGCTCCCCATGTAACTTCTTCATAGACTCGTTAGCAAGAATGGAAAACCTAAACCTAACCGCCCCCCCACATTCCAAGTGGGGAACTTATTTTATTTTAAACTTGGTCCCCAAGGATAGCTCTGTACATTTTCACTTTGAAAGATTGCCTTCCTGTGCTTTGACGTCTGTGGAGCGTTTCTAAAGAGACTGCAGGACAGAGAGAGCTCGGCTTGGGAGCAGCAAGTCAGTCTGCTTGTGACATTTTCAGCCTGCCAGTTACCCAGCTCTGATTTTACAGATTTTGTTTGTTGCCCTGGGCCGCACGGCGTGCGGTTTCAGGAATGTCGCAACCTGTCATGTTGCTTTGAAGATCGCTTCTGATTCGCTGGCAAGCCATGGTGACTTTTTCCTCTAAGTCTCCAAAACTTTTTTTTTTTTAATTTGTATTTATCCCCGAGACAAAGAAACACTGAATCAAACTTTGAATTGGTTCTGGTTCCCGTGACACAAGTCAATAATTCCTTCCACATGCCCGGAACCTGTATCTAGGAAATATAAAACCAGGAAAGAAATTTGAATGTTGGGGGGAGGGGGGAAACATACATTAAATAAATATAATATGTGGTAATACAGATGGTTCATTGACAGGAACACATTTAAAGAAGTGTGATTATAACATAGCTTATGACTAGTTTGAAATGCCAAGGTCCTGAGATCATTTTTATCTTGCGATCTCCACTATTTTTTTTTTATTTTATGTCCTTTTAATGAGCCACCAAAGTGCATTGTTTCTGCAGCCACCATTGCAGAAAGCAATTTTGGTCACACTTTATATTGTCTATTTACTGTGCATTTACATAGTAGTTACTTAGTAAATACATGAGTACTGACACATCATCACTCGTATATATCGTGCAAAAAACATTATACATAATGGTATTATGCATAATGTGCTTTTTGCATGATGTATGAGTACATCATTGTATCAGAAAAGGGCTAGGGTTATTACCATATTTGAAATCTATTTATATTCTAGCTGGTTCATTTTATTTCAAATAGAAATGGTGTGTTTGATGCTTTTTGTGCCCGACAACTTTTGCTTTTCGCCCAATCCGCTTAGGTCAAGCTTGAAGATCAAAAGCAGGAATTTCACTTCATTTCACAGCAGCTAACAACTGTCTTGCTGCCACACAATCCTGGCTTTTATGATAAATTACACCATCAAAAGTGTAGCCAGAAGTGACACGAACAGCAAACTAGTCAGGGAGACATTGTTATCAGATCTCATCTTACCTTGTATTTGCCCAATAATCTGTAATGCACAGTTGGGGGGATTCAAAGGAAATGTTTGCTAGGAATACCCTTATCCCAAGTATTGGTTTTATTTTCTACAGCACACGTGTTTTAGAGCACTAAAGAAATAGGCCACTGTGTCACCTTTCCACCAATGTCGCTACTTCTAATAGCAGTCCATTGTCGTATTGCTTCATTCATTTGTTCTATCATTTCAAACAGAAAATGTATTTATTTTAGAGTGCCCAATTATTTTACCCCTACTCTCCACATTTTGAATGCCCAACGTATGTTCCCTCACTGCAGCAACTGTTCATAACACCTCACATGATTGTAACCAAAACAATATCTAGCACCAGCCTTCTGTCTGGAAGATGTGTAGGAGGCTACATACCTGTGGGTTTGGTCCTTATCAATCATCCTGGAGCCTTAATCTACTCGCAGGAGTGTATAATTTGTAATATTGAATGGGGATATTTAGCTCTCTTGATTACAGTGGTATATAAATAGTGGATGGCTGTACTTGTTATCCCCTGTAGGGACCATGGTGGAGGTGTACAGTATGTACACACTTTTCATTTGTGTCATATACCTGGAAAACCTCTTATTCAATTGTAATGAACTTGGTGTTCACACACTTTGACATGTATCTTGACTGCTTCTTGTACACATTATTTAAGTACTGAAGGGACGTACCGTATGAAGTTGCATGGACTGTACATCTGTTCATAGATATCTCATTTGATACTCTTCTGTATATACATCCTGCTCATCCACTTTTTCCAAATAATGACAGCTCTAATTTTTAATTTGAAACTGCATAAGAAAAAGCTTGCATTGTAACCCTGGTTACCGTGGTCATTCTGCAGTTTTCCCATGCTTTTTACAATGGTTATATTGTTTATTTACCATAGCATGGTTTTTAATATGCTTTGCCCTATTACAATACATCGGCCAAGTTGTACAATGAGAAACAAATGCTCCACCCTCAGACATACAATCTTAAAAGGAGTTGATAAAATGAATCCAAGCCAATATTTTAAGCGCAGCACAGAAACCTGGACCAAAGTTAGACAAGTGGAAACAGATTTGGAACAATGTAGGCAACTCTACTTTACAAAGAGAATAGCCATTAGACCAAATCATTATGATCCTTTGTCTACTAGATACCAGATACATTCTCTTGCTCTCCCTCCTCCCCTTTGTACATTTAATATTGTGGCTAACATGGTGACTAAATATAAACTCTGGAGTAGCATATGATCAAAGTTCATAGGCTCCCAGAATGTAGAGATATGAAAGTAATGCACAAAGCTGACAGCTAATGTTTTTAACAGTCAGTCATATTGATAATCTCTAGCAACTATGAGATATGCTTTCTCTGTGTAAAACGTTGAAGCCGTGACAGGCGGTGTCACCTGACTGCTGCAGTTGCTGGGAAATCTTTCGATCCGTCAGTCTGAGACCTTAGATCAAGTCGGCAATGTGGATTGTGTCCGCTTTACAAGAACAGAAAAAAGATATATTGGATCAAAAGTTCCATGGCAACCTGTATTTGTTATCACTTCATAACAGGATTAAGGAAAAGATGATGATAACACTATACATTGCATCTCAAATTCTTGTGTATTTGCATAGTAGTTACTTGGTGAATACATGTGTACTTAAACATCATTACAGTGTTATTGTGCGTAGTTAAAATGAACTTAGCTTGGTCTGTCTGTGAGTTATGCATAAATCTTATTCAGATTGGAATTCCTTTGTTTGCCAGCTCACAACGGTGTTAATGAGCGCGTGTTTCCTGTAATAACCGACTGGATGAGCCCATTGAAAAAATGCTCACCAGTTATAACAATGTAATTGTGTAAGTACACATGCATTTATTAAGTAACCACAATGTAAATACGCAGTATTTCTGAACAGTGCTTCAACCAGGTGAGCCACTCTGGGACCTCTATAGGATACTCTTTTGATTGATCAATGGAGCCGCTGCAGTAAGGGTCAAGCTGATTGGATGGGCACCCTTTATAATGCCCCTTGTGATGTTACTGAGACCCTTTGGAATTATCATGATTGTTGCTGAATAGTTGCACATTCTGACATTGCTTATATAGGTTGTGCTTTGTGAAATCCCTAAGGAATTTTATGGTTCAATTTAGGACTCGCTAGAAACCTCTTCTCTGAAAATCAACTATATTTGACTAAAAGATAAAAGCGGCTTCAGCATTTACATTTGCACTGACTCAGATGCCATCAGACGACAGCGCCGGTTAGATTGCATTTTAAATTAGATCTAGGTAACCTTCTTACTTCAAGGTTAAATGAAAAGCATCCAGAATGTCAAGGTCTAATATGAGCTGAAGTTCTACCTGTCTTGCCCGATTTATCTGGATGTTTTTGCTTTAGAGGTGAACATTAAACTTGTATTTTTGAAGCACCGGGATGGAATTGATGGTGATATGCAATGTACAATCTTGAATCTCTTCCCCCCCCACTCCTCCTTTTTTTTAAGGATGCAATTTGTGGTAGGAAGGAGAGGAAACAGGCTGTGAATTCTGGTCTATTTTGAGTGTTTGGATGCAGAGCTGCGGTGCTCCGTTCCATTTGGATATCATTGACATCCTGCTTGCATTGTTCTAGGGGAGAAACATAGTAAATACATGTCCACTTACACACAATTACAATGCTATTATGCATGGATACAATATGCTTAACGTGTAAATCTTTTTGCATGATATATTTAACTGCACAATTGTATCAGAAAGGGGTTAGGTTTAGGGATAGGGTTAAATCATGCAAAAAAAACACATTAAGTACATTGTAACTATGCATAACATTTTAATTATGTGTAAGTACACGTGTAATTACATCGTAACTATGATGTAAATACGCAGTAATTCGAGACACTTAATGCCAAGTACCTTTATTACTATATGCTACAGAAACTGCCCCCCCCCCCCAACCTTAACTCTAATCCCACCCCCTACACACACTTTTTTGAAACCAAAGTTACACCACAGATGTATACACTGCACGGATCTGCACTTAATATAGAGTGTTGCCAAAAATGGATTTTAAAATCTTGATTGGCACTCATTTAAATCTATAGGGAGGTTTTATTTTAAAGTGATGCTTAAAGTTCTAAGTGATGCAAAACAGAATCGATAAGTCTAAAAAAGAAACCAGAAAAAATGATTCCGGTATGAAACTGCATTAGCAAGGACTGTGGGAGAAGAGATGTTTTATCATGACACACGTCAAAACGGAATTGCTTTTCTTGCTGTCTCCCGTACACAGGTATGGTTATGTCTTGTCAGCAAGATATTGTCAGTGACGAGGATAAAGTCAAAGACAAAAAATACAAATAAAGATAACTATGGCAAAGTGGTTAACAGTGTGCAGGAGTGCTGTGGTGATTAATACACAGACAGAACGATAATCCAGGTGCAATGGTATTTTATTTTTATATTCCAATGGTCTGATGACAAAAGACTCTGTTTTAATCCATGGGTTGGTCCCGATCTTTAACACCTACACAACACAAACATGATCACAAGTCCACAGTGAGTGCTGTAGTGCTCATGGTGCAAATACAGTTAATCGTGACGCAATAGTGCAGTGTTGATCCCAAAGGCCAGCACTAAACCCGGGACAGTTCCGGATCGTGTTAGCCGTCTAAATAACAAACCGTATTTAATGACAAAACAAACACTCGCGATTATCACAGCACAGTTCTCCTTTTAGTTACCATTCACAAAGTAACAGATCACATCACTACGTCCCCTTAAATACCGTCAACCATGACCCCTTGGTTAACGAGCGCATCCGCTCCTCCAATCTGCGGCTGCCACATAGTTTCCCTTCTGGGTCGATGATTTAGTGTACTGTAGCCCCGCCCCCTTTCTAGATGGCCGACCTCCGTCTAACCCTGGGAATTAATTGTCTGGCCATCCAGTCCAGGCCACTCTATTCTCTTGGTTTGAGACATTGGTGTCTGTTCATTTGCCTTGCTTTTGTCTATTGCAATTCCCATCTTAAATAAAATCCTATTCTACTAAATCTTCCACTATTGAAGTAACAATAAGACTCTAATGTAATGTCTTATTTTCAGTAAGCACTTGGATGTCGGGCTTCAATCATACAGTAGTATGTTCTATTCAAGGGGGTTCAGCTGTAAGCTATAATATGGGTAATGTTGCACTACCAATTAGCAAGGTTGTAAAATACTCTAATTAAAGTTTGCAAATGAACTAGGTCTCCCTCCCCTCTGATTAATTATAATTCCGGTCCTACATTCTGTTTAACCACCAATGTGTCACCTGTTCCGGTATTAACGGATCACCCCGTCATTTCAATTAGTTGCACCATCACTTATTCTAATGCTCTGGCACATGTTCATAATTACATTGAATTAATTCATTATGAAATGCACAGCTAGGATCTATTCTATAGCTACGTTGAGGGTTAACTCGCAATGATGAATCTTGGAGAGGAGGTGTGTAATCTGGCAGATCTTGCCGCTGTAAAGTCATTTGTTGCTGTTTTGGAAGCAAACCCTGTCAAGAACCGTCCGTATTGAACTCCCAGCTGCTTCAGTCTCGCCTCACTTGACAGCAGGCCTGGGTATTGGAGGAGCTTCCAAAACTGACAGTTTACTGAAGTTGCATCAAGTCAACTAACTAGCCCAACATTCTTTGAGTTCTAAAGTCTTAGGATTCAGTTAGCCTTGCTAAAGGGCAAACTCCTGAAACGCCAGCTGAATAGTTAACTATATTTGAGCTTTACTTTAGTTGTATATGGTGTTTGAGGCTGGTATTGGTGGTTCCTTCCTTCTGTATTTTCAAAAGTGCTACATTTAGAAATACTAAAAGAAATGAAGGCATTTAAGTTGAATACGAGACAAATGTTTACATTTCTTTTAGTATTTGTAAAGGATATGCAATGGCACACAGCAGTGGTAATGTTTCTGTACCGAGGGAAAACAATAGCAGCTGTATTGTAATGGATCTCCTACCAGCAACTGGTGAGGTCATAATACTGACATCAACTTAACTTAGTGGGCTGAGATGTCAAGTCATTAGATTTTGGTCCATTATCAGCCCTCTATCAAACTCTATCAAGTGTACTGTCTTGTTCATCATGACTGAAACTGACTTCCAGCTTCTATTACTGATGGGCACCAATATCGATCTTTTGATATGACATCGATCTTGTTTGATATCGATAATTTTCATATCGCAATATCGATATCGTACGCTCGCTAATACTGCTAGAATACGAACGCAGTATAATCAAGTTTATTTTATATTCAGATACAACAAACCCTATACATACCAATCGCGTTCAGTCTCGTAGGTGAAGAAACACCACACACAAGTGTTCAACCAGTTTATTCCATTGATTGGCGTTTTGGTACCAAACGCTATTTGCACACTGCATTAAATTTGGCGCTATTGTCCGTCCGTAAAATGTTGCCGGTGTCGTGATGAATTATACATTATTTCTTGTGCTTGTCAGCATTTCATTGAGTTTTGTCTGTGTGATTACTTACGATATTAATCTATATCATCGTGGTTGAAATGTAAACTTTGGGTATTATAAACGAGATGTACGTTTTAGGCGTCAAAACAGTATAAACACATCTCAAAATAATGTGACTAATATTGCTATTATCTAATTACATTTGTTTTGGAAGACTGATATTATTGAAATACATGCTCAGTGTCTATATAACATTTTCATATCTTTAATCGCCATTATTTATGTAACAGAATATGTTGCTTAGCCTGTTTAACCCCAAATGTGTGTTTTGCAGATGGCAAATGTTTTTGTTTTTCCTTTTTTCTTTTCATCCAACAAAAAAAAAAAAAAAAACTTTTTTGGGGTCAATACCGATGCCGAGCTGTCGAAGCACAGATTTGGGAGTTATGTTTAATATTCATTAAGCCCTTCATGCATTTTAAGGAACCAGATGTGCGGCATAGCACAGGCAATTAATTCAAATCTCGGGGCCACTATGGTTGTCAACATGAGGGACACAGTGACAGCATTCCACAAATAAGTTATTCCAAAGGTTGGCCATTAATAGATGAAAAACTGCAATGCGAATGTCACATTCAATCTGCAACACAGGGCAAATTATCACAGTGTGTCTACTTTTGCAGAAGTGTACAGGAGTACATCACTTAAACAGCAAGTGTCTAACATTGGTATTGACTCGGGCAGTAGGGTCGGTGCTGTAGTTTATGTAAATCCCTTTTAAACAAGGTTTACAGAACTGTTCTGGCATAACGCTGGGAAATTAGATGTATACTACTACGCAACTTTCAAATGTGTGTGTTTTCTTTTTTTTTTTGGAAAAAAACATTGCATTATTATTTTTTTTATTCTTATTCTATAGGATAGATGTATTAATCTGGAACCAAATATAGCTTAAAGTGACGGCAGCCAATTCATCTTTAACTAACTTTAGCTCAGATCAAGTGGATTCACATACTTTGTCTCTGTCTTTGTACAGCAAGGACCTTTTTAAGGCTGTCCTCCCCAGCGAAGACTGACCTACTTCGCACAGCCAGGATGCGAACCCACGCTGTATGATTCATCCTGCACAAAGCGGCTGCACTTATACCAGGTGAGCCACTCGGGGACCCTCCTCCCCCCCCCCCCCATGTATTTTTATTAGAAAATAAATTCAGAAGGCAGAACATCTTTAATCGTAATTACTCTTACAAACACTCTTACAAAGAACAACAGTGCAATTAATTAAACTTAAAGAAACGCACTTGCTGCAATAAAGTTATCAAATTCTTATTTTTCACACGTACATGTCTGCCTTTACTATTATGTCTGTCTTTTGAATGCAAATGTAACCAGTATTAAGCCCTGGACAATGGGGAAATAAATGATGAGCAGGAATAGGCCTCCCAGACACACTGCTTGTGATTTTCACAATATGGCTCCCATTGTCACCGCTGCTACTGCTAGCTGAAAATCGAAGGGTGTTTGAATTATAACGGCTAAAATATGCAGGAGGAAATAAAGCAATAAAACAAAAGCTATCGGAAAATGTTCTTTAGCAAGTAGTTCACCTCTAACACACACACCACCACCAACAACAAAGAGCACACAGAATTGGAAATGGCAGAGGTGCTAACACTGAATACTAATGTAGAGTAAACATTGCTTTGTGATGCAACAAAAGGAGGAGGGGATAGATGCAAAGAGAATTCCCCACAGAGCAGAGCTTCTCCACACAAAGAGAGAGGGAGCAGTTCAGTCTCCATGCCTCAAGCTTGCCATGGGCTGGAGGGAGTACCCTTTCTCTTAGGGGACAAGGGAGCAGTTCACTCCATGTCTCAAGCCTGCCCTGGGCTTGAGGGAGCACCCTTTCTACTGCGGGTTGAAAGAGCAGTTTACTCTGCCCCAATTCAATCCTTGCCATATGTTTGTCATTTTAAATCTCTTCAAACACCCTGTTCCGTTGTGACCAGTTTATTCAGGTTTCACTGTTCTTGTTGTCTTGAGTGTCATTTTTTAATTTTTTCCCCATAGTGTTACTGTTTGTCTCCAGGGGATCACTGAGTACAGTAAACCTCCCTGCATTACGATCGCTCCCTGCCTGTTACATTCAAAGAGATTATTCATTTTTTTTTGTATTTCTCTATGTTGCTGATTTCGCACTGTGGAGCCCACGCCTAGGGAAGTGTGGCACGGCACACATATAAGAAGTGCCTGCTTCTCTGAAGCCAATCTCATGTGTTAATTCGTGATGAAGCCTGGGCACAGCTTCCATTAACCCTAACAGAACTCCTTAGGCTACTATACACTGAAGCAATAACAGTTCTGAATGGGGTAAACTTTTTGTAACCCTGACCAATGTTTCAATAGCCATGCTGTTGTGGCACTACTGGTTCTATAATGTAGGAAAGATGAAATATATTTTAATTTCTTTTTTCTGGTCCTTGGAAATTCTTCTTACCGAAAATGTATTTGTATGGGAAACAAAATACTGATGTTGCATTATTATTGGGACTGGAGGGTAACAATGATACTTGACGATATTTCTACTGTACTATCATTCAAAAAGCCTTTACAATGTGTTTTAAGATGCCATTCAATGCAGTATCTGGGGATCTGTTTCTCATAATAAATAATTAGACAATTGTTTATGCTGGCTAGACTTGTCTGGGAATAATGGGATTGTGAAGGTGGTTTGGTGCTTACATTAGATTTGTGTCCTGGCGTTATCCCACGCACACACAGGTAATCTGTTTTACAGTTACTGCTAGGATGAAGTTTTGGAAAGAAACATTATACTGGTTGCTTGTTTGTTTCTAGTAATATTGATGGCTGTGTTATGAATAAATGTTTTGAAATGGTGTTAAGCAATGTGTGAGGACATTGGACGCTGTCTATGCGTGTGTGTTGTTTTTTTTTTTATTTTAGTTTACATTGCACAATTTTACATGCAATTTTTTCAATGTCCAATTACCACCAATAATTTTAAAGCTTAGGATTCACTGGACATGCTCCAATAGTATGACTAAGCCAATTACTTCAGTCAAGGCTCCCTGTGCGATCTTCACACAGCCAAGATGCAAACCTGCTCTTCTTTTGACTGTATGAGTCGCCCTGCACACCGCACAGCCATGCCATCGCCAGGTGAGCCACTTTGGGACCTAGGAAACATGGTAACACTTTTACATTGTGCCTCTGATTACTGTGTATTTACATAGCAGATGCTTAGTAAATACATGTGTACTTGCACGTAATTACAATGTTACTATGCATCCCTGCTGCAAAAGTACTGCTGTTATCTTTATGGAAATCCAAAAGTCTCCAGAACATAACTATAAAGAGCAGCAGTTTTAAGTATTTAAATTAATACAATACTTAACACAAGGTTGAATGCAGTGAAGTGGGACAGCCCATCCCTACACAAGCAAATTAAACCCTCACATTCCTGTCATGGAAATATTCAGTTTTGCAGACATGGTGGCAAGGTATTATAATGATTACGTCCAGCACTGTCACACAAGAACACTGTTTTAAAGTTTAATGCACCTATCTGGGTCATCAACACAGCAGGATAAAACTCATTTTTGCTTTTTAATACATCCTGCTTGAAAGCCATTAGGATTCACTGATTTCTGAAGCTTACTGTTTAAAAATCCATTAACGTCTGGACCTCTTTTTTTTTTTTTTTTGAGACGAAATTCAAATGTTATATTCAGTAAAGCTTGTGAATCCACAATAGGGAAATCGCATGAGTTGGATTAGGTAAGACGCCAGCATTTATTTAAAAAAAAAAGTGTTCCTTGCAGGTCCACCTTCTCTTCATTGAAGAGAGAGTGGGTGGGGCTGGCAGAGGCCCACTGTCGCATGACTTCAGTGGAATGAGGAAGGTTGTTAAATCCAGTCACTGAAGCTGAGGGAACATGAAGCCACTTTGTGGCTTGGGACTTGGTTTTGAGGAGACTAGGTTTCAGGCCACTGCATGGAACATCAGGGGAGACTTGGGGTTTGATTCAGCAAAGTTGCTTCAAACTAGGTCTCCCAGAACCAGATTTCAAGCCACTTTTCCTGAAAAAGTGGCTTTGTGTTGTCTCAGCTTTATGATTTTCAAAAGCCCCGTAAAGGCAGATTTAGAGTAAACTGATAATAACTCAATATTGAAGAAACAGAACCACTCAGAATAACAAAGTTGTAAATAAATGTCAAAAGGAAATAAAATTAAATTTGGATATACTTTTTCTTTAATATCTCTAAAATGCATTTAACTGTGAAACTAAAGTGTTTCCACCAGGACCAACAATTCGGTACAGTTCAGGATTATGGTTTCAGCATCGTGCACACTTTTTGCAGTTATATGTGCAATATTTGGAATCACATTGACAGACTTGAACTGTACAGAGCTTGCTAACTTAACAGATTTGGTGTGATTAGCACTTTTCTTCTATATATATATATATATATATATATATATATATATATATATATAGATAGATAGATCTCAAAAAACAGACAGCTACACTAATGTCTCAAGTGTTTTAAAATGCTAATAATGTAATACTTTTACAGTATAAATCTAATTAAGATGCGTTGATTGTCATGAGAATCCCAAAAGGTAACTTTGTTACTAATTAATTTAGAGCACCACCTTATTTCTGAAGCGAGGTTTTAGAAATTACCCAGCAGGTAATGCTGTGGCAACTGTGAGTTGGTAAACCCAACTATATATGCCACGCATAACATTTTTAAAGAGGATGGGGTCGTACTGGACTGCTTCCACCACTTTCTGACACTCGTTAAGTAGCAAAGCCCCTGCAACCGGTTTCATGATGCCTCAATAAAGAGTCTTTGTCAGCTCGAATATGTAAGTTATGGAAAAAGAGCAAGCTTATCTCTAGGACACTCTGGGCAGTATTTTCCTATTTTCTCATTGTGGTTTCCCTCGTACTGTAAACTGCTTTAAAATAATCCTGTGTTTGTTTATCTCTGTGGGATTTCGGTTGATCAAATCCACCCCCAAGTAGTAGCTTTGTGGAGAAAAGAATCGGCTATAAGCACAACACATCACCGAAGAGGAGGGATCACACAGAGCTCCTGTGTATAAGCTCTCTCTCTCTCTCTCTCTCTGGATCCTTTCATGGATAAATAATTAATTGCTTTTGGTTGCTCAGCAATCCTGTGCAAATTAAAACGGACTGATCTCCTTTCAAACCATACACCACGTCTATTTGTAAATGATAATACCTCAAATTAATAATCGCAGTTCACTGAACTCCGGATCTTCATTTCTACACAGTTTGTAATTTTGAGGCTGTTATTAAGGGTTGATAAATGAGCCTGTTTGCTAGTTGTTCCTTCCTGCCGCCTTGACGTGTAAAAATGACTACAGCCCTATACGTATTGTATTACAGTATTGTTCCCAATGTAAATAATGCAATGTGAAATGAATTCCGGGTGCATTGTAATGATGGCACCGCAATTTCTCATTTCTTTGTTTTTAGCACATTTGTTAAACTGTGCTTTGGGTTCTTTATTTTATCAGACTAAAAGTTACTACTCTTGTAAAATGCAGGGCCATGCAGTTCACAGGACAATTTGAAATGTTATATTCTACTATTAGAGCTGAAATATAAAGTATACCTTACACAGCTCACAGGAAGGGAATGGTAACACTTTACGTGATATACATAGTACTTATTTAGTAAATACACATTTAATTACAATGCTATTATGCATAGTTACAATGTACTTAATGTGTAAATCTTTTTGCACGATATAGGTGAGTACACAATTGTATCAGAAAAGGGTTACTTGTATCATGCAACACATTGTACACATTAAATTGTAACTATGCAGAATAACATTGTAATTGTGTAAGCACATGTATTTACAAATTAACTACCATGTAAATACACAGTAATTAGACACTTAAAGTGTTACCAACAAATTTTAATTAAAAGCATTGCAGTAGGGACTGTCTGAATATATTATTTCTGCTAGTACTTACTGATGTTTGTGCCATTTAGCTGCCCAGTCTATCCACTGTCCTCCCAATTAAACTGTCGGTGTGTAATTCTTCTTGCATTTAAGTTCTGAGCCGTTGGCTTTCTCATTTCTTCTGCAGTTTTTTAAAGCCATATTTAATAAAGAATCTCAGTCTCTCAAGCTTTGGTCACTGGCAATATCTGACGCACTTTAATAATCTGGCAACGATTTGTCTAGCTTGTGATCTGACAGGTGCGTTCCATAATACGGCTTTACAAGAAAACTTGCTTATTCAACTGAGCACTTTCTGGCTCGGTGAATAGACTTGTATAGCCGTCCTGACACTCTCCACAGAAAAGTGACCTTACTTTTCAATCTGCCCCACTCCCAACCTCACATGAGTATCAGAGTACCAGCTCCTGTCAGAATGATTTGATTCAAATCACTCGGAGAGAAAAATAAATATATATTTGCATTTTCTAGTATGGTATTATGACAAAGTACTTTTTCTTTTTTTTCATTTCAGTATATCATTTGTACTGTGCCACTGTTTTTAATATTTAAAAAAATAGCAAATCCAACATTTTCATGCTTTTTAAGGTTATACACTGCCAAGACTCGCACCTTTCTTTCAATGATTTAACCTACAGCATTTTAAATGTGACAGTTTCAATCAGAACTTTTTTGGCTAGTAAAGTCTACATTCTCATGCATTTTGTGTATATATTTAAGGGAATGTGTTAGTATTTTACCCTAATTTGCATTTATTTATTTAAATTGTAATAAACAAATTGGTCACACTTAACATTAAATGTCTGGTTAGGGCTCTGGACTCTTGACCGTAGGGTTGTGGGTTCAATCCCAGGTGGGGGACACTGCTGCTGTACCCTTGAGCAAGGTACTTTTACCTAGATTGCTCCAGTAAAAACCCAACTGTATAAATGGGTAATTGTATGTAAAAATAATGTGTTATCTTGTAACAATTGTAAGTTGCCCTGGATAAGGGCGTCTGCTAAGAAATAAATAATAGTAGTTACTTGGTAAATACATGTGTACTTAGACAATTGGTGTTAGTATGCATAAAACGTACATAATGTTTTGTTTTTTTTCACAATATATGCAAGTACAAAATTATCAGAAAAAGGTTAGGGTTATATCATTTACACATTTAAGTACATTGTAACTATGCATAATAACGTTGTAGTGATGTGTAAGAATTTGTGTTTGCCAAGTAACTACAATGTAAATACACAGGAATTGGAGACAATGTAAAAAATAAGTTAAGTCCACTAAAAAGCTGAGTACATACTGTAGCAACTACATTAAGACGCAGCTTCAATCATTTCTTCCTCATTACTCAACGACGTGTTCCATTTTGACTCTACTAGCTTCTGCCTAAAACTACAGATTGTCCTTGCAGTCTTTTGAAACCCATTGAGAAATTTAATAGGATACCTGAAAAGAGACCTCTACCATCCTGGAGGTCAATAAGCCATACAGTATATGCGTCATATACCAAATGAGAGCCCTGGGTCAATGGAACAGACCCTCATAGATTATTCCCTTTTATAAAGATAAATGTCACTACTTTTCCAGCAGTTTGGGAGTTAAGCTTCCTTTTCACACTTAAAATTCAGTATATCCAGAATGCATCAGATTTCCCGGTTGAAACATCTATTAAATACAGTAACAATGGCACTGGTAACAGTCCCCATGACTGGTGATACAGACAGGGCTCCTCCCAGGTCTCATTATTAATCTTATTCTCCATCACCTCTGGGAACCTCAGCGCTGCAGTGAATTTAAATTTGGGAATTGGATAGGTGGAGAAGATATATTAAAACAGCATGCGACTGTCACTGGTGTCGGAGACCTCTTGACGGCTGCTTGCTGTTCATTAAAGAAAGAAAATATCAACTAAACCAACCATTCGTAATGGGGAAATATGTCTGGAATATATAACAATTTCAGTGACCTAAATATGAAATAAAAAAAAGTTTAGAGCCAAAAGTCTCCCAGACTGAGAATGCTTACCGTAATGTTACGACTATAAGGTTTTTGTATGTACGGTATTCTGGAGTGCAGTTGACATGTCTATCATGACCAAGATCACACTGTATTATTTTATGGTCCTGTCCAAATAAGTATGACCTTTATACTTTACTGTATACCATTAATATGTCAGTTTTATATAGCATGAAATGAATGTTAAGGGTCAAAATGATTGTGTAGTAGCCAGTAACACTTTCCATTAAGTGTCTCTAGTCACCGTGCATTTATAGTATTTACTTGCATATTCAGTACATTGTAACTATGCATAATAACATTGTAACTGTGTACGTACACATGTATTTACATGTAAATACACAGTAATTAGAGACGCTCAATGTAAATTGTGACTAGGTAGTAATATAGCAAATGGTAAAAAGATGGATGGATTTATAATATAGTTTATGACTCCTTTAACCTAACATTATAAATGTACGGTCCATTTTTTTCAATGTAAACATATGGGCCTCGTATAGCATGCTTGAGCTACCTTATTCAGATGTTGCCTTAGTAAAGCTGTAGCAAGCATTGCAATAAATACAGTAGACTCCAGTCCTGTGTATCAGTGTCATTGCTAACAAATTAGATTTTTAATAAGAGCAGTGAGTTATAGCTAATTCAATAACTGCATAAACATGTCATGCACTTCTATTATGTAATCCTGTTCAGGATGCGCTTGAGGCATGGAGACTAGAGGGGTTTGATTTAACAAAAAAAAGCAATCAAAGAAGTATTAATTGAGAAAGGAACTACATTTTTTGTGTTCTAAAACAAAATGTATTGGTTAATGCCAGTAAAAATCCAGAGGGATTTTCTATAGACATTTTTATATTTTAATGTATGCAATTTAAAGGGGTATTTTATCATCTTTTACTATTTCTCCAAATTGTTTTGTATATTAATTGTTTTTTTATCCACAAAGCGCTTTGAAGCGATTTATCAC
Source organism: Acipenser ruthenus (assembly GCF_902713425.1). Taxonomy (NCBI): domain Eukaryota; kingdom Metazoa; phylum Chordata; class Actinopteri; order Acipenseriformes; family Acipenseridae; genus Acipenser; species Acipenser ruthenus. The sequence goes on from NC_081218.1 coordinate 813,927, forward strand.
GAAAGGCACTATATGAAATGAAGATTGATTGATTACTGATTGATAATACAAAGTGCAATAAGCACCCTGCAAATGAAAAACAAAGAGAGACTCAAGCATTCCTGAAACTAATATCTGAAAAACTGAAAGTTTTCTTTACAAGTCTCACAAAAGAGGTTTCCTGTAAATAGCCCGTAGGCTGCAGTATTGTTGTATTTCTTTATTTGCTGCTTCAAAGATGGTCAGGACATGGGGCTGAGTGGATTGGCAAAGTGACTGTGTGGTCCAGTGGTTAAAGAAATGGGCTTGTAACCAGAAGGTCCCCGGTTCAAATCCCACCTCCGCCACTGACTCATTGTGTGACCCTGAGCAAGTCGCTTAACCTCCTTGTGCTCCGTCTTTCAGGTGAGATGTAGTTGTAAGTGACTCTGCAGCCGATGCATAGTTCACACACCCTAGTTTCTAAGTTGCCTTGGGTAAAGGAGTCTGCTAAATAAACAAATAATACTACTTTATTGTGATATTGTGATTCATACACAATACACCATGTGGTAAACGAAACATTAAAACTGCACGATGAATTGAGCTTCCCGTTGCTTCCAGTTTGCACAATCTGTTCTAATTTCATGCTTAGTGCTGTCCTGGTGAATCGCATGAAGATTTGTCGGGATAAGATTTGGCACACCACCCCTATATAAGTTGTACATTAACATTTAATATGTAACTAGAGAACCACATATCCGTTTGGGAAGAAACCTGCTGAAGGCATTCTTAAGCACAAGTTATTAAGACACTCGGAGCCTGGAGAAGTCTGTCTGAATGTCACACTTAATTTTACATTTCCACATGGTTGACGTAGGTCACAGTCCTATACTTTGTCATGACAGTTGCATTTACGGCCTTTGTGGAGGGGTTTTATTTATTTTATTTTTTTCATATTTACTAATCATTTAAAGGAGAGGGATGATCATCACGTTTTACATTGCATACGGAATCCTATTGAAATTCCGTTACAATATTACGGAACTTAAAGAAGCCGGCAACTAGGATTCTGGAAGATCAGGTAATGCCAGCTAGATTGATACAGTGAAACATTATTAATTGAATATTAGAAGCAACAGAACTGAGATCACAGGATAATCTATCTTGGATCTTGACTGTTCAAAGCGTTATGTCGACATCACCAGATAAATTATCTCCGGATCTTGAAATAACTTATTCTTAGTTTTGTCCTATGTGAGCCTCTGTAGGGGAACCACTCGGAATCATTGTAATAAGGGAAACAAAAATAATTCAAATGGCAAGTGAAGCTACCCTTTAATTTGACATTAGAAATGGTTAGCACTGCAGCTTCTAATGCAATACTCATTTTGTGTTAGTACTTGGCTTGTTGAGCTGAGACAACACTAGCACCTTCACTTGAGGCTAAAATGACTTCATTGCCACTTTAGTGTTTAACTGTGTTTGATCTGAGCACAGACGACATTACCCCAGGCTGTAGCAATATCCTACACAGCTTTTCCACCCCGTTCACCTTTTATGGCTTATTGGGTATTGAAAGTTTTTTACGCACCTGAATATAAATCGCACAAACTGGATGGCCATCCTGGGGGTTTGTCTGTGTGTCCGTCTTTCATTGTGGTCTTGTTTGTGCAGGAGTGGGAACACATGTAGTGTTTGGAGCAGAGAGTAACAGAGGGAAGTGACACAAGCCTGTACATGGACTTTCCTGATAAGTATTTGGCTGGCAAACAATATGCCGGTTTAAACAATGAGCGTGAATTAAGTGTTTTAGCTTGTCGGTAGCTGATTGGAGCCTATGGTATGGAAAGTAAAGAGATTGTTTGTTTGTTTGTTTGTTTGTTTGTTCTAAAGATATTTCCCTTGCTCTGAAGTTCCCCCCCTGCACAGAGAACGTATCAAATGTTTTGTGTGTTTTTTTTTTTTTTTTCTTTTTTGGTTTGTTTTATCCTGTATTTTAAGCGTGGTTAAAGAACCATACTTTCCCTAAATGCACTTTTTAAAACTGCAATATTGCACTGTGGCATTTTGATAAATCTTAATTATGGAAAGTCTGTGATTGACCACGTGTATATTTTAACAATGTGTTTACCTGGGCTGTCCAATATAAACGTTCTCATTGCTTTTATATGTATCGACTTTTTTTTTTTCTTGGTGACATTGTTTCCCATATTTTAATTCTGTATCCGAATAAAAAAGAACCTGATTTATCTAATATTATTCTGTGCTTTTACAGCAAATATTGTGCTGCACCACGCATAAGTAACAAGGTGTTTTACTCAAGGAGTAAATTGAATTATCCATTCAATAACTGTCCTATCTCCTGTATGTTTATGCATATATGTAATGGATATGTAAAATTAGATTCATTCTGGGTCCAAAAAAGTAATCAACACTCCCGTGAAATACTTTATAAAGTTAAAATGTCATTTTACAAATGCAAAAAAAAAAAAAAAAGCTACAACATTTGTTTCATGGATGGATGAAATGAAGCTTACTCTAGAAAGATTAATGTTGACCATCAGCCTATCTAGCTAAAGTGCAGCTTTAAAAAAATCCATAATCCTTACCTATGATGCACTTTCATTTGTTATATAGATCTCAAATGAGCAGTTTTTTTAATATCTTGAACTACACTAGATAAAACAAATCTCCTGTTTGCCAATCATGCTTTCAGATAGTGTTACACTTCCTTGGTCATTTCCCCACTCCTTCAACTGCTTATTTCCTGACATTAACCAATCAGCTGCTTTCCCTTTTGACCAACATGCTTTCTGCCAGTAAAATGCTTTGATTTAGACACTGCTGAGGTGAAATGACCCTAGGAAGTTCAACATATTTCCTGAGAGCAAAGCCCGGAAATTTAGAACTGTCTTTTTAACCTACTGTAGTACCGGATATATTTCACAATTTAAAATATATATTTTGAGACCTATGTAGCGTACAGAAGTGCAAAACAGGTAAGATGTATCATTTGTTAGTTACAATCTTTTAATATTGCCAACGCAATTGAGACGAGGGATGGATTAGTGGAGCAATTATACATTTTCTATACCACAGAATCTATTTTGGTTTGCTGCAGATGCCTATATGATATCCATGTTAATGATTTTCATCCCAGAGGAAATATCGAGCATAAATATTTCGCTGACAAAATAACTGATTTTGTATATGCAGATGCTTTACTTCTTTCAATCTGTTTTCCATTGAAGCAGGAGCCCTGACAGTCATTAGAGTCTGATCTCCTTAGATCTCAGAAGGCAAGCTGGGTCAGGCATGATCAATGCTGGGAAGAGAGTCCTCTTAAAAAAACAGCTGTGCCGCAGTGTAAGAAGTGATAATGGCAATCATCCTGTTTAGGGTTCCCGCATGAGTCATACAACCAGAGATTGCATTGGCCTTGACCCTCCCAGGGTGGGATCTGGCTTGGACTGTTTCTTCTCACTGCTCTGCGGCGACCCCTACAGGCCAGGCGCTGAGTGAGCTTGGGGGCGGAGATTTGCTGGGCTGGTGTTTGTCCTAGAGGCCGGTAGCCTGTGGACATCCGCTCTCAAGAGTATAAAAAGACGCAGATTGGCTCGTGGGATCAGAGGACGCCCACTGAGCTTCGGGTCCATGAGCTGTGTGGGGAATCGCTGCGGTGAAAGAGAAATAATAATTGGGCATTCCAAACTGGGAGAATTAAACTACTGGAAGTTCTAAATAATAAAAAAAAAAACCAAAAAACAGCCTGTGTAAAATATATTACCACGTACAATGTCTTCAAATGTCATTTTAATTGGTTTTACGTTTCTCTTACTATAGGGGTATGCAATCATTCTGAGGTTCATTTGCTTCCAGATTTACAATTTTTTTGCTACAGATGATACCTTCTGGGATTGAACAGCCTTATTTATTCTATTCAGCCCTTGTAAAAGTTTGCTACAGTACATTTGCAGTTTCCCTATGGTTTACAATGGATTTGCCATTGTTTACCATGTTTACCTAACCTCTGGGCTTTACAATGCATGGTCTACCATGCTTTAACTAAGCTTTATTCACTATGGTTTTAGTATAGTAAACTTTCTATAAGGGAAATAATGTGACATTTCAATGTGCTTGCCCAGCTACTCTACTTGTATTTAATCAGGTAGATGGATCCATAATAAATTGGTCAGGCTATAACACTGTCAGCGTAGGATGGCATTGATTCTAGATTATTAAGCAAAGCTGTGGTTCTGGCAGGGAACCCGCTTTTAACCTCGGATCAGATCACTTAAACATCAAGCATATTTTACTGGTTTCCAATACCAGAACAAATCATTAATCGAATAGCTAGTATCTTATTTGCCCTTTAGATAAACAATAGGTCCAATGATCGGTAAGGAAAGGGTTTATACGTTCTCAATCCATTGCGTCCCTGCTGTGAGCCAGAGTCCTCAGCCCCAACCTCCACTTGCTTTTTGGTATTGTCTAACGGGGGAGGGCAGCGATCCTGGCCCCATGCCTTGCCTCCGGTCAGCCTCTCCACTTATCTGCAAGGTAAATTGTGGCCAGTGGTACCTGGAAAGGTGACAGAATTGCAGGCTGAAATTAAACATAATTTAAAGTTTTGTATTTTCTCACAGGTATAGCACAGTTATTAACAGAACAAAATCCTTAAATAGACGACTCTACTCTGTAGCCAAAAGGAGTCTGTTTAAAAAATAAATACAAATTATTCCAAAGGTGGTGGGGGATCCTTTCATATTCTTGATGCTCAACACAGCCTACACTTTCTTTTGTCTCCTTTTAAAATTGCTTTTGTTCTCCCAGCATTCCGTCTGTGGGTTTTCTACTGTGTAGCTTCCCCATGGGGTCAGTATTTGTTATGTAAGGTTTGGATAGGTATGATATTCTATTCCTGCATGTAAAATGTATATCATTACTGTACATACCAGATTTCTTGACATCTGTCTGTAACTGTAAACAGAAATAAATCCGCAAGATTTGATTTCTCTGTACCAGTTTCTATCAGAAGTAAAGCAGGCACCTTCTGAGAATACAAAACACACACATAATGCTGCTGACAGACTGTGGGTTGACCCAAATACAGTATTTATTTTTGCTGGGGCTGTTTATAGATTTTGAATATCTGCTTCTGTTTTTATTTATTTATGTTTTGTATCGGTGCTGTGCCCTCAAAATTCAGACCAAACTTTTTTTTTGGTTGATTTCAAGCACTACTAAAATGCCGCCTGCCACCATTTGCAATTCAATGCAGATTCAACGACTCTCCTTACCTGCCAATCCTATTCACAAATCTAATTACTGATTTAGTAGGAGTCAATTCCCCAGATGATTTTTCCTCCCAAACTCAGCAAGAGAGTGAAGGACCATGCAGCCAATATTGACGACCCAGCATGAGTAGTATTTACCATGCAAAGAAACAAACAAAGTCTTGTACGGTACATTGGCCAACTGTCTACAGACATTGTACTTTATTTTAAAAGATTGCCAATTAGTTTTTCAACTGGGAACAATCTGTTTCATAGTGATGCTTTTAACAATTTAATGTTCAGTCCCGAAGGTCTGCCTGATGTTGGTCAGGCCAAGGACCATGTCGATAGAGTCCATTAACCTGCTCCCCTGAGCTACTGCAGTTTAGAAAAACTGGTACATTTTGAACAATGCGTCTTACTGCTGTCACAGCTAATTGTCTTGCAGTTTGACTTCCAGGCAGATGTTGTTGTGTAAACTGTTGTCCGGTATTGTAAACTAACGCACTTATGGCATCGTAAGCAAATTTTAATACAAATTGCGAAAAACAAGGTTTTGTGGTGTGAAATATTAATGGAGATATACAAGGATCTCATCTTTTCAAATTTGATGTATGAACCGCTTTATAAAGCGGACTAATTTTAAATACCCCTGTGTGTGACGTGATTCCCCTTTGATTGACAATGATGTAATCTCCAAAAATGAATACAAAAATAGGTTAACCTTGTGCGGAAATGGTCAATAAATTGCCAATCCAATGCTCTCTGGGCATTGCTTCCAGCATTAGAACACAGAATATTCTTTATCCATCCTTTATGCTTAGTTTGAGCAAAGATGGGCATTCTTTCCAGTTGATTTATTTCTCAGTGTGACTGTTACAGTACATGTGCCATTTGAGATTTGCATGATGAATTAAATTGGATGAGTTTGGATAGCTGATGAAGTGTACATCTAGCACTACTACTGGGGAAGAATCTTGATGGTATTTTACTATTGCCCTAGCATTTGATCTAAGATGGGTCTACCAGGTGTTAAGAGAAATTGATATGCAATCTTTTGTTGATATGCATATCACCAGCATTTTGGAATGAACTGTTCAGTGAAACATTGTCATGATTCTAGATATTTAATCGTTTTGACCCTTGATATCCATACCTGTAAGAGATCATTGAAAGATATGTTGTCTACCAGTTTTTCCCAAATTTAAACATATGTAGAAGCACACATTTTTAAATACATAAATAAAAAATAGTATTAGAATATTACCATTCTGGTTCAATTCTACCAATTTAGAAATCAAACTCTAACCATTTAAACCCCTCAACAATATACTGTCGTTGTACTGCTAAGCATATAATTATAGCACTGGGACATTCCTTCTGTAGCCAAATGCTTCTAATTGTTTCTGCTACTTTTCATATATAACTGCCTTTAGTGCCACAGCTGCATTGCATTTAAAATGTATTAACCCTGTATTGACTGTTCCTGTATCACATATGATAAATGTGAAGTATATGAAGTATTGAATGTTCACATTATAGCCTGAACTATAATGATATTCAATCTCACTATTGATGGAATTCAAATAGCACAGCAACTCTCTGAGGTTGTTTCCATAGATAGTCCTGGATATAAAGCAATTGTCAATAAAACCATTCATGATGCAGTGCTGGCTGTTCTAACACGGATCACAACATGCGATGAAGAGGGTCTATCTATGGGTCTAGTTTAATTTATGGGGACAGATTGTTGTCCGGAGCCTAGTGCCCTGCTTCTATGTGTACATGGTTTTAAATCGCTGATTATTTTGTTACAAGAATGACATTCCTCATTCTGAAGTAGAACGTAAGCTGCATCTCCCAAGTCAGTTTTAATCATGATGGCCAAGACGGCAAACCTAATGGATTTTAATAGCAGGAGCTTCTGTATCCAGCTGTGCACACATCACGAATGTTTCTTGAGGTCTCAACCGTGTCTCAATGGGCCATTCTGGAATATAGACTTTGCTGAAGATGCCCCTGGCAGAATTAGAAGTGGAGCACATTGAATGGATATGGCAGCACACTGCTATCGATATAGTACCATGCTTCCATGATATTGTGTGCGCTGCAGCTGTCCAGCCCTTTGGCTTCAAGAGCCATAATGATTACTAAGTGTTATAGAGCTATACACAAAAATAAGTTTCCCATGCTTTTACCATTGGCTCATAGTAGCTGGCCCACCTGCCAACATTACCCCTTAGTATAAAACATCCACTACAACCATGCTCATTTCAAGGATAACTGCAGACCAATTGTGTCCTTAAATATTTGAGAATTGAGCAACAAAACAAGGAAACACTTTACATTAAGTGTCTCCAATTACTGTGTATTTACATAGTACCTGTTTAGTAAATACATGCATAGTTACCCATAATTATGTTATTATGCAGTTACAATGTACTATATATATATATATATATATATATATATATATATATATATATATATATATATATATAGATCGCAGAGAGATTTCTAAATAAAGCACGGAGTACTGAATCCACACTGCAGTTTGATAGGGTGTGTAGATCCTAGCTGCTTTACTTCTCTGCTTGTAAAGAATACAAGTTTAATGAATAAAGAATCCTGTTGACTACGTCAGATATTACTTGCTGAACAAATGAAATAGCAATTATTAATAAATGCTCCTCTGTTCTTCTCTAAATGCATTGCAAATGAATGATCTGTAGGGCTGATTAAGCTGTAGTAATTTCTCTGTGCCTTTAACAATTTGCTGTTACAGAAGCGTTGGGTCTTTCTGCTTTTGAGCACAGAGTATCAATAGCAAATTGGATTTTAAAAGGGAGGAGGCTGTCGGTATGGAGGATGATAATGTGTAAGAGGTTGTTCTTTTGGTTGCTTCAATAATATCTGGAGAAGTGACAGTGCCCAAGGCAATACTGGGATGTGCTAAATTCTTTTAACTGAAACTCGAGTGAAATGAAATTCAAACTTCCTGTATGTTTCTTTTTTTCATAGACAGCCCTGGCAAATATACTGGGACACCAACCTTGAAACAGAGTGACCCAAGGGTGGGATTTGAATCGCCATTTGTACCCATTGCAGCAGCTCCATAAATGTATTTACCAGCAATGCACAATAACTGTGTCAGTCAGGGGACTATATTACTATATTACTTTTTTAAAGCCAAGACCAGACAACACTACTAACATTATACATATCTTTACACTACATTATTTGCCCTTTGGACACACCTTTTGAGGTACCCCTGCTTGGAAATTAGTTTGCAGATAAGTGGAGAGCCTGACCGTGAGCAATCTGTGGGCAGGGGGGCAGGATAGCGCTCCCTCCCTGTTAGACGAAGCCCAAAAGCAGGTGGAGGCTGAACTCTGGCACACAGCAGGGACGCAATGGATTGAGGTAGGATATATATATCCCTTCCTTGCCAATCATCAGATGTACGGTTTATTGAAAGACAAATAAGATACTAGCTATTCAACTGACTATTTGATATGGTGTTGGAAGCACCTAAAATATGCTTGATGTTTATGTGATTTTGATCTGTGGTTGAAAGTGAGTTCCCTGCCTGAACCACCGTTTTGCTTAATTGATGGCTTTCTTATTTTTAAAGCGTGGGTGATTCTCGAATTAAGTACAAGATATTTAGTAAACAAGTGGTCTGAGTGGGATGAATTGTTTTGATGCGATGACCAATTTGTTTCCACCCCCTAGAGGCCTCTTGATACATCTGAGCAATCTGAAGCTTTCTATTACATTATGCTGCATTGACTTCTAATGGAAAACAGCCTAATGCAGTCTATTGTTGCTAATGCAAGGATCTAAAGGAGTCCAATCAAAGTTTTGGTGTATATTGTAAAAGTAGCTTTGTATTGTTAATGAGAAAATAAATAATCTGGATTCTCAACAGGGCATTGATGGCAATGACTGTATTGCATTGGGTAGTACAACATAGTTGTAAGACGGAGCACAAGGAGGTTAAGTGACTTGCTCAGAGTCACACAATGAGTCAGTGGCTGAGGTGGGATTTGAACACAGCAAATACTTCGGCTTCTCGTGTTTCTGAAACAAAGAAAAAAGAAATGTGAAAAAGCCTGCTGTAGAAAAAAGCCTGGATGTGTGCAGTACTACTGGGATTTCTCCAGCATTGTGGCAGGCGGGTTGAGAGAGGGAGGGAGGATGCTTACATCAAACAGGCCCTGCCGTTTTGGTCAGAGTGCTGTCCTCTACGGTCCAGAAGTTGAGGTGAGATTTCCCGCAGGTCAGAATGAGGTTCGAATCCATGGGGTGAAAGTTTGCAGATAGCACAGAGTCATTGGAGCACTGTCGGACAGAGAAAGAGAGGGAGACAAAACAGAAAGACACTAAATTAATACGATCGATAGACAGATAAAAAAAATACATGAATACATGAATTTATTCCATCAATGAGGTATCTGAACACTCCATGAATGATCCTGATATGCTATTTTATGTAGCAAGTACAAAGTATGAAGAGGTTTAAACCCTTATAGAGATGTATTCAGAGAATGAAAAAAAAAAAAAATGAAAAAATCCAGCCAGTCCAATACCTTCACTTCAGCCAGCTTCTTCTCTTTCTGCCACTCCCACACAGACATGATGTGGTCGTTGGCATAGTCAACTGCACACAGATGGGTCCCTCCATTCTGTGTGGCACAAATGCATTAATACAGAAACACGCACACACACACACACACACACAGAATAGTTTTTTTAAAAAATCCAAATAACTGGTTTGGAACATTAGTAAGTTATATATATATTTTTTTTTTTCAAAGAACAGAAATAAACTTACAGACTTGGAGAAGCCCACGCAGGTGACAGCACGATCAAAGACTCCCATCCCCACAACGTGAAGAGTGTTCAGACTGACAGAGTCCCACACACGCACATGAGGGGGCAGTTGCTGGACAAGGAAAAAAGGAATACAAGGTTATGGGGTCAGGATGAAGACTGGGAGGCAAGCGAGGGAGCGAGGGGGCGGGGGGAGAAACCAGAACACGACATATGTGAAGGGACGCTAGTAACCGGGAGCAAGTCTCACATTAAATACAAAATGATTCCTTTAATAAAAAAAAGGATGCTTTTGATTAAACATCTCAATACACACCTTGCCATCTTTGGAGGATCCTGCTACTTGTCCTGTCGCAATGGTGACCATATCGGGGTGGACAGCCAAGCTGAATAGATAGAGAATGACCGAATTAGCCTAAATGTAAAATGAAACCTAAAGGCAACATTTGGGCAGCAGTGTGGAGTAGTGGTTAGGGCTCTGGACTCTTGACCGGAGGGTCGTGGGTTCAATCCCAGGTGGTGGGGGACACTGCTGCTATACCCTTGAGCAAGGTACTTTGCCTAGATTGCTCCAGTAATATAAACGGATAATTTCATGTAAAAATAATGTGATATCTTGTAACAATTTTAAGTAGCCCTGGATAAGGGCATTTGCTAAGAAATAAATAATAATAATAATTTTTAAAAATCACCCCTGAAGCGACATCACCACTTTTAATGCTACAAGTCACTCTCAAATGTATTGGGAGTTCCTTGTGTGCCCCTTAAAAACAAGCAGGATTGAGAAACTAGTTTATTTACAAGGGGTCAGTAGAGGGAAACCCTTATTTTCATGCAAATGCTCATATTTACTAGCTAAATGCATTCAGTATACATACAAAGAAGTGCTATTAAAAAAATGTGTACTGCCATGTATTTTTTAAACTGCTGCTGTTTACCAGCAGAGGGCTCCGGTAGAGTCAGATATGTCCAACTATCAAGTTTATTTTAAAAAGCGCTAAAAATAGGGAGATCACCTTCTGCAAAGCCCTTATTCCACAAGCACAGAATTAAGATCGAACATTCAGAACCCCACCCATCCCCTCCCTTGTAAAACGACCATCCAATGCAAACCTTCCGAGTTTGATTGACAACAAGCCTCCTTACCACTTGACATCATCGTTGTGCCTCTGCTGCTCTTCCTCCACGTTGTACAGCACCACCACCGAGGCGATGACGTAGACGATCCCGTGGGCAGGAGATACAGGTTCGACCGACAGTCCCGCCCCCGGTACCCATACCTGAACACGCACAGGTCAAGGATCACCACAGTTATTATTATTTGTTTATTTAGCAGACGCCTTTATTAAAGGCGACTTACGAAGACTAGGGTGAGTGAACTATGCATCAGCTGCAGAGTCACTTACAACTACGTCTCACCCGAAAGACGGAGCACAAGGAGGTTAAGTGACTTGCTCAGGGTCACACAATGAGTCAGTGGCTGAGGTGGGATTTGAACCGGGGACCTCCTGATTACAAGCTCTTTTCTTTAACCACTGGATCACACAGCCTCCTGCTATAGTTATATAAAGTTTACAAATGCATCCAATTTTAGATGCTAAATTTAAACATAATATTTCGGTAACGCTTAAGTGTGAACCCCAAGCTTAAATGTATGAATGATTAAAGAAATGACTTTCAGTAACTAAGAAAAAAAAAAAACTTAACAAAACACCTTAACAGGAAAAACTTATTAGTATAATTAATTTTATTTGTGACTTCATTGAAAATAAAGGCTGCGTTTCTCTTCAATCGGAAAACATTTGCCCCTTTTTTTCAAACCTTAAGTGTATTTCCACTTTGCAGAAGCCAAGGGGAGTCTTGATGTATTTCTCGCTTTTAATAGTCAATTCTTCATACAACCGCTGATGCAAATGCTTTGCGCTTGACTAGAAAATCCTAAGTGCCTGGTCAGAATTGTGTCATCCTCCTTCCTCGAACATTTTGGACAATGATTTAATCTGGCCTAAATTATTTAAATTACATTTCGAATCAATAAAAGAAAGCAACAACATTGGTTAATTGAAAATGATATAATTTGCAACTTGAATTAAGAACCCATCAATGAATGGAGTGTACATACAACCGTACAATCAATCATATGTTGATAATGACAAACCCTGATGAATTGCTAAATGAAGAGTTTCTTTATTGCACTGTCAGTTATTGACAAGGTTCTTGCTGATGACCTATATATGAATTACACACTTAAAGGAGGGCTAACTAAGGTTGTGCAATCCTTTTTATTACCTCATATTGGCACCAGCTGGTGCCCTCTTTTATAAACTCAATCTGCTACAGTAAAACGTGCTTCATATTGCGACCTGTTAATGTCACACTCTGCTTAGTATCGCCACATTGAAATGTCTAGAACACGGTGGAAGTCAATAGGGTCAAGATCCATATAATATCAACCCAAAAATGCTCAGTTGGATTCAGATCAGGAGCTTGTGGTGGCCATGGAAGATGCCTGTGGTCCTCAAGCCTGTCTTGCACAGTTGATGGGTGCATTATAATCTTGAAAGTGGCCAACAGGCTACAAGTGCGGCTTTGTTGGAGTGGACTTGATCTGCTCATAGGATTTGTTCAGCCTTACAGGTCAAGGGACCTGCTTACACTCTGTTTTCCTAACAATACCCAAACACTTTCAATTTTATTGGCGTGAGTTACAATGATGTTCCGGACACAGAACTTGCACAGGGTCAAATGTACCCCTCTTGATCACTTCCTCAGTTGCTTGGGTTGAATAACTTATTTTACAGCTGTGTTTGAGCCACAATGTTCAAGTGTGTTCACAATATTTGCTTAGCTTTTGTTCATTCTTACAGAGTGTATACCCAAAGAAAATGTCCCATACCAGATCCAACAGACATGTCCTGATAATGGGCAGGCAGTGTATCTACATATGTCTTTCTAATCCCTGGTAGTCTGCATTGATCTGAACCATGCTTTCACGATGTACAATACAATAAAACACAATGTATATAGCGCCCTTCATCACAAGGAACCCAAAGCGATTCAGAGACCAACAAAAAAACTATTGAACCATTACATTAAAAATACAAAATGTAATAAAAAAAAGACATTAAGAAAAACAGATCAATGTGGTTTTATTTGAAAAGTTAGAAAAACTGAAAAAAAGGCAGCTTTTAAAAACAGACCAATTTAAAACAATCATATAAAAGACATTTTAAAAAAAAAAAGGACAGAAAAAGGGAATTCATGCTGGTAGCCGCTGTAGAAATTTGAAGATCATAATTCTGAGATATTGTTTTAAAAACATGTACAGCCTTTTTTGTATGTTATTGAAAGGGTTATTATTTTACTCTTGGGGGGGGGGGGGGGGGAATCACTATTCTGAACAGGATCTGGACCCAGACAGCATGGATTTGCCTCGTTTGCTGTATCCGGGGGGGGGGGTAGAAAGTGGAGAGCCAAAAGGGCAGGCCAGTGATAATGTCAATATGAAATAAGCGAACGAATTTAAAAGCCTTGATTTATCTTTGAAAGGTTGAACGCAGGTTCAAGAACGACCACATCCCTGCTCAGAAATTGAGATTCCCACGCGATAATTAAGACTGGGGTTTAGAATAATTGGAATTTATTTAATTCATGAGTTATTGCAGAAACGTTGCTCTGAGCTATCTGCTGATCTTGTTTACCTGTCTACAACACCTGCTTCCCAATACTTTTAATTTATTAAGTAGCAGAGTAGCTACCAGCACTTGTTATTGCCGCCTAATATAGATTTTTGTAAGCTTGGAATATATCATATGAATGGTACCGCATGTGCCGTTGGTTAAACAATTTACTGTCCCTCCAAGTGCTAAGTCCTGATATTTGGAAGACTTACAGAGGAGAATCTGTGTGGGTGAACCCGTATAGCAAAATAAAATCAAGCAGCAGTGTATTCTTTTGGGTTTTGCTCTAAGCTTCAATGCATCTTTGAGCCATTATATACAGCATGTAGATGGAATACTACAAACAAACACAACACTCTTTAACTGTTTCACTGATATCATCGAAGTGAAAGCTGTTCTGTACAGTGTAAAAGTAAAATAAACAAATTGCATATCTATACAGAGATGATGATAATGTAATGGGCAGCGTTGTGTGGGATACTGACCCCTGTCGCTTGACCTCTTATATTGGATCTCTTGACTCGGATCTGAGAGATGTGCAGCCAGTTGCAGAGTGTAAAGGCAGGAGAGTGTTCTGTGATGCACTGCGGAGATGGGGTTAAAGATCATTTACCACAAACACAGACAAGGCAATAGCTCACATTTTACCACATTCGTGAGGGGTTCATAATATTCCTGTGGGGTCACTTGTGCACTGCAGCTTTTTCTAAGTTTTTTTTAAAAAAAAGAGTCTACCTTCCTTGTGCAAAAGAAAAATGAAGCCATTTTCCTTGGCCAAAATAAAACTGGAAAGACAAAACTCTTAACAGAGCAACTCCCCTCAATGTAATATGATCAACACAAATTAACACAAATTACTTTTTCAGAAACACGGACCTCATCTTCCAGTTTGCTCTGATTATGCCCTTGTAGTGGGGAGGAGGGGTGAGAGGAGCCGACAGTTAACGGCACCTGTACACTAATGACTTGAGTTATTTTTTTTTTTTTCACAGTCCATTGACTGCCTGCAGACCTTAAATCTGTGTTTTCCTGTTTAACATAAGACTATTAGCAATGCTGAAAAAGCATCGTGACCCTTGCTAGCACAACATTAGCTCCAGGGTAGTATACTTTTTCACTTATATTTTCTAGTTTTAACTAGTAAATGATGATTACTCTAAATAAAAAAATAAAAAAATATATTTTACTGAGCTTCCTGGTAAAGCTTTATTCAGTGGTTACTTTTACATTACATTTTCACTGTTAATAACTTACGATCATGCTAACAAATGTGTTTTATTAATTTTATTTTTAAATCAAGCTAATCGTAATTTATTAGATTAAATGCAAGATAAAATCTCTAGCTTTCAAGACCTCAAAAGTCTCTTCTTCGGGTGCAAGTGGAAATGTAAAGAAACTGGCGTTATTGTTTACAGGTGCTGTTTTGTACTTCCAGAACTGTCCCAAAAAAATTCTGATATGCAAATTTAAATAATAACACTTGTTTCTGTAAATTCTGTAGAGTCTTTGGTAAAACTTTACATGAAGTGTCTCTAATTTCTGTGGATTTACATAACAGTTAGTAAATACACGTGTCCTTACACATAATTACAATGTTATTATGCATAGTTACAATGTACTTCATGTGTAAATCTTTTTGCATGTTATATGGAAGTGCACAGAAGGGTTCGAGGTAGGGTTAGGATTGGGGTTATATCATGCAAAAAAACCCAAACATATTAATTATATTAACTATGCATGAATATAGTACTTATGTGCCTTTGAATAAAGTATTTGTACTTCCTAAACACTCTTGTCATTCGAAGGCCACACTGCCTTAACTGTACTGGTGGTCACAGTCTCTTCAACTTGCCTCTCTTGTTGGCACAGGATTATAAACAGTTTCTATTACTGGAACAAAACAGAACAGAACAGTCCTTGATGTTGAAAAGCACATTACGCAGTGCTGCAGAAACACTCACCCCCATACCTCTGCAGTTTGCAGCTGCCGAGTTATTGCTGCTATTGTGAGAGAAACGAATAAGGTATGTGTGTCGGAAAGATCCACTGATGCAACCTCCATCCTTCATACATTAAAGATCGCATCTTTAGAAGAAAAACATCCTGCAGATCTTGAATAAATTCCAATACAGATCAATCAGAAAAAAAGAATCATGCTGCCTTTTATTAAACCAACATCGATGTTCAAAACACAAGCTTTCATCTGGTGAATATGCCAGCCCTACTTACAGAAGCCTTTACCCGGAGTGGGGTACTTTTCACATGCAAGATGAACCTATGAACTATTAACAGTCTGTCTGAGGGTTGAATAAATCCAGAAGAGTATTCTATGTAATCTAATTATTTGGTAACACTATACTAAGTGTCTGTAATTACTGTGTATTAACATAGTAGTTACTTTGTAAATACATGTTTACTTGCACACAATTAGAATGTTATTATGCATAGTTACAATGTACTTAATGTGTACATCCTTTTGCACGATATATGTACACAGTAATATCAGAAGAGGGTTTTGGGTTAGGGTTGTATTACACATTAAGTTTATAACTATGTATAATATTTTAATTATACGCAAGCACCCATGTATTTACAAATGGAGATTAGCGACGCTTAATGTAAAGTGTAACTTGTTGTTCTTTGGTTGTCGACACATTTATAGGATATGGATCTTTAAATTACCTTTAAAAAAAATAGGTTACAAATACTTACAATGTACTTAACGTGTAAATCTTTTTGCACAGTGTATGCAACTACACGATTGTATCAGAAAAAGGATAATGTTAGGGTTATATCATGCAAAAAGATGTACACCAAGTACATTGTAAATATGCATAATAACATTGTAATTGTGTTCACATGTATTTGCTAAGTAACTACTATGTAAATACACAGTAATTAGAGGCACTTGATGTAAAGTGTTACTCCCCACCCTTAGTCTTAATGCCAAAGCTTCTGATCGCATGTGTTGGAAGATGGACCAGGGGTAGCACGATATTGAGTATGCCTGGTTTATTCATAGAACCCTGTTAAAGGGTATTATACCTGTCTGAAGCCCTTTCTATTGTAATATAATGAGCTGCAAGATTGTGTAACTCCCTGCTGTTTGTCTTAATGCCAAAATGTCTAATTAAGGGGTTTGTTATGCAGATTAATTAACTATATGCATTACAAATGAATACAGCCTTGTATTGTATTTTAAAGAATGAATCTAAGAAGACACATTACTGTAAATGCATAGGATAACAGCACTGAGGAGTTCTCTCATCAGAAAAAAACCTCAATGGTTTATTATCTTCTAATTCTATGCACAGTTGAGTGTACCCTTTGTAATGCATTACAACTAATAAATCGTTTTTATGTTCAGTTTTGTGGCCATTTGTGAAGCTTTCGTCTCCTGATATAATCAGGGAAATGGAGCACTTGGCTTTCAAAACATGAAGTTATTTTCAACGTCGCTTCTTTGCAGAACATATCTCTTATTTCGGAATGGACTGTGATATTACTGACCATGTTGCGCGTACGAAAGCTTAACGTTGGTATCCTAGAATTTGTATCGTTTTCTACCGAATTTGAAATGCCCAACTCTGTGCAGCCTACTTACCAATCGGAGGGCTAATTATGAGCATGTGACTTCCATTTATACTGTCAAGCCAATCCCATTCACCCGTCGACCTATGTGAATCTACCCTGGAGCCAACAGGGGTCTGTGTCGGGATTCTTTGGGCGTCTGACCAGTAGGGGTTGCTAGAGAGTGGCCAAGTGAACTGCAGGAGTCTGCTTTGAGCTCACCGCTCTCCTGGCCAATAGGAACTGCTGTAGGGCGGTTGGGAGAGGCAGATCCAACGTGAGTGTTATGCAAGAGACCAAATATTGTATTAATATGTTGTCTTTTCTATCCCATTTTTTGTTCGTTAAAACGTGAACGTGTACTATAATATCAATGCATCAACTAAGCGTGAACTGTAAACATGTTATGCTTATACTAGGTGTAAGTTGACAATCCTAATATAAAAACTTGTATTTTTTTTTTTTTCAAGCCCATGTCCTCCAATGCCCTAATACTGAAACTGCAAAGTTAATGATGCTGAAGCATTCCTCTTGATGTGGTTGTCTACATTCATCTCAATGATGCAAACATTGCCATTTCAAAATAGCAGTGCTGCTGTGAGCCCCTGGTGTATTTGTATTAATCACAACAAGCTTTTTCTGGCCAGCAGGGTGTGCTGTAGCGCGGTGGGGAGTGGCAAAGCCAATGTGAGTTCTCTGTGGTATCGCCAGAGAGAATTGGTGACTTTGCACAGCCAACCTGCATTGCCCTAACTCCATGTGTCCGTGCCTTTACCAGAAGAGCCAATCAGGGATGCTGTATTATGCAAAACCACATTGCATTTACTTTGTCATTCTACTGTCATTAGCCTCACCTTTCCCATGCTTCTCTATACAGTGCAGGGCAAAATAGCAACGGTGGAGCTTTGAGAACAGACTACAATGCAGCTGACCTTGCCAATCGATATTTATTTATTTATACTATAAATGGAACAATGTTGTTACATTTTGGTTTTACATAGTTAATTATATATTTTTTTTAAAACATGCTTTTCTACACTCATACATTCTTTTAACTTGTAAAGCAACCCAATGATTTACAATCCTTTGCAAAGCTCTCCAGCGTTTCTAATGGAAACCCGACTGACCATGAATAAATCAAACCTACAGACGAATGAATTTTTATACTCTGTCAACTTGTCATATAATCAATTGACCGCTGATGAACTAATTAACACATTCAATTCTTCTATAGGATTATTCAAGAAGAACATGCAAGGTTACCAATCTATAATATCCTACAAGTTTCCTGTGGGCTTTGCTAAAATCTGTTCAATTCCCATACACTGTGGCAGTCGCCATTACAGAAACACCTTTTCGGATAATTATCGATCAGTTATTCTGCATTTTTTTTTATATTAATTGCATACCAGCGTATTGATTTCAGATTTTGGCACGACACTCACCTTTGGAATACCTTTTAGTTGTGGCACCACTATCCTTATTATTTATTTCTTAGCAGACGCCCTAATCCAGGGCGACTTAAAATTGTTACAAGATATCACATTATTTTTACATACAATTACATTATTTTTTAGACGTTATTTTTACATACAATTACCCATTTATACAGTTGGGTTTTTATTGGAGCAATCTAGGTAAAGTACCTTGCTCAAGGGTACAGCAGCAGTGTCCCCCACCTGGGATTGAACCCACGACCCTCCGGAGTCCAGAGCCCTAACCACTGCTGTACTTGCAGTGGCTTTTAAAATATACCAAATAGCAAAACAAATAACGTATGTTTTTGACATGGATAATATCGAATTAGAGTTTCTTCGTTAAAAGGTACATGGGACAAATGTGTCCCACAAATAGAATGACACTCATTTTCTTATTTTTGCAGTGAGGTGCAGGAAACACAGTTTAAATCATCCAAATTGCCGGTTTCCTCCTCATGATACTCCAGTCACTCTCAAATGTATTTTAAGAAGAAACTGTTTGAACAACTGCTCAATGCCTTATGTACCTTAAGGGGTGAATGAAATGTAAAGATCTCTCTAATAATAATAAACAAGAAATAAAAATAAAAATAAATAAAAAATGATATATACATATATAATTATGATTAATAACATTGTAATTAGTGCAATTAATAATGAACATGACATGTCATCTGTAATCATTTCTTCTCTGAGAATTGAATTAATGTATTTTTTTTTATGGTGCAGAAATCTCACACGACTGACTTTATTTCTAATTAAAATCCTTGTCCTTAAAGGAAAACGCTTGTCATAAAATAGCTATAGGCTGTCTTGGATTTTTTCCACTCCGAGAGCTGTTATCACCTTGTAAGCTCAATGTGCCCTGTAGTTACAATTCAATATGACAAGCAGGATCTCTCTGCCATTCATTTTCATTGGGAAATCAGACTATCCTGAAATAAAATGATACAGTGTGGTGCAATAATTAAACACAACAAAGCCTGTTGCTGAATGTCTGAGTTGGTTGAAGTCAGAGCATAACTGATATCTTTCTATTAATATCCAGGACCTTAAAAAATACAGCAGAACCTCAGAGTTAGGAACGCCTTGGGAATAGAGGCTGTTCATAAGTCTGAAATGTCAGTGACTCTGAAAATGAGTTTCCAGTGGTTTTAATAAGTGTGTACACCTGCTATCTACAGCCCGAATCTGCCAAACAATACAAGGATACAGGACAGTAATGCAATACTCATTGCTATGGTTCTTTTAAATGGTACTATACATGGAAAAAGGCTACATTTAAATTGCCATTGAAAATGTAACTGTAGCAAAAACTCAGATTTAAATGTCCAGGAGAACGTGGGTTAACCTGGTGCTTGTTTTTTTTTATTTTATTTTAAACAAAATGCATTCATGCAGCTTTCTCAGTCATTCAGCCTCCTTTGGCTTTAAAATGTGTTACATTGTTGAAAAACTAAAACCATTCCTAGTGAAACCGCCCGTAATTGCTTTGAAATCGGCCTCGCCTCTGGATACATTTGTTGGTACAGTAATCGTGTCTTCTGATGAGCAGCACAGCGCTTATAGAAGTAGCTTTCTTTTGTATTGT
The DNA here is from genome assembly GCF_902713425.1 of Acipenser ruthenus. Classification (NCBI taxonomy): domain Eukaryota; kingdom Metazoa; phylum Chordata; class Actinopteri; order Acipenseriformes; family Acipenseridae; genus Acipenser; species Acipenser ruthenus. The sequence goes on from NC_081218.1 coordinate 834,319, forward strand.
GTGTGAATGATTTGCAGTGGGATCTCCCTCACTTCTAGGAAAAGCTGTTATACACTCGATGCAGCCTTCTCCACCTCCCCCCTGCTCTGCCTAGCTGCCACATTAATGATGCTGAAGCATTCCTCTTGATGCGGTTGTCTACATACACCTCAGTGTCGCAACCATTGCCATTTCAAAATAACAGTGTTGCTGCGAGTCCCTGGGGCATTTGTATTAATCACAAAAAGCTCATTTATTAAGTTGTTGTTTGTCTTCAGCAACGATTTCCTGGTCCTGAGATTAATCACTGCAGTGGACAGACTGGCTGTAAAAATGAGAAATTAATTCAAAGTTGTTGCCTTGAACCATTTATCTTATACAACTGCAGCATTCATGTTTGAATTGTGCAGCTAAATGGCTTACTAGCAGACAGATGGTTCATCTCCTCATGTTTTCAAGTGTGACATGATGTAACGACCTTACCAATACTGAATGTTATCAATTACATCTGGCATAAACTGCTGTTTTACTTTCCTTTGTTGTGCTGTTTGTTATATAGAGTACCCTTTGAGAATTACATTGAGGTACTATTTTATATCACTAGTATTACCCTGGCACCTGTGAACTGTACAATTTCTGACTGAGCTAGAAATAAAACTCAGGTTTTTTTTTTTTTTTAAATGGAATGAAGTAAAAATAAAACACCATATATTTCAACACAATATAGCCATTGTTGACAGTTTGAAATATTTCTAAGAGTTTTTTTGAAAGAGTAGATGAATAGCAACTCAAAGTAATGGTGGGTATATAATATATGGTTGAAGGCTATGTTTGCATCCTGAGCCATTTGAAAAAAAAGGCATAATACTAGATGGAATTATTTTCCTGTAACTCACTGAAGCTCATCTAATATATATAATATAGAATCTCTCTTGTTTTCACTATCTGTAATAACAGGTCAAGTGCACTTTCAATAAACGTCACAAAGGTCCCCATTGATTCACAATGGGCTGTGTGGTCCAATGGTTAAAGAAAAGGGCTTGTAACCAGGAGGTCCCCAGTTCAAATCCCACCTCAGCCACTGACTCATTGTGTGACCCTGAGCAATCTCCATCTTTCGGGTGAGACGTAATTGTAAAGGACTCTGCAGCTCATGCATAGTTCACACACCCTAGTCTCTGTAAGTTGCCTTGGATAAAGGCGTCTGCTAAATATAGAATGAGACATGTGATGTTAATAAGTGTAGGTCGATATTAACAGGAGTGTTATTAGGTGGGTTTGATTGTAGTTTAATGTAGTTTGAGATCATGAGGACCCCTCTTTTTAAATCCTCACCTTGTTTTTAAGTAGAAAGCAAGGGTCTGTATTTCAGGAGGTTTTATCATGGCAATTTTTTTTTTTAATCTTAAATTTATATTTTATTATTTTTATTTGGCAGACACCTTTATCCAAGGTGACCTTACAGCTGTTACAGGGCAGCACAGGATTACAAATGCAAAATCAATATTTAAGTACAGTATAGTTTACTGTGCAAATTATATTACTATTAAGATGCTGTGTGGTCCAGTGGTTAAAGAAAAGGGTCTGTAACAAGTAGGTCCCCGGTTCAAATCCCACCTCAGCCACTGACTCATTGTGTGACCCTGAGCAAGTCACTTAACCTCCTTGTGCTCCGTCTTTCGGGTGAGATGTAATTGTAAGTGACTCTGCAGCTGATACAGAGTCTAGGGTGTGTGAACTATGAAAGTCGCCATGGATAAATGCGTCTGCTATATTAACAAAAATAAAAAATAAAATAAGTTAGGATTACAACAATTTGGGGTCCCTGAGTGGCTTATCCAGTTAAGCGCTGCTGCTGGCAGCGCAGGATGAGTCACACAGCTTGGACGCCACCAGTTTGCATCCGGGCTGTGCAAAGAGGAAATGCAGCTTCACTGGGTACATTTTAAACATTTCATTCATAATTAATTTCTTGCTCAAAGTATATGATTAAAGAAAACTGGCTTGAGAATCAATCATGTTAAATGTACAGCTATGGCCAAAAGTTTTGCATCACCTAGAATTTTAGGATTGTGGCATTTTTTTGTTAACAAAGCTATATGAACATAATTTAGATCTTTTATTTATCATGTAATCAAAGAAACTAAAAATTGATGTTGCAAAAGTCTGCTGATAGTAGTAAAGTATTTCATGTTACATTTTTCAATTTGTCAGTTTTTTGTTTAGTATATGAAAAACTACAAAGCGGTATGTAATTAAATATGTTAACATAACATTATTCAACAGGTTTCATTTGACTTCATGAAGCAAAATTAGTTTATTCTATAGGGTGATGCAGCACTTTTGGCCATAGCTGTAGTTTAGAGTTAGGGTTATAGTGTGCAAAAAGATTTACACATTAAGTACATGGTAACTATGCATAATAATTATGTATAAGTACACCTGTATTTACTAAGTGACTACTATGTAAATAGGCCCAAACATTTTATTTTTGTGTCCGATGAACACCATGTAGATGCACATCCTTAGTTACTACACCTTAAAGAGTTCTTCTTGCTCCTTGTCATAATTAGATTTAATTCAGTGTTTATTGTGTTACAAACTCAGCATACTACAGGCATCAACTTAACCAAACTTAAATGCTCCCGACATTGAACCCAATGACTAAATCATCAAAAGTGTTTGCAGATAGCTGCTGGAAAAATATAATGGACGCAGCTGTTGCTAAGCAACCTGATATTAATTTCTAGGCACCGAGTCCCCGAAACACAGACAAATTTATTGGAAGAATATAATCAGAAATAAAAAAAGTGGTGTTCATTTTACTGCTGGGCAACAAGGCACTGAATAATAACTGAAAGTAACTGCTGCCGTCTAGACAGTTTGAACGCATCACTCGTTGTATAATGTAATAAAACCTTTTTGAAGTGCAAATAGATTCACATTTAAAAGCATTGTTCAAGGACACACACAACTACATGCTGGTTTTTCCTAACACTTCACATTAAGTGTCTCTAATTACTGTGTATTTATATAGTCGTTACTTAGTAAATACATGTGTACTTACACAATTACAATGTTATTATGCATAGCTACAATGTAGTTAATGTGCACTTTTTTGCATGATATAACCTTAATCCTAACCCTAACCCCAACCCTATCCCTAAACCCCCTCCAAACTCTAAAATTAATCCTAAAGGCTCAGACATGATGTGATTTTTCATTGGGTGATAAGATACTTTCACAACGACATGACCATACACACCAGAAGTGATACAGAGGCAATGCGACAGGTTTGAAAACTGCCAAATTTATTAAAAATTGCTATTGACAAAACTATTATCAAGACTGGTACATATTTATCAACATGATGTGGAAATTACGAGTGTATTTCAACATTGTATGGCAATAAATCATATATACCAGGCTTATCCAATTCCTTCGAAATGGACTCCCATATATTCCTTCAAATCTGTATCTTTATAATTGCAAGTATTATTTTTCCTCTGTCATTGTGGATACTGCTTCACTCTGCTGGACCAAGTGCATTAAAGCTGTTCTCTGATTGGTTAATTCCCTAGTTGTCGCACGACAAATCACGAAAGATAGTATTCAATCCTATTTATTCCATGTTGCTCTGATACAACTGTTAATTTGCATATATCGTGCAAAAAAATTCACTCGTTAAGTCCATTCTAACTATGCATAATAACAATGTGATTATGTGCAAGTACACATGTAGTCACAATGTGACTACTATGTAAATATACAGTAATTACAGATACTTAATGTAAAGTTACCCTCAGAAGCTATTGTTATTGGATCAAAGAACAGCAGCGCAAGTATATAAAGAGGTAGTGGTTGTTTTGAGAGCCAAAGTTCATCAATGTCCCACCAAGGTGTTACAATGTGGGGCACTGTGTTACTGGAATCTGAGGATGAGACAATGCCCAGAGGGCCCATCATTTTTGTTGACATTAAGGGCGATATATTTACAAAGCAGGTGTCTCAGCTTCTACTCATACAGTATTTCCTCCATTACCAGCGGGAGCATCAGAGCGATTGACACAGAGCAATGTGGAACTTGCACTCCCTTGATTGTATGACTCAACCTGCACACTGCCCTTTGGTGCCTTTGCCAGGAGAGGACCTCGAGGACCCCAACAGTGGTACCATTCTACTAGCCTCCTCCTACCATAGCTACCCTTGAGCTACCATTTCTCTAGTACAAATCAATTGCGTTGTTATGGTAATGTTTGAATTGCCATTGAAGATCATTTGGTAAGGCTTACAAACACTTTAAAACAGTCTATTTAAAGAACTAACCTCCCATGATCTTTTTTTTTTCTTCGTTTCTCTCTTTTTGGTTTACAAAAGCTCTTGGAAAACATATTATCACATATTAACTTGGTAGTCTGTGAAAGTGCCTGGGCTGATTCCTTTATTAATGAGAGGACTAATCAGATCAGTTAACACGTCTTCTTTCTGTTGCGCTAAGGGCCCTCGAGATTGCAGCTTTGGGGAATGGAAGAAGCGGTACATCTCAATTTGCATCTCAATGATGTACTGCTTTTCATCATTCAAGGCAAAAACAGCCTCTTTCTCCTATGACATCATGATGTGTATGGCATGCTTATTTTATCCTTTTGAGGAGGGGTGTTCAAAAGCAAAAAATCCACTCACGCAAATGCCTCTTTATGGGAACGTTATTAACACAGAAGGAACTGGAAATAGACTTCAAAACGTTTGTCATTAAATGCATTAAGTTTCTTTTAGTGTTTCCCAGTATTTTGGCATGACTGCTGCATCTTAAGCAGAAAACCAGCTTGTGACCGAGATAAACTGCAGAGCAGCGCCAATATTTCTTATTCTAGAACATTTCTGACAGAACATATATTACTGCATCTAGGTGCTTTGTGACAAAGCTGTCCGCACACGTCCACAATTTTAGAGCCCAGATTTTTAAAACCATAAACATATCAACTTTTATTTATCTGAGATTGAATTCACAGTGTAAATGCTGATTCCTTATGTGGTGACGCTAAGGACTGAATACAGCAACCAGACTGAGTGAGCTACTGAAGATTTGGAAACCATTAGTCATGATTTGAACTATGTTCTTATTGCATCTAAAACTGAACAAAGGGCCTTGACACAGTGGCAACTGTTACTGATACGGTATCATTATTATTTGTTTATTTAGCAGATGCCTTTATCCGAGATGACTTACAGAGACTAGGGGGTGTGAATTATGCATCAGCTGCAGAGTCACTTTCAACAACGTCTCACCCGAAAGATGGAGCACAAGGAGGTTAAGTGACTTGTTCAGGGTCACACAGTGAGTGAGCTGGGATTTGAACCAGGGACCTACTGGTTACAAGCCCTTTTCTTTAACCACTGGACCACACAGTCTCCATACTACAAATGAAAAAAATAGAAGCGTCTCTAATTACTATATATGTACCTAGTAGTTACTTAGTATATACATGTGTACCTACACATAATTACTATGTTATTATGCATAGTTACGATGCACTTAATGTGTACATCTTTTTGCATGATATAACCCTAACCCTAACCTTACTAACCCTAACTCAAAACCAAACTCTATCCCTAACCCTTTTCTGATACAATTCTGTATTATGCAAAAGAATGTACACATTAAGTACATTGTAACTATGCAAAATAACATTGTAATTATGTGTAAGTACATGTGTAACTAAGTAACTACATGAAATGCATAGCAATTAGAGACAATGTAGTGTTGCTGAAATATGAAATTATTAACACTGACCATTCAACCACATTGTAGCTGGGCAGCAGTGTGGAGTAGTGGTTAGAGCTCTGGACTCCAGACTGGAGGGTCGTGGGTTCAATCCCCAGTGGGGGACTGCTGTACCCTTGAGCAAGGTACTTCACCTAAAATTGCTCCAGTAAAAACCCAACTGTATAAATGGGTAATTGTATGTAAAAATAATAATGTAATTGTATGTAAAAATAATGTGATATCTTGTAACAATTGTAAGTCGCCCTGGATAAGGGCGTCTGCTAAGAAATAAACAACAATAATAATAATAATAATAATAGCTGCCATGGACCTTTTGCCATGTAATTGTGTTTCATATGATTTAACATTGATTGCAATTCTGGAGCAGAAAAGGGCTAAATCACTATGGAAACTTAAGGTAACATTTTCATAGAAGAGGTCTAATTTATTGTACATTTCATTCTACTTAATCAGCTCAGCTGTTCCCCTGTGTTTAATTAAAAAAAAAAAAAAAAAAAAGCTAGCGCACTGGTACTCAATAAACAGATGTTCATAATTATTCACAATTCTTGTGACAAGTCTAGTGCTCTAAATATATTTGTTTGCCCTTCTATTTAAGAAAAACACAAATATATATTTCTTTACCATGTGTATTTGTTTATTTAGCAGACGCCTTTATCCAAGGTGACTCGATGTTCACATGTTTTTCCAATGGTTATACTATTAATTTACCGTCATTTGTCATGTTTTTTTTATACTTTACTATACCTCTCTGGGCTTTATAATGCTCTGACTGTGCTGTACTACACTTTACTGTGCCTTTACTATGGGGAACTTTTTTAAGGGATATTTCAGAAACTTCAGCAGTTAACAAAAAACAAATTGGAAATGAAACAGATTAAAATACCAAAGAGAAACACTAAATTTAGAGATTTCAAGTTCTATAATTTTTCCATGAAGTGAAAGGCGCTGATGTGCTTCTGAATATGCCTTATAAATAACGCGAGAATAACACTCCTCTATTTTTAAACATTATTTCAAAGAGGCACAGGGACAAAGTAATGAGTTTAGAACTCTATTCTGCCTGGCGTTAAGCAAATTGAAACATTAGATTATTTTAAATCTAGACTGAAAACATACTTTTTTTTTTTTAGCTTTGTACAGCGCTCTGTGATGCCAATGGTGTGAAGTGCGCTATATAAAAATATATTTGTATTGTATTGTAGCTCTATATAAGTGACCAGGTATACATTGTATATAGGGTTAGAGTAAATTACATGAATGGTGAAGTAGGGGTTATCCCTGTGCCTATCAGAACCACAGCCAAGCTTTAATACAAATGTTTATGAAATCACATACAATTCTGCTAAGAAATAAATAATAATAATAAAATAAATAATTCACAATTGAATGGTACCCTTGCTAAGAAGCAATGCTGGGCTTTTGATTTTATTAAAAAGTGAAGCCCTTGATAATTATTTAATTGTCCTTCATTACCCTCTGTGTTTCATGGTTTACATTAGCAGAATTCCTTTGAGTTTTGAGTATTGTTTGTAATTAAAACCTAAAATCCCTAATCAGCATACAAAAAAGGGATCAAAGTGACTTTTCTGCTTCATTTAACTTTAGAAAGAACAGAAAATCAATGTGTTGTTTTCCGCTTTCCTTGTTCACATGCAACACACTGTTTGTGTCGCAGATTGTCAATGTGTCCATCTTGAAGCAGGACTAAGAGGAGGTGGTTCAAGTGCAGGGCTGCAAACTTTTAATACTTTTAAATCAAAACCCAATGCAAAGGGTCAGAAATGACTGTTAAAAATGCACACTACTTTTAGAAGACATTTTTATATATATATATTTTTTTGCATACTTTTGGTTTTTGTGTATTCACTTGATGTCTCATTTCAAACGCTGCTATGACTGGGTTACTACAGATAAGAAGTAGCTTGGCAGACCACCACACTAGAACACTGAATCAGTGAGGTAGAGCCAGCGATGCAATCAACAACATCTTGAAACTCCTCACATGACATTAGTCTGGGGGAAAAGAACCTGATCTGCAATGTGTTCTATTGATCTACAAGTGCAGAGCAAGTGCAGTGCCTCTTTTATGGAACCAAATGAATATTTCTGCTCGGGGCTTTGTCAGCATAAATTGCACTTCTTCTGGCTAGGAAATGTCAATTTAGCATGTCAGGGATGTGAATAATTCATGTGCTGTTAAAAATGTTGCTTTAAGATGTTTTTTCATGGGTTGTTTTGTGGATTACATATTGCTTTGTTCCCTGAAAATGATAATAATAGAAAAAGGAGAAGGAGAAGAAGGAGGAGGAGGACAGACACAGAAAACAAGTTCAGATATTTTTTTTATTTATTTATTTTTTTATGAAGACTAACTGAATACTTGCATTACCAGAAAAATACAAACACAGAATACTTTCATGGCCTTCATTCTCTTTCCCTGGGAGACTTGGCCTATCCTCTTCAGTGCTGAGTTATCAGATGAGGTACACCTTGACTGGCTGGAGATAGTAGAAAAGGTCTGTTTGTGATGGATTAGTGTTGATTAAGGGGGGGGAGGGGGTTAATCCAGAAGTACACCACTTATGTCATCATTTCTGTGCTCTATGGTGACATTTAATAAAGCATTCTAGGAGCACAGTATCTATGTGCTTTAAATTCAGAACAGAGCTCCATAATAAAACGAAATACAGTAATAAATCACTCCACTTTAGAGGAACATATTTGATCTGAGATCCCTAAAAGCACTCAAGTTAGATGTCTGTCATATAGTTACAATTCTCCAGTAAGGAGCTGTAGCAACTGGCTTACAGTATAGTGGTCTAGTCCAGTAAGTGTCTGATTCACTGTTTAATCCCCCAAGGTGCTTATTAGAGAACTGGAAAAATAAAATACGATTGCCTACCAACTTGCACGCTCTCGTAGTTCAAAATGAAATATAAATAATATGAAAATGATTTTCCTAGTTCCAACTCCAAAGTGGCACTTTTTAATTGCAAGATAACATTGGCCCAAATCACATAACCAATGGCACCCCTTTTTCCCCTCCAACAACGTTGAGAGCTATGCATTGTGGGCCTATTCTTCATGCTGTGTCATCGTGCTTTCCTAGAACTGAGAGACAGGCTCCATTATGGGTCTATTAGTGCCAGTGGATGTGTCATGAATAAATGTGTTCTTTATACAAAGCCAAAAGGAAATTGCCTGTAGGTTCATACATTTTTTTTACATCAGAATTACCATCAACCTCATGATAAATAATGGGATTTCCAATGTACTATACAAGGTGACTTAGCAAAATGAGAAAATCTTTCACTTGACATTTCACCAACTTCCATATTTAAACTGCCCTCCGCTTCAATTCACTTTATAAAAGAATGTGAAGAACACCCTGATTCTGTTTTGATCTTCCAGTACTATGGCAAGCCAACTTATCATTTAGAGATAGCTCAAATATATTTAGAGATGTCTCTAAATATTTAAAGATATCTCTAAATCATTTCCAGATATCTCTAAATATTTGAATATCTCTTCAAATATTTAAATACATCTCTAAATCATTTAAAGATATCTCAAATACATTTAGAGATATCTGAAAATGATTTAGATATCTCTAAATGGAGCTTTAAATGCGATCTCAAATGTTTTTGCGATATCTTTAAATCATTTTAAGATATCTTAAATTGAATTTCAGTTATCTCAAAACTTCCTGTTCATTTAGAGATATCTCTAATTGAGTTTAAGATATCTCGAAATAACTTCTTGTTCATTTAGAGATGTCTCTAAATCATTTAAAGATATTTGAAAAAACTTCCTGTTCATTAAGGGATATCTCCAAGTAACAGCATGTTGATTTGGAGATATCTCTAAATGGACAGGAAGCCCATTCAAAACCGAGCATTTTCACAGGAAGTCATTTAGAGATATCTTGAAATGACTTCCTATTCATTTTGAGATGTCTCTAAATGATATTTTGGCTTGCCATACCAGTACGTGTGACAAAATGGTCTTCAGTGACAAAGCAGTGGCACAAGAATGGTTCTGTACTGAGGGCAGTGTCTTTATAAAAGTGTCTCATTGTAAAGGCATAGGGAGTGTAATAAAACATATTGGAAGCATGATAAGGCACAGGAAAGCATTGTAGCCATGCATAGTGTAGCCATGGGTAAATGCCAAAATTACTAAAAATGTACCGTGGTAATCATTTATATGGGTTGTAGCACAATGACAACTACAGTGGTACAAGGCAGCCATTGCTAGAATGATATTTTCATAATATACACACTACTGATAATACATTGGCATGGTACTATACGTACCTGTCAACATTGAGTTTTCAAAATATTGGAGCTTTTGTAGACTGAAATCTGTCAACTTTTTAAAATACAAACTATAAACTTATCACAGCTAGTGTAAGAACTGCTCTCAATGTTAGATGTAGCAGTTAATTGATTATTGGTCGCAAAGGATTATGCTTTTTAGCAATGCAGTTTCTTTGGTGCATGCACAGTATTACTAGAATAATATCCACATGTCGTTTTTTAAATTCAAGGCATTTGTGTTCTTAATGCATTGATTCTTGCTGACGTCCGACAATCAATAAGTTAATTGGTTGCTGATTGCATCAAAGTAAATGTGCACTTTTAATTCTGCAGTTCTCCCATGCTGTTCCCTTGGTTTACCATGGTAAGTCATGCCTCACTGGGCTAGGGTTACCATTTGATTCCATGTACACCAGGACAGTTTGAGAGAGTTCAGGCTTGTCAACTCACACCCAGTGTATTCTGGTAAGTGTAGTCCTGCTGTAAAAGGTACCTGAGACAGGTAAAGCATACCAGAATGTGGTGTGAGTTGAAAAGCCTGTACTGTCCTAGCATACGTGGAGTCCTATGGTTACTCTAAAGAGCACATTACAACGCTTACCTATGCTTTACATTACTATGCTTTTATGATAAGGGCACTTCTGCTAGATGCTATAGTATGTATTAATGATGTATGCATTTGTGCCTAATGTAAATTCAGTCATTCTAATTTATAGCAGCTTTTAGAAGCACATAGAGACATTTGCAATACATGCCAAAACATGTTTCTTCCACCTCACACAATACCTGATTTCATTCCAAGCATTTATACAACGGTATCCAGAATCTGCACATGATTAAGATAGCACTCCAGTTCTTATGAAAGCAATGACATTTTAGGTCATGATGATGCTATTTGGAGCTGATGGTGCTTTCTGATAGCTTGTCTAATTTGGCAGTGATCAAATGCCGTTGCCATTGATTTTAGTTCTACCTGACAGAAACATGTTGAGGCTGCTGCCGCCCTCAAAATAATTGGCACCTGCATTGATATCGGACCAAGGGCATCGCTATGGACAGGATTTTAGAGTACAATATTGTTGTTTTTTTATTGTTCATTTTTGTAGTCTGCTAAATCCCATTGGGATACACTGAGGAAACCCAACCTGTACAGTACCAGACAGTGGAGTTACTAGAAATGGCAACAAAGTAGACACGGAACAGACAGATAGCAATTCTGGCAGCACACACTGCTAATATGATAAATCATTTATGGTTTGTTAAAAAATGAAAATGTCCTCATTCAACCAATGGCAGCGTCATACCTTTGTACTCTTGTGCTACCATTGCCCCTGAGGACAGAATTGGAATTAATGTGTAAATCATTTATACACGATATATGCAAGTACACAGTTGTATCAAATCAAGTTAAGCACATTGCAACTAGGCATAGTAACACAGTGTTCTGTACGTACACATGTATTTTCTAAGTAACTGGAAATGCACAGTAATTAGAGACACTTAATGTAAAGTGTTACTGTAAATGAAAACTGTAGAAATAACAGTAATCAGAGGTCTTTCTATAGCCACCCTTTCTCCTCCTACACTCTTAAGAATTCTGCCTCACACCATGCCTGAGCAAGGACAGGCATTCAGCTGAAGCAATCCATCAGAAGTCAATCACTGCTATTGCCCTGTAGGGAAGCCAGGTGGATCTAGATAATGAGACCAGCCAAGAGGGGGCTACTAAAATAAAGGACGGTCGATACATTTCTATAATCATTTGGTGACAGGAACAGAGGGAGGCCAAACGAATAAGAGATCCACAGTAATTAGAGACACTTTATGTTAGTTACCCAAATAGATATTCTTATCTATCTTTGACACAAGTTCCTTTCCCCGCAAGCTCCAAGTGAGATTTGTGGGAAGTTTCTGAAGAAAATTGTGTTTTGCTTTAGTTTTTAAAGTATCGGAGCAACACATTTCCCACAGCGGTTTATTCCAAAAAATTATCATAAAAGGAAAAAACAGCCACTATAAGAAACTATTTACAGGCCACTAAACTAAATGTTTGAGGTGTTTATTGCTTGTTTGCTAAATTAATAAGGTATGCTTTTCATTTCTTCTCTGTTTGGAGAAAAGAGCTGAAAGAATCATTTTTTTATTTATTTTTTCACAACGCTAACGGCTGGTTTCACAGACCCTCATTAGTACTAATTTTGGATTACTCAATGTTAATTTGGGTAAAGTAAACCAAGATTAGAGCTAATCACGCTCTGTGAAACTAACTGTATGAGTTTGATTTGATCAGTCGCTACCCTGCTTGAATGCGTGTAAATGAATATTGGTTCCCCCTAGCATTTTTATTGCTTTTAATTATGTTTTACAAGCAAAGTATAACATTCATGCATGCAAAAATGAATTAATATTCCTAGGAGAGCCAAACTACACAAAATATTCAAACAGTATGCAGCTCAAATCAATGTGCAATTTACATTTTCAATATACTACAGTATTTTATCTTGCAAGCATGCAATGGCAAGAAGTTCTGCTGATCACAAAAAAAACAACTTCAGTAGGTCAGAAGTTATCTAGTCCTAGGGGTAAAAATCTTCAATAATGCATTATTTATTTATGTTATGTTTTTGTGTTTTAGTACTGCATCCAGCTTTACTTAAACAGACACAGAGGAATACTCAGAAAGGGCAATATCCAGTATTAGACGAGACTATGAAAAGAACACAAGCCATTCAATGACATAAAGTACATTTCAGACACAATCCTTCCTCGTCTTGATGCTGAGTCTTAATCCAAGTTCAAACATAATTTCAGGTTTAATTACGATGTCCGACACCTACGGGTAGCTCAAAGCTTTGGGCTGAGATTTTAACTCATGCAGTGTCAAACGTCTTTCATCTTCACGCCCTTTTTTCCTCCTCAATAGTGTTCCCTCACTGCAGCAATTGCTCGTAACAGCTCACGAGAACTGAAGGTTAGTAGGCATCCTCCAATCCCATGACCAAGCCCTTTGTCTCATAACACCCAGGTCATCGGCTGCGGATGTTTGTGAGTTATAGGCACCTGGAAGACAAAGGCCAGCCCTGCAGGTATCCCCTTTGAGCTCATGGGAGTGTGTGGCCAGTACGGTCTTCTGTAGCATTGTGACGATTTTGCCTCCTTAACCCAAAGAAGTACCAATGCCGATGTAGTCCATTTCCTAGGACACCAGTTAATTTCCCTTTCCAAAGTCTGTACTGTTGCAAGTTGAGAAAAAAAAAATCTAGAAAATTGCATTTTCTGCAACTGTAGACAGGCAAACCAGAAAATAACTGAACTTAACATGCAATGATTAATGTTAGATACACCTGTCATTCTGTATTGATGTGATTAACTGTGGAGTGGTCATGTAACCCTCCAGCACAATTTAAACACCCTGCAGACGCGTCATGTTGAATCACTGGCCTCCTGGTGGCTGTGGTCACCCTACACCCTATTGACAAAGCAGGTGTTTAAATTCTATGTAAGTCCTCTTGTGGTGGGAATGGGGCATATTGCTTGGGTGGTAATGATTTATAATGGCTCATTCCTGCTATATGAATACAGAGTTTGCTTAATGATTCAGGATGCGCAGGTCTTTCAATAACATCTCAGCATACATTACCCTGGGTTTGAAATACTTACACTTGATCAATCACTTTGATTAAGCATCAGGCGATTTAAGCAGGGGCATACATAACTTCATCTACAGAGGAAAGCTATTTACACAGAATATAGCCTGTATAAACAGGATTTCAATGACTGAAACATTAAACTTTGATATTTTCCATATCAACTCTTATGTCCTCTCGTTATTATAATTTATTTAAGCAGTGAAAGTCAGACTTGTGTTGAATCTTCCAAAGGTTAATGTGATAGGTCCCTTCTTTGGCTTCTTGCCTAGTCAAATTAGAGCTTGGACGTGAGCACATTCAGTAGCTAACTTCAAAGTTCACAAGGCTAACGCAATCTAATTCCATCAATCATCCGTCCATGGCAGACATCCTCTGTGTAGACCTCACATGCTTTCAACTGAAACACACTTTATGTCAGATATGGCCTTTTTTTACTTTATATAATACTGGTATTTGGAAGAAATATAAGGACAGCAATTTCAGACCGTCCACTCTTTCACATCTCGGCTTCATCATTTAAGAGTAAATAGCTTCAAATACCATTTAATAGATTTTTTTTTTACATTGACTTTACCGTTAACTTTTTATTGTCTCCTATCAAAATAGGAGTTAATAAAAGAATGGCGTTAATGATTTGAAAAGATGCTCCTAAGATTGCACAACTGCAAAGCCAAGGAAGCAGCCTTTAAAATGGGTATCTCCATTCTTCCACATTGTATTTTTTGTTAAATTGAAAACTTTATAAGATGTGACAGTTCATAGGATTCTCAGGAGATGAAATACATTATTACTTTATTGAAATGCAATAGGAAATTGCCCCACATTTTAACTTCATATGCAATTAATCATATCTAAATTTTAGCTGTGTGTTTCTTACCTCTCGTTTAAACACGTAGCCCTTGAGAATTTAGTTGTCGTGGAAACTGAGGGACCATGACACTGCCTACAGTCAGGCACACAGCAGGCAGGCAAGGTTATTGGACTACTTAAACTCATTCCACTTGACACCTGAGACAGATTTGAACCCAGGTTTCCAACAGTGAAAAGGACGAGAGACTAACTGTGTATTAGCCCCCTTTGCCTCACAGCCCTTTCTCCCAATTTCAAAAGGCTATAGAAATGCGCAATCTGCCAGTAGAAAATAATGAAACCTAATGACTACAGAGCTATTAATCAATCGTGCAGCTTCTGGTAATTGGAGAACTCCTCTTTACTCCAGAAACATATCTAAAGGGGCTGAAGTAAGATCTGTCTCCACTGCAATAGATCTCATAAATCAAGCACTTAGCTACCAGCAAATGACTTTTCAAGGACACTTTCCTGTCCGCCCCCCCCCCCCGAATTTTTCAGTATCCTTGTTTATCTCTGAACTATACTTGTGTTAGCCTTCTCTTAACCTTTTCAATCCCATTAGTGTCTTCTTTTGCAAAACCTTGACATTAATATATACAGTGGTGTGCACATTTATTGGAACACCTCAAGAGTTGTCATTTATATTGTTTTATATAGCTGCCTCTGGATGTGAGAATTTCTATTTCCGGTCAGTAATCAGTGATATAAAAACAGTAGGCACCATGTGTCAAAATGTTAGACCACATTGTGCTTTAATTAGGGTTGTTAAACCACTTTTAAAAAGTATCATGCATTTTATCATTTGTGGGTATATGTTCCCTTTATCTTACTATTATATATTACTCCTAATATATATGGGTTTTGGGATACCTAGGAAAAGGCATGACTACATGGTGTGTAGGGTGAGTCTTACAGTATAGGCACAGTCTTTCTGATCTTTGTTGTGGATTCCTCAGGGTGCAGTGCATTGGCTTTGGTGCCTCTATGGGTTAGGGATCCAAAATCATCAGGGGCAGCTGCAGGGCTGGCCTTTGTCCTCCAGGGTCTTGTAGCTCATTGACATCCTCTGAACATAGACCACCCAAGTGACCCGCATTTTGTGGGCAAACCCGCTAAATAAAACTTACACGTAAGATCACTGTTTGGCTGTTGCAAAAACGGAAGTTGGTTGTAACTGATGAAAGTGTTTTGAGCTTGACTGGTGAGAGTGAGAGATGTGTCCTCCTCCTTCCTCGAGAACATTTTGGACCACGATTTAATCTGACCTACGTTATTAAAATGACATTGAATTAAGAACCCATCAATGAATGGAGTGTACGTACAATCATATGTAGATAACAACCAACTTCAGTTTTTTTTACATCACCCAAACAGTGATCTTCCATAGAAGTTTTATTTTGTGGGTTGGCAGGTTTTAATTTGCATGCCTGACCCATGTTTTATTAGAACACCCCATTACTTGTGTAGTTTAAAATCAATAAAACCAAAAGAAAACAACAACATTGTTTACTTTAAAATTATAGAATTTGCAACTTGAATTAAGGCACTCAAGGTTTATTTGCTGTTTCAAGGTCAATAAGGGTTACTTATAACCAATACTAAATCTCTTTCTTTTGGTTTTGTGATGAGAAACGGCAGAATTTAAATTTTAAAAAGTTGTATTTTTTTAATGAACATTTTCTCAATGCATAGGTTTTATTACTATGTGTAATAATATGCATACGAATGAACAAACATTTGGAGTTTAAGACAATGACCGATTTATTGATCGCACTTTTCATATGCAATGGATAAAAAAAAAATCTGCTAGCCTTTGCCTGGGAACATATAGAAAATGCAAATGCACGACAGCCTTATGAGGATGCCATTTTTCCCTATAAAATGGGAAAAAGTTTATTTGTGTCCTTTACAAAAAAAAAATATTAATACATATCCAATATTCAATTAGGAAATCCAGTTTCTGATTGTATCTCTAATCCGTTTGGCCTCCCTACCATCCTCTGTCACCGGGTGGTAGGATTCAATCCCCAAATAATTGTAAAAATACATCGACTCTTTCCTTCATTTGAAAGGCTGTGCAGTAGCCTCTTCTTGGCTGGTCTCATTATCTCGAGTCACCTGGCTTCCCTACAGGGCAATAGTTGTGATTGCCTGTCATTGCTCAGCGATGGTGTGAGGCAGAATTCTCACTCTGTGAAGAGTGTGGGAGGAGGAGAAAGGGTGACTATAGAAAGACCTGATGTTACTGTTATGACTATAGCATTGTTTTTAAATTTCCCCCAGTTCGGAAAGTATAAGAGAAATGCTTTTTTTTTTTTTTTTGTAGAACACTACCTTTTTATTATTGATATGTTGATACAACAAGCCTGTTATTAGAGGTGTTGGGCAGCTATGAATTAACTTGACAACTTTATAAAAGATTGGTAGCTTATGAAATAGCTTATTACCCTAGCATGCAGTATTGGTAGATAAATATTCCTTTGCAGCTCTTGACACAAACCCATGGGTATTTCCATTCAGAGAGGGTTTAAATTCACACATCACTAATGGGGTTTAGCATGCTTTAGCTTAACCCATCATCAACAGTGTGTCAAACTAAATTCAGGCTGCTTGATTCAACTGTCTAGCTAAAGAGCTCTTTTATCATGTGTAATGATATCCAATTGACTAGAGTATTGCCTTTTCAACCATTCCAGCATCTGATCTTATCTAATGGTAAGACATAGTATTTGGATTGGAGGCCTGTGGCTTCCAATGTACCTGCTTGGAGCGCTGATTCTTCTTTTTAAGATAGAAAGCAAAACTGGATTGCTTTTTTTATTAGGTTGCTTTTTTTAAGAACTAGGGAACATATTATCAAAAGAAATGCAAGGTTTGCACAGATGGGGGTTTTTCTCCTCAATTCTGCCTTGAGAAAAAATCTGGATAACACTTTACATGGTGCCTCTAATCACTGTGTATTTACACAGTAGTTACTTAGTAAATACATGTATACTTATACATAATTACAGTGTTATTATGCATAGTTACAATGTACGCAATGTGTAAATCCTTTTGTACAATATATGTAAGTACACAATTGTATAAGAAAGAGGTTAGGGTTAGAGGGGTTAGGATTAGGGTTACATCATGCAAAATGATGTACACATTAAGTACAATTTAACTATGCATAATAACATTGTGATTATGTGCACATGTATTTACTAAGTAACAACTATGTGAATACACAATAATTAGAGACACTTCATGTAAAGTCTTACAGTAATGTATTATATATATGTAGTCCAATATCTATGCACAAACAACTGGTATCCTATCTTGCTGAGACTGCCTTCCAGCAAAGGTTCTGCTTACTGTGTTGAATCAAGTTTGTCATGCAGATTACTCTAAGATCTAAGTTGAAACCACCTTGAATAGAATCCATGCTTCCAGTGATACAGGGGTATTAACTTACTGGGGCAGCCAGCAACTTCCAAACCTTATGGCAGAATTCCTCACCCCCCCCCCCCCAGTCCCTCCAAATTCATGTTTTTTTTTGTTCCTTATATCAGGAGGCCTCCTCCAGCTTAATGACAACACTATTACTACTCATTCGCTTTGCTTCGCTGCTTAAGCGTTGAATTGCTTTTGGACAATTTCGTTTTAGTGCTGCTGTGGATTTCACATGGAATCCAGTCGAGGATATAGCAAGAGAACCTTAAAATTGGAGTGTGAATAATGGAGCAGGGCAATGTATTGTATGGAGGGAGCAGCGCAATGACAGGGTACTGTGTGTGGTATCTACAGTTAGGCTGGGACCCTTTATCATTTGCATTGTGTTTTATGTCATGCTTTCTTGTTTTTTTTTTTATTATTTGCCATGCTTAAAGAGTAAGTAGCGGGGTTCTGAAAAGTCTAGCGTTCCACGTCCCCACGTGTTGCTACAACTGTTTAAATAACGGACCTGTATTTTGTTTTCTTTTCATTGTTATTATCCTGACAACTTATTACATGTGCCATTTTAAAGTCTGTTTCAAAGCTCTTTCTAAAATCGGCGCCCTAGTGAACTGGGGTTTGAGATCTGTCCTCTAAATCACTGCAGGAAGAGCGATAAATAAATAAGCATACCAAGAAGTGCTGCTGTCATTTATGGGTAACACTTTACATCAAGTGTCTCATAGTACTTACTTAGTAAACACATGTGTTTCGCACACTATATGTAAGGTTAAGGTTAAGTTATAGCATACAAAAATTGTACACATTAAGTGCAGTTGTGCATAATACCATTGTAATTATTTACAAGTACACGTGTGTTAAGTAACTACTCTGTAAATACAGTAATCCGAGACACTTAAGGTAGAGTGTTACCAATTTCTGTCGCTTTTTTATAGCTGGCTAATCAACTGCAAATTGTGCTTCATTGCTGCCTGTGTCAACAATACAAAGAACGATGTCAGTAACGTAGACCCTCTGCCACTGCTGTGAATTGTTTGCCATGCTTAAAGTTGCTGAAAAATTTGATATCAACAGTGTGCACAGAACAGTATAAAAGAAGAAAAGGCAACAAAGTGTTTAATAACACTTTTAAAAGGCTCTTCTCTATACACAAGAACGTAAGCATGACATAGACACATTTGTGTAATTACATATGTGTAGTTACCGTGTTATTACTATGTATTTAAAGTGCGGTTCAAGACAGTAAAGTGTTTATTTCATTTACAGAAAACGGACTTAAAACATTGGGTGTGTTAAGTAAGTGAGCGGCTCAGAGCGGCTCAGTAAAAGAATCAACATAACGACTCGCTCTTTTCCGCTCCCGCTGAGCCGCTCAGAGCGCTGCTGAGCATTTTTCATCAGGGATCAGAGTGAGCGGATGGAATGGCCACCTGCAGGAAACAAGTGGAGATGACAGGCAGGATTGACAAATACGTTTGTCAAGAACGATGAACTGGTTTCGATTTATGAAGTTATGTATTAAATTGGCTAAATAAGATGTTAAAAATTGTTGTTTTCGAATTTGTATCATTTAATTTCATTTTTTTTTAACGTAGCGCTGTTTTATAGTTATTAATGTATTATTATTAGGCTTGTAGTATTAATATTATTCATAATTTTCATTATTAACGTTGGTATATCCGGTATTATACACAGCCAGATATGAGGTTCAGTCCAAGCAGATCGCCGAACTCAGCAAGGTACAGCAGGGTACAGTAACTTCACACGGGGCCATTTTATCTACCATCACCTCAGAAACACAAACAAGCAAATAATTATTATTTGCCATTTTTAAAAGTCGCTCAGCGCTCTCGTGGAGCAGAGCGTTAAGTCATTTAAATCTGCTCAGTGTGCTTTCTGAGCGTTCTCACTCTGAACGGCTCACTTAATTAACGCGCCCATTGTTCTTTAAAAAATTGTAAATGCTTTGTGACTAGGGCACACAGACTTAAACGATTCCTTGTATAAACTGTCTGCAAATATATATATATATATATATATATATACACACACACACACACACACACACACACACACACACACACATATATATATATATATATATATATATATATATATATATATATATATATATATATATATATATATTATTACCAGCACTTCACTAAATATTTTTCTGCCGGTAACTATCATATTACTGCAGCTAGACTCTCTGTGCCTCACACTGTCCTTAGGGAACAACACTTAAACTTATTACCACACTGCAGTTGTTTAGTCATTCTTCATGATACACTTGTCTGGGTGATTATAATAGCCTTTTCTCCTATTCAGAGCAGATTTTCTGTGACGTGATTCCAAGTCTTGCTAATACCGCTTACGCATCTGCAATGATGTAATACACTTAACTGATAGTTTAAATCACCACAGTAGCCACTGTGTGCCATTCCAGGAAGAACTTAGTTTGTGTCGATACACTGTTGCCGTCATCTTCGTCAGCATGTGTAGCCTTCTTAAAGAAGCAGTTTGTAATAGAAGAGGTTCCTAATGCTCGTTTCATCGCATCAAGAGCACTGCTGACTGAAACAGACAGTTGTGCGGGAAATATGAGTCATGTGACTTAACATGTCTATTATTGTGAGTTCTGGCTTGACTACACTACTGCTGCCTATAGAAAACACAGCAGTACCAGAATGGTGTTCTGGCATGTTCCAGCTTGACTACACCACTGCTTCTTTCCTGTCATTAACCAATCAGCTGCTTCCATTCATGACTGACATGCTTTGCAGCCAGTGACGTTGGTCTCCGAGACACTGCGACTAAATACATTGATTCATTAAATTAAAATATATATATATTTGCTATAACATGCTTCTTTCGGCCTATATTCTGTAAGACAAACCTACTATAATAAAAATGTCCTGTAAGTCCAAATAATTTGCAATTCAGTGCTTGCTTGTATTGCCTTTGCCTTTGATATAGTTCCAGTTTTTGTTAATTAGAGAAATGCATTTATTTATTTTTGAGTTACAAAGTTGAAAGACACTGTGAAACTTGCCCTTAATCACTGATAATGTGCAAGTCTAGGCATTTAAGTATGGCAAAAGCAGCAAGACTTAAACACTGGCCTTAATAAATATATGGACCACAGAAGTATGCATTACTGAAACTCCAACTTCAATTCTTCGCCAGAGAACCACTAGGCTGTAATGTATCATCCATAATTAGCAGTATTTATGCAGGAAAGGTACTTCGACATGAATGCTTTAAAAGGTGCTGCGGATGGAAAATATAAAAGGTGTCTAGGTGACTGTTTAAGTACTGATATCAAATAGCATGCTATGGGTTTTATCTGTCTGTATTTCAGCTAATGATTTCAAAGTGGCCTTGGTAAAATGCTTTAGTGCCGTCGTCACTGCTGCACTTAATCTGTTTATATTTCAATGAGTTTTTGTTGAATTTTCATTGAGTTCGAGTCTTTAAAGCTGATCATTTTGCTGGTGATAATTCGAGAATTGAAACTCCTTTTTAAGTATTAATGCCCAACACAGAGGCCATAACCTTTGAGATAGTTCACCATGGCAATAGGGGGTAAAAAAATAATACCTGCGTTAAACAGGGTATTCCCAAGCAACAACCCTGTTTTAACATATATTTTGTTGCATTAGGTAATTGACCACTAAGCCAAAGACAAGGGCATTTATAGAAACACAATTACGGTGTATTTACATAGTAGTTACTAAGTAAATACATGTGTACTTGCACATAATTACAATGTTATTGTGCATAGTTACAATGTACTTAATGTGTACATCTTTTTGAACCATATAATCCTAAACCTAACCCTAACTCTAACTCTAATCTTTAACCCTAACTCTTTTCTGACACAATTGTGTACTTACATATATCGTTCAAAAAGATTTACACATTAAGTAGATTGTAACTATGCATAATAACATTGTGATTATGTGTAAGTACATATGTATTTACAAAGTAACTACTACGTAAATACACAGTAATTGGAGACACTTATTGTAAAGAGTAATTTGGACTGCTTCTACAACAGTGTGTGCTACATATTGCCTGCTTTCTGTTCCTGCTTTCTGTTCCTGTTTTTTCACTGAAACGGTAAACAAATTTATAAAAGTGAAAATAACTGCCTTTTCAAATGCGTGTCGAACAGTACAGTTCTCATTACAACCAGGCAAGCTACAACAGACAGCATCAGATCCCCGATGTTCCTGGCACCACAGCATCAGTGACTGTCTAAGTCTCAATATTTATCTGCTTCAGAAAGCTGAACAGGAGCAACTGTTTTCTACTGATAAGCACACGGCAAGCCATCCTCCAGTGCCATGGCTCCACAGAACTTAAATCAAACTTCAGTTTGTGAATGCTCTGTTTAACATCGCTTTTTCAGTCGTATTACATTTTGGAAACCTGTTGGGATTTCAAACACTTTGATCGATTTCAAATTTGACATTACTGAAGCATCATTGCACTGTGCTTCTTCTTCGTCATCGTCTTCTTCTTCAAAAAAACTTCACAGCAATACAATAAGAGTTACCACGGTGGGATAATCACTCACCTACCGGTACTAATAAGCTACACTGGTACTAAACGGTTTAAAATCTTCATTTTTTTACCCCTGTTTTCTTCCAGTTTCGACGGTCCAGTTATGGTCATTCACTAGAGCAATGCCCACAACAATTCAGGAGAATTGATCTGATGCCCAAGCCGATTGCCTTTTTGATCCAGGATCTGGACAGATGTGGATGATCTCACAGACTCTGCAGGTCAAAGGTCATTCTTGTTCGGTTTGAGATCACTAGCCGCCTGGCTAGTAAAGTCAGCTGTAGCATGGTGATCCTTGCCAATTGTGCCTTCCTAACCTGTGCCATGAGCCCTATAGAATCCCCAGCAAAGATTGACTTGAACCCGTGTCCCCTACTTGTATGATGCCCCCTGTACACCACATGGACATGCCTTTACCAGGTTTTATAACATATTTGGTCATGCTTTTCACAACTGGCTTACTTAAATACAATTAAATGATGTTCACTAATGGTGAGTTAATATAAAGCGACTTATTTGAAATTTAATAAAAGATTCAGTTAAATATCCTCAGCAAATATTAATACTTTGGGATTACCAACTCCAAGTCAATTATATAACTGGAATTGAAAGGCATGATGTTACTGTAGGCATTTTGAGAATTAGATCAGGTTTGATATTAAACCTTTTTTTATTATTATTAGTTTATAAATTAGTTAGCCCATACACAGACACGGGCATTCCAATAATGCTTATTATATACTGTGTTATTGTTAATAATGTTTTGAACTGACTTTGCAGTTGAAGGAAATTTCTAGGGATGCCCTTTTGGTATAATTTCTTAAAACTGGTGACGCCAACCATACCATTATTGAGAATTAATGCACGACACAAGCTCAATATGGTATGGCTGATGTCATACAGCAAATGTGTTTTCTGATTGACTCGTCTGCTGTATGTATGTTCAGTGATGTACAGTGCTTTAACATGGGTTACTATGATTTGATATGTTTGCCTGTTCTTTCACTATGCAGTTGCATTGATATTTGACACTTTTGCCACGATTTCTCCATGGTATGCTGCAGTTAGCTTTTTTTAAAAATAAAAATTCACACCGTAAATCATAAAAACGACTAACTTACATTTCTGACAGCATAATAAAGCAATCTAAGAAAACTGCTTCTGGCTAGGGACAAAAAAGTCTATCTTTATTTAGAGCAGTGCTATAGGGAAAAAACATCAGCTGCAACTTTGTAATGGAAGTGATGTTGCAAATTGCTTACAAACAACAGTTAAGATTAGCTGGACTGGAATAAAAAAAGCTGTACTGGCACTGTAAATTAATATTAAGTTATGCCTCTGAATGAGGGTTGGACACTGGAAATGTCAATGACTAAAAGCAATTCTAATGTTTAACTCTTTGAACATTCTCGGCCCTATTCACGAAGCTCCAACTGGTTGACTCTCATTTGACTGCAGATGATTGCCGAAGTTAAGGCGCTTGCTTGCGGTGTGTGTTGTCGCAGGTTCGAGTCCACCCTCCTCACTGTTACATAGACAAAACAGGAACTTTCCATTGCAGGCTGGGGCTATTTGAGTAGAATGACCAAATCAATATATTTGTCAATAGCCGCAGCAGACAGAGCTCAGAATAGCAGAATTAGAAACTGCATTACTGGGCATCCAGTTTAACTTCAGTGCAAATTCAATAGCAATTCTTGCAACCATCAGTCAGTTCCTGCAATTCATTGTCGATCTTCCTATAGGACTAGGATTGTCAATGTTGTAGATTCTGACTTCTGCAGGGAGATGAGTAATATAACTCTTCGTGTGTTGTGTGTGGTAGCTGTTGATTAGTTGATTAGTTGGACGGATCTGCTGTTGATTAGTTTGATGGCTCTGCTGTTGATTAGTTTGATGGCTCGGTTTAGTTTGATGGCTCTGCTGTTGATTAGTTTACGGTAGTTTGATGGCTCTGCTGTTGATTAGTTTGATGGCTCTGTTTAGTTTGATGGCTCTGCTGTTGATGAGTTTGATGGCTCTGTTTAGTTTGATGGTTCTGGTGTTACCCAAAGCTTAACAGAATATTGTAAATTGGCAGGTTTGCACAACATTACCAGTCTATTGTGGTTACAAGGCTGCAGTTTTAAAACTTTTTTTATTTTTATAAAAAAGGGGTAGTACAACCACTAATTTGACAGTTTTCATAATAAAGTGTTTCCAGAAAACATTAGATTTGAAGCTAATTACTCTTAAGCAATGTAATCCTGGTTTTATCTCAGGGGCTAAAGACAATGCTGTGAGGGTGTGTGTCCATAATTAGACCCCTACTGATCCATTATTAAAATGTTAATTGATTAAATGTTAAGGAGAGATTAGTTCTCTGAAAGCAGACTGGTTTTCTGTAGTTATCTGCCGTTTTTCCACTGACACAGACTAGTGTACAGCGTTGGTTATTGATGCTGCTGTCAGTCTCGTTTTCATTTAGTCTGGCTGACGGTTTAGAATGAATTTATTCTTAAAAAACAGACTCTGCATCCTCACCAAATAGGATTATACTGACACAGCTGCTGATTAGACAACACTATATATATATATATATATATATATATATATATATATATATATATATATATATATATATATATACAGTATATGTATAGCCAAAGGTTTTGCATCACCCTATAAATTAAAACATTTTGCTTCATAAATTCCAATGAAACCTGCTGAATAATGATATGTTAACTATTGAATTACATATCTCTTTGTAGTTTTCCATATACTTAACGAAAAACTGACAAAAAAATCTAACATGAAATACTGTACTGCTATCATGGCTTCCAGTAGACTTTTGCAATATCAATGTGCTGTTTCTTTGATAACATGATGTTAAATAAAAGATTATGTTCTTATAGTTGACTTTATAAAATGATGTCTCAGTGCAAAAATTCTAGCTGATGCAAAACATTTGGCCAGAGCTGTATATGTCTACGAAATAATTACTAATCTTAGTAGCATTCGTAACATTATCACTGTTCCCTGTTTTACACAGAATGCAAAGCTTTAGGTCAGTAATTCTGCACTGCAGGTGAGGTAACCAACAAGAATAGCAGCAGTTGTCCTGACCTGAAGATCTTTTTTTTTTTTGTTATTGTTTACTTGTCCTATATCCTTCGTACTCTAGGAGACCATGTGACATAGACGCTACAATAGGGAAGTATTAGGAAGAGCAGTTTTCCAAAGACACTTGAAATCCTGGTTTTCCACAGTAATTATATATGCCTGTCTGGTCTTAGCACGCTTTTTGAAGTAAGTACCAAGGGACTGTGTCACCACCTCCCCTCTTGTTTTCGATGGCTGTTACTCTTGTGAAGGATTAAAGCACTCTGCTATTTGTAAGGGGCTGTGTTTCGGTACTTCCATCTCCTTGATCAAAAAAAAAAACATGTAAAGCCCAACTCTCAATTGCCATCAATTGCTTTTCCTATTTCCACTGCAGTTGAGTGGAGCTGGACCCTGAAACAGTGAAATATCAATGCAATCTTCACCAGACAACTGTCTGTTTCAAATATACACTAACTCAGGATTTGGGAATCCGAATGACCCGACATTAGCTTCTGGTCCTTCTTCACAACTCCCCCCTTTACTGTGTACCCTTTTCATTTCAAATTAGATCATTTTGGAGTGTGTACGATCTTACTGTCCCCTTGCCCTTTTAGTATGTTCGCAATTATTTGGAGTGGATCTCATTGCAATTACTCAGATGCCATGCTAAGGTGCTTTACTCTGAGTTCAGGAGCTGCTCTTCAGTTCTAGCTCCTCTTCAGTTCTGTATTTCTACCACAAGCATGGCTATACGTGGCATGTGAGGCATTTTTGTAATTCCATTTAAGTGGGATAACATGCTTACCGGGGCTAGTTTCCAATGTGTCTTTGCTTACAATCCAGTCCAGTGGTGTGGTGCTGAAATTCAGCACGGAGCTTCGGTAGTTCAAACAACACTGCCACAATACATGCTTTATAACAAAAGCAGAATGGAAAACATGGAAAAATAGAAAAAATAGTGTAAATAAAAGCTATTTATTCTGTATGTTTTTCATGCTGAAGAAGAAATGTTGGCATCATAAAAACAATGCATTATTGCTCCGCTAATTCGTGAAAAAGTTTAACACTTTCCTGGGCTGTCATATTTTTGTCCATGTTTTAAGGGAATTCAGCTCCTTAATAGGTAAAACACTTTAAGTCAGTTTATTGGGAATAATTAAAAAGCATGAAAGGAAGCAAAAAAAAACCCACTTAAACTGCTAATGGTATTTTAATATGAATAGAATTATAGCCTGAAACCTTATTAGAAAAAAAAAATGGAATATGAAATCCAGTCACAATAATGTAATCTATTTATAGTTCAGGAGCGACATTATTAAAGCACGCATTGTTTGCAATATTAATATTGATGGTCAATTTGAAATCATAAAGGAAACGGTTCATACTGGAGGGTGTGTTGAAATGAACCTGATATGTATGAGATTTTGTTATGAAACTTCTCCAGGTTAATTGGGTTCCTATACAGGTCTCGCAATGTAACAATGTGTTTTAAAAAAACTATTACGAAGATGAAGCAATTTGAAGTCAACTGACAATATCCTAGTCTTCATACTACTGCTATTGTCTGCTACAGAAATCACTCAGGGTTACACGGTTTAAACAGTTCTGATATTAATGTTTGATACAAGCTGTTTTGCATTTAGAGAATAGGCTTTGGATACATATTTGGGCATTGTGTGTCTCAAGTCCAGCCATGTGGAATTTGTAAGATTCCTGAATAGCTGTACACTACAGTAATTTATATATATATAGGAAATATATAAGTCCCACAGAAAAATATCCATTCTTTTTTATCATTACAATAAGGAAAAATTCACAACGCAGGCCAGATTTTCTCAGCCTTGAGCAATTAATAAATTCCAAGGCTACACAGAGAACATTTTCATTTAATTGTTGACAAGAAAGTGATTCACAAAAATGCTAAATATGCTGGAATACCCTCTATTCAAGCATTGCCGTTCAATTCATAACTTGTTGATCCATTGAATTTCCAAGGAAAATGTTGTGCACTCCGTTAACGGGTTTGCTTCCTCTCAAAAAATGATCAAGGCTGCATTCTGTGCAGGTGCATGTGTGGGAAGCTATTCTCTTGCAATGAAAAGTTGTGATAATTACATTTAAGAAGCGCCACAGCTTTGAACACATGCAATATAATACTTGACCCACTACCTCTGGATGAAAATAACAAAACAAAAAAGCACCCTCAAGCCTTCTATAGCTTAGAAAACCATTAAAAAAGCAATTACAAAAAGGTATATTAATGACAATGGTTGGGTTTACTTATGAACTTGAACAATCCTCATTTTCAAGAGTCTTTGGGCTAATTATTATTATTATTATTATTTTAGATAGCTTTTGAGAAATGTGTCTATGGGAACCGTATAGGAGCTGTACCTAATAGTGGGCTGGGTCCTAGTTTATCCATATCACTGTCTGTCTTGACACAATGTGGCTTAGACTCTGCAAGGTGCCAGGAGGTGTCTTGAGTAGGGTTATCAGACATCCCGGGGATATTGGTAGAATCTCAAATGCTCAGTATGTTTCCAGAATGGTATTAGTTGCCAGTCTTACAAGTTGCCAATCACATCTACATGTATTTATACAACAGGTTTTCAAGTAATCATGTTTTGTTGAAAACGTCCTACAGCAAACTACCCCAAGTTTGTATGATGATGACAGTAAGAAGAAACTTCACGATGCAGGCCAGCTTTCAATCACAAGTAGCTTTGAACAACTAAATAAATACCAAGGTTACAAAGAGAGACTTCAATTGGAGCGTTGACATGAAAATTGCTCGGATAAAATTCGAAATATGCTGGAATACCCTTTAAGTCCCGCTGTTCAATTCATAACTGCATGATCCATTGAATTTCCAAGACGAGCGTTGCACAAGTGTTACCGCAAATCCATTTCCATGGAAATTCTACAGAAATGTATTTGGTCACGTGACGTGGGGGGAGTTTAGAGAGGTAACAGTTCAGTATAGGCGACTGCCCAGCCTGAACAATAAGGGGTTTTGTTTATTATGTATATATATATATATATATATATATATATATACATTAAACCTTTTATTTGAATCTTGCTTTTTTTCTTGTGATTTGTTTGCTCCTGTGTATATTTTGATCCTGTTTTGTTTGTTAATAAAAGTGCTTATTAGCACTTAAACTGCAGCTTTCTGCCTCTGGGTCTGCCTTGGACATGAATCTATCCTGTCACAGTAGTACAGTCTTTTCTTTGGACTTCAACAAAACCACCACACAATTTGGCACCATGGGACCAAGTTGTTGCGAAATGTCTCAATTTACCATAAACCAGCAAAGCAGAGAGACAGGAGCTGTACGGAGGTCAGTTTAAATCCAATAAACATTTAGAAAATGTAAACTTAATTTGCTCCACCGTGGAGACTAAAAAGGATTAAGTGCACCAATAACCAACAAATAACAAAATAGTCATTTAGCTGTGAAAGGGGTCGATACAGTTGAATATGCTATTTGCAGTGTTTTCCTCATCCAAATAACCCTTCTGTGCATATCATTTGCATTCGCCATCTGCTGCAGTGTGAGTTTTTAAAATGCACTGGTCTAATAGCTTTGCATACTGTGTAAAAGCCGGGTGTATTCTATGCCAAGACAGTTATTAGGACACTGACAAATATGCAGCTCCCTGTAAACTCTGCCACATACTGTACCTTTCCCAACAATTGCAAGCGAAATCCATTTTGGAGAGGCTAATTCACAAGCCACTCATCTCTGGAGTGCTGGGTTTGTATCCAGCGCTGGTCTGGTTGCCTTTATAAAATCTCAAAACAACTAGAGCACTATTGTCAGTCTCTCCTTGAGGGAGGCTCAAGGACTGACAAGAACAGGTTGCTCAGGTCAAGATCGAGGTTCATTTTACTGTAAACCTTGCCGTTGTCCCACACCTTTTGATGAGCGCTGACTTTACACAGTCTTAATTCATATTGCACTGTTAATCCATTTATCCACACAGGCCTTGGTAAGAATTCTTCTTACATGGAGGTGGCCTTGATCTAACAGATTTATAGATTAAGCAGCAATGATGGGCAGCAGTGTGGAGTAGTGGTTAGGGCTCTGGACTCTTGACTGAAGGGTCGTTGGTTCAGTAAAAACCCAACTGTATAATATGATAACTTGTAACAATTGTAAGTAAAGTCTATAAGTGTAAACATGTGCATTGTTGCTATACGGTAGGTAGCAGAAGAACACACACTATTATGAGTGAGGGAAGAAAAAAATAGAAAAAAAATAACAATTTAATGCCTTCCACATCCATGTTGATTTATTTATGCTAAATGATGCAATTATTGATTTTTCTTCCAACTTGTGCCACTGACAGTACTTTTTGAATTATCCTCTCATTTTCTCATTTACTCTGTGTTGTTTGCCCCGTCCAAATTAGCGCTGGTGAAATAACTTGATTTCCCTGGTGATTCGTAATGAGCACTGAGCAATTCATCTGCAGACCCTGGACCAGACTCAAAGCTGGAGACAACTCAGGGCAGTCTATTGATATGATTGCATTACCAGACGAAGAAAAAAAAAGGCCTGCTTGTAAGGTGATTGCAATTAAATGGTGATGCCTGAGGTGAATGAAAAATGCCAAACTATGTAAAGGGAACATCTGTTAGAGAATTAATGCTTCCCTTAATGATTTAGCAGTAAATACTTAAAAAAATAATTGTGGGAACTCATTGAATCCTGATTTGGACCTTTTACGCACTAATATAATTACAATAATTGCACCAGAAGGTAGATGAGTAATTAAAACTCTCTAAGACACTAGGAATATGGTCCACAAAAACTTTGTTTGTCGTTACCAAGACCAGTGCTGACGATAGGGGTGGGGCGGGGCGGGGCGAGGGAGGGGGGGGGGACAACTCTACCGGGGCCCCAGGGCTCAGGGGGCCCCCAAAAATTACAGGATTTTTTTTGTTTGTTTGTTTACAAGATAATTTGGTGAGTAAAATAATAATTGCAAATAACGCCTGTGTAAGTAAAATACCGGTATGTCCAGGAATCAGTTTCAAAATGAATAAATTAGGTTGATGAATACAAGCAAAGGGAAGGCTGATAATAATGAATGCAGTAATGGTGAAGCTAGAAGAATTCAACATTTCTGTACGATATATTTCAAGAGTTTTTTTCCCCAGCAAATTGTTCTTTAACTCTAAACCTAACCTTAACCATAATCTGATAAAATTGTGTATTTTAAGTGCATTTTAACTATGAAAAATAACATTGTAATTGTGTGTAAGTACACATACATTTACTAAGTAACTACTATGTAAATACACAGTAATATAGAGACATTTAATGTAAAGTGTTACCGAGTTGCTTTAGTGTATGTCAAACCTTGACTTGTTGGGTGCTTTACCAACCAACTAGACCCTGCCAAACTGCAGGAGTGCAAAAGCAAAAGCAGCAGTGTTTCTTCTACTGGGAGGAGCCCATCAAAACTTTTTATAGAGTGAATCACACATATGAAGGCACTAGCTGAAGCATTTGTCAACATGACTAAGATTTTTGGGGAGAAAAAAAACTTTTCAAAGGAAGACCAATTGTTATATATTTAAATTGTATGTAACGCCCCCCCACCCCCCCACCCCTGCGAGAATACGTCTTTTCTCCAGAGGAAGAAACTTCAAAGAAATATAATATTTCCTTAAGCAGTCAGTGAAAGCAGTGCATCAAGAATCTATTTAAATAAAAACATGAAAGTTCCTTAAGTGTCAGATTTGATGCAATGTTCTGAATATCTTCACAGGCCCAATATAGAAAGAAGCTTGAGTTTTGTCTTTTTTGTAAGGCCTGCTTTGACAGAAGATTCCATTTCATTATTTTAATTATTCTAGATGGTACAAGAAACTGGGAGTGAGCTTAAGAAGAAAAGGGAAAGAAAGAGGTTAAAAGGTAAAACTGCAAGAAACAACGTCAAACTTTTCAAGTCCTTCATTAGTTCTATTACAGTTATATTAACTAACAGTGCTAGTTTTCTGTTCACACAACTCATTCATTTTAACCAGCACTGGCATTGTTGCAGATGGGAGACACATTGAACAAAATGCAAAACCTTGTGTAATTGGTTAATAGCATAGAAAGGACCAGGGTCTAAGATGGGAATTTTGCCTAGAAGGGATGTCAAAAATGAAATATTTTAATAATAATAATCACATATGGAACTACTAAGGGGCATACTCTTTTTACAGAAATTGGCTGTCTTATTTATTTCTTCTGTATCGAATCCTATGCAAGTCCACTTGTGCAATTTTGCTCATTTTAAGGTCATTTTTCCTACTTTCCATTTGTTGTTTTAACCCATTAAGTATCATTGTCCTGATTTGATTGCTTTTTTTTTAGCATTTTTAACTGGCATCTACCTGTTATTTAATTTTCTCTTTAACTATATGATGATTATGATAACTTACTCTTATTTTGTTAACCACAAGCGTTAAGTCTAAATGTAGCTATTTTTTGCAAATATAGCCCTTCAGGTGCTTTATGATGCCTCAATATAAAATAAGAAACAAAAGCCTAAAAAAAAGCCTACATGTCTTGGTGTTTTCCTGCCCACAGTGGTGATAAAGCTCAGTTTTCTATGTGTTGAGCTTCATAGCCGGGGTGAAATTTCACTGCTCTGATTACAGGCATGTTTAGCTTGACTGCAGTAGATTTCTAGCAACTCCATGACATGCAATTTCATTAATTTAAACAAATAATAAAATACATCATAATAAATGACCCCCATTCAGTACCTACAGTAGTTTGCCAGTATTGAACAAGGTATTGAACAAACGAACGGAGAAATCCATTTTGCTGTTTGCAATATAACCACCCATGGAATGCGGTCAATATGTTCCAGCAGGCTTGAGCTCCCTTCACAAGCACTTTGTGACCCCTGTACCTGCTCTGGTTGTAAGCCAAACACCTGCTATGACCTGGCTGCTCCGGTAAAGATTGAACAACTGCAGCTTCATCATTGCTTGGAAAGTGTTGGAGACAGTATGCATGCAGACTGCAAATCGTGTGGAATTCAGTGGCAAGTATAATGTCTGTTGTCTACCTTGCCGCTCTCAAGCATCAGCTGTAATATAATAAGATTGCACTTGACTCGTGCAGTTAATAAAAACACAACGTCTTCATCGACTTCCCCAACGGAACAGCTGTGCAAACCAACCAGCAAAGGCATCACTTCACAATGACATTTTGACTAATGAAGAAAGTGGAAAATATATTCAACGACTAATAAACGCAGTAACAATGATACAAATCTCCAGAAAAGTCCATATATTATACATATAAACTACTCAAAACTGTCCATATTAAGGTTGTCATTTTATCTCAGGGTACTGGTGACATAAATAACCTGTGGGTTTACTGTGTCCCCAGAAAACATCATTAAAATGATAGCCTTGCTGTGTACGGTTGGGTGTACTTTATTACAGTGGATAATGTGTCAAAGGTTAAGCTGCTATTGTCTATGTTTTATTATTAGTATCTTGCAGGGAAAGTGAGGGAGAATGTAAAGCTAAGTGACATTTCAGACAGGGACTCGCTTGCAAATATGATCATTTGATTAGCACCAAAACCCTTCTAACCATCACCAAATGTCAAGCAGACCTTGGACTCCCACATGTATGTCAACCTTTATTCAGTAGCATCTGCCAATAGTAATCAAATCAGGTCAATTTAAACCTACCTTTACAGTCCAAACTCTGCCTTGACTACCTCATTTACAGACTTCTATCACTCTTTTCTGGGTTATAGTAGCCCCCCCCCTCAGCTCTTTATTATAGTAGCCCCCCCCTCAGCCCTGGTATTAGTCCAGCTTCTCATCACTTTACTTGTACTGCCACCCTAAAAGCCTCAAACCTGTTTAAACTAATTTTCCTGCTCTATTCATCCTCCCTGCACATTATTACTGAATTTACAGTATGCCTCCCCCATGCAAAGCAGTTGTCCAGGCAGTGAACTCACTTTTAAATAATAATAAAAAAATTTTATTATGCACTTATCAATTATTTGATTTAAAATAGCTTCAAAATTCAATTTAAATGAATATTATAACAAATTACAATAACCCACAAGGAAGGAGCAGAGCCTGGAACATAGAGTCTCATCTAAACACTTGGGTACCTGAACTAACTCCCGCCACCCCACACCACACACACCCCCACCCAAAGTTACAGCTGCTGTATTTAAGCACGCTGAAAAACTACCTCCTGAGCTAGAATGGTCAGAGTGCAAACATCACCAGAGAGCACACCCAAAACGTTTTAAATCTCAGAAGGGGGGTGGTATTACAAAGGAGGACTGAGTATCTTCCTCTAGCTTTTAATGCTCTCTGAACTTATTTTTCCCTCACAATATACTGTATTTCCATGGATTTTCAATGGGTTCAATGGATATTTAGAATAAAACATTCTTTCCAAGCTGCTGCATTGAATCTCAAGCCTGAGAAGTCGTGGGATGCATATTGGTTCTCCTGGGAGTCGAGTTCCCAAATCATTCTGAGGTATTGTTCACCCCTCAACACTGTGCAGTGCAGATTAAATAAAGATGAATCATCTGCTGTATAATGCTCTTGCTGCTGCACATTATTCTTGGAGGAACGGATTTAAGTAGAGGGCTAGCGAGGCGAGGAAAGATGCATGGCTCAAATATAAGAGATGCCTGTCTGTCCATACGTCCACCCATCTGCATCTGTCTATGTATATCTGTCTGTCTGTCTGACTGACTTACCTGTTATTTTAACCAATAATTCTCATAAATAGTTATTCTTGTATTATCAAAAATCCTTATCTTAGTGCCGCATATTAACGCATGCCGTCAGAAATCACATAGGAACCCCACGGGACTCCTCAGTCCCAGTCTGAGGTCATGTAGAAATATATGTATGTATATATACTCAATAAATACGTTTATTCTTCAGTGCAACAAAATTAATCCAGGACTGAAAGGGTTAAAGAGTAAACAGCTCCATAAACGTACTTTATTTTTGACAGTCCTCTTATATTTGCAATTATTCTGAGTGATGCTTGTTGCAAATTACTGTTTTTTTGTATTATTATTATTATTATTATTATTATTATTATTATAGATCTGTCATAGATTTTTGTAGCTGCCAAAGAGTCTTTACAGAAAGAAGTAAGAGCCAATGCCATTTAATGACCTGCAAACTTGGATCAAGTTATATTGTGTTTTGCTGTCAATACACTGCTGTGCACTAGAGGGTGCTGGCACTTTTTAATATGAAGACACATTACAGACGTCTGTGGAAGGCATTACTGTCAGAGTATATCTAACCTCCAAGTGCCTCTTGTACATTAGAGTGTAACCACTAATCTTTCCCCCTGCAACACTGCCCCTAATGGATGTTCTAGGTGGTTGTGCTGTTTGTTTGTTATAATATGTATAACTTTTGAGGAATGCAAGGAAAGTACTTTTATTAATTTTAGTAAGGCTCTGTAACTAGCTAGGGATCCTCTATAAACTATTCAAATACATTCAACATGTCAACAAGGCACTGTCTAGAAATGACCGTATCTTTACAGTGGTGTGTTGCAGGGGGACAGATTATTGGTTACACTGTGGTTTACTTGGGGTTTTGCTTTATGTTAGAGAGCTCTAGTGAGGCTGGAGTGGTGCTGTAACAGGGAGAGTGTTCCGTCACTGGCTTCTCCAGACGTGTGTGGATGTTTGCAGGAGAGAGTCAGGCACGCAAGCTGTGCTGTCAGCTGTGTGCTGTTTACAGCGACCAATCCTCGACTGGAGTTATTTGACCGACTGGTGGGTGTGTCCTGGCGGAGTATCTCACTGTAAAATAGAGCCCTTGATGCCCCCATGTTGAGAAACAAGGACCGAACGCTGATCACCGAGTGTGAAACTGGGATCAGGGTTTGTTATTTAATTTGCCTGAAAAGAACAGGGATTCGTTTGGGGATTTCTGTTTCTGTACACTGTTGCCTATTGCAGCCTACGACCAACACTATTGCCGGTAGGGCCCGTGGCTTTTGCAGTGTGCTGAAATCTTAAATAAACCGTGGGTGCCTGAGTGTTGCTTCAAAGTCAGCTTTCCTGTGTCTCTCCCTTCTGTCAGCAAGGCACCCATGCCTACCCTATCACAAGTGTTTTAAATGTATGGATGTGGATGTGATGGCTAGAGGACAAGAAGGATAATACATTAGGCAAGATAACTGTTATTTAAATAGCTGTACTGTGATGCTTTTTCAGCTAATTTGACACTGAAACTGACTCTTTCTTTTGGCAATACGAAACATACCACCTGGTGGAATCGGAGGCAAATATGACTGCTTCCTGACTCATAGCAAAACACTGATGCTGAGTATATATTTAGCAATGGCTCGGTACAGTACATTCTGTGTATTGATCCCAAGTCACAGCTGTCAACGTCAGAGATTAATTGTGATTAAGAAGCACTGGCGGCACGCAGACTGATTGCCCACCGCACTGCACATAGATTTTCTGTGTGAGAGATATTTCATTTGCTTTAAAATATAACCTGAAGCCATCTCCACTGTTAATGCGCATTCCATGCAAAAAGGTTACCACGTTCAGGAAGATATAACAGTTTGTGCTGTTTTATAGCATCATGTTATGCTATTAGTGGCAGTTCATTTTAAAAAGGAATAAGGCCAAATGAATTATATTTATCATATAGAAAATATAAGTCTGTAGGCCAATGTTGGGTGTATATTTCTGAAAGCTCAAATTGATCAAATAAATTATCTAGTCCGGCCAAATTAAGGCAGGAGTGATTCTGTGATTCCTTTGAACTTGCCTGGACAATCCTAACTGCCAGGACAGATACTTCTTCATTCCAGTAAAGACATGTGGAGGTAGAACCTTGCAACTCTATTTTTGCTCTTTTTTCTTTTTTAATTGTCTCAATCCTTCCAGGTGGTGCAAAACTTTTGGCCAGAGCTGTGTGTGGAGTGGGTCAGGAGATTTGAAAGACCAGATGAAGTCTCTCAAAAGTCTTACACAAATAGTTCACAGAAAAGTTTCTATTGAGATGTATTACCAGAGTTTATCTTATACCAGTAATGGCAACAGAATGGACTGAGAATAAACATTGCACAAATGGTCCTGTGGTCACGGTCAGGCAGAGAACACATTAACTATTTCAAAGTCACCTTACAGCAGTTTTTTTTTTTAAGGAAAATAATCTACTTTTATAGCAAAGCCACAGAGTGGACTTCCATCTCTACTCTCATTCCTAAGTTCCCCTGAACTAACTGCTAACCTGGCTACAGCCCTTTTATAATAACCTGCCTTTGACAGGTAGACTGATTAACGCTTACATGATTAATTGCTTTGCCAATCACAGGCTCCTGTTTCCTCCATTATAGCCGCAATCTCACATGCCTGTAATGGAGGGAGCTAGGGATCAATTATCCCACAAGGACAGGGAATTTTAACCCTATCCCTGCCAAATTACACACACTATACAAATAATGCAACAGGGAAACGTTGCCTTGCCATAGGTCCTGAAATGGTAACACACTGGCACTGCGACAGACTGCCAGCGTGTACTGGTTTATGTCATTGAGACATCGTTGTAACGTCAAAATACCAAATTGTCATTCTAGCAATGACTATTGTACTTCACTACAGGGCATTGACGTTAGTTTAGTTTAGTAAGACGAAACCAAGATGCTTGGCAACAAAAAATGCATTCATTCATCCTTAAATAATTAAATACCTCTTGTCATATGCAGAGAATAACAAAACAACAGCGGCAGTACTAAAGATGTCTCACATCAAACCCAAAGGTGTTGTTTTAAATTTCTATTAAAACTGAGACACTCTGTTGCAAAACAAATGATCAAATTAAAACACGGTACTTACAAAGGAATAGCTAAAATGAAAAGTAAATCGTTAGTGTTGAAGCAATCATGCAGCTTAATATAATGAAATGCTAGACATAAAAAGCTAACAATCCCATAGAATATTGTTATTTAAAATGATGCCATAAAAAAGTGCTTTATGAAGGCAGTTCTTCCAATACAAAAAAAATCAAAGGCAGCATTTAATAACAGTTGTGACACGCGCGCAAACACTGCAACATTTTTATGGTTTCATTTCATTCGGCCAGTAATGTGCAAACAGAATCAACTTTTCTTCATAGATATGCATACGTGGCACATTAAAACAGAGCTGGAACTTTTAATATGAACACCACTGTCTGTTTACTTGCACAACTACAAGACATTAAAAAAAGTCTAGAAGGCAGTGCTTTTACTTGCAATGTTATAAGTGCAGTACCAGATTTCTTTTTAGTCCCTAATATTTGTTTGCTAGTTGCATCTTGCTATGCATGCCCTTACCAAATGACCTTTACCAAATGTTAGCTATTGTAGTGATCCCTTATAAGCTGTGTACTTGCCATTTTTACTCATTAAAAAATCTAAAATATGCACTACATTTTAATTTAATACGTAAAAATATGCATAGCAAAATTTGCTGCACAGCTTGTCTGCCTCCACTCCTGCCTCCCCTAAAACTTCCCTTGTAACATCTCCCAGAATTACAATGTCTTCAGTTACTAGGAAATTGTACACAACATAAACCAACCCAACAAACATTATCCAATCTCTGGCTAGCCCTTTTGTCTTTGCAACCAATCACAGTAAGAATAACAAAAAATTGAAGCTACACAGGTTGAAGGGAGTTGGATACTCAGTAAGTGAACCGCCCCCTCCCCCTAAAAAAGGGTGGTCCCTCCAGTCCAGGGCATGATTTTAGGCATACTGAACAGCTGTTCCTTTACTCTCTTAGAGAAGGGATGGTTCTACAGTCTAGGAAAAGCTTGAAGCAACGGAGACTGAACTGCTCACTCACGCCCTAAAAGAAAGAGCATGTAGACTTCTCTCTAAGCTTCTAAACTTCTTTGCCTCAGATTGTGCCTCCATGGATGAATAGGACAGACTAATCTTTCCCTGTCTATAGAGCAGAACATATCACAGAAATGTCTGGAAAATTACAGGGTGGAAACTGAAGACAATAGAAAAGTAAGCAAGATTATAGACAAGCATTACCGTCAACCTCACCCACTGCTGAGTTTGAAACAGCAGCCACAGAGAGCGACATGCAGGCTTTCTATCAGCACAGTGTACATGGCTACCAGCAAAAGCATTGTACAGAAGATTCCTTTAAAAAAGGTTAAATTCTGTAATCACCGTATCTGTAGTAATCTGTAGTATCAGGAAATTTGTCTAATCTAAATCCGGAGTTTGTTTTAATTGAATTCAGGGGGAAACTTGTATAGTATTTTTGTCAGGGTGACTGCAGCTTTAAGAAATCAGTCAAAAATAAACACTGAAAGAGAAGCAGCCACAGGACTTAGGATTACAGTGAATATGGGTTTTTCTTCAAGCGTAAGCTTTAATGCAAACAGACATCTACATAAAAATGATGAAAAATCACATTGTGGCAACATAAATGAGTTTGCGTCTTGTGCCAGTTGCTTTAGATAACAATGTTATTAAAACTCTATTCTGCATTTAAATGTTTATTGATTTCACTGTTACCTGGAGATAAGGCTCTTTTTTTGTCCCCCGAGGCTTTATTGTCATTTTAAACATTTTAAATCTCTAATTTGCAGGCTTATTTACTCTTTATATGTTTTGCTTCGCTTTTTTTAAATTTAAGTCAAACAGTCAACGTGTGCTCAGCAGTGCAGCTTTCCGATCTGCTGGATGGAAATGTGGTTTTCTAATTTGATTTGTATGTGGTTCATACTGGTAAGAGTATGTAATGAATCTCCTCCTAGCGGCTGATGAGTTAATAATACTGACATCAGCGTAAGACCCTTGCTTGTCTCTCGACTATGCAGCTTGCTTAGTTGAATGGTATAAAGTTTATCTTGGACTTGTGCAAAAAGATTCAACTAGACCAACATTTCGGTTAGTGCCGTCATTGGAGTTCATTTTTTTGACATATCAGTGTCAGTATGGTATCACAATTGTTATGAATTGACCACTGTCTATGCAGTACTTGTTTAAAATCCATTGTGTTGCCATTGCTGATAATGCTGAGGTCTGCTAGGGTTCCCTCACAGTGATAGTAAAAGGGTTATTTTTTTCTGAAGAATCAGTTAATTTCACATCAAGAGTGTCTGCTTTTATTGTTTTCAATCTACATGTTTCTGGGTATATTGTCACTGGGAATAGGATTGTAAGGACAGCCACTGACAGAGCGCATTGATTTCAAATCATACATAATAGACTGTCATTGCCTACCCTTTTTTTAAAATACTTATATGCAATTACTTAGATTCCTTTTCTCTCAGAATCTTGATTGAAAACTAATTTCTGGACAGGGTGGTGATTTAGAAAGGATGTAAATCAGTAAGAGAGAATAATTACTCCTATAATTTTTGTGCACCTTACACTGCCAGAACTGAAAATATATTATCACGCGGGTCAAGATTATATTCACCGTTGTAATTGTTACTTCGTGCCATTTCAGGAGAGGTCATAAAAGATTAGAAGATTACTTGTATAAGAATGAATGAAAATGTAGAATGAGGTTAGAGAGTTTTCACAGGAACTATATCTCCATTGATAATGGAGTCTGCAAGTAAGCCAATTCCAAGTCCACAGAAATATATATACTATATCTTAACTCTTATCCTCAGGACATGAGTAAAGCAATATAATACAGACCCAAAAATGACCTGCTTTTTAACATAGAATAATGCGTTCGACCAGACAGTTTGTCAGTCAGATCAGCATATAGAGAACACAGTCTGAAATACATTTTGAAGTCCCAAAGACTACCTCTTATTTCAACAGTGTACAGATATGATTTCGTACGTCTCTTGTGAAAAAGCAAAGGGGATCATTTTCAATTTATCCTTTGCTTTGACCAGCAGCTCACCAAATATCCAAGCTATGGAAAATGACAGCGAATGACACGGGTGTCAATCATACCTCATGCTTCTGCACTTACATTAGGACTGGGATTGGACTGGGAACCTGGTAACAAGCCCCTTTGTTTAACCATTGGACCACCAATCCTCCTTATCTATTTGTTCTATGTGGTATTTCTTACTGATTTTTTTCTTACAGGGGAGTTTTGCAGGGAGACTGAGGTGTACCACTTGAAGTCAGAGAGAAGACATTTGAGAGCCATTTGAGGCCACAGGGACCCTACCAAGTTGCTCTTTAAGCCAGGGAAATTGTGGCTGGATCTGATGAGACACAGCTAAAAAAATAAAGTTAAAACTCTACAGACAGAGCATGCTGTGCGAAAAAAGGAACCATTTTAATTTTTTCATAACAAAGATAATCAGGCCTTTTCACTGTGATTTGATTTAAATGTCAAAGCACCCCCCCCCCCCCCCCCCCCCCTTCTCCTGTAATTAACATTTAACGGCACATTAAATTATCGTAAATATCACAACCGACAATTGACCCTTCTACTTGTGACAGGAAAAAGGCTTCACATAGCTTTAGTCATGCTGTCTTGTGGAAGGAGATGTGTACTTTTAGGAGGTCTCTAGGAGTTATTGTGTTGTCTGAGTGTATGCCCTTGAAGGTATTTGTCTAGAAAACATCAGCATCAGCTACCATGATCATTTTAAGGTTTCTTTCCAGGTTAAGGCAGTATAGGTGTACAATAGGCAAAACACCCAAGGATACTGTCTTACCCGATAAAGAAGGTAATACAAATAAATGTCTATGTTAAGCAACCTGTACGTCACTGTTGTTTTTTTTTTTTTTTTTGGGTGGGTTTGCCCTACAAAATGTAAAATTTTATTAGTAGCTGATAAAAAAGGAAGCGGCACTGAATTGATTTATTTTATTTGTTTATATTTGTCATGGAATTTTCAGGCTTCGTTCTAATCGTGGCATGGCATGACTAATCATCCCTCCTCGCCAGTTTTATTTATATATAAAATGTTTTTTTGGATGTACTCAAATGGTTTAAATGATTAAGAAATAATTTAACCAAGTGTATTGCACTGCGTTTACTTTTTTTTCGGCACAGCGGATAAAGAGCTTTTGTCTGAAACGTCCATAATATATATATAATTTCTTAATCATTTAAACCTTTTGTGTACATAAAAAAAGAGGAAAAAAATCATGTGTGTACACTGCAGTTATATTGTGGCAGGGCACATTTAAATGTTTTTGTGTTTTGAGTTGTGTAAATAAAGTTTAACGTTTTTGAATTTCTGAAGTTAAATCCAGGTGCAGAATGTGGCTTGGAATAAATTGAATAATTGGTGATCAATTAAGACCAACCACATGCCATAAAGAGGAGCCAGGTCCTTTGTTAGAAAGAAAGAAAGGAAGAAAGAGAAAGAAAGAACGAATGCAACATGCTAGCTGAACTTGGGTTTTATAAATAATCAAAGTGCGCTCCAGCACAAACTGCAGTTACTGTCTCTGAGTGTGCTATTCCTGCCACTGACTATATATATATATAGAGAGAGAGAGAGAGAGAGAGTTGAAAGTCATATTGTCACATTGTTTTAATGGATTGAGGAAGGCTCTTCAGTCAATTCTTCAGACAAGCTCAAATCCTGACAATAACCTGCTCTTCAACCTGTAACGGTTCATATAAAACAAGACAGCTGTAGCGTAAAATTGAACACGATTGTGGGCTGCACTTTTAATTATTCTGTGTGTGCGCCAAACCCACATTGCTGGCTAAACAGACGGTTTCAGTCAACTCTCCTGCCAGTCTGGCACCTGTGGCGGACACCCGCTTCATACAGCAAATTACGTGAGTAGAACTGACAGCAGGGAAAGAGTGGATAGCATGGTGATGAACAGCTGACCTAACAGCTTAGATTGAGGCATCGCTGACTGTAGGCATTCTCAAGCTTCACCCTCCCCCCCTTGCTTTCTTTCCTAATTCTCCAGCTATACAGCATGCTGAAGTACACAGGCGTTGAGCTACTTAGAAGGAGACTGAGTAGAAGCAAGCTTTAAATCAACTGTAACAATCTGCAAACAAGCGAGTAATCTGTGTTTTTCAAAGGCTCTATCATTTGCTCGCCCGTTTTTTTTTTCTTTTTCTGACCGATTAAATAATTTCGCTTGAAAAATGGATGGGGAGGGGGGGCCTTCTGGAAAAAGGAGATTTTCCAATTTATCATAGTAATTTGTTATTGATTTGATGATGAATTATTATCTTAATTTCACAATACATCCTGCAAGCACCACTGTAACTAAATCTTTCCCTATATTACTTCAATAAAGCATGCAGTAGGAGACCATTCTCAGTCTCCCAAACTACGGCTGAACGGAGACACCGTGACAATAATTGAAGCCAATTCAGATAATTTCCTCTTAGCAGCTCCACAGCTGATCAAACTGTACTTGCCTAACTCATTCAGACAGCACTAACCTGATGCATTTAGGCAAATTTAAGCTCACTTACCAACCTTATGAAAGTACAAATTACAAAAACGCTTAGCATGCAGCACTACCCCACTTGAAAAGCCCTCTTTCGCTCTATAATACAGAGAAAGTACAGTACAATGGTCATTTTAGTAAGAAAATTAACTTCAGGTGGTGTAATGGCATGAAATTAAATGGAAAGGCAAATATATCTTAATCAGATATATCTTAATCAGAGTTGTTTTTGAACTACAGAGGCGGACCTGGTGGGTATTTCAAGTATTACTGGAGGCAAAAACAAAAAGAACCGGACACATTGGGTTAAGAACATGATTCTCTAGTGCTGTAGCCCCTTTTGAAGTTTTTCTCCCTATAGTTAAGGGTAACACTTTAGATTAAGTTAATTACTGTGTATTTACATAGTAGTTACTTAGACAATACATGACACATAACGCATAATTACAATGTTACCATGCATGATTACAATGTACTTTTTTTTTTTTTAGCATGGTACAATCCTAACCCTATCCCTATCCCTAACCCTAACCATAGCGCTAAACCTAACCCTTTTCTGATACAATTGTGTACTCACCTATATCGTGCAAAAAGATTTACACATTAAGCACATTGTAACTATGCATAATAACATTGTAATTCTGTGTCAGCATACATGTATTCATGGAGTAACTGCTATGTAAATACACAGTAATTAGAGACACCATTTAAGTCCCCTGTTTTGGGAATGTACTGTAATCAACCTGGTCGCCAAGTAGGTATGTGACAGAGAGACTTTTTACATGCGGTGGCACCACCCACTCTATATAAATGTAAAACAGCTGGGACTGATAGAGTTGAAAAGTCTCATTGTCACATGGTTTGAATGGCATGAGAAAGGCTGTTCCATGCACTTAGAATTCGCCAGACAAGTTCAAATCAAGTTCAAACTCAATAACTGAGCAACAGAAGCCGGAATCTCTCATTGCAAACACCTTAAAAAAGACACATAAATACAATGACATTGTAAGACATTTGCTTTTTAATGAATGTATCTACAATCGCTGGTGGTAATGGGCTGTCTGGGTTAATATAAAACATGATAGTGGGATACTGGAAAGCAACGGACGGATGCAAACCAAAGACAAACGTCTTACAATTCAGCTAAAGAGCAGATTCTTTAGCTGAGAGGTCAGTATGTGTTGTATGCTGATGGAGGCATTATTAGCTCATTAGTCTCTAGGGGGAGATCCATAATGGAGGCGTATTCAATGTCAATATGAATCCTTCAAAGAAATAAACCACTTTTGTGTATTGATGTCAGTTTCCATTTTCCTGTGGAGTATCCGTTTGGGGGTCTTTGAACTGTAATTTTACATTTAAATGGAAACAATAATTACAGCAACACAAAAAAACACAAAGGATAATAAGAATCCTGCTGTATAACATCTGCTGTTACTTTGTGGTGGAAAAAGTCAGGAGATATTAGTATACAGCACATGCGTCTTCTTAAGAAGATTAAACCTCGACTTGTAAGTGAATAGAAATTCAAATTCCTAAAAGAATATTGGTTTGCTGTACTTTGAGTTACATCCTCGATTAAGCAGATAACGTCCTTTCATGTTTTAATGAATTCGGTAAGTTAGATTTTCAGAGTATATATGAGTATTACTGTGTGCATGCTCTTATTGCTGTTATTGAGATTGCTGGGATAAGTTTAACTAAAACCACTGCTTGGTAATCATTATGTGCTCCAGTAATTC
This sequence comes from Acipenser ruthenus, assembly GCF_902713425.1. NCBI lineage: Eukaryota > Metazoa > Chordata > Actinopteri > Acipenseriformes > Acipenseridae > Acipenser > Acipenser ruthenus. Next base: position 879,156 of record NC_081218.1, read on the forward strand.
CAAGTTATTAATCAGAATGTGGTTACTGCTCACAGGCTCCATGTCCAGGTTGTCAATTAAACAAGGAAGCCCTTTTTATTACCAGTAATAGTCCACCATAAAATACCAGCCATGTACTTAAGTATTTAAAAGACTGTTTTTAGGGCTGGTTTGTGAGTGTTTATGGTTAGGGTTAATAGCGCTTCAAAAATGATAATAACTGTGTGTGTGTGTGTGTGTGTGTGTGTGTGTGTGTGTGTGAAGCTGAGCTTTGAGAACTCTGCTGACACTAGGTTTACCTAACAATATCTTAACACTATAAAATTCTAGGCAATGCAAAACCTTTGGCCTAGCTGTAGTCTACTGGGGGAACTGGTATTTGTGCTCCCCTCTAAGGAATTCAGATAGGTATAGTTCCCCTCCAGCTAAGTAGGAATAATTAAAGTAGAGTAGATTCAAATAACAAATACATCACTTTTTGTCCATAAGAATGTTACCACTGCATTATCAAAAGGACAGGAAACCTTTTTCACATTAGATATATTTAAGAAAATCTTTGAAAACTGTGATAAACTGGAAAAAAAATCTATATATTTATATTTTAAGTGCATAATTTATATAGCAGCATAGCATTAACTCAAAGAGGAAGTTAGCCTTAGTGTGCTTATGGTAGAGTAGAAATTTTCCATTAATATTCTGTATTAACTGTGAACATGCATTCCAACTGTGCAGAAGAGATTAGCTTCATCCCTATCTGGGTTTGCATATCAAGTGGGTCTTAGAAAGCATTTGAGTTATGTTTTCAGTCCAGAGATCTGATCTGTTGGCCCTTTAAAACACAGATGGTTATCATTAGGAAGCAAGCATGCATTTTTTCATAAAATCGGACTGATGCCAGGCACACAACCAGAATAAGGTTAAGAATATAAATCACAAGTTAGAAAGCAGGTCACAGTCCTGTAAAAAGTGTCTTTATCCATTTATAACATATTTTCACATGCAAATGAGTTAATGGCTAATTGAAAAAAAAAAAAACCTCCTGTCATTAGGATAGATGTACGTGTCAGTGACTTTCATGTCTTTGCTACATCTGTAAATACAACATGATAGCTTGCAGTAGCATGAAAAAGCATATGGATATTTTATGCATACAGTATGCAAAAAAGTTTGACATACAGACACCTCTCTCAAATCCAATTTATTTACAATTAAGAGCTTCTCTAGATATATGTAAATGTACGTGGCAGTCTTGTGTGATGCTCTGCCGTTACAGATTCTGTCCTCTTGTTGGTGAGATGAGGGTACAAGCTCAAAAACCATGAATTGAGACGAGCCCTGCATTGCGGTTAAGAAGCTTGCTTGCAAGGTGCAAGGTCGCCGGTTCTCCATACAGCCTCCACCCTGTTACATAAGCATATAGATGCACACACAGACAGGAATTCATTTGAACTGTTTGAGCACTGCATTTGAGTAAGGACATTTACAAGCATCACTCAGAATGACAGAAATCGTCAGTTATGTAGCAGATCATAATAGTAACTAAGTTTTTAATTAAGCAGACCTTTAAATGAGCAGTTTACTTTCGACGTCTCATACTGACTGACCCAGAGTTTCCTCTACACAAGCTTTAGGTTATAAAGGATGTAATAATGTAGCAGTGGCTGCTTCATTTAGTTTTTCTCAGTGGGTGTGAATAATAACCTGTACAAAATAGTGGATTTGCATCTAATGAACAACCATTGGATTTGCATGGTAGCGTTTGAACATCCAGTTGTATTAGGCGTGCATATTAGATTGAAATAAATAAACTATCAGACTAAAACAATTCCACACTCTAGAGGGAAATATTCAAGTTTGTCATCTGTTAAATACTAGCTTACCTATGATGCATGTTTGAAAAATGATAAAGGTAAGTTACAAAATAGTAACTCTTTTTTTTTTTTTTTTTTAAACGACCACTTGTGGTCAATCCCATCATTGCAAAATGTTACTGTAGCAATGTTTTGCAAATTGTAATGGCTTGGCATCTCAGCCCATTGGATTGAATGCAGAGTGAAGGGAGAAGTAGGAATCACTATCCTTTAATGGCCAAAAGACGGAAGTCTTACAGTAGCTTGAAACCTGGATCAGGAGACCTAGTTTGCGGTTGCTGTATCAAAGCCCAAGTCTCCCCTGGTGTGCCGTGCAGTGGCCTGAAACCTAGCCTCCTGAAAGTGGCTTTGTGTTAACTCAGCTTTAGAGTGAGGCTTGTCATTACCAGCACTGACGTCGGTATTATTATCTCCTCGGCCACTAGGGGGAGATCTGCCTAACCTATGGTCAAACTAAAGGTGTTCCCTTACTGTATTAACTGTAAGTATATTAAAATGTAACGCTCAATGTGTTGTTTTTTTTCTCATAAAATATGTATTTTGTTTATTCTGTGTGGAAATATTGAACCCTTTTTATTTCATTTAAATTATTATTATAATTATTTGATCTGAAAAATAAAGGCAGAAAATCAAACCCCGAGTCAGAACCCCCTTCTCCTGCAGGTAGTAGCAATCGCCTAATGGCACAAAGGTTTCAGACAGCTTGTGTGATGAGGACATGTAAACAAATGGGACAGCCAACAAAGCATGCACAAAAAAAAAGCCTGTAGTAAACAGTCTATTTTAGAATAGAAACTGAACTTGATTGTCTGCAGCTTTTCATATTACTTTCAGATTGGAAGGTTGTTCTCATTCATCCCAACAAACCCTTGCAGTCAGGCTTATGAAAAGAACACAGGAATGTTATTAACAGACAAACACCAGAGACCTTCAAGGCAGATGGCTGCCCTAACTTGGAGCAGGTAAAGCAATTAAAAGAAAATTAAATGGGTTTAAAAAAAAAAAAAGGAAAAAGCCGCTGTTGGCTGTAGAATGTGACTCTAATGAAGTACGAAGGGTAGACGGCGACTGTTGGACGCGGATTAGAAAATAGATGAAATCAATTAGAACTGGAGAGCCAGATGTCAAAGGCTTTGAGGGTTTCGGAAATGTTCCCAGAGCAGAAAGACAAAGTAGTGAAAGATTTTAAAGTGCAAATGAACATTAAGTAAATATGTAGTCCCCTAAGTTTTCAAATCTTTTATCTTATTTTTATATATATATAAAAAAAATGGTATCACCTGAGAATGTTTCTGTTACTGCGTCCTTCCTTTTGAAGGTACAGTACAGTTTGTTCCCTGATGTCAATGGCTACTTTCAAGACCATAATGCACCCATCCACCATGACGGAATGGTTTGAGGAGCATCTTCAATGGCCACCGCAATGCCTTGATCTCAATCCGATTGGGCGTGTCTGGAATGAGCTTGGACAACGGTTTCACATCCAATCCTCTGTCTACATTTCTGCACTGATTGAACTATTAATGACTGAATGAGGACACCTTCCAGCACGTTGTGTCAAGGCTGTGATCAGCCTGCAAATCTGACGAAAGGTCAATAAAACCAGGAGGAGGAAATGACTGTCCCTGACTGGAGCTTGCTTACATTAATTGCACTACTACACAGGAAATTGTGTTCATTAACCTTTGCCCAGTGTATTTTTTTATATCCACGTGCGACTGCCTGAGAATTTACAGACAGCGAATGCAGATGGATCATTTTGTAGCAGGCACTAGCCTCTTGCCATGAACCCAGTACAAGTTTATGGATTTAATTAAGAATGAATGAGCTTCCTGCTCCAGTTGTAGGGTACATGTCTAGTACTTTCCAAATTAAAAAAAGTACCAGTGCAGTATGGTCATTAAATGTCTTCACACATTAAATAAAAAGTGTCATGTTGCTCTCATCCAGCTGCTCAAAGAAAATGCAAGATTGCTATATGCAGCGTTGCTATACAAGTATTACATTGAAAATTAAAATCAATTCTATTTTGACCTGGTTTAGTGGACATTATAAGCTAGTGATTCAGTTGCTAAATGTTCTCAGTGTCTTCAAAATCCCTGAATATATTATGTTTCTGTTAGCATTTCTAAATGTAACTTGTGACATCTTTTTTCAGTGTTTTTTTTTAATATTTTTATTATTTTCTTCCTGAAAACTTTGCCTTTACACTTTGCAGAAAGCAGTCATAGCATTAAAAAGAAAAGCACCAATCCACTGGGCCAGTTTTTTTTTTTTTTTTGACGAGAAGTCTTTATCAATGCAAAAGCAGCTCACACATTAATCCTTGGTTAAATACAGAACTTGACTTACAACACTTCAATACCTTAAGATGAAATGGTCTGGTTCTAAAGGCTTCAATTATTATGCAGCCACTAGCAGATATCTCCTCTCAGAAACCATTCATTTAGTATTAATTTAGTCCCCAGCCTTATTATACCTGACCTGGGTGTTCAAAATCATGTCTAAAACCCAAGACACACAAATTCAAAGCAATGTAAGCGTGTTCTTGAAATAACACTATACAGCATATTTAATTAGTGACAAGCTAGTGATGGCCACGCTCCACTTTATTCACAGACAGAAAAAAGACACAACCATTGCCATGTGATGTCCCGGGGGGGTTAACCCTATATTTGCAGTAATAACAGTTTCAAAAAAACCTCTCTCATCCGTATGAAAGCGTTCTTTTGCATGTTTCTTTTCTGTACCTTTTTTTCGCACTTTGACTCAGGCATTTGCATCCTGTCTGTCATCACTTACAGAGCAGCTTGTTATGGGTATGAATTACTAGAACGTTCTTAAGGTGTTTCCAAACTGAGTTGCATTTCCTAGTACGTCTCATTTTTTTTTAGTTTTGATATTTTTGTATTCACACGTCTTAGGTAAATAAACCAAGGAATTACTTTTCTTTCAGCTTTTACTCAGGAATATTCACCATCTCAGTGTATCCAGTTCATGCTCCCCCCTGCAACAATGCTGATGTAAATGAGTCCCCGCCCACTTAAGCATTTGATGTAGGCATTCTATGCATAGAGGAGGCGGGGAACCGGTGTAGAACAGAGCTGCCAATTGGGCAGATTTGCATTTTTGCGGGAGAGAATAATGGAAGTGGATTGTCTATTTTTAGGCGGTTTTAGCAAAATACAACGGTTTTTATTTTTTATTATTACATAAAGAAACAGTGTTTTGTCAAACAGTCTTTGACATTTGCATGTTAGCTTCAGATTTAGCTGGCAAAACAAATATTTATTTTGTGAAAACCCATATTTTTTTTTCAGATTTAATTGCTGAACTATATATATATATATATATATATATATATATATATAATATATATATATATATATATATTTCAGATTTATCTGTAAGCTGAATGTTGACTCGCCAAGGGTAAAAAAAATATTAATATTTTCCAGGCATATTAAATAGAATTAGAATTTGTGATAGGCGTTTTCAATATTTAAAAATGATATCTGAAACTACACATTTCAAAACTTTTTGTTTTTGTTAACATTTATGTATTAGGCTGAATTTGGAAAATAAATGACGTTTTGTTGTTCAAATCTAGATGACTTAAGTTAAATCCGGAAAAAAAAAAAACACCTGATAAAATGTGCTTTTTTTACTCTTAAAAAACAATAACTAATCACAAAACACCTACTTGTAAAAACCAGAACAAGAGGAGACCCCATAATCCTACATTCTGCTGCACATAAGAGTCTATTGTTGTTGTTGTTGTTGTTGTTGTTGTTATTATATATATATATATATATATATATATATATATATATATATATATATATATATATATATATATTACACACACACACACACACAATATTATTCCGCTCATTAAAAATATCCCAGCTAATATTCTAATGGAAATTTAAAAAATCCCTTTGATTAGTTATACTCTCAGGTTTCTGTGCTGGTTATTAAAAGAATGAATTATGCATCTAAGCCTATGTGGTGCATAAAGATTTAATCTGGAAATGTACAAAATAATAAAAATTGAAAAAATTGAAGCACCAGCTAATTCTGAAATATACCACTCAGCAATACACTTCCAACAAAATTTCATTTTGTAATATCTGATTGAACGTGTTTTTGAAAGGATATTAAAAAAAGGAATTTTTGATGTATACTGTAATCTTTCGTTTCAGATTTATTAATTATTACGGTGTAAGAAAGCTAATTTCCTTCCATCTTTTTCCTCCCAATCTATTATTATTAATATTATTATAAATGTAAAGTTGGTGAGGTTGGTTGAAAACCAGCTCTGGTTTCAAGCATCATGAGAGACTGTATATTCCTATTCGTTCCTTAACATCAGAAAATGCAGCTCTTAGTTGTTCCAAAATGTCATCTTAAATCATTTGTTTATTTTGCAGATGCCTTTATCCGAGGTGACTTACAGAGACTAGGGTGTGTGAACTATGCATCAGCTGCAGAGTCACTTACAACAAAGTTTCACCTGAAAGACGGAGCACAAGGAGGTTGAGTAACTTGCTCAGGGTCACACAATGACTCAGTGGTTGAGCAGGGATTTGAACCAGGGACCTTTTGGTTACAAGTCCGTTTCTTTAACACCGGACAACATACACCATTTACCACTTGACATATAAGCCAGCTGCTACTATTACCCAAATTGTAGCTAACAAAATAGTTTCAGAAAATTGTATATGTCTCAAATCTACAGTTTTCAAAAAATGTTATAGGAAACATGTATTTTCATTTTAAAAACATTATATTGAGTAGTGAACTAGGTTAAAGAAATTGGTTAGAAGCCATGCTTTGTTCCCACCCCTTTACTGGCCTTAACCAATCAGCTGCTTCCCCATATTGACTGACGTGCTTTCAGCCAGTAACAAGCTTTGATCTTTGACGGTGCTAAGGTGAAATGACCCAGGAAGTTCAAGTGTAACAAATAAAGTAAAGTAGCAGCAGGTTTCATGTTTTAAAATGAAAATACGTTTGGCATAATGATTCTCTCAGAACTGCACATTTGAGACCTATGTCGCTAATGGAAGTGCAAAATGGAACTTAGAATCTTGATATTGTGACTCTAGACACATTTTTTTCTTTTCTCGCACGCATAACTTTCATTAGATGCTATTTCTAGAAATTTTCTAAAATAGCAAATGCCTAAAAAATAAATAAATAAATAAATATCACAAAAGTCTATTGGAAGCCATGACAGTACCGTACAGTATTTCATGTTAGATCTCGAAATGTCACATTTTTAATTTTTTGTCAGTTTTTCATTAAGTAGATGGAAAACTACAAGCGGTATGTAATTCAATATATAATATAATAATATATTAACAATCAATATTTAAACTCATGCAATATCTAAGGGGTTCAGGGCTATCCTACTGTTCTTGGCTTTTTCAATATATTCAATTCAACTCCATTCTCAGCAACTATATAGGGTTTTAAATATAGTTTCCCAAAGATCAAGACATAAAGTAAATCAGGAAACCAGCGGGTAGGCTTTGAGATTCATAAATCTTCAAGGGTCTGTGTATGTATATTTACAGCACACACAGGCTTTGATATAGCAAATACAATCTACATGAAAGAAAATGCATTGTGCGAAAGGGAAAAATAATTACACCTCTGAGTGATACATGCACACATTAACACAGCATAGAAGGCTGGCATGGGTTTGACTTTTTCCTGTTTTTTAGCAGATTAAACAGAAGATTTCAGCCTTCTCCATATCTCTTCCTTTCTTCTCTCTCTCTCTCTTTTTAAAGAGAACCAAGCTCTATCTCCTCTCTCAGTTGACTAGTTCTAGAAACTCAAGTAAAAAAAAAAAAAAAATCAAATCATATTAAAATCCAAAGTCTTTAATCTCCAATTTTATTGCCAACTTTCAAAAAGTGAAGAACGTTTCCATAATTAACTTTTTCAAGTGCTTTCTTGGACAGATAGAGAATTAATTCTGCTTTTCTGCAATAAAGCAACTCGCTGCTTCCCCACAAGGTGCAATTTTATACGGAAAATCCCAGTTATCACTAATGTAACTTAAATTCACTTTGTATATATTTTTCAGTTAAAAGCATCCTTATGGCCACAATATACCGCTCTTAAACATATTTCCTCTCAGCCTGTATGCCATTAACCAGCCCCCTGCCTCTACCCTCAGTGTATGTATGGCATAGGACACTATTCAGCCTAGAAAAAAGAAGGGAAAGAGGGGACTTGATTGAAGTCTTTAAAATCAGAAAAGCTATAGATAAAGTTAACCCAAGGCACTACTTCAAAGCAAATACCTTGAGTGAAAGTGATTTGGTTTAAAGGGTGGAACTGGCCACAAGAAAATATTTTGTGTAAGTAGCACTATCATTCTTTTTATTTATTTTTTGCTATTTTTTTTTAATTAGTCATTTAGCCAGCTTTGGCATTTCCTGGCCTCCTGATAAAAGATACTAGCGTGACATGAGAGCCTTTTCCACTGATTAAAGTGAGTGTTTATTGAATGTCTTTGCCTGTCCAGAAGTAATATCAGGACCCTTGCTGAGTTTCTCCACAGGAAGCTATAGAGTGCAATTTTGAATGTTGATCGCACTAATTAAGAATTCACATTGCAGGAATAACAGAAAGGCTGAGAATACAGCACTGTGTTCAGCACCACTTTTAAGGTACCATGGAAAAAGCTGTGGCTGTATTTATGCAAAGGCAAATTGCGATCAGCATGGGGGTTAATAAATAAACACAATTAAATTCAGGATCATTAAGATATCATTCAAAAGCACTCGGGACATAAGACAGACAGTGGTTCCCAATTTCTAATCTCGGAAGCACATCCAGGTGGCTCTTGAAAGATCCCAATGAATCAGCTGCTTGGTGGAGGCTGGGTGCTATTTTGCATTTGTGGTTTTAGAACTTTTAATGTCATCTCATTTTACCTGTGGGACAGGATGTAATCCCTACCGGCAGAGCATCACACAACACTGCTCGTTACACTCTTCCCCGCTTTAACCTCGGCAATCGAGCTCTACTGTGTTTCATTGCTAGTCTGCACAGCTTCTTAAATGGATCACTCCTGTGAGGAGGGAATAGAGCAAGTCTGACTCCCACTCTGTAATAATTAGTGCACAGCTCTGTGAGATCAGAGCACCTCTGCACACTTCTCTCCCTCCCCACTAAGCACAATTAACTTTCTCCCAGTTTGATTTGCAAGATGTCTTCATTTCATTCTCATTAGCTTGCTTGCCAATTATATTTAGCTCCTCTAAAGTTCTATTTTTAAAGGTTTCATTATAACATGGTTTAAGAATTGTCTTGCAGATTTTTAAGAAAAACTTTGACAGATACTGTACAGCAGTGTATAATCCCAATTTATTTGCAAGGGGAGTGATTTTACTCAGTATTTAAGACAGTAAATGCCACTGATCTTCTTCTTATTATTCTTTACAATTGTTTTAGAAAAGAGCTAGGATTAGGTTTAAGGTTATTTCATGCAACAAAAATTACACATTAAGTACATTGTAACTATGCATGCTAGCACTGTAATGATGTGTAAGTGCACATGTATTTATTAAGTAACTACTATGTAAGTACACAGTAATTCCAGACACTTCATGAAAAGTGTTACCCAATACATAAATAGTAATTGCAATGGAAACCACACAGACATACAAAGATAAGGGCACAGTAAAGAAATCAATCGAAGCTATCTGAAGATACTTACTCTGTAATCATTTTTTTCTTTCTGAAAAAAAAGGATCTTTGCAAATGCACAACCCTGCAGCACCCACAGATATGAAAGAAAAACACATCCAAAAGGAGTACATCAATATTAATATGGATTTTTTTAGAGCAAAAGCTTACATCACAACAGTACCCCAATTATTCAGTCAGGAAACTCATGTGATAGATTACTTATTGAAGCTTAGACTACATTATACGTATTTTACACTACATTCTTTGGTCTTTGGCCTTGCCTTTTCAAGGTACCCCTGCCCATAACTTAGCTTGCAGATAAGTGGAGAGGCTGACTAAAGGGATGGCTAGGGCAGTGGCTGAATTCATAATGAATTGCTTCAGAACTCAGAGGATGTGTATACGATATTCCGGTGTTATTCCTGTGGGATTCGGTCGGAATTCATTGGGAATTTGCAGCCATTATTTTGAAGTGTTAATCTCAAATTTGTTTCGAAACCACTGAGTAATACACAAATGAACATGGATTCAAAGGACATCGTACCACCGGCTATGGAAAAACTCAAGATAGTGCTGCATCGTTACTCTTTTGAAGACATCTGCAGCTTTAAATGCGTCATAATATATATATGCATATTGTGAAACATATCATTTCAAACCTGACGTTTACAGTGATGTATATCTGCCATGTGTAAGTCTGATTTTTTTAAATGAAACCTGACAATCTGATATCACACTGACAATAAACCACACACTTCAGATAATACTTTCTTCTTTTTCATTTTCTTATTTAAAAAAAAAAATCTACATTGTATGGTTCAAAATGAATCCAGATTTTACAGTTGAGTACAGTGAAAAGCAGTCAGTTCTAACAAGTGTTCAAACAGAAGATAAAAGCATTATGTACTGGCTATTGACCTCTTAAGATATCGCCTATGATTGATGTCTGCCAATTTCCCTGCACACCTGCATCTAAAAATTACTGTCAAAATGTAAATACATAGATGTTTCCCATTACTAATACAGAGGTATGGTAAAGCATATTTACCATTATTTAAAACCATGGTAAACTATGGTCAATGCATTGTATAAGCACGGAGAAACATTGGAAAACTGCAGAATTGTTACATAAATGTACTGTTTTAAACTCTTTTAATTCAGTCAGGAAACTCATGTGATAGATTAGCTGAAAAGCAGGTGGAGGCTGGGGAGGAGGAGGCGAATTCTGTCGCACTGTGGGGACATAATGGATTGAGGTAAAATATAAATCCTTTCCTTGCTGATCAAGCAATCAATGGTAATCTAATTTCTTTTCCAAACCCCCCCCCCAAAAAAACAACGATTTTTCATCATATTTTGGTATGGCTAATTAAGCGAACCCCACTGTGCTGGGATATAATTTAGTCAGCTCTAAGATCAATCCTGCTTCAAATTTAAACTTGAAATGTAAGCTTCGATCAAAGGGTGTTTTTGAATAGGGGTCTGCAGTTCAAGATGTATTTCTTAATTTGGTGCTTCCATATTAAGAGCACTAAATAGGACAATATAAGAAAGGATTTTAACTGAAGGCTATTAAGATAATATAATATTTATTTAACGGTTTGAGGCCCTAATTTTAAATGACAGGCCAAAAACCTGGTTCAACATCCTGTTTATTCTGCTGATTCTGTTGCCATGAGAACATACATTAGAGACAAGCTGTTAATTGATCTGGGACAATTAGTTCATTAAAATGTGATCGTACTCCAGGGACAAAACAATTTCACCCACAAAGTGTTTTTCATTCTCCCCCTCAAGCAAATCAAACTGATAAATAAAATGAAGGTTTATTGGGTTTTTTCCCTATTATTTGTACTGTATCGTCAGAGTCATTTTCTGGGGCACACTTTATTTTAAAGGATACTTACAGGATGTGTTCATTAACTGTAAACCGCTAGTTAATTAACCCAATGCATTGTGTTCTCAAAGCTTTGCTCCAAAGTGGATGAGGATGATTTCTCTGTCAATGCCCTCAATATACTACAACCAGAAATAAACAACTCTGGCATTGTTTAATACAATTCTATGACGCAGAATACTGTGCAGTCATTAGAAAACTAGGGATTGAGTAATTGAGTGCTTGTTTTCCTCTCTAAAAGTCAATCACCAACTAGCTGCAATCACTAGCAGCTGTAAATTATAAATATAATTTCTTGCTGCCTTCTCCTGCCAGGACCCCCTTGCAGAGTAGATGTACTGTATATCTCAAGAGTTTCATCCTGGTTACATAAATAAATGTTGAAAAGTTTTACACTGAAGCAGTGGAAGCGATGCTTCTATCTACAGCACTGTCTTTGAAAAAAAAACCACTTTATATTTTATTATGTAGGCAGCAGTGTGGAGTAGTGGTTAGGGCTCTGGACTCTTGACCGGAGGGTCATGGGTTCAATTCCCGGTGGGGGACACTGCTGCTGTACCCTTGAGCAAGGTACTTTACATAGATTGCTCCAGTAAAAACCCAACTGTATAAATGGGTAATTGTATGTAAAAATAATGTGATATCTTGTAAGTCGCCCTGGATAAGGGCATCTGCTAAGAAATACATTATTATTAAATTATTATTATTATTATATTAAGTAAACAAATGAAACAGAGACAAGTGCAAATGTTGCAGGGGCTAACAAGAGATGAGGAAATGGCACAACTTGACGGCACTCTGCAGAAGACGCATTCTCCATATCCCTATATCCTGGCTTCAGTGAGAATCTGAAGATTACTGTCAGGTTCCACATTACTCCATAGCATGGTGGGTTACTCAACTGAGCCGTCCCTGTGTCTCCCATCAGCGGTTTTGTCAGTGATTGATTAAGACAGGCAGGCGTGCAATTGTGGCAGCTGAATAAGAAATTAAACAGAACTCCATTCTCCTATTCAAAACTCCAGTTTGTTGATATGACATCTATGTATTTCTATCTATTACAGTGTTTACCCTATACATTGTTTTTGCCAGTTCATGGAAAATGTATTTGTATCCAGTTCTGAGATTAAATCAGAAAGCAATTCTTACTGCAAAGAACTATAAATCCTGTAAAATTAGAGAATAATAGTTAACAGTCCAAATATATTTTCACATGGGGGGTGGGCAAGACGTTTTCTGTAAATGTGCACATGACTGATGGTGAGGGATGTGTTTTTTTCACTGTAAAAAAATTGCTTCTCCCACTGCATTTCAAAGTCAAAAAATAGGTATTTCAAGATATTTCACGATTAAACATACAAATGTTAATACCCCTGTATATAATTCATGTTATAAACATTTATACATTCCTTTACCTGCACTCTAAACTGGATTCAAAATGATCTGACCCTATTTTTCTCCAAGATGTGTGCTGTCCAATTGTGTTGCCTCACTGCAACTCCCCACAACAGCTCAAAAGAACTGAAAGTCTACCGATCTCAGGGGGACAAAAGCCAGCCCTGCAGGTGTTTGCTTGAGCTAACCTGGCACCTGGCCAGAAGAGGACGCTGTAGATGCAGTCCATGTCAATTTTACCTCCATAGGGGCAACAGAGCCAGTAAAGCACTCCCTTTGGAACAGTGAAGATTGCTAAGCCAAGACATGAACCTGCTGACTCTATGACTTGCCCTGCAAACTGCAGGTGTGTGCCTTTACCAGGTAAGCCAACCAGGGACCCCTCTATCTCCATCTTTACTTATTTTCAGTATAACACACTGAAACAATGTATCTGGTTATCTTAGGTTAATGTAACTTTCTGTTCAATCAATGTTTATGGTGCCAACATGTATATAAATATAGGGGGGCAGTGTTTTCAATAATAATGTTGGAAAGTCTATTCAATAGGCTGTGTTTTGAAAACGCAATGTCATTTTCCAGGCCTTTGCAACTTCTTTTCAACTTTTGTCTTCTTGACAGTTCAGGCTGAGTGCTCTACAGTAATGCCCACAGTGCTTCTGAAAGCTATTTGCCTTAGCACTGCCATCTGTAATTCGGGATCCCAGGTGACTCAACCATTTAAACAGCTTATTCTTCCAGGTGAATCTAGAAGAGTCATCCGTTCCTAATGAGCACGAGCCAGAATGTGTGAGCATGAGTCCTCTGTCCTGGTTTTTTTTTATTTTTTTTTTTCATTTTATAACCAAGTGTAATTCTCTGTTCTTCATCATCAACAGCTTGGTGCTGTCTAATATAAAGACACTTTACTGTCTCTAGACTACATGAGTTATGTCTATGCCTGGCAACTAGAACAGAACAGAACAGCAATCCCTGAACTCGTGGTCACCTTACACCTCCTACTGTACAGACTAAAAGATAAATAAACACAGTATTTGAGTCACTTCAATATGAGTATATGAGTACAAGTACTGAGAGTCACTGAAAACGTCTTATCCTGAGTACAAATGTCATCTCCTGTATTGAACATACGGCACACTTGCTGCTTGAGAAGAGAGGCCAGATTTGAGATACGCTCTCGCTTGCAGAGTCACGTGATCTCTGTCTGTATCCAGTGCCATTGTCCCTCAGGCCAGAAATTTAAGAGAAAAACAAATAAACTGTATCAATCACCATTACAGTACTGTATTTGAGGTAATTACAACTATCCATAGAACTCAGCAGGCAACAACAGTAACTAGTGCCAATGTTATTAAAAAAAAAAAAAAACACAGTGCTATTTTAAGATTTAATTATCCCCTCTGGGCATGAATTTCCATGGCAACGGGGACACACAGAATTGTAGTCAAAAGTTTACATACCCCAATGGAAATTTATAATTTCCAGAAATTTCTCGAAAACAAAGAATTTTAGGAAAAATCTTTTGTAGCAATGCTTTTGTGCATTTTCAAAAAAAAAAACAAAAAAAAAAACGCATATGTATGTATGTATGTATGTATGTATGTATGTATGTATGTATGTATGTATGTATGTATGTATGTATGTATGTATCTTTATTTAAAATTATGTCTGAATCCTAAAATTCTAGGTCTAAATATTAATTGAATATTGCTAGCTGTTGATATCCTGAAGGGAATGGATCTGTCATCTTCTGGTCTCTACGTAAAGCTTGCCTCGAATAAACAAAAAAAAGTCACCGTCTTTTTTTTCGGATTGATTAATGAGCTTGTGAAACAGTATGATTGACATTGCATTTGTTGCAGGTCACTGAAGTGTGACACACTTCGTGCGATACATGCTGCCCCCTGCAGGTGGGATGAAGTATGTCATTTAAGGCCTGTTAACTGCCGAAAGAGCTAAACCCCTATTTTTTTTTAAGGGGTAAATTTAGGGTTACCACCTTGAGTTACAGAAATCTGTGACCTCCGAATGGAAACAGTGGTTGCTCAAAGTTTAAACTCTCTGTAGAAATCCTATATTCATCCAATAGGAAACATTTATAATATTACTACTATAGTACTTTCTGATACAATTGTGTACTTACATATGCAAAATGATGTAAACATTAAGTACATTGTAACGATGCATAATGACGTTGTAATTATGTGTAAGTACACATGTTTTTACTAAGTAGCTACTATGCAAATACACAATAATTAGAGACATTTATTGTAGTATTACCAGTAAAAGTGAAATCAAGTTTCTTACATGAGTTAGCACCAGCAGCTTTAAGCTGCAGATATGTTGGTAGCAAATAGTAATGCAGCACAAGAAAATGCATGGATTTGATTCATTGTGTGAGATTAAAAAAAAAAAAAAAACCTTAAGCGTGCAAGACCAAAAAAATGAACAATCTGCCGTGATGCAAGAAAACGAGTCATGCTTTATTTTAAGAATGCTATTCTGAATTTCACTGAGGTAAAGTAAATGTGACAACCTCAACAAGAGGCCAAAGATACTTTGTGATTTCAGGACCAGAGGCTCATATGAAAAATGAATAGATCTGAAATTTCCTGTAAACGTATCTGATCCTAATTCAGATACAGTTAGAGAGAGATAGAGAGCGTGTGATTGTTCAAATGGAGTCTGTGTGCTTTTATACTTTCTTATGTGGCTGTCAAAGCTATAAAAAATCCTTTTCTGAAAAGTTTCTTTTAGTTTTGAGGTTCATCTTTATTTTTTGTTTTCCAGTAACTGTAACTCCAGTTCAGTCAGGAAACTCATGCGATAGATTATTTATTAGTTTTGTCTGTAATATTTAAGGTGTTTCACATGTTAGACCACTTTGTGCTTTAATTAGCCATCTTAAACAACTTCTAACAAGTCTCGTGCCTTTTACCATTTGTGGCTCTGTGTTCATTTTCTCCTGCTATTTAAAATGAATTGCATGCATGACCTATTGAAGTAATGGGGTGTTTTAATTTTCACACTACTGTAGGTGTAATAAAAAATCTGGCGCCTGGTAAAGGCATGACCACGTGGTGTGCAGAGTCGCTGTCAGGGGAGTACAGGTTTGCAGTCTTCATTAGGAATTCCACTGGTAGCCTTGCCTCTGGTGCTCCCACAGGTTAGGCCCAGGTTCCAGGTCTTCTATAATGATGTGATGCATCACATGCATAACTTTGCCGTTCAATGGGCCAACTTTATAGCCTCTTTATATCCACAGATAATAAAGTCATGCAGTATCAATTCTAATAGTGTGTCAGGCAAGCATGCATGCCACCAGAGTGGTTGATCTGCCAGTGTCACAGCTAATCATGCTTCTAAACCCGCGGTTTTCTAGCTTCTCAGCAAGATGTCTGCACAATATCCCTGCCAGTCTCCAGGCTTTTTGAAGCGATGTATCTATTAAGCTCCATCAAAGATACCATAACAAAGGCAGAGACAGTCCATTTGCATCGGAGGATAATATTGAAGTCCACATGGCACGCTAATAGGGAGGGGGGTAAAGCATGCAAGGCTAATGTGATGCACTGTGTATAGGTTCTCCTTCCTGTCCTCAATATTATTCACTGCCCTGTCAATTGGAAGTATTGGAACAGCAATGTTCAAAACGTAAGGCCTGGGGTGGTCAATGAATAGACAATCATCTTCTCTTTTAAAATCTGAACAGATTTTAATGCGTGGGCACATTTCACAAGTGCAGTCGTTCACCAAAATGTTTTCCATTTTCTAGGATTACAGAACAGCTAAGGGTGGGACTCAGGACAATGGCCAGCAACCAATGCTGAACCAAGGTTTAACTTTTTACGGAGTTGCCCATAATGTCTTACTTGTGGCAGGGTAATTGTAGAAGTTTCTCTGTTTGAGGCCAGAACAAAATCAAGCAAAGTACTATAAAAAGAGACCAAATGCAAATACAAGAGTTTGATGTTAAATAATAACCAATTAATGACATAATAGCATTTGAGAGCAATAATATCTACTATATACATTTAACCTTTATAGTCACATTCCATATCTCTCTATAGCTATTTAGGTACCTGCATAGACATCTATTTCGACCGTGCATGGAATTATGCTTCACGTGCAAAATGGAGCTGTACTCACATTTTAGAGATCTGTGTTTAACATAGAAAGATCAGACATGTTAAGACACCCATGTAATCTAGACATGGTCAGTTGAGAGTATTAAGCATACCTCTACCTGCAAAGTTTCATCATTAATTATGGAGTTAGGGTATAACTGTAGCATTACAAAAGAAATCATTCATACACCTGATGAGAGCCAGTATAGATGGATGGGCCCCAATTGAACACAAATGCGACCACTTTATTCTGAAAGAATCATGACATTATAGAAACATCCATCATTCCTGCTCCTGTAATGGTAGAACCTATTCGTCAACTTTGAGAACCTCTTTGATTGAACAGGTGATTTATGTGAGCTCTCGCCACTAGGTTGGGGACTCATTTACTTTCTACAATGAATAGTCCTCCTGAATAGCTCGGAAGCCGTCCTATTTTGTTGAAATGGATGACCCCAGGATTTGACAGAATTGATTAGTGAGCCAGGCTTGGCCTTTATGTTTAGCTTCTTTGTTGATGACTCCCCTATTTGAGAAGGTCACCAGTTAGTATAATGGAAAGCACTGAAGGAGCTTTGAAATGCAGGCAGGGTTCTCTTTTCAAGGTCGACAAGGTTGTGGATATTACAAGAGTACAGGTACTGTAGAATTCGGAATATATTGACGCTAGTATTGACAAACCAAACACTCTTAGTTCAGCAATATAACTCTAATTATAGGGCATTACTGTCTAGTAGTTGAAGGAATCTGGAAGGAAAGAGCTACCATATAGACAAGATCAACTACCAAGGTAATTCCAGATAATGACAGGGCTTTTATTGTTGTTTTAAATATTTAAATATCTATTTACATTTGTAATGCTTTGCTTTCCTTCCGTTTCACTTTATGAAAGCTAGACGTTCCATCTGAATGTTACAAATGGTCATCGACCATGTGTCTTTCTTTTTTCCTCACGCTCATAATGTGATGTCATAAGCAAACGTGAAATATCATGACCCGCTTTCAGCATTTTCTTAAGTCTTTAGAGCCTAAAATTATTGTTGAAGTGTTTAACCAAGCGTGTTTCCAAGTTGACGTGTAGCTCCTTGGCAGCTTCCATCTTTTGTCAGATTTTCCTTGTTTACAGATGTTACAGATTATTTTAGCAACTGCATGCGCTGAGATTGAGAGGCGTTTGAGATAACATCATTTGTCTTGTCAATTATTCCTTTAGTTTGCCAAAACATGCAATAACTGCTTAAATTCTGGGTGAAGTAAATCGATTTCTTTAGTAGATAATGTGTACTTCCCTTCATGTCTCCACAGTGATCAAAGGATTGGAGCATAGGGTAGGATGTAGCATGTGAAAAGGAATTTGAACATTAAATTGGGTTACATCTACCAGTTCTGTCTGTAATATTTAAGGTGTTACACAAATATTTTTCAAATTTAAGGCCTAGCGATACACTAGCACTATGAGTAACAATACTATGTAACGATCTGAAAAAAGGTTCCACTTTACTTAAAAGTGTTCTTTATATAATCTACAATTTCTCACCGCTCCAATATTGCATGCTTGTTTGATTCTCTTGTTGCTTACATCATTCTCTGCTGTACACACTAACTATTCCTGCAGAAATTGCTTTACAAAGCTCGTGAGGTATGTGGGAAGCATGTTAGCATTGTGCTGTGCACTGCAACCTATAGGAAATCTTTATGTGCTGAAGCCAGTGCAACACCTATAGGCTTATACTGCATATATACCTTAAACATTATCAGTCTACCTGGTTATTTCTACCATGCTGAAGAAGGTGGAAGCCGAAATTCACAGTATCTAATCTATTTTCTCCATCCCTTTATTTTTCTTCTGTACAGCTTGCCAAGATGGATTGACTCGGGGGATAGTTCTAATAAAAGAAAAAAGAAGCTTCCCTCTCGTACAGGTAACTTTCAAAACTCCTCGACTGGGTTCAAACGTGCCTATCATGTTCACGACAGGGTTGTCAATACAGTGCTAATGTTATTCCCAGTATGAACGTCAACTCCAAACATATATTGTCTCTCCACTAAGGACTGTCCAGCTCTTAAAAAAGAAATGTGTCTTGTGTTTAGAGCAAAGTGATTAGTTTACAAGCTTTTCCAATTCAATCCAAGGGGGTGGGGATATGTTTGATTCTATCAAATCTCAAGTGGAAGTAATACATATAAGCTTAAACCAACTTACTATTTTAAACACGGTACACCAGTTGCTGTAGGGCTAGAGGGCATGCATGCAAATTACATTGGATAGGAAGCTAGCTAAGGAGAGCCTTCTTTATCACCCAGAGAATATGAAAGAAAAATAGGTTTAGTAGAGTACTAGAAAATTGTCCAAATATATATATATAACCAAATCTAGTGGCTACCAGTGATCAAATATTCATTCAGAATGTTACAGACAGATACGTTGGCATCTGCTTTCAAAACCATCTATAGTACACTATGGAATACAATTCATCGTTATAGTAATTGCAGAATAATGAATGAGGTAATTACCAGTAATGTTCTCTGCTACACATTAGTAACTGTTAGAAATGATTAGGTTAAAGCAGATTTAACTAAAAAAAAAAAAAAAAAAAAAACTACTCACAATAATATTATTTAAGACTGTTATGTTTTGGCACATGCTGTGTATCTTCTTTAAACTAAAGCTGTGTATGCTACTGATAAGTATATCTGATTTGTTAACACATGCGAAAGTGGTTTGTTTTGTAGACTACTTTGTTAATGGTAAGACATTATCAGCAGTAATTGATACTTAATTAAAGCAGGCCTCTTTTGTCCCTGTATCAATTTGTAACACAACAGAATGCGCATTTGACTTGGTAATATTGTAAAACAATTATAATTACTGTTGTATATAGCGCTACCTGAAATACCTTTATCAGTGTCTTTGTTATAAGCAGTAACATAATTACATTTATGGCATAGTGATGCATAAAGCTTTACATGATAACAGAAATCTGTAGTGTTTACATACACTTTAAATGTTATATATATATATATATATATATATATATATATATATATTTTTTTTTTTTTTTTTTTTTTTTTAACTAATCACAATTGCTTGTATTATTAAGCTGGTTTCAGGCAAGAAAGTCAAAATAAGTCTGCACATATTTTTCAGATTACTCATTGAAAACCCTGAAGCTTTTCAAAAGCAAAAAATAAATAAATAAATAAATAAAAGCATATCCCACCACAACAGCCTAAATTATCTCTGGATACATTTTCCACCATACGCGCTTATGAAAAGAAATATTTCCTGGAATCCTTGCATATGTTTGCTGCTCTTTTCAGATTCCGTGGGCTGAAATACATATTTATTCACCTGTATTGCTTTGAGGGGAATACCAAGTTCAAGCTGTTTATTCTCAACTGACAGCTACAACAAACTAAAAGCATTAAAGCAGAACCTGTGCTGTTGTTGATATACGCTCAGAGTATACCTGTGTTTGTTTGCTTTGGTTTGAGCATGCCTGGTTCTGTATAGCAAAGAATTTTAGGATTGAGACCTAATTTAAAACGAAAACAATCATATGAACATATTTTAGTTCTTTAATTTAACATCATGTAATGAAAGAAAATAAAAAAATGATATCGCAAAAGTCTACTGGAAGCCATAATTATTTCACGCTATATTTTGAAATGTCTTATTTTTCTACTTGTGTCAGTGTTTCGTTAAGTATATGGAAAACTACAAAACGTTATGCAATTCCATATGTTAATGTAATATTATTCGGCAGGTTTCATTCGACTTTATGATGCAAAATTAGTTAATCCTATTGGGTGATGCAAAACTTTTGTCCGTAGCTGTAGCTAGGGAGGGGGAGAACATTAAAATGTTTCCTAGATGTAGTACCATGTACACCTAGAACACAGTTGTTGCAATATGTATTATGTCTGAAAAGAACAATAATGTCTACTTTCCAGTTCACCCCCCCAAGACATACTGTTGTGAATTCACTTCCCAGAAATGCTACAAATATTTCATAAAGGAAATAATCCTGCTTTTACTTACATAGATTCCAGCTCCTTCAGTACAGTGACACAGCTTGCTGCAGAGGTCTATGGTGGTGTTGATATTGATCTGCAGAAGCAATTACTTCCTATGTTGGAAAATTACCTTCTTGTTGAAATTAATGATTGCTGTTATCAAACCTGGAATGAAATATCAGTGTAACTTGTGTTTATGAGACTCGGCTTTTTCTCTTTCTTTGTTTATTTTTCATTATCGTCGACAGACGTCAAGTATTAGAGGAAACCAAAACACAGAGGCCATGTATGCACTGTACGGCTCTGCGTTCTAAACATACCATAAAGCATGTACTATTCACATATTGTCCCTAGCTCTGTGTTTGTTTGTTTTTTGTTAAAGTGATTGTAGCTAAAAAAAAAAGCATAAACCCTCCATTCATTACAGCAGTGTTATCAGCAGTGTTACATGTATCAGAACAGCTCAAGATACCTGCATGAAAACCTCTGGGTGTAAGAATTCTCAATTTTCTGGCAGTAATCAGTGATATAGAAACAATAGGCACTCATGTCAAAATGTTAGACCGCTTTGTGCTTTAATTAGGCATCTTAAAACAACTTCTAAAAAGTCTCATGCAAACAAACATGTACGATAAGGGCATTCATGAAAGAGGGGATGTATATGGTTCCATGATTACGTATTTGATTAGGGAGTAGATTTTCCTTTCAGAAAAACAACTAAGTTTCCAATACTGGCAGTTGTTCCTTTTATCCAATTAAAAGCCATTCACTACTTTAACTTTTAAAGCCTTTGCAGATTTACAAAGACATTCTGAAATGCAGCACCAGATACGGCACAGTGGTCTTGGTTTGGTACCATGGAACTACTATTGATTCCAGGGTGCTTTGCTTCATTTTGATATCAATGGTATGCAAAATAAGTAAATGTTCCCCGCTGTGGTACCATTCTACCGATGGCACCCTTATCCCATTGTAGCTGCCCTTCTGCATCCACAACCCCTTCGTGCAGAACCTGGCTGTCAGGGACGTTTCTCCATGCCATGCTGTAGCTGACCCTACTAGCCAGGCGCCCAGTGAGCTCAAAGCAGACTCTGCAGGGTTACCATTTGAGCCACTAGCTTGCCAGCATCTGCTGTATAGCTCCTGGGTATAAGCGTTTGGGTTATTGTGCACATTTATCAACGGCTTTCATTTGTTGCAATTCAGTGCTAGTCAAGTAGCCAATTGCAGTTGCAATCTGGGATACAGGTGCTCCCATTTTACTATCACACACTGCTCACTGATCTAGGACTTATAAACTGCATAGTTAGTCGCCACATCACACGATTTTGCTTTGGTGACGTACCTACAGCGATGGCCAAGTGTTTTGCATCACCTTATAGAATTAACACATTTTGCATAATAGTCTAATAAAACTTGCTGAATAATGTTACGTTGACACATTGAATTGCATACCGCTTTGTAGTTTTCCGTATACTTAACATGAAATACTGTACTACTATGATGGCTTCAGGGAGAATTTTTGTTGCGTTATCATTTTGTAGTTTCTTTGATTTACATGACGTTGAATAAAATATCTAAATTATGTTCATATTTTGTTTTTGGCCATAGCTGTACTTTATTCTTGTAAGTCCTAATAACAGGGCCACACCCTGTGTTGAATATTAGCTAAAACAATACTAGTGATTGACAAAGCCAAAAGCAATAAAACCTTGGACCCTGGACTTACTAACAGAACTTTCCGAAAGTTACCACTCCTTGAAGCAAACTATCAGATACATCCATTTTAGTTGTGTGTTTTTATGATGCATATTAATCTGTTTTTCCCTTATATATTTGAGATACCTTCATAATCTTCCAGTCAAAACCTGTAGCAATGGTAATGCGAGTTCTGATGTGGTCCTGCAGTGGGTTGGCAACACTGTGAATTGCGTGTTCATAAATTTGTGAATCCTGGCGGTGTCCTTGCTGTGTCTCTAATCTTAGCTGGGGATTCCACAAGGAGCATTGGCTTTGGAACTGTGAAAAGGTTAGGGATGCAAAAATCACTGGGAAGGCCAGGTGCAACGTCAGATCAAGCTGAAACATGCAGGGCTGGCCTTCTGGAAGGGATGCCCACTGAATACCGTGTTGTTGCAGGAAGCTGCTACAGTGAGGGGGTCAGCTGGATATTCTAAATTGGGGGAGAAGAACCATGTAAAATAATTAGAAGAAAAAAAATACTTCAGTAGTGTTACTACTAAATTGATGTGTATCATTCATGACTACCTATCGGTGAATAGGTTTTTGTTATATATGGAAGGATTTTTATTATCTGCAACTTTTAAACGCACTCATTTTTTGTAGCTGTGAGACCGGTTTTAGGATTTGCTGGAGTTCAGTTCCTCTGCCTTCAAAAAAAAAAAAAAAAAAAAAAAAAAAAGCAAAACCGGAAAATTAACAGCAAGCGGATGAAAAATATCCCTTCTCCCTAGCGACGCATTCATCTGCTGTCTGAACACAAGCCTCTAGTAGTAAATCTTTTCTTTTAGAAATGAGTTTAATCTCCTTGATCTACACCCTCTGATGTATAAATCCAAGCAACTTTGGCAATTACTGCAGTAATTCTCAATCTTATCAGGAGGTTGAAGACCAAGATTGATTGCGTATGACCCCTGTAATAACAAGGGCGTTTTTTCATTTTAAGAGACACCATTCAAACCACTGAAGGGAGACTTCAATGCAGCTTCTATTTATTTTCTTTTACTTGTAATAATTGTCTACTAACAATATATATTTCTTTAGAATGTTCTGCGACAGTGATGCAATAAAAGGTGTCTGTTCCATTGATCATTGTAGATCACTAAAACAGGGTTTTAGGACAGCATCAAGGTTTTAAAAATTCTGAAGTGCATTGTCTTTTTGTTACGGCTGCCCTCATGGATTCTGTCCTCTCCCCTTGTCGGTGAGATGAGGTTAAAAGCTGTAAAGCCACGAAAGCAGACACGCCCAGCATCTTTTTCTTTGTGGTTAAGATACTCGCTGCAGTGTGTGGAGTCACTGGTTTGCACATGGGAAGCCAATCCAGAATGACACTGGTAAACTTTTATAAGGGATAATATGAACAGTAATATGGATATTACTTCTCATTTTGTTAAGAATGACTATTATGAATGTATTAGGAACAATATGTTTAACTTAGGAGGCTGTGTGGTCCAGTGGTTAAAGAAAAGGGCTTGTATCCAGGAGGTCCACGGTTCAAATCCCACCACAGCCACTCACTCATTGTGTGACCCTGAGCAAGTCACTTAACCTCCTTGTGCTCTGTCTTTCGGGTGAGACGTAGTTGTAAGTGACTCTGCAACTGATGCATCGTTCACACACCCTAGTCTCTGTAAGTCGCCTTGGATAAAGGCGTCTGCTAAATAAACAAATAATAAAATAATTTAAGAGGAAAGCAAGCACAATTTTAGTGGCTATCCTGGTCATATGTTCTAACGTGTATCATGTGATAAAACTGAAAGAAACTCACAATTCTGTGACATACATTTCGACTAGAAGTCTTTGTTGAGGTTTTCAATAAGTAGAGGTGCAATTGCTATTCCAATTCTTCCATACATCAAATATAGTGTGCATTTATCATAGCTTAACATGTTTATAAATATGCTTTCCCATACCTCTCCAGGCTTAGCAATGTTTTACCATGCTTTCACTGTGCTGTATTACACTTTGCTAAGTCAATTCTTCTAAGGGTACACACATACCACTATTCAGTGTTATATACAGTAGTTATGGATCAAGTGTCAAGAACAGTCAAATACAATACTCAAATGTGTTTTTTTTTTTTAAATTGTGTTTACATGGTTTTAAAATCAGAATTAACCATCTGAACCCATTAGCTGTTGAAATCCTTGCTACTTTTTTTTTTTTTTTTTCAAAATTCTAGTTATCCTGCCCTCAAATCTCATATATGGATATGGTATATTTCTAAAGTTAAAACAAAACTAAACAAATAATAATAATAATAATAATAATAATAATAATAATAATAATAATAATAATAATAATAATAATAATTTCTGTGTGGGGTCTTTGTTTTCTTGAGATTTATGATAAGATAATATGTTGCATGTAAGGGTGTCTCTTATCGTAAAATAAACCAAATGCATAAAACTGTATAAATCAAGCTGGCAGCAAAACTTTACAACGAATAATGAATTCTGGCTCAATGCCACAATGTAGCTTATGCACAAATAATGTTGAGCCCATGTATTTATAAGGCATGCATTCAAGCATGAATTCAAATGTCTCACAATCCCCTGGTGGGGGGAGTACGAGGGGGTGAATGCATGCCTTAAACATGTGATCAACATTGTTTGCTACAAAGGACCATTGAATGAATACAAGTAATTCAATCCACATGAATTAACAGGGGCTGAATTCAAAACGAATTGCTTCAAAAAGCCATTATTTTAAAATATTAACAATAAGGGTGTTCTGTGGCAGAAGGGACAGCCAGAAGCGATTTAGGCAAATGAGGTTGCCTGCTAGTTCTAAAAAAAAAGCTGCATTTATGACAGACTGTGTTGAGCAACAGTGCCCCTGTGTGTAAAATATTTAAGAAGCTGAGTTGTATTGTTTTATATAAAAATGTTAACAGACTGAGATGTAACATCTTGGTTTCAGGAATATCCTTCCCACTTTTACCGAGTTAGGTAAAAATTAAGGCTAGTTTGAAAATTAGGGAGGGAAAGTCAGCTTGCAATAGGGCTTACACATACAAAGATGTTGGGTACCATAGGTAAAACATCTGCAAAGAAATGGATTTTGATAGCATATCTGATGGATAACACTGTGTCTCAGGGACAGTAGAACAGAAAGTCCAACAGTCAGCGCTTTCACTGTGAACTGTTTCGTGCTTAAATGTTATCAGGAGCTGCATTGTTTCTTAATTGGTACCCGTTCAGCTCCCCGCATCTCTGGAGCTTCAGGTTCTTCACTGCTGTGAAGTGCAGCTCATTACCGTACTTAGTCTTCCTTTGTTACACCTCCCTGGGATCATTTTACATTGACGTGTGGTTAATTGAATTCTACTCAGGCTTAAATTTACCCGGAATTAGTTTATAATGAAGCAATACTAGCGATACAGGGACAGGCGTGCATGGTTGGCATTAACAGTAATGCAGACCCTGTGTCGAGAAATCGTGGCCAGTAACTTTTGTATGGAGGGTTGCAGCTAACTGAATGTATTTGGCAAGTGGGATTTCTTTGCTGTTCACTTCCATTGGGATTTCAGATCCTGTTACCCTGTGGTAACGTGTGAGTTTAGTAAACAAATGTCAAAAAGTGGTCATAGCAACAGCAGCCAAGCTGAATGACGGAGTCGGACTCACAAGCAGCTTGTGATGTAAAGCTCTGTGGAGTTTCAGACTGGAAACTATAAAAGACCCCTGCAAATATGACCACGTGATTGCCTAGTAAATATTTTCAATCCCCTTCAAAAAGTCAGATATTGGACTGTAGTCAATTTCCCTCATCCATGTCAACCTTGAGTCAGTGGCAGCTGCCAATAATACTCAACCGTGTGTTTGAGTTTACATCTCTCTCCAAACCTCCACCTCATTCTCAAAGGGTTGGCGGTCAGGATGGGAGTTTTGAAAACTAAAGCTGAGGGAACACGAAACCACTTTGAGGCTTGGAACTTGGTTTCAGGAGACTAGGTTTCAGGCCTCTGCATGGCACACCAGGGGAGACTTGGGGTTTGATACAGCAAAGTTGCCTCAAACTAGGACTCCAGGAAGCAGGTTTCAAACTACTGTCCCTGAAAAAGTGACTTTGTGTTCACTACGTGCGTCAAGATCAAGCAAGTCAAAGTCGCAAGAGTTGTCCTGGCTGGATTGGCTCAAACTAATTGTGATAAAATAGCAATAACATGTGCAATTAAAGACAACAGTCTCCATCTATAGTATACATTCCTCAACTACAACTTATCCATGAATGTACTATAAAGTCAGCTTAATTATTAGCCAGCCATAAAAACTTTATATAGAGCAGGTGTGTCTAATCACGGTCCTGGAGGGCCATTCCATTGCAGGTTTAACAGGTACATTTAAGTAGTTTGCTACTTTAGGGTGTGAATGGAGGTTTAGCTGGTTCAAATTAAACAATTTAGAACAGGTTTTGAACAAAGACAAGGACTGAAAGGAGTAACTTTGGCCACCCCTGGCGTACAGCAATTTGTTATGACCTAACTGACAAATTTGACAGTACAATAGTGCAAAAAAAAAAAAAAAAACCTTCCACGTTTGGAAGAGTCATCATTTGATAAAGTAAGTGTTTGTTATTTTTTTTATATTTTATGTATTCTTTCATATGCCTTCAATTTTGTACACCGCAGTTTTATATATATACTGTATATCTATATATATATCTATATATCTATATATATAGATATATATATATATATATATATATATATATATATATATATAGATATATAGATAGATAGATATATATCTATATAAATAATTTTATTTATTTATGAGCTTATTCATTTTAAATCATTTTAAAGTCTTTTTCTTGCCTGTTTGTGTACTTGTTTAAAATAACTTTTTTTTTTCCAACAATACATTCTTAACTTCATCAATAACCATAACAATCATTAAAACACAGCTGGGATTGTGAATATGCAATGCAAAGTCTGTAAGAATGGCCCATAGAAAGGGTCAATGCTTTTGAGAGCTTGAGGCACATCCGAAATGCACGCACCCTGAAGCAGACAGCACTACTGTCTGACAGAATGTACATCAGGAACGCAGCTAGTCAGATTTCGTTTATATGCTGTCACTTATACCCTTATTGTAATAATTGTAAAATTCTCAACGACATGTGTTGTACTGTAATTACACGGTAGTGCCTGGCAGGTGGTTTGGGATTGGTACAGTTGGGTTGCAGCTCTTTGTTCAAGGGCACTATATTTGTGTGTGTGTGTGTGTGTGTGTGTGTGTGTGTGTGTGTGTGTGTGTGTGTGTGTTGGTTAGACGTTCTGTTTGTTTCACAACCACTCCTTGGTTTTTACAACGTCCAAAGTTTAAAGTTTTTTCATGCATGTTGTGATCCTGACTTTGATGAAATTTAAGCTAAGCTTGCTTTTAAGGACGGTTTTGTTTCAATAAGATTGGGCTTTCATGGATTTGGAGTTTATTCCTGTGTTTCAACATGCTAGCTAACATTTAAGATGGCTCTTTGAAGTTTAAACAAATTATGAAAACTATTGTGAAGTGGATTTGTCTAGTCTGATTAAACCAAGCAGTGCTACCAAGCAACGCTGTGACGACATTTTTCAAGAAATCACACGTTCTGTTAAATTATTATGCAGCTCATAATTAGTTTGCAGAGTAATTAAAAATTAAAGTTAAATATGCAAATTTCTCGACAATTTGTCTAAATTATTAGTTTATACCGTGGAGCAATAGATTTTGTAGGAGTGTATGGGTTTTGGAAAAAGATAACTCTATGGTTGTCCCCTGCGTTTTAGTTATTATTATTATTATTATTATTATTATTATTATTATTATTATTATTGTTATTATTATTTATTTATTAGCAGACGCCCTTATCCAGGGCAACTCACAATTGTTACAAAATATCACAGTACAAAGTATTGCACTATAAAATATCACATTACAAGTTATTACATTATGAAATATCACATTACAGAATATCATAATACAGATAAGAGCAGTTATGAAAGTACAATAAGATCAAATTAAAGTAAGAGCAAAAAAAAGAATACAGTAAATTATAAGTATGAGCAAGTCTGACTCAGTGCAATTATAACTTACAATAAATATTTGCTTATATGAGTAAAGTCCACTAAGAGCAGGTAGAAAGTATGATATACAATTATAGTTTTACTTTTTTTTTTTTTTTTTTTTAGTTAATGAACCATGCATGACTTAAGGGTCATCTATTGAATGGCCCCCAACCAAAAAGCATTTCCAAAGTATTTTTTGTGTTTTGTGTTTTGTAGGTTTTGGAAAATTGACAAGGCGTATTGAATTTGCTGGATCACTCTTGTCAAAATGGCCACGAAAGGTAAGGTGAGAAAGTCGTACAACTTTAATGAGCTCTGCTATTCGCATTAAATGCTGCACATTACCTGCTTACACACACTTAGATTTTTATTTCGACGCAAAAGCACCAATATCAAAACCTGTTGTAATGCTGGGGTTCGGATGTGGTGAAGAAATAACTCTTCTATCAGTATTTCAACTGGATGCAGATGGGTTACAATCTTACAGTTGTGTTACTTAAAGCTCCCATGCTGTACACACCAACCTTTCAACTGAACTTGCATCCTAGTTTGACAATAAAGCTTATTGAATAGAAGACCCATGAATAACTTTCTACAAACAATTAGAAGGCAAACACCTAATACACAACTGCAATGCAGGCTTAATACTAACAGGAGAGTTTAACCAATTGACACAGTAGTCATTTTTCATGTATTATTATTATTATTATTATTATTATTATTATTATTATTATTATTATTGTTGTATTACACAAATTATGAATTAATTTTGTAAATAACAATGTTAGCATAACTTTGAAATAATTACTGGTCCTGAATGCATTGGTCCTAAACAATAAAAAAAGAATCTTACACTTTTATAAGTGAGTGCAATTTGAAAATTGTTCTGTATCGTCAGCCAATCATCTTCCAGATCTAGCAGGCTTCTATCAAATGGTAAGTTGCACCTCCTGAGGTACATAAAACCGGGACCTCCGAAAGGAAGAGGGGCTGTTCAAAGTTTAAACTCTCTTTAGAAATCATATATCCATCTAATAGGAAACATTGATACTATTACTACTATCGTACTGACAACCAATTCATATTGTGCAGTAATATTGTATCCTGATGTATCTAACTTGTGTTCAATCTATGGTACTGGCATTTAGTGTCATGGGAAGGCATCTTGCATTCAGTGAATTATCAAATAAAATAAAAACAGAACAACAGCATGAAATGTAAAAACAACAACAGCATGAAATGTCCCCTTCTTGTTCTGGACAGAGGGATCTTTAGCAGAAATATATTCAATCCTGATCTTTGATGCAGCTGGTGTCTTTTTTGTTGAAGACATTTTAATCGTACAGCTCTATGCAGTGTGTGTTCAATCATTTACCGGAAGCAAACTAAACCGGCTGCCAGGTTCCTAAATGCAACAGGTAGTGCGTCAATAAGGCAAACTTTGCTTTATTTATTTTTAAACAATACAAATATGTATATTCACACGGCAATGGGTACATTTCACAGAAACCATGAAGTCTGTGATAACAATGAAAAAAATACAGCCTTAAACAGCTATATTTATCAGAGATCATTTTGTGTTCTTTGGTCGTTTTTAAAAGCTGTTGTAAGGATATTGGTGCCATCATTAAATTGTATTCCTCGAGGGAGATATATACAGTGGTCATGATGATCTACATACAGCTTTTTTTTTTAACATTTTCATTTTACAGATACAGATGATATCTATGCCTATGGTCTGTCTGTGGCTCTCACTAAAGTTGTGCCTCCATCTACTGTTGGACTCTACTCATCCTGCCCGAGTCGCATTAAAAGGCTTTTGAGCAAGATTGAAAGTAAGTTTTGATGTTGCGCACTAAAATGTCTTGCTGTGTGTTTTCTACACAGGAAAAACACAAATATGTCCCTTTGAAATGATTGTCCAATACACAGTAGTGTGCACGTTTATCAGAACACTCCATTGCTTCTGTTGTGTAAGATTTGTTGGGCATATGAAATCAAACCACTGGAACCAAAAATTGTAAAAATAAGCTAATTAGTTGATGACTTGAATAGGCCACACATGCATTCCATTTAAAATAGTAAGAGAAAGGGAACACATAGCCACACATGGTAAAATGCAGGAGACTTTTTCAGAAGTTGTTTAAGATGCCTAATTAAAGCATAAAGCGGCCTAACATTTTCACACATGAGTGCCTATTGTTTCTTTATCACTGATTACTGGTGGTAAATGGAAATTTTCACACCCAGAGATTTTCATGCAGGTAGGTATATAAAGGATATATCATTTCCATGGGCTTCTGGAGTGACAGCAGCAATATGTAACATCAACACATTATATAGGCAACAGCATAAAACCATATCAACGCACTCATTTAGTTACTAAAGAGTTCATCATGTAAAAATAGGTAGGACTAACTCTGCCCTACAGTTTGCAAGGGTGTAGCTGTTTTTTAAAAGAACAGGGAGAGAGGATACCAAATTATAGGTGGCAAAACAGCCCTAACGCAATATGGTATTTTATTTAATGGAACAAATAGGTTGTTTCTATGGTATGATCTCGGAGTGTCTTTGATTTGTATTAGGACATTCTTATCTTCAAATGGGGCAAATTATTTTGATCCCACCCTTATGGTTGCAAGTTATTTCTTAACATTATAAGTTATATATTATACATATTTTAAGGAGGCTGTGTGGTCCAGTGGTTAACGAAAAGAGCTTGTAACCAGGAGATCCCCGGTTCAAATCCCACCTCAGCCACTGACTCATTGTGTGACCCTGAGCAAGTCACTTAACCTCCTTGTGCTCCGTCTTTCGGTTGAGACGTAGTTGTAAGTGACTCTGCAGCTGATGCATAGTTCACACACCCTAGTCTCTGTAAGTTGCCTTGGATAAAGGCGTCTGCTAAATAAACAAATAATAATAATTTTTTTTATTTTCCTTTCTTTAGCGAATATGAAAAAGGAATCAGAACGAAGAGAAAATACATTTCCACCTGCACAAAAGAAGGGTTCTCTTTGGAATTTTGTGTCCACTTTACTCACTATGATTTTTTACTGGCCAAAATGGTTGGACAGTGGGAAGAAGAGAAGAAATGTCCGCTACCTATTTATACAGTTCAATGCCTGGCACTTCACAGGAACCGATAAGTTATGGGCGGGCCTGGTCATCACTCTCTGTGAATCATTTCAATCTATTTTCGGCAGTTTCTTCATCAGCGTTTTCAGAACTTCTCAACACATAGATGAGTCTGTCAGGAAAATAATAAAGGAAAGCCGTGAGCCGGAGTGGATAACCAAAAAAATGTGCTGCTTTCCGCTTTGGCTTCTTGCAATTGTTTCAGTTTTACTTGCCATTGGGTTGATTACTGTTGTTATAATTGTTGGTTTCCCAACTGGCGACAGTTCTGGTGATGGTATAACAGTGATCGAAAGCATGGCTATTGCAACGCTTGGGCTACCAGCTGCCGGTGCGGTTCGCTTCACCATTCTGTTGAGTAAAAATCTGATGTTCAACCAGGATTTCAAAATCCAGAGGCAGATGGATGCACCCAAAATGAGTGCTCAGTTGGGCTTCATGAATGAAGTGCGGAAAGAGGTGGAAATTCTCATCAACTTTATCCGCTTCATGGAAGTCTACGAAAGAAGGAACATCCGTGTCGTCTTGGAAATTACTAACTTGGATCGGTGCACTCCCGAGAAAATTGCCGGGGTTTTGGATGCAATAAACATCTTGCTTTCCGGGGAAAACATCCCGTTCATTTCCATCCTGGCGATTGATCCCAGGGTGATTGTGAAGAGTGTGGAGAGCTTTGAAAGTGTGAATAAAAACGGTTATAAGTTTCTGAACCGCATCGTGACCCTTCCCTTTACGGTCCCCGAAATGGACATAAGTTCTAAGCGTGAGGTTTTTAGAAAACTTGCAGAACGTCAGTCAGAATTTCCCGAAGATGGTCAATTAGAAGAGAACCAGGGGATCTCATACGAAGCAGAGAGATCAAAGGTGCTTGAAGAATCTTGTATGGAAAGCGGCATAGCACATGAATCTCAGATTCCTTTGATTAGCTGTACCCCAGATAGACGAGAACGTAACGTTGGCATACTGAAAATAGTTAAGGATTTGATTAAAGAAACACTGCGAGTCATTAGCGAAGAAGGCGATGAGGGAAACTTTAAATATTACCTCATGGAGAACAGCATTCATATGAGAAGAATTATCAATTCAGTAAGAGTCTCAATCACAATCATGGCTAGCCAAAGAGAGGAATTACCACCAGCAAGGGAAATTGCCGCGTGGATAGTCCTGGCTAATCAGTGGCCATGTCGTCTCAGCTGGATCTTACAGTGCATTGAAGACGATGAACAAAGAGCAGAGATAGATAAAGACTTCACTGGGGAAGACAGCATTGATGAGACCAAGCTTCTGTGGGATGTCTTTTGCGAATCGAGGCTCGAGTTTCACCTGATGAAGGACCAAATTAAAAACTTCCTGGAAATTGATGGGGATCCGGAGCTGTTTGAAATGTTTCTCAAGAAAGATTTCTTGCTCACCATACAGCAGGCCAACTGTTTTAAAGCGTTCACCGTCAACCTTGATCCGTCCATCAAGAAGGAGCTGGAATTAATCCGGGGAAGCAAAAATCTAAAGGATACCATTAAATTAGAGAAGGTCATGCCACTAAAATCCGGATTTGTTTTAAAAATGAATGAAGACGATGTGTGCAAAGAGGTAAAGAGCTTCATTTCTTATAAGATCCTGGTCGTACCCCCTAAAATAATTTATATCTCTACTTAAAGTCTGCAAACTTAATTAGATACTATAAACCAGGGCTGTCCACCAGATGGCTCTTGAACCATATATGGCTCTTTAATCATGAAAAGTTTTTTTATTTCCATTAGTGATACATATATTTTGGGGCTCTGAAGGAACTCCCTGGTAATCAATATGGTTATTTTAGACCAGAAGGCTAAAAGAACCATAGGTAATTACTCTCACTTAAAATTAAGCATGAAGCTTTACAGGCACTCTTAATTAGCAGACTACCATCGAGCCCTCTGATCTCTTCCTTTCTTGCTAACCGATTACTTCTCCTCATAACTGACATTCTTGGAAGGTAATCACTACACTTGTAAGTTCTGCAATAATCTCTGTAGCTTCTAAGCTTTTTCCTGCCTTAGGGATTCTTTGGACCATTGGGATTCATTTCATCCCTAAATAAAGTGCCGCTTCAGATGTCATTTTAATCGCTTTCTATACTTTTCTCTTACTGTTTTATGGTGTTTGCAAGCAGTGGTTCTGAGTTGCTCCAATATTGAGTTCTGTATGAATGACCAAACGTTTTGCATCACTCTATAGAACTCATTTTGCTTAATAAAGTCGAATGAAACCTGCTGAATAATGTTACGTTAACATATTCAACGACATAGCATTTTGTAGTCTTCCATATACTTAACAAAAAACTGACATTTTAAAATGTGACATTGCAAAATTGAACATGAAATACTGTATTACTATTAAGGTTTCTGGTAGACTTTTGCAATGTAACTTTTTAGTTTATTATGTCTCAATCCTAAGATTCTAGGTGATGCAAAACTTTTGGCCATAGCTGTAGAGTGGGTTGAAATTCACCAGACAAGCTCAAAGCCAGGTAAAGGCAGAATGAATGAAAATTTGGCGATGCAGTCATACTGCATTTGAGGCGTCTAATCTCCTAATCTTATAAATTGATTGTAGCCTTGCAACCAGATTGGTTCTGGGTTCTAATAGTCGTTATTATAATAATTTTTTTTTTTTTTTAATCTATATCAGCCTTTACTTCAGCAGGTATAAAATTGTCCCAGTTTTCAAAGCACTTCTAAAAAGATTCTAACCTGTTTTCCTAGCCAAATAAAATAAAGGTTATGTCGTGTTCTAAAAGAAAAGGACAGTGTGGAGCTAACTTTGAGTTCTAGTTGCCTGTCTTAGACATACTGATGTAGGCTAGATCAGCCTTTTATGTTAGTGTCAGCGCCATCTAGTGCACAGTAGTGTATTGACAGCAAAACTAACTGAAACTTGATCCAAAGTTTAAAAATAATTGTTTTGGGTTTCATGTTGCTTTTTGGGTTTTTTTTTTTTGCTGTGTGCAACTGACCATCTAGTATGGAATAACATGTTTATCGGGACAAGTTTTGCTTACATTACAAAACAGTGGTGTACTTGACAGATCTATCTAGAATGACAGTTGCGAGTTGCCATAAACCCATAAACAGGGTTAGAGATGAATCTGCATTGAAGCATAGTCTGTTGAAAAGTAGAGATCGTCCAGGTAAAATAATCCCTGAATTAATTGTTTTAATATAATAAATACACATTTTATTGCTATTTATTTTAAATATATAGAATATTGAATGATCATTTTTGATAAACTTTTTTGATTATCCTTACATAAACCCCACACCCCGAATAAAACACGTACCACGAATGATCATTCCATATCCTCTATGTATCTGCTTGCAATTATATAAGAAAAATAATGTAATCTTCTTTTTTTCCAGATGGAAAAACTCAAATTCAGTGAGAGAAATACTGAAAAGTATACGCAGAGAATAAAGGAGAACAATCTTGATGGCCGAGCATTACTTTTTGGCCACTACCACGAGATCAAAAATGTCCTTCAGATGTCCATGGGAGAATGGACTGCCTTTAGCATTCATTTCTTAGGAATAAAGCCACAAGTTGTCAGCCCCTTTGTAACAGGGGGGTTGGTTACATGTGTGGGTGGTCGCTGAACAATACTGAGGCAGACATAGAGCATTGGGTGCTGACCTGCCACACAGGCGTGCAGATTTAAATAACACAGGTGCTGACACTAGGGTACCAGCAATGGTAGCCCTAGTGTCACAATTTAATAAAATTAACAAAGCTAAAAAGTTTGCCCCACAAGGCGAGCGCTAGTCCCACTAAAAGTCCCACTCTAAGAACCTACTACGCTATGCATATCCTCTCTACACTGTTTGGGATCAACATCCCCTAAAATGCCCTTCTTCTGGGCTTCTGGATTCCTGGCATTCTCACAGTGACTCCGACCTCTTCAAACAGCCTTCACCAACACCACCTTGGAGTGCAGTATTCTCTCCATGGAGCAGACGCTCTCCTCCTCGATGTAAACACATTACCCATCTGTGAGCCATAGCGGTGCAGTCGCCTCGAGCTGTGACTCAGGTGCTTTTTGAGCTTGGCACACCCTCTGCTATCTCAGTGTGAAATCTCATTGTGTTGCTCCATGAACCACCTTTCATAATGGACCTTAAATCCATTTCCCAATTCAAGAGCACAGCCATAAAAGCCAGGAGCTTAGAACGTCCCATGGCTATTTTTATTTGATTTTATTTTTTTAATTCACAGCTAACTTCATGATAATGAATTGTTCAGAACTTAAAAACGCTCAATTAGAATTTTAATACAAAACTATAAGAAACGATGTTAAGTAGACAGTAGTTTTGTGCACTGAAAAAGGCAACATTCTGGAATAATGGCCTCTGCCTTTTTTGCCATGTTCCCCCATTATATGAAATCTTAAAAACAGTGATAATTAATGTGTTTTTGCACGATATGAATATGAAATTACACAATAGTCTCAGTAAAGGGTAAGGTTTAAAGTTGGGGTCGGGGTTAGGGTTAGGGTGTAATTATGTTGTTATATAAGAAATAAAGATTGATTGATTGATTGATTAACATAGCATGTGTCCTTTTCATTTAGATGAGGAATGTGGTGAAATCCTATATTTTACATTGTCGTTCTCAGTCTCATAAGACCGTGTTGGTGAACACAGTGAGCACCAATCTCTCTTGACAATGCTGTTTTAAAGAAACCTGTGCAGCCAGGTGCATGTACATAACAGGTGTAACTGCAGGTAACAAATGCTGCTATACTAGAGCCTTGTTACTGCTCTGGAAGAGGACACTGCTAACATAGGGGTCGAACAGTGGGCAAATATCAATCACTAAGAGGGATCTCCACGTCACTGGCACACAGCCACTACAGCTATGACCCAGCACAAATTAACCCCTGGTTACATCAATTGTCACAACAATTATTGGAATGTCTAATTCTTAAGAGTTAAATTTTCTACTGGATTTATTTTACAAGGACAGTTATTAGCGGTCCAGTATAATGCATGCATGTGTATATTTTTGTGTTTGTTTGTTATTCATTTATTATTTTATCTTATTATTTTAAATAGCCTGTGGCAGAGAAAGTGCTGCACAGGAACCTTTAATGTTGTATTTTAATCTTACTATCACAACTAGCCATGCTGGTGTACAGTAATGCAGGGAGTGTATACTGGAGCTTTTAAAGCTACTTTCTTATGTAATTGCATTTTCTTCTGCAAGCCTTTTCTTTGACTGTTCTCCTGTGCAACCAGCTTGATCCTGGTATATCGTTATTTATTAAAATATTTTGTACCTTGTCTTTATTATTTTAGGATTGCATTGCCAATATATGACATTACTATAACTTAAGTATGTTAAACAAAATCCCTGGGTCCAATTTTCAACTGAATTGATTTTACAAGAAAACTGACAAATGCATCCTTGTCTAAAGCCGTAAACCAAAAATAGGATTTGTCCATTTTTTTTTTTTGTGGAAGTGTGACAAACAAAAAGAAATGAAAATAGCTCCAGGACAAAAGAGAACACAAATTGAGATTTCTGCCGGGATTCAAAACCAGAGAATTTGCAAGGATCTTGAAAAGCTTGTTTTAGAGAAGTGAATGACACATAGGCAAGATATTGGTGACAGGTGTGACTATCACAAACAGGATTAGGTGCAAAAATGAGCGACAGGGAAGGAATTCATCAAATAAAGCTGTGATTTCAGCTGGAGAATGTTTCATGTCCAGAAGATACTTGAATCAGATCAAAATCAATGTATAATACAGCGTCCGGATGTATTCCTTCAGGACTTATGCAATGTCGAACATTTCAACTGGAAGTTTTTTTCAGCGTTGAAACGTTTGACATTGAATTCATAAAGTTTCTTTTAGTGTTTGATAGTTCTGAATGACAACAGTTTCTAAATTCTACTGTAATAGTTAATATAAATTCTATTCGCTTCTGTCTGTTTCTGGAGGAAGTGAAACTCACAGTGACTTACAAGTATGACAAAACAAACATGGAACAGATTTCCGTTTAAAATGTCCCATCCTTTGAAGTCCTCTGCAAATAAAGTCAGAATTTGTACAACACTGTTAGATACAGGCATGTAACATATAACAAATTACAGTACAGTTAGTTACAGAACCATTCACACTGTATGTTCTGAAGTGGCCTTTCCAAAGCAAACCGGATGTGCTCAACAGGTAACACTTAAGAAATATTTTCATTAGCTCTTCCCATTCAAATGCATTATCTGTGCAATAGGGTGAAGACTGGGCACAAATTGGCAAAGTGCGTGCGTTAACCACTATGCATAAGAGCTAGGCTCGGCATTGCCTGTTACACTAGGACTAGTTTAACAGTGATATTGTGACACAAAGGTTTGTTGACAGCACAACAATGCGTTTAAGTGGCGTCATTGTGCATTGTAAATTATCTACATTACTTGGTTCAATTCATGTTAAATTAAAATAAAAGACTGCAACCAACAAACTAACTGAATTAAATACGTCCTATTCAGTGCTGATCTGAACCAGCTTTACCCTTACCAAAAGCCCCCAACATTTATATCCTGTTTTAAACGAATACCCGCCCTCACACATTCTACCTGCCTATATAGATGTGACTTCAAATAATCTTGGGTACATCTTCAACATAAAGTGTTGTCAGGTTTTTTTCAGGCAGCTGAGAAAGGCTTTTAACTCTAGAAGTGAAAGCCGTGTGTAAAGTGACAGCAGATAGCAAGCAGTCGGGAATAGGAAACCTGTGTCTTCTTTTGATGTATTGTTAAAGCTTGCCCGAACCCGGTGATAGGTGAACTTCTGAGAGTTACGGAATGCGGTGGGCATACACTGTTTGTTTTGAGCTTCTTGCTTGCAGTAAGGGGAACTGTCAAGTGGTGACACATGCAGGTTCTTGCTTACAGTACATGCTGCAGTTGTTTGATGGTATTTGAGAAGCAGCAAGTTGTTCACAACATTCAAAGCAGGGATGCTAGAAAGTTAGGAACGCAGTGATTCAAGACATGAGTAGTTTGCATAATAAAGTAATAACTGTTACTGTGAAGTCAACTTTATATTTTTCAAATAAAACTTTATTTGGTGTATTTTCATATCATAATAACTGGCCCCCCTTTTTCTTGTGTTGTATAGGATAATCAAACTGTCCCCTAAGTAACTTAAAAAAAAAATACTATGACTACATAGTTTCAATCTGTTATATGGAAAGTCTTTTGAGTGGTTATTTCTCGTAAACCTTTTAAGATGCCTTCAGTGTTGAAATCATTTATCTTAACAGAAGTGGATATACATTGTGTTGTTTAAAGTCATTAAAATAAGGCCTTCCCTGGTGTTTTTCATATTTTTCTAGACAGAAATACACCAACAAGACTTGTTTTCACTGTTAAATGATTTTCAGAACTTTGGTACACAAATGCTCTGTTGGAATAATGGGACCAGGCAGGTACTAAATCAACTAAATAGCTTGATGCACCCACACACCATGACACGATTCTGGCAGGTGGGCGATCTTAAAGTTCTGTTCTAAAACAGAATTCAACCTGACACCTTGTTGCCCTAACATATGTCTGCTTAGCAAGCCCCACACATTGTTAGATTACAAAAGCAATAACTATAGTAACAGAGAATGCATTTCTCTTTAATTCGAGGAATGGCAAATACATTATTTATTAGTCAAATGACATGCCTACAGAACAAATTAATCTCAATTATTTCTTTGTAGTCCTGAAGGTTTTAATATGCATTTCCCTTCCCTTTGTTAGCTACCACCTATTTCAATGCTGTATCCAAACCTTCTTCATGTTGGTTTAAAAATGTAAAAGCCAAACCAGCTATAACTTCAAGGCACATTGATTGAAACTACAGACAACTGTGTACCTTGCTAAAAACTATACCTGCCTCCTGATTTATTTTCCCCACTTGGAAGCCTGTTATCTCCTCGTACACTTGATGTGTCCAATAGTTATCACTTAGATATTCCATAAAGGGTAACATCAAATAAAAACAGTAAACTGCATATTTAAAAAAAAAAAAACAACAACTTTTTAATAGTACATTTTAAGTATAAATATAACGTACCACATACATGTTTTTTTCACGTTTACTGGACCCGTCTACCAAATTGGATTTGACATTGCCCTAAATTAGAGATTACAGACTAGAGATTGATCTCTTGATGGGATTCCTGCAACACAATTGCAAACAGCCTACCAGAAATGGGGAAAGTAGGTGGGACAGTAGCAAAGGTAGTCATGTAGGTAGGCTTCTCCAACACACTGGTCATCAGAGTGCATCAGCAATGGCAAATCAAACGGGAAGTGGTCAGATGGTGGTCTTTACTAGTTGAGTCACTACTGTTGTCACGCTTTAACCAAACATGTTTTCAAATCAAATGTTTGACCTTATAACATAAAACAGCAATTGGTGCATGCAAATGATTTAATTGGCTTGTGAGCTTGCGGGAGTTTTAATTTCGGGCAGCAGGTTGCAGCTGGTTATGATGTCCATTTTCTCAGAGACAGACTTGAGGTCATCCAGAATGAGCCGGACGCTGTGTGAAGCGTTGATGATACCGTTCTGGGAGTTGTTGAGGAGGTCGGTACTCATGCGGATCTCTCTGGAAGCATTCTGATAGACCTGCTTCACTGTGGTCGTGACGTCGCAGTACAGGTGGGAGTTGCTCTCCTGCAGTTTTTGCTGCAGCAAGGTGGTGCAGCCGCAGCGGCGGCTGCCTTGTTCAAGTCTCAACGCTGGCTTTTCTTCGGTGACGGCTGTGGAGTCTGCAGGCCTCCTGATTACTCTCAGTGGTGGCAGGCCCTTATGGGGTGGCTGCTGGAGTTCCTTCTCTACCCCCAGACTTGTCACTTGCTCCGTCTCCTCATCGCTATCCGTTTCGGAAGCCTCTCCCAGCACTTTAAGGCCAGATGGCGGAGCTGAGGGAAGGGAGGTGCTGTAAACCTCTTCGTCTGAATCTGTCTCTGATGCCTCCCCCTGCACTATGGTCTGGTATTTCTCGCTGGCCATTGCCTCGTCTGCACAAAATGAAAAACAGTCCGTGTAATGTTTGTTGTCATTGCAAACTATTTAGAGCTATTTAAATAGTAAGTAGCGGGGTTCTGAAAAATATAGCGTGTTGCTGTTTAAATAAAAGGTCTGTTTAAATAACAGACCTGTAATTTTTTAATTTCATTGACTCCACCCTGACAACTTTTTACAATTATAATTTTAAAGTCTTTTTCAAAGCTCTTTTTAAAATGTCCGCTCTAGTGTACTAGGGCTTGAGATCTGTCCTCTAAATCACTGCAGGGGGAAAAAAAGTGCTCTGGCTTTTCTGTTCTGTACTACATCATGGATCGTTATTGCTGTGTAACCTCTTTGATAATGTGGGCAATAATCCTTACACTATCAGTGCACCTCAAGCGGCCGTTTTGGAAAGAGCTTTGAAACAGACTTTTAAGTTAAAAGCGTAAAAAGTTGTCAGGATGTTAACAATGAAAATACAAGTTACAGGTACGGTATTTAAACAGTTGTAGCAACAAGTGGGGACGTGAAACGGTATACTTTTCGGAACCCCGCTACTTACTCTTTAAAGATAATAAGAGTACTTGCTTTATTTGAATTGCATTGCGACTTAAAGGGGCAGCTTTGTACGGATTTGTATGTGCGTCTGTGCCCTAAAGGACTGCACAACTAATAAGGTGGTTATGTAGCTCCGTGTTCAGCGGAACAGTTTGGGACAGTTCAGGCGTTTCAACTCGCAACCCAATGCATTCTGGTAAGCGTAGTCCTGCTTCTCTTAAAGGTAAGCATGGTACCTGAGACAGGTAAAACGTACCAGAATGCATTGGGTTGCGAGTTGAAAATCCTGAACTGTCCCGCTGAACACAGAGCCATTATGGTCACCTTAGGAGAATATCTGAATCACAGTGACGATTTTCTGATTTGCACACCCAAAAGTAATGACAGACAGACAAGGGGGGGGGGGGGAAAGTAAAACGTTCACAAATTAGAAATATTCAGTGTATAATGTTCTCATGATTAAATATCACCTCTGTAGTTGTGCCTGCACTGACTGCTGATGTTAGCCGTCTTCATAATAATATTTAAAAAGTAGGTAAGCATAAAAGGCGTACTTTATAAACAGAGGATTGCAGTTATACAATGAAAATACGTGATTGTACCTTTATTCCCAAAGTCCCTGGAGTTTACAGCGGTCAGCCAAAATCATATGACA
This sequence comes from Acipenser ruthenus, assembly GCF_902713425.1. Taxonomy (NCBI): domain Eukaryota; kingdom Metazoa; phylum Chordata; class Actinopteri; order Acipenseriformes; family Acipenseridae; genus Acipenser; species Acipenser ruthenus. The sequence continues at coordinate 921,342 of NC_081218.1, forward strand.
AGGAAGCGAGAAGAGTCATATGATAGTTAACAGCCAACTAGCGGATAATGTACAAACACGTGATAAGAGTCAAGTAAACACGTTTCAATCACGTGATAAATGTTCCAAGCAGCTGCCTGTTTGACGCAAGCGCAACACCAGCTTGGTGCGTAAAGTGTTGAAGCCGGAATGTGAGTCTTATAATAACAGTAAGCGTTTTAAACTTATTTAAACGCTGTGCAGTAAGTTAAGACAATGCATTGATTTTGTGCGGTGTACAGTGCATGATATTATAAGCTGCATACATTCCCACAAGCAAATCAATTGTAGCAGGATATTACTGAACCGTTTGTTGTTAAAAACTATAATGGTAATCTTTGTGCAAAAGGGTCTTAAAAGGTAAAAAAAAAAAAAAAAAGTGACGCGATTGCTATTATTATTATTATTATTATTATTATTATTATTATTTAACTGAACAACATATTTAGCAGAGGTGTGGAATTAGTAACAATCTAGAGAGGGAAAAAAAACGTTGGAATTCATAATAAACAAATATGTGTACTTATAATCTATAATGCTATAATTTGGTATTTGATGTATGGGGTGCAATTGACACATTGTCTTCCTGCAATTGCAGTGTTAAGCATAGGTGTGTTGTAATACAATTGGTAATACCCCTGACATTTTATTTCTGTAACAGTTCCATGAGCAGTTCCAGTACTGAACAGAGTTTAAAAGAAAAATGCTGATGATCTAAATGATTTATCAAATGAAATCAAGCCACAGAGTAATTTCTGCTCAGATGGACCAAAAGGTGATTACCTCGCGATTTTTTTTTTTTCTGTAAAACCGTTGAAATATCAAGTTATATTCATTTTATTTGCCTAGGTCATACAAGTAAAACATGGTCAAAAGTCATCAAAATTGACAAACATTTTTTGTTAACCCGTTACAGATTAGCTTCTCCTCAAATGAGGACAATGGCAATTAATAGTGTAAACAGCCCTTCTTTTGCATGCACCAGCCCTGGCACCTTTTTCTCAATCATGATTAATATATTATCAACCATACCTCGAGGAAACACCTCCCCAACATTTGGTCCACTTCAGCACTCTTGACCCTCTTTTTTTTTTTTTTTTTTGCATGGTGGTCCGCTATAGTTTAAACCAAAGAAAGGGTTAAAATATTTAGTTCAAATATTGCTGATTGGAAAGAACAAAAAACAGTTTTTTTTTTTAATGAGATGCAAAAACAGAAAGAGCTACTTTGTAGAAAAGGAAATGTAGGGGACACAGCTAAAGCCCTGGGTGCCTGGTATCATCTAAAATATATCAGAAGCAGACTGACACAGTTCAGTAACTGAGAATCTTACATTGTACTAAATTCTAGGTGTGTAGCCCTAAAGAGATATCCTGGATCAGAGTTTGGCGCCTGAAAACTGGATGAGGTTACTAGTTTGCTAACTGCAATTTTCCATTTTCTTTTTACTCCAAAGCTCCGTGTGAGAAGCCACAGCCAGTGCCCGAAGCACAAGCGCCATGGAGAACGGCGAGAAGAGACAGAATAAGTGGTGGTCAGAGGGAGATACTTTTGCACTGTTGGCCCTCATTGAAGAACTCGGTCTGGTTCGAGAGCTGGATAAAAAACGCCAGCGCAACGACTCCCATTTCAAGCGGCTGAGGTACACCCTGGCCAAACGCAACATCGATTTCACCGTCAACCAAATCCGCAACCGCTGGAAGAGCCTGAAACACAAATACCGCAAGATCAAGGCTGTGGGCTACCGGAGCGGCGCGGCCAAACTCTCAGCAATCGAGTCTTTCCGCTACTTTAAGAAGCTGGATCGCATGCTGGCCAGGAGACCCAAACCGACTACCCCACCCCATTTGGGATGCGACAACCTCGTCGTGCTTTCTGCCTCTGAGCTTGAGGATCACACAGACAGTACGTTTTTATAAGCTGATGGCATATAAAAGCAGACAAAGCCACTGAAAACACCTTTCATAAAACTAGTAGTATAGGGTGTTGGGTAAGACTTTACATTGTGTCTGTAATTGCTGTGTATTTACATAGTAGTTACTTAGTAAATCTACATAGTAGCTGCTTTGTAAATGGATGTGCACTTACACATAATTGCAATGTTTTTATGCACAGTTACAATGTGTAAATTATTTTGCATGATATAACCCTAAGTACATTTTATTATTATTATTATTTATTTCTTCGCAGACGCCCTTATCCAGGGCGACTTACAATTGTTACAAGATATCGCATTATATTTATATACAATTACCCATTTATACAGTTGGGTTTTTAACTGGAGCAATCTAGGTAAAGTACCTTGCTCAAGGGTACAGCAGCAGTGTCCCCCACCTGGGATTGAACCCACGACCCTCCGGTCAAGAGTCCAGAGCCCTAACCACTACTCCACACTGCTGCCTAATATGGAGCCTATGCCTATGCCAATGCATAATAACATTGCAATTATGTGTAAGTGCACATCCATTTACAAAGTAGCTACTATACATACACAGTAATTAGAGACACCTAATTTACAGTGTTAGTGGGTGTTGTGGAGCAATTCTGGAACACCACAGTTTTGACTTCACTGTCTTCAAGGATGTATTTTATTTTATCAATTTCTCTGTATACCTTAGGGACTTCAAAATATACAGTATATCAGTTATTAAATACATCATTTTGCACAGTAAAGCAGGGAGTAGCTGCAGAAGGCAACATCTTCAGTACAACAAGATTATTATTATTATTATTTATTTCTTAGCAGACGCCCTTATCCAGGGCGACTTACAATTTATTTTTTACATACAATTGCCCATTTATACAGTTGGGTTTTTACTGGAGCAATCTAGGTAAAGTACCTTGCTCAAGGGTACAGCAGCAGTGTCCCCTACCGGTCAAGAGTCCAGAGCCCTAACCACTACTCCACACTGCTGCCCCAACAACAAGACCCCCTACATGCAACCTAGTAACATTTCATGGGTACCATTTCTTCAATGATTGGCACAGAAGTTTTGCAGGTGTTTCAAATGGTTCCTCCAGTCCAGGTTTACCTGGCAGGTCTTTTCATATCGTCACAGGTGACCCACAGCAACCTTCCACATCGGTAGCCTGGGATCCCCCCACCAATGGTCCAGAGATGGATGTCGATGAGGAGGATGTTAAGGGTCCTCACGCGGTACCCTTGGGTCTCAAGACCCCTCCGTGGGAGAGTGGGGAGGAGATTGTCACCTTGGGGCCTGCAGGGGAATACCTGTACCCTGTCAAGCCTGGGCAGCAACAGCTGTCCCCTGCACAGTCCATAGGGGGTTCCACTGGACCCCACTGCACCAGTTCCACACCCAATTCGCTTGGTAAGTCAGTGTTTCAGATTTTGGTATAAGGTTTCTGTTTACTCATTTATTTGTTCCCAATACCCACATTACATTCAACATTGAACGTTATTGTTTAGATACAATACATGCCACTTTTGCTACACTTTTGGCCCTAGCTGTATATTGCAAAGGGTGTTGTCATTTGTTTTCTCCCTGTAGGTGGCGCTGAAGACACCAGCACCCTAATCCTCCAGCAGCTGACCTTACTGAACCACCAGTTGGAAGAACAGATGGCCGAGCAGCGGGCCTTCCATTGCAGTGTGCTGGGAATGCTGGACCGGCAAATCGAGTTACTGCAGCAGCTCTCCAGCAATACCAGGGCGCCACACCGGGGCGAGGGAGAGGGCTTCCCCAGTGAGCAGGTCCACGGTGCCTTGGTTCACATCATGAGGGGTGTGGAGCAGGCTAGGGCCAAGGGACTAGTGGAGAGCCCGTCCAGACGGCTCCCCCTTGAGGCAGCTCTGCCTGCCTGGTCTGTGCCCCTGCTGGAGCTGAACCAAGGCTCCTTTTCCTCCTCAGCATTATCCTCGACCAATGAGAACTCGTCCAGTGCTGTGACATCACATGGAGGGAAGGCGGAACCTTCGCACATAGCAGATCAACCCTCCCATGCTCCTAAAAACTGCCAGCACAAATGAGAATGCAGCAGAGAAATAGGAGCAGTCAAGCATATATAAGTATGGTGTTTTAGGATTTTACCATGTAGTATAGCCTGATTTCTACCTCCCCACCCTCAAATGGATGCATAGTCCATAGTGGAGGTGTACCACTTAATGAAACTTGGTAAGGACATCCTTTAGTTATTGAGACTGTCAAAATCTAGGGGGTATTAGTCAGCACCATCGCAGCATTGTTGGGTGTAAACGACACTATTCGTTCAGCCTTGCAGCAATTTTAAACCCTAAGAATGTATCTATATAGTATTGTTCAAAAGTTTGGAAGCAGCAAATGATTTACAGCAAGACTAGGGTTGGGGATTGCATTGTCCATTTTTCCTCCTCTTTAAAAAATATGCTAAATATTATAATGAGGAAAACATCTCACAAGGGGATGGGGAGTTTGTTGCCGGATAACTTCACTCCAACTACTTGCTCACTAAATATCTTGTTATCCCTAAATAGAAAATGGTCTTACTCTAAAAAATATGCTAAGGATTTGAATCCAGTTAGAGGTAGAAATTGCACTATATTGGGTAAAACTTAAAAATGCTCTTCTTATGAAGATTGTACAATGGACTTTGCAAAAGTAACACAGCAACTTAGAAACTGATAAACAATCTCTTTTCATCCAGCCAGGGTTGGCGACAGCACCCGGGCAACCTGGGCAAGCGACCAGGGCCCCATAGCCAGAGGGGGGCCCACACACATACAGAAATGAAATTGCAAATATGAGTCAATATACTATTTCTGTGCCAGCTATCATAATCAAGCAGTCTTTAGGGCTAGAAACATTTAGTTTTCACTAAACTAAACTAAACTAAACTGTATGCGTGCAGCGCAGTAAAACTTTTCAGATCTCCCCTTTTTTCTCTTTTCCTGCTTGTGTCCCGTTCACTTAGTCCCGCCTCTTCTCACTCCCTATTGGCTTCTGCCTCCCCAGTTCTTCGAAAATACGAAAGCTATTGGCTGATCTTGACATACAATTATACAAATGTGCCAATTAAAGACATTCTAAAATTGGCACGTTTACTCTCCAACAATCAAGACTTTCATTTGACAAGCGCTTTGTCGAGCCTCATGGGGTGGGGGTGGGGGTGGGGGTGGGGGTAGGGGTAGGGGTAGGGGTAGGTAGGGAGGGTGGTCACTGGAGGTCTATTGCCTGGGGCCCTGGGCCTCTCTCAAGCAGAGATTGACAGTTGTGTCGCACAGTGACTATACCACACAGAAGATTTGATATTCTAATTTGCTGCTGTATAAATGACTGTCCATTCTTCTTGCATACAGCAATGTTATGTTTGAAAGGCGTTAGGATGTGCTGTCTTTCCATTTTAGGCCAACCCAATATCCTGCTGTGGTGTTGCCATTTTGTAACGTTCACAAAGTGTGCCACAAAAGCAGACTTGCACAGCGACTTAATAAATGAAGGTGGAGTACCAATGCGAACGCACACACACACAGAAAAAAAAAAAAAAAAAAAATTGTTTTATCCATCAGCAACTGGAATCAAGTTGGTTTGATATCATTTCCACCCGTGCCTGATTGTAACCAGTGCCAACTGCCCTAGACTTTTCATGCCCACTAAATTCACAGGGATGTTATCCACTGATATCAGAGATATTGCTTTCAATGTTACAGCCTGTTTTAACATCCCGGTTAATTTCACCAAATCACTAGAAACTGAAGTCTATAAGATGGGATTTTTGCTTATGTGTGACGGCCAAAGATTAAATGTTTACTATGGAAGTTGTCATTAAGAACCCATGTCCTTATATGACAGGAAAACAGCTGGTTTCACAGCCCACTGAAAGCACTGATGTTGGAGTACACTAAATACGACTGGTTTCATAGATCTTAATTAGGACTTGGACTATGTGATGTTACCTTAGGTAAGGTAGTATGAAATATATTACTTAGGCTGAATATGAGTTTTCTTTATCCTTTGCACCACTTAAAAACAAACTACAATAGTGTTGTCATTTCTGTATACTTCACAATACTAATGAAAATAAAATTATTTTTCTACATATGAGGCAGCAGGTGTGAATCTTATATTTCAAATTGTTAATTAGGCCTTAGGTTTAAAAAAATCATTTAATTAGTCTGTGTAAAGGGTGGATACACAGCATTTGGACAAAACAATAGAAACACCTGCCATAGCATTGTCAATACTGAGTGCAGGGGCATTGTGGGTCGACAGGATTTAGAGTTGCAAGTTTGTAAGGAGTTTAAAAAAAAAAAAAAACTTCCGGAGAGATACATGCCAATTTCTTAAGGTGTAAAAGCCTTTAATTCCTTTAGACAGACCGTAATGTAAATCTGACAACTTAACGCTGTTAGCCTTCAAACTCAAATACTCCAGTAGCAATTAGTCATCTTATGTGCAGAAAATTCCGTTTAAATTGATCACACAAAATATAATAAAGATCAGCTCCAGTGTCTAGAAAAGGGTCCATATTATTAAAACATATCCATGTTTGTGTTAAAAGATAGCTATACAGCGTTAAAAAAAAAAAACACACAAAAACTTAATTTTAATAGGACAGGAAAGCAGCATCGCATTATTAGCATCAAACGTTCGTTTCGAAGTGAAGATTGTCCTTCTGCGGAGTCTGTCACCAGGAAGTAGACAGTCCGAGGAGCAACCAGGTAAATATGTTTTTATTTATTTATTTTTTGTTCTTCTTTTGTGACGAGTTTAATACCTGGCTAAGTTCAGTACGTTTACGAATTACACTTTCTTGTTACAAAAGTATGCATTTTTAAGCGTAGTTTTGTGTTCAGCAACCAGTTTTTCAAGTACACCACAAGACATGTAAACACGACGTGGTAAAGTCAAAGGGTTATGTTTTGATTTTAATTACCAAGTGAAAATGATACGTGTTTTTTTTTTTTTTTTTTTTTTTCAGCAGTATTGCTTCTGAATGTGACTGATAACCTCTGCCTGACAGAGCGTGTTGAATACCAAAATGTTTTGTTTAAAAAAAATATATATATATATACATCAAAATTTTGAATACCTTACTCCTGTGGAGTCTGGTTTGTAGTCACACTGAAATTCAATTAAATTTTTTGCCTTATTTCAATAACGTAATACTTTTACTCAAAACTTCCCTTGCATAGTAACATTTAATGAAACACAATTAACATATGAACAAGCCACTAGTCTGAGCCTGCCCTGAGGGAAAGTTCAGCAATGACCAGCACTGATGTATGCTGGTCAGAGCTGGTGGTTTGCTGGTTTTCAATGTCAGCTAGTCCAGGGATTTATAATGGACCTATATTTTCTTGGGAGTGTTAAATTCTAAAGACTATTTGTTGTCTATTCTCCAGAATGATTTGCTGTAACCTTGTTTGGGGTTTGATGCTGGGTGTCCAGTACGATGCTAACAATACATACCGGTGTAGTGTTAGAAGGTGGTACATTTTCAGAATGTGGTATGCGTACCGAAACTCGACCCATGTAACGTTAGAAAATGGTACATTGTCAGATTTTGGTACAGGTGCAATCAATTGCGATCTGATGAATGTTTTCCTATTGTCAAACAGAGGTACATAAACAAATAATGTGTTTAGTTACCGACAGTACAGTAGTTAGTACTGGTGTGTATTCTGCCGAATACAGTTCTAGTATTTTGTGATGTAAGGTCGGTACTGTGTTTGTAGCTTCCACAGTGATGGCAGACAAGTCGCTTTTTGAGTTTCTCCACATGGAGATGGTGGCCTATGTTTACAAACATCAAAACGGGGACAACAATAACCAGGTAGGTTAAAGTTTAATATTAAAAACTACCCAACTTGCTAATATATTGTGCTGGTATTTGGAAAGTTATGTTCTTCTTGTGCTTAACTGTTCACTTGTGTTACTGTTCTTTCAAAATCAGATTAAATAGTATTTAATAATAATGATTAGAAACAATCAACATCTCTCAAACTTTTTGAATATCGTACTACATTTTTGTTATTTTTCTCAGGAAAGGGGAAGCTCCTTATCAACTTTGGAAGGCATGGGTTTCCGAGTAGGACAAGGACTTATTGAAAGGTGTGCAAGAAAAATATCATTACATTCTTGGGTATACCTGGGTTTAGGGTTACCACATGACTCCATGTACACTAGGACAGTTTGGGACAGTTTCGGCTTTTCAGCTCACACCCCGATGTATTCTGGTAAGTGTAGTCCTGCTGTGAAAGGTAGCTGAGACAGGGAAAACATTAGGGTGGTGTGAATTGAAAAGCCTGAGCTGCACACATGGAGTCATATGGTAACCCTACCTGGGGTATAATATGTAACCTCTACAAGAAGTTATGCAAGCAAACAAAAGCCTACTAACCTTTTTTTTTAAATTTAAAGAGTTTGGTTGTAATACAAAAAGGAAGAGGCCATTCAGTCAAGATTTGTGATACTCCAGACCTAATTGCTTGCTGTTTAATCAACACTGGCAGCATTTCAAATGTGACTCCCCCCACCCCCACCCCCACCCATATCTAGGTTCACTAAAGACACCCCGTCTTTCAAAGACGACTTGGACGTTGTGAAGTTTCTCTGTAAAGATCTGTGGATAAACCTCTTCAGGAAACAGATTGATAACCTGCGGACGAACCATCAGGTACACCTGCTTGTTGTGGGCAAAACATTTAATTTAATTGACAAACAGCTACTTCCATTTAAGTAATGTGTTTCCACTTTTTTTACAGGGTACCTATGTGTTACAAGATAACAAATTCAGTCTCCTGACACAGTTCTCCAACAGCAAGCAATACATGGAGGAAGCCCCTAAGGTAAGAGATGTCTTCTTTTTTCCGTTGTTGTTCCATTTATTAAAAGGAACAAAAATACTTCATTGATCACAGCCTTTCTGCAAGATGTTAACTGTGCCACTGTATCTGTAAGATTTACAAGAAACTTGATTGGATCAGCCTATACCCAGATAAGCCCCCAGATGTTTTAGTACTTTTACAGTACCAGTGAATACACCTGGATTGCATCAACATATTTTAAGGGGTTACCCCAGGATAATCATGGATAGGTGGTTGATGCAATACAGGAATATTCCCCAGTGCTGTAAAATACTATAAAATAGCTGTAGCTTATCCTGCCAGTATAAGAAAAAATCCAGGTTGATCCAAAGAAACATTTTAGCATGTGCCTTCGTCGTGGTTTACTGGGACGTCCTCCTACGGCGAATGTCCGCTACCAACATGCACACACTCGTTCCGTTTATCGGTTCATCACTTATAACGTGCCAAAAAGGCATTCGAAGGAGAAAGACAAAAAACGGTATGCCTCCTCTTTTTGACAAATGAAAGATCAAGGGTCCTATTCAGCTGATCTAAACAGTATGAATAGTGCCACTTAGGACCAAGGTTATGAAAATCAGACATCTGACCGTGCGTGTGAGTCTCTTCAGTGCATTTCTTTCTTTAGCGCTATACACGGTGCCAGAAAAAGTGCTATTTTGTGCGGTGTTTAACTCTGCCAGCGTTTAGCTCAGTTGATTAAACCCGCACGTCTTATTACGTCAGTTGTGTCAATTAACATGCGGACCAAGCTATTCTGTAACTATTAATCGTTTGTCGTTTTCTTTCTTCCCTTGCCAGTACTTGGCGTACACGTGTGGCATGGTGAGAGGTGCCCTGTCAAACCTGGGCATTGACAGCGTTGTGACTGCAGAGGTCTCTGTCATGCCAGCCTGTAAGTCACCACAGTTGCTTCTCTGTAAAGGCTTTAAATCCTAAACTTAGCCATCAGGAATACAGTCGTTGCAGTTGAATTAATGGGGCATTTGTTGACCGTTTACCCCACCCAGACCTCTTGCATACTGAATTTCTTTATATCCCTGAATTGGTATTTATCCCAGTTTCAAATGCATGCTTTTTAATGGGCCATCTATCTATTGCAGTGGTACCCCCCCTCAAACAGTGCCAATGCAGAACAACTGTGTTGTATATTTACCTTTTAAAAAAGGTGTTTCTTGTTATATCATTTTATGTAGGTCTTTGCATTCTGCAATGCAGGTTGCCAATAATCTCAACAATAACAAAGATGTTATTTTATTACTGTTTTTATTTCATTTGTTTTAGATGAGTGTTGATGAGTAAAGTGCTAAACTGCAGCCCCAAAGGCACGCATGTTGAAGTGTATTAAAGCATTGCTTCTTTCTTTTGTTTGTTTTTTTACAGGTAAATTTCAGGTCGTGATTCAGAGGTCCTAAAAGTCAGATTGTGCCTAGAAAGTTGGTTTACTTTAAAAGAGCACCTTTGGCCAACGGCTGTCTTTTGTAGCTAGTTTTACTTTGCACACCAGTTACAGGGGTACAGCAAAATGAGACAAAACAGTGTCAATAGTAGCAGTAAGGTCGGCATTGATTTGCATGAGTCTTCAAGGTGTTTAAATTGTTCTGACCATCTCGGCTCTCTACAAATAGTGTCTTTCCCCTCGTGAGTGACATCGAATCACAACAAAGGGATGCATCTTTTAAACATGTCTATAGAGATACCGTTTCCATAACAATGATTCGCCCAATATTATGTGCTACATACTGCAGGTGTTTTGCATTTTTCTTTGTCCAGCCCTTGTAAGTTCATGTTAAAGATGAGTCTTAGATAATAAAGAACCTAAAAAACCAAAAGCGCTGGCAACAGCCATTGGAAATAATAATTCATCACACAATGTATTCCAATAACCATTTCTCTTTAAAGCCTCATTATAGAAGCATTGGACAGGTATTCTAATATTCTGTTTTGAAATGTAGACAAATATGACCGTGTTCCAGAACATTCGTATAACAGAATGTTTCAAATATATGTATTATGCAAACACATCCTCAGGGCCACGTCATAATGATATTTAGCACTGATGCCTGCTACTGAAGACAGCAATCAGCCATAATCTGAAAACACTAAACAAAGAGTGCTAATGAAACATACTGGGGTCGATTTTAATGATCTCATAAGTGGAGTTTCTTTATTCACTGTGTTTTTCTTTAGAGATGTTAATATAGAGGTAAAAAAAAAAGTTTAAATTAATAAAATTGAATAAGGTGTTTTGCTACAGTTTATAAAATCTATTGCTGTGTCTTTAAAATTGAATAGACTTCAAAGTAAAAATAAGCAGGGGGGGCATAGGACTCTCTGTCTATCTATCTATACAAAATATTTCCTATCGCTTCGTATAACAGTGTACCATGTTGTGTGCAATCATTGCACATTATTGGAAAAGCTGTATTGGAACACTAACTAAAGAACAATTAATGTAAGGTAATAAACATAACTGCTTAGAATGTGCTTTGTATGGTTTGTGTTTAATGTAGTACAGTCAGAAGCCCAAGTTTCAGCCTTTGATTTGGAGTATTCCTTCTTTTCATTGAAAACATCTCTGAAGCTGCAATTCTATAGAGAAGTCCCATCCGGTCCACAGATATTAGTGTTCCCCCATTGCTCTGTGCCAGACCAAGCATTGAGGACAATATTGGGTGCGGACCAACGTGGAAGAGAGAGATGACGCTCTTTATTTTTGTACCGTCAAAGCTTTTTGAAAGTTAATACAATCTCTTAGAAATGCATTTCGAGTGCACGGTGATCTGGGGAGCAGTGAAAATGGCTCTCATTTTAAGACCAGGACGAAAATAAATGTTTAACTTAAAAGGTCTTTTAAGTTAAACATTTAAAAAGAATAGCATTTCTGTGTAAGGTGCCAGGATGTTCTATGTACAGCAGGTAATAAATGCTTGTCATAACTTTAACCACTCTAAATACATTTGTATGTCGAGTGGTTTCTTTTAATGTGCGTTAGCTAACCAAAACAGTTTTTGAAATACTAAGCCATTGTGTTTTTTGAACATATTTGAAGTTCCTGACATTCTGTTTTTGTAATAAGGATGATATGTTCTATTGTTTTAAGCCATTTGCTTAATCAATGAGAAGGTGGCTTTGTGCCTTGTTAAAAAGTACATTATAATGTTACAGTAAAAAATGCAGATTGATTTTTCTAAGAGCTGTTTTCCTGTTATATCTTTTTATGCCACCAGGGGACAGTGTAACATACTGGAAACATACAGCTGCCATAGAGTTACACAGGTCTTTGTTTTCTGATAATGCAGGTTGCCAATAATTCCAACAATTACAAAAAAAAGTTTTTATTTTAGATGAGTGTTTTGTATTTCTGAAAGGTGCTTTTTTTAAACAAGTAACCTAACAAGAAAAGCTTTTTTTTTTTTTTTTTTTTAATAGCAAGATGTTATGTGACGTTGATGTGTAGTTCCTGGTGAATTATTGGTACTAACACATGTAATATGTTCTTTATGTCATTGGTAGGGAGGGGTATGTTATTGATTTAATTGTCTCAGTTGACCAGGGGGAGTGGAAAATTAAAATAGGGCTCTTTATGTGCCATGGGTGTGAAAATCAAACATTTAACAGTGCAAGTAAGTGTCTTGCAGTGTATGTCTGAAAGAAAAATGTGATCGATTACATAGTGTATATTTAGATCGCAGCAATGTTTCTTTTGATAGAGTTTATATTTAAGTAATGTAATTTTGAAAAAAACAAACGGTAAAGAATTTTGAGGGGGGAAACAGCCAACAGCAAAACAATAAGAGTTGTGAGGATGTGGTTATGCATTGGTAATTAGACATGGTATTGTGTGTGTATATAGAGGCTTATCGGTCCCTTTTTACAAAAGGTTTTTGTTACTTCTAAGGCATGGCTTTCTGTTTTCGGTTCAGACCTCCACTGTACGCTGTTTTTATGCCAAACTGTTTTCCCTGATGCTGTCTGTCTGCTGTCATGGTTGTCTGAGTGTTAAATAACCCTGTACTGGGTAATTGGAAGAATGTGGTGGTGAAACACTGGATTTTAAAAAGCATACATCTTCAGATATTTTATTCTCTTTAGTTTGTGAGCAAAAATGGAATGTGTGTTACAGTTTCTTCAATGAAATGTGCTTATTAATTAGTTTGTAAAATATAGAGGTTTTTATTTTTTTGTAAAATAAATAGCGTATTAGGTGAAGCTACAATTTTTATGTGTCAGTTTTCATTTGGGGAAATTGATTTCCCTGTACATACAGTTTCTGAACTTAAATCGTGGTTGATCATTTTTTTGCATTACATATGTTTAAAATTGTGAGCTGTACCTTTTAAAAACAATTTAAACAGTGACTGGTACTGCTGTATAACACACCATTGCCCAAGTATGAGTTCTGTGCTCCAGAGTATCATTGTCCTAGTCTCAAAATAAACAACTCGGGGGTTTAATTTAGAAGGGTTATTTATTTTAGACCTGTTAGGGTTTTAATCCTTTATAAAATGGTGTGTTTGCAGTAAACAGCTTCGTATTTGCTGTAATCTAGCCCAGTATCTTCCATCTTCATCAGGTACCACAGTGTTTGTTATGAAAGCATGCTGCTATTTTTAAAAGCAAACTCCAGTACAGGGACTGGACCACTCCCCACCCCACTTTTCTTCTCATTGTTTAAACGCTAAGTGGCTTTTCCCAAAGGAAGTAATTAGTTTCACACAGTTTGCCTCTTTATTCCCTTTACCTAAATAAAAGAAAAACAAGTTTGTCAAGATATGACATAATTGGTTTTAGTTTTTGTAGTCTCTGCTAGAGTGCCTCTCTTCAGCCAGTTTCAAAACTATAATTATTATCCTTCCCCCCCCCCAAAGTCTTGCAAGCGCAACGGTGTGATTTACCAGCCTGATACCCAGGTCGGCGTGCTTTGAAATGACTTGCAGCTTATGAACAGTGCAGCTGAGCTCTGTGATTGGCACAGACAGGGACTAAGTGTGGGACCGTGAGGGAACATTTTGTATCAACTATCTTTTGAAGTAATTTCCTGTTGTGTTTCTTGTTTATCTGTCCTTTGTTTTGTTTGTTTGTTTGCATTTAGGAATAATTGAATGTACACTATTTGTAAAGCAATTGCTTGTCCTTTTTAAAAGCAAGTCTTTGCAGTGAATACAACACAAAGAGCCTAAATCAAGTAACAGATGCACAGGGGGGATCGTTCTTTTCATTGCATCACTGACCAGCCTTAAGTCCAGGGGCAATTATTGCTTCTGCCAAATAAAGTCGGGTAGTTTATTGATTGTATTGTGCAAACGACAGTGTGCAGAAGCATGGGAATGCAAGCCACTGCTCTGCTACCCAGCAGCTGTTCACAGAACTGTTTGCCTGCAATGGGGGGTGGGCAGATAGTGTTCAGCAACAAACAATAGGGATGGTGTTGTTTATAGGCATTGCTCTCAGTCCCTGAGCTGTGTGAGAATCCCTCTCTGTCTATTGTTGTGCAAATAGAAATCTAAACTTCAGTTGTGGAAAAAAGGGGAAGCACAGACACTGTTTGTGCCTCTACATAAATACTCTTTTTACCCTGTTACCAAGAAAGCAATCTGCTCGTCTTTTTTGCAGTTCCTAAAAAGAGGTCCATTCAATTTCCAGTGGGTTTAATGCATTGTGCGCCCACGCTAAAAAGGACATCTATCGCTTTGAATGAACACTTGCTCATAAAAACAAAATCACACAAATAAATTGCTGAATTAATTCTAAAGTCTTAAGCAGATGTAAAGGAATGGCTGGTACATATTTTATTTTCATGACACATATTCAATGTATTACCTTAAGCCTAAATCGTAAGCATATTACAAGTTGTACCAAAATATTATAGTCGAGTTATGGTTAGGCTTTTTGCTTAGGTTTTTTATATTTGATATATATATATATATATATATATATATATATATATATTTTCGTGGACTTTATCTGTGTGTTTTTATTATTATTATTATTATTATTATTATTATTATTATTATTATTTTTTTAGATGGGTGAGTATCAATGCAAATAATTAAAGCTGCAACAATAACAGCAAATTAAATTTGAATGAGAGAAACCTAATTCTAACAAGGTAGAACTTCCTGTACATACATGCTGGAATGACATGGCATTGAAAAATTGCTTTCATGTACAGTGAATACATAAATGATGCCTTATGTGGCAAAATAATAATAAACAATAAGTCTTTCTTTCATTACAGTTAGGTAGGTAGGTTATACAGATGCAATATATACATATATGGTATAATATCTTTCATATATATATATATATATATATATATATATATATATATATATATATATATATATATATATAAAATATATAATCATTTTTTTATTCTACTTTGACAAGCCCTTTCCCCCTCATTTTTTTTCTATGTTTTTGTCTTGCCCTGAAACCATGTATTTTTTTCAAATCTATTTTTTGTTTAAAGGCTTCGTCAGTCGGAAGTGTCTCAATAGCTTTCTTCTAGCGTGACCTTGGGAGGGGGTGGGGGAGGGGTTGTTTTTAAACAGTGTTTTGTTGGCCATCTGGGAAACTTACTAGCCCCCACACTGGCCCATACAATAGCCTGCAAAGCCTGCTATTCATTCCCGCTTAAATAATTCCCTTTTGAGACACACTGGGCAGTCACAGCAGTAATAGTGCTACATTGCCTTGTACGTGTCTACTGGTTGCTATTACACATGTGGAAAGTACAATCTGTGTTGCATATACAGCTAAGGCCAAAGGTTTTGCATCACCCTATAGAATTAACTAATTTTGCTTCATAAATTCGAATGAAACCTGCCGAATAATGTTACGTTAACATATTGAATTGCACACCAAATCTAACATGAAGTTCTGTACTACTATTATGGCTTCCGATAGACTTTCTGCGATATCATTTTGAGGTTTATTTGATTACATGATGTTAAATAAAAGATCTAATATATATATATATATATATATATATATATATATATATATATATATATATATGAATATTTGTTGCCACCAAGTGGCGGAAAATCATTATTGTAGCTGTTAAAATTTTGAACCATGGAAACCAGCAGTGCAGTTGATCACACACTGATATCTCAAATGTAGTTTCTTTTGACATCCAGTAAACTAAGAAACTTGAAACAAACATTTTCAGAAGTCTCTTGATTGTTGTTTTTTTTTTTGTCAAAGAATGTACTAGTTTTGTAATCTTAAAAAGGGCGGTGAAATGGCTACTCAAGTTAATGAAGGACAATTGATTGTAAAAACCTTAATTACTATATTTTCTTCTCCTAGGCTCAAGGACTAACCACTAGACCGCACTGTTGCCAAGTAACAACAACAAAATCTTGATTGATTGTAGCAAATGCTGTTCTAAAACCAGAGTCGGTTTCAGTCACCATAGCCATGGCAGCAGACTGACTTTGATAGAGGGCTGATTCGTTAGCAGAAAGGACAAGGGTCTATAGGCTTGGCATTTGGCTACAAAATGAAATATTTGCAATGACTGTTGTTTTACTACCATAGGTGTATGTATGCAAGAATTAACTTGCCTATAGCTACATTACTTTTTCAAGCGTAAGCCATCATTACACCATCTTCATGCACGAAATATTGAAAATTGAAGGGAGAAAAAATTGTTTTGGACACATAATAAATATATTTTTCATTGAATAAATAATAAATACATATTTTTTGAAAGCTTTTAGCTTTTAAGTATAAAATGGCATCCTCATATGAGGCTATCATGCATTTGGGTCTTTGTATATCCCCCCTATAAAGACTAGAAGAGAGTTTGTTTGTTTGTTTGTTTGTTTTGTTTTGTTTTTTTAATCCATCCTCGTATGAGGTCGCCACACATGAACGGGTTAAACAATTTCATCTCATAATGCACAACATCCCACTGACGTAGTTTATATAACAATGGTTGCAAAGTGGGAAAAACTTACCTCAAAATGAGCAAAATTATGGAGCAAATATGAATGAGGTAACAGATAAGTTCTTTCTGCAAATCTAACCCCTATAGTAGTTCCATTAAAGGCGAAACAAAATGCTATAGTAAATATTTCGTCTGTCGCTTGCAGACACAATTTCCATGACACCCTTTATTGTTACACGTGTAACAGTTTCTAAACGGAACATTGCGGAGAACACAACTTGTCAAATTGAATTCCTGCCGCGCAGACGGCCCATGGTTATCTGCGCTGACAGTGCTATGGCAAGTGTTTCCATTTTGTTATTCCCCTGTTTAGACTGTTCCCTCAGCTCAGTGTCGGCGAACTTGGCCTCATTTGACTTTGTTTAAAGCTGCGGTTTTAAGAAAATAAGCCACTGAGTAACTGGCAGGCACCTGTTACATAATTCTCTCTCATTTGAATCCCTGTCTGATATCTCTTGACAGAGAGAGGGAAACCACAGACTGTTGCAGCCCACGAAACATTACACAGTTGTTGCCTTGATCACAATACTAGGTCAGCTACTAAACTGTGAAAGCCGATATTTGAAAGTGTATTAGAGAATCCCCATAAATCTTGCCCAATTTGCGCTTCATTTAGCTACATAGGTCTCAAATGTTTGGTCTTGTTAGAATCACATGTTGTAGCACATATGTGTTTTCAATCTGAAACACTGAGCACTGTGTTAGGTAAAGGTTTTATAGTTTCCAGTGCGTCAGGAAATATGTTACGCTTGCACTTCCTAGGTCATTCACTTCAGCAGTGTCTTCTGGGACATTTAGTGATGACAGGAAAGAAGCTGTTGAAAAAGGGGACAATTTTACCCTCCAGGTGAAATGACTAAGGAAGTGCAACACTATCTAAAAGCTTGGATGTCATTTATTTTCTTATTTTTTTAATCAGCGCTGTAACTTTTTCCTATGGGCCTTTAGGATTTCCCATAAAAATGTAAATGTAACGTAACCATTCAAATGAGTTCTGCCAGCCCACAATCCTGGCATTGGCCTAATTGAAATAGAGCTCTGTGTGCTGCTGATTGAAATGAGGCAGTCTGATTTTGAAATCATTTTCAAATCAGTGGCAATTGGAAGTGATGTATTGTGCGTAATGAAGTTAAACCACTGTAACTAAAAATCTTGGAAAATTGATCAAAATACGCAAATTAGTGATTGTCGAAGGAACACATAGCCACAAAGGGTAAAATGCATGAGATTTTTTAAGATGCCTAATTAAAGCATAAAACTACTGCATATGTACAGTTTTTATTTTTATTTTTCTGTGGTTTCTCAAGTGACACAACAAAAGCAACTTGACCCTGTCAGTAAGATACGATACACCCAAACAAATGTAGTTCTGCCACATGGGCGACACCTCCCCCCCCCATTGTGTCACTTACTTTTCCAGGCTCTTTTGTGTCATGTTGTTCAGCAACAGATCTCTACACTCCTCAATGCCCTAGCAATAATCACTGAACCGTTTGTGTTCCATTGCTTATTTTAGTTTTTTAATTGAATCAATGGGAAGTCTTGTTTTGGGGAGAGGTGGAGGGACTATAGGCAGAGGTCAAGCCAGATGGCATGACCCTGTGACCCCCTCCGTACCCGCTGGGCACGCATTTTATAGAAGACACTCCCATGGTGCTTTGGGTAGTTCATTCTGTCTCTTAGCAACAACTAAACCCGCTACTTCAACCAATGGCATCGTTCTCTGGACCTCCAAAGGGCTTCAGAATGTTTTTTTTGTGTGTAGAATATTACAAAGTACCACTGGCTGTCATTATAACACCTGTGTTTTACCCTGAAGAAACTGTAGCAGAGCCATTAACAGACCACAGCATTACCAGCAATGGCAACACAATGGATTTGAACTGATTCTGATACAAGTAGCACATTGGAATGTGCATGGTATCACAGCCCTGCAGTTAATTGTGGTGCCATTTGTATGTCAAAATATCTCCCCACAAGCAATGACTTGCTAATCGCATTGTAGCTGCCCTTGTACTTACAGCACAGAACAATTGCTATTGAAAATGATTGTATGAATATTGGATTTTGAACCTCAAATAGGATTAAATAGGATTACATTTCCCATGTAAGATGATTCTGGGGAAATACATTTTAAATATTAATGCGATTTAGCAGTGCTTTGAAAATTAACTTATAGCCCTCTATCCAACTGCAAACTTGATTTAATTAATTCATCTTAAAAATCATAAACAAAACATGATTTAACAGTCCTAAAGGTGTCGCTTGCTATATCAGCAAACTAACCAAGACGAATCAGTAATCATTTTATAACTACATTAGCCATATTCAATAGATGTTTACAAGTACAGAACAGTGAGTGTGCCTCTAGTTTCAACTGTGCTGCTGCAGTAACCTCCCCCAGCCAGCAGGGGGCCTGTGTTACTGGTGAGTTCTGTTTGTGTTCATTCTTGGAGGAGTTCATGGTCAGTGCTTGATCTCCAAGCTGACCAGCAAAATAGGGGAGACAGAGTCCAAATCAATGCAGTTAGTTATTCCAGACGAATCTGGAGGGAAAAAGAAATGGAAATGCTGCAAAATAGTGCCCCCATGTTTTAAGAACATGTTTAATGGCATTATCATACTTTTTGAAACAGGACTTATCTACCTTCTGAAGCAGTCTGTACTTTGCACTTATTTAGCCTACGAAACATCAAGTAAATGTAGTTTTTAATGGGAAACAATTCAAGTTAAAACTGTTTACTAAATTGTTAACAAGGTTCTCTGCAGGAAATCAACTGACCCTGGTAAACTCCCATTGAGGACTGTTCTTCTGGCAGTCAGGCAGTGTGATTGACTGTAATTACTGCCAGTCCCAGCTGCTTTACCTCGGGGTACAGGGTGGGGAGAATCGGGTGGGGTAGGCAGCTCAAAGCAGCCTCTTTCCCCCAGGGCCCACAAATCACACTAATAACCCGATTATCAACTAACTGTCTTGGGGGAGCTGACAGCACAGCCTGGGGATTAGAGTCTGGGCCTGGTTGGTATTTTTAGCTTGTGTGGACTGTTCCTCTGACTTGTAAAGTGAGACGCAACACCTTAATACAGGCACTGAAACAATTAACAGCAATTACAATTATAAATGATTATTAACAATTATAAATAATTATAGCCTTCCAACAAACGAGCGCAGTGTTTTAAGTAATTAATAATACAGCTGTATTTTGATGTTGTTTTTTTTTATATATATACTTAAATAATTCTTGCCTAATGGTCTGTAATGGCAGTGCAATGGTAGTGTACTGTAGTGGTAGCACAGATACAATGATGTGGTATGAGAGAATAGTGGCCCAGTACTTTCAATTCATAGACTCTGGTATATATTTGCTACTGTATCAGAGCCACTGTGAAATATTTGTTCCAAATCCATTATAAAAGTTTCCAATAGTTAAAGCCTTGTAAAGTTTAATAAAGCATAGTGAAAGCAAGGTAAAGCCCAGAGAGATATGGTAAAGCATAAAAAAGCATACCATGGTGAACTAAACGCATAGAACAAGCCTGTGAAGACTGTGAAATAATCTTGCATTTTACCATGGTCCACTTTTATGAGGGGCACTACACAAAAAAGGCAAGCATAATAAGCTATGTACAGTATGATGGCTAAATTACAGTGCAAATGTATTAATTATAATGGTTTCATTATTTCTTCTTTTCCATGATCACGCTTGTTTTGACAATAGTATTCTATAGTATACCTTATAAAAATTTAACAAGGTAAATTGCAAGGTCATTTCAGTTCCCCCATACCTGTCTGTGCTTTACAATGCTTCCCTATGCTTTACCAGACATCTCTGTGCTTTACAATGCTTCCCTATGCTTTACCAGACCTCTCTGTGCTTTACAATGCTTCCCTATGCTTTACCAGACATCTCTGTGCTTTACAATGCTTCCCTATGCTTTACCACACCTCTCTGTGCTTTACAATGCTTGCCTATGCTTTACCAGACCTCTCTGTGCTTTACAATGCTTCCATATGCTTTACTAGACCTCTCTGTGCTTTACAATGCTTGCCTATGCTTTACCAGACCTCTCTGTGCTTTACAATGCTTGCCTATGCTTTACCATGCTTTCACTGTGTTTTTTTTTTTCCAAATGCTAAGTTTTATAAGGGATAGTAGCATTCTACATATTCTTTGTATCATATGGGAGTAAGTCAACTCATATTCTTTTTTTTTTTCTTTTTTAAGAGTCCTAAATTAAAGTTTACTTTACATAAAGTTTACTCTGGTATTGGCAAAAGCGTATCAGTCCTGTGCCTTTAAAAAAAAAAAATCTTGTAGATCTTGGTATCTGCTGCATTTGTTATGATTGGACGATTCCAGTCCAAAGCAGAGAAGGGGGTGAAATGCCTTTACTGATTAAAACGAGCAGATGTTTACTGGAGCTAGCAGTAGAGGCGCTTAGAAAATCCTTTACCAGCGTAACTGCCCTGTGTCTTGGGCTGGTGAATGGGGTTATATCTGCATGTGTGTGTGTGTTATTATCTCTGTGCAAATGTCCATCCTTCTAAGTAGCTATTGAAGGCCAACCATAGAGGACCCTGACTGAGGAGGCTTTGAAAACGTATCTGACTGATGTGAGCTCTGATAGCGGCTCCACGGGGAGTTGGTACGTTGTCCAAAAGCAGCTTTCCTATGGGCTGGAAAAATAAAACTCTGTGCAAGAACTTGAGGCAATCAGGAGTGAAGCAGGAGTGCATTCAACGCTTAAAGAGAAAAGCATTTGTTTATTTTCTTTCACAAATGGCCAGATGGCTGTATTATAAACAAGTACTTTATATAAAAAAATTAAAAAAATAAAAAACTTTGTTATATTGTCAGTAACCTCAAAATCTAAAATAAAAGAAAATGTATGCATTACTAAAATATAACTAATAAAAAGAGCTTTAAAACATCTGGCTTGTGAAAAGCCAAATAAAAATAACAATCTTTTAAAATATCGGTTGACTTGGCATTCTGAATCGGAATCGTCCTGCACATTGGATGACTGTCACATAAGAAACAAACAAAACACAAAAATTCAGAATCTGAACTAAAACATCAATAGGCCTAATTATTGCTAGGTACCTGTTTTAAAGGGTAATGATACCGTTTTCTATTAACAATTACAGAGTGTCATAGGCTAGACTATGCCACGTTAAGGTGACATATGTGGTAGTATTATGAATTGTTGTTAAATGTATGTTTCTCACAACTCTGCAGATAAGACCTAACATAGCCTAGTGGGGGCCCCCATTGCCTGGGACCCTGGGCAATTGCCCTGGTTGCTAGCCCCTAAAACCAGCATGAATTGCCTTATAAGTAAGGAGCAACATTTTAAAATCAATGTGATGCTTCCTTTCAGTGTAGTGAACTTAAAACTGGGTAAATATGACAGGAGACATGGTTTATGTCAGTATAACTAGCTGCACCCTATCCAATGAGTTACCCAGCAAACAAGGAAGTGAATCAATGTCGCAGTCACCATTTAGGAAAGCCATTTTGTGTTAAAATGAACAAATGTGTCCCACCCGTACATTCTGCATAGGTAGTAAATGGATATTGGGGTAGCATTGCACTTGTGGGACAGCTGTACTTAAAAAAAAATAATAAATAAATACAAAAATAAAAAAAATTGAGGTGGTCTATCAGGGATGCCAAGATATTTAGTGAGTGTGGTAAAATGCACAACTACTCTCGGGCATTCTAATGAGCTGCACCATAAAGTTTTAAGGACAACTATAATGCATTTAAGGGAGGGCCAATGTCATGGCTAGCAAGCGTATAACAGTCTGTGATGGGATGCAATGGGACTATCACTTAGCATCACACAGTGGCTGGCTTAATTGCACACTGTTTGTGAGACTTTTAAAGCCCTCCCTTCTTAAAAAGCATGACTGTCAAAAAACATGTGCATGGCAAACACGTTGCCATATGCTTATGAAATCATTTGGTCGACCAATTCTTACAGAAAAGTTTGGATACCATTACAATACCAGTGACGGTACCATACCCAAACCTAAGCAGACTACAGCACAACAATGGCAATGCATAGAGTTTTCCTGCTTGAACTATGCAAAATGCTATAATAAGAGAAACATTACACATGACATAGTATCACACACAAAAAAAGATTGTACTCATGAAAAATGATTAAATAAAAAAGTGATGTTGTTTTAACCTTGCTGTATGTTCTATACACAGGATGACAAGATCAGATGTACTGGAATTTCAACAAATACATGGACTTTAAAATGACATATACATGTTAGCAATACTTAGATAACAGCTAGATCTTTTTTTTTTTTCTTTAAAAGGTTCACATAAAAAAAGTGTTTGCTCAAAAGATCCAACTTCCCAACATTTTGGTATGTTTAACATACCTTTGTCAAGGGAATGTGTTTTTGATAACAAACAGTAGAGTTACTTATAGGATTTTGATGCTATGGTAACTACACTCACTTATTTCTCTTTGAATCTACTACATAGTAACGATCTGCCATTCCTTTCTATTTAAACCTTCAGGCATCAAGGTATTGAGTCTATTTATCTTTATTAATCTATACTGTATACTGTAAGCTACTCTGCATTTGGGTGGGAACTCAATAATAATAACTGGAAAAGAAATATTACAAACCAATGGATTTTGAATATGGGATGGATGTCGAAAGTATCCTATGAAAGGGTTAAGTTGTGTAGAGTGGAATGCGATCCTGTCCACATGAAAGCAATTAGCACTGCTCCATGCCCCCTGCCAGGCTCCACATCTCCGCCTCTGCTCAGAATCTCAGTGGTTCTTCTGGGAGTTTGGTGTGAACGCTTCAGCCAGGAGAATGAGCTCACCAGATGCAGAGAGTTGTTTTTTAACAGTCTTTGGTTTGAGTTTGCCAAATTGGGAATCCAAAAAGCAGCCCAGAGAAAAAAAGTGAACTTAAGTGATAGTCTTAGGAACCTTGTAAAGCAGATTTATATATGAATAGACAACTACAGAACTGTGTGGACAGGATAACATTACAGACAAGTTAAATATTTCCCATTGGGATCCCATTATAATCCCAGTGTATTACCCTGAAGAAACCCCAGCAGAATCATTAGCAGCAGCAATGGCAACACAGTGGAGTTGGAACAAATATCACACACTGTGTGGTACTAATATAGTATAGTATACTAACATAGTACTAATGCAGTACCACAGTAGTTCATACATAACATTTAAACACACCATAGGGTGATATTCAGCAAAACCTAATTTAGTTATACAAGTTGACTTTTTTATGAGTACGTTTGTTACTGAACAGTACCATGGTACCACATGGGTGTGTGCTGACAGCACTAGGAAAATGATATCATCGTGGTACCATTCTACAAATTGGCGTCCTATACCATCTTTAAAAAATTATTTTACCCACAATTTTCTCATAAATTTAGAATGTCCATTTATTTTTTTCCCCCCTCTCACCGCAGCAATTCCCCACACCACTCAGGAGAAATGAAGGTTCCGTGGGCGTCCTCCGATCCCGTGGCCAAGCCAGCTTCCTCTTCTACACCCAGGAACTGAATGTGATCCGGTGATGTGGAAAGAATTCTACTACCTCATGTAGGTTCAGGTGCTTGCCTCAGCCCGTTTGTTATAAAAAGGAAGCATAAGTATTACTCATGTGTTTCCACTGGCACAGGTTTGGGATTTGATTAATTAGATAGTTAGACTTGTCTCCGGTTTAATAAACATCCAGGCGCTTTTATTTCTGTCACCCCGTGAGTGTGGTGGCTAGAAACGTTGGCTTTTAATTCAAGATGTTAATGTGATATTATGCCCATTTAAAACCATTTCCATAAAATGCCTGGAGAAATCAATTAATCAATCAATTGCATCACCTAGAATTTTAGGTTTGAGACATTAATTAAAAAAACATATATATATATATATATATATATATATATATATATATATATATATATGAACATAATTTAGCTACTTTATTTGACATCATGTAATCAAAGAAACTACAAAATGATATCACAAAAGTCTACTGGAATCCATAATAGAAGTATTTCATGTTAGATTTCGAAATGCCACATTTTTCAATTGTTGTCAGTTTTTCATTAAGCATATGAGAAATAAAATAATTGGGCACTCAATTGAAGAAGAAGAAGAAGAAGAAGAAGAAGAAGAAGAAGAAGAAGAAGAAGAAGAAGAAGAAGAAGAAGAAGAAGAAGAAGAAGAAGAATGAATTAATTTTTAAAATCCTTGCAGTTTGAATAGCTAGCACAGTTTAGCTTTGCGGTTCTCTCATCCCAAACTGCAAAACAATAGAAAAAAAAAACCTACACAAGTCGTATAAACTTAGACCAACTAGTTCAAGTTGTCTGCCATAGATTTAGGTAATGTAGCGCAAGATCAGCCAGTGTTTTTATATTAGTAAGAGGCAGCGCCATCTAGTGCACAGCAAGGTGTTGTCAGCAAACCTCATGGAATCTTCATTCCAGAGTGGCTTTTGCTTCTAGAAACACACTTTCATATATCATCTAGGTTACATATATCAATGGCAGGTGTAACAGAGCGTGAACTGACAACCCTGTGCACTGCAAGCAAGAGTCTTACCCACAATGCAAAAGAGCAGGGCTCGTCTGCAATCATGGTTTTAAAGCTTGTAACCTCATCTCACCTCACCGACGGGACAGGACAGAATCCATAACAGCGGTATATAACCAGGGGACAAAACTACTGTGTAAACCTTTACCCTGTAGGGAAGATTCAGTAAAGATGCAACCCCTAGCAAGCTATTTTTTTTTCTGGAAGTATATTTATTTTTGCTTTCTTGTTTTTCTGTAACCTAAAGCTACCACACCTTCAGGTAGTGTAAAGAGTCAATGACCCTCGTCTCCTCCCTTTGGCCTGGAGGAGAAGTCTTTTCTTGCATGAAGCACCTGCCGTTAACAGGCCATTCTCGTCCTGCAAGGTGAGCTAAGTGCCATGTAGTAGGTGTGTAGCTCCTGCCTGTGTGAAGGTCTCATCTGATTTAAATTGCCTTCCTCAGGCTATACCACTGCAGATGTGTTCCTTGTATTATTTCAGCTTCAGCACCAAATAATACAGTAAGTGTGCAAATGTATCCGAACACCACATTGCTTCTGTTGTTTTGATTTGTTTGTGCATATGACATCAAACCACTGGAACTGAAAAATCTTGGAACATTGGCGTAATCGGCAAGTTAGTGATTGTCTAATTTAATTGCTGACTTTACTAGACCACACATGCAATTAATTTAAAATAAAAAACATAAAGGTACACAAATGGCAGCATGCATGAGACTTTTTAGACGTGGTCTAACATTTTTTCACCCACAAGTGCCTATTGTTTCTATATCACTGATTACTGATGGCAATTTGAAATTCTCATACCCAGAGGTTTTCATGCAGGCAGGTATATAAAGGATATAAATGACACATCTTGAGGTGTTCAAATAAATTTGCACACTACTGTATTTTTTGGCCTTATACTGCTTTTTTTCTCAACAGACTTAATAGTATATTAAATGAGTCTACAGGTAATTATCTTTCTTCTAGTATTGCAGTGGTCTTGACTGGAGTTTTATTTTTTAGACCCGTTTTTGTAACCCTGGTTGTTGCCTCACATCTATAAAGCTGCACAAAAAAGTCCAGTCAATCTGTAAGGGATGAACAACGATAATGGTGATTCCCCACTGTGAGTTGTTTATCCCATTTAAAAGCATTACCAATGATAATACGCTATTAAAATATTTAAACATTTCAAGCGTTGTAATAAACGGTCTGCGTCACAGTTTTAAGTTGAATCATTAATAATGAATTACAGTTAATGTTTAAGTCTCAAATGTTCCAATATCCAAATTATGGTCTGTTTTATAGCCCAGGGCCCATACAATAAACTAGGCTTATTTAAAGTTTAAATTGTACCTGTTTCAGCCTGATGTGGTTCAAAATGAGGCTATGACCCTTTCTATGGAAGCAGGTTCTACCTACATTCTTCCAAAATTCAGCTCATTTAATAGAGAAAGTAGAGCAATATTAAACAGTGGCTTGTGAATACAACTGAGGAAATGGTATCACAGCTACACATTGATGCTAATCTATTGCAGTGCCGGTCAAAATTCAGATCCATTGTGCTGCCATTGCTACATCTGTTTCAAACTTTTCTTAAGAAAAAAAGAAAGAAGTTCTATAAATATATATATTGAATTCGGTTTGAGCAAACACTTTATTTAATTTAGATTTTTAATATGCAGTTCTATTTGTGGTACATTCATTCACATATATTCATAGCTAACCCTTAATGATTTCTCATGCTCACGCACTGTAAATCATAACAAGCCGACCAAACATGCCACAAATAAACACAAATAATTGCTCGGTGTAGTCTTTTAGCTCTAGCAATTAGGAAACTAAAAACAAATTACTTTATGCATCACAGCAATCTGGTTTGCCTTTTTAGTCCCACTCCACAGTGAATTAAGTTAAAAACTTATAGTAACTCAAAACAGAGCTATCGCAGTTATTATGAAAACATTCATTTTCCGTTGAGGAGCATATTAAAATATGTTCAATTCCCATCCGGTTTTATTTGCTTTGAAAGGACAACTTCCAGGAGTTTTTTTTTTATTAATTTCCTATGAGCATTTGTCAGCTAGTCCAGCAATGAGAATTAAACACTGTCTATTTATAGAGTGGGAGATATTTTCTTTGGATACTGGCTGAGTTCTAATGTCATTTTCTACATTACAAAACCACAATTACCACTGGCACAGAAACTGTATCAGATCTTGGTACAAAGTGTGTGATTGGCATGTAAAACTTTGCGACCCAGGCCCAGTGACAGTGTGTGCCAGGGGAGAGGGGAGAGGGGAGAGGGGAGAGGGGAGAGGGGAGAGGGGAGAGGGGAGAGGGGAGAGGGAGTGGGGAGAGGGGAGAGGGGAGAGGGAGTGGGGAGAGGGGAGAGGGGAGAGGGGAGAGGGGAGAGGGAGAGGGGAGAGGGAGAGGGAGAGGGGAGAGGCAGGGGGGAGAGGGGAGAGGGGAGAGGGGAGAGGGAGAGGGAGAGGGGAGAGGGGAGAGGCAGGGGGGAGAGGGGAGAGGGAGAGAGGGGAGAGGGAGAGGGAGAGGGAGGGGGGAGGGGGGAGGGGGGAGAGGGGGGAGGGGGGAGGGGGGAGGGGAGGGGAGGATTTTTAAAAAGGTCTCCCAAGACGAAACGACTCTGTCCTTGAAATGCGTAGATTAGGAAACGTCACATACTACAATGGGACCCTACAAAGCGGATCACTAACTTTATAAATATTATAGTTTGATTTTTGTGCTTAACTTTACTTTTATTAACGATTTCTCATTGATTTTTATCTGAACTGGCATCTGGACTGGAGGGGGAGGAGAGGGGAGGGCTGTAGAACTTTTTTTCCTGTCAACAACCAATCAGCTGCTTCTCTTGTTGACTGACATGCTTTAAAAACTGCAACTTTGAGACATAGGCAGCGAATGGAAGTGTAAAATAGATATGATTTATGGAAGTACATTGGTAACTGTAATTACTTTAATGCTCCTAGTATTTCTGATGTTAGTGCTTCACCTGGTAGGCTATTCCATGCATTTATAACTGTCTAAACTTTGTAAACTTTTACACAAAATAGGTGTCAATACCTGTGATGAAGACATTTATTTACTAAATGTATTATTGGTCAATAAAAAATGGATCGTCAATGGAAAATTCAGAACTTATTTTAAATACTGGTGTGTATTACAAAGCTTTCATACAAACAAACAAATACATATGAACGGGGGGGATGCTTTGAAACATGGTTATGTCTCCCTTATAAGGCTTGGGTTAAATTATATGGGAAGGGAATTGATTTAATAGGATCTAAATGACTGTGCTTGGATGTCAGGGCTTATAACTGTTACAGAAATGAATTCCACACACAGCTTGGATGAATTAGGAG
The DNA here is from genome assembly GCF_902713425.1 of Acipenser ruthenus. Classification (NCBI taxonomy): domain Eukaryota; kingdom Metazoa; phylum Chordata; class Actinopteri; order Acipenseriformes; family Acipenseridae; genus Acipenser; species Acipenser ruthenus. Next base: position 950,109 of record NC_081218.1, read on the forward strand.
GCACCAGTAAAGGCTGCTTGTAACGTCATGGAAAAAGAGGGGGTCTGGCTTGAAATGAGCCATGCTGAACAAACAGACGAAACAGTTACTGGGATGTTTGTACCACTAGTCTTCAATAGCTAACAGAAACACTCACTGGCCATAAGTGCAACCTCCCATCAGTTTTGCATTATAAACGTACTGTGAATGCGTAACTGTATCTTTTAGGAATGTAGCTTATGTATGCAATAAAGTCATAACATAATTATTTTACTTAATGTTCTTTTTAAGTGCAGTATACCCAACTATATTACCCCCTTTTATCTAACCAGTTTGAAATGCCCAAAATAATGTCATAAATCTTGCTTCCAATTTGCGCTACAGGTCTCCAATATGCACACGTTATAGTTGAGTTGCACTTTTGAAACAGAATATCTGGTAATCAAGTGTAACAGATTTCTTCAGAGCGAGGCATGGAAACCTACTAGATACGTTTTAATGTAAAAAATACATGCTTGCTATAAAATTCTTTCAAAAGCAAACACTTTAGACCTATGAGGCTAATGGAAATGCAAAGCATCTTCATGGAATCAATTTGTTAGATACATGTACGCTAAGGAATTGAAAGTATGTTTTCTTTCTCTCTGTTTTAAGTCAAGATTAAGCCTTTTCTTGCATATGTGAAGCGTCTTGAGACAAAATCAATACTGGGAGAGTTAAAGCAAGGAAAAGCAAGTAGCTCAGGAATTTTTCCCAAACTGGAAGGTCCTTCTGGGAACCGGCTTGACGACTTTATAAGATATCAAACCGCTGCAGGAGCACAAACTGACACTAACCCTTATTTTCATTAGCCATTCGTGCCCAAGCAGTGCTGACATCTCAAAGCTGAAAGAATGTTGTGATTTTTGCTAGCTGACCACATGAGGCACATTCCATTAATTACCATTAATGAGGACAGATAGGCACCGCCATGCAGAAAAAACACACTCGCTCCTCCAGCCTGCAAATAAATTTAAAACACAGCACCACAGAGACAGCAAACAAGTTACCAAAGTCCTTCAGCAAATGGTGGTGTGAAATCAGAGGCGGGGGTGTCAACAGGCAAACCCAACAAGAACGATGTAGCACTTGGCGATTTTCTATTAAGTTTTACATTTCGGTGTGTCCTGCAAAAGATATTAGAGGACTGAGAATGTATATTTTGTCCACAAGTAGAGGTCATGTGAGACACTATTTTGTGTTTTATAGCTATGGATGAAGCCAAAAATATACTCAAGAGACACACTGCTTGGGACCCCCCTTTCTTTTAATGATTTACACAACAGCAGTATTTATTATCGCCAATTTAGATCCATTGAAAAGCCCACAATCTTTTTGGCTAACATCACAGAGCTTAAATGATAACCCATCTGTCAATAAAACACTTGAGCAAGCACACTCCATTCCAAACAGACACCCATACACAACCAGACGCTTAGAGAGGGGAAGTACAGGGAGAGGAAATGCGACTGTTGTGTATAAACCTTTCTTGATCTCTTAAGTTTCCCTCCTTGAATAAATCGAACCCTCAGACACATACAGACACACATTACAGGACAAAATAGGATCTATTTAGTAGTTTTTTCGTCAACAACTTTACATTTCTACAGAATATACAATTCTGTTAATCTAGACATTTGTTAAAAAAAAAAAAAACTATCTATGCTGAAGTTTTTTTGGTTAAATACTTGGCTCAACAGAACTTCTGTAACATATACACACAAAAACAGCAAGCCTAATACTGAATGTAGCAAAGTGAATAGCTTTTGATGGCACGGTAAATTGAAATATATAGTATGGGACAATGTACTGATGCAATTGGCACTTGTATAGGTATCTATATATTTTGACATACTGCATTGTTTCATACATGTACTGAACAATATATTTGGCAATCTGCAGTATATTAATAATATATAGGCCTATATGTTAGACTATTTCTATTTTTAGTAATAGAAAAACAGAAAAAGACCATGTTAAAAAGACCATGTTAAAAAGACCATGTTAAAAAGGCAGTAACGTTATATCTTGTGAGTTATCTGTTTATCAATTCATCTTCAACTCCAATATATAGTAGCCCCTGAGATACTGATATGATACAGCCACCGGAAATGTCTTTGTATCTAATAGTCTGTATCGGATGGAAATGGCTTCAAATAAGAATTAACTATACTGTTTAAACACTCTATTTGTATTTGCACAGTCACAATCCCATTAACGCTGTAAAGTTAGTTTGTAAAGTTAGTTTGTACCCTTGGGTCCAGCCAAATGCCTGTTTATCACTTGCTAAGTGTCTTAAATAAACAAGCCCTGGAGATCTGCTGGCTGCATCAGTGTAAAAGCATCTGTCATGTGATACGGGTTTGGGATGTTCACAGCCCACGCGGCCTATTCAATAAACACAGCACCCCATTGCAACTTGAAAGAGACTAGGCTGTGAGGTCACACCCCCAGAGCTCCAGTCCTCACATACTGTTGATTTGCTTTTGCATTAAACAACTAATCCAAACATCCTAAACCAAATGATGTTCACTGGAAAGGCTGCTACAAGAATACTACCAGTACTATATTTGTAAAATGACAGTGGTATGTTGGCATACATGTAATCTATACAACAAGTGTTGACAGATCTGGCATTGGCTGAAATCCATTGTTCTACCGTTGCTGGTCATGGTGTTTGAGATTTCTTCAGGGTAATACACTGGGATTACATGGGGATCCCAATAGCATTTTCTGAAATGGGGATAGGAAGTGAAAAATGACATCCGATTTCTTTTAAGACTGTGTTTTTGTAATGTTTTTAAGGAATTGCTCAAACTGCTTGGGGCTTATAAGGTTGCAACCTTTTCTTTCTTTCTTAAATACGTTCAAAACAAAACTGTGTTTAAACTGTGCGTTGTTTAATCACTTCCGTCTGCAGTCTGAACTTTGAAGCAAAGCCAAATGAAATGAGATTAGACCGAACTGAAAACAAACGCATCCACTTTGAAATGAAAACGCAAACATTGCATCGGGTTTTGTCTTAAAGGATTACGTTTTCAGAGACTGAGTTGTCTAACTGGGGATTTTGGTCTGCTATTATTAGTACTTAGTCAACATTACAGAATAGTTTGGAAAAACCGTTAGCCAGCCACAGCATTACCAGCTGTACATTTGTTAAACAATGTTAATAGTTTATAGTATATTGATGCATTGCAACCCACTACAGTTGAAAACTGCATGTGGAAATTAATGTAAAATTTGAATATGAAATATAAAGATGACTTCTAAGTAAGTCTATGTATGGTTGTGTAATCAGTAACCGTTTCACTCCCCGTTAAAGCCTTCAATGACCATAGTAAAAGCATCGCTAAGCATTGTAAAGCCCAGAGAGGTATGGTAAACATATTAAAAAAAATATATTTATGATATGTCCAAATCTTAAAATGTTACCACTGTTCACTAATCTACCCATTGCTGTCCTATGCTACCATTGCCTCTTAGTATAGAACCACTGCAAAGTGCATTGCCTTTGAAGAGCATTTGCTACGGACAATAAAATGCATCACTGATTAGCAAATGGCCAGTTCGCAAATCTGCCTGCATGTGTGTGGCTGTGTGGTTTAGTCATTATGTTACGTGGCTTATGTTTGTGGCCAGTGCACCAGCTCAGTTGACTTTTTAATTTACAATGTTGCTATTTTCTGGCAGATAATTTGACTTTTCTGGGCACCTGTAATACCATTCAATCACATGGAAAAAACACACACAAAAACCCAATCCTACTTGACATGTTTTATGTTTGTGAACTTTGTGACTAGTAGCGAATGTTTATAAAACACACGGCATGTATTTAAAACTTGGGGATTGTAACCTATCTGAAGCATGTGTTAAAATGAAAAAGACACTTTAAAACAGTTTGTGTGAACTCTTGTTTTCAAGAAGTTGCCCTGCCATAAGTTAAAAAATAAATAAATAAATAAATAAATAAAATTATAAAATAGTTACATAGATAGGGAACTTAACGTAGCACAATTATGCACACAGTGACAGAATGGTATATATATATATATATATATATATACACATACATACACAGTATATAAATTATTTATTGATTTATTTATTTATTGCGAGCTTAGTATTAAACTGAGGGATAATGATGCAAGCTACAGTCCAAAGTGTCTAAATATGTCTATGCTTTGCTTCCAATGTATATTTTTTGCTGTATGTTATGAAAAATCCAGCTGTTAAAATATTAGTCCCCAGAATCATGAGTAACGCTTCATCAGAATTCAAAGATTTCTGAGATAAAACTTCTAAGAAACTGCTAAATTACTGTGCAGATTTACCAAGGAAAAACCTGTATATGAGTACTACAGCAGAACTGTAACTTTGTAGTTGCAGAATAGAGAATGGACGTGTGCCGATTTGATACTGAAACAACATGAGGTGCAGTGTGTTTCTATCTGTATTTGTCAATACATGATACAAAGCAAGCACCTTCTGAAGTTTAATGTGACAGTTATAAGCTTCTAAGCTTGCTGAGCATTTAACGACAGAACAATGACCCCTGGACTGACGGTGATTGGTTGGGCCAGTCTGTTAGAGTTAGTGCAGTTCTAATTGGGAGGGTCAGTGGGAGGGTCAGGGTCCTTGAAAAGAAGTCTGAACCTTGCATGTGTTTTTTTCCACTAAGCCACGGTCATTAGTTAAATCCGTTATTTCAGAAACAAGCTCTTTTCATACCAGGATTTCAGGCTGATCGAATTACTGAGTTTCAGTTCAACTTTTATGACAAAGAGATGCAGGGTTTTCTTCTGAAATAGTGGCTTTAATTGAAAGGTTTGTAAACTAGGAAGCACACATTTATATAAAAAAAACAACATTATTTTTCAAAAGTAAGTGTATATATATATATTATGTGCTACTTTGTACATGATTTTGTGTATGTTGCGCTCACAACTTTATATATATGGGCAGCAGTGTGGAGTAGTGGTTAGGGCCCTGGACTCTTGACCGGAGGGTTGTGGGTTCAATCCCCAGTGGGGGACACTGCTGTTGTACCCTTGAGCAAGGTACTTTACCTAGATTGCTCCAGTAAAAACCCAACTGTATAAATGGGTAATTGTATGTAAAATAATGCGATATCTGTATAATGTGAAATAATGTATAATGTGATATCTTGTAACAATTGTAAGTCGCCCTGGATAAGGGCGTCTGCTAAGAAATAAATAATAATAATAATACTGATGGCTCTAATTTTGATTTACAGCCGTGGTGTGAGGTTGAAGTTACTGACATGCTTTGTTAATACTTTGTTAAAAGCAAAAGGGAATACACAGCTAAGTTTTGATTAACTAATTGTAGAAGTCATTCATAACAATGATATGAATATTTACTGAACTTTCCCTCTCCTCTCTCTGTCTCTCTCCTTCTCTCTCTCCCTCTCCTCTCTCTCTGTCTCTCTCTTTCACTCTCCCCCTCTCCCCCTCTCCTCTCTCTCCCCCTCACACACACACTATTGCTAGGAATGGATCTCCTCAGTTTAAAACAAAATTGGATGGAGGCCGTGTTGGTAAACGATAAGCCTGCAGTGGACGTATGGCCTGCAGATTAGCATTGGCAGATCCCTGATTCAAGTCCTGGCTTGAGCACTGCTTGTGACTTGCATGTCAAGGAGCTGCAGCAAAATGTGTTTTTTGTGTGTGTTTTTTTTTTTAACCAAAACTAAAAAATAAAATAAAATAAATAAAAACATGACCGTGTTCTATTAGGTTGTAGGTCAAATATAACCTGATCACGAAAGACAAGGTAATATATAAAAATTCAGTGGAACATTGCAGCAGGAACTTTTTTGTTTAAAATCTTTATCAACTGATTTACTAACATGTTGATATTTATTTAAACTATTTAAAGCAATGTTTACAGAGCTTTGTGAAAGTGAGTCCCAATGGTCCCAGTGAACCGCGCCTGGGTCTGTCAGGGGCCCATAAGAACTCTGTCATGTTGTTGTTTTTTGTTTGTTTGTTTTAGTCTTTTTTTTTCCTATTGTGTGCCCCTCGACTCTTGCTATTTCTGTCTGTAATAAATATCGTTTTTGACCCAAATAACGAATACAGACAGATAATTTTGCATCTGTATGTTAGTGCCGTTCTGACTGACTGTGAAGAACTCGGAAGCCAGAGAGACTGGTGATGAGCTAATTAATGACATTGCTTATTAACCCTTTCGGTCCTGGAGGGACCTCAAGGCCCTGCCTTATATGTTTCAAAGAATACCAAGGCCTATGAAAAGGGATAGAAACATTTGAGAAGTGACCAAGCTTTCTGTATTGTAGAGATAAAAGTCAAGAAAAAAAAATGATGTCAGCTGTGTTGTTATACAAGCCAGCAAACATGTTTTGACGTTTTGAGGTCCCCTTTTTTTTTTTTTTGAAGTGAATTTTTCCTTGTAACCAGACCGGATCACCCTTGGTGTGGCACTGGTTGAAAATGAAGTGACTCAGGACAGAGAGTAGGGGGCACTTTTTTAGTGGTGAGTGTCAAAGGTATGGAATGTGTTACCAAAGGTTACCAAGCCACGCTGTTGATGGTGAGTCACAGGAACCCTTTAAGACCTGACTTGACCACGTTTGGGGTCAAGGTGAACTGTGCAATAATTGGACGTAGGTGGGTGCACGTAATGGTTGGGTATAAAAGAATGCACCTGGAAGCTCTTTGTATTGTGAGCCATTACTGAGTTAAAAAAAAAAAAAAAAAAAACTGGTTATCCCGTAAGAGATTCCATGACAGCATCTCCTTTTGTCGTTTCTACTTTATAAAAGGGGGGGGGGGGGGTGTGGGGGTCATCACACTTAGTGCCCTGTTGTGACACAAGAGCACTTAAGAAAGAGCTGACATTAGCAGAAACACTGCAATCCTATACATCTACCTGCTCCCCAATGCTTTATGAATAATAATTTTAAAAAAAAGAACAGTGTTTTTTTCAGCTGCAGATTTCTCTGCAGTACTCCAACTTGGAAAATAATTAAAATACTGGTACTGTGTAGGTTTTTAAAGTGTAGAACGGCCTTTTAAGCAGCAGGTTTTTGTTTAAAGAGTAGGCCCCCATGGCTTTATGATCACAATTACTCTCTTTTTTAAAAAAAAATCTAAACCAAAGAAGTTCCTTTGACTATTGATAAACCAATAATTAGAGTAGATGTTGTCTGCACTTATCAGTGGCCACCCAATTTGATGAATGATCTCCATTTATGTCCTATTGTGCCTATGGCACTTACTATAAGTACTGTAGGACACAAAAGCCGTTTAGAAATTGCCTACTCCATACAGAAACGTTTGACCAATTAATTGCAATGCAAACGTAATATCAGTGTATTACCCTGAGTAGCAGACCATGGCATTACCAATAAGTAATTGGTAGCCGGGCAGCAGTGTGGAGTAGTGGTTAGGGCTCTGGACTCTTGACCGGAGGGTCGTGGGTTCAATCCCAGGTGGAGAACACTGCTGCTGTACCCTTGAGCAAGGTACTTTACCTAGATTGCTCCAGTAAGAACCCAACTGTATAAATGGGTAATTGTATGTAAAAAAAAAGTGATATATGTATAATGTGATATCTTGTAACAATTTTATGTCGCCCTGGATAAAGGCGTCTGCTAAGAAATAAATAATAAAAAAAAAGGCTGTGTTGTTTTTATCACATATTTTGCAATTTCTGTGAAGTTTATTATATAATAACTATAGAAAAAATTATTCATATTAATTTTGAATATGTAATGTAACTGTGTGTGTTTTGATGTGTGCCTCATCTGAAAATACCACACACACACAAACACACACACACACACAGAGAGGAACAGTTCTAAAGCAAGCCTGTTCATTTTATTTAATTTTAAAAGTTGCAAATACACATTGGAAGAAGCAATTATTCTACACGGTAGCTGCATACCCCCAACCCCCCCAGTTAAATCCACCCACCAATCCAAGAGCTGTCACGTCACGTCGTCTTTTGACAAATTAACGATGTGACAAAACAAAACGCATTGTTGCAAACAAAACAACGTTTCAAAGTGTGAAGAATCATACAGTCCTGCCACAATGGGCGTCACTCGCACAGTAGCTGGGGAGACCTACATCCTTACAAACGAAAGAATAAGCAGAACACACAGCGCTGTTTAGGAGAGGACTTTGCCCCCGGGTCTGTGGGGTGTGGGGTGTGTGGGGTATTAATTCCAAAACAGGTGTAATGGTAATCCCTGAGCCGTAAATGCGACCACGACCTGTCCTTGCCTTACCTTACCCTACCCCTAATCTATTTAAAAATAAATAAATAAAAAAAGTTAACACTCGCTTTAGTCTAATTATATTTGTGATGGCTGGCTTTTAGGGGACCACGGTAGAATCCTTCTTTTCAAGTGAAGTAGAGTAGGCGGTGCGACCCTTTGTTTTACAAAAGTTTAAAAGTAATTGTACTTAAAGACACAATTGAGAGAGAGAGAGAGAGAGAGAGAGAGAGAGAGAGAGAGAGAGAGAGAGAGAGAGAGAGAGAGAGAGAGAGATTGTGGATTAGTATAGGTTGTTTTGTTTTGTTTTGTTTTTGTAAAAAAAACGAGATTTCCGAGCGGTATCTGGAGAAAGCGCAACTAATCAAGATACATCTGTGCCAGGAGAATAATGCATTTGCGTCATTAACATATAGTTTCTCATTTAAATATTGAATAGTTATTCCGCCACCCATTCCACCTGCCGGAAAACAGCAGAAAAGTGTTTCATTTTGTGATGGAAACAACGTTCGGGATGAGAGTCGGGTTAAAACAGACAGAGGCGGAGAGTTTCATCACTTTGGTATTCAGGGCCAGTACCTTTTAACACATGAAATACGGACAGTTCAGTATTGCTCCATTCATCTGGCACTGTTAAGATAAACTATAAGCAGCTCAGACACGTAAAACAGCTTTTTGTTTAGTACACTTATTAAACAAATAATAAGAAAGAAAGAAAGAAAGAAAGAAAGAAAGAAAGAAAGAAAGAAAGAACAATTACGTATACAGTATTGTGATATAAAATAATGTTATATGTATATTTTCACGATGCAAAGAAAGTTGATATTTCAGATCAAGTTGGAACGTGGTTTATCCAGCTTTGAAATATTTTCAGATTCACACACTATTTTGTCATATATTTACAGAAAACATAAATACATTTAGGAAGTATTTCAGAGATAACATTTCAATATACACTTAATATCCGAGACTACATTTCTTAAAATGTTTGGTGTTAATCGTTGGTCTATATGTGTATTTAGCGGCTACTTTTCAGTTAGTTACTGTTTGCTTACTCGTGTCTTAGTTGAGTACTAACTGTTTGCATGACAAACAAAAATTCATTACAATACAGTACTGCACATGAGGTGCAAAAAACGCGTGGGCCTGCTGCAAAAAAAAAAGTGGCCCCTGATCTGTTTCTGTATTGTTATTGGCTCCTTCTGTCTGTGCAGAGCAGCAACGAGAGAGTTCAGAAGGCGTGGCGTTGCACCGGAGCACAGGCTTAAATACACATGTGTGTTGCTGCACTGCAAGTGTGCTCGGCTGCAAACTTAGAACCGCACAGTAGAATTTGAAAGAAGTTGCATTGGTTGGAAAAAACAACTGTGACTTGGCTAAAATGCCGTCTTATGTACTGACACCCTTTCTTGAGCTGGATGAAGTTTTGTGCAAGGTAAGCGATCGGAGATATCGTTCAAACAAACTGCTTTTTTAAAAAAAGTAATGGAACTCGTCGAAAAGGTGCAATCGAAGTTTGCAAGGAAGTCACACATCCATGTTGTGTGCATAGTGGTTTTTTTGTTATTTTTTTTTTTTTAATCCAGCGATTAGGTATATCTGCTAATGCAGTTGCATATCTTTTAAATAATTTAGGTAATTATTTGCATTTGTAAACTTTAAGCGCAAGTCGACATTTATTGCTCCTTTTTTTAATGCAACCACATGTTTGCGCGGCCCACTATGAAATGTACCAACTGTACTACAGTACAGTAAACACGATGCTAACACAATGTAGTACGCACGTTTGTACGAAATTAATGTTTCTTTATGCATATTTATTTATGACCTTAAAACAAATACCAAAATTATAAATATTTTTACAGCGTTTTTTTTTTTTTTTTTTTTTTTAATTATGAACACATTCGATGTAGTCGACTGGTTAGTCGCATACGTAATATAAAGTGATTTCAATGTAATTATAGACACTTAAATTAGTTGAACTGGCTTCATTGGACGTATATTGTATATACTTATAATTGTGCATTAGTATTTAATTCATGTTGACAATATCGGGCCAGTGTGAGTAATGTTAACAAATATTACACAGTGGCGTGCAGCCGAAACGATTATTATTATTATTATTATTATTATTATTATTTGTTTGTTATTTTTTAATGTTTAGGGTTAATACAAGTTACCTTGTTTATGACTGCTAGCAGGACTCACTTCCTCGAAAATGTTTTATAATTGCGCATTATCAGACTTAAAGTAAAACCGGGAGTACATTCATGTGTGGGAAAATGCGTAGAAAATTCATTCGAACTTTCTTATCAACTAACTTGGGTATTGATTTTTGCAAAGTCTCGTTTTACAGATACAGGACAGCATGAACAAAGATCATTGTCGTGTTGCGTAGAGAAAAATGATTTCTTCTAAAACGTCATTTCTAGAACAACACTCGACATTTTAAAGCAGATTTTTTTATTATTATTTATAATGCAACAAACAATATGAACGTGTCTGTACTTTAATCAGTAAAATGAGGCAACTTTTGCAAAACGTCACATCTACAATAATAAACTGTTATTTAGTTTTATTTGGTCTCAAAGTTTTAATACCTCATTACTATGTTATACAATGTCAGAAGCTATAAATGAGGCAGTGGATTCCCTATTAAATGGATATAGTTGAGGAGGAGTTTTGCTCACAGTACCCTCTGTTCTGATTCCACTAGAGGCTGTGGCCCTCGTTAATAACAGGAGCTAAACTTATCTATCGCAATTTGGCATTGATGACAGGATGGGTAGCTGAGGGTTAAAGAACTGAACACCCCACCCCCTCTCTCACAACCAAATTCTGGTTTTGTTCCTCCTAGCCGAAAAGGTCAAAGTTCAGAGTCGCTTTGAGTTACTAAAAGGCTTCAGGGTGGGGGTTACAGATTTTGTTCAAAATTACCCCCATTTTAGTTAGAAAATTGAAGGCAGCACTTTTTTTTTACTTTCCTAAATAATCTTTCTGTTTTTATATAGAATTACATTCATTGCTTGCTACTGGGTTGTTAGAAACCAATGCAAATTACAGATTTTTGCTTTTTAAAATAGCCTGTTTTTTTTTTTTTTAAATGCTGCATAAGACCCTTGGAGCTGCTTGTAATTTTGAAATGCACTGTAGAGTCACATTAACTTTTTTCTTTCTTTAACAGAACTTTCTGAACCTTGACCTGAAAGATGCTCCAAAGATGACGGTGCCGACAACGAAACCAGTGGGGTTCAAGAACAGCCAGCCTGTCTCCTCTCTGCCCCTAGGGGGCAGTGCATTCAACACTGGTAGCGCTGGTCAAATTAGTGATGTCGGATTGTGCCTCCAGTCCAGCAAGTGGTCCCGACCAGCAGAACAGCCCCCCCCACCAGGCTTGAGCAAGATTCCGTTCTGGGTGGACCGTTCCATCAGCATGATTGAAAGTGACTCTGGCAGCTTGGGGTGGGCAGCTTTGGACTCTAGCCTTACCAAGCAGACGGCGGCCTCCGATCCAGCCGACGAAGCCACCGCCGCTCCCAGTTCGTCCCGCTACAAGACGGAAATGTGCCGGACTTTCGAAGAGAGCGGCAACTGCAAGTACGGTGCCAAGTGCCAGTTCGCGCACGGTTACAACGAGATCCGAGGCCTCAACCGCCACCCGAAATACAAGACCGAGTTTTGTCGCACGTTCCACACCGTCGGTTTCTGCCCTTACGGCATCCGGTGCCACTTTGTCCACAACGCAGAAGAGGAGCTGCAGGCCCGGCCTCCACAGCAACCAGCTCCCAGAAACCAAAGGCCTCAGCTGCTGAGACAGAGCATCAGTTTTGCTGGTTTCCCCTCTGCGCCATACCCCAAGGAGATCTCTTTCCCTTTCTCCGCAGTGGCTTCCACCTCCCCTCCTCCTTCCACAGGCACCCCAGAACTCCTTTCACCTGCCTTCCAGAAGGAGTCTTTCCCCATCTTTACTGAAGCCGGCCTGGAGCCTGGGCCTCAGTTTCTGCTTTCTTCTGACTCCGGCCGCTCCTTATGCAGGCACGCTTCCGCCACCCCGCCCTCTCCTGCCAAAGCAGCCACCACCTTCCCCTCTTCCTCCAGCGGAAACCAGTCGCCCATCCAGCCTCTTCCAGCCAGCCTGGCTCTCCGATCAAGGAGCCTGTCTTCCCACTCTCTCTCCGATTATGAAGGAGGTTACAGCAGCTCCGCCAGCAGTCTCAGCGGCTCCGAGTCGCCTGTATTCGAGGCTTTTGGACGACGACTGCCCATTTTCAGCCAGCTTTCCGTGCCGGATGACGATTGTGCCTCATTTTTCTGTTAGGCGCTGCCATTCCTTCGCATATAGTATGCGAACTCCAGAGACTACCAATTGAAACATGTCTTTTTTTTTCCGAAAGTATTTTGTTAAGATCTGTATACTCTTGTATACCTACCTTTTTTTTAATGTATTTTGGGTGTATTTTTCACCTCTGTAACAACACTCCAGTCTTCATGTTTCTGCTGTACAGTAGGGGAAAATCAATACAAAAGCCCTGCTAAAAAAATAAAAACCCCAAAAATCGCACAAGCGTTTACTGCAATGCAGGGTTTAAAGGGGGAGAAAGTAACCGATTTCCTTCATTTATACGAGAGTGTTGCTCTTCTTGTGTTCTATATTTCTGGGGTGAAGGCAGGTTCTTCTTGTGAATGTGTGTTTCCTTTTTTTTTTTTTCAAACACTTTAGATTATAGCTTTGAGGCATGTTGCTGTTTGCCTGAACATGTGCTATTTTGTTCCAAGGTGTTTTAATAATACTCCCACCCAGTAACTTGGTGAACCAGTGAAAGTTCAAACCAGCTGGTTTTAAACGTTCGGGGTGGGGGGGAGCAGTCGTTTAATGCAGCCAAAGTTTTTAATGTCAGATATGTGAACCTTGTTTTAACACTAGGAATCTCCTTTTTTTTTAAAGACTCACAAAATTGCCCTTTTTATTCTTGATAGCTCTTAGGTGTTTTTTTGTTTGTTTGCAGTTTAATCTTAATGGCAGCAGATTTGGGGGGGGGGAGGGGGGGTCTTAAAGTGATACTAAAAAGGAGAAAAGGGGATGGTGGGGGGTCACGTTAATTTGGGTTGCTAATTGCATATAGTTTAAGTGAGAAATGATATATTATATTTTAGGGGTGTACTGTTACATTTTAAAATATTGTTCTGTCTGATTTTACAGTTGTAACAGAAAGAAGTAATGCCATGTTTCTTTTATGTATACCTATGTCTTCTGATTAAGTTCCAGATTGCTTTTATTACTGTACCTTACTGAGATTGTATGATGTCCTCGAAAATGAGATGTTAATTAAAATCCAATGAGAAATATAATTTTTTTTTTTTTTATCATTGAAATTTAGATGTAGGGATGACATTTAGTAACAGATGCTAAGTTATTGTAGGGGGAGGTAAAATTGACCCCCTACAAAGTGTTGTCGATAAGAGTTTTTTTTTTTTTTTTGGTTAAAATGTTTAGTTTGCAATAAAATGAATGGCTGGTTCGCAATGTATGTGATTGTCAGAAATGTGTATACTTGCTGTTCATAGTGTTTAAAAAAAAAAAAAACTTCAATAACTCATGTCTTCTTTTTGTTATCTTAATTTATTTTAATTTGTGTATTTATAGAGAGCTTTCAGTTTTATGTTTGGTTGATTTTTGTATTAAGTTAATATATTATTTGATGGGGTTTTTAAATTTTTAAATTTGGTTTTTGTACGACAAAATAAACATTTTTGTTCTGTCACACTTTGTTTTTTTTTATCAACAACATTCCAGCTATCCAATACACTCTCCACTCTTCTTTGGAACAAAAAATGTGTGTATTTTCCTTTTAAGGTTTATCGCTCATTTTAAAAGAAGTTCAGAGGGAAATGTAAACCAAAGACTAGTGGTACTCATCCTTATAAATACTTTGTCTATAATCTGAACTTTATATATACGAAACATTGAAGTGGTATTTTGACTAATAAGTTGACTAATACTTTTTTGAGCTTTCCATGTTACATACATTGGCAAAACATATTTTCATAAAGTAGCCTAGGTTGTACACTGTTGTTTAACTATTTAATATAGTTGCTATTAATGTGATTTGCCATGGTTAGAAAATGTTTGCAACTATGCTTTCTTTACTTTTAAATGCTTTACTAGGTTTTGCTACACTTTGCTATTCTTTACCATGGGAAAACTGTGGTCAACTTACAGAAGGTGTGTAGGAAAAGACCATTAACATCAGTCAGCAGTGAAGATAAGCCAATCACCACAAGAAAGTCCTGTTTTCATTGTATAAATTGGGTGTGATTGTTTGTAGGCTATGGCAATAGCTCACACTAGGTCATTTTCTGATCTAGCATAAATGCTCAAGGGAAATTTATAAAGTGACATGTGCAACTTTAGTTGTCTGAAGTATGAGCAACCTGTAATTGGTGTGGATGGCTAACAGTGTTATTGCAGACTCTTAATAGGTTTACATAGAACAAAATATTTTTTTCCTTTGGTGAGCTTCCAAATTGCTATATCATTATAAGTAAAAAAAAAAAAAAGTGCAGTTTTGAAAGAAACACATTTACCAAAATTGTAATTTTTTTTTATAATATCTGATTCTATACTAGATTACAGAAAGTGAAACAATAGCAACTTCCTCAAAGCAATTTCTTCAACCCTAGTATAGTTCTGGATATTGTTTTTGAAAATTCTGTGCATGTTTCTCTCAAGACGGCATACCTAGAGCATGTAAGTGCATGACAAGTAGGTTTTATAACATTATGTCATTAACCACTTGTTTCAAACAAAATGTTTTAATAAACAAATTCAAGACCAGTTTAAATGATTCAGACCTAAATGTACATACATAGCAGATAAAAAGGAATACAGTTTAATCATACTACAAATAATCTTTTAACTAAAAAAAAAAAAAAAAAAAAAAAAACATTTCAGCAGTTTTAGTAGCGCATTTAAAGTGCTGTTTTATTTTATTAAGTGTTTTCAATGCATTAAGTGTTTATTGTTACTTGTCTTACATTTGATTAGGAAATCAGATTTACACAAACACTAACATAACACCTGGGGGGGGGGGGTACTGTTCAGATTCTAAGATAAGATTCAGATAGGAGACGAGGAGGGGTGGAGTTTTAGGGTGGGGGTGGGGCAAACAAAACTCATTTGTAACACTAAAACTTGAAACCTGATCTTTCTCATCTAAAGTGAAAGAGTAACCTGTTTGCTCTTGTGTTTTATTAGCCGATTCCTGGCCCAACAGAAGGGTCTTAGCCCTGCAATGCTTTTGTTGTTGTGCTGTCTGGATTAACAAGCCCAAGATTCAGATGTTTGCTCATGTGCACATCACTGAATGCTGTTTACTTCCTGTGTGCTTTCTCTTCACCTTTTGGAAATCTGATTAAATTCATTAAAGGGTTGCACCGGAATCGCATTCAACCTTCAGTAAATAAATAAATAAACGAGATCAATAAATAGGCAAATAAGGTAATAAGATACATACATACATAAATAAATCTGAAATGTTTATGTCCTGCCTCCTTCAAGACCCAGCTACACCTTGGGTTTAGTTTCCTGTTTTTAAGTCCTGCATGAAGCCGATGTGGGGGACTTATCGTATATTTGAGTGGTTTATTACCCCCTGCTGTAGAACGATATCCTTGGCAATGGGGGAAAGTGGAGAGGCCTGTATGTCACACTTTACAGGTTTAACACTTATTGTTATTTCTTAGCAGACACCCTTATCCAGGGCGACTTACAATTGTTACAAGATATCACATTATTTTTTACATACAATTACATTATTATTTACACATTAGTTCTACATACAATTGCCCATTTATACAGTTGGGTTTTTACTGGAGCAATCTAGGTAAAACACTTTGCTCAAGAGTACAGCAGCATTGTCCCCTACCAGGGATTGAACCCACGACTCTCCGGTCAAGAGTCCAGAGCCCTAACCACTACTCCACACTGCTGCTTATCTGGCACTTGGTAAGGACTTTCCTCGCCAAAGTTATTGACACATGAGAACCACTTTACCATTGATAAAACATTCGAGAGCATAGAAATCAGGGGGAGGTATCTGTCCGACTGGGGAATGTAAACCATCTGGAGAGTCAACAAAGCATGTCTTCTGATAAAACTAGTGTACAGAAGTAACTTGATTATTTCACTGTTTTCTTTCTATTTTGTTGGGTAAATGCTGGGATTGTGTTTCTATTGGAGAGTGTATCTATTCAAGCACTTCAACACATAACAGGAATCTAAATGTTCACAGCAGCGTCGTTATCAGAGCTGACATTCTACCGAGGTCACACTTAGGTTTCAAGCTATATATATAAACAATTATTAGCACTGTACAGTACAGTGGTGTAGTGAAATGAAACCTGTTGCTTGCTGGTTTTTAAAAGAGCTCTGTTTTTTTATGTGACCATATGTTGACCCGCTGTCTTGAAGAATGCGGCCATCTGCTCCGCTACCAAAGAGCTTCCTCAGAGAATGCGGCTGCCTTTTGTGCGCGCTCGCTGAGGGATGTGAGAGATCTCCGATTCACAGTGGGTAGTTTTAACTATTTAATCCGCAGAGTAAATCGAAAGCAATTTTTTTCTGAGATGTGGGGTAAATATAATATTTGAATTTACAAACTAACGAAGCAGGTACACAGTCATGTTTTCCTTATACCCTTTCGAAACTTTAACGTTTTTTTTTTTTTTTAAATGCGGGTAGGAATGCACAGTATGACTTGGCAAGGTTTGTGTTTTGTTTTTGCACAGACACTCATGTAATGCTTTGAACCCGTCCACAAACATGAACAGCTGTCCAAAGCTGCATAACAAGTCAATTGTTTCTTTTCAGAGCTTCTAAAAAGACGCTAATCATAAGCTATATAACTACCAAACTTTTGATGTAGTGTTTACAGTAACTTTAAACATTTTAAAACGCACCGTACCTTTCCTACAAGTCCATTATTAGTCGTAGTCGTATTAGGTCCTAGTAGTCGTATTGTTGTCACTATAATGACAATACTCCATTATTTTAATAAAGCAGCAGTCTATAGTTTCCCCCCCATAAAAGCTGCATATTTTATGTGTCCCACCAGCTTGTTAAATTTAAGCGAAAATAAAATTAATTTGGGGTTTCCATTTTGTTGACAGACCACAAACTTCCTCCACCTTGAAAGCGGCCAGTGACGTATACGACAGCATTGTTCCTGCTAAGAACATGCAGCAGTGGGAGGTTATAAATCTACAAACAGGTTTTATAACCCCGGAAGAAAAAGTAAAATAAAAAAAGGAAATTGCGTTTTTATTATAGGTATTACACTTTGCGTGCTATAGAGATTTTTATGACTGTGAGAACGTATTGGGTGCAAAAACTTTAAACGGGCCAAAGATTTGGAAGAGAACATTTTGCCGGTTCAATAAACTATTTGAAGACAGTCAAAGATCAACTGTTGCAAGCAAATAAAAAAACACCACTGAAATCGAGAGTCTCAACGATTTAATTACAAGTCCATTCAATAAGCATGCCAGTCGCTTCATAGCCCTTTGTGCGTGGCTATCAACACGCTAATTAAAATAGGACCAGACAAGCACTTTTAATTAACGTTAATTAAACATCCGCGTTCTGAACTAAGAACAAATTACTGCGCCAGCATTGAGGCGATGTATTTCAAAGGTTTTACACCCGTATTGTAATTTACAATTAAAACACGTTGACATTGTGTTATTCATTTAAGGGATTATTTAATAAATGTTGCTGATGTTTCTAAATATATTAACTGATTTGTTTGCAGTGCTTAAACAGCATTTTCTATTTTTGTATTTATTGACTTCTCCAGCAGATGGCAGTATTTACTAAGCTTGGATTCCCTTTTACTAGAGAGACGACGTTCTTCTCGTCCAATTTCCATACTGAATGTAAGGAGGTGTTCTACATAAAGAGTAAGCTAGACTGTGCTGGCTGTAACTGCAATAAAGACACTGGGTGAGCTAGTCTACATTTCATATGTTTGGGTAACTAGGACTGAGGAACAGAACAGGAAAAGCCAACTAAACATATATATAGGATAGAAGTTTCAGAACTTCTATCGCACCTATAGAACTTCTATAGGTGCGATAGAAGAAGTTTGGTGATGAAAAATCAAGACAGTCATCCTGTTTACCATGTAGAGTGTGACAGATGGGTGAATGGAAGAATATATTCAATGTATAAGGTTCCCCTGAAAACTAGCAAAGCCCTTATCAAATTGCATTCCCAGCAATGGCAACACTGTGCATTTTCAACACATCTGGCACAATGGACCTGATATTGTCCCATGAAGTAAAGAGCAGGGGTCTCCGACCTTGGTCCTGGACAGCCCCAGTCCTGCAGGTTTTCTAGGTGTCTTTACATCATCAGTGGCTAAAGATCTAGTACGCATGTTAATCTTGACTAATTAAGTCAATAATTGGTTCAATTAAGTAACTCTTTTGAAATGAAAACCAGAAGACCCAGTAGCTCTCCAGGACGAGGTTGGAGACCCCTGGATTAGGGTGTATAAGTACCATTGACATATAAAATGTGCAGTACTCGGCCTCATTTCATTTTAGACACAACTGAGCTTCTGAACTCATAGCCACAGTTCTGCCCCTGCTGCCTTGCCACTGAAGACCTTGATACGTGCTGTTCTGAGATGCAATCTGATACAGTAAACAGCGTACTCAATGTACAAATGCATATCTGCGTATGTATTTTAAGAGCTGCAGAGCTCTTTGCACGAATGTGCCTTGCCTAATTCCTGTTTGCATTGTTGGCTGTTTCGCCGTCACCCCAGCATGTGCTCAATGACTTCCTCTTTCAGTTTGGTCAAATCCTGGTGTCCCAGGGGAGAGGGGGGGGGGGGGGGGACTTAGTTGCATGACCTTTACAGACCTTTTATTGTTATTAGAGTAAAAACCTTTTAATATCAGTCCTGTTAATGCTGCCCTCCCCTCATTTCCACTACACTGGAATGGATATAACAGGATTCAATTGGGGGCAGGGCTTCTGATAATATCACTTTAGTTGCTATCACACTACAGCTGATCTCTGTATTAGTCAGTCCTGGTCTACAGATTAATATCACTTTTGGGGAATAAAGCATACGATTAGAAGATTACATGCATGCTTCACAGCACTGGAGATTTCCATCCTATTCTACAGCAGCACCATATAGCACACAGAACCATGCAATGAGTATCTTTACAGTTTTCTTATGTTGCAAAACAGGCACATTTGTTATTTGTGTTTTAATTTTGCTAGCTTATTATTGGTGAACTCCTGATCAAGTAAAATACTGGCACCTTATTTGCTCAGTGATATTAAAAAAAGTATTTTTAAAGTCAATTAATACATAACACATAGTAACAACAAAGCTATGATTAAATGGCAGAAAAAAAAAAGATCTGGTTAATCTTTTAACTCGACAGAACAACACTTCTACTATATTAAGCCTAGGGGTCTTGTCTCGGTGTCTTGCAAAAGTTGGGCAGCCGTATGTTCTGTATGATATGATTTTCTACTTTTTGACCGGACAGCTGGGAATAAGGGCCCGCATTTTGAATGAGAATGCTAAATCCAGTCTATGATTCATACATGGTTAAAGCTAAGACTCGGCTTCTTCACTGACAATAGTTGTTTGAATGCGAGTTGGGGAAGTGGGCCTTTAATAGCTACCCACACTAACATATTTTACTACTTGACTAAACCACACAATTGCTAGCCCCATTACTACTGTTTCGATGTACGTTTTCACACGGGTTCTGAGATGTGGTAACATTCAATAATCTCTCCCTCAAGAAAGATAGAGAGATGCTTTAGTTTGCAACTGTGCAAGCTTTCTCACACTGCAGTTTCCATGGAAACCACAGCCCCCAACCCCCCCCCCCCCCCCCGAGTCATTTCCTGTCACACCCGACAGAGACACAAGAGCTGCAATTCTATTTGACTTCCTCTTTCCTTCGGATTGCAACCCTCACAGAACACCCGCGGACTTCCTGTTAACCCACTCCATTCAGACTGCCATTTTTGGAGGTTTTAGGAAGGGGGTCAGGAGGAGGGGGGAGGGGGGAGAGGGTCAAGGGGAGGGGGAGCGGGAAACCTCTCTCATAGTCTTGGTTTGAATTGAGCTCACGTGGAATGAGCTAACTGCCAGTGGACACTGGTCCACAACACAGAACAGCCTGAACATTTAGTATGTCAGTAACTCCCCCGTTGCGGCTATAGTTTCAATGTTAAAGCTGTCAGTGGTTTTGCCAGCAAGGGTGGGCCAGGTTAGTACTGAGATGGAAAATGAGGTGGTAATGGTGGCTTGGGGCCTTACACAAGTCTCAGCATGGTGTCAGAATAGTACAGGCAGGGCTGTGCTACAGTAAGTGCCTTAAACCACGATCCTGCCTGCTCTGTGAACAGGTAACATTGTAATTATAAATTCTAATATATATATATACATTATATATCTTTTCAATCATGATGAAGTTGTTGATTTGATCAACCCATACTAGGATAAACCACAGCTGGATTTTTTATTTTTTTAACAGAACTAGGGAATCTCCCTGAATTTCATCAACCAGCTTTTTATAGTGTGAATCCCAAGGATCACCACAGAGAGGTGGTTGAAGTAATCATGGGTGATTCCCCAGTGCTGTATAATACAGTTGTGGTTTGTGCCAAGTTTACCTAAGTCACATGTAACGGGCAGTGTTGTGTGATGCAGTTATGGAATTCTGTCCTGTCCCCTGTCCATGCATTGTGGTTAAAACGCTCGCTTGCAGTGCGTGGGGTCGCCAGTTCACCCTTAGCCTCCGTCCTCATACATCTGCCTGACCCGTTATAGGTTCTGTCTTCAAAAGTGAAACCTGCTTAATATCTCTCCCGTCAATGTCACCTGTGCTTATTATCACCACATAATGTCCCAGACAGAATATAGAGGGAGTCAAAGAGGACAGGCCTCTGACAGCGTCTGTGTTTGGGTTTGAAGCCCACAGACCTGGTTTTGGTTTAACACATTTCTTGAAAGGTTAGTAGACACGGGTGCCCTTTTTTTGATCAATAGTTTTGAAACGGTGCATGACGCAGGCCCTGTGTGATGTCTGCCTGTGTTTAAGCTGATTATTTCAATGGAACAAGCAGAAGTAGAAGAAACATTTAAAATCCCCTTTTATGGTTTCAGTCAAAGGGCAAAGTCATAAACTGTTTTCTTTTTAACCACTTTGTGACGCATTTATATTTAATAAATTCCATTCCAACTCACAGTAACACACACACACTGTACTTGCACATCTGCTTTACTTAATCCAGAGATGTATGCTTGATATAGATTATTCTACTGAAATCTTTCAGTTACCAGCAATTCTTATAAGACTGGGGTGGCCAGCAGTTAGCCCAGGGGCAACAATTAACAGGTTATTTATCCTGCTGTGATATTTGTGATTTTTTTTTTTATTTCTCCAACATTTGTTTTGCTATGATAAGCATTAAGTCCAAAGTGCCTTTTTCAGTGTGAAAGACCTATCACTATGGTGCTTGTTTGGGTTACATGGCGTGTGTACTGTATCTGTCTAAGATTTTTGAGACCACTTTGTGCTTTAATCAGGCATCTTAAACAACTTCTAAAAAGTTCGCACACTACTCTATCTCTAAGCATCACATTTAAATTATTCAATTTACTTTAAAACACTGCACGTCTATGCAACCTCTACATTTAACATAAAGGAACCTGGAGAAACATCTCCAGTTGACGTGTTAATGGCTTTTTTTTCTTTCTTGAAACTGCTTCCAGCTTTCATTTAAAAAAAAGAGACCTCTGCAGGGATTTCTGCAGTTTCTAAGGTAGACTGAAGTGCGATGGGTTTTGCTGTGTCAAATTAAAATGACGCAACCCAGATGTGATACACTCAAAATGAGGTTGCTCAATACCATATTTCTCATGCCGTAATATATCATGGTAATAAATCTAGAGCCACCTTTTCCTGGTATTGTGACATTGCTTTTAGGCCGGTGCCAAAGTAAGGCTGTGTTTGTTTTTCATTTTTAGCCCATGGGTGATCTTATAATGTTTTTCAGCCAGTTTTTCTGCAAAGAAAAACAACAACAAAAAGATATTGGGTCAGAAGTGAAAAGATTTGAGGAATGGAGACTAAGCTGCTCCCTCACCCCCTAAGAGAAATGGTGCTCCCTCCAGTCCAGGGCAGGCTTGAGACATGGAGACTGAACTGCTCCCTCACCCCCTAAGAGAAATGGTGCTCCCTCCAGTCCAGGGCAGGCTTGAGACATGGAGACTGAACTGCTCCCTCACCCACTAAGAGAAATGGTGCTCCCTCCAGTCCAGGCCAGGCTTGAGACATGGAGACTGAACTACTCTCTCACCCCCTAAGTGAAAGGGTGCTCCCTCCAGTCCAGGGCAGGCTTGAGACATGGAGACTGAACTGCTCCCTCACCCACTAAGAGAAATGGTGCTCCCTCCAGTCCAGGGCAGGCTTGAGGCATGGAGACTGAACTGCTTTTTGAGCTAACGTGAGGACAACTTGTGCTCTCCTTGCTTTCTGGGTAAATAGAGAAGACCACTGCAACATTTGTTTCCATTGCTGGTAATGCTGTGCTTTCCCAATGGTTCTGTTAGTTTTAATATAACAGATTATGAAGGTGTCTCAATGGTCATTTTGAGCTTCTGCAAAGCTCAGTTCTAATAAGAAATATAATTTCGATTTCAGTTTATTTTATTTATATTATAGCGCCTTTCATACAACAGTATCTCAAAGCGCTTTACATGTCAGTTAAAACAGAAAGAGGCATGCAGTATCAAGTAGTGACAATTACTACTACTACTACTACTAATAATAATAATATCAATAAAAAATTTAAGAAAACAGGAAATGAATAAGAATGACACAAAATTATATCAAATAAAATAGATAAACAATTATATTTGTAAGTCAGTTTAAAAATGACTTAAAAATATAGACTGAAGCAGAATAGAAATGGACAATGAGTTCCACAGTGGGGGCATTATAACTATAAAGTAGTATAATAATAGTAAATAACTTTGGAAACCAAGTATAACTTTTGATCTGGGATTCTTCTTAATGTGGCGTGACTGGATCTCTTGTTGAAAGGTACTATTGTGATTCTCACACTGTGTTCCAAATTCAAACACGTTGCGGAGAATCAATATTGCCCCAGGGTGTGAAGTCGGAGAGAGGTGGGGAGAGAGGTACAGACAGTGGGAAACTCAGAACCGTGTTATATAGTCTGTGTAACGGGTGGCTTTTCAGGCCTATATGGCTCTTTTGAGTTAGAGGTGATGTATCCTCTTCAGGGCTGTTTATGAGCTTAAAAATAACACAAGACAAATGGTAGCCTTTGAAATCTGCTGTGGCAGGGATATAGTGGAGTCTGTCACACTTTACATTTGTCCGTATGTCTGGAAAACTGTTTATCCAATTGTGATGAAACTCTGTTTTACATTTTTTTTTAAGCGTGCGTAAGTTATTGAGAGTTTTAGACTCTGGAGGGTGGGGGTGTCTCTCTGTACATTTGTCCAAAATGTTACATGTTTGCATACTTCTGGAAAACCACTTATTAACTGGTGAAACTTGGTATTACAGTTTTAAGCATACATTGATCTGTTCCATACATACTGTTGATAAACATAAGAGTTATCAATTTTTTCGTCATAATGATAATTGTCATTTTGAATTTACAACTGTATACTGTCTCACGTACTTGTATGACACCGACATAGTTTTGGGACACCCACTGCATTGTGCTCGTGATATTCTGACTGTTTAAGTCTTAATCAAGGGGATGTCTGCAAATTTCAAGTAGGGTTAAATGTGTTAGGGGTTATCTACAAATGTCCAATTCAGTAGTACTGTTAGTTCTTAAGATGTATTCTCTACAAGCTTTTAAGTCCAACTCAGTAAAGACCAGTATATTCAGTATTAAGACCACCATCCCAAATGTATCAAACCTCTGCTAAATCACTTTTCTAATCCAGGGGTCTCCAACCCTGGTCCTGGAGAGCTACTGTGGCTGATGGTTTTCGTTTCAACCAATCTCTGAGTTACTTAATTGAACCAATTATTGGCTTAATTAGTCAAGATGAACAGGCGTTCCAGATCTTTAGCCACTGATGATGTAAAGACACCTAGAAAACCTGCAAAATTTGAGGCTCTCCAGGACCAGAGTTGGAGATCCCTGCTTTAAAATAACAAACATGTAAGCTACAGCTTTAAACTTTTAAAACATGTTGTAATATTTGTTATCATACTGTTCCTATTATGTAATAGTTATCATTGAAGGTATGGGCTGTGGGTTGTGGATTTAGATTTATACATGTATGAATGTGAAAGTCATATATTTGAGAATATGTTTGTATTATAAGATTGCATGTATTTTATTTAAAAATGGATTATTTAAAAATCTTTTTTGTTTTCATTTGTTATAATGAATTCTACCTTCAGTCCATCTTGTTGATCCATTGACTGGCCTTAATATCAAGGTTCACTGTACTGAACCAGCTGGCTTTCAGATTCTACTGTGGTGTGTACTTCTGTGTGATAGATTGTGTTGAGGTTGCCTGCAAATGCAAGCCGAGGGCATCTTTTCAGTTGACTGTATCGCAGAGGCATGAAGCTGTTGGTTATCAGAACAGGGGAATGTTTCGATACTTGTCACGCAAGAGGCATGCATGAAAGAGATAAGATCCTCTCATCTGATAATCACTCGGGTGCTCTCAGGAGAGAGGGGTTAAGGGGAGTTTAGAAGAACGCCATTGAGCTAATGAGTTACAATGGAAACATAAAGAGCAAATACAATTATAAGAAAGTTAAGCCCCTTTCACACTGGCACAATTTACCTGGGCTGGACCTGGTGTCATGTGGGTCGGGTACATGATTTCACACTGCTTTTGATAAAACAGGGTTGACCTGGGTGACAGACGCAAGTACACAATGCGCGTATCAATGCCCCGGAAGCAGCTTGTTACTGAAGGTTCCATCCAAGCGTCTCTGGATTGAACCGTCAGCCCAAATGTTGATTAGAGCAAATGTTTCTTCATCCTTGCTGCGAAAGTGAAACTTTCACTGCAGGCGTGGCTGTTTGTTATTACGTCAGCTCACGAACGGACATTGTGCGTTTTGTCTCGCTCAACCCGGGTTAAAGCGTGTCGACCCACATCCTGAGGTGGGTCACTGGGACCTGGGTTAACCCGGTTACGACCCAGGTATGTGGTTTCACACTACGTGGGATTGTGATTAGCCAGGACCCGGGTCCAGACCCGGGTAGGAGTGTCAATGTGAAAGGGGCTTTAAGTATACAAATGTTTTAGGCATATATTCTATAGCGCATTCTTTTAACCAATTAATACTTGAAGTACAGTAGTATGTATTACAGCACCTCAATTTTTGTCATTTATATCCTTTCTATACCTACCTGCATGAATTTCAATTTCCAGTAAGTAATCAATGATATATAAAAAAAAAAAAACTTCTAAAAAGTCTCATGCATTTTGCATGTTTGGCCTGTTAAAGGGTTACAGTGGTTTGAATTTAATATGCGCAACAAATCAAAACAACAGAAGCAATGGGGTGTTCTAATACATGTGCACACTGCTGTACGTCAAAGTGTTTGTCTGTCTACTATATAAGAGAGTTCAGAGTCACGTGAATATTTTGGAATAAGGAAAATAAACACTGATGTGTCCACAACCACATATAAGAAGAAAGGAAATATTTCGTAGGCAGTTGGTAGTTGGTCGAATATTTATTTTATCAAATTATATCCAAGAAAAAGCTTACAAGAGTAAAACCAGCATAAACTGGGATCGGAAAATTGTGCCGTATTATACAGTGTGCTGGTTTACAGAGGTAGGCTTAAAATCTAATACTGTACCTAAAAAAATATGAATGCTTAAAAAAAAAAAAAAAAAAAAATCTTTATATGCGTATTTAAGCAATATGCTTGATTATATATATATATATAAATAAATCACATGCTGGACTGCAGATTTAAATTGATTCCAGAATATACAGGTTCCGTATTGTAGAGGGTTTCACACTATTATTTGCAATGGGTATCTGGTTGGGACCCATGAACCATTAACAATTCTGCAGAATGCTGGTAGAGGGACTGGATTAGACTGAATTTGGTATTTAAGTGCATTTGCTGCTAGCATTTGGCTTTCTGTTGGGGGAACTTCCCATTGTAATTGTAAAAATGAAAGGAAGTTTAACACATGTCCACGAAAAAAAAAAAAAGAAAGATTGTGCTGAACTTCTTTTCAACTGATCAGCTAATGAGTTTTCCTGTAAAATATACTAGAGGCTTTCCCCAGTAAAAGACTGAGGCACCCTTCTTGAAAGGGAGAATTGACAAGGCTATGCTAGTCCTGGTTATAATGGGTAAATCACATTAACCAAAAACAGAATAATTTAGTCAAAGGCAACAGACATTCTTGTAAATAGCAAACAGAATTATATTTTGAATGCTCTTTACAGTCCCCAATATGAAGTTTGCAACCCTTTTGATTCTTATTGCACTTACTCATATATAATCAAAAAGCTATGATATAACTGTGTACAATAATTTAATGTCAAACACTTGTTCATCTTTTAGACAGCTAGCTGCAGTTAACTATAACACATGACGTGATTCAGTACCAAGAAGCACTATACTGTTGGGATCTACGTATTCCAAACTGGAATAAAATACTAGTAAAATCTTCAACAGAATTAAAAGAGGCACCAGTGATAATATTAATAAGAAATTTAAAAACTCGGTTAGCTTTCCTTTAAATTTAACAATATAATTCCAGTAAATCTTAGGAGGGGGGGGGGGGGGGGGGAGCTTCCAAGGCAAGTCTTTGCTCCAACCCTGTTCTAAATTGTTTTATTGACTCAATTAAACCTCCATCCAGACCCTGAAGTAGTTCATGATCTAATTTGACCTGTTAAACCTGGAGTGGAATGACCCCCCAGGACAGTGATTGGACACCCCTGTCTTACCTAATAAGTATTGATTTCTTTTATCTCACATTTTCTTGCATGAAAGATGCAGACGTTATAGTAACGTGAACTGCTTGAACCGGCCTGCAGCTTTTCAATCGACTGCATTTCTGCAGGACTGGAAGGGCAGCATTGAAAAAAGTAAAAAAGAACATTCTCCAAATTTTTGGTTCACGAATTAAAATCCAAAACACGTAAAAACATAATGTTTGCGTCATATAGGAAAACTACAGTTATGGTAATACATACAGCTATGGCCAAAGGTTTTGCATCACCCTATAGAATTAACCAATTTTGCTTCATAAAGTCAAGTGAAAAACTGAGAAAATCGAAAAATGTGACATTTTAAAATCTAACATGAAATACTGCACTACTATTATGGCTTCCGGTAGACTTTTGCGATATCATTTTGTAGTTTCTTTGATTACATGATGTTAAATAAAATATCTAAATTATGTTCATATAGTTATTCTTTAAAATGATGTCTCAATCTAGGTGATGCAAAACTTTATGCCAATAGCTCTATTGGCTAAGATTTCCTGGAATTGTTCTGCTATTTGTGTTTACTTCAGTGCAGAAGGAGGAAACAATTCATACAACCTAAAACATATAAAACGGTGCGTATTTATTACGAATGGTGTCACTACACTGAACAGTGAAATAATTAGCTTTGCCGCAGGCAGAATTTCCTGGATGTGCATTGCTTTCTTTCTTTCTTTGGAATTCCGATAACTGAACCCACTCTCTCTCTCTCTCTCTCTCTCTCTCTCTCTCTCTCTCTCTCTCTCTCTCTCTCTCTCTCTCTCTCTCTCTCTCTCTTTTACTAGTCAGCTTTTATTCAATTCCAGTTTCCTGGTTACACAATCCCCAGGACAAGAAGGGCTTCAGGCACGCACAAAACACACTGAAACTCTGAACACTTTTATGAGAGAATACTTGAACTTTGACATGCGAACACTTAGTGCATCCACAGTTTATAGTAAGCCATGCCCAAATCAATGGGTTTTCCAGGAAACGTGGAAAAGGTCTTTATGCAACAGGCAGTGTTGTGTGATGCACTGCCTGATACAGATTCTACCCCTGTCAGTGAGATGAGGTTATAAGCTCTATAACAACACCTGTAGATGAGTCTGGCTCTTTTGTATAGCGGTTAAGATGTTGCTTGTTGTGTGCTTCCAGCTTCCATCCTGTCACATTTACATAAATGTTAAATGTTAATAATTGACTATGTTAGAATACACACTAGAGCATTATCACTGTATAATATTTACGTTAAGCTGTCTACTTCATGGTATACATTGATGCCAGTATCTTGACTTGTTATGTAAGAAAAAAACAGTAGTAAAAAATGACAAATGACAATTACTGGTTGCACCTTAATCCCATTACTGATGGGGATTCATAAAAAAAATAAAATAAACTTCACTCTCGTTTTTTAAATTCTCCCTCAGTTCCCCTTGATGGAATTATGCAGTTATAACACACCGACTAACAATTACGCTAATATCGTTTCTGCTTAGATTATTATATATAAGGCTTACTAACAGTTCCTCGAAAAAGGCGAGGCCAATGACCAAAGAATGTAGTGTAAAATATGTAGATGGTAGTAGCGTTGTCTAGTCTTTTTTTTTTTTTTTAAATAAATAATCTATCGCATGAGGTTTTGGACTGAAATGCCATTATCTGAACTTCTTCCCAAAAGCAGACCTGGTTGTTATTTTGAAAAGTTCCCCAGTTGCATCTGATTTTTGGAGAAGTTATTATGAAGCACTGTTCTACTTTTGAGAACAGATAGATTGTGTAAGCAGCTATTAATCTGTATGGAACAACCATACGACAAAACATACATTACACTGACATGGTCCAAATATTATTTGTATTACATTTGTTTCTAATATGCTGTCTGTATATTATAATATCCCTTATAAAAGTTTCCCATAATAAAAGCATAGCAAAATGTAATCATGGTAAAGCATAGGTAAGCATTGTAAAGCCCAGACAAGCATGGGAAACTGCCATGCAAATTGACTTTGGTAAACTTGTATAAGGGATAAGACGCACATTTTTTAGTAGTAAAATATCTAAACATTTTATACAGTAAATACTGCAAAATCCCCATTGTGTTTTGGGCACATTCATAAACGTAACTAAAACTTTTTAAATTGAACCTTAGGGTAGCTTATTGTCGGTGCCATTGTGTTTATTAAAAGTATACTAGGTGCTTTCTGACAGAACTGTTGTGTGGTCTTTACCTAACTACCACAAATATTAAAAACTGTGTTAACAAGCACAGACCAGCCTCAAGCAACACTAACTTTCCCCTTTCAAACAGGAACAGACACACTTCCTCCAAGCCAGTGCATTTTGCAATGATTTGACTCGGGGAAGTCCAAGCTTGTCTACTGCTGTGAGCTGCCAGCAACAGTGACGTTTTAATCAGGGAGTTACCAAGGGCTGAAATCCCACCGACCCTACTGTAAGGTCCTGATGTATGTAGTAGTGTTGTCTAGTCTATGTTTTAATAAGTAATCTATCACATGAGTTTTCTGACTGAATTCCAATTTCTTCTATGAGAAACTGCATATGTGAGATTGAAATATGTCCAATATAGAGAACCATTGCAGTGCCCTGTCAGGTATTAGACCTGTAGTTTGATTTATCCGATTCGTGTGGGAGACCCAAACACAATCACTTTAAAACCATGGCAAGCTTATGAGAAGAAAATCACCTTAATAAACAAAAGCCAATCAAGCATTTTACTAAAACGAATATTCCAGAGCAGGTAAGCATAAAAAAAGCCCTAAAAATATCAGAATAAAGAAATATCCAAGACCTCGATAGTCATGTTTTTCCGTAACTTGTTGATTCATTTTGTGTTACCCATGTATAACCCAACTCTCAAAGTGGCCATTAAAGAACTCAGTTAATTCTCAAAAAAGTTTTCATCTTTAAATGGAGAGTTGACATCCCTTTAACACTATCAGCTGAGTAGATCCATCATGCAGAAATAACTTTAAATAAACAATGCGATCCATTGTCTACCAGAGAGCATCTGTCTTGAAGACACTGAGAAAGACCTAAAGTCATTGCATTTTATTCCTCTTCAGTCCTCCTTGTCAATGAGTTTGTAGCAGTAAGACATTGGCCATTTCAAAGTGCGTCAAAAACCTGGATAAAAGTGTATTAAAAATCATAAACGGACCACTATGGGCAGGCACCAGTGCCTACATTTAATTTGCATGCTAACTTGTAAATGTTCAAGGTGAACTTCAGTTGAGGGAACACAAAGCACTCTTTGGGGCTTGAAACTTGGTTTCAGCAGGCTAGGTTTCAGGCCACTGCAAAGCACACCAGGGGAGAATTGGAATCTGATACAGCAAAGTTGCCTCAAACTTCAGCTATGGCCAAAAGTTTAGCATCATCTAGAATTTTAGGATAAAAAAAAAACAATATGAATAAAATATCTTTTATTGACCATCGTTCAATCAAAGAAGCTACAAAATGATACCGCAAGTCTAACATGAAATAGTACACTATTTCATGTTAGAATTTCGAAATGTCACATTTTTCCAGTTTTTTTTTGTGAAGTATATGGAAAACTACGAGCGATATGTAATTCAAAATGTGTTAACGTAACATTATTCAGCTGGTTTATGAAGCAAAATGAGTTAATTCTATAGGGTGGTGCAAAACTTTGCTTGGTATTCCCTCAGCTTTACAGTATACAGCACAAAGGCTCTCAAATATTAACCTCAGTGTGTTGCTGTGTTTACACTTGGATGTGTGTCAGGGGCTTCCCAGATGTTATTTTTGTTTCCGTTGCTATGAATGAAAGTTGTTTCTATATTCGATGTTAGGGAGAACACCCTGAGGTCTATTATATCAGACCATTTGAAATCTTAACATTCAAAGGCACAGCCGCTATTCTTTATAAGTGAGTTATTTTAAGATTGCTTTTGAGAGAGAACAGAAGTCTGACATCCATTCAAAATATATAGGCTATTATTACAGAAACCAACAACAGCATGGAGCATATCAAACTGTATTTAAATCATTGTCAAATATTAAAGCTTATAGGTTTCTTTTGTAAGAGAAAACATTTGTAAATGCATTTGAGTTGGAGGTATTTCCTGTGTTATCAGCCTAGCAAAATTATCATGTAGAAAAATCTCATTACAAGTTTTTTTTTTTGTTTGGATTCTTGGTCATAAATTGATCTTGTAGCTGGAGTTCATAACTTGTACTACTTCAGTTTGTAGAAGGGGAGTGATCATGTATATTTGCACTTTGAATCTTAGGATTTCAAGTATGTTATTTCTACTTTCTATCTAGTCTGTAGATAAATATTATTGTTAAACTGAAAAAGTTATCAACTACTGACACAACTATTTATTATCCTGGCGATATTAAGTCACTAATTCATCTCAATGCTCTTACCAAGTAAAAAAAAAAAAAAAAAAATCACTCAGAAACTTGGATAGACCAAATATTTTGAGATCCACAACTATAAAAGCACAGAGCCATATTATACTGACAATGTCTTAAACTGTGTATGTTCTTATACCTCTACATGTTTGGTACGTTTGCATTAGGTTAGGGGTGTACGTGTGTGTGTGTGTGGTACGTTTGCATTAGGTTAGGGGTGTGCTTGTGTGTGTGTGTGTGTGTGTGTGTGGTACGTTTGCATTAGGTTAGGGCCGTGTGTGTGTGTGTGTGTGTGTGTGGTACGTTTGCATTAGGTTAGGGGTGTGTGTGTGTGTGTGTGTGTGTGTGGTACGTTTGCATTAGGTTAGGGGTGTGTGTGTGTGTGTGTGTGTGTGGTACGTTTGCATTAGGTCAGGGGTGTGCTTGTGTGTGTGTGTGTGTGTGGTACGTTTGCATTAGGTCAGGGGTGTGCTTGTGTGTGTGTGTGTGTGTGGTACGTTTGCATTAGGTTAGGGGTGTACATGTGTGTGTGTGTGTGTGTGTGGTACGTTTGCATTAGGTCAGGGGTGTGCTTGTGTGTGTGTGTGTGTGTGGTACGTTTGCATTAGGTTAGGGGTGCACATGTGTGTGTGTGTGTGTGTGTGGTACGTTTGCATTAGGTTAGGGCCGTGTGTGTGTGTGTGTGTGTGTGTGGTACGTTTGCATTAGGTTAGGGGTGTGTGTGTGTGTGTGTGTGTGTGTGGTACGTTTGCATTAGGTTAGGGGTGTGTGTGTGTGTGTGTGTGTGTGTGGTACGTTTGCATTAGGTTAGGGGTGTACGTGTGTGTGTGTGTGTGGTACGTTTGCATTAGGTTAGGGGTGTGTGTGTGTGTGTGTGTGTGTGTGGTACGTTTGCATTAGGTTAGGTGTGTGTGTGTGTGTGTGTGTGTGTGTGTGTGTGTGTCTGGAACGTTTGCATTAGGTTAGGGCCGTGTGTGTGTGTGTGTGTGTGTGTGGTATGTTTGCATTAGGTTAGGGGTGTACGTGTGTGTGTGTGTGTGTGTGTGGTACGTTTGCATTAGGTTAGGGGTGTGTGTGTGTGTGTGTGTGTGTGGTACGTTTGCATTTGGTTAGGAGTGTGTGTGTGTGTGTGTGTGTGTGTGTGTGTGTGTGTGTCTGGAACGTTAGCATTAGGTTAGGGCCGTGTGTGTGTGTGTGTGTGTGTGTGTGTGGTACTTCTGCACATCTTCTATATCTTTATTTATTTAACCAGGAGATGTACTCATTGAGACTGAGGTCTCATTTACAAGGGGGTCCTTAACATTAACATGTGCGGTTCAAACTTAATCAGCAGCATACGGAGAGCAAAGAACAGAACAAATAAGACATGTATCTATGTGTTAATGTGGGCTGATAAATGCCACACTCCAAGGCACTGAGTCATCTGTTCCAAAACTTGTTGCATGAATTTTCACCTACTTTTGAAAAATCCCTGGTTATTGCGTGTCTTTAATAAATACAAATAAATCATTTTAAAAAAAGCACTGTGTATTACGAGAAGTCATCCAGCTCTGTATATTCCAACGCCTGTGTTTTCCCTTTTCAATGCCAACAGAACTGAACGATCCGCAATCTGCCATTTGTACATTCAAGTGTTTGGGAGTTGCCAAAATCTTAAGAAAAATCTCCTGCTACTGCTGCCAGAGAAAACCCCCAAAAAATGAGCCATGCATTTCAAAAGAATCTCACAGTCCTTTACAGACATTAACCACTGACCAATGTAATTAAGTGGCTGATCACCAGCATGTATTCTAGTAGGCTAACCTACCTGACAATTGTTGTATTTCTGTATTTATCACTCATGAGGGTTGCCTGTTTAGGCACAGAGGGGTTAAGTGTGATTCTGTTATTTCCTTCCTCCTCTTCACCTTGAATGCTTAATGATGTGTTTAAAAGATAAAGTACACATCAGCCCTGAAGCGAAATTCCAGCCTGGCTTGAGCTTAACAGAACTGACACTTCTTCCTCGATGTGACCGTCAGGAATTCTCGTATTTCAAACCCTAGACGGCTGTTATGGTAGTAAATACAAAATAAAGATGCTGGATAGTTTAATTTTTCCCCCAAATTAAAGTTGACGCACAAAAAGAGCAGATTTATTTGTGAATTAAATTCTTCAAATGTGTTCAGGAAAACACTTAATGTACTCTCTCCCCTAATAAATCAAAACAAGATGTCATTCTATGCAAAAGTTTTCCAGATTCATTTCATCCTTGACGACAGTCTCTAATATTTTAGTTTATTTCCATGTCTAGTACTGTATGTCTATCCACTTTTCTTGACCATTTCACAGATATGCTGGAGAAAATGTGCTGCAGAGCAATTGAATCATGGTGATATGTAAGAAGCAATTCAGCTACTGCCTTCGTCAATGCTTTTAATGAAGGTGTAAGTTGAAAAGTTTGCCAACACATTTTTAAGGCATTTACTTTAAAGAAAGGAGATACATTTTACCCCTGGTGTTTCATCAGGGTAATACACAGGAAATACTTGTTATAATCTCAAATCAAAGTCAGAATATTGTGTCTCATTGTCAAAATAAACATTATAATTATTGGTAATACGTGTATTTTAATATAAATAAGTATTAACTGATTCAAACTACTAATTTACTGAAGTTACATGTTAATAGTGAACTAACTTACAGTAAGGAAATGTAACCATATTTAGAAAATGACAGAATAGCAGTGTTCCAAAACTTAAATACAGCTGTTTTTTTAGGTCTTAAATATTTTTTTGCCGATAGAAATTATCAATATAAGTCTTAATACTCATAATCAACACACATATGAAATATTAGCACACAGTTACAATGGCAGACTAATAATGGATACACTCTACCACCTTTGTTGCCTGTTAACTTGGAGCTGAACTTCGATCAAATAATATTAATACATTACTTATTTCTGCCAGTAAGTATTTCCATTTAAACAGAAACATAGACAATATGAGAATATGTTCTAAAAATGTAGGAGAATAAATGATGCCATAGAATGTGAAAAGGGCTAAATGCCTGTTGGTAAGTCATGAAATTAGCAGCTGTGAATGTTTCTAGAACACAAATAGATCAAACTGTAGCACACTGCAAAAAAAAAAATAACCTCAAGCTAGCTTTAATGAATCCAGCCTTTGTGCATTTTGTGGTAGCTTCTCGTTTGCTGAGCGCTGGTGATTTCCTGTCTCTAACTTCCTCTTCCTGTCCACCCCCCCCTCCATCTCTGCTTCTCTCCTTTAAGCACAATATCGAGGGATTGAAAACTGTGCAACAAAAGTATTTTAAAATTGTCCCCCAGATAAGTTTGTCACAAGGACTGTTTTGTAAACAGCCTAAAAAGGGATCTCTTGAGTGTGAAATATTCCACTACAATGTGCTGCTAAAATAGGCATACAGGAGAAGAAGTAATACCATTGGGATAGACTTTAAAATACAGGTACACTGTAGTAACCATTTACTAATCCTTACTACCTGCAATTATCTGACAGGGAGGGTGGAACTCAATTTAAAGAACAATGAGTTATTTTCCTGATCATATCATTTACATGCAAGTGCATGCATTAAATAATACATTTAAGCCCATTGTAATTACAGTGTGTCATTTTAAATGCCCATAACTTTTTCTTTCATGGCAACATCATATGGGGACGGGTTTAAAAAAAAAAAAACCTCTCTTCTAGTCTTTATATGGAGACATATGGAAGACTCAAACGCACGATGACCTTATATGGGGATGCCAAGTTTTCCCCATAAAAAGCAATGGGAAATTACAATATATATACACACATACTGTGTATATATCTATATATCTATATCTATATCTATATCTATATATATATATATATATATATATATATATATATATATATATATATATATATATACTAAATTTAATGAAAAATATATTTATTATGTGTCCATGCATCAGGGGCTTACTACTGTCAAACCTGAATATAATGGGAGTTAATGGGGGGAAGCTCCTGGTAATATCACTATGGTTAGTATCACTTATCAGTTATACAATTGATTTCCACCCTACTTAATATCACTTTGGGAAAATCATGTTTTCATGTAAGTTAGTGGCTGTGCAGTATTACAATGTTCACAATATAAATACCTAAACTCTAATGCGTACAGCTTTCTTTCTTAAAGTATTACAAAGTGTTGTACACTATAGTAGCCTCTATATACTAATGAAAACCTTTGAAAAATACTTACAGTAAAACAAACCCATCTGTTTCAACCACCACTGCTGTGTTTTAATGCTTATTTTGACACTGTTTGTCCCTTTGAAGCAACATTAAAAGCGTTGGACTGTAATTGGAAACTCAGAAATTTCAGCAGGAAAACCCATGCAGTGGAATGTATTTTTTTTCGGGTTAGCTAACTGATTGATGGGTGCCTCAGGGGCCAGGTGGAGTGGTAGGGAGGGGAGACTAAATGCTTCATTTTTTTGCCGCCCCACCCTGCAGTAAGATGTGCCTGAATCACTAGTACTATCCTGGGAGGGGGTGGGGTGGTATCCTTCAATATAACAAGAGAACATACTGAATAGACAGAAATGATTAGCAAGTTCAATGTACCAGGTACCAGTGAAAGCCAGTGTGACAGACATGACTGCATTAAAACAAAAGGCTGTTTTTAACATAGTGAACCAGTTCTATTTTGCAGAGGCAATGTTATATCTTATATCTCCACAATTACAGTGTTATCATACATAGTTACAATGCACTTCATGTGTGACTCTTTTTGCACTATATAGCGTTAACCCTAACCTTACACCTTTTTCTTATACACCTGTGAAAAATATATGAATGTGGCAATAGCCAAGCTCCATTCTGCAAATATATACCTCCGGTATTAGTCTGAGTAAACATATCACTTTTTGGCTGTCACTTCTGGGCAGATTTCCTATCTATTAGACCTTTGTAATTTAACAATGTGAGGGTGGAATTGCAATTACGCTTATGCAATGTTGATTTAATGTCAATTTCGCAAGACTTGATTTCAACACCACTGCACAGTCTGACAGCTGTTTGGTTTCCTCGCTGTGATCTCACACTGTGTTCTGGCATTGCTTGACTGGACCCGGTACAACTGGTTAAAAGGCTATGCATTCTCTCTGTGTTACAAAATATCACTAGTTTGGTATAAGTCTACTGCACGTGGTTAGAAGCCAGGGTTCTGTGGTGGGGTGCTATTGAAACAGTTTTCATTATGTCATCAATGTGGCATTCCCTTTGATAAGGGGGGTAACTTCTTCACCGAAATTACAAAAACATTAAAAAAAAAATCAATATGTTAACGTAACATTATTCAACAGGTTTCATTCGACTTTATGAAGAAAAATTAGTTAATTCTATAGGGTGATGCAAAACTTTTGTCCAGAGCTGTATATCTATATCTATACACTGTTCAAAAGTCTTAGACATGTTGCATTTTTCTACTCTGATGCATTATGAGCATCAACAATTTACTCAAAGCCTCCACTAGTGTTTTCTACTATTATAACAACTTTGACTTGCATAAAGAAGAAAAAACATCGAGTGAAATAGCTTGCATCACTCAATTTTCAAGGTGTGGTATCCGAAGCATAATCAACAAGTACAGAGAAACATCATCTGTAATTGACAAACCCAGGACTGGAAGACCCTGTCATGTATTCTCCATTCACTATTCCAGCAACAATGTCTCTTTTCGACCATTTCAATTTAGGGGGTTGAGGTTGTGCAGCTGTAATTTGTGTCCCCAACAGCTGCCACTGTTGCAGAGGGGGCAGGATTTGCAGTTGCACACCACTTGTGCTCATTTTTCAGCTCACTTCAGAAATGCATCTTCTCTGCAGGAGGCATGTTAAAACTAAACAGAAACAACAACATGATGACAGAGAATACACACAACAGGATATTAAACAGGTAAGAAATTAAATGGTCTGGAAATGTAGAAGACTTAAAATCGTTTGACTTTTTTTTTTCCCTGTCTTGGCCAGTGGTGTAGTCAAGCCAGAACAGCATTCTGAAAAGAAGGAGGAGAAAGACACTTTATGGAAATACTTGTAGTGAAGATACCGTTTATCAAGAAAAACAAAATAAAGTCTCACAAGCCGTCACGTGACCAACTACTGTGGCATAGCAACTGTGGTACTGTTTCCTAGCAACCATTCACAAAACCCCATTGTTATAGAACTCTCCGCTGTCCACATTCTAAAAAAAGTTAATTACATACAGAGACTGAGCTCACAGCTGAATTGTAGTTGAATTTCACATCTTGCATCCCTTGTTTTTTTTAGTCTCAAGTCTGTCCTGTTCTGGAGAGACCACCCTTTCTCTTATGGGGTGAGAGAGCAGTTCAGTCTCCAAGCCTCAAGCCTGCCCTGGACTGGAGGGAGCACCCCTTTCTCTTAGGAGGGTGAGGGAGAGAGCAGTTCAGTCTCCATGCCTCAGGCCTGCCCTGGACAGGAGGGAGCACCCATTATATTACTTGATTTAGACGCAGTTTTGAGACATGAATACAAATAAAATAAATAAAGACGAGTGTAAAGCATAGCAAAACTAAAATGGCTTCATAATCTGTTGAAAAACAAGATGAACGGTTCTATTAAATTATCAACTTATGAGCTTTTTATTGTCAACTTTTTAATCACAAAACCCTTCCCTTTGATTACTAAATATCTTGGCATCCTGGAACAGATACTCATCTCCTCTTGAAATATGCAAAAGATTTGATTCAACAAGCCACCTCACATCTCGGCTGTAGTAGTGATTGCATTATTTGTGCCGGAAATTGTGCTAGTCTTGAAAATCAGTTGCCATTGCAAAAAAACAGAAAGACACTCTGTATATATCCCCACAACATATCCAATAACTATTTCTAAATAAAGTTCATACCAAGTTTAATCGCAATTTAATAAGCGGTTCTAAAGATATAAGCAGAGTGTAAGTGTGGCATACAGATAGAGAGATGTACGGACGCCCCCCATATATCTAACAAATCTAATTCAATAATTGAATTGAATGGGGGATAATTATATTTGGGGTACCACTGTATTTGTTGGATGTTGCAATATTTTGCACGTACACCCACAGTACTGCATTGGCCCCTGTTTGATCCATAGCCAGATGTAATCTCTTAACCTTCTTTGACCTTGTTATGCCTGTTAAACCACTAACACCCTTTGGTAAAAAAAAAAAAAAAAAAAATTAAAAATATGAAGAAACAATCATTTTAAGATGAACAATTAAGATAATAATACCCTAGTCACTCGAGTCTGGGGTGATATGAGTAATGTGATCTGAACGTTATCACCAGAGGGGTTTTTAAAACAAGCTTTGTAGCTGGGCTGAACTGTCTCAGGAAAGTGCAGTGAAAACATTTTGATTATGCAGCAGTGTGGAGTAGTGGTTAGGGCTCGGGACTCTTGACCGGAGGGTCGTGGGTTCAATCCCCAGTGAGGGACACTGCTGTTGTACCCTTGAGCAAGGTACTTTACCTAGATTGCTCCAGTAATAACCCAACTGTATAAATGGGTAATTGTATTTAAAAATAATGTGATATCTGTAAAAATGTGATATGTTGTAACAACTGTAAGTTGCCCTGGATAAGGACGTCTGCTAATAAATAAATAATAGTAATATATATATATATATATATATATATATATATATATATATATATATATATATATATATATATATATATATATATGCAGTGATAATAATTTTGCACCGTAAAATAAACTACCAAAAAAAGAAAACAAACACGACAAAAGCACATTTTGCAACAGAGGGGTCAAACCGAGAGATTGGACTTCCATTTGCAAAGCTCAGAGACGCAACGCCGACGTCAGTGAGTAGAAGCACTTGCCTTTTATAGACATAACTTTTTCAGCTGCCTTTCCAAAACAGACGCATACCGAAAGCCCACAGTGGTGCTTTCAACAGACGTGGCGGTGACGCAGGAGAGAAAAGTATGAGAGAAGCCGACGCTGGGTCGACAGAACGCTCAGACTTTGGTAGTATCAACAAACCATTCCAGATTTATTTTTCTACGATTGGTGAATACAGATGTGTATACAAATACGTTTTCATTTTATAAACAAGCTATGCAATCTATTTCATGCATGCATTTTGACTTGAATCAAAAAATTTTTTTTTTTTTTTTTTTTGTGTGTGTAATGCTAAATACTCCTTTCAGTGCTACGAGGGGGAATAACAACAGTATTTTGCAGCACAGTTGCAATTGGTCGCCAGCAACAGATATTTAGTTACCACTGTAGAAATCACCCTGGGTGATTTCAGAAATGTCAAATTATAAATTATATCGCTTTTGCTGTGTAAATCGTTAGGGAAGGATGTATTACAGTGTAAAGTATCAGAAATCTCACGTTTCCTTCACAGACCCAATCCGTAAAGATACAACCACTGAAAATTTGGATAAGCTGCAAGTCTCCCCTGGTGTGCCATGCAGTGGCCTGAAACTAAGTTTCACAAAGTGGCTTTGTCTTCCCACAGCTTTACCCTTTCCGGTAATGCATTAAAAACTGTAAGCCAAGAATTCACAATAAGTCAGTGGGGATTTACTGTTATGTAAGTCCTATTACACTACCACTTCCAATCACCAAACAACTGCCAACTGAAAATGTACAGGTAAGGACTTGAATATGGCTTTAAATAACAAAACCCGCTGCCTAAAGATTTAAGTAGCGGGGTTCTCGAAAATACAGGGTTACGCATCCCCACGTGTTGCTACAACGTACCTGTCATTTTTCTTTTCATTGTTAACATATTGACAAACTTTTTTACACTTATAACTTTGAAGTCTGTTTCAAAGCTCTTTTCAGAATGCCCGCTCTTGTGCACTGATAGTGTCAGGATTATTGCCCACATTGTCAAAGAGGTAATAACGATCCGTGATGTGGTACGGAAGCCAGAACACTTTTACAGGACAGATCTCAAACCCCAGTGCACTAGAGCGGCCTTTTTGAAAAGAGCTTTAAAAAAAAAGACACTTAAGTTATAAGTGTAAAAGTTGTCAAGGCGTTAAAAATGCAATGGCAGTTTCGTTATTTAAACAGTTGTAGCAACACCTGGGGACATGTAAGGCTATATTTTTCAGAACCCCGCTACTTAATCATTAAACCAGTTCTCAATTAGAACTCTTTTAGCGTCTAATTAACACTGCTACAGTGGTGCTTGTCTATAAGAGACAGGTGCACAGAGCCTGCTGTTTGGGGAGGGATCATGGGTCCTATTCTTTTCCCACAACAGCAAAACAAACAGGAATGGTCTTTCAGTTGGGTGTTACAAAACCACAAGTATTTTGAGATTCTCATTTTGCCTTTTAAGGGCAGTGCTAAGATCCTTACCACAGCTGTGTAGCTGACTGCTTTGGTTGTACTGGTATTTAAACATATATTTGAACATTTACTTGCGTGTCATTCATTTGAGCCAGTTTTAATAATTTACTTTGTAATATACATGGTAAGACCACATGTTTAGAAGGGTTAACCCTTTCATGCATGGAATATTGCAATTAGCTGAAGAAAAAAAAGTAGACTTGGACACATAATAAACCATATTTTTTTCATTGACTTTTTTTTCCAGTTTTTTTCCCATTGCTTTGCAGGGGGGGGGGGGCGAGATGTCTATCATGTATTTGCTTCTTTGGTTTATGTTTTAGACTTACGTATGTAACCCAATACAACCTTTCTATTATTTGGAAAAAATATATACTTTACCTAAGACTCAGTCCTTGAAAAAACATACTGTAAAACAGTCCTTAAAGTTTTGAGAAGAGGGACTATTTTAAGGAATGTATTGTTAAGACCAATTTAATCAAGTTTGCAGATTAGGAAACCGTTTTTCAGCTGTATTAGAGAAAGTCTTCAAAGCACCATTTAACCCACTGTTTATAAACACTAAAACAAAAACGGTCCTTAAAATGTTCCTTAAAAGAGCCCTTAAAGTATGTGAAAAGGACTCAGTAAGAGGTAAGAGAACTGATTTTCTAGAACAGTTCCATGAATATGAAACGTTATTTGATTCACAATAGTAGACTTGCCAGTTCAGGATTTGAATCTTCTCTAAATGGATATGACATGTTCATTAGGGCAATATGCCACATCTGTGTAGTGAGCAGAGGAATTATTTGAACCTTTGATCTTGTGTTTCCGTCTCTTATCAACCAACAATCTGTAATCTGCAGTTTTGTGCAGACCGCATACTTCACAGATAAGCTCTGCAATATATTGGTGTCAGTCTTTTCTATGACATTTCACAAATGGAAACGTTTTCAATACAATGGGGTTGGTGATTAGGCTATTTTATTTTCCAGACTCATTTTTTTTTTTTTTCAGCTGATAAAATAAATATGTAAAGCTGAGGAGGCAACACAAAGCTACTTTGTTTAGCTTGGAACTTGGTTTCTGGTTTCAGTAGACTCGGTTTCAGGCCACTGCATTGCACACCAGGGGAGAGAAGAAGTTTGATACAGCAAAGCTGCCACTGTTCCTGAAAAAAAAATTGGCTTTGTGTTCCCTCAGCTTAAGGTAGACACAAAGGGATTGTAGAACACACTTTTGAGTTTCGATTTATTATTATTTGTTTATTTAGCAGACACCTTTATCCAAGGCGACTTATAGAGACTAGGGGGTGTGAACTATGCATCAGCTGCAGAGTCACTTACAACTACGTCTCACCCGAAAGACGGAGCAAAAGGAGGTTAAGTGACTTGCTCAGGGTCACACAATGAGTCAGTGGCTGAGGTGGGATTTGAACTGGGGACCTTCTAGTTACAAGCCCTTTTCTTTAACCACTGGACCACACAGCCTCCTCCAAATAGATTAATTTTTTCTACAAAAGCATTCACCCTGTATCATATAAGCTCAATATCCCTGCGGTACTGTGGCAGAGGCCCTGCATGTGTAAATAATATATTTTGTTTGATTGTAAATAAAGTTTTTTTTTCCAAAATAAGTTTGTGCTAGATATGGCAGGTCTGGGAGGTTAGAATTCCCTCCCTGCCTAATTTAAATCCATGTGGCCAGGTGTTGATTGACTAATTATAATTTATCCCTGGCCACATGCCTTTTTAAAAAGGAGCTATAAAGCCAGTCCTTTGTTCTTCGTGACTGCTTGTATATCCAGGGTGAGTGAACCAAAACCGAGGACCACTGCGTGATTCGCCGGGACCCTTGGGATCTAGTAGAGGGATTCATTTAGGGATTCTAATCCCATAAAAGTTTATTTAGTTTGTGTTGGGGAGAAGGTTCCTGGAGTGGGACCTCCCTTTCAGTGGGAGCAGCATTGAACCACTTAAGGGCAAACTTTTGTTTTTAGCTGTTTTATCCACCCGCTGTGTCTCTCTCGTCTATCAGCAGATACCCACACAGACCTGACAGACTTTGACAGAAGATTGATTTTAGGTGCTTAAGGTGGCATCAATTATTGATTCAAGCATTGGAAATTGAATGCAATTTAGTCCCCCTCTATTGAGAACAGTGGTGTGGGTTTATTTTTTGGCCACAGTTGTAGCTGGTGTTTTATTGGAAATGTTTTTTTTTTTTAAGGCTATAATAACAAACTGCATATTTTTATTTAAAAAATTAAATAAGGGCATTGATCTTTAAGACCAGTGCTGGCTGTAGCTGATGTTTGTTAGGGAATGGTTGGGTCTCCGTCTTTCAGGTGAGACGTTGTTGTAAGTGACTATGCAGCTGATGCATAGTTCACACACCCTAGTCTCTGTAAGTTGCCTTGGATAAAGGCGTCTGCTAAATGAACAAATAATAATAACAATGACCTCATGTACTGTAAGGAGTGCATTTTTCCTCCATAAAAAGCAATGGAAAAAAACTGAAAACATTTTTGTCAGCTAATTTCATGCATGAAAGCGTTACTACCTTCAAAAAGAAGACCCTATTGCTATTGGCTAATATTGTCTTTGTACACAACTATCCCAATTGCATGCAATCATTAACTGCAAACCATCATCCCCAGATTCTCAGTTTGTTGTGGTTAACCTTTGTACATGTCAGCACATGGTTGTTTTTCCATGGAAATCTATGACACAATGAAATAATAATATATTGGACATATAAAGAGATTTATATTTAAGTACTGATGCATAAACTTCCCAGTGTTTCGGTATGTTTAACATAGGGAAAGTGTGTTTGAAAACAAACAGTGGAGGTACTTACAAGCTTTTAATTCCATAGTAACTACCCTAACTTATTTCTGTTTAAATCTAATAACGTGTTTATCTATGTGTGTATGTATTTCACCATAGATATATCTAACATTCTTTAATTCCCAAAATAACATTTAGGTATAATATACAGTCTCTGGTTATTAAACCTTAGGGTAACAATATAGTTTGTGCACCTACAGTATATTTTAGAATTAATAATATATATATAATATATAGTTCAAAAGATAGGCTTTTGTTTTGTTGCAGTGTTTTTTTTTAAATCTTTGTTTGTGGTTTGTTGTAAACAATGAAAGTGCTA
Source organism: Acipenser ruthenus (assembly GCF_902713425.1). Classification (NCBI taxonomy): domain Eukaryota; kingdom Metazoa; phylum Chordata; class Actinopteri; order Acipenseriformes; family Acipenseridae; genus Acipenser; species Acipenser ruthenus. The sequence goes on from NC_081218.1 coordinate 994,391, forward strand.
AACTTCTTGTGCCTAGGTCTCGTATTTTAAGAGCGCAGACCAGCCTTGGCCGAGGGCTTTAACACATATCCTCCTCCTTTTTATCTTGTGTTTAAAATGCATCTGCATGTTAATGTCAAATCATGTAACCATGCAACCCGTGGTGACGGTACTGTATGAAGATAAAATATTAACTGTGTCCCCGGTATCTGTTGACCCTGCCACTTCGCAAAGCACTCTGCTGGTTTTACAGTCACGGCCTGAAATGTCAGAGAAGTCTTTAGCCTTTGTCTCTAGCCAATAAAGCAAGTGGCTACCTTGAAAAAGCCTTAACCATCAATTATTATCAACATATGTTTCCCTGGTTCGTTGCCTTTTTAAAACGTCACCCTCTTTTGAAGTCATATGATAGCATGAGACCTGTTTGAATACCACAAGACAAATAGGCTTTGAATTGACCACAGGGCCACAAGCCCCTACTTTTGAAACACGAAGTTCTAAAAATGGCCATACAACAGTTTGTAGGTGGGAAGCGGTTGTGTTCAATTAAAACACACTTCTCGTTTTCATGCTCAGTGGGTCTGTTGCTATGGCGATGCATCCTGTAAAAGGTGCACATTCATTACAGAAGAGGAACTAAAGGAACTAAGACTCCAGTACGTTTAATCTGCTGTTATCAAACAGGATGTTCAATAGCTCTTCGGCAAGAAAAAAAAAAAAATCCAAAAACGTAGGTAGCATGTGTATTTGAAAGCTGTGTCAATCTTTTGTGGTAGAGATAGCAGACTTTGATAGAGAGCTGGAAGTAGGTGCTTGGTTGGCAGGTGCTTCCATTTATGAAAACAATAAAAAAAAGTGAGGACTAGGATTGTAATTTTATAATGTGGGCTAAAAAATGATTCACTCCAATATGCCATTAGCACAGATTTTCAGAAAGGAGGAACACATCCAATAAAATTGGGAAATAAACAACTCAGTTAATTTAAGGGGCTTGATTTTCAAATCATAAAGGTAAAACACAGTGCCCCCCACCCCCCTTCATAACACTATAGTCAGCAGTAGTAGGTACGAGTGTCTATGTTTTGTAAAGCATTTTTTTTATATGTATCCTTAAAGGGGGTCAATTCTGCTGCTTACAGTTATGCAAGGACCGTGTATGCATACTGTATGCTGTATCATATATTTACATAGTTCCAGATAAAAGGCCTTTTGTTGTGTGGGCAGATATCAAATATTTGCATACAACTTTTCAGTTTTTCATCGCGTATTTCAAAAGAAATGTTTGTTGAGAAAGAAAGGTGCAATTGTAATATACTGTGGAAGATGGTCAGAGGGTTTGAGGACACAGTGTTTGGGATTATTTTAAAGAAGGTTTTTAGCTTGACTATTTTTAGCATTTCAAGGCATTATTTTTGACTATTCAGCAGGCATTTGCATTGCAAAGATGCCTTACCCAGCTCCTGTGTTTGTCTTATTTTTATACTGCTTGTGGAGACCTGTTGGCATGGATACTCTATTTAAACTCTAGATGTGTTATGCAAACCCAAGGAGCTAACACAGTACAGGCCAGTGTGTATTTCAGATATATATCATGCATGGCACGTAGACAGTGACCCCAAACATTTTCATGAACTTTTCAACAGCCATACCTTAATATCAGATTTTCAACTTCCAAAATGACCTTTTCAAGATTTCAGTTGAACCAAGTTAAATGTAGGGTGCCCTTCAGATATCTGTGATTTAATTATCTATTAATATATTTGTGTTGGGAGAACAATGTATAATTTAGATCTTTTATTTAACGTCATGTAGTTGAAGAAACTACAAAATGATATCGCAAAAGTCTACCGGAAGCCATAATAGTAGTACAGTATTTTATGTTAGATTTCAAAATGCCACATTTTTTTGTCAGTTTTTCATTAGGTATATGGAAATCTGCAAAGCGGTATGCAATTCAATATGCTAACATTATTCAGCAGGTTTCATTCAACTTTATGAAGCAAAATGTGTTAATTCTGTAGGGTGATGCAAAACTTTTGGCCATAGTTGTAGCTGGTGCTTTATTGGAAATGTTGTTTTTTTATGGATATAATAACAAACTGCATATTTTTATTAAAAAAATTAAATAAGGGCATTGATCTTTAAGACCAGTGCTGGCTGTAGCTGATGTTTTATTAGGGAATGGTTGGGTTACGTCCTGCAGCCTGCTTTGCTCAAAGCTATGTTTTGTAACAGGGTAGCCCTCGGTCTGTCAATACAGGAGACTGTGTTTGTGTTTGCTGTTCACAGAGATGACTGAGGGCTGGTCAAATGTAGACCATGTGAACTGTTTATTCCAAACCTCATACAGCTGGCTTTCTATATCCAGATTGGCACTGATCTTGGACTACATAAATCAGAACCACTTTCCATGAAGTGTCTCTAATTACATTTACTGTGTATGTAAGGCCTTGGTGAATATACGTGTTCTTCCATATAATTCCAATGTTATTTTGCATAGTTACAATGTGCTTAATGTGTAAATCTTTTTGCATGATATAACCCTAACTCTTTTCTGATACAAATCTGTACTTGCATATATCCTTGCATAATGATTTACACATTAAGTACATTGTAACTCTACATAATAACAATGTGATTATGTGTAAGTACACATCACGTTTATTACATAAGTAAAAATATTGATTTATAGTTTACAGTTTTCTATTCAATTGATCCTAACACTGGCCGATCTATATATCCACACTGTTTAAATATTGAAATATGACCATCCTGCCATTTTACCTTAAAGGCATTGAAAGACTCTCATACGTCGTTAGCGATTCTGTTTTTCACCAACTCCCCTTCTATTAATTTAAATGACGTCAGTATTTAGTTCTGACGCTGTTTAGATTCATTTAAAAAAGGAATCATGGAATTTCAAGAGCGTTAAAATATATGCTGATGTCTGAATACCTACCTAGGTAATATTCAAATATCTGCAGTACAGGATCAGGCTTGATAATGTGGGATTGTATCATTTTAATTCTCTCATTTTGATTTGCACTACTGGCGGATCTTCGTAAACAAGACTTGTTTTGCATATATACCTCCGTTTATGAGTAATACAGCTATTTCATTGAGTCATATTTTGAAATATTTTTTAAATATACTGTCAGCACAAATTTATTCCTTAAAGGAAAAATCTAAGCAAAAAAAAACAAAAAAAAATTTACAATTCTTAAATAAAAAACAAACTAAGACACTTTAATCAAATATGGGAGCTGTTTATTGCTAGTTTGGTGACATTACTGGGTTATTTCCTTCTGAAAAGAAGATTTTTGGATTTGGTTTTTTAATGCTAAATTAGAAGATACACACCCAGTGATACTGTTTATAGTGCCAATAAATTTCAAAACCATGATTGTATGAAACACCACCAGAAATGATTACAGAGTTTGCCACTGAACACTTATAAACTTACATAAAAATATAATTTTTAAGTACGTCAGCCTATAGAAAAGGCATTAGGTAGTCTTCTATAAAGTGATTCTTGTATAGACTTGAGGACTAGTTAGCTCCCTCGTAGGTAGATTGTTTTAACTAAGTAAGCCATCCTCAACGTCATTCTAGTCTGGTAAGCAAAATTTTAATTCTGGGAATCAATGGACAATGTCTGCTTTTTTTAACAGACAAAATCACTGTTGGCTTGTATAACTGATTACACTTGCCCATCCTCCGTATCCCATCATCCATTGCAGTTACATCACCTTGGCTACAGGCCATTCTGTGACTCTACCAAAGACAGGGCTCTTTGTTCAGCTGCTGTCAGTGTGTAAATGGTTAATTCCACCACAGGTCTACCACCCAAGTAAATGTCTACTGCAGCCCAAAAAGGCTTTGTCAGTTTGCTTACCCATTACCTAGCAGGGTGATTGCACAGTACATATTGAAGACGAAGACAAACAAACTAATGGGCAACACATTCACATGAATTCCTACAGAGTACACACAATGGCCCCTATTTCCAATACAACCCATATATTCTATTATGTTAAAAGAATACATACATATAAGGTGGATTTATTGTATTTGTGAACGCACCTGACTGCTCAAGTAGCATAGGAAAGATAACACTGCAGAGCGCTCTAGCAGTATAGGAAAGAGAACTCCACTCAACACTGCAGAGCGCTCTAGTAGTGTAGGAAAGAGAACTCCACTCAACACTGCAGAGTGCTCTAATAGTGTAGGAAAGAGAACTCCACTCAACACTGCAGAGCGCTCTAGTAGTAAAGGAAAGATAACTCCACTCAAAACCGTGAACCAGTGAACTGATCTAATATACTATTTGATGTATATTTTTTTATAATATGAGGCAATTATTTTTGCTGTTCATGGTCAAATCTATAAATATATATTTAAATACAATGAAATTCGCTGTTGGTTGTATTGCAATATGAATGGATTCTCTTAAATATAATATAAAATGGTAACAATGACATGGACCAATACACACTGGGAATCCAGTATCATTACCAGACCCTATCAGGACCACTATTTAATATGGGTTCCACTGTGTTGCTATTGCTGGTAATGGTGTGGTTTGCTATAGTAATGGTTCTGATAGGGTTTATGCAGGAGATATAGACTAGTATTAAAATTGTATATCCCTAATAGTTAACTTTGCAAACTTAGTTGTGCAATGAAGGTGTGGGTATCAAGCTGCCATACAAGGTTCAAGAACCACTGGACAACCCAGGTTGATAATATGTACAAAGTTTTAAAAAAATAAATCCATCATTTATTATATTCTTTTTTGCAAAATGCTAATGAATCGCAATTGTGAAATCCAGTTTACACACAAGATAAACTTCCTGACAAACTGTACACAAACTTGACCTTCCTAGTTTATATATATATATAATCTCATTTATGTGTATATCAAAAAATAATAATTTGTTAATTTAATTTGTTTTCATTTTTGTACACTGCAGTTATACCTACTATCAAATCATTCTAATCCCAGTATCTTACTCTGAATATTATATAATGGTACAGCAATGGGATTTTTATTGAGTATTCACAATATGAAACAGTTACCACTGTGCTAACATTGCTAGTTGATACAGAACCATTGATAATGAACATCATTTGATATATTCCCCTAAAGAACATCTTATTTCCTTTATTGTACAACAAACACAAATTAGCCCTCCCAACAAGACACACCAAAAGAGACTGCACATATTATAATTTATACATGGTTTTTATAGTCTTATCAGATAACATTCACAAGGCTTTTTAAGCAATTGCCTTTCAGTTCTGTACATATGGCAACGCAAACACAGGGACCTGAAGTAGGTAAAAAAAAAAAAATACAACTGATAAATCACAGGTATAGAACCCCACGTGTAATTTCAGACCAAAATGTGTTTACCGGAAGTTTATTGCTCATTTGTAACGTGAGACTCAAGTATTGTCACCTAATATTACCCTTGCATTTCGCATGCAAATGTGAGTCAAATGCAGAGTTACCATTGCTGTTTTTAATATAGCAGTAGTAAAATGTTAGGGGCTGACAGTTGTGGCTACATTGTTAGTTTACTCACAAACCAATTCACCAGCACCAGCAAAACTCTTTATTGCATTTTGAGAGCATCTTTTTAGAAAGGGCTTTCTACAAGATGGGTCAGTCACCTTTGGTGTCAAGCAGCCACGAGAGTTTGCTCATCAGAGTTGAAGATTGCCTTTCACCATGGAGTGCTTGCAAACTGTGCTCGTTCTGCTGAGTTTTGGATGACGTCATCCCTAAGATGCATGCTACCATTTATATTTAAACTCTAAAATTAAACACCCTTTTTAAACTTTAGCAAATTGGGAAGCAATCAGAAAAGCCATCATGAGTAGCCCTCTAATAGTGATAGTCGTACTAATTTCTACTGTACAAAATGTGTGTGTGTACAAATTGCAACTTTTTGGTAAACAATGTGCTATAAATACTGTAAGGATGAACACAAAGTTTTACAGTAAGAAAGACAGGGCAGTAATCATGCTTCTAGTACTAATGAAAGAAAATGGATTTCAAAACCAGGGTCGTATAGTTACAGATAACTATAAGAGACATCAATCACACCAACAACTTCACAGCTTTTTTTTTTTTAAGTTTTTATTTTTGAACAATTTAAAAATCTATTTCAGTAGACACACGCGCCCCGCTTTTAGCGAGACACCCCACAAAAATAGTTGTTTCAGATAAATATGTAAAAAAGGACACTGACTTTTTTTTGTCAATAAATATGCATAATAAATATAGTAGTATATAACAAGACTTTGGAAACAAATAAAAGAAAAAAAAAAGTTTGAGGAACTAAAAAAGCACTGTACTGTTCAAAATGATCTTTTTCCCTGACAAGATGTGATTCTGACCAGCTTTGCACTTCAGTCCACAAACACATGAACTGCTTTTGATTAATCTGTACTTATTTCTTAAACAATGCATTTAAAAAATACCAACACCATGCATCTAATAACATGAACCATTGTACATAATCTGTGAAAGAAGTCACAGTCGATGGGCAAATACAGTATCCCCTAAATTATTCTTACCAAACATAATGATACATTATTTTGAGACATTAACTGTCAGCTCACCTACTCAAAAGGACTTAAAGTAGACGGTATTCTCAAAAAAATATAAAGCTTTGATATAATGCTACACATCATGATGTATTCCCAGTTTGTACCTAAAGTGCAAAACACAACATAGTGGATATTTTTGTTTCAAGTTTGTCACATTAATGGTAAAAAAAAAAAAAAGTTAAAATACTGATATTTAGTAAGAATGCAAATTTCAAAACAGAACATTATGGAAACACATGCATCTATGGATAGACATTGACGGAAAACTGGGCATAACTGGGTTAGCAAATTGCTAGTATTTGAAAAAAAAAAAAAGAGGTATGTTTTTTTTTTTTTTGTCAGGGAAAAAATGTCCCATTCATGGCACATAAAAAAAAAAAAAAAATGTTAGCTTTCTTTCCTGGTTAGTACTAAACTTAAAAAGAAACATACAAGTATATATATATATATATATATATATATATATATATATATATATATATATATATATATATATGGCTCTCCATTTAAAAGTACTTTTTTTTCTTGGAATTGTAAATAAGGCCTAATATCCAATTTTAAATGGAAGACAAGATTGCGAGAAAAGGTATGCTACATAGAATATACTGTATATTTATAAAAAATAAAGCTTTTTTATTATAAGATTGTGTACCAAAAAAAACATTTAAATGAGCAGTAATTATTAATATATAAATATTGTATATAAAGTGTTTATGTATCATCATCATCAATCATTCTGCTTTTAATTTAAGTCTTTTTTGTTTTCTTTTTGCTGATGTGTTTGTTCAGTCGGAAACTGACAAACGAGTAAAAACTACAAGGCGTTTGTTCCCCGTGCTATCAAAGGTAGGGGATTCGGAGCCGCTGAGGCTGTCTGAGCTGTAACTGTCCCGGTCAGAGAGCGAATCTTCTGAGGCGCAACGCTGGAGGTTTGGGTGTGGAATGAATACATTTTGGTCGTCTTTCGGACTCATTTTGTCGAGGGTGGTCTGGAATTTTTTCCCGACGGCACACAGGCTGCGGGAGCTGTTGCTAGTCTCCAGAATACGCGGAGCGCGGTTGATTTCGCCCAGGCTCTGATGGCTTTTGCCAAACTGGAACGCGTTCTTGGTCGGCTGTAACGCAGCGTCGCCGGTCCGAGTAAAGACTGGAGAATGCAGATCCGCAGGAGGCGGGGACACTGACGGGGCACGTGAGAAGCCCAGGGGGTCTTGGAGAGAGGGAGGAGGGGAGCTTCTTGAACCCAGAAAACCTGCAAAACTGACACTCTGGCGGAACATGCGCGGTTGCTGCTGAGGCTGCGGGGTTTGGTTTAGTTGCACGTCGTTTGAAGAAGAAGAAAGCCTTTCCTGGTGGATAAAGTGACAGCGTGGTCCGTAAGGGCAGTAGCCGAAGTTGTAGAAAGTACGGCACATCTCTGTTTTGTATTTGGGGTGACGGTTTAGGCTTCGCAGCTCGCTTGCTCCATGGGCAAATTGACATTTGCTCAAATACTTGCAGATGCCGCTCTCTTCATAGCTGCGACAGAGCTCCGTCTTGTAGCGGTTGGACGGGAGGGGTGTCTGGGCACTCAGAGGTGGGAATCCAGGGGGTGGAGGGACAGCTAGAGTCTTGGCCCCTCCAAATCCCGAAATGCTATTCTCTGTCAGGCTCACGGATCGGTCAGTCCTGAACTGAGTAAGTCTCTTTTTGGGTTCCGGCTGGCTCCAAGGGCTGCTGTCGAACGGCCAGCAGGGGGCGTCATCGAGCTGTTCAGCACTATTGACTTTGTCGTAGCTGGAGAGTTGGTAAGATGAAGTCAAGGTGTTACTACTGATTTGGGCTCCGATAGGTTTCACCGGTTGCTGCTCCCGGCTGTATGATTCGTTCAAAGTCATGTTTAGAATGTTCTGTTGAGAAAAAAAATAAAATAAATATATATTTTTATATATAGCGTTGTTCGACCATTAAAAAAAAAAACTTACAAAATTTATGTTATGATTAAAGTCCGATTAAATTGATATTGTGAGATTCATATAAACTGCTGAGTCAACAATATTTAATAATGTATAGCCTATATATTACCTTTATCATATATACTATATTAAATCTTTTATTTATTTATTTATATATATATTATATATATAATTTTAAGTATCATTTTGTTGCATATAGCATTACTAAAACCGACCAGGTTAAAGATATGATATTCCTATTACTAGTAACTGAACTCAAAGATAGCTAAATAGTTCAAGATCACATGAAAGTCGTCGCATATTCATTCACACCACCCACTGCAGTTAATGTTTCGTGTCTGCTACGGAGTTTAAATATATATTTAAATATAGGCTGTACGGTCGTGCAAGACAGTTACCTACTAAAATGCTCCGGCTATCTTATAAAAAATAAATAATGTGTATTCAAAATAACAACGATAATAAAATCCTCTTACACACTTTTAGATTAAATAGTGACAGTGTAGTAACTTGTCTATAAATACTGCATACAGTAAGCAAAGTAGACTTACCATCAAAAATTGTTCATCGAATCTTTCAGACATTTTCTTCTTTTTATTTTGTAAGCACCCCCCAAAAAAAAACCAATCCAAGGCGGTTTGTAACTTCTAGTTAAAAGTTTCGCCTGCAGTTCAGTCTCAGTGTTATTTGCCTGTAACCAGCACAAGCCTACAGGACAAGCCGTCGGCTGGTATTTATGCAGTACAGGGCGTGTAGAAAATGCTGTCTCCGCCCTCACTGAGACGAAACGGGTGTCGCCCACTAAATATCACGTGTTACCAAATTGTCGTTTTTTAATGTTTGTTTTCTATTAGTCACGTTCGGGGGGGGGGTGTAAATTGTTTGTTTTTACTGGTATACCATCATATAAACTCCGTTATATAACAACCATTATGTTTGATTTATTTTTAATAATTATCTTTCTAAACTTTTATTTGTATTATTATAATACTCAATAATTTGATTAAAACTTAATACATAACTTTTTTTTTTTTTAAAAAACCGCAGTTGAAATGTATCGTATTTGTCTTTTATTGTGTGTTTTTAAATGTGTATAATGTTTAATAACAATATCGTGATCAAGCACTTACAGTAAATTATTGCAATTTCTCTACATACCGTGCGTTTAAGTTAGTTTGTGGTTGGTATACATACATGCTTATGTAGTATTATTATATTTGGCTTTTACAGTAATACGATGACCGCATTATAAAATATTGCTCTGTTTTAGTTTCGTGTGGTTAGATTGCCCGGATCTTGTCGCCGGGTTAACCTATTCATTCATTCATGGGGGAAACCGTGTCTTCTGTTTGAGTAGTTGTTTACCAGAACCCGCCTTTGTCATTTCCCTGCAGCATTGGAAAGCTTTTGGGTTTTGCTTGACTTCTTGTGGTAATGCAAGTCTTACCGATAGAGGGCTCCAGTGTTCACACCAGAAACAACCGGCGTTTTATCATAGTGAAATTATCATCAATAAAACTTTTTTTTCCCTTCTTTTATAATCATGAAACCGATCATTCTTTAAAATAAGAAATTAAATAATACGCACACTTTCTAAAATGAGTTGCGTTTATAATTCTAGATCATAATATATATGTTTATGAAGTTTGATATCTCCCATTTTTAAAACCGTTAATATATACATATTCAAATATAATAAAAATTGCTTACATATGCACATTATGTTTTATTAAAGTCCATGTAATTCTATATGATCATTTAAAAAAAAGTATACTACTTATTCATATAGGTTAATAGGTTTACTTTAATAATAATAATAATAATAATAATAATAATAATAATAATAATAATAATAATAATAATAATAATACAATGTATGTGCATGGAATAGGAGGAGCAGAGACATCACTATCACATACCCTACAGGAAGCTTATTCATCAGTTATGGCATTCACGTATAACTTGCTTAATGGTGCTATATATATATATATATATATATATATATATATATATATATATATATATATATATATATATATATATATATATATATATTCTTTACACATCCATAACATATTTAGTCCATCATTCATATTTAGGTAAATATTGACCACATCACCCATTTTTTTCCCCATATCTCAGATATATCTCAAACACACAATATGGTTGATATACACTACTTTCTATTCGGGAACTAAATGTGCTACAAAGCTTTTATGAAACATTATTTGTTTTCATGTAAACTTCTTTTTCCCTGCAGTGATTCTAATAAGCATTTTATGGACGGAGTGCACAGATTTATTTTAGTCACAGCTGAGTCATTAAACCCAGTATTATATTCCTGTAAGAAATCGGAATGCAATACCACATGTGAGTCATTTTATAGTGGTACACGCAGGGCTGAAATCTCCCTATAGCTTTCTTTACAAACAAACAAAATCATATTTCAGCAGTCCGTCCGTTTCCACTGAAAAGGAAACCAAATGACAATGTTTGTAAGAGAGGCCTACTCGGGGAACTGAAAAGTATTAATCAATTGACAAACAGATGCGCCCGTACTGCAGTTAATGGGAAAAACGTGTTTTTAAATTAACATTTTACGAGGGAGCACAAAAGATGTAATATTATTCTGAGTTTTTGTTACTATTTGTTACTATCAGCAAGGTTACGCAAACTACAGACGTGTTTGGTTAATAAAAGCTATTCACAAACATCAAGTCTGTTTTTAAGAAATGTTTTTAAAGTTTTTGGTTAAATTGTGCTTTGAAAAAAAAAAAGAGAATACAATTCCAAACCTTTCTGAAACACCTGAAAAGGTTTTCATGAATTAATATGTGATTTAATTAATCAAAATTGAAAATAGTTTCGTGAATAGGTCACAACAGCGTATTTTATCCATCTATTTCTCAACAAGATAGAAGTCTGTTTCTATCATGTGGTTTAACAGGGATATTTTATATCAGCTACATTTTGCACATTATTATTATTATTATTATTATTATTATTATTATTATTATTATTATTATTATTTATTTATTTCTTAGCAGACGGCCTTATCCAGGGCGACTTACAATCGTAAGCAAAAACATTTCAAGCGTTACAATACAAGTAATACAATAAGAGCAAGAAATACAATAACTTCAAGCAAAGTACAAGTTTGACATTCAATAATAACATATTTAATTTCTAATCTGTTTAATACCTTATGTATGATTATCGATAGTTTCCTTCTTTATGTTAGTTAATATATAGTAACCTAGGCCAAAATAGTTCTTAAAAATATTTCCTTTAACATAAGATATTATAAATGTGCAGTTAATACGAATATATATTTCTATATATAGAAAATATACGGGTCAGCATGGATTGTATATAATGTGTTTTCCTCATGCTTCATACTATTATTATTATTATTATTATTATTATTATTATTATTATTATTATTATTATTATTATTATTATTATTAATTAATCCTTAGCAGACGCACTTATCCACGACGACTTACAATTGTTACAGGATATCACTTTTTTTTTTTTTACACGTTATTTTTACTATTCCACTGGTAGTGCTACTACTATTTTACAACGAAAGCTAGTCCCTACTACAAATCATTGCATTGCCACTTAAGATCATTCAATGAACTAATACTGTACAAACACACATAAAGAAAACGATAATGTTTTAGTTGTTCTGTCACACCGCGAGATTGTATGTCAGCTGATTTACTGGATTTCTATGCCGGGCAGTGAGATGGCAGATAACTGGAGGTTACACGTTCTTTCATTGTTTTTTAATGAGTCACGGCAGTCACAGAGGTACTAAGTTTTTCTTTCGGGGGTTGTCAGAGTTCACCCTGTACCTAAATAATGTTAACACATTACACACTGGAAGAAGCTGAGGAAAATTGAGGATACGTTTATATTGTACGTACATGCATTAACCTGACATTGTAGTTACCCTTTAAATATTGGGGAACGCCCTGTACATTAGATCCCTTCAAATTATGCACACTTCATATTACTGCTTGTGGGGCTTCGATAACCCTAGCAGCAGCCCATTTCTCTGAGTCTGTTTCTGGAGAAAAGGAAAACAATTCAAACAGTCCTGATTTTGGATTCCTAACCCTGAGACCCTCTTCTGGTTTTGCAGGCAGGTGTTTCAGAGGCTTGGTCATGGCTCTGTGTGAGCAAGAGATAGAAACTAATAGTTTGTTAGCACTGAGGGTGGGGCCCAGCTTGCTGTAGCTCTGTTTCGTTGACACACAGCTAGTCTACAGATGTACTGCATATCAGGGACTTTCCTGTATGTGCTGACATGTATGTGTTCTCAAGTGCTAGCTTAGACATGTTTTATGTTATACAAGATCTGATTTGAAGATAGTGCCCCCCCCAATTCACAAAACTGCTTTGTTAATAAGGATTTTTTTTTAAAAGAGAGTTTGTAATATTTGCTAATGTTTAACAATGCTTTGAAAAATCTGCGGATGCAAGGATGGACAAACAACACACGAGACCCCCAAGGATTTGGTTCTTTGCAGCCAAGTCCGTTTTTGTTTCAGATTTATTTACCTGTTCATTTTCGCAGTTGGCAGTTGTTTGGCTCTTCGAGGTGGTAGTGTAGTCGGTCTTACATAACAGTAAGTCCCCACTGACTTATTGTGAATTCTTGGTTTACAGTTGAATGCATTACCGGCAAGGGTAAAGCTGAGGGAACACAAAGCCACTTTGTAGCTTGGAACTCGGTTCCAGGAGAGTATGTTTCAGGCCACTGCACGGCACACCAGGGGAGAATTGAGGTTTGATACAACAACCTCAAACTAGGTCCCCCTGGTCTCCTGGGATCAGGTGGCACTTAATGGGGTAATCAAAATTGACTTTAAATGTCATCAACAAAACACCGTTTAAAACTTTAAAATGTAAACGACATTATTCTTTCATGCATTGAATTTTTAATATATCTAAATGCTAGTCTGTCACCATGTTACTGTCTCTTCTTGCACCTGTTTGTAGCTGTAACTTGGGAAAGTTTTGTTTCAAGGGTGCACAAAAGCATAATACTAAACTGTTAGATAGTTGGCATTATAAAGACGCAGATGTGCATGCTGTAGATTATCGGATATTTATGTGTATGATAAAATGACAAGATGGCACATCAAGTGAGTCATTAAATTATCCTGTGTACTTTTTATATTGTGGACATCTCCCTTTGTTTAGCAGACTGATATCAGAAGGGAAAGTACCTGTCTTTCTAATTGACGCTATATGGCAAACACAAAAGCAGTAGCTGAGGGGTTTGTTTAATTTGGAAGGAAATAAAAACCAAAACATAGCAATAATCGTAAGCAAGACACCCAGTTTACATCTTTGTAAACTAAACACAGAAAATGTCAGAGCAGCCTTCTGTTCAGAATGAGGCACTCTAAAGTTGCATAGAGAGTACAGCGAGGCTGCTTGAATGCTCTTACCCTTGCACTGCAAGCCTTGACCCTTAAGAAGCTTCTTGCAGAACTGACAGACAGTGGGCCGCTTGTAAGAGTGCATGACAAAGGTGTGCGGGACCTTCACTTTTGGACAGGAGCATTTTATCCAGCTGGATGGCATGTATTGGATCTCGATTTCAGTGGTTTTAAAAGTAGACATTTGTTGTGCATAGGTACAGTTAATCGCATGCTCTGCAATGTGCTGCCTTGCAAGCTGAACAGCACAAGCTGTGCACTAACCACAGCCCTGCCTGCCCAATTGTCACAGATACAGTCTTAAGTGGGCTACAGGCTGCAGCAGAGATTGTATTAAATGTTCCACCCAGCATGGACATCCTTTGCATGAACAGACAGGAAACCACACTAGAACAACCCGTCCCCTCATTGTCATTGCGAGAGACAAGTTCCATTCTGAGACAGGATCGAGAGTAGCTATTGCTAAAACTGCAAGGAATTTTTAAACCCTCATTGTATAGCTTAAAATAATTTGAAACTGAGGTCCATCACCAGTTAAGCAAAGCGGTGGTTCGGGCAGGGAACTCACTTTTGACCTTAGATGGAGCACATTGGAGGCGCTTTCAGTACCAGAACAAACTGTCAATCGAATAGCTAGTATCTTATTTGTCTTTCACCCCTTCAGTCCTGGCGGGACCTCAGGATCCTTTATCTTAGCGCCGCATGTTAACGCATGCCATCGGAAATCACGTTGGAACCACCCAGTCTGAGGTCGTGTTGAAATATATGTAAAATATAAAAAATTGTCCTGTTCTCACATATACTCAAAGGAGTTTATTCTTAAGCTTACTTTTTTTTTTTTTATTCACAAAAATTAATTCAAAAACTGAAAGGGTTAACCTACTACTGAAAGCACTGGAACGGTTGCATAGCAACGCTCAACAAATAGAAGAACAACCAAAACAGCAGCAGAGATACCTAATGGTGCTATTTTAAGCTGACATTTCACATAATTGATCGGAAACACAAGCAGGTGATTCGAAAAGGGAGTTGTAGAAAACAAGGCTCAGGTGTTTGGTAATGGGAATCTTCTTGGGCAGTAGATAAACCCACACTGAACAGGATTGTTAATCCAGCTGCTTTCTGAGCTGCCTGACTCACGGACTGTTGAAATGGGTTTATTCGGGGTGTGTTCACACTGATTTGTGTCAAAACAGTTTCAGTCCAGTCAGCTTGAACTATAAAGTTGGGTGTACAGTGATATCTGATGTACTTCTGTTAATGTTTTCCACCCGTGTGACTGTATGACAGGGCAAGAGTGATGCAGCATTTTCAAATAAAAGCAATTATTGACTGAGGCTTTTAACTCGCCTCAGTGGGAGTTTTGTACGCAAAACATACCCAGTCACACCACAAACAAACCCCATTAATGACTTCAGACTTAGCCACTGTGCATTTCTTGGTCAGTTATATTTCTCACTAAAGGAAAAGTGGTGACCAAGAGAGACAGTTGTGGCTGCAAACAGTGGAGGACTGAGGGAACAGACGGTTAAGATGAGGGAAGTCAAAGCCCCTTTGTGGCTTGAAACTTGCATTGCACAGCAGGGGAGACTTGAGGTTTGATGCAGCAAAGTTGCCTCAAACTAGGTCTCCTGGTCTCCAGGAACCAGGTTTCAAGCCACTGTTCCTGAAAAACTGACTTTGTGTCACCTCAGCTTTAGAGAGGCTTGTTATGTCTGAATTATTAATGACTGAACAGATTCCTCTAGATACCTTCCAGCACCTTGTGGAGTCTGTGCCACGTTGTGCCAAAACTATGATCAGGGCCAGTAGTGTGCAAGTATATTAGAACATCCCCTTGCTTCTGTAGTTTTGATTTGTGGAAATGAAATCAGACCACTGTAACTGAAAATGACTTAAACAGGCTACACATGCAGTTAATATAAAACAGTAAGAGAAAAGGAACACAGCCACAAATGGTAAAATGCAGGAGACTTTTTAGAAGTTGTTTAAGATGCCTAATTAAAGAACAAAGTGTTCTAGCATTTTCACATGAGTGCCTATTGTTTCTATATTGCTGATTACTGACCTAAAATTGAAATTCTCACACCCTGAGGTTTTCATGCAGGTTGGTATCTAAAGGACATAAATGACAAATCTTGTGGTGTTCGGATAAATTTGCACACTGCTGTATATATAAACAGTTAAGCAGTATACAATAGAGCTGTGGGACAGTGAACACTTAACCTCAGTGCAATCTACGTATATAGTATATAAAAATAGTTGTATTTATTTCCAAAGCTTTTTCTCCAGTGCAAAATGGGTTAACAAGACTGATAGCTGATGAAGCTGACACAGTGTCACAATTATAAATGTTGATACTTATTAACTCCCTATCTTAGTCATCCTTGATCATAAACAGAGGTCTTCAGTGACCCGAACTGGAAATCTGCTCAGTTTCTGAGGAAGGAAGGTATTTGGAAAACTGAAACACAAACTGCGAACCCGAAGCTAAACAAAAAAAAAAAAGAAAGAAAAAGAAAAGCGAACACACATGCTTTCACTCACTTGTAAAGCTTCCAAGGGCTAAGAAAGCTGTATATCTTTACAGGGCCTTGGGCAGCAAGAAAGAAAACAGGAAGGGAAATGGGAGGTGTGGAAAGGGAGATACAGATGGTGGAGTAGGGAGGGGAAGGAGAGAAAGGGGAGGGAGGAAGGGGGATATGAGTCAACTGTGAGTCACTAAAAGCTTGCAGGGTCAGCATTTTGCAATGCAAACCTAACTAGAATCATTAACATTCCCAATCATTGGATAAGTAGGCTATTAACACCCACCCCACCCGGCACAGCTGTAAATATCAGTGCTATCGTAACCGTAAAGCTATGAGAAGTTTCAGAAAGGAAACTCAAATATAAAACTGCATGTGACTGACAGGATAATCAACCATCACAAAAGTCAAGCTGGAATTGAACTAAGGAGTAAATAGCCATACTCTCATCAGCCTTCTATGAGTAACAGCTACCAATATTATTCATGCCTGGTAAAAGCATGGTCGCGTTGTGTGCAGGGTGAGTCATACAGTCAGGGGAGCGCAGGTTCATGTCCTCGCTGTGCGAAGTCGACGGTCTTCGCTGGGGATTCTGGCTGTGGTGCACCCCCGCTGGTTAGGAAGACAAAACGGGAAGGGAGTGTTTCTCCTCATCACGCTACAGCCTAGTGAGCTCAGATGGACACCCGCAGGGCTGGCCTTTGCTCTCCAGAGGCCGGTAGTTCACTGACATCGGCTGGCGAGTTCCTGGGTGTAAACTGGCTTGGTTATGGGATAGGGGGACGTCCACTGAACCTTCAGTTTTCCTGAGTTGTGCGGGGAATTGCTGCGATAAGGGAAATAATTGGTAAACACTATCCGTCCCCACTTCTAGGAATTTAAAAGGTACTGTTCATGACTTTATTTGAAGGCAGTTAAACTTTAATCTAGTCAGTAGGTCATTAGCATACATCTCTTGGCATTGCTGAGACTTGGAAGAACATTGTGTAGCTTTTACACATGATAACGTGTTCTTGTTTTGTTTTTAACACGCTGGTTAGATAACAAATTACTTAACCCCAAAACGCAGCAACGTAATTATAAAAAAAAAAAAGGAAAATGTTTGAAAAACGACATGTTTGTAGTAATTGCGTCAGTAATGATAGCACAAGTGAATGACTTCAGTCTCCATGGCTCTAGCCTGCCCTGGACTGGAGGGAGCACCCTTTCGCTTAGAGGGTGAGGGAGCAGTTCAGTCTCCATGTCTCAAGCCTGCCCTGGACTGGAGGGAGCACCCTTTCGCTTAGAGGGTGAGGGAGCAGTTCAGTCTCCATGCTTACAGCCTGCCCTGGACTGGAGGGAGCACCCTTTCGCTTAGAGGGTGAGGGAGCAGTTCAGTCTCCATGCTTACAGCCTGCCCTGGACTGGAGGGAACACCCTTTCTCTTAGCACAGTTCAGTCTCTGTGCCTCAAGCCTGGACTGGAGGGAGGGAGTGAGGGGGTACACAATGACCGGTACGAATAGAAGTGAATGGACAGTGGTCTGTTTACACGTAATGTAACCCACACACAGATACTCAATGTCTTATAACTCTGCTATATACTGCTTTACTGTCAATATACAGTATAAGTCACAAATCTAACGTTTCTTTTGTGTAGGTAATTGAACCCACTTTTGCGAATTGATTTGGTGTACACATCGGAGTCCTTCCAAACTGAGGAATGTTTTGATTCATTCCAGAAAAGTCGGCTGTGAACTACACTGTGGCACGCAAAAACCTTTCAGCAACAAAAACAGTATCATGACAAGCAGTCTTGAGAGGTCAAATCTAAGCCTGTCTGTGCTGTCATACATGTAAAGCTAGGAACAGTTTCTGCTAAAACCTTCTGCTAAGGAAACTCATGTGATGTCTGTAAATGACTGTGCACTATACAAAATGGTATCAATGATTTCTGAACAAAATTAGCCAGAACTGTAACCCAATGTGATCTTATTGAAAGCAGTTGTATTTATAATAAATTAGACATTGTTAAGGTATAATTGAAGCAGCCCAGTATACTGGTGTGTCGGTTAATTCCACTCATTATCAACAACAAACCAAAGCAACTGGAAAGTTGTGTAATGAAATTGCTGTCATTTTTCATATTTGTACTGTTAAACTCCCAACGCTAAACACCATACTGACTCGGTTCCATAGTGTAGTGGTTATCACATCTGCTTTACACGCAGAAGGCCCTGGGTTCGATCCCCAGTGGAAG
The DNA here is from genome assembly GCF_902713425.1 of Acipenser ruthenus. NCBI lineage: Eukaryota > Metazoa > Chordata > Actinopteri > Acipenseriformes > Acipenseridae > Acipenser > Acipenser ruthenus. Next base: position 1,013,165 of record NC_081218.1, read on the forward strand.
TATTTCAGTTTGTTTTGGAGGCTGTGTGGTCCAGTGGTTAAAGAAAAGGGCTTGTAACCAGGAGGTCCCCGGTTTGAATCCCACCTCAGCCACTGACTCATTGTGTGACCCTGAGCAAGTCACTTAACCTCCTTGTGCTCCGTCTTTCAGGTGAGACGTTGTTGTAAGTGACTCTGCAGCTGATGCATAGTTCACACACCCTAGTCTCTGTAAGTCACTTTGGATAAAGACGTCTGCTAAATAAACAAATAATAATAACAATGACCTCATGTACTGTAAGGAGTGCATTTTTCCTCCATAAAAAGCAATGGAAAAAAACTGAAAACATTTTAAAGTTGTTTAAAGATGGTGCTCGCATTAAAAATGGATGCATGGAAGTAGGAAAAATTGCACAAGTGGCCAGGATTCGATACATGTGGAAAATAGACGAATGTGGCAATAGACAGATTAGTCTGTGCTAACATACCCTATGGTAGTTACAATAACAGTGAATTATCTTCCAGAGTAAATATCTTATTGACCCTTGTGCTTTTGAGTAAAAGCATTTTGGATTTTTTAAAAAAAGTGTTACATCTTTACATCTGGAGCCCTGGGTTTGAATGCAACTCAGGTGTGGTGTTATGCTAGGTCCAAACCTGCACGATTTAACTGTGTACCTTCGATTTTATATATTTGTTTCTCAGGTAAAAAAAAAATATATTTCAGTCATGTTCTCTGTTAATTGTGAAATACTAGTACTACTACTACAACTAATAATAATAACAATCATACATACATACATACATACATATAATAATAATAATCATACATACATACATACTAATAAGAATAATAATCATACATACACACATACTAATAAGAATAATTACCATTAATTTCAATGTATAGTAATTATTGTCATGCAGCAGATTCTTCAAGATACAGTGAAACTGGATGCATTTCACGGTCAAAATATGCATAATTAATACATGACAAAAATAACTAACTGCAAAAGTCTCCAAATCATCAATTTATTTTTTTCCTGATTTCTCAGGAAATTCTTGCTTTATTTATTTATTTATTTATTTTTCATTTAAATAGGAGCATATTTTTTTTTAATCTAAATTGCATGGCTATTTTTCATTGCACAACAACTATTAGATATTTAGAAATTCCAGTCGTCAGTTTGCTGGAGGGCAATGACCAAAATGAAATGTAACCAGCAGAATGCAGAGGAGTGGCTGCTGTAATTAAAGACCAACCCCTTTTATCATGCAAACTTGGATCAGAAAGCATTATCCCTGGCATCATTTCCACATTGTATGTGTACTGAAACTGTGCCAGTTTTGACCCATTCCATTAGTCATCCCTGCTCTCTTATTCTACAGGAATGCATGCAACTTATAAAATAACAAGCACATTCTGTCTGCACAACCAGGAAACTCTGAGGATAATTCTTCACTCGGATATCTCACTGTGTAGGAACGCGTTTTAATATACAAACAAACAAACAAAAATGTGTTTGTTTATTTTTTTGTTTGTTATAACAATTTGTGCCTGTTCCCTTCCCTCTCCGCTATGAAGTGTATCATTTTCAAATTGATCAAGCATGCCATTCCCACATTTTTAAAAGAGTAACAGGGAACAAGTCTTCAGCCTTTCCAAACCTTATCTTAATGCCGTATGTTAACATATGCCTTATCATGTATCACGCTGGAACCTCACAGGAATCCTAGGTCCCAGTCTGAGGTAGTATATGTAAAACAAAAAATGTTCTTGTCCTTTTCTCATTTATACTCAATAAAGGAGTTTATTCTTCAGTTTATTTGACAAAAATAATTCACGACAGGAAATTTAAAAGATATATATTCCAATTTGAAGTGTAAAAAAACAACATCGATAGCATTTCTAGCGCTAGCTAATAAGAGTAGAGATTTAAAAAAAAAAAAAAAAAGTTATCTCCATTTGCAACCTCTCAATAACCTCTCTTTCTCCAAGACCACTAGCCAGATTTATTGGTAGGCCAGATAACATTAGTAAACAACACATTAAATGTAGTTTTTCGTATATGGTATTTCAAATATAAAATATATATAAAAATAAAAAAAATCTGAGGTTTTCATTGTGGTTCATCGTCATTCCTGTAAGTAACCTCCACATGGTATTTCATTTTGATTCGTATCCCCCATCTGGAACATGTCTGTTGTCAAGGAAATATATCTCAACAGTTTGAGTCACTAAGCGAGGGTGAACAGTTGTAGTCCATTTGATGAGCCGACCAGCCCTGCAATGAAATTCCAGACACAGTTAATAGAAACCACCATGCTGATTGCCTTGGCAGCCCAATTTCTATGTGAGCAAATGGATCAAATATCAGCCCGCCATTTTGTGTGAATGGGCTGTGTGATACACATGATTGCTTTGTTTTACATTCATATTTTGTTTTATTACAGAATCTTAGTACTGGGACTGCAAATTTATTACACCACCGCAAGATTTGTCAATTATGTCCTTTTTATATACCTACCTGCATGAAAACCTCTGAGTTTGAGAATCTCTATTTCCAGTCAGTAATCCTTGATATTATTATTAATTTCTTAGCAGACGCCCTTATCCAGGACGACTTACAATTGTTACAAGATATCACATTATTTCACGTTATACAGATATCACATTATTTTTACATACAATTACCCATTTATACAGTTGGGTTTTTATTGGAGCAATCTAGGTAAAGTACCTTGCTCAAGGGTACAGCAGCAGTGTCCCCCACCTGGGGTTGAACCCACAACCCTCCGGTCAAGAGTCCAGAGCTCTAACCACTACTCCACACTGCTACCCTGATATAGAAACAATAGGGACTTGTGTGAAAATGTTAGACCGCTTAATACTTTAATTAGGCATTTCAGTGTTTCTTCAAAGGGACTGAGCACTAATGGGGAGAATAAACTGAGTTGACTTTATCAGGGTTTCACCAATAACCTGACAAAAGATGCATTAAAACACAACAATATGTTTTGCTGTGGAACTTGACATATACTTGGTATGGTGTTGGTTATTGTGTGGTGTATTGTGCTACTGTATTATTATTATTATTATTATTATTAATTCATCATTTAGCAGACACTTCTATCCAAGGCGACTTACAGAGACAAGGGGGTGATCTATGCATCACAACTGCTGCTGCAGAGTCATTTACAGTAGGACCTTGTTTTTTATATCTCATCCGAAGGATGGAACTTAGAATATTTCAATACAGCAACTAACATGCAAACCTTCCAATGGTATTCTTTTTTTTCAAGTGACATGAAATGTGAAAATCAGTATGACTAACACATGTGACTGTCAGAAGCTTGTCCTCATTGATTTAGTCATTTTGGAAACTGTAATCTCACTGAGTGTCTGTGCTCATTATAAACCCACTCTGATAGGCTGGCAGTAAGACTTAAGTAAATCTTAAATTAATCCAGACGTTTTAAAGAGGACATGATGGGAATACAGTGTTGGATGGATTTTCAGGAAGTTTGGATAAATAGGTATGTTTGAAACTTCTGCATTGGCACTGTATTGTGATTCAGACAGCTCTGTACCCACTTAGAGCTAGCAAATGAATTCCAGTAAATGTGAACTACCATCACTGCATCCATCTCTTATTGTCCTGTGTCGAAGTTTAGTGTTAAATTATCTTTAGTATTTCAGTGCTGTACTTCGGATCAGGAATTGAAAACACGTGAGTCACTGAAAAGTGAGTAACACTCAATAACACATCTACATATGTGTGTATATATTTAAATATAAGATTTAAATGCAATGCACACTAGAATATTAAAAATAAACAACAAAAAAAGAACTTTTAAAGTAACAGAAAAAGTGCACAAAGTACAACATAAAAGCACATCTTTTAAGGGCAGTTATGTCTGAAATAACTGACCTAATTTGTAAAGGGAAATATGACATAAAGAAAACAAGAGATAAGGAGAGGTTCCATTTAAAGTAGGTCAGATTGAAAAGATTAAAGTGTCATAACAATTTGACACTAACTTTAAAACAAAGCACCTGTATCAGCACGTAATTAGTTCAGCAGAGTTTACCAAGGTGTGGTATTGTTGCCGTGGAGATGACCCGCAACCCTAGAACAACAAACCAAGCAAGAAATAAGCTGAGCCTGTTAAAATTCAGCACAACGTTTTTAACTGGAAAGCAGCAGACTTGTTACAAAAAATGTGTTCAGGACGGAGCAGCTCTTTAGTTTGTAGTTGTTGTAGGGCAGCAGTGTGGAGTAGTGGTTAGGGCTCTGGACTCTTGACGGGAGGGTCGTTGGGTCAATCCCAGGTGGGGGGACACTGCTGCTGTACCCTTGAGCAAGGTACTTTACCTAGATTGCTCCAGTAAAAACCCAACTGTATAAATGGGTAATTGTATGTAAAAAAAATCACGTGATATCTTGTAACAATTGTAAGTCGCCCTGGATAAGGGCGTCTACTGAGAAATTAATAATAGTTTCCTGGGGGGGAAAAAAACACACGTAATGCAAGCTAGATAAGACTAATTGTCTTTATATCAAAGTCATTGCCAGCTTTATCACATTACAAGATTATGCAAGATAACAACTTAAAGAATGTGTTTGTTTTCCCTTTTTACATATATATATATATATATATTATTTGTTTGTTTTATATAAAATATGTTTAATTAAAAAAAAATATGTTAAGAGGCGGTCAAATAAATGACTGACAGCTAGGGAAAAACCCTACTCTATTTTTACAAAGGCAAAATGGCAATGCCCACCTAAATGTTAGATCAGTGAGCAGTACTTCTCCACAAACCCTGGCGCCCGTCTCACTGCTGCTCATGTCAGGTTGTTTAGGGGGATTCCGTGCTTCATGCTGAACAAAGAGGGCACTTCACTCTTTTATTTTCGGTGGCATGAAGCTGTTTTATTAACCTTCCTCTAAACTGCCAGGATTTTTTTTTTTTTTTATCATGAAATAAAAATGTATTATAACTTTCCTAAAATTGTATTCCACACCATGTCATTATTCTGATTTGACTTTTTAAAATTACATACAGTACCTTCTTTATAGGATGTGCAATGTATACCTTAGATTCCCATATGGGACCAATATAAATATACACAGAGAGAGAGTACAATGTGGACATTTTAATGTTAATATATATTATTATTTATAAGCAGACACCCTTATTTTTACATACATTTACATTATTTTTTAAACATTATTTTTACATACAATTACCCATTTATACAGTTGGGTTTTTACTGGAGCCATCTAGGTAAAGTACCTTGTTCAAGGGTACAACAGCAGTGTCCCCCACCTGGGATTGAACCCACGACCCTCCGGTCAAGAATCCAGAGCCCTAACCACTATTCCACACTGCTGCCCATATAACAGCTGTGGCTAGCATATGGTTGCTGCTTTCCTGTTTGTGCTATAGTGCATGTGTTTTTTTTAAAGTCTTGACAAGGCAACTTTTTGTACCCCACAGAGTTCGCTCAAACAGTTATTAAAATATCTAAAAAAAATTAAATACAAAAAAAGGACGTCCGATTTCATGTTCAACCAGGTGATCAAAGACTGTCTTTCTCAAACTTATATCTGGGTCCTGTCATAGTCACAAAATATTTATATGGAGAGTAGAGAAGAACATGTGTTTAAAATATACGTTTTTTTTTTTTTTTTTTTTTTCCATAAGCAAGGCCAGCCAGATGTAGGTATTCTTTTCATTCAAGCAGAGTTTGCCCTACCCATTGCATTCTTAATTAGAAACAGTCCCCCCGTCTTACATAGGCTTCCATTCAACAGAGCCGGGGTTTGAAACTTTATCCTAAGGAAGTTTCGGCATGCGAGCTTGAGATTCAGGAAACTCTACATTCCAGTAAAAACAATACTGATTTTATTAGGCCCTTTTCCACCTGATGAAAGCTGAGTTTAGTGGAAACGATTCCCCATGACAAAAATAAACAGAACCTTCTAGGGGCAAAATTACCAAAAGGCATAAAAGCACATGAGACTTGTGCAAAGCTCTTTGAAAATGACACCTACTCTACATAAACACTTTTTTTTTATTATTATTATTCTGCTAAGAGAAAGCAACTTCAAAATCACAACTTCAAATATATATACACAGCAACTGTGTATATATTTTTATTTAGAGTTTCATTTATTTATTGAGTTTGTTAATTTGTAGAGATTACGTAAGATATCTGTGGACCCTTCCTGGCCACTTAATTAGGACCTGTCTATCTCATTGGATTTGGCATCGCCCTGGTGAGTAAAATATTCTCCTTGCACACCCTGGGTCCCTTGATTACTCTGAAAGGCTGAACAAATGCTGTAGTTTACATAAGAATCATTGCAGATCCAGTCCATCCAACAATGCATCACTTGTACCCATCGTGTCCCCATCATGTCCTGTTTAATTTGATGGCTTCTTTCAAGACGGGAATTCTACCAGGCACATAATAGTGAGCGCAAGGTTTGAGGAGCAGGCCAGAGACTTCAGAAATCTTACATGTCAACCCAATTGAGCATATCTGGGATGAACTTGAATGACATATTCGTCATCATGATCCTTTGCACCAATTGACCAATTTTAGGTCCTAATAGTATGATTGTAAGAACGAGCTCAATGATAGGTAGGACAATATATATATATATATATATATATATATATATATATATATATATATATATATATATATATATATATATATATATATATATATATAATATGTCTAAAAACATTTAAATACAGTGCATCTAAGATGGAAATATAGCACAAGTTTGGTCACAAAGCACCAAAGAAGGGGGTAATAAGTTATCAAAATAACTTGATCTTGGAAAAACAGACTTCAGCTACCACCCAGTTTGACCAAAGTTTAGTTTGGGATTTATTTATTTTTTTGGTTTGTTTTTCCACATAGAGTGGGGATAAAAGGGAACCTCACACAACGTCAACGGAGAAGTATCGGCAGGCTGGTGGTTGAGCCATATAAGGAGATGAGAGACGCAAGTGAACGTCATGAAAGACAACCGGAAAAGGTGTCAGCGAGGAGGTACAAGGCATGCAGGCACCTGCCTACACTCCCAGCTTCCCTGGAAGGGTGTGTGTGTGTGTAAGAGAGTGTGGGGCTCAGGTTGCTGTTGGCAATCAGTAGGCCTGCACTGATTACAAGAACCAGTTCAGTTTCCAGTAACACTTTTATAATAACTTGTATCATGAGACCATCTTGTTAATATCTAAAGAGAGAGAGAGAGAGAGAGAGAGAGAGAGAGAGAGAGAGAGAGAGAAGAGAGAGAGAATCACCTATTAAACATAAGAAATAAAAAAGAAAATGAACCAACACTACAAGAAATTAACACAACGTGAATGACCTACAATTTGTAGTTTAAGAATTAGAATGGGATAATGTACAAAATAGAAGAATAAAGGAAAATAAATAAAGAAATAGACTCAATATCACAATGCCTGATAGTTTAAATAGAAAGGAATAGTAGATTTGTTATACTAACTATTATTATTATTTATTTCTTAGCAGACGCCCTTATCCAGGGCAACTTATAATTGTTACAAGATATCACATTATACATTATTTTTACATACAATTACCCATTTATACAGTTGGGTTTTTACTGGAGCAATCTAGGTAAAGTATGTCATGCCGTCAAAAACCTATACCTCCAATGTTTTGATTCAAACACAGGCTCCCTTGAGAAAGATATGTACAACATATCAAAGAAAATACATACATATATTAGAAGCATCTGAAAAAATACAACAAAAATACTTGCCAGTGTATTGGGGTGGGGGGGAGTCAGTTCAAGTTGGTGCTTTCTTCAACTTTCAGCATATTGGAAGTGTCCAGGGTTTCTTAAAAACAATGTCATGGAAAACCTGAATCATTTGGAGGGGTGGTGTGAGGGAGGTAGTACATTTATAGTGGTGAGCTCAACTTCTGTGTTTGGCTGTCATGGCAAAGCTACAGTTCATTGCCCACTGAGTTTTACCTACGGTCTGCAGACCAACCAAATGGAAAGCCCCATTCCAATGCCCTTGAATCCTACTCAAGCCAGGACTGAGCAGCCTTCCACATGCCATTCCAGTCATGTGACAAAGTGGCTTTTTCATTCTGGTAGCATCACTGACAGAGTTGAAAGGTCTCATTTAATCTTAGATCCAATCACGTGAACATCAAGCATATTTTAGGCGCTTCCAATACCAAACAAATCGTCAATCGAATAGCTAGTATCTTATTTGTCTTTCGATAAACAGCATGTCCAATGATCTGCAAGGAAAGGATTTATGTCTTAACCTCAATCCGTTACGTCCCCACTGTGCGTCAGAGTTCGTCTCCTCCTCCTCCCCAGCCTCCACCTGCTTTTTGGTTTAGTCTAACGGGGGAGGGCAGCTATCCTTCCCCCTGCCCATGGCTTCCCTAAGGTCAGCTTCCCCACTTATCTGCAAGCTAATTTATGGGCAAGGGTACCTCAATAGGCAAAACCAAAGAATGTTGTGTAAAAATATGTATAATGTAGTAGTGTTGTCTTGTTTAAGCTTTAATAAATAATCTGTCGCATGAGGTTCCTGACTGAATAGTTGGCCTTAGTCAAAATATTTGTCAAGTTATCTTTTTGCGTCACTACCATCCAACTATTTTATACAGTAGTTATGTATGTTCTGTACAGTATTATGTACTGTATGTGCAGTGGTTTTGTGTGGACTAAAAGCTAAGTCCTATGGTTAAGATACTTCACCAGAGCTTGTATATTGACACAAAGGCCCAGTTTTCTCCTAAGGCCCTGTGTGGCAGTCACAGTGTTTTCTTGGTCAGTTGTGCTTTTACAAAGGTGTTTTTACAATGTGTTTTTACAAGCTGCTCTGCTTATAAGTGTGCGATTGTCAAGCTAACCTCAAACCACAGAGGTGCTCTGTCACATGAGGATGATTCAACCACGTCACATGCCATGATGACTCAAAATGAAACTCTGCATGTCTCTGTGTGTTTTATTAACTAGATGGCACATTTTTTATTTTGGGGGGCCGTTGTTTAACCTTGAGATTGAATGATTTCTATGGATATTTAGGGTTCATACTTAACACTAACATGAAGGACTGCTGTTAACCACATTCCAAACCGCAGTGAACAAACTGGCAACATGCTGCCTGACCCTAGAGTTACTGTATAACTCCATGTAGACTAGGACAGTTTGTGATAGTTCAGGCTTTTCAACTCATGCAGCCTTTATCTCTCAGGGGGGTGGGCTGTACTTGTATGACTCAGAGGTACTGTAGGTGCTCTGTGATTGGTCAGTATTGGTAGACAGTTCTTGGGCCCCAATTTTTTCTGCATTAGTCTGTGCCATTGTCTGGCTTTGCTATGCACAGCTATGGCCAAACGTTTTGCATCACCCTTTAGAATTAATTCATTTTGCTTCATAAAGTCGAATTAAACCTGCTGAATAACGCTGTGTTAACCTAGTGAATTACATATACTGACAAATTGAAAAATGTGACATTTCGAAATCTAACATGAAATACTGTACTGCTGTTATGGTTTCTGGTAGACTTTTGCTACCACACGATCACTACTTGAGAGAGGCTAAAGGACTATCTGACCGAAACAAGCTTTACAAATAGTAAAAATTACAGAAAGTGGTAACAATAACCCTTTTTTTTTCTTAAAGAGAATGAGCACAGTATAACTATCTTGATAATTTTACAGACTTTTCTAGAATGTGTTTGAATTTATTTATTTATTTATTTTTTTGCTTAAGCCCTGTCCTGTTCATACAGCTGACAAATCTTACAAGACATTTCAGCATGTATTGATATTGTGGAGGAAACTGGGAAGGAAAGAATAACTCCCTGGAAATCAAATGACAAATCTCCCAGATCAACCGAGCCCGACTCCTTTTTCCACGTGGAATATTCGAGAATGTTTTATTTCTTTATATATTTTTTTTCTCTTCTGATTCATATTTTCCTTCAAGCTGAGCGGTAATGTAATGCTAGGCAATGGAAAACCTCTCGCTACGTTTTCAGTGTGTTTTTTTTTTTTTCTTTTTCTGCCAAGTCATCTGAGAATGACTGAATTCTCCAAAGAATTGCAAACAGGTTGCTAGCTATGCCCTTGTGTAAAACTTGATTCGCGCATGACCTCACCTTTTAGTGCAGGGCTGGGCTTGTGACTTTGAAACAAAACATCTAGTGCTGTATAACCCGACCAGCTTATTGGCTGATCTCTGCCTGCTGTTGTAGCTGCAATGTAAACTCTTAAGACAGGTGTAACTGGTCAGGTGTGTTTTTGTAAAGCAAATGAAAGTGCAAGTTGGTATGAGTCTACAACATTACTGTTATCTTAAAGTAATTGTATCTAACAAAATACGTCCATAAATTTTAGTCATTTATATTATGACTTACATTAATTGAAAAAATGTGACATTTCAAAATCTAACATTATCCCAGTCCTGTAGCTCAACATCAGGGTTATAAAAGAGCAATATTTATATTTTACTGGCATTGGATTTGGGGAACTTCTTAAGTTATATGAAGTTTTTTTTTTTTTTTTTGTCCCAAAACCAGCTGCTTTTGTGCCAGGACAACGACTGCTATCTGAAAAATGTCCTTTTGTAGAATGTATAGAATGGCAGTATAAGCGCAGACATAGCGGTGAAGGATTTCAGTCTGTCTGCTAGACTAAATTTACATAACAACAAAAAAAGAGCTCTTCTCTCCACACAAGGTCACTGGATTAGTGCGATTTCCATACCACCTTGTGTTTGTTCTGAAAACACCAGAGCCGTGTTGCTTAAACAGTCAATAATGACTCACTCTGCCTTTTCACATTCTTCTGGCAGCTCCAAATAATCTTGGTCTCAATATCTAATGAAGCCTTGGTGTTGTAAGCCATATAAGCGAAGGCGCAGAAGCCTTAACTGTTCATGCATTTTAATGTCAGAGTCATTAATTTCAAAAAGCAGTTTAACCTGCCTTTTAAAAATAAATTCTACTACAAACATAATTCTCTTTCTTTTGAAATGCTTCCTTGTAGCTGACCTTTGTGGGGCAAAACTCAAATCCAGAGTGCACTAAGCGGAAACACAAAATAAATACATATACCGAGAAAAAGCGGTGGCAGTTTAAACGCAGCATTTGTTATGTTTTTACTATGGTAAACATATACAATGGTGCCTGTCAATCAATGCCCGTTTACTGTAATGTGTGTCTTTCACATAGGAAAATGAAAAGAAAAAAAAAACACATTTCAAATCCAACATACACAGTATTTTGTTTCCATTTGTATTGCAGAAAAGTATTAGAAAAGAAACACGACAGAGGTTAAAAAAAAAAGGCTAAATGCGGTTTCCATTAAGCATAAGCCATTCTTCTTATCGGTTGCTATAGTGGTTGTCGCTTTATCTTATGTACATATGTGGAAACCTCCCCTGTGCAGATTGCACATTTCTCTGTTTGAATTTCATATATTCAGATATCCCATCTGCACGAAAGCTTAGTACATATTCTAAAATGTTCCAACTGTGAAAAAGCACACAGATACCAGCCATCTTCAATCAATCAATCAATTAAAATATTCAATTGCGTTTGCTTTCGGGATATTCAGTTGAGTTTGGGATGGAATTCCACAGACAGAGGGCATCGCAACTGAAGGCCCCAGAGAGTCTTGAAGCCAAGAAGGCCCAAGAGCAAGGATGTCAAACTCCAATCCTAGAAGGACGCAGGGTCTTCTGGTATTCATTCCAACTTAAGCCCTCAATTAACATGATTGATCTAATTATTTGTTCAATTAGACATATTTCATATTTGTCGTAGACTTTTTCAGGTGACGATTTATAAAAATGCACTTGATTCAAGGAACACTACACCTATAAAACATTTTGAGGCCTGGAAATAAGTGATAAAATGTGTCCAATTGGTCAAATGATTACCACCAATTAAGTAACTGAGAGCTCGGGTGGAACAAAAGCCAGAAGGCACTGCGGTCCTCCAGGAACCGAGTTTGACACCCCTGCAGAAGAGCATGATGGACCTTATCGGTAGTACGGTAAGCATACCTTGTAAACCCCACAGACTGGAAGGCATTGAGTACTGGACTGATATGCTGAAATCACACAGTACGAGTAAGCTTTCTAGCAGCAGCATGCAACATCTGAAGGGGCCAGCAAACCAAGCATTCCAATAATCGATTTGGAGGAGTAATGAAAGCATGATCCCACATCTCCACATCTTTCCTGGTTAACAAGGCCCTTAACTAAATGATATTTTATTGTAGCAGAGCTCAAGTTGATTGGTGGTTTCTCATTCGTCTTAAAATAGCTGGGTCCAGGAAGTGAATTTGTCAGTTCTTTTTATAACTAGCACCGCGTTCCTTATCTCTGCTGATTTTGCTTCTATTTGTGTTGCCTCTATTGCCCTGTTTGACGTCAGTGGATGAACGAAATAAAGACCATGCGAGTCCCACAGATTGGGTTCCCCTTATTTAAATCTTGCTTACTCTTTCTATATTAGTGAATTGAAGTGCTTGCCAGTACTCAGTGTAATCAATGTGATATGCATGTATAAAACTCTCTTTCTAGGTCCATACTGGCTGTAAATAGGAAGGAAGGGGTCCTTGAGTGGCTCACCTGATAAAGGCACCTTCATAATACTAAAAGCATAGCAAAGTGTAATAAAGCATAGTGTAAGCATGGTAAAGTATAGGCAAGCCTTGTAAAACCACAGAGGCACGTTAAAGAATATTAAAAAAAAAAAAAAAGTGGTAAATTATGATAAATGTAGCCAAAGGAAAAGCATGGGAAAATTGAAAAATCGGCATGCAAATTTACCCTAGGGCACTGCCGCATGTTGTGCAGGGTGAGTCATACAGTCAGTGAGCACAGGTCAGTGTCCTGGCTGTGCTGACAAATCTATGCTGGGAATACAATAAGCAGTGGACCTTACAGTGGACCCTACTGACCGGATTGGCCTGACAGAGGTCACACATTGAATCTCATTCCTCCTGATCTGTAATTGGGTTACTGCAGCGAGGAGGCAAATTAATTGTGCATTTTTTAAATTAGTATAAAAAAACATGGGTACAAATTATCAGGAAATAAAAAAATCTGCTCCTTCTTCCATCCAGATCATATTAATTTTTATTATTAATTACCTTTTTTTTTAACTTAAGGTGAAGTCTGTATTGTATGTAAACCAACTGGAAAACCAACAGGGTCTGTTTTCTGATGTAGTGTGGTCAACAAGAAAGAAAGAAAAATTGTGAACCACATTCATTTAGCTGGCAATTGTTCTCTAATCGTAAATATTTAGTTTTGTTAGTGGTTGCTTGGTAACCCTTTGCCACAGTCACAAGGACCTCAAAAGTAAAGAGAAGCAACATCTGTGGGCATCAGTCAAACACTACCACTAGTCACTGGTAAACTGGAAAGATTTTGCAAATATCTACCCCCGCCCCAACACACCCACGAGCTAGCTGTGTTTAGATGGGTGCCACATGCCTTTTATTTACTCTCCTCCTCTAGCAGTGGAAAAGCACAATATCCTGCCAAGGCATTTATAATTATTAGTGAACAAACCAGAATGAGAAGACCCAATGTGTTTTATGCACCTTTCACACCACAGAAAACATAACTACGAAAGCAATAAGCAATCCAGCTGTTAAACTCGTGCTACCAGCATTGACAGTCAAAGTAGTAACTATTATAAGCTGGAGGGGACCAGAAAACTGTAACCTATTGTAAACTTGTTTTGAATAGGAAATACATCCCCCCTACAGAATTCACAAATTTTGCTTCATAAAGTCCAATGAAAACCTGCTGAATAATGTAACGTTAACATATTGAATTGCACACCGCGTTGTAGTTTTCCATATACTTAATGAAAAACTGCCTAAAATTGAAAAATGTGACATTTAAAAAAAAAAAAAAAAAAAAAACCTAAAATGCAATACTGTACTATTATTATGGCTTCACCCCATCACACTTATCATCATGTGATTTGAAAAAAAAAAATGAGGAAGGCTGTTCAGTCCTGGCATTTAGGATTCTCCAGACAAACACTTTTTGTGACTAGGGCCTTATAAGTTCTTATTTAAGAGGTAGTTTTATTTTTGAGGCACGTGGTTGTGTCAAAAATAGTTCACAGCTTCCTTTTGGTTTTCACAAAAAGCCTGCATGATATTTTTCTCCTCCCCCTGACACTAACCACCTTTGGCCCACACAGGCCTACACTTCATGCTTGTCACAGAGGGACTCTTCATTATATTCTGTGAAGTGGAACAACACAAGATGGAGGCTGTTTCCTTTCCTGTCCGTTTTGTTACTGTGACCCTTCAACCCTTCCCAGGGAGAGCGCTTGGAAGGTTGCTCCGAAGCCAGGAATGGAGGGAAGGAGGGAATCCAAACTCTAGCTCTGGGATTTCAGCAAAGGAAATAGACGTTGTTCTGTAATTCCTGTTATATTCTTGACAGGAACATATGGAAATTCTGACCTTGTGAATCCTTCCCTCATGCCCTCTTGGACTTTTCCAATACTGTCCAGAGGTACGGCACTTAAAATAGTATTCTATCTTGACTCAAATATTGTATTTGTCTGTGTTATGGTGCTAGGGTATGAATCCAAGAGCTGCTCTTCAGTTATAGTGAAACTTAGCCAAGACCAACCAAAGTGAGTTTCTATCAGCAAGCGCCAGCACCATCCTGAGCACTGCTGTATCAGCATAAAGAGGGAAACTTAACCCAAAGCGGCAGATCAATTGCTGAAAATTGATTTTAAAGACCCTTGTCTAGCACACCTTTTAAAGGGGGTAACAATGATAAATTTAATAAAACAAATATTACAAAACCTTGGTTAGCGTTCATGTGACAACAATACTGGCCAATGGTGTTGCATCACCCTATGGAATTAACAAAGTTTGCTTCATAAAGTCGATTGAAACCAGCTGAATAATGTTACGTAAACATACTGAATTACACACCGCTTTGTAGTTTTCCATATACTGAATGAAAAACTGACAAATTTAAAAATCTAACATGAAATACAGTACTAATATTATGGTGTCTGGTAGATTTTTACGATATAATTGTGTGTGTGTGTATATAATATATATATATATATATATATATATATATATATATATATATATATATATATATATGTCACAATCCTAAAATTCTAGGTGATGCAAAACTTTTGGCCAGAGCTGTACATAACATGAATATCACATTTTAATTTGACTTAAAAATAGCTCATGAGTTGAGGCTTTGTGAATATGATCAGGATATTAGATCAGGATATAATCATACATGGGGTTGAGTTTACTTAAAATAGAAATTGGCTGTTCAAGTACAAACCCTGCCAATAAACAAATATGAAGCACTATGACCCTTCCCTCCCCTCTGGTTAGTGGAGAGAGAAGCAGGGAGTTAGAGTGGTCTGCGAAGCCAGCTCTGATTTCATTCCTTTGGAATGTACTCTCAGATGTGTGTCCTTGAGGTCTGCGTGAAGCACTGAACTTCAGCCAAGGCCTAACTCCCAATCTGAACATATTTCCATGGTCAACCAGCAACATATGGAGTGTCACTGAATTTTAAATCTAAACCCCTGCCGTTTACCTTTTTGTAACCATGGTCAAATCACAGCTATTGTATAAGAATGCCTTCTTCAGTGTTGTAGTCTTAAATCTGAAAGTACTGGAACATCACTACAATGTTGTCTTTCTTCAACAATTATTACTATACAAATTTGCATTTTAATTGTACACTGAACTTCTAGTAACACATACAATAGGTAATGCATTTATCTAATTACTTCACACAGTCGTTGTCGATGCTGTTGTCTTTGTCAGTGTTTTTAGCCTTAAAGAAGTTGTTTGTAATAGAAGTTCCTAACGCTGTTTTCATTGCATCAAGAGGACTACTGACTGAATCAGACAGTTGTGCGGGAAATGTGAGTCATGTGACTCGGCGTGCCTATAAAGCGTGTTCCGGCTCGATTACACCATTGCAAATAGTACTGGAACGGCATTCTGGCGTGTTCCGGGGCGTTCTAGGGGGTTCCGGCATGTTCTAGTGCATTGCAGGGCATTCTGGCACATTCTAGGGCATTGCAGGGCGTTCCGGGGTGTTCCGGCACGTTCTAGGGCGTTCCGACACGTTCTAGGGCATTACAGGGTGTTCTGGCTCCACTACATCACTGGTCTTCTTTTGAGCACTTTGGATGAGAAAGAGACAGTCAGGGTCAACTGTACATATTAATTTATTATAAATCGTGTTTGAATTAGAAAGAAAGAACACAATATATGCCATTATCCATGTCATGATTTTTAGTCGGCTGGTACCGTGCACGAAACGACACCATTGACAAAATAAGAGCCCGGTTTGTACCTAAATGTGCATCTTGTCAAAATTCTACCCAAATCATCTATACTTTTCCTGTTGTGAACTTTGTGTTAAAAATAGTTTTAAAATGCGGAAGTCGTGAATGCGGATTTGACAAGTTTGCGAAATTTCCCACTTGTGCTGATTGTGTGTGTGTGTGTTGTCTGCTACCAAAATATTACAACTTCCCGATCAAGAGTCAGTGCCAACGTTGATGCCGAGTTGGGCGTAAGGATACACCAAAAATGAAGTGAAAGAAATTGAAACTTCACTTGGCTTTAACATTTTCTATGGGAAAGAAAAAAATAACTTGGAGCAGTGATTGGTCTGTGAAAATAGGACTAACATCACTTGTGTTATTCATGATAGAGATAAGATCATGCAAAAAGTTACACATTAATTAAGTACATTGTAACTATACACAATAACATTGTAATTGTGTATAAGGACACATGTATTTACCAAGTAACTACTTGTTAATACACAGTAATTAGAGACACTTGTTACCCACATTTGTTCTATGTGATATTTCTTACATTTACTGCGAGTGTTGCAGGGGGGACATGTTAATGGTTACACCCTGGTATACCAGCTGTGAGACAAGCCATGTGTGGGAGCTCCATTGAATCCACAGGGATGCTTTAAACATCCCTCTGAGTGGAATGCATTATTTTGTATGTATTGCTTATCTTACACTTTTCTGACCTACTGCAACCCAAGGAAGAGAAGTACAGTATTGAGCAATACTGCACGTGGTTTAATTTCCCCATCCAGTTCGATGGTATATCGTGAACTTACCCTAGCTTGAGTCACAGTCTGTGGTTGTCAGCCGCGATACTGTAATATCCAAGCCTGTCTAGTTTTAGGAAAGCACATTTAGAAAAACGTCCCGTTCGGGTAGGGAACTGATATTTGAGAAATGGAAAGGTCAAAGACTTAATCTCACTTATGGGAAGAGAGGATATAGCTCTGATGTCAGGAGGCTAAGGGCAGCAGGTGATGCAGTTTGTTATTGGCTACAGCTTGGGAATTAAAAAGGAATGTTTGCTGTCTGTATGTGTATATCTGTAACACCCTCAAGCAAATATATTTTGTAAAAAAGCATGGATAATACACTAAAAGCGTATTCTATATAAAAATTATGCATGAAAAATGAACATTTATCTATCTATTTTGTATTTTATATATATATATATATATATATATATATATATATATATATATATATATATATATATATATATATTAGGGCTGTCAATTTTTGATTGGTTAATTCATGGGCATTAGTTGATTAATCGGTAAATTAATCCATGCACATTTTTAAAGGTAACAATCTTCTAGAATCTAAAACAGAAAATACGCTCAATGGCAATTTGGTCTGTTAAAAAGCATTTATTATTATTTTTATTTTAGTAAATGTAACACATTTTCACAGAACAACCGTTCTTTCGGGCCACTGTCAGTCACACACCTGAAAACACAAGACAGCTGAGCTGCGTTTCCAACTTTGGTTGCTTCATCTACCATCACAGCTACATACCGGCTTCCTGTACTTCTGCATCTAGCAGAACCTGAGGCACCGAAGAGAAGACGCTGTTCTGAATCTTGTTAGAGGTACCTGAGAATACTGTTGCTATTGACAAGTGATTGCTTAACATGCTGTCGTAGTCAGAAATCAGAGGACGTAATTCCACATAATTACCTCTGTTTGAGGAATTGGTGCCTTCATCCTGCCCTCTGAATGCCAGTTCTTGCTTGCCAAGGTAAACAGAATCAACCAAGCGTTTAAGAACCTCACAATTATTTTTTCTTGCTTGCTCGTTGTGATTTATTGTACCCCTATATTTCTGCTCATCCAGTTGGACATCAATGTGAGTTTGTCCAAAGTGTCGCAAGTGACTCTGGGGGAACGCTCGTTTCTGTGCTGACTACTGTTGTCAGCCACATGCAGATGTTCACAGGGTCAAAGGACAGGGTCAAAGGACAGGCTCTAAAGAAAGCAGGGCCGTAAATCAGAAAATCAGCAGACATTTCAGCTTTGGTTCATTTTTTCCAGGTTTTGCACGCATGTAATTTCCATCTGGAGCAAACACATTTCAGATGGCTGTATCACAACAATATCACGGTCTGCTATATTTTATGAATATACACATATTTGTGTTTCAACCAAGTCGATTTTTGAATTAAATTTTTTAATTAAATTTAAATGTATTTTATTTATATAGCACCTTTCATACCTCTGTATCTCAAAGCAATTTACCCATTGGTTAAAACAGAAAAAAGTATGCAGTATTCATTATTATTAATAATAATAATAATAATAATAATAATAATAATAATAATAATAATAATAATAATAATAAAATCAAAATAAAACCACTCATAAAAATAGGAAATGATTAAGAATGGTAGTTAAAACAAAAAATTACAAAAAGAGGAAAATAAAACAGATAAAAACAAAAAAACAGATTAAAAAGGCTAAACTACAAAAGCAAGATTGTAATCTTGACTTACAAAGATTGACCGAAGCAGCGTCTCTAATAGAAAAGGACAAAGAGTTCCACAATCTGGGGACATAACCAAATGCACTTTCTCCTCTCCTTTTCAATTTTTCCTTTGGGAGGCCAGCATTAGCCGACCACAGTCTGTTGTCGCTGTTCTGTCAATGGGATCCTTTGTGACTATCCAAACTGTACAGTGCAATTAAAGTTCAACTGCAAAAAAAAAAAAAAAAAAAAATCACACTTCTCAAACTACTAAAATATATATTCCCGTATTCTAGAAGCCACGTATATATGTGGGAAGGAGCAGCTTGCGCTGTGTCCTGGTATCTAGAAAGTTCAAGTGCTTACACTCGGAACGAGAGAAGGGGGAATCTGCTAAAGAGAACAGCTGAATGTCTACGGGTGTGTGTGCTTGTGATAGCAATGTGAAGGTTAATACCCAGGTCAGACTGCACACAGCAGATTTTCAACACTTGTGGAGCCTGACTCATTCACTAAAACTGTACAAGGTAAACTAAACAATGACCTGATGAAATACGAATAGCAAATGTTAAAATGAAACTGAATAAACAGTGGTATGGAATAAGAGTAGTACTGTATATAATTAATTATTGGCAACTGTTAAAGGTTTGCGGTCTCCTGAGTATAAAACTTTATTTTATTCATAAAGCAGATAAAAAGAATAATAAAAAAAAAAATGATTCACAGTAGCGAGGACAAATATGTCCTCATGGAAACCTTAAAATGTAGTCAAGCACTTGATTGTAAGTATCAGCCATGGTTAACTGTTGCAACATGTTTACTGTAATAATGTTGCAAATTGTTAATCGTAACTTGCCTGTGCTTCATCTGGTGCCTTGGGAACTGAAGCAATTCCTGTAATTTAAAAAAAAAAAAAAAAATCTGGCTGGTAACGTCATTGCAAACGGGCAAGTGATTTAACCAAAGCTGTAGTTCCCTTTTAATTATGTATTAACTGCGTCTTGACCTATTAATTAGGAAACTTTAATGAGTGATAGCTTCAGTCCATTTTTTAAAGTAAATTATTTTGCATGATAACTCTAAACCTAACCCTAACCCTTTTCTGATATGAGTATATACTTACCGGTACATATACTGTTCAAAAAGATTTACACGTTGAGTGCATTGTAACTGTGCATAATAACATTGTAATTATGTGTAAGTACATGTGCATTTATTATGTAACTAGTGAGTAATTAGAGACACTTAATGTAAAGTGTTACCCAGACCTTTTATAGCATTGTAGTAGCAGACCTTTTAAAATATGTATTTATTTGTAAGAAACTGTTACCCTTTGCTTTAAAATAAATACTGTGCTTGTTAATGGACTAAGAAACCAAAGTGGAATCAAAGGGTGATTTATATTTAGAACAAATACTTAGAAGAAAGTTGTTAACCTTTGGTACATTCTCAAAATAATCTCTTTAGAGGACAGGTGACACTGCCCATGACAACACTCTTAAAAAATAAAAAAAATCAGCATTTACTGAAATTCTGTTGCCATATTTGGAGATTGGGGAAATGAAAGCGTAGGAGTTGCTGGAATGGTTTTACTGGGGTGACATTTTCATATTTTGACATATAAACAGTATGAACTAACTTGCAGTGTCACAGTGTTGTCACTTTTAGGGTTATCAGACATCCCAGGAAAACTGGGTTTGTCCCGGTTTTCAGTCTTCATTTTTTGTCCCGGTCAGTTTTATGGATTATTTGTTTAATAATTGTGCTTATATGTACATCACATGTTAAAAAGGTGTTAAATAGCTGAATATCTGGCTTTCTGTGCATGTTTTGATTCAATGACAGTAGAATGAAAATAATGTTCATAATAATTATGATCTGCAATAAATATAACCAGTGTTTAATTTAAAATTATGATTGTGTTATTATATTCTGTGATGTTAACAACTTCAGCGTTGCTTTGTTGTCAGTGAATTGAAAAAAAACAAACATCCCAGTTTGAAACCTGGAACCCTAGCTACCTCCAGCCAATCTTAAAATCCACTAAAACCAAATGATACTAAAGGAAATGTAAAACAAAACAGCAACAGAATTACATTTAAAGCTGCTGTTTAACTCGGTACTGAAACTTGTCAAATGAGTAAACCAGGTAACATTTAATCTTCAAAAGCTTTGCCGTGCAAATCTAATCTCTGATCTCATTTGACATGTCAGTTGTATATTTAAATTCAATTGCAGTATGTCTGTAACACTGTATCATAAACTCTTCGTTTCCAGTATCAGTGTTTTATCCAGATTACCTGCTCTTGATAAAGCAGATTAGGAACAAAATGCAAACTCTTTGCCTGTTTGTTTTTTTTTTACTTTACTGCGGGAAGATTTTTACAAGTACACTCTAGATCTGTGAAGTTTAAACCACTGCTTTCTTATAACATCATCACTTCCTGTGTTGTAGGTCAACACCACTGTTTGATCTTAAAGTTCAACTGCACACTTTGATAAGATTGTGTTGAGCTGCTTGAGGAATTAGGGACTATTCAGTTCTAGTTGCTGCCAGAGATATATTGCATTTAATCATGTCTTTACAGAAGTTAAGATCCAGCAACATAGTCAAAGCACCTTGACATAAAAAATAAACAAAAAAAGCAATTGCAATAAGAATCGCTTATTAAATGATTGTTAACATTGTAAAAAAAATGTAGGGGGGCAATACATTGAAGCTACTTCAGATTGATTGATTTTTAATCCTGTATAGGTAACCAACCAGCCATATACTTTAAAGGCTCCAAAACTAAATTCGCACAAATGAAGTGATTTAATTTAGACTGTGGCGGTATGACTAGGCTTACTTTTAAAACATGAAGTAAGAAATGAAAAAATTCCAAGCTTACCCAGTTCACATATCTTAGTTCCCTTTTTTCTTTTCTTTTCCCCAATGGTTACGAAGTGATTTTTTTTAATAACAAAAAAAAATAAACTGTTGTTTGTGCAAGCTGCCTGTGCATTTCCGGAGTTAGATGATAAGGAACTTGCATTAGCACGTAGGCATGTTCGTGTTTTGTGATAAGATTGCATGCGTACAGAATGAGGGGGCTTGTTTTTGATGCTAAAAATAACATGCATGTTAACTGTTTCCTATCCAAATGCCTGCCACTCTTTCGGCTTCTGTATAAGCCTGTGTGACAGATGGAAACAATAAGAGAACACGCTGTACTTTAAAACACGTTTTAGAGGAAATTAATACTAACTGTGATATTAAGTAAATATATCAGATCTGCTTAATGTCACTCTTCTGCTTATTATGATCACATAATTGCAATATTATTGTGGATAGTTACAATGTACTTACATACGTAAGATTTACACATTAAGTACACTGTAACTGCATAATAACATTGTAATTATGCGGAAGTACATATGCATGTACTAAGTAACTACTATCCCATTCTTCTCCTGAAGTCTGGTAACTCTAGTAATAACGAAAGCCTACTTCACAGCACCTTCTCCTGTCACCGTAAGCAAAGTAGAATCAATACAAAACAGAACTACAATGTGGTTGCATTTGCTCGTAAAAAAAGAAACTTTCTGTTGAGCCGGTATTACGGTATTCTGAAAATGACTAACTGGGGGAACATGTTTTATAGGTTTTCCAATCATTTTTAACACAAGTAACAAGTGTGTCAGTAGCTTTCATCCCCCACCACATCTGAAAATTCAGAATTAACCACGACATATTTCAACAGTATGTAAGAAATGGCAATTAATTAATAGCTTTAATGAAAATTGGATAAGTGATATTTAAGACCTGGATATCATTAGGTAAGCAAGTAAGGTATCAATATAACGGTTTGTTAAAATGACTGTGGGTTAACTTGTGTTATACAGGTGGACCCAGGCAGACACCTCCAAATTTCCCTAAAA
Source organism: Acipenser ruthenus (assembly GCF_902713425.1). NCBI lineage: Eukaryota > Metazoa > Chordata > Actinopteri > Acipenseriformes > Acipenseridae > Acipenser > Acipenser ruthenus. The sequence continues at coordinate 1,035,963 of NC_081218.1, forward strand.
ACTGATATTCCCAATAGCTTGTGCTAAATAATGGTAATACCAAGTTTCATCACAATTTTAATATGTGGTTTTCACAATTTAAAATGTAAAGTGTGACACGTAGGGTTAGGGTTATATCATGCAAAAAGATGTACACGTTACATTTTAACTATGCATAATAACATTATAAATATGTGTAAGTGCACATCCGTTTACAAAGTAACTACTATGTACAAACACAGTCATTAGAGACACTTAATGTAAAGTGTTGCCAAAAATTGTGACATTGAAAGTAACATTGTAGCTCACACGTGTATTTTCATTTCAAAGCATGGTATCTGGAACTAGATACCATGCTTTGAAATGATATAAAGAATGATATCAATGCTGAAGCTATCGGTTCTATTCATACTGAAACTGTATGCTTGGTGCCAGGGTGTATAATATGGTTACAATCGATTGCAGTTGTGCATGTGAGAATGAGAAGACATGTGACACAAGAGTAAGAACATTGATAAAGTTGCGTGCTTTATTCTTGGGTAATGATTTCAGTATTATTAATGAAAAAATGCATTGGGTATTATACTAACCTTTTTTCTTTTAATTTTAATCGCGGTGTTATCTATTTTAGTCAAGTTGGGCCTGTTCTTCAAACACAAGTGCAGAGCAGCGGCTGGGGTGTACCAGTTAATCAGATGCATTTAAAGGTAAACTTCTCTCCAGACTCATGTATCTTTCTTAAGGTTTAGAGCGGAATGATTTAGTTTCAGTCATACTCTGGGGTACCAGCTGTACTTAGATGTTAGACACGATTCTGAGAGCCTCTAAACTGCAGAGAGTGACGGTTTTGACATTTATTCGGTTATTCATTTGCACAATTTATTGAAGCATTTAGATGTTATTGCATAAAGTATTTTATGCAACAAAAAAAGGAAAACGTGCCTTTAATAAAGTGTTTTTATATTGAGGTAGCGTGAAAGTATAGTTGCCATTTTCTTCTAGCACAAAAAAAAAAACAGAAAAAAAACCCCCCACTGTGACTGATAATAAACCATCTTGGGTGAATAATTGTTAAAAATGTGTGTGCTCTTTCTTAACAGATTTGTTCATCCACAGTGCATTTTTTTCTACAGAGGAGTGGTTTTGTGGTTAGTTTGTTGGCTCCCTCTGAATAACTGTTAATTGGCATGTAGCCCAGTAATTGTATGACTGTTTGGCTCACACAAACCCAATACAGATAATAAGAGCTCAGGGAACAGCTATATGTACCACAGAGCTATGGTGTGAAACTTGAAACTTTTAATAATCTCCTCTGTCTTGGCCCATTTGAAGTATATGGGAATATATATTGAATTATTGATTATCAATTTATTATGAGTGCATATAACTGGAGGGAGTCTGGCCATGTCATAACAATTAATTGTTCTGACATCCTTAAAGATCATGGATTCGTGGCTTGACTGACAGCACTTGTGCTTAGCTCTTGTGGTTTACTTTGCCGTCAGAACCCCTCGATCAAATTACAGGCTTATGTACAAGCTGTAATTTAAGATATTAAATTGTTAATGCAAAAGTTTTCCATTAAGTATATGGAAAACTACAAAGCGGTATGTAATTATATATGTTATGGTAACATTATTCAGCAGGTTTCATTCGACTTTATGGAGCAAAATCTGGGATACCTTGGTAGAACCTTTTTAAGGAACAATGAGTAGACACGACATTGCTAGAGATTTAGAACACATTTGATACAGTAGTAATGCTGATAAGGTATCACTTCTGGTACTGAAATAGTAACATGATAATAAGTGGAGGGTTGATATTAAGTGGGTTTTACTGAACAGCAATTTTATTTGACCAAATGTATTTATTTAACCAGGATAGAACCCTTGAGATACACACCTCATTTTTAAGGGGGTCCTGGCAGGAGAAGGCGACAAGAAATAAAATGATCAAATCATCATTCAAAACCCCCCCCCCCCCAAAAAAAAAAAAACCACTTAAAACGATCTTGAAAAAAAACCATACAAAATACAAAGCAGAACAAAATAAAAACAATTCCAATTTACACGATCCTGAGCATAGTCAGTATTTACAGGATTTACAACCCTGGTCAGATTTTAAAATACATATTTACAAGTGATTTAAAAAAAAAAAAGCATTGTGAAGAGGCTGTTTTTATGTTCGAAAGCAACGAGTTCCAAAGATTGATATACAAAGGCACGTAGGCCCAGTACTTTTGGAAGGAAGTAGTGATAACTTAACCAAAAGAGTGAAGGTGACAGGTGTGCTGCTCACTGTATGGAAAGCAATGTGTTTACCAGCTGTGTTGTTGTGGAGAATGTTTCCTGTTCAGCAGAGTTGAGATCTTTGACTCTAGTCCCACCTAGAGGTTGTTAATAATGCAAAGGTAAACAGTCTTCTAATAGGTATATTAAAGGGGCTGTGATCCACATGGTTTTAAAAATAGTTTTTCATGTTTAAGATGGTTGATACCCAGTTAGCCCATGTTAATACGATCCACTCTTCTGTAAAATTGGAATGCAAAAAAAAAAAGATGATTGATTTCTATTTAGTTTCTTGAGCTAATACAGAGGTTAAAGATATCATTTTTGGTAACACATATTAAGGTGCTAATTATTAATGTTTTTATCAATGTTTTATAAATATATAATATATTCTTAACAACGATGTTATAGAGTGTTAATAAAGCAATAATAAAAAAAAGCACATACAAATAAAATAAAAACAGGATGTAAAAATGATGGTTGTATATTAACCCTTTTAAGTCCAAAGGTCGAGACTCTCGCTTGATTTAAAATGTCAGGTGAGATGGTGACAATGAAACTTCTCTGCAGGGAAGTGAACTCTTATTCGAGTAAGCTACTGTACGTGATCACCGGTGAATCCTAGATTTTGATCACACCCACGTGGTTTTACCATCTTTTTCTCCCACATCATCTTAAAAGATTTTTGTTTTTACATTTTTTGAAGATAACCGTTCTTTTTTGTCAATGATTTTACACACTGCTTAAACTGAGAACAATCGATGCTGTATCAGAATAAACTAGGGCTATCACTGTATAGTCGACTAGTTTGACTAGTTAAATAGCAGTGTGGCAGCTGACTCCACGCATGTCGTGGGGTTGTGCAGTGATTGTGAAGCGTGCGGTTTCAGAATGATGGAAATGCAGCTGAGAGCCGTTATCGGCGAGATTGCTAATTACATTTTACAGTTGATCCGATTCTTCTATTTTCTGTACTGACAGAAATCAGAGAGAAAACCCCCTCATGTGTGACAAATGCAAACGTATCAGCCGATAGAGGAAGCAAATTCCATCCACATGGGTATCCCAGCGGTAAACTTCCTGGAATTGCCTTAACAAACACACACACACACACACACACACACACACACACACACACACACACACACACACACACACACACACACACACACACACACACACACACACACACACACACTCTGAGTTGTCTGCTTCTTACAAAACACCATAATTATAGAGGCTTCAGGCATAGGGTGTGCTTTTCTCTCAGCTTTTTGATCATAAGACAGGGTCTTTGTGGAAATTCCTTAGTTGATTTGACAAAGCATGACATTTAAGGTAACGATAGTATATTCTAAATAAGACTACAGATCTCTGGGACTACCTATTACCAGTGGTGAATTTCCAAGTTATTGTGCCGCAAGCAAACTGACGTTGCCAGACTGCCTATTGTGTTGATCATGTTTACTGTACATATTGAGAGTCAGAGATACTCGTCAACGGTCTGTCATCACGTAGCCTGGGGAGATTTTTTGTTTATCAGTATCGGAAAGTAAATTTAAAATGCTAGCCTGTGTGGTGTAAGCCTGATTTTGTGTCTGTTTTTATGCAATTCATCACCCCGTCTGAAAACACATTAAAATGAGGCCGGCATATGTTATGGCAAATATCTTCTTTAATTTATTTTCTTTATTTACAATTTCACTTTTATCTTTACTAATATATTTCCGCACTTGACATGTGCTTTTACATGGTTTCAATGTCCCTTAATGTATCTATGATCCCTTTATATTTACTGCGGAATAAAATGTCAGACAAATTTGCATCCCTTCTAAAAGCTACGATCGCTGCTTTCAGAAATATTTTTTTTCATTTTTTCTTAATTATGAAGTATACGTAAATGCTTCCAAACAATTTCTGAAGTGCTGGATAATAATTTAGAATATGTAATTATTAATGGCACTTTCTCTTAACCATCTCTTACCTTTTCTTGTAATCAAGTAGTTCATTCCTATTGAGTTTGTCAACTTTTCTCAATTCTCTCTCAATAATGTGTTCATTATATCCTCTTAAGATTTATTTAATTCCTTTCTCTGTTGTACAGATTATTTTTTTTTATTCTTATACCCATTCCTTTAGGAATTCCTCTTTTATTAGTTTAACCAAGGTGTCTTAAGAATTCAATTTCAGATTTTGCCCACCTTAAATCCACCGAAATGTTGGGGTGGATATAATTTGCTAATACAAGAGATTCTTCTACATGTGTCCATATTGCAAATGCATCATCCACATATCTTATGTATTCGAATGGTTTCTTGTCTAGTTTGTAGTTATATATATATAAAATCAGTGGCTGTCCAGTCCTACAAAGCCATTAGCCCATTTACACCCAGGAGGACAACAGTAGCTTGGTAAGGAGAAACAGCCCCTGACAATTTTTGGCATTCCTAACAAATCTGTAATGTAAGAGACAGACCACTGACACGCAGTCCTAGAGTTACCAGATTTCCAGAGTGAAAAACCAGACTTATTTTCTTCATAGCCTCATTGTAATATAAAAGCTAAATGTTGAATGTGTGTAATACAGTTTGCTGTTTTCTTTCTGTTGTCGTCTGACCAAAACATGTCAATTAATTAAATCAGTTAGAAAAATGGCTGTGTTAATCAAGACACAATTGGGACTAACTTAAAAGGCTAACCTGGCTGGTGGAACTACTGTACCAAGAATAAACTGCTGCGCACTCTGCTATATTAAATGCTATATTTAATATATAGTTATGCTATAAATGCTATATTTTGTACTTAAAAAAAGAGGATACAATGGCAAAACCGGGACGATTTAACAATTTAACTGTTTCCGACCGGAACATCAAATTAAGGCTGATAAACTGGGACAATCACAGATTTCCGGGGAAGTCTGGTAACCCTGCACAGTCCTTATGCATATAAATATATATATTGCCCATTAAAGGAAGTGTTGATCTGTCTGAGTTTTCATCACGAGTTAGACAGGCCATTGTCAGCTGTGGTGCAGATCAGTTGTTCTAACTCTTTGTGCATTGTTTTGAGTAGTTCTTATATCGCCCACATGCTTGGCAGCTATCCACAGTCTCTATGCCACCCATACTAAATAATATACCATATACACATGGACTTTCACTTCTACATTTCCAAGGCATATCCACATCAACTTTCCCTGGGTTTCCCCTCCTTCTGAGCAGCTACAATGTCTTTCAAGCATTTAGCTAATGCCCCGAAGCCTGAACTGGATACAACCTGAATCTTGTATTGGCTCTCACGGCTTTATAAACTGCACTGTCATGCCAAGAGTGCATTATCATTGTTGAGGATTAAAAAATTTAAACAAATTCCCTATTCAGAACATCTTCCTGATGAATTTGGAATATTTACTGAGGGCCAATGGCACTGGCCACAGAACAAGCACATATAAAGACAGATTCCACATACAGCTATGGCCAGAAGTTTTGCATCACCTATAATTTTAAGGTTGAGACATATTAAAAATAAATAAATCAAAAATAAACTATATGAACATAATGTAGATATTTTATTTAACATCATGTAATCAAAGAAACTACAAAATGATATCGCAAAAGTCATTTTAGTAGTACAGTATTTCATGTCAGATTTCAAAATGTCACATTTTTCAATCTTAAGTATATGGGAAAACTACAAAGCGGTCTGTAATTCAATATGCAAACGTAACATTATTAAGTAGGTTTCATTCGACTTTATGAAGCAAAAATAGTTAATTATGTAGGGTGATGCAAAACCTTTGGCCATAGCTGTACATTACATCTATGGCAGGCAAATATAACTGAACACCAGCTCCTGGACTCATAGTCAAGCCCCTTTACCTTCACACAGACTTATCCCATTTTCATGCTTCTTATTCTGTGTATTCCCTGGAGAAATGTAACCGCTTGTATTTAGAACCCTAGGCTGAGATTAAGGGGGAGGGATAATTATTTCTTGCTCCCTCTTCGATCAGTCTCCACTTTATTACAGGCAGTCCCCTTGATGGGGCAGAAGTGCCTGGTTTTGTCATCGCCAGATCAGTCCCTCCTTTCAGAGGGTGGTAGCTTCCTTCTCCCCTTGAGAGGCAAGATCAGCGGCCAAAAAAATCAATAATCAATTAAGCAAAGCTGTGGTTCTGGCAGGGAACTTACTTTTAACCTCAGATCACAACATGTAAACATCAAGCATATTTTAGGTGCTTCCAATACCAGAACAAATAGTTAAAATCGAATAGCTAGTATCTTATGTGTCCTTCGATAAACAATAAGTCCATTGATCAGCAAGGAAAGGATTTATGTCTTACCTCAATCCATTACGCTCCCCGCTGTGCGACAGAGTTCGCCTCCTCCTCCCCAGCGTCCACCTGCTTTTGGGCTTCGTCTAACGGGAGAGGGCAGCTGTCCTGCCCCCCTGCCCATGGCTTCCTTACAGGCAGCCTCTCCGTTTATCTGCAAGCTAATTTATGGGTCAAAGAATGCAGTGTAAAATAAAAAATACTAACATTGCCCATACCTAAAACAAGTATTCATGATCCTGATATTGAATTACAACCTAGATGATCTTACATTGGTTTCACTGTATTTTATAACACACCGTTTCCTTTTAAGCTTCTCAAACCTGAACAAGTTTAGGAAACTCAAGCACTTTTTAAAAAAAATTTATTAGCACTCTATCAGCAAGAAGAAACAAGTCTAGGTGTTATTTTTGCACAAGCAGCTGTTGTGTTTTTACTATTTTAGCGTTGTGTCAAACTGAGATCAGGGTAGTTTCCAGGAAATGGGTTTGGTGCACTTGATAGGCTGTGTCACGTTTTAGCTGTAAATCATCTTGCAAGCGAACATAGATTAACAGAGATGGAAACTGCAGATTCAGTCGTGATCAAGACTGAAAAAAAACAAAACAGCCATTTGGATTTTAATCAAACAGAAGTTAGGGAGAAACACTATGACCGTTACGGTTCAGAAATATATGTGTTTTCACTGTGATGTTTTTGTAAATATATTTTTGGTAACTCTCTGCTTATTTTTACCACATTGAAATCACCTGACCAGAATATAGTCAGTGAGGGGAAAAGCGCCTGAGAATATCACTTTGGTTGGATATTGGCACACACTAATATCACTCATATTTACCAGTCATAAAACTGACACTACCATAAATATCACTTTCGAGAAATGCATTTGATTAAATTATTTGCATGTGTAATAATGAGCAATTTCTTAAAAAGGTCTCCCTTTGCTTTCTGTTTTTGATGGCATTAATTAAGTTTGTTTTTTGAGCACTTCCCATATACACTGTGTTAAAAACATTTAATTTCCAAATACAGAAACCCCCAAAACTCCTACTCTGTGGTTCAGGTGCAATGATACAGAGGAGACAGACATCACTGGTGGGCAGAATTGAGCAGTTACTGTAGGAGCACCTTCCCTTGACACAGTTGTTTACCAGAATTTAAAGACAGGGTTTGCGTCCCTTGTGGTTGATATACAAAAGGTGTGATACCGCATCGTGTTTCACAGCAAGCAATTCCCATGACAACCATAGAGAGGCTGTCCGTGAAGTGCAAAACCTTGGCCTGACTTCACACAGTATTAGGATTGAACGTTTGTGTTATGGGTGACGTACTTTTGTTAATGTTTGGATTATGATAAGTTGAAAGTGATTGCCCACGTACTTCTATAGGTACTGCTATACCTTGTGATACACAGACCCATCAGAGATTCAGTGTGCCCTACATTAAAAACAACGTCGCAAAGCCTTTACATTTGACCCGTCAAAAATAAAAAAACAAGATTTGAACCTGATCATACATGGGCACTGTAGTCCTATCGGTACTTTTGACATTCATCTACGTTTATTTGAAAATGTATGTTTTTGAAATTTCAAACCATATGGCTATATTGTGTTGAAATACACTTTATTTGATTTTTTTTTTTTTTTTTTTTTTAAATATTTACTGGTGTTGCATGTTTGATGACTCAAAACCCAGTGTCAGGTCAGAAATTCTACTGTTGTCAGGCGACTGTACCAGTTGAATTCATGCTAAAAATCAAGCCCCGGTCTGAAAATTAGCCACTAGTGGTGTGCAGCTTTAGTTTCTGTGAGTCCGTGTGAATGCTGAGAGACTCTGATTTCCTAGAACACACATCAACTGAATCCCGACAAAGTGTTTTCTTACTAGCTTCCTGCAGTGTTAATACCCAAGTGTCCACATCTTTCACCAGGGACACATGCATAGATTTGCACTTTATCTACAACCAGCAAACGATTCTCTTGTATTGGATTACAAATGCCACTAGTCTTATTTACTGCAGTGTGTTTATACATAGGGTAGCACTGTGGAGTAGTGGTTAGGGCTCTGGACTCTTAACCAGAGGGTCGTGGGTTCAATCCCAGGTGGGGGACACTGCTGCTGTACCCTTGAGCAAGGTACTTTACCTAGATTGCTCCAGTAAAAACCCAACTGTATAAATGGGTAATGGTATGTAAAAATTATGTGATATCTTGTAACAATTGTAAGTCGCCCTGGATAAGGGTGTCTGCTAAGAAATAGAATAATAATACACAGCTGAAGAAGGGCTTTTTTCCCCCCGAAACTTAAAACTATCTGGGACATATTTTTTTTATTTATTTATTTATTTATTTATTTCTTAGCAGACGCCCTTATCCAGGGCGACTTACAATTGTTACAAGATATCACATTATACATTATTTCACATTATACAGATATCACATTACTTTTACATACAATTACCCATTTATACAGTTGGGTTTTTACTGGAGCAATCTAGGTAAAGTACCTTGCTCAAGGGTACAACAGCAGTGTCCCCCGCTGGGGATTGAACCCACAACCCTCCGGTCAAGAGTCCAGAGCCCTAACCACTACTCCACACTGCTGCCCCATTGCTCATATTGCTCATTCTACCCCTTTGGAGGCATTTGGAGAAAGAACAATTATTGGTTACACTAAAAATAGTAAATACAGTTACTATACACTGTTGTTGCCATGTACTAATATTTATGACACAATTCTATCTAGATGGAACTGTATACATTAACAACATGTATTTAGCATCGCTACTGTATGAAGTGTGTCCCAGTGACCAGTGATGCCAAGATATTTAGTAAGCAAGGAGTCTGACTTCTGTAAAATGGCCTATGCATTTTTATCATTTATTGTTTCAGTGTTTACATTAGAGGGTTATATTTTTCTGGTTGATACAAACACACAGCTGTGGCCAGAAGTTTTGCATCACCCTATAGAATTAACTCATTTTGCTTTATAAAGTCGAATGAAACCTGCTGAATAATGTGACGTTAATATATTGAATTTAATATCTCATTTTATGTCTCAATCCTAAAATTCTAGATGATGCAAAACTTTTGGCCACAGCTGTACGGTACGTTAAAAGTTTAAATAACTTTTTTTATTTTTTTTATTCACTGTTTCTGCCCGCTCAGTATACAGTATGCATTTTACTCAAATAATGTAAAAGGCGTGGCTTAATTGGACTGACTGAGTCACGGCTGACTAACCCACATTGCTGAAACACCACAACTATGATAAGAGCTATTCCAGGAAAGAGTTTCATAAGCAGAGTGAAACGTGAGATTTGTGACAAAGTATTGAGCGTTAATGCATTGAGTCAGTGTAAACGCAAAGACACTGCCATTTCTGGGACACATCAACTTAATCATCACAAACCTTTGCTGACTAGCATAAGAATTTTTGAATAGCAAGATTGTAATGTCAACCACAAGTGTCCACATCTTTCGGCACGTACATAGATCTGTGCAACAGTAAAATCATTAGTAAATTATTAATTATTAGTAAAATCAGCAAACAGTTCTCTTGTATTAGATTAGAAAGGCCATGATAGATAGATAGATAGATAGATAGATAGATAGATAGATAGATATACCACAAGCATCGGTATATCTAGCGTGGGATACATTTTTGTTATTCCACTTGTGTAATAACACAAGTGGAATGTTTATACTTACGAAATCAGCATACAATTCCCTTGCACTAGTCTTATTGTCATGGGGCACTGGCAAGGTATTGACTTAAGATTCGTAGTTTTAGGATTATGGCAGTAGTCGAAAGCCTGTCTACTATTAGCGAATATTAATAAAGCAAGGGGTTTCAGCAATGTCCTAGCACTCCTGTGATGTAGGTGTTACCCTCGAAGGAATTGCACCCTTATTATGTAGAATTGGGTATATTCCTTATTATTATTATTATTATTATTATTATTATTATTATTATAATTTGTAAATGTTTACATCTGTTTAAACTGCAGGAGTTTACATTCTTAGTATTTTGCAGTCGTTGTGTGACCCCTGTAAAATAATAACACATGCCTTGTGTGGTTCATGAACACAAGTTTCTAAACCAACTTCACTTCACAACATGCTACACTAACCCCAAGGCAACATCAGCAGATCAGAATGACGGGCAGATTTCAAAACACGTTGATTTATGAGCAGGAAGAAAAAATGTATTAAAAAATTCCAGAACATGCTACAACAAGGAAAATAACTTTTTTGTTTGTTTGTTTTAAGAATGTGAGAAATCAAAGAAACTAGAGAAATTCATAAAATCCTACTGTATGCTGCATTCTTCCCAACACACTTTTCATATCATCTTGTTAGAAAATTGAACGAGTGTGTTTGATAGCTGGATCTTCAAAGAATACTTTGAGAAATGTAAACTGTGCTTTATAACTATTTATAACTGTAACTAGTGACATGTTTTCCAAAGTAATAAGTTACTGTAACTAGTTACAAAAATAACTTGTAACTGTAACAGAGTACTGTGAAAACTTCCCCAACACTGACGAAATGTAATGTATTTGCATTGTTTTTTACTGCAGTATGTAATGTGTTATTCATTGTTCCTCACTATCTTGTAAAGCGCTTTGTGATGGTGGTCAACAATGAAAGGCGCTATATAAAATAAAGATTGATTGATTGATTGAAATGCAACAAAGTTGCTAATTATAACACCAAAAAACCCTAAGAGCCTTATCAAATGGATTTGATTTCCTTTTTCAAGAGAACACTATGTTCTTGTTTAATTGGAAACAGCATTGTGAAGCCTACTTCCTAAAATAAAAAATGACATCCTTTACTGTCCTTTTCTGGTATTTTTTTTGTTTAGTTATTATATACAGTACCATACATTGTAAAACAGATTAAAAAAAAATTCCCACACACCAACAAAACAAAGTCAATAATGAACTCTACTACAGCCAAAAAGTGTTATATTTCCCCGAACGACAATTGTAGCATTTTGTTTACTACAGTTTACTACAGCAGGTAATGTACAATTTCATATCACATTTGTAGAGAGCCCATGGCTTCCCTATGGTCAGCCTCTCCACTTATCCGCAATCTAATTCATAGGCAGGGGTGCCTCAAAGGCCAAAGGATTGAATGTAAAAATATGTACAATGTAGGGGTGTTGTCTAGTCTGTTTTAATAAACAATCTATCACATGATTATTGACTGAACTAACTGGGTGTCCCCCTATCCCACCGGCAAGCCAATTGCCTCTACATCCAGGAGCTTGAAAGCAGATGTAGAAGAAAGAAGCTAAACCAAAGCTTGACACTGTACCAGGTGAGCTGCTGGGGAATTTATGATAGACCCGAGGAACCAAAAACAAAAGTAATGAGAGGGACAGAATTCGACCCCTAATGCAAACATCTAACTAGAAGCAGTAATCATTGAGGAATTGTCAGGGATCCTACCAGGATGGTAAACACCTTGACCGAGGTGGCCACACACCCGATTGACAATGTTATGGCAGGTGCTTTTTTTTTTTATGCGGACTTCCTTTGTTCTCATATGGAGAGAGATGGAACGCAGCCAATGATATATCCTTCAATTCTGCAGTGTTGCCAAGCTAGTCTGAAACACCACAGGCATAGGAACACCTGGGATCTGTGATTTTTTTTTTTGTTTTCTATATAAAGCGATCCTGAATCGCACTAGTAATTATTTTTTGACATTTTACAACCACAGACTGAAACACGTGTACTCACCATGTGCCAGTCTGGGATTCAAGTAAGTTTACAGCTTAAAGCAAACAGTACTGGCATAAATTATGGCAACAATAAATGATTTACACATTAAATACAGCTATGGCCAAAAGTTTTGCATCACCGAGAATTTTAGGATTGAGACATAATGAAAAAAACAAACAAACAAAAAAAAATGAACATAATTTAGATTTACAGTCTACCAGAAGCCACAATAGTAGAACAGTTAGGTTCCATGTTAGAGTTCTAAATTGTCATTTGTAATTTTATATAGAAAACTACAATGCAGTATGTAATTCAATATGTTAACGTAACATTATTCAGCGGGTTTCATTCGACTTTATGAAGCAGTAGCAGTTCATTCTATAGGGAGATGCAACACTTTTGGCCATAGCTGTACATTTTAACTATGCATAACAACACTAAGTATGAGCAAGTTAGCGTGTATTTAGGATTTACTAAGTAAATGGTAAAGTGTTACCAAAAATAGCTTTAGAGAGTTTTAAAATGTATGAAACTATGGATATTGAAAGAAATGTATGGATATCGAAATTGAAATGAACGTGATACAACTCTGTGTTCCATTAACTGTGTAGTGTTCATTTGACACATCACTTACTGGCTTCTGCACAGTGAAGGTAATTCCCCCAGGGCAGGGAAATGAAGTGTCCCCTGTTGTTTTCAATGGAGGAGTTTTCATCTGTATTTATTGTAATCGTGCGAACAGAGGCACGTTGATTACCATGGAGCCGCATGAAGGTCTGTGAATTCTGTGAATCATATTGGCAAACTTGAATGACGTTTAGAGTTGGGGTTATGGCTAGTCATTACTTTGTGAAATACGCTGTTTCTGCAAGCCATGCTTTGAAGGGTTCGTACTGTTCATATCTCATTAGCATGCATTTTATCCACTTTCAAATGTATATGTTACTGTTTTTCTTCTGAGATCTGCCCACAGTTTTGCATATACATGGTAAACCACTTATTAAATTGTGACGAAACTTGGTATTACCATTAATTAGCATAAGATATTGGGTATATATATATATATATATATATATATATATATATATATATATATATATATATATATATATATATATATATATGAGGTTACCAAAACAGGCACTTACAGGCAGTATTCAAACTAGTCACTGTACCCGTATTGCTAGAAATGACTCAGTCGTCAATAAAATAACTTAATATAAACTGAATATCTCTTTTTTTATTCATAAAAACAGACTTTGAAAAAACAACATTCAATAACATATAGCTTCATTTCCAGCTAAATAATAACGTTTTATAATACGGTAATATATCGTGTAAACAATATTTAATTCTAAAATTATCTGTACATGTGTGGTATCTTTCGTATGCCGGCGCTGTACTGTACATTGCGCTTTTCAGACAGGAAGTTAAGCCACAGCGGTAGATTTCTACGTCTGTCACTGGAAACGTCAGATACACAAAAAAACAAAACATCAAAAACATCATCCTCAACACACAGTTGAAATATTTTCCAATAAAAAATCTCATTTAATGAATACAAACTTTACAGTGGCGTCATATTCGTAACAGCGAGGAAGGTGGAAAGTAGATCACATAAACCACTGATGCAATAGTTATTACATCTGTTGACAGAAATCGAGATCATATTGTCCAGTGTTCTGTGCAGTGTTGGGGAAAATCTTAATCTCACGTAATGAGGGACAGAATATTAAATCCATGTGTTCCTGCTTAAACAGAATAGTTGTCTGTAGCTCTTATTTCTGTGTCTCATGCATCTGGCTACAAAACATTACCAGGCAAACCTCATTAGTATGCATTTTATACTATTCCTATGCATTCTTTGAAGCAGTATATGCCAACCCCCCAGCCACAAGAAGGAGAAAAGAAATATCTGTTGTTACAATAAGGGTTGAATATCGGTATTTCACAAGAAACTGGGCGAGATCAAATTCAATCCCCAGACAATAGCATCTGCCCTGTCAATGTCACCCTCCCCTTATCATCAGTACTTTGAAATGTAATGGGAGTCAATGGGGTCTGTCTCCTGATAGCATTACTTCAGTGTTTAATTCTGGTTAATGTTACTCGCATGTCCAACTCACTTAACCCATTAAGTACCAAATAAAGTTGTCAGAAAAAAATCAAAACACAAACTGTATTTATATATTTTGATACAATCTAAATCAATATTAAATTCTTTTTTTTTTTTTTTTTTTGGCTACAAAATGCTGCATCCTATTTTGAGGACAGTCAAGTTAGACGAGCCCGTAATCAAACCAGTGAAATTTCACGCTGGCTGTGAAGCTCAACACATAGAAAATTGAGCTTTATCATCACTGTGGGGAGGAAAACACCAAGAAACTTATCATTTTTAGGTTTCAGTTTCTTATTTTATATTGTGAGATGGAGTTTTACTACAGAGGACAATAGCTGTGTCACAACATAGAGAGGGATGCTTTGTGTTGTAACACAAGTGATGGTAACACTACAGTATTTCCACAGAATTACCACTTGATGGGCAAATTATTCAGAATGTCAATCAGCTAACTCGCGAGTTCTTTAAACAATGCTGTTTTAAAATGGTGTATTTTTACTTATATTAATATAATACAGATTGGTAGACATGAAGCCTCCTCTGCTTTATTCTAGAAATTGCATTTCAGGAATTTCAAACTGTATTCATAAAAAAACAGACTGCGGTTCCATCTAGTGGTAAATCAGTGGAATTACTGCAGTTTAATTCTGGAACGGAGGATTTTCTTGAGAACACAACTTCACTGGGGACTCCCCTGTGCCTTCTGCTTTCCATTCCAACCAAGCTCTCAATTACTTAACTGAACCCTGAGTTGAACTAATAATTTGCTTAATTAGACCTTTTTTTTTTTTAATTGTTTTGAGCTCTTACACAGTTGCAGAGTTTAAGTTACTTAGAAAATGTTACAACTAACTTGAAATCTGCAACTGTTTAAGAGCTAAAAACAATTAAAAAGGTCTAATTAAGCAAACGATCAGTTCAATTAAGGGTGTAGTTAAGTAACTGAGAGCTCAGTTGGAATGAAAACCAGCAGAGACTGGGTGTTCCCAGGACCGAGGTTGGGAAGCACTTCTCTAATGTCTCAGTATCCCATGACACATGTTGCAGTGGAAGGTGTCTACCACTTAAATGGGGAAGTGATGCAATAAGATATTTTACAAACAAAAACATAAAAAGTACAGTTTTACTTGTATGTGGAAATTAAAAAAAAACAATGGTGCAATCAATATCAGCATTCTAAAAATAAAAATAACTTTTAAACACTAAATCTTTAAAAGCGTTGGTAACCTATGCTTTAAATTCTCTTTCCTATTTCTGATAAACATTGACAACATTTGGTTCCTTTATCAAGTCGTTTTTTTTTTTTGATTATACAGGTTTTTCAGATACTAAAGTAAAGATTTAAATTGCTGTTTGCAGGTCAGGCCACTAAAGCTATAGGACTGGTTTCACTGACCTCCACTAGCACTTATCCTGGACTACTTAATGTTAGGTATCTGTGAAACCAGCTCACAGTGTTAATTTATTTTCTTTTTTCTGTTTTTTTTTTTTTTTTTTTTTTACTTTGCTATACAGATTGTTGTATAAGGATCACATCACTTCCTGTGCTGCAGGTCACATGATATTACTGCAGTTAGACCATTTGAATGAACTGGACATAGAGAACCAGGAAACAGTAGAACTTCAAATAAATGCATATCCAAATGAATATACTCTCTCTGTGTGTGTGTGTGTGTGTGTGTGTGTGTGTGTGTATATACACACACAAACACATACATACACAGCTATGGTCAAAACAATTGCATCACCTAGATTTTTAGCACTGAGCCATAATTTTAAAAAATAAAAAAATAAATAAAAAAATGTAATCTTTTATTTACCTTTATGTAATCAAATAAACTACAAAATGATATCACAGAAGTCTACTGTACAGTATTTCAGTTAGATTTTGTCAGTTTTTTGTTAAGTATACGGAAAACTACTAAGCGGTATGTAATTTAATATGTTAAGGTAACATTGTTCAGCAGGTTTCATTCGACTTTATGAAGCAAAATTAGTTAATTCTATAGGATAATGCAAAACGTTTGGACACAGCTGTATATCTTTAAATCATAAGTCGATTATATTAAAGGCCGTCTACTTTGGTCAAATATATGCTTATGTGAGTTCCCATTCCCTTTGAATAATGTTGTATAGCATCAAAAATCTGCATGATTTTGTAACTTGAACATGTTGTTTTGCATTTTTGCAAGAACCCCTCAACGTTAATAGTAATCACTGGTCCAAATTGCGCAATGCAAAACGCAGCACTGAACCACACTTTTCTAGTAAAAGAACGAATATTTCACCAAACATAGACCCGCCCTTTATAATACAGGAATGTAAACAGTGGCGGTTAAATGTAACTCAATGCGGTGTCAAGCAGAGAGGCACGTAGCTCTCCTAAAAGAACGTTTTGTTCTAGGCTGAGCGGTGACGTAACCACGCCCTTCAACCGTAGCACATGTTGTGAATTAGATGCAATTACATTGCAACGATGGAAATATGCAAGGCTCTTTCATGATGTTATGCATAACTAAAACATTGGGGGGAAATGATTTTCAGGTTAATCTTAGGTATGCAGATAGATTTTAAGTCCCTGTCAGTGAAGAACAAGTCTTTAAAAGTCTTATTAGAATCAGTGACTTGCCTCGTTTTTTTAATTCTTAGACTCATATATATATATATATATATATATATATATATATATATATATATATATATATATATATATATATATATATAGTTTCATAAAGTCGAATGAAACCTGCTGAATAATGTTACGTTAACAATATTGAATTACATACCGCTTAGTAGTTTAACGACAAATTGACAACGTTGAAAAATGTGACAATGTGACATTTCGAAATCTAACATGATATACTGTACAGTAGACTTCTGCGATGTCGGTTTGTAGTTTCTTTGATTACACAAGGTAGTTAAAAGATTATTATTAATATGTATCACTGCTAAAAAGCTAGGTGATGCAATCCTTTTGGCCATACCTGAAGGGAGCGGTGACGTCACCGTTCAGCCTGGAACAAAACGTTCTTTTAGGAGAGCTACGTGCCTCTCTGCTTGACACCGCATTGAGTTACATTTAACCTCCACTGTTTACATTCCTGTATTATAAAGGGCGGGTCTATGTTTGGTGAAATATTCGTTCTTTTACTAGAAAAGTGTGGTTCAGTGCTGCGTTTTGCATTGCGCAATTTGGACCAGTGATTATACTAGTAACGTTGAGGGGTTCTTGCAAAAATGCAAAACAACATGTTCAAGTTACAAAATCATGCAGATTTTTGATGCTATACAACATTATTCAAAGGGAATGGGAACTCACATAAGCATATATTTGACCAAAGTAGACGGCCTTTAATATAACCGACTTATGATTTAGATATACAGCTGTGTCCAAACGTTTTGCATTATCCTATAGAATTAACTAATTTTGCTTCATAAAGTCGAAAGAAGCCTGCTGAATAGTGTTACCTTAACATATTGAATTACACACCGTTTTGTAGTTTTCCACAGTACTTGACAAAAACTGAAAAATGTGACGTTTCGAAATGTAACATGAAATATTGTACTACTATTATGGATTCCGGTAGACTTTTGCGATATCATTTTTTCTGAATGCTAAAATTCTAGGTGATGCAAAACTTTTAGCTACAGCTTTATGTGTATTACTACCATCGAATCAAACTGATTTAATACTACCATAGAATCAACCCGCGTCATCTACAGAACTTTGTCACGTATACATTATTTTTGACGCTTCTCGCATCTCTCCTGTTAAGAAGCACTGGGTAAATGCGATGGATTAGCTACTAACACTTCATATTAGCCGCTCATGTATAGTTCTTGTGATCACAGGTTTTTGAAGATTCTGATCAGTGTGAATTAAAGATTGCTAAATGGCATGCTTGGTTTCTTCTCACCTAAACTAAGCTGTATTAATAACAGTCAAAGTTGTTATAATAATGGAAAACACTAGTGGAGGCTTTGATTAAACTGTTGATGCTCATAACATCGATATATATTGTAACTCCTGAATGTGTCGAAGACTTTTGCACAGCAGTGTATTTTACACAACTTAACACTCAATCGAGAGTAAAAATAAAACTCTTGAAAGCTAGTGTTTGTATATCAAATCTAATTTGCAGTAGCAACACTTCACATCTGTAATAACGATTACCCTGACAAATCACTTTGAGAGTAAAAAAAACCAAACCTATTCCCCAGTCCTTAATTAACTCCTACACATAGGGAATCACCAATTCATTTTTCAAAAAGCAGTACCATGCAAAATGGGGAAGACGTGTAAAGGATGCATTTTTTTATTGCTGCACACTAGAAGGGACAGTATATATACAGTAGCACTGAAATGGGTTATGAGCATTGCTCACCTCGTGTACTAGTGACGTCCTCCTTCAATGACTGTCCACAGGACATGAAGTTTGAGATTGACACAATTCTGCCCCACTGTGGGTTTATGGGTGTACTGCAGTTCCAATATTAAAAACAGAATGTCGCATTAATAGTTTATACTTTGTTGAAAAAACAGTTCAATCCAACATAACAAAAAATATACTTTATGAAAACTTGAAAAGTTTGATATTTTCGAAATCTTACAAGAAATATTGTACTACTATTGTGGCTTCCAGTAGACTTTTGCAATATCATTTTGTAGTTTCTTTGATTACATGATAAATAAAAGTTCTAAATTATATTCATATAGTTTTTGTAATTGTTTTTTTTTTTTTGGTTTTAATTATGTCTCAATCCTAAAATTCTAAGTGATCCTAAACTTTTGGTTTGAGGGTCAAAATCCTAAACTCCTTAGGATGTAGGCGAGGCAAGCTCAAACCAAAATAAAAACAAAAAAAAACCCATCTCAAAACAAGTTCAAAGCTAAAGGCATATTCTGAGAGGGAAAAAAACAAAATAAATGTAATATGGAAACTCCAAAAATCCAAAATCAAATCGGAATGGTTGCAAAAATACATAATTTTATATTTGAAGATACTTCTTCTTTAAGTGTAAATATACTTGAAACAAACATTATCGCAGGGGGGCTTTCGGCAGAGTACAGTGAATTGCACATCCTGCAAGGGTCTCAGCTATGGAAAGCGTGTCACAGGGTTCCGTGGGGTTGCCCCTTGCCTGCGATCTTCTTGGAACACTCCAGCAGGGCGTTGTGGATATCCTTGGCGCAGGTGATCTGGGATTTGATCATACTCAGGTACTGGGAGTATGAGAGGCTCTCTGTCTGCACTGTATCTGGCTTGGTCGCCGTGGGCACCAGGTTGGGAGAGTGCTTGGCACTGTCGATGCTCTGGGAGAGACACTCGTAAGCCAGCCTCTGAAAAACAAATCATACAACAGGTATGTTAGTAGGATACATCCCCTGTCACGCCTGGAAATACTAAGCTAAGTGACACTTCAAAATCAAACATGAAATGCTGTACTGCTATTAGGGCTTCCTGTAGACTTTTGCAATATCATTTTGTAGTTTCTTGATTGCATGACGTTAAATAAAAGATCTAAATTATGGTCATATAGTTTTTTTTTTCTCAATCCTAAAATTCCAGGTGATGCAAAACTTTTGGCCTTAGCTGTATATCCTCAGTTTGTGATTAGTTAAGAGTTTATTTGCTGGTTTCACAGACCACGAATTGTACTAATCTTGGATTACCTTACTCAAAATAATATTGGTTAGTCTAATATTAGTGCTCATCAGGGTCTGTGAAACCAATCAAAAATGTTTTGTGTTAAACAAGTTTGTTAACCACATGCATGTCAAATATACATCCTTTGTGCATACTGTTTACACAGTAGTATTTGCGGTACACCCTATAATGTTGTGCTTTGTGATACTACAAGGTGGTAAATTTTAAAGTTAAAAAAAAAAAAAAAATGGTTTGATTATGGTCTGCTACAAATCTACAAATAGAACTGGGTTCAAAGCAATTCTTCAACAGATGCATTTGTGAATGAACTCACCAGACACAACTCTAGCTGGTCGCACAGAGCATAAAACTCTTCCAAGCTCTTGTCAAACCGCTGGACTGAAGCATCGCTGCTCTTGCTGAAAATGACAGAAATGGTCAGTATAGCAAAGTACTAACCTACACAGTAAAAAAAAAAAAAAAACAGGAAATCCCTCCAGAAATACTGAATATGTTAACACTATAGCTAGATGGCCCAGTGGGTTAATTCACTAGCCACTGTATCTAAATGCATGACGATCTGTAAAGTTGTGCCCACAGGTCCACAGTGTTGTGTTACTTACATGCCATTGTCAATAGTGGTATTGTGTGCTAGATTCTGAGATGCAATCTTCATAACATTCTGGGAAGGGGGGAAAAAATTGGGAAAAATAGTGGTTTCATTCTGCATTCTACACCTTTACGTTTACATTATAATACAGCATGGTATTTATGGTTGAGAATTTGATAGAATAAAACGGAAATCAAAACATGTATCGACTGTTTTTAGACCCAATCTCCTAATTACACTGACATATTATTCTTGTATACTTTTGAACAACAACAGAAAGAAAAGGCACAGTTTTATTTATTCTGTGCAAGGTTGTAAGACAAAAACTGCTTCCTGCTGATGTTTCAAACTGGGAGTAGAATTTGTACTGCCAATAACAAACCTCAAAAGGGCTGCTGCCAGCAGTAGATTTGGTAACATTTTACATTATAAGTGTCTCTGTGTAAATACCCAGCATGAAATCAGAGACGCTTGATGTAAAGTGTCAACACAGATGCTACACTAGTTTGTGTCGCTCTGTTACGAATTCAAGTAGTCGTAACTTATGCATGGACCTTTCGTAAAGACACCTTTCCTCGGTTTGAGTTTTACCTGAAGGCTTTCTTTTAGCTGTGGGATCAGCATTTTGAACCTGTGAACAGGATCGAAATCCTGCTGTTGGCTGAGTTGCTGCTGCTGGAGAGTTGTAGCCTGAAGCCCCGGTTGCACTTGCTGCAATGCAGCTTGGTTCAGTAGTTGTTGTTGCTGTTGTTGTAGTTGTACTGCCGCGTTCACAGGTGCCGCCATGTTCAGCTCCTGCACGAATCAGTTTCGATCTGACGTGAGAGAGACAGGCGCACTTCGGTGGGTCGTGTTATGCAGCAAAGGATTGTGGGTTCTGTAGTTCTTCAATTCGTTAAACAAAGGCACACACGGTTCCCGTATTATCCACAACGATAATATAAATATATGAAGAAGAAAAAAAAAAAAAAAAAACTAAATAAATAAATACAAATAGTAACTATTCCGCCACTCATACATATTCTTAAGGCCATCATATTGTCTTTTATTTATTATAAGTACACAGTTTTTAGTATTTAATTAATACATATAACACATATTGTAATTATAGTATTAGAAATCTAAAGAAAGTCAAACAAAATGTATTTGGTGTTGGTATGTGGTTATACCGTTAAGAGGTGTCCCTACGTGTGCCTAGAAAAGCATATTGTAATACAACGGGACAACGATATATGACTTTTTATGTGCTTTTTCTTTCTTTTCAGGCAGCAGTGTAGCCGCCCCCTTTAAAGCCAGGGACCCCAGCCTGCGAAAAGAGGTTTGCTTGGAGTTTATGGTTTTGCATTTTCGACATCTGAACCGTTTGTGTTACCTCTGCTTTGGTTGGGAGGATGGCTCCTACTATCCAGACGCAGGCTCGAGAGGCTGGTCACAGGTAGGACACGAGCTGCTCAGGTTGTCTTGTGACTCGTGTACGTATTCCAGTGACATATGCAAATCGGTATTATGAAAGAAGCTATCCCTAACGACCGCAATAGTTGTATTTATTTTTAGCATGCCGTGTCCAAACTATGCTCGTGTGTAATGCATACTAGTAAGCTAACTCGCCCGTGTACTGCATTCCTGTGTCGTAGCAAATTCGTTATTATGAAATAAGTTTATAAACATGTATACAATTGCAGTAACTATATATTCAGGGATGGAAATAAGACTCCTGTTGAATAGCAGTTTCACCTGTTACAGGTTTTACTACGAGCTTGATTAGCCACTGTGTGAAAAGGTAACATTGTGTTCAGGTGTGTTTGATTAAACTCGTAGTTAAAATTAGAGTCACATACATTACAGGGCACAAGTTGTCATTTTGCAAAAGTCCAGTTATTGAATAATTAATGTTCTTTAAAGTGACACATCAAACATGCTTTCCTCCTTGTTGTTATTTATTATTATTTATTTCTTAGCAGACGCTCTTATCCAGGGCGACTTACAGTTGTTACAAAGTGATTGTACTATGCATTTTTACTGCACAACAGTGCTTACCTGTGCTTTACCATGCTTGCACTGAGCTGTGCTTTACTATGGTAAACATTTATAAGGGTACTGCTAATTCTGTATTCATATACACCCTGCAGAGCGTGCATGAATTGTTATCATTTTATTTTATATTTATCCAAACATCTGTGCAGGAGGATGGATGTAGCCATATTCTCAACAGGCAGGGGTGTATAATTTTAAGTGAATGTTTTTAAACTAATTGGAATAAACCTTGTGGAGCTATTTATTTATTTATTTATTTATTTATTTATTTAATTGTCTGTCTCCTAAAGATCCAGCTCACACAGAACTATTCCAGAAAGGTAAGCCTAAATAAACCCTCTCTCTCTCTCTCTCTCTCTCTCTCTCTCTCTCTCTCTCTCTCTCTCTCTCTCTCTCTCTCTCTCTCTCTCTCTCTCTCTCTCTCTCTCTCTCTCTCTCTCTCTCTCTCTCTCTCTCTCTCTCTCTCTCTCTCTCTCTCTCTCATATATAGATATAGATATAGATATAGAGAGAGAGAGAGTGCGAGATATATAGAGAGAGAGTGAGAGATATTTAATAATGACTGAAATTAATTTTCAGTAACAGTGTCTAATTTCAAACCTGACTTGAGCTTGTAGGTGTAAGATCTTTTTGGATCTGTAATTCATTCATTATGCATAGAGTAACACTCTTTTTTTTCAGGTGTCCTGTAAATACATACAGCTCAGGCCCATTTTGCATGTTTATTTCCACATTGATTATTGTTAAAATACAGGTTCTGGTATTTTATTTAATGCAGTACAGTGGTAGTTATTTACCTGTATTCATTTTGTATTTGCAACGAGGACCGCTGTATAATATGAAATGTATTATAAAGAATACATTTCTTACTGATCCTTCATTGTCACTGTAGTTTTGTTTTTAATACACTATGGAAATGTAGAAACTGAATTCAGTGCTCAGTGGCATGATTTGATGTAATGACTTAAATAGACAGAAGAAAAAAAAATACACTAAGTTGGTAACAATGTCCTGTTTTTCCTTTTATTCTTTTTCAGGTCTGGGGTGGTCTGTCGGGTGAAATACTGCAATAGCCTTCCAGACATCCCCTTTGATCCAAAGTTCATCACCTATCCTTTTGATCAGCATAGGTTTGTTTTTATATTAATACCTTTCAGAACTCTACTCAACACCACACACAAAATACATGTCTGTATTTAACTGGCAACGCCAGTTTAAATTTTTATTTTCAGTTCTAGATGAGCACTTTTCCACCAGAGCTATGTTTCCTATGCCCAATGTTAATGTTATCCACCACTGTAATTACTGGATTC
Source organism: Acipenser ruthenus (assembly GCF_902713425.1). Classification (NCBI taxonomy): domain Eukaryota; kingdom Metazoa; phylum Chordata; class Actinopteri; order Acipenseriformes; family Acipenseridae; genus Acipenser; species Acipenser ruthenus. Next base: position 1,060,024 of record NC_081218.1, read on the forward strand.
TGCTGAGTCAACACCCGGGGGGGCGTATAGTTGATGTGTCCCAGAAATGGCAGTGTCTTTTGCGTTTTACACTGACTCAATGCATTAACGCTCAATACTCACGTTTCACTCTGCTTATGAAACTCTTTCCTGGAATAGCTCTTATCATAGTTGTGGTGTTTCAGCAATGTGGGTTAGTCAGCCGTGACTCAGTCGGTCCAATTAAGCCACGCCTTTTACATTATTTGAGTAAAACGCATACTGTATACTGAGTGGGCAGAAACAGTGGTAAAAAAAAAAAAAACGCTGTCATGTTTTTGAAACCTTTAACGTACCGTACAGCTGTGGCCAAAAGTTTTGCGTCACCTAGAATTTTAGGATTGAGACATAATAAAAAAAATAAAAAAAAACCTATATAAACATAATTTAGATTTCTAAATGTCACATTTTTCAGTTTGTCAGTTTTCCGTTAAGTATATGGAAAACTACAAAGCGGTACGGAATTTAACATGTTAACGTAACATTATTCAGCAGGTTTCGTGCAACCTCATGGAGCAAAAATGTTTAATTCTGTAGGATGATGCAAAACCTTTGGCCACAGCTGTTTGTCTTCTTTTCCTGTTCGGACCCCTTCGTGATCGCTCAGCTTGCCGAGAGAATGAGTTACTAACCATTCTGTGGGCTCAACAAGAATGGCCCAAAGAACAGTGTCTCCATGTACCTTGTGGTGTTAAAGTGGGCTCGTTTGATCCCCTCAGGTTTGTGCAGTACAAGGCAACCTCTCTGGAGAAACAACACAGGCATGAGCTGCTGACGGAGCCTGATCTGGGTGTCACGATCGACCTCATTAATCCCGACACCTACCGGATAGACCCCAACAGTAAAGGCTTCTGTACCTTCTTGCCAATGGGGAGACTTAAGGGAAAAATTTTTTAAAAAAAAATACCGCAAGGATAGCCTAGACGTTTTATGTGTTTTTTGTTTTTCTCGTTTAATTGCAGATCAGTTTCTGCTTATCTGCCAAATCAATTACTGCAGATTGTTTGTTTTATTTTATTTATTTATTTTATTTATTTTTATTCCATTGAGTATTTAATTAATGGTTCGTTTGGATGCCGCGCCCAGTAATGTTTGAATATAGTTGATTGCACTTTTTCTGCCGGTCAAGTCAAGCTGACGTATAGAATGTTTGTGTATAACAAGCAGCCTTTTACAGTAAAGTCTACTTCACCAGTTAGGGTTCAGTCTGAGCTTGTAATAGATCATGAATGTTTCTGTTTTCAGTAATTTTGGACCCAGCTGATGAAAAATTACTGGAAGAGGACATCCAGGCTCCTTCAAGTTCCAAGCGGTAAGAAAGAGAAAGAAAGAAAGATTATTACTTACAATAACTATGTTTGCATTGCAAAACTATTACAAATACCTTTTAAAAAAAAAAAAAAAAAAAAAAAAAGACCAGCTTCCTGCAAAACAGTTTTGGTAAACTATGTAAATTGGAGCAATATCAACTGGAATGGGTGGACATCTAGTACAGGGGGTTGCATATAAGTGGAGTTTAATATTTTATCATTGTGCTGCGTTGACATACAGAGAAGTGTGTAAAGTCTTTGTCTTGCATTCACAAAGCCGTGGACATGTCTTGCAGAGACGGTGTGCCGAAGAAGTACAAAGTTATTACTTGAGCATTCAGGACAAAACAAAATAACACAGTCATGTTGACAAATTGAGTAATTGCAGGCGTTCTCTGATATACCGAGTTCTATCCTGGTTTACTAAGTTGTTGACCACTTCCATTTTCAGATCCCAGCAACACGCCAAGGTTGTGCCGTGGATGAGAAAGACTGAGTATATCTCCACTGAATTCAACAGATATGGGGTGTCCAATGAGAAAGTTGAAGTCAAGTAAGTAGTTTTACTTTAATTGCCTTTTCACAAGTTGCCTGCCTATTAGAGCCCGGGTTACAGAGTGAATTAGCCTAACTAAAAATATCTTGAAAAAATGTAATACAATATTTGGACTTTATAATGGGTGAAATCACATAATATACCAAACACACAACAGTAGGGCTCTGTTCAAAGGTTTGAAGGTTCGTTCGCTAGCCAGGAATTCGAAGGTAGTTCTAAACCTTCGAAGGTTCGTCAGGCGACATTCACACACTGTGGTTTGTTTTCTTTTTTTTTTTTGTTTTCTCTGTTAAGAGAAACCGTTTGACAATGTGTGAATACTGTAAATGACACATTAATTGTCACTCGCATGCAAAATTTGATTTTTTGATTTGTATAATGCACATTACGTAAACAAAAGTTGTATTAAAATCCAAATCGTTATACGTAGCAATTTTATATGGTGCTGTTGCCGTGTATGGAGTAGGGTATGTTATGCCAAAGCACTGGGGAGGGTGTACCTGTTGCAGTTGTAGTGCTTCAGTAAAATATATACTGAATGCCTAGTGTACACGATGGTGTAAGAGAAGTGCTATGGTAGAATATTTTTGAAACCTACAAAATATACGCTAACACTAATAATTTCGAAAACTGCACTGTCTGCCTCGCCCCCCCCCCCCCCCCCCCCCCCCCCCCTCCAGCTCATGTTATCAGGAGGCAGAACTTTCATTTCTTCATTCTCCAACTCGACAGCAAAGCGTTTTTATAGCGTAAGCTGCATTGAAAGAAATGTCTCGAAACCCCTCTGCTGTTTGGGATTTTTATTTTGTTAAATGCATCGTCTTCCCATCTCCCTTTGTCTAGGATTGGAGTTTCAGTCAAGCAGCAGTTCACAGAGGAAGAAATCTACAAGGACAGGGACAGCCAGATCGCTGCCATTGAGAAAACCTTTGAGGATGCACAGAAACCGGTAAGCCCAGCAGCTTTAAAAAAAAAACCCAAAAAAACAAAATCACTTCATGATGAGTTGAGATAACAGCTATAGGTGCCCCCCCAGTGCTTTCGAATTCCTGGCTAGCGAACGAACCTTCAAACACAGCTCTATTAATAACTGAGGTATTTTAGGATTTGGCTGTAATAGGAGGTTAATAAAACACATATTGAGGGCTGTTTTTCAGATTTGTAGGATACTAATGTAATTACTGTTTTACAATTGTTGTTGGTTTGTTAATTATTTATAATGCGTTTCATGAGTTTGCATCAAATATCGATTTTCACATTTTGCAAGGCATTGAACTAGATTTCAAATATGTGCCATTTTAAAGCTAAGTGAATCTTGACTGTTTCGCGCTTCTCTCTGATTCTTTCTGCAGATCACTCAGCACTACAGTAAACCTCGTGTCACTCCAGTGGAAGTTATGCATGTCTTCCCTGACTTCAAGGTAATTGTTACATTTGTTTGCAAGGGTAATGGGCTTAGTTTGTGTAAATCAATTTTGCATGGCCTTATCCTATATCCCCTTCGGTCACAATCTTTTGTTTTAAATTTAAAAAATGTAATGGCGTTCGAGAAGTTGTCCTGCCAAAAAACATTTATGCTTTAAAAAATAGATGCATAGATTGGAAACTTAACTGGGTACAGTTATGAACACAGTGACTGAAGGAGATAAACCTGAAACTCGCACAAGCCCATACCCAGGCCTGGGTTTCAGAACGTCCTTTGTTTGGGTACATTATTGAATTGACCAGGTGCCAGGAGTATGAACAATCAGGCCCCTGATAAATCTGCCCTGAACTAATCACACTTCTCACAGCAAGAATAAGTCAAACCTGTGTCTGTAGCTTGTTGTTCACACAGCAGTTTCAAGCCTGGTTCAAACAAGCAAAAAACAAAATGTATTATATTTTAAAAATACAAATAGCGTCTTCAAGTGTATTTATCCACAGACAGCATTTGAACCGTCTTGCCTGGTAAGCTGGTGCTGGTTTCTGCTGATGCTGTGTGCTCTTGTCACCCCCTGTAGATGTGGATTAATCCTTGTGCCCAGGTCATCTTCGACTCAGACCCAGCTCCGAAGGATATTGCAGGACCCACTGGTGTAGACATGATGTCTCAGGCTATGATCAGGTATGGCGAGCTGATGCAAGAATACAACATGGGATCAGTTTGTTTTATGAATATATTTTTTACTTTTACGACAGGTATGTTTTCTACAAAAAACAGATTGATTAAATGGTGAATATTAGGATTTAAATAGCATTTGTTTACATAAACACATTCTCATTTTACAAACTGTAAATGTTGAAAACAAAAAAAGGACATGAATTGTAAATGGTGCTTTCCAGTTGGTGCAAACAAAGTATGTTGAATGATTCTTACTGTTTCTTTCATTGACCCAGACTCTTCTGTATCTAACCCACAAAAGGTACCCTTCATCAGGGCTTCTCAAACTCGGTCCTGGAGGGGACCCCCCCGCGTCTTCTGGTTTTCATTCCAACTGAGCTCTCAATTACTTAACTGAACCCTTAATTGAACTAATAATTTGCTTAATTTTCCCTTTTTTTCAGTTGTTCCCAGCTCCTAAAAATAGTTGCAAAGTTATTTACAAAAAGTTATAGCTAACTTGAAATCTGCAACTTTAAGAGCTGAGAAAAATTTAAAAAAACAGGTCAAATTTAAGGAAATTATTACTTCAATTAAGGGTTCAGTTAAGTAATTGAGAGCTCAGCTGGAATGAAAACCAAAAGACCCTGGGGTCCCGACGACTAGGTTTGGGAAGCCCTGCCCTACATATGTCTGTCTGTTGAAGACTGACTCGGCATTTCTGTGATCAGGCGATGTCTGGCTGTTCTGACGCTTTCTCATCCCCCCCCTTCTCTTTCCACAGAGGTATGATGGACGAGGAGGGCAATCAGTTTGTGGCCTACTTCCTGCCCCACGAAGAAACCATGGCCAAGCGTAAGAGGGACGTCGAGGAGGAGATCGACTACATGCCTGAGGAAGTGTACGTTTTATTTTAATAATAATATCATTTAATAACAATAAAAAAAAAACATTAAGAATAAATAAATAGATCAAAACAGTTGAAGAAAACAGGAAATGAATAAGAATGGCAGATAAGTCACAGTTACAAAAAATAAGCAAATAAAATGGATAAAAACAAAAATTTTTTTAATTCAGGTTAAAAGTAAGTCTTTTAATCTTGATTTAAAAATATTGACTGAAGCATCCACAAAATGCACATTATATCCAGGTTTTTTTTACCAGTAGTTAGAGCTAGAATTGAATCGTATAATGCTACAGCCTATCATAACTCCCTTAAATAAGGAACATGCTTAAAATAATGACAATTGAGCAGTAGTGTGTTTATATATATATATATAAATAGTAAAATGTTGTGTTTAAACAACCAGGCTTAGAATCCAGACGTCTGTGTTTATTGTTAATGAGATTAATTTGTTTCACTCAAAAAGCCAGGTTGAACAATGCAGTGTCTCTCTGTATGAACTGCGCTCGTTTCCTCCTAAACGCAGGTATGATTATAAGATTGCCAGGGAGTACAACTGGAACGTCAAGAACAAGGCCAGCAAGGGATATGAAGAGAATTATTTCTTCATCTTCAGGGATGGAGATGGCGTCTACTACAATGAACTGGAAACTAGGTGAGAGGTGCACGGTTCCAGGCTGACGACGTGTTTCAGAATTTAACAAGAGAGAAATCCAGCCCGACCACAACCTGTTTTAAAATGAACCACAACACTGGGACCTTGGTTTAATGTCTCATCTTAGCCTCCTACAGCGCAGTGGTCCCCTACACCAGTGTTTCCCTGGAGGACCCTTGTGTCTGCTGGTTTTCATTCCAACTGAGTGCTTAATTACTTAAACTGATCTCCCTTAATTGAACTAATAATTTGCTTATTAGACCTTGTCACTTGTTCTCAGCTCCTAGAAAGTTGCAGATTTCAAGTTACTTATAAAATCTTACAGTTAACTCGATATGAACAACTTTTTTGGGAGCTGAAAACGATGAAAAATGTCTAATAAGAAAATGTATTAGTTCAATTAAGGGGATCAGTTAAGTAATTAAGCATTCAGTTGGAATGAAAACCAGCAGACAGGAGTCCACCAGGAGCAGGCTGGGAAACCCTGCCCTACACTATACTATACTAAAGTGTGCTGATGTGTAAACCCCACTTTCTCTAAACTGCTGCACCATATACTTACCCAAGTACTGAACCACTCAAACTCTTTTTTGCATGCTGATTATTACAACCTGTTCTTTTTCCAGAGTGCGACTGAGTAAGAGACGAGCCAAGGCAGGCGCACAGTCTACTTCCAACGCTGTGCTCGTGGTGAAACACAGAGACATGAACGAGAAGGAGCTTGAGGCTCAGGTGAAACACAATCGTTTTGCCGTCTCGCTGTTCAGTGCTAATTATCCTTCCCAGGAAGAATGGGTGTTTACAAAAGATAACTGAAATATACAGCTGTGGCCAAAAGTTTAGCATCACCTGCAGTTTCAGGATTTTTCGTAAACTTAATTTTAGATCTTTTATTTAACGTCATGTCATGTAATGAAGGAAACTGCAAAATGACAAGGCAAAAGTCTACCAGAATCCATTATAGTAGTACAGTATTTCATGTTAGATTTCAAAATGTTACATTTTTAAATTTGTCAATTTTCGTGAAGTATATGGAATCGGTATGTACTTCAATATTTTAACCTCGAATTATTCAGCAGGTTTCATTCTACTTTATGAAGCAAAATTTGTTAATTCTGTAGGGTGGTGCAAAACTTATGCCCACAGCTGTAGTTTGAGAATATCTCAAAGGTCCTTTGGGCTCTGATTAGATGGATTAAGGAAGGCTCTATCTTCAAACCTGTCTGTCTGAGGAATTGGCCTTTTAAAGGCTGTCTCTTGTAAACAACTGTGACTTTTTTTTAATAATGTTTGGGTTTCTTGTTGTTGTTTATTTTTGTCTGCAGGAAGCCCGCAAAGCACAGCTGGAGAACCATGAGCCTGAGGATGAGGAAGAAGAGATGGATCTGGACAAAGACAGCCAGGATCCAGGTAAACTGTGCTGCGCTGTCATTCTGTTCAGATGCTGGTGTGGATACAGCCTGTGAGACATAGCAGAGTATAAAGGTTCCGACCAGTTCTACTTACTGAGCCTCTCTTGTTCCTCTTTGCCCAGGTGACAAGAAGGATAAGGGCAGTGAGGCCGAGAGCTCGGACAGCGACAGCGAACAGGATGATGATGATGATGAGGAGGAGCGGGGAGGGGAGAAGAAAAAGAAAGAGAAGGGCGACGGGAAGCGAGGGCAGAGGCGACGCTCTCCGAAGGGCAGCGACAGCGAGAGCGGGGACGACCAGCAGGAGCGACTGGCTCGCGACGAAGAGGAGATCTTTGGGAGCAACGACGACAGCGACAACGGAGACAGCGAGAATGAGGCAGGGGCGCGGAGGAATGAGAGCAGCCGTGAGGAAGGGAGCGGGAGCGAGGAGGAGGAGGGAGGAAGGAAGAGCAGCCGCTCCCGCTCCCGCAGCGCCACCCCGGCCCACAGCAGCAGCGATCACTCCGAGGCTGAGCAGAACAGCGGGAGTGGGAGTGAGCAAGACTCGGACTCCAGCAGCGACAGCGATTGAACACAGACTCTCGCACACCTCGCGCACCCTCATGTCCCAGCTTCTCTGGTCCTGCAGCAACTTTCAGTCTGCTTTCAAACACAGTGGCTCTTTCAGATCTTCCCAACCAGGCTTGGTAATTTATTTGAACTTCCATGAAAGACCTGGTTAAAACAAAGTTTCTGTGCATTTTTTCACATCGCGTTATTGTTTCCATCAAGAAATATGAAACTAAAACAAGATCTTGTGGTCTAAATGTCACATTTCCTTGCTTGTGTGTTTAAGAAAAAAAAAAAATGGAATTTATATCCACATGGCATTTCATGCTCTATAAAATTGGTGGTTGTCGGAGACTTGTTAGTACAAGTGTGTATATAAATTTAATGTTTACCTACAGTATCTGTACTGGGGGGAAACTGTATTGGGTACTGGAGGGGAGAAATATTGTATGAATACTTGGAATGCCCCAGTTTGTTGGTGACCCAAACAAACAAAAAAAGTATGTTTAAAAAGTCTTGAACTAATCCTGGAAGGCAATGGGGATAATGCATGCAGAGTTCATATGCACAGCATCAGGTGACTGGTTTATCACACAATGTGTTTAACCCTTTCAGTCCTGAATTGTTTTTGTCAAAATTAAGTTTTATAATTTTTTTTTTTTTTAAAAACCCTCCTTTATTGAGTATACATGAGAACAGGACACTTTATTTTATTTTTTTTTCCCTAGAGTAATGTGGAGCTTGTAAAATTGCCTTTTGATTTAGGACATGTTTATTAGAAAGTGATTCAGGTTTTTGTCATTTTAAACATGTATACAAAGACTCCCTTTTCTTTTTATTTATAAAAAAAAACCAAAGCTGTTGATTTGTCTCTTTGTGTGAGTATTTTAAAAGGTACATTTGATATTGGTATTGAAACATTCACAGGATTTTTTTATTTTAAAAAAAATCTGTCTTGATGAAATGTGGTAAAACTAGACTTGTACAAGACGTTAACCCATTCTGCGGACAGCTGACTGGCATCAAATTGAAAGCAATGTCTTAGCCCGTGGATTACTAAATACATTTATCTTTGGGGGGGGGGGGGGAATCAACACGAGCTGCACTTATGTAATTTGATACATTGCATTTTGCTTTTGTGCTTAGCAAAATCAGTTATTATAACAGTATAGTTCAAGAAAATTAAATTAACAGGGAAAATGCCAGTTAAAAATGCTCCAAAAAATTACAGAGTATCCCGTCCTCGAACAAGGACAATGGCATTTTATGGGTTAAGGAATATTTTAAGATCCTGTCATTTTAGCAATATTTAAAGTATGTTATCATATCTTATTTTTTAATGTGTGTGTGTGTGTCTATATATAACACACGCACACGGTCTTCCTTACACCTGGTGGCGCCCTAAGTATAGTCTACCAGTCTTCGATCTTTGAACAACAACCCCTGGGCTTCTCTGACTCCATTACTGTCTCTTTAACCAGGAAATGAACTAAGTAATAGTTTGAGAACATCAGCTGTGTGTAAAACAGAAGGTGATGACGTTTGTGAATCATTTAACGTTTAATTAAACAAAGCAATCGCATCTAAAATTATAAGTGTCTCCGTTGGCAATTTTACCAGGTAGGTAAAAGGCACATTAAAGTTTTATAACCACAGAAATCGTGATTTATAAGGTGTATTTGTTAGGGTGTCTTCCTGTAGCGTGTGTGTGTGTGTGTGTATATATATATATATATATATATATATATATATATATATATAAAATGTGCGTGTATTAATGTGAATTTACAGTAATGGAATATGTGGGGTTATTTAAATACGCGGAAGGAGATATATTTCGTTTTACTAAGATTGTGTTTTTGAAACATTAGTTAATTAAAAAGAAAATGACAATTGTGTGTTTAAATACGATTTGCACCAGATTGTGCTTGCTATTGATCATACAGTATGTCGTTGCACAGTATGTTCCAGTATATTGGTTTTGAATGTAGGTTAGTTGAGTTGTGCTAGTTCCTATATACAGTACTTATCTGTCGTGTTTTCTATTAACCGTGAAATACTAGTACGACTACAGCTAATAATAATAATAATAATAATAATAATAATAATAACAGCGTCCACCAATTAAGGTAAATCGTGTGAGATTTTTTTTTTTTTTTTTTTGTCATGTGGCTTGTTTATCATTTACAGGAAAATTGAGTTATCATTTCCACTTTGCTTACTCTTAAATAAATAACACGCCTGCCTATATAAGGATGTATTTACAGAAATGGAAATGAACAGTTTGATTAAATTTGGATAAGTGGTATTTCAGACCTGTGCGTCATCAGTTAAGAAAATGAGGTGTTAGTATTAAGTATACTGGCTGACTTACATGTAAAACTGTGACTTACAGATGTACAGACAGAGAGACATTATCATATATCCCCAAAAGCTGATAATCATGAAAATGTATATTAAATAATGTTAATACCACATATATGCAAATTGCATAATGTATGTATCACTGCCTCCAAAATATCCCTACTGCTGGGAAATTCATCATTGCAGGAAAAGGAACTTTTCATGTTCAAGTTCGAACAAAGAATGTACTGGTAATACTCCAGTTAAACAATGAGTTAGAAAAACAAGTAGGTACAGGTATCAGACAAACAAAACTGGTTTTTGTGAATAGAAGTACATATTTCAAGCTTGTGGTTATCGTAAGCTTTACTGTGGGGATTACCAGCGCTGAATTATAAAGAAAGAATGTCTTGTTTTAAATGTGTATGTGTTTCAGTTTAGTGTTCTCCTGCATAAAGTTAATAGCAGCCCCTGTTATAGCAATATGGAGAAACTAATTTAAATACACAGTTCCACACAGAATGTTAGTTTTACTTTTTCATTGGGCTGTGCATCTAGTTTCACACAATGAGTAATTGCCTTGCATGGGGATATGCCTCACACAGATTTTATATGGGAATTTTACAGCACTGGGGACTACCCCTGGCTTGAATTCACCACATATTTTTACAGGGAAGGAAATAAGACTCCTATTGCGTAGGAGTTTCACCCATTCCAGGTTTTATTATGAGCTTGATTATAGGTGTGTCTTACTAAACTCATCGTAAAACCTGGAATGGATCAAACTGCTATGCAATGGGAGTCTTATGTCCATCCCTGTTTTTAGGGGTGATCCTTAAATAAGCACCGACCAGGTGGTTGATGCAGTCCATTGTGATTTCCAATGCTGTGAAATCCTGCTGTGTCCTATCCTGGTAGAGTATACTCAACTACTGTAATGAAACTGACTCCTAAGTGTACTGCAGTTCATTTACAAATAGCTTTAGTGTGGAAGCTAACTCCTGTGAAACAATAATGGTTTATATTCCTTACCTAGATGCAGCTACCCCCAGGGACATGAAAAGTACAACGATATGTGAGCAGAGCATGGGCAAGCATTATAGGAGTCTCTGTATGAGAGAGCTCCATCTGAGATAACTCTCAATCTGAATGAGTTATAAACCACATAGCAGCTACCCTGAACCCTGAACTTGTGGGACCACGATCTAGAATCCAGACAAACGCAGCCACCACCCAAAAACACGAGAAGATGTCCCAGTCCAGTGACAACGAGGACCAAGGAGGCAGGGACAGTGACCGCGGTGCCCGTCCCAAAGTGAGACAGAGCCGTTCAGAGGAAAGGAGGGAGTGCAGCAGCCGGAGAAGAGGAAAAAAGAAGTGCCAGCTGCCTCAGGCACAGATAGCGAACCAGACTTTAGAATATTTGGAAGATTTAAACGCAGAGTCGCCTGGGACCAAAGTATCACCTGTTCTGGAGAGGCGAAAAAGGCTTGGGCAGGAAAGTGCCACCACCCTTCAGGAGCTAGAATCAGACAGTTCTGTGGTGGTGGAGGAAGAGGATGCAGGTGGTAGCAAGTTTCCTGGTGGCCGATCCTTGCGGCAGAAGATTCAGGATGCTGTGGGGCAATGCTTCCCCATCAAGAGCCAAAACGCTCAGTCACCCACTTTGCGCGCCTCTCGGAGGAAGATCCACCTTAGCGAACTCATGCTTGATAAATGCCCCTTCCCGGCTGGCTCCGACTTAGCCCAGAAGTGGAACCTCATCAAGCAGCACACAACACCAATTTCTCAGCCTGCTTTACTGGAAACTCTGGGCAGCAGTGGTGGAAATGGAACAGTAGCAGTCAGCGGGGACGACACTAGCTCTAGGTGTGCCAGTGGTTGTTCTTCGGTTATAGTAGAAGATGAGGATGACAGATTGAGGGAGAGGAGGCGAATCAGTATTGAGCAAGGAGTGGATCCGCCACCCAACGTCCAAATCCACACGCTTGAGGTGACCGCCCAGATCAACCCCCTTTACAAGCTAGGACCAAAGCTGGCACACGGGATGAACGAGCTGGCAGGGGATGACCGGGCCACTTTACAGCAGCTACGGTTGCAGCAGGAAGAGCAAAATCCCTTGGACACCTTGGAAGAAGCAATGCAGGTGGCCTTTTCTAACACTTCTGCTGATCCTCGTCCTCCTCCTTCATCTTCTACATTTTCTCCTTCTGCAGTCGTAGTTGCTCCAGCAGCCCTACCAACTTTACCACCAACTGCCCAAGAGGAGCTCATCAAGTTCCGGGAGAGCTACCGGGTCCACACCCAAATTGATTACATCCACTGCCTGGTTCCAGATCTTCTCCAGATCACCAACCTGCCCTGCTACTGGGGCGTGATGGACCGCTATGAGGCTGAAGCCCTTCTAGAAGGCAAACCAGAAGGTTCCTTTCTGCTCCGTGACTCGGCCCAGGAGGATTACCTTTTCTCGGTCAGCTTCCGTCGCTACGGGCGGTCCCTGCATGCCCGGATCGAGCAGTGGAACCACAACTTCAGCTTTGACGTTCACGACCCCAGCGTCTTCCACGCTACCACTGTCACGGGTCTGCTGGAGCACTACAAAGACCCCAACTCCTGCATGTTCTTCGAACCTCTTCTCTCCAATCCGACCCACCGCTCCGCTCCTTTCAGTCTTCAGCACATCTGTCGTGCGGTCATTTCCAGCTGTGCCACCTATGACGGCATCGACATCCTCCCCATCCCTAGCTCGCTTAAGGAGTATCTTAAGGAATACCATTACAAGCAGAAGGTGCGGGTTAGGAGGCTGGATACATGGTGGGAGAGGGTATAATGTTTACTCCTTCTCTTAACAGTGGCTTACTACAGACTACAGCTATGGCCAAAGGTTTTGTATCACCTAGAATTTTAGGATTGAGACATAATAAAAAAAAATATATATATATATATATATATATGAACATTATTATTATTTATTTCTTAGCAGACTCCCTTATCCAGGGCGACTTACAATTGTTACAAGATATCACATTATTTTTATATACAATTACCCATTCATACAGTTGGGTTTTTACTGGAGCAATCTAGGTAAAGTATCTTGCTCAAGGGTACAGCAGCAGTGTCCCCCAGCTGGGATTGAACCCACGACCCTCCGGTCAAGAGTCCAGAGCCCCTAACCACTACTCCACACTGCTGCCCTATGCCCTAATATAATTAAATATTTTATTTAACATCATATAATCAAAGAAACTACATAATTATAAAAAGTCCAGAAGCCATAATAGTAGTACAGTATTTCATGTTTGATTTTGAAATGTCACTTTTTTCAATTTTTTGCAGTTTTTCTTTGTGTATGGCAAACTACAAAGCGGTATCTAATTCAATATGTTAACGTAACATTATTCAGCAGGTTATTCTTGATTTTATGAAGTTAATTCAATAGGGTGATGGAAGACTTTTGGCCATAGCTGTAGAAAATAAACTATAAACGACAAGTTGGACAATGAGAACATATGATGAACGAGCCAATTGGCTAAAGAATGCTGGTGGCCATCAGCTTCCACCCAAGGCAACAATATGGATTACTAAACTAGATTGCCCTGGTCTGACGTGACACGTTTTTTTTTTTTTTTTTTTGGTGGCCAAAAATGAGGGCCGGTATTCTCTGTTTTCTTTTTGCTTACTTTTTAAGGATTCCAAATCCAGAATGGAAATAACTGAAGCTATGTGTTTTTTTTTGGTTTGTTTTGTTTTTTCCACAATACAAACCCTTAATAACGAGAATGGTTTTTGTAACACACCAAGTAGGGCAAGATGTCATTTTTTGGTCATGGATTTTTATTTAAAGAAAATTTAATAAAACCACTGCATAGCCATTTGAGAACCTGTCCTGGGAAAGTGGTGCTCCTGAAAGGTTTGGACATGACTGCTTATTCCAAATAGCATCAAAGCAGAGACATAAGCACAGAGTAAGTAGCCTAGGGTTGGGACAATATTGAAAATCTCTGAAATGATAATAGCGGGATAAAAAAGCACGATAATTGCGAGGTGGTGTTTGCTCATTTAGATGCTGCTGATTATACAAATCTAAAATACATCGGTCCCTCGCTAAACCGAGAAGTGTCCGGTTTAAAAAATAAAACAAAAAACGCATGCACATTTTAGTGCTCGATTTATTTTAAATGCATTAATACCATTTCTGTGTTGTGTTCTTTGTACACGTGACATTAAGAATGACTGTACAGTGTACAGTATACAAACGGTAAAATCAAATGAATACCCAGCGCATTTTTTTTTTACTTTAGCCTATACGTAGGGCCCTGCCAAATTCACAGTCCATTTTTTGTAAATTCCACATAACATTTTTTAAAATCTTAAATTTCACGGTTTCAGCTATGTTAAATCTTAAATAAACACAGAACATTTGAAGCCCTGAAGTTAACAAAGGCATGTGACTAACAAAGTAGAAACGCTCAAAGAAAATGAAACTGAAATCCAGAGGATCGCTCTACGATTGTTTAAAAAAAAAAAAAAAAAAAAATCTGTTCTGGTTTTTAAATGTCATTATATGCAACAGTAGCTCGAAAACTCTTTACTTAAGACGGTGTTGAATGTGAGCATGGAGCATCCGGCAACTGTGTTTCTTTTCATATCTGTCTGTATTTAGACACAGCTTTGTTGGAATTGACAGACAGCTCTGAGCAAGCCCAGGCAAAGAAGAATGTGTCTGTAGCTGGACAATATATCCAGAGGCTAAATATATAATTTACATTGTAGCGACGGTAAGAATGCAAGCATACAACTTTTATGTTCCAAAATAGATAGCTCTTTTATTTAGCAACTAGAGTGAACAGCAACACTCACCAGCGCGTGGGACTGATCTTAGCTGACAGTCAGGGCTACTTACAGCAGCAGCAGTGACAATGGCAATCAGCGACTCCAGCAGATGAAATCGTTCGGATATTTGTCCCAGCACTACTTAATAGTACACAAAACAAAAACATAGTTAATGTTGCCGCATTTACAAGCTATGATACCATACAGTACCTTACATATACTGCAGACAATAAAGAAATAATAAATTAGTTTTAAATTTACATAGAATAACTGTACGCGTGGCTGCAAGAAAAACACATAGCCTACCTGCTATTTTCTAAAATAGTCCACAGTTGTTTTCTGTTAGTATGATAACCTTAGTGTAGCATATTTTGCACATTGGGAACCTCAGTTTTCTCCAAGACTACCGAAATAACAAAACCATCGCAAAAGCCTCACAACCACATCGTTAGGGCTGAGGTGGCGACTGCTCGAAACCACTTATTTAATATTACTAGAACAGATGGAATTGTGGAATAATTCAACCAAAAATAGCTTTAAAAAAATCAGCTGTCATTAAAAGGCGGTGATAATGAATACAATATCATACATTTCCGATAACTCTGTAATTATTTTTATGATGCAATTTTTCTGTTCGATACAATATTAGTGAGTTATCGTAAGTCGTCCCAACCCTAATATAGACTGTTGCTAGTGTAGTCCTCCAAACACATAATTGTAGTATTTATGATTATGCCAGCTACTGCCTCAACATTACATCATAACAATTTAGAATTGGACAATGGAACTACACCTAAATACAAAAAAAAACAAAAACTTGCATGTAGCGATTGTATAGGGATAGTTGGCCTCAACTTGCTATGCAGTGGTGAATGATTTTAAGTTATTTCCATGCTTGCCCATTTTTCCATTGCACTCACAATCGCACTGAACTACTGAGCTGAGAAGAGGCAAGACAAAGCCTCTCAAAGCTAAATAAATACTGACGATGGCATTATTCACCGCAAAAAGCCTACTATCTGCAGGACGTGAAGTTGAACCAGGCTGGGTGGAGCTAGTGTTGCACAAGTTGGGCCAGTGTGGAGCTTGGTAGCCAACAGTATGTCTGCCTCTTAAACACAGCATCCTTACCCCCTGATGTTGAAGTACTAGTGTTGTGTTTCTGTTGCCTTCAATATTCTACATTCCTGCAGAATTCACACACTGACAAACGTATTCGGTTTTTTTTTTGGTCTGCTAGTTCAACAGCCCACATCACACAAACAGGTGCCACATGGGGGTTTGCTAGCGACTTGTGCAAGTAGTATTTGCAACAGTTTGAAAAAGTGTTTTGTTTAAGGTGATCCCCCCCCCCCCCCCCCCCCCCTCTTTTTCTTAAGAAACAAAGTGCGTTTAACATTATCGATGAAGGAAATCTATTGAGGAGATGCTCCGTGTCAAATTGATCGAGAAAACAACAGCTTACGACATTCGGTGATCATTTCTTTTAGTGGTTTAAGTGATCATTGATGGGTTACATTTTGAGAGGATTCTTCAAACAGAAATACTGTTTAGAAGTTGGGATCCCATATGGTCATGCAAACATTAAATACTTCATAAGCCAGTAAACCTAAGCCTTTTACTTTTAAAGTCAGTTTTTGTTCAGTTGATGTCAATTTACCTAGCCACCACACTGCAGATTCAACTCTTGTGCAGCAGGTACTGCATCAGGCCCCTGTAGCCTGGACCTAAATTAGACACTGAGTGTGAGCTTCAGCAGCACAGCACAGGAAGTGAATTATAGTGTGGTGGCAAGAGTAATTGGACTAATCGTATATGTTAGTTTGAGGTAAAACCATGGGTAGGGTTACCACATTACTTTGTGTACACAAGGACGGTTCAACTCACACCCCTATTCATTCTGGTAAGTGTAGTCCTGCTGTGAAAGGTACCCGAGACAGGTAAAACATACCAGAATGCATTGCGATGGGAACTGAAAAGCCTGAACGGTTCCAAACTGTCCTAGTGTACTTGTCGTATGGTAGCCCTGACCATGGGTATTAAAGGTTAGGTTGGTACACCATTCAATGGGAAGTTTAATTATAAGTGTACAACATATCAACAGCTTGTACTGCTGGTATCTGACATTGGAAGCACAGAGGATTTTCCTTCATTCCTAAAACCCGTGAGGTCTCTTGAACTGTGACCAAACCAAGGTGTTTAAGTCAAGCCCCAAGCCCAATTCTAGTCCCTCTGCGTTTTCTTGATATCTTAACATATGCGGTGGCATCCTGGTTCAATATTCCCTTTAACAGGGATGCTGTCCTGTGTGGATAGCATAAATACCTGTGGACCAAAGGATAAGGAAACTGAAGAGAAAAGTTGAGCGAAACAGTCAAGGGTTGAAATGAAAACCCACACAGAAGCGAAGGGGATGGGTATGGATTTATAACCTTTGTTACAATTGCATTGATCGCAAATAAGAAAATGAGTTTGTTATAAATGTATCAAATAAACACACTTGTATTTTAAAACATCAGGTACTACATTAACTTATTGAAATCTTGGTTTGCAGGCCGTGCTTTCATTTAGTGTTGCACTTCCTTGATCATTTCACTTGGCGGGTCCCTTCAGTGGCTTCTTTCCTGTCGTTTACCAACCAGGTACTCCCCTTATTGACTGACACGCTTTCAGTAACTTTCCTGAGAGAAAACTGAAAACTTTCTTTCACCTAGTAGTACCATAGGTTTTAAAATGAAAATATGTGCTTGCTATGTGTTTCTTTCAAAACTGCACATTTCAGACCTGTTTGTAGCTAATGGAAGCCAAAGATAACGTTTATGGAATTGTTATTGTTTTTTACACCCACTTTAAGGGATGTGAGGCTTGTACTTTGTTTTGTTTGTGGTTAGAAGAAAATCAAGCACATTGATAATGGGGAGGTCTGTGTGTACTGGCTAGGGGGTTTATGTACTGGTGCTGATCCAATTCACTAAGCCTGTAGGACCGGTGCCAGCAGTGGAGGAGTGGTCTGAATGTTTATATAGTAGTGCCAAGAAATGATTCAGATTGTTACCCTGTAGTTGTAGTTGTATATCGTAATAAGGTTTAATTACCAGTAATTCATAAATTTAAAAAAAAAACCACACATTCAATCAATATATCACGTCCAATATCTTATCTATGGATCTATTTTTATAATGCTTTTTTTTTTATAAAAAATTGTGACTGAAGGGGATACAATTAAATACAATTTATGCTGGGTTAAGAGGTTGATTTCAATAGCCGTATTAGAGTATTTCTAGCACTGGGAAATCACCCTGAATTCCATCAACCACAGCGATTGAACCATGATGTAAAACTATGGATTTAAAAAGTGGGTTAACTGAATACGTTTTAGGGCCAGTGTAAATTTAGCATTTCTAGATTGTTAAAAGAAGGGCTTTGTCGCTTTCCTAGCACAAACAAAGCTATTTTGAAATATATGTATAGATTATGTATATATATATATATAAACACAGGGTTGACGTTATTGTTTCTTATTAGCAAACCGTTAAAGACCTGCCCTCTTTGTTGAACTCTATTTTCTGAAGTTTTTGCACATAACTGACCAAACCGCTTGTAGAAAAACAAGCTACTCCATGTTCATTGACTTGTGTACTTTTCTAAAATGATAATGTTGTGTCGTCTCGCTCGACGCCTGTTCAAATGAGCAGTTCATTTTGGGCACTGATGAGTTTAAAAGATAATCGTGTAACCCATCTGCAGCCTCAATGTTAGATGCTGTTTGCACTGAAGGAAAAACAGTACGAGTATTTATGGTATAGAGTACAGCACAATTTGAGCACAATGCAAAGTGCTCCAAAATAAAAGGTGTCTTTAACTGAATTTTCCTAGACCGGCTTATCTCATTCTAATGCCATGTTTCCACATGCCAGCCTGTAAAACTCAAACTGCCTTGCACCAGTTTCATCTGTAATCTACAGCTATGGCCAAAGGTTGTGCATCACCCTATAGAATGAACTAATTTTCCTTCATGAAGTCGAATGAAACCTGCTCAGTAATGTTACTCTAACATAATGAAGTGCATACCACTTTCCATATACTTAACGAAAAACTGACAAACTACTGTACTGCCATTATGGCTTCTGGTAGACTTGCAATATCATTTTGTAGTTTCTTTGATTACATGATGTTAAATAAAAGATCTAAATTATGTTCATATAGTTTTTTTCTTTTTTTTTTTTTTTAAATGAAAATGTCTTAATGATCTTAATCCAAAAATTCTAGGTGATGCAAAACTTTTGACCCCTCACTGTACAATCCAATCTGGAACTAGGCATCAAGACCAAAGAGAAACTCAGTTAATGCATTTGCGAGGCTTAATTCCTACTAGGAGTTGACTGAGTCCCGATTCGGTTTGGTTTCTTTCTGCTACCAATGGAAATGAACAAGAAACATTTCAAACTCGGTCTCAGGTGGAAACGTGGTATTAGTTCACTGCTATGACCTGATCACAATTACTGGGTATCAGAATCACAGATTTATATGAATGCTACTGATGTTATTTGGATTTAAATTGCTACAATGTGAACTCTTTTGTGAACCTGTATCGTTATGCAGTTGAACAGTTAATTTACACTTGATAGACTTAAACTGCAAGAAGCCTTCTCTTCTGCAGTACGCTGAACCCGAGTTATTGCTGCCCCAGTGCTCTTTTATTGGGACAGTAATTCCCTTTTTGTTGGAATTCCTGTTAACACAAGCTATGCCACAAAGAACATTTTGAGAAAATGATAATACAGAATACATTTTTTTTTTTTTAGTTGTCCAGCAGATGGAGAATTGGGGGCTTTTAGTAGCTGTGGACCAACACAGGGACTGTTTATAGTAACGTAGCTTCCTCCCTCACAGTATTTGTAAAGTGAAGAAAAATATATACTGCACAATGATACAGGAGGGTAGTGTAAAACTGTTTTAAAACCTGACGGACTATACATCTGAGAAGTGATTCAAGTCACAGCAGCTTTGAGAATTAAAATTAAGATTATGTTATAGACGAATTTGACTGTTAAGCTTAGCTTGCACAAATAACACTGCTGTTTTGTTAATGTTAATTTTAATATTTTTGTTTTATTGTAATGACTGGCAAAATGATTAAATATGAAGTTAGAAAAAATTGTTGTCTTTCCTTTGTTTATTTTAACTGTTGTTCCATAGTTGATGGTTACTGTGTGCTTTAAAATGCATTACACCAGTGTAATGGTAGCAATGAACCTGTCAATAGAACACAATGTTTCACAGCATCAGGATATTGAAGTATTTGTAACCTCTAGGTATAACATGTTAAACATATATAGTAACTTCTGAATCAATTGTGGGAATATTAGGAACAAAGGTGGAATATTTCATCAATAGAAAGCCCGTTCTCTTTATTGGTGATTTCCCCAAAATGTGGAAATAAGTCATTTCTGTACACAGGGACTCCAATGATGAAATTCCGAGATTCTCCACCAGAGGGCGCTGACCCTGCTGGCCGTCCCCCTCAGGTGTAGTCGTGACTGGGGTCCCGCCCCCTCAGGTGTAGTCCTGACTCAGGCCCCGCCCCCTCACCTGAATCGCAGGTGCTGAGGACAAGATGGCGGCGGGGTGAGTTTGTGCTGTTGCTAAATTAAAAATTATTTTTAAATTATTTATTCCCTGCGGGATAGCCTAGGAAGAATCCATAGCGTTTGTTTTCCAAATCCAGTTGCGGGACTTCTATATGGCTATTTCTCTGGGAGGAAAAGGGGAAACCGGCGTTTTAAAGGTAAGATATTGTTTTGCATTTCGCATAATGGTAACTATTTGTTTTAATGTGTTTAAGTTTATGTGTTGCCGGTACTAATATTTACACTACCCAGGCGTTGCAATTGTTTAAAATGTAAATACAGGTGCATTTAACGAAAGGTTTAGGGATTAGGTGTATGTTAGGGGTTCGGTGTAAGTCGCATATGATGTGGCGTGGACTTTGTTGTACTATATTTCTATAAATAACTTTAGAATTTTTTAGCACTTCTTTCCTTTAAATTATTATAATAAAGGTCAAGGGTGAGAAATGTGGTAGAATCTTGTATTTGAGCGTGAATAGTGTTAAGTTATTTTGCGATCTCTAGCGGCCTCTAGTGGCTACCACATCCGACGCTCACCGCCCTGAACGGAAAAAGCAGTACGTAGTAATGTTTTCACCTGTTTCATAAATACATTTATAATTTCTGCTTTTTCCTCAAATTACTGTGCCTTAAATGAGCTATTAAAGCATAACTAGCTTTGTCTATTTGTGGGTGTGTGAGTACCGTACCCAGTGTAACGTACCCATAAATTGTAGTAAAAAATGGGACAAAATACAGTTTTGATTATAAAATAGGAAAACTAAGATAAAAAAAATAGCTATGTTGTAACAAAATAAGTTTGAGTCCCAGCTTCCCTGGCAGAAGGCGGCAGAGCATTCCACAATGTATTAGAAGTTATACCATAACATTTCCAACTCTCTCTGATACACTAAAATATAAACGTGTAAAATCGTGTTTTTTTTTGTTTTGGTTATTTGATCTGAGGATAATGTTTTTTTAACCTTGTATTAGACTTTGTGTGTTACAATTAAAACTGAAAATAGAAAAACAATTGAATAAGACTATTTAAGAAAGTAATTCGTTGTCATTGAAATAATACACTCTTGGTGATGTGTATTCTTTTTGTAAAATGTGATTCTGTTGTTTTACTAACTGGTTGTTATTTATTAATTTTCTTAGGGTGAGTCTCTGAACATTCACCTGAAGTCTGGTCTCGAAGTAACTACAGTTCAAGATGATGCCCGATCATCACACTACTGTAAGCACATGTTATAAATGACAACACAGTACCCAGGATAGCCAGGCAGTCACGTTTTAATTCATAGAAAGGGATGACCACAATGATGCAACAAACTGACAGTATGCTCTGTATATCAGAATTCACTTTGAAAATAGATGGATACATTTATACCGAAGTTGTATGTTCGGGAGATCTGGTGATCATTAAAATGTTTTGACCTACCGTCTCATGCTTAAACACATGATCCTTTGTTAACTACTATTAGTTGGTCAAATTAATGTGATTCGCTTACTTGTTAACTTTGTCAAGGGCAACCATATGAAGCGTTAGAAAATAGATGAGTGAAGTGTGCTTCGTTGTTGCTTTTATAAGCTAATACGCCTGTGTGTAAGTGATGTAACACAGTAGTGTTTAATATCCGTTTTTGTATCAGACTGATATGCTCACATGTGCGGTTTAACACAACAGACGCATGTTAAAATGAGAATGACATTCTTACAAAAGTGATTGCTGTGTGTTAATGTGTAAACCCGTAAAGTTCATTAGAACATTGTTGTAGTTTTTAGGTTCTAGAACCATTTGAAGGATAAAAAACAATGTAAATGATGTTCCAGAAATCAATGTTGTGAACTCGTTGTGTAGAACTTGACTCTTCTGAAGGAAGATATTTTCCAATCCTGTGTTTGTTTGTTGTATTGTGTATTTGATATTCTGTTTGCTTATGTGTTTGTTTGTTTGTTTTGTATCACTTGTATTGCAGAATGAGATGCATCTTGGTGTTGCCAACGCTGGTCCCGCGTTTGCTCATACCTGCCGAGGCTCACTGACTTCAAGTTTAAATGGTAAGTAAGCGTGTATCTTCCTCCACTCATTGTGAACACAGACAGTACTTTTAATTAGTTTTGTATACTTCCTTACAACCATCATGTATGCAATAACTGTCACTATTCATGTGAGGTCGTTCACTTAATATAGATGCTGAAATTATACAAGCTGGCTACAGAAAGTATGTGATTAAGTGTACTGTAAAAAAAAAAAAGAAAAAAACTGCACCAACATTTGACGGTGCAAAATACAGAACGACTTAAAGAATGTGAGTTGCTTTCAGACACATCTTGTAAAGCACAGTTTGTTTGTTTGCTTGTAACGTTTCCTTTGGATCCAGCTGCACAGCAGTGATGATACACGTGTAAACACAGAGCTCAACACGGCCTGGGTGATGCACTGTGTACATGCTGCAAGTTAATCACCGTGTGTGTGTCTCATTGCTGCTTATTTGATTATTTCAGGGAAACGATGATGCTCCGGGTCCGCTCATCTTGCTGTTCCCCGTTGACGGTATCTGTTGCCATGACGAGGAGTAATGTAATGTCTTGTTGAGTTTAACAATATTTGTATCTTTTTAAATTCCTGTTAATTTGTTGTTTTTTTATTCTAGTAAATATAACTTAATTGCTACGGCAGTATTCGTGCAATTGTAAAAACATCCGGTTGTTGCTGACGTTTGGAAATGTTACATTTTCAGAATGCATCAACTGATTCAATAAATGTGTGTTTTTTTTTTGTAGTATGCCTTGTTTCTTGACTTGACGGGTTACGGATGATGATGTTTGGTGGCGTTTTTGGCAAGTAAAATAAAATCTTCCCCGGTACATTTGCTGCCAGTACCCAACAAACCATGCGATGTCGTTTCTCTTTAAGTTGCGCTCTTAGCGAGAAGGGGGAACCTCTATTTCATGGTTTGCTGGATACTGCAGATGCTACCCTTGGTTGTGCCGGAGAAAATTTTCCCGCCAAAAAACTTAGTATATAGGGGATCCAGAGCGGAGGTACTTGGAGCACTCCAAACAAGGCAATAGCCAGTCCACCTCCCCATTCCACTGGGCGAGGAGGTGAGCTGGTTACCGCCTTGTTTGGAGTGCTCCAGCTGTGCTCTTGATATTGTATATACCTGAATGCTTCTATGGTGCCAATATCGCTGTATTGTAACTTTGAACACTCCAAACAAAACGCTAGCCAGCTTATCTCCCATTGAAGGAAGGAGGGAGCTGAGCTGGCTGCAATGGTGTG
Organism: Acipenser ruthenus; assembly: GCF_902713425.1. Lineage (NCBI taxonomy): Eukaryota > Metazoa > Chordata > Actinopteri > Acipenseriformes > Acipenseridae > Acipenser > Acipenser ruthenus. Next base: position 1,083,591 of record NC_081218.1, read on the forward strand.
CTCAAAGTAACAATGTTGTGATATTACCACCATACAAGTGTATGCACATGTACACTGCCCTCCTCCAGATATTGGGTCAACCGTGAACATCCCAATATCTGATAGAGGGCAGTGTAAATATGCATACACACCCAAGGGCGTAGCCAGCCCACCTCCCTTCCCCAGTGGGGAAGGGAGGTGGGCTGGGTACATCCTGGATACATTTGATTGACATGTGAAAGGTCAACCCCCCCCTCGGGTACCCTATATACTAAGTTTTTTGGCGGGAAAATCTGCACCGACACAAAAAGGGGGTGGCCTCCGCAGTATCCAACAAAAAATGAAACAGAGTTCCCCTTGCCAATTGCGCAAGTTGGGGGGAAAAAAAATCTCCATCGCATCGTTTGTTAGATACTGTATTCACCACGGGTCTCAGCAAGGTTTCCGCACCAAGCAACTTACCCAAAGCCAGACAACATGGATCTAGAAGAAAACGATGGACACAGAAATAAACAATACAACTTTATTACACAATGAATCCAAGACGTAATCAAGCAGGGAAATAGCGACCACAATTCAACAACATAAAATACACAAAGTACGTGGAAATACGCGACTTTACATTACTGGGTTAACACAGAAACGTAACATTACTGTCAAAAAAGCAAAACAGATGCATGTATCAATTGGTGAAAAACGACAACTTGCCAACAGTCACAGACTCCATCCCCTTGCTTCAGCCTCCCAGGAATTCTGGAGAAAGGCAGGACCAGCAAAGATGCCGAGGAAAATGAAAAGTGCATCAGAAATCGGACTGCTTCCCTGAAACAAATAACAATAATGAAGAAACAAACACTTTAAACAGAATAAAGAACGACACCAGCATACACAGCAGCGACACTTCTTTCCGAAGGATGTGAATGAGAGTACTGGCTGCAGAGTCTCAAACAGAATTAACTGTACATGAAGTCAGAATTAACAAAATCTGCACGAATAAGCATGACTGCAATCGTCCGTGCTTCAGAACACCCGGATAAGTCGCATACATGCAAGCCTGTACTGCTACGGTTTTAACAAAATGTTCAAACATCATTAGCTATCTTTAACACGTAATCTATCTGGTCTGAATGACATATAACGTTAAGATACATTTCCTGGCCATACCGAACTAACTATTTTGAAATGATCATGTCTGCATTGTACATGTTTACATCGAAAAGGCTACATTACTTTGTGGGAAGTCCGTGATTTTATGTTTTCAATTATAAACATGTATTATTTTACACAAATAGATAATACTGATTTCCCTTAGATATGCGTTTCTCATACTTTTAAAGTCCAGAATGATTGCTGTAGCTTACTCAAAATGTCCCGTTTGAATAAATGGTGATGCTGCAGAATATGTGTGGCGAATTATAGTTATTAATAGTTACCAAAAACCAAGCGAAACGCAAATTATTTATTTCTTAGCAAATATGAAGGCGGCAAAGCAATCTAATAATGCACACTAATCTGCAAGAGAAAGTCAACTCTCCACTTACCATGAAGCAAGCCTGAATGAGTCACCCATTTCACACCCTCCCATATTGATAGACAGACAGGATCCACGATGCATCTGTTTGTGAACATCAACAAATAAACAAACTGTTAGAAATCAAGGTATAACAATCCTGTACCGTTCACAGTTGGGGAGAGTTTGAATGACTCCATTCGTATACTGTGCTCTCTCTCTCTCTCTCTCTCTCTCTCTCTCTCTCTCTCTCTCTATATATATATATATATATATATATATAATGTGTATTACTGTCATTGCGCTCTATTGTATTGTCCACACAATACAGAAATCCTGCTACTTTTTTCTGCTAAGGTTGTTTTTTCCTGTATTTTTTTAAGCTAAATATTACATTTAAAAAATGACTGATTGCATGTGAAAAACAAACACAGGTTCTATTCCAGATAGATGGTATTTATTGACATTAACATTCTGCAACGCCCATGTCTGTGTTTTGAGAGCGCATTCCGTCACCCGTAAATCTTACTAAAGTGTACATTAGGATGCACGAATCACGTGGGTGTGCAAATGCATACCCTGAGTAATTATACACGTTTTATGTGTGATTAAAAGTATGTGTGCATCGTTTTTCGTAATATTGAAACATATATGTCTGTATGCAGCCTAACAATATGATGCTATCATGCAGAACATGGTATTCAATACAATGCAATCTAATAATGCACAGCAATCTGCAAGAGAAAATAACTCTCCACTGACCATGAAACAAGCCTGAAGGAGTCACCCACTTCACCTCCTCTCATATTAATAGACACACAGACAGAGCCCTGCGGTCTGATCCGCGATGCATCTGTTTGTGGAAAAAAATATATATAAAAACTGAGGCAACAGTATGATCAAGCTATAAACACACCGTGTACAGATCAGAAAAGTAAAGAGTGGGGATGGTTCAATTTGTATTGTACTATAATTGTTTGGACGGGTTATTACAAGTAGGATTTTTACCGGCAGCTGATTTTCCTTCATACAACGCATTATTTCTATAACTATCCATTCCCTTTCAATAAACTTAATATTATGTTTTTTTTTTTGTTTTTTTTTTAAAAGACCCCCTCATCTTTGGCCCTGATGTTAAACTAGCGGCAGCAGTGTTTTTAGGAGATTCTTTCTGGCATAGCATTTTCTACTGGCTCAAGTCACTCCATATTTATTCTCTCTCTTGTTCAGTGGCATTTAAACATCAAAACAATTATTTACAAAATTATTCGATTATAGTACCATACGCCACAACACACACAAAACAAAAAAAATAATAAATCAAACACTTACCTTGATTAGGACGAAATGTTCAGCTAGACCAGCAGTACAAACTCGCCTTACCGCCATCTTCCTCGCTGCACCTGCGATTCAGGTGAGGGGGCGGGACCAGAGTCAGGACTACACCTGGGGGGCGTGGTGAGAGTCAGTACTACACCTGTGGGGCGTGGTCAGAGTCAGGACTACACCTGAAGGGGGCGTGTCAAAAACAGAACAGCGGGACTCATCAGCTCCGCCAGGTGGAGAATATCGGCATCTCAGCATTGGAGCCCCACAACAGTGTTTACAATACAATAAGCAAAAAGTGGAACTTCTTGACAGTAAAGAACGACACTTACCGACCAGGCTACTACATGGATCTACATGGACAGGCAGAAGGAGCTATTTCTTTGGCACACCTAGCTGAGAGCTATCTTTGTCTAGAGTTAATATCCTTTTTTTAAATTTTTTTTAATATATATATATATATATATATATATATATATATATATATATATATATATATATATATATATATAAACAGTACAATAAATATCCATATATATATATATATATATATATATATATATATATATATATATATATATAAAATAAAATATAAACCTAGAATATTTTATTATCTAACAATACATTCTTCCATAATTGTAGAGCAGGTGGTGTGGAGTCTTTCCATGACAGTAATACATGTTCTGAACTCCTGGCTGCAATTTTCCGTGTGTAATCCATTCTCAATGAGAGTGTCTTCTTTAAACAATGTTATCTCATAATATTTATCACAAATGTTATTTAAAAGAAAATCTTGTTCTTAAAATGCTCACGTTTCATCACAATGGGACAAACAGTTCTCGATGTAAATAAATGCGTGACATGCCTTCATAGATGCCTATATTCATAGCCCTACCTTTCTGAAGTAAAGACGCACACACAAGGTTAATTTTCTTTAAATGTATTGTAACAAAGGTATTAATTTCCTCAAAATAAATGTTTCAGCCTTCATAAACCAGCAAAACATGAACAATTTTAAACAGAGCTTAAAAACTGTTTTACATTTCTTTTTTTCCCATTCATTTAACTTTTTTTTATTAGGGCAGGGCAAAAAACAAAACAAAACAAAAAAAACCTTCTTGCTCCCCATCTCCGACTTTAAAATCCACGAAGAGATTCAGTTTTACAAGCCAAAAGAGAAAGTTTATTTACGAAACACATAAAAAAATACAGCAGCACTAAGAACACCCACTTCTCTCTAGTAGAATGTTTTATAACTGGTTGATCTCCCAGTTTCTTTAAACTATCACCCTTTTGCTTTGATTGTGATAACCTCTCTAAAACTGATCTAGTTCATCATTACCAGAAATACATTTAAAAGCTGGGAAGAAAAAAAAAAAAAACATTCAAATTTCAACAGTGGATTGCTGTTAATTGCAGGTTCAAGCACTTACAAAAGCAGATCTCTAGGCTACAATGGATTAATGGAGCCCAAACACTGGTTTCCTCTGTTGACCTTTATTTAAGGTTGTAAAGTAGTTTCAAGTTAATTCCTATTTTTTTTTCTTTTTAAGTCTCTTAATATTTAGTATGTTTGAAATAATTCCGAGTGATTCTTATCACTTGAGTTTGGAAGCTGTTAATCAGATGCCTGCCATACACAGGCTAAATCAGTGTCTATTTAGGAGACAGCCAGCGCATGCATTAGTTCTTACTAATAGAAAGACACTTTGTATCTAACCTACATTATCGATGGTAGGCCACGAGAACTGAAAAGCGTCTCCTGGACTCATAGACCAGCCAGTGCTTTTATTATTATTATTATTATTATTATTATTATTATTATTATTATTGAAGCAACAGCCTGTGCCCTCCAATGATCTAGGACCTTGGAAGGCCTCCCTCAGTTTTGCTGGCAATACTCTGCTGGGTACTAGAATGATGCTAATGTTAGCTGATCTAGCCTACTTGATATATGTCTCTGGCAGACAACTGGAAGTGCAGAGTGGCTCCTGAACTCACAGACCAAACAGCCTGTGTTTGTACTATCAAATATGAGTGATTCGTTTCTTTTGATGCTCACTATAGATCAGAGCTTCCCAAACCCAGTCCTCAGGCGATCAGTGTTTTCTGATTTTCATTCCAACTGAGCTCTCAATTACTTAACTAAACCCTCAACTGAACTAATAATTTGCTTACTTTAATTGTTCCCCACTCCTAAATAGTTGCAGATTTCAAGTTACTTATAAAATGTTACCGTTAGCTTGAAATCGCCAAGAGCTGAAAATAAATTTTAAAAAGTTTAATTACGCAAATTATTAGTTCAACTAAGGGCTCAGTTAAGTAATTCAAAGCTCAGTTGGAACGGAAACCAGAAGGACACTGGGGTCCCCAGGATCGGGTTCCTGAAGCCCCTCCTATAGATTCAATTCACTAGCGTTCTGCTGTAAAGTATCTGTACAGATACAGGCATATATCATTTTAAACAATTGTTTAGCTTATAATAAAAAATAAATAATACATAGGAAATAGCCACCTTTGCCCTACCCCAATTTTTTTTTTCTTTTCCAGGGATCAAAAAACAAACAAACAAACAAAAAAAAACACCACCACAGGAAAAAAAGGAACAGCCACTTTATGCATTGCCATTTTTGAAGATTTTTTCTTTCTTTTATTTATCATCTGCATGCAGCGGTAAGGTATATAAATAATTCTTATCGAAAGGAAAAAAAAAGTACAGAGCTCTGCACCTGTAGCCAGTACAAAACAACACAAAGCTGCATTTACACAGAAAAGAGGGTTCAGATTCCCCTTGTACACACTCTCACCTTGCCCACCCACTAGTGCTGTAAAGCAGGAGTACCTTTGCATTTGTCAAACCTTTGGAAAGCTGAAATAAAACCTGACCTGTCAAATGATGAAACTATGAAATAATGAATAAATAAAAGACGTTTCTTTAAAAATGAAAACAAAATAGGCAAACTTAACAACCATTTAAAAACAAAAGTCTACCATTTAAGCCTTTCAGTCCTCAATTATTTTTGTCAAGCCAAAGAACAGGACTTTTTTTTTTTTTTTTGAATAACATATATATATATACACACACAACCTCAGACTGGGACTTAGGAGTCTCGTGAGGTTCCAATGTGATCCCAACAGGATGGAAAGGGTTAAGGTACTTGCAAGACTCAATCCATATTCTTAAGTCTTAATTCTTAATTTTTACCAGCTATTTGTAAGTCTCACTCAAGCACACTATTAATATAACTTTAAAGATTGTTTTAAGGAATATCTTTTTTAAAGGATTGTTATTTTTTTAAAAGCCCATTTTGATTAAACAAATCAAACATGCAGTTCAGAACCTTAGAGAGGGTTTCACATTTTCAAAGCACTATTTAAGAAAGCCTCTTAAAAATATTCCTTAAAAACAATTGCTTTTCTAGCTGTTTGCATTTAATACAAGCTGAACACATACCTCGACTGCTAAGGAAAGGATATTTAGACAATTGTTACCTGCTTGTACCATTTTATAACAAAGCCATTTTAATGGTAGGATGCCACCCCAAATTAAAAAGGTACATTATTTGTATATTTGTAAATGCAGTTCCATAACGTCAGGTGTGCTTAAGTGTTTGACACAACAGATGCTCCATTGAGTTTGGTTTTAAGTTTTGTATTGTGTGTTTTCTCAAATCAAACTTAATCCCCAAATGAAGAACGCATTTCATTTTCACCTTTTACTCAGGTAAACTGCAGGTATTTGACTCAAATATTTTTTTTTTTACCCAAAAAAGATAAAGCCAATTTGTTTGACTTTTGAGTGTGATTAGTTTCATCCCACAATGAATAAATGCTATCTAGAATTCAGGTCAGCAGAACGTCAAAGGGTACAAAGCTTAGGAAACCAACAAACGGTTTCACAGACCTCGACTCATACTGACCTTGGGGTACCCAATTGTTACCTTAGTGCTAATTGGGGTCTGTGAAACGTATTGTCTGCGTGATTGAGTGGAAACACAAGTGCTAATTAAATAGCCATAGCGTAGTTTAAAAGCGATCGAACATGGGATGCCTTCACACAGAACTTTTGGCTGATTGTAAGAATTTAGTGGTGCAAAATTAAATAACAGGGAAACTATACTGCAAAAGAGAGAAAAAAAAAGTTTCGATCACTCCTGAAAATCAAGCACAGAGCAAGAGCTTAAAATTAAATGTTCTTCACTTTGCTTTCTTTATCTTTTTTATGGCGTCTAAGTTTATTCTGAGTAGTAGAAGTGCAATTTCTCAGATGCTGGTTGAGTTAGAGAGTGGCCAAAGTAGAGGGGTTCTGAAAAATCTAGCGTTCCACGTCCCCACATGTTGCTAAAACTGTTAAAATAACGCGCCTGTACATTTTCTTTTCATTAACATCCTGACCATTTTTTACACTTCTAACTTTAAAGTCTGTTTCAAAGCTCTTTTCAAAAATGTCCACTCTAGTGCACTGTTAGTGTCAGGGTTATCGCCCACATTGTCAAAGAGGTAACACAGTAATCATTTTGTCAGGATGTTAACAATAAAAAGAGAAATGACAGGTAGCTTATTTAAACAATTGTAGCAACACGCGGGGGCGTGTAACGCTATATTAATCAGAACCCCTCTACTTACTCCAAGTCTATGTTAAGGTGCTTTCAACTAAAATGAGGAGCTGTTAGTTGCCTAGATACATGTAACTTAGGCTAGGTCATCCAGCGTTTCTCTGAAAGACAGATTGACCTAGTCTATACTACTGATATCTATGGCAAGCAACTAGAACTGAAGAGCATCTCCTGAACTCAGTCAAAGCCCCTTAACATATTGAGACTATATATATATAATTAGTTATTGCAATAAAATCCATAAAATTATTGCAAACATTGTAAAACATCAAGGGGACTTTGTTTAGGATAAATAGTACAGCTTTTAAAAAGAATAAGAGTACTGTTCCTTTCCAGATTGGATTGTACAACAGCATACACCTTTCCATCTTGTTTGAACCAACTTAAGACTCTAGCATTTATTTTCAGTTGTCCATTTCAACGAATTCCAAAGGTTTTAAAAAAATAAAATAAAAAAGGAGATATCATTAGCAGACAAATACATTTACAGGAGAACTGATTTTTAATTCCCAAATACAAAGTCAAGCTCTCGTCTATAGGTACAAGATGCGTTAGTGTCAATGTAAAGGCAGCGAAAGGTTTCTCTCTCTCTCCCCATAGGTACAAACAACAACAAAATAAAATTACAAAATAAGCACAGCTTGTTTTTTAGTTTTTTTTTGCTTACTTGCCTTTACAAAGCAAAGCAATAATAAACCAAGCAACTATATAATATTTTTTCATAGTGTACTCATGGTTACCAGCCATAGCAAATAACACAAGTTATTCATAATAAAACGTATCTAAAATAACATCTGTTTTGTATGACTGCAGTCAAACAAGTTTGGTATACTTACAGCAACATACGGAGGAATCAAATCAGCTTGACCAAATATTTCTTTCCCTATCTTTTAATCTGAAATACTGGTGCAGGAAAAACTATTGAGAGTTCTATAAAACAATCTATTACTTTTCAAACTATTTAAAACTATCAAAGTCATCAACCAGAACCCAAATGAACAGCAAACGTTTTGTGAAGTGCCATTAATAACCTTTCTTCATTAGTTTTATTATTTTAAATGCAGTCTGAGTTTCATTTTAAGTGAAGTGCTGTATACCTGCTAGGTAACTGGCTAATGCAAAGCCTTGTGTATTATCTTAGTAGTAGAACATGTGCTGAAAATTTGATAGCTCACTTACACAAAGCGTTTCTCCACAGCAAGTTAGTACAATTAAAAAAAAAAGAAAAAAAAAAAAAGCCATTTAAAAGAAATCACTGTAAGATGCATAATATTTCAAATTTAACAACATTTTGTGGTTTTCCTTACAACATAAATGGTGCAATCTTTGCACTGGGGTTAATTATTACAGAATCACACCCACTAACAGTATGTGCAAAAATCTTACTAGGTGCCCATCCCAAAAGCTTTACAATTGACAAAATCACCAAGACGTCTTCAAATTATAGGATTTTAAGCTTGGGTTCCAGTCACAGCTAAGCTTCTGTAGGGTGCTTAAGTAGCCAGTTTAAAAAGTCACAGGGCAAACTACCAATCATATAGCTGAAAGAGCATCAGACCACAGTACCTGCCCATTGTCCAAGTACCGTTCCATTTACACGATTGGTCACCAGTTCACAATCAAAAAAGAATACAACTGCTACAAGTCAGACAGCATCTTGAGACTGAGAATTCTATAGCTTTAGTTGGACAGTGAATTTTGGTAGTGTTCGTATTTCAGTTTAGTGCTACCCATGGGCAATTAAGCCATAGTCTCTGTCTGGCAACCCATAGGAACTAGCATCTGCGGTTGCCAATTTACTGCACAATTAATTGTGTTGCCATGATTCGGCTTGGCCAAGTGACATGAGTATTTTTCGTAAGCGTGGCTTTGAGTATGGTAAGCATAGTATATTTGAAATGGTATAAAAATGGAGGATTGACAAGACTGGGGAGCAGGCTCTATTATGTGTTTCTACAGTTGGGTGAGGTATGGTTTTGGATACAACCCATTCATGTCCAATAAGGCCAGCAAGACAAAAAAAACCCATCCAAAAACATGCCTATTTATAACTGACTTTGCTTTCCAGGTTTCATGTAATCTACAAAGACCAGGCTTACAGCACGGAGACACATTTTCCAATATTCAAAAAAACACAGCTTGAAAATGAGACAACATAACTGTTTATATTCATTCCTATCGTTCAAAGAAAAAAATCTTATAAATATCAAGCAAACTAATTCATAAACAGGGTCTGGAATAAATCTTTCTGCTAAACAGAAGCGTGTTTCCCGCCTTTGTTTCACAGGGAATTTGATGGGGCTAGCAGGCTTGTTTCATAGGTAATTTGATGGGGCTAGCAGGCTTGTTTCATAGGTAATTTGATGGGGCTAGCAGGCTTGTTTCATAGGTAATTTGATGGGGCTAGCAGGCTTAAGAATTCTTCACTTTAATATGGTAGTAGCGATGTTAGTTTTCAGCTAATTCAAAACGAAAAAATAAAAACATTGACTGAATACGTCCCAGCACAATCAAATCCTGCCCGCCCCAGTATTGTTGCTCATTGGCGAATTGCTACTTGTAAGTGAAGTTTTAGCTGCACACAAAGCCAACGATAACCTACAAAATCCTCTCACTCTTCATTTCCCTCACTTAATACTCCGACAAACTCGATACACCCATTGCCCTAGCCCAGACAGTCAAACATTTAGGATGGCCACGGTACTACAGTACTGAAATATCCCCAACAGACTTTGAATAATAAAGGTTATACATTATATAAGCAACTACGTCATTTACCTTCAAACATGCATAACCAATGTGAATATACCTCCCACTTCTACACCGAGATTCATAGGGATTGCTTTAAATAGAATTTGAATTGCTTTTTTACATTTCACATACTACTTATTGAGAGTGGTCCTGTTGCTCCAATAGTGACTAATCATCATTCTAAAATCAGCCTTTACACCTGTTTTCAGCTTGTCCGGAGAATCCTAAATGCCAGGATGTTATTCCATTCACATGCGACAATGTAACCATCCGGAAAGCCCCACCTACTCTGTCTGTATAAATGAAGAGTAGGTGGGATTGGCAGAGTGAAGTTACCTGCTTTGAATGGAAGGAAGGAAGTCACTTCTTTGAAAAATCGAATGAAAGTAACCTGCCAGTAATCTGACCAGGCGGTGTTGTTGAGGACAAAACAAATCACAAATGAGACCCTTTCTTTGTTGGTGTATTTGGGGAATGGGACGTGGAACATCATTGTATCTTCTCCACTCGCTATTCACTCTCTTCGCTACTAACTAAATCTACTAACAGAAGAGCAGATACCGGTATTGGAATTTGAAAGAAGATCACATTATGAGTTATGTAAAGGGACATTCAATTCTACAAAAAAAAGTCACAACAAGCTACTACTAAAACTACATTCTTAAGAAAATCGAGAATTAACGAATAAGAGATCCACAAACCATTGCCTTTTTTAAAAGTCTGCAGTATGCTGTTTCCTTCACTACAGCAGCGATCAAAAAGCAGATAGAAAAAAGACGAGAATCTCCTTCTGGGGGAAAACTATGAGAAAGTGGCGTCTATTATAATGAGCAACTGCAGAATGCAACAGTGCCACTTCGGTAAATTGGTTAAACATTTGTTAAGAAAAAAAAAATATATAAAGTAGATCCCATACAACCTTTTATGTGGTTTTTATTTAGTGAGGTATTTTTTAATCCATGTTTCATAAAGAATTTAAGGTTTGGGATTTGAAAGACGCAAACCAAACATGGATCCACATTCCCGCATTCTGCCTCCATAGTCCCAGATTAGTATTCGCCTTAGACAACCTTGGTATGGGTTTAAAATATTAAACAAATGTGTTTCTATTCACTTTGTATATAGCTTTGTCTCAAAATAATGCCCTTTTTGTTGATTTTAATCACTTTGCATGTAAATTTCATAGGTTCTCAAATATTCTCCCCACCCATTAACTTCCCATTAGATGTAAGAAACACCACATTGTTCTATGTGGTATTTTATACTAATCTACTTCTTACACCCACTAGGGCTAGTGTTGCTGGCGATTACACTCTGGTGTGCAAGATGAACTTCCATATATGAGGAAGTCACAGGAAGTAACTCAAAACAGCAAGAATAATATAGTTCAGATCATTTATTAGAGCTTACTGAATTGGTGTCGACTCTTACTCTCCAACACTTAAAGACCATTCCCCATAGCTGAAACCTGCTCAACAAGTTAAATATCCTTCGACCCGTTTCCTATCTCCAAACCAAAAAAAAAAAAACACGATCTAGCCTGCCTATTAACAAGCCCTGTTACCATCCACAGTAGAATGTCAGTTTAGCTATTAAATATCTATTTAGAAATCGCACACAAAACGTGTGCTAAGCAAAGAGGTCAATTCTGTATTGTGCACGCAATTACGGTACAGATGTGTCAATAACTATGTTGTGTCGAACGAGTGCGTGTGTGTCGGGATGCTGTGTAAGCAATCTGTGATGTGAACTTGTGTGTCGAGGGACAATGCTAATCATAAGCGTAAAGGTTTTAAGTTATGGTTTACAGACTAACGTGAGATACTGTTGTTTCGGGAGACCTGTCAAGTCAAGCCAAGCAGCGGAGACAAAGGAATCTTAGTTCCTGTTGCTTCAAACCAATCCAAAGCAGTTTAGATGGGGAGAGAGAAGGCAAGGCTAAATAATATTTGGGTCGTTCTCACATTCTGCAATTATGTGCAAGGTCTTTGTTTAGGTGCTGTCTAAACTAGGCAAAAAAAAAATTCCAGAAAGCTTCCCCTGCTTAAAAAAAATAACCAGAAGCTGTTTCAGAAGCTTAGAGGATTGTATCTGAGAAAAGGTCAATATTTAAAAAGCCTGCACCGTGTTACACACTCACACTGTATATATTTCCTCCATACTAAAACTAACTGTTTGAGAGAACCGTTATGGAGGTAGAAAAGAAAGATGTGAACGAGTGGGAATCCAAACGAAGCTGCTGCCCTGGTGAACTTCTCACAATTGGCTCAAGATGTTGACTGCTGTCTGATAAAACACATTGAAAGCCAATTACGAACAAAACAGATGCAGTGCTTCACTACGCATTGATGGCTCATTTTCTGTATTGGATTTGAATCTCTTCATTGCTGGATATATAGGGGAAGTATCCAGATTTAAATTAAAGTAAATCTGACTTTAAATGCAGGGCTATGGTTACCCCTCTTGGATTATTTAAAAAAAAAAAAAAAAAAAAAAAGAAAAAACCACACCACACAAACAACCAAAACACATACTTCATGGCAAACGTGAATATCTTTTTTTTTTTTTTTTTAAATATAGTAATAACATGCACATTCTATAAAACTAGAGGAACCGTTTTTAAGCTTGTCCTGAAACAGGTACCATGTGTTTCTTTCATGACCCACTAGGGTTAGTATACGCAACAGAAGAAAAACTATTAGAACTTCATGGGGGGGGGGGACCAGCCTATTTAAGGGTGGGGGGTCTAAAGAGCTTCTTCAAGCCACAACTTGACCACATTTCAAAGTAAAAACTTTTGTTTTCCAAAATTAATGTAGTTCAGCCCACCCCCCCTTCCCCAACAAAAATCACATGACCAGCACAAACCAGCTACCCCCCCCCCCCATTTCCCTCCCCCTGTGGCAATTTTGCTTTACCTTGTTTCAGACTGGCGGAAGGAGACAGACATTTTGAATAAAGTGGATAACTATTGAATCAAAAGTATTCAAAACTCTTGCGATTACTTTGCCTTGTTTAAATGTTTTTTGTTTTTTTTATAATAATAAACCTTAGTTATGAAGAATAATAAAGTAGAAAAATATCACAACATATGCACACAGTTTTTTTTTTTTTGTAGTGACCATTTTGCTGTACTTTGTCGTTTACGAGTGACGTTTCATCCCACAGCTCCAGTATAAAAAGCCATCCAGGGTAGAACTGTTTTATATAAAGTGAAGTGGAGCCCGTTTTGTTTTTTGCTGTCGTTGTTTTCAGATCGTTGATGTTCTGTCCATGCCATCTGTAAAAAGGGGGGGGGGGGGGAAAAAGCAGACACTTAAAAAAGGGAGGCATCACTGGAGCTTTTGCAAGATGATTTATATCCGTCTGCAACTGCAAATAATATATCTGAACTGTATTGTGGCTATTGTTGCCATTAGTCTTATTTCTCTTCACTTGATTTAAAGTTAATTCCACATGCCAGAGAAAATGTTTTTGAATGTACATTGGACAGGCCCTTTTTTTTAAAATCAGCAGTATTCTGTTGCACATTAGTTAAATTGAAGCCCCTGTTTGTTAGTCAATTAAACTGGCTTCAAATGAAAGTGGCTGAAACACCAATTTCTTTGAAGGAATTGCAAATTGATTTGACTAGACCCTGACCATGCCTGCTAGATGTTTTCCTGTTCAACACTCACCTCCTAAGGCGTGTTCTGTCATACTGAGACACAGTGACTCCAGCGTGGGACTGATCTCCAGGTCAGTCCCAGGTACTTGGCACTCTGAGGGGAAAACATCACCGGTAAGATCCTCAGCTATATGCGTTCTGTTGCTCCAATATTTCTGTCTATATCAATGTACATTAGGTGGGGCTTGCAGAGTTAATTGCCTCAGGGTTTGAAGGGAGAGGCCGTTTACTCCTGGTACTTTTCCAAACAAGCTCAAAGCCAAGTAAAAACAGATTTTAAAAAAGGACAAAATAAACCCATGAATACTGGAGCAACTCAAGCCAGAAGCACTCATTATGATTGCTGCAAACACCAGAAAAAGTGACACGTGCAAAAGCAGTAATATAACAGTTGAGGCTACTAACTCACTAATAAATATATATAAAACCTTTAAAGTAATAGTAAAAGGTGCACAAAGTACTACATAACTACAAAATGCAATGCACACTATGCAGCTGACTATAGCATTTTAGCTGATGAAGGACTGTTATGTCCGAAACATCCTACATACTTTTGTATTTATGTAGTACTTTGTGTACCTTTACATATATAATCTAATATATAATCTCTCTCTCTTTCTATATATATATAGCCCCTTCAGTCACTGTGTGTATAATTGCACTGTTAAAGTTTCTTCTCTATTTTATAATGCATCTGTGTTTGTTTTTTAAGTTTTGGCAGGGCAAAATGTATTTGACATGGACATTTTTTTACAACGACTAAATCCAGATTATCATTATTTGTACACATTTTAACCAATGTACACCATTGGAGCCACCTACAGAGCTGTGTTCTGAGGCAGATCCAGGACCGCCTTGCTGAGACTCACCAGGCTGCTGGAACATGAGCATGGCTTGTGGGGAGGTGTGGACGGGCAGCGAGTGTGTCCTCTGGACTGAGCTGCGGCTCTGACTGGGCATGCTGTTACTGCCCCCGGGGTTAGCAAACCACAGGCTCTGCAGGGGGAAGCAGCAGGGTTAGTGCGCTGTTTCATGTTAAACTAAGGATGCTTCATACAAGGCAAAGTTTAAATTACTATTATTATTGTATTCAATGGTGGGATTCGTGAGCTCCGATCTTCAGTTTTTGGTATGTTGTTCAGGATTATGTGATCAGTATTGAAAGAGGATATGGTTTAAAGAGGGAGCACACGATAAAGAAAAGGGGTGCAAAGTATCAAATTTACCTTACGGCAGATGAAACAATTCAATAAAAATGTCATTTTTGGCCATCACTTGTAGGCATTCCCGTTTCATACACCCTTGTCCTTGAGGTCTGTAAAGGTTTGCTAATGCGACCCCCTTGATGGAATTACACCCTTATGTTGAGCCGGGCTGGACATTATTCCTCGAAATTCATTTCTGGATAACTGAATGCTTCACTGAGCTGCCTGCCCTGGCCCCCTAGTGCCGGGCTGGTGAGGGTGTGTCTAGGGGAGGCCCCGCTAATGCTCGCTGGACTTAGCAACACCATACGGCTGGGGGGCAGCCCTCGAGGGGGCATCTGGAACTGCCTCTGCCCCCGACGGCTAAGCCCGGCGCCCACAGAGCCCGCTGTGGGGAGGGAGTTTGACCCATAGGCCCAGCTGCAAAAAGAGATAGAGAGAGAGAGAGATTTAAAATACACATTGAGAAAGACGGATAGGTGCCTTCACAGATCCTAATAAAATGTTTGTCCTTCCCAATTAGATAAGCGGTCTCCGGTGCTAAAGAAACTTAGTAAAATGACAGAAACATTTATAAATTTATACAGGAAGCCTTCATCAATGTCTTCAAGGCAAAAGATCAGTTTACATATGCAACGGTGTAAAAGTGCCTAAACCAAGTGGCAACTATAGAATATTTATAATAAATAACCTGTTAAACTGCGGGAGAGCCAGAGCCAACGTGACTGTGGAATCCACAATGAAGATTGGCAACTGGGCACAGCCAGGATGCAAACCTGCCTCCCCTGACTGCATGACTCAACCAGCACACCAGACTTTTACCAGGTAAACCAACTCGGGGACCCAAGGAGTTTCAGTTTTTGTTTGGATGTTTCTCTAAATGCAGTTTGACACATTCTGGTTCAGAACCGATAGATGAACTAGTTTGAAATGCAAAGCCCTCCTCACCCTTTCTGTCGGTAGCCTGGCATGTCAAGCATGGTCTTCCTGGGAAACATTCTCAGCAGCTTTAGCACTTGCTGCTTCCAGGATACCAGCCTCTTTTTCTGGGTTTCTGTGAACGCCTGAGGGAGAAAAACAGTCATGAAACGCATTAGATGCAGCAATAACAAGCAAGCCAGCCAGCTGCATTAAACCTCCCAAATCTTGACACAAGACACTGCTTTCAGAAAAAGATCTAGCAGAAAATGCCCACTGTGATTATTTCTTTGGCTGTGGTAACTAGCAAGTTAATACATTAACACACCAACTTATGGCTCATTGTGCTCCACAATGGGTATTTTGATTTAGCACCTGTAAATAATACTGGTAATACCCACCTCATGCGTTAAACACTTTTCAATGAGCTGCAGGTAACAGCTGATGTTTTCTTCATCTGGTCTCGAAACTAGAAGCTGAGTGCAGACTGCAAAAACAATTACAAAAGAATAAAAAATCCCACTCATAACAGGCGGTGAAGAGATATCCGCAGGCAGCCACACAAAACGAGAACCCTTGTTATTTTGATGCCAGTACAATCAACTTCAATTCATTTTCGAGTAATCAAGGTACAGTCGCCAACACCACCACTTTTACTGTGTGTGTGTTCCATATAAAAGTCTCTACTGCTGTTTTTCCTTAGATCACAATTCAGCAAGCTTACTAACTATCCTAGTAAAAACATCCCTTTTCCCTTCTGAAATGAGGTGCTTTTTTAAATAACTGCTAGGGGTGTGCAGCTGTAATTTCTGCCCCCCCCCCCCCCTACAACTGTACGTAGTAAATGGAAAATCTGTTTTTAGTGGGGGCAGAAATCATGGTTGCACACACCTAGTGGTCATTTTTCAAACTACTGCAGAAATACAGCTTCCAGAAGATGTTGAAACACGTACTTGCTCGTAAATGTAAACAAGCAGAAACAACAGAAATGACGGGAGAACACACACAATATCGGATAGTAAACTGTTAAGCTGAAATAAAATGTAGACAATATAAAGCAATCACGCTCACTTGGGCTCTTTCAGTCCATTCCAAACTTTCCCAAACAGGTCCTTAATTACTAACACACAGGTTCCATTAAACACCTAGCTGCAACACAGCTCAGAACTGTGCAACTGAGTAGTGAAGGACTAGGTTGGAACAAGGTCCTGGACTGAATATTTGAGACAACAAGACAATACACCCAGACAATATAGCCCAGTGCTGTTGGTGGAGAATAGTTAACTAAACACAGGTTTGCTCACCTTTCCCCATGACTCTAGTAAACTGACCCGCAATGTCTCCCTCATGGATGGGCGCTGCTGACGGTTCTGCGTCACATGGAGAGGGATTTGGGGATTGGAAGCCCTCTGTGGCCTGGTCCTTGTCCTCCCCCTGCTTGCCTCCCTTGTCTGATGCTTGGGAGGCGGAGTCAGGCTCTCTCTGAGCCGCCTGTGGCGTGCTGTGCACTTTGATGGGCGTGATGATGATCTGCTGAAGCTCCTGCAAAGCGTTTCGCAGGTTCCCTCCCTCCAGAATGTCCTGTAGAGCACAAGGCAGTCAGAACAATCCCGTCGCTCATTGACCAATCACAAACACGCACTGGAAGGGAGTGGCTTCAATTGTACATTACAACAAATTGAAAAACCGGACTTCTTATTAACGTGTTTATAATAGTTATGCTGCCCTGGCATTTTTTAGCCTGCTCGTGACCTATTCTCTAGCTACCGCTTGCAGTATATTAACAATTGCCCATTGAGACGCCAGGAACCAACGAAGTATAAGCTTGATAACATGCAACCTCAAACTGTGCAGCAAAATTGCTCTGCATATTCCTTGCGCATTACATTTAAATATCATGCGCAATTCGTGTTTTTTTAATTCGTAAAACACCCAGTGCATAGCTTACCTGGAGCGCTGGTTAGCACGCTACTATCTTAATGAAGAGACGGGGGTACGAAATTTGTTAGTCATGTTGTTGATGCTGAATCACTTGGATCCTATAAGACCTATTTGACTTGCATAGCTGACAACACTTTTATATCAATCAGCTACCATATATTTGTAAATTACCTTATGTAATAACTTTGCCTGTGTAAAGTATTATCGATAATCATATTATTATTAATAAGTCTCCATCTAAATCAGGAGAGCAATGATATTTTAAAAAGCCAGGAAGGGAATAAACAAAGGGTTAACAATAGAAGGATGCAAAAAAAAATAGCAAAAGGCACTAACAATAGGTGGCTTATTTGGTAAAAGAATGATTAACACTACATACTAAAACACCTGCAGTTAAATCTTTAAGGTGTGTCATTTCAACAAATTTTATTCTCACCCTTTTAAAATGCAGTGTTAACCCATTTTGTGCAAAACCAGTTCAAACAATCATTTAAAAGCGGCAGGGCCAAACGTTTTAAAAATCACCTAGAATTTTAGGACCGAGGCATTATTTAAAACAAATAAATTACTGCATTACATAATTTGGATCTTTTATTTAACATCATGTAAATCAAAGAAACTACAAAATGATATCGCAAAAGGTCTACCGGAAGCCTGAACAGTCGTACAGTAATCCACGTTAGTTTTCGAAAAATCACACATTTTTTATTAAGTACATGGAAACTTATCAAGCGTTATGTAACTCAATATAACAACGTAACATTATTCTGCAGGCTTCATTCGACTACGAAGCAAAATCAGTTCATTCTATAGCGTGATGCAAAACTTTTGGCCATAGCTGTACTATCATTATTTTCAACATGGTTTCATGAAGTTAAGCAACGTTGGTGGAAATCCCTTGAAAAACAAGCTTTTAAAATGACACATGTACAAAATAAGAAGTCGAAGTTACCTTTTTGTTAATTTACACAGCTCTTTGTTTGCATGCACAATCTTAACACCTGTGGTTTATACATCATTACCACAAGTGGAGCACACACTTCCCCAGAGTTCCATTTGAGAATTCCTTCATTCTACCTTCTGTACACTCGGCTTGCTCACAAATTGTACAGCGTCTTCAAAGCAGGTTTATAGTTTAGGCAGCAAATACCGTGTGTTCAAACCTACTTGACACAACATGCTTAAGATTCATACTCCTACTTGCAGCATTTGAAGGTTAAAAGGGTAATCTGTTATAGGCAGAGGCTGTATAAATCTGCGGATAACGGAATTCCTCGGAAATCGTGGAATTTTCAGGCTCCCGCGGAATTCAGTATGCCACAGATCTGCCATAATCTGCAGTTACATCGTCATCATAATTATCATAAACAGCTTGCTAAAGTTCTAGTTTTGTTAAGTACGTAACTCATACATTGTTGGATAGTTAATGGTAGTATTGGTTAATACAAATACTAAACACATATGATGCTCCGCAGAACATTCCGCAGATATCTACTTAAAATTGCATTTTTTCCCACAGATTTGGGCAGCCTCTAATTGCAGCTCAGCTCGCCAGCAAATCCTGGGATTAACTTGTATTTTCATTTGACAATAGGGCAAGGTTTAAAAACTGGCAAACCATCAAGTTCATTTTGTTGTTACAATGTGGAATAATAACAATTTCCACTTTATTTCCAACCTTAAAAACAGTGACTAATTGCTCCAACTCTGCCACGTGTTTTCAACTGCTTGTGAAAAAAATATAGAAACATCTATTCTAACTGTATGGGGACACTACACCATTAAAAAGACCCTACAGCTATCGACTGATCGAATGCCTTACCTTCTCCAAAGACTTCAGGACACTCTGTCTCTCCCTCAGTTTCTGGATACTCAGGGCAATCTTGTGTCGAGCTCCCTTTGTAACATTCTATAAAAACATAAGGGTCAAGCAAATTTATTAACCCCGCTTCGAACAAGCATGTAACATGCATAACCTCTGTGATGCTGCAAATACAAATAGAGCCGTCTGTATCAGAAAGTACCATAACCTATACTCCCTGACCACTGCAATAGGACCTGTTGACCGGATTGGATTTGGCATCGCTCTGGTGTGGGGCATGTTCTCCCCTTGATTGCTCCAGAATGTCATAACTTACTGAAACATCGTTGCAAATCAAGTCCAACCGATACGCTGATAATGATGGCTTCTTTCAAAAGACAACAATCTGCTACAATTGTGTGCAAACGGTTTGGGGAGCATAGCAGAGACTTCAGGCATCTTCTGTAGTCATCATTGGATCTCAATCCAATACAGCATGTTTGGGATGAACGATCTCTCCTCTCTGCACCAGTTGTGTGAACTATTAATGACTGAACAGATCTCTTGAGACACCTTGTGGAGTCTATGCCATGTCAACGCTGTGATGAGTGCAAGCTGTGGCCCAAACCCACATTAAGTAACAAAGTGATCTGGCAGTCTACGTCCACTAAATCCACAACTGAAAACTTAAATAAAAACAAACCCATTACCTTTGACAGAATACTCTGAAACCTGATCAGGTCATTCTGCATGGGCCACTTTCCTCATGTCTCCACCACAAGCAAAACATTGTTACAACAATCATCTTCAGCAGAGGTGAAACCATTCATTGCATACTGGGGAATTCTTAAGCACACAATATTGATTGTGACATAGATAGAAACTACAGAGACACTTCAAAAGCAGTGGCTCTTATTTGCTGAATAAATGTGATTTTAGATGATTACACATCGGTTTTGTAGTTTCCGTTTAATTTCCTAAACTTTAAAACTGCAGTATAAAACACTACAGATCCAATTAACATTTTGGATCATCGCTTTGAATGTGTCGTTGCACCTCTAGACTTCAGATGGGACACAGATATAAGAAATAATCAAAATAAAAAGTAAAAAAGAAAAGATGCTTCCCCAAACCTGTGACTCCAGGTGATGCTCAGTAAGCGTCATCATTTCCTCGTAGGTCAGCTGTGAGAAAAGTGCTGCGTATTTATGTAGACGAAGGCTTTTAAGCCACGTAGGGACATCTGAAAAATAGATTGGTCAGTCATATTTCATAACAGAAAAAGTGCCTGAAACCTGCTTCCCCTTCTGCTAGAATTGTGTGTGAATGGTTTGAGGAGCATAGCAGAGACTTCAAGCATCTTCTGTAGCCATCCTTGGATCTCAGTCCACTACAGCATGTTTGGGATGAACGATCTCTCCTCTCTGCACCAATTGCATGAAATTTTAAATGGAAGCGTTTTAACATGCATCCAAAAAGTGAGTCTCTCCATGTTCAGGAAATGGAGGTTATTATTCTCCTCGATAGGCTTCCTTAACAACTAGGGAAGCAAAACACAAAATTAATTGTTTTAATCCTGTGCAGGTAGGGCACAATCAGTTCAATCAAAGTTAGAATAATCTATCTCAAGAACTAATAAAGGCAAAAACTAAAGCCGTGGCAACACAGAGCCACTTTTTCAGGAACAGTGGCTTGAAACCTGGTTCCAGGAGACCTAGTTTGAGGCAACTTTGCTGTATCAAACCCCAAGCCTCCCCTGGTGTGCCATGCAGTCTCCTGAAACCAAGTACCAAGCCACACAGGGGCGCCATGCTCCCTCAGCTTTCCTGTTCTCAGGAACTCCCTGGACTACCTCTCATCCCGCTGCCCTCCTCCTGGAAGGTGTTCCGTCCCATCCCCTGATCCTCAGTCTGCTCGCTGCCCGAGGACGCCACGCTGCTCTGGGGAGAGAGCGGAGCGTGGTCTGAGGACACGTAGGACCCCCGGATGCCCAGATCCTCCTGGCTGGTCCAATCACTGCCAGACACCTGCAGGCTTGCGGGCACCAGGGACATGGACCTCTTCAGGGGGCTGGGGTGGGTTTGGCTTGACAGAACTGCAAAGCAACCAGGACAAGTAAATGAAAAATATCATGAATATTGATTTTTAAATACGCAACCTTACACTGTACAGTTCCTATTGTACTTACACAAGCCAACGTCTATGTCAAATGCATATTTCTGGTAACCAAAATAAACCCTAAAAGATCAATACTCCGACTAATAAATAGTAAGAAAAGCACATTTGAAGAATTGGTCATCACTCATTTAAATCACATACAGCCCAAACTGAACCTAGAATATACCCATAATGTTAAATGACTACATCTGGGAAGGTAATGCTTTAGTTAGTATTAATGGCATCGGCAAGAGGTAATGACTGCACGGGCAGCTAAGCATACTGGTGCAAACTGGAGTGAAACGAGCAGCCCTACATTAGTTCTGGAGGCATGGGCATTATCAATCAAATTGCCATGCTTGGGGAGTTTAGCCAGAGAAGGCTTATTTTCAAAGACCCTGTCTACCCCTACAGAAGAAACGCGCTATGGCCAAAAAGTGTTGCATCAACCTATAGAATTAACATCAATTTTGCGCTGTTATAAAAAGTCAATGTTCCGCTTTGTGATGCTTCAGTGGATAAAAACATGAACTGTGTGTGGATAAATGAAAAAGATGAACGGTAAGCACTAAAAATGACAGGCAACCAGATTCTAAGATTACTACTAGGGTTCATAAAAGGACAGCTGTTGCCTACAGGTGTTACTGGATTAACTGGTTAATATGAGCACAGTTTGTCTTTTGAAGACTGAGCCTTTCCTCAAGGCAAAGGGCAGAACATAGCATTTTCACACGTGCAACAGCTATTGGATGATGCAATGCACCAGTTATTACAAGTGACTGCCGTGACATGTGTAAAGGCACTTAATGAAAAGACAAGGCCAAATATCCACAGGTAATGACCACTGCAGACGATGTTTTAGGTTTTGCATTACTTATTCATTTTTCATATTCCAATGGCCAGGCAGGAAGCAGTGTGATGCCACAATACGTCATTAAACCGATCATCTTCAGTACATGGTTAATTATGCGTGGGATAAACAGAAAACACAATAGTTCTCTTTTTTTTACGCTACCCAGTTATATATATTTTTCTGGACAAGGTCGTTTAGGCTGATTGAAATGGATGTCACTGTTTAAAACGAGTTTCAAAAGTCCTGTTGGCTATAGGGCGCACTTACGGACTGGAACCTGGCAGAGACGTTCAATAAGAAGTATAATCAATACCATCTTTTTATTTAAAAACTGGCGCTTGTGGTGGCTACCGCTAGACATTACCAGCAACAAGATTCAGCAACAAGAATGGAGAGAAACGCGTTTGCCTTACCTGTGTTGCTCCTGATACTGTTCATGGTGGATGGCACGGAAGTGGACACATGGAAGGGCATGTGCCCGTTCTGCCCAGTGTTGGCTGGTTTGTCCTGCCACACGTGGCCTGGGTCCACGATCTCGGACTGGCTGCCAGTCCACTCGTCAGAGCCCTGCCGGGGGTGGTAGCCAGAAGAGGAAGAGGAGGAGGAAGCCCTGCCCGAGTAGCCACTGGACAGGTGTTCCTCCAGGTGATTGAGCCACATGGCCAGGGAGGTGCGGTCCTCCAGGGTCGTGGCTGGATGGATCAGGGCGTAGGACAGCAGCTGCCGGCTCTCCTCCACAAACAGGTTGCTCTCGATGGTGTAGGTGAGCACTTTCTGAAGCAGCTTCATGTATTCGCACTTGGCCTCAGCATTGCGGGGCTGCAGCAGTGGCAGGTGGGAGAGCAATAGAGAGACCATCTTCTCCTTGGGCTCCTGGTACCACTGGCTGACGATTGCTGGGGGACAGGAGAAGATTGAGGAATCAATCAGGGTGAGGGTGATAACCAACCAATCTATTCTGTAGTTTGTTTTTGTGTGTGTTGATTAACACCTTGAAAAAATAAATATATTGGATTGTATTTGCTGATTGTATGGGCCCCAAGCTAAAGCTGTGACAATATAATAAATGTACTGCATCCGTGTCAAGGTCGGGACATTTCTGCAGTAGCCCAGAGCAAAGCAAGAGAAATGCGTATTTATTTCTTGACCACTGAATATGAAACAACATTTTCTCACCTAAAACCTTGGCTTCTATTTTCCCCACTGTTGTCAAACTGGCCATTTCATATCAAATGTAATGTGGGCAATTTGCCCACAACGGGAAAGAAAAAAAATGGGCCTTTCATCTCAGAAATATGTGCAAGGTGTATTGTTTTAACTGCTTTAGCAAAGGTTAGCGTTACCTTTGTCAACTCCTATAAAGATTTTAAAGACTTAAGTCCACCCCCTAATTCTTTTTTGTTTTAGGCTAACTAAATTTGGTGGTTTCAGTCTATTTCATAGCTCACATCCTCCATTCCCGATGCGTCAACGTGGCTTTTCTCAGTTTTTTTTCCTTGCAGTGAACTGCCCATTTTTTAAATGCATTACCGTAGCTTTAATAAATTCTATGCATAGAAAAAAAAAAGTTGGAAATTGAAACAGCCTTCCGAGTTAATGTATGTATGCATTACAAACACAAGGGTGATTGTACTTCTTGTAGACTTACACTTACAGCACCAGATCAGTCTGGATAGACCGAAGCACAATAATGCTGGTCGCTAGAGGCAGACAAAGCCAGCATACATTACTATCAATAAAGTATGCTTGAGCTAGTGTCTGTCTCTTTTCTAAAGCAGGAATTGTCATTTCTACAGTACAGTCCCACCGAGGTGCCAACTGATCGCAAAATTCACAAGGCACAACAGCCGCCAGATTTACAAATGTGCGTGAATGTAACCTAACTGCGGTAAACTACAGTGCTGTCGATTGCGACAAAATTGCAAACATGCGATGACTGCTGGACACTACGCTCCCCTCTTGATGTAGTCAGGCTGCACAGACTAAAAGAAAATGGATTCTCAAAGTTATAGTCTTTCAGTCTAGTAGGGACACAATTTGTGCTTCACTTCACTTCCAAATACATTTCACCTCATGTTATTAGCGGAAAGCCTGCTGGTTCAAGGGCGAGCAGGAAGTGCAAAACTGCTTAACCCTTTAAGGTACAAGGGACATGTGTGCCACAAAAAATTATGCTAACCTTCTTATTTTTGCAATGAGGAGGTGCACGGAACACTGTTTTAGATTGGATCTGGTTATCCAAATTGTCAGTTTCCTCCTCATGATACTTGAGACGCACCCAAAAGGTTTTTATTTTATTTTTATTTTTTTTACGAAGAAACTATTTGAACAAAGCGCTCCTTGTGTACCTTCAGGGCTTAAAAGCATGGCTTGTCAACAGAGATGTATTTCACCAAATGTAGAACTAGATATAAAATGCAAACATACATTTAAGCTGCACGTCTGAGACCGATATAGTGAATGGAAGTGTATATGAGATGGGATACTTTACGCTGTTGCAGTCTGACTGAGAGGTATTTTCATTCACTATGTTGTTATGAGCGGATTGTCCCTCCAGCAGAATGTTAAACAGTACCTCCCCCTCCCTTCCCTTTTCCTCAGCTGGCTGAGCTGATCTGTTTGGAGGGGAGGTTGCTCTTCAAAACAGTGCTCCTGGCCGTCCTCAACCAGCACACAATATTTCCAAGGAGGCAGTACTTCAACTTCTTTAGAAAATCGCTATGGAAACCAGTTTAAGTCAGAGACGTTTGTAAAGTACTTGCAAACAGAAAACGTGTGACGTGGTTCTCTAAGTTTGCCAGTTGAGGGACTATTACCTAATTTCCATGCACCACTCAACCCAGGTTGAAAACCCTGCTGCCCCTGATACTGCGTTTTCATGTCAATTTAGTTGCCCCCAATTCTTTTCTGATCCTTTCCCAAAGCGGGATGGGTGGAAGTGAATCACAACACTGACCAATCAAGTGATGAGTGGGCGTAAACATTTCATCCACATCCGGAGTGAGCAGTGCTTTCTCATTCTTGTATGTTTTTTTTTTTTTTAGTAACATAAAGCTCCAGAGAATTGTTAGGGTTATCTGAAGCAAAGCAATGCTATATTGGTCTCACAGGTCCAGTTCTGAAAGAAACACGTATTTACATTTTAAAACCGTTCTCAGCCTCCTTTTTTCCCCCCTGCGTTTTACTTCCTAGGTCATTTCACCTCAGTAGTGCTTGTGAGTTAAAGCATGTTACCGTATGCAAAGCATGTCAGTCAATAAGGGAAACAGCTGGTTGATGACAGCTGTTGAAGGGACCAGGTAAAACAATGGAGGAAGTGCTACACAATCTGAAAGTAAGGCTTGCAAACAGAGCCTTCTTTAAAAAAAGGAACAGATATTACATTTTAAACATGTGTTTCTTTAAATGTCAGTCCTACAGCTGACAGAAGTGCTCAGCTTATATTTATATTGTGGCTCTTCAATGTAAGCCTGTGTAAAATTCACAATAACCAAAACTGTATTTTAAAACATAAATAAAACACCTGTATTAGATGCATAGAGTATTAGGTAGCCTCTCTGTACCTGTGCTTTGAAATATTAACGACTAAATGGATTCTATGCCACATTCGATCAAGTCTGTGATCTGGGCAAACCTTGACATTACCTATAGGTGCCAACACAAAAATAAAACATATTGGGATGTTTTTTTCTGTAGCTACTGTACAGGGCCAGGCAGCACATTAATAAAATGTAGGTTAAAAGTATACTTCAACACTTTCAATTATATTTCAGAAATTACCAGCTTATAACAGACAAGTATTTACTAAAATCTCAGCATGACTATTTAAATGGTACCTTTCGTATAATGCATCGGCAGTATGAGCTTCTGTATTTACCTGCTAATACTTGTTTGATGAAACAAGGTGGGGAGGCCTAAATAATGCAGGGTTAAAGAAAGTCTCACAAAGTAAGCTGGCATTTCTGACAGTACAGTAATATAGCCCTGGGCAGCTTTAAACTGCAACCATCTGTATTCTTTTTCCAAGAAAAAGAAAAAAAAAAATAAACAAGTGTGAGCTTCTTTTACCACAAAAACAAAGACGTATCCAGTCTAATAACTTGCTCAGCATCATTTAGTGTGGAGAATAATTTAAAACATGTGAAAAAAAACTAACTCTGTAGTTATTTCAGCTTTAAAGTCACTGGTCATAACCTGCTAGGCTGGCCGCAGCTACAGTTAGGTGTCCTGAGCCAAAAACACACGGTCGAAAATCAATCACCGCTGCAGAGGATATTAATGAGATTATAAACCGAAAACCTGTTTAGGTTATATTTTGGGGATGGAAATAAGACTCCCATTGCATAGCAGTTTGAGCTACTTCTGGTTTTACTGTGAATTTCATAGAACTCATCTGAACTTGTTACCTATACACAGAAGATAACCAAGTTCATAGTAAAACCTGGAATATCTGAAAATGTCCTGCAATAAGAGTCCTGGGACTGGCACTTGACGACCCCCTCCTCTTCACACACATGTACAAATACCAGTAAAAACAAATCCAATATTCCACTGGCTTCTCTGTATGTCACTGCTGTTATTTTTTTTCCCCCATGATAGGGTGATGCAAAACGTTTATCCATAGCTGTACATAGGTTATGATGTGTGCAGTAATTAATAAATAAATAAATAAATAAATAAATAAATAAATAAATCACTGGTGTAGTGCACAAAAGGGTTAAGATCAGTAAGCAGGGAGTCTTCCCTCTACTTCAGGATTCCTCCACTGGCTGTGGAATGTGCGAGACAGAAAAACATAGCAGTAACGTGTGCTCTGAATACTAAGTAAATGAAGGAGCAAGACTAAAGAAGCACGCCTTCAATCCAGAGAACTGAACTGCTGTTTCAGAAGAACAGCGCTGTAGGATTTCAGTTAGGGTGCTGGCAAAGCGCTGGAGAGGAAACTGGGAACAACATTGCTCAGCTTTATACTCCAGCCACTATATACCCCTAAACAAAATCAGTGAGAATAAGCATTTATTTTAAAGCTGGCAATGTATACAAATAACGAAAATATTTCATTATTTTTTTATAATGGGCTCTTTTATGAAGACCTTGATTGTCGTTGCAGCAGGGCCCTGCACTTGACAATTTTTGTGCTTCGTATATTTTTCGTTAGGGCGTTTTTATTATTAGTCGGAAGAGGGATTTGTTTATTTTAAATCCCACGAGTACAGAGGTGTGTCAGTGGGACCACCTTGAACGACAGAGTTGCTTTTTCCAGTGTTCTGTTTTTCTTGTAGATTTTGTTTATTCAACTCACTGGAATATCCTACAGGTAATAAATCAACAACAAATCAACGCTTTCAGAAGGTATTAAAAAGGAAGAAGCGGTTCACATGAGCCTTCAAATCCAACTGCAAACATGCATGTGCGCATTTTTATACACACTAATGCTTGCTCATACAAAAAGGTTCAAAGGGATTCATGTAATAGATTTAGAAGCCTTCATTCTGTAATACCATTCGTTTGCCTTGACACTACCAGTCTGTTAGCATACCGATAAACTGGGCTGGAATATTCTCCCCATTCACTTGCAGCACGCCACACCCAAATCATACGCAGTTGCTTTATCGTAGAAGATAATCTTTCTACTCTAATGCAGATATGTTGTTGAAATCTACAGGGATATTTGAAAGTCTGTTCCTGTCTGTGGGGTGTTTTATCTTGCACAATAGTATACAGTACACTATCCCATCCACAAGCTACTGTTTGCTTTTACAAACCGCATCAAGTTACAGACCAATACATACACCATTGCAAAACCGAAACTGAAAAACAAACAGCACCAAAACAAAGCCTGCCTGTTATCCTGAGATAGTGCATGTTTTCTTTTACACACTCAGCACACAGTACATAATGGGAACAAAATTCTGCAAATATCAGAACTGATCACACTTACCATCGTATGAATAAGTTAAATCTGTAGGTTTACTATTAGGAGTTGTTTATGCAGCTATGAGGGAGTAACATTATTTAACAGGGGTGTTCTGCCTCTTGATCGTTTCAATATTATAATATATATATATATACATATATATATATACACACACACACACACACACACACACACAGTATATATAACAACCATTCAATTCCCAGTGTATCTAAAGGAGTTAATAGGTGGTAGATCTGAAACCCAGGATTGGGTTTCTAACCTCATTTAGTATCATCAAAATATCACACACCTCTCGAAAAAGACAAAACGACTACGTGTTACTTTAGATTTTAAAAAAAAAATCAAATAACAGGAAATGTGGAATCTTACGTACTGTGACAACTTATTTTACTGGCCTACTAAAATAATACCAAAACTATAAAGTGGTTCACTTTCTCCAAACTGGTTTGGATAAACTTTCACCAAAGCTAGTCTTCCTTATGCAACAGGACAAGGTTTTTTTTTTTTTGGGGGGGGGGGGGGGGGGGGGGGGCAACCACCAGAAATGGGTCGGTGGTCACAGAAACATTCAAATGGAACCATGAAGAGTTTTTAGGGTTAAGGGCGAGGTTGAATGGATTGCGAAGAATGCAGAGGAAAGGAAAGGAATGTCACTGTCTGTGAGTGGAAACAGTGTTGCGCTGAGACCAGTGTGCAGATGGAGTTGGGCAGGAAACACCAGAGTGATTATATCATTGTTACCAGTAACTGACCTTCCCTATTGGAAACAGCTGTCAGAATGCAATTGGCACACTTCAAGATTATCTGATCATATCCCATGCCGTTTGGATCAGCTTAATTGCAATTGTTAAGACTGAGACTTAAAAATTAAAATTTTCCATAAGGTAGCTAGTTTGTAATGCAAGCTGTTTTTTAAAAAAAAAAATGAAAGACCAAAGGCTGTCCGTGCAATAGGGTGTGTGCTGGACTAACGTCTTGCTGCTTGGCAAGGAGAATAGTGCAGTGAATAAGATACAAGCCTTGCATTCAGTCATGGGTTATGTAACTTGTTTAGGCAAATGTGCTCTGATCTGATCTATATATCACTGCATGTATAAGTCACACCTGTCTGTAGATATAAAAATAGGAGTTGTTCCTGCTGCTATAATTGAGGAAGACATGTTTTAACATCAAACTCCTGGCTCTTGATCTTTTAAACAGTTTTGGAAACCAGGACTGGGTGCTGGGCAAGTGTGAGTTCCATGCCATGCAGTGGGGTACAGTTATGATTTTAGTATCTCAGATATGAATCTTATAGCCTGGCAGTTGAGTGAATATAGATGCTAATTAACGGCTGTCTTTCTTGTTTTTATTCACACAGAAAGGAAAACAATTTTTCAAGTATGAACTTGACCTAAATAAAAACAAGGCAGCACTCAAAGACACTCATGCCTGACTCTCCCTGCTTAATCTGCCTTGCACACAGGATGCCCTCAGGGCCTTCCCAAGCATTGGTTACACCGAGACTCACTGAATTTCCTATTTACTCAAGACAGTCTAAACTCCTGAACATACACATTCCACCCCCCCCACCACACACATTCCACCCCCCACCCCCCCACACACACATACAATCCCAAAGGAAAGCTCTTCAAACCCATGACTCATGAGTTGTATATGTTTCAGAGTACAGCTGGCCACAGTCACCATAATAAAAGCTATTGTTTGGAGATGCAAACGAGGTGGCAGGGATGTGAATGGATGACACGGGATGTCCCAGGGAGATCTAGGGCCTAAAAGCTGACGCAACCAGAACTTCCGTTTATCGGGACACATTTCATAGCGACTGGTTTCTGTTGCTTTAAAAACGCCAGAATTGGCTCATTGTTTTCTCTAGTATGCTCCTCTTAAGATAAACAATTTTTTAAAATAACTAATAAGACGTCATTAACTGGCAAAGTCAGACTACTGTTTACAAGCCTACCAGAAAAAAATAATTAAATAAAAACAGGCTTCTTAAATTGTATTGGGCTGTAAAAATTATGCTGTTTGCTAGTAAGCTTTATACTATATTCATTTCAATACAGCTTGAATCAAGAGAAAAAAATTACCAAAACAGCTTGCATTAAAAAAAAACATGGTTCAACAAGTCAGTACCTGCAATTTATTTTGAATACTCAAAATATTATAATGCTGTACAAGTAGTTACACCTTCTGTAGCCTACATTTCTGATCCCTTGGCTGGCCTCATAATGAGGTCTCACTGTCTATAAATCTGAATTTTGACAGTTTCCAAAAGGGCCACCCAGGGAAGTATAGCAACATGTTTTTAAATGACCGGATGCTCTGTATCACTTTCACTTCCAGTTCTGTTTGTCTGCTCGAGGGGGCTGCCTTGGAATGTGACACACCTCTGGGTTACATGCATAAAACAGGTTTGACTGTCCTACCAATACCTGATTCTTAAATAAGTGGCAAATTGTTTGAATAAAAAACAAAAAAACAATTTCACTTAAAAGTATATCCCCTTCAGTCATTGTGTGCAGAATTGTACCATGTTAAAGTTTCCTATATGTGTATAATGCACAGATGTTAAAAAGTTATGGCAAGGCAACGTCTTGAACTCCATAGAGTTGACACAAGCCATTTTAACATTTCTAAAAATGGAATTAAATTCATGACCGAAAGAGATATACAACAGTCCCAGGAAATGTTACCAAATGTGTATTGCCATTCACATAAGGTCTTTCCTATATGAAACATGTATGGTAAAGGTGAATATGTAATGGTAATTTATTTGAAACTATTAGTAGGGCAGTATTTCACAGTAAAAAACTACGTATTTCTTTAAAAAAAAAAAAAGGTATGCCTAGATATTTAACAATTAAACATAATATTGTTTAAAGCAGTTTGTTAGCTTGATAAATAATCTGCATGCCCTGTTTGAAATAAATGCTGCAACAACAAAATGATTCTATTCAGGTTTTCTTGAACAGATGGTCAGTTTAGTCCCACATAACAGTATGTGCTTGCATGAAGTTTTGTTATCTATGGGAGGGACAGACTGAATCCTCCACAGTTGGGTGCCGGTCAATAATAGGCGTTTGGAGAACTTTGTCCATTGAGAAGCCCACAGAAATTATAACCCAGCACACTAAACTCTGAGAAAAAGAATATTATTGCAATATCAAAGATGTCCGACGAGTCCACAGTAAATGCATTTTAAATGTACCACTAAGGGTGTCAAGATTGACTTTAGTCAAGGCCCAAAATGTTTTAATCAAAACCACATGTACTGTACGGCAGCCTCTGGGACTGACTGGAAAGCAATTTTAAATTTATAAATTGGCGTGCTGGTCATGAAGGTGGCAAAATGACTGTACCAACAAATTTATCCAGACAAAAATGAGGCAGATTTCGAAGCCAGCATGGGGAACTTTAGAAGGAACATTTTAGTTTTAAACAAAGCACAAGTTGTTCCCTACCCCTACCTCCCCACCCCCACTCCCACCCCCCCAAAAAAAGAAAAAAAAAAACGAAGCTGAATGACTGAGCAAGCTGCATGAACAGATTTTGTTTGAAATAAAATAAAAACAAGAACTTTGTAACCCAGGATTTCCAGGAGGTTTAAATCTGTGTTTTTGTGTTTCAATGGTAACTTCAATGTCGCCTTTTTCCATGTATTAGTACAGTTTTAAAAACTTTAGAACCATAGCAATGAGTATTTCATTACTGTCCTGTATCCTTGTATTGTTTGGCAGATTCGGGCTGTAGATAGCAGGTGTACACACTTATTAAAACCATTGGAAACTCATTTTCAGAGTCACTGACATTTCAGACTTATGAACAACCTCTATTCCCAAGGCGTTCATAACTCTGAGGTTCTGCTGTAGTACATATTACTGGCAGCATGGACTAAGAGTGAATTACCCAAATAAAGTGAATTGTAAAAATATTCAGAGAGTGACATTTCTAGATATGGAGGTTTTGTAATTGAACAGGGCAAGTACACTCACCAGCATTGTTTGCCTCGGCTTCTAGGATGTGGATCTCTGTGCAGTCGGACAGCGAGTGTTCCAGGCAGATCTGGAGAAAGCGAGCCTGAGTCCGAGTCACCCTCTTGAGCAGTGACAAGAGAGCCACCGTCTGCTCACACGCATTCCAGCCTTTGAACCAATCAGTCAGGATCCCCACCTGGTCTCGGAACATCATTGTATCCCTGTGCGTCTCTCTCACACACACACACACACACACAAACGCAACAGCAGTCCCAATTCAGTTACGATGCTCCAATCCCAGCTGACGCAAGCCAAAGGCCCTCACATGGTTTCGGGGGTGTTGGGTTCCCTCCAATATCTTCACCGTGGAAGAAATCCTCAATAGAACATTCTCCACAGGTCAGTCCCCTTTGGAAGATACTTCTTGGATTTCTTTCACCTGGGTTTTCTAGATTTCCTGCGCGTCGGTTATTCGGTTCGCTTTGGGGAGGAAATAAAAAGAAATAATAAGTGTGACATTTTAGGCACAATTTCTTTAGAAGCTGCCTTTCATCTGCGTTTGTCTCTTTGATAGTTCCACAATAATAACCAATTAAGTAACAAATCATTTTTTCTTTGTAAAATAAAAAAAATAAAAATAAAAAATCAGAACACAAGTTGTATTTATGTAGTTTGATACATTACATTGAGATTTTTGTAGTGAACCAAATTAGAGTAAGTTATCATAACAATATAGTTAAAGAGAAACTTAATAACAGATCGATGCCAGTTAAAAATGCTCCACAAAATTACAAAGTAGCCTGTCCTCAAATGAGGACAATGACATTTAATGGGGTAGAGCATAGGTGGCCAACACTGGTCCTGGAGAGCCACAATCCAGCAGGTTTTATAGGTAACCCTGAAATCAATTTCTGAAGAATGTAAGTGGTTGATCAATTTAGCAAAGTTCATTTGTTCAATTACATCAGGAGTGGTCAGCTCTGGTCCAGGAGACCTGCAGGTGATTCAGACTTTTGTTCCAAAAGTGATCTCTAAATTACTTAATTGAACAAATGACTACTTACATTGGGAAAAAATAAAAAAACCTGCTTCACTAGTCAAAATGTAATTTTTCCAAGTCTTTAGTGATGATTAAGGGTTACCTATAAAACCTGCTGGATTGTGGCTCTCCAGGACCAGGGTTAGAAGATGCAGACTTATCAAAGGTGACATTGGAATTGACATATAACATTTTTTTAAAAGAATACTTGAACATATTTTCTAAATAATATCTTACTGATCAATATTATATTTTATGTGTGATTCTGTATTGTAGTTTATTATTTCCCATGCTTGCTACAGCAGTTCAGCAAAAAAGCAGGTGTTTAGTAGTTTAGCCACAAGAAAAACAAAACAAAAAAACACACACACAGTCATAAGATAACAGTGCAGCTTGCATAGATTAAATTTAAAGCTTGTAATATTTTCTAAGCTTTAGTTTATAGTGCTGGGACAAACACTGATTTTCCTGTTTGAATGTTAAACAAATATCCTTTGATTCTGAATTAGCTGGAAAATAAAACTTATATCCTATTATAGTAAAAACAAATGTCTCGGGTGTAAAATAAATTAGATGCCGCATAAAAAAAAGTATCTACAATAAGGACAGAAACACTTCTGTACAGTAGAATGTGTGTTAATTACTTCACACATTATTTATCCAATGAGCCCAACCAGTTTATACACATTTTTAACCTGGAAGAATAAAACATAAAACAATAAACCACAAAATATGAAACATATGAATATTGCAGTTTTACTTTCTACAATCCCAGAGTGATTGAAAAAAAAAAAAAAAGGGGGGGGGGGGGGGTTTGTGTGTTTGTGCGTGCGTTCAGCACAATGTATGAATTAGGCTGCACTGCACCAGTAGGCCGCATCCTTTTATGAGCCTCGCCATGGCAACAAGTGTTGCTATGTCAGAATGCTGGTAACCACCCCCTTCCCAGGCAGCATGAGGCACCCCTGAATCATAGAGAAAAGCGACTAAGCCGAGATCTACTTGCAATCATAATTACACCAAACAGCAGAAGCTAACAGCCAGATCCCTTCCCAATGATCAGCACCGCCTCCAAATACGAATGAGTAACAACTAAGAGAGATGAATCTGCAGCTTAACAGCAACTCTCCCTTACCTTTTAAAGTAAGCATTTAGCGAGTCTCCACCCTTTAGCTGACACTGCGTTAACCCACTGCTGTAAAATGTATTCCTCTTACTTCATTAACCACTGATGCCACCTTTTATTAAGATGAAAATGGGTATCCAAGATTTGAAAGTATTTCAAATACAACAAAGCTATGGATAATCTGCCACGTCCGCATCCTGAAGGACACTTGGTGGTCTATTTCAATGATTTAGCGCCCTTTAAAAAGGTACAAAGGGCGTAGGTGTCCCACAACTAAAAATGATGCTAACTTTCTCATTTTTGCAATGAGGTGCAAGAATCCTACAATAAGGCTAGGGCAGCAGTAATGCACCATGCAGTTGCTTAGACCCTTACAATAGACTCTGATTGAGGCTAGATGACCAATGGAGTGAGTCTGAACTACGACCCATGGAAGCAAGGACTTTTTCTGGTTAAGATAAGATTGAGATAAGTGTTGCTGGACCACATACAAGATAGAAGTTTTCTTTGTTGATGTTACTAGGACAAATATGTATCCTAAAGGTAAAGAACAAGTTCCTCTTACACATCTGTTTCCTCTTCTCACCTAAAGAATAGACTGTTTTATATGCACTGTGACATACTGATGCACTTCATCCCTGTGGGACAGAATTATGAATAGCTCATGCTATTGAGTTGCGCTTCCCTGTACCTACTCAAATGCAATAGTCTTTTGCAATGAGGGGACCAAAACTGGACAGAGTATTCTAGGAGGGGTCTAACTAACTAAATAGTTGACTGAATAGCAGCAAAGAGAAATGGAAAGCTTCAACCAGACTGCACAGTTTCTAAATGTTTGTGCTCAATAAACACAGGTCAAACCCAGTAAGAGCCCTGAATGGGACATTCCTATGCCCTGAACTAGAGCATTCAAATCTTAAAGTTACAATGTCAGTTATCTGTTATTGCAAAAGGCCAACGGTAGACATGCACCGCTTACAAAAAAAAAAAAGATTAGGATGCAATACAACTCAGCCCAGATTGACAGAGGGTTGAGGATCTCTGTTTGCACAGACTGCCTCTAAGACAGCAGCTCAATCCTTGGCATTTTAGAAACCTACTCAGCAAAAACAACCGGGCGAGAGAGAGTGAGCAAGAGAGAGAGCGAGAGCGAGAGAGAGAGAGACAGTGTCATTAAAAGCAGGCAGCAGTTTTCTGGCACTTGGAGAATGGGGGGCTGGGGGTCACCAGTGTTGGAAGAACGCTGACTGAGTGTTACCTCACACGCCCCCTCTGAAGGGACTTGACTCAGCAGATCATCTGGTGACGTGGGGTGTTGACGGAGGGTCATTATTTGGTTTTGCCCCATTGACAGAAATGCTACTACAGGTTCAAAAATATTACACCGTGTTAACAGTAATACTAGTCCAGATGATTGACTGATTTGTAAAGAGAGTCCCATGATCTTTTTTTTTCGTTTAATTTACAGTGCCCAATTATTTTACCCCTAATTTTCTCACCACAGCAATTACAGACACAGCTCAGGGGAAGGTTCAATGGGGGTCCTCTGATCCCACGACCGAACCTCTTCTACACCCAGAAACTCGAGAGCAGGAGTCAGCGAGATACAGGTGTCCGCCCGAGTTCACTGGGCACCTGTCCGGTAGGATCCGCTGTAGCGCAATTGGGAGAAACAGTCGCTGCCGGTTTTGCCTCCCTAACCCACTGCAGAGCAAGAGGCAATGCGATGCTGCTTCTGGAATCCACAACTTTGTTCAATTTTATACTGATATATAATCTTAGTCTATGTATAACACATCGATTCACTGCTTTCAAGCCCTCTGTTTACGTTGTTCACTGTCTAGCATGGTAGTTTGCATGCTTCCACTATTGCATCTTGCTTGTCACTTTCTTCATCCAGACCCAAACAGAGATGGTACCAAAAATCTCAAGTGAATAAATACACCTATTTAATTTGCTATGTAGGCCATACAGTTTGTAGTAAACATAGCAAAGCAAGTATTTTAATTTCAAAACTTATCTGGCATCCATACTACAGTAGATTAAAGAAATTCACCAGTTTGCATGCTGCCATTCCAAATTTGCAATTCACACTATTCTGCTAATGAGCTTCTCACAGTGGCAACACATTAGTTAAATTCAAGTCACTGGTTGTTAGTCAATTACAATTGGCTTCAAATGAAAGCAGCTGAACCATCACAACAATTACTTAGGTCTCCAAAATATCAATTCCTTCGAAGGAACTGGAAATTCACTTAAAAAAAAGGAATTCAAAATTGAAAATCAGAAATTGACCCCTGCATTACAGCAGGTCTTCACTGTTTAATTTAACTTAGTTTAGAAAATAAAGTAGGATACACACAATACTAAACAAAACAGAACAGTATTGTTAGCTGACGAATCAAATATACTGTATTGCTACAGTCTATTTACAACAGCAGTACTATGAGCATGTTACTGTACACCATACAAGCACTGTATTTCGGTAATGCCTCAAAAGGTCCCGGGCCCTGAAGACCATTTTAATATTTGCTTTAATATCGCGGTTTTCTGTTTGTTTGGGTTTTTTTTTTAGCTTTGTGACAACTTTAGTGAACACACATGTATTTTACATTAACGTGTGTAGTTAGGGACAACGAAACAAGCCACTGTCTGACACCTGCAAAATTAAATGCCAGGACAATAATCAATAACATGGAGCGGTACGTGGCTGTCTGTGTATCCTAGTTATTGTTATAATGTATTCCACCATTTTACTCTAAAAATAAACCGCTCAGACTGTGCAACAGCCAACACAACAAAACACACAGCCAACATGATGCAAGTTGCCATTTGAATGACAGGGAGCTAAGCCATTTTAATTGTTGCATGTGTGAGCAATGAAAAAAAAAAGTGCTGTCTTTATCGAACGCTGTGCAGAAGGGAAACCTTGCGCTTCTCGTTCTAAAATATTCCTCGTTGATTACCCGTCTCTCGTTTCTAAATACTGTATGCAATGCTGCAGAATAGGGACAGGAGCAGAGATATCCAACAGGACATGCATGGATCGGCACAGACGTCAGGACCTATTATTACATTTAAAAAAAAAAAAAAAAAAAAAAATTCACCGCGACCACATACAATGGCCATGCATTATTTATTTATTTTTCCTTTTGCAATTTTCTTCTACGACTCCCTACATGTTCGTCTGCATTTATTTCCCTCAGATGCTTGTTAACCAAGCCCTGACGTAATTATGTACATTAACTTTGCAGCCTGCATTATTTTGAAGCCCATACCGTACATCAATAAACACAGTTGTTGTTCTGTAAAGATCGCTGACTGTGTTTTTAATGTCTGTATTACCGCTGGTCCTGTACTGCACAGATTGGTACTTCTGCCTCCCATTAAATTCCTTAAACCAAGCCAACCCCAATTCCTTTCGTTTTAACTTTGAAACTGAACGTTATAGTAACCACCGTGCCCCCCCACCCCCCTCTCAAAATATAAAGCACACAGTCTGTTCTTTTTGCTATACGCGTCGTTGGAATACCAACTCACACTAACGTAAAAACGATAGGAGAATAAAAATTGCACAAACCTTGAGCTGTTGCTTGCTGTCCCGAGAGTAGTGCTGTACAACTACGGTGGATGTGGGGAGCCTGGCCTTAAAAGTCAAGTCTTGCTTGCA
Organism: Acipenser ruthenus; assembly: GCF_902713425.1. NCBI lineage: Eukaryota > Metazoa > Chordata > Actinopteri > Acipenseriformes > Acipenseridae > Acipenser > Acipenser ruthenus. The sequence goes on from NC_081218.1 coordinate 1,122,065, forward strand.
GCCAGGCAGTTTGCGAGGTTTTGACTGGGGGGCTACTTGATCGCTTGGTGGATGTGGGATCTGACCTCCCTGGTGGTTGATTATAATTTTTTTTCGCTCACCGCGGTTCAGACTTCTATCAGCATTTTTTTTTTTTTTTTTTTTTTTTTTTTTGTATATATGTGTTTTTAATTTTTTGGATGCCATTTATCTGTATGCATTGTGATCTGTTGCTTATCGGACATCTTTTTTTTTTTTTTAATTATTATTATTTTTAAATAGTTTTTTTTGTGTGTGTGTGTGTGGCCGTCCCGTTGTTTTATTCCACCGCAGGAAGACAGAAGAAAAAAAAAATCCGCAATGAACACAAGAATTATTCAAACACAACACAACACACACACACACAACTGGGAGAAATCTTTAAAAAAAAAAAAAAACATGAACTCCACTCTGAAAACCTGACGCAGCGAACGTAAACAGTGCGGCATTGCGTACTGACGTCAGGAAAACAGACAATAACGAGTCTGAGGAAGTTGGACGGTGTATCTGAAAGCAAAGTTGGGATTGGTCAATATATTATAAATTGACTGGAATAAGATCCAATCACAAGCAAGAACGGGGATGTTTGATTGACATGCAGGCTTGAAGGGGTGGGGTGTGGGAACAACGATTGTTATTTTTTTGTTAATGAACGGCAAAGCGAGTACAAAAGAAATGGGATATCGAACAGGTTGGTGATTGGCTGGTAGGCATCCAATCGTGGCACAGGGGAAGTGATGGCTTATATTTACAGCCGGATTCGATTTGATTGATTGGAGAGTGATCAACAAAACGCAAACTACGAACTAAACGCAAATTATTATTAATAATAATAATAATAATAATAATAATAATAATAATAATAATAATAGGATCGTATAAAGCATGTATGTACTGTGTCCCAAAAAATGCTATGCCTACATAACTATAATTTATGATGAAGGTACATGAAAATAAATACATAAATATATATTTAAAACTGTTTTGGAACACTTAAAAAAAACCAAAAACACGATATTTCAATGCCAAAAGCCACCACAGTAACGTCAGTAATTAATACACACATGCCAAACATTATATCATATTTTTCCACCAGTTGTCAATTTACAGAAATTCTCTCTGGACTTTACTGACACCTACTGTTTTAATGTCGTATTAAACATCTTAACACACGAATGACACAGAGGTAGAATTACAATGGGTGCATCATGTGTATTTGTCCGTAATGCTCTTTCTAATTTTCAAACTCAAGGCAAATTGACTTCCTGTGCAGTAGGTATCAAGACCACATGCTGAGCCTCAAACTCGCAGTCTGAAACGCTTTATGGTGTGGCGGCAGGTTAAGTTCACATTACCTGAGTTGAAATAAACACTATATGGCTGCCTGTTGTTACTGATGTTATGTTCTTAAGATGTCAAAAAAGCTTATTAAGTTGCAACTGAAATCAGTTTGGTGTCATTGGATAGCAGTCACAATGAAAAACCTTAGGTTTGAGTTTTTCTACTACAGCAATAAGATGCGTGCGTGTGTGTGTCTATTTTTAACTTTGTTTTTTAAATACCAAGGTCAGATCCTAAGGAAGGGACCAGCGTTTTGAACTGTTTCTCAAGGAAACCTCTTCACTGGCAGTGTCTGATAATGATCTACGCACTTCACAGTTCCTTTAGTACCGGTAATGTTTCCTAGTCGCGCTCACAAAACTTAACCAAAGAACGTACTGTGCTTAACCATGGATTACAATACTTTTCATCATGTTTCTTCTCTAACTACTTTCCAAGTGCTTTATTATACAGCTGGCATGGAATATTCAAACAGTAAAGTGACAAAGTTTACCACAGTCATTTTGCAGTTTTTATATTTATACATATTTATACTATACATTTACCATCGTCTATCCTGGTTTGACATGCTTTTTGTTTTTCATTTTTAAATGTAATTTTTTTAACAAACTGTACCAATCCTCTCTGGGCTTTTCTGTGCTTACCTATGCCGTACCATACTTAGTGTTGATTAGTAATGTTAATTACACATTGCTATGATTTTACTATGATAAACCTGACTAAAGCATTTTACATTTCAGTTTTTTTAAAATTAGTGGTATATTTCTTGATTTCTTCTTGAAATAATGAAAGAAACTTAGCTTTGTGTAAATGTTTTCTTTCCCTAAGATAATTAAAATTTCTATATTGTAATGTAGAATTCCAATATGGGACAATGGCAGGTTTCAACTTGTATATGAACCAGTACACACTACTGGTAATCTGTTTTACTATCAGGGCCATACTGGGACATATTAAGAGCCCAGTTCAATAACGTTTTAGCTGGGCATTTAAAAAAAAAAAAAATTTGGTTTGTACCAAAGGGTTCTACAAAGAACCATTGAATCGCATGCATTCAATTTAGTAACCAATGTGTCCGTTTTTGAATTTGTGAAGATTTCCTGCTCACAAACCAGCCTCTCACTTCTGAGTAAGACAAAACAGGAATTGGCTCGCTACATCCTGTCACAAGGGTCTGTGGGGAGCAGGCAGGCAGGCAAAACTCACGTGAAACACTTCACTTTTCAACAGAAAAGAGGAAACACACATCTGTTAAAACATGGTAAGAAAACCTACTGCTTTACCTCAGATAATGTTTTATTTTTCAAATTCAAGCCATGATATTTTGCACTTGCTCTTTTGAAGAGCTCATCTTAAACCTGCTAGAAAAGCACAGTGCCTGAACTGGTGTGTTAGACAGGGCTGCTTTTAACTTTTAATCCTTTTCTGATATAATTGTGTACTTATATATATTATGCAAAACGTTTTACACATTAAGTACATTGCAAGTATGCATAGTAACATTGTAATTATGTGTGCCTGCAGGGATCAGAACTCAAGTGTTTGTTGTAACCACTGCAGTGTTCTGTAACTGCTCCTTTGTGTTTGTTGGTTCCTTGAGTGCGCTCCACATTTCTTGTGTATAGTTATAAATACAACCACTCAGATGGAAGAGTTTCCCATCCCCTCTGCTTCATCTTCTCCAGCCCTGTCGGTGAGTCCTGTCTGAATCGAGCAGTTCACTGCCATTCAGAAACAGCATATTTATATCAATATAAGAATCTCAGCACACTGGCTTGCTGTGCTGTGCCTCGAAGACTCAAATCTGTAATATGGACTAATGTCCACAAGGGGCACCAAAACCCCCCTTTATGCTGGTGGTTTATGCACAGTACAACTGTGACCAAAAGTTTTGCATCACCCTCTAGAATTTACTAATTCTGCTTCATAAAGCCTGCTGAATGATGTTATGTTAACATATTGAATTACATACCTCTTTGCAGTTTTCTATATACTTAACGAAAAACGGATAACAATTGAAAAATGTGACATTTTGAAATCTAACATGAACTACTGTACTACTATTATGGCTTCCAGTAGACTTTTGTAATATCCTTAAATTCTAGATGATGCAAAACCTTTGACCCCAGCTGTACCCGTGAAACATTTTGACCTGATTATTTCATATTACAGTGAGGTGGGTTACTTCTTTGAAAAGGTTTACATGAGGGAGATTATTACCCCTGTTGCTTCTTGGCACAGACTCTTTCTATTCCTGGTAGGTTGCAAGCCTGAACAGCAGATGATGTACGCTGTCAGCAAAGACAGATTAAAAATACCCAGGAAATGCAAGACATGGCTTGCAATTAGAGATTTCTTATTTCCATCCCTGAATAAGTACAACTCATAGAAAGGTAAGGAACAATGTGGTTCACAAGTAGCCAGGCATTCAATCAGTTCGACACTGCAGCCTTAAATAAAATGAACAGTATTTATTGTATTTGATTTCTCTTTTTCTCAGGTGTTTGAGATCAGGAACACAGATGACTTGACGGAAGACTGGCTGAAAGAAAAACTGTCCTTTTTCGGCTAATCAGAACAATCATATTTTCACAACAGCATCATCTGGGTGGATGGCTTTATTTTTAAAACAAATTCGATTAACTAAGAAAAATGGTACTGAGTTTTAAATGTAATCTTTAATTACCTTCTGCTTCCTCTGTTGGCCCCACCTACTCGATAACCCTAAAATCTATGATACGATACATTCTCTTTACTATGCCTGTTTGTAAAAACAAAAAACGAGCAAATGATGGATTCAAAATATATAATGAAACACCAGTTTTTAGATTGTATATATTATAGAGATCAGGTAACTTTAAAACCAAAAAGAATGTAACTCACACCTATTCTTTTGTGGTGGACCAAAATAAAAGGCATGTGAAGGCATTCTTAAATCCCTCTTTCAGAAAAATACATAAATAACAGGTACTAAATATTAGTTTTTTAGGTGTAGGCACACAATCTCCTGGTAAAGTAGCTACTATAGATAGATAGATAGATAGATGTTTATTTCTGTCTGTGTAAAAATATTAAAAACATAATGTTAATGATGTTTTGAGTTTAACGTTTAGATCAACTGAATTGACCCCGCCATTTAAAATTAAATTATAAAGTAAATTAATGAAATGATCTACTAAAGAAGTGCTGAACATATTGCTGTTTTTCTCTAGAGCAGGACTTTCTAACCCTGGTCCTGTGTTTTTTGGTTTGCGTTCAAACTGAGCTCTCAATTGCTTAACTAAACCCTTAATTGAACTAATAATTTACTTAATTAGACCTTTTTAATTGTTTTCAGCTCTTAAACAGTTGTAGATTTTAAGTTAGCAATAACATTTTATATGTAACTTGAACTCTGCAACTTTATAGGAGCTGAGCACAATTAAAAAGGTCTAATTAAGCAATTTATTAGTTCAATGAAGGGTCTAGTTAAGCAGTTGAGAGCTCAGCTGGAATGGAAACCAGCAGACACGGGGTCCCCAGGACTGGGGTTGGGGAGCTCTGTTCTAGAGGGCACATCAAAACTAATTAAAATCCTAATTTTAAAAATAATATATATATATATATATATATATATATATATATATATATATATATATATAATTCTGACTGATATACCTGAACCAGTGTGAAAGAAATCCTTTCTCTTAATAAACTAATAATAAGACCTTTATGTTTCAAGGATGCATTAGCAATGGGCAATAATAATGGAGTATAGAAAGCATGCAGAAGAAAGGTAACAGATTGAAAAGACCTTGTTTCTTTTTGTTTTGTGAATAATAACTATTAGGGTCGCTGATTAGTTCGTCTTGTAAAGACATGACTGTGTGGTGTGCAGAGAGAGCCGTGCAGCTCAAAGCAGACTCTTGCAGGGCTAGACTTTGTCCTCCATGGAGCTGTAGCTCGCCGACATCCTCTGTAGAGCTCCAGGATACTAAACAAAAAAAAAAAAAAAAAAAACACAAAATAATCAGGGACGCTAAGAACAGTTTATCATGAATACTGCACCAATAGCAAATGTCTTAAGTCTTTGTTAGCTCTAAAGCAGCATATTCTATGCTGCAAACTGTCATGAAGTATGAATAAGATGCAAGCTGGAATGAAATGAGGTCACGCGCTCATTGTGTCTGCCATTCAGCCAACTGATTCTAATTTATTTTGCAGCTAGACTGGGTATATGTTTGATTCTAGTTTCTCCATAGCTGTATTTTAAATTCGCACTGACTCGAAGAATGACAAGCCCCAGCTAAATGGACCTGGGTATTTTCTTACACCCCGGAGCCAGCTATTAAAACTGCTTCCTTGCTTAAAAAAAAAAAAAACTACAGTGACTGGAAATGAATTCCTGTACGCATTGTTAGAGCTGCCAGATAGCGGTATCCAGTACATGTAAGTATTTTAAAACTGGTTTAATTAAATAAATATCAAAAACAGCTAGAGATTTTAAGAAAACCGTTTAATTCTCGCATGAAAGACAAACAGGTACCGAATCCGGGATCCGGGGCGATCCGGCACAAATTAACCCTTGCGTATTGCGTATGCACTGTTCCCTTTCAAGTCGAAAATAACCATCAAGGTATGGGATATTGCCGTCAGGCAGTAGCGATTGGCTGAGCTTTTATAGCAAAGCTGCCGATAGGCCTCTGCGCGAGCTGCCACGTAAGCCCGCCCCCTTGGGAGCTTACTATACGCAGCGCGCAGAGACTCACTTCCTCTTTTGTCTTCAGCATTGGTAGCGGTAGGTATTAGAGCCTGTAGCTGACTGTACTCAAAAAGCTTAAAGCTTGAGAAGCTGGTTTTTGCCCCTTCTCCGAGTTTATTTCAGTTACACTCTTCGGAGTCGTTATTATTATTATTTAAGGATTTTATATATTGTGTATATTTTTATATATTTTATATATTTCCTTCACGCTTTGCTTGCATCGCGTTTCTCGTGGTCTCCCGTCTTTCCTTTATTAATTAATTTTGATTATTGTGTTGTGTTTTGGGTTGTATTAAAATATATATTTTTCTGTGTGTATTGTATATATTTGTGACGCACGTTGCGTTGGCCTTGGCCGCGCGCGTGTCTGCAGCCCCGGTCTTGCCTTGGCTAGACCGCGTGTGTGTGGAGCCTGCTCTGCTGTCTCCCACGTACTGCCTGCGGTAAAAAAAAAAAAAAAAAACCGCGTGGTAGTTGTACTGTGCCCACATATACTGTGTCCCAGTCACACAATCACCACCAGCAGTACTGCTGCAGCGAAAAAAAAAAAAAAAAAAATCCCATTCACTACACAGAGGAAGACGACCACTAAGCCTCTATCCCCAGCACCAGCAGGTAAGTAGTGCACAGCATAAGACACTGTACCAGCACATAGCGTCTCCGCTCTGCGGGTCAGCTGACGCTTAGGCGTCTGTGCTAGCGTTCTACGCTCGGTACTCACGCTCCGGCGTGCTGCGCTTAGGCGCTTGGTGTCGGCACTTTGCCACTTGGTGCAGCGCTTCGGCGCTTTGTGCAGCGCATCAGCGCTTGGTGCTAGCGCGTCTGCGCTTGGGGACTTCGGCGCATCGACGCTCGGTGCACGCACCTCGACGCTCGACGCTTCGGCGCTCGACGCTCGGTGCACGCACCTCGACGCTCGACGCTTCGGCGCGTCGACGCCTCGACGCTCGGTGCACGCACCTCGACGCTCGACGCTTCGGCGCTCGACGCTCGGCGCGTCGACGCCTCGACGCTCGGTGCACGCACCTCGACGCTTCGACGCTCGGTGCACGCACCTCGACGCTCGACGCTTCGGCGCTCGACGCTCGGCGCGTCGGCGCCTCGACGCTCGGTGCACGCACCTCGACGCTCGGTGCACGCACCTCGACGCTCGACGCACGCACCTCGACGCTCGACGCTCGGTGCACGCACCTCGACGCTCGACGCTTCGGCGCATCGACGCCTTGACGCTCGGTGCACGCACCTCGACGCTCGACGCTCGGTGCACGCACCTCGACGCTCGACGCTCGGTGCACGCACCTCGACGCTCGGCGCTTCGACGCCTTGACGCTCGGTGCACGCACCTCGACGCTCGGTGCACGCACTTCGGCGCTCGCTCGGTGCACGCACCTCGACGCTCGGCGCTTCGACGCCTTGACGCTCGGTGCACGCACCTCAACGCTCGACGCTTCGGCGCTCGACGCTTGGCGCATCGACGCCTTTACGACCAGGGCACGTCCACGCTTCGGCAACCATGTCCGGGTTCCACCGTTGCGTCACCTGCCAGGCAAAATTGCCAGCGAGCGATCCCCATGAGGACTGTGTGGCGTGTCTGGGGCCAGAGCACGCCGCATCCGCGTTGGCGGATAGGGCTTTTTGCCATCTTTGTGCTGGTTTCCAGACACGCACCCTCCGCCAAAGGGCGAAGAAAGCAGTGGGTGGGCGCTCTCCTTCCACTGGATCGTCCCACACCATTTCTGCCCCGCCGTCATCTACGGCGACGCCGCCAGGGCGGCTGCAGCTCTCCAGGAGCCCGTCCTCCCAGCTAACGGCTGGTCAGAGGTCCCCCACCAGACGCGCTCGGGAGCGCAGCCCCTCCCCTCGTAGGGTACGCCCCCGTCGGGAGTCTAGGTCGCACTCCAGATCGCCTCGACGGAGAGCACGCTCTCGTTCCCCTCGTCGGGACAGGCGATACAGAGACAGGTCGGGGGTGGCAGAGCTAACCTCCAAAATGTCCCAATTCATGGAGGTTATGATGGGGCAGCAGTCCATCCTCATGTCCTTAGCAAATGTGGTGCCTCCAGTCCCAGGACAACCGACTGGGCCCATTGCTAGTCAGCCAGTGGCCCCTCCACAACCTGCACCGGTCGTCGCTCCTCCAGTGCAGTCTCAAGGGGAGTGGGATATCGATGCGCTGTCTAGAGACGCATCTGACATCCTAGAGGGGGACAGTACAGAGGCTGAGGTAGCCTCCCAGCACTCTGAGGACGAGCTCCACGTGCTGGACACCAATGACCCTACGTGGTCTGTGGTGGACAGAGCAACCCGCCACTTGGGCGTCGAGTGGCCGATGGCGGAGCCGCCTCGGCGCTCCTTGTTTGAGTCGCCTTCATCCCAGTCCAGTCAGTCCAGGATGCTTCCGGCATTCCCGGACTTTATTAAGGAGGTACAGTCCACCTGGGGGGCTCCGGCCTCTGCCCCGGCGACTTCTCGCAAGGCCTCGGCCTTTAACATGCAAGGGGCAAGTGAGGCTGGGTTGGCGTCCTTCCCACCTGTGGACGCTGCGTTCGCCGCGTTGGTGAAGACGCCAACACTATCGGGGCTGACGAAAGATCCTGCATGCCCCAATAAGCAGTGCAGGACCACTGAGGTACACCTCAAGAAGGGGTACGCTGCGGCCACAGAGGCGGTCAAGCTCTCTAATGTGGCCAGCTTGCTGACGGTCTACCAAGCGGCATTAATTAAAGACCTGCCTGAGTGCCCTTCGGCGGCCCTCAGAAGCGAGTTGGGGACCGTCAGTCAACTGCTGGTGAAGCTGGCCCAGCTCAACGCGCGGGCTCAGGGCAGGAGCATCGCGTCTCTGGTGGTGGCCAGAAGGCAGCTCTGGCTCTCGCAGGCGAGAGTGCAGGAACCTGATAAGGCCCCGTTGCTGGATGCCCCAATTACACCGGGACACACATTTGGTCCAGCGGTGGAGGAGATGCTGCAACGCTCCGCCAAGGCGCGGGAGGCGTCACAGCAGATGGCGAAAATGTGGCCAAAACCGTCGTTCCAGCCGAAGCGGCCTCAGGAACATCAGTGGCGCAGGGCACCACCACAGCACCAGCCACGGCCAGGGGGGACTAAGACCTCTCCCTCAAGCACAGCAGCGCGCGGTCAACCTCCTTTTTCAAGACCGCAGCGCGGAGGGTGGCGCCCTAGAGGTGGTGCCAAGCCACGCCCTCGGGGCTCTGGCCAGGCCCCTCGCGAACGAGCCCAGCCCAAACAGCCCTGAGAACACCAGGCAGCTGTTAACCCTCCCCTACACTCTCCCAGCTCCAGTTCTGGCAACAATGCACCAACGACATCTGGGTGCACAAAACTATATCCACCGGGTACACCCTTCAGTTCCAGTTAAAACCTCCCCCCTTTCGGGGGGTGGTCGTAACTGCAGTGAAGGACTCGGTTCAGTCCTCAGCTCTGAATGTGGAAATACAAGCATTGCTCAGCAAGCGTGCCATTCAACAAGTAGACCCTGCTCTGATCGACCAGGGGTTCTATTCCAAATACTTCCTGGTGCCCAAGAAGGACGGCGGGCTCCGTCCTATTTTAGATCTGCGAGTACTGAACAAATACCTGCGGGTGTTATCGTTCAGGATGCTTACGCACAGGCACATCATCCAGTCAGTCCGACACGGCGACTGGTTCACCACCGTGGACCTGACAGATGCGTACTTTCACGTTCCCATCTGCCCGGGTCACAGGAAGTATCTGCGTTTCGCATTCCAGAGCAGGGTATACGAGTTTTGTGTCCTTCCGTTCGGCCTGTCACTAGCTCCTCGAACCTTTTCGAAATGTATGGATGCCATTCTAGCTCCCTTGCGGGCTCAAGGTGTCCGACTGCTGAATTATCTGGACGACTGGCTCGTCTGCGCGCAGTCAAAGGAGCAGGTGGCACAGCACACAGTGATGGTTACAGACCATCTTCGGCGGCTAGGTCTGAAGATCAATTCAGAAAAGAGCCGCCTAGTGCCGAGCCAACAGACCGAGTTCTTGGGTCTGCATCTGGACTCAGTGTCCATGGAAGCGACCCTGTCGACACAAAGAGTTGCCTCAATAGAGCGGTGTCTTTCCCTATTCAGGTTGAGACAAACAGTCAGCATGGAGCTGTGTCAGCGCATGCTGGGGTTGATGGCTGCCGCCTCACAAGCCCTTCCTTTGGGCTTACTACACCAGAGACCTCTGCAGGCCTGGTTCAATGCCTTCGCGTTGCATCCGCGGAGAGACAAACACCGCAGGCTAAGGGTATCCCGAGCCTGCTGGGAAGCGCTACGCTGGTGGAGAGTTCCGTCAAACCTCCGCCAAGGCGTACGCTTGGGTCCCATTTTCAGAAGGCAGGTCATCACGACCGACGCTTCCAACCACGGTTGGGGAGCAGTCTGGAACGGGACAGGGACCCGTGGAGTGTGGTCAGGACCCTGGAGGTCAGCCCACATCAACGCTCTGGAGCTCAGAGCGGTGGACCTCGCCCTCCGGCACTTCTTGCCAGTGCTTCTAGACAAGCACGTGTTAGTGCGGTCAGACAACACCACAGTAGTGGCGTATATCAATCGCCAGGGCGGATTGCGGTCCCCCAGTCTTCACCAGATGGTAACGCGGCTGTTGCTCTGGGCTCAACCGCGTTTAGCCTCTCTGCGTGCAGTTCATCTGCCGGGCAGAGTCAATTACGCAGCGGATCTCCTGTCCAGAGGAGGTCCTCTTGCGGGCGAATGGCGTCTCCACCCTCAAGTGGTGGAGCGCATCTGGGAATGGTTCGGCACAGCGCAGGTCGATCTCTTCGCTTCGCGAGAGACCACGCACTGTCCTCTATGGTTCTCGGTGAAGGACCTCGACAGCCCCCTGGGGGTGGATGCACTGGCTCACGAATGGCCGCCAGGGCTCCTGTATGCCTTTCCACCGATTCCGATGCTCCCCGCCTTCTTGGAGAAGGTCAGGGTAGAGCGAGCGACAGTGATTCTGATCGCTCCTCGGTGGCCTCGGAGAATATGGTTCCCGAGTCTAGTGCAGTTACTGCACGGTCGCCCGAGGGAACTCCCTTTGCGAGCGGACTTGTTGTCCCAAGCTCAAGGACAGCTTTGGCATCCGAACCCCAAACTCATGCAGTTGTGGGCTTGGCCCCTGAGCGGGAGCGCCTGTCAGCCTTAGGGCTTTCGACTGCAGTTATATCGACCATCCAGAGTGCGAGAGCGCCCTCTACTAGGTCGCAGTATGCGTATAAGTGGCAGCTGTTTCAGAGTTGGTGTCTGGCTGAGAGCCACGACCCAGTCTCCTGTCCTATGGCAGTAATATTGCAGTTTCTACAGAAACTGCTGGATGAAGGGAAATCTCCTTCTACACTTAAAGTGTATTTAGCCGCCATTTCGGTTTGTCATGTACGCATTGACGGGTTATCACCTGGTTGCCATTTTTTGGCATCTCAGTTTCTGAAAGGTGCAAGACGCTTGCGGCCTCCAAGAACGACCAGTTTACCGTCGTGGAGCCTTGATGTGGTGCTAGAAGCCCTTACCAAGGCACCGTTTGAGCCTCTCCACAGCGTGGATATGAAGCTCATATCTATTAAGACAGCTTTTTTGCTGGCTGTGGTATCAGCAAAACGCGTGAGCGAGTTACATGCACTTTCAGTGCATCCTTCTTGTACTCGTTTTGCAGGAGACGGTTCTAAGGTCTCCATGCGCCCTAATCCGGCCTTTTTACCAAAGGTTATATCCCCGTTCCACATGAACCAGTCAGTCGAGTTGATGGCGTTCCATCCTCCTCCTTTTTCTTCCCCAGAGGAAGAGCGGTTACACATGCTCTGCCCCGTGAGGGCATTGAGGTGTTATATGGACCGTACAAAGACTGTGAGGCAGACAGAACAGTTGTTCATATGCCATGGTTCTAGATCTTTGGGTCAGCCGCTGTCTAAACAGCGCCTTTCCCACTGGATAGTGGATGCTATTAAATTAGCGTATGAATCTGCAGGCCTTCCACCACCAGGGCAGTTGAAGGCGCATTCTACCAGGGGTATGGCGACATCCTGGGCCCTCTTTCGAGGGGTGCCGGTGTCTGATATTTGCGCGGCAGCCAGTTGGGCTACGCCGCATACTTTCATGAGGTTTTACAGGTTAAATGTACTGGATTCCTCTGCTCCACTGTTTGGAGCATCTGTTTTACACTCTACGACGCCTCAGGATGCGGACGTATAGAGTGGTTGATAGCATGGTGTTGACTGTTCCACCTTTAAGACAGGTGTCATTACGAGCATAGACGCTGAGGCGCAGCTCCGCATATGCCTAGATGTTCTGCCTACGCAGTTGCGTTATGACGTAAGTCTGTCCTACTGCCGAGAATCCTCCCTCGCGACGGCTTGGGTACACTGTTCCCATACCTTGATGGTTATTTTCGACTTGAAAGGGAACGATAGGTTGCGGATGCAACCCCGGTTCCCTGAAAGAGAAAATAACCATCAAGCCGCGTGGTCGCTTCAGAAGCCTTCACGGCCTGAAGAGCAAAAGAGGAAGTGAGTCTCTGCGCGCTGCGTATAGTAAGCTCCCAAGGGGGCGGGCTTACGTGGCAGCTCGCGCAGAGGCCTATCGGCAGCTTTGCTATAAAAGCTCAGCCAATCGCTACTGCCTGACGGCAATATCCCATACCTTGATGGTTATTTTCTCTTTCAGGGAACCGGGGTTGCATCCGCAACCTATCGTTTTTACGTGCCCCGGTGTTTTTTTTTTGACGTTTGGAATCATCATCATTGCAATTAATCACATATTGTGTTTATTTTTTTATTTTGTATTAAGTCTGTTTGAAGTCAATTTGACTTGAATTCAGGAGCTGCTATTTAGTTCTAGTTGTGGTTAGAAAACTTATTAGAAAAATAGTGGTCATATACAGTAAAAAAAAAATGGCATTTTAATTCGCTTTCAAAAGAGCATACTTAGGTATGAAAAAGAAGCATGGCCTATTGTAATGCACATTCATTTTAGCAGTCGCTTTCAGAGCTGTGGGATCATAAGAAGAAAATGACAATAGCAGACACTCATTCAAGAAGTAATTGGAAATTGCTTTTCCCTGTCAAAACGACAGACTGCAGAATGTCAATCTATTAAATTACAAGACCGTAAAAAAACACACAAAGAGAATTTTCTAGGCTAATTGATGCATGCAGATAGTATTCATATAGATGGATTGCTATTGTCAAAAAAAAAAAGAAAAATTACTGTTACAGTATGTGATATATTAGTCTCTCAACTTTCAGCAGAACTGGGTAAGGCGTTGACACCGAATGTGCTTCACATTGTCACAGTAGGGGGCGCTGTTTTCTTCCCATTTCATATGATCTCCAGTTTGATTGTGTACTTGATGTCCCTAAAAAATACGATTTAAAAACAGGAAACTGATCTATATGTCTAATCTGAATCTTTATGCAAACAGAACAACCAGAAGATAATATCAATTTAAAGACATACACTGTCACTGTTTAAATAATTAAAGTTATGGAAATCAAATATTCCTTCCATTTTACCAGTGGTTAATGAGCCTTTTCCTTTTAATACGGCTTAACATTACTCACTGTGCTTTGCTGCGGTTTCAGTATGTTTAATTGTACTTTGATTTGCTTTTACTGTGGCAAAGTTTTGTAAGGAACCCATCAATATTAGCCTCAGGTAGATGGTACTAAGCTTTTTTCTATTACATTTTTTAAGTCTGTATTAGACGCAGAGTCCTATTGTGGGAACTGATGACTGTTCTACTGCAAACATAAAAAAACTTATTCTGATGATTATTTAAATAATTTAGGTCAGTTATTAGAAGTATATTTACTGCCTTATTAGTAAGCAAAGGAACAAGCATGCATAATTTCCAGGTTTATTAACTGTATTTTTTTTTCTTGTAATATAAAAGCAAGTTCCCATCGGAAATGTTTTCATCCATCTGTGCAGTCACATAAGCTACAAAACAAGAGAAATGTGAAGAAGAATGGGAAGGTCTTAGTAATTCTCTCTGAATTGCGAGATTTGCGTATAAAACACATTTGCTGGTTATTTTTCAGAGATGTTTTTAGGTATTCCTGTAGAACAATGTTTGAACCCCCTCCCCCCTCCCCCCAAAAGGATAAACTTGCAGAAACATTCGCTGGCCACAGCATTACCAGCAATGGCAACACAATCTAGAAGATGGAAATATAGCACAGTAATTCTGATTAAACACTGGGAACATTAAAAAGCAATTAGAGACTGTCCTATTAAATTAGTGGCGTAAACAGTGTGCAAAGAAGGGATCAGCCTCGATGGACAGAACGGCTTCTTCTCATTCCTGAACTTTTCTTGTGTTGCTCTTACTGATGCAGTGCCATGGTACTGCATTGTGATACCGTTGGGTCATCCAATTATGGTGTTATGTAATTGGTGCTGCCCTAGTGTTGCCATTGCCCCTGAGTATAGAATCACTGATTATATGCATTAATTTGATTCTTAGAGAATACATAGCATAGCTTTGGATTTTTTAATGTACATTCCCCTTGCTATTATAACAGGCAGTGTTGTGTAATACACTGCCGTTACGGATTCTGTCCTGCCCTGTCCCCTGCGAGATGAGAGGAGGTTAAAAGCTCTATAACCACGAATGTAGATGAGCCCGGCTCTTTTGCATGGTGGTTAAGTCGCTCGCTTGCGGGGTGTGGGGTAGCCGGTTCATGCCCAGCCTCTGCCCTGTTAAACAATTTAATGAAGAAGTCAATAATTCTGTGTGAATCTGTTGCTCCTATATTGAGTTTGATCATTTTGCCCTATCTGTTTAGGCTGGCTTTGAGCTTGTCTGGAGACTCCTAAGCGCCAGGACTGAACAGGCTTCCTCAGTCCATTCAAGTGAAGTGATAATATGACCTTTCAACTCTACTAGCCCCACCTACTCTACATATATTGTGATAGAAAATAGGGAGTGGCAGGGAAGAAAGGTCATATTTTCACATGATTTAAAACAAGGAAGGTTGTTCCGTGCTGGCAGTTAGGATTCCCCAGACAAGTTCAAAGCCAGGTGAAGACAGAGAAAACACAACACAGGAGCGACAGATCAGAACCTCTCACAAAACAGTAAGTAAAAAAAACAACAACAAAAAAAACAATTCAAATTACATTTGAAGCTGCAAATTATTGAAGTGAATCATAGTGGTCACTTCAATATTGGGACCTGCTTAGTGGTACGATGTCTCAAAACAGCTCCCAGGTTCTCTCCCAGTTTCTTACAAGCCATCTTTGGCACACGATAATGAACAAGTTAATATATATATATATATATCCCGCGGTAATTTTAAATCAGTAGGTGACGATACACAGTGGTGTGCGATGTGAGTTGAAAAGCCTGAACTGTCCCAGTGTACATGGAGTCATATGGTAACTCTATCAAGGGGTTCCATCCAACTCAAAGATTTCCATCACAATGAACAGCAGTGATAGGATTCCTCAAAAGCAAGAAAGAAATGGGATTTTAAAGCCTTGGTTATCACTCTAAAAAAAAACCTTCCTCCTATTAAGACAGATGTCTCAGTAGAACCTGTGTAAATTATTTGAACAGTAAATAAATAAAGAATTCTTAAATAAGCTCAGTGTAAACAACCTAATGCTTACATTACCCCAGGCAACACAAACGAGGAAAGCATTGATGGTGCTAGCAGGGCCAGTGACAAATAATACAGTTTTTAAAATGCATTCCATTTTCCTTCTAACCAAGGTATAGACAGAAGAGACTGCACATATTCCCAAGTGCATATCATTGAGGTAATGAAATAATTCTACCTCTCATTCACTGTCACATATACTCTTATCCTTGTGTGGTTGAACTTTTCATTTTTTTAATATTATATTTTCTGTTTCCTGTAACTTTGAAAAGTTTGATTTAGTAAAACATTATTTACCATTTGGCCACACATAGACGTCATTAGTAGCCACACCTTACCAAAAGCAGCACACTGAAATATGTCTGTAAAACTGTAATATTGTAATACAGATGTCATCCACTAGGGGTCCCTGTGGCTCTGCATAATACTGACTGCGCCTTTCACAGTCCCAGTGCTATCAGTGTAATTGGCACTGCCTCTTTGGTAAAAGTTATCCAGCAGCTTCAGAGCTCATTACTGTGACAACAGCAGATCTATAAAGCTGACTGGTGACTGATATCCATTTTGCATTGTAACCCTGTACTGCCCTGTAACACCTGTAAATTGCCAAATAAATAAATAAATACATGAATAAATAAATAAATAATAATGTAAAAATTCACAAAGTCATATTGAGATTGATTGATAAATGCAAAAGAATGGACAGATATTTCTGCAAATTTGACTGTCAGGACAGGTACCACATTGAATGCATATTTCCATTTGGTAATGATAATTTAACAAAATTGCTTAGATTCTGCAATCATAATTTTATAATAGCAAGTCACTCTGGGACTCCTGGAAACATTTTTAAAAGTACTTGGTGTACTACACCTTTAATAAACCGAGTTTAGCAATAGAAACGTGCAATGTGAAACCAGGCAAAGGCACATCCATCTGGGGTGTGCTGTAATAGTCTAGTCGCTGATGAGGGTCCATTTGATCAATAGCAAAGGGCAGCTCATTACTGGGTGATTAACCTAACATGTGTGAGGGTTATGATGGAACAGTTAGCTTCGGATCACGCAGACACCTTTACCTGAGATGCACAGATGGTGCTGCCACAGCCTCAGGTGACCTGCCTTTGTTCTGATTGGGTCCCAGAGAAATGACTTAGCATCAAATGAAAATTGCTTTTCACAATTGTATCCTCAGCAAATTTAACAATCTTGCAGGTGTATGCCATTTTATCATAACTGAAAAACAAGCGTACTGTGCTATGTCAAATTAAACTATCTCATGTGAATCTCTCTGAACAACACTTGTGATGTTTCAAACTATCAGCTTTTCATGTGTACTACAGCCGCACAAAGCCATTTTGTCTAATTGCCATTGAAAGCTCAAGTAAGTCTTGGATTTAAAACTAATTTAGCTTTTGTCTCCAAAGTATGAAATATTGCCTGCCAGCAGGGATCTCATTTGTACATAAATTACATTTAATTAAGCAGAAGCTCTTTGGAGCACCTCCCAGATATAATAATAATAATAATAATAATAATAATAATAATAATAATAATAATAATAATAATAATAATAATAATAATAATAACCTATGTATAAAGTAAAGTTTGTATTTTGTGTTGTTCGTTTTTTAAAAATACATTAACCCAGGCTAGATCACTATACTCTCACTATTAATACATATCCTTATTGGCAAAGGTAAACATGGAGAGCCCACAGACTGATACACCGATGGTCCAGATGATCCTGGGGGTATTCTCTGTCTGTGCATGACTTTAAATGTCTGGTATTTATAATATAGTAGACTCAGGACATATGTGACCAAAGTCCGTTTTTGTTATCTTGTGTGGTAAAGTGGGAGAAGGAAGATAAGTTAGCCTGAGGGTATCTAAAGCTCTGATGCTGGGGTAAACTAACCTGCTGCAGTACAAGCAGACTGGAGTGGAGTGACAGAGACAGTGAAATGGGCAATAAGAAAATATAAACTTAAAGAATTACAGGGAAATGGCTTAGCTGCCCTGTGGTAGGTAGGGACATAATCAAAAAGTGCATTTCGTTCTCCAAAAGGAGATAGTTTGGGTTTTTGTTTGTTTTTTATTCTGTGTTGTAAATAAAACTTGGTGAAATATACACAACGTATCAGAGAATATTGTGTTTTCAAGACTCTGCACCACAGTCACGCTGCCACACTTAATTATCAATAGAACGAAGCCCTTTAGCTGTTGCTCCATTCCAGTGTAACCGACCACTAACCATCTCTTTTACGGTAGCCGTGGTTACTTGTTTACCATATTTCATTCTGTACATTTCTGCACATGCCTTATCTCTTGAATTATTTTAAACCTAAGTTACCTGTACAACGTTGCTTATGCCAAAGTTACATAAGCAAACTGGTTTAGCATTACATTCTCACGACACAATGGTAGCACAATAGTAGCATTTGCACTTTTGGAAAAAAAAAACTCTCTTTTGCTCTCATATGATTCCAAATACATGTTCATCCAACAGCAGCTGGTAGAAGTTGAAGAGGGAATATTTCATAACCTCTTTATCGATGCGTGACTGCTCTCAATTCTTCCAAGGAATCAGGTGCAGTACCTTGAATTTCTCTTTGCTTTAATTATCTTTGATTTCAAGTGAGTTGAAAAAACACCAAGGCGACTGTCTTTTGTATCATATCTCCATAGAAACCACTCCTATGCCCTCTTGTTAATGAAGAATCCTGTAGTGGGCTTAGCTTTAGCTTGGTTTAAACAAGACTTTATTAGGAAAGGTTAGCTCATAATGAAAACTATATCAAAGAAATATCAATTATACAGAGCCTGTGAGGGGACATGAGAGAAAAAACCATTTTTTTTTCTCTCATGTCTCCTCACGGGCTCCGTACAATCATGTATAAATTGTGTGTGTGTGTGTGTGTGTTTTTTGTCTGGGTCATTTTCACAGTTCACCTGTGAGGGACACCTTCCTCAAAACCGGGAAGGTCCAGGGAAAAAAGGGACAGTGGCAACCCTGAGTGGTGGCTGCAGGGGGCAGTAGCTCATCAACATCTAGAACTTCTAGACACAGCATCCTGCATGGAAACCACTTTATCCAATATAACTTTCTGTTTGCCTTTTGTATTTGCCTGTCCATATCGATGAGATAAAGCTGGAGTGGAGTCCACTAGGACTTATTTTAAAAAGCCCATCTGCAGTATTTTAATCCCATTCATTTAATCTCTTAAAATATTGTTTCCAGTATGGAAAATGCTTGTTAATATTACATTTCTTTTGTCGAGATTCTGCCAAGTTAGGGAAGAGATCTGTGGCCACACCCTTGGTTTTGTGTCCTCAGTCACAAGCTTGCAGTTGTATCTCGATACCAGTGGGGAAATCTTACCTCTGCCGGGAGTCTACATTAGTGCCTACCCCCACCAATTAAGGAAGCTGTGTGGTCCAGTGGTTAAAGAAAAGGGCTTGTAACCACGAGGTCCCCAGTTCGAATCCCACCTCAGCCACTGACTCATTGTGTGACCCTGAGCAAGTCACTTAACCTCCTTGTGCTCCGTCTTTCAAGTGAGACGTTGTTGTAAGTGACTCTGCAGCTGATGCATAGTTCACACACCCTAGTCTCTGTAAGTCGCCTTGGATAAAGGCGCCTGCTAAATAAATAAATAATTACACCGGGAGCACAACAGGCTAATAGATGAGAAACAGGCCTTTTCGAACTTTCATTAAGAAATAATTAGGACAGGGACGTTTCTTGTTTTACTTTGCATTTCTCCCAGTCTGAGAGCTAATGAAATCAGACCGAGGAGCTATGTGCACTGTTTATCACAGTAATACAAATCAGCCCCTGCATTCTTCTTTACAGTTACACAAATGGCTTATTGATCAAATCTATTTGATCAATATGCACATATCTATAAGTAAGCCTGTGTCAGCTGTATCCACCTCCTCCGTATTCATCCGAATGAATGACTCAGTGATTAAAACTGGGGCAGGTTAGATTAGATCAGGAGTAATGTAGAATTTATTTATTTAATGAATTTCGATGCGTTCAACAGGAGTTGGAGAAGAACGGTAGTCTCTGCTTGAGAGAGGCCCAGGACTGAGTGGCAGGCAGTGGGTTGTTCAGGCTGGGATTGAGGGGGGCTCTCTCGTTGTCTTTCATGGTGCCAGTCTGCCTGACTGACTACAGTCTCTTTGTAGATTAAAGTCACATTCGCATCTGCACCATTAAACCAGTCAGTAAACCTCAATCTCATCCCATTCCCAGTATCAAACTGGGGCTTCAGGTGCTTCCATCTGCAGTCTTTAATCCAATCTGCAACCAGGCTTTGTACAAAAGTTTTACAGATCACCTGTAATATGATTTTGTATAATTGCTATGAATTCCCTTATATACCTTTACCTTGGTATTTTTGCACAGTATTTTTTGCAGTAGACCCATGTTTTTCCCATGGTTTATACTATGCATTTACCATTGTTTACCATGATTTGCCATGTTTTTTTTTAAAAATATGCTTTACCTTGCTGGTCTTCACAATGCTTATCAATGCTTTACCATTGTTTTACTGGCTGGTAATTTGAAATAAACCAAATACTTAAGGAAAAGTTATTTGCACAGACGTGCTTCTGCCAATAGAAGCTACGACATATCCAACTGAATTATTATTATTTATTTGTTAGCAGGCGCCCTTATCCAGGGCGACTTACAATTGTTACACGATATCACATTATTTTTACATACAATTACCCATTTATACAGTTGGGTTTTTACTGGAGCAATCTAGGTAAAGTACCTTGCTCAAGGGTATAGCAGCAGTGTCCCCCACCTGGGATTGACCCCACGACCCTCCGGTCAAGAGTCCAGAGCCCTAACCGCTACTCCACACTGCTGCCTGAACATAACAGGACACAAACTGGTGACATGTGCACCTCAAGTGAGCATCTTAACCGTACTGCAAAAGAGCCGGGTCATCTGCATTCGTGGTTTTAGAGCTTTTAAACTCATCTCATCTCACCGACAGGGGACAGAATCCATAACAGTGCATCACACAACACTGCCTGTTACATGACATAACAAAAACGTTATCTCCAATCTACATATTTGAAAACCTGCCACTCTCTAGTGTCCTTCGCATTGGACGTTCACCTGGTAACAACCACCGCCAGTGTGGAGAGGTTGAGTTCTGCCAGCCTGCAATCCTAACTGGGACTTTGCTGCTGATGGAAATGTGTCTGCTAGAAATGTGGCATTATTAACACCAAATCTGAAGTGACGAAACAAAAGACAAACCTACAGCTCCAGTTCCTTGCAATCTCATATTCTCCTTTAACAAGCCTGTCCATTTGTCTGATTTATTGTAGTTTTACTGCTGCCTGTGCTCGTTCAATCATTTTTTTTTACGTGATCTTTACTGCTATCAGAATTCAATTTCAAGCCTTGTCTGAGACTATAATCACTAACCAGCTATGCATTTCTTTATCACCCACCTGCCCCTGTCTCTATATCGATCTACGGGAAAGAGGAGAGAGGAAAGTGACCTGCCCTTTGACAGACACACAACTAGTGAAAGGCTGCTTATTACATTTTTTTGCTTATTGCACATATATGGGTACCTCCCAAGTGCAGCCTGCTTTAAAAAGAGGCTCCTTGCTTAATGATGTTTTGAATGACTCGGGTAACCTAAATTATTATTATTATTTATTTCTGAGCAGACGCCCTTATCCAGGGCGACTTACAATCGTAAGCAAATACATTTCAAGTGTTACAATACAAGTAATACAATAACTATTGTAAATGACAACTTGTCTTCACAGTGCAGGCATGCAGTTATTCAAATAGAGTTAAAACAAAGCTTTCCTGTCGCAGGCCACAGGACCTATATATATAACAACCATATATATATATATATGCAGTTACCATGAAATATACGCACGCCTGGGTGGTGATTAGGCCCACGGCGAAGGTAAGGGCCTTTAACTACCAAGCAAACTGCTTTCAGATCAATGTTTGCTCACAGACATTATTTCCCTTGATGCCAGCCCGGCTTCATAAAGTAGGTGCACCGCTGTACTTCTCAAGCAGCGTTGCATGAGACTGGCTTTGTTGTTTAGTTTAGATATCATTTCACCAAGGACATTTATTCCCATCAGTTCATGGGAGTACCAGTCAGGTCTAGTGTGCAGGATTTGCCGAGGAGCTGAGAGTGGGTGCAGGTAAAATGCTGTTACATTGGGAGGGTATTTTGACCCATATTTTTTAAAGCTCTGCACCAGACAACTGGGAACTCAGTGTTAAAAAAACTGGATCTTCTTGCACTGGCATAAAATTCCCTCAGAATATTGTCAGGGTTTTCTGGGTTTATATTCCTGAAAATTAATGTCCATATTTTTTTTTCTTTAAGCCAGTCTTTAAATACATTAACATCCCATGTTATATTCTTTTTAGTATTTCATCTTTGTTTTCTTTTATTTCATTTTGCTGTGTCTCTTGTAATCTTATGTGTCTACTGTTGACAGTTTCTGTAGCACTTACTTTTTTTCATGTGGATTTCTGTCTTCACTAGGAAAGTTGGTGCTGAACCAGTTTCATCCCCAAATATATTAAAGAAAATGGGTGGAATGTCACTCATTTTGTGGCAGTGGTTTTATAGCTAATACATAAAATGGCAGTTTGTCATGGAATTTTGTCATAGAATTTGTATAATGTTGTGCGTATTGATTTACATATACATTTATTAAAACACCTCAATATTTGTCACTGTGGCAATGTGCCCCGCCCCTGTGTGCATATTATGTGTTGTATGTTGCGTGTGTTAATGTTGGTGTATAGTCATTGGTACACGGGATATAAACGGGTCTGTGTTTCACGTGTATTTATTAATGTAGATTTGTATTTAGGCACGAGGAGGGCACAAATCACTTCAAGTGCTGGTTAAATGTAATATGTGAGCACGGGGTTGCACAGAATTAATTCACGTGCTGGGATTCAAGTGAATAATTAATTAGTAATTGAATCCCAGCACAACAGTATATATAGATGCACATTTCTTTCACTCGGTGTTGGGTGTTCGGTGAGTGGAGAACGGGAGAGAGAAGGAGGAGAAATAAAGTAAAATAACGTAACGTAAAAATAGTGTTTTCACTCACCATGTTTGTTTGTTTGTCTGTGCATCCACCGTTTGTGTGTTAGTACGTTTTGTTTGTCCTTTTATTTTGGCCTCAAGTGCCGTGTCCTGTTTTTTGTTTCAAACCTTTTATTTTCTGTGCTGTTTATTAAATGCTGAGCGAAAGCATTCGCTCAGCTTCACCAAACCACACCTCTCTGTCTGTTTATTTCATGCTTCTGGTCTGACGCCACCCACTCCGGCCGTCTTTGTGACAGTCACTTATATCCTTGACTGAATATACCTACCTTTTGGCCAGTAATCAGTGCTATAGAAACAATAGGCACTAATATGTACAGATAATTACAACCCTAACCCTTTTCTGATACAATTGGGTACTTACATATATCGTTCAAAAAGATGTGCACATTAAGTACATTGCAAATATGCATAAAAACATTGTAACATTAATTAGAGACACTTAATGTAAAGCGTTACCTAAAACTGAACAAGATTTATGGGAAATGGCGGCTTCCAGCCCTGAAAAGCAGACTTTAAAGGGTTAAATGTAAAAGTAGTTTTGCATTTTCATTTCCTGTCTTGCTTAGTTACTCAGCCACATCGGTAACAACAGAAGGCTGTAGAACATTTTGAAATTCCCCGTCGTAATTAAGCAGTCGTTAAAAGGAACTAATTACAAATGGTCATCTGGAAAGCTCTTTGGGGATTCACACTTTCTTTGTACTTTATCAGCACTGCGGTTCACTGTTTGGATTCGCTTGTAGGAGCCAAGAAAGATCTAATACTCTCGCTAGCAGCTGAATGCCTGCAGGAAAGATTGAGAATACTTAAAAAAAAAAAAAACCCTCTGCAACTGTGCAATTCAGCTTGAAACATGACAACATCATACAAAACAGAGATTTTGGTTTAAATATCTCTGAATATTTTTTTTTTTTGTAATTTTGTCAACAACAAAAATGTGTTGTTATCTTTTTAGGGCTTCATCATTATACTGTCACACTCCTTAGGGAGGGTAGTGCTAATATTCATGAATTTCATATTTAAAAGTGAGGTCCTTAGGATAGTTGGAATCATGCTAAATAATTGAGGCACACTGGGTCTGCCTGCCAAAACATATTTTTTGAATTCAGTAACCCTGGAATGTTGTATGGGTTTTGATGTTAATGAATAAACAGCTTCATTTTTTTAAGATGTGTAAATCTTTTTGCATAATATAACCAGGCTTGCTACTATTAGTTTTTTTTTTTTGCCAAATCAATGATTAATATCAACGTTTAGTTTTAAAAGAATGTACCTGTTTTTTTTCAATCTTTATTTTTCAACTCAAGCAGAGAATGGGTGAAATCGAATTTATGCTTTATATAAAAAAAACAAAACAAAAAAACAAAAGAAAACAAACAAATTTGCCATTGAGAAACGTCTCATTTAGCGAAGTCCCCTTATCATATTCAACATGCAACAAAACCATGGTTACCAACATCCTAATTGAAATAACACTTGGTCACAGCTGAGCTATACCTTGCAATGATAAAGATCCTACACACATTTTAAAAAATGGATCAAATAAAGTATAGAAAACACAGCATATACAAGTGTATTACACAGACTTTTATAGCATACATTTATGAGTAAAAATAATATGCACAGAACAAAACATTACAGAACAGAACTAACTTGCCCTTATTCTTCGGCACATCTGGAGTTACTGGAAGGTAAGGCAGATGGGCTGCTTCATCCTGCCGTGGAGACGTCGGTCATGGGATTGTGCACAAAAGTGTTTTCCTCTTGTGCCCCATTTTCAAATCAAACTAGTAACTGTCACTGTATACCTAGCAAAAGCCTACCTACACCTTAACCTGCTAATTTCAAAAGTAGGCGCTTTGAATGACAGGCACTTGAACTGGCAAATGAAAGAGCACAGTCAGTACAGGTCTTGATGATTGACAACCATTTAAACAAATGAGAACATTCTGGCGCTGTTTCAGTCAACGAGATCTGTCGTAACTGGGTGACAGTGACAGTTAAACTATACTGAGATGATTGACAGCGACCCCCAGACATTCAGAGTGGAACGGAGATGGGACAAACAGTAAGTATAAAAACTACACAAAGTAGCAAGCCTAGATATAACCCTAACCCTATCCTTAACCCTAACTTTAAACCAAACTCTACCCCAAACCCTTATTGTGATACAATTGTATGTTTACATATATCATGCAAAACACATTAAACACATTGTAACTATGCATAATAACATTGTAATTGTGTAAGTACACATGCATTTATCAAGTAACTGCTGTGTACATACACAGTAATTAGAGACACTTAATGTAAAGTTTTACCCCGTTTAGTAAGGGAGAGTGAAATACTGCGTCCGATTTGGGGTTGTCTACAAAATCTGCGTAATCAGTAAAATAAATACATTAATCAATTAACAAATGTGGTTCCATTAATTGAAAAAACAATTTCACCTCCGGTAGAGATGGGTCGGCTGGAAGGTTAAAGTTGCTGAAACAGGCTCTTTGTGGAAGTCATAGGAGGCAGGTCTGGGCTCATGTTTTATTCATTAATGTCCATCTGCCCGTTGTTGTTCCTTCAATTACATGTCATTTAGCGTTGATGGGATTGTGTGGTTTGACTGGCAAGCCCACTGACCTACGGGCACAGCTGTTAGAATTACCCAGAAGTACTGCCACCATGGGCAGCAGTGTGGAGTAGTGGTTAGGGCTCTGGACTCTTGCCCGGAGGGTTGTGGGTTCAAATCCCGGTGGGGACACTGCTGCTGTACCCTTGAGCAAGGTACTTTACCTAGATTGCTCCAGTAAAAACCCAACTGTATAAATGGGTAATTGTATGTAAAAATAATGTGATATCTTGTAACAATTGTAAGTCGCCCTGGATAAGGGCGTCAGCTAAGAAATAAATAAAATAATAATGGGCAAATGCACAGAGCGACTGTCAACAGGTGTTTACTATTTTCTTATCCAGTGTAATTTGTTCTAGGAGGGCAATGTACTGTAATACATCCATCACCTTTTGGAGTAAAGTATTTGTATTGAGCTGACTGAAGCATCATGAGACCTGTTTACACTCAGGTTTGGTCACTGAATGCCATAACAGGCAGGTATATCCCGGTGAACAATAGGAAAGCGAATGTATTGCTTGGAAACAGACCTGGGCTCAATTACAATTGGAATTGGACAATTCATAATCAATTACAATTACAATGAAACACTCAATGTGGAAGTGACTCTTTTATAAGGTCAGTGAAAGTGAGCTTTCCTTGTTTTGAAATCGACGCATTAATGAATGAATTTATTTAATACCTGCCAACATATACTTCTTAGAGGCAAGTATTGGGACACTCAGAGTATTTAGACTCCCCACTGTTTAGAACTATTGAAAGTAACACATTATATTGTGCCTCTAATTACTGTGTATTTACATTGGCGTTACTTAGTAAACACATTTGTTCTTATACATAATTACAATGTTATTATGCATAGATACAAAGTACTTAATGTGTAATTGTTTTGCATGATCTAATCCCCCTAACACTAGCTCTAACCCTAATCCTTTTCTGATACAAATATGCCTTATCCAGGGCGACTTATAGTTGTTACAAAGTATCACATTACAAAATTTCACATTACAGATAAGAGCAGTTATAAAATACAATAAAATCAGTAGTAAAAAAGAGCAAATTCAAATGAGAGAAAATGAAAAATGCAGTAAATGATTACGTTTGAGAGAGATTTTGACTAAGAACAGTTACAATATGAGCAAATAGTATGGATAAGAACGATTTCAAATTTGAGCAATTACTAAAAACAATACATAATAACATTGAAAGTAACTACTATGTAAATACACAGTAATTAAACTTAATGTAAAGCGTTACCCTATTGAATTAACCCCAATGTAAACTCCCATCATGAAGTTAAAGTTACAATACATGTCAGCTAAATTGCAATAATTTGTCTCACTCTTATGAACAAGCTAATTCATTATTTTAATACTAATGGAATCGATTGAAATATCAGAATTACAGCGATATAAATATAAATACTGGATAATCGATAATTGAGCGAAAATGACATTTATTCGATTATATTTTGTGTGTCCAATTAATTGACAGCCCTACTGTTTATCACAAGGGTTCTATCCGGGTTAAATAAATAGATTTGGTAAATTTGGTCACCTCTCCTGTCCTAAGTGTGGTTTCAATATTCCAATATACCGTGTGTTACATTTCCACATGGATAGCTTCTTAAAGTCTCAAGCTGTCCCTGACATTTATTTCATTAAAAGACTTCATTTACTGGATAGCTTTCAGCTCTAACAATGTGTACAGGAAGCTTTTTCAAAGCCACTCGCCCTCATGTCAAACTGGAAAACAAAACATAAAGCACAGTGAGTGAACAAGCCTTCGCAACAAGATTCAAAACTAGTTGAGTTTCCTGTAACAATTAGGCCAACATTTGTAAACCACCCACGGCTTGTCAAAAATGTTGAACTTGAGAAATTGAATGTGATTTTTATCCAAATGCAGCGTTTGACCGTTGTTACGTAATCTTAATCGAAATACACATTTTGCTGATCTCCCTTTTTCTGTGTGTGTGTGTGTGTGTGTGTGTGCGTGTGGGCACTAAAAACAGAAACATTCGCATTGAACTGGAAAAGCTCAGACAGAGATGAGATCAATAAACACATTAGTGTTGCGTTAGCTGCTAAATGATCTGTAGCGGTTGTTTTTCTTGTCACTATACCAGGTAGAACATTTGTCCACATTTGAGCAACAAAACAAATAAAGCAAGGAGCATCCCATCTATGCTGTAAATGACTATTTAAATGAAATTAGCAGGTGCTTTTTGAGAGTTTTGGCACCTGTAGTGGGAAGGGATGAAGAGAGTTCTCATCTGGAGGAAATTGCGTTTGTCTGTAATCTTTGAAATTTGGAGATTTCAGTAGCTGCTCATACCAGCTCAAAATATTAAGAGTGAGGATATACAAAATGATTTACAGGGTCTGCAAACAATCACCTTTGCAGTGTGTTGAAGAAGTTCAAAGCCTGATATGGATATGACCAGCGGTTAATTTGTACCGGATCACACCGGATCTCAGATCTGGTACTTTTTTTGTCTGACAGGTGAGAATCATACAGATTTCAAATGATGTCCAGTACGTGTTGTCTCATGCACGGTAAACTACAAACTGAATAACTAAGTATTGTGTTCTTTATTTTTTACTACATTATAAATCATGAAACCCCTCCAGGTGAAACAATAATACACTTAGTTTTGCCCAACAAGAAGACATTCTTATACCATAAGAGACAGGCTCAACTGTACATGTTAACCTACTTTTCTTTGCTAACAATGCAGTTGGTGAATATTGTAATGTCCTTGGAATTCCTCAACATGTTCTGGCAAAACTGTATATGTATAACTAATGATGACTCTGGAAATCATACTAAAATATATTTTTCTTTTCAAGGTACTGAGAAATGCAGATCATGGTGGTGGTAGTTAAATACAGAGAAACAAATATGAGAGTAATGTCAGGTATTTTTGGTTCTTGCAGAAAAGCTATAATCTTAGTTTATTATCCTGAAGAAACCCCTTGTGAGGTAAAACAATTAACAGTGTGTGAAACAAATCATTAAATACCAAAATATGGTAGTTGGCAAACACACATAGTCATATTGGAATACACTAAGTAGTGTACATTAATGTACATTCAATTCCCCATGCATTTTTAAAAATGAACCGAGAGCTGCCAAGAACTGTCATCTATCTAATAATGGGCTCTGTAGACCGTTCACACACTCCACAGCCCCAAGTCAAACTGTACCTTCAAACTGCTCGCTCGGTCCAATAGAGAAATGCTCTATCAAGTCCCCAGACATTAGTTGCACAGTCCCAGCCATCTGGAACCAGACCTTAGCAATCCATCAGAAAAAATACCCACGACTCCCCGTTCATCACGAGGTTCCATCAGTGGGGAGATGATAATTAAAATTAAAATTCAAAAAAGGTCAGCGTAAATTATTCATGGGATCAAATTTTATACATGGTGTTGTTGAGCACCTCTATGCCGACTGTGTTTCTGTTTCTCCAAAAGCTTTAAAATGTGTACAATTTCTTTTAATTACAGGTAAAGGGTAAAAGACACAATACTAAACACATTTATTATAAAGGCAGAACAGCAATAGCTCTGACCTGTTGCTCGCTACTCCTCAAGACCCCCCTGTTTAGACTGTAGAACTCTTCCTTTACCCTTCCTACTCTACCCTGTAATACCTGTAAGTCGCCTTGTTTAAAGGCGGCTTCCAATCGTTCCTCTAGTGTTTTCATATTATGATGGTATCTTTTCAGAATTCTACCTGAATGTCATTGGCATACCCTCATTTCGACAACATGCTTAAATTATTAAATTGTTACAAC
Organism: Acipenser ruthenus; assembly: GCF_902713425.1. Lineage (NCBI taxonomy): Eukaryota > Metazoa > Chordata > Actinopteri > Acipenseriformes > Acipenseridae > Acipenser > Acipenser ruthenus. The sequence continues at coordinate 1,151,341 of NC_081218.1, forward strand.
CCCCATGTGAAGTACTTTGAGATTTTTTTCCTTTCTTTCTTAATAAACTGCTTGAATCCAGTTGTGTTGATTTGTAACCCATCATTAATCAACATCATATCAAAACCAGTTTTATACAAGACCAGCCTTCTTAGTCACTTACTTTCTTCATGGCCTGTGGATCTTATTAAAAGAAAAGGTCACTCGTGCCTCATATATACTTGAAGAAATATTCAAGGGCTTTAGACCAATTGTGTTAATGACAACAAAGCCTGCTGGAGTTCTGAGCTCTGACTGGTTGTCAAAGGTCTTCTATAAAGTTTTTGCTCTGTTAGTTCAACTTGTCAGGCTCTCTTTGAAAATGTTTGTCAGGTCCAAGACATCACTTTTATTGCTGGGTCATTACCCATCATGTCATACAGCTGACTGAGCAATTTTATATGTGCTAATGTTAGCTGAAGACACAGAAAATACAGCAGGCATTATTAGAGTATACCAGTTTATACAACAAGCATTGAAAGGTCTAGCATAAATAATGTTTTCTTAGTCAGTGGTCCTGAGTGAAAAAATAGAGAATTGACATAAGTCATTGATGTAACAGGTCAAGTAATGACCATTGGTCCACTTGGGATGGAATGACCCTAGCATAATCTGATCTCCAGAGTCAAACCTCATGCATCTGACATACAGTTTTGATTCTGGATGCAGACCCTAACAGAGTGCCTATTATCTGTCAGATTTGCTGTTTTTGTTTTGCCAACAAAACTGAAATTGAAGCCATTGATAAATACTTCTCTTTGAGCTGTTTGTCAGAATTTGTCAGAGTTCTTTTTGTGACTTGCAACAGGGAGTTTTAGAACATAAGGTACGATGTTCATAAAATGTATGACCAAGAAGAGTCCATTCAGCCCATCATTACTGGTCCGCTTCCTAGTAGCTGGATGATCTTAAAGTTGTGTCAAGTCATCTCTTAAAGGACCCCAGTCGTTCAGCATCAACAACATGGGTAGTTAACCTATAATATTTGTGCAAACAAGTGTCTCCAACCCACCGTCCTAAGTCAGTTTCCACTTCTATCCCAGCTGTGTCTTTTGGTCCTGGTTTCTTCACAGCTCATTAAGTCTTGGTATGTTTCTATGCAGAACATGTGAGGGAAAGTCTATTTACTCAAAAATGTATGTTACATAGCAACATTTTTTTTTTGTCAAACCCTGCACAAAAATTTAAGGTATACAGTTTGTGTTCTGTAGTACACCTACAGAAAAGTGTACAATGCATGTTATAGACGTTTCAGTCAGGAATGGCAAAAGAAAAGGCACTTTTGCATATAAAAAACGATACATATTTTACTGCATCATCATTCACACTGGTGTTGCTTTAAAATAAGCTGCTTTCAGGAGAACTAACAGCTGTTCGTCCCTGTGAGACAGAGCACTCTCCATTGCTACTGCCATTGCCTGACGTGAAGTGAACTCTTTACACTCAGCCCTATTTTCGCCTGTGTTTCACTGTTTTCATTTATGTATGTTTAACTACTTGATAGTTTGTACTACATGCATGTAACATATCAAATGAAAGGCCACAAAATGTCCTTTCATATTATGTAAGTCGCAACAGGATCTATATGTGGTAGAGAAGAGAATATATGTAAAAAAAATAAAATAAAAAAAAAAAAAAAACCAAAAAAAACACTGCACCATTGAACCTCAATGTGAAATGAACATAGGGGGGAAGCTGAGCTTCTAAGCTTTCCAACGATACCGCCCCTTTCAGTCTAGCTGCTCGCTTAAGCTGTGAACTCTGTCACATGATGAGAGGCTTAACTTCAGGCGATCGTAGTTCCGGCCAGGAGTACCAATACGTCTATGGAAAGCCCCGAGTCTGTTCTTTTAAACAAGGTAGGTGGATTTTACGGTGACAGAGTAATATGTGCGTAACTTTCTGTGCGCTGGCGCCCCAAAATGAGTTAAAGCGAAAATCACCGCTTGCAAAACAACACCTAGATAGACTTAATACCGTCTTTTTTTCAAAACTGTTTACTTACTGCAGTGTACTGAGTTTCTATAATTCGTTAAAGATAGCGGCTGAGAGAATAAAGTCTCGCGGCACTTAAAATATCCAGCGTTACATACATTTATATATATATATATATATATATATATATATATATATTAACCAGAACTACTCAGAATGCGACTCATAGTGCTTTCGACACCCACTTCGATATAGATTGTTGTAGCGTTTCAGGCATTCTAAATTAGGTGAACAATACAGTAGCTTGATGTCTTAAAATATCTCTGCTGAATTTTTTCCCGCACTGAAAGTTGCAGATATGCGGGAGCAACTAGGAAAATGCGCGATTCCCGCAATCCCGCGCTGAAATTCAAGCACTGATTACATTTTTACTTATTATCACATTACATTCTTTGGCCTGTGGCCTTGCATTTCGAGGTACCCCTGCCCATAAATTAGCTCATATAGCTAGGTGGAGAGGCTGATTGTAGGGAAGCCATGAGCAGGGGGCCAGGATAGTTGCCCTCCCCCATTACCTAAACAGCAGGAGAAGGCAAACTCTGACGCACAGCAGGGACATAATGCATTGAGGTAAGATGTAAATCCTTTCCTTGCCAATCACTGGGTATGTTGTCTATGGAAAGACCAATAAGATACTAGCTATTGGACTGAGCGATTTGTTCCAAGTGCTTAACGTATGTTTGATGTTTATGCGATTTGCCTGAATCACGATGAAGGTTAAAATAATACCAAAAAAAAAAAAAAAACACATCAAAAGAGTATTTGTATCTATGGATGTTTATTATCATTGACAAAGATTGCCCCACTCTTCAAATAATGTGAATAAAAACGGTTTGTTCTCTTGATGCTAATGCACATGCAAAGGTAACATTGATATAAAGATGACCTCCCATTTCGCAATACTCCTAGCTTGTATTGCAATACATCCCTGAAGGTGATAAAGTCAGTAAAGCCGATAGGCTTGAAGGTTTTAAAATCACATACGTATATATGTATATACTGCTGGAGACATCACCCTCTGTAGGATCAGTCAGTGCTGTGGAACAAATGCTACTCGGAAACAAAGGGAACATGAGTTTATCGTCAAACTAGGAACTTTGGAACCTCATGGAATGAACATTCTATTCTGAGATAATCATGACATCTTCCACATAATTTAGCAATTAGCAGGCAGGTTTATCAGGTTCACAAAATGTTTGTACAGGACAGTCTGTGTAAAGAACAAGGTATTGTGTTATTTGAAGTGTAAACCTCAAAAAGTATAGTTTAGAACGCCATGTGGGTGTGTTAGGGTTTTGTTTTGCTCTTATTAGTGTAATTAATAAAGCTGCACGAAAGTGCCATAAAAAGTGTGTTTGTCTGGGTCTGCTAGGAAGATCTCTCTCTCTCTCTCTCTCTCTCTCTGTGTGTGTGTGTGTATGTGTGTATATATATATATATATATAATGTGTGTGTGTGTACAACAGAAACACATGTTAAACTCCCAAAAAACTGTGCAAATTTACCAGGGCAAATTTACCCAGTAGCTGAGTGAATCCATTTAAAGCGTTTCCTGCTGTGAAAACTCATCAATTACAGGGGAAAAGTGTTTTTTGAGACATACAAATGACTTTAATCATTATCCCCTGATGTAGTCTAACATAATCTAGGCAACACCTACATTATATTAAAAATACAGAGAAAAACATGTTCAAAGAAGATAAAAGTCAAAGGAATAACATTGATAATTGATACAGATAATTGATGCTATTATCTGTATCAGTTTTTTTTCATCTTCAATGCAGTATCATTCCAGCTCAGGTGCTGTTAGCGAAGTTAAACTTTAAAAAATAATTTGTTACAGTTACAAGTTACTTGAACAAAACTGGAACTAGTTACTTCTCAGGCACAGTTTGCATTTGGTTTTTGGTTTAGTCAGGACGCAGCTCGAAATCTTCTTTGAAGATCCAGCTGTTGAACTAACTGCCGCCTCCTGGCATTTTGTAGCAAGATGTTATGAAAAACGTGGTTCATGTGACATGGAAGGTTTCACTTGCAATGTTGAAGCACTTTCTCATTTCAACGTTTTACATGAGTCAAATAAATGTAACTAACGTTATTTGTTCACGAAAAATGTAATTCATTTACCACCTGTCTGAACCAAGTTATTGAAAAATGTCTCTAATTACTGTGTATTTACATAGCGGTTACTTAGTAAATACATGTGCACTTGCATATATTTACAATGCACTTAATGTGTAAATCTACCTCAACCCTATCCCTAACACTTTTTTGATACAACTGTGTACTTGCATATATCGTGCAAAAAGATTTATACATTAAGTACATCGCAATTGTGCACAATAACATTGTAATTTTGTGTAAGTATTTACAAACTACTATGTAAATGAACAGTATTTCGAGACACCTCATGTAAAGTGTTACCGATATTAAATATCCCTGCTCATCTCATTCATTATCTAAACAATTTACAAGCTTATTAATCATATTTATAGTTTCAATACTGTTACCATAAATGGAACATAAGGCTATGGAGAATGGCTCTAGCGGTACGCGGTAAAGGATCCAGTATAGTGTGTATCAGAACATCTCTAACTGCTCAAACCTCACCCTGCTTTATTTTTCCATTAACTCACACGAAACACGAATATCTCAGCTTCTTTTTGTCTTTATTTTGTATTTTCTCTGGATCATATTGCCTTTTCAACAGCCCATCAGAGATCCACCGAGGCATCTAATGTAATTCCAGCCTTTCCATCAGTCTCAAAATAACGTGATTGAAATGGAGACCTTCCCTCTAACATCGCTGTATGCCTGGAATTCCAATTTGATTATTTATTTCTTTGTGCTTTTGTTCTTATCCCCACCATGCAGGAGAAACCAGATCATCTGAGCTTATCACACTGTAGTTTTCTCTACTGCGGGGTGTGTTTTTATTCGCACTTAGCCGAGCACTATCGGTTATTGAATTGGGTGCAATTGAGACTATTCTGAGGGCTTGCGGTACTGTAATTATAGATAGGCTTTCCTATCTATAATTGGTCCTCCAACTTGGAAAGGTACCGCCCACCATTGGATTTGGAACAAAGTGGTATCTAATTTTTTCAGGGAGTTCTACTACATACATGTGAGGGGAAAGTTGTATTTATCTAGGAAAATATTCACTTGAGGTTTAAATAGGACTCTATGTAGCCTTCATGACACCTTCATAAAAGCAAAACAACCCTGTATAACTGTGTATTTGTAATTGATTCCTGCCTAAGTAGCTTTAATGATAATTATGCAGCCGAGAGTGACATAATCTGACTATTTACCTCTAATGATGTACAAGCTTTTCTGCCATTTATAACAGACCCCTGTCTTAGGGAGTGCTTCACATAATCCTTTATAATCACGCTGAAACCAATACAACATGGTCATACCTTTTTATAACACAAAGCTGTTACATTTGTTACTAACCGAATGCACAGTTATAATTAACGTACATGTTATAAATACTTATATTAAAGTATAGTATATTCAAATGACAGAACGGCTTGTAAATACTTACAGATAAATATATGACAACACCATTATCAGGCTGTATAATTATGTCTTAGGGCATTTTGATTGCAGGCAGTTGCGCCCCCCTGCTACATATGCTCATTACATTGTTATGTGACTTTTATGAAGGTCACACCAGAAAATACTTTATTGTTGACCTTGTTTGTTTCCACTGCTCAAAGGTAGCTTAACCTGCAAGGACCTACACTCCCTCACTCCTTCTTTGAAACCTGTTTGCTTCTGTTTAATTCACTTATGCCTGTTCCTTGCACAACTTGAAACAAATACTATAGTGTTGTACCTTCAATAATCTTTCAAAGGGAAGAAAACGACATAAAAAAACCTAAAACTAAAACAGGGCCAGGAAAAAACTATTTCAAAACCTTGGAGACCACCTCTTTAATATAACGGATCTTATCTCTGTACCTGTTTCAATTTTTTTAAATAAACAAACCGAATAAGTGATGACTCATGCACTGTGGAACCCTCAGTGTGTTTTTCCTATTAATAGAACTGAGCAGAAACAGCAAAAACATAATTACATAATGTGAACGCTCAAGGGAACACTAAACTTTTTTTTTTTGGGGGGGGGGGGGGCTTGTAGCAACAAATTCACACGAAAGGAAATTGTTTGTTTACACGGTTAGCACATTCAATCTACATGCAGGGACAATAGATCATTACAACCCCTTTAGTGACAAACCAAGGAAATCTATTATTAAAATGTACACCATCATTTTTTCTTCTATTTTTTTTCTTAGCAGGAGTTCAGACTTCTGCCTCATATAAAAAAGATAATGCAATGTTATTGAGGGCGTGTTTTTTGATATGAGAATAGCCAGAGTGTCTCCCGTTGTTTTAAGAGATGTAATTTTGTGCAGTTTTGTCTCTGGTCTCTCAAATGGTGTGAAATAATATTTGCTATAATTAGAAACAACAAGCACATAACACATCAACAAAGATTGCATTCAGGAACTACAATTAAACACATAAAGTGTTTTTGTTGAAAGGCATCATTCTACAGGATAATATTTCCTGTGGTGTTTTTTTTATTTATTTATTTTTTACAAATCCTTAGTAGTGATTGGTTGGTTTCTCATAGGTGATTTACAATAACAAACATTTGCAACATTTGGTGTGTGTGTGTGTGTGGCTGGTCGGTTAAAACACAGGCCTTTCAACTGTGGAAGCCTGGGCATCAATTTAGGCCACAGTAGTGTAGCCCATGTAGAAACAGCACCCGGAATCATGTAATCATGCAGCATCAGCTCTGTTGTTTTAGTATAATAAGAATCAAAAAAAAATTCTAAGGAAATACCCACAGAGGTGATATTTTCCAACTGGGCTGCATTTTTTAAATACCCTATTTAAGACACTATAGATAGCTCACTTTTTAAATGACGCCATGTCCCTGAATATCAAAGCTTTTCCTACCATTGGGGAGGGATTTTTGGGGGTGTTTTAACTTTCCGACAGTTTTTGGTGTTTCGAGCTAAAATCAAAAATTGCCAGTAATGATGAGAACATTTGCAAAACCTCAGTTCTGACACTATGAAGAATGCTATGGAAATGAAGTGTGTACCTAATTAACATAGCCCTGTGCAAAAATAAAAAGGGTTGATATGGTCGGAATGAGTATATTCCATCTAAAGTGGTTCCACCTGTTTCAAAGAGTCCTAATGGAGGTGGGAACCTATTTCAAACAGGCTCTGTGTTAAAAAAAAGTCTGCTGTGGATGGAGTGACTCTTTGATTATACTATGGTAATGGTGCTAAGGATTGGTGCAATTTTAGAAGATGAATTTAGGTAGATGACCTAAATTACGCCACTTAGTGCTTTAACTGCATTGTTGAATCTGCTAGGTGTAGTGTGCAGTATCTACCTCTAGGGGTCTCTTTCTGCCTGTCGGATATCAACACCCAAATCTTAACCAGGTAATCAACCTGCTCATTACACAACACCTGCTCACAACCTACAGACCAAGGTCTGCAAACAAATGTATGCACAAGTATCGAGTTATGGAAAGAAAGACCAACAGGGAGTCTGCTCAAACAGCTATTTTGCTGCATTGCAATTTGCCATTGTCAAACAACTGCAATGCAATTGTCTAGCTATAGCATTCGCATGCCTGGTGTGATCAGGGATTGTCCCCCTACTGTGTTTTCCGGTAACGCTTTACATTAAGTGTCTCTAATTATTGTGTATTTACATAGTAGTTGCTGAGTAAATATATATGTGATTATACTTGATTGCAATGGTATTATGCATAGTTAAAATGTACTTAATATACATATTTTTGCACGATATATGCAAGTACACAATTGAGGCAATAATTTGGATATTGTACACTCTGCTTGTATAACATGGTCAAAGCCAGCCAAGGGCTGGGTGGGTATTTATTAAGGGAATTAATTCTAGTTCTATTTATTATGCTGACAACAGTATTGGTAATTGGTAGTTGTTATATTTGTAATTATAATACAATATATGGGATTTTGGATTACATGAATTATTCTATTAATAATTATTGTATTTATTGTAATGTGCTGTTTGTATGTGTTGGTTGTATGTTATTATTATTATTATTATTATTATTATTATTATTATTATTATTTATTTATTTTGGTTTCTTATGAGCCCAGGGACTTCCGATGTAAATGAGCTTATAGCTAAGTCTGGGTACAAAACATCTTGTGACTTGTCATGAATGTTAAAAATTGTACATTGTCCCTGTTAAATAAATCATTTGTTGATTTCAATACAGGGAGCCCAGTACTTTGAGCTACAATCCATCAAGTTCAATGTAGGACACCCAACTACTTGGATCACACAGCTACCAATTCAATACAGAGGACTTCCAGTTAAAAAGCTTTCCAAGAAACAAGAACAATGATTGTCAATCAAAACCCAGCTGCCTTTCTTCTGTGCCGCAAAACCCTGGCAACTGTAACAAAAATCAACGAATGACAAGGCCAGGGATTGACTTACAAAACTGTATGCATTCTTTGTTCTTAAGAAAACTACAGTCATAAAAAGCAGAAGGAAAAATAAATGAATGCACAAAAAAGGAAAGGTTTAGGTAAGCGGTGAGATATGAAGAAAGTGGATTCCAGTCATGGAAACGTCTATTCCTTATAGGATCACAATTTACATGAAGTGTCTCCTAATTACTGTGTATTTACATATTAGTTACTTAGTAAATACATGGGTACTTACACTTAATTACTATGTTATTAGGCATAGTTACAATGTAAGTAATGTGTACACAGCTGTATCAGAAAAGGGTTAGGGAAAGGGTTATGGTTAGGTTTCTATTGTGCAAAAATATTTCCACATTAAGTACATTGTAACTATGCATAATAACACTGTAGTTATATGTAAGTACACATGTAGTTACTATGTAAATAAAATTAAATATACTTAGTGTTACCCCTCATAGTTATGTTATTTGGACCTGTGGAAGGTCAAGCTGTTTTTTAATACAGGTAGGATGCAAAAGGTTTTGGGTTCAAGCCCTGTTATGCACACTTTTGCAAAATCAAATGCATTTTGTAAAACACAAAAGAAAACAAGCAAAATGTGTCTAATGCAGACCAGAGTATGAGCTGAAGTTACAATTTCCAGCTCGGGGTCGACGAGCTCCAAGAACGTCATGCTTTCTTTCAATTCCTAGGTCATTTCATTGGCTTCTTTCCTGTCAATAACCAATCAGATCCTTCCTGTATTGAGTGACATGCTTTCTGCTAGTAGCCTGTTTTATTTCCACCAGCAGAAGACACTGCTGGGGTGAAATAACCTAGGAAGTGTAAAAGGTTAAAATGAAAATTTAAATTTGTCTCCATGTGTAAAGGAATGAGAGTTGAAAGACTCAAAAACAGGAATCCACTGCTGAGTGGAAAAAGGGTCTCCCAAGATTAAAAAAAAGGTCCATGCTATTTGTGAACGTGCTGTTTCAGCATAATTTGAGACAAATGTAAAACAGATGTTTAGAATATAGAATCTGCAAGGGACTATATAAGCTTGACTAAGACTGCACATAAATGAATTTGCTTGGGTGAAGTGGACTGAAACATCTCTGTAACCTGTCTGAAAGGGCATTCTCAGTTAAAAGGTATAATGGCTAATCACTATTTTGACTGTAAGCCAGGTGATTACCACTATTCGACTAGAAAAATGTGTTGCACTAATTAGTGATGTTTCTGTATTTTGAATAATCAATGAATGTAATCAAATGTACTGGATATAATTATTTAAGAATATCTAATATCATTGTAATGAATAATGAAGTTACTACAATTCAGTACAGAAGTAAAGCAGAAACTGACTTCCTGGAAAGCAAAGCAAGGAAACTGAGTATTTTCTTTAACCCAGTGTACTGTGTCAGTGGGGTCTATACACCCCATCACAAGACCATCTGCAAACCTTTGGATATCCACGTATAATTGTTCTGTCTGTTTTGGACATGGATTGATTCAATCACCTATCCATGGATATTTTAGGATTACCCCTAGTTTGATCAAATCAACCCCTTAGTGTGCAAGCTACTGTAAGAAATGTACATGTTTGTTAAATTATTAAGTGCAATAGCCTTTTTTGCACTAACAACCCCTTATTTCTTGGCCGCATTTATTTGGGAAGTATGAGGACATTTTTCCGGAAGGAAAATATTTAGTTAAAATTGAATTTAGTTATAAGGGAGTTTGGTAGCTCTTTGAATTTAGTATCTTTAACTACACAGTAATTATATTGTAATAAAACAGCAATTGCACACATGGTTTTGTAACTACAATGCAACTGTTTAATTACAAACTTTGGAACTTTGCACAACGTTGTGTAATTACAATGTCATAACTATGCAACCAGTTGCAGTTACAGTGTAATTAGAGGGACTTAATGTAAAGTGTTACTGAAAGGACATTCAATTTTTCAATTGAATGTCCTTTCCAAATCCATCCCACTTCAGAATTTCATCATCAAAGTTTCATGTTGATTGCTTTAGAGTAAAGACTTGGATACTGAGGAGAGTGGGATTATATAACGTGATTGTTGGCCTCATAATCACCATTGCGAAGGAGAAGCACTTTGATTAAATATTGATTGGCCAGGGAATAAAGAACTTGATACTTGCATCATGGTTTTAAACCACCGTGTCAGCACGGAACAGGTGTTTTGTCATACATTATAAATGCAGCTTAAAATCTTAAAATATGAAACGATCAGCAACTGCAAATGCTTTCAGGAGTCGTCTTTAGTATTTGCAATGAATGTAGATGAGATTTCAATTGAAACCTAAATGGCAGATTCAACATGACCTGAATGAATTCAATCTTCCATCTGTGTTTTAGTTGATGTGTCTGACTAATACTGAGATGGTGTCTCCGGATCTTTTAAAATCTTCCTTGGAGAAAGTACAGGACTGTGTATCAAAGAAGGGTAAAAAATAGCACTTTATAGGGCATGAATAACCACATTGTTATATAATTCCGACTTTAGTGCAGCACCATTGTATTACCCTTGTAGAGCCAAAAGTGCATTGCTAGAGAAGACCATGGTAAGGTAAATGGTGTACAGTAATGCTTTGCAGCTGCTGCATCCAAAGTAGACAACTATTGATATAGAAGGAGACACCTTTGAGCCAATGAAATAATAAACCGTTCCTGCCTCCACCTAACTTTGTAAGAACCTTTATCCATTTTTGTGTACTGTACCTCATACAAGTCTGAAACACTATACATTTTGTTATTAGGAATCCTACTGGGGAGTGAAGGGTTTATGTGTTGCCTTTTCATTTTATTGCTTTTGCAGAGTTTTTATTTTATTTCATTCATTTCACCCATTACACAACGCTTAAAAATATATGTACAAAATATGTCATACGTTACTGGAAGTTAATGATGCAATGTAAAAGAGGGTAGCGCTTGTTGTAAATAAGAACATACTTGTTCTCCATGAAGACCCTTTTGGTTTTTATTGGTGATTTTACAGTTGCAATAAAATAATAGCTGACTCAACTGAAGGCGCTTATGTCATGGAGAGAGAAACATACAGCATGCTGAAATAACCACTGCTGTTTAAAAATGTGCTTTAAAACCATGTCTTTTTTTTCTTCAATATTTCATATTTAAAAGGCTGGATTTCTTGTTGATTTCAGAAGCTTGAAACTGTCTTACCAGTTTAATACCCTACGGTGTGTGTTTTGTGCAATTCCAGTTTGCAGTTTTGGCCATCATTTACAAGGCTTGTCTAATCTTTCAACCACAGCTTGATTCTAAATATGAGCTAAAGAAAATCTCTATATTCTCTATATAAATAATAGAGTAGGCATAAATACACACACACACACACACACACACACACACACACACAATCGCCATTGCCATTGTGTTCATTTTGTATAAGCAATAACTTCATCAAAGCAAAAAAGGAGAAATTGAAATATGTATATTTTATTGGCCTTAAATTCAGAGAAAGGGAAACGGGTAGTTGTATTAAATCAATTCATCAGATTAGTTTAAGGGAATATTTAATAATTCCAGGAGCGCCCTGTGGAAAGAGTGATCAGTGTGTGCACAGGAGGACTGTAGATGTGTTCAATATGTGTGTGTGGATACTCCTGGAGACTGATATTCCCAGAGCCTTTTTCAGTGGGTGAATTGATAGCCATCATCAAGAGATCAACTGAACCCTGTAAAATGATATATATAGCTGAAGGAAAGCCACTTGCAACAACTTTTCTGCATCGTCTTTTTGTTACCTGGAGATGATTGGATGTTTAACACCTTTCTGAGTCTTGGTCTTGTGATTTATAGGTATCCTGTTGGAAGAAACCAAATATTCCTCTGATCAAATCCTATTGGATGTCTTCTCTTTGTTCCATTATGTGTGCACGATACTTCTCTGTGGATTTCATAATAAATTATTTAAAGAGTAAGTAACTCAAATATCTTTTTCGTTTTACATTTCCCTTACTATATAAGTGATAGTGCCCATCAAGGAAGGCTCTACTGCGTGGTAGTTGAACGCAACTGGCGTTTTGCGTCCCTAGCTGAAAGCGAGGGTACAGGAATGGTTGCTTTTGTCGGTGCAAAGTATTGATTGGTTTCGGTGGATAATTAAATACGTTTGGACCAATTGTGTTTTTGTTTAGTATCGGCTGTCCGATGAAAGTCAAAATGAAAAAACGTCACTTGCACAAATTGTTTTAAGCTTGATTGGCAGTTGGTGCTGTGATGTTCCAGTGGGCAGCCACTTGTCCGGTTGAAGCCCGCTACAGCTGGAAGCTGATTGGCTGATGGTAAGGAATCCTTTTCTAATTGATGGCATTTGCAATCATTTTGAGTGGTTCTGGGCTCTCTTGCTCCAATATGTTTTTCTCTCGGCTTTGAACTTGATTTTTTTCCCAAATGCCATTGCTGTTACTTCCTCCTTAGGTCTGATTTTCTTTTCTTTTTACACAATGCATTCCTTATTTTTTTATTATTCTGTATTACAATGCACTGCTGGATGTGCTACTACTGGAGGCAGGACAGCATTATATTCTGTGTTTTACTCTTCAAATTCCCTTCAGGTCTTCCATAATGAGATAATCAGAAGTAAAAGACAAGGAGTTGCATTTAATGCCCCGAACATCAAAGATGGTTCCATTCCTCAGAGCGGATCTCACGCTAATCAGCTGTGATGTATCCTTCATGGCTCTTGGTGGCTCGCCTTATTTATCCCCCACATATTCTGTCTCAAAGCAGGTTTGGGAAATTATTCTCTGCATATAATGCTCTCATCAATTGATAGCTTACACCAAGCAATTTACTGTAACAAAAGGCCATTCGATTTCCCCGCGCTGTTAACTGGTGCTGATATTAGTCAGTGATGATATTTCTAGTTGGTCACTTTCAATAGCTTCCTAATGGTGACCACCAGTAAATTGTATAGCTACAACTATATAGTTATTGCTTGCTATTGCAGACATGGGATATGTAATATGTTAGCAGTTCAGATACATGTATAAATCAGTTTCGTACTTATGAGACTTGTCATTGAAACACCACAAGGAATTGAGATATTAAAATGCTTATCGTGAGCTGTTCGCCTTCTATTGCATTCAACACTATTATTTGTCAGAAAGGTTGGTTTTGAGGGAAGGCAAACATGCCAAACATCCACTGTCTTTGTTGCTGCTTTTGTGCGACCGTACTGCATAAATAGGGAATCAGAAAATCTAAATTTTTGTATACTGTCCGAGAATTGATTTGATCCTTTGTTTCTAGTACTGCCACAGTGTACTACAGTTTTGATGTGTTGAGACATGCTGAGGACTTCTCAAATCAAAGAACACCACAGATGGGAATCTTAGTATGTTTGTTTTGTGTTTCATTTATTTTTGTTATTTTGGGAGTGTTGTATCAGTGTTGATGCAAAGAGATGGTTCAGACAGGGACTCACTTTTACCTACAATCAAATCATGTAAACATCAATAATAACTAGAGTTACCAGCAACCTTATGGCTTCCAGTACCAGTACCAGTACCAAACACTTTAGCAAATAGTGGAGAATACCAGTACCAGTACCAAACACTTTAGCAAATAGTGCTGAATGCCAGTAACAGCACCAAACACTTTAGCAAATAATGAAGAATGCAGTAACGGTACCACATAGTACATAGTAACCATGACCCTATGTGCACTCCCTCAGGAGTTATAAGCCAGTTTTACCTTTAGAAAAGGTCAGAGGTCACGGGCAATGACTTGTTTTTTATAGAACATACATGGGTTACTATATGTGTTCCATAGCAACTATGGCTCTATCTGCATTCTACAAGGAGTTATTAGCCAATTTTTTAAGTTCATGTCATGTAACGTGGCTGCCATGTTGCAATTTTTACATTTACAAAAAATGTTTTTTTTCAATCGAATATGGCGGCCAAACCGTGTGACTTACAACATATGTTCATTAGCATTTTCCATCTTCCCATAAGCATCTACCAACCGACCGACTGAGCAAGTTTTGGCGAAAATAATAATAATATTATTATTATTATTATTATTATTATTATTATTATTAATAGGCTTCCCAGCCTATGGCCTGGAAGCCTAATAAATAATCTCTTTATTTTCTGACTGAATCAGAAAATCAGAAATCTATGCAAAAATGAAGCGTGACTTTTACAAAAATGAAAATACGTTGGTTGGAGGAAGTCTGAAATGTCTTAATAGGACACATTGGTTGCATCACTAATTGGGCCTTATGGAAAGTGAGTGACATACCAGTAGTCACCTATGACCACCTTATCTTTCTCACGCAAGAAAAGTAATTGAATGATTCCAGCACAAAACCTTCATAAATTGTATCTACTCTTTAATGTTTTCCACATCAATTAATACAGATTTTTTTTGGTTCATTTAAACAAGGGTCTCAAGGATTAATGCTTGCTGGATTAGTTATGGACAATCTTCTTTAATCATTACCTGCTGCATTAACTCCAGAAAGATTATTATCACTCCTCTTTATGATTTTATGATACTTTCACACCAATACGTCTAAATTGACATTGGCAGCATCGTTCAACCAGTTTGGTTCACACCTGTCTATTAGAGGTCAACTCACAACTGGTGATTAAATTCACATTTATTTGTATTGTTATTAATTACATCCATTTTACATCCATTTACAGTATAGGTCTAAAATGTGAATGGGACACATGTAGGTAACATTTTCCATTGTGTCTCTAATTACTGTGTATTTTCATAGTAGTTGCTTAATAAATCCATGTGTAATTACACACAATTAGAATGTTATTATGCATAGTTACAATGTACTTAATGTCTAAATCTATTTGCATGATGTAACCCTTAACTCTAAACATAACCACATCCCTAACCCTTTTCTGATACAGTTGTGTACTTCATAGATCATGCAAGATTTACACATAAAGTACATTGCAACTACGCACAATAACATTGTACTTATGTGTAATTACACATGGATTTACTAAGCAACTACTATGTAAATACACAGTAATTAGAGACACTTCATGGAAAGCGTTACCCATTTATCTTTAGGTTGCCCCTCTATTTTCATAAACCATACGATGTAGTAAAAATAAAAAATGTAATTTTAGCAACAAAGAAAATGTCTTATCCCCAAGTAAACCTATATAATTAACGTTCATCTGCTAGCTAATTTAATTCATACAAATTCACCGTATTACATGCAATAATCTAGGAAAATATTAATAATAAAAAACTAAACAATTTATAGCACCAATTCGCTACAAAAGAGAGAATGCTCTTTAAAGTGCCCCCATCCATCAAGATCATCTTAAATTTGTTTCCATAATGAGATGCCAGTTTCATTCAAAGGTACTTAATGTGATTTATGGGAGCGAGGTACATTTATATGGAAAGCAAGAAAAATAGTTTCCGTATCATAAAGTATCAGCAGTTCGCTGACGGCCTAAATAGATTTTGAAGAAACTGAATGAGCCGAGAAAGAACAGATTAAAGCGACTGGTAGTCGCTTATATATGATTTGCGGGTTTTGAACGAACATATATATGGTAATGAGTTGGCAACCATCTTTCAAAGGTTGCCAACTCATTACCAGGTGGTATTTTACCTGAATTCTGCTCCTTTGGTTAACTATCTTAGTACACTGCTCACATTCTCAGACTGTGTAAACGTCCGTACAGACCAGGATGATACTTGCTCACCACCATGAAAAAGATCACCTTGCTTCTCCTTCCCCGAAAATTACATTGTAGTGTGGCAGTACACACGCTGTATAAATATGTGCATAAACCCAGAACCGACCAAACAGCTTGCCTAATGAAGTGTAATGGCTTATTGCAGGGGGTTTTCGAAAGCGGTGACTAGTTTCTGCTGTGATCCTTAAATGCCTCCAATTTTATTATATTCAGAACAATGTCAATGATGGGTCAAGCTACAGGTAGCCGTGGAAATTCAGTACCAGCATTGGGAAATACATGAAAGTGCAGTTTTGCTAAATGAATGGGCTTTTCTAAACAGGACCACTTTATTATCTGTGCGCCAATGCAGAAAATAAAGATGCATCCATGCAAAGCAAAAACACACCGCATTAACACGTTAAAATAACCTAGGCAGATGCTTCTAGGCTTTCTGTTTTTAAACTGTCACTGCCTACATTTAATGTGGTTTGGATGCGTATTGCTCTTTGTATTGGATTTATGTTCTGCATTGTCGCAGATAGGAACTATGCATCATAATGTACTTAACGGCACAGACGTGCACTAGATTTTTATACATGTGCCATCTACAAAGAACTCGGGGGGAGGGAGTAAATAAGTGCAGAATTAGCAGCTAGGCAGAGGTAGGATTATTCAGAACGCATCACCTCATGGGGGTGTTTCAGATGACGAGCTGCTGAGGTGAAACCAAATTAAACAAGGGAACCTCTGCTGTCTTTAAGAGATGCATTTTTCTATCCTAACCTATTGGTAAAACTGCAGTATGTCTCTCAATGGGAACAAATTCTACAGTGAATTCTAATTCCCTGGTGATGATAGAGTACAGTATTCCGTAGCCTTTGGTGCAGAAGTCTCTCCTGAACATTAGTCACTTTCTAAGATAAATAGCAGAAGGTCACGTAATCTGTTATAGATCTGTAAACCATGTTTAATCGCCTTCTCTTTTGTAGTTGGCGTATTTACATATGTAGTTGACATGTTACATTTGCTGTTAAGGAGTTATTTTTGCAGGCAGAGTTTTTTATATTTGTATTTATTACATTTGCTCGTAGTGTTTTTTTATTCTAAAAGAACAAAATGAAAGGTAAAGAAAACAAATCGGTAATCCATGCAAGAGACATGCGTGGGTATTATTATTATTATTATTATTATTATTATTATTATTATAATATTTTTTTTATTCTTCGATTTGCTGTAAGTAGAATTTACAGCATCAAATAGTCTCGTGCTTGCTAGAAGTCTGTTGTTGATGGCTCTTCCTATGCTACACATACACAATTTTTATGGAATGGCCTATTGCAAGTTCCACAGACGTCAGCAAGATATTGGCAACCAACACTTCTTGATGTTGATGAATCAAATTGATACAGATGTCATTTAAGTTAATAAACCCATGATTTTAATTGAACTGCAAATTACAGTACTCAAGTTGAATTGTGACTAACACATTGACCTACATTTGTAAAATGTGAAGCAAGTGCTCCAGCATTTCCAATTACTATTAAAAAAAAAAAAAGATGCATACATAGTGCCATGGTACTCTAAGGGTGTGCCAGCATGAATTGATTAAACCCAATGTGATACAAATGGAATGTTAAAATATGATGCTTCTACTACCGATGTTGGTAACATTCTACCAATAGTATCTTCTATTGTAGCTGTCCTTTATAAAACCATTTATTAAAAAATCATTGCATTGCCATTGCAGGGCTACTACATTGCCATTGACAATCTTTCACTAAGGGATGACATTGCAGTGACAGTATTCCAATTGCTAAGAAAAAAAAAAAAAATTCAACACAAAACATGCTGCCTTTACTTGTGCTATACATTTGCTTTGTCGCATTTTCTATGTCAATTAGCAGTTGCAGGAAGCTGTATTTGTATTGCGCACAACTGACTCATACAGTTTGATGTTCTGCAAGATGCTACAAAATCACCGGGGCTATTTTTAGGAAGCAGTGAAGTAAATAACTGAACCTTTAGTTAATTGGTTGCTAAATAGGTTTCACTTGTCAGTTGTGACAGGAGAGCTGGATAATCTTTAAACTGAGTTTTTATTTTAATTGACCGTTGAATTCGTTCTGTTCGAAAACTAAGAAGCTCCCTTTCATTTTTAATCTTTCCTGTGAAAAATAAAATAAAACTGTTCTTTTTTTTATTGTTCTATAAAGTCACAGCCTGTTCTTGAGAGACAAGAAAAAAGTCTCTGCAAAATGCTTTAGTTGTCTTGTTTCTGGTGTTGTGATATGTTTAAAATACATTACTAAACACCCTGTCAAGGGGAAAGTCTACCTTTGCAGTACATACAGGGAGTCCTCCCACTTATCACACAATTGGTTCCTGAAAATCGCGTTGTAAGTCGAAGCACATTTTCCTATAGGAACATTATAAATTGGGGTTACCTTCCTGACTCTGGCCAGATAATATATTTTTTATAAAAATGACCCGTTATATTGTAATGCAAATATTTATTTAACTCTTTACACTCAGCCCGTTTATTTCAGGGCACGCACATATTACTCAGGGACCTACCTGGCTTGTTTAAAAGTACAGACTTGGGGCTTTCCAATGACGTATTCAGTGTGTGCATGCGGTACTCCTAGCCGGAAATACGATCGCCTGAATTTAAGCCCCTCATCATGTGACAGAGTTCACAGCTTAGGTTTCGTTTTGAGTCCATTGCTCTTATCAGATATTGTTAAGGGCAAATCAATTCTAAAAAAAACAGTTGCATGCATAAAAAAAACAAACACTAAGTGACTGAGTCACGGCGACCACGACAGGTACTGCGGTTCAGACACCGAGCGTGCACACGTGATGAATGGCTTGTTTCTCGCCGTGTCGTAAATGCCGTATTGATATCGTAAAGTCGAAGCAGGGTAATAATGCAAAAGTGCTGTGCGTCGTAAGTCGAGGAGCACCTGTATTGCTGTAGTGCAAAATAAATGTGCCCCTGATTTTCTCCCCAGTTTAGAATGTCCAATATGTGTTTTCCCTCACTGCAACGAGTCCCCACACAGCTCAGGAGAAGGTTCAGCGGGCATCCTCCAACCCCTACCCAAGCCAGCTTCCTCTTCTACACCCAGGAACTCAAGAGTGGATGTCAGTGAGCTACCAGCCTCTGGAGAACACAGGCCAGCCCTGCAGGTGTCTGCCTGAGCTTACCAGGCTGGCTGGTAGGGTCCACTATAGCACGATGACGAGAAACAATCCCTGCTTTTTTTTGCCTCCCAAACCAGTGCTAGAGCCAATGTGCCAGAATCCCCAGCGAAGACTGTATGACTCGCCCTGCATATCCAAGCATCCATGCTTTTACTGGGTAAGCCACTCTGGGACCTAGATTGTATATCTTTTGAGACATTATTGAGTCATTATTATGAAATTATCTTCAATAGCAATGCAATGGTCATTAGCACAATGGTAAGAGTCTTCCATTGGTTACAAAAGTGATGATATTTTCATAATCTGATAACCAATGGTATGAACCAACATTTCATTGTAGTAATGTCAGTATCGCTGTGCAAGATTTCAAAATTCATTATAATAATACTATTACATCTCTCTTTATTATAGGGTCACTCTTACTGTACGTGCAACACAGAATGCGGTCAATGGGGGATCATCTCTTGTTTTATTACCCTGACCCAGCCTGCTGTGGTCCCACTGGGAACCAGTCATGGCCTACTCTACACCGAATCCATTAAGAAAATGTCAGGCTAGAAAAGGTGTACTATACAACAAGTTATCTGAATCAGGTATGGGCCAGAGCCATGGGGCATAACAGCAAGCATGAAAACAGTTGACTTCTTTTATGCTTGTGACCAAGCTGTTATGCTTTATAATTAACCACCTCCCTTCCCCAACAGTGCGTCTTCTGGGAGTTCACTACAGGCATATTTTCAGAAGGCAATTTGGGACAAATGGTATTTCATAATGCCCCCATGGCCACACCTGCCCTGGGGCTCTTGGGTCATCTTATCAACCTGTTTGACAAAAACATAAAAACAAGGCACGCATCGGATGCCTCAAGCTTTCCCAGAGGGCTTTGACCCAACCTTTAAATAGAAATGACAAAGGCTGTTTTTTACGTCTCATCTGCCTAACCACATTCTTGCCCGTCGCCAATTCATTTTATGTTCGTCTTTTCATTTTTTTTCCCGCTCATTTCACTTACTGTAGGGGAAGACGTATATTTGGCCATTTAATAACGGTAGTTTCAATGGGGCAGAAGTTGAAAATCCGCAAAATCAATGCACACAACACCCACACACTTTTTATATAGATCTAATGGATTGTGTGATGGGGTTTTTCATAATATGCTTGGATGTTGTGTGGGTTATTATTTTAAAGAGATCTTGTGTAGATTGTGTGAGAGGGCTGTGAAGCGGAGCTGCGGACAGTTTGTCTAAGGGCTATCATTCACTAAAACTCCGTATTTATATATATATATATATATATATATGTATATATGTTCAACATTTGAGCTTTTGTAACTGTTAAGCTTTAATAACAAGCTTAAACATGTGAACCTGTTTTATAACCTTCATTCAGAGCACTGCAGTAAATGCCTAGCTTATTGATTGCAATGTAAAAGTTGTCCCATCAGCAGGCAAATCACTCCCATTGTCTTGTGCTGCTGACTGCAGTGGCTTCTCATCCCTGACCATCACATTAATTGTAACTGGCGAGCAGAGAAAGGAGAGTGACTGCTGCTATTATTCTCTGCAGATCAGAAGGGTTTTTAAGAGGGCACCATTGTGGAACTGATCAAGTCTCCCAGATTGCACTCTGTGTTGGTTTAATTGAATGTAAGATTTGAAATGAAGCACAGATTTCAATAATAAGGTTAAGAGCACATGTTCAAGATTTTTTTTTTTCTTTTTAAGTTATGGAGATTTTGAAATTGGCAGAACTATTGAGTTCAAATCACCTTAACAACCCCAGTGACATTTAGTGGCATTGATTGCAGTAATTAGAGACACTTCATGTAAAGTAAATTTAAATAATAATTTAGTCAGTTTATACCTATGGATTGTGGGTACTGAAATACATTCAGGTCCAAACCCCCCGTTGACGTAAGACAGGTGAATAAAAATATTTTGAAGAATGCAATTGAGTTTAAAGAGAAAAGGCAGTAACTCTGCATTGTTGCAAAAAGTGTACAATGTAATTATTTGTTATCAGTAGCATTCTCACGCCTCTTGATGTAATTGAGCAAGCGTTGGTAACTGATATCCAACGATAGAAGTTCTACAGATAAAGTGTCATATCTACATAGGAAACAGAAAATGTAGCTCTTCCCTTTTCAAATACAGAGCCATCACTTGCTGTTTCTAGTTTTATTTTTTATTCTCTCCCTCACCAGAGCAGCTAACGAATTAGATCATTAAAATGGATATCGCCCCACCCAGAGGTTTAAATCACTGTCCGCCTTAGATAAAGAACACAAACAACTGGATGAATTATACATTCTGTTTCAAGTATATATACACCCCCCTCCCTCCCCCACCGTTGTGTTTGCTGTGAAATGCTATTTACTTTCAGAGAAAATTGTTTCAAAGAAGGTCATGCACCAGAGTTCATTAATCACAGATACTGCTTTTGCACAAACGACTAAAGATTTCAATCATTGTCCACAATGAAAAAGGGTCATGATGAACCATGGTATTAATAATTCAATTCAATTCAAACCTTTTCTTTTCTTTCTTTTATTTGCAAACCAAATGCTGTTTCACACTGCGGTCTGCTGGCTTTGATAACAGAAACCGAAAGTGTATGTAAACTTATTAGTTATTTTAAAAGCTTTGGATTACACAGAGCTAAAAAAAAAAAGTTATTTTGTATTACATCATTTGTAGGTCTCATGTTTTTGATTATATCCATACATTTCAACGCTGTGCTTGCCCAGCATTGTACATGAGTTTACGGCAAGAAGCAATTTGGAAACATTTGAATAATTGGAAAAGCAGCTAAGTACCTGAGAAAGCAAACAATAGTGTGTTTTTCTATTAAATTGCATATATTAAGTGCCTCTGCATTCCTTCAGTCCTTCAAGTAGGAAGCAAGACCTCAGTGAAGGAGCTGGCTTAAATTATCCAGGAGCCGTTTATTGTACACTTTTTTTTTTGTTAGCATTTTCTGCTTCTTTTTGGGGAATTTCTAGTCTTTTTGCTTTGAACAACCCGACTTGTGTTTTTATGGTAAATCCGATATACCGTACGTTATGTACTTATTACCACAACTGTGGAGAAGTTAGCTTACTTCCACTGAGCGCTTTTCTTTTTAACCATACTATTATGGACAATTGGGGTGTGATATAGGAGTTCGCACAGAGAATTAAAGTTGACTGAAATGTGTTTATTTTTTCCATAAGTATTATGATTATATACCTTGTTAGTAAACTGTTTGTTATAATCTTTATAAACAGCAGCTGTGAAAGAAATGCACCCCCCCCCCTTGTAAATTGAACAGTCTGTTGATTTTTAATTAACACTGACTTACAGTAAAGTTTCACGCTGAGTCCAGCCTATGTAGCTCTGATTTGATGATGTGTGTTTTGACTGACAGTACAACTTTGCCATGGTTTATTTTTGAACCACCAGGAGAACCAGTTTTTTGTTTTTCGATAATGGACTTCGACAAAAAAAAAAAAAAAAAAAGTATTGGTATGGGCAATATATATTATAGAATATCTCTGGTATGGGCCCCAGCAGAGGCTGGGCCTGGGTGCAGTTGCTTCTCTTGCACCCCCCAACCCCCCCCCCCCCCCACCCCAATGGCGACTGTGTGTCTGGTGTAGTTAAAACTAGTATAAAGTTCAGGTTTAGCACTCCTTGATGGAGTTAGCCTTTTGTTTATTTTGATTTGTGTTGTGTAAACTAATAAATATACAGGCAGCGTCCTGTTTTACACTTCATTGTGTTGTGGAAGTACTTCATTTTGTCAAGAAGACAGTGTGAAAAAAATATTCTTCAAACAGTATTGGGATGTGTTACAGCTTTTGACATAATCAAGTCAACGCTAACATGATTTGCTTGCGCTAACTATCAGATAGTGTTCCAGCGTTGAAGAGCTCTCTGATTATTCCTCAGGGGAATCCTTGTGCCTCTTCATAAATTAACATGCCAGCCGCATGCTTTGAGGTTTGTCAAAGCCTGGTTACATGATAATTAAAACGAATAGGTAAGAAGATGTGCCAAGATTCATCCAGTACTACAAGCTCCACACATTGAATAGCATCTGTTTTATGGAGAATTGTATTCCCATCTTGGGGGGGAATGAAGAAACTTTTGCAATCTGATGGTGACTTAAACAAAGAAGACCACGCAGTGATCTGATTCAAAGCATTCAAAAGGTATTGACAATGTCGACCCAAGGGACTTTTTTGACCGGAATAAAGAAACAAGGACCAGGGGTCACAAATGGAGATTAGATAAAGGGGCATTCACAACAGAAAATAGGAGGCATTTTTTTACACAGAGAATTGTGGTAATGTTGTTGATCCTTGATGAGGTTATGGGATCAATAAGCTACTAACAACTAAACGAGCAAGATGGGCCTCCTCTCGTTTGTAAACTTTCTTATGTTCTATATACTTGTTAATATGCATAAATCCTGTCAAAATGTAATTTAGAGTCTTTCATAATTGGAGTAGAACATCAAAATTATTTTTAAACTGTTGAATTTGACTTTGATCCCAGACTAAGCCATCTGCCCCTTAAACACCAGTTCTTTGATAGATTGATGACGTTGGTCATTGCCATGTCTTTTCTGACCTTCATTACTCTCCTCCTTGGACCATATTGAGACTATCCTTATAAGGACCAAATATCAACCACATGCAGATTGAATGGCACTTTTTATGTGCAGTTTAATTTAAGTACCAATGGGTTTAAAATTAATTGTCTGTTTTTGTTGAAAACCTCCATCTGAGAAGAGAGGAGACCCGTGGGTAATGTGTTTATATGTGTGTGTGTGATGAGAACAAATACAAAAAGCTTCCAAAGTCAACGGGCAATCAAACTGTTTATTCACAGCCTCAAACAATCAATATTTAAACAGTTTATCTAGAATATATTCCTGGGTAACCTCTTCTGACAGACAAGGAATTATTAGACTTAGATGATAAACATTTCACAGCCAAAGAGTCTTGTAATCATAATGGCATTTCTTTGCTAAATGGCTTCCAAAGATACTTATTTATAGATTGGGATCTGGTCCCTAACCCTGTATTATTTTCACTGCTCCCCTTACCGTGTGCAGTTGAGCTTTGAATTACTGTATGTTTGAGAGCCAAATGTGCATCACATGCAATTTGTTGTTTGGATGTTTCAATGAAAGCTGTGAGGCTCATAACTACAGGCAGTCCAAATATGCTGGAAAATATTCGAAAAACTGCTGGCATTTGAAGTGGATATCTGCAGAGTGTTCTGTGGAGCATCATATGTATTTAGTATTAATACTGGCTTATAAAAATGTAAATCAAGCAAACAGAATCATATCAAATAATATATTGGTTAAGTACGCATTTCTATCAGTAAAATCTTTTGAAACTGTCAGACAAAACCATCACATCACATCAAATGAGACTTCCTATTGGATCACGTTTTCAAAGCCTTAACTCCAGTCTTTAATTAACTGATGGAGACAAAATACCTGTTAATTTAACAAACCTAGAACCAAACAACTAAGTGATATATTTCAGGTCACTTTAGCAGTTGGTTTATGATCATTATGATGACGACGTAGCTGCAGAATATGGAGAATCTGCGGAAGACTGAGAATTCCGTGGGAGCCTGAAAATTCCGCTATTTTTAAGGAATTCCATTATCCGCAGATTTGGACTGGCTCCACTCATAATTTAATTGTAATTGTGTAAATACACATGTATTTAGTAAGTAACTACTATGTAAATACACAGTAATTAGAGACACTTAATGTAAAGTGTTACCAAATCACTAATTTTCAGGTAATAAACTAAGAAAGCAAACATTTAACAAGCAGTCGATTTGATTTATAAAAATATTTATTTATAATTCAATACCCCATTGACAATTCTGGCACAGTCATGTTGCTAACATGCTCAAATCTGAGGTGGCAAGCTGCCGGCATTTCCATTTAAAACACTTAGTACAAAGTGTTTTTATTAAAAGAAAAAAGGGAAAACTATAATTTATTTTTAAGTACCTCTTGAAGTCGTGCCCATGTGGGCTTAATGGCGGTCTACCAAACATTTCCATGGGGGTGGTTTTTTGCCTTCTAGCCTTTTAATTCAGAAGGAAATATTGTGTCCAATTAAAAATATGGCATTTCTCCTTGTTTGCACGTAGGGCTGCCGTCTGTCCCTGTTTTCCCTGGATTGTTCCGATTTTGAGGATGGCGTCCCGGGAATTCAATATGCCTTTCCAGGACACTAAATGCCAGGATCATAAACTGAGCACAAGTTAGATAAATCAGGCTAAATTATTACTGCAACAGATGCACAATATGAATTGGTTGTCAATACTATAGCTGTAATATTATCAATGTTTTGTATTGGATTATTATAGGATTTCTAAAGCGAGTTTAAACACCGAGGCACTGCTTAGATGGTGGGCCCAATTTTTAAAATGTTTGCACCAGTCAAAAGTTTGAAAAACAGGAGCAAAAATAAAAGCACCAGTTTTTAATAAACGGTCAAATGTAATTGTACGTGAATAATCATATGATTTACCATTACAATCAAATGCAGCAAACGCAGACTAATACGTAACCCTTACGCAAACCTGTAAAAAGAAACGTGTTTTTGTTTGAAATTTTGGTTGGCACACGGTTTGAAAAAGTTTGAACCATGTGTTTGAATCTGTCACAGAGATATCAAATGTGTTCATCGGTACAATCATGTACTAACATACATCATGCAAAAAAGATTTACACATTTAAGTACATTGTAACTATGCATCATAACAATGTAATTATGTGTAAGCACACATGTATTTACTAAGTAACTACTATGTAGATACACAGTAATTAGACAGATCGTAGTGTTACTGTTGGATGTTATGCAGTGAATAGGTTTGCCGTGGCATTTGAAATGAGGTCCACCTCATCTACAGATTTGCATTCTTATTCAAACAGGACAAAAGCTGTGAACAGAAATATGTATCCACTGTGTAAGCACAGATAAACAAATACATACCAAAACATAATGGCTATGAACTTCAGTTTGATTGATGATTCTCTTAGTTGACTGGTCTTTTTTTTTTCTTCTCTCCTAGGCATTTAATAATTCAACTGGTTTGGTTGTCTGTCCATTATGCATGAAGAATATTCTGGAACCTAATAACTTAATGGTGTCTGTTCAATGGTGGATATAATGTAAATATCCTTGTTGTTTAAATCATGAATAACTAGAGCTAGCTTGCAGCATTTAAGACATTGAACTCAAGTAAAAGCATCTTATCCCAGACTTTTAAAAACATTTTAAAAGCACAGAACTGTATTTGAGTAATTGTCATTAGAAAAGATGAGGGAACAGCAAATAATAACAACATGCAATTTGAATCCGCTTGCTTTTTAATGTAAACAAAAGCAAGGTTAGGTACCAAAAGACTGTCAGGGAAAATAAAAGGAGGGCCAGTAATAATGTTTATACAGTTAACAGGAAAGAACAAGCTATGGTTAGAATGTCTTTAAATAATTGACTTTGTACTTCTCTTGGAATATATAGCTTTTAGGCTTTGTTGAAATATCTCAAGAGTTTTCAAATATTTTGAATAAAGTATGTCTTTTTAAAAGTGTGACCCTAGGGTTTGTATTCCCCCATGCAGAGCTAGGGAAATATCATTCGCGTATTACAGACTTGAGAAGTTAAAGCAGCCGAATAATAATATCTTTCCTGCTGGGGGCCTGAAGCGAATTGTCCTTTTATATCTGTATCACTGAAGAATTTGTGTCATTGTCTATAACACAGCACCTTTTTATCAGTCGAGAGGAGCTATCCACGTCTGTTTTATTAATGGACATGCTAAATTCATTTTAATGAATCTCAGTCTTTTCACCATTAACCGAAATGGACTACATTGAAATAAACTGTGACAAATATGACAAATGTTCATGTGTAACATCTTCTGAACTTGTTTTTTGTCCTACCAGAAAATATATTTTAATATAATCAACTCTACATTAAAATTGATCTTGGAAATTACCTTACTATTGCCTCAAACCTTTTATACTGAAATCTGTATTATATAACCAACAAGATATTTCTTTATTTGTAGTTTAATGTCAGTTGTTATTATTCACTACAATTCAGATATTAACTTTCTATATATTGGATACTAATCAAACGAGGGGAATGCAAAGCAGATGCATGGTTTGACTTGGTGCCCAAACGTGGAGATTGAATTAGGACAAAGGTTACTAGACATTTCTTTACACAGAAAGTCACGAGTATTTAATGGGCTACCTAGCCATGTTGTTGATGCTGAATCATTGGGATCCTTTAAGACTTGACAAAGTTTTTAGATCAATTAGCTACTCAGAACCAGATGGGATTTGATTGGCCAAGAGACCTTTCTTATTTTCTTGTGCCCTTTCTTAAGTTCAATTTGACTGAAAAGACACAATCATGAAATGTTCAAACTATGAGAAAAGTCAAGTAGACAACTGTTTCAGCAGACTTCATCAATATTAAGACAAGTCAAGTTTTGACCAATGCCTTCATCAGTGTTGTAACCTTTGTATATTGACTTTAATCCTCACGGTTTTACTGCAGAATTCTAATTGAAGTGAAAACATGCTTTCTAAAAATGTACGACTCCCTGGTGTGAAATAACTCTCACACAATGTCATATCACCCCATAAACTATAACAGTTTAGCAATCAGCATTTCATTCAGAGTGGTCTATAAAGTTAAACAATGTGTTTTTCCATTGCTTGGGACATTTTATTAATACATATTTTAAATTAATTATGTGAGGTAAACATATTGCCCAACCATCAAAAACCAATCTACAAGCAAATCACTTTAATTAAAACACGTTTGCACTGTGCTTTTGAAAACCATGTGCTTTCATTGAATACATGTCGGTTTGTGCAATTTTGACCAGCACGGTTTTCTATAAATGCTACAAATTCTTGCTAAATCAATTTGCTTACTCTAATTGATCTTCAGTTGCAATTTAGTAGCACAAAATTGGTAATGCAATGATAGCACAAGGGCAAGACCATTTTACAATATTTGTTCAAAATCCATTGTGATTGATGGTAATTTTGAGGTCTGTCAGTGGTTCTGCTAGGGTAAGTGTTGAGTGTTCTATTGTTATAGTAATTTTTCAGAAATCGTCTGCTTTAGGTTTAACCTTTTTTTTGTACTCTGCATTAACGTCTTTTTAACACCATGTTTATTTTAATCATAAGAATGAGCGATTAACCAAAGAGAACCCGAAGGACTACCTGCAGTACTAAATGACACATGTTCATTTTCTGTTGGTAATGGTATTTTTCTAACATTTCTGTAATGTTACATTGCTTTAACTTGAGTACCAATCAGACTACAGTTTCTATCACAGAATAGAAAGGCTAATATTTGGATAAGGCAATATTTGTTACAAATCCGAATAGAATTTTGGGTTTGGGCGCAGCCTCATATCCAGCACTGCTGCATGTGACAAATGCCTTTTTAAGAGACAAATCCAGTAGTAGCCAATGTTTGTCATATGAGATACCAACTTCTTACATAAGCTTTCACTGAGTCATCGACTCTGCCTGCTGTACTCTCTACGGAATAAACAATAGCTTCTGACTGACGAATCAGACGGAATGTAACAAAACATCAAGATTAATTAATTTCTGTGCTTCCTCAGCTTTGTTTTCCCAGTCATTTAGTTTCTGTTTCAAGTCGTTTCAAAGATGTTCAATCCAATGCAGGTCACAGCTTTGGGCCAGAAAAAAGGCTTTTTAATTGATCAGTACCGTTTATGGGAGTGTGTGTCAGTGTTCTTCTCCTGAATGTGTTGCACAGACCACCTAAATGTGGTAACAAAGAAAAATCAGCTTAATCCACTCACATAGAATCATTACAAAATCTACATGTCAACCTTTTAATGGTTTACTACCATTCTGCTAAACTTTCATACTGCTACTGGTAAATGCTGAAAGTCAGGGTAGAATAACTTGTCAAACAAAATGAGTGGAGTATTTATTGAAATGCCCATGTGAATTGTGTTACAGGGGTAAAAAAATAATATTAAAGACCAGAATTTGTGAACACAAAAGTGCTATAAGAAATCGTAAGTCATCAGCAGCGAGACGTTCTCACCTAATAAGACATGACATCTGCTCCCTCAGATCCTTAGGTATTGAATTAGTTATGTATCCAAGAGAAGGTGGTGATTGTGATAGAATACTTTTGCAAAAAGAAGCAAAATGGACACAAATACTTCAAAATGAATCTCCAGGATGTTTAAATTAGGTTCTATTTTTGTAATATGACTGTTGCAAAATAATTATTTGTAAAGTAATCTATGGAAAAACAACATTGGTGTATTGTTTCATTGCAATGTTGACTCTTTAAGAACAAACAAACTAACTAGTTGCAATAATCGGCAATTCATTTTATACAAATGCAATTAATCTTGTTTGAATACACACCGAGGGGAGGCATCAAGCCTCAACGCGTCTGTGCTTGTGTGTCCGCCATTTTATTTATTTCTTCATTTTCAATTATTAAAAAAAATCATCTTTGAAAAAAAAAACAAAAAAAAACAAAGACGAGAAGTGAGTGCTGGTTGTTGTCTTGCAATATTTTAACCTGATATAGAAATATTCAAACTCCAATTTTAAGGGAACACACTCCTTTTCAGATTTTGTAGGTGTGTGCGTGTTCCCCATACTAGATGGGCATTTTTAAAGGAATTTAAACTGTCAAAGTATCTCTAGAAGGGCCCTACAATCCTATAATTTGTCATCTCCCAAAGCTTCTCCTTCAGCGCTGTAGGCACTCTGAACACAAAACCATTATTTATTTTCATGTTTTTCGAATTCAGAAATGTTAATGATAAAACACTTAATCTAACCATTGTGATCCACATAACTGGATTTAAACTCTTGATGAAAATGATACTGCAGTGTGAGAGCTTTTATTTATGTATAACGATTCACGGTCTTCAACATTCAGTAAGGCCGGAGGCTCCATGCTTTTCTTTCAAGAGAGAGAATGTATAAAATATGAATTAGCTGCCGAGGGGAAAAGGACAATGTTTTGCCGTTTTCTTTAGTAATGAATGTTTAGATATGGAACACTTTTTCAAGTAGGACTAAAAGTAAAACTCTGCTGTGAAAAAATAATTGCATAACTGCTTGAAAATATTTAATTGTTTGGAGAAATGTAATTAATGGGTCATTATATTGTAAATATTTGATTACTGTTGTAAAAAGCTTCAAATGTAAGATTTGTTTTTTATTATTATTTTGTACTGGCTCTTTTGTGATGTTTTCAATCATTTTGTTTTTACTGCAATTACTGCCATTACTCAAATACTGTTTTTTAAAGTCTGTATTAAGGTGCTTTAACTACATGTTCAAGAGCTGCTCTTCATTTCTATTTGCCTGTCATAAGCCCCTTTCACACTGGCATGCTCTACCCGGGTCAGAACCTACCCAGGTCGGGACCCGGTGTCATGCAGGTCGGGTATGCGGTACACTGCTTTTGATAAAGCAGGGTTGACCTGGGTGACAGATGCAAGTACACAATGCCCCTGTCTAAATGTGTATTAATCAATTAAACATATAGATATTTAAATAAAATATTTTGACAAAACAAAAACAAAACACTTTGCCACAAAACAAAAAGGCACGTTGGCCAAAATAACAAGATAGCAAATTTAAACAAGTAACGTGCTGGTTTATTACACAATCATGAATTTGCCTATTTTGTCAATTTTTCCAAGATTTCCAGTTAGTGGTTTGATTTCATATACAGCACATTTGTTGTGCATGAGACATAAGACACTGCGTGGCTACGGATGTGATTATAACTTGTATTAAAGAACACAAGTAATCTCTAATAACATCTCTAATGTCAGTGAGAAAACAGCATAATTTATATAAAATAAACATCCTTGCAAGTAAAAGTTAGTGTGGGATTTGACATTGCACCAAAAAGTATTTCTTACAACGTAACAGTATTTGTCAAGTTGACTCCAATTAGTTTTAAAGAGGGATGTAATTAATATGTGAATATCTTGCCCTCAAAGGGAACGAGCACATTTGGCTCTTGTTAGTGGAGTGCTTAAGTAATTAAGCAGCAACACATTTGATAAGGGTGATATTTCAATCGTAAATCTGTCACTTGTTTAGGATTGCAAGAATAATCACTTTCTCCGTATATGGTCACAACATGGCATAGAATCCACAAGGTGTTGAAGACTGTCTCTCTTGGCAAACACTGCCCCTTGGTTTTGCCATTGCTTATACACTATGATGACTGTGGCATCTGCTCAACATCTACCAACTATCATGCTTCTTTCGAATGCTGTCGGATAACTGCCTTTCATCATTCCTGGTATAATTTGCATCTCTAATTCAGGGAGGTGCCAAATCCAATCGAATAGATAGATTGCCAGGCGATGTACGATTGGAGTGCATATTTATTAGAACACTGCATTGCTTATGTTTTGATGCGTAGTGCACATGAAATCAACCACTGGAACTGAAAATCTTGGAAAAGTGTTACAATTAGGCAAATTCATGATTGTCTGATTTAACTGATGACTTTAATGGGCCGCCCATGTAATTCATTTTAAATAGTAATTATTATTATTATTATTATTATTATTATTTATTTCTTAGCAGACACCCTTATCCAGGACGACTTACAATTGTTACAAGATATCACATTATTTTTACATACAATTACATTATTTTTTACACATTATTTTTACATACAATTACCCATTTATACAGTTGGGTTTTTACTGGAGCAATCTAGGTAAAGTATCTTGCTGAAGGGTACAGCAGCCGTGTCCCCAACCTGGGATTGAACCCATGACCCTCTGGTCAAGAGTCCAGAGTCCTAACCACTACTCCACACTGCTGCCCTGATAGTAAGAGAAAAGGCACACACAGCCACAAATGGTAAAATGCCTAATTAAAGCACAACGTGGTCTAACATTTTCACATATGAGTACCTATTGTTTCTATATTGCTGATTACTGACTGGAAATTGAAATTCTCCCACTCAGACAAATCTTGAGGTGTTCTAATACATTTGCATACTACTGTATTTAATCCTCATATAGGTCTTCTCGACGTTCCTTGACGGATTACAATTTATAATCCAAATCGACATTTATTGCATGCTAATTCAAACCAGAATCAACATTTATTGCATGCTATTGCATATCAGAATCAACATTTATTGCATGCTATTGCATGGGCACTTATACTATCCATTTCAGAAGTTATACTTCAGAAGGGATACTGAGGTGTCATGATCCCTTCCACTCACATACCACAGCAAGAGATGATAATATCATTATCATGATTAATAAAGTAATTCTTGACTGCAGGAGACCTCTGTAACAGAAAGAACAGAGTTCTTAAGACCCGAGTTTAGAAAGCATCCATTTTCACAGAACCGCAGCATTAAAAACCAAGACTGCATGCCACTAACCTCTTCACGGAAAGGACCCCCCCCCCCCCCCCTTCCAAGATGATTTAGACAAACTTTAAGAAGGTTTAATTAATGTTTAAGTGCGGGGCTGACAGCAACTCTCCAGTGAGACTTTAGTGTTCATGCATTCTAAAGAACTTCGAGAGATTTGATCATGTTGCTGTGACACGCTTGAGATCAGAGAGGTTTAAATGATAAACGGAGGACTATCGGTAGGGTTTAGACTGCTAAAACTGAATGGACATTCTAAATATTCTTTTAAATTGGGGATTACCGTTTTTTAAATCAATTTTTCGCAACTTCTGGCCTATGTTTTTTTTTTTTTGAACAATTGTTTTTTATTTGTTTTCCATAACAAGAAAGTAAAATAGTTGGGCATAGTACACATGAATACAAACTAACAATTGGGAGCTCTAAAACAAGTACAACAATGACAGAGAGAAGAAAAAAAAGAAAAAAATGGGGGGGGGGGCCTAATTAAAATAAACTTCTGAGATAAGAAAATGCATCTGTCCATGCCGTTACAGTTTTTGCACTGCAAATGAGTGCAACCAGACACGATCTAAGGGTACCTCTGTCTCCACCCAACCTCATAGGATTGACGTTTTAGCTGCTGTTAGTCCTGCCAACAAGAGCCGTCGTGTCTGAAGGCTAATATTCATTTGGGAGTCATCGCTGAGAAGGAGCAGTCGGGGACTCAGTGGCACTTTCACACCAATCACGTCAGAAAGCACAGTGGCCACATATTTCCATAAGCATTCAATTTCAGGACATTCCCAGAACATATGTAGATACGTTCCGGCCACACCCTGAGTGCATTTATGGCAGAGAGGATCTGAAATGACTGGAATCGTCGGTATGGTGTAGCATATATTCTATGTGCAAGTTTAAGGTGAATTAGCTGGTGTGCTAGATTTTTTGAGGATGAAAAGACATTGTCCCATACTGCTTCCCAATTGCCTATGTTGTTTGTTTATTTTTTTACTTCAGATATTTTCCAAGTACAGCAACGTTGATGTAAAAGTGCTAACACTTTGCGAGGTTCATTGGGCAGATTAATATTTCAGTCCAGCTATTTTACGAAATTATGTTTATATAGTTTATTTTTTATTTTTTATTAGGTCCTTCTAGGTGATGCAAAACTTTTGGCTATAGCCGAAGATAGACAGAGCGATAGAAAGATAGACATCAAAATTGCACATTTGAGACACAACAGTGGAGATTGATGTAATTATTTTATTAGCTACAACTGCTTTAATGTCCATATATTTGAACAACTCTGCTGAGAGATGTGCCCTGATTTGCTGGAATGTATTGGCTTTATTGGATTCCCTGTTGTATATCTGCCACTGTTGTGTAATTACCAGTCTGTCAATCTGTCTTGTCAGTGAGAAAATCAATGGGTCACCACACTGTCATGTAGTATTAAGCTGCTGAATGTTTAACACACCTGCAATGACAATTTTGCTGAGGTTTAAGAATTGTTCAGCACAGCATGAGAAGATAAAGGCTGGGAGTAAGTTACACAATTACCAGGAACTAAATACTGATGAGATACGAACGCTGAAGTTTTGTTAGACTTTGGCACACAAATAATATTTGGTTATTTATTTTGTAAAAACAGAGCTCTGCATTGGACTTCATGTTCCAGAGTTTAGAAACAGTCTGGGTTAAGCAACTTATACCCAGTTTTCACTACCTAAAAAAAGGGTGTTTTCATTGCTGGCCACATCTGGCCTGGTTTTACTGTATCATACCCGATGTGACCAGACCTGGCCACAAATAAACACCATCATCACGGAGCAGGGAGACGTGTGCTGGATAAGAAGATGACAGAGCGAGACATTGCAAGCTGTTTTCATTATTGCAAGGACTGTCGGGAAGAGTTTGGTCAAAAAAAGATCATTGTGGTGGCGACATGTGAGAGAAATTCTTTTAAATTCTTTGGACTGACTCTGAGATCCAGAAACAGTTAATGGGCACTGCGTGGAATATATGCGTGTTTGAGAACGTAGTCCCTGGCGAACATGGATTCCGTCGAACGCCACAGCAGAAGAAGGCTGTCTAAAATCAAAAGCAAAAATAAAAAATGAACGCTCTTTCAATTGCAGCATGCATTGCTTGGGCAGTTTTGTTCCTGAATGTAGTACTTCTACAGGCGTCTTTTAAAACAACACAATACTATCTGGATAAAATAACCTAGGGTGACCTGAGAGATTTTGGTAATACTCAAAAAATCTACATTGAGTGGATTTGCACAAATTAGTTAATAAATTAAAACAATAGTGGAAAAAACTTTCCAGCAGGGTATGTAAGTCATTGAATTTTGTGAGTTTCTTTTCATATTTCTATATATAAGAAACAGTGTCAGCTGGTGAGTTTTTTGTGTGCGTTGTCATTTAAGGTCATAGACAGCACTGTCAAATCGCAAATATGACGATCGCAAATTATAGTGCAAGAAAGATGATTTCTAAAATGTGTTTTCTACCAGCAGTCTGGTTCCAGTCATATCTGTATTCTAAATTTTAGCAGAACCCCCATAGAACCTTTTTTTTTTAAAATTAAAAACCTTTATTTTTTATCAATAGCATATATTTATGATGAGATTTCTTTGTTAGGGGATGATATTCAGTTATGGCAGTCATCCGTATA
Source organism: Acipenser ruthenus (assembly GCF_902713425.1). Lineage (NCBI taxonomy): Eukaryota > Metazoa > Chordata > Actinopteri > Acipenseriformes > Acipenseridae > Acipenser > Acipenser ruthenus. Next base: position 1,186,926 of record NC_081218.1, read on the forward strand.
ATATACATAACTGATATTTTTAGATGTTTTATTATCTTGTTTTTTTAGCAGAAGAAGGAAACTCAATCAAGTGTTTTAGCCGTCAAGCTGCTTGCACTGAATATTAGCAATCAAACAATTAGATTTTCATGGAAATAATCAAAGACACTTGAACAAGGATTGGACTTTACTGCATTGTAGTTGCCAAGCGCTACTACAGCCTCCAATTATGATGAATTGCAAAGCCCAACAATTTTCATGCTCACTCTTTTAAGGTCAGCTACTTCACTGATTTGCAAAATTATTATTCTGGCTTATTGGAGTGTCCTTGTATCCTGGGTTGCTAGGTTTAATCCCAGGCTGTAATTAAGGCGTACAGGGTTTTTTTTTTTTTTAAACTAAATGATGAGAAACTGTGAAGTACATATCACCGCATCGCATAGCAATGCTGAATAGAAAACCTTCCATTTACATCACAAAATTGCTTTGGAAAATGCTCAGCTATAACTCGGCTATATTAATAAATATAGTTAACACAGTACTAGTTATGATGCTGCTAGCAATCAAATAAGAATAAATCGTTAGCACATTAAGTGTTTCTGATTACTGTGTATTTACTTTGCAGTTACTTAGTAAATACATGTGTGCTTACACAGTATTACAATGTTATTATGCATAGTTACAATGTATTTAATGTCTTTTTGTCCATGATACTGTATAACCCTAACTCTAACCCTATCCCTAAACCTAACCCTTTTCTAATACAATTGTGTACACATGAAGTGCATTGTAACTATGCATAATAACATTGTAACTATGCGTAAATAAATACTGATCAATTCTGAAAAAAATATAATACAGCATTCCTGCTTAATAGTTTAAAAGCCAAAACAAATACTTTAAATTTGCTCTGAACTTATTATTATTATTATTATTATTATTATTATTATTATTATTATTATTATTAGTAGTAGTAGTAGTAATATAGTGTTCCTATTTCCTTCTGTCAAATGTTGGAGGGTATGCACTGATAAAGCTATGGAAAGTTTAACTGCCTGAGCAACTCAAACCACTTTCAGAAATTACCAAAGCTCCAATATTCTGCTGTTATTCTGGCCAAAAAAACCTTAAGAAATGACTATAACCTAAGTTGCTTGAGTAAAGGCTGCATTAAAAATGACTAAAACTGCCATCAATCTACATGTCTTCTGGTTTCTGGGGTATAAAGAAAATCAACCTTGCGTTTTATATTAAATTATCCAGCTAGTACAGGTGACCTTTTAAGTCAGTTTTGCTTCTGTGTTATTGATTGAACAAAATTTGACATTCCAACCACAGGTCTGGAGTTTATAAACAGTAAGTAAATGAGTTTGAATAATGTAGATGAATAAAACTGGGTTGTCTTTTGTTCCTCAATCAGACCCACTGCTTTCTAAATATCTTAATAGATAATTATAACATTGTAATTATGTGTAAGTACACATGCATTTACTAAGTAACTGCTATGTAAATATTCAGCAAACGGATACACTTATTGTAACTACCGTGTATTTGCATTGACTAAGTAGCATGTGCAAATTGAATTATCTCGATTTGCATGCTTTCCTTTCTGATAGTCTGTTATACTTACCCTTCCTAGGTCACCTCACTTCCACCAGCTGCTTAGCTGAATCCTATTTAACCTGTCCCGACATCCAATAACTAGATTTGATACACCAAATGACTAGATCACAGCATTGTGTATAACTATAAGTATTAATAAATGCATGACCCAGACCTCTGGAATACATACATAACTATGCTTGGGAAGAGAGAATTTTGAATATAAAGTACAAGGAGTGAATATAAACACAGGAGACTGGAGTCGGAATGATTTGTTTGCTACATACCATATCAAGCGATAAGTTGAACTGTATCTTTCCAAACCAATTACTTCAGAACGGTCTTTGAAACTTATGTGGGTAGACAGGAAAGAAGTCACATTTAAATATTAGGCAAGGGGATTTTAAATTGTGCGCAACCGCTCCGCTTTTGAATGCCCACGCCTCAAAACAAGTTAGATTAGGCTGAAGTGAGCATTGGTTTGACAGCCTCAGATGAACCTGCTTTAAAAGGGAATGTGAAAAAGGAGTGTTGCTGAGTGCATAATGACTACAGCGTTTGCATGCTCCAAGCACAGCATTCTGTTTTGCCATCCATTTGTTTTATTAACCTTTGTCAAGCAGTCTTTTATTGTGCATAACAGTGGTGATTGTAGTCATTCTTTTATAATCCATTTTATTTTTATAATAATAAAAAAAGAATGATCTAAATCGTGAATGTGGTGTGATAAGCAGGGATCTTACTTTTCAAATGCACTTCAGATTCGAAGGAAGTTACAAGGTCTCCAGACTGCCATCAATTAATAATATGAACAAACGTACCATTTTACTTTAAACATTACAAATACATCTTTGTAGTAACAATAAAACTCCTGGATGGCTATTGCCAAACTCATTGACCCAATCTTTATGGGTGATTTTTATCATTTTCTGCATCTTTAAACAGCTTCTTCGGTAGGAACAACAGACTGGATACTGATGTAAACTGCAGCAAAAATACTGAAGTAAAAAGCCTTGCATGTTTTTTCCCCCAGCCCCAAGTGTATAATGAAAAATTCTCCGATAGCATAGAAAATCCATGTTTTTCCTTGTTATTCCGCAGCAAATGGATTCCTAGGATCCCTCGTGATCTGTCATTCTGGGTGGTTTTAAATTGCCGCCTCCATACTAACCGACTGTTTTTGCACCAGTGAAAAGTTTGCTTCCTTATTTTGTCAACCCAAACGTAATGTTATAAAACTTGCTAGATCTCTAATCTAATTTGCATGCCATGTGTGACGCTTTCAACAATCATATTCACATGCATCTCTAGCTCGTACATTCCTCATGGCGAGTATATGTGTGAATTGTGCAGGGCGGCTAGATTTAATGGAATAAAAAAATGGCATCATTATAATTCGAATACTTAGATACTGAAGCATAGCCTATTTCATGCTCAAGATGCTTGACATACTAAACAATTGAGACCCAGCTGCTTTTTATCATAAGGCTTTTAGTAGAACGTGCAGTTTACGGAATAAGGCATTACAAGATTTGTAGACAACAGCAGCGAGGACCCCTTTTTAAAACGCTAATGCACTTTTGAGGTTACAGGGATCTGAATGGCTCACCATGATGCTAATAAAGACTGCATGCCTGGTCATTATAAACCAATCTCATGCTTTCTGCTGTTTTGCATTACTTAAGAATGGATATAGAAAAATAAGGTTAATTAACATTGCACTTACCGTATGCTGCGATCTATGTTGCACTTATCCCTTTTGAAAATGCTTGTCATAAATTAGTATGTAATTGACCGTCAGTAAGGTTGCTTGTGTGTAACCATTAATAGATTGCCATTGCAATATTGTGCTGATATTCCAAACGTTTATTGAGTATATTTATTGATATTTCTCCAGCAAATATTTAAGATATAAATACCCCTTTCACACAGACGACTTATGACGGTTCAGAGGCAGCATTTTGGTCTGTGTGAATTGCCCATGCCGTCACAGAGCCGTCATATGCCGGCACTGAAACGCTATAGTTTGCGTGGATTGGAAGTCAACATCCCATGTGACTGCATGTATACTGGACATGTTGGGTAGTTTTATCGTTGGTGTTACACGCTTTAATTTTTTAAAAATACAATGGCTGATCAAGAACGAGATAGTAATTGGAGTCTGGAATAAGTTAAGGAATTGTGAACTTTACGGGCTGATGAGAAGGTGAATTCACAAATAGAAGTGACGGTACGTCATGCTGTAATTTATGAGCGAATCGCCGTTGCAACAAAAATGATCTGTTGACTGACGGGTTTGAAAGTTGTACTCGCATGATCCCTTTGGCTCTGCGAAAGGGTTATGACAGTATTATACTTTACGGCAAGAGTTTTTTAAACGTCTGTGAGATGGCTCAGTAGTGGCATTTGTATGTGTAAGGGGCTAAAGACAGCTATGTATTGGTTATTATGTTTTGAAATATTAGTGATACCTTAACAACTTCATATTGTTACATTTGCCAGTTGTATATCAATCAATAAATGGGTAATATGTCAGAGCCTTTAAAAATGTATATGCTATACACAGTAACGTGTTACCCTGTTTTTTTGTACAGAGCAATGGTCTGCAATTCTGTGCCAGTGGACAAGAGGTAGAACTGAATAGTCAAATAGAAAAGTGACATTCGTCAGAATGGTCTTTCAGATAGACGGAAGTGCAGTTGTGGTTGCAATCCAATAACACATGCATTAGATTTTAGAAAATGCATACATAGTTTTCATGGTGTTTTAAAATGTAATGCACAAACAATAACATGTTATGAAACAGTACGTTCACAAATAGATCACCAGATATTGTCAAATACATCGTCTCTTTTTACTACCTGGGTATCGATTACTCATTTGAGAATTAGCTTAATTAGACCTTATTAATTGTTCTCCGCTCCTATAAACCAGAAGACACAGTGGCTCCCCAGGACCAGGATTGGGAAATCCTCATCTTGGACCATCGGTGTATCAGTCTGAGAGCTCTCTCTGGGGATTCAGGTAATCCGATCAATTGCCTATCTCTCTTAATACTGGTGGCATTTATTGTATCTAAACAATTAAGTTCAAATGTAATGTGGGCATTTGGAACTAATACATTGTTAACATCTTAAACATGGTCTGGTCTCATCCTTATAGCGTAACAAAGTAGATAATTCCATGTTTACCTTAATTCATAAACCTTACATGGGGAAATGTTTCCTCCATTTATGGTTGCTGATGCATACAATGTGGAGTTGTGTGTAACCCTTTGACCTCATTTAGCATAATGTTTCAAAGGCTTTAAGAGAAAAAAAATTGATTGACATGAGGTTGATTAGACTGGTCCACTTAAGCTGGAATGACCCTATACAAAGTTTGTGCAGTTATGCCTTCAAGGTACCAAGTTTCAATTAAAAACATTGCTTCATTATCTCAAGAGAATCATAACATTGGGTTATGCACTAATATTTTCATGAACTATTATTGAAAGGAAAATAAATAAATACATAAATAAATAAAGCTTATTTAAAATTCAGTCAAGTCAAGTTGTGTCTTAAAAGATCCCATTCCATACCCTCACTACTCTCAATGTAAAGAAGTGTCTCCTACCCCATGTCTGAATTTTCCACATCATTTCCAAACTCTGGTCCTAGTTTCTGTGCTGCACTTAAAGTATTGGTTAGGATTGTCAACTCCTTTTATGATTTTAAAGACTTCCACCAAGTCCACTGTAATTATTTTTTGTTCTCAGCTAGGTTAGGGTTATATTATGCAAAATGATTTACAAATTACGTACATTGTAACTATGCATAATAACATTGTCATTATGTGTACAGATCTGTTTAGTAAATAACTAGTATGTAAATACACAGTAATTAGAGACATCTAATGTAAAGTTTCACAGGAAAAACCTTGCTAGAACAAAACTCGTATGCAATCAAGCAATCAAGTGCCTTTCATCAAATATCCTAAAAACAAAACCCCACAATATTAATTCCTTAATCACAGAGAAGACACTAATGAGTCTGTGACTACAGAATATATTTAAATAATTTTTTTGGCAGATTGAAGGATTTTGTTTTTTTCTTTGCTCAAGAAGTGTCTGTTTCTGCTTTTGAGCAGTTGTTCTAAAGTGTACTTGGGTACATTAAATAATTAACTTTAATTACTGTTAGGTGGCTTGGAAATACACCCACAAACACGATAGCTGAGTCTGTGGCTTGTACTGTAGCCAATACAGATTCTAAGTGAAAGCATTTCTTCCGGCTCTTTATTTAGCAAGGCACAAGTAAGTATTTAACTGATATTCAATTACCCAGTTTCACTGAAGGTTAGTTAAATGTTGCCAAACTGCCAGTATAACTGTAATAGAGATGCTTGTGCATATCTTTTATATTTCATGCATGGCTGATATTGGTAGTTTCCAGGTCCATATCAATGAAATTGTATATATTCTTCGCCAAATGAACCCTGGTTTCATTTTAATGTTCTATCAGGTGTTTTCCAAAGGATTCTCTGTTGTTATTTGTGCTTGGATTAATATTGTACAGACGGTACTTTTCTGGCAAAGAATTGCTTTTGAAAAGATTGATCGTGGGGAGACTGCGATGGAGGAGCATTGCCTTATGGCTAAATTAATAAAACACAAGCTGTGGCAGTCCCACATCTTCCCACAGCTCAACAAGACAATTTTCTAACAAAGTAATCGCTGTTATAATAGCATGTGGTTATATTTTTTCTGAGCGCTAGGGACTATATGTAGATTCAGCACTGGGAGGTCTCCATGGTGCTGAAGGCCAGCCAGTAGAATTGTTTACAGAAATTGCCATTACAAGTATAAGTTACAATTATGCTGCAGTAATTACAATTGCCATTACAATAACACTAACAAGTATTATACACAACTGCACACATTAACATGTTAACCCTATAATGGCAGGTACAAATACAGAAATACTATATAACTTTTTCAAATCAAATGGGGTCACTAAAAGTGGTTGAAAATACAAGAATAATGGTCAAATGACAAACAAAGGTGTAATCGAACAGTAACCGATACATTTATACGATATCATTACAATTACACAGATGTGTCAAGGTTCAACGATGGTTACAATCACTTTGTAGTTCCAATTAATTACAAATTGCACAATTACAATTGGAATTGACGCCAGGTCTATGGATGACATTTAAGCTGTTTTCCATTTCCACCGACCCTGTTCTGAACGCCATTCTCACCAACACGACTTTAATGGTCACCTAACTCACCACACCCACGACATAACCTTCAACTCAAGAATGAAGTCTTTCTGAAATGTGTATTGTACTGTGTGAGCCTTTCTTATAATAATAAAATTGCGATTGGGTAATTACTTTGGTTAGAGTGTTGAATTGCAATGGTCGATCCAATGAGTCAAGGACCTTCTCTTCAAGCTGTGTAGTAATGGTACAGAAGGTTCCATCCCGATTTGACACAGGCTTTTCGATGAAAAGAACATAGGGATGTACTGTATTGAGCATGGACTTAATTTCCTTACAGCTATGGCCAACTTTTTTGCATCACCTAGAATTTTAGGATTGAGACATTAATAATAATAAAACAATACATATTTTATTTAACATCAGTAATCAAAGAAACTACGAGATGGTATCGCAAAAATCTACTGGAAGTCATAATAGTAGTATAATATTTCATGTCTGATTTTGAAATGTTTTTTGTTGAGCATATGACAAACTATAAAGAAGTATGTAATTCAATATGTTAACATAACATTATTCAGCTGGTTTCGTTTAACTTTATGAAGCAAACAGGGTGATGCAAAATTTTTGGCCATAGCTGTACATTTGTGGTAGTGGAGCAGACAAAGAGAAAGGAAGGCTCTTATACTCGTAACAGCCTCCCTCTGATCTCTTCTGGAGGAATAATAATAATAATAATAATAATAATAATAATAATAATAATACATTTCATTTATAAAGCGCCTTTCCAATCCCAAAGCGCTTAACATAGTTGATGAATGACAATATAACAAATGACAGGGCTCTGTTCTGGTGGAGCTGAGAAATGGAGGCTCATGCTCCTTTAACCATTCTGTTTAGGTATGTGTGTGGCAATATTTAATAGAGAAATCAGTATTCTGTGACTGTTTAGCCATGTTGCTTGCTTGCTTCCCCCCCCCCCCCCCGGGTGTGTTTTGTAAAGCCATGTCATCTTCTTGCATGGTGGTGAAGCAGTTTAGTTTTATATTTAGATGCATGACAATGATGTATAGTGGTTGATTGTGCAACACATCTTTATAAATCACTTGCAAGCTGGCAGGAAATATTGTTAACTGTTGATCCAGACCACGGTAAGCTTGAAATATTGTTTAATTAAAATTTCACACGCAATTATGGAAATCTGCTGGCATGGTTCATAGGCACATTTTGATGTAAACGTTTCCTACCACTTATTAGTCAAAGGTTACATTCTATTGGCCGATATAACATTTAGCAAACGTTCTGCTGGAATTTCTCCCTTTGCTGTTGCCCAATTGCTAGTTTGACATTTTAAACAAATCAGAAAGTCAATTTGAAGGAAAGAAAATTGATTAATTCCTAGAGATGTTGTTGTTGTATGGTCACGTAGAGATTCTTAACTGTGCCTGCATGCATTTGTGTTATAATTGCATTTGGTGGGGGGAATAAATTATACTCGTCTGCTAAACAAATACTAATTTCTTCCGCCAAATACCTGAAAGGCACATGTCTATGATCACTTACTACCATATACATTTTTGGAATAATTCTCATCTGCTTTATATGTTATTTTATGCAACAAGAGTTTTAGCTTTGAATGACTTTTTTCATATTTAACATGTCAAAGTCATTTTGGAGTCTACCTGGTATTGCTTCAGGCTATCAATCATGTTTCTTTCACAAAACCTATACAACAAATACATGCATTTATTTATTTGTTAGTTTATCAGTTTGTGGCCATATTCATTCAAACTATTTACACTCAGACCCTGGAATTAACTAATTTTGCTTCATAGTCCAATGAAACTTGTTGAGTAATGTTACGTTAACATATTGAATTACATACCGCTTTGTAGTTTCCCATATGCTTAACGAAAAACTGACAAAAATTGAAAAATTCGACATTTCTAAATCTAACATGAAATACTGTACTGCCATAATGGCTTTCGGTAGACTTTTGCGATGTTTTCTAGTTTCTTTGATTACATGACGATAAATAAAATATATAAATTATGTCCATATATATATATTTTTTAATTGTCTCAATCCTAAAATTCTAGGTGATGCAAACTGTTTGGCCACAGCTGTGCAGTTTAGAAAGCAACACATATTATTGTACATATTTGTCTTTTAAAACATGATATCTGGTACTACACTTGGTTAAATAAATCTCTGTTTGCAAGCCATGTTTTCATTAGTGTTGCACTTGCTTGGTTATTTCACCTGCAGGGTGAACATGTCCCTACCCCTTCTATGGCTTCTTTCCTATCATTAACCAACCAGCAGATTTCCCCCCTTTCAGCCAGTAACATGACCCAGAAGACACTAGTGATGTGAAATGACCTAGGAAGTGTAACAGATGTCGTGAAAAAGGCATACAAACCGAGAACTGTCTTTAACTGAATATCAGATATCAAGTTTAAAATGAAAATACATGATTGATATCGATTTATGGACAAAATGTGTTAGCTAAAATTACTTTTCTCTCAACCTTTGTAACTAAGTTTGTCAGTGGCTAACCTCTCATACTAAATGGTCTATTGACAGAATAGATCCAATTATTGACGATATCCAATGACTTTTATGGTTAGATTTGATCAAAACATGCTGTTCTGTTTTTTTTCTCTGTCTGGCTACTACAGTTTTCAATGAAGACTGGCGAATGAGAAAACAATGCAGTTCATTTTGGGAAACCATTTGTTATGTTTTAGGAAAAAAAAACTGAAAAACTCTGGTTTCTTTCAAAAGGCAATTTTTTTGATCATGAGTAATGAATCCTTTTATTGCGAAGCCAATTGACCGATATCTTCTCCTGGCAAGAAATCATCTAAAAACTATCGATCAGCAACAGGAGATATTTTGAGCTCTTTCTTCTTCATTTTCATTACAGATTAATCACGGCTCACCAATTTACAAAGGAAATCGCACGCACTCATTGGAAAAATACTATGGAAGTCAAAAAGTTTGACCTCCTTCTTCTGCTAAACATTGCACATTACATTTAATTAAGTGGTACACACCAGTCACAAAAAAATGTTGATTCAAATACCAAAATGGGTGGTATAGAACTAGAACAGGCCAACCAAGAGAAAGACCTTGGTGTTTTAACAGACTGATTGCTGTCAGCAACCAGGAAGTTCGGGAAAGCAATTAAAAAGGCGAACTGAATGCTTTTATCGTGAAGTATGTGCTGATACTCGTTCTTGTAACTGCCTTTTAAGATGTATTTATTGGAAGGTATTAAATAAATCCATTCATTTAATGTATTCACTTCAAAACAAGAAAAGCTATTCTTGTTTTTTTCTCAACTTTACAATTGAATATCAATCAATGGCAATTAATTCCTGCACTGAGTGTTTTGAAAGCGGATTCTTTCTCTCGTCCAGTGCGCTGATGTTTTTACTGCTGTATGGTCACACCAAGGAAGTAAACTGACAATGACTTTTTTATTATTATTGTTAATTTAAAGTCTCTGCACAGCTGTAAAAATGTCAGTGCCTCGGATGATGGGAAAATTCACTTCCAATCGGCTTTCAAAACACTCAGCGCAGAGGTTAATTGCTATTGATTGGAACTCAGTTGTTAAGGTGCGTGAAAGATAGCTTTTCTTGGTTTGAAAGCAACACATTTATGAATGGATTTATTTAATATTTCTGAAAGGCAATTACGAGTACGAGAATCAGCACACACCTAGTAATTATAAAGCTACCTAGCCATGTCATTGATGCTGAATCAATAGGAAGAATTCAGACCCAACTTGACAAAGTTTTGAGGTCAACCAGCTAGGCTGGAATGGTACTAGCACTGATGAGCTGAATGGTCTCACCTCATTTGTACATTTTCTTGTTTTCTCACTGTATGTGAATCAGCAAGAGCTTTTTCTACCTAAGGGCAGTACGGGCAATGAGCTACTCAGTCAGATACAATGCAGGAGCAATCCTGCACTTAAGAACATGGTATTAAAATCAATGACCCACCTCTTTGACCTGGTACAACCCATACAAACTCTAAAGTCACATTTTCCTCACAGTAATCTATGATTCCATTATTTTACAGCCTGATATGATGTGCCTTATTTTCAGAGGTAGTTACTTTTATTTCCCATGTCCCATTCCATTTTTTTTCTTCGTAATACCGCAGGGCAGGCTATTATTGTGTAAATGGGTAGAGACGTTATCACAACACGTGAATCACAGACACAAATTCCTTCTTTTCACCAATGAAGTTATCCATTGTATGTCTGACACCAGCCTGGTTACCAAACTTAACTCTAGAGTTGCTCGACACAACATACCGCTATATATATATATATATATATATATATATATATATATATATATATATATATATATATATTATAGTAAATATGAACTGGAGAGGAGGGCTATAGTGGAAGGTTATTGCCCTGAGGAAAAACTACTGTTACCGACAGGGGGCTATAATTGCACTCTGTAGGTAACAGTCTTCCCAAGGGGCATTTAATTTTCCACTGTGAGTTGAGTCTGCAGCACATATATTTTATATGAATCAGTCAAGAAAATAATGAGGCAAGGTTGGAGGTTAGATAGTAAAAATATGACTATATATATTTTGTTTAAATATAGCTGATATAGCATAAGTAAATACATAAATAACAGAAATAAACAACAGAACATTTTTTTGAAGTTCATACCACATAGTTCTTTTTTTTTCTTTGTTTTTTTTTTTTTTTTTGCTGACTGCTGCTTAATCCAGTTTATATCCCGGGCCGTCATATTTGTTTACATCGTCGAGTTGAATTTGTTTGAATTTCAGAAAGTCAGAAAACAGTGACATTGACGTTTTAATCACCATTTTAGAGTTTATTCAGCAGTTTTTTTTAACATTTAGGCATTTTCTCTTGTTGTGAGAAGTGCAGGGGAGAGGGCATTCCTTTGAAAAGGGGCGGGACTAACAGAGATGTGAACCAATCACATGACAGAGGGAGACTAGTGCTCTATTTTTACTCCTATGATGAGGTTTTAACCAATCATAGTCCAGAATTTCCAATCACTGATTCATATACCCAAGTACACAAACAGCAACGTGACTGACTGCCAAGAAAAGATGAAAAAGACATCACTTCCTGAATACACAAGCAGCAACGTGACTTACAACTGAGAAAAGGCAAACTAAAACGTTGCAGCCCGATCTCGAATCATCGTTTTCAAAGAAGCGTCATTAGCTTCAAAGAGAAGTTTGCGTAACTGAGGTTGCATCTTTGCATCTTTGCAAATGCATATTTATTTGATGGGGCAGCAGTGTGGAGTAGTGGTTAGAACTCTGGACTCTTGACCGGAGGGTTATGGGTTCAATCCCAGATGGGGGTCACTGCTGCTTTACCCTTGAGCAAGGTACTTTATCTAGATTGCTCCAGTAAAAACCCAACTGTATAAATGGGTAATTGTATGTAAAAAATAATGTAATTGTATGTAAATAATAATGTGATATCTTGTAACAATTGTAAGTCGCCCTGGATAAAGGCGTCTGCTAAGAAATAAATAATAATAATAATGATGATTTATTTTTTCCTCAAATTGAGGGTGTGAAATTTGGGCTGCGTCTTAAATTCGAGGGCATCTTAAATTCAAAGGAATACGGTATATATAGATAAATAGATACAGGTGGGTTTCTTTTCTTAAATGACAATGGAGAAGGATACAGAACACAAATGATAGGATAATAATCTATTAACCCCTTAAGGTACACAAGGAATTGAGTAGCAAACAGTTTCTTCTTAAAATTAATTTGAGAGTGTCTCAAGAATCACGACGAGGAAACTGACAATTTGGATGACCAGGTCCAACCTGTCGGTAAATTTTAACCCTGTTTCGTGCACCTCATTGCAAAAATAAGAAAGTTAGCATCATTTTATTTGTGGGACACATTATGTCCCTTATACCTTAAAGGGTTAAGCAAACTGAGAACATTATTTTACCTAGTGTCATGCTTTAAAACAAATAATAATATACAAGATTTATTTTGCAAGGTTTTTATTTCCTGCAAGAAAATGCAAGTGTAATATCAACATATTCCCTTTTACCTGTAACCCAAGGCAACACTCCGGGGAAATAAATTGGTGAAACTATTCTATTACACTTCAAAGACTCATTGTTTCCACGGGCTAAACGAGTTATGTAGCATTACATGGCAGGGCCCGATTGGAGTAACGCTCCTTCTACTGACCTGAGGCAACTTAATGTAATCATTTTGTGTTTCTTTTCCCTTTTTTTCTCTTTCATTTTCTTAACTTAACAACCCCGCAGTCACAGTTTCTTTCTGGCTGTGTATTTTTCATTAAAATGTCTCCTTCAGGTAGAAAAGAGTTGTAGTATGTGTCAGCTGATTATTATGATTGAAGTTATATAAGTCAAACAGTAATTGTATACATTAATTGAACTCTGGAGGTTGTTTTTTTTAAAGTACAGAGTTGAAGGGCTGTCGGGTAACATGTTGAAACTGTGTGACACCCTTGGCTTTGGCTATTTAGTCCTGAGCTGAGATTATCAATTGTTTTTGACTGTAACTGTTTTGACTATTGTCAAACTTAACTTAAGACCTGCACAATAGTTTGTCTCCAGTGGTGAAAGATGTTTAGAGGATACACCATAAACATTCATATAGTACAATATTTATATATATAGTACTACCCCCCCTACTATGTACTGGACTCGCCTGACCTTAGCAACACGTTACTGGATCCTCAGCTGATGCACTGTCCTTGCACTATTGCACTGCTAATAAGTCATTGTAGATACAACTGGTTGTAATCCTAACTTTCTAGCTTGTTACACCCTATTTCATATTGTATTTTAGTAGCAGTACGTGCCTTTATTGTAAACTATACTGTATTTAACTATTAATCTTGCATTGTAACCCTGTACTGCCTTGCAATACATGTAAGTCCCCTTAATAATAATACAAAATAAAGAATAGTTATCCTAACAAGGGGCTGAAAAACCCACAAGCCCCTGCGTGTTAGTCAGTGTTGCATCATGTAATTTCATGAGTGAAATAACCACAGCACTTCATAAACGTTTTTGTTTAGTTTACTAAAACCAAATAGCTGACTGAATGGAAGCAAATAGATAGAGTTTATCCAGACTGCACCAAGGCACAGCTTGTTCGTGCTCATGAAATGTCTATCATGTTTAAACACAACCAGAGTGGTTTTTTTTTCAATTCCAATTCCATTTCCAATTCCTTTCTAAAATCAATTCCCAATTCCTATTCCTTTGAAGATATTGGAATTGATATTGATATTTTATAGACATGATAATTGTTGTGATTGTGAGCTACTGCTTTCAATTTAATTGACTACACAACAGTGACTTCAATTTAAGTAATTTGTTGCCATGCGAGAAGCTCATTTTAACACAATACTGCCCATTGCAATTTTGATCAACAACGTGTTGGAACTGAGTAAAAGGGAATGTGAACTGGAATTAGTAATTGATTTTAAAAAGGGAATTGGAAATGGAATTGCAATTGGAATTGAAAAACAGGAATTGACCCACAACCCTGAACACATCATCAGTTTTGTAAGTGTTCTACCAACAAGCTTTGAATGAGATACTCCACTTCTAAATCAATTGTATTTGGGAGTGAGGTGAATCATACAGTATATGGCTCAAGAGCTATCCATTGGACAGCCCTAATCTATATGGTGTCAGTCTCTAAACACTTCCATGTTTCAATCAATTCAAATTGCACAGTGGTTTTACAGTTGAGAAGAACTTGTGTCCTTTTTTGGAACTAAAAGAATAACTTTGTCCTTTTATATAACAAGAAGACTACTGTGTTTGTGTATGCATGTGCAATGCCGTCTCAAAAACAGAAAATTTTGTAAACATGCACGCTGTATATATTCATGAGTTGCCAGTGTAATTTCAAGACATTAATATTTCATAGGTTTTAATAATTTTTGCTTTTTAAAGAAAACCCAAGAGTAAAGAAATTGAGTAGGTGGCAATACAGTATTTTAGCCTTCTAACATCACCAAAAAGAAACCCTGCTGTGACATTAACATTTTCACTGTATATTAATAAAAAAGAAAAACATTATTACTTGATGAATTGAAAAATACAACAACAAAGAAACACTCCACATACACGCCCACACACACAACTTTTTTATAACAACAGCTTGTTTATAGCACTGCTTTTTCCCTCCAGCTGAACAATGAGGCACCTAGTTATGAACAGAAATCAGATCGTGAACAATGACCTCATCTTCTGGGAGAAGAAGTTGGCTATGTCGGTGGTCTGTTATCAGCATCCTGTAGTAAACGATATGCATTTGTTTAAATGTAAAGAACGACTAAATGTACAGTATTAAAACACTACTCTTTAATTTACCGTTAGCTTTCTTTCTTTTATATCCCCTCACACTTGTAATGTGCTGTCATATGCAAATGTGAAACCCATTTTATATCATGACCCGCTTTATATCACCTGCACAGCAATCATGATATAAAGCGGGTTCATCTGTACATGGGTGCTTACACATAATTACAATGTAAGTATGCATAGTTACAATGTACTTAATGTGTAAATCTGTTTGCATGATATATGTAAGTACACAATTGTATCAGAAAAGGATCAGGGTTAGGGTACATTGTAACTATGCATAATAACATTGTAATTATGAGTTACATGACATCCATACATTCAGTTATCCTTACATTGTCTGATTTAACTAAATGAAATGATGGGGGGGGGACCGTTTTACATGATAGGAATGGAATGATGAAGGCTGTCAATCCCTGCAGTTCCCCAGACCAGGTTCATGGAGATTTAGAGAAAAAAAGTAATTAAAATGATTTGGTCCTTAAGGGAAGCCCTGGAAGATTTTAAATGTGTATGTTTTTGATTTTGCGTCACCCAACAATAGACATTTAGCACTGTCTTGTGTCACCCTGTATATTGATAGCAGGGTTACCGAAACTGATTTTTACACCACAGGGACTTCTGTATCCCTTGCATCTAATACACTGGGTCTGAAATAAATCAGCTGCTGACTTCAGTAGACTAATGCCTACTTGATCTTATCTCTGAATTTCATCTTGCCTCTTGGGAGCCAGTGACACCTTAATCTCAAGGCTTGCATAAAAATATCACAGCGACCACAGTTAGAATTGAGAACATATTGTTTCACTGCATGTCATTATCTATTTGAAATACAATATCCACTGTTCTCACCCCTAGTCGAACATCACAGCCAGGGTTATGCGAAGCTTTGGCAGCTATTACTTTTGTGATTTTGCACTGCATCTCTGATACTGGAACTAATTGCATTTCTGCAAAGATGAGATTAAGACAAACGAGTTTAGGAATTAGCAGTCATTTGCACAAGAGAACTGGAGAGCGCTTGTGACGCATGGTCAGTTCTTTTTTCTTGAGCACATTGCTGCTAGATATCATATCCGTGCTATTGTAACGGGCAGTGTTGTGTGATACACTGCCGCAATGGACTGCTCTGTCCTGTCGGTAACATGAAGAGAGGTTAAAAGCATTAAAAAGCATGTTCGCACCCAGCCTCTGCCCTGTTAGACTATTTTGCTGTTTATTTGATAACCAAGTAATAGTATCAAATATCACATTTTAAAATGGGAATACATGTTTATAATAACTGGACATTTTGAGTGCATGAGAGGTAAACAGCCCATTCCATAGCCTCACCAGTTTCCTCGTAAAGAATAGTCTGCAGCCCACTGTCCTGAATCTCCACTTATTTTCCAGCTGCATCCTCTGGTCCTGGTTTTTGTGTTGTGCTTTGGTTAAGGTTGACTTTGTTCTTGGTTAACTAGATTCATTTTCCTCAGCCTATCTTCTTAGCTCATCCCATGAAGCCCCAGGATTGGTCTGGTAGGTCTGCACAGGACTCACTCCTAGGCCACAATGATTGTTTTGTATTGTGTGGACCAGTATTCAAATGTCTCGTTTCCACTGCCTTTCCCCAGGTATAGCGGAGCTGGCTGGTCTGGGCGAGGTGTATTTAAAGATGAATGCCTGCATTCCAGTGCAATTCAACTGTATGTATTCAACTCAATCTGGACTTTTTTTGGGGTTAAATCTAGGAAAAAAATACACGATTTACATTAAATCCGGGGAAAAACACCTGTTTAAATGTTAGTGCTTTTATTTATTTATTTATTTATTTTTACACTTGGTGTCGCATTCATGGAATGTGCCATTTCGTCTCTGTTCACTGCAGTTTCACTGACACTCGCCATGTCAAACATAATTTATCCGGTTCTACAAGCCCTAGAGTGACTGTCAACAGCTAATTTGAAAGGTAATAACTTGGACTAATTAGCTGTCATTTATGCATTTATTTAAAATGTTTTTTCCTTTAAAAAAAAAGTTTTCCATTTCTACAGAACTGCCCCTTTAGTCATAGTCACACCCCCCCTTACTGACTCTCCCTGGGGTGGGCATGCCCCACACTTTGTGCACCACTGCTCTACACAATATTTCCAGTACAAATGGCCCTACACTGTCGTTCCCTGATAATTACTTAATTGTAATATGTGATGTGTTACTGAAAGTGAAACTAACTTATAGCCACTCACCGTCTGACCTTGAGCAAGTCACTTAACCTCCTTGTGCTCCATCTTTCGGGTGAGACGTTGTTGTAAGTGACTCTGCAGCTGATGCATAGTTCACACACCCTAGTTTCTGTAAGTCACCTTGGATAAAGGCGTCTGATAAATAAACAAATAATAATAATAATTAGTCATGTCTGAAACCTCCACATAATCAGCCCTTGTACCAATCTCACCATCTCTCTGAGACCTGAGGAAAGGTTAATAGATATTGCAGGAAACAAGCCTGCTTGGCTCTCAGACTTTTGACTGTAATTTACCTCCCACAATCACAGCAGTATTGCTTCTTTACTGGAGGAGGGCAATTTGTGAGATAAGACAAGCATTAGTCTTTTGTCACGTTAGTGCCCTTCTTTTATTCTCTCATATTGATTGTATAATCTCCTATCATGCATTGTTCGTGTACTGGCTTACAGATTTTCACATACCCAGACAACAGCTAAGAATAATCACACAGACTTGGTTATTCAAAGTTTAACGAATCAGAGTATATATTTACTCCTTTGGTTTATTAACAAGCTTAAATGGATCAAGTGACTAACTAACAGCATCAATAACATATAAAGAAATATGGTTACAACACATACTTTCAGGCAGTCCAAGGCACTCATTTACACTAATTGCATACAATATAACAACATCTCTAAAGTAAATAATAATGTTATCCTATAGTATCATGCTTTGATGTAGGTGAGATGTAAATTCAAGATTATGCTTATATAAAACAGAACAAACTCGAGGCTCTGAGTACAACACCAGTAGTCAGCTTTGCAGAGAGGTCCTCAAAAGATGGATCAGTGAAGTATGTGTTACCAAACTCAACTGATGCCTAATTGTAATTTTGCTCCCATATTTATAGGACTTTATCTCTCCCTTTGTGTGTCAGAAAGCTTAATTAAGCCTAAAACAACTGGTTTATCTCTAAAATAAATAATATACTTTCTGGTGCCAGGCTACTTCTTAAAACTAATAGTATTGAGCACCAAGCTTTTTTTTCCCATTTTTCCCAAGATAAGGATATATGAGGTATTTTCTAAAACTAATAATATACATTCTTGTACCATGGAGTTCAATTCACTTGTTAAAATAAAGATTATAAAAGCGAGGGGCCCTTGCATTAGAACATTTGTTATGTCAGTGAGTTCTGCCTTGTTAAAATATATTTTTCTGGTACCATAGTAATCCTGGTACTCCCACAAGATAAGAGTAAAAAAAGCGAGAAGCTCCTGTTCTGTTGCAGCTGCTGATAAGAAACTCAGCTATATGTGCATTCCAAGAGGTCCCATCAGGGTTATTACATTAGGTCAGTGTTTTGTAGTTTCTCCGAGTCTCTCATTTAGGCTAACACAGATTTCTGCAATAATATTCCTGTTTATAGCTGGCTCAGCTTAATCTAAAGAGTTGTTACAACAATATTCTTGCCCTTTAAGAGTTCTTTTTGGTCCAATGGTCTTTTGAACACAGCATCCAGTTTGCGTCCAGTATATCGGAGAGTTCCCAGCAGGATAAGGAAATCTTTGTCTGGCTCTGCTGTCAAAGGTTCCTTAAAAGCCACCACAGGGTCTGAAATCCAGTGCTGAGCATCACAAGTGTGTTTTACTAGAACAGTTCCCTGGTATCTGCAAGAGACTTGAACTTGGGTAGCAGGGTTCCCATCTTTGCATTCTAACAGTCCCAAGTGAGCCCGCTTTACTGGATGAGTTACATGACATCCATACATTAAATTATCCTTACATTGTCTGATTTAACATTTAAATGAAAAAAAGGAGAATCCCTGTGGATCATCAGGGACACACTCAAACATAATCCTACAATGCTTTACCATATGTGTACATGCAGGACACGGTTTTGGTTCTGCTTGTGGCAACCCAGTCTTTGACATCCACATATTAGTCTAGACACATGCCGGCCTGTCCCCCTTTTCAGGTTCCCCATTAACTATTTAGTTCAATTTGATCACAGAAGGCTATTTTGTTAGGTATTCCTTCTATCAAAAATATCAGAATTGGACAGAATTCACTATTTTTCATATCAGAGGGCTCCCAAGCCTCATTATCATCTCCATCATCTGTGGGTGACCCCCCAAGAAATGAGGTTGGTTCGATCGAAGGACCAGTTGCTTTGGCTGCATAGCTTTCTATTCAAATGGAACTAATACATTATACAAGAAAGAAGATGGTCACTTGTGACAATTTCACAGGGAAACTCTGTCTTTGATTTCATTAAAAAAATAAAATGAACGACAGTACACTCGAAAATGTGTTATCTCCCATTCGTTTGATTGCTGTTTCTATCTCTGTCACGTGCCTCAGTGCAGTTTGATATTGCTGCCCACTGTGCACTGCATAAAAAAATGATGCAGTTGTCGTGTTGCTATTTAAGCAGTAATTTGTTTTTAAAGGAGTGGTAACCAAGGATTAAAAACCAATTACCTTCCTCTAATTAGTTCCAGTCCCATAATCACAGCCCATCCAGCTTCTGTTGAAGATCTTGTGGTTCTTTTTGCATTTTATACTTTCATTTGGAATCTGCTGGTATTTTAAAGACAACGCTATAGATGAAAAGTTGCTGCTGCTACAATTCACTACTGGAGTCAGACAACAGTCATTTGATTGGCTAGAAAGGGTTTGATGGTGTATCATTGGTTGTTTAAGGCCATGCCTAATTAATTAGAATAACAGAGTAAATAAAACAATAAGTGACATTTATTTTTCAAATAATATACCCCATTGTTGTCTATGGGAACCATGTGAGGGTTAAATCTCTAAGGTTGAAGTATTAGTTGGCCACTAGCCTTTATTCCTATAGGAAAATAGCACAGAGACAACTGGAAGGTAAGAGATGTGTACAGGTATTTTAGTTTATACCCCAACAAAATTTTTACGAAGGCAGTAAATCTGTGTTTTTATAAGTTATTTTGTCACGTTTACTAGTTTTTTATATACTTTTTATTTTAAATTGTATCATTGGTTGAAAGATACTACCCTATGAATAGTGCTTTATAAATCATGCTGTTTTATGGGGTTGGCACCTGCACCTTGATATACTGTATGCATACATTGCATACCTGCATTTATACTATAAAAATATAGTATTTATAATATCTTTGTATATAAACACTATGTAAGGTAGCACCATACGCAGGGTAAAGCCAAACGCTGTTGTTATGTGAGCGTGTGTGTGTGTCTACATATATATGTTTGGCAGAAAAAAACTATACTTAGGAAACATACTTTTGCAGCACATAGATTGGTTTATGTGCATTTAAAAGTAGCTGCTACATTGATGGTTGGTAAGGCATGTCCAGTCAATATATATATATATATATATATATATATATATATATATATATATATATATAATATATATATATATGTCATTGGTCAGATTTTCATGTGCTTTTGTTTTCAATATGTTATTCTGTTACCAAGAGGAAATAAACAGAACAATTGTTCACATGTGTCTTCATTCTGGTAACACTTTACATTGTGTCTCTAATTACTGTGTGTTTACATAGTAGTTACTTAGTAAATACATGTGCACTTAGACACAGTTAGAATGTTATTATGCATAGTTACAATGTACTTAATGTGTAAATCGTTTTGCACGATATAACCCTAACCCTAACTCTAACCCTTATCTGATACAATTATGTACTTGCATATATCATGCAAAACATTTTTTACATATTAAGTACATTGCAACTGTGCATAATAACATTGTAATGATGTTTAAGTACACATGCATTTATTATTATTTAAGTAACTACTATGTAAATGCACATTAATTAGAGGCACAGTGTAAAGTCACCTTCATTTCTTATTCATCTTCTGTGTTTGGATTTATCTCACTCCTCTATCGCTATATAAAGTGGCAAAATATTCAAAGCCCTTTCTCCATCATAAGTCGATTACACAGAGCATTAACATTCATTAGATTCCTAAAAAACATATCAATAAACCCTTGGAAAGATATTTCAGGGATGATCCTTATTTTATATCTGTGCGGTCGTTAAAAGATTGTTCTGCATAAAATATAATGCCAAACCACCTTTTTTCACAATCTGTATTTTCGTTTCCAGTTTAGAAGTGATCAGTGTTTAGCATCACATCAACTGCTCTGCAGTGAATAATCTGAAGCATAAATCTCAGGAGGCTAAAGCAGTAAGACCAGAATATTTGCTAACACTTTACACTAAGTGTCTCTTAACACTGTGTATTTACTTAGTAAATACATGTATACTTACATATAATTACAGTGTTCTTATGCAGTTACAATGTACTTAATGTGTGTCTATGCATCGGTTATCGCCAGTGGTTTTGTGTCGGATCACACTGGATCTCAGATCCAGTACCGTTTTGTAATTTGAGAATTCAACCGTTTTCAAACGATGAACCATATGAAAAAATACATTGGTGTTAAAACATGGCTAGGCAAATGTGGGCATGCAGCTAAAGACATCAACAATAAGGCATGAAACCCTGATCACAAGCAGATGAGAATTTGAAAGCCTATATGAGAGCTACTGTAAATCAAGGTCAATACATTAAAAATGATAAGACCAGGTACTTATTTGATTACAAATTCCCCTTGTTTATCATGAATATCTGTACAAAATGTATTCAGGTTTTATATTTCATCTTTTATGAAAGTCCAATCTGCAAGTTGAAAGATCTCAGAGATCTTTTAGTTCTCCTCAAAATGCTTGGCAACCCTCCTTGACTTTAAATAAGGTTATAAACGTTGTTTCTCCTTGAATGGTTCCAAAGAGCCACAGAAATGTTGCAGTGATATGTGGAAAAGCATCAGAAATATATAAACCCATACATCTTACTGATAATGGTCCCTGATGCTTCTGTGCAGTAAACATTTCTACATCCGTGAAGCAAATAATTCACTCCACCGTGCAAATCGATTTGGATGCTAATGATTCTAAGGGTTATGCATGACTTGGAATAAAACTTTTGATTTTAATTGAAATTCTAAACAATCTAGTTGGCTGGGGGGGTGGGGGGTTGGGGTGATGGAGAGTGCAGCAAAAAGTGGTACAAGTACAAGGTTAATTTCTGGTCAGACAGAAAACGGTCACTTTGTTAATATAGAAATGGACTGTTGCATTATTATTATGCATACAAACAGACAATGGGTTTCCTCATAAATGCGTTGGTTAGACAACCCCATACTCAAGTGAATATAGATGGCTTTATTGTCTGTTTTGAGATTATCCAAAATGATGCAGGACAGCTAGTGCAAGCAGGATAATATAAGTCATACGGGCAACAGACAGTCAGTAGCAACAGTATGATTGAGGCAACTCTATTTAGCCTGGAACAAAGAAGACTTAAAGGGCACTAGTCTTTGGACAGAGGGTAGGAGACATGATGCTAAGTGTTTGGAAATTCTTTGAAGACACAAATTTGTTTTAAAATTAACCAACAATCGGACAAGTATTGATGGGCCGAATGGCCTCCTTTTGTCCATAAATGTTCTTCTGTTCTTAGGTTGAAACAGTAAACTAGGGCCACAGATCCAGCTATTTGTTTTCTGTAAAGTTAAACGCTCTGTAACCAAAACTGCAGAGGAGCCTGCCTCTTTTGCATAGCGGTTGAGATACTCACTTGTAGCGTGCATGGTTGCCGGTTCCAGCCTAACCTCCATACTGTGACTTTGGTGTTTTGACTTGGATCTCATTGATTGGGTGCTGCAGATCACCAAGGTTTAAGGGCGACTGGTGTAACAGGCAGTGTTGGGTGATTAATTGCCCTTGTCAATGAGGGATTCTAACCCTTGTCAATGAGGTTAAAAGCCTGAACGTAAATTAGTTAATTGGTTTGGTGTGGTGTCTTTCTGGGGAGGTTGGTAGTTTGATTGATCAGCCCGAGAATGCAAGGCATGCAGTTCCTGGTCGGCCGATCAATTAGTCAATTAGCCACCGGGAGAAGACAGGACACCATTGAAAAAAAAAACAAAGCAATGTTCTACCTGTTAAACCTGGCGTGGAATGGGCCTCCAAGACCGTGATTGAACACCCCTGTTATACATTTAAAATATTGTTTAGTCATTGCAATAATAATCACTCAGAAGTACAGCCAACACCATAACAAAGACACAATAAATAAAAGAATACATTTTTTTTAAAAATGAGCAACACACTTTGGAATTGATATTCTGGAAGGAACACCTTTCACTGGTTACCCTTTATGTAAATATACTTTGTTTTGTAGGAGAAGGAACAAAAGCCATCCATTTCCCTAAGCTGCTGTCTATCAGACTAAGAGACAACGTTGTCAGATAACAATGAAAACAATCAAAAGGTTTGTCGGAAAGGAGGGATCAGAAGAAAAGCTGCACTGTGGGATTCATCAATTCAACATTCACAATTAATACAAATCAAAGTTTAAGATCAGTCAGGTCCCTCATAAGTACACACTGCAATATTTAAGTTTGATTGAAAACTTTAGGGAGAGGAGTCCAACTGCTGTCAAGATCAGCTTTTGATAAGGGAGGGAGACTGGAGGAATGGGGCCGGAAGTGGAGAATATTATTTGTTTCTCAATATAGCAAAAAACACACCTACATTACATTAGTCCAAAATACAATTCCCTTATAAAAGCTTACCATGGTATTTTTGCACAGATTTTTTTTGTTGTAGTTTTTCCAATGGTTATACATTAAGTACATTGTTACGAAATAATGCATTTGTAAAATCGCGCTTATTCTTCTTTGTTGATTTTATTGTTGCCTTGGCAACCATTTTATGACTATGTTGACTGACTTACTCCATACAGTAAGGCATGTCAACCCTGCTTTCAAATTACCTCGATAAATATGAAGTTACTCTATAATTCATTTATTTAATTGTTGCAGCCTTACCAATAAATCATGGGAAGATGGCTAAGGTGCCAAAGCTGGAGACCTTAAAATTGGATTTGAAATTATAATTGAAAGCTATGATGCATAAAGGCAATACCATTGTTTTCTGTCAACAGTTATTACAGTAAATCAGAATTGAATCTTCCAGTTACTTTGGATGCCTATTGCTTCTGTCAACATCCGTTGAAAAGCAGGTCTCTGTGATGGAAAATGAGACTCGTTTTGAATGAGGTAAAAAATTACGTAATAAGTAATCATGCATGTAGAATTTAGACATATGCTTAATGCCATTTCATTTTAACAATAATGAGTTAAAATCCATTTTCCCACCCTTTCTTAAATGCACTGTCTTCTATAATACAGAACCAATGCACCGATTCACAGTCACAGATTTGTACCCAAATGGTTATAGGGGTATGACAGAGACTTCAGGCATCTTCCATCCATCATGTCTGGGATTTGACCAACTTCATCACAATCGTCTGCCTGTCTCTCCTGCACCAGTCACGTGAAATATTAACGACAGAATCCCTCAAGATACCTTCCATGAACTCAGCTTAGTTGGATTACAAGTGTGACGTGTGACAAGCAGGGAACAGGTCAATGTACATCGCGTTATTCTCACTCCAGGAGTGGCTAAAAACAGCGGTAAGTCCAAGTGCTCTGTCAACTTCTATTTCACAAATATTGTTGAATGCTCTTCATGCCAGAGGGTATTTTTACTAGCTATTTTCATCAAATGAATCACGACGGCTTTTACATAAACTGATTACAAGGCTTTTGAAACCACGTTTTGTGAACTAAAAATGAATTAATAATTCAGATTCCTCTAATTAGGTATGGTGTTAAAAATGTTTATTATTTCATAAATGTTTTCCTATGTTTTTTGGGGATTTTTGTTTTCAAGTGTAAGTGCTTGGAAAGTTTGAAGTGCTTGGAAAAGTCTACCCCGTGTCACAGAACACTGATTAATACTTTTCTACATGGTTCAAGTTGGGTTGAATTTTGCTAAGGATTATCCTTTATTTAGCACATACTGGGGATTGAGAGTATTAGTCATCCAGAATGTAATGCCTTCATTAGTACTATTTTATTCTATAGAACCTTCTTTGAGAATTTTGGATGATGATTAATCTGACTAAAATTATTAAAAATTACATTTTGAATCAATGAAAGAAAGAAGACAACAACGTTGGTTCATTTATTTGAATTAAGAAACGGTCAATGAATGGAATGTACATACATCATGTGTTGATAATGACAAAATTCAGTTTCAAACAGTGATCTTACATAGATGTTTTATTTTGCAGGTTGAAAAATGACTGTCGGGGGGTCTCCAGGTTTTAATGTTAATTTTGCGGTTTTGACCCATGAAATGCGGGCCACTTGGGTGGTCAGCTGTATCTTTGACCTTGTCCTACATTTTAAATAAGCCTTGTCTTATGTGGGAATATTCAAGTATGATAGTTACTGCTTATGTTCTTAAAAAACACCTCAACTGTAACAACCTTAACCCTTTCCTGCCTAAACAGAATGACCGTATAGGGACATGACTATAACCACTTGGTGTTTTATCACTTGTAGTTTGGCAACCTTAAATCAGAAATTAAAACCCAATATATCCACAGAAAGGCCTTACCTAGCTGTTTCCAATGATAGCGTGTATTTTGCTTGCTATTGTTTTCAAATACCCCCCCCTCCCCCCCAAAAAAATATCATAACAAAATGTATAATAATATATATATATATTTTTTTTAAAACTGCCAATTTCGACCCCTTTCTAAGTTA
Source organism: Acipenser ruthenus (assembly GCF_902713425.1). NCBI lineage: Eukaryota > Metazoa > Chordata > Actinopteri > Acipenseriformes > Acipenseridae > Acipenser > Acipenser ruthenus. The sequence goes on from NC_081218.1 coordinate 1,213,036, forward strand.
GGTATAGACAGAATATTTGGATGTTACAGGTGCAAGGATTTCAAATAAAAGAAATCAGATTTCAAACATCTGTCGCTGAGGAGCTGCAAGATTTTGTCCGCACCGCGGTCTGTATGAGAAAGCTATTTTATGGAAGTAGTCCAGACTAAGCAAAATATCATTACATTGCCAAATCGTATGTAAAACCTTTTAACCTTGAAATATATAAATAAACACAAATAAAAAAAATGCAGTTGTTTTTATTGAATTATTCAATCATTTTGCATTATGAAGAGAAAAATCATATTTATATACAAACGTTAAATATAACCACAAATAGCAAATAAAAAAAAAGTCTATAGAAAAAACTATAACAACAAAAACAAACAATATATAGAAAAGGGAACTATAAATAACGACAAAGCAGTCAACCTAACTGTATTGGGGCTACTGCAATAAATACTGCCACCACTGTAAAGCAAGCAAATAAATAAATGCATTGCATTTTTGTCATATAAATATAATGTACTGTATATTTCCTGACTTTCAATAATTTAGCATTATGAAAAGAAAATGATATTTATATACAAAAGTCATAGAATGAATATAACTACAAACAGCAAATCAACCATAACAAAAAAAAAGTCTAGAAAAACTTACTAAATGGTGGTCATAAAGAAGTAATCGTAAAGATAACAGGGTGATGCAATAAATGCAAATTAATTAATAAATAAATAATAAATCAGAGCGGTCTAGCGCGTCGGGGTTAAATTAAAGTGACTTGGTTTGCTTTATTTCTACTTAAATAACTTTTATTTTTTTTTAAACATGCTAAATAAAGACGATTTTAAAAAACATATAAATTTGAACATAAAGTGGATTATGCTTTGGAGCTTTAATAATGGTCAACAACATATTATAAAATCTCTATGCAAAATAAAAGCCCATTTTTAAAATTGCAAACCCACACACACACATTCGAAAACACTGTTCCCTGTATCTAAACCCTTCAATCTCCATCACTGCACAAAACATGATTGATTGAACGGATGGGGAAAAAGCATCCAACAAGCACATAACCTTTTACAGTCTTTCTAAATGAAATGACTTTCTTGCAACACAGCAATTGCTGGTATTGAGCTTCCCATTGGTGTGTGAGGGGGAAGGGCTGGGGGGCAATAAAAGATGTTCTATCATCTTTTGTGCACTCTTACATTGCTGAATCTAGCAACATTTTTCTGGCTTGGATGTCAGGAACATTACAAACCAATCCCTTATCAAGTTGAGAAATATGATAAGCGCAGATATACCATTTGGGCAATTGCTGTAGTTTATCATATTGCTGCTGATCTCATCAGCCTTACAAATCCCACATAATACAGAGAGAATATAATGGACATGACTCATGTACCTGGATACTCTGGTTGAGTTCTATTAAGCAGTTGGATCTTTAAAAAAAAAAAAAAAAAAAAAAAAAACTAAGACAGAATGAGATACAGGCTTTAATATCCCTAGCAACAAGAGCATTGTCTTGAAATGAAAAACACAAGCTGTAAAACCTGAGGGAAAGAAAATAAGTTGACAGCTAATATCATAACCCAGAAGGTTATTGACTTTTTACATAAGGCACAGATGCTTAGTTCAGTATTGAGGTGCACACACACACCAAACGGTGACGCCTTAAATAAAGTGTCTCTAATTACTGTGTATTTACATGTCTGCAAATGCATGGTTACAATCTACCTAATGTGTAAATCTTGTTGGTAATTTGAAGTCTAAAGAACGTATGTAAAGTAGTTGACAAAATAATTTGTGAGCTATATAGGTTTCAAATGTGCAGTTAGGAAAGAAAGGCGTGCAAATAGAAAACCTGGATTTTCATTTTAAAACACCTGCTATAACAGAAGAAATTCTAATTAAATATAATCCGATAATATATTTTGTTTGTTGCACAGAGGCTTGCAGCAGACCCAAGTCACTTCAAAGGTGGATAGAAAGACTACTGGGTTAGAGAAATTGTCAATCGAATAGCTAGTTTCTGATTCGTCTGTCGATAAACAATGCGTTCAGTGATCGGCAAGGAAAGGAGTAATATCTTGCCTCAATCCATTAGGTCCCCGCTGTGCGCCAGAGGTCATCTGCTTTTTTTTGGGGCTTTGTCTAACGGGGGAGGGCAGTTATCCTACCCCCCTGCCCATGGCTTCCCTACGGTCAGCCTCTCCACTTATCTGTGAGCTCATTTATGGGCAAGGCCAAAGGCCAAAGAATGTACTGTAAAATATGGATATTGTAGTAGTGTTTAGTCTGTTTTAATAAACAATCTGAATAGAAAGAGATGCAACATATAAATACAATGGAACAATCCTTGAAGGGCCAATTTACTTGCCATGTAAACTGAACCCATGGTAAGTTAAAACTTCTCCCTACTGCCAGTGCCAATCAGTTTTAGCCACTATGGGTAAGATATGACAGACTTTGATAGAGCGCTGATGATAGGGGCTCACTTGGGGAAAAATAAATAAATGCATTCCCCAAAACAGCATTTTTAATCAGCTAGAATTCACTGCCAACAATTGCACAGGTCTCTACAAGTTCAGACTGTGGGGAAACTGATGCTAGGCTTATCATTGTATCAATGTACATACATATCCCTGTAATAAAACTGCCATTGTGCAAGGGAAATGTTATTATACCAGAGATCAGTCATTGGTAAATCTATTCTAGTCTTTCAGTACTTCTCCTGAGAAATCTATTGGGATAACAGCAAGTATAGGGCTTATATAACAGGCAGATTATTTCCCCTGCAATTTGACTTCAATTTTAAATTGAACTGTAATGGAAAACAAAAGTTATGCTAATAATAATAACAAAGTTTCAACTTCTGCCACTTTGGTTTATTGTTGTAACGTATGAAATAAATATTGATGTTCAAAGGAAAACCCTTACTGGCAGTGATTAAAGTGGAAATTTGGAGCTGGGGGGTGGGGGTAGTGTCTAACCTATAGGGTCTTTTCTTGTTTCAGTCTTTCATATATATATATATAATCATTTCAAATTTCAGTAACAGTGGTTTGATTTCATATGACCAAGCAACGGGGTGTTCTAATACATTTGCACACCGTGTGTGTGTGTATATATGTCATGGCAGTGCATCACGCAACATTAGCATTGACTTCATCATCACTGGCCCTTCTTCTCTTCAGTATTTTTAGTCTCTTGAATTACACTGAAAAGGTCAATGCTTACTGTCATCTCTGTTTTCCTACTGAGATTCCTGGAACATTATAGTTACAGAAGCACTGCTGTATCTTCAATGCATCAGTACTTTAATCTATTGCCAATAGAAGGCCATGGCTCTGCTTTGTTTTATCAGTCCCTGGAAACTGTCAGTAACATTGATAGCAATGCAGGAGTTTAGTTAACCAATTTCAAAATGTCGCTTTAATATCATTATTATTATTTGTTTATTTAGCAGACGCCTTAATCCAAGGCGACTTACAGAGGCCTGGTGTGTCTGAACTATGCATCAGCTGCAGAGTCACTTACAACTACATCTCACCCAAAAGACAGAGCACAAGGATGTTATGTGACTTGCTCAGGGTCACACAATGAGTCAGTGGCTGACGTGGGATTTGAACCAGGGACCTCCTGGTTCCAATCCTGTTTCTTTAACCACTGGACCACACAGCCTCCTTAGTCTTAGCCTCCTAATATCATCCCCCCAATTGTCTGTTTTCTCATGCTTGGATTATTTTAGACCCAGGATCTCCAGATGTATGATGAAAAGGTATAGGAACTGCCTCCTACTTCATAAATTTCTCTGAATGATTGGCAGCCCTGATTGGCGTTTAACTGTGGTGTGAACACCAAAGTTACTAAAAGCTCCCAGCATCATCATGGGGGAAAAAAAGCCAATTAACGTTCTGTCATTGGCTCAAGAGCTGTAGAGGTTTTTCTAACCTCACCATTGTAGCTCTCTGGAGTTAATTTGTTTGAAAATCAATCAAGTTAATGTCAAAGGCTAATCCCTGCATTGCTGAATGACAGTGCCGTGTGTGTGTGTGTGTGTGTGTGTGTGTGTGTGCGAGTAGGCATGCTTGTGTGTGCATACACTTAAGCAACGGCTTACGACAAAAGAAGAAATGTCAGTTTTAATGTGCAAAAAGTTTATCCTCTTTCAATATCTGCTAAAAGCAAAATATATTTATTTTCTTATGAAAGCAAGAGAGAGAGAGAGTGGTCATGGTTACTTTGACGCTTTCTCTTATTTCCTTTCGTGTTTTGTGTTTGGAAATCTTTGCGTGGGTAGTTCCAGTCAAAGAGGTATATTAACCTACAGTGCAGCTTTTAAAGCTAAACCCTTAACCGGAGGTTGTATTGCTTGTGTTGTATACAATCTGACTGTTTAAATCTGTATGTGTTGGCAGGTTTGAGTTTGGTGGTCTACAATGAGATAATATGCTAGCCAGCTATCTTTTCTTTTTTATTACCCATTGCTATTAAACACACTGATGTGCTAAATTTAGAAAAAAATAAATTCAATGACATACTGTATGTATGTTTCAACTAGAAGTCTATATGAAGTCTATATGAAATACATAAATGAACTTGCTTCAAAGTAACAGTGTTTCCTATGACATGCATGCTGCATATACAAACAGGAATGCACAAAAACAACATTGGAATCAAAATGTTTTCTGCTTTTCCGATAACATAGCACAGCACCCCCCCCCCCCCACCCCACCCCCCCGACTATGAATTACAAGGGACCCCCTACTGAGAACCGTGCAAAGAAATTCTGATTTTAAGAAGTGCGAGTTCTCAATGTAGTCATGTTCTAAAAGAGAGTAAGATTTTTACTTTTTTAGAATCCTCTTTTAAACTCGCAGTGCTGCCCCCCATATCAGAAATAGAAACTGAGATTTTCCTTTAATATAAAGTAGTACTGCAAACTGTACATGTGAGACCTATTTAGCTGATGAAGTGCAAAACAGGTGAGATTTATGAAAATATTTTGTTAGCTACGATTATAATAATCCAGTTGTGGTTCATGCCAGTGGGAAAGGGTTAATCCAATCAAGTCATTATTTTCTTTTAAGTTTCAATAATTATTGCTGGTGTTTGAATTTACAATGCATGTGTGGGTATTGGTTTAAAAGCAACACTGCTTGAAAGTATTATCTTTTCATGAAAGTTACTTATTCAGTACTTATGCCAAAAATGTGAATTGTGGCCCCTGTGGAAAATGACTGTGATACGAGAAAGCAAAAAGCTGTATGGACAATTTTATATTATAGGAAGAATGAAAATACAAATGTTCAGTATATTTAAACCTCCTGAGATACTCTAGAGAATGCAGACATTTTCAGACAGACACAACATAAAATTGGGTCCTGTAAAAACATAGTTTGCTGTATTGCAGCAATAAAAGTTGCACAGCAATAAAAATTGATTTAAAAAAAAAAACTAGAAGCAAAATATGTATTATTTATGTCCAGTTCATTAAAGCAGATATAAAAAGTGTGCTTTATTTTTAAGTTTCGCTTTGTATTTATTTATTTATTTAGTTAGTTATTTAACCTATAAGGGCCAATTTTCAAAGGCAAAAAAACCCAACAACAACAAAAACAGCCACAGAAACTATTAAATGAAACCTAGCAAACTGTGCTTAAAAGGCCTTAAAGAGTAAGTAGCGGGGTTGCAGAAAATATAGCATTACACGTCCCCATGTGTTGCTACAACTGTTTAAATACCGTACCGGTCAATTTTATTTTCATTGTTAACATCCTGACAACTTTTTACACTTATAACTTTAAGGTCTGTTTCAAAGCTCGTTTCATAATGTCCGCTCTAGTGCACTGATAGTGTAAGGATTATTGCCCACATTGTCAAACCGGTAACAGAGCAATAACAATCCATGATGTGGTACAGGGCAGAAAAGCCAGAGGACTTGTTATGCTTTTTTTTTTAATCACTCTTCCTGCAGTGATTCAGAGGACAGATCTCAAACCCCAGGGCACTAGAGCGGACATTTTGAAATAAGCTTTGAAACAGACTTTAAAGTTAGAAGTGTCATTTAAAAGGCTTACGTTTTTTAAACAGTTGTATAACGTCATATTTTCGTAATCCTGCTACTTACTCTTTAAATTAAAAACCTGAGGCAAGACTCGTATTTGAATTACAGTCAAAGAAATAACTAGTACAGCCAGCTTCCCCCAGTGCAGTTATTAATAATACAGAAACCACTGTTATTGCAGTAACCTTTTAAACTTTGTTGAACAGAAAACATGTATAAACATCTTCAGTCGACCTACCATACCCAGCTTTGAAACTGGTGTTACAGTAAACCAACATTTTTTTTTTTTTTCAAGGGTGGCCTAATGTGCATTGTAATTTAACCAGGAAGACCACACTATGGCATTTGGAGAGCCTAGCCAAACAGATTTACATGTTACGTACATTGTAACTATACATAATAGCATTGTAGTGATGTGTATGTGTATTCACTAAGTAACTACTATGTAAATGCACACTAATTAGAGACACTTAATGTAAAGTGTTACCTACATTGGGTAAGTCTGACATTAGGATTCATTTGCAAATACTGAACACGCTAAACCTAGACCTTTGTTGCTTTGGACATAATTTTGACGAACCTGGATGAAATTCATTTCCAAGCTGTATGCTCGGCCTGTTAAAACGAATGAAATTGTAATGGGAAAGAAAAGTTTCAGGTGGGCCTATCTACCAGGATAGGATTTATTATGCCAAGCCATCCATTGGACTCCTAAGCTGTGAATCGTATAAAGGAGGCAGTGCTCAGGTAACTCTATTGAATAGTTCTGTTCTGATTAATTTCCATGCCTGTTGAACTAAACACACAGATGACTACAGCTGTGTGCATCATGCATTTTTCAATGTACAGATTAAAGTAAGTGTGTTTAACCGGGATCCTTGGCATTTAACAAAGGATTTATATTAGGGGATTTTTTTAATCCCGACCATTTTATTTTCGTGTGTCACAGAGAAGGTTTCAGAAGCAGGACCTCCCTTACAGTTGATCACCTAACTTTTTAAAATCATGATGGATTCATACCCTCTTACTCGCCCACCAGGTGATTGTAAGAAGTGTTAATGTCTAAATGACTGCATGCCTGTGACAGAGATCGAATGAGTCTTAGTGTTAGATCTCCCTCTCGACCTGTGAGAGCACGGTGTACGAGGAACAGAGTACCCTTAATGAAATGGCACGACAATTTATTCCGTAGGGTAGATGGAAGTCAGTCAGTTCGGAAGGGGGCAGAGCTATGGCACCCGAGCTCAGTGACCCAGACGGTAAGCGGCGTGGCATCCGAGGACTGGAGGAGCGGATGCGCTCGTTAACCTCGGGGTCATGGGCGAGGGTTTAAATAGGGGGCATGGCTTGAGTGATCTGTTCCTTTGCATATGGTTAAATTATATAACCAAGAAGGAGCCCGTATTGTGGAATCGACTGTGAGTGTTTCGTGTCTGTGTCCTAACACTGTGTGTCTTGTGTGTTGTTTTTTCTCACTAAAGATTACTGAGCACGATCCGGAGCTGCAGCCGCAGGCCAGCGAAAAACCCGGACTTCACCACTCACCTTTTCACTACCGGAACTGTCTTTGTGTTTGCACCTTTTAGCACTTGAATCACGCACTGTCTGTGTTTGTGTTTAGTGTGGGTGTCTGAACGGGACTTTGGGGTTGCGGGTCAAACCCGTAGGATTATAATTAGAAGTGATACACGCCGCTGTATCACTTCCAGCACTATTATTATTTACAGGTTTTGCCTTGAGGCTCTGGACATTTATTAAATTAAATAAACACCCTTGCACCTGTACCAACGTTTGTCTGTGTGATTATTCTGCACTGCACTCACCTGCACGTCATTACCACTTTGCCACAATGCCTTATACATGTGATCAACAATATTTGTTACAAGGAACATGGAATAAATACGGGTAATTAAACCCACACATATTAAGAGGGCTGAGTTCAAAATGAATTACTTCAGAACTTGGAGGAAGTGCAGAAGATATTCAGGTATTGCCGGCTCTGAGAATTCCAGTCTTAGGGATTAATACAGATATACATTAATGTTAACATTTAATACATATCACAGCTAGTATTATGATAAAATGCTAGCAGCAGCAATCACATTCCGGAGGACTTCAGGATGTCTCTTATACACCACGTCAGAGTTTAAGATATCTGAGGCTCTGATGCCTGTTGGGGATTTTGAAGCTCTGCAGCCAGGATTAATTGTGTTGACATGGATTTATCACTTTCTAGGAGCTTCTCCACTCAGTTCACTTGTAATGCCTTATTGGGTCCCGACTAATTGAATTATTGATAGCTTTACTCACCTGAATATAAATAGCCCTATAGCTATCCTGGGGGTTTGTGTCTGTCTGTCTGTCCGTCCTTTGTTGGGGTTTTGTTTGTGCAGAGGTGGGAACATAATTTTTGTGTTTGGAGCGGAGAGTAACAGAGGGAAGTGAAACGAGCCTGTACATGGACTTTCCTGATGATAAAGTATTCGGCTAATGTACAGTATGCCGTTTTGAAAAATGAGCGTTAGTGAATTAAGAGTTTTTAGCCTATCGGTAGCTAATCAGAACCTATGGTATGAAAAGTAAAGTAAGAGACTGTTATACAGATTTTTCTCTCACTCTGATGTTCCCTCCCCTGCACAGACAATGTGGTATATGTAAACTTAACCCTTTTCTGATACAACTGTGTACTTGCATATATCGTGCAAAAAAGTAACACGTTAAGCACGTTGTAACTATGCATTATAACATTGTAATTATGTGTAAGTACACATGTATTTACTAAGTAACTAGCACAGTAACATAATGTAAAGTGTTACATAAAAAACTAAACAAAAACAAAGAACTGTTATACTACACCACAAAATGTTTAAAAAAATAAGCAGTACAAATGTGACAACAATAATATATATATTTTTTAAGGACCATTTACTCCCAGTCTTACTGATACTGGGAAAGGGTAAAAAGGTTGAGTGTTTAATATCTCTGAAACTAAGTCTTGATGCAAGTCTTATTTCTGTGTAATGTGTGACATTAGCATTCCATTTCCTTTGCTACTCTGAGGAAATAAACTCTCCTTGTAGTTGTAATACACTGTTGAATTTGTCTCAGGCACAGTGGCGCCCCGCAGTTTGGTGTTTCACTTTGTTGTGTTTCAGAAAGTTGGCCTTGTGAACTGAAACAATTGTTGACTTCCTTTATCACCATGGCAACTGCCCCCGTGAGAGGGCTTCACCAGGAAATGTTACTGTTATTTCTAAAGCGCCTCCAGCCCTCAGACTTGAAAAAGTCTACCCTTGTCTGACAACATTTTAATCAATCACTTTTCACTCTCTGAGGATGCCTGCCCACTACCATGACATTCTCGTCTGTGGAATAAACAGGACGTTTATAAAACTTCAGTGTCAAACAGTAATGATAAACTTAAGAGATATTTACTATGAATTCCGGCTGAATACCACAGGAATAACACCTGAATATCTTATGCACTTCCTCTGAGTTCTGAAGCAATGCATGTTGAATTCAGCCCCTTGTTAATTCATGTGGCTTTAATTACCCGTATTCATTCCATGTTCCTTTCTAACAAATGAAGTCGATTACATGTATAAGGCATGCATTCATGCATGAATTAATGCTTCTCACAGTCTGTTAAATCATGCATGAATGCCTGCCTTATACATGTGATCAACATCGTTTGTTAGAAAGGAACATGGAACGAATACAGGGAATTAAATCGATCCCCACCGCTGTTATCTCATTTTATCTTGCCGAAAACTGAGTCCAATATTAGCATGAAGTAAGTAACAGCTACTCTATAATACAAATCTTGAAAGACGTGAAAAAAACCTCCCTACTTTACTGTGTACAATACATTGAAGCACTATAAACGTGCCCTGCTGTTAATGCACAGAGCTTGAGCCAGTGTAGCGGAAATATAGCCCACCAGGGCAGAGGCAATAGGCAGAGCTGTCCACAACGACTGTCATAAGCTTATAAATCAAAATCTTAATATATATATATATATATATATATATATATATATATATATATATATATATATATATATATATATATATATATAATAGGTTATAGGTTATATAGAAGGCTATTATTGCTAAAGGTGTCTCAACTAGCTATTAATTGAATTTTCCTTGTCAGAGTATGAATACTTTTGCATTAACATTTTTTGTGGTTTTGCAAAAGAAATTGCTGAAATAAATAATTATAGACATATGTTTCTTGTAACTTATATATTATATTGCTTGTGTCTTGTCTTTTTTGTTGACTCCAACTCCATGCTGTAGGGAAAGTGACTCATTATGATGTAAAAGATCTTCAATCTGCTTACCAAGACAGTCACACTGTGCTTTCATGTGCCACTTAAACTCTATGCATAAAAAGCTATTCATCTGTGTCTATTGAAAATACCTTTCAGCAGTTCTCCTTTGTAAGTTATTGAACTGTTAAGGAGCGCATTCAGTTTAAAAACATACAGGCTGTCGTCTAAGGCATCTCTATAATATATAAAAAGCCGGTCACTTTGAGTAGTGATAAGATGTTTCTATATCCACGATTCTAAAAACGTGTTAAGGTTATTGTAGTTAACAAAATTATACCTGTCGGTCCCTTTCGTTCACTGTGTAGTTCTCAAAGGTGTAATTTTGAAAGTTCTAGCCCAACATTTTTCCCATATTTTAAACTCTCAGCTCAACCAGGTTAAAGCAAGTTCTTAGCTTGCTTGTCTTGCCTTCTTGGAAGCCTGTTTATGCTTTACTTCCAAGGTAATCCCAGTAGTGCAAATCTTTTTGCAAATATATGTAAGTACACAATTATATTAAAAAGGGTTAGGGTTAGTGTTACAGAGGACAGTGTTATGTTTAGGGTTAGGGTTAGTATTAGAGGTATATCATGCAAAAAGCTTCACACATTAAGTACATTATAACTGTGCATAAGCACAAAGTGGTCTAACATTTTCACATGTGTGTGCCTATTGTTTCTATATCACTGATTCCTGACCCGAAATTCTCACAGGTTTTCATGCAGATGGGTATGTAAAGAATATAAATGACAAATCTTGAGGTGTTCAAATAAATGTGCACACTACTGTACAGCGTATTAAAAACAAATTGTGTTCATTGTATAGCTATAGTTGCATTGAAACAGGCATATTTGATGTATCAAAACAGTGTCTATTTTGGCAGTTTTTTGTGACTATTACAACTGAGAACATTGGCATGTTTCTAAAGTTCCCTTGGCACATGGACTAGTAGTGTGAAGTGATTGGTTAGGTCAGTTTTGCATCAAAGGGAATTCCTTGCTGCTGCTCTTCCATCAACACAAGTAATTAACTGGACACGTCCAGGGGATCTAACCAAAGTTTTAATTAAATCTGTGTATGAGAGACTCAAAACACCTTTTCTAAACAGCTTTTCAAATGAAAAGGGGAGGAGGGAGGGCTCTGCATTATCTCTGTATAAAATAGCGCAGTACTTAACACTGTGTGTCTGATCAAATTGGTCCGAGAGCCTTGAAATGTATTTTGGCACGCTTTAATGATTAGACAGTAGATGTGAGAAAGAGTGGCAGATGGCTGTGTTTACTGTTGGGTGCACTGAACATCATCTTCAAATTGCAATTTGACTGTAAAGCAGGTTCATTTTTTTAATTTATATAAAAAGATGACTCAATAGCTTACCATAGGGTAAAGACATTTAATGTCAGGCACATCATTTTGTGTTACAATATTTAACAACTCTGGAATTGTATTCAGTACTTTACTTTTTGCTTGTTAGGGAAGTGGGCAGACAGCTATCAGATGGTTAATGTCTCATTTAATGTGTTAGGCATTCCTGACCATATTAATATGTTTTATTGAAGGTACCCAATGAACAAAGGTAAATACATTTTATAAAAGAAAAAAAGGGGGAAAATACCAACAAAAATACCAATGTTATACCAAACGGTAGAACTTTCATTGATGATCATGGTTGCTTAAGTACAGTATCATCTCTTCAAATCAATTATCTTAAATACAAAATAAATACATTTGAAAGAGACCTGTAATAATTTATAAGTTAATGTAGGAAAGCAGGTGCTAGTATATATACTATATATTACTGTTTCTACTTCTCCTTATCTGCTCAACATTACTACAATAACTCTTTACAATAACATATTCAGATGGATTAATCAATGGATACATACCCCAAGCAGGTACCATCTGTTTGTTAATTAGCTCAGCACTGATTTATGCAGTGAAAAGTCTACGCTTAGTCCAGCAGGATTTTGACTAGCAGACTGCTAATAATGAGAGTTCAGACTCAGCAAACTTAGCTATTAACTTTGAAATAATTATTTCCAACAATTGTCTGCCTTTTGATTATGCTTTGAAGGAGTCTACAGAACTGTAATATTCTTCTGGCTCAGGAAAGAAGTTTCTTTGTGGTCAATGGAGTAGCATTAGTGCTCAATAATGTGTTTTGATGGGGTGCTTTTAAAAAGTTTCCCTGATATGATTCACCACATTCATTGTTTAAAATATGTTTGAGGGCAGAAGAATCTCAGTTCGAACAAGAGCAGCTACTGGCAACGACTCTGTGTTCCCCAGGATGCACTCTGATAATAGGCAGAGGTTTTCTGGTCAAGCAAATGTAAATAGATATTTTAGATAATGCCTAGAACTTTAGCATTAAGAAATCATTTAAAAATAAATAAAATATATGAACATAATTTAGACATTATTCAGCAAGTTTCATTCGACTTTATGAAGAAACATGTGTCAATTATACAGAGTGATGCAAACCTTCTGTAAGTACACATGTATTTACTAAGTAACTACTATGGAAATACACAGTGATTAGAGACACAATGTAAAGTGGTACCAGATTAACTTTCAACAGTGTAACATGATGCACTCCATACAAGAACACACACATCTTTAAGTAAGTTTACCCCCAAATGTATGAGACACCAAGTGTAAAAAAAACAACAAAAAAAACACAAATATTTTATTAAGCGTTTTTTTTTTCTTCGGATTTAACTTAAATCACGTACATTTTCCTAGATTTAACCAAAATTTTTTTTTTCCCAGAGTTAGTTTAATACATAAATATTAACAAAACAAATTTAAAACTTTTGAAATGTGTACTTTCAGATATAATTGATAATAATTTAAAACACAAATTTTTTTTTACACTTGGCCGAGTCAACATTTTGCTGACCTGTTAAATCTAGGAATCTAAAAAATAAATCAGTGAAAATACATGGAACCAACATGTAGCTAACAGATACATTCAAAATAAATGATCTTTCAGCATTTTAAGGTAAGTTAAATCTTTGCCGTTAGCAATTAAATCTGTTTTTTCAAAATAAATATTTATTTTGTGAGCTAAATCTGAAGCTAGCATGCAAATGAGTCCCCTCCCACTTGAACGTTTGACGTAGGCATTCTATGCTAACGACAGAGGTTTTATTTAACTTAAAATTCTGAACGATCATGTATTTAAGATTGATCTGTTAGCTAAATGTTGATGCTGTGTAAAAATAAAAAGATTGATATGACTGAAACATTTTTTCCAGATTTAATTGTCATATGGATTTTAAATGTGTGATAAGTGTTTTCAGTATTTATAAATAATATCTGAAAGTACACATTCCAAAACTTTTAAGTATGTTTTTGTTAAAATGCATGTATGAAGCTAAATCTGAAAAAAATTACACTTGAGGCCCCATACAAATGTATATATTTCATTGAATAAGACTTTCACCATTTAACATTTGTAATCAGTTGTAACAAAAGCTCAGTTAAGGCTTTTAATTTAGCTTTTGCTTGTTGAAGAAAATGGCGCAGATATTTTTGTGATTTCTGTTGAAGCAAAGCAATTTAAATTCTTGACCTCTTCACGGCTGAATTAATAACCTATAATAAGCAGGGTTTAATGTTTCTGACATTTAAACATGCTCACTAGGTAGAGGATAGTCAATTTTAACAAGGTCCTTGCTCTTATTGCTGTGACTCATTATCAGTATTTCACAAAGATGTGACAGCTAGGCTCACACGCCTCACTTTCTTCTGTCATTTACTCAAGTGACAGAGACAGCTATCTCGAAGCGGGGTAATATTCTGGCTAACCTCTTGGATGGTGGTCTATGTAAGAACTGATAGCGGAGGTCTCCTGGTTGATTAGGAGTGCTCCCAGTACATCGAAAATGTGAACCCCTCTTACTCTTACTGTGTAATTTCTCAATATGCTGACATGCTGAATGTTTAAATGGCTTATATTTCAGTGCCTGACTAAAGCATTCGCCAAATGCTTGTCTACTGGATTCTTATATAAATATGTACAGTATAACACCACCCTTATTAAATTTTACCACAGTATTTTTGTATGTTTTTTTTCTTTTTAGCCGTGGTTTACCATATTTATTTTTATGCTTTACCATCGCTTGCTATTCTTTACAATGCTTACCTATGTGTAACCACACTATGCTTCATTACACTATGTTTTTACTATGGTAAACTTTTATAAGGGCATGTGCTATCAGCTTTAACAGCGCCCACTATGGGCATTTTTCTTTATTGCGCCATTGTGTTCTTTGTGGCTTGATCGATGCTAATATCAGCACTACACTGGCAAGGTAGACATGTGTGCATATACTCTACTTTATGCCAGCTCTGACAATCATATCATAGTTGTTACATAGTAAATACATGTGTACTTACACATAATTGCAATGCTATTATGCATAGTTACAATGTACGTAATGTGTAAATCTTTTTGCACAATATATGTAAGTACACAGTTGTATCAGAAAAGGGTTAGGGTTTGGTTTAGGGTTAGGGTTAGGTTTAGAGTTAGGGTTAGGATTAGGGTTATATAATGCAAACAGTAATATGAACCAATACACACTGGTTATCCATTATCCAGCGTGACCATTATACCAGTGTGCACCAGTTAGCGAATGCTAACGTTTGTTCCAAATTCATTGTACAGTATATTATTGTCCTGTTCGTACAGTACCATTTCGCTATGTTTTGCATCATCTATAATTCAGGACCTTGCTTAACGAGCATTATAGTCTGCTAGACTAAAATAAAAATAATCCAGAGTTTCAAATTACTATCCAGATCCATCTTCACAGATACTAAAAGCACTTTTGTATGCTTCTTTGAATAAGAATCATTCATGATACTGAACAATATCACCTTGTTTTTCCTGTGTGACTAAATTAGACTAAAATAACCCTATTTTAATGATAAGAACTGAGACATTACCGGAAGCCTTCATCTTTCAGAGAGGATTAATGTCTCTGGAACTGGCAAGTGGCATAAATGGCCAAACAAACACATCTGAGTGGACTCAAATTGTACATATTCTTGTGCTGTGTGGCTTCTGAAAATGCAATTTTAGTAAACAAACCATTATTGCTTGCTACAGCAAAGTGTGTTATGTTCTGCAGTGGGAGAAACAGAAGAGCAATGCATGCAACTTAATAATGAGTGGTCTTGTTGAAGACAGGAATATCCTGTATATATACTGAGCATCAAAAGAAACTTATCACTATTAGCACACATTTATTTAAAAAAAAAAATAAGGTATATAAATGATGGACATTGACTAAATGTTTTTGGTTTCTTTTAAATCACTTGAGCATTCATCCTTGACCATGACACGCTTGAGTGACTATGACTGAAGCATATGCACTTAATCACCTAATTAGTGAGACAGTTGATTGGACACTGGGTATGGAGTGATTTCAGCTGTTTAATTGCAAGCTTGAATAAAAGCAATAAAGAAAATCACAGAAAAAACACCAATGTGGCACGTCTGGCAAGAAAGCAACGCCTTCGTGCAATCAGCATGTTGGAGGCTGGACTAGGGCTGCATACCGTGGCTCGCCATCTTGGGTGCTCACAGCCAGCAATTTCAAACCTGGCGAGACAGTATAACTAGGCACACTCTGCCAATGACAGACCACAAACTGAGAGACATGTGGCTTCTAGGGCTCGGAGACCACTGAACAGGCAGATGCTTATCCAGACTCTACAAGAGGAATGGGCCAGGATTCCACAAGACAACATCCGAAACTTGGTGCAAAGCATGCGTTGCAGATGTACTGCTTGCATTGCCTCCAACGGTGGCCACACACGCTACTAGCCTGTGACTTTCACAGTGTCCCCCGTCCTCCTATAACTTCAGACAGTAAAATGTCAATTGTTAATCAGCACAATAAAAAAACAGAGTTTGTCATTCTTTGATCACATTTAGTGAAGTTTATCCAAATATAAGTAATACGTTTCTTTTGATGCTCAAATATAACTGATACGTTTCTTTTGATGCTCAGGGTAGATTTGACAGTAATGATAGTCTACAGTCCAGACCGCTTCTAAGGGTGGCATGACAAAGAACTGTAAACAGAGCCTGGATTTCTTCTGTTTAGAAAGCTTCTTGAAAGCAGTTAATTGTTTGCTTTGCTAGTGCCTTTCTGCATTTCCCTAACTATTTTATAGTGTTGTCATTCTGAGTGGTTCTGGGTTCTGTTTCTCCTATATTACGATACTGTTGTCTGTTGTTGTGGTGGGGGTGACAGAGTTGAAAGGTTACGCTGTCACATGATTTGAATGAAATGAGAAAGGCTTTTTTTATTCCCAGCATGCAGTACTTTGCTAATGCTTAATACTGAAGTTTATTTTCTCTCTCACCCCCTAAGAGAAAGGGTGCTCCCTCCAGTCCAGTGCAGGCTTGAGGCATGGAGGCTGGACTGCTCCTTCATCCCTTAAGAGAACGGATTTTTAGTCATGCACGTGTCAGACAGCTTTCACTGTACATTTCACTTCTGCTATCTCTGCTCTGTGGAAAAAAAATAAAGGACCATTCTCAACTTTCTGTAAAATGAATCACAAAAAAATAACACAGCATTCCCAAATGCATTATTCAGCTTTAAAAAAAAACACACACACATAATAAAAGACCAGACCAGTGAAGAGCAAACCCATCCACGTGGGCTCGCTATCGAACAGGCTGTTTCTTCTCGGCTTGCTTGTACTGTGGTATCTTTATTCAGCAAACAGCAGGCAGCACAGTTAGCTAGATTAATACCCCCATCTCTTTGCTGTGGCACATCAGTCCCTGAAACTTCAATGAGCCAACACAGTGCATTAAAAAGAGCTGAGTCTCAGTTTCAAGTGAATTAACCCTAACAAGCTTTGAGTTCCCGGTTTCTCTCAACAGACCAAAAAAAAAAAAAATCTCTGGTCAGCTTTGCTTTACAGCTGCACAAATGGAAGGATTTAAAAATGGAGAAATCTCATTTGTACTAAGGTATGCTTATCAGTTCAGAAATCAACCACTGTTAACAAGTGTCCTTGGGAAATACTGCCATATTGTCAGGATTTATTTATTTATTACTAGATCGAACTGTTAAACAAAACACCAAGGGTTTGCAAACATATAATCATTTCTATTGTGTATATGTATATGTACATATGCATGTTTGTGTGTGGGATTTCCTATGCTGTGCTACATTTTCCTATGCATAATTGAATCTGTAATTACTGTGTATTTTACATTGTAGTTCATAAATCCTTACCCTAACCCTTTATTAATACAATTGTGTACTTACATACAGCTATGGACACAAGTTTTGCATCATCTAGAATTTTAGGAGTGAGACATAATTAAAATATATATATATATATATTATTTATTTCTTAGCAGACACCCTTATCCAGGGCGACTTACAATTGTTACAAGATATCACATTAATTTTACATACAATTACCCATTTATACAGTTGGGTTTTTACTGGAGCAATCTAGGTAAAGTGCTCAAGGGTACAGCAGCAGTGTCTCCCACCTGGGATTGAACTCACGACTCTCTAAATCAAAAGGTCAAGAGTCCAGGGCCCTAACCACTACTCCACACTGCTGCCATATGAACATAATTTAGATATTTTTTTTAACATCATGTAATCAAAGAAACTACAAAAGTATATATAGCAGAAGTATACCAGTATTTCATGTTACATTTCGAAATGTTACATTTTTCAATTTGTGTCCGTTTTTCATATATGTAAAAACTACAAAGTGGCATGAAATTCAATGTGTTGACATAACATTATTTACCAGGTTTTATTCAACTTTATGAAGCAAACTTAGTTAATTCTATAGCGGATGCAAAACTTTTGGCCAGAGTTGTATATTGTGCAATGAGATTTACACATTAAGTACATTGTAACTATGCATATTAACATTGTATTTACAAAATAACTACAATGTAAATACACAGTAATTAATGACACTCACTATATAGCAAAATAAGTGTAGGTGCCTTCAATTTTATTCTTGTTGCCAGGACCTAATAAAAAACAGAAATTACGTGACAAACATTCAACAACTCAATAAGTTTGCTGTTTTAATTAAAAGTATGTGGAGTATGAAACAGCAGCTTCAGCATTTTTTCCATGACGGTGGATTTGGATTTGGCTTGTAAGATGCAAAAGTAGAAAAATCAATTTGTGCAACCAGGGCTAGATTTTAAAATACAGTTCAGTTCCTGGAACTTGTAAAATAATAATAAAAAAGATATAAGCTTGTTACAGAGCTGAACTCTTATCGATATAAGCTTGTCGCAGAGTTACAATGCATCTTTTTTGCACGATATAACCCTAACCCTAACTCCAACCCTAACTGTAACCATAACTCTAAACCTATCCCTAACCCCCTAACCATAACACTAAAACTAACCCTAACCATTTTCTGATACAATTCTGTACTTGTGCAAAAAGAATTACACATTAAGCACATTGTAAATATACATAATAACATTGTAATTATGTGTAAGCACACACGTATTTACTAAGTAACTACTATGTAAATACACAGTAATTAGAGACACTTAATGTAAAGTGTTACCCATTATTTCTAGCATCTACTTGTATTGCAGGGGGAAAGGTTATTGGTTACACTCTGGTGTACCATATAGTTGTATTTTAAATATTTGGATATGCTCAAACAGAGTGAAGAAGCAAAAGATTTTGGTGCAATGAAATGGGGACCAGTGATAATTTTAAAGCATTGGTTTGCACTCCCGTGACTAGACAATTGTATCATATGCATGGTATGGATACTCATGCTTTCTTATACTGACTCCTGTTGTCGGCTTAGTGGTACCGCTGTTGCTGTTTGTCTATCCATCCATGTTGTTTGTTTTATTTTTCTATTGGAGGAAACTGTGTTCCAGTCCTTCCCATTATTTCTGTGTACGGTTCATTAGAGAACCCATGCATGAGTTTTCAGCACAGCACATATATCATTGATTACAGTATGCTGTTTTTAAGACAGTTTTTAAGCTCTGTCTTTCATGAGCAAAGGAGCTCATTAAGGTGCTTCTTTGATGCATCATTAATGCACAGTCTATTGTGCATTTACATAGTTGTTACATAGTAAATACATGTGTACTTACACATAATTGCAATGCTATTATGCATAGTTACAATGTACGTAATGTGTAAATCTTTTTGCACGATATATGTAAGTACACAGTTGTATCAGAAAAGGGTTAGGGTTTGGTTTAGGGTTAGGGTTAGGTTTAGAGTTAGGGTTAGGATTAGGGTTATATAATGCAAAAAGTGTACACATTAAAATACACCACACGCATTGTTGCAACTGTAGCATCAAGCTACCAATACAGCTGCATTTAATATCAGATTGGGCTCCCATTTGCCCAGATAACAGCCTTGACACGTGCAATGAGCGCCACAAGGTGCTGTCTCGAATGATGATAAATGTGTCATTCAAGTTCATCCCAAATATGATCGTTGGGTGATCCGCAAGGATGCATTCGCATGGCCTTCTAGAGGAATCAAGGGACCCAGGGTATACCTGGAGAACAAATTGACCTCTAATTGGATCAATACATGCAAATGTTTAAATAATAAATAAACAAAGTATATCCATCTTTATAAGAAAGCCAGCAGGCAAGCCAAAATTTCTTTCATGTTTCCAGCAAAAGAGATAATAAATAATCACATCTTGACAAACCACCTGCGTGTTCAGTATTAAGGTGTAACTGTTCACACTTGACTCCTCAACTTGTTCACATGATCTGTTGCACGTGTATATTTTGAAAAAAACAAAAAACAAAATCTGAAACACACATGTCAGTTTTTCATTAACACAATGCTAATGAGTTTCTGTCCACAGACTCAGCAGCATTCTTTGATGCCAGTCACTGGAGATCAAACCACAGATGTTGGTGTTTCTCAGGTCCCTTTCATATATGCTGTGAGTCTCAAATCAAAGCGGTGCACTACAGCATGGAACTAAAGAAGTCCAATTGAACTTTAAGGTGATTTTGAGTATTTTTGCATCAGTTGTGTTGACACCAGAACTCAACCCTGACATTGAGTAATATATAAGAGCTGCATCTCCCTGTTGCAAGCCAGTTAATGTTCAGTGGGATAAGAGATTCTAGAGTAAGGGTTTTCTGCTGTTTTCCACATCAGTCTCCTTGAAAGAATTTGAGGTTGTAATCACTGGGGAATGGTCAGACATGGTACCCATGTACGGCTGTGAGTGTTCTAATTTTTGTCCAAACCTTGTACAGCAAATCGTTTTTTATTCATAATGGACAAATGATTTGCATTTCAAATTCACTGATAAAAGGCCCTTTTGTGCTCGTCCGATGTTTGCCCCTCCCGAAAATGAGACACAGTTTATTGCTAGTAATTAAATTGAAATACTACTGTGGGTTTATTAGAGTGTGCTAAAAATGAATGCCCTTGTCTGTGATTTTCTATATATGAGGACCGTTCATGATTCAAAAACGCTCAAGTGCACAGCGTTTATAATTGATCACAAAGTCATTTCCCACCCCCTTGCTTTTGAATGTCTGGCTGACCAATTTGTTCTCAGATAAATAAATCATTTAGAAAATGCAATTACCCAAATACTGCAGGAAAATATTAGAAACGGGCTGTGTTATTGTTGATAACAAATGTTTGCTTAACTTTAGCTGACAAGAGATTAGGGACACATGCAGAACAGGGGATGGGGAAATAAAGGAAAATAAAGAAACCACTGGCAACAGGGATATGCGACCAACTCTATTTCCTTCAGTGAAATCACGAGTGAAATCCAACATAAGTTCTCAAGAACCATAAACTCTGCATATTTAAGTAGCTCCAATTACCCTGTATTTACTTAGCAGTTACTTAATACATACATGTGAACTTACACATAATTACAATGTTAATATGCATATTTACTATGTGCTTCAGGTGTAAATCTTTTTTGCATGATATATGCAAGTACACTATCAGAAATGTGATATAGAGTTAGGTATAGGGATAGGTTTAAGGTTAGGATTAAGGTTATATCATGCAAAAAAAATTACATGTTGTAATTATGTGTAAATACACATGTAAATACTAAGGAACTACTATGTAAATGCAGTGTAATTATAGACACAATGTAAAGTGTTTTCATTTTCATTACATGGTAATCATCAAGACTTCATCACAGAGTGGCTGCTGTGGTTCCCTGTCAGTAACTTCACAACAAATACCTCTCATCATAATTTCTCTGTGATTCATATTTATATGTTACGATAGTGCAATTAAGGGAGTAATGTGGTTGAGGAATCACATTGCCATAGAGAACCACTTCGTACCACTTGCAAGCCTGTCATGTACCAGCACTGGTAAGCCTACCAGAAGTTGAAAACCACAGCATTAAGATAACTGTGATAAGCTGCTCTTTAACTCAAGTATATTTTAATGGCAGAACTAAACTCCTGTACTCTCCTTGTACATTACATACTTTTCTTTAAAAAAAATGCTTTTTAGATCTGCTTCCGCTTAGATCATTACCTGTGCTACTGTGCTTAACTGAAATTGTAGGAGGATGGAATGACACAGAGATAAGTATTTCTTCTGACCAGCTCAGAGAGCAATGAAAAATGTGTCTCGTTCTTTTTCACATTCTGCAATCTTTAACATAAACTGATCATGAAGCAGAAAGCCATGCCCGCGTATAAACCTCCCGTGGACAGTATTAAACACAACAACTCTGAAAACATAGCCTGGAGTGAACTAGAATTTGAAACGAGATTAGAATAAATCATTAAGAAAGTTAGGGGCACTAGGGGGTGTATTAAAATTCACTTTTTCACAACTCAGAGGGGGGCTTGATCATTTGTAGATTTATCTCTGATGTCTAATGATGTTTTTTGTGAAATATTTGTGTAGCAAATCTATATCATTGCCCTGCTTTGCGCTGAAGATTCAAGGACAATATATGGTCATTCTACCATAAGAAAGTAAACCTCTTTATATTATAGTTACAAAAATGGTGTTTAAATGTAATGGTGTTTAAATTGTTCTGCACTCTTTTTAGAGTTGATAGGAATGTGCAAACAGCTAACTATCTTCTTATTGCACCCAAGGGAATTATGCACAGGAAAAACATAAAGTCTTTCTAAATTCCAAGATAGAAATAAAGGAACACCAGCTCTTTCAGTTTGTCTTCCGAAAGAGAACACGTCCGATCGGACAGGACAAGATTATACAGCGAGTTGCTGTACTCAGCATCAGCTGCATTTACTGCATTTATGTATCTGAAAGCTAATATTTTCAAATTAAGAAGACGGTCAGCTGTCGATGACCAAAACAAGTTGATGTCAATTTCCCATGGCGGTAGAGCGCTCTGGATCGCATCGGGTGCCACCTTCACAGTGTAAAAAGCAAAGCAAAGAACATCTTTTACTCTCTCTTTTGCTGATATATTTGCAACGTGGGACCTTTGTCATGGCATTTTCTGGCAAAATCGATGTTCTCTTGATCCTCAGTGTGATCCAACATTTTTCCCTGTCCTTATCTGTTAACAGCGATATTATTTAATGTTACGCAACTATGCATGGTGATACATTTATCACCGCGGCCGCGTAATTGGGGTAGATCATATATGTGATTATCATAGTAAAAGCTTGGCAAATTTTAATAAAGCATAGTCAAATCATGGTAAAGTACAGGTAAGCATTTTAAAATGCAGAGAGGTATGTTAAAGCATTTAAAAAAATAAAAAATAAAAAAAAATAAAACATGGCAAACCATAGTAGACAATGGTAAAAATATGACTGTGGGAGAAACATGGGGAAACTGCACAATTATAAGGTACATTACTCTGGTAAACTTGTATAAGGGAAGTAATAGGGACATGGGTGTCCACTGACAGATAGGAGAGAGAAAGACGGAAGATACGTTTGCCACACCAATATTCACAAAATTCTTATTGCCAGCAATGGTAGTCCTAGTGTGGGAGGACATAAACAAACATGTTGTAATACATACAGAATGTCAAAACAAAACACAATGGTCAAACAGCTACAAAATAAAAGTTTGCCAACAAGCGGGTCAGCGTTGCTCGCACTCAAAGGGAGGCTATGCTGTAGGAACCTTCTCCCTGTCACATTCGGTGGGATTAAAGTCCCCTAAACGAATCCCTATGCCAAATACAAGTGATCCCGGTTTAACACATGGTGGTCACATACTTGGTTCACTCACCCTGGATGTATGCACAGTCACGAAATTTCAAGCTGGTAGACAAAGAACAAAGTGACTGGCTTCTTCATCTCCTTTTTAAAAGCCTGTGATAATCAATTAATCAATTAACACCTGACCACATTGCAGACTTGTTCTGATTACAAAGGGGACCCTAATCCCAGCCCTGTCATATCTAGCGCAAACTTATTTTTCAGTAAACTTTATTCACAAAAATATATATAAAAAATGTGAAAACCGAAACATTTATTTGTACATATAAATAGTGACAGGGAGACTAGGCGGGGCTGACAGAGTTGAAAGGTCACACTGTCACATGAGTTGAATGGAATGAGGAAGGCTGTTCAGTCTGAGCACTTAGGATTCTCCAGACAAACAAATTCAAAGCCAGGTAAAGGCAGATTTTAAATGATAATAACTCACTATGGTAGCAACAGAACCTATGAATGAAAAATAAAATAGTCCGGCAAATGAACAAAACAAATAATGACATTTGAAGCTAATTCCTCTTTAATATCTGCCATCCTGCCATGTTGTTATTTTATTTTTCATTACCGGTATGTTAATTCAAATATCCATACCGGTGCATTTGTGGGAAGTAAGATAAGCGTTTAATAACAGTTGGGAACATGTAATCTCATTAGTTGATGAACAAACAGTGCTGTAACTGAGCATTTAGATATTACATAAAATGTAAGATTTCATGACAGCATCAAGCTGTTTCTTTTTTTTATTGTCTCCAGCCTTCTTAATGGGATTTCAAGGTCAGGTTAATACTTTTTTACCCTTGCCGTTTTGAAGCTGCTACATTTTCGATGTTTGTGACAGTTGGAATACTAATAGAACTTAACAAATGATTGTCAATGGCAATGCAGCATTGGCACTACAATACAATGGTTCTGCATTGGTAATGGTTTCGATCAGGCAAGTATAGCTTAGAAAAAAGGTGCCTCTTGTCCATTGAGGAAAGTTGATAATTTGGGCCACTGCAGCAGTTTTTTCTAATTTTAACGTTTCTGATTGCTTGACAAATCGTTTACATAGGCATGCACTGTCATACCCCTTGGGAAGTCACACAGAGTTCCTTCTGCTTTCCCACTATTGTTGCTAAACCAGTTGTCAGTTGTCTACCAACCAAACAACAACCTTAGATTTCTGTTTCTTAGCAGAATGCTGAGCAGATCACAACATGACCAGCAATGGCAACTCAGTGGTATTTGGATCAAACATTGCACAGTGGTTCTAATAGGACAGCCCACTATTTGGTACTGTGTTGAAACTTGATTTCTCTTTGCACGTCACTTAGCTTAGCTCGGAGGGAATCCCAGATGTAAACTGCTTCAGCAGTGAAACACCTCTCCATAAATCTCCAAAATCTCGCTGCTCATGATAACACTGACCATGATTCCCCATGAGAAAAACCAACGCTCATTACCACTAACACCCTTCTGCAGCTCATGTGCTGGTCATTTATTTTGAAAAGTTAACAACTATTTTAAATGATGGAACAAAATTTTCCCAGAGCCTCCTCCAACAGCTTTAGTGAACTATAATCATGGCATTATTTTATATTGAAAAAAGGAAAGTTGCATTCGTTATATTTACCTCTGGTCCTTGAGATACCAAAGCTTCCTGCAGTTCTCAACCCTGGTGTTTGAATGAAAGCAAGAAGTTAGAAACAGGGTAGTTCTCTTTACATTACATGTTGACCTTGTTTTTTTTAACATAGCTCACAAAATGATCCCATGAATTCTGTTGTGCATTTCCATTAGTTATATTAGCTAAAACTACAGCAGATTACAGAAAGTTAGTTTCCATGCCTTACTTACAGGAAATTGGTTACACTTGCACTTCTGAGAAAATTGAAGTTCAGCTGCAGTTATAATGTTAACAATATTATAACTCACACCAATAGATTGATAATGTTTAGATATTGTTTGGAAAGCAGAGTTCACAAAGTGCAGCTGCACACACACACACACACACACACACAGAGATAGGATAGACAAGTCAGACACTCATTAGTGAGAAAAGCTACCTCAATCTTCTCCTAACACAAGACCATCTGTGTACCTGATCTCTCCCAGAAAATTAAGTAACTGATCATTATTCGATTTCTGTTTATAACTTGGTGCAACATGTTTGCTTTTTGTACTGCAGCTTTGCAGATGGGAATATATGCGAAATATAAATACACACACACACACACATAAATCTAATTATTCAAAGATCACACTCCACCAATTCCTAACTCCCCCAAGAATTCTTAACATTATTATATATATATATATATATATATAGTAAATATTACTCCTTCTTGAGTTCTATGTGCTTTCGAGTCAATTTTTAATAAATATTTAATTGTGTTATTTAATGGGATGTTAAACTATGGACATCAGTGGTTTTGTTTTAAAAAACTGAGGTATTTTTGTAAAACCATATATAAAATACTGCAAACAGAAAATAAATATAAGGAGACAGTAAAATAAAAGGAGAAATGTAAATGTAATGCTACTTATAGTGCCACCTTAACCCACAGTCCTGACTCTGAATGCAAAGAGTGAGAAAGACTGCCTTCTGACTGCATATTGCTTTACCACACAAAAGACCATGTGTGGGTGTTAGTCATTTAACGTTCCATTATTGGACCTGAGACATAAGAATGTTGAATTGCATTGTATCCAAATATCACAGTTCATTGCCATAGGGAGAAAGAGAGCAAAGCTATTAGGTTGATGAAGGCAGTTGACCTTCAAGTGTTTGACCTGTAATTGATGAAAACTTTTTATAGTCCCCGATGTGTGAGTATTATATACCACAGTCTTGCAATGACAATGTACCAGTCACATGATTTGACCCGGACATGAAATGACATAGGAAATGTAATTGACTTCTTGAAAGGCAACAAACTGAGAAGTCTCTTTAACCAAGTGTAATAGCATATATCATGTTTTAAAATGATAAATATTTTCTATGCTAGGTGATTCTTTCAAAACTGCACATTTGAAATTAAGAACATAAACAAGTTTAATC
Organism: Acipenser ruthenus; assembly: GCF_902713425.1. Classification (NCBI taxonomy): domain Eukaryota; kingdom Metazoa; phylum Chordata; class Actinopteri; order Acipenseriformes; family Acipenseridae; genus Acipenser; species Acipenser ruthenus. The sequence goes on from NC_081218.1 coordinate 1,239,680, forward strand.
ATTTTGGATGAAAGTGCACCTTAGTTAAGATGCATGGAGTTTTGTTTACTACAATCTCTTCAATAATAGAGATAGATATAAGGGGATCAATTAACAACATTTGTGGCAAAACACCACTAAGATCTACCACTGTAGAAATATTTCAGATAGACCCCAATGTTTCATAGCTTTTGCAGGTTTTGACTGGGAGAAGAGGGCTTTCTGTTATTTAATGAGTGGTTAACATATTATTAATGCCAATGTATAGTGCTGTTTGGTTCTTTCGAGGAAAGACACTAAATGCATGTTCTTTTGTATTTGGTTACATTGTTCTGACTCATTTTTTCCTTCCATAAAATATTCTGCCTGGTGATCTGTGATCCCTTATGACAGATCCTGCACCTGGCTTATAGCAGGGCTGCAACATTTACACTGGCAAGCAGCAACAAAGGATGTCAGAGGAATGACAAGCTCCATTGCACAGTGACAGACAATCACACACAACTAAGATACATGTGGGTGGAACAACAGGTAGGAAAGATAACATAGCCAGGGAACTAAATTGTAATAGAAGCAAGAACGAATTCCATACTTGTATCTGCGTCCTCTTGATCAACACCATGCTTGCCAGCTACCAGGTTTGCTAAAGGAGTTTTCATTGTCAGAGTTTCATTAGATGGCAACAGTGTGAAGTAGTGGTTAGGGCTCTGGACTCTTGATCGAGGGTCGAGGAGTTAACTAGCTATTAATTATCTTATTACCCCTCGGCCACAGTCTGCACGCGTTTAGTAAGGATGCGTGACTGACAGCTAGTTAAATAATCAGTAGCTGATCAGCCACGCATCCTCACAGGGTTTTTAAATATAAAAACAATAACAAATACGCGGCACTTTTATCCACGCCGCATACAATAATATAAATAATAATATAAATACATATAGGGGCGGGACACTCTGCCACAACATCCAATAGAGGCATTGTGTTGCTGTGAGGTCATGTAGTCGTGGTTACACTCTAGTGTATTCAAATGTATTTGGAGGTGGGGTTAGAGTCAACTGAGGCCCAAATGGGCCTTGGATTGGGGCAAGGTGTGTGTGTGTGTGTGTGGGGGGGGGGGGTTGTTCAGGGGCATAAGTGCATAAGTCGTCCCCCCCCCCATATCCCTTTAACACACACACACACACTTTTACAACAAATAAGTGTGTTCAAGGGAGAAAGCAGTATGACTGAAAGCTAATATTATATTACCGGAACAAGATGTTATATTGATTCACCATGAGATGTCATAATGTAAACAATACAATTATTGACAAGCGCAGTCTTTTTTTTTTTTTTTTTTTGCCTAGTTCCACTCTTATCAGTGATACTCCCCGGTAACTCAATCCTCAGTCTATGAGAGTGAATGAAGGTGTGTTTTCATCCGGTCTGAATGTATATCATAATTTAGCACAGAGAGAGGAACAAGACGGCATAAATGGAAGCTGAATAAAAGTAAGTTTAGAACAGAAGGTAGTGGACACTTTTTTTACACAGAGAGTTATAAATGCATGGAATAGCAAATTTTAATTTATGCCTCCCACTTTTCAGAATGAGAATGAAGTGGGGAGATGTACTGAAATGCAATTGCATCTGGCAAACCTAAATGTATAGTGAATTAACGTTTTGTGACACATATGAAGTACATATGCTTTATTCCACACGGGGGAAAACCCTCTCTTGCATTGCTTTGCATATTAATTCAGCATGTCTTTGACATTAATTAGTACGTATAACATTAACCAAAGTGGACAAAAAAAAAATCATGAATGTACCCGGACATGCCTTCCCTTAAGAAGTGAGCACAACATGTCAACATCCAAGAGAACTACTTGCCTGTAGCAAATGTATCCATGGCTCCTTGTAACTATCTTGCCTGTAGGATTGAATTATAAATACTGCAAAGGGTGCATCCTTGTATTATTACCAGCTCATAGCCGACTGCCAGAGAGCTGGTATAGCTCTAGGTCAAATTCTATAGCTTAGACTTCACCACATATGTCTATTTATATTCCAGGAGGGGTTAAGAATTAATGCCTGACCTGCTAGGTAATTGGCCTCAGCAAAAGTTTGGTGCCATGAGTCTAAAAGCAAGGGCGCTTAACAAAATATAAGGTCCGTTATCCACAGGTAATGACTGCTGCAGAGGGTGTTAATGCTATTATAAACCAAAAACAAATGTGTATGAGGACGTTTTTTATTTTCTTAGTGTCTTTTTTTGTAGCGATTGGAACGGGTTTACCTTTAAAAAGCCCTGTATTATATTATTTCTGCTTCAATCGGGGAAATTAATTGGTTAAACTTTGAAACTATAAAAGCACAGCAGATTAATAGGAATTAATATGAAGTTCAATGGAGTAGCTGCTATTCTTAGAGTGTTTTGCTTGAATGTATGTCAAACTGTAAACTTCATTAGAGCTCTTGTTACTAAGCAGTCTTATCCCACCTTTAGTTTATTGAAACAAAGGTGTTTTTGAATGGATAAGACACTGCAGTGATACACTTTAAAGGTGTATTATCTTACGCTTATGAGTGTACCAGAGTAAAAACATTTTCCATAAATGGCAAAGAACAAACACTAGCCAGCTGAGCAGAGAATCTGTTTCGTTGGGCAATAATTATTCAAGACATCAGGTTGTGTCTTCAGTGCTCCACTGGTTAGCAACAGAACCTAAAACCTCTCAGAATGAATGCCAATACCATTAACAAGTACTGTAAAAATCAATTAACAGTTTAAGTGGTGGTATTAACTCTCTAACAAGGACCTAAGAATGTACTGGAAATTAAGCAAAGTGGTGATTCTGGAAGGGAACTCACTTTGACCTTAGATCAAATCACAGAAGCATCAAGCATATTTTAGGTGCTTCCAACACCAGATCAAATCGCTCAGTCAAATAGCTAGTATCTTATGTGTCCTTCGATAAACAATACATCCAATGATCGGTAAGGAAGGGATTTGTATCTTACCTCAATCCATTATGTCCCCGCGGTGTGTCAGAGTTCGCCTCCTCCTCCCCAGCCTCCACTTGCTTTTTGACTTCGTCTAACGGGGAGGGCAGCTATCCCGCCCCTCTGCCAATGGCTTCCCTACGGTCACCATCTCCACTTATTTACAAACTAATATATGGAATGTATTGTAATATATATAATGTATAATGTAGTAATGTTGTCTAGTCTAATCTTAAATAAATAAACTAAACTATCTTAAGATTTTATTTTCACTATGATCCAACTTTTATAGTAACTTTTTCTCCTTTGCTATTTTTTTTAATGGCTGTACTCACAAATATGTTTTTATTTGTGAGTACAAACATAGTTAATTAACAACATAGTTAATTAACATTCTGAATGACAGATCCACCTGTTCCTACATTCCAAAAGGAATTGCAGTACAGACAGCATGTTATGGCTTTTCTAAGAAGAAACATACTGGTAATTAAAGTAATAGCTAGCAGACAGCGCTCGCTGATGTAAGAAAGAAAGTGAGAAAAAAGGCAATGACCACTTTTCTTTATTGCCTCTCAGACACATTTGTCTCTGGATAAAACATGCTGTACCTTAAGCTGAAGCTTGGTAGAGCAGTCAATACTTGTCATTCCTTACAGTCCCAACAGGGAGCAAATCAATCATGTAGTGTGGCCTCACTGTTTTCTTTCGCGAAGGTGGGCAGATATTGAGCAAGCACTAGATGCTAGAAATGAGTAATAATAAAACAGGGGGAAAAAATCGTACTTTGTAAATTAACACTTGCTTTTAAATTTACGGATCATTGTGTTGGATCTCAAACTTTATACTGTAACAAGCTCACTCCGAAACATTAAATCATGGGCAACACTTTACATTAAGTTTCTTTAATTACTGTGTATTTGCATAGTGGTTACTTGGTATGTGTACTTACAAATACTTACAATGTCATCATGCATAGTTACAATGTATTTAATGTGTAAATCTTTTTGCACAATATAACTCTAAGCCTAACTCTATTCTAATTATGTTAGGGACTATTTTCCTCAGCGGAAGGTGAAATTTCAGAAGTTCAAAGTAAATATAGGTTCTAAAGAGAAAATAAATAAATAAATAGTTTTCTAATAGCGATAGAGCCCTCTCTGTGCGTGCTCTACCGTCTGGTATATGACCTTGACTTTCGTTAGTGCCCTCGCCTACGGCACGGGACGCATAACTCCAGTCGCTGTCATCTACCACATGGTACAGCCCGAATCGACGGGCTCCATCGCTTAAAAAATACATTCTAGAAGAATACACTGCCCACATACAGCTGCGCCCTCAATCATAGTTTTGTACGTATAATCATTTCATTAACTCTTTACAGAAGTGTTTCTGTGACCTCATCATTTTAAATAAAGTAAATCTATGTCACCCAATTGGATACCTCACATTTAGATCATGCACTAGTAAGGGTAAAACTTAACAGTCTTATATAAGCAGACATAAGGCAGGAGTTCCACTGGAAATAATTGCATGCAGTTTTTATAATTTTGCACATCCAATAAATCACTCTGATTGCTTTTGAAGGTCACCATGCAGTTTAAGTAATAGTTTATGTTTCTGCTTAGTGCTGTGCCAAGCTAAGTCAATAACTATATGAAAGAAAAGGTATTTAAAAAATATACTGTATATTTATAAAAATAACCTCTTCTGATTTCATCTGTTGTTTTAACTGTTTACAAATCTAGTATCCAGGACAGAAATGACATGAACAACAATAAGAAGGAGACAGATGACTGATCCCCACCTCCATTTTAACTGCGGCAGGCGTAGACAGAAAGACTGATGTTTTTTAACCTACAGTATGTCGACTAGCATGCAGCACTGGGCACACTGGATTAGGTGGTGCAGAAAATGATGTATTTGTGATCAGATGTGTTTTTCGTGAGATGAAGCAGTTCTTTCCTTTGAGGTGCATTACTATTTTGAATTGATACATTACAAAAACATTTGAAAATTGACCATTGGGAAAGCCAGTAATACCCTGATGAAACACCATCAATACCATTAGCAGACCACAGTTTTACCAGCAATGGGAATGATCTAGATATGTTGTAATCAAGTAGTAGTACCCAGTTGCTGAGGGAGGTAACACTTTACATTAAGTGTCTCTAGTTAATGTGTATTTGCATTGTAGTTACAATGTTATTATTCATAGTTACAATGTACGTAATAGTTACAATGTACTTAATGTGTAAATCTGTTTTGCATGCTATAACCCTAACCCTATCTCTAAACCCTAACCCTAACCCCCTGACCATAACCCTAACCCTAAACCTAACCCTTTATTTCTTATTACACTTACTCAAATTCAAGTGACTATCACCATCTCATGATATGCCACTTTAGATTATGCTTCCTTCTGTTTTTCTGGCAATACAATGGTGTGCACAAGATAGTGCTGGCACTTGCTGTACTAATATTAAGATTCTGGCTGATCTAGCCTTTATTACATATGTATATGGAAGGCAACTAGAACTGAAAAAAAAGAAACACAATTAAATACAAAATAGGATGATAGCAAACACTCAAAAAATATAAGAGGAGAGTAAAAATGTACATTAATTCAATGCACAAAAATACAAAATGAAAATAATGCTATAGTGTCATTCTTAGCGTGGGGGCAAATATTGTCTTTACCTGTAAAATAAACATTTTACATACTGTAGCTGCAATGATCTGGCAAATCAATCAAAAAAGTAAATTCAGTAAACAGTTTTCTTTTAATTATTATTTTGAGAAAAAAAAAAACTCTCAATATCTTTTCCCTCTCGAATTGGGTTCTTACATTTCCAAAGTCTAATGATTTTTTTCCGCTACATGAAATATGACTTTTTCAAATCTTAAAGGGGGTGAATTTATAAAAAGAAAAGAAAAATGTCACACATGAAAAATGCTGAAAGTTGCAGAGGAGAATGGCAGCAGTCTGCCGCCTTCTTAGATGGCGTGCCCATTTGTCTTGGGAAATATTTGTCTTTTATATTAGTTTTATTTCAGGCAATGGGATGAATTTGACATGGGGCTCTTGTTCACAAAAGTACTTGATATCGATCTTCAATTCCCTGGTAACCATACATTTTCTGACTTCTGAACATGGTACACCATGTTGAATGGATCATAATCAATCAACAATTCTTCTTTGCTAATTAAAACACTCCCTGTGTTCCGAGATATCTTATTTTGCTGGGTGTAGATTGTTACTGCTATTACAGGTTCCATCTATCAATCCCAGCTCAGAAAATACTACTGATATTATGTAAAACAATATCATTTAAGATTAAAAAATGAAATCCTGAAAATAATTTATTAATAAAAATTGTTAAATGCTAAAAAAATTGATTATCCAAGCTAAAGTTTCATATATTGGTTGTTTAGTGGATGACTGTTATCTTTTTATGGTAATATATATATATATATATTTGGCCAAGCGCTGCCTGAGCGGGATAGTGGTCGGTTGTGGAGTCCTTGGCTAACCGCACATCAGCGACCCCTGTGGCTGGCCGGGCGCCTGCAGGCTGGCCTGTATGCATTTCAGAACTGCGTGGTGTTCCAATGCTGTAAGTTCTGGATAAGGCTGCACGGCGGGCTTGCAGAGCGAAAAAAACAGATGACTGACGGTGCTCGTTTCGGAGGACGCAAGTGCTCGTCCTCATCTCTACTGAGTTAGTACGGGGTTTGCAGTGGTGAGCCAGGTTGAATAATAATTGGACATAATTGGAAAATGAATACAAATAATTGTTAAAAAAAATCAGACTGAAATAAAACATGAAATAAAGGCTGAAATGAAATATGTTATCAAACAGATGGTGTCAAATTATAACAGGTTTTGATGTGACATTCAGAACAACCGCCTTGTACATTTGAAAAGGTCTTGCAATAAGAAAGCTGCCTGTTCATGTAGATGTGTTGGAGAGGCAGTCGTCTACCTAGCTAAAAGATATGTTAGAGTACAGGCCTCAAGTGGTTTTATAGACAGCCATTGATTTTGAATAGTGCATATAGTATGTTTGCTTTTCGGGCGAAAAAATACATAGACATTCAGTTTTAGAAGGCTGCCTTACATTCTCTCTGTAGGAATGTATTCTTCTAAAGGTCACTCTTCAATTGTCCTGTGACCTTTCTGTCTCCACTGAGGTGTGTGGTTGAGATGTGTTATGAACCTAAAGCCAATGCAATGAAATATTTATTCTTTAAAAAAAATATAAAAATAAAAGCAAAAGCAAAAGACACATAGTAAACAGAGCCCTTTCTGGAAGCAAGAAGGCAACTGAAAAAGGGCAGCCTTTGGTGCTAGCTAAAAACGGTCTCTAATGGGACTATCTGTCACAATAAAATGGAATTGTGGATGGCAAAGGTTACAAGTTATTTTCTGTATTTGTGATAAGCCTGCGTTCACCTGTTTAGCAGCTGCTCTTCAGTTCTAGTCAGGAGAGTACAAATTTGCGTCCACAAAGCGCCGCATTGGCTCAAGCGCTCCCAGTGGTTTGGAGGCAATGTCGGCATGGACTGTTTTGCACTACAGCGACCCCTGCTGGCCAAGACCCCAGTGAGCTGGAAGTGCCTGCATTGCTGGCCTTTGTCCTCCAGGGGGAGGTAGCTTTCCAATATCCGGTTTTGAGCTGCTGGGTGTAGAGGTGGTTAGCTTTGGTAATGGAGGACACCCACTGACCTTTGCTGGATGTAGGAACATATATGTGCATTCTAAATTCTCAAACAGTCGGTAGAGTAATTGGAAAGTCTAAATTTATAAAAATAAAAGCAAACAAAAAAAAAGGATTAAGATGGTTAACTGTGAAATATCGGATATACTTCTCCACAGTAAATCTTTTCATTGCATGGAGTCCCAAAACTAATTTACCCAGCTAAAAAAAGTAATTGGAGATAAGCCCAATAGTGTTAAAAAAAACCCACAGAACTTCCCAAAATCTGTTCCTCCTTGAATTAATGTTCTATTTAGATGCTAATGGTATATTGATTTCATTAAAAATGTAAGATGATACATTTTATTTTGAGATAAAGTTACCATTGCTTTTGATATTTTATTGAACACCATTAAAAAAGCTAAGTTGCTTTTATATAAAGTTAATTTGAATAAAAAGCAGACATATTAGATTTATCTATTTCTGGTTCATTTTTTCCAGTAATAGTTTGAATTAATTGCTCTAAATGGTATATGAAACAAAAACACAAACTATAGAACGAGAACTACATCCCACAATCAACAGATCTAGAACTGCAGTTCTCATACTGAAGCTAGAAAGGATGGACCCTCAGTCTTGAGAAATGCTTAAAGGGTCATTTCAAGAATCTGACAAGTTTTCTTATGTAACCAGAAAGCTGTGACCTGGCATTGACATTTGTAATGCAGTTCAGCAGTATCATTAAACCGCTTGCAGAGTGACACACACACAACCCATTCTCCAGTGTTAACTGACCCACAATGCTCTAAACTCAGTTAAAGTTGGATGTATTGGCTGAACAATTAATTGCCCATTCCTGAATCGCTTGCAATGTGTCAGCGCCCAAAGACCAGCTTCTCATTCTACATTAACTCTTTTCTGTCTGGCTGCAGTAAAACTGAAACATCAGATGCAGTGCATGTTTTGGTAACACTTTACATTAAGTGTCTCTAATTAGTGTGTATTTACATAGTAGTTACTTAGTAAATGCATGTGTACTTACACATAATTACAATGCATAGTTACAATTTACTTAATGTGCAGATTTATTTGCGTGATATAACCCCAAACCTAACCCTAACACTTTTCTGATACAATTGTGCAGCCGGTCTTCACTGGGGATTACAAGGGGGTGCTGCATTGGCTTTGGGGCTCCCCGGGTTGGGGAGGTGGGATCTGGCTTAGACTTTTATATATAACAGATGCTGTTTCCATTACAAAATAAGCAGCCTTGTAAATGACAACCCACACACAGCAAGTGTTTTTTTGTGTCTGTTATATTCATATAGTCATATAACAATAAACCAATAGTTAAATCTAAACAGACGTTAGGCATTTTTAGATGAATTCTAAAGGGACTGTCAGTCATTTGTTCTACTAGTAACATTAGTTCTTATTGTTTTCTACCTGAAATTGAATGTTGGTTTAAAATTCCATTATACCATAAATTGTATGTGTGTGTGTGTGTGTGTGTGTGTGTGTGTGTGTGTGTGTGTGTGTGGTTGATCCCTTGGGATTTAAGATCCAAAGGGAGTGTTCCATGACCTCATCAGTGTTGCACGCGACTACACCAGGAGACTGCCTGAATAATTCAGAAAGCACAAGCCGTAAAAACAGAAAGCATCTAAGAGAATAATCAATAGGGAGAGAGGGCAGGAAGTTTGTTCCTAGAAATGCACAATGCACTGCTTCTCAGAGTCACAAATGCCACAAATAAGTTGGATAACGCAGTAAAAAATACTTCTCAGATAGAGGTTAAGAAGGCAGTTGCATAATACATGTTTTGTTCCCTCGACCTTTTTTAAAGTTTACCCTAATATATCAGCATTGTAATTGAGTAGTTTTCTCATCATTTTTTCACTTTTAGCCATTTACTATTTTTTAGCATTGGACTTTTACATTGTGTTTTAGAACACTTTGGTATACCAGATTTTTATTACACAAGTAGCTTTTATTTATTTCATGCTAATATTGGACTTGGCTTTCGCCAAGATAAAATTAGATAATAGTGGTGGGAAACAAGCAAGAAGTAGCTTCACTATATGAGCCTTCAGCGCTTTTCCTCCAGGTAACGTGGATTTCTTATTGGCCTGATGTTGATGGCTGAAGTGTAACGCTGGCTTCAGGGATCAGCCTATTTGCAGCCTCCCTGGCGCATCAGCACACAATGGCGGCAATGCTGGCTCCAGGGATCAACCAAAGTGCGGCCTCCATATCGCCTCAGCATGGCAACTGTCTGGAATGGGCTGGGTGGGGCACTTCGCAGGAGTCATTAAATGGGCACCTGCCATCTTCTGTGCTTTGTCGACTAGCCCACGACACCTCAGGAAGGCTCAACAGTGATACTGGCATCTTTGCACCACTCTCCTCTATTCCCCACCCAACCCAGCCCAGTTCACTTAACTTAGCCATCCATTCCTTTTCAGTGATGACCATCACCTCTCTTTTGTCACTCAGTTTTATATAACCTTAATATAAATTTGGTTTGAAAAAGAAACTTAGACACACATTTTTTCTGTCATGCTCCTAACCCATTCACGCTAAATCCTGGCTCAGTGGATGGGTGTTTTATTGCCTTGAAAGTCCCCATCAGGGTACAAGTACAGCATTGTTGGGTGGACTTTATTCTGCAATAACACTTCAGTAAACTAGAGCATTCATTTAGTTTGGGGACCAGGGTATAACCGGAGAACATGCCCCACACCCAGGAGATGTCAAATCAAATTTGGTAGACTAATAAAGTGTACTTTTTCATACTACTATATTATTAAAGAGCTTGTGCATTTTATTCTTACAGTACCCGTTTTCTGCTGGGATATTATTGCTTGCAAGGGTGCATGACCTTTTTGCATTTGATGTGCATGCTGTACATTTAGTCCTTCACACTTACAAATGAGGAGCCAGTTTACTGGACGTGCATGCAAAACATTTCACAGCAGATTTGCTTGCAATTCCCTTGAAATTAAGTGGTTGGCTTTAATCAATCTATTTTATTTATGGCTTATACATATTTTTTTTTTTTTTTTTGGGGGGGGGGGTGTAATTAATTGCTGCATTTTGTTAAAATGATTGAAAAGCAATTGCTGCAGTGACTTATTACAAGGTATTTGTAATTAAAAGCTGTTTTGAATTACTGCCCAAACATACCTCATTCATAATGTTGTCAGAACAAGCAGTATATAAATTAAGTCCTGGAGCAACCTACTAACAAGACACCCTTGCTACTGTGTTTCCCACTCAAAGTGAACCCACTGGGACAACAACGGAAACATGTAACTTATATTGTAAGCATGTTTAAAGTCATTGGTTATTTCACTTGTCTCCCACAGACAGTTAATTTGCATTCTGCTTTATCCTGAACCACACATTTAAAGCCAGTGCTCTCTGAGTGGGTTGCCTTATCCAGACCAACATCACATTCAATTTATGTGACCAGTTGAAAAACAGCCTGTGGGCTTCCAACATATTAATATTCTCCTCCCATCTGAGCATTGAGTCACACTCAAAAAAGGTCATTATGACCCTACAGCTAAACACTGTCTTCGGTATCAGGTAAGTGAAGTATAAAGTAAGGAAACTGCTTTAGGGAGCATCCTGAATACATTATGACTCTGAGGTTAAACTAAACTAGCACTTTACATTAAGTGTATCTAATAACTGTGTATTTACATGGTAATTTGATTACAATGTTATTATGTATAGTTACAATGTACTTACATTCACACAATATATGTAAGCACACAGTTGTATCAGAAAGGGTTAGGTTTAGAGGTATGGTTAGGGATAAGGTTAGGGTTAGGTTTGAATGAATCAGAAGCACTCTTTTCCTACCTAGACAAAGAGGTATGACTTTCCTTGTTTATTGTCTGTTGAGTGGGGTGAAACCCATCTATCTTATCCACCTGAGTTCCATATGTCACATAATAAAGTATGAAGCAAGCTAGGATCCTGACTTCACACTGTAACACAGAAATGGGTCTGGGCAGTCCAAATCTGCTGGAAAGTATCCAAAAAAAAGTAAGTAGATATCTGTGGAGTGTTCTGCGGAGAATCTTGTGTGTTTAGTATTTGTATTAATGATGGCTTATCAATTAGCAATTTCTGGGTTAAGTACTTCAAATTTAAAATATCTAACGTTTTTTTTTTCCAGTAAAATCTTTATGAAAAACATCACATCATATCATACAAAACTTCTAATTGGGGCACATTTTCAAAGCCTAAAGCCAGTGTTTAAATAGCTGCTACTTTTTGAAGGAGACAAACATCTGTTAATTTAACAAAACTAGAACCGAACAACTAAGTTAAATATTCCAGGTCCGTTTAGCAGCCTGTTTAGGATAATTTTGATGGCAATGTAGCTGCAGAATGTTGAGAATTCCGTAGGAGCCTGAAAATTCCACGATTTCCAAGGAATTTCGTTATCCGCAGATTTGGACTGGTTCTACTTATGAGCTTGACAAAGCCGCTATTGTGATGTCACTGCTGCAAGCTGGCCATTGAGATATGAAAAATAAATATGCTTACGAACACCCACACATGTAGTATAAAATCACTCCTGTCACACATTTGTTTGTTGCTGTTTTGTTTAAATAAAGTAAAAAAAAACAATAGAATGATGAACAGCTTGTTGTTTACAAGATCTAAAAATACATCACATAAGAAAGTATATAGCAGCTAACCAGATATGACTAGCCTGGGCACAGGGAAATACTGTAAAACCTTAATAAACCTGGCATTGCTATCTGAGACAAAAATAAAGAAACGGGTCAGACATCTTATGACTAAAAATAAAAATGAAAAGCAAAATGACTTCATTCATCAATCCCTGTCAAAAGCATAAAACAAATACTTTATAAAAACAGATTGACAGATTCACTGCTGTATGAACACGTTTAAACTCTTCATATAAAAAAATATAAATAAATTGAAAGCAGTTCTTAAAAGGGCCGTAATGTGGGCAGAAGATGGAAAGTTGCAGTCTTCATTTATTTCACTTTGCGGCTGGTGATCGGATGTGTGTTTAACCCAGCTCAATGTAGCGTAGCATCTTGATTTTCTGATTAAATCTTGTTGTCAACAACTTTGCATCAGGACTTCAACTCATGACTTCATAACTCAAGCTACAGTGGGTTCTGTGGGAAACTGACCCCTTACTGCGGTTGGCGCCGAACGTCATTCAGGGGCTGCAAGTTGCCATGGACACCTTTTTTTTTTTTTTTTTTAAATGCATCAAACTACATTTGTGAAAAATCACCCAAATGATCGTCAGGTTTCTTTAGAACTTAAAAAAAAAACACACCCTGGCTGTACACCAGACAGTGTCGTTTGAAATCATGTGGCAACCGTATCGCGTTTTAAACCGTAACTGAAGCTCACTCTTGGGTCCAAACAAAGAAAAACTGTATATATACAGTGCTCACCTGTTATAATGCGCCTGGTATAGTTGCAGAATCGGTTATAACACAGTAGGGTCGTGGCTCCCATATGCGTCATAATGCCATTACAGGAGCCCTTTTATAATCGTTATAAGGTGGAACACAAATAGCACGGTCTTGTAACTATGGCTCCCCACTATAGCGTTATAAAGGGTGAGCACTGTATATCTATATCTATCTATCTATCTATCTATCTATCTATCTATCTATCTATCTATCTATCTATCTATCTATCTATCGATATAAACATTTAATAAAACAACATCAATATTTATGGACTCTTACAGGCAGTAAAAGGGTGCTCTATTATAGTGATTCTGGAAAATCTGAGTCTGATTGTGGGGAAGCATGTTAGCTTTGCTAGGCATCAGTGCACAGCACCTGTGGGCTTCACTGCACAGTGCAATACTAATATGAAATTTCTATTGAAACTACTTACTCAATTCAAAACAGTCAGGAATTATAAAGTCAAATTTACCAGGTGGCTTCAGTGCACAGTGCAGTACTAATATAGAATGTAACATTTTATTTTAATACCATTTTGCAAATTTCCCCTAATGTGAGTATTGGGCTGCGGAACCATAGTAAACCAGCCTATAGAAAAAACTTGGTATTGAATGAAAACAGTGAAAGTGTCTCAAGAAAGATGTTATGTGTACGTCTTATTGTATTGTATTGTAACACTTGAAATGTATTTGCTTACGATTGTAAGTCGCCCTGGATAAGGGCGTCTGCTAAGAAATAAATAATAATAATAATAATAATAATAATAATAATACGTGTCTTTCTCCCCTGTCCTTTGGATAGAGAAACCAACAGCATAACGGCTTACACCTCAAATCCTCTCTCCAACTTTCCAAGCTAGGTTAACTCAGATTAGCAGTGTTATAATAAGTCAAATGCATTTAGCTTTTAAATTCATCCTGCTAGATGAAGCATGTCCAGCAGGCAATTTCACTGAACTGAAGTTCTACCTGGATGCTTTCAATGCATACTGTAGTTACCAAATGCAGAATTTATCTACGCGATAGGAAATGTAAAAATGGCCCGCTCATGCCACATGTCACGCAGAAATGTGTATGCGTTTTTTTTTCTGGATTATTATTATTATTTCTTAGCCAACGCCCTTATCCAGGGCGACTTACAATTGTTACAAGAGATCACATTATTTTTACATACAATTACCCATTTATACAGTTGGGTTTTTACTGGAGCAATCTAGGTAAAGTACCTTGCTCAAGGGTACAGCTGCAGTGTTCCCCACCTGGGATTGAACCTACGACCCTCCGGTCAAGAGTCCAGAGCCCTAATCACCACTCCATATTGCTTTCCAAAAGATAAATAACTGATTTTAGAAGCCTCCTAATATGCTTAAAACAAATTCACAAGATATTCTCCCTTAAGATGCTGCATTTTTTGTCTTTGTTTTGTTGTTTCTTTAATATAACTTCAAGGGGACTGAGAAAAAAAAAAAAAAAACAGTGTTAACCATTTACCTTCACAGAAGTGTTGATGCAGCTAATAAGCCTTGTCATTTCGCTCCCGTAATAGACCCTCTATACCTCTCCTCTAATTGGATCATTTGTCTTTCTCTGGCTATAAATATTGTATTTGTGATTGCTTAGAACCTCCTTCCAATGTTTTACCTCCAGTCCACATTAAAAAACACTTTCTTGCAGCATTTAATTGCCTATTGAAAAGACTGTGAAGAATTACTGAATATTAAATAAATTGGTCTACACTGTATATGCTCTGCTATGTAAACACTATATTTATCACCTATATTTGTCCTGAATATGCTTGTCAAATGTTAAAAGTTTAAGCAAAATTCTAACAACTGTTAAACCATTAACACCTCTGGTTGAATTTACCCTTAAGATGCGGATTCAATAAAAAATAATAATAATAATAATAATGAATAAATAAATAAATAAAACAGCACCCATCTTATTACATTTAGTATAATGTTGTGCTGTGTTTTTTTTTTTAATTGAAGCCGAAAGCTAGATAAAGAAAAAAATACACAGTAAATGCTATTTCTATTTGCAAACAAGCCCTGTCATGTAGTCAGAGTTGCGTGTCTGAAATTGTCAATATGGAAACAGCTTAATTAAACTTTGGTTAAAAAAAGAAAAAAAAAAGCATGCTCATTACACTTCAGGATATATAACAACATTTGGGAGTAAAAGATCATGTAACGGTGCCCGGTACTAACCTCTTCTGTAAGATTCATGTTTTCATAATTGGGTGATTAGATAAACCTGATATATGATTATCTCTGGCAAGCCTTCGTGTGGCAACAGTGCCTTCGCATCAATGTCAAAAGCCTTTTGTCACTGACTCTGTAGAGTAAAGGATGATCTATGAAGCTCATAAAAATGACAGGGCGACTGTTTCCAACCCGGAGATAAGCGAGTGTCATTGGTAGACAGCTAGGCTAATTAAAGTGCCCCAGAAGACAGTGCTAGTCCCTGGTGGGGGGGCACTAAAAAGCAAGCAGCCTGGATGCCAAAAGGCCATGTTACACATTAAACACTGTTGATATGACAGGGAAATGCTGGCAGCTTTTTAAATTCAGACAGATACAGATACATTGCAGATTT
This sequence comes from Acipenser ruthenus, assembly GCF_902713425.1. NCBI lineage: Eukaryota > Metazoa > Chordata > Actinopteri > Acipenseriformes > Acipenseridae > Acipenser > Acipenser ruthenus. The sequence continues at coordinate 1,255,418 of NC_081218.1, forward strand.
AATTAAGCCAGTTCGGGTGTTGGTAACACTTTACATTGTGTCACGATATGTACCCAATTCAAAGGGGATAGGGTTAGGGTTAGGTATACACTTATGTGAAGTATTTTCGTCTCCAGACTTAATGCGAAAGTTAAGGGTGATTACCGCACACTCCTCCAGCCCCAAAGTAGTAATATCTATTATAGGATTACTACTGGAACTCAAGCAAACTACAAGGGCTTCATACACGTACAGACAGTAAAGGCTGAATCTGGAAGTGAGGAAAGAGGTTTCATTTAAATAAGAGAACAGAACTTAAGCGTCTTTGTCTATCTGTCAAACCAACTCTATCTATGTTAATCTCAGTCCTATATTTTACTTTGAGCTCAAATGTATAGTGTCCCTTATGTTATAAATGTGTTCCATATTTCAGAAGATTGTTACCTTACAATATAATTTCAAATGTATCTGGCCTATTTTGAGTCAAGTGAAAAGGCAGCATTGCTGAAAGGAATAACATCACTTTTTATCAAAAGGTATACAAATAGCAAAGAATTACTCAAAATATGAATTGAAATGTTCCTTCCTGCAACTAACGCATGTCGTGCTACACTTATACCAATCTATTCATCTCAGAAAATGTACCTTTGAACCTTAATGTACTTTAATAATGGCAAATATAACCATGGTAATACTAAATATCACAATGTTATTTATAGGGTAACTACCAAAGGCTCTTAATAGTCGTACAGTATTTCATGTTAGATTTTTCGAAATGTCCCATTTTTGTCAGCTTTTCATTAAGTATATGGAAAACCACAAAGTGGTATGCAATTCAATATGCTAACGTAACATTTATTCAGCAGGTTTCATTGGACTTTATGAAGCAAGATTAGTTAATTCTATAGGGTGATGCAAAACCTTTAGCCATAGCTGTTGATAGAAGTGGCCTGTCATAGTGTTAGCCTGTAATTACATTAGATAAATGTTGTTTACAATGACATTTTCTTGTGTTATACTGAATACCGAAACAAATAACGTATCCCCCAACTATATTGCAATATATTTATTTTCCATAAGGGAACAAGGAGCTGATCTATAAAAACTACTGAAGAAGTGAATGCTGAACTTCAGGAGTGAAATCAAATGGTCCTAGATTTGATCTGAGCAACCTTCTGCTTCCTGCTTCAATAGTTTTTGTCATTGTAGCTGCACTGGGAATGACACTAGTAAGCTGACTGCTAATATGTTTTGTTTTACATTGTCTGGGGATGGGAGCGCTTCGATATCCAGAGCCTTTATAAGGCTACTGAAACTGGTTATAGCCAAAAGGTAAACACTATCCTATTTTTATAAGCATTAAAGGCTAGGTAGCTCCAAATGTCAGTTTATTTTATTCTGTTTTTACACCTTTTTCTTTACCCTTTTGTGATATTTACAATGCGTGATTCTGAATTCGGATGATCCAATAATGAATTTGAATTAATTTCTCTCTATGAGAATCTACACTACCAGCATCGGAGACTGTAGAATCCTAGTTGCTAAATGAATTCCAGGTGGGATTTATAGAAAAACATATTAAAATGAAATATTGGAGCAACAGAACTCACAATCATTCAGAAAGACTGTCAACATCATAAAAAGGGGAAGACTGAACATAAAATGACATTTGAAGGTACACTTTGAATAGGCCATGCACAAACAGCATTAATGTGTTGCTACTTGTTCATACAATAAAGGGCAACCACTAACATTAAACATAGGAGAAGTCATTTCCTTGGTACACGATGGTAAGTGACCATGGCAATACATTACAGGAATTCTGTGTTTGTCTCCACTGAAAATTGATTTTGAAAGGGCATTCGTTTTCATTTATACCATCTGTTTGCATTATAAATTCTAATGGCACACATCAAAGAAAGCATTGACTTGCAAAGGAATGTTTAGTCTCTGTGTGTAAGCTTTGTATACACTTCATATTCACAGTATTAAATCCAGTAAACATGCAGTGTGTTATGTGCAAAATGAGTAACTAAATAATATTGATGTTGGAATCAGAGGGGAACGCACAATGCAATGCATTTGTTGTGTCCGGTAGTCTAAACCAGCAATGAAAATTAAATGAAAGTTAAAAGCCTGTTACTAGAAATATGTGCATACAGATAGACATGTACAGACAAAGATACCCCTCCTCATATCCCCTCAACTTAACACTCCCATACATTATTCTAAATAATGTTAATACCAGATTCCATCAGAATATATTAATGGTTCTTGTATATATGCAAAAATATAAGTGACATACAGATGAACAAATGAACATGTAATTTGAAGTAGATGGTTTGCAAGCCTGTTCTGGTTTCATTAGTTTCCCAAATCCATAAAACCTGGTACCCAGCCTGTTAAACATCATGGTTGCCCATTTTGCTTAATCAAACGACAGAGGAACTGAATCCAATTTGCAAATCATTAGAGGTTTTACAGTGCTGTAATTCTTGGGGATTAGTTGACTGATCATACATAGTAACACAGGGACACCTGGAAAATATAGTATTTCAGCTTAGCACTAAACAACATGTTTTTTGTGGGAGTGAAGTGCTGTGAAATGCTTTTGTCAATTTAAATTTAATTAGCTGGCTTGAGTCTGCAAGACGATTCGACCGTAAACTCTCTTTTATGTAATTGCTTTCAGCATTGATGTTCTGCAGTTGGCTTTGACTGAAAAAAAGCAACTTCATCTTTTGATCTAGCCCGAATGTAAATGCAGAATTTCGTTTGAAAGTAGAGGTTAATAGTTCATTTGTATTCTGTCTTTACCGTTTATGCACATTTAAATGTTTTTGGTCAGATTTGATTCCATGTTATATGCAGTGTGATATATAGTAATACAGATTTTTATTTTTTTATTCTCCAGCCCCATGGGACTCAATAATAGCCCTGTTTCTGGTTCTGGACTATCTGTTCTCTCAATATCCATATATATATATATATATATATATATATATATATATATATGACGTTTTTACAGAAAATGTCTGATGTCTGGGTAGATTAATGTCTTTGCTGCTTTCCACAATGAAATTAAAACATAACCGCTACACAGTGTGACAGTCCCCAGTGCTTTTCAGCACTACATGCTTGCTGGAGATATACCAGATACTGCATATAGTTCTTCTATTTGCCCCTGAGCCTTGTAGAGATGTACAATGTCATTATGTAGCATGTTGTTGTTTCAAAGCGTCAGTGGGCCCTAGTCACAAAACTTTAAGGATGGTTTAAGTACTGTTTTTTTTGTCTTTTTCAATGTCTGAAAACAATTCAGTTTCATTCATGTTAGTCTTATTTTTGTTGATAAACCCAGAATTATTGCTCAATACAACACTAATTCAGTTTAATTCTAATGTTTTATTAAACGTCAAAATCATCATGCAGTACGAAAAAGGCACTTAATGCATAATTACCAATTCTGGGGACGACAGAGTCCTCATTCCTCTGGTCCAAGAAAAAAACTTTAGACAAGCCTTTTTATACCTGACCTGCAGTTACATAATTCCTTAACAATTCACACACACCCTGCTAATAAGATATATCACTACAAGAGATTAGAACACACAGCCATCCCCCATGTATCATACGCATATCAGTAACTTCCACAAACTTGCCTTTACATTGAAAAATAGCGACGATTTGAATGGAAGGAAAAGCAAATACACAGACAAAGCATAGCAACACATACAAAGGGAAGATATTACAAAAGAACACATTTTCCAACAATGGGAAAGAGAGCTGATTTTGATAAAAGGTTAATTGCAGGTACTTGGTGACAGGTTCTTCCTTTAAAGGTTATAAAGGTTCTTCCTTTATAAAAGTACATGTTTCACATACAAGTCTCAAAAGAAAGGATAAGGTGCAGATTCCCAAATAAAAATGCATATTACTACTATTATCACATGACTTCCCCTTTTTTAAGAATGTGCTCTATTTCGTCGTTATGGGCAGATTATTGTGAAATTATTGACAAGAAATCTGATCTGTACAATATTTCTGTAAAAGGAAATGTCAGACCTTTTTTTATATAATTTAAACTGATAATAAATTGAAACAGGAACAGTCACAGGAACATGATGAAAAAGGCGAATCTCAGAAAAATTCCCTGCATTTGGCAGTAAAGATCGCTATAAAAAGCCAGGCATTTTCAGCTGGTATAGCCCTATACATTCTCAAAAAGGGGTCAGTTGAGAAAATGTACGCTGAATAATCTACACTCTTTTTATTGCTAGAAATTGCATGCGGCTACAAACTGGCTTCATCGCTGGAGAATTCGTCTGGCATCTCCATCAATAATCCCTTCTCTTCTACAGATATAAATGCCTGGAGTCTCTCTGGTGTGTTTGTTGATCTTACTACTACTGCTGCATTCTAAAAACAGAATCAGAGTACAAACAAATATGCCATACCAGCAGTTTCCTTTTTGATTTACGGTGCTAGTATGCAATCGACCTACTTCTCGGCAAATTTACCATTGTAAATTGTTATAATGGGCATCGTATGCATTCCAAGGGGAACACTAGGCTAGGCTGTGGGTAGAAGATTGGAAAGCATACTCACAACAAACATAAAACAGTAAGGGGAATATAAGCAATTAATACATTTGAAGCTATCTGCTTTTTACGTTTTGACATGGGGGACCTACTGTGTCATCTGGCTTTCATCTCAATTGAGTTCTCAATTACTTAATTGAACCCTTAATTGATCTAATAATTTGCTTAACTAGACCTTTTTAATTGTCCTCAGCTCCTACAAAGTTGCTGATTCCAAGTTATTTATAAAATTGTATAATTAACTTGAAATCTCCAATTGTTTAACAGCTGGAAACAATTAAAAAGGTCTCATTAAGCTAATGAATAGTTCAATTAAGGGTTAAATTATGTAATTACATAATGTAATTACAGTACTTTTGAGTTTGCCTAACTTGTCACCTGTAACTCTAAAACACTCACTAGGGGTATATTTAGAAATGCAGTGTGTTGCAGTATGGTTTACATTGTAATTTCTGTGGGTAGTGTGATATCCAAGTAATAAAGTGTGGAAATATTTTAATGAACCCATTGAGGGATGTGTGTCTGCTGATTTTGCATGTATTTGACATTGAACTTACATAGGTGTGAATGGGCTAACTGTCACGAGCTACAGTTATTTACACAAGTAAGGGAGGGAAAGAAACCAAGGATTTCAAGTAAAATGTGGAAATTGTAAGAGAAAGGTAGAAATTTGGATATTACGTTAACATATTAAATTACATACCGCTTTCTGTCTTTCCATATACTTAATGAAAAAAAAATGGACATTTCGAAATCCAATATGAAATACTGTACTACTATAATGGCTTCTGGTAGATAGTTCTTTGATTACATGATGTTAAATAAAATATCTAAATTGTGTTCCTATATTATTATTATTATTTCTTTTTTTTTGCATTATACATTATGTCTCAATTCTAAAATTCTAAATGATGCAAACGTTTGGCCAGAGCTGTAGATATTCACTCACACTCCAGCTGAGTCAACCAAGCCCAGAGATCAAACCCATGCCTCTTGCCGTTGTCCATTACCTTTATATATATATATATATATATATATATATATATATATATATATATATATATAAACAGGGAAACAAGAATATAACACGCCAGGCGCAATCACTTAATTATTGATGAGTTGGGATCTGAGGACACAAAACAGGCAGGCGCATTCATGGAACCAGTCCAAAGGGGGATATAACTGTGACAGGGCCCTGGGCAATGAAATGTTTCACAAGCATGTTAATAGAATCGCTGCATGGTTGATTTTTGTGTATTGTGTTTTGCTTTACAGTAAATACATGTCATTTGTGGGCTTCTGTGCGTATTTGTCAAAATCACTGAAGTCTATATTTATATAATATAAACTTGTAATTTAGCTCAAACAGTGTGTTTTCCATATCCTGTTGCTTTTTATATTAGGCTCAACAGCAATTTAGACTAGGCTGGCTTGCAGTGTAACACATTTTGTGATGTTTTGCATTTAAGTTACCAGGCGTCCCTTTGTTTCTGACAAATGCTTGTTAGTCTTTATAAATGTAATTGTCTAGTAAAGAGAGTTAGACTGACTCAAGCTAAGGAGTTAATAAGAAAACATTACTATCCCCCAGGGTAAAATACAAGAGCAACATCACACAGAACAACTAAGAACAATTGCGTTATAATAAAAAGATGAGACAGAAAAACGGCATATTAAAATGTTATTTTTATTTACTGTGCTCTGTTTAATGATGGACTATTTACCAGTAAATTAGATCGAAGGGCCACGTATTAATTTCCTATAAAAATAACATTTATTCATCAAATCTGTATAACGGTAGCACTTTTAGTAATGCATCACCATTCATATCGAACCCTTTTCTGGTACTTACATATATCATGCAAAATGATTTACACATTAAATACAACTATGCAGGATAACATTGTAAGTGTGTAGAAGTACACAGGTATTTCTAAGAAACTACTTTGTGAATGCACAGTAATTAGAGACACTTAATGTAAAGTGTTACTGGATGTGATGGAGAGAGAACACAAAAATGATAGATGGATAAAAAGGTACCTGTAGGTGGGTCATTTCAGAGAGAGAGAGGTTGAAATGAGACTGCTGAGTAGTAGTTTTATAGCTGTGTTAAAAACAGCCCTGTGTATTCATATGTTTATTTTTTTTAAGTATTTTTTTTTTAAGTTTAAGTATTATTATTATACTTTTGTTTATGTTGGATCCTGCCTTTTTTTTTTACCACACATAAAAACTTTCGTTTGTGCATTTAATGCAACCCACAACAGCAAATTGACCACATTACTTTACAACTGAATTATTTTGTTAGTTGTAACAAAATGACTACAATGGTAGTGCAGTGATTCTATACTAATAGGCAATTTGTAGAATAAAGGCTACAGCAATGATATGAGCCTGCTATGGTACCACAGTGGTAAGAATAGTTGCACATACCAACGTTATAAGTTTGAAGCAACCTATAAACACTGCTGGTAAGCTATTGCTGGGACAAGGTACTTCATCAGTATCAGCTTGCTACTGTATCAGAATTGCTATGAAATATGTCTTCCAAATCCATTGTCTTACCTTTGCTGGGGATGCTTTGGTGTGCTAATCAAAAAAAGGTTCAATGGATGAATGACTGACCAGCAAATCCAATTGAATCCACCCGAGAACGCTTAATCTCTCTGTCGAAAGGTAATTTGTAAGACACAGCCTAGCGATGAGAAGGAATGATGCGACGAGTCAACAGTCAAGACTTGAAGATGTGCACCAAAATGCCAGTCACTACGTGTCTTTCAAAACACTGCTGAATCTTAAAATACACTCACACACAGCATAGGAAATGAGGTATCTCAATATAAAAGAATACATGTTTGCACATTAAAGTGAGCTTTATACATTATTCAAATAGCAAGTTTTGTATGTTTTCTCACTGGGGTAAAAACTCTTCTCTTTTCATATGCCATACTTTGTTCCTAGGCAACCTTGGAACATTGTCTTTAACACCTTAGAATGTTAGAAGATTGGTAAATAGGTGAAAAGATAGCCATATCCGTCCACAGATGATAGACAAAGAGAAGGAGAGGTGATACCTTTTATTGAACTAACTAAACAATAATTAATCACAAACAATCCAGAACTACTGTACTAAGTAGTGTAAAGAAGAAAACTAAACATGACCATGACCTTTTTAACAACTGTTGTCCAGTATTAGTTGTTTGCTAGCTGTTTCTTTATATGAATGGTGTGATGTATTATTAATATATGAGTAACTAAAACATGGCATATTTGAAGCGCACCAGTATAGCAAAAGCAATAAAACTGTATGGAACTGTAATGAAAACCGAGAAATTGAATGTGTATGTTTTCTACTCTTTAATAATGTGTGTCACACTGTCGATTTATATGCAGTAAATATGCTAAAATTAAATGTCTTTGTTTTAAGGACTTTAGCAATTTTGCATTCTAATCTCTATAACCAAACAACTGAATCAACTGAAGGCCATTCCATTCAATTCAATCCAATGTTTCGTTACCATTGAATGATTTCAACTCTGCAGCGTGGTAGAAGTAATAAACTGTATTATCTGAAAAAAGTACAATTACAGAGCGATATGAAGACAATAAAGAGAGCCTATAAAATGTATTAACGTTCCCTATTAAAATTGCATGGGTCATTATATACCACAGGAAAGCATTAAGAAAACTTCATATGTTATTGTTGCAAAAAAAAAGTTTGTAGTTGGTTGCTCCTGAGTGGAGTAACAGCTGAATAATTAATTCTACTGCTGACAATTATAATTAGTAAGATAACAGAAACAAATTGTAGTAACTGAAGTATAAATACCCGACATAGAGGAAATACACAGACGAGAAGCTCCCAATACCTCCAGATTATCGGTACCATCGCTGTAGTGTCTGAGGCTCTCTCCTAGTGGATGGTAACTTGATCAATTGCCTTCTCTCTGTTAATGCTAGTGACACATTATTGTAGCTAAACAATAACATTTATTGTAGAATGGAACTAATAAATGGTAACCATTCTTAAGATTCCATACATGGTCTGGTCTCATCCTTATTGCGTAACAGAGTTAATTCCATGTTTACCTTAATTGCTAACCCTTACACCTTTTGACCATGTGGGGGGGGGGGGGGGGGGGGGGGGGGGGGGGGGGGGGGGGGTTGACCTTTTTGACGAAAAGAGATATTCTGGCAACCAGTGGGCTCTTAAAGAGCACTAAAGCCTGTAAACCTAAATAGGTTTAGTTTACTCATTTTAATTATTAGATCAAACTAAGATCCCGCTTCAGTAATTTCCTGCTGATCATCTTAGTGTATTTTGACAGTATTTTGAGCCAGATGACCAATTTTCTTTGAATTCCTTTTTGAACTCATTAACCCTTAAATGGGATACTTCAACATCAAAAGAGACATATTTTGGATCTCAATGCACCATATATGGTTTTACTGAGTACGAGATATCTTTAATTAAACTCTACAATGGCTTCAATGCTGGTAGATTTGTTTCACACTGAATCTCACAACTATCTTGGCAGTTTTGAAGAACAAATGCCACCCCCATGTCCTGTTCTATTGGAGAAGGCCCTAGAGTTCTTGTTTGTTTCTGTTCCTGGGAAACAGAAGAGGTCACTATAGAAACACTTCAAGGCAAAGTACAAAAGCCTTCAACAGCATTAGAGATTTCCACCTCCAGGATTCAATGCAATGATTTAGTTATTGACAAGTTAATAGCGTGCACCATTATCTCTCTCAGCAGATGCCTGGGTCTATATTGTAATATCCTAGGTGCTTCTCACTGCAGCATGCACTGTAATTCCGTAGTTAAGCTAACTGAAATCAATTGTTGTTTCTGTGCTTTTTTTTATTTTTATCACATTGTGTGATGCTGCATTAACTATGGCATGCATGTTCTCTGCTTGAGAAAAATATCTTGTGTAAAATGTTTTATTGGGTTTCCATTCACTCAGTTTATTTTACTCGAGACCAGGCTTTTCATCTGACATCATGCAAATTAATGGGAAAGGTGGGGGTTGATATGTAAATTAGCTATGCGTAAAGTACTCGTGCTGTTTTTGAAGAATACTAGTGAAATTTTGTGAAAATGTGGTTTCCATGCGCCTTCCATTCTGTCTTGAAATCCACAGAAACAGCTGACCTGCTCCCCAGCAATATTTATAGTGATGTCACTTAAGGGTAAACACGCTCATTCACATTTACCCCAGTTTCCATTTGAAACTGGACGTGGATTTCCTATGTGTTTAGTCATTTACCCGAGTAAATGAGATTTACCTTATCCCTCTCTTTGGCCGTTTTTTCAGCCACAAACCTGATTTATGCACGTGCGTCGCCATTTCACGTGTACATTGCCCTGCATGGAAACCCCATGTATGTTAATCATAGTCATTGTTATTTTACCTGGTCAAGAATTATAACAGAAAACAGCCTGAGGATGTGTTGCATTGTTTTGTCCTGTTTGGTACTTTGTAATTACACAATAATTACAATGTTATTAAGTATATTTCTAACCGTAACTCTAGCCCTTATCTGATAGAATTTTGTACTTACATTTATCGTGCAAAAACATTTACACTTTAAGCACATTGTAACTATGCATAATAACATTGAAATATGTGTAAGTACACATGAATGTACTAAGTAACTACTATGTAAATATGCAGTAATCAGAGACACTTTATGCTGATTTCCGAGTATTTTGTTAGAGGTAGGTTGGCATTTAATTTCTTAACTGCATACTTTTGCATAAAACAGATATCCAACATGTAATAAGTATGTCAGTCCTGCTGACTGAATATATATTTGTTCTCATTGTGGAATCTATCTTGATAACAACAGAATGACAAAGCCAATTGCATTGTTCTAAATTGCTTCGCAAAGTAAGTTCCTGAATTCAGCTGTTTCATTTAAACATTCTTTTCCATACTTTGTACTTGTTATATAATAAGAATGTTGATGGAGTGCTGTGGTTCTTTTACTTATGAGAATGGCCATAAAGAGCCCACTGATCCCTTCAGGGAACATGTCTCTTATTTGGCCAAGTGTTCATAGCAACATCTGTCCACAACCAGCATAAAAGATCTACTTAGACTTCACCATAGGGCGTCTGCATCCAACAGCTCCACATTGATTTAAGGCAACACGCATGCCATTCCCTTGAGAGATACATGCTAATAATCTCTTAGAGATTGTGACTCCGGGCTCTGCGAAGCACTATGTTTACCATGGAATGTCAGACTAATAACCAGTTATTTCGCTTCTCTTTTTACAACACTGTCCATTTGTCAAGGAATTTCCAGATGTCAGGGCTTATCAGCCTTCTGCAAGTAAGGAGTTCTCTTAGCGTGACAAGCAAGGCTGTTTCGGTAGACAGATTTAAATAATAAACTGCTTCTTCCTTACACAGTTGGTAACAAGATAAGTTAAATCTTGTGTAATGTTTTCTGTACTAGTAACAGAATTCTGTCACAATTTCAGATATACACAATTGACATTTTTTATATTTATTTTCCCTTCAGATATACTCTATATATACTGTATATATATATATGAGATTGGAGGACGCTCACACGCCCTCAGAACAGTGCTGTGTGGGGACTCACTGCAGTGAGGAGAAAAAAACATAATTGGAAATTCCAAATTGAGGGAAAATTAAAAAAAAATAATGAATGGTCATTCTAAAATAAAAAAAGGATGCACAAGGGTTGCATTTGAAAGTGGATAGTTGCATTTTCCATCCAACACGTTTCCTTTCCTGCTGTTTACCCGGATATGTGCCCATTATCGTATTGCCAGCAGCTTGAACCCGAGTCAGCTCAAAACAAATATCAAAACTACAATCACTGAAAATGAAGCACAGTTTCTCTCAAAGAAGGCTTCTATCTCCTACACCACATCAAAAACCACAATTACAGCATTTTCAGTGGCATATGGATTACTACTAAAAAAAAAACAAGCAGAAAAAAAATATCTGAAATGCTTCTAGGTCACAAATGGACAGTAAAATAAAAGTGATTTTGATTAATTTGGTTCATGTAGAGTTGAACCAATTGAATATTCATTCCCATCATTAATAATGACACATCAAAATAGCCACTGTGCTTTGCCTCACCACTAAATAAACCATATTAGACACTTCAATTTATACTGGAATTAATTTATCCAGACTTGGTCAAGGCAAGGTGACACTAATATATATTGTGCTGTTAATTCACTTAAAACTTTCTGAAGCTCATCACATTTGCTCTGTAGCAGGGGTAATGCAGTTTGACTGATTCTATTGATCCTTGAAGCTGCAATTAGATGCAATTTGTCACTTTTTTATGGATAGAAAATTCAGCCACAAACACACATACACATTGGTGACAGGTAGCTAATCTGCATGAAGCAAAGAAAAAAATATGAAAAAGGTAATTTCTTGATAAAAGGAGCTACTTACAGAACCTCTGCACAACAGTGGCTCCCAAAATCATTGGGACACAATGTTGGTTTGTGGTGTTTGGGGTCGGGACATTTGATGTTTTGGCCCCATTTCTCACTAAATATCATGCTACCCCTAAATAATAAATATATATAAATTAACCAAAATAATATAGAAATCCTTTGCCAACTGTCGAATATGGGGGTGGAGGTATAAGGATCATACTTTTCTACCATATATTAAAAATATATGTTTGTTCCATAAGGGACCGAACAATCAGATAGAACATCGCTTTAAAAAACATGAAACGGAAGCAAAGCAAAGCATGGAAAAGATCAATGAATCTGTAAATTAGAGAGGGGTTTGAAAATAACAATGAAGGCACTGTTTTCCTGTTTCTTATCACAATAAACCCCTGATTATAGGACACTACCTTGACGTGCAACCTTCTCTGGTATCGAATCTAGTTATGGATTAACTAAAATAATTTCTTACTGATTTTCAATGAAGTTGATTTCCATTATATAATAATTCCTGTGGAGGCATTTACCCTTTACCCTTGATCTATCCTTAATGCTTACAAATTGTAACTCATTTTGAAGTGCTGTCAATAATGTATTGAACTTGTCTGTTGTTCTACGTCAGAGTTAAAAAAAAAAGGTTAAGAAGGACTTTTGCCCGAAATGTCCTGAAAATAAACGATTTTTAGATCTTTTAAACCTTTTGTGTACATTTTTAAAAACAACTTTTCTTTTATATATATAATTCATTTTTGTACACTGCAGTCATACCTCCTTTCAATTATATAACTTCAAATTGCACTGAACATATATAGCATTATTAAACATTCTGGATAAATATGCTTTATTCTGTGATGCTGACTTAATTATTTTTTCAATATGTCCAGAGTACCGTTTAAAGTGTACTGACAGGTTGGATCCAGTCATCCAAATGGTCAGTGTCCTCCTCGTGATACTTGAGTCACTCTCAAATGTATTTTAAGAAGTCGTTTGAACAAGCGCTCAATTCCTAAGGGGTTAACAGAATTTAAAATATATTTTTTTTAATATAAAATCTAAAATAAACATAGAGATGACCAGAAGAATACTGAGAAAATATTGAACCTTAATAATGAGGCCAGCTAAAATATACAAGATCCTGTGCCAAGTTCCATTCAGTGCTTTTACTTTATTAAATGCAAAACAGGGCAGCTTGTGAATGTTCTTTTTTAATGTGCTTTTACCTTTCAATATCATTCACCCATCCTGCATTCTACAAATGTCTAACTTCCTTTTCAATTATAGCAACTGGCTTTTGTATGCTTTGACCTCCCATCTCTCCAATTGATTAGCACAAGCACCACAATCACAGTATGATTGTTCTGAATTAGCGAGTACTAAAAAGTCATCAAAGAGTGAGAATAGTATAACACGTTTATAACACGTGAAGGCTATTAAGCGCTTGCCTCGAATCATTGTTCTCCTTAGTAGTTTATGTTCATTGTGAAAATGAAAATAGATAAAATAAAGAAAAGAAAAGGTCATGGTTCATGGATTATCTTTGAAGAATAATATTGATGTGTAATTAGCAATTTTCAAAAACGTCAATTACAGTGTCTGGACAGAAAATTGGAAACATTTGCCATACCGCTCTTGCTGGGCATCCAGAATAACAAGGTGTCTATAAAATTGGAATTGTGCTTATAAGGTCAAAAAATGTCTGCAAAAGCACCCTGTGGTAGTTCCATTAAAGGTAAAACAACTTCAGCCATAAATATTTCATTTTTGCCCATCGCTTCTAGTCAAAACCCCATTTTACAGACCCTTTTAATCTTCAGTGTCAGTTTTAAAAATGACAGCCCTTGGATCATAGTTATCCAAATTTAAATTTCATACCAACGTAATCGTTATAGTTGTCAAAGAAGCTGTGATTTTTTTTTTAATCATATAGTCAAATTGACTTGCTTCTGTGTCCGACTGGTACAATATCCATAAAGAATAAGTCATGCAGGATTGTTACAATCCTTCAGTTGATGTACTGTGCTTGATAATGTATAGAGAATTCATGCAACCACAACCTAACACATGGCATGGTGTGCATTCAGATATAAGGAACAGTTACAGAAACCTAGGGCATTATTACCGGCTCATTGTTATGTTATTAGGGTGGGTGATGGCACAATTCACATAACTGTTAAGACGGACTTGTGAGTATTTAACTAACATCATATTAACACATTGTGGCAATCTTGTTGATCATTTAGAAAAGGCACAAGTGTATTTGGTGACATTGAATTGGGAAAGTCCAGATGAAAAATAGTTGATTTAGATTTGTTCAGTAAACTTAACAATTTTGCTAAATCATTTATATTGCCCATTTTGGTAACACTTTACATTAGGAATCTCTAATTACTGTGTATTTACATAGTAGTTACAAAGTAAATGCATGTGTACTTACACATAATTACAATGGTATTATACATAATTACAATGTACTTAATGCATCCTTTTTTGTACGATATATACAAGTACACAGTTGTATCAGAAAAGGGTTAAGGTTCATTTTAGGGTTAGGGTTATATCATGCACAAATTGCACATTAAGTACATTGTGATTATGTGTAAGTACACATACATTTACTAATATGTAAATACACAGTAATTAGAGGCATGTAATGTAAAGTGTTACCCATGTATCATTATTATTATCAAAAAAAAACTCTGCCACAGTAAGTTAAAATATCTTCCAGTGTTCAGTGTTAAATTTCATTGTGTATTGATTTTATTTCCAGCAGCATCTTCTTATGACCAAATCCATATAGATTTTTTATTATTGCCTATACTCAGCATTCAAATGAAAAAAAAGAACTGGGGCAAACCAGCTTGAGAAAACAAGAACGAAACAAACTTTCCTCTAATTAGCTGGCTTGGGGTTGTACAGACACAATCTTGATTGCAAATCAGATTTGGTCAGGGCATCCCTGCAGGCTAATGTTTGCCCTGACACCAAATATGTATTATAATTGCTGTCCGTATTACCTTGAGTGATTTTATCGATTTTAAAGACAGAGGTTACAACAAGGTGACATGGGGGTGGAGGGGAGTGTGGGTTGAATTCCTTATGTAGTAAGTGCTAATAATTTAGAAAGATAAACATTCAATATTATTAGTAAAACTGAAATAACTCTCATGAGTCTACAGTGTATATTTTCATATTGAGTCGAGGGTATCTAGCTATTTGCTTGTGCTGTATTGAACTTCAAGGTCTTACAATTAAAAATGTAATTTAATGTGTGAATTGGTTGTGGTGTGATGTTCCATGCATGGTCCTGCAATGGGTAGTGTCTTAGCCCAGCAGGTTATAAATTAATTTAATCAATTGAAACTGGTGGACAATTCAAATTTCTTTAGAAGCTCAGCATCCCCATAATCCCTTTCGCCATCCGACACTGTGGCTGCTACTGCTAGAAACAGTTTCTCAAGCATGTTTTCATGCAGATAAAATTGTAAGCGATCCTGAAATTGCAGAGTTACTACCTATTGTTGCTGACGATCCACCCAGGCACTTTGCGTGACAGAGAAATCAATGCTCCCGAGATTAAGTGCTTCAGAGCAGAGACTGGGCTGGACTATCACAAGATCAAATTATACATTGATCAGCACAGCTGGGGGTTATTGACTGATGTTAGTTATGCTCATGGAAGTTATCTTGTACGGACGCAGAACAAGTCTTCTTGATTCAAAAGGAGCATCGGAATAGCACTGAAGAAGGCTACATAGATTAACATTGTGTTTTCATATACACTGACTGTCTACTTCATCTGGACCTGTACCTAATATTGGGTTTGGAACACCAGTGGTCCTGATCACAGTCTTGACACAAAGTGGCATCAACTCCACAAGGTTCTAGTATGTGACATTCAGTGACATTCATTGAGTAATTGGTAGGCAGAAGATTCGTGATGACAAATGGCTTATTTAAATCCATCCTCAACATTGTCAGTTGAGTTGAGATCTTGTGATTTTGGTGGCCATGGAAGATACCTGAGTAATGCTGGCATCGTGGATGGTACAAGTACAGCGTTGCTGTGTGGACTATAAAACAAAAAACAGCTACCAAAAAGAACGATGACCGTAGCTACATGTAACAGGAAAGTTTAGAGATCAAAATAACCAGGTTGAAACATAACCCACTGGGCATAATCAGGGATTGGGAATCTTTTGTTGACCAGATAATGCAAGAAAATAATTTGATGTCAGAAATAACAAATTAACTAAAGAGGTCATTGCATGTTGGGTCATTGTAGTTTAAATGTGAGCAGTCATATTCTTTTCCAATGAAACTTTTAAGTTATATTATAAGATACAGTTATGGCCAAAAAGTTTTGCTTCACCTTATTTGATTAACAAATTTTGCTTCATAAAGTCGAATGAATCCTGCTGAATAAGGTTACGTTAACATATTGAATGACATACTGCTTTGTTGTTTTCCATATACTTAACGAAAAACTGATAACATTGAAATATTTGACATTTCTAAATCTAAAGTGAAATACTGTACTACTATTATGGCTTCCAGTAGAATTTTGTAGTTTCTTTGATTACATGAAAATATCTAAATGAAGTTCATATAGTTGTTTTTTCAGTTGTCTCAATCCTAAAATTGACCATAGCTATACATTGTAACAGTTTGTCCTTACCCAATCCTGGTAAAGCTATTTACTGCGCCCCTCGAACTACAATTAAGGACACATGCAATAATATCAGTCGGAATAATGACATCCAATTCCAGAACCATAGGACACAAAACAGTAAAGATAGACTTCAAACGTTCCACCTGGAAACAATAATACATTTAATATCAGCAAATTACCAATTACTCCAGAGCTGCACTTTTCTGATACAACAACGTATTTCCGTTGCATGTATTCTTATCTGCTTAGTATAGACACATTGTTTTGCATTTGCAATTATTGTAACTGATGTTATTGTACGTGTTTTTAATTACAGCTGTCAATTAAGGGAGGGAAATATGTGGTACAGAATAATACAGCAAATGTTGGGCAATCTTATTCTTCATTTAGAAATTAGGCAGACATCTATCATTACAATTAGTTGCGGGTTACCCCTCTTTCTGATTCATCTGACCAAAATGATTTCAATTACATTGTGAAATAAATAAAATAAAAATAAAACAACAACATTGGTCAATTTAAAATGATATGATTTGCAACGAATTTAGAACTCATCAATGAATGGATACAATCATGTGTTGATAATGACAAACTTCAGTTTGTTACATCACCCAAACAGTGGTCTTGCATAGAAGTTTTATTTTGCGAGTTGTACAATGACTGCAGCTGGTCTGCAGATCTTAATGTCAATTCAAGGGTCTGACCCACGAAATGCAGGTCACTTGAGTGGTCTGAGTTGTTTTATTTCTTCAAATACTGTGGTCACAATGCACTGTGCATAAAATCTGTGGTATTCAGCTGGAATTCATTATGAATTTGCAACCATTATTTTAAAGCGTTACCAACATTTTAAGCTACAATATTTACACATTAAGTATTTTTATGATTAAAATACAAATTGATTTCCATGAAATTGGTCTAGATTGTTGTAGGAGGCTGTGTGGTCCAGTGGTTAAAGAAAAAGACTTGTAACCAGGAGGTCCCTGGTTCAAATACTGGCTCACTCACTGTATAACCCTGACCAAGTCACTTAACATAAGAACATAAGAAAGTTTACAAACGAGAGGAGGCCATTCGGCCCATCTTGCTCGTTTGGTTGTTAGTAGCTTATTGATCCCAGAATCTCATCAAGCAGCTTCTTGAAGGATCCCAGGGTGTCAGCTTCAACAACATTACTGAGGAGTTGGTTTCAGATCCTCACAATTCTCTGTTTAAAAAAGTGCCTCCTATTTTCTGTTCTGAACCGTCTTTCGGGTGAGATGTTATTGTAGGTGACTCTGCAGCTGATGCACAGTTCACACACTCTAGTCTCTGTAAATTGCCTTGGATAAACGTGTCTACTAAATAAACAAATAATAATAATAATAATAATAATAATAATAATAATAATAATAATAATAATAATAATAATAATAATAATAACACTGCTTTACAGTAATGACATTTAGATTTTTTCTGTATTTTTTCGTTTTTTTTTTTTGATTAGCCTGACATTTTTATTTAGGCTCTCTTATCTCTATCAAACCCCTTGAAATTTCAGTAGTATTCAGTTTATTATTATTATTTTTTTTTATTGTGTCTGTCATGCTTACTGCTTTTATAGTGCGAAGAAAGGCCATTGTGTGGGGTCAGAGATGCATGGGACAATTTATCAGACACAGTCTGAGCTCTAGGGAATTTAAATGTCAGGGTTTCACAAAATACCATCCTCAGATGGGATTATAGGTCTAACTAGATAAGGAGCCAGATGTTATGATCGTGAACTCCTTTCCTTTCCCTTCTTTCTGCTTTTGACCAGGCTTTCTTCCTGGAAGATTTAATAAATAATGGTCCTCTTTGATTTTATTTTTCTATCTTGTTGAACTTATATTACAGGGCACACACAACCATATACCAACAAAGATACTGGTGGGATGTATACATAGAAAGGGCCTGTGTCATGATGTCACCATGTATTTACATCAGGTAATAAGAGCACAAGATAATGGTAATGTATTTACTTACACAGTGGTTACCTTATAAGATCAGGAACTACTAGCAATTAGTTATTACAATGTGCATACTAAATACAATATTTTCCCTCTGGATGCATCTTCTATAATGTATACAGTTTAGAGCTATCAAGTCTAAAGAGCAAAGACTGGCAATTTACATGTGGTTTATCAAAACCAGCAGGGGTGGAGACTACAGGGTCCGAAATATCATTTTACAACTGTGTTTACCACCAATTTTGGCCTCTACATTGACCCTGCTACCTTTGCTTCTTTTTACAGAACGTATGCTGCTATGCCACTATTGCATTGCATATGGGGATTGTCATTTCTTCTGTTCACCAAAGAGTTCTTTGACAAGCAAGAATTGAGCACACCTGTAAACTCAACACAAAGCCTCGTTTGTGCCTTCAAGCAGATTGACTTCCAAACAGAAACAGCAAGCTGCATATCATTATGCATTAAACACTGCTGGATCCCAGTACTCGAAATCATTTGGAGGGCAATGGGTGAGAAATGCAAATTGCCTTCCCTCTGCAATGAATTAGTATTTAAAGTTTTGCACCATTCATAAGCTGCAAGCCCCCAGACACTTGCTCTGTCATCATTGTGGTTTACATACAGTGGTGGACCCTTGGTTGACAACAAGGGGGGATTAATGCTTATTTTTTGGTCTGCCACTGCTTGTTGAGTCTGAATAATGGCTGTACAAGCATCTTGCCGTGTTGTATTTGATTGCTCATAACCTTGCTCCTCTCCTCACTAAATCAAACGTGAGGCGGTTTCACAAAATAGATTTAGTGCACTAGTTTCCCCACAGGGCAAAAAGAATGTGCTGATAAAGAAGATGTTCCAATCTATTTTTTTTTTTAAAACAATGGCAAATGGGTAAAGACTTGGCTGTGATGCCAGAGATTGCATTCACTCTGCAGAATTGACTGTGCATATCAGAATATTCTTGGAGTTTATTACAGAGTCCTTTGGGTCTTAGACCAAAATGTTTACATTAACAAGCTTAAAAATATACAGGGATAGGGAAATCCTACAGTAAAAGTGCCAAATTCTAGTTTCCTGATTTGTATTACATGAGAGTAGCTGTTATTTAACTGTTGCAGCGTCTTTTGACGTACACATGCAAGGATAATTTGTGAAATGTGTTTCATAACCTTATCCGGTTTTATGACTCAGGGTGGGAGATCTATTTTATGTATCTAAACAATGGTGGATCTTAATATTGCCACCCAGAGCTTATTAATTCAGATTTGCTTTATTGTATGTAGTGTTTTTTAGTGGATTTATGCATCTCGAGGGTAAACCCCCGATGAATTTGTGATGATAAACAATATCTCACCATCATTTTATAATCATATACTGAGTAGAGTAGTTCCAGAGGACACTATATATAGAGCACATGCATATTCAGTAGGCAGAGCTGCCAAGTAAGAGACATCCTGTATTTCTCCTATCCCATAATTCACAAGACAATGAATACTTTATTAACGGGTCCAGCATCCTTCGTTGCAAGACACCGACACAGAAACATAACATAATTAATTTTAGTTAAATTAATAAAGAGCGGTGGTAGTTTAGTTAGTTTACTTGAAAGACTGCTAAATATGAGAGATGCTAGTTTAAAACAAATATATATGGAAGTAGCAGCATTTAGTTACCGGGGGGTATTTACACACCACCTACATTACAAACATGAGCCAAAGGTAGTTTATTTCATTCAAACTCATAGATTTATATAGGCTGAGATAGAGCACTGTTTATCTCTGAAATGACTTTTCATATCCATGCTCTTCTATTGTGTACAGTCCATTTGAGGGTATTTACAACAAGTTTTCTTAGGTACTGTGCACTGTAGATGAAACCTCATTACCTTATCTCAGTGGGTGCAAAATTACATAAGTATCAGTATTATAGAAACAAGGGTCAGCAATTTAGTGACAATGCCGCAAAGACAGGGCATGAAATCAATCAAAGCACTTTACCTTTAACTCTGAGATCTAAAAGCATCCAAGCAGCGGCAACAATACATTGCCTACAGACCCCCTAGTCCCTGCATCAGCAGCATCGTTTGCACAACCCCCATGGGCTTCATCATTTAACCCTTCTGTCTCACTGTTACTGTTCCATGCTGTACAGAAACGCATGTCAGCAGAACCTCAAGAACGTCAATCACCACCCTGTCCAACAATCAGAGGCAAAGCTGTAAGACCGGGGCACATATAAGGGTTTCTGTTAATGTTGTAATAACAAGCTAGCATCCAATGACTTTGCCATCTTTAACATAGCTAAAACAGTATGTATAAACTAAAGCTGAGGGAACACAAAACCACTTTTTCAGGAACAGTAGCTTAAAACCTGGTTCCAAGAGACAGGAAGACGCAGTTTGAGGCTGGATCAAACCCCAAGTCTCTGGTGTGCCATGCAGTGGCCTGAAGTTCCAAGCTACAAAGTTGCTTCGCGTTCTCTCGGCTTTCCATGCTATTACTTTAAGTTTTGTTTCTCTAACAGAACAAAGGACTGTGCGGACATCCTTTGTGGTTGCTCCCTTAGGTATTTAACATCTATCTCTCTTCGGTCTGCAATTTAATTTGAATTGTTTATTTGTTGTTGAGTTTTTCATTTTTGTTGTGCTGCTGCCATATGTTTAATTTCACAGACAATCTGTTCAAAGATTGCACTTGAGTGGAAACATCAATACAATTAACTGAATGTGATTTAATCTAACCATCCAAAGGGCTGTGCTTGGCATGGATGCGTAGTTCTCTGTAAAACTGACGGAATTCACCTTAATACAAAAGTCACGGATTGAAAGGGCACAGTAGTGCCCCCAGTGGCCTAGCTAGTATAAACATACAGTTACCCATTTTACAGTTGGGTTTTTACTGGAGCAATCTAGGTAAAGTACCTTGCTATAAGGTACAGCAGCAGTGTCCCCCACCTAGGATTGAACCCACGACCCTCCGGTCAAGAGTCCAGAGCCCTAATCACTACTCCATATTGCTTTCCAAAAGATAAATAACTGATTTTAGAAGCCTCCTAATATGCTTAAAACAAATTCACAAGATATTCTCCCTTAAGATGCTGCATTTTGTGTCTTTGTTTTGTTGTTTCTTTAATATAACTTCAAGGGGACTGAGAAAAAAAATATGTCCCGGTAAATACATTGACCAATTCTATATATATATATATATATATATATATATATATATATATATATATATGTAATTGGTCAATGTATATAATTGCTGTTCCAGATTATGGAATGTCCAAATTAATTTTGTGGTGTTGTTGTTTATTATTATTATTTATTTCTTAGCAGACGCCCTTATCCAGGGCGACTTACAATTGTTACAAGATATCACATTATTTTTACATATATTTACCCATTTATACAGTTGGGTTTTACTGGAGCAATCTAGGTAAAGTACCTTGCTCAAGGGTACAGCAGCAGTGTCCCCCACCTGGGATTGAACCCACAACGCTCCGGTCAAGAGTCCAGAGCCCTAACCACTACTCCACACTGCTGCCCTTAATGATTAACTGTTTTGGGGGCGTTTAATTATGATCTTCCTTTAAATAATTTGTTAGTTCAAAGTGAATTATGTCATAGTATGCCACATAGAAAGTGTGTTTTTAATTGACTTAAATCTTTTTTTATCTTGCCTTTTATGTAAAAATAAATCTTTCTCTGTGGCATACTAATGGCTTTATTAATAGTGTTATTGGCATTTTAAAACGTTTGTTTCTTACAAAAAAGCCCAAATAACAAATGCCAATGCAATCATTAGCATTATACTTGTTCTGTATTTTTTCCAATTTTTTTTTTTTACTGGATACAGTTTGTATAATCCCTTCATTGACCTTTCCTGCTTTTTTTGTTATATATTTTTTAACGGTTCTGCGCATTGAGGCATCCAAAAAGCTTTTAAAAGCCTTCAGGATATAAAGTGTTAGATTGGTATTAACTGGCTGTAGGAAATGGAGGCCGGAAAGTTCAATAAACGCAATGGGATATAAAGTGCTTCACCTCCAGATCATTGGTTCAGTCATAACCCAAACACTTGACATTAGTTGTTATCCAAAATAAAATATGAAAGTCTCAAAAAAGGACAAGATAAGGATTGGATGTGTATGGAGACTGAATCCATGCCATAAAAGTAAGGGTACTCCCTCCAGCCCAGGGCAAGCTTGACATACAATGTACTCAATTGTGTCCACCGGTCTCAATACCTAAGAATGATTAGCTAAGAATATTGCAGTACCAAATGAAATGGATGAAGACAAGCATTTAGCAAATAGTTTGCAGTCTTTGGTTAGACTGTATATTGGACTCATTCTCTTAGGACCATGTGATGTTTAATTCATTATATAAGAGATAATACATACAGGAGTTATACTTGGATTCTGTGGCCAGCACAATGCCTCAGTACCATATATTTTAATATAGACCATCTAAGAACCCCCCCCCCCCTCCCCAACATTGTAGACTGAACGAAAAAAAAAATATAGCGATTGAATATAACAATTTCTGGTTAGCCAGTTGTTTGCTAGAATAGAGGCATAAAATCAGGAAACCAAGCCAGCCATTAAGAGAGGTGTAGTTTAAATGTTTTCTTGAACCTTGTGGAACAGCAATACAAGCACCATATGCATTTCATAACAAACATTTTTAACACCAAAGTTTCATTATCAGTTAAAATGGAAATGCTTGTGACTGTGAAACCTGTCTTAGTTTTGCATCTTACTGCATTCTGTTCCCAGTACATTTCTCTATCAATAATCACTTTAAGCAGGAAAGGATGTGTAACCTGTAATAACAGCAGAGCAAAGCTGTGACTGTGAATCTGTATTTAGGTTAACACTTAAATTTGAACAAGCAAATTGTTATCATGGGGAATATGCCAAGGATCTTTGAGCAGCAGCCACATTTTTCAAAGGTGTGTGTATGTGTGTGTGAGCTTGTGTGGGTGTGTGTGAAAGAGCCAAATTGGCAACAGTCAATATAAAGGAGAATAGAGCCAAGGACAATTAAGTCAAGAGAATGACATATAAAGAAAGCTGAGATAGCTGAGTTATTTGTAGGGTATATTGATGTGCATGTGCTTGCAACACACACACACTCTGTTTTCTACATTGTCTTGTATGGGTAGATATTTGGCTCTTGCAGTATACAGACATTGTAACTACCAATTATTTCTTCTTCGAAACAGTGTGCCATGGGTAACCCTTTACATGATGTGTCTCTAATTACTGTGTATGTACATAGTAAATACATGTGTACTCACAATGTTATTATGCATAGTTACAATGTGCATAAAGTATCATGATAGAACAATAAACCTAACCCTGACTCTAACCCTTTTCTGATACAATTGTGCACATATCTTGTAAACATTGCATTGTAACTATGCATAATAACAGTGTAATTATATATGTATATATACCTTATTAACACTTAAAATGAATGGAACATTCAGCAACTAATTAATTTTTTGTCAATAGGGGTCACTTCAGTTGATATCATTGGTACTTTGTCTACTGCTGCTCACCTGTTTCATGGTCCTTAATGGGTGTGTGTTTTTTTTCATCTGATTTATTGCAGCATGTTGTTATAATCTATTCAATCAGATCAATGTTACATGCTGTTTTATAGTATGTGTCCTGTTAAGGAGTCTGCTTCTTTGGTACATTAATCACCATAATAAACTCACTTGATAGAATGAATACCCCATTAAATAACAGCGGATTAGCTAACATTTGCTGTTTTAGCAATAGTTTTTCTTCGGGAAGATTGCAGGTATTCATTAATAATAATATCAGCTTCTTAATTGAATGTCAGTTTGCTTTTTAATCTTTTTTTTTGTGTGTGTGTGTGTGGGGGGGGTGGCGCTTATGAAAAATACATTTAGAGAAAACTCTTTTTTATTGTAAATTGATAGTTGGCAATATACTCGTCATAGAAAACCATTACTGCAGCATTGTACTTTGAAACTTGGCTCTGCAACCTGGCTTTTACATGGTTTATATGCACTGCAGTCTATTCAATATTCTTTAGAAACATATGCACAAAGATGCAACTAAAGTAAAGAAGACATAAGCTGAAACATGTGTCTACTAGTCTTAGATTCCCACAGTTTTATCTTAGAATTCTGAGTGAAGTTGTGGATTATTCACCTATTCACATACAATTTGTTAAAAGGCACATTGTGTGCCTGTGGGGCTTATCATCAACCTGCTCACAAACTAATTACATCACACAGTGGTGAACATTCTCCCAGGCAAGTCTCCCACTCCTGGGTGATGTTGTCTTTGAAATCCATCGTTTTATAGTACAGCACTTAGGATTATTTCCACTTTGGTACAGTGGTAACATCACTAATTTGCAAGCCTATAGCTCTGAATTTTATTTGTTTTACAATAGCATGATGTATGCTTTTGAATTCTGTATTTTGTAATATACACTATACAATAAAGTGTTTAATTGAGAATCAAGGCTTTCGTTATCCAGATCACATATTTATTTACTAAATGTTTCACTGTGTAATTTGTGATTTCAATCAGTCAATCCAAATAGTCAGTCCTTTATTTAACCAGGTACCTCAACTGAGAACACATTTGCATTTCAGATCGATATGAATTTGCGTGAAATTCATTAAACATTTGCTTTCGTGGTGCATATGAGAAAACAACTTGTTGTTCAAAGGCATGTATTTCCTAGGTGTTAAAATGACATTTTCCCCTGCTAAGTCAATCACCTCTTGACACCCACCATCTTGACAGCAGATGTCAGTGAGCTACTGGACCCTGAAGGACAAAGGCCAGCCTTGAAAAAATCCCATTGATCTCACTGGTGCTTGGCCACTGCAGACTGCAGAAGCACAATGATTTGGCAAAACCCCTGCCAATTTTGCCTCCCTAACCCACATGAGTGGCAGAGCCAATGCAAGAACTCTGCACAGCCAGGATTCAAATCTGCACACTCCTGAGTGTATGACTCACCCTGAACACCACACTGTCGTGCCTTTACCAGGTGAGATTTCAAGGACACCAGCATATGATAAATTGTACTGAATATTAGATACATGGACCTCACCACAGCCAAAGTGAGAAAAGCCTTGCTTTTCATGTCTTTAAAATGAGCGATTTCCACTAAAATTCTCCTACACAGCAATTAATGAACATAAAGGCTAATGACCCTAAATTTAGCTGATAAGGGCACTACAAAATGGCTGGTGAAGCT
This sequence comes from Acipenser ruthenus, assembly GCF_902713425.1. Lineage (NCBI taxonomy): Eukaryota > Metazoa > Chordata > Actinopteri > Acipenseriformes > Acipenseridae > Acipenser > Acipenser ruthenus. Next base: position 1,281,371 of record NC_081218.1, read on the forward strand.
CTGAATGCCAATGCTTTAATGTCCACATAAAAGCCAATTAGCAGGATTAATTTGGCCTCTCCCTTTTTTTCAAAACAGAATGAAAGAGCTGGGCATTGCTGGGCTGTGTGACTAGCATTAGTCGAGCTAAAGCAGAAGCTAATGCGGTCTGCCTCCGATCCTGTGCCTGCAAAGAGTGCAACAGAAAGGGGTCTGACTGAGGAAGCATTGAAATGAGAAATCGATAGCCAGGGCCATTACTAGACTCCCAGGAGAGAGTGCGCAGTTCAGGAGATTAGGCATCGGTAACGAATAAACAGCTTCTCCAAGATGGCGCAGCCTTTTCACTTGTAGGCTTGTGGAATTACAGTAATGATTTACATCGGTTTTCGTGTTTTTAACCGATATTGGAATGGGATAAAGCATATTTAAAAAAAAAAAAATTACAAACCATGGTTGGAGGCTGTGTGGTCCAGTGGTTAAAGAAACAGGCTTGTAACTAGGAGGTCCCCGATTCAAATCCCACCTCATTGTGACTCATTGTGTGACCCTGAGCAAGTCACTTAACCTCCTTGTGCTCCGTCTTTCGGGTGAGACGTAATTGTAAGTGACACTGCAGCTGATGCATAGTTCGCACACCCTAGTCTCTGTAAGTTGCCTTGGATAAAGGCGTCTGCTAAATAAACAAATAATAATGGTTAACTATGGTCTAGTGTAACCATGGAAACAGCATTACATTGTACATGTTCTGTATGAAGGTCATCCACTAATTCACTGTTTTCAATATTCCCTTATTTATGTATGAGGCAGATGGTGAAATTGCAAGGTAGCACTGTATATGAAAATCTAACTTGATGTAAGGAATTTGTTCCCTAGGGAAACAACTGTAAAAAAATTTTCCCACAAACTTTGCAATAATACAAATAAATCAGAGAGCCAGACATTTACTTGTTTTAGTATTAACACAGTATATATTCACCCACTTAGTGTTTTATAGTGATGGATGAATACATTGGATACCTCTGCTTGATTGTCTATTGGGCTCTATGCTGACAACTGCTAGGCTATTTTTTATGAAGTACGTACTAAAGCCTCTTCTGTACTTAAAAAAAAAAAAAAGACAGCTTGTTGTTGGAATCACATTGAAAAAGATACAGAGCAAGAAATCACAACCAAAAAAGATACAGAGCAAGATCATTGATTATGCTCTTTGTTGACTGCTGTCCTTTAGTCCAAGCTATTCAATAATTCATCTTGTTTTGTTGTCTTGCGGTTTGTTTTTTTCTTCTGTTCTAGTAAAACACCTCTTTTCTGCTCAGTCTTGAGAAAGATAGCTTATCTATTGGTCAATATTAACCTTGCAGCTGTCCTTTTGCCTTTGGGCGGTTGAGTTCTATTCGTCTTAAAGTGGAGTTGTGACACAGTCGTTAAGAACTCTTAAAGGACACTCTACCACAATACGTATATAAGAAGCATGGTAAGAGCCAACACCATCTAGTTATCAGCTAGTTTGGATGAAATTTCCCATTGTTTTACTGGCAATACACATACTGAGCACTAGATGGCACTGTCACTTACTAATATAAAGACGCTTTGATCTAGGCTACATAACAAACGTCTATGGCAGGCAATTAAAACTGAAGGGCAGCTCCTGAACTCAAAGTGACAGCAAATTTAACACAGACTTATCAAAAAACAGAAGAAAAAAAACGCAATAAGAATCACAAGGGGACAGCATGGAAGGATGAATATGTATTTTGAAGCTACTTCTTTGTTTCGGCATTGGGAATTCACAGAGCTGTGTGCATGGGGTTACATTTTTCACAGACTATTTTTACTTTTTCCTCAATCAGAATTTCAGCACTTTTAACTTTTACTTACAATTTTCTGTATCAAAAAAAGAAATAGTTTCTTACTAACTGAATTCTTTAACAGCCTCACCCCAAAGAAGTATTAGACACAGATTAAAATAAATTACTTTCCTTCGAAGCATATATACAGAAAATAGCACTATATATCCAAGGTATATCTAGAACCCAAAGGATTCAAACCAATCTCAGGAAATAACCAATCTAGATTCAGTCATTGATAACCAGACAAGCACCATGTTAAAAACTGAATTGAAAATCTACAATGTTTAAAGTTTAATGAATAAACTTTAAACAAAGAAAGTTACAAAGAAAGTTATGCCTGACTTGGAGCAATTGTTTATTTTTTTTTCTATTTCATAACATTAGCACATATGAAAAAGTATAAAGTAACAGATGAATACTGTACTAACATAGGCTTAATAAATTCATTTTTTAATGTACATTTTTTGAAGACATTAAAAAAAGTTGAAATGTTTTTTATTTTTTTATTTTTTTATTTCTAAATTTAGCACTACAGAGTGTTTAATAGTTATGGCTGAAGTAATAAATAAAATACAAAAATATATTTTTTTCTAAAAATAAAAGCCTGACACATTGATTGGGTTATAATAAAAAGTTAAGCTCTAAGTCTAGTACATCTTCCTCATGCTCTCATAACTCTGTAGTCTACCAAGACAGGCTCTTCTATTCAAGTAAAGTTATTTTCCATACAGATAACCTCAGACACTTTTAAAAAGAACTCATCTTTACTGCCCTTTTGCAATCTCACAAATGTCTTTTTCCTTAAGTGGCTTCTGCTTGCTGTCAGTTTTGGCATTAAATGACTTTGGACTAACTCTATCAGATCCATTACTGCCAGTTTCAGTGACATTAATCCTCAGCCTTGGGGAATGACAAACCACCCTCTTTCTTGATAAAAGAAGAGAACGAGGGAGAGGGAGAGCTTTGCTGAATCACATTGTTTAGGAAGTGATAACAGGGTTGTTATTCTTGAGTAGTCGCCAATGAAGAGTTCATAGGATATTTTTTAATTGACATGATGTCCCACCATCTTAAATCATTAAGTTTTGGTAAGTGAGCTAATACACAGTATTTCACATGTAACCATTTGTCTCCTGGGTTTGACATACAGTAAACACTATATTGTGATCTTAGTGCATTGTCCCACAACAGGTTTAATGTGTCACTAAAATATGATGCCTTCTTGATTAATATTTTTGTCATTCTTTCATAGTTTAGGCTTCTGTGTCATCATCTTCATTGGAAATCTGATATTGTTGGCTTACCAGTTTGTTTATATCATCAAATCTTATTTGATGACACATAGAGTGTATTAATGCCATGTTTTAGCTCAGGGAAGCATACAATCTATACATTTGTATAAACTACGTTTGAGTCCCTGCTAGCCAGGGAGAGCCAACTACAGTTATCAAATATAACCGTCTTCACAATTGTGTACTTACACACAATTCCGATGTTATTATGCAATTACAATATACTTAATGTGTGAATCTTTTTGCACTATATGTGTAAGTACACAATTGTATCAGAAAAGGGTTATAGAGTTAGGTTTAGAGTTAGGGTTGGGGGAGGGGGAGGGTTAGATTTAGGGTTAGGATTATATTATGCAATACACATTAAGTACATTGTAACTATGCATACTAATATTGTAATTATGTGCAAGTATGCATGCATTTACTAAGTAACTACTATGTACATGCACAGTCACTTATTAGTGGGAGCATCAAAGCACTGTGGAATCCCCAGCTAACATCAGCAGCTTTCCACAGCCAGGATGTGACAGTGTGAATTCCTGGCTGTATGGCTGTGCACATCAGCCGGTCTTGGCTTGGCAATGTTATAAAACTACTGAACCTAAAGCAAGGCTAAGCTTGACTATTCCCCACCTGGCCTGCTTGGCTATTTATACTTTCTTGTTGATGTACTTTCTTATAGGTAGGTAACATGCTCAGTACAAATAACATCAACACATAAAAAATTCAGTCTGTTCTCTAAAATGTAATAACGGAACATAAATAAAACTGGTGTCCTCCGAGCTATCTCCTTGAAAACCATTTATAAACATGAATTCATAATGCGCAGTTTAAAAAGAATAAACACAAATCTGTTGAAGTGAAAATTCAGATGTGTAGGATTCAAATCCCAGCATAAATACATCACAAAATGATCTAGCCTCGAGAACCACTCAAATATGTTTTTGTTCAAAGTGCAATAGCTTGTCTAGTAAGAGGCTGACATACAGCAGGTAAATGGACCTGTGTTTTCCTCCTGTGCCAAAAAAAATAAAAACTGGTCGATATTTTGGACACACTCTGAATTGTAAAACATCCTTCCAGTGGTTCCAACTATGCAGCTTCACTAACACATTGTATCCGTGCACACCTCAATAGAGTGCCTTAGCCACTATGCAGGTTCATCTTCAATCGTGGTTATAGAGCTTGTGACCAAAGTAGAAAAGAATAAAAAAAACTATGGAATTGTAGATTCCTCTTCACTCAGCAGGACTTCAAAAAAAGTTGGACAATTTCAAATTCCAAAATAAACCCCAACCAGGACTATAAAAAAATATCTTGGTTTTCTGTTTCTTCAGGGGAAAAAATCTTCTTATGCAACTTTTTCAGAGTTGAAAAGCTTGTCAGGATGATCTGCATTCAAGCCTCTCTCTCTCTCTCTCTCTCTCTCTCTCTCTCTCTCTCTCTCTCTCTCTCTCTCCTCTGATCTCCTCCAGACTGTCAATCAAAGGAGGGATTTCCTGTTAAAACCAAAATTCTTAATCATTGCTTTCCTAAATTATAAATGGGGCGAAATCAAGAATAAGGACTCTTCACTAATGCTCAGTATTTCATGATTTTCTGATGTATAAATTAGATTACAACAATTGGACAGCCGAACAAATATGATTGACTCTGTGTCTTAAAATGAGGTTGTTACCTCTTAGATAAAAAATACAGTCTACAGAGCGTGGGTAAAGGTTATTTTAGCTTGCCCTATAAGCTTTACTGATGCAGTTAGTTATATATGCATGTATGCATGTATTAACGTATGCAATCACATATGTGGACGTTTGTTCACTGAAATTAGACCTTAGAATCACAAAACATCATTATCAGAATGTCTTGGGGATAAAAGCAGGAAAACACAGAGATTAAACATTCATTTTTCAGCTAGTAATTTACCAACAGCAGTACTGATTAGGTCAGTGATAATTGCATTTAGCATTCCAAATACAGTCTTAGTCTTTAAAGTGCTAGGCGCATACAGTGCTAACAGCTTGTGAATATGACATTCCAGATCATATATAAAAGAACGTGATGGCTATTAAAGCTTTGGTTGTCACTTCTTGTCACATTTTTTAGCTGGTCTGTAGAACTATGAACATGTGAAGTGCTCTATTTCAATTAGATGCATGTTTGTTCCCCATATAGTGCCATCTGCCTTTTTTTCCATACCAATATTGTACATTCTAGGTTGCCAGACAGTCTTTTACTGCTTCTCATAAGCATTGCCTCTGCACCATATAATCTTATCTTATAGGGCAGCAGTGTGGAGTAGTGGTTAGGGGCTCTGGACTCATGACCGTAGGGTCGTGGGTTCAATCCCTGGTTGGGGACACTGTTGCTGTACCCTTGAGCAAGGTACTTTACCTAGATTGCTCTAGTAAAAACCCAACTGTATAAATGGGCAATTGTATGTAAAAAATAATGTGTAAAAAAATAATGTAATAGTATGTAAAAATAATGTGATATCTTGTAACAATTGTAAGTCGCCCTGGATAAGGGCGTCTGTGAAGAAATAAATAATAATAATAAACTGAGTGAATAAAACACACCGCAACTACATCACAGGATAAACGTTATCTACATGTCTAGCGTGTTGTATAGCATGTCTCAACTTCCCTTTGCGTCGTACGTTAACATATGCTGTCGCAAATCATGATGGAACCTCACTGGACTCCTAGGCCCCAGTCTGAGGTAGTGTATAAATGGTAAAAAAAAAAAAAATGGTCCTGTTCTCATGTAGTTCCTTTTTTTTTATTAGGTAACTTAATTTCGCAAAAGCCTATAAGCACCTCCATTTTTTAATTTTTTTTCAAACACATTTTCCCTTGACAAAGGTATGTTAATAATACTGAAACATTGGGAAGTTGGCTCTTTTGATCAAAAACGTTTCTGTGTGTACTTTGAAAATACATTTACCTTCTTATGAAAGACAGATGTGAAGACAAATTTGCTGCAACGCTAGACTGCAGACCGAAGACTGAAGCCATCACAGTTATGGACATGCTTAATGTTTCTGCATGGTGATCCATCATCAGGGAAATTAGGCAGAACAGATGCTGCTCAGAGTAAAAGCAAATCATTCTTAAATTTAAAAATACCCCACTTTTATATTCACAATATCCGTACCCTGACCATTCCAACACAGGTGTCTAATTCAATGCTGGTGTAACAATGCACTAACTGTTATTTCTATAATGTTTGGCACTAAAGATTTCAAGAATTTTTCTTTGTGTATTTAAGTAACGGTTATTTTTGCTCATTGATTTCTTCTTTTTTAAAGTTTTAACACTATCAATGACACAAGTGTCTTTTTCACTAATTGTTTAATATGTTATTGATTGTCTTAATTGATTTCAGTTGGAGAAGGCAGAGTAATTGATTAACCAGGCGGGTTATATAAAACAAATTCAGTTTAACAGCACAGAGCAGTTGGTTGAACCAGGTAACACTGTAAGTTGCAGTCTTTTTTTCCCTTTGTTTTTAGAACTACTTTTTTTGTGAATGTTTGGGAATATTTTTAATGAATTTAAAATGAAGCAAACTGCTTCTTTGTGTTTAATTAAGAGACATTGTTTTTCTGGTAACTCTAAGAACTCTCAGTGACATGATTCAGAACTCTCATACACATACCTGGCAGTGTAGCTGTAAAACAATACACTTATTAGCTTTATAAAGTTATTACTGTTTTCTTTATTATTATAATCATGCTGGACCATTGGATTGAGTTTGAACCACAACACATGGGTTTATGAAGTACCAGGAAGCATAATCTGTGTATCTATTGTCTTTTGAAGTATAAAATACAAGCACAAGCCAGGAGTCAACAGAAGAAAAATAACTGCATAATTTGCATACAAATATCGATTGCTGGTACTTTTCTGTGCTGTAGAGTAGAGCAACCTATGCTTTAGCAAACATGTATTTCCATTTTAAAACCTTATACCTACATGTGTAGGTTATTATTATTATTAGCAGACGCCCTTATCCAGGGCGACTTACAATTGTTACAAGATATCACATTATTTTTACATACAATTACATTATTTTTTAACATACAATTACCCATTTATACAGTTGGGTTTTTTACTGGCATAATCTAGGTAAAGTACCTTGCTCAAGGGTACAGCAGCAGTGTCCCCCACCTGGGATTGAACCCACGACCCTCCGGTCAAGAGTCCAGAGCACTAACCACTACTCCACACTGCTGCCCACACTGCTTTCAGATAGTCTTGCACTACCTTGGTCATTTCACCTGGAGACGCAGTGCAGGGCCGCCTTCCCTATCAGCAATTGACCAGCTTCTTCTGCTGTTGAATGACATGCTTTTCAGCCTGTATGATACTGTACTTTGACCCTGAAAACACTGAAGTAAGATATCCCGGAAGGCAAGCAAACTTATCACTCTTCTGCCTAATGTGTGTTTCAAATGAATGAATATAAGAAAATGTGTTTGCTATAAGTAGACATGTATTTTAAGCAGTGAATGGTATTGTTTGACAGGACTGGATCATGGAATTATTTTGTTGGGTTACAACCGCTTTAAAAAAAGTAATTGACTTGAGTATTTTTTTTTTTTAGCAGCCTGATTGTACACTGTGAAATGTGGGTTTTAATAATGCATATTCGTTCCGAAAGTTATTTTTCTCTCTCTTTCTTAAATCTCTGATTTGTTTGACCTGCCTGACACTATGTGCACAATGGATTGCAATTTTTCTTCTTTTTTTTTCTTCCATCACATTATTGCTCTAGAATAGTTTATAAAGGATGGCATTGGAAATTCAGTATCTTTTTAACTCTGTTTATAAGGGCATCGTTAGCAGTAAATCAGGAACCTACCACAGTCACAAAACAAAATCCCAATTTTTAAGTATTTATAAAGCATGTGTAAATTGTATGCACACAGCGTGTATTGTAACTTATCCTAGGAATACTATGTGATTTATGATATAAAATAATTTAGGGTTGAATTTTAAAGCTGTGGTGTCTGATTGAATCCCATCTTTAACAGAGAAATAGCGTGGGAAATAAATTAGTGCTGGAGTCATATTGTATTTAATAAATGACAATCATCATAAAGCCCTGACAAAGGCTTAGTTTACTCTTACTCGAGGCATTTCTGTCTTGTGAAATAAACATGGACTTGGTACCGTTTTGTGTTTCCATGTGGAGCCTTTCATTTTCCTGGGAACACCCATTCCACGTTCAAATTTAAATAAGAGAAAAATAAAGAATACATCCATGTATTAGGTATTCAACCTGAGGTCTTCATCCAAATGAATTAAACGTTGTCTTCCCTACAGTTATTCTGTTTAGGATAATGTTTCTCATAGGTATAATGGTTTACACAGTTAGCACAGCTATTGGAAGATTATAAATGCATGATAGAGCTGATGTCAATGTAGTACATATTTAAAACAACCTCAAACATGTGACACAACAATCCTTTATCAATTGGTCCCCCAGCCTGGAGAACATTGCTTTGTCATGTACTGGGTAGAGAATATTACTGTATGTGTGGTGGCCCAATCATACCATCCATTGGCCAGATATATAGTGACATTTACTGTTAATAATAAAAAAAAAATTAAAAAAAGGTTAACTAGACAAAAGTTTCTTCTGTTTCTGATACTGCTGTTAACTTATTGACTGGCCACTGTACTATTAAGTGAACTCAGATAGAAGATGCTGCATTGAGATTAAACAGATGAGTGTATATCAACTAAGAAGGCAGAAGGTGATTGCATTTCAATCCCAATATCCAATAAATAACACAGCATTGTGGTTTACAGGAGTATCCGATTTCACCTTCAGATGATGAGCCTGGCCACTCTGTCTTCAATCGTTTGGATATTTGTACATAACGAGAACAGCTGACCAAAGAAAACATGTATCCGAATATGCGCCACATCAGAGGTAAAAATCTTGCAGACTTCTCTATCGTTGCTAGTTGTGATAAAGTATGGGGGAACGTAATATATTGAGGGTATATGGGACCCCCAGTACTGTACAGTTTATACCGCTTAAGGTGAGGGGAGATTGGAATAACCGGTAAATAGGACAATGTAGTCGTGGTCGCAAAACTACATATCCCAGAATGCCTATGTGATCAGAGACGAACATGGTATTAGAAACACTGAGTTTTCCTAATGAGACACACCTGTCTGTAATCGAGCAGACAGGTATATAGACATGGGGGTTACGGTACAAAAGATGGTCTGTTTTAAGCCTGAGACCTATGTATAGACCGGTGATTTCTGAAAAGGTTTGAAACATTGCAATTATATTGTATTGAATGTATTTTTCTGTGTTTGGTGTAACATTGTTTTCTTTTTAAACCAGGAAATGGCCTAGCCGTCTGATTCATAGCTAAGGATCATTTAAAGTGTAGTTAGTGCTTCCACACACGACAGGTTCCGGGAAAAGTGACAAAGTCACAAAGACAGAACATGCTTTGTCACACAGTATTATTATTTATTTCTTAGCAGAGTATACATATTTGCCTTTCCATAACATGTCCTGCACTGGTTTGAAAAAATGTCCATGTGTAACTCTTTTCAGTTTCAATCTTCTTTTCAGTTTCTCAGTCCATTCTATGCTTATTTGATAAAGCAAGATAAGGACAAAGACCCTCCATTTCAATTAAATATGTAAAGAATATATTTGACTGCCATGGTTATTTCCCGATAGCTGGGGTTAATTAAAAATGTCCCGGCGTTATCTGAAGAGCGAGTCTCTGATGTTATCTGGCCATGTAGCTTACGATTCTTAATTATCAAGGCCTTTTATCCCTCGATACCTTATCTGTTTGAAAAGCTCAGATCTCTTGCAACAACTTTCAATCTTAGCCAGCTTTTCTTCACAGGATGCAGTGGTGAGCAAGAACTACCAAGGTTAGTTAGCTTGTCAATAGGATGCTTCAAGGTCATGTAGGGATTGAAAATAATTTTGATCTTGACACTAAAGTCCTCTGCATACCTCTTTAACATATTTTTTCAAACTGTACTATATAGGCAAGCTAAGTCACCTGACTTGCATCTCCGGCACAACTGTCTGATTCAGTCAGTAGTGGTGTTAATGCACTAAAAAGAGCATTAGGAACTTATTTTATTAGGAACTATAATGCTGATGAAAACGACAACAGTGTATTGACTACGACTGTGGACACAAACAAGCATAGACATAGTAACTTTTTTGTGATTATAGTACTGCCACAAATTCATTCATAACCACAAACACTCACAGGTTCAAAGAAAATAGAACTACTGTACTACTTTATGTGTCTGACTCCTTTTCAGTGCCGTCAATCGTGGAACTAATTAACAAAAAAGTCTTGATTGTCAGATGCATTTTAATCCAGGTCTTGGCCCCTCCTGTCAGTTTCAATTTCGACATCCCCATTTGAAAAGGCATTGTTTCCCCCATCTTGGCTCTCCTCATCAAATTCGCAGCTGTAATCAGAGAAGCTGACAATCGGGAGCTGAAACTCAGAGCAGAGCATCTGCTGACAGAATATACAGTTGCTCAGTGTAATTGGAAAAAGTACTGTGTGCTTCAATCATTGATTACAGGCCTTCATACTTTTAAATTAGCCTTCAGATGTATTGTCATGGTAACCGTCCACTCGTGGGACAACAGCAACATTGAATTGTGGAACTTGTAGGCCTTACAGAAAGGATATCATTGTTTCTGTGTTAAGCACGACACATATGTATGTACTTTTAAATGACCAAACACATAGTTTATAATCTAAAATCAGAATTCACAGGTCCCAGGTTTCAACAACTGGAATGCTGGTGCAGAGTATTGCTGTGCATGAGCTCGGTGCGGGTGTGGGGGTTGTTTTGAGAATTTTAGACAATGATTAAACTGACCTAAATAATTAAGCTTACATTTCGAATCAATTAAAGAAAAAAAGAAAAACAACAACAACTTTGGTTAATTGAAAATGATATACTGTGCAACTTGAATTAAGAACCCATCAATGAATGGCGCTTACATACAATCAAATGTTTATAATGACAAACTTTTTATTTTTGTAATTTTACAGTGATCTAGCATATCCATTTTATGTTGCGGATTGCACAATGACTGTTGGTTTTAATGCCAAGTTGCGGGTCACATGGATGGTCTGATATTACAGGAACAGAAGGGACAGGGAAAATGTCAACTTGGTTTCCCTGTTCTGCTCATGAAGTTCAAAACGATCAAAAAGGAAATCCAATACATGCTTTAAAAAAAATAAAATCAAAATTAACATCCTTGACCAGGGAGCGTATTGGAACCTTGACACTTGCAATACGCTCCGTTGCAGGACTTTGTTCCAACCAGATCCTTCATTATTTTATCATTTTTTTAGGCTGTGTGGTCCAGTGGTTAAATAAAAGGGCTTGTAACCAGGAGGTCCCTGGTTCAAATCCCGGCTCAGCCACTGACTCATTGTGTGACCCTGAGCAAGTCACTTAACCTCCTTGTGCTCTGTCTTTTGGGTGAGATGTAATTGTAAGTGAGTCTGCAGCTAATGCATAGTTCACACACCCTAGTCTCTGTAAGTTGCCTTGGATAAAGGTGTCTGCTAAATAAATAAATAAATAATTGACCTCCAATGGATCTGATTGGAACAAAGCCCTGCAATGGAATGGGTTGAACGGACATGCCAATGTTGCCTATCCCTGTTTTAGACCTATATAGTGACTGGATGTGTATGGCGTGGAATATTTATGATGTTATTTGGTCAGCTGCAGCCACTTTAATAATTCACTATGTGAGATGTAGCGGATTATTTGTAATGTTAGCTAGGCTATGGATGCTGCTAAAATCTACAATCACTGCTTGTTTTTTTTTTTTAGTTAATTTGAAGTGTAGGCAACTTTACTAAGCGAGACACTTCAAAAGCTTAGAATCAAGATACAGTGAAGTACTAGAGGCTCCAGCAGAGTTGAAAAAGATAAATTATGGTACAGTAGATCTGCAGGGAATCGTGCATTTTTCATCGACCCATAAATATTATCAGATGTTCATATTATTACTATACCTATCATATTCAGCTCTACAACTGGCCCGGTGGCTTTTGTAGCCTTTTCAAACAAAAAGGTGGACACAAAAGATCAAGCAACATTGCCAGTGATTGTATTTATTCAGCAACAGCGGACAGAATCGTAAACCCACAGATATGCCTGCAGAGTTGATACATTCAATGGAACAATGAAGCCAGTCCTTCCTCAGGGTAACAGTCTTCAATCAAACTGGCAGGAGAAATCATGAAATAAACTCTATAAAGAATACAGATTTATTGGTCAAAAGCTGTGATGATGCATTCTTTCTGAGCTTTTTTAACCTGATTGTTCTTGGCATTTTAAAATGGCTTTTGAATAGTTCACACGATTGTAGCTTTGTGTGCTTTGATGTATTTGCATTTGAGCCAGTGCCTGTGGATTTCAGTGTCATAAGCTTGAACTTTCTCCAAAGGGGATAGGAAAAAAATGAGAATAATAGCTGTGAGCGATCTCACACTGCTGGAATTATCCATCCACTACTGGATTTAAATTGATTCTAAATTGCTCATTTTTAACTGCTCATTTCAAATGTAGCATTGTAATACATTTTTGGACATTTTTAGTTGCACATTTTATTAACCATGTGACATGCACATATGGGCCTCCACTGTTTATTTGATGTTTAATTGTATATATTATCTGCAATGTTTTTGACAGTCATCTGCATCAAAGAAATAAAACATTAAAAAGCATCAGTGCTACTAAAATGTTTTGTTCTTCTGTCTTACTGAAGACAACCGATTGGTTTAGAATGAGGTGATGGTGAAAGGTGGGTGGGGTAGTAAGAAAAAAAAAATATATAACTATATACAGTCAAACTCGCTTAATATCACACCCCGCTTAATATCATCAAATTGAAATTTTATCCAAATATAAGTGATACGTTTCTTTTGATGCTCAATTATAAGTGATAAGTTTCTTTTGATGCTCACTATATTTATATATAAACTGATATATTGAAAGAAAGAAAAAAGCCATTACACAAACCATTCAGCCTGTTTAGTATGTCTGTAAAGTATCAGTTTATTTAAATAGATTCATCATGTGACTATTGTCTGCCTTCTTTTAACATGAAAATTATGGCTTTAACTTAACAATTTAACTGGCTTTGTAGCCTTGGGGATGCAACACTGCCCCAATAAGTAGAATGAAAAGCAATTATTGTAAAGCTCATAATTACATCCTTAGCTACTCAAGCACGCAAATGATACACTTGTCATAATTTTGCACGATGCCATGAATTAGAGTGGTTGGAAATATGTGGTCATATGTAATTTACTGGTTTGTTTTTTATCCTTTTTATATCCCAGCGACCACTGGGCTGTGTCCATCACATTGATTAACTTCATCCCCTCTCTTTCTCAAACTTGACCTTTTCATACTAACATGCTTTAATCTGAATAGTTTGTGTTTGCTTAAAGCTACTATCAAAATCCGCACAGTATGGTTTTACATTCGTTTTCAGCAAGGGAAACTGCCACTTAAACAACAGCTGAGCAATAAACCGACAGATTAAATCAGCAGTGAATCCCCGACCCCCCCCCCCCCCCCTCGCTTCTGTTAAATACAGAATTAAAGGTGTTATTATTGTGCTGAGCTGTAGAAAGACAAATCCCATTGGGACACTATTGCATTATCACTGATAAAAAAAAAAAAAAAAAAAAACCTGTCTGGCTGACTGCAACATTACCAGCAATGGCAACACAATGGATTTTGAACTAACTGATATTGCACAATGGTTGTAACACCCTAGATTAGAGCATTGTCTGGGACTAATTGCATTCTGTCAAGGGCAGCCTCAACCCATTGTAGCTGTTTTTGTGTTGCCAGTGTCCCTTACTACAGAAACATTGAAACTGTTATTTATGACCTCCTACTACTGCAAGTTGTAGCAAAAACATCCCTATTTGGCTGACAGTACAACTTAAACTGGGGGAAAAAGCTTGTGTTCTGAAAATTAAACTGTTTTACAGATATGTATTTTCATTTTAAACCATGATTGCTGGTACATTAGGTTAAAGAAAAGGTAACACTTTACATTAAGTGTCTCTAATTATTGTACATTTACCTAAAAGTTACTTACTAAATACATGTGTACTTACCCATAATTACAATGTTATTATACATAGTTACAATGTACTATATGTGAGAATCTTTTTGCACAATATCTGTAAGTACATAATTGTATCAGGTTAGGGTTAGGAGTATTTACCCTAACCCAAACCCTAAACATTATCTATAACAATTGTGTACGTACGTATATCATGCAAAAAGATGTACACATTAAGTACACTGTCACTATGCATAATAACATTGTCATCATGTGTAAGCACACATGTATTTACTAAGTAACTACTATGCAGTCATTAGAGACACTTGATGTAAAGTGTTACCAAATTTACTATGTTAGCGACAACCACTTTATTTTCCTAGTTTACCAGACCAATAAATGGGGATTATATTAGGAGACAGATATCAAATCATCTTATTTACTTCTCTTTTCTGTGAAGGCCGATAACAACCTGAGTGAACTACTAAAGTGTTTTGAATAAACATCCTTACATTACACCAGAAACAGTTAGCTAGGATGCTGCAATCTGTTTTCTGACATGCTGCTTTTTAATCTTAAAGGTAGAATCTGATTACTTAATCAGTGCTACTTTTAGGCTCTTGTAAACAACATTCCAATTAGTTCTGTCATCGCTCTGAATAACATTTCAGTCTGCTGGTGTGATTTTCAAGGCAGGTTATGCAAATGTATACTTGGTTTGAAACGATGTATACTGCTTAGCGCCTCAGATTTCTTTTACTGTTATTTTTAGGTTAATACTGTATACTGCATAGCTCTTGAGACATATATGGGTTGTTATAAACCACAATATGTCCCTTTTGGTTTGAAGGTAAGGCATATCATTTTAAGATGGTGTGAACGTAAGGACATATAGTTGTCTTCAGTAGAAAGTACAGTCAAAATGCTAACATGTTTAGCAAACCTGTGCATGCACAAATAGAGGATAATAGCACAGTACCTAGAAGGATACAAATATTTGCAGACAATCAAGTTTATCAGATTATAGGAGGATGTGTGGTCCAGTGGTTAAAGAAAAGGGTCCTGGATTAAATCCCGGCTCACTCACTGTGTGACCCTGAGCAAGTCACTTTACCTCCTTGTGCTCCGTCTTTTGGGAGAGACGTTGTTGTAAGTGACTCTGCAGCTGATGCATAGTTCACACACCCTAGTCTCTGTAAGTCACCTTGGATAAAGACGTCTGCTAAATAAACAAATAATTAATGCAATCCAAAACGTATAGAGGAAGGAAGGAGTGTATGATACATGTTTTTTGATTGGTGCAGAATCCATGCAGTTCACGATGTAGAGCGAGACGGACCGACACACAGATGCATGGACAGACACACAGTGCGTAAAAGTTCGCATTTTTTGGATGAGAACCCTAAAAAATACTGAGATTGTTTATATGACTTTCCCAGTTGAGAAACACTAAGAGATATAATTCCACCCCTTTACCTGTAAATATCAAACACACAGTACTGTAGTGTTGTAAATACCAGAGATTGGGGGCTGAAAAGCACATTTTCTTTGACAACAGGAAGGGCACAACACACAGCAAGACAGCTTACCAAAGGTTTGTTTGGATAACAGAGGAGTTTGGATAATCAGGCTTTGGATAATCAAGGTTGAACTATATAGTGAAAACTGGTGAAGCCTAGGCATTAGGAAGTAGAGAATGGTAAATGCACTGCACACACATAAAAGAGCTATATTGAACAATTTTCAATGGCAATAGTTTTTTTTTTTTTTTTTTTACAAAGGGAGTTCTAGTTGCACAAACAGGATGCCACTCGTATCTGACCTTTTCTTGATTTGACTTCTTGTAAAATGCAATCATTCTTTTTCAAAAGAGTGTAAAACACAGATTGTTTGAAAAATACCCTTTGCTCTTGACAGGCATGGAAAACTACCTTTTGGCAATATTTATACGCATACTGTATAAGGTAAACTACTTCAACGTCAATGACAGGTCAGGTCTAGCCAATGGCAAAAAATCTTGTTCCAGCCCTTTCAAAATAGCAGTTTAATAAAAATCGGCCTCAAGGAATGAACTATAGACTGCACTGGTCAGAAAAGTAATAAGCAAAGATGTGGAGGAGCAAGACTGCGTGTTGCTGTTTATATGAAAGATGAGAGAAAATGGCACAATCTATAGTCAGAGAGCTTTCCTCCACAGCTATGAAACTGAGAATGCACCTCAGTCCTGACCTGAACACCCCTTGCCTGCCACTCAGTCCTCTCTGAAGTGCAGACTGGCTGTTGCACTGAAGGTTTTGTGATGTGTAAAATCAACTGTTGAGATACCCTAAACTTCATTGCATTTGTCGCTTGAGCCAAATTTGAACTTGTACTTCCAGAGATGAAAAGTATTAGATGATTTTAAGCCCAGTTCGCTACCTCAACCTTGACTGTATCATCTTGTTCTATGACGGGCGCTCATAAGTAGAGCCAAACCAAATCTGTGGATAACGGAATTCCTCGTAAATTGCGGAATTTTCAGGCTCCTGCGGAATTCGCAGTCTTCCACAGATTCGTCATATTCTGCATCTACATCGTCATCATAATTATCATAAACAGACTGCTAAAGTGATCTGAAACATATAAATTAGTTGTTCGGCTCTAGTTTTGTTAAATTAACAAATGTTTTGTCTCCTTCAAAAAGTAGGAGTTAAAGGTTTTGAAAATGTGACCCAATAAAAAGTCTCATGTGATGTGATGCAATTTTTTTGTTTGACAGTTTCTAAAGATGTTACTGAAAAAAATGCTTGATATCAAATTGGCAGTGCTCAACCAATACATGGTTTGATATGAATCTGTTTACTTGATGTAAATTTTTATAAGCCACTATTAATACAAATACCAAACACAGAAGATGCTCTGCAGAACACTCTGGTATCTACTTCAAATTTCCACAGTTTTTTGCATGTTTACCCACAGATTTGGTTGCTTTGACAACATGTCCATCAATCAGTTTTTTGGGTGTTCCTGGAATGGCAACATTTCCATAAAGCCACCACCAGAAATAAAACACAACTCCAGCTGCAAACAGGTCCTGACAGATCGGATTTGTGAGAGAGGCATTGTTCAAGTTCAAAATAATCCTCAATGGATTGTGATCCTGGGATTGTGTTGACCAAACAAGATGCAAGTTTCTGTTTTATTGTTCGGATCATTTGCACACAATTCTGACATTGTGGATAGGTGCATTATTGTCTTGGAGGAGCCATCACCATCAAGGTGCCAGTGATCTGCAATGATGCATAGAGACAGCACGACAACTTTACAGTGCTGCAGAGATCAGATGTTGCATCACATTATCAGCCTAATTTGCAACTGTAATTCTGGGTGATCCTAAAAAGTGTCCCAAATTGTTGCAAAATTCAACACAGCTTTTTTTCAACTCGAATATTTCAAATGTAGCTGCCTGCTGCAACAATTTATTTGATGTTCCACACACCTCCCCCGCAACAATGAAGAGAGAGCCCTTATCGGAAGGAGACTAAGGTGAAAAATCTCAGGCCATTTCTTTCTTTGCTAGAAAAAGTGCCCTTTTCTGCAAGTTTTTTTTTTTTTATTTACGTCATGTAAACTTCCCTTTAGCATCTAATCGATGGAGGCTTGACAGATGCTTCTCCAGGTGGAATTGCATTTTAATTTAGAATTCTGGCTCATGCAAGTCTTGTGCTGTGCGGCTTTGATACAGTGACAGTCCTAGGGCTGGCTAGCGTGTCGCTTCAAGAAGCAGAAATATCATCCCTTGCTGCAATGTAAACCACCAAGTGCCTTGCACTGTGTAACCGGTTACACCATTGCTTAAATGACACGCCCCTTACTGTTATGTGATGTTTGCAGTCATCCTGAGTGGTTCTGGGTTCTGTTGCTCCAATATTTGGAGTGCTTATAATTTTTCTTTAAATGATATGCTATTCAGAGCTTGTCTGGATAATCCTAACTGAGCACAGAACAGCTTTCTCATGCCATTCAAATCCTTCAACTCTTTCAGCTCCATCTGCTCTGCATTTATATAGACAGAGAGGGTAGGCAGGGCTGACAGAGTTAAACAGTTTCATTGATTCACCTGATTAGCTCAAAACACCTTTGGTAATACTTTATATTAAGTGTCTCTGTTTACTGTGCATTTGCGCAGTTGTTGCTTAGTAAATACATTAGTATGTACTTACAGATACTGTACTTACAATGTTATTATGCATACTTACAATGTACTTAATGTGTACGTCTTTTTTTCATGATATAACCCTAAACCTAACCCAAACCCTTTTCTGATACAATTGTGTACTTGCATATATTGTGCAAAAAGATTTACACATTAAGTACATTGTAACTAGTATATAATCACATTTGTGTAAGTCTTAAACCAAGTAACTAATATGCAAATACACAATAATTAGAGACAATGTAAAGTGTTATCACAAGTGTTGTAAAAACATAATATAGTAGGGAAATGTAAAAAATGAAAATGAAACATCCGAAGTGCATGTTAGTCAGTTTATTTCTTTCTGTAAAATAATGAAAAAGATCAATCAGGAAGGTTAATGATTTAACAATTTTGATGACATTGGTACCAGCTGGAAGGGATACAACTACTCTGCAATGGGAGTCTTATTTCCATAGTTAAAACTAAAATAGTAGTCAATCTTTAGATATTTAGAAGTACAGTACTTATAAACATCTCTCTATGTTCTGACCATCTTTAACAAGGAAGAAAAGTTTATTAAAATAGCATTTTTAGATTTGTGAACATTACAATTAATGCTGCTTGCAGTATTCTTTACTTTTAGTAAACCTGGATTCACGAAGCACTTAAAAGCATGTATTATTCATTTTATTTAAGCATACAGTAGTTTATAAGGGGACTGTGGTACAGTGTGTGAGTATTTCGATGTAGAGCCAATGCACACACCACAACGACAGAGGGACAGACTTCATTTTGTGAAATGTATTGCAAAGGCAATATTGCAGCATTTTGTAATCATATTTATTTTGGTAACACTTTATATTAAGTGTTTCTAATTACTGTGTATTTACATAGTTGTTACTTTGTAATTATGTGTAAGTGCACATATATTTACTATGTTATTATGCATTGTTACAATGTACTTGATGTGTAAATCTTTTTTGCACAATATGTAAGTATACAGTTGCATCAGAAAAGGGTTAGGTTTAGAGTTAGTTAGGGTTATATAGTGCAAACAGATGTACACATTAAGTACACTGTAACTATGCATAATAACATAGTTTACTAAGAAACTACTATGTAAAAACAAAGTAATTAAAAGTCTTTATTTAAGGTATTGCACTATTTTTATTAAATGTAAAATTCATATTGTGTAATCTTTGATAATACACTTCTTCAAGTAAATTGTGTTATCAGGACACTAAACTACCAAACCTGCATGCAAAACAAGGCTGTTAGGGGTTTTCCAAAATGTGTCTCAAATGGACCAGAGGTTGAAAAGGTGGCAACACAATTTCACCCAGCTTGTCTCCGGGGATTGTCAAAGTAATCTAGCAGTGATGAATCACATTATAGTTTGTAATGGGGTATGGATCTTGTAATGGATGTGTTTGATCAATATTCAATTTTAGGTAATTTTAAAATCAAAACCCTAATGGGTCTCGCTCTCACCATTACGTGATGAACGACAAACTGATGTTCGCTTCCTGAAACGATTCAATCAGCATTTTGCAAACCTACTTTTTAAATTTTTTGTATCCATTTTATTTTAATTAGTTGCACATAAACCATATCAATTCAGATTTTTTTTTCACTAAGTAACTATTATGCTCATAGTTACACAGTTTTATATAGTCTTGATTAAGGTGTTATGAATGCTACATAGCGTCCCATTAAAATACAACTCTTTCTTCCCTTTAAGCCAGCCTTATCAATCTTTTCCAACTCTGGGGCCATGGTATGTTACAAAAGCAACACTGCTTAGGTAACACTTGACATTAAGTGTCTCTAATTACTGCATATTTACATAGTAGTTACTTAGTAATTACAATTACAATGTTATTCTGCATAGTTGCAATGTACTTAATGTGTAAATCTTTTTGCATGATTTATATGTAAGTAGCTCTAATGATCTATGCTAATATGGTCCACTGCAGCAAGATCAGTCATGATTTTCACCATATGGCCATTATTTTGATTCGATGCCTGCTATTTGCATAATGTAAAAATAATTGTATTTCTTTTTAGAAAAAAAACCCTTTTCCCTTGCTTTAACAGAGTCAATTGAGAATCGCTCATCCATAAACACATTGGCCTGCAGCTGGCTCTGTACCAAATGTAACTTGTCTAAAAGACTGTTGCCAGATGGGGAATTCATCTAGAGTCTCAACAAGTTTGCAGTGCACCCTGACATGCAACATGTTGACTGGCCGTTGAAGAGAGCATCTTAGGAAACTGTATTTTTAGAAAAAAAATATTGACTGCATGCTTTTTATTGTACCGGCAAGTGAATATGTCCTACTTCTCTGCTAGCCAGATATGGGGCAGCAGTGTGGAGTAGTGGTTAGGGCTCTGGACTCTTGACCGGAGGGTCGTGGGTTCAATCCCAGGTGGGGGACACTGCTGCTGGACCCTTGAGCAAGGTACTTTACCTAGATTGCTCCAGTAAAAACCGAACTGCATAAATGGGTAATTGTATGTAAAAATAATGTGATATCTGTATAATGTGTATAATCAGGTCTGTCATTAGTGCAAACAGCTGATTCTGTTAATGAATGGGGAATGTTGGAGATTAAAGGGCAGGCTGGGAAACTTTTTTCAAAGACATTTTTCTTCAGGTAAAAATATGTATGTTGAATCATTTTTTTTTTTTAGTTCTGACTTCTGCCTGTCGGCATTCTTATCACGTGCCATCTGTTTTAACAGAATATTTTAGGCTGTATTTACATTTATGTAATTTGATCCGAATTCACTGACAGATGGAGTGTTTATTCAACCAGGTACTGAAAACTGCTCTCCTCATTAGAAAAAAAGCTTTGATATATATAAAACGATTAATATTTTAGCACTGTAAAGAATCTTTAGAACAAAGAAAGTAATTTTACGAGTTGCGGGCTGTCAGACTTGAAGATGAAACAATGCCCAGCTAGTCAGATATCAAGAAAAAGAAAATGATCTTTCTCCAAGTCTTAAAAAAAATACATTTTAAATAAGACTTTCAAATCTCCAATAGAACTTCACTCTTTATCTTGTGTTCTGTATGTGATGGTAACCAGGTCAGAGTTAGGATTAGGGTTAACCTACAAAATGTGCTATACAAAAAGCACCAAATGTCTGTGACATTTAGGTTTAGGCCTTGGTGGAAATCGAATCAGTAAACAGAATAATTTATTAATGCAATGTTATGGTACTTTAGTAAAAAAGTGGTCGCCTTTATTCTTTTAAATTGTGTGACATTTTGTAATTCAGATCATGTAGTATCTATGGCCACGTGCTCTCGAGGATCAATATAAATTCATTTGCATACATTTAGGTGTCATAGAGAGTACCTTTACAACGAATGTGTTCTCTTATTTGTTCAATGATTCAATTAAGATCGCTTTTGCTTTTTGCAGTAGACACACACACAAGGGTATATATATATATATATATATATATATATATATATATATATATTCTGCTTTTAATTCACATTGAAGCTGTACTGACAAACTGTAGGTTATTATTATTACTAGTAGTAGTATTTAGTTGTGGGTGAAATACTGTATAGTACAATGACACTGGATTATCAATATTTATACAACATGTGAGTTCTAGCATTGAATATTTGAATTTGAATATTTGACAGAATGATCGGGCTGTTTAAATTAGATTTAGCAATGTAGTAGTCTAGTAGCAATGCATTGCAATAGAAGATCTCTTACAATGCCCATCACCCCTATAGTATAGATTAAAATGTCATATGGATAGCTGTTGGTGACATTTTTTTCTGCCAGATCATTTCTTATTCATTTTCGTGGCGCTTTTCCAGATGATCTAGTATGACGAGCTGTCTTTGTTTTGGCTACAGCTTTAGGTCTTATGATATCCTATGATACCCTTATTAAAAGCCATAAACACTTCTGTTGCAATGGCTACCAAACCTTCTTGATCCCCCATGGCGCTTGATGCTCATTGGTATTTAGCATCTGTTGTCATTTCCTCTGATTGGGAGTCTCTGTTTTCTGTGACTGATGGATTCAAAGCAGTTGCCTGAGGTCTTGGAAGACCATTGGGAACTAAGAGCTCCAGTTATCTCTGGCAATCCGTGACTCTTTTTCTCAAATAGCCTGTGATCATTTGGTTCGTAATGCTGTGACCTAGTTTATCTGCCAAAAAACACATTGGATCACTGGAAAAATAATTGCACTTCGCATATATATATATATATATATATATATATATATATATATATATATATATATATATATATATATATATATATATATAAATTGTTTCTGTTACCTCCATAAAATACCAGCATACATAGTAGTGTGCAAATGCAATAATAAAAGCAGTGGGATGCTCTAATAAATGTGCACGTGACTGTATAGTTCTTAAATATTCCACCAAAGAAGGCACAGAATGGTAATCCATAATTAGTATTAGTAGGAGACAGTGTGATACTGTATCATTGTATCCCTTGTGTTGTAATTGCTGGCAATGCTGTGGTCTGCTACTGGTTTGGCTAGGTTTCCTTTGGGGGTAATAAAATGGTTTTATAATGATATGCCAATGGTATTCTTTAGCTTTATTTATATATATATATATATATATATATATATATATATGTATGTATGTGTGTGTGTGTTTTTCTTTAAATCACACCATTACTGTTCTGGCAAAAAGACCCCAAGAGCTTTCACATAACTCTGACATCCTTGAATATATTGTGCCTACTACCAATGCACTGTATAAAAATCAATAACAAACTTAAAAAAGAACATTGAAGAAATAAAACTAATATCCACTTATGTAAGGTTTTATATTAGGCACATAAACTAGTTTGGCAGCTTTTATTGCACAGACCCAGGCATGCCAGGAAAATTTTGTGTGTTGTAAAAATGAGAAGTTTGAATGGGAAGGTAGTTTGGCCTAGTTACCTCACAGACAAGTTTGAAAATCACATTGGAATTGTATAATAATACAATAAATAACAGGTACTTCCAAAAACTGTGACATACCAAAGCAAAGAAAATCTGTGCTGGTTTGCAGTGAACTTTTACATCTGTATATACTACAGGAGTTTCCTGCCTTATTATTTACAGTTCATGTGCAAATCCCTATAAGTAGGGCTGTATTTTTGTCACAGTAAGGGAAAAAGCTTATTTTACAGCATTTCATTGACTAAAAATAGATCTTTCATGATTCAACGAAACTTGGAGCTACTTATATCAAATAAAATACACCCTACTGTAAATAGAAGGCTGTAATTACATCTAGCTCGTACTTGTGAGTTATGTAGCTAAAAACCCTTGATGTAATTACAACCTTATTATATACAGTTGGGTGCATATTTTCTTGTATTAAATGGACACTTTTGGTAACAAGGTATGTACACCTAAAAAGAAACAGCTTAGACGACTTGCACTAAATTAAATGCCTCAGTTATGTATCTCCAATTTTGTAACTATCGGGTCTATTTTTCCTTAAAAAAAAAAAAGACAATTTTAAGTTTTGAGAATAAGCATGGTATTGCGGAACAGTAGCTTCTGAATGTTGAAAGGAAGCTGCCTAGGGATTGTACCCTGGCATTGCTGTACAGGAATTGAAAGTCTGGCTTTGAAGAAATTTGAGTAGAGGAAATTAGGGTTTGCCATGGGGCAAAAGCTGCACCAGAAGAGAGCTTGCCCTTTGGGGACTGGAAGATTCATTGTTTTACTTTGTGAAATGTGCTGCATTGTCAAGACTGTAAACCAAAGCAGTGTTCATCTGCAGAGAAGTACAGGGCAGGCCACGGATACATTAGCAAGATAAAAGTAAATGCAAGCATCTGAAAATACTATAGCCTATGAATTCTTCATTTACTGAACTTGTAGGGCCATTGTTTTCAAAGTATTTAAATCAAGATATTTGATATGTAATTGTGGTAAAACATTTTAAATAAAAACACATCTCAGCTTGAAGCAATAACGTGTTTCTTTCAAAACAACACTGAGGAGCTAAATAGTGAATGGAAGGGCATAACAGGTAAGATATAATTCATTATCCAGTTAGTAACTTTAAAACTTCAATCCTGATGATCTGTTAATTTTTGGTTCTGAAAAAATGTGCTTAGTTTTTAACTACAGCTCAACAAGCGTTTAGTTTAATTTGAATATGACTTTAATTTAACTTTGATTGCCTCTAGCATTGATGTGCTAATTGTAATGGGAAATACTGTTATTGAGTGTTCTACAGATCAACCTTGACAGGTGAACAGTTAGTTCTGGTGTTTGCTGTGCTGTACAGAGAAATGGGTTTGGTTTAATTGACTGGAATTACCTTTACCAGATTTTATGAGCCCTCATAAATGTGTCCATTGACTTTTTAAATTTTACATTTAAATAACACTGACCCCCTTGAATTTATTGTCTAATGTCAGTGCATCATAAAAAAAAAAAATTAAAAAACAAAACCTAAAAAAATTAAGTGTAAAAAATTGACACTAAGATGTGAGGTCGTCAGAATTTGATCTTAAAGACTACGTTGTATTTCTGTTTTCAATAAGTACAGTAGTTCCCTCTGCGCGGGATGACATCTACTGTACCTAATCTGTAACTGCGATAGGTTGATTTCTTACGTCTTATAATGTATTCCTGATCCTCCTAGCAGAATCCGATGGGGGATCCTTCCCTCTGACTGCCTGTCTGTGTGTGAGCTGAGCTGATATGCTCCTTATGTGATCTTGTCACTTAATCCTGCAGTCACTGCAAGGTCTGGTTCCTACCCTGTGGCTTTCTGGCTCCCGACACATTGAGAGGTCTGTTGTCATAACCTATGCTCTTGGTATAAATTAGCCCAGCAGTTTGCCCTGGCGGTACAGCCCACTAAGCCAGCTGATCATTACTTCACTGTCTGCCGGGTGTCGTGGCCTTTGACACATTGTTCTTATTTGCTCTGAAACCCAGCCATCCTGATGTGTCTTGTTCCACAAGGCTTGTTTGATTTCTTTCCTGTTTGCTCCTGCTGAATCTGCAGTTACAGTTAAAGGAACACTTTTATGCTCTTTGCATAGTGCTTCCAAAGAAAAACAGACTTCATCAAGTCATTAAACTTCTTTTTTTTTGAGCATTTCTAAATTCAGCACGATTGAGTGTTTAATAGTTATGGATGGTATATAATTGTTGAGACTGAACAGCCTTCCTTACCCCATTCAAATCATGTGACAATGTAACCTTTCAACTCTACCAGCCCCACCTACTTCAACTCTCATTCCTCACCACATACAATGAAAAAAATATTTAATAAATTAAATATTGCTGTGTTTTCCCCATTGTATATGACCTTGGATTGCTGGTGGAGATGTTTTTTAATTGGCCAGCGCTGTTCATAAAAACGGAATGTTTAAATATTTAATACTCCCCAGACCCTAGCTTTAGTATAAGTTACAATCGTCTATACACCAGGATAGTACAGATCCATACAAAATGCCAGACAAAACTGGGTACTTTAAGACTTCAGGAATTAGCCTTAAGTATGATAACAATACAATTGAAAAGTCATAGCAATACAATTTAAAACAGAAATGTGAAAAGGCAGAAAGGAAAACCTGCTAAAACACTGTCTTAAGAATATCTACAAGATCATAAACTAGTTTTTAGCAGTGGTAAACCAACCATGCGTACCTCGCTTGATTGTTGATATTCGTGGAGACGGGACTGGTTGCACAGTGGTCAAGTCTTAAAGAATACAGAACAGTCTGAGTGTGCGACCAGTCCTGGCTCCACAAATATCAACAATCAATGGTTTAACCAAGGTTTACTTATATCTTTGACAGGCAACTTGAACAAATGAGCAGCACCTACAAAAACACCTACAAAATGAGCATTATTTAAGTAATTTCATGTAGAACCACTCAACATTATTGCAAACATTATAAAAAGGTAAGGGGATAGATAAGTAGGTAGGTAGGTGGGTAGGTAGGTGGCTACATATTTGAGTGTCCAAACTATTGGTGAATACAACTCAAACCATGTAATCGCAATAACTAAAACTGCAGTAAGAAAAAGTCACCACCTGGTGTCACTGTGTACTGTGATAAAAACCCAAGGAAATATGAGTAGACCATATAGCCATAACACTGGAGTCTAGATTGTTATTATTATTTATAGTAATGGTAGTATTTTTTTTCTTGTTGTGGGGGATCATGCTGAAAAGTAAATATGGTTTGTTTTCAAAACCATTGAATCCAGCAAATCGTTTTAGCCAGCGGAGGTATAATTACTTTGCTTATTAAACACAATTCATACAAGCATTCTGTGACTTTCTAAAAACAGCATGAGCTGTTTAAAATACTTTGCTAATTAGTCAGTTAATCAATTAGACTTGTTAGCATACACAAACTGTCTTATAAAGAGGCAATAGTATGAGATTGAATCAATGTCTGTATTTAATAATGAAGCATTGAGTGCAATAACTAATTGGTATTGGCACTGTAAGTAAATAAGCACATTTTAATTTCCCCAGCTCATGTTCAGGTTGTAAAGATCCCTGCATGATATGCTCTCAACATACCCTGGCGTCTTATTCCCAAAGTGATGGGTTAACTTCGGAGTTTACTTTTTTAATGTAAATATACCACCTGTCCTGATGATATTTGCTCAGATTTCTGTAGTCTCAGCCAACATACTATGCTGCAGTGTTTATAAACACATAGGTTCATACCAGTCCAAACTCGGAGGAGATGTTTCCTGCCTTTTGTGGTTGATGAGAATTAAACCACATGTGAAGGGAAAGAATTGGGGCTAGGGGAGATGTTGTGTAAAACCATTCACCACATGATGTCTGAAGGTAGTAAAGATGCCCATTTTGATATCTATTTTCCCATCATTTTACAGAGCATTTCAAGGACTTTACTATATATATATAGATAGATAGATAGATAGATAGATAGCTAGATAGAAAATTGACAGCATTAATTTGTCTAAGATGAGTAACCACCATTGGTCCACTTGATTTCAAATAACCCTATAATTATTCATCCTTTCAGTAATGGAAAAATGACACTTTTGTGAAACTGGGAAGTTCCTCATATGAATGTACTATATACAAGCTGCATCTTCCTTTAATATCTCCACATTTCAGACTGTTCAAACGACTCACAAGGGGGTAATCATTGAACAAATTAAATACTTTGCCATGTCAAATCAGTGTATAATGGCCATGACTGGTCTCCCGCATTCTGTTCTGGGGAAAGGTATTACCCAGCAATGACCCCTCTCTCTCTCTCTCTCTCTGGGCGATGTTCTTATTCTGCTGGACTGTTAATGAAACTGTGTTTGGGGTTCAGAGAGCTGATTGGGGGCCTGTTTTCATTGTAATTTTCAGTCTAATTAGAATTGTGAATCTGACATTGTTATGGCAGGGATATCAATTTCTATGCATGTTTACCTGCATACATGCATGGATACATGCATACATATTTGATTGCGGTAGTTTCTATGAATGCTCTATTTAATTTAATGACTGTCCACTGTGTGTAAATTCAGTTACATCTCTACTGAACACAGTTGTCCTTATTGTTTTGACCTGAGCTGCCTCTGCACCTGACTTCAAGCATGGCAGCTTGTAGTTTTATTTCAATAACTCAGGCTTGATTGGAAGCAGTGCTCTGGAGACTGTGAAATGCCAGAATATTAATATAATGCGAAGTCCTGCTAGTTTGTGTTTGATATTGCTTTCAATGTGCTCAATAAAGCAGACGGCTCTTAGTTTCACAGTCTTAATCTAATCACTGTTAATATTTTCAAAGTTCAATGCATGACAATTTGATCATTTTTGTCTTGTGTGCAAAGCCAATTATGACTGAGCTTCTCCCCAAAATAAACCAATCAATCACTATTATGTGATTGCACAGGATAGATGTTATCTGACCTGTGTTGCAGAACAGAGCATAATCCTTATTGTATTTTTGTATTGTATTTATTTATTTTCCCCTGGGGGTCTAGATTTCCATGGTATTGAGGTGAGACATCAGAGCAAATTTCATAATGGTGATAAATGATATATAGCATGACAATGCAAGTGAAATACAGATGTATAAAGATGTAAGAAAAACACAATTTGTATTATATGTGAAAACCACCTGTATTTTTTTTTGTTTGTTTTACTATTGTAGGTTTTATTATGATTTTTTTAACAATAGTTAATTATGTAGTAGACATCTGCTGCTAAGTGTCCGCCATGGGATTCACTTGAAAACTATTTGAAATAAGACTTGTTCATTTCTGTCATCAGCAAATCGATTTCAACTGGATTCTGTTTTAAGGAAACTAATTGGATGTCTGTAAATGAGTGCGTACAATACCAATTGCTATGTTAATAAGTTTCCATTTATTGATTCCAAATACTCAAAAGTTACACAACTATGGCTTAAACACAGTGTGGCACCTGAACAGCCATCGGTTGAACTTCTTACACAGGCATAAAATTCCTTCAAAATGTTTTTGGGGTTTTCTGCACTAACTTCCTTAAATGAATGCCCATATATTTTTCTTTAAGCCAGTCTTTAAATACATCAGCAAACCATGTTGTAGTCTTCTTACTATTTTTTTTATCATTGTTTTCTTCTGTTTCATTTAGCTGTGCCTCATAATCTTATGTGTCTGCTGCTGACAGTTTGCGTAGCATTTTCTCTTTTTTTCAGGTGGAAAATCAAGCATATCAAAATAACAAGATCAAGTAAAAATGTTCAAAAGATGCCCACAAAGTAACTCTCTCTGGCAAATGAAAATAGATTCAACAGTATTATTAATACAGCATTAGACCCACGCACCGCAGATTCCCTGATCAATAACTTGTGGTGGATTTCCAGTGGAAACCCGCAAGACACAATTTTCATTTTGTTGTTGTCAAAACCCTGTTATAGAGATAGTCAAATGCTAGTGAGCAAAAGCCAAGTTTTTTTTTTTTAAAGTATGAAGCATTAATTTAAAAACATTGACGGAATTTGCATCCCCAGTATTCTGAGGAATACAATTCCAATATGACCTTGGAAAATGGAATGAGCCTAAGGCCCAAGTCCAGCCTTTATTAAACAAAGCTCGACCTATCGCGTCAATCCAGTATCAAATTACTTATCTTGCTGATCATGGTTCAAAATTGCATTGCTAAAGAGACCTTTAAGTTAATCGAAAAGATATGGAGCACGATTAATATGTATATTACAGACGTTTCTATCCCGCCCCCCGCCCCCCGCCATCTATTTTATTTTATTTTATTATTTTAATTGTTAGCGCTCAGCGGGGGTTCCGTTATCATAACACCGACAGAAATAGGTTTTAACATGAATCAGCTAGTAACTTTTCTACTGCACGTCTCTCTCCTAGCTGCTTGCTTCCCACTAGTGCATACTAATGTAGATTACTTAAGTGGAAGGGAACGTCTACAGTCCAGAAGACAAGCTCTCGGCTGTCTCTGTTGTCGAAACGTGAAAGCTGCAAACTGAAAGGCACGTTTATTGCAGTCGAGAGCTATCTCTCCTGCCTCAGGTGTCCTGTAGCGCAGGTCTGGTTGTGACCTCCATTATCTGTGAAGGGGGAAAAAAAATGAGAAAGTGTATTCTCCCTTTGTAGGTCAACTGTCAATGTTTACAACCAGACTGTAATTATCACCTGGGTGACTGATGTAAGAAAATTGAACAATAGACTTCCATTTCTGCTTTGGATTGCGGCTAAAATATGTGCACTGTATAATAATAATAATAATAATAATAATAATAATAATAATAATAATAATAATAATACAGGTATTTCTTAGTTGGGACAATGACTTAGAAACGCACGCGTCATATCACTCTCAGTAAGACGTGTGCGCAGCCGGGACGTCTGTGATCCAACTTGACAATCCTGCACGATGTTGAAATCGTTCTGCGGGAAGACTGCCCATACCTCAGCCATTACTGTCTCTAATACCGTCAGACAAGTTGGGGGTTGAAATCTGTAGCGAATGTCGGTAAGGTGTTGTCTCGTATAAGAACACTTGTCAAACGATCGCCTACTATCAATCAGCCTGTTAGTCTTGTCTACTGTGGCTGATCTTGCAACGGGGATAGCTTTTGTATATTAAAGAATGAGAAACGCGAGTGACAGCCGATTTATACCTGTATAATCCATCTTAAAATTGATTATACAAATAACGTGGTGAAGGTGGAAACTGCAAACGCGTTTCTCTTGAGATACTTCAGTATAGAGAATGCTGTCAATCAATCAGATCACACGATTTTTAAACCTGCTGGTGACGATGAAATCCCACATTGGTTTACTAGCTCAAACATTTAATGAAGTGCATAAACGGGGATGTGTTATCGACCTGAAGAGCGCTTCCAAATGAAACACTAATGTCCCTCAACTGTTTACAAAAACAAAAAAATGAACCCTCGAGACGGTAGATATGTCAGTCAACAAACCGGCTTTGTATTGCATCTGTCTGTTTTTGTGATATGATGTGTCTACAGCTATGTACAACAGAGACGCAAAAACAGGGTTTTCAGAACCTTTTGACGTGGACAGATCCCTTCACACATGCTTGTGGGCTGCACCGCTGTTCTGCCCGTGCAGTCGTATGTCAGTGCGGTATATAACACTACTTAAACACTAGTGAGATGCCTACGTTCAGACTCCCTAAATTGAGATCTTGGCCAACGTGCCTTTGTATATCAGGCATCTCATCTTCATTGTCTTCGAACATAAAAAAACGGCCTCTTCAAGACACCTTTTTCAAATTGGATTTTTTTAAAAAAAACTTTTTTTCTGCTTTTATTTTGTATTAGTGATTTTATGATTATTTTTTATTCTGTTTAATGATTCGTCTCTTTTTGACATTGATTTTATTATTATTATTATTATTATTATTATTATTATTATTATTATTATTATTATTATTATTATTATTATTATTATTATTTATCATATCTTGCCAGGGCCCCTTCTGAAAAATGAGATGTATATCTCAATTGTTCTATCCTGGTTAAATAAATACATTTTCCATTTAAAATCGCACATTACATATTATTATTCTAACTCTAAAGTGGTACGTCACAGAACACAACCAATCTTTATGCATTAGAAAACTGATGTTTACAATCTGTCGTAATGCCTTAATTATATAATAGGCTATTGTATTAAAGATAACCAGGGCGCCTCCTCTGATTCGTCCCTCAATAACGCATCTTCTTATCAGGAAGCCTGTAAATTATTGAGATCTCCTTAGCAATTGGATTCGGACAAAGCAGTGCTAAACTGCACTACAATAATACAGTGAGCACCCGAGATCCCCTCCTCTCACAGGCTGCGTTGCTGAAGCCTGCCTCCGCGAGACACGCACTTGCTCAGTGCTGCTGCATTTGTCCTGTTTGTGGAGTCCGTCTGTGCAGCGCGGCCGCTTTCTGGAAGCTTGTGTAATAATATTATCACCTAAGCTCTCTGCCGAATGCTTCAGTTCAACGCAGCTGCTGCCGGAGTGATGTGCGTGAGTGCATTTTCAATCAACGCCAAATAATATTGACGCTGAGCCTTTCTTGAAAGCATCCCGTATTCGGATCTGGGACACACGCTCTTTTTACACAGTCACTCCCGGCGCTCTGGTTACCTGGAAAGGGTACAGTACCGGTGATGCAGATGCGGGGATAATTCAAAGTCTGCGAAAGAAGATGTGTGTTTATGCAAAGTTTCTGGAATGTGACTAGAATATCAAAACACTCCCACACAAACCTCGGATACGAGCATCTTCACTGTGCTGGAGAATGCGTCTATGCTGTTGTTGGTCATTTGTACTGGCTGGACCGAAATAGAATCCACACAAGCCAGTGAAATTGATGACCGCAACCGAAATGAACTAGAATTTAGTCAGAAATAAAAGAAAAAAAAAACACCTGCAGTCACTTGCAGTCTACTATGATTTGAACTGGACTACACGGTGCATGTTGTCTCACGCGGTACACTGCAGTTTTTTTTTATTTTTATTGTTCAATGAAATACTGGTCTAGTTTGGACCTGTGCAATCTATTTGGGCATTGAGTGAGGAAACCGGATAAGAAGGAACATACAACGCGTTTGAGAGCTGTGGACATTATTTTGAAGAATACACATGTATACCACTTTATATACACACGTTGAGATGTTAATTTAAACAGGATTTAAGTGTTAATTAAGTAAACACGATTTCATTAATTAAAATGGGACATAGGTCGCCTTTCGTGGTTTACATTACCATCTGCGCTTTCTAAAAAAAAAAAAAATGTTGCTGTGTACCTCATTTGCCTGTGTATTGGGTTACTTCAATGTAATAAGTTTCTTTTTAAAGAAATTGGTGGAATTCTCAGAAGCGGCACGGCTGAATTAAACATCTACCGACCCATTCTTTATGCTTGTCCAAAACCAGCTTCCCAGGGTGTTAATTGCCTCCAAGACAAGAAAAGATGTAATTTCTGTTCTGACAGTTCAACTCCAAACAGCCTGGGAATACCCAGAGATTCGGAGATGCAGCATTCTATTGATATCAGTTAAATCGACAGAGAAACGCATTATCATTTAATAAGGTGCCCTTGCTGTAGTGTAGTGGAATTTTCCCTGGAAACAATAATAAAAAAAAAAGGCTTTGGCTTTTTTTCTCTCTCTTTCTTTCAACCTTCTTGGGATTTGATTTATTTATTTATATTTCTGTGGCTGTTTTATTCGGGCAGAGAAGACATAAATGTTTTTACAGTCTGTTTTTAGCCTTGCCGCCTTATTTTGGTTTTTTTTGGTGGTGGATACAGAATGCATGGTGTGTCACTCTGTTTGGCGGCAGACTAGAAGCTACCGCAGAGGTTGAAGGATCAAGCTTTTGGGAGAGCCCACCTATAAGCTTTTAAAATCAGAGGAGACATACTACGCGTGGGAGAGGAAATATCATTCTGCCTCAACGAGCGACTTACATGGATGTTCCTGTTCAAAGGTATAGTGATTCCTCTGCTACTGAGACACCACGTTTAATTCCATTATGTTTATTTAAGCACTGTGTTTTCTAATAGCGCTGAGTGTAGACGGCGTAGGAGAGGGAGGCAACAATTACAACTAACATTAACGACGGCACATGTAAACTTTATAATATACCTTTATAATATTTCTCTTTTTATAGTCCAGATATGTCCAATAGGTCTACTACAGTGACGCTTTCCGCGAATCACTGTACACTATGTAACGACAAGTTTAAGAAATAATCTAATCTTTTATGGAGTAGATTTTAAACAATTTGCTATTTATTTACATTTTTAGAGTTTTTTTTTGTGCTTCGACGCAGTGTTCTCAAACAATTAAAAAAAAACCACTAATATATGTTTAACAAATCTGTTGCGTGCGATTACATTTTTCTTAGTACACTTAAGACCGAGTGTTTAACTTTAAAACACTTATTTGTAACACTTTTCAAACACGTCACAGAGTTTATAATTCTAAATGTGTTTAGGATTTAAACACCTTGTGGTGTTTATTTTGTAAACTCTTGGACGTGTTTATGATCTGTAACACTTTTTAAACATGTGTTCGCGTTTATAACAGGGCTGGTGTTTAAACAGTGTTACTAAGTAGGTATAAACGCTGCTGTTTAGGAATAGAACGTTTCTATTTTACTATACACACGTGCCATTTAGATATCAAGCGCGTCTTTGGTTTTACATTGATAGCGTTTTCTTATTTATTTATTTTCCTATTTTAATCGGTGCAGTTGCCTATAACACGAATACTTGGTGTAGATGGAGAATGCAGTCACTCAAGAAATACATTGCAAGTTTGCCTGTGTGAAGAATGTTTACTTTGCAGCAAATGTGTGGGTTTATGGGGTTTAACAGGCGGGTGTACCATTGGGAGATGCGTTTAACAAATAAGTGAGTAGGACAGAGCCCAAAGAGAGGGGATTTCAGAATGTGGCTTTATATGTGAGATTATTGGAAAGTGCAGTCTGTAAAGAATGTGTATTTCACTTTTACATTGCATTTGCTGGGTTAATGCTGTGGTCTTCAGTAGAGCAATTGCATTGTATTATTATTATTATTATTATTATTATTATTATTATTATTATTATTATGTAAACGTTTTAAGAAATGACATGAGACCATATATTAGAATAATAATTTTAAAAAAAACGTGTACTTTATAACAACGCCGCGCCGTTATCCAAGAAAATTATGAACCACAGTATCCATGTCGGCTGTGCATTTCTTTTTAATCGCCAGGCATTACGCCCTACTCTTGTGTATTGGGTTGCTCGATTACATTGATAATTGTATCATATATGCATTTTATATCTGTGCTGAACAGTCTTGATTGTTATAGTTGGTGTAAATGCATATTCTGTAAAAATGGACGAGGTCGGCACTGTATAGATTTGACAGTTATTAATAGGAGCAGTGGAAATACAACACGAATTCCCATTGTCAGTGGCATTAACTTTAACAGTATCTCGAATGTCATAGTCTAAGACGCTCACAAACAAGATCTCGAAAGTACCCTTGTTCCGCCAAGGACGTTCAGTAACGCAGCATGGTTCTAAAGGCTTGAGTACAGCCACAGAAGAAAGTGACCTGATTTCTCTTCTTACATGCACATGTACGCACTATAGGTAAAGGTCAACACAACGCATTTTCTTAAAGCTCCTGGGAAATTAATAATAATTCTGTTGAATCCTAAACGTTAGGTGGACTATACAGCTTTGCCTTTTGTTACAAACGACATCGCATAGATTTTGAATCAAAATATATACTTACATATATCATTTTATATTAGTGCATATGTGAACAGTTATGTGACAAGGTTGTTGATATTCCTGTACTATTATTCGGGTCAGAGTACAGGTCGGTTATCTCTTCCCCGCCATACCAAGCAAACGAAGCCATTTCGCTATTGTGCTATTGGTAGAATTGTGGGAATCAACAGTACAAGTGCTGTACAATTAACGAATGATGTAGTCGGCACGTGGAACATCAGTTAAATATAATATCATACATTCTACCGTGATATGTTACCTGCATCATTAAACCGAATCCTATACTAAGTCGTGAAATACGTGGACACGCCATGAGAAGTCAGTTTATGGCCTCGGGTCCACCTACTTGTTCATTAGCTGCTGCTGTATTGATACCACGCTTAGCTGTGGTGCTTTCAGACGTTGCCAATGATGGAGAATTAAGCGAATGATTCTCACGGCCACTGGGGGCCAGTGATAACCCAGAGTTGCTGAGTTTTTAAAGGAGACGTGCAGTACAGTTGTCTAATGCTGTGCCTGTAGGCTGCCGCCAGATGAATATGTTT
The DNA here is from genome assembly GCF_902713425.1 of Acipenser ruthenus. Lineage (NCBI taxonomy): Eukaryota > Metazoa > Chordata > Actinopteri > Acipenseriformes > Acipenseridae > Acipenser > Acipenser ruthenus. The sequence goes on from NC_081218.1 coordinate 1,317,147, forward strand.
ATATATATATATATATATATATATATATATATATATATATATATATATAGATATATAGATATATAGATAGATAGATAGATATATAGATATATAGATATATAGATATATAGATATGGTCCTATTACTGATCACGTGTTATTGCACCAAAGACATGTCCGCTCTGGATCCAGTCGCAATACATTTGACAACATGGCAAACTATAGCTTTGTATATACAACCACTTTTAATAGCTAACTGTTTCGATGTATTAGATCACGTTTTGTAGGCATGAAACTCTTCTGGACTGGTGTTTTTGAATCTAACAAAAGTGGACAGTGTAAATAGAATCCATCGCAATATATTTTAGAGCTTGCTACATATGACTGTTGTTACACATTCTAAATATACATGCATGTCATTTTCCATTGAATGCTTGAATTCGTAAACGTCACTGCTTCCCACGTTCCACTAAATGGCAGCTATTCACAATACTGTACCTGGCAATTGGAATTATTAGCTGGTGGATCATTACATAAAAATCCAATCTAAATGCAGCAACTGTGAGCTGGAAGGTTTGCCTTGACAGATCCCAATTTAGAATCGGTTGCGTTGTATTTATAATAAGTGGCATTCGTTGAAATGTAGAATAAATAGGTGAAAACTAATTTATGATATGGCATTAATTTCTGTTCAAATTAGCATATTCATGAAAGCTGTTTAATAAGAGTAAGAATATGCAGCATGTATTGATGTATTCAGCTTGTTTCACAGTACATGTGTCATTATTTATTTATTTATTTATTTATTAACTCAAAATTCCTAGTATGGGCCATAAGGTCTAATTATTGACATCACAGGAATTGGTCAGGGGTAGACAGAATTTTACTCCCAAGTTGAAAATGACCCAGGAAGTGTAAGGCAACCTATAAGGAGGCATACTTGGTGTTATTTGGTAAGATGTTTGAGATAAGTGTCTTCTATCCAAACTGCCCATGTGAGAATGGAAGTTGCTAGATCTATTAGAATTGTAATGAGCTATACCCACTTTAATTACTCCATGGTTTAATTATGTTTAAAGAAAAACAAAATAGAATTGTTGGTCCTATTATCTTCCTTGGTATTGGATTTGAACGGCCTGATTATCATTCCTTTTAAGACTAAATGTCAGAAATTGGGAATCCGAGGCTGTGGTCATGTTACCAGGTCCTCCAAGAAGATACAGGGGCTTGATAATGTCTGGCAAAAGGGGTTTTCTGTGATAATCAATGAGGGACATTCCTGTTACTTTACTTCACTATTTAGAAATGGCCTCCCCAGCATTTGCTGTTAGTTATACACAGAGGTGGTAAATAATTATATGCAGTACCTTCCTATACATGAAAAAGGTTAAATAATCGAAATGTATACAAATACTGTACATTAACGCATTTAGCTTTGCAAGGATTCAATCTGACCCACATCACTCTACTATGTGCAGAATGTGTTCATTGAAATGTGCCATGTTAATTTGCAATGGACAAGAAATCAGTATTCAGTATCGACTGAATACAGTTTGAGGCAGGTGGTTTCATCACATGCTGACTAATGCATGACTGGAAACATGTTTACCATGAACAATAAAAAACGGGATAAGGAAGAGCTGAGCAAAGAAAATCTCTATTCAAGCAGCTGCTTTGATAGCGAGGTACAGACACCTGCTGTAATCTGCTTAATGCAATATATATATATATATATATATATATATATATATATATATATATATATATATATATATATATATTCTTAGCAGACACCCTCATCCAGGGCGACTTACAATTGTTACAAGATATCACATTATTTTTACATACAATTACCCATTTATACATTTTTTTTTTACTGGAGCAATCTAGGTAAAGTACCTTGCTCAAAGGTACAGCAGCAATGTCCCCCACCTGGGATTGAACCCACGACCCTCCGGTCAAGACCCATGACCCTCCGGTCATATATATAAATAAATAAGATAACATGGCTCAGATTTGTCTCCCCTAAAACACAAATAATGTGGCTTGTGCGTGTGCTGTATTTTGGTTTTTAGCAGATTATAAGAACATGCATGGCAGATGTTATTGAATTGATTGATTTACAAGACAAGGCGTCTGAGCTAACGTGTTTAAATCTTAAAACTAAAACCACATTAGAGCCTTCGCTTTGATTATTAATGCAAAACATAAGTTGGATATTCCACAAGAAACATTTAGATATTTGCATCTCTGATGGGATTTTTTCCTTCCAAAAAAACAAACATAAAAAGGTTTTTAATTTATATGCGTACTGTAGTTTCCAAGCTTTTATTTTATAATGTTTATAATCAGAGTAGTTCTTACCACTTTCAGTGCCTTCCCTAGATATGTGTAATATAGACAGTAATATATGTCTTTATAGAAGAGACAGCACCATCTAGGGATCTTCAATTCTGGTTGAGGTTTGCTTTGCTTTTTTTTATCTAGCAATAGAAAGACACTTTGACTGATCGAGCAAACAGAATGGGCCATATTTTCAAAGCGTTTCCTCCAGTCTTTAACAAATTCCAAGAGATTAAGCAGCTGTTCATCTTATAACCCTAGAACCAAACAACCAAGTTGTATATTTCAAGTCCACTTAAGCACTCTCATTGTGGTTTTTTTATTTTTTATTTTTTAGCATTATCATGATTTTCTTTTCTGCTTTCAAAAAATAGGAGTTAATTAAAGAATGGAATTCAAGAATGGAATGGAATTCAAGAATGGAATTCTTTAATTAAAGAATGGAATGGAATATGTCTATGGCAGGCAACTAATACTGAAGACCAGTTCTTGAACTCAAAAGCACCTTAACACAGACTTATCAATACATACATACGTACATACATTTTATACACAGAAATAATGTTTGTTTATTTTTTTATCATCAAAGAGAAAGCATTTGTGAAGTGATGAAGTACCGAGAAGCAGCAGTATTACAACAAACTACCTTCAGCAAAACAAAACAGGGACCAATGATAATGTGGCTAATACTAATTAGGTAGGTAAGATAATTGATTTAACAGCAAAGACCTCAGTGATCACAATTAATTTACAAGCGTGGATGCTTTGTGGTACAAGAAACATCTAGAATGTAACATGCATGCATGCTTACTGAGTCATAGTACTGTGTGTGCCTTTGTAGAAATATGCCTTCATCTCTAACACCACTGATTAGGCGGATGCAGGAATGAAAATAGGCATGAAAAAAAGAAAACACATTGTAATTAATCACGATAAGGTCATCGACAAGTCTTGCTAGGTCACATCACCCCTCTTAACCTCTCATTCATTTTTAATAGTCTTCCCAGAATCTAAATGTAGTATGTTTGGTTCAGCTTAATGACTGCACGTGTTAGATGCAGTGGTTCTTAAAAGATCTGTTGTGTAATAAAAGAAACAGACACACTGTCGGCCCCACAAATGTACAAATCAATCTAACGTATGATCAATTTGATCTGTAATGGCAACACAACAATGCCAATACAGTGCAGCTACACTGGTATGCGCCATTGTTACAATAGTACCACAGTGGTGTAAATTCAGAGCCCTTGTCTACTATTTGGATATCTCTGAATACAGTCCATAATCACCTCTTCAGATTTATGCAAAAAAATGAAGCTTTCACAAGTGCATTAGCAAACAGAAATCCATATTCCGGAACTAAAGAATGGAGTCATTTGGTGCCAATTATCCCCAAATGGAATCTGTTGCTCACTGAATATCTTGGTATTCCTGAGTCGATAATTGCCTCTGATTGAAATGCAAAGGATCTTAATGAACAATCAGTCCTGATATTGTATGGAAAAGCTTTAGCTCGTTTGGACAATGTGAATACAGTGCTCCCCCTTTATAGCGCTGTAATTGAGGTCCATAGTTAGACTGTGCTATTTGTGTTCCTCCTTATAAGAAGACTACTAGTGTCAGTGTAATGGCATTATGGGGCAAATGGGAGCCATGACCGGTACTGCCTTATAACATTTTCCGTAGTATTAAGGGCTGCTTTATAAAAGGGGAGCACTGTATATTGCATTCATAGCACCTTCATGAAGGCCACTTAACACTGTATAACTACATGCAGAACCCTTCATTACAGCTTATTTGAATGGAGGTGGTATAAGGATCCAGCACATTTCATGTGCATGTTGGTTTTCCTAGTGATTTCTGAAGACTTTATACAGTGTTATGTAGCCTTTATGCAGGCTTATGCATGTTACATAGTGGGTACATTAAGTGTATCTAATTACTATATATTTACATTGTAGTTGCATAGTAAATACATGTGTACTAACACATAATTACAATGTTAGTATGCATAGTTACACTTTACTTAATGTGTAAGTCTTTTTGCATGCTATTGGTAAGTACACTATTGTATCAGAAAAGGGTTACGGTTCAGGGTAGGGTTAGGGTTATATTGTGCAAAATATTTACACATTAAATATATTGCAACTATGCATAAAACATTGCAACTGAGTGTAAGTAGAAATATATTGGGTAAGTAATATAATGTCAAGGCACAGTAATTGGAGACAGTATGTAAAGTGTTACCACATAGTGTTCAAATAAGCATTTCCTACTGTGTCATGCCAACGAGTCTTTGATTGTGTGTTTGACCCAGACAAGACTGGTTATCTTTGGGTATTTAAGTTCTATGGGGCTGCAAGGGAATTAAAAAAGCAAATTTTCCCATAGGGCCCTGAGTTTGTCATGCACTGGGGCCCTACATAGATAAGCTATCTTCATCATGAGACATGCTGTGCAATTGATAAGACGGTAGCTGGACTGGGGCTAGACCTCAGGAGAATAGATTTAGTAAATACTGCTTTGAAAAAACAATGCTACAGGGCTCCAGCAGGGTACAATGGGTTAGTGATTAGATTATAAATATGTATCATTTGAAGTTATTGGATTATGTTATTGGATGCTGTATAATGCTTTGCAAATTACCACCAGTACTTTAAAAACAAGTTCACTAATTAGCAGTCACTGAACCATTTTGGAAACGATTTAACCTCAGTATTCGGTAATCTGGGGACAGATAATAAAGGTCTAAAGGAAACCGATGATTTATTTTTCCCTTGCTCCTCAAAGCTACTGTATCACACAATAAGTTTTAGTTTTCATGCTAAAATAAGATTTATTAGGTCTGTTTATTGGGTCATGTTGTTTGGATGTCTGTGTGCTTAGCTTTTTCCCCCCCCCCCCCCAAGGCGGGTTTCATTATTGATATGTTTTGAAACTGTATATTTTTCCATTGCAACAAATTCTATTTTGTTTCGCAATCTACATATTTTAATTTGGGCCACTTTTATGAAGGGTTTTCAGTAGTCCAAACTACTTACTTCACAAGTTAAAGTGTACTAAATTATCTTTTAAGATTACAATGTGCCAGTAGTTTTGTTGCATTGTGAACATCATATCCTCAGTTTACTTTTTGATGGGATTATTTAAATACAGATAGCTATGCTTTATTGGAATTTAAAGCAGTGCTGCAATCATTTCTGTTGAGCTTTTTATCATTTAGCATTAGTTTCATTGTGCATGAATTGTGCTATGTAAAATAACACAACAATGATCATTTGAAGCCATTGAAAAGTGTTACCAAAGTAGCCACCAGATACCATCTGTCAGCAGTCAGCAGCCCTGACTGCTGACTGTTATCCAGACTGACAGCACTTCACTGTCATCAATGCTGTGGCCTGCCACCGTGCCAACCCCTGGCCTGCCTCATCAGCCAAGAATGTCATGAGCTGTGACCCTGCCAGGCTGCACGTGTCACTTCTGCCATAGACACCTGTCATTGCGCACCCCCATAAGAGTGAAGATGGGATCCAATGTCAACCTTCACATTGTGGCAGAATCTGAAAAGCAAGAAGACAGAAAAAGCAGTGCAATTCTAGCAGCCAATAACAGCAATTGGATTTCATAATTGGTAATAACCCTAAAGTAACTATTATCTAAAAACGATTGCCTTGTATATGAAATCAAGCTGCAGAGCCTGGTTACCGAGGGGATATTTACACCAGCAGGCGATTGATTGCGCTGGCCAAGTGTAAACATTCCCGAGGTTACCAGATGATGGGGTTCAGTTATTTATGCAGCCATTAATTTCTACAACACTTTCATTATTAAGGTTTATGGTTCCTTCCATCAGTGAGCTCAGTAATGGTTGGTACAGCATCCTAGTCAGATTGAAATCGCTGAGGTGGGTATTGAACATTAGTAATGAAATCGAGACTTGCTGGGTTTTAACTGAACCCTTGCATGCTGTGTCCAATTCAATCGTGATGCAGGACACAATAAAAGCGTCACAACAGATTTATTTTATGTTTAATAGCAGTACAGACCTCATGTTTGTGTTTTAAAATAAGTTAATGCTTTGTGTGTAGGGTGTCTCTTATAAGTGATGTAATTTCGCACAGCTTGAGCAGCCACAACTTCTCATCTTTGTTTTTTTCAGTCGGCCAAATTGCACAAGAAGAAATCGCTTATAACTATGAGGTACCCTACCCTACCCAATAACTTTTAAAAATCAATTCCCAGCTCCTGTTCCCATTCCCTTTTCATTAATTCCAACACGTCATCATTGATCAAAACTGCAATTTGCAGTATTCTGTTAAAATGACCTTCTCACAGTGGAAACACATTACTTAAATGGAAGTCGCTGTATGTCAATTAAATTGGCTTCAAATGACAGCAGTTCAACAATCACAACAATTATCATGTCTCTGAAAATGTAAATTCCAATTGCAATCCCTACAAAGGAATTTAAAATGGAATTTGGAATTTAAAATATGTTGAAAAACCCTGCAACCTATTAACCTATTATCACGTGACTACTGCCCTTTGTAAATTACTTCAGAAGTCTGTGTTTTATTGCATGAAAAAAAGCCAAACGTCAAATGTGTACAAAGTGTCTTGAAACCATATAGGCCACATCACATTTAGTAAAGGGGTTAGAAGCATTAAACATAAGTGTGGTTGGTATACAAATCATGACTCCGAACAAAGTCCTGATATCATAACGGTTAGGACAGGGGTTTGCACCTCCAAGTAAGGGCAAGTCTGTATGGCAGCTCTCAGCTAAACAGAAGAACAGCGAATATAAATATTTAACCACAGCCTTTTTTCTGAAAAGTGAAGGAAGCTTATCAATATTTGACATCTTGGTGTACACAGACAGGAAGCGTTGCATTGTTACATTTTTTTTAGCTTGTAGGTACCAAAGGTTGGGAACTGAGGACCACACTGAAACAGTTTCCATGCAAAGAAGATGATTTTGTTTCCCTTCTACTCATTACTTTCAAACGTACATCAACTTTATAAGGAAGTTAAAATTCAGAACATGTGAAGTCTTGGAGAGGGTGACATCTTTGGGAATGTGACACATTAATAATGAGAGAATTCTTCATAGATATTAAACCAGGTGGCAATCAGTGTATAAGTGTTGCGCATGAACCATCTGCACCGGAGTGTGGCAATAACTAAAGTGATATTATCAGGAGCTTTGATTCCCAGGATATTTCAGTGCCGTGACTGTATTTCCAGATTACTGATTTACTGCAGCAGTGCATCCACATCCACATCAAGCAATGGTTTATCCAGGCAACAGAGAATCAAGACAAAAAAAAACCCTCAAAGATTTGAAATCGGAATGAAGCCACGTTTTTAAATATGCATTTTAAATAGTTTTTCCACACTTACCTTCTCAAAGACTAATTTAATTAGCTTCACTGTGAGTGATTTCTACTTACCCAGTCACCACTGGGATTCAAACCCTGCATGCTTCAGTTTGCATTTGGTTATCTCAACCACTAGGCCATTGAAAAATGCAGACAAGAAAATGGGTTTGTAAGTACAATCTAAGCAATAATGTCGGTCATGGTTTATATTTTTTCTTAATGCTTATTTATGATTTTCTTGTTTAGTGGTGTCCAATCACAGCATCTGGCTCATATGAGGTCATCATGTATTTGCATCATCCATATGTCCTCATATAAAGACTAGAAGGATTTTTTTTTATCCATTCCCAAATTAGGTTTAATAGTCAGGCTGGAACTACAACTGGATAGTCACCAGGGGTGGTGTTGTGAATAGGGCTGGTCGCTGCTTGCCTTATGTACATCTTAATGGCAGACAGGTTTTCCGAACCATTACACATGAAAGATATATACACCCTCTGATGAAGCTTTGTCTTGTGGGCAGGAGAATAAGTCCATTAAAGATGCAGTCTGTACTCTCAACGACCTGCCATTGACTGAAGGTGCCTTTGATTTCAAATGAGGTGCCAGGAAAGAATACTTTGATAATTAGCTTCTGTAGAAGTTTGTTTGACATACACACACACACACACACGCACACACACACAGCTATGGCCAAAAGTTTTGTATCACCCTATAGATTTAGGAAATTATGCTTTATAAAGTCGAAAAAAACCTGCTGAACAATGTTAGGTTAACATGTTGAATTATATGCCGCTTTGAAGTTTTCCATATTATTATTATTATTATTATTATTATTATTAATTATTTCTTAGCAGATGCCCTTATCCAGGGCGACTTACAATTGTATTCCATATCGAACAACTGAAATAGTGTACTAAGGTACATTAACTGCTTAAGGTAGACTTTTGCAATATCATTTTTGTCATTTCTTTGATAATATAATGTTAAATAAAAGATCTAAATTATGTACATATAGTACAGGACGGCATGATACATATATCCGTGTAAACAAATGATAACATTTCATAAGAAACTAATGGGAGATAAAAAGCTTCTTAAATATTTAAAACATATATATATTCCCAATGATTTTGGTGTGTTTATACCTTTGTCAAGGGAAAGTCTGTTTGAAAATGGTTTAAAACTGTTTGGGGGTGCTGTAGTCATAGTATTGCAATTAAGATACAGCTGTATGATTATTCAGACAAGATACTGTACAATTAGTGGGGACAATGGCTGCCTGTGTGCGCATTGTATTGTAATGTGTAAGAGGAATTCTCTAGGGACCTTGAACGCTCAGTGGCACATACACACTGCACGGGACACAGGAATCGCTGACGGCTCGCAAGCCCTCGCCAGGAAGGCGGTGGGCTCTATAGCTGTTGTAAAACAGTGTTCAATCAGTTCACGGTTGACACTGTTTTATAACCTTTTGAAAAAACAAATGGCATTAAAATGAAATGGCAGTTCTTTAACCCTTTAAGGTACAAGGGATGTACGTGTCTCACATATAAAAATAATGCTAACTTTCTTATTTTTGCAATGAGGCGCACGAAACAATAGGGTTTAAAATGTTGACTCTGGTCATCCGCATGGTCAGTTTCCTCCTCGTGATACTTGAATCACTCTCAAATGTATTTTGAGAAGAAACATTTTGAACAACCACTCAATTCCTTGTGTACCTCTAAGGTGTTAAAATAATTAGGGGGAGTTAATGGACTATTCATACAATTTAGCTGGTCTATTTGGATGTCAATACTGCCACCATTTGCTGTAGATCTGAATTATATGAAATAGAAATGGTGCATCTTGAAAGGCCTTACAGAGATTCTACAGTAAGTGCAGTGTGATGTGTAGAGTAGTCTGCTGTTGAGCATGAATCTCCACTGATGCATTGGGATTTGAAAGTTCTGTTTAAGCCCTCATTATTGATTGTCTATCATGAGTGCATCCAATCACAGCTTTCAGGTGCATGCAACAGACAGCCATCTATCAGAGCTTATGTCAATGTGGAAAACACAAGCAGACAGGATACAAAGACTGCAGCGGTGGCAGTAGAAGCTGGTTTGTTTTTTAGGCTCCATTTTCAAAACCCTGTGACCCTTATTGCGTCTTGGTGCCAATTGCGTCTGTCTGTCCGTTTTATCACACTCGATAAAAGCCTTAACTTTGCACCCGTCTTCATCAAACTTCAGTCATACTGTACACCTCTAGTCTGCTCTGTTACAAATGTGTGTGTTAATTTAAAAAAAGGATAGTGTACTACTGTCAGTAGTTTAAACAGAGCCTCTGAAATAGTGTCTCACTGCCACAAACTCTATTGCATCTGACTGCGTCTGTAATTTCTTCTGCATTCCAAGTCAGACAATCTATTGGCCTTAGCTGTGTTTCGGGGAAGCAACTTTCCGGTCAATTACATTGGAAATCTCTGGTCAATTACATTGGAAATCTCTGGTCAATTACATTGCAAATCTCTCTTTCTCTCCCTCCATCTCCCCTTTTGTGTTCTCATTCCCTCCGGTACCATTCAGACATTTTGGCTCCTACTATTAAGACCGGGAATGACGTCAGGTATTGCAGTGCTAGAAGAAAATATATGGTAAACATACCGAATTAACTTCAATGACACTGCAAAAGCATGCAATGTTTGGCTCTGTACTGAGGTATAATAATCCAGTTGCACAAGGGCAGCTGCGACAGTAGAACGGTATCAAAACGACAAACAAGCAATACACACTGCTAATCCATAGCTGTGCTTCTTATTGACAGTGATATGACGGGTGTTTATCATATGTTGTTCAACCCCTGTGTATTTACTATGGTTGCTCAAATAACATATCACAGCATCGGAATACTGCAAGTTTGCTTATTGGAATAAATAGAAGCATTATTTAGCACTGTAAATACATATAGCTTGCCTATCAGCGATTAGCTATCTATTTGTTGGGTGATCATTACAATGGGATAGAACAATTCCAAATGCAGCGTGAGGACAACAAATTAGGTCAATCCATCATGTATGACTTTTTTTGCAGGTCTGTTGAGTGTCAGCTACTTGGCGGCCTTAGCATGACCACATTTCTAATCAGCTTGCTTGGCCTCTGTGTTAAATGAACATTATTATGCTAATCAGCTGCACAATTTTACAGTCGCTGAGTGTGAAATTCAATACATCTCCTGAACCGTGAAAAAACAGTCAGCAGTTATCATTCCCACTGCTTTCAGCTACCTCCGAAGTTCTAATTACTCGATGAACCCTTTATTAATAAAACCGGTATGCTTGTGACACTCTAACTTGGCAGCAAGTGCAAAGGTAATGGCATGTTTTTAAAGGCAAAGGAGCTTCAAATGGCATTTTATTTACAGGTATTTGTTTTATCATGTTTAGAGTGTTCTGTCGCTTCAATGTTACATTTTCATCCACCTGGCTTTATCTGTGCCAGTAGAATCTTAGTTGCCAGTGTAAATTAATATTAGAACATAATAAAGTTTACAAACGAGAGGACACCATTCGGCCCATCTTGCTTGCTTGGTTGTTAGTAGCTTATTGATCCCAGAATCTCATCTTGAAGGATCCCATGGTGTCAGCTTCAACAACATTACTGGGGAGTTGGTTCCAGACCCTCACAATTCTCTGTGTAAAAATGTGCCTCCTATTTTCTGTTCTGAATGCCCCTTTATCTAATCTCAATTTGTGACCCCTGGTCCTTGTTTCTTTTTTCATGTTGAAAAAGTCCCTTGGGTCGACATTGTCAATACCTTTTAGAATTTTGAATGCTTGAATCAGATCGCAGCGTAGTCTTCTTTGTTCAAGACTGAATAGATTCAATTCTTTTAGCCTGTCTGCATATGACATGCCTTATAAACCCAGAATAATTGGACCTGTCAGACTGGATGGTACAAGTTTAAGGTTAGGGAAAGTGGTCTTAAAATTAAGGTTTTAGTTGAAAGTGCATGGATATAGACCTATATGCAAAGAAAGATCGATACAAAAAATAAGGGGGAACAAAAATTGAGGAGGGGGGGTATTCTCTGACACTGCCTCCTTTTATGTTCTTCCTGATTCCAGAAAAATCATGATTTTATAATTGGTATCCTTGTGACGCTATTGTATTGTCAATGTAGTGCCATTGTCTGCCAATTGGGTATAGCTAACACAAAGTGTTAGCTTTCTACATTGGTAGACTCATCAATTGTAGCTGCACCCAAGTTGTGCTACTGTTGCCCTTCACTTACCATTGTCATTGTAACACTTTTTTTTTTTTTTTTTGGTCTGAATTTCCACTGCGGATAGTTTCCTATTTCATTTAGAGGGTTACATAAAAAGGCAGTTCTGTATTTACTTCAGGACCGTGATTTTGCTGAGGTTACTTAAACACAGAATCGTGTCACACAGAGGTCTCTTTCAGTTAGCTCTCCTGTTGGGTAATTGATTTTTAATTGAGTTTATTGAGCTGCTGCCTTCCAGATGCCATTGCTTTACATGAAGTGTGGCACGTATATTTCTCTGTGTTCACAGCTGAATGTATTTGTTCTGTGGTGAGTATAACAGTCTGTACTGTATTCCATCAGATTGCCAACAGCTAGAAATGCTTCACAAGTCACTGTTATACATTGTGCCATTAAAACAAAAGAAAACTCTGTATAGAAGTGACATTTACAATTCAACCACTTAACGCCTGCTATTTACTCAGTGGACTATTATGCAAAACTGTATGTCCATCACAAAAATGAATATTGTGATAGATACAGTATGAGAGGTATGCTTAAGAGTAAGTATGCTAAAAAGTAATTGTATGGAGTTTGCAAAATATTCCGAGTGGTTCTGTGTTCTGTTACTTGAATACTGAGTTTTTATTTTTATTTTTTCTCCCTAATTCTGCCGTTACTTGGCTTTGGGCTTTAACTCACAATTAAAAAAATGAGCCACATTTTGGCTTTGCTTTTTTTCAGCTAGCATGGTAGTAATAGTTAGGTGGCCTTGTGCAGTTGTTTAAGTTTGAAAGTTGTACATTGACAGATGAATGTTCTAAGAACACTGAGACACACACAGTTCTGAGGTGGAGATCCAATCTGTTGTCTTCAAGGTTGTGATTTTGAGAGTTGAAGTGCTTTGCACACATACATATATATATATATATATATATATATATACATATATATATATATATATATATATATATATATATGTATATATATATATATATATATATATATATGTTACTTGAATGTATTTGTATTTGCTTGCGATTGTAAGTCGCCCTGGATAAGGGCGTCTGCTAAGAAATAAATAATAATAATAATATATATATATATATATATATATATATATATATATATATATATATACACAACTTCCCAATGTTTCAGTGTGTTTTATGGTGTATATATAGGATTCTCCAGAAAAAAATTAAGCTACATGTACTTACCCTTTAAATAAATAAAAATAACTAAGGTATGTCAAATCTAGTTATAATAACACATCAAATTTGACATTGATTGAGGGCTGACAGCTCAGAGGCTCCTGCAACCAAGACAGCAATAATTACTGATGTTTTTCACTAGGTTGCAAAAGGGGAAATTTTCCCAGAGAAAACATTTCCCTGCAGATTTCCACCATTCCGACTTCCCTTGAAGAATTAGAGGCAGTAATGGTCAATGAACAGTCATACATCTCTCCAGATCAATGTATACACCTTGCACACTTGTCAGCTTGAATCAACACTACCCTGGCTGCCCATAATGGATCTCTTGGTTGTTGCAGTATCTATATATAGAGACAAGGTGCGGCTACTGCAAGCCATTAAGTTGGCAGGTCAAAAGCTATTAAAATCAGCATAGCCCCAAGCCAAGACTTGAATATAGAGGCCACAAATGCAAACGCCTGACTTCAACCAGAGCTTTTAACATTCATCCTACATCTTAGGTGTACCATCTCTGTTGACCACATAATGTGATAAATCCTTTGGCTTAAATCTTTGCAAAGTCAAAGGGTATTAAAACTGTAAGAGCACCTCAATTAGTCCTGTTTTCCTCTAATAGAAATTTCACCGCAGAGCAATTCACACATCACTCCTATTGAAAATGTTTTTTTTTTCTTTAGCTAAGTACTTAAGATATTCCATTTGATATGGAGAAGGCATTGTGATAGAAGCTTAGTGTCTGCTTAAGAAGGAACTGACATACAATACAGTAATGTCTCCACCTGTGCACAGTTGAGAATGGCTCTTATATTAAATGGGATGCTGAACCAAAATGCATAATATAGTATGTAACCTTCCCAGTCATTTTACTGTCGTGAATCCATGACGAGAGGTCTCCAAATAAATATATTTTTTTAAAAAATAATGGTAGCAACAGTGTATAAAGCTGACAGAACACAAAGCCACTTTCTTAGGCACAGCAGCTTGAAACATGGTTCCAGGGGACCTAGTTTGAGGCAACTTTGCTGTATCAAAGTCTCCCCTGGTGTGCCGTGCAGTGACCTGAAAACAAATTCCAGCTTTAGCATGGTCTATTCTACTGTGTGGTCATGCGGGTTCACGTTTTGATCTTATTGGGAAGTTGCAATCTACAACCTTGTAGCAAATCAAGTTAAATGGAGGCAGGTTCAAAATACAGATGTGAAAGGGAACCGTCTGCATCAAAAAACATGGATTTCAGTAATTCTGTCTACTTAAACTGTGCAAGATGATTTCTATTACAATAAAGCTTGGTTTTAGGAGACTAGGTTTCTGGCCACTGCATGGCACACCACTGGAGACCTGGGGTTTGATACGGCAAAGTTCTGCTCTCCTGGAACCAGGTTTCAAACCACTGTTCCTAAAAAAAGTGGCTTTGTGTTCCCTCACACTCCACATATGACGTTTTTTTTTTTTTACTTTAGCATTACATCATATGGTCCATTATTATTATTATTATTATTTATTTCTTAGCAGACGCCCTTATCCAGGGCGACTTACAATTATTACAAGATATCACATTATTTTTACATACAATTACATTTTTGTTGTATGCACAGGATGACGTCTGTACGCAGGTTTAGTACTGGAATTAAAACATATCTTTAGCATTTATAACAAGGCTGGTGGAAGCAAAAGGGCAGCTTCAATAGTTCGGTACTGCTCTCATTAGCACTGCTTACTGTGCAAGTTACAAACTCCAGTAACAAGCACATATTTTATAAGCCCTTAAGGTTATATTTTTGTTAGGTCAATTTGATTACATTTACTGATGGGTTTAACATATTGCAGTGAGATCTCTAACACGTAAGCCCAATACCTGTGCTTGTCTGTTTTAACAAGTTTTTTTTCAATGCCATAATTTCTCCCCGGTGCTAATGGTTTGCATGCCTGTTACTTGTCAGTTGCTCCTCCAAGGACATCAACAACGTGAGTGCATTATATAATTGCCTGCCTCCCCACGTGGGTCTTTCAATAGCTAAATGTTAGGTAATGATGTGCTTGTTATCAAACTGAACTTGACCTCATAAATATTTTGTGAGATGATTTTCTTGCGCCGGCATGTAAACAACTAAGTGGAGCAATCTGGCAAAGATAATGACCCGATAAAAGACTTGTCTAGTAACACACTCATTCCCAACATCTGTCAGTGCTGTTTGTGCTGAAGAGTTTAGAAGGTTGTGTGTGGAAGAAAACTGAAAAAGAAAGTTAAACTAAAAATTAAAGTATTATGTGCCACGATACAAGTGTGTTTTCATGTACAATACCTGTTCTACATTTATCACATATAGCAGCTGACAATGCTGTGGTGTGTTCTTATACCAATAACGCAATGGAGATTAAATTGACATAGGAAGCATGCTTTACTGACCTCATTCCAAAAGGTAAAATTTGAGTGCGCTAATAAATTCTGTTAAAAACACAAATCATGGCATAACATGCTGATTAAAAAACATTATTTCATCACTTAGGGCAACGTTCTGACTGCTCAAAATGTGCAACATGATTTCTCTCATGATAAGAGACACCCTACACAAAACAGTTCCTAGCCATTGGGCTACAGCAAGCAACTCGGGAGGCCAAACATTTTCACATTCTAAAATATAAAAAAGTGAAAAAAATGGCTCTGGTGTTTATTAAGCTGTGGAAACACAAAGCTACTTTTTCACCTGGTTCGAACCCCAAGTCTCTCGTGGTGTGAATGCAGTAGCCTTAAACCTCTTGAAACCATGTTCCAATCCACAAAGTGGCTTCATGTTCCCTTAGCTTAAGAGGGCGGTTCTCCACTATCGCTAGTGTGCGTATTAGGTGTGTGGAACTATCAGGTGAATCTCTCATGGTGCCTTTGTCCTTCAATTACCGGGAAGTAAAACCAAACTAAACATTGATTTGAAAAAAAACCAAAACAACTTTGAACAGCATTGGAGGTGCATTTGAAACTTTCAGGTTGTTGTTGAACTCCAGGGCTGATGTGATTTCTTCACAAGTTTGTTGTATTTACTTTAAGATCAGAAGAAGCTGGAATGGCTTTTCTGAGTGCTAAGCTTGGGGTTGAGTTGTTTTTTTCATCTGTAATCTAATGTACTCTAGTATTAGGCACCTCAGCTGTTCTTGTCAGATACTGTACCATGTATACAATTACTGCATCCATCTCATTTAAGTTTGTAATAATAATAATAATAATAATAATAATAATAATAATAATAATATTAATAATAATAATAATAATTTAAAATGAACTTTTATTAATAACTTGAAATTGCCTAAATAAAACTAAACATTCATCGATTAATGGTTAGATCCTCCATAATTGTAAATTATATTGTTTAAAATAAAGGTGGTTATAGTATTGTGAAGAGCTTGATTCATGGGTTTGCAGCGATCCTGAATTTCTAAAAGAGTACTCTGACGAAAATTTCATTTGTTGTTATATTGTTGTTGTCTGTAACAGAACTACTAGAAAGCGTATTTTGAGAAGTGAAAGCATGTTTAGCAGCATGCAGGTGGTACAGCAGACTAGATGCACTTCTGTGATACTGGAACTCACTTTGACAGTAGATACAAGTAACCCTCTTTCTAGCCAATGAATCGTCAAAAAATAAACTTCCCATTCACAAGTCCTTCAGTTTGAGTGCTTTGCTACATAACGTGGTTCTTGTGACTAATTTTATATTCAAAAGATGACTACCGTCCTGACATGCACTCGAGTGTATTAAAATGGTGCTGCAGGAAATGAATTATGGTATGCGAAGAAGGACAAGACAGAGGAGTGTGATTAACATGCATAAAAAAATGAATCTCCCCAAAAAATGTACGCGTTTATCGCAGAAATTAACTGCGATCAATTGACAGCCCTAGTAAGTACACAATCAATCAATCAATCAATCAATCTTTATTTTATATAGCACCTTTCATAGTGGACCACCATCACAAAGCGCTTTGCAAGATGCAGTAACAACATGCATTTACTAAGTAACTACTACTGTATGTAAAGTAAGAGACTCGTAAAAGTGTTCGAAAAAATTCGAAATTGTGGAAAAAAGAGGGAAAATAATTCTGCACAAAAGAATAAAACAATGAGGTTGCTAAAAAAGTAAGTAAAATAACAAAGGCCAAGGCCTATGATTAACCAGCTTTATCCAACCATTGTGATATGTTCCCTTGTGTACACTATCATTTCTCTCATTAACTTTGCAGTGTTTACAAATAGCACCAGCACTAGCTCTTCCCTCTGGGAATTAAGCTTGTCTAGTCCGTGAAGATAGAACGCAAGCAAAACTGGGCCAGAAACTGGGCCATTGTGCACAGTCAGTGAGATATCAGCCGCGTGCAGCTGGGAAGAGTTAGTTAATTAATGGCTTGCTTGCTTGCTTGCCTAGCATTGCGTCAGGTGAAAGGACAGAGGAGACTCACGACTGCAGCTGCTACACTGCTGGAAAACTTCAAAGCAAGATCTATATATCCTTTAAAAAAATGCTTATCTAATTGTGTTGAAACTTGATAACATTATTTAGCATGCATTATAGGAATTATCCAATTATAGGGATTTATGGAGGTGGGTATCTGGCTGTACGTCAATATATTCATTTTAACATTTATATTGACAGCACAAGACATTATTCCACAATAGCAGTATTGTAAATCACTCATCTTCTATACTTTACCATGATACTAATATTGCATTTGTTTATCTAATCTAGGTCTTAAATACTGCTTATCCAATTTCAATAAACTATTTAAGCGATAGAGCCCGTCGATGCAGGCTCTACCGTATGGTAGATGACTGCGACTGGAGTTATGCGTCCCGTGCCGTAGGCAAGGGCTCTAACGAAAGTCAAGGTCATATACCACACGGTAGAGCCCGCACAGAGTGGGCTCTATCGCTATTAGAAAACAATTTATTTATTTATTTTCTCTTTAAAACCTATATTTACCTTGAACTTCTGATATTTCGCCAGGTAATCTTCCACTGAGGAAAATAGTCCCTAACATAATTAGAATAGAAAAACGACATACACGTAGAGAAAACGTTATTATTATTAAAATTATTATTGCTAACATATTTATTTATTGGGGTCTTACTCTTTCTTATTATAATTTATCTGGACATGTACAATTGTTGAATAGTCTGTGTGGTATTGAGTCAGACTCGAAACTTGTTGTTGGAGGCGGGGCGTCATTCAAGCTGGCAGGGAGTGGATTGGCTAGTGCGGAAAGAACTGAAACAGGGTTGGCAATTTGACTGGCTGGTGTTGTTTGGATCCATTTGATGACAGAATTGTGGACCAATCATGTCTTTCCTGTTGATTTGCTGTACAGTAGCTGCAATTTGAGACGTCATTACCGTGTCCTGTCACAGACATGATTTATCTTGTCTCTAGACCAGCGTCAAAAGTGTGTTTTAAATGCTTTTTTAATGAGATTATTTGTAGATTAGAATGTTAAGGGAAAAAGCCTGTATTTATGCACAGATTGATTTTAAATTTAATTCACAGTTAAGCACTTCAATGTTCCTGCGGGCATATATGGAAAATAGAAGCCCACTAGATCTGAAAGCTGATTGGCTGTTCACACTCAATAGTTTTCTAACCATTGCTATTCTGTATATGCTGTTGATATACATCATGGTTCTCTCTGTCTTCATACTGACAGCTCACAGTCATAAGATTGATGGACCATTCCGGAGAGTTGGAATTCAGAATCGATTTTAAAAAAGAATTAGAAAAACAGGAATTGACCGCAACTCTGACCATTATGAGATCCTTCATGTTTTATCAATTGAGGGATCATCCAGTAATACAAGATTCAAAACCCATTTCCACTTTGAAGAAAAAAAAGAAAAAAAATTGAAGTTTGTCATCGAAGTTTGTTTTAGTATTTATTGATTTCAACCTACAACATTTCAGAAGGAATTAGGAGTTACTGAGGGACCATTTAAATAGCCTCCAGATCCCAATCATTGGCACCCATGTTCCTTTTAGACCCTTTTGACGGTGTCATGACAACTTTCTAATTTCCATCCAATTCCCGTCTGTATGCTAGCGCTGTTATATTGCAGGAAAGCTGTGGGGACTGTTGAGACACAGTGGCAGCTCGAACAACAGCATTTTATGAAGCAAAGAAAGCTCATAAGAGAAAACAACTGCACAGTCATAAATCAGCAGGCTGTTTTTTCAACTTTCTATTTTTATCTCCCTTCATTTCTGCCTTTGGCTCAAAAACATTTGCTAAAATGTAATTTTTAGCTATAGCAGCATCACGGTCCACCCTGGCAATGCCAGGTCAGCAGATCAGTTGCTTAACAGAAGGTACCAGTGACCAAGTAGTCCATAATCACCACATTCACCATACCCATGCAAGCAAACACTAGGAGGCTGTGTGGTCCAGTGGTTAAAGAAAAGGTCTTGTAACCAGGAGGTTCCCGGTTCAAATCCCACCTTAGCCGCTGACTCATTGTGTGACCCTGAGCAAGTCACTTCACCTCCTTGTGCTCCGTCTTTCGGGTGAGACGTAATTGTAAGTGTCTCTGCAGCTGATGCATAGTTCACACACCCTAGTCTCTGTAAGTTGCCTTGGATAAAGGTGTCTGCTAAATAAACAAATAATAATGATCCCGACATTGAATTCCAAAATGACATGTAAAATGGAATTAGGCAAAAATTTTTACATTCCCCTTACAGTTTTATGGTGTTTGCAATCATTCTGAGTGGTTCTGGGTTCTGTTGGTCTCATATTGAGTTATTATAATTTTTCTCTAAATCTGCCTTTACCTGTAAAGTGGGAAAGTATATTAGTGGTGCACAGGTTTCAGTGCACAACGCTTCACTTACATATGGGCTTTACTAATACTGACTACTAAATTGTTTCTCTTAAGTAATAACTACTGGTCTAGACAAACAGATTGAGGTTCTTGGATTTCTTTCAGTCATTATCCATTCGCATATCAAGTCATTGTGTTGCATCATTAAATCCACTTCATGCAATTGCAGTTTTGAAAAAGCAGCACATTAAATATTCAGAAAAGGTTGATGGTATCCCATATTTCTTTATGGCTTTGGCACTACTCTGCATGTGAATACTCCTGAGTTAAGCTGAATTAATCCTTTATCAATCACAAACTGCTTTTCTAACATGGAAAGAACATAAGATTTTGGCCAACTTTGGGTAAACAACATAATTGATGTTATCCGGGACAATGTTGAGACACTGTCCTTTGTTTTCCCCTCTCGTTTCTTACCACTGAAAAACATTTTCACCAAGTCTTCAATGAAGGTTCCCTTATCAATAACAAAAACAGAAATGTCTGTCTTTTTGTAATAATATATATATATAAAAATAAAATCCTACAAATGTGACTTTGATCATTTTCACTTTGTAATCTTATATTTATTTTATTTTACTGCCCGTCTGACCTCGATTCTTCATACTCCCTGGCAGACTTATTGTCATAACCTTTAAGACTTATTTACACATTTGCCCTGCCAACTATGCAAATTAGAATAGAGCCAAAAAATCAAAACAAATATAGCTTATTTCTTAGGAAGACATCTCTTGGGAACACTAATGATTATACAGCTCTGTGACTGCATTGTAATACAAAACTTGAAATTGTATTGAGCTTCACAATGTTTTCTCATGATGAATCACGGTAAACTTCAATTAGGGTATACATAAGACATGCTTCAGTCCCAGTGAGTAATTAATAGGTTTGGAAAAAGGAAAAAAACAACCATTAGCACATTGCTATCAGGCACAGAGCCAGCACTTGAACTGAGGCATTTCGACAAGTCGACCTGAATCTCTGGTGGTTGGATTCAGAGCTCTGCAGATTTTGGCCTTATCACAAACGTTATGTTTTATTTACAGAAATCTGACGAGTTGTAACCCAAGTTATTCATAGAAATCCTACCTGATGATCACTGAAATAATGAGATGCCTTGAAATATTGGGAACAAAGAGAGTTAGCTATATAAAATCATCAGCAGATCTGGTAATGAGGCTATGGGCAGCTTGTTCTTATTCTGGTTGCCATTGTAACAAAATATATCAAGCTTACAGTTATTTATCAAGTATGTATGTGTATATATATATATATATATATATATATATATATATATATATATATATATATATATATATATATATATATATATATATAACAAAAAAAATCTAAGCCTACATATAATTTCTGTTGCTTAGTCTTGGGATGTGTAAATATTTTCACCTTTCCTACCCCTCCCTTCCCCTCATTTTGCTCACAAATTGCCTCAGCTGCAAGGGAAAGATAATTAATGCTTGAGTGCTAATCTTGTTTATTCTTAAGAATCTTGCTGCATATCCCCAGTGCTTTTTAAATTGCAAAATGAACACTAAATCTCTCCAGAGTCACTGGGAATTAGATTAGGGAGGTGAAAGACTGAAAACCCATCAGCAATCACACATCCTAATGAACTGCTAATCCTGCATGCAAAAACAAGCATATTGATTTTCTTCTTGACTATGTTGCGATTTTGTTTACTCAGAATAAAGACATTACAATGGTCCCTGAGATGCTCATCCAGTAAAGGCATGGCAGTCAAGGGAGTGCAGGTTTGCATCCTGGCTGTGAGAAGTTAACAGTCTTTGCTAGAGTTTTTACAGGGACCGTGTAGGAGCTCTGTAGAGTGCCTTGGTATACATCGTTTTAGTCGTGGGATCAGTGGATGTACACTGACCATCAGTTCTCCTGAGCTGTTGGGGGAATTGCTTTGGTGAAGCAACATGATTTGGACATTCTAAATTAGAGAGAAAAGCAGGGGTAGATGAATTGATATATAAAAAGAAAGATACCAGATACCCTGGTAGACATTTGGACATTTATTTTTAAAGTTTCTGTTTAGTCCTGCAGACGTTAAGAGATTCTACATCGAATTATATAGAAAATAACCCAGACACACATGTGGGCTGATCTCATAGAAGTAGGAATGATTGTCTACTCCTGTTTCAGGGCTAATTAATTACGTTGACGCCATCTAAGATTAGTTCCAGGTAATGATGATTAAGAAATGAATACCTGAAAATTATTCTGCTCATGTCCACTGTAGAGTACAACGGCAAGTAACTTGACTAATAGTGGTGGACTGTATATAGTGTGGTCAGCTGATTTAACAGTGGTTACTAGCGATTCTCAATTGAGGGGGCTCACAAACAGACCTAATATACCTTATGACTACAGAGCAATAAGCTGGTCATATGATATAAAGTAGGCTTTGCATTTAAATATTAGCTGATTAAGAATACTACAGATGTGATGTTTTATTATTTGTATATATATATATATATATATATATATATATATATATATATATATATATATATATATATATATATACACACTCTCTGACAGTAATCTGTTTTCTATCAATTCATATACTTAACCCCTGACCTTA
Source organism: Acipenser ruthenus (assembly GCF_902713425.1). Lineage (NCBI taxonomy): Eukaryota > Metazoa > Chordata > Actinopteri > Acipenseriformes > Acipenseridae > Acipenser > Acipenser ruthenus. The sequence continues at coordinate 1,339,781 of NC_081218.1, forward strand.
TCTCGTAATCTGAATCTAGATATAATTTATTTGTGAATGGATTTTTTAATAAGGGGTTTTGAGACCAGTCTCTTTCAAGAGGAGTTCCAACTAGAAAACGTTAGAGAAACGCTGCACTCAAAGTAACAAGAACACATTGCAGTATCAACACTGCCAGTTATAATACAAATGATATTGCTTTGGTTAAATGACTTCCAGATACTGTACTGTATACATGTTTATTTTTTCTTTAATTTTCCTCTAAATAGTATATGACCAACACAGCAATTGATTTCACTGTGCACATCTGTATAGTGCCAGGGTGCAGGAGTAATTTCCAGTGCACGCCACCCCTGCCACAATCAACTACAATCTACTCGACTCAGGACCCTAACATTTTTATTACCTTTTACGTGCTTTGAAAGTAAGCAGGAGCAGGCAGCCAGACTGGGATAAATGTACACTCCAGACTCCTACACAGAATCAATTCTCATAATTTAATGTATTTGCTGTTACTGCAATAACTGTGATGTGCATACACATCTTTTCTATGTATGTTGGCAGATGACTACAAATATTAACATCTTAGAACCTGACGTTGCTGTCTGTAAGGTATATGAAGGTATTTAGATAGAGTTTATACACCTGGAGTATATAATAGTATCTGTAAGTCGTCTTGGATAAAGGTGTCTGCTAAATAAACAAATATTAATAGCATTCCCTTTAAGTTAAAGGGGAGTAATAGGTAATACTTAGGTTAATTAGTAATGACTCTCAACTACTCCTCAGAAAACGTTTCTTTTTCATGCACAAAGAGGATTTTGCTGCCTTCCTCTGACATCTTTTTTTTGTTTGGTTTGATTTTTGCGCTCCACAAATCTCATACAACGCCTACTGCTCTCTGTACTACTAACTCACCTCACCTCAAAAATAATTACCTGGCCGCTAGGCTGCAATTGTTTGCACTGTGCCTATCCTTGTATGAGCCCCTTAATGTGTAAATCTTTTTGCACGATATAACCTTAAACCTAACTTTAAACCTAACCCTTTTCTGATACAGTTGTGTACTTACATATATCTTGCAAAAAGATGTACACATTCAGTGCATCGTCACTATGCATAATAACATTGTAATGGTGTGTAAGTACACATGCATTTACTAAGTAACTACTATGTAAATACACAGTAATTAGAGACACAATTTAAAGTGTGACCTTTTTTTGCAGCAAAGCGCTATACAAGGTATAAAGATTGGTTGATTGACTGATCAGCAATGGCAAAGCAAAAGGTATAGTGAGAAAATGGGTGATATAGAATTTTTCCGGGGATACTATTGTATTTGTCATCAAGATCTTTTAGATACAAGCATAATTTCAATCATTAAATATTGCCCTCCCTGGTGCACTTACATGTGTTTAAAGACACAAATGTTGATTTCTTGATTTTAATGTATGGTATAAACTTAGTTACCACACACACACACAAATAAATATGACCACATAGAAATGTATGAGTGATATGAGTGACTTCATTAGGATAGGTGATAATATAGATTATAATTAAAGTTGTTCATTCAGAAAGGCATCATTTTAGCAAAGACCGCTAATCACATTGCACAATTAGCAAGAGCACTTATATTTTAATTAACGATATCATTCAGCTCAAAAGACATCAATTGCACCTTAAAGTTCATTTGGCACAGTGCTTGCATGACCTGAGTGCACTGTATGTGTACATAGATTCAAGAACAGTAATTACAGTAGATAGCATGTGTTCAAAAGACACAGCTAAGCAAAGATCAATTTATACCTGACTAAGCACTACCCGCGGTTTTACAGGGTGGGGTGTAGCAGACTCAAGGTCAAGGCTGGTCAGCGGTAAGTATAGCAACACAGATGGAAAACTACAATTCAGCACTTTAATTCTTTCACAAAACAGGAACAAAAGAAACATTTTAAACAAACCAAATCCAAACAAGAAGCCTTCATAAACAGCCCGTAATCTTTGGCTGTCTCGGTGCACAGACTGGGAGCACAACCTCTCAAATCTCACTCTCTCGCACTCTCCACACTGTTCAGGCTTGGCATTGCCTTCACTCTCACTCTAAACACACATGTATTTGTTGTTTAAATAGCAGGAAGCCAGGGGTTAATTGACCATCAATAAGTCAGTCACCACCTGGCCTCATTCCACATGTAATTAAAATGTGGCTGTGCAAAGGGGTGGCCATTTTGGCTCCAGGTAATTCCCCTACTCTGGAGCCAAGATGGCTGCCAGCCACAAAATACACATTTTCATGTGCAGGGCCTCTACCCTGCCACAAGGGGGACAGCAACAATGTCAGCCATAAACAGGTTTTAAAGTGCACTGCCCTACTTTCAAAACTCCACTTGTTTCATTTCAACTATTAATGATGTCTTCATTCACATTTTAAGAATATAATGGTATTTAGTTGTAATAGTATTTATACAGAAGCATGGATGTGCATAATGTGAGCTTTTAACTAGCTGAACAAAATTATCTTTCCTGAGTTGACATGTAAAATAGCATTGCATTTAAATAAGAAGAGATCAAGTACCAGCACGCAATGGGCGGATGCATTATCATCTTGAAAGTAACCATTGCCATCAGAGCAGCACTGCATAGCATTCCTGAGAAATGAATGGGCTTGGAGTATACTAGGAGGACATGCCCCACACCAGGGAGATGCAGACAATGTGACTGTATCGTTCACAGTGAAATAATACAAATATATTTGTGTCTTCAGGTGCCGATTAACACTGCATCCTAATAAATCAATTACCTTTTTTTTTTTTTTTTTTTTTTAGCCAGCGACGGACCGGGCAATAAGAGAAACACAAAGAGAGGCCAGGACACCAGGCAAAGAGGTAAGCCTTCCACTCCATAATTTTCCAGTGGTATAATGTCAATCATTTTTTGGCCATTATCAGCAGACTTGATCATGTTATATGGTCCAGTGTATAACAATATTAATATCAGTTATTCCACAACATTAATAATAATAAAAAATAATAAATCTCAGTTTATCCTAAATCCATAGGGGTTGATAAGAATACCTGTTTAATGGCTTGTAGAATATGTCTTCTGTAAAAAAAGATTACAATGGTAAATATGCAGTATTTCTTCCACATGCTTATACCATTCATTCCCTGTGCTCTGCAATGGCTAACCGTGATTTCTTTTACAATGTGTTACTGTAGTTTTGCTATGATTTTACCATATTTACTGCAGTAAACTTTTAGAAGAGGTCTGTAGCTTATTGATCCCAGAATCTCATCAAGCAGCTTCTTGAAGGATCCCAGGGTGTCAGCTTCAACAACATTACTGGGGAGTTGGTTCCAGACTCTCACAATGCTCTGTGTAAAAAAGTGCCTCCTATTTTCTGTTCTGAATGCCCCTTTATCTAATCTCCATTTGTGACCCCTGGTCCTTGTTTCTTTTTTCAGATCAAAAAGGTCCCCTGGGTCGACATTGTCTATACCTTTTAGGATTTTGAATGCTTGAATCAGATCGCCGTGTAGTCTTCTTTGTTAAAGACTGAATAGATTCAATTCTTTTAGCCTGTCTGCATACGACATGCCTTTTAAACCCGGGATAATTCTGGTTGCTCTTCTTTGCACTCTTTCTAGAGCAGCAATATCCTTTTTGTAACAAGGTGACCAGAACTGAACACTCTAGGTGAGGTCTTACTAATGCATTGTAAAGTTTTAACATTACTTCCCTTGATTTAAATTCAACACTTCTCACAATATATCCAAGCATCTTGTTGGCCTTTTTTATAGCTTCCCCACATTGTCTAGATGAAGACATTTCTGAGTCAACATAAACTCCACAAAAGGTGACTGTGTTTTGTAGTGCTGAGACGCTCTCCCACGCTGTGTACGCTTCTCGAAGAAATTGCACGCTCAGCTGCTTAGGGAAGTTCCTCAGTGTAGCTTAGATTACACGGTTTAACAAATGTAGTTGTATAGTCAGAATGAACTGCTGCTGCTGGTTTGCACACAAACGTGTAATGTTTGAACCTTAGCGATGGAAGTGAAGAGAATTATACTGTACCTCTGTGTAATTGGTCTGGGGTTCGATCATGCATGAGGATAACTTTTAATTATTATTATTATTATTATTATTATTATTATTATTATTATTATTATTATTATTATTATTAATTTCTTAGCAGACGCCCTTACCCAGGGTGACTTACAATTGTTACAAGGTATCACATTATCTTTACATTATCTTAGATATATTTGAAAATATAAGTCACTTTTGCTTACAGTGTTGTTATTTTTCATGTTCTTGTTTCTTGTTTGTCATTTGCATTTGTAATATTTGTACTAATTTAAAACAGAAAATATAAGATAATTTCAAATCAAGTAGACCAAATACTGGGTAGGTGTTTCCTTACAAAATGTGTTGGGGGGGCTGGGGGGGGGATTATTTATTGATGGAATCCATTAACTAACCTGTCAAAACCCCAGCCCCTCACAGACAATTTCCGCCTGGGGGGCTGTGCCCTTAAATAAATCACAATATCTTCCAAAGTATAGACAGCACAGGCATGGTTCAGGGCTTGAATTCAAGGTAACCCCTTGGGCATCAAGACTAAAACCTCAGGTGTGATAAAAGTCTTACTCAGTACCACACTGGAAGGAGATATCCAGAAAAAATACATAAAAAAACAACAAACGCTTTTCATTTTTTATGTTCCATAGTCACTTTTTCAACTTGTAGCATATGAAAAGAGCCAGATTTTTTTCCAGTGCTTCACCAACATGTCTATTATACTGGGTAAAAATTTGGAACTGTTTGAACAAAGGGATCAAATTCTACAGGAGTTTTTACAAAGCTAAGCCCAAGGGTCCCCAAACCTCTCCAAAAATAAACATTGTGTAAATCTTTATGTCAATTGATACACTAAGTTCTAAAAGGGATGTTATCTTCTGGCACCTCACATGCTATCCATTGCCACATGCATTTGCCTTTGAAAGGCTTTTTTTTCCCCTTATCTCATTCAAGAGGTGGGCGTGTTTGTTTGCACATCGATTACTCAGTGATGTATTGGACTACAAACAAAGTAAAGGTATGAATGGAAAGCTTGTGACCTCCCCTACAACGTGATCAGGGAGATTTCACCGTAATCAAGGTTGTAAGACCAGAGCAGCAAAACGCAAGCTAGTCGATTGCTTTTGTTTTGAATGCATGGGGGTACTAGACACATTGCGAATGGGATATCTCGGCGGTGAAATGACGGATTCGAAAAATTCCTTCGCTGTTTGACGGTAGGAAAACAACGATTTTGATATCGAGTCAGCTTTTTTTCTCTTTTGCTTTTGTAATAATATAAAAAATGAGTTATGAAATATAATATTTACGTGCAGTTCCGTGTTCCGCCCGCGGGACTAGAGGGCGTAAGAGGCTAATGGACTGAGCAACCACCCCTCAGTCGACTTGAGCCGATGGTATAATCTAAAATAATCAAATCAGAATTGAATAGTATGCTAAACTTGAGTTATATTGTGTTACTTTGTTAGTATCTAGCCTATACCCAGATACTCTGTTCTCAGTCGTTCGTACCTAGTCAAAGGAAGGCTTTGATCACCTGAATCTGACAGAGACACAGCAAGGGAATATGATGGATCCATAGACACACAAAATCAACCCAACAAATAGAAGTGACTGTTATGTCGGGTGTATTTCAACTCATAAAGAAAAGAGAAAGCAGATATTTTGTTCTTTCATTACAGTTATAGCCTTTCCCATCCTGGGGCTGTTTGCGATCAATACAGAAAACCTTCACAGCTTGTTTCATTGCAGAGAGCAAATGAGTATTTCATGTTTCTGATATTAATCTGATAGTTATTTTCTGCTGAATTCGATATGACATCTGCAAGAGATCTTTCAAGGATTTCTAAGCGATGCGTTAACTTCTTTTATTGTGATGAAAATCTTTTGCTTCTTCACTTAGAGTATAAATCCTGGTGCCTGTGCAGTTGTTTGTGTAACGAGCAGTGTTGTGTAATGCACTGCTGTTAAGGATTCTGTCCCCTCTTGGTTAAAAGCTCCAAAACTATGAATGCAGACAAGCCTGGCTCTTTTGCATTGTGGTTAAGATGCTCGCTTGCCATGCACAAGGGTGCCGGTTTGCTCCCAGCCTCTGCCCTGTTACACTTCAGCTTTATTTATTCTGATGAAAATCTTTTGGATCTTCGCTTACAAATGTTGGCGCCCGTGCAGTTTCTCTCATGTCTTTTTAAATAGTTTAAACTACAGCACAAGAAGTGAACCAGGACTCAAAAAACAACCTTTCAGCTATAGCTCTGTGTTTCTACAGATACAGAGTATAAAGCAAAGAAGAAGAAAAAAAAAATTCAACAAAAGAAAATGCTGGCAGTGATAACGTTGCCAGCGCTAATAAGAGGTGAGGAATGGATTTTAAAACAATGCAGTCCAATTTGATTATTTCTAGAGTAAGATTTAATTTTAAATATAATTATTGTAAAACCCACCCACTCAAACATCCATTGCTCCATTGCTTTAGAGGTTCTAAGTATTGAGCAGTTTTTATTTGGGCTGTCACTCAATTAAAAGTTTTGATCGGTTAATTTATGGGCATTAGTTGATTACCCGGTAGATTAATTGGTAGATTAATCCGTCCACATTTTTAAGAAAGATAACAATCTTATAGCGGCTGTCCTGCATAACAATACTTCTGAATCTTGTTAGAGGTACCTGAGAATACTGTGTGTATTGACAAGTGATTCAACGTCATGCTGTCAACGTCAGAAATCAGAGAAAGTAATTCCACATAATTACCTCTATTTGAGGAATTGGTGCCTTCATTGAGCCCTCTGAATGCCAGTTCTTGCTTGCCAAGGTAAACAACAGAAGCAATCAAGCGTTTAAAAAGTAATTTGAAATATTACTTCGAAGTTCTCAATATAATTCTCAATAATGGTCTCTATAATACAATGTGAAATTCAGCTATTCTTACAACACTTACCCTAGCATATTTATGTCCTGCCTCTGCTCACTAATGATTGGACAGCTGCAAAACAATGGCAGATCTTGACTTTCCCATTGGTTAAACTCACAAGTTCTTCAACTGAAATGGAGAATACCTTCAATGGTTTATGTCCCGCCTCTGCTCAGTCATGATTGGACACTTGCATTAGTTAAACTTACCCAAGCCCTTCAGCCGAGGAAATGCAGCTCTTATATTGGTTGATTTTATATATATATATATATATACAGACGTGCTCAAATTTGTTGGTACCCCTCCACAAAAAATGAAGAATGCACAATTTTCTCAGAAATAACTTGAAACTGACAAAAGTAATTGTCATCCACCATTGTTTATTCCATATTTAATAGAAATCAGACTTTGCTTTTGATTTTCTATTCAACATAATATTGTAAATAATAAAACAAATGAAAATGGCATGGACAAAAATGATGGGACCGCTAACCTAATATTTTGTTGCACAACCTTTAGAGGCAATCACTGCAATCAAACGTTTTCTGTAGCTCTCAATTAGACTTCTGCACCTGTTAACAGGTAGTTTGGCCCACTCTTCCTGAGCAAACTGCTTCAGCTGTCTTAGCTTTGATGGGTGCCTTCTCCAGACTGCAAGTTTCAGCTCTTTCCATAGATGTTCGATAGGATTCAGATCAGGACTCATAGAAGGCCACTTCAGAATAGTCCAATGTTTTGTTCTTATCCATTCTTGGGTGCTTTTAGCTGTGTGTTTTGGGTCATTATCCGGTTGGAGGACCCATGACCTGCGACCGAGACAGAGCTTTCTGACACTGGGCAGTACATTTCGCTCCAGAATGCCTTGATAGTCTTGAGATTTCATTGTGCCCTGCACAGATTCAAGGCACCCTGTGCCAGGCGCAGCAAAGCAGCCCCAAAACATAACCGTGCCTCCTCCATGTTTCACTGTAGGTATGGTGTTCATTTCTTTGAAAGCTTCATTTTTTCATCTGTGAACATAGAGCTGATGTGACTTGCCAAAAAGCTCCAGTTTTGACTCATCTGTCCAAAGAACATTCTCCCAGAAGGATTGTGGCTTGTCAATATGCATTTTAGCAAATTCCAGTCTCGCTTTTTTACATTTTTCTGTCAAAAGTGGAGTCCTCCTGGGTCTTCTTCCATGGAGTCCACTTTCGCTCAAAAAGCGACGGATGGTGCGATCAGAAACTGACGTACCTTCACCTTGGAGTTCAGCTTGTGTCTCTTTGGCAGTTATCCTTGGTTCTTTTTCTACCATTCGCACTATCCTTCTGTTCAATCTGAGGTCGGTTTTCCTCTTGCGGCCGCGCCCAGGGAGGTTGGCTACAGTTCCATGGACCTTAAACTAAATAATATTTGCAACTGTTGTCACAGGAACATCAAGCTGCTTGGAGATGGTCTTGTAGCCTTTACCTTTACCATGCTTGTCTATTATTTTCTTTCTGATCTCCTCAGACAACTCTGTCCTTTGCTTTCTCTGGTCCATGTTCAGTGTGGTGCACACAATGATACCAAACAGCACAGTGACTACTTTTCTCCATTTAAATAGGCTGAATGACTGATTACAAGATTGGGGACATGTGTGATACTAATTAAAGAAACTAATTAGTTTGAAATATCACTATAATCCAATTATGTATTATCTCTTCTAAGGGGTACCAACAAATGTGTCCAGGCCATTTTAGAATATCTTTGTAGAATAAGCAATAATTCATCTCTTTTCACAGCTTCTTTGCTTTATTCTATGACATACCAAAGGCATGCAAGTATACATGATAAAATAGCTTTTAATTTCATCACTTTTCAGGAGGAATGAAGCATTATTTCAATGAGCTGTAAAGGTACCAACAAATTTGAGCACGTCTGTGTATATATATATATATATATATATATATATATATATATATATATATATATATATATATATATATATAATATCCAATTAAAATGTTTCTTTAAGTGGTGACAGATTCACTGTTCACAATATGCATGTTGTTAAGATTGTGTGGGATTTTGTTATACTGGTTAGCTTAAAAGGGGTTTATTCTCCCAAGCCAATTTAGGAGAAGTTATGGACATTTCTTTTGAATGTATTTAATGCAATTGAGAGAGAAAAAATGGCATGCCTCTCACCTCTATACTTTTTGTAGTTTCAATATAAAACACAAAAAAACCCCTTTATTTAGTTGGAATTTGACGTATTGCATTGATAATCTATAACTATAAACCACTAGTAATACTAAAAGAAGAATTTAAGAAAATATTGTAACAATCCAAAAAGGTTGATCGAGACCAAGGCAACTACAGAAGTTAATCAAAGTCATACCAAATTTCACAATGATTTTTCCGTGGTTATACTAGGCATTTAGCATAGTTTACTCCACCTTGCTTGGTTTACCATTCTTCTCCGGTCTTTACAATGCTTTACCAATGCTTTACCATTTCACAATGGTTTATTACCCATTGCTTTTGATTTTACGATTCGATAAGGGTAGGTGGTAGACTACTTTTGGCAATTACCATTCTTCATTTCAAATACATTCTCTAGAGAGAAAAAGACTGAAAACTCTGGTCCTCTTTTGGGAACTACACACAGCCTTAATCTAGACAGAGAGATATTGTATTGTATTCTATTAGCACTTTGCTCACTGTGAGGTCAGGTAGATGAATGAAAATGTAAAAAAGTCGCTGTGCTCCATTGCTATTAGAAATGGCATTTGAATACATAAATATTTCAGCAGGTTGAAGAGACGTTTTAGGGGTCTGTTGGATCAATCACTCTGGAATGGCTTTCAGAGCTCAGTACGTGGAGGGGTCATTACCAGCAATGACAGACACCCCAGGATGCCAGGCTGTCGGCCTGCCTCACACAAATCAATTCCAATTTCACTTCACTCTCCTTTTTCTTCTTTTTTTTTTTTTGGTTCTTGTGTCAGTCATGAGAGGAATATAGATTATCATTTCTTTTTTCTCTCCCCCCCCGCTAAAAAGAGAGTATAGATCATTAATCGTGCATTTTCCCTCCTCGCCAGTCTGAAGAGAGCTGACATTAAATGGTATTCACGTCCTAATCCTTCGTGGTAGCTAGACATCTTCTAGTCTTTGTATAATGTCAGCCCAAAGCAGGTGTTCCTCCCACATAGTTTCTAACTCTATACACAAGTGCATGATTTCAGCTGTAATTTTGTGTCATTTCAAAACTAGTGATTTACTCAATTACAGTGCTGATAGTTAATACCAATCTAGCAGCAATCTTTTCTCCTAGTATAGAATTTATGTAGGGGGGGGGGGGGGTTAGTTTACTGTTACTAAACATTTAGCCAATCACTAAACATTTTTTATACAAGAGAGTTCCAGTGTTGAGTAACTTTTTCGTATTCAGCAAGTCATTTCCGTAAGATCTGGTAACACTTTAGATGAAGTCTTTAATTACAGTGCATTTACGTAGTAGTTGCTTGGTAAATACATGTGTACTTACACATGATTCCAGTGTGGTTATGCATAGTTACAATGTGTTTAACGTGTAAATCTTTTTGTACAATATATGTAAGAATATGATTGTATCAGAAAAGGGTTAGCCTTCCCTTTCACTCAATAGTTGTTGTTTTTTTTGAGAGCCTTTAGCAAGCCATCTGGGACTTAATCAATTCCGGACAAAATTTGGATGGGATCCAATTACACTGAAATGAGCCCTTTGTATTTTTAGCTATGATGATACAGCCTAGTAGAACAGGTGTAAGGTTACATCGCAGGGGAGCCTTTATCAATTTTTCACCTTAATGGAAAACTTAAAGGAAGGTGCTTCTGGAGACACTGTTTCCTCTTAAAGACACAATGTATCTCCTTATACAGTCATGTGCAAATGTATTAGGACTCCTCAAGATTATTAATTTATTGCGCATCATGTAAAGTTTTTCAAATTATGTTAATTCTCACTTTTTAATGGTAGCACTAAACAGGTATCGCCAAGCTGTGTTAGCTGCACTGCACTGGACTTTATTTAGCAAAACTGGATTATTATCATTTGTTCATTTGGCAGATACCATTATCCAAGGAGACTTACAGGTGTTACAGGACAATGCGAGGTTACAGTGCGAAAAACAATATTTAAATACAGCATAGTTTACAGCAAGTGCAAATATTACTTAGGGTTAAAACAATGTATATGGCACTAGGGTTTGAACAGTATGCGGTTCTGAAAATTTATTCTCACTGGTAATTGTATTATCAGTGATATGAACACTTAACTAGGGAGAAAAAACAATGAGGCAACTTTACTGTCTTCTCTGGTGTGCCGAGCAGTGGCCTGTTGTCTCCTGAAACCAAGTTCTAAGCCACAAACTGGCTTTGTGTTCCTTTAGCTTAACATGAACAAGCCCCTCTTTCTTCGGTCCTGAGGCTGGGCAGTTTTATGTTCATTATTATATAAAAATAGAATAAACATTTACCATAATCTGTGCATCATTGGTAACATTTTATATTACATGTCTCTAATGACTGTGTATTTGCATAGCAGTTACTTCATAAATACATGTGTACTTACAATGTACTTAATGTGCAAATCCTTAACCTAAACCCTAACCCTTTTCTAATACAGTTGTGTACTAACATACATCATGCAAAAATATTTACACATTAAGTACACTAACTATATATGCTAACATTGTAATTATATGAAAGTTCCCATGCATTTACTAAGTCTTTGTAAATACACAGTAATTCCAGACACACAATGTAAAGTGTTACCGTTTTTTTTTTCAGATAAGACACCCTACAAAGTGACGGTAATACAGTATTGTGTAAGATTTTGTTTCTTACAATTTGACATAATTGTACAGAAAAGAAATCAAATTTAATAAAGTTACAATACATTTATTTTCCGTAACAGAATTCACAATCTTAAAATCAATTTCTTGGACTTCTAGTTTTGTATTTGCTGAAAAAAAAGATTCCAGCTTCTGAGATCAGTAAAAATAGAGAAGGGAATAAAAAAAGATCATTACAGATTGAAGCAGAAAAAAGAAAATAAATAAGCCAACGGAAGAATGATTTTCTGCTCTGTTTGTATCAGGAAGCTGGGAGGCACATGTTTCCTTAATCTAATTGCAGCTTTAGTTTAAAATTCTCTGGGCATTTTCTTCCTTTCAACTCGGCACCGTAATTCACTTACACGTTCCTTTTATCCTTGATCACTCAGCTTCTGAGAGAGAAATGTAAAGCCTGGACCTTGTTATATAATCTCCTTAAATCACTGAAAGCAATGGGAACAGTCAGGGATACAGCTCATAATACAATATCTTACATGATAATAAAATGGCACATACATCCCATCAAACACTTGAATTCTGAATTTAAAAATCACAAGTTTCAAGGTATCTCAAGGTATGCATTTAGTTAAAAAAAAACAAAAAAAAACTCTCAAATCTTCCAAAATGAACCAGGAGCCATATGTACTTTCTGCATGATTTGCCCTTGTCGTCAGGCAAAAGGATTCAGACGTCATGCTGGCCAAACCACACCCTTATGTGCCGATGGGTAGGTCCAAAAAAGCTGCTCTGACTGAGCTTGCCCAGCAAAAACTGAACAGGCATCAACTCCGACAGGCCTATCAATTTCACAACTCAACTGGAACACAGAACAAAAAATGTGTTCGGTTATGAAACGAGTGAAGCAGCAGCATGAGAGAAATCAAATTATACAGTCTCCTGTATGCTAATTTGAGGAATAATCTGTCCTGAGCTGCACAGCTCGAATGATGCAGCGCTGTTAGGGTAAGAAGGGTCGGTGTGTGGATGAAAGACAGGCCTATCTGTCTGCTGCTGCCTATATTTCGGATGTGCTGGAGCCAAAGAAGAGAGACTTTGATGGATAATAATAAGACAGCAATCCTCACACTACCTGAACCAGCCAAGCGACTGGGCTGGAAAGAGAATAATCTGTGCAGTTCACCTGATTACTCTCCCTACATAAACCAGCTGCTCCCCCCAGCAGATTACCCAGATAGTTGTCCATTATGCTGTACAAACATCAGTCAGCTAGCATGTTTGTTGTACCTTTTTCTTTTTAACACATTTTGTATATTTGATGCCTTGTAATGTATAGAAACTACTGTACATTATACATGTTTTGGTTGTGATGGCTGTTTATCTCAATTATATACCAAAGCTATAGGGTTTTAGGAACATGTGATGGGGTGCAGCCTATTTTGTGGTGGTTTGGGGTTTTTTGTATTGTTTAGAGTGGATATGAGTGAGTTTGGGGTGTGGTTCAGTGAATTTGTGTGAGGAATGTGTGGAATGTGCCTGGGCTAATGAGGTGCGAATTGCCCATTTAGCCCAGGCACCTGTATAAAAGGGAGTGGTTGGGTATGTTAGTGAGAGAGTGTTTGTAACTGAGACGACGTGTGTGAGAGAGAGTGTGAGTGGTTCTTTTTGGTTTGTTTAAAGCCTGTTTTTCTGTTTGTCTTTTTGGTTGGCCATCGTGCCTTTTTATTTGTGTTTTGTTAATTAAAATATTTTGGTTTCACTGCACTTTCTGTCTCTGAGTCTTCCCTCTGCTGCTATCCTGCCACAGAACACCATTGGGATTCCATTAGAATCTGAAAAAAAAATCTCTTAAAGAATTAATTAGTCAATTACAGCAAAGGCAACACATTGGATTTGGAAGAGATATTGTACAATGGTCCTAATACACTTGCACACACCGCCTGGAAGTGGACTACTGTAGCACTGCAATTCGTTGGCAGTGTTTATTGGCTGTTCAAACCATTGTGATGCCATCATTATGTCAGTTGTGGATTTTACCACTGGCCCTTAATACAGACCCACTGAGTTGCCATTGGAGGTATCTTTTTGTAATTTAATTGTATAAAACATATGACGATGCAATAGAAAGCGCTCCTGTTGTTATGACACTGTGAGATACTGCCTGGATATTAGACTGCACAGTTTTCTAAAGGCATTTCAGAGGTGATCGCTGAAACTTATTCAGAGAAACATGAATAGATTCCAAAAGCTCTTCAGTAATGTGTGTTTCACTTTTCATATTAGACCAATTTACACAGTGTTCTGCAATGTGCTGGTTGCATAACTGTGATAACATATTGATTAAAGGATAAACCGCTTAACTGTCCTCAAGTCAAAATGTTTGTATTTTATTCTACTGATGTTATGTCCTCGTTACAAAGAATTAAATGATGTATTTCATTAATCTTCTTCAATATTGGTTACTTTTTTAAAAGAATAAACCTTTATGTCATATAAACTATGGATATTGAAACTTTTTTTTGGGGTCACTGTATATCCGTCAACCGATCCCCTGAGAGACCAGGTAGGTAGGAAGACATTTCTAGCTCTATACCCTTTAAGCCTATTCTTAATATATCGAAGCAACTCAATTCAAACACAGTACGCTTTATACAGTACAGGGGTCTGGCTTTGAATTCAAATGCATGCAGTATAAATGTAGACGTTGTTTGTAATTCAAATGATATTCACTTTGTGAAATATATAAAGCCTGCATCTAAATGTACAATGAATAATCTTAAAAATGCACACGTGACGTACAACACAGTTTTAGCACACAATTATGTGATAGAGAGGATGTAATTCATTAAAGAAAAGTAACAAAGTAGCTTCGAATGAGATATATATATATATATATATATATATATATATATATATATATAGATATATATAGATAGATAGATAGAGATAGAGATATATTATTTTTTTTTTGCATAAACAAATGGATCAGTCACATGCGGGAGACAGCCAAGTTGAAACAAAAGTATGTGTTACGTATGGAATATGGTTCTAATCTGCTTGTCTAACACCTGTTCAAAACAGAAAAAAAGGGATTCACAGGAACGTGTCTTCTTCAAGTCACTGAGCCCAGTGTGGGGCAAGTATTTACTCTTTTTGTATGTATCTCACATAAGACAGCAATTTCACTGACGGCAACATTTAGAAAGAGCGTTTTTACTGCTTTATCAGAAAAGACGCAGGCAGGGGCCCGGAGAATTGTATAGTGCTATGAGCGCATTGTGACAAAGTGCAATGATGTTCAACCCAATCTGCCTCAGTCGCTGGAGAGTGGTATATTTGTATCTCATAAAAGAAGGATGAAGGTTGGTCGCCTCTTAATGTCTTTCACTACAAAATGATGATGCTATATATGAAAGGGGTCTTGTGTGATCTCGGAAGCCAAAAGGACACAACTGCCGCTAGCAGAAATAAATATTAGCTATGAAGCAACACACAGGGGTTCAGAAACTAATCATGTTTAAAACATGAGCATTCAGAGACAGCAGTGCTGTGGCATTCTTCTCAGTTAGTGTATAAATCCTACATCAATAGCCATCGCCAAAAACTTTGTCCACCATTTAACACGATTCTCAAGAGCGCGCCGCTGGGCAAAGAAAAATAATTATTGTATTTCTTGTTCTTATTGTATGACTTATATTGTAACACTTGAATGTATTTGTATTTGCTTGCGATTGTAAGTCGCCCTGGATAAGGGCGTCTGCTAAGAAATAAATAATAATAATAGTGGACAAAATCTTATTGCAATATGTATAGTAGCTTACACTTCATTCACAAGGATTGTCATGTGCTTTCATTTGATTTGTTGATTTTTCATTAAAACTTTAAAAGCTCTGCAATCCAATTGCAAGCCACATTCGGTCATGATGTGGGTGACAGATCTGCCTTTGACAGCGAGCTAACCGCAGGTGCTCAGTTGGAAGTGCTTCCCTGTCCATGCCTGAACAAGTCTCAGAATGGATTGCTCTGGATTATAGGCCACTCTGGATAAGAGACTGCAGTCGTGCAGTGGCTTGTGTAGTTGTCTGGAAATGTTCAACCTCATTGCCTTAGCAACGTACTTCTGTCAGCGTCTGTCTTAACAAATTGGTTTCCTGTTACTTGCATTCTAAAAACACTAACACAGCTATGTGGCTTTTTCACACACAACCAACTTTGTAACATATTTGTTTGAAGTATAAAAGGACAAATAACATACACGATAAAAAAAAAAATCTGTTCTCTCTCTCATATCGAATTCTTGTACGTCACCAGTTCAGTCGGTTACTCTGGATAAGTAGGCAAATGTGATATAGTTTATCAATATGTGTATTAGCGCTATTATATATTTATTACAAATATACAACTATATAATAAAAGGGTCTGCTAAATGACTAATTAATAATAATAATAATAATAATAATAATAATAATAATAATAATAATAATAATAATAATAATAATAATAATAATAATAGTCCAAATTGAAATATAAAGTACCTACAAAAAACTTCAAAGGAGGAAAAAGGTGACCAGCATTTTGGTAGTGGTACAAATGTTTTTTTTTAAACCCTTGGATATTACTAATTTGATACAAATGTATAATCCCTAACAGTTGCATTAGGTACACTTGTTACATTAGGTATACTTTTTGTGAAAGTAACCGTTATTTTTAACTTTCTTTTGAAGTGCAACTTTGGATTTTTTTCCCCCCTTAAGAACATGTTAAGAATATTGCTCAGCATCCTCAACTCTAAGCTCTTGGCTACTCCGAGTCTGTCTGCTCCCATGACATTTGTAAAAGAAACATATTAATCCACAGGGCTTTTTTTAAAAATTGCTTCTTTGTAGCTTTGAGGCAAAAATGCCAGCTTCTGGAAACTTCAGTGAAAAGGAAGTAAAAAATCGATTGTCCATATTTTTAATACCATAGCCCAGTATTTTCTTTCCTTTCACCAGGCCCATTCTTTTTTTACAAGATCCACAGATATCCTGGCAATACATTAATGTTCAAGGAAAGTAGAAAGTGGGGGAGAAAAACAGCTTACATCCCTCAATCAAAATAAAATGTGTTTGTACTTTTTTCAAGAGCAGAAGTCAATATCTACCTAGAAAATTGATATTTGCTAGAACTATATAGACATAATCAACACTCAGACACACTCAAACGCAGCTGGACTGGTTTGATAACACAGCAGCATTTTTAAAATACACTAAATGTCATTGATGCCTCTATACTGTATGTACATAGCAATTAGCGTCAGTAGCAAAGTAAACTCAATAAGACATTTCCCCTACAGTGTCTTGGCAAACATAGTCTATTACTTAACTCCGAGCAGGGTTCTTAAATACTTTTCTGTCTATGGCTATTGCATGATTATAAACCATCTAATGCTTTATTAACACTCTATAACCTGGTTATTACGCATGTATTATACATTTATAAACCATTAATAAGCAGCACTGTCATATAAAGTGTTACCAGAAAAGGACTGTCTTGCTGCAGTGTTAAAGACTGTGTGGTACGCTGACTTAATTTTTCTCTGCCTTGACACAGTTGAGTGGAATCCAGAAATGTTAATTATGAATTTATAAAGCCTTCTAGGCACATAAGCTACCTTCATAGAGTCCTAAAGTGTTGTGAGAATAACGTTTTCGTATTCAATGGTGCCGAGTCAATATTAATTTTGTCAGATGTTATTTTGGGATCTATCTTACATTCAACGCAAGTTTTGCTGCGTTGCTAAGCAGATGGAAAGCTTCATCCTTGAATCCAGATGTCTAATTTAGATTTAATCATGTTTTTTTATACATTATAGCAGAATTCTCCAAGAATACTAATAGAGTGATGTGTTTTGTTTTGCTTTTTCTAACCGACTGCTATAGCATAATAAAAAATGTAGGTTTATTATTATTTCAACCTTTGAACTTCCCCACAGCAGTTAAGTTTATAACTAATTTTTCAGTAAGCTACAGATCCCTTAGATAGATGATTTATTATTAATACACTATTTTTCTCTAACACAGCTTTCCTTGACCCACTTCTCT
Organism: Acipenser ruthenus; assembly: GCF_902713425.1. Taxonomy (NCBI): domain Eukaryota; kingdom Metazoa; phylum Chordata; class Actinopteri; order Acipenseriformes; family Acipenseridae; genus Acipenser; species Acipenser ruthenus. The sequence goes on from NC_081218.1 coordinate 1,357,642, forward strand.
TTTTTCCCATTGCCAGTTTATGAAACAGAGAGCCAAATTTACCACAAGCATAACATTATCTTTTATTGGAGGTTACGTCACCTTTAGACTAACACTTGTCTCCTTCCTCTTCAGATTTTGCTCCTCTTAACCAGGCTAATACTAATACTAAAGACACTCCACGTGCTGTCAGACCAATCATCACGTGAAATTAGCTTAACCTAGCCTGCCACAAGAGGCACTTGTCTTTAGTTTGCACAGGATACTGGCCTTGATATAAATAGCTGATTTGCTCATACTGCCTCAGGTTTGCAAAGACTATGCCCCTTACGCATGCTGGGAGCTGCACCTAACTAGCTGATTTTGCGGTCATGTTTTATATTAAAATGATATAGCATCTGCATGTTTCTACAGTTGCATTTCTTACCCTATTTACATCCTGTTATGTTGTTTGGTTCTCTATTGTTGTTTAGGCTTCGATCCTTCGCCGTGCCTACTATTCCAACAAAAACAAATGCTGTTGAAAAGACTAAACAAAGGCTGTGAGAAGTGAGATGGTGAAGCATTTTAGATTTATATAGTAAACAGTTTGCCCAAGACACACCCAGTTAAACAGATCAACTGTTAATAGACCTATTGAAAAGAACTGAATGTGCAGTGTTGCTCTGCACAAGTATAAATAGGCTAGTTATTTATATTTGTTGTCTAGACACATGAGCAGTGTACACGAATGAGGAGACAAGTAGGCTTTCATAATAACCAACTTTAGAATAAAAACACTTTGAAAACCAACATCGTTTATGATAACCTCATTGCTGCACAGCAATATGCAGACGGTCTGGTTTTTAATTTAATAAGTTAAGAAAGTATTAATATTCAGAGACCAAGACAAAAAAGAATGAAAAGCCAACTGCTTCTAGAGAAATATAACTCATCTAAGCCCCTTCCACTGTTTCTTCTCTTTGGAAATAAGACAATTACCCTATTCGGATTCCATTAGCGATCTCACTCTCAAACTCAATAAAAGGCAGCCCAGCTTTTATATTGGATTTGTGTTTACCTTGACAGGATTTATTATTTCCTACTGTCTTGTTTCTCTATAGCCTTTAACCCAAGAAGGCCCTGCACCTTGGCCAAGGAAAATTAAAAGGTGCCTTTATAGACGCATCATATATTTTAATAAGGAGCCTGTGTTTAATACAACATATTAATCAACCTGAGCATAGATAAAGAACAGCAGCTACCACCGATTGAGGACAAAAAAAAACATTGCTTTATTTCAAGGCTGCTTAACCCACTCACCCTTATAAACTGATGAAATAACAATAGAAAGGCTGGACTGTCATTGTTAATTTTATAAACCGTTACCAGCAAAATATCTTTCTCTGGAGTGCCCCTGTTACTTACTAATTGTACCAAACTTTTGGTTTTCCATAATAGCACTACTTTTACAGTAGGTGTGTTGCTTGTTTTGAATGTTTGGCTGAATTTTTGTTGTGTACTGCTGTAAGGTTTGTGAATTAAGGTAAACATGGAATTAATTACTTTGGTACACTATACGGATGAGACCAGACCCTGTTTCAAATTAACAATGTTTACCATTTATAAGTTCCAAATACCCACATTCCCTTCTACATTGAATGTTACTGTTTAGATACAATACATGCCGCTAGTATAAACAGAGATAGGCAATTGATCAGATTAGCTGAACCCCTGGAGAGAGCACTCAGACGCTACATCGTTGGTCCATAATTATCTGGAGGTATTAGAGGCATGTATGCCTCTATGCCTGGTATTTATACTATAGTATGCTCAGAACATATGTGACTAAAGATTTTTTTGTATCTTACAAGTCAATAGGAAGTAGTTATTCCACTGTTACTCCATTTAAGTGCAACCAACCGCTAACTACTCTCTTTCACAAGCTTACTGTGGTTAATAGTTTCCTTTCCCATACAGTTATGCCTATGCCTTATCATTCTACATCTAAGGCCAAGTTGCCTTAGCAACTCTACTTACAGTATGCCATAGCCACCTCCAGCAAACTAGTTTAACATTCCCAACACGTTTTCTTTAATATGACATTTCCATTCGATACTGCTTATAATCCTCAATAAGTTGGCCAGTAGTGCAAGCGATCTGAATATCTACACCCACCCCCAGTACAGCGTGCTTGTTAAGCTGTACAAAGTGGAGGTCTGCTCGGGCCTAAATTTAAAACCTGAACATGACCCGACTAAACAAATCCGAACCCGACCCAAGCCCAAGACCTTTACAATATTTGCATAGCTGACCCGACCCGACACAACCATCTCTGATTTCCAGTTAAAACGTAAAAAAAATCCCTCAATTAATCAGATCTCATTTATTTCCTTTGCTAGTAATCCAACACTGCAGGATTTAAAAGAAGATAACAGGCTTTGTTACCATAGATAAACACATATTAATATGCTCTTGCAAATTTGAATAGTCATTCTGGACAAGCCTATATCATTTACAAGATTTGCATTGTACAAAGCCACATGGACATTTATTATCACTGAATGCAACAATGTTATAATTTTTCCAAATATATATAATTTTTTTACTCCATCAGCCTATATACACATGAACCCGTTTTGTTTGCTGTGAAGACATTAAGCGAGTCATGATATAAACTGAGTTTCACATTTTTTTGTGTGTGTGCATTTGTATAAGACTGACTGGTCAAATTTGTTGACTTTAGTGTTTTGTAACTGAACTCTATCCCATTAAGACTGCCCACACAGCATTTGACAGACTGCACAAAATGTCAGTTTATCAGCCGAGGTGATTATTGGTTGTTAGTTGCGTTGGAAATTAATTATAATCTTTGGTTACTTAGTAAAGCCCAGCCATGCAGCATATGACAGGCTGCACAAAACGTGACAGTAAGCGGGTTTGTGAGATGATACGAAGTGAGAGGTAATTTCTCAAAGAACCGATATTAAGTGAGGTGATATAAAATGGGTTCATCTGTATTTTCAATATGGAAAATCTCTCCTTCATACAAATTTATGGTTAACTGGCGTGCAGTCTAGAAGTCCTCACCACTCACAACAGCGCTTCATGCACACAAGATATTTTTAGACAGGCAAAAAAGGAAGCAGGAAGTGAGTTTTAGGAAGCACTTGCACACAGAGGAAGAGAAAAAATATTCACTTAAAAATAAAAATACCATAATGCACTCACTGATAACACACCTGACCCAACTCGAGCTCAAACTATAATCTACAAACTACAACCGACCCAACCCGAACCCTACACTTATGGTCAGGTTCTGTCTGGCTCCGGTTCGGTTGCAAGGCTCTAGTATAGAGTCGGTCAGGCTTGATCGATCAGACTGCCAACAGCAGCCCTTCAGAGAAGTTTTGCAAAGTTAAGAAAACTTTTTAGAAACACGTTTTTTAGTAAAGGGTAAGGAAATGGATTTCAGTACAACTTCGATATCCACCATATCACATTTTCCCCCAAATTGATTTTCCTTCTTCCTGGACGGAAAGATGCCCTCACTCTTGCCTGTCAACTTAAGTCATTTTTCAGTCTTGAGTGCTCTGAATGCCAGCATTTACTGAAATGCACTTAAAATTACTCAAAATGGGTGGTTGATTTCATTATCACGCACTTACTAGTATCTCTCAGCTTCAAATGTGACCTGTTGAAATCCCTTAAGTACTTAAACACAGTAGAACCATAAATACTCCACACTCCATGGGCTGCAGCCAGTATGTTATCATTGATTACATCACTTGCATCTCTCCATTATGTGCCACAAAGGTCAACTCTGTCTCAGCCCAAGAAGGTGCCAATCTTCATTCTCTAAATTCAATACAAACTTCTCTTATCTGACACCTGATATCGAGTTGGGACACCGTTTTGCACTGATCACAGCCTTGACACGACATGGCATAGACTCCACAAGGTGCTTTAAGATATAACGAGGGATGTGAATCCATTCAGTCATTAATATTTAGGTCAGAGCGGTAGGCAGATTAGTTGTTCAAGTTCATCCCAAACATGTTAAATTGGACTAAGATTCTGTTGTGGTCATTGAAGATTATTATTATTTGTTTATTTAGCAGACGCCTTTATCCAAAGCGACTTACACAGACTAGGGTGTGTGAACTATGCATCAGCTGCAGAGTCACTTACAATTATGTCTCACAATTACATCTTACGTCGCACACGGAGGTTAAGTGACTTGCTCAGGATCACACAATGAGACAGTGGCTGAGGTGGGATTTGAACCGTGGACCTCCTGGTTACAAGCCTGTTTCTTTAACCACTGGACCACACAGCCTGAAGATATTTTCTCCATTTTTTTTTTTTTTTTTTTTTTTGGGGGGGGGGTTTTGTTTTATATACTTTTGAAATTACATTTACGGATCGATTTATAAATGATAAAATGGTACCTATAGAAACACAAAACTGCTGGAGTAGAACTTACAAAGAAAAATCCATAAACGATAAGTATACTGTGTAATATTCACCAGAATGGAATAAGAGACAATAATTACATCACCGTTTTTTTTTCCAGTGATAAAATTAGTAAGCTATGGTTTGTATGTTCACAACCAGAAAATCTGTGTAAAATCTGTATCTACGCGTTGGGTTTTCCCAATGCAATGTTGCATGCATGACTTTACTCACCTAACTATTCATGGGTGTAATTTCAGGTGAAAGAATCCTACTATGACACTCCAAGTTATTCAGTAAATGTGCACTTTTGTGTTCTTAGGTGTTACGTCTCTGTACCTACAAGTCAGAACACGCTGCTGCCAGAATAGTTTATACACTTCAATTTACTGTGGCTGTTCTAGCCTGTGCAGGGCTATACAAGGACAATGGGCTGGATTTATCAGTGTCTTTTCACCAATACACCAATTCACAATGCTCAATTAATCCTCCCAGGTACATAACGACTCAGGTGTTTGATAACAATTTAATAACATTAATAATTTATTTCTCTATTCCCCCAAAAATTGTACAAATGGTCTTTTGGTGTACAGAATTGGATAAACCAGCCTCAATGTGCATTGTCGCTGTTTTTTAATACCCCTGTTGACACCTGTAGTGGGTAAGTGAGGGAATATGACCATTTAGTGATTGTAGCAACAGCTACAGGACTTGACAGCAAGAATGATTGTGGAGCAGTTTTAAAGGATTGCCTTCACACTGTTTTGTTTTGCATAAATTATATGTAGAAACTTGCTGCAGACAAATTAAGTGGCTCCTAGTCTGAGGGCATATGGAGGCTGTATTTGTCTCCATCTATATATCACACGTTACAGATTAGAAGTACAATTTTACAGCCTTGGCAGCACACTTGATTTGCCATGTACCATCGTGTTGCAAGTCTCTTTCGCCCTTGATTGGCACCCTAGTCTTATTGTATGTTGCAAAAGTCTCCCTAGTGTTATTGTATGTTGCAAAAGCACATAAATGGTGATTTTGCTGTGTGATTTACAGTAGTGTTAAAAAGTTTGGAAACAACAAATGACTTACAGCAAGACTAGGGGTGGGGATTGTATTGCCTATTTGTCCTCATTCAAACCCTTTACTTTCTAAATATCTTGGTATCCCTGAATAATATATAAAACTATGCTAAGGATTTTATGGACAATCTGTTTCACAAGTGCTGAATGACTAGGGTGAAGCATTTGTTCTCTATTTTAACCCCAAAAGATTTTCCTGAGTGGTGCCAAACTAGTACAATATTCAATCTAGTGTTGTCCTTAATCAGAAATCTATTTTTGAGGGTAAAATGAAGAGAAAATGTCATACCCATTGATAGTAAGTAGATCATATTTAGGGTACCACAGCACTTGTGTTTATTAAAATCTCTTGCATATTTTTAAAGAGAAGACAGTTTTCTTTTCAGGGATATCAAGATGGTTTTTAAAGAGGAGATGATTATCTAGGGTATTTAGTTAGTAAAGGGTCCGAGTGAGGAAACATGGACAATAGAATCCCCACCACTAGACTTGCTGTAAATCATTTGTTATGTCCAAACCCTTGAATACTACTGTATAAACATCCAATGATTAATTGTACCATCAAATATCATCTGAACATTTGTAACTCTTAGTCTCCATTTCCCAAACATATTTATAACTGGGACTTCAAGCGTGGATGCTTGTAATATATAAAAACAATAAATACAAAGGTTGATTTATCATTTAACCAAGTAACTAGATACAACGCTAATTGCTTTGTGTCTTTTCAGCAGTGGCATTTAGTGCTGCCATTCATTTTATAAACTGTTGTCAGTCAGTTCTCAGGTCTCCACTATTGTAATCAGCTATTTTGGGAAACTGTACACATTTCCATCTGCGATTGGGCCTGTGTTTTGAAATCTGATGCCATCAGCAGCAGGTTGTGATTAGCTCCAGTTAGCATTGAGGGCTGGGAGGATTTGATCTCTCCAACTCACACTGATAGTGGAAGTATAATTACGTAAGAGGGAAGTATTGGAAGCTGTTGGATTTATAGATATCACTTCATGCATACAGGGGATTTTTAATGTTGAATGTTTGGTTTACTGATTGGGATGTAGACCACAGATGGAATGGGTGGTACCCCAGTGCTAAACTGAAATGAGATGAGATTGAGTTTTACAGAATGGTTTTATGGTGCAGATCCAAATGTGCTGTAGATCTAATAGGAAATGGGAGCTCAAATGCAAGACTGACATTGGTTCACAAGCTTGCGCATTGAATGAAAACATATCAAATGTGTTTTTCCTACCAAAAGAAATTTTGACTATTTAAATTGCAGATATCCCACTACACAAATGTTCTTTGTGTCTTTGTGTTCAAAAATGTCCTTCATGAGCAGCTTTTGGAGCTGTTGCTAGAGTCTGGCATCTATAAATATGCTTTGTGGGGGAATAGTCATTCTTTATTTCCACAGAGAAAATGCCACATCCGCCCTGATCTCTGGCTGTACTGTTCAGTATTTGACTCACATCCCAGCTGTCACTCTATTTCCATCATTTGCATTTATTAAGAAGATAAGTAGTAATGGCAGCTAAATAAACTGCTGATATCGGGCATGCGATTCTGAAACAGGAGCAGGACTTTCTTAAAAAGTAATGACAGAGCTCACAGGGCTTGTGTTTCCAGTGAGGATTAGGAAGACTACCCTAAAAAAAAAAGGATTCAAAGAACACAGCCGTACATAAGATCTTACCTGCACATGCTCTACCGCCCCATGTCTAAATAAGACATACTGGATTTGTAATGCTTTTGATTAAAGAGTAAAGTTAGCTTCAAATTACTTTGAGTTTTTTTTTCAAACTGTCCCCTTATTATGGCATTTTTATAATTATGAGTGGTTCTTGTTGCAATTACACAAACATGACATAGTCTGTGTTACATTGCACTGACTATGCATTCAGGAGCAGCTCTTCAGTTCAAGTTGGCTGTTGTAGATATATGTAACACAGGGTACTCAGCCAGTTATGGATGATCATAGGTATGTTTTCAGCTGTCGAAGGCATGAAAATCTGCGCTCAGCAGTAGCATTAGCCATCGGGATAGGAAGGTAGATTGTAATATGATAGGATCTGTGCTGCTTATATGTAGGACACAGTTCTATACAAGCACTTTCTTTCCACAATGCATATGTTTCTTTTGTCAAAAAGTGAGGGGGCCATGGCCCCCTTGGCCCACCCCCGACTCCGGCACCCCTGGGTGGATCACACACTTTGGCTGAACTAGCCTTTGATACACACAGGTAGGTAACTAGAACTGAAGAGCAGCTCCTGAACTCAGGTGAAAGCACCTGAACACAGACTAATCAATAAACATATCTTGAAAACAGTATTTGAGTAACTGCAAATTGTCTTTGATTGTGCCACCTTTTGCAACAATTCATTTCAGTCAGTGCATCAGAGTTCTTACAGGGGGGGAGCATGATCCACAGCTGTGGCCAAATGTTTTGACTTCAATTTCATTCTGGCCGGGGAATGTCAATGTGGTGATAATAAGCGGAGGGTGATATTAAGAGGGTTTGACTGAACATACAGCTATGGACAAAAGTTTTGCATCACCTAGAATTTTAGGATTGAGACATAAAAAAAAATATGAACATACTTTAGATTGTTTATTTAACATCTTGTAATCAAAGAAACTACAAAATGATATTGTGAAAGCCATGATAGTAGCACAATATTTCATGTAAGATTTTGAAATGTCACTTTTTGTCTATTTTTTCAGTTTTTCGTGAAGTTTATGGAAAACTACAAAGCGGTATGTAATTTAATATGCTAGCGTAACATTATTCATCAGGCTTCAATTCATTTCATTCTATAGGGCGATGCTAAACTTTTGGCTGTAGCTGTACAGTTTATTAGTGAAGCATGAATGTTTTGTTGCTACTGTTGAAAGTTAAGAAATATATATATATATATTTTAATAACCGATTTGACAGTAATCAGGATGCATGTTAAAATATATATCTGCAATATGTACACTGTTTACTGCAAAGGTACAGTAAATTAATGTGTTTCTCATAAAAACTGTGATCATCTGTCAAAAAACTGGTGATTATATCTTGCATTATTAATATCTAGACAGTTATCGATTTCTTGAGGCCATGATTGTCACTTTGTAGTATATATTGAAGTACAATTTCAGAGTCGATTTCATGTATTCAGGTCAAAGCAGTCAATTTTAGCAGTGTGTTTTTCATAGCTGAGGTTCAAAGAAAGCATTCAGGTTTCACCATTGAATAAATAAAGCCACACATTTGTCAAAACCATAGCCGAACTACAACATATTGAGAAGCGCAGGTATATGACTCGGAACAATGTAGTGTCTAGACAGAGTTATCTGGTAAATAATAAAACAGATACAGACTTCACATTGCCATTGCTGTTGGTTTTTTCTGCATGTTTAGTCCATGTTACCTTCCCTTCCATCTCGGTCATTTATTTTCAATATAGTCTCCATTGTTCAGTGTCACTTTGCTGACGCTGAAATCAGCTTTTATGTTGTACCATTTTTGCTGATTTTGCAATGAAATGTAATCAGGGGTTCAAATCTGACTTAGATTGGGTATGAAATGTGTGCAGGTGACTTCAGTTAGAAAAAGAGCAGCTACAATGTAAGGTAACATATTGTGGTGCTCAATACTGAATACTCAATACTGGTACTCAATACGTCAAGACTGAAGGTCTTTCTTAGTCCTTCCAAGCCTGTACAAATAAAAAAAAAGTGCTGCCTTTTTCTTTCGCAGCTGAAGTAAGTGGCAATGCTGCACAAGCTTTTTTTTATGCTGGCACAAAGACTTATCCCAGAGCATTGTGGGAAAGCACCAAACTCTCTGGATGGCTGTGATATTGAGTGTTACTGTACTACTTTGACATCAAACGTGCTGGATGCAAAATTACCAATATGCTGTGTAAACATACCAAAGACAATCATACAGTTTATTTTCTTCTGGTGCCTAGTGGGCTCTAGGATGTACATCAAAGCCTTGCATTCTACATAACAAGTTGCCATGGAAACTGACTTCTGTACCGGGATATGCTAGAAGATCTATAGAAAAAAAAAACTGTCACTGATTAGATGAAAACCCAGACAATAACATACAGTGTTGCATACAGTACTGACACTGTTGTTAACAAAAATAAAAATACTCTCTGTATTCTGTATTACTGGCTAATAAAAGGGTTTTTGTGGCATTATAAAAGCAATGGAATGATATACTAATGGCAGTAGCTACAAGCCATTGGTAGAGTAGTAACATATGTTGACTCACCATGGAATTACAAAAGTGTAAACTAATACTCAGGCAGTTCATTGCAGTTCTATGGTACCACTGTTTGTTCCAAACCCAAAACAATTGTATCAGAAAAGGGTTAGGGTTATATCGTGCACAAAAATGTACACTTTAAGTGTATTGTAGTTAATGCATAATAACATTGTAATTATGTGTTAGTACACATAGGTTTACTAAGTAACTACTATGTACATACATAGTAATTAGAGACTCAAAGTGTTACCCTGCTGAATTATTATTTGTTCATCCTCCCTGAAGAATTGTGATCTTCAGATATAAACAGTTAAGTATTGTGCCGGTCAAGGATTTGTAACAGAATGTTTCGTTTCGTTTCAGGAACAGTAAGCTGATATACCATGGACAGGCTTGTCTTCTGTGTGCTGATGATTGGCGTGTTGGTGAAGGCTCATAACTGCCCTGGTCGCTGCATCTGCCAGAACATCTCTCCTACCCTGACTTTGCTCTGTGCCAAAACGGGACTCCTGTTTGTGCCGCCCACCATCGACCGCAAAACCGTGGAGCTCCGCCTGACAGACAACTTCATCACCGTTATCCGGAGGAAGGACTTTCTCAACATGACCAGTCTGGTTCATCTCACCTTGTCTAGGAACACCATCAGCCAGATCATGCCTCATGCTTTTGTGGACTTGAGAGCCCTCCGCGCATTGCACATGGATGGCAACAGGCTCAACTCCCTGAAGCACGAGCACTTCAAGGGTCTCGGCAACCTGCGTCACCTCATTTTGGGGAACAACCAGATCCACCATGTGGCTTCTGCCACGTTTGATGAGTTTCTTGGCACCATTGAAGACTTGGATATCTCGTACAACAACCTAGAGACCCTCCCTTGGGAGGCTATTGCCAGGATGACCAACATCAACACCCTCACGTTGGATCACAATCTGATAGATCATATTGAAGAAGGTACCTTCTCCATGCTTCACAAGCTGGTCAGGCTTGACATGACTTCGAACCGGCTGCACAAGCTGCCTCCAGACACCCTGTTCCTGCGGGCTCAAGTCTTGGCCAATGCCAAGGCGTCCAACCCTTCTACTTTGACAGTCAGCTTTGGAGGGAACCCCTTACACTGTAACTGCGAGCTACTCTGGCTCAGGAGGCTTACCAGGGAAGATGACTTGGAGACATGTGCTTCCCCCGATGCCCTTATGGATAAATACTTCTGGTCCATCCAAGAGGAGGAGTTCATCTGTGAACCACCTCTGATCACCAGACACCACGCCTCTAAAGCCTATGTCATGGAAGGGCAAGGGGTGACGTTGAAGTGCAAAGCCGTTGGAGATCCAGACCCTTCCATCCATTGGATCTCTCCCGATGGGAAGCTCATTCAAAACACCTCCAGGACCGTCCTCTTCGACAACGGGACCTTGGACATCTTCATCACCACCCTTAAGGACAGCGGATCTTTCAGCTGCATCGCCTCCAATGCTGCTGGGGAAGCGACTGCCCCCGTTGAGGTCAACATCGTTCCCCTGCCCCTTTTCATCAACAACACCAGCCACATGAAGGAGCCCGACCCTGGCTTGTCGGATATCACCACCTCGTCCAAATCGAGCTCCAATGACACCAAGAACCAAGACAAGAAGGTGGTGGTCGGAGAGCTGACCTCATCCTCTGCCGTCATCAGGTGGCCTTCTGAGCGTCACATCCCTGGCATCCGCATGTATCAGATCCAATACAACAACACCTCTGATGACACACTGGTTTACAGGTAGGAATCCCGCACCTTTGCAGAGGTTCATACTGTAGTAAAGCCGATAACGCATTGGCATCAGTGACAGCTTGGCAACTTTTTTGCATTGTGTCTGAGTACATTCTCAACATCTCCGGGTGTAATTTGATTCAATTTTTCTTGAAGTTGTATCCACAGACTTTCTTTTGTACAGTTGGTACTTTTTGTTATGCATGGAGTCCAATCAACTACAGAAGCAATGAGGTGTTTGAATAAATTTGCACATATATATGGTTCTAGATTAGATTACACTGTGAATCCACTCAACCTCATGCTTAGTCCCTCTACCAGCTGAGCAATGCTTACTGGTCCCCTTGCTGTCATACCTGTTTCATATACTGTACCACACTCCTCATACCTTATCATGTGCTGTGCTGACAATTGGGGATCCGTCAAAGAAACTAGTCACCTAATTCATAGTAATACATTTCAAAACTTGTCATCTCAAAACACTTTTTTTTCTCTACACAAATATAGCATTGATAACACCAATATTAAGGCTATTTTAAGGTTTGGGTTATATTATGCAAAAAAATGTTCACAATAAGTATATTGTAACTATGCATAATAACATTGTATTTATGTGTAAGTACATGTGTATTTACTAAGTAACTACTATGTAAATACACAGTAATTAGAGATTAGATATAAAGTCTTGCCATAATTATTTATAACTTGGTATGTACGTTTCCGAGTTGTGCTGGGCTGTGAGACTTGACACAGCAGGGAGCATGGGCGGGTTGCTAAGCAACCCAGTGAAATGTGGCAACCTTCAGTGTTGACTGGCTCATTGGAAATGTACTGTATGTGTGTAGTGAGTTCAAAATAATTTAGAGAAGCTAAATAATTGATTACTTTTGGATGTTATCTGAATAGTCTGTTAAGGCAATACTAATACAAAATAAAATGTGGGTTTGGGCTCAACTCTATGTTTAATCTCATTTGGCCTCTTCCTATTCTCTCCTACAAATTTGTAAATTAACCCCCAGTAACAGATTTGCTCAGTGAGTGGGTATATTCCTGATCTGTAAGGAAAATTACCTTTTGAAGTGCTTTGCTTTCCTGGAGGCCAATTACATCTGCTGTGTAAAAGGCTACATGGTTTCGGCTTCAGTAGATCGGAATAAACAGGTAGAGAAATGCTTGTCCTGCTCAGACTCAAATACTGTAGAAAGGGGAGACTTTATGGAATATATCTAAGCAGTGTTCATCTGAGTGAAACAGCATCTTGAAGAGACCCCAACCCAAATATGTTGCTGAAAAGCGCATTGGCCTATTTACCGTAATTCTCAGAGGATAACACATCTTTTACAAACACCGGAAAACATTTCTGTATGATATACACCTCTGTGCATTACTAATAAAGTACTTGCTTCTATGTAGTCTATGTATTATACTTGCAGACGCATTACAAGAAGGGCACATTATACCCAAGGCTGTTCAGTTATAGACACCATGTAGAGTGCATATTATATTCTAAAAATTACAGTTGAGATGCTGCTGAATCTGAGTAGTTCTTACAGTTACAGGGTTTTATACATCTCCTGAAAAAATGCTTTGTTCTGCTTTCTGTCAGTTCAAACAGCTGTACCGCCCCACATACAAGAGAGAGTGACTTCTAGTTAGTGCTCCTGATGCTGGGTAAAATCTGCCTATGTGATGTAAAATCCCAGTCAGTCAGGCTGCTGGCACCCCTATACTTTGCTGGTATGGGATTGGGTTTACCACATTTCTCATCTGCTGTCCTACACTTAAATAACATAGCATTTAACCCAGTAATGCTTACTGTTGCTGCTCTTAATAATAAATCTAAGTGTAAGGGATAATTCTGCATGTTGCCTGTGGCTAGAGCTATCATTACATTAAGGGAGAAAAATACATGGAGTAAATGAGTCCACAATTTTCCTAAAACACTTTACATATACTTTTAAACATAATACAATGAGTGAAGCATCAACATACATTTTTTAAATAAAGAAAATTTAAAAGGTTACACGTGACTCCTTATGTAAGCAAACAACCGTGGAAAACAACTTAGCCAGAGTGAGGTGATATTCATATTGGGCATTTCACATTGGGAACAAAAGAGGGGTAAACTACACGACTGGGTACTCTAAATGTTATGTTAAGAAAGCAGTAACACTTTAGATTAGGTATCCGTTATAAGTGATTATAAACAAGCTATAAATGCGTTACTAATGATGCTATTAACAATTACAGACTGATTATAAATAATAAGACTATTGTTGTACACTTTTCGCCTTTGTTTTTTTTGTTTTTGCTATTGTTTACAACAGATATAGTCTGTCTGCTTGTCTTTTCAGTTCTGTTTGTCTTTCTATGCTTGTCTAACCAAGTGTATGGGTCTGCTTTGCTTCTGCAATACAGTTATTATGCACGGTTGGCATTGTTTTATTTGTTTGCTATTGTTTTTAATCACTTATAACGGATACCAAGAAAGCAAAGGAAAAGGTATTTGAATTACATCCTGATTTTGGGCATCATACCAAAGGGGCTTGATTTATTCCAATATGCACTATAGATTTCAACATCCTTGTCATCCATACTGCACAGCACAGAATCAAAGCACTCACAGGTCAGCTCCCCTGTGACCGAGATGCTGCAGAACCAAAGCCCCATTGATTAATTAGCACATGATACGGTTGTCTGCATCATCGCAAACCACTTGATTTCTCTGTCCCTCTTGATGCATATAAAGGTTTCTGTCAGGCTTCAAGTTATCTGCTTAAAAAAGGGTATTTTTAGCCATCTTTGAGCTAAATAAGGGTGTTTTTAGCATCCAATCAATTTACCAAAATACAAAACTCAAACCTGAATATAATATTTTTTCATGTACATTTAAACACTACAGCAGTCCAAAAACATTATTAAAAAATATATGAATCCCTTCCTAAACCAATGATAATGACTACTACGACTACTACTACTAATACTACTACTACTACTACTACTACTAATAATAATAATAATAATAATAATAATAATAATAATAATAATAATAATAATAGACCCTTTCAGTACATTTGGTCCAGCGTCATTACCAGAGCTGACATTCTACTGAGGTCAAACTTAGGTTTCAAGCTATAGCTGCCAGTATTTATATGACTAAGAAAATTAAGGAGTCTTTTGTACTTTACCAGAATTTTTACATGAGCATCATCATCGAAGATGCAAAAAAACAACCAAGGGCACAACCTCAGTGTCCTCGTAGCTAGTTACAGTCATGATTTGGTCAAATATTCTGTTTTACAATAGGTCAACTGGAATAAAGCATATAATTTATTAACAAATATTAATTTGCACAGCGGTATGTGGGCTTCAAAACTGCTGTAAAAATTGTAAGCCCATATATAACAGAATACCACTGCCTAGCACAGAAAATAAAAAACATAGCTTACAGCTGAATCCCTCACCCCACACTGAAGCGAGGGGCTTGAACTGACCAGAGATGAAATGGTCTACATAATTGTGGTGACAAAGAGCCTAAAGACAAGCCCATTAGCCAGAGAGATATTTTAGACCATTGGTATTGTACCCCTATAGCTAAATACATTTGACCTATTCTACTAATTTACAGATTACATGTTGTTTCAGTGTTGTTTAAAAAGTATTCTTGTTTCTTGAAAAGGACATGTCACACCCTGAATGTCATGAGCATTTTCACATATCCAAGCTGTGTCTGTTTGGTTTTTATCCCATTGCTATTTGGCTCAAAGTTGGTTTCCCTGCTGCTTTAAGTATATTGAAAGGCTGAGAACTCCATTTTTCCCTGTCAAAAATACTGACCTTTCCACTTAACTCAAAGTGTGTTTTTGTTATAGTTTCATATCAGCATTTTATCAACTATTTTCTTCCAGCTAGAATACATTTGGGGGCCTACGTAATGCTTATTGGTAATTTATTTTGTTCTGTTTTCAAATCGATTTTGTCCCCTTCAATGCAATACCGATGTTCGTTGAACTTTTTTTGTCAATATCATTCAATAAGTTTTATTTGGTAGCACATAAACATTTAGAATTAAGTACATTTTAACTATGCGTTACAGCATTGTAATTACGTGTAACACCATATGTAAGCTCTGTTGCTCTGAGAAGCACAGTAAAATAAGAATGGTTCAGAAGAATACTATTTTCAGCTTTCTTAAATATTTTTTATTTTTTTATCTATGTATTTTTAAATAAGCATTTAATGGCGGGAATTAATCATACTTATTTTTAATCTTAACCACTAGTTTTAACAAAAAGTGGATAGAGAAAATGTATGATTTATTCAGCAACCTTGGGGCATCATAAAGGAGATCTGAAGAATATATATATATTTTCTAAATATACAGGACTTGGAGAGAAAGAAATACTGCTTAGCTGTTCCCCTGGTTGCTTCTAGCAAAACAAAACTTGCATTATTTGCTTTTGTTAGTACATTTCTTGTTTTGTTGTTCTTTCTAAGATTAGATGTAACCTTAACCTTTGCCCCAAGGCATAGCATATTGATTCCTGATATTGTCAGTTCATGGAAGCTAAAAAAGACAACAACCAAACTATGGAAGAATCTGGGGTATGTTCACCCACAGGGTGCATTGATTATTTAGATTTTTTTCAAGTGTGGTAGGGAGTAATGAGAAGTGATGCATTCGTAGAGAATCCGTCTCAATAAGAAACATCAGTTGAAGAAAACCAGTGCCTTTCATTATCATTTGCAGTATTAATGACACTAGAAAATGTACACATTAAATAAGTGTTGATTCTTAAAGCAATATCATTTGCTCCCTTTTTCTTGTGCTGATTATATATATATTATAAAGGATATACAGTTGTCTAAAAAATCTAACTTTTGCTTCCTGGTATCTTTTCACTTCCTGTGTGGCATAATGTAGCTAGACCATGGGAGTGGAACTGAGTTACAGCACAGGACATAATTCTGAATCAGTTTACATTTAATGGCGTTGTCACTTCCAATTCCATTTCCAATTCCTTTTTAAAATCTATTTCCAATTCTTCAAAAGGAATTATAATGTATATTTTGGACATAATAGTTGTTGTGATTGTTCAACTGTTTTCATTTGAAGCCAATTTAAATGATTAAGAGTGATTTCAATGTAAGTAATTTGTTGCCACTGCGAGCAGCGCATTTTAACAAAATACTGCTAATTGCAATTTTGATCAATGATGGGCTGAGGTTTGGGCATTGATTTTAAAAAGGAATTGGAAATTGAATTAGAGTTGAAAAACAGGAATCGACCCCAACCCTGGTATTTACCTATTTTATTTAAAAAGCTAACTATTCTACTAACTAAACAAGCAAACATTACCACCATAAAAGACACCCAAGACAATTCTTTAGTTAGACTTAAAACTGTTTAATACTGGCAGTTATTTAAACAAATCTATGATTAACAATCTCCCATGCACAACAAAAAGACATCCTAATCTTATTTTTTATTTTGCTTTCCAGGATGATTCCATCAACTAGCAAGACCTTCCTAGTGAATGACTTAGCAGCAGGTCGGGACTATGACCTCTGTGTCCTAGCTGTCTACGACGATGGGATCACCTCTCTGACGGCCACCAGAGTGGTGGGCTGTGTCCAGTTCTCCACTGTCAGCGAGAACAGCCAGTGCAAGTTCATCCATAGCCAGTTCCTTGGAGGAACCATGATCATCGTCATTGGAGGCATCATAGTGGCTTCCGTCCTGGTCTTCATCATCATTCTGATGATCCGTTACAAGGTCTACAACAACCAAGATGACCACACCTCAGCCAAACTGAGCAACGTCTACTCCCAGACCAGCGGCAACCTGGCGGCCATGCAACGTTCCTCCTCTAAGCAAGCAGAGGATAAGAACGAGATCCGGGCTAAGGAGGCCGCCAACAAAGACTGCAAGGCTGTGGTCTTGAAAGTGGATTGCGATAAACCAGAGGCTCCCCAGCCCACCACCACTGTCATCACTGAGGTTCAGCTGCCTCTGGTCCCAATAGAAAAGAGGCAGACACGGACCAGCATAGACCTCCAGCAAGCGGCAGCTATCCTATCTTCAGAGGAGGCCCAGACGGACAGCAGCATAGCGGGTTCCACCATGTCACTCTGCTTGATAGGATCCTCTAAAGGCAACAAAGAGGCTCCCAAGCTTAGTGATAAAAAGAGCACCCTGGGTAACATTGCCCTCCTTCCCAGCGACATTGCAAGAACTCGGCACAGGTTCTCCTTCGATGGGGACTATTCTTTGTTTCAGAGTAACAGTTACCCCAGAAGGGCAAGGACAAGAAGACACATGTCCTCTACCCAGCTAAACGTGGACATGGCTTCTCCTTTGGGGAACCGGAGGGTGATCTTTAGCAGCACAGAGTGGATGTTGGAAAGCACGGTTTGAGACATTATGAGATCTTGGATAGAACTGAGCTGAGAAGAAGCGGATACTCTCTATCGCAGCAGTGCCTTATTACAACAACGTACCAATGGGGGATGCTGCTAGTTAAGATTCTATTTTTTAGGTTTTCTTTTTTGTTCCCCTTTCGGGGATGGAATAACAGAACTTTTGGATTTCTGAGATGTCGGTTTGTTTTTATATATACACCATGATGTTGGATAACTGGAAAGTGCTGTATGATCATTTCCCCTTTAATGTATCAAAAAGCAGGACTGTTTCCACCAGATTCTGGAGGACTCATGCACAGAAGACACAAGATACCACAGACTTCTATCACACCCAGTCTATACAAAAATATATACACATACCAGTAAAATAAATAGACTGTATGATGTTATTGATATTTATTGTATCTGGCTGGCCTAGATAAAAAAAAAAAAAAAAAAAAAAAAAAAAAACATCTGTGTGTGTGTGTGTATTAAATATATAAGGCACATGACTTTGGAAAAAAAAAAATAAAAAAAAAAAACATTTGAGTGTTGACAACAAGTTTTTACATTAAAAACCTGTGCCATCACATGTTCCCTTTCTTTAACATATCAACATTTGGACCACCAATACCTGGGATAAGGGTATTAAAGCTTTTGTGTGGCTTAACGTGGCCTTCTTGTCGTCTTTCTTTGCTTTTCATATCTGATTTATAACTCGTAAGTTTAAACTGGTTGTGCTGGGTCAGGGCACTGGTTGAGCAGCTGGTCAAACTGGTCCAAGAAAATAATAATTTGTCTTAACGTGGATTTAAGCTTGTACTGTATCTAGGTATCTGATTTGGAGAAAAAATGTTACAGTGGGAGCAGAACCACTGAGACTGATTGTAAACACTATAATATAGCCAAGGAAATGAGGAAAAAGGCGATTAAAATGACATTTTAAAGATAATCTTGTTGAAGCACTTAGCTTCCTTTCCAGTAGTCACTGCATGCTGTTTTAAAGCTGAGAGCAATGCCATTGTCCATGACAGACAGCATTACAAAACCTGAATGGATGATTCTAGTGTAAATATATTCAAATTAATTCCTCGTGTAGTCAGCTGTTGATGCACACTCGGCCTGCTTCAGGCTGGTGTTCACCGAGTCAATGGAATATTGCGTTCTGTTGCCATGGTGATTAATAGTAGGGGAGTGTGCTTTGTCATCTTTATTTATATGAGATCCCTAACATGTCAGACTTTTAAATAAAAGCGTGCAGAATATATATATATATATATATATATATATATATATATATATATATATATATATATATATATATATATATATTGCTGTAAACCTTGTAACTGTATATCCCTTTCAGTCATGATTATTTAATTTTTGTTTAGAAATTGTAAAACCATTTGTGTGAACTCTATGGGGTTCGAGGTTACCTTGCTAAAACTTTGAAAAAAACACATTACCTAAACTGGATACATAGATAGGAAATTTAACATGGTACAATTATGCACACGGTGACTGAAATGCGATACGCCTGCTGGGAGTCCAGTAAGAGAGCATTACATGCTTCGTTTGCAGGGGCATAAAGCACTTTAATTATTGATTTTTTACTGTGGTTTTTATTAATAACATAATACATAACTTGCTGTATACCGTAAAACTTCCAATAATTGCAGAGTCTCAAATAACCACCGGTCTCTAATAGGCGCTGGAGCTACTGCGACAAAGTGTAAATAAACGCCGAGTCTCTTTCAAACGACGGGTTATGAATATAATGCACGTCATACTGGATGTTCCCACCAATACACCCAAACGGCTGTACAGTGAGTTTACCAAGTCAGGAAATACTGTTAATAATAATAAAAATTAAAAAAAGTTAAAATATAGTAAAAAGGCAACCCTGTTAATATCAGAAAACAAGTTTGTAATTGGCTTTCAGCACGCCAAAAAAAAAAGCTTCAAAACTGGGTTTAAAATGTAATAACGGCATATTAAAAACTTTCTGCATTACGTGTACCTTAAATTAAGTTTTCTTATTATTCATCCTGGGGGTCACTTTCATCGCTGTCACTTATGAACAGTTCATTACGCTCAAGCTCCTCCTCATCTTCCTCAACTTCAATATCAATGACAGATCCCTGTGCCTTCTTGCACTCAATGGACAGTAGCTCTTTTCCAGATGTACACGGTCCCCCTTCTACACAACAATGAATCTGGTCATCTTCGCTTCTGTCCAGAGCTGTAGTCCACAAGCCTTGAATGACTTTTTCACAAGCTCCACATTTGTTTAACCAAGCTTCCAGGACCCACAGGACCAGCAGACAACGTGATGTGAGGTGACGTGAAGTTACCACCTGAAGTATACTGCTTGTCTTGTATTATTCATGTTTTTGAGCATTTTTGAGAGCGTGTTGTGCACCAACAGTATAAAATTATTTTCCGATATTTACAGGGTTGCCTTTTTTCGTGTTAACAGTATTTCATGCGGCTGTTTTGCAATGAAGATGCTTTACTGGTTCATTTTCCTTCGTTTGTCCATGCTTACCAATGTACAAGTTTGAGGCTGAACAATAAAGAAATGATTTTTTGATAAAGCTGATACTGATTGCATTTATTGTTAATTTTAAAACCATGTTTTGAAGGTTTTTTTTTTTTTTTTTTAATTGTGCTGTAAGCCTACCATAATAAACTCTTGTATTCCAATATTTACAGGGCTGTTTTTTTAGTGGATTATTATTATTATTATTATTATTATTATTATTATTATTATTATTATTATTATTATTATTATTATTAACAGTGGTAGAAACAATTGAGTTTTTCTATGCAGATTCGTTTTTCTGCTTGTTCATTTTCCAACGTTTTGCTTATCCTTGTTTACCAATGTATACAAAAATAAATAAATATTAATACGTTTGCTTTAAATTGGGGGGGGGGTATGTACAATACAACAGAATTTTTTTATAAAATAAAACTTTTACTTAATACAAACTGACACTCAACCTTTTAATGACTTTGATGGAATGTTGTAATTTAGTTATGTCTTTGCTATAAGGTTGTGTGATAGTCACTGGGGCTACTGGTAAATATTGTAAATAAATGCTGGGGCGTTTAAAATAAGTTTTACGATATATATTGTGTAACAGGTCACAGCTGCTCAGCTTATTAACGCAAGAACTTTCTGGTTTAATTTGAAAACGCATCCTTCAGTGTGGCTGAGCAGAGATGTCAAAGGGGAGTTGGATGTCAATATCTGAAACCTACAGCAGGGGTAGTTGTCACTGTTGACACCACCCTATGCCCCCTTACTAATGATCAGGTGCCACTAATCTGAGCCATTAAGCTCTTCCTCAGAGTAATTAGAGGAATGATCAAATCCATAATACAGCTTTCACCTGAGTATGGAGGGTATTACATTAGCAGCTTATTTGATGCAGGAAAAGACCCAGGCAACTATGGATGGAGATATGCAGGGGCCTACCGATTGTGATTATTGTGTCTTCAATCTTCATGTCCCAGATAAAACACTAGCTGGGTTAAAAAACACTTTTTGGCCACATTTGTGCAGCTTTATGACATACAGAAGAAGAAGGAGGAGTTGTTCTGCCAAGATTGGTTCAATTTTGAGCTGCTAAATTGTTTTGACAGTAATCCCCTAGATAATTCATGACCTAGGACACAAGGATACAAATCTCAAACCAAAATGCAATTGTGTTTAATTTACAACAATACTTAGAACACAGGATCTTGATAATAATTTAACCCAGAACTGTTTTAATTTAAGTGGCATGGATGAATGATAGACAACACATATTGTAGAATTGAGCGCATCATTTCCCTGGCACGAGGTGAATCTTTGATTATAGCTAGCTAGGACATTGTCCAGATTTTCATATGTGAATATTTTTTTAGTGTGTACTACTGGTTTCAGGATAGGTGCCAGACCCCTGGAGAATAACTTTATTAAATGTGTTACAGATTGTCACTTGTACTACGGTAGCCAGATCCTGGAATTAAGCATTTTAAGGGTTTGGGGTTTATCGGAGTAAATGAAGGTTTAATCCAATTACTTCAAGGTTTGGAAATGATCTGTGTTAATGTAATAACGAAATATATGCAAACTGTAAGTTTTGGAAATATAATTAAGAAAATGAAAAAATGAACTATGCTTTCCTCATTTCGACACAGGCTATTATCATTAATACTACATTCTTGTTCATACATTGTGTAAAAAAAAAAAAAAAATATATATATATATATATATATATATGACACCAGTACATTGTAACTATGCACAATAACATTGTAATTATGTGTAAGTACTAAGAATTTACTAAGAAACTACTATGTAAATACACAGTGATTAGAGGCGCTTAATGTAAAATGTTATCAAAATACCTTGGTACTGTACTCACTCGTTTGAACAATTCCATGAAGAGGATAACATTCACATAATTTTGACATACAGTACTGAGCAGGGGTTGGGGGGGGGGGTTGCAATTTCCTTCATGGCGGCATAATTGGGGGGGGTTAGGGTAACAAACCTGGTAGGGTTGAGCACTACAGTAAAACCACTTCCAAAATAACCATATAGCCTTTAGGTCAGTTTGTAACATGTCTTCCCAAAGTTTATTCAGAGATTCGAACCAAGCAGCCTGCTGTGGAGATCAAAGCCCCCGGTTCCCATCAGCAATTCAAAGGGATTTATTGTGCGCATGCATATAGTATAAATCATCACATTCAATTTGGCAAGATCACGGTATGCAAGCCTCCAAGTGCAAACATCTTCAAAATAATTTATTGAATAATGTATTTAAAGGCATAGAGGATTTGTTGGATCAAACGAAAGGGGTGCAAGGTTGAAATAAACAGTGTAGACCTCAAGAGGCTTCCGCTAATGAATCCAAGATTGAGGTCACAAACTCTATCTGTACACCTTACAGAAAAGTAAAAAAATACGCCATTGGGATACCATTGCAATACCTTGGAGTAATCCTTACACAACCTGTAAACAGACCACATCATTACCTTCAATGGAAACTCGTTGGATTGGAATAAATGTTGCATAGTGGTCCTGATATGGTACCATGGACCCAAATTACTACAATGCATTACCATTGGTGTGTATTGATTTATGCCATTATTATTAAAATATCTGGTACCATACAATCAACAGCAGCATTATACTATTTTTCATTGTGCTACCATTAAAAATAACAGGTCTTGCAAACCAATAATTTGTTCCTAAGTAAAACAATGATTATTTAATTACAAATGAACTTTGCATACTCCCCAAGCTCTATTTATTATTATTTTTTTTAAATGCGTTACGATCAGGAACCTACAAAATTACTCAGATTTTGTTTTTTGCGGATGAACAATTACCTGCCAGGAAACATTTAAATAAGCTAAGATGTATGATGTACTGTTCATGACTGAAGTCAGGAGAAAGTGCTTTACAAGTCCAGTACAGCAAGAAGTACAATATATATATATATATATATATATATATATATATATATATATATATATATATACAATAAACCAGGCTGCACTATATAGTCTTGAGTAAGATGACAAAACAAGAGAAACACAAGCCTTCAAAGGTAGACAACTCTAGCTAGCCTTGAGCCAAGCAACAGAAGGTAAAGGAGTGAATATTGGTGAGTAAACCATCAAAGGTCCGAAAATAGCATGTCTTTACAGAACGTCAATTCAAACATGTCAGTTTTGAAAACCAGTCCTGATTTGAAGAGCTGTTTAGGGTTGTGAAAACTGTCCATTATACAAAGATCAAATAGTTCCCCAAAGAACCACTGATTGCTCAGTGTCTTTTGCTTGAGTTTGATAATACAGCAGACTATAGAAGGAGTACATAGTAACTCACATTATTATTATTATTATTATTATTATTATTATTATTATTATTATTATTATTATTATTATTAACTATTTAGCTGCTTTATATTGATCAAGTGCTGAGAGATCAAGCAGTGTATAACTTATACCGGATCTCATTTATATTACATTGATTCAAATCCAACGTCAGAGAACGACTGGGCCAATCGCATTGTTCCAGATTACCCAGTTTTTATTTGCCCAATCGCATTCGTGGAATAACTACAGTACTCCCTGAAATTTCTTGGTGTATCCTCTATGTATTTGATAGTACTCTACTTAAAATTCACTTTTTAGATATTGCAGATTTGAATTATTATTTGATATTTGTATTAGTGCTGCCATTGTGTATGCTGATGTGCCAGGGAGGCCACAAGTAGGCTGATCCCTGGAGCTAACATTACACTTCAGCCACCAACAGCGGGCCAATAGGAAATCCACATCACCTGGAGGAAAAACACTGCAGGCTCATATATTACAGAGAAGCTACATCGTGGCTGGTCCCCACCACTATCTTCTCATGTTAACTTGGTGAAAGCCAAGTCCAATATTAGCATGAAGTAAATAACAGCTACTTTCATGTAATACAAATCAGTTTAGGAGCATAATATCAGAAATGAAATCATTTTCCGTTTTTTTGTTTTTTTTTTACATAGTGCTATTTCAGAATGTTGTTACCTTGAATGTTAAAATAGCAGATTCAGTGATAAATTTCCTAAATTTCAGAGCAACAGAGACACCATCTTTTTCACACATTTGATTTCCTACAATCCTGCCTGAGAAAACCCATTTGTTATATGAGCACATTTGAGGTCCCAACAAACACAAAACTACTGCTGCATATAGTATCAGGAGTCAAACTATCTGACAGTGTAAACCAAATGGATGGTAGAGAAAGCCTTATTGCTTTTTGAAAATTGCAATTAAAAAAATAAGGTGACAGTATTTAGATTTGCCACTGTATACATCATTGACATTTTTTTTTATACTGTATTTTAAAATATGTCTTGATGCTTTTTTAACATAGCACAGCAATACACAGAAGATTGTATTCAATCCTCGCTTAATCAAAAGTCATGATAAAAAAGGGACATAAAATATAAATGTCTTGCCAAGCTGACATTTTTGCCTGCTAGGTTCACCAAATAAAAATTACAGAAAAAGAGCAGTGAATATTACTTTGCATATATATTAGATCTTTAGTGTACTACATGAAAAAAATAAATGTATCAAACATTAGACAGAACCTAATATCACTGATGTAAGCTAGTACATTTGTGTAAGGACTAACACCACTCATGTGTTACTGTGTATTAATTGTGACAGCAATAGTAACACAATTCCACACTGTATGTAAAAAATAGAACCTGTCTCACTGATTTGTATGTCTTGTTCTTTCAATGGCTTGAATCTTGAAGGAACTTTCCAAAAGAAATCCAGTGCAAGAATTATATTGCATTCTACAAGCCTATTTGAGTTTGTTGAAGACATATCGTACTGTATGTGTGTTCTGTATCTTTATCTATTGTTAGATCATGATTTGCCAAACTAATTAATGTTATTTTCCATGCTTCCGACCCCTAATAGCTGAACTTATGAAGTGTTAATGGAAGTTTATTTCTACCCTCCCTGTGTAACTGTGATACTGTAGAAAGATTTTTCATTTAATGACTTACAGCAGCTGAGGAGTTACACTTTACTGTTTCACACTCCTATTGATCATTTCTAAAAGCACTTCACAAATTCAGCTTTTAGGAGTCATAATCACATTCGTTAGAAAGCCTAGTAAAAACTGAAAGCATAAAGGTGGCTGTGTGGTCCAGTGGTTAAAGAAAAGGGCTTGTAACCAGGAGGTGCTCGCTTCAAATCCCACCTCAGCCACTGACTGAGCAAATCACTTAACCTCCTTGTGCTCCGTCTTTCGGGTGAGACGTTTTCGGGTGAGACGTTTTTGTAAGTGACTCTGCAGCTGATGCATAGTTCACACACCCTAGTCTCTTTAAGTCGCCTTGGATTAAGGCGTCTGCTAAATAAACAAATAATAAAATAATAATAAACTATAGAGGATGACAGAGAACACACATAAAGTAGCAAGTTATTAAACAGGCGAGAAATTAATTCTTCCAATTGCTGATTTCAGTTTTTCAATTTGCAAGCGAGCGTGAAATACTGTGGCTATAACTTTTTCAGATACAGCACATACAACCCCAAAATGCTTTCACCAGCAAAACATCAATGGCATGGATCGAAATACAATACATCTCCCAAACCGAACACTGAGTAGTATTTAGACAGAGCCAAGATCAGCTACTAAGTCTTGACTCTGTGGTCTGGGTAGATCAATGGAGGAAGTGTCCGAGGGAGAGGAGATTGTCAGGAGAGGAATGGTTCATCTTTGCCTGTGACACAAACAAGCTACACAGCATTCCATCAATCAGGGGATTAAAGCAGCGAGGATGCAGCAGGAGCCGAGAGACTAAGTACGGGAACAAATAGAGGCAAAGAGGAATGGAAAGGTCAGAGAACAGATATGCTTTTTGGTTTCCACAGTGCTAATAGGTATACTGTAGCTGACCAAATCATTGTATATACTGTAAGTATCTAGCATATTAGACAAAAAGGAACAACGCTAGATTTACGTTTTAATTATGGCGGTGCTAGATTTACGTTTTAATTATGGCGGCGCTGTCCTTATAGCTGCTTTTAAAAATGACCAAATACCAAAATGTATATCAACAACTTGCTGTTTTTAATGCTGTAGTAATACTTCATAAAATGGGTATTAACAATGAAGTGCATAAAAAGGGCAAATTAAACAAGACATATGTGGGCAAACTAGTGCAGCCCCCCAAAATCCTATGTGGGCCAAGTTGTGTCCTGATTCAACTGTGCCATTTTTATATAACATCTTTATACAGTTAACCCCTTTCTCTAGCTTGTTCCTTTTGTAGATATCACATCCTTACTCAGTAAGTGTTAATATATCACATTAGAATGTATCTATCTGTCTTGCAGTTGTGCAGATGCAGAACCGCAGGGAAAATCACACCGTTCCCAATTATATTGCATTGCTAAACAGCTGCAGAGCTTGATCTAGGGAAAATCATTCTCTGGATTGAGCTGTTTGATTTAGGTTTAAACAGACATTGCAGATGTTATATAAACAGAGTGCACACAAAGGGCTTTGTTTATTTCATTCGTGGCCAAAAGTTTTGCATCACCTAAAATTTTAGGATTGAGCCATAATAATAATAAAACAATAAAATACATAAATACATTATATATATATATATATATATATATATATATATATATATATATATATATATATATATATATATATATGAACATTATTTTGATATTTCATTTAACATCATGTAATCAAAGAAACTACAAAATGGTATTGCAAAAGTGTACAGGACGCCATAATAGTAGTACAGTATTTCATGTTAGATTTCAAAATGTCAAGTTTTTTCAATTTTTGTCAGTTTTTCGTTAAGTACTAT
The DNA here is from genome assembly GCF_902713425.1 of Acipenser ruthenus. Classification (NCBI taxonomy): domain Eukaryota; kingdom Metazoa; phylum Chordata; class Actinopteri; order Acipenseriformes; family Acipenseridae; genus Acipenser; species Acipenser ruthenus. The sequence goes on from NC_081218.1 coordinate 1,384,954, forward strand.
GGAAAACAACAAAGCGGTGTGTAATTCCATATGGTAACATAACCTTATTCAGCAGGTTTCATTCCACTTTATGAAGCAAAATGTGTTCATTCTATCGGGTGATGCAAAACATTTGGCCATAGCTGTACCTATCAGTTCTCTGAATCATTGAAAGGACATTTGCCATTGAGGTCAGCACAACAGCTCAGGAGATGCATGCACAAAACCTTGCTAAAACTTCTACTCTGCTCCTACTCTGACCTTGAGAAGAATTCAAATTGCCAGGCTCAACGTGTCTTCTTCTGGTTTCATTATATAGAGGCTTGCTGCAAGCCTTTCTCCTCCACCTCCCCACCGCCTCCTTTGCAACTGTATCACCCTTCTGGGGGTCAGTGGTCTTGGTAACCTCTGGCCATCGTCAGAGGTCGCACCTCAAATGAGGGCGGCTCCTATTGGTCTAGAAGGGGAGATCCTGGGCCAAACAGCCAATCTTCTCACACTACACTTTACACTTTACTTTGCAATGCTGAGCTTTGATCTTTGAACAGTACTGAAACAGCTGTCCTCTGATTGAAATGATATGCACTCATTTTAATGTCATTATCAATACAATAAATATAAATGTTGTGGCTGGTAGACATACATTTGTTCTGGCTGTTGTAACAAAGCCCGGCATGTGTGCTGCTTGACATTCACACTAATGAGATCCATTGATGTCTCAACAGCCAAACACTGTTGCGTTATGGTATGACTATTTGTATGGGAAGCGTGAGACTGCTTCAGGATTTCATTTTGGTTTTCAAAGATGTCTGTGCATGTATAAGTTAAGAGCTGTGAAGCTTGTAAATGGACAAAAAACAGCTCGGAACGTTATCAGTAACCAAGGGCTTGTCATGGGTATTCATTATTAGCTAACAAAATATATTCTTTAATCTTACTGTACAGTTCTCAAATGTGCAATTGGAAAAGCAACACATTAATATGATAGTTGCAAGGACTATGTATGACAGTGTAATAATGAAACTATTGTGGATTGCCTGCTAACATGTATGTGGATCCCTTTGTTCTCCATAAACCTAGCTACTACAGGCTAAACAAGTCATTCACAATGTATTTGGAAACCTCCAATAGATTGTAACCTATAAATCATGTTATATCTGTACATCAGTAAGTCAAACCCATTGTGTAAGTCTGGCTTAACAGTGTTTGGTCTACAAATCCACAGTCTTGAAAAAGACTTATTAGATAAGTAAATAGGACATTGTTTGGTCTTTCAATATCCATCCAGGCAGCATCTTAGACTACTCGTCTTTTTTTCAAATATATTTCGCACATTATTGAATATAATAACCATATGCAGAGCTGAAGAGACGTTACCTTACCGACTTTCTTTCATTCTCGTTTTGACAGACTAATGCTATCACAGTGATATGAACAATCTATATCCTCTGATAACTCACAACAGCAGGCTCTCCAATGGATGGCTCTTAAGCCATATACTGCATGGCCCATTGAGCTCCAAAATACATCTCTTGATGGTTATAAATGGGTTTGATTGATGTTTAAATATACAACGTGTAATAAGCGGAAAATCACTGATTCCAGTCAGCTTTCCAGCAGTTATAAAGTACAGTCAAATCAGTAGAAAATCCGATCAAATTCAAATACAAGCAAAATAAAGAATACAGTAAATAATGACATTTAAGAGCGAATTTGACTAAGAGCATCTATATATTTGCTTATAACAGTGAATCCCATTAAGAGCATGTGGATAAATGGATAAGAACGATTTCAAATAAGAGCAATTACAAAAAGCTTGGCTACGGTTAGCTTTAAGAGTAAAATCAACTACAAGATACAGAAAACTGTTACAATTAAGAGCAGTAATAGAATACAGCAACATATGGGGCAGTTCAGTGCAAGTGCAGGAAGATGCAAGTACTGGTACAATTGGGTGCCATCTAGTCTAGTATAATCTGGAGTTGTGAGGTTTACAATGCACTTGATGTGTACATCTTATTGCATGATTGTGGCAATGTGCCCCGCCCCTGTGTGCATATTATGTGTTGTATGTTGCGTGCGTGTGTTAATGTTGGTGTATAGATTGGTACACGGGATAAAACGGGTCTGTGTTTCACGTGTGATTTAAAAAGTGTAGATTTGTATTTAGGCACGAGGAAGGCACAAATAACTTCACGTGCTGGTTAAATGTAATATGTAAGCACGGGGTTGCACAGAATTAATTCACGTGCTGGGATTCAAGTGAATAATTAATTAGTAATTGAATCCCAGCACAACAGTATATATAGAGACACGTAGCATTCACTCGAGGTTGTGTGTTCAGTGAGTGGAGAACGGGATTGGAGACGGAGGTAATTGTAAAAGTAAAATAAGAAGTTAAATCTGCTCACCGTGTTTTGTTCGTCTGTCTGTGCACTGTTTAGTTCGTTTTGTTTGTCTTTTTATTTTGGTGTATAGTGCCGTGTCCTGTGTTTTTGTTTCAAACCTTTTATTTTCTGTGCTGTTTATTAAATGCTGAGCGAAAGCATTCGCTCAGCTCCACCAAACCACAAGTCTCTGTCTGTTTATTTCCTGCTTCTGGTCTGACGCCACCCACTCCGGCCGTCTTTGTGACAATGATATATCCCTAACCCTAACCATTTTCTGATAAAATAGTGTACTTACAGATATTATGGAAAACGATGTACACATTAATTACATTGTAACTATGCATAATAGCATTGTAATTATGTATAAGTACACATGCATTTACTAATTAACTAATATACACAGTAATTAGAAACACGTAATGTAACGGGAGCTGCTGTACTGTAATATCAGGACTAATTAGAACAAGTAAAATAAACCTTTTTTTAATGACAAACGTTTCGATAAAAATGTACAAAGTAAATACTATCAGGACAATACAAAATGCAACCACATTGCTGTAGTAAAAAAAGAAAGAAAGAAAGAAAGAAAAAAGAAAGAAAGGGTTATTAATAATCCCATACTTCACGTCCACTGTCCGAGGCACAGTAAAGATGACTAAAAGACTCAATTGTCAGTGACAAGTTAAATTCACAAGCCCTGAGTCTATGATTTAGCAACACGATAGAGATTGACCTCTTAAATTACAGCAGAGTCGCAACGTATTCTGCTGTGACATGAGGTCGGCGTTCTCTGTATTAACCCGTAATGAATCGTCTGATTAGATTCTGAGCCATCTGGAGAGGACAGACTGAGCACGTCTTCTCTATCGCTTTTTTCTGTGCTTGATGCACACAGTTTGCGAGAAGATGGTTTAAAATAGGAAATGATAAATTACCTACCTATCTGTCTGTCTGCCAACCAAATTGTTTTCAATGGCAATGCAGGCAGAGGAAATTTAATACTTGGTAAATTGTTGCTTAACGGTAATGAGAATATGTTTACATTTCTTATTAAGTAAGGCTATTGTCTTTGTTTGGATGAGCAGTATCACTGGCAGCCTGAGATATTGATCTTAGAAAAGTCCTCTGTAAACTCCATGCATGAAATGTTATATTGATCACATGTGCATGCATTCATGCATGAATTAACACTTCTCACAATCCCCTGGTGGGGGTGAGTAAGAGGGTATGAATGCATACCTTTTACATGTGATCAACATAATTTGTTACGAAGAAAAATTTAATGAATACAGGAAATTACATCCACATGATTGAACAGGGCTGAATTCAAAATGAATTACTTCAGAACTCAGAGCAAGTGCATACGATATTAAATTACTCTGCGTGTCTGAAAGTTATGCGGTTGTCTTTTTATGACTTTTCCTAAATACAGGTATTATAATCCCGCCCACCCAGAATCACCAAAACACTCATTTTGACCACCTTTTATAATACATATTTTAATTTTGAATATAACCTACAATATTCTATATATATATATATATATATATATATATATATATATATACAGACGTGCTCAAATTTGTTGGTAACCCTCCACAAAAAACGAAGTATGCACAATTTTCTCTGAAATAACTTGAAACTGACAAAAGTAATTGGCATCCACCATTGTTTATTCCATATTTAATAGAAATCAGACTTTGCTTTTGATTTTTTATTCAACATAATATTGTAAATAAGAAAACAAATGAAAATGGCATGGACAAAAATGATGGGACTGCTAACCTAATATTTTGTTGCACAACCTTTAGAGGCAATCACTGCAATCAAACGTTTTCTGTAGCACTCAATGAGACTTCTGCACCTGTTAACAGGTAGTTTGGCCCACTCTTCCTGAGCAAACTGCTCCAGCTGTCTCAGGTTTGATGGGTGCCTTCTCCAGACTGCAAGTTTCAGCTCTTTCCATAGATGTTTGATAGGATTCAGATCAGGACTCATAGAAGGCCACTTCAGAATAGTCCAATGTTTTGTTCTTATCCATTCTTGGGTGCTTTTAGCTGTGTGTTTTGGGTCATTATCCTGTTGGAAGACCCATGACCTGCGACTGAGACAGAGCTTTCTGACACTGGGCAGTACGTTTTGCTCCAGAATGCCTTGATAGTCTTGAGATTTCATTGTGCCCTGCACAGATTCAAGGCACCCTGTGCCAGGCATAGCAAAGCAGCCCCAAAACATAACCGAGCCTCCTCCATGTTTCACTGTAGGTATGGTGTTCTTTTCTTTGAAAGCTTCATTTTTTCGTCTGTGAACATAGATCTGATGTGATTTGCCAAAAAGCTCCAGTTTTGACTCATCTGTCCAAAGGACATTCTCCCAGAAGGATTGTGGCTTGTCAATATGCATTTTAGCAAATTCCAGTCTGGCTTTTTTATGTTTTTCTTTCAAAAGTGGAGTCCTCCTGGGTCTTCTTCCATGGAGCCCACTTTCGCTCAAAAAGCGACGGATGGTGCGATCAGAAAATGACGTACCTTCACCTTGGAGTTCAGCTTGTATCTCTTTGGCAGTTATCCTTTGTTCTTTTTCTACCATTCGCACTATGCTTCTGTTCACTCTGGGGTCGATTTTCCTCTTGCGGCTGCGCCCAGGGAGGTTGGCTGCAGTTCCATGGACCTTAAACTTCTTAATAATATTTGCAACTGTTGTCACAGGAACATCAAGCTGCTTGGAGATGGTCTTGTAGCCTTTACCTTTACCATGCTTGTCTATTATTTTCTTTCTGATCTCATCAGACAACTCTCTCCTTTGCTTTCTCTGGTCCATGTTCAGTGTGGTGCATACAATGATACCAAACAGCACAGTGACTACTTTTCTCTATTTAAATAGGCTGAATGACTGATTACAAGATTGGAGACATGTGTGATACTAATTAAAGAAACTAATTAGTTTGAAATATCTCTATAATCCAATTATTTATTATCTTTTCTAAGGGGTATCAACAAATGTGTCCAGGCCATTTTAGAATATCTTTGTAGAATAAGCAATAATTCATCTCTTTTCACAGCTTCTTTGCTTTATTCTATGACATACCAAAGGCATGCAAGTATACATGATAAAATAGCTTTTAATTTCATCACTTTTCAGGAGGAATGAAGCATTATTTCAATGAGCTGTAAGGGTACCAACAAATTTGAGCACGTCTGTGTATATATATATATATATATATATATATATATATATATATATATATATATATATATATATATATACACACAAGCCTGTTGTTATCTTTACTGGACCTGGCAGCCATCATTCCTTTGTTTTGTACAAGGAATGCACTGGGGAAAATATCAGAAAATATCTTGAAGCTAGCCGCAGTGCTGCGGCAGAAACATTTCGATCAGAAAACATGTAAGAGAAAACATGTTACTTTCATTTATTTATTTTTTCTTTTGTTTTTGCAGTTTTGTATGTGCATATACCTGTTTATACTTGCTTACACGCTAGTTTCTGTTGAAATGTGTATGTTATTATACTTTTTTGTTTTTTGAAATAGTGCTTCATATGTGGTAAGTTAGAAAATAAACCCTTTTATGTGGAGTAGTGGTTAGGGCTCTGGACTCTAGACCGGAGGGTCGTGGGTTCAATCCCAAGTGGGGACACTGCTGCTGTACCCTTGAGCAAGGTACTTTACCTAGATTGCTCCAGTAAAAACCCAACTGCATAAATGGGTAATTGTATGTAAAAATAATGTGTAAAAAATAATGTAATTGTATGTAAAAATAGTGTGATATCTTGTATCAATTGTAAGTCGCCCTGGACAAGGGCGTCTGCTAAGAAATAAATAATAATAATAATATGTTTAATTGTTCATTTAATACAGTGTTTCAGCTGTGCAGATGTTTGATATGATGTGCTTGAATAAAACTTCTGAGTTGTATCCGATAGTTTGTCTTTCATTTTAATATTGAGGTTGTTTAAAATGTAACCGTCATGGGCAGCAGTGTGGAGTAGTGGTTAGGGCTCTGGACTCTTGACCGGAGGGTCATGGGTTTAATCCCAGGTGGGGGACACTGCTGCTGTACCCTTGAGCAAGGTACTTTACCTAGATTGCTCCAGTAAAAACCCAACTGTATAAATGGGTAAATATATGTAAAAATAATGCATATGTATGTAAAAATAATGTGATATCTTGTAACAATTGTAAGTCGCCCTGGATAAATGTGTCTGCTAAGAAATAAATAATAATGATGATCACCGGTGGCAGTTCTAGGTATGAGTATAACCACTGCAGTTCTAGTGTTAAAGTAAAGGAATAATGGATGGCAGATTCTTGATGCGCATGTCACTTACCTAATACAAACACAAAAATCCAGCACAACATTCATAAGCAATCTTTGAGTTACAGTTAGAGAAAGTAACTCTGAATTTGCAAAGGTGCAGCGTCCCATTCAGATCTCATCAGTTCATAGCTTGCTTCAGAGGGAAACTGTATATGAAGAACTTACTTTTTGTTATACAGGATTTATTTAAACATATAGTCACATTCAGGGTCAGATGTTCATAACTTGGTAACATACATTGCACATGACAATGAATTTTATGAAATACCTGTTGTTTTATATGTTTTTTGTGGCTCTATTTATTACAAGCAGGTTGAAGTTTGCTAGTGCTTTTAAATATATTTTTGTTAGATTTCTGGTTTCCATATGTTGGCAAAAGTTCTGACTTCTTTCACACCGCATATTTGAGACCCGTGTAGCTAATGGAATTGCTTAGGGCACTATTGCAAGTGGCACATTGGAGTCATTTCTAAGCCTCAGGAGAGCTGCGTTTAGGTACCAGCTTTGCTAATAGTCCCACAGACAAATGTTTTGGCTGGTTCCTTATAAGTTATACTACATTTTTAACCACTGAGTGTTTTACGGCATGCATATTTTTAAAAGGCAAACATTTTTAACAATTATGCAAGGCACTGGCATTGCATGCATGTAGTTTCAATATTCCTTTTCCCCCTCTTTCTAATAAAGGCCTTGATAAATATTCATGCCCATCGCTTCCATTACAGTAGCCAGGAGGATCTGATTTGCATTAAGGCTCTTGTGACACTAACAAAACATGACTGTCTCCAGGCAAATGTAGCGAGACTACAATAGCAAATTTCCAGTAGGTCACATCATTGCGTCTTAGAGACTTACAGTATGCCTTCCCAGTGCTTGCAACAGGATCAGCCTTTTTGGGGAAGCACCTTTTAATAACTAGTGTCTCCATATTTTTGAAGAGCTACGCAGTTTCTGTGGCTTCTGCTTATGTTTTCAATGGCTTGATTGTACACACTGCTTGCCTCAGGTTATCAAAAAGCCTGCATATAAAAGGAATAGATGATTTGCAGTCAGGGGTTGCAGAGCTTGGTTTTATGATATAAATTAATTTGTGGCTTGCGTGGAGCAATCAAACTCAATCAGACGAACTAAATGTTCTAACGAGAAAATATTAATGTCATATTTTACGTCTCGGTTTACTCTAAAAAATCGGGACAAATGGCGTCCCCGCAGTACCTTGATCTGGACGCAGGACAAAGCCCCTTATATCGGGATGATCCCAAATTGATCTGGATGTCTGGTCACCGTACATAGCCATACATTAAAAAAAAATACATGATGACTAGGCTATCACGTAATTTTGTGATGGGAAATTATCGCGTAATTACATCTAGGGAATTATCACATAAATACCTGTTAACAAATTATTTATGAATGACTGCAGTCTGTGTTGACACCCCCTCACGGTTTGGTGGCTGCTGAGGCTCTGCTTAGTACTGTAAGCCTCAAATCGAAAGCGATTTATGGGGCCTGTTCAGATTGATTAAATGCGTTTTGATATTCATGAATGGTTATTTATTTATTTATTCATTTAAAATTTTATTTGCTGGGAAAGCCGTAAAGTACGAGCGAAAAACAGCTAGTTTACAAAGGCATCCCAAGAGGAAGGCAATAACAAGTTACTGTACAGTTATTTCCATCCAATAGTACTTCTAACTGTTGGTATTTTTAAATATATAGTAGCACCGACATTTCTTAAGGAATAAACACGATGAAACTCCTGGAACAGGCTATTTAGATGGACAGGCAGGCAGGTGCTATTAGGGGGAGAGTAGTGAAAATTGTATCTTGCTTGAAGTTCTCCGCAATAAATTTATATTAATGTTCACATTGCTTTGGCAGTTTGGCTTTGTTCCTTTGCTGTTTACTTTTAGCTTTAAAATGTCTGAGTGTCAAAACAGATGAAATGTGTTTCAGCAGTGGGAGTGTTCCAATTCTGAATTGTAGCTCCTTTGAGTTACAACACTTTATTTAGACAAAGAGAAGGAGATGTGATACATTTTATTGGACTAACTAAACATTAATTAATTACAAGCTTTCAAAATCTCAAAGGTCTCTTCTTCAGGTGAAAATAGAAAAGAGCTCTTGGTTTTGCAGGACTTGTGCTGCGATTTCAGATTGGACAAAGGGCTTTGCTTTTGACAATGGTCATTTTTTTGCATTTTTTTTTTCTTCTTCCCTCTTGATAGTAATTGCTTTGACCGGTAAAGCTGCACACAAGGCTGTGCCGCTATCCGCAGGGTGATCTTTTCCAGTAATGACCCAGCAGAGCTCATTTTTCAACCTATATAAAGTTTAAATTGGCATTGGGGCTGATATCCATTTCAGAACGGGGATGGTAATTGAATACTAGATGCATATTAGATTAATGCTCCAAGGTTTTGATATCCCGTTCACCAGTAAGCAGCAGGTAGTTACTGTACATTACACCACTCTACCAGAAAATCCTAACAGGATATCATTATAATACCCTGAAGAAACCCAGGCAGACACTGTATCAAAGGTGTTGGAACAAATCAGATGTGGTATATGATACAGATAAAGTTTCCTGTCTTTTAGTTAAACTTTAGTTAAAATATGCTGATTCAGGTTATTATTAATTTGCAGTACATCTGCTACAGCAATGATATGCTTGGACTTAGTTTTGGGATTTGATTGTGAATATAAAGTGCACAGTCCTGACTTTCTAGCACACTGGTACTGATATTGTAAAAGTATTACACTTGCTTACCTGTGTGTACTCTATTTCCTTATGTAGGTTTATCATAGTAAGAGCATAGCATGTAATAAAACCGTTAAGCATTGTAAAGCCTAGAGAGGTAAGGAAAGTGGTAGGTTAAGAACAGAAACTGTGAAGGCTGTGTGGTCCAGTGGTTAAAGAAATGGGCTTGTAACCAGGAGGTCCCCGGTTCAAATCCCACCTCAGCCACTGACTCATTGTGTGACCCTGAGCAAGTCACTTAACCTCCTTGTGCTCCGTCTTTTGGGTGAGACATTGTTATAAGTGACTCTGCAGCTGATGCATAGTTCACACACTCTAGTCTCTGTAAGTCGCCTTGGATAAAGGCGCCTGCTAAATAAACAAATAATAATAATAAAAAACAACATGGCAAACCATGGTAAACGATGTCAAAATTACTGTGGTTGGTTCATATTGTTGTAATAACATTGTTTGTGTTATGCAAAGTGGTTCATTGACTTAAATCTAGCACTTAAAACTGACACTTATAAAACATTTTTAATGAAGTAGAGTAGCTACTCCAGCTGCCTAGATGTTAATTCCAATTATAAAGTGTTGACAAGCCAAAATGATCTCCTGTGAGGCTCTGCACACTGGGAAATGGGTGAAAAAAACTCCAAATGTCTTTTCTCCAGGTTTTCAGAGGAATGGATTTGATTTGAGCTGACACTGCTTATACTTATTAAAAACAATCTTTTGAAGCGGCTCAACATTGGTGGTTATTGGGTTTCAGGAGGCTTTGCAGAATGTTCCGCAAAGCATAATGACCAATTGTTTAAAGAACATGTTTTTGCCTTCCATCAGCATTAGAAGTTGCTGTACATTGTTTAATTTTCCAGAGCTGAAGGTTAGCTCGGGTTTCTGTATCCACGGTGATGACTGTAGACTCCCACATCTTGAACGTTCCTGGAGGAATTCAAAGCGGTCATCATAAAGGAATGTATCCCTCTAGATCAACGCCTTCCACATTTCATATGTTTAATCAGTTGCATTATATTCACATGCACAAGGAACACATGCATTTTTTTTATTCTTTTGAATCTGAAAACATATGTGCAGGATTTACATGACAAACTCAATCCAGGTTATTCAATGACTCTCAACCCCCTACCCAATACCAGCTCGAAACTGGTATGGATGCGGGATACATACTGTTGAAGATTTTGGATTCCTTAAATAGGTAGCTTGATTCTGAGGAAAGTTGCATCCCATCGTGGTTTATCATAGCTTGTAAACTTTGATCAAAGTTGTCACTATATAGTGCTCAATATGGGGGTGGCTGTCAGGGTTGGGGGCTGTTCTTCAATTCCAATTCTGTTTTTCTTCAAAGGAAGAGGTTCTTGGAGGTAATACATTGGGATTATAACGGGATTCCAAATGATTTTTTTTTTTTATTGTTTGTTGCTGTAAGAATATTGAGGCTGACTCAGCTGCACATGACAAGCTTGAAATTGCACATGCTGTAAAAGTCGTGTTGTACTATGGAATTGCGAGAACATTGTAAGTAAACATGTCAATTGAGCAATTGCCATTGATGGGATTTAATTGAAGAAACCGTGTGCCAAGAAAAGATGTCAAAGACCTCCTTCTAATTGCAGAGTTGACTGTAAACCACAATTTGTGCAATAAATTGGAAATTACAAGTGTAGAGCCCACTGTAAATTCAAAGGTTTAAAGTCCACTCTTGTCCCTGAGCAATGGAAAGACCTGCAATATTTGGCATTGAAAAACAAACCTAAAGTAAATAAGCCCAATACGTTCAACTGGCATTGCCCTTTAAAGAACCCCTTGTATTTTCTTTTGTATGAGAAGGGCAGTTGACAGGCTGCTAATATATTTTTTTGTTATTCAATTACTTCTGGATGTCGCCTTTTTGAGGTGCACAGTGCAGTGCTGTGCATATTACCTGCAGTAATATATAATTACCTGTATATATACGGTATATATAAACATTTTGGGAATGCTAATGCAGTTACTGAACATGTTACCAATCACAAGGACTATCATTTTCCCAGTGTTATGGGCAGTCTTCGGGGAGAATTTGTCATGTGCTTAGTGAGGTCATTGCTGATGTCATTGATGATGTCATATGTGATGTTAAGTGTGATGGGAAACATACACACAAGGGTGCAGTTAAGGTTGCGTGGCTACCTTAACTTGCAATTTCCTAACCTTTTGGACTTTTGCAACCAAACCTTAACGTTACTTTAACAACGTTTTTGCCATTGAAAAATATATGTATATATAAGTAATGTATATGTCATTAATGTAGGCCTATATGTAATTATCCCCCTTAAGAAATTAGGTAATGCATTCTACAATGAAAGATCAAGGCAAGCCAAATAGAATGTCTAGGCATTTGGCAGAACAAACTCTGATTATGCAAACCATGTCTAATGACTTTGTCTGTTTCCATCAGTATCTGACAGCAAAACATTGAACTGCAATTAGTTGTTTTGATGGGGAAGCTGCTCAAAGAGAAATATGATGTCAGGAGGAGGCGTAGTGTTTGAAGTTTTAAACGGCATTTTTATTCCCGAGTACAGTCCCTTGTCAGCTGAGCCGAATTTCTAAAACTCAAATAAGGCGTTCACAAGAAAGAAAAGCACCGCGATTTATCATTGGGAGTCTCAGTCAACTAATTGCACCCTGTGGGAATCTACGATCACCAGAAAACATTAGAACCTTGTCACCCAGCAGCGCTTGCAAAAACGAACATATGCTGCACAACACTCTCCATTTTAGGTGGTTATTAGGGTTCATGCTACTGGGATATTTGGATATATTGATGCATATGAGTATGCAGAGATAGAATTGGTTGTACAAAATAAAATACATACATAAACAAATAATTAAATGGTGTGGGTACATAATTTACTGTACCTGCAGTTACGACTCTACGTAGCCACAATGATTTATTTTAGCCTAATGCACTAATTATTATTATTATTATTATTATTATTATTATTATTATTATTATTATTATTATTATTATTATTCATTTAGCAGACACTTTTTTGACCAAAGCGACTTGCAGACTATGGGGTGAACTATGCATGAGCAACTGCTGCTGCAGAGTCATTTACAATTAGACCTCGGTTTCATGTCTCATGTGAAGGACAGCGCACAAGGAGGTTAAGTGACTTGTCCAGGATCACACAGTGAGTCAGTGGCTGAGCGGGAATTAGTACCAGGAACTTCCTGGTATCAAGCCCTTTTCTTCAACAATTGGACCATTTTATCTAATTTCCATTTGTCCTTGTTTTTTTTTTTTTTAGGTCGAAAATGTCAACATTGTGAATACCTTTTAGAATTTGGAATGCTTGAATCAGATCGCTGCGTAGTCTTCCTTGTTCAAGACTGAATAGATTCAATTCTTTTAGCCTGTCTGCATATGACATGTCTTTTAAACCTGGGATAATTCTGGTTGCTCTTCTTTGCATTCTTTCACTGGACTATGCAGTATTAATTGTGTATGGGTTACCACTAGGAGATTAAGTGAACATATTAAGTTTGCTCTCAGTGTGCACGTCCATACACAAGGGCTTCCATATTCAAGAACTTTAAATGGGACATCTGTTTTTTCTTTTTTTTTAAATCTAATTCTTGGCTCTATCTGCTTTCAGACAAGCTTCATCCCTGACTTTTTTAGTAGTGTCTGCTTGCCTACCTCCATTTCATTAAATTCCCATGAGGCTCTGTGCTTCTGTCCTCAAAAACAGGGTCAGATCAGGAATGGAATCTTCCTACATACCAATCAATAGGGTTGTGCAGTCAGCCAGTGCATGATTTCTTCTCAGCACTTTCTGTTTGCAATACCATTAATTGTGTTCAATCAAGTAATTTAAATTTTTTGTTTTGTTTTGGGTGGAACGAAGACCTGGCGGGACCAAGACCTCGAAGACTGGAATTGTACAACTTCTGAATTGCATTAATTTAACCACGAGTGTCAAAAAGTGATTAAAAGTTATATTTCAGTTATTTTTTAAATTATTATTTATTGCTTAATTTTAAAACCACGATTTAAATTAATTAAATAAATGAATGCATAAATAACAGATAACTGTAGATTTGATTCCCTAAGTGGTGATATTGAAGCATTTGCATACAAAAATAGAAGGAGGACCCCTTTATGTAATCAAAGCTACTCTGAGATTTTGGTCCAGATTTACTAAACTTTTACTACTGAGCAACATTAATGAACTCAGTACCAGTTTTACTTAGTTGTAAATGTGATATTTTGATTTCACTATTTGTTCACTACTTGTGCTCTGTGAATGCTGTAAATGGTATAGTCAGTTGTTTGTTACATGAATCCCCCTCAGCTTCCATTGATGAGACATTATTAGGTTTAATTGAATGATTGAGGATGGCATGCTGCTGGGTATAAGAAGCCCTACAAATTATTTCTTTGGTTTGCCTTTCTGTGGGAGAAACATGTTTGTAAAGAACCACGTAATGGAACACAGTAAGTGTACTTTATAAATGAACTGATGTCCATTTTTTACTCTGTGGCTTAATTGTTGTGTTGTAATTCATTTAAACTAAACTGTGCTGTAGACATATTGTTTGTGACTGCTGTCTCTCTGCCCCTCCTATTTATTTCATATGTCGGCTGTTAAAATTAGGTACCCAAGGGAAAAGAACTCCCTTAATGAAAAGTCTGAGGAAATGTGTACCGGTATTATCATGAAGAAACTCAAGATTAAACAGTAGCTGGTTACAGCATGACCAGTAATGACAACACATGGATTTAGAGCAAATATTATACATTACAGTGATCCCGATATGGTAGAATATATGTCCTGTGTGCATTGTTTTTCATTCTATACTGTTGCCATTGTGCTGTAAAAATATGCATCTATATTTTTGTATGTGCCCTTGTTGCCGCTTGTCACATAAAATATGACACCAGTTGGCAAGCTGTAATAGAGATTATTGTCACTGTTTTAATATTAATCGATGCTGTAAGTGTTGAAATAAACAGCAATTGTTCTATTGGAAAACTTGTTTGTATATTGTTAAGTAATATATTTGCCAATGGGTTTCAGGGAAAACAAAAAAAAAGCTCATTGCTGAAATTGGTAAAGGTTACAGTGGTGCTGGGTGTTTTGTGAAGACTGTGAGCTGATTGAAACAGAGACAACATTGCAGTTTAGCACAAAATCAAAATCAATATTTTATTAGAGTGGATTGGATAGCCATGGTTTGGATTTGAAGATTTGCAGTAAACCAAACTTAGCTATCATTTGTGGTACCATTTCCTCTTAAAATAGAATTATCGCATTGCTATTGTAGGGCTATTGCCTGCATTGCTATTGAAGATGATTTGGTAAGGGCATGATATTGGATATCCCTCCTTCTCCTTACCTCTTTCCAGTAAAATACCCTATCTCCAATTGATTAAGTGACCACCATTTATTTAATGTTATTTGGGAAATTGCTTCTTATTTCTAAGCAACTGTCCTCATGTTCTAAGGTGTGTGGATGACCAGAGACCCACTGGTGTTTATATACTCTCTTTAATGGCTGTGAGAGTCCTCTAATGGCTGAGCATTGACCTGCTTGACCTAGCATGTCACTTGTTGTTTATAGCTTATAGATCCAATGATTATCCTGTGTTGGTGTTTGTGTCTGTCTGAAAGGGAGTCAATTTGTCGAAACTGCACATTCCGTTCCGCTTTTCGGACGTTAACCATTGTGTTATTGTTTCCCCGTGTGTGTACCACCGTCCTGTCCCATCTGGGGTAAGTGTGCTGTATTAACGTATAGTGTATGTGGGCCCTGTCTCTCCCCCACTGTGTGTGAACTGCCCTGACCTGTGTTATGCTCTGCAGCTGTATGGGTTGGATGAATAAAACTTGGTTGATTTAACTCTGTTGAATCTGTCATCGCTTGTGAGTAGAACGCATGTGTAGCAGCAGTGATACAATATGTTTCAAAATACTGTAAAATATATACTGCATTTCAATGATTCAATTAATTGAAGAGATTTTCATCACAACACTGCCACTTTCTGTCTTGCATTTATTTGGTGGCTGTACAGAACTCCCTGGAATACTAACTGCTGGCTCTATAGACCTAATATTGATCTCTCTCTATTGAAATGAGTCTGTAAATGAACAAAAGTTATCTTTATTGAATTTCCAAGCTGAAGCACCATTCTTATTGAATATGAGTAATTCAGAAACAGCAAACACATGATACTCGCTGTGAAGTCTGGAAAATAGAGAGCATTCTAGCATCGCCATGATATCAAATTAAAAGCTCAGAGTATGTAGTTTTAAATGTCATTTTGTTTGCCATCATTCTAAGGGGTTCTGTTGCAAAGAACTCATGATTCCTTTCAGCCAGGTTCAGCAATTGACTTCGATATCAATGACCATGTCTAATAGATTTGACCACCAGCTTGAGATTTAATGTCAGTTTACCAATGTAGACAGAAATTAATAATTAGCCTCAGGAGAAATGTGAATGCAAAGTAGTGGTCTCTAGCACACTCACTTGGACACAGGGTCTCGTTATTGGAGATGGCAGGAATTGCTGACAGCGTTACTGCATTGGACTTTTACCTCCAGCATGTCCCATCAACACCACACAGTTTTAATTAAGATGTGTTCACTAGTAGGTTCACTGTGTTACAAACAGTAATTTAAATGTGCTTGTTGATTGGTTATTTTGCAAGACTGCATGTATTCTGCAACATAAATATCCAGGTTGCGGGTTAATTCCTGTGGTGATGGGCAGTTCTGACAGACATGCTTGCGTTTGACACTTGAAAGTCCCTTATTGTTATGCTGCTGATGTTTTCTTTTCACTTTCACACAGACGAATATTATTTATCCCACCACAATGCTGTGGGTTTGGTGGAAGCACTTGGTTTCCTGTTAACAGTAATAGAATCCTACATAGTTACCTAGAGTGCAGCTGTGGGGTGCTGTAACTTGTCACTAGATGCAATCCAAATCTGTGTGTAAATATACAAAGAACTACATTCCCCTTTCAAATTGACTTTTTACCTTAAATTATGCAGTTGTCCTTTTTTATGTTTGGGAGATATCATTTTAGTAAGTGTGTATTTTATAAGGGGTGGTTTACAGACATACAGGACAGTATCTTCACAAGAATAACTGTCTATATATTCCTTAAAAATGTAATGCACCCTATATTAATGTTAATTTATTTTTACTTCGTGGCCCTGCTGCTATTATGTCACTTTTCAGCATCCTATCCAGTTACCATAGAAATTGTATTGTTCCAAATATCTAACAGTTTTTCATATTTGCAACAAATAATTTCCACCTGAAAGAGCCTTTTGGGGTCTCGAAAGGTAGTTGTTGTATTTCAGTTAACCCAATAAACAGTATCAACTCTTCACATTCAATATCACAATTACATAATAATAATAATAATAATAATAATAATAATAATAATAAAGCAATCCAATTATGAGAGAGAGAATGATAATATAATATACACATACTCTCTGATGGTAATCTCTTTTCTATCAGTTCATATACTTAACCCCTGACCTTATTGAGTATGCAGGGGATTAATGCAGGGTTTGGGCAATGCTTCAATGCCTAGAACTTGCATTTGGCATTTACAACAGGGTCAATAATGCTACATTGAATCAAGTCATAGCCAAGAGAAATAGCAGATTCAATTTCTGGAACTATTCAACAAAAAGAGTTTCAGAAAAAGTAATTAACGTACTCTTTAAAGACCAGGCTGTTTTTATTAATAATCTTTCATGGAAGACCAAGGGTACTCAATTGGTCCGGGTCACAACTGCTTGCTCATAGTCAAGGTCATGGTCTGGAACAAAATGTTGTTGTTTTTTTCACATTGAAACCTATGCCAGACTCACAGAAACAAAAATAACACTATTTGTTTTTATTTCAATGTTAGTCAATCCTTCATTTAGGTACTGTTGGTTAATTACTCTGCCTCTTTAGCTAGTTGACTGTGTGTTAAATTCTGAGATTTGGTGGCAGCGTGGAATACTTAACCTCACCTCGGACTAAATACATTAATACAGCGATGTCCAATCGTAGTCATGGAGGGCCATTCCTCTCCAGGCTTAACAGGGTCAGTAATATAAGTAAAAATGTCAGTGTCTGGGTGGAGGTTCAATTGAACAATTTAGAACAGGGTTGGAACAGAGACCAGGACTGGAAGAGCCAACTTTGGCCAGCCCTGCGTTAATACATTCAAGAATGCGGTTTCCTTTTTGAGCAGAGGACTTTAAGATTGTGTTGTTAGAAGGGGAGAAAAATGTAACAACCAGGCTGACTTATGGAACACACGCTTGGTAATACACATATTCACCATATTATCCCTGCATCCTTTTAGCTGGATTTCAGAAACCTGGTCTTCTGGAAATGGTTATCTTTCAAGAGTTATTTCTCCAGTGATTTTCCAGATGTCTTGCCTGGGACATTGCCTGCAGCATTTATCGTGTGACAAAGAGGTCAAAACAGCTAGAGTATCTACTGTAAAACATTGCGTGTTCCTACAGCAAGGCTAACAATGTGTGATGTGTGTGTCAACAACAAATAGAGCACACATTCACACATATGTTATGAACGCTTTTCCCTGTTTGCTTTTTACACAGAAAGGGTAACTGTATCACCCCATATTTATACATGCATACAAGTGTGCAGAGTTGTCTTTTTAAAATGCAGAACAAAATATCCATCCAGTTTGTATGGACTTGTTTCTTATTAACTTGCTTTGCCCCCACCCGCAACCCAAATCTGCAGGGTACCCCAATAATTCTGAATATTACTGTATGTGTATAGCTAATTCAGGAGTGGCCAATCTTGGTCCTGGAGAGCCGCAGGGTTTTCTGGTTTTTGTTCCACCCGAGTTCTCAATTGCTTACCGTAGAAACAGGTGTATAAGTCGCACTGGTGTAGGAGTACCCCCCCCCCCCTTTTTGAGACAACAATTTCAGGAAAAAGCCTATAGGTCACACCGGTGTATAAGTTGCTCCCCCTTTTTAGGACCCCCTAAAATACATAGAAAATAGACTTGTACAAAGGTTTTTACAGTAACTGAACCAATTATCTAAGTAGTCAACACTAACATTTTTTCCAGGTCTTAGTCGATGATTTGAAGATACCCAGAAAACCTGCATGACTGTGGCTCTACAAGACCAGGGTTGGCCACCCCTTTGGTTACCGTTAATACTGTCAGATCAGGTTGGTTTTTGAGCTTAGTCCTATTCATTTGAAGTTGCTCGGCTTAGCTAAAATTGTACCCACCGAAAGATGCTTAGGCAGACTCGGTCATTGCGTAGAACAAAGAGAAATGTTCCCTGTGATTAGTATTCAGAAATCTTCCTCATGTTCCATATGCTGTTAACATGCAAGACTGAGCAAGTATGCTGCTGGTATCTGTTTATCAAAATCCCCCATAGCTCATGTTGTAAACCCTTTCAAGTTTTCTTTATGGATGTAAAGAACAAACATACGGCGATGTTAATAAATTCGAGTAGGAACCCACAGAGTGCTTTTGTTGATTCTCTGCATTTTAGTGCAGGGTACATTGAAACCCATACTCTTGGGGTTTAGTTTGTGTTAGTTTAAAAAGAAGAAAACAATAAAACTTAATCACAGAGAAGGCTTTTGTTAATAACAGATCCTGCTATGGGAGTCATACCCTATATTTGCTTTGCTATGAACAAAAAAGCCATGCATAAAACAGGAATGCAGGAGCCATGACCTGCAGCTTGGTGAGAGTATGAAAATATGTAAACGAAGCAATCCCTGGGTCTTTCAGACAGTCAGGTTAGCAGATCTCAGCGAATATTGGGCCGTGGAAATTGCCCTTACACAGCAGAAACCTATGCACTTCTACATATTTTGTACACATTACTGAATTCCTCTATCAACAGACATTTATTTTATTAGTTAGCGTTAAATGTACCACATTATTTGTTGCATGGGGTGAATTGTTAACAGCAGAAAAGGTCTCAATTGAATCAATTGCTTGAAATATACAGTGCAGGGCACATCAGAATACATTTGCAAACTGTGTTACTTTAATTAAATTCCTGTCCGTTATTAAGTTGATATATAATGACGAAATCCATTTTACATCTCATCTAGTGTTCATGTCACCCCGTACTCATTATACCTGCTTTTTATGGTTGCAAGATGACTGACCTTCTTTAAAAACAAAATATTCAGCCACTATTCAGAATTAACAAGGGAATTATTATCACCAGTCCAGTGTTAGGCAAGATTTCAGTTTTTGTGACAGATGAGAAAATGTACTCAGTATTGCTAAAGATCAAAAAATAAATAAATAAATAAACGACAATGCTACTAGGGCCGAACCTACATTTTAATTTGGATTTGCAGCAAATAGTGTCATCTTTCGATTTGGCTTTAGAATGTTGACGAATTGGAAGGACATGTGCATAAACAATGTGTCATTTTGATTCTTACCTTCTGTTCTAAACTTTCTTTTACTCGGCTTTCAGTTATGACATCTTGTTCCTCTCTATGTGCTAAATTTGAAGAAGTGTCTGTGGTTAACTTTATCTAGACCATTTATGATTTTAAAGACTTCAATCAAGTCCCCTCTTTCCTTTTTTGTTCTAGGCTGAAGAGATGTAATTCTTTTAACATGTCCTCATTCCTAATATGCTCTATGTATTGCTCTGATCATAAGATTGCAACATGTTAATCATATTTTAACTGATGTAGAATAAATGTGCATTTGTGTTTTAAACCTATTTCACATACAGTGGAATCTGGAATACCACTTATCCAGATGAGATGGACGTTGGTATTAGCATTATTAGCTTGCCAAGACATATAAAGGTGTCTCTATGTCTGTACATCCATTGATCTTGAGAACACAAGTAGTTATTCCACATACTATACATCGTTTATTTTAATGTGCTTTATTATGATAGTAACATCTCATTTGCTTACCTAATAAAAATAATAATAATTTGCCATTTCTTTATATTATCTGTATTGTTGTTATATGTCATGATCAACTTTTTTTGACATGCAGATAGCTCTAACTTTTAATTCACAGCCGTGACGGTGGGTGGTTGATATGAAAAAGTGTTTTGATATGAAAAATCTTTAAAGTGTTTAAATTGCTCTTGGGGAATGGGAAACTCAAGCTCTAGTTAAATTTGAATTATGCCATCACTGTCGTTGTTGCTTTTAAAAAGTATGAAATAAAACAAATAGCATCTGTGCTCAAGATAAAAAAAAAAAAAGTAATGCAGTGTTAGCATTATTGCACACGTTTCAATATGTTTGTTTTCAGTTATTTTTAGGACAGCTGCACCATAAATTGGGCAGCAGTGTGGAGTAGTGGTTAGGACTCTGGGCTCTTAAGCGGAGGGTTGTGGGTTCAATCCCCGGTAGGGGACATTGCTGTTGTACCCTTGAGCAAGGTACTTTACTTAGATTGCTCCAGTAAAAACCCAACTGTATAAATGGGTAATTGTATGTAAAAATAATGTGATATCTTGTAACAATTGTAAGTCGCCCTGGATAAGGGCGTCTGCTAAGAAATAAATAATAATAACAAATAAAATTCTACGTTTCACTTATGAATATGGAATTGTTTAAATCATATTTAATTGTGCTGTGCAGTTTAATAACCCTTCCCATGATTGGTTTAATACTACATTTCATTGATATTGAAGCAATCTTTACAAAGACGCCTCCTCTGGGTCAATGGATAAAATGGAACTGATCTTTTTAAAATCCTTTTTATTGCGTCCCAAAGTGGGTGCACAGTGACATTAAAAGAAGCACACAAGCAACCAACAGCGCTGAAAAGAGCATGGCCCACCACAGAAACACAAACAACTACCTAACACAAAGCAAAATTAACAAACACACAAGCAATTAAAGAGCAGTACAAAACCTTATTAATCCCCTTGCAAACAACACTACCGCACACTTCCCAGAATCCCTTGTAACAACTATTTACATATGGGCGTGGCTTGCTGGCTGCCGGGGCTGACCTCACCCCTCTGCATTGTTCCCCTCCACACAGCGAGTGCATGTTCAGACTCACTACACTATGTTTCAGCATAACTGTACAAGAAGAGGAGGTAAAAATTATAATGACACATGACTGAAACAAAATACATTCTTGTCTGAGCCCCCACGCCAGTCGACAAGAGCAAAAACAAGTATAATTGATGTGATCCTTAATAGAACAGCTGTGTTTACTTTCATTAAAGCAGACATGCAAAGCAAGTTGAGGGTGGATATACAGTGCCATGCAATTTGTTCCCTATGCTAATATCAGCCTGTAAAATGGATAACAGGATCTGCTGACAGAACACAGAGAGACAGAGGGTTGCAGTGAAACGCCGGTGGCATCTGAGATTTATTTACGTAATTAGAAATCCATCAAACTGGCACAAGAGTACTAGCCATGGGAACCTTAGCTCGATACTGCGTCACACAAGCAAGTGTCTGGGTATAAGCAGCATGTTGACATTTTTCCAGCTAACAAAATCCTAACAAAGCAAGA
Source organism: Acipenser ruthenus (assembly GCF_902713425.1). Classification (NCBI taxonomy): domain Eukaryota; kingdom Metazoa; phylum Chordata; class Actinopteri; order Acipenseriformes; family Acipenseridae; genus Acipenser; species Acipenser ruthenus. The sequence continues at coordinate 1,406,967 of NC_081218.1, forward strand.
GTCTGCTGTTAACGGGTTTGTAAGCTATCCACCTTGTATGCTGCCACAGATGTCCTATAGAATATCTGGGCTTGACAAGACTTATCTTTTGCAGTATAGCAGAGGAGATTCAAAGCCGTTCAGCTTCTCCAATCCTCTTCGTCCTGGCAATTAACACCACCCCATTGTCCTTTTTTACAGCTCTATACCCAAGATCAGTTTCAGTAACGATGGACAAGACCACTCATCTGGGGCTAACGGTAATAAGAACCAAGTGCGGTTGCAGATTGGTTTATCCTCGCTGAAATTTTCGCTCATTCATTCAGCATGTGGGAATGTACTATAAGACTGAACGCATTGATGGAAATGCGTTCAGTCTTATGAACTATTTTAGCTAGGAAATAATAGTGGTGATAGGAGGATGGTTTTACCATGACTTGCTGGTTACACAGGGGGCAGGACCTATCTATTAACCTGAAATCTCCAGGACATTTTGAATTGCTGCTTTAATTACACAGTCTAAATTATAACAAAGAGGTCCTACTAGCTTGGCCTGGTCTCGTTATTCACAGGATGACCAGTATTATTTCATGGTGCCTTTCCGACCCGTTTTAGCTCATTAATTTTAGAGACAATGGAATAGTAAATTGGTAATGAAAGGGTTTCAGGAGGCTAATTAATGTCAGGTGAATGTTTTGAAATGCCATTAATTCTAATTTATGATTGAGCGAAACTTTGCCACCTGCTAACGATAGGAACTTCTCACCCGAGATGAGAGATTGAATATTCATTCGACGATATTGGGCTGGAGAAACAAAAGTACTTTTCTCAAATACAGATGTGGTAATTAAAAAATAATAATAAAAACAACATTAATAATCAAGCACCCTGTGCAACTAGATATCTACTGTCTTGCATGCACTGGAGACTGACACTTAGCAGAGAGATGCATCTTCTATATAGCCCCTTCAGTCACTGTGAGCACAATTGTACCATGTTTACTTTCCAATGCTTGTATCTACTGGTAACACTTTACATTTTCTCTAATGACTGTGTATTTAGATAGTAGCTACATAGTAAATACATGTTTGCTTACACATAATTACTATGTTATTATGCATAGTTACAATCTAGTTTAATGTGTAAATCTTTTTGCGCGGTATATGCAAGTATATGATTGTATCAGGAAAGGGTTAGGGTTTGGTTTAGGGTTGTATCAGTTAAGTTATGGTAGAGCAACTCCTTAGAGGTCACATAAACTGCTTTTAAAATGTATAATTTATTAAATTACAAATTTGTGATAGCAGGCAATTTATATTAAAAAAAAAAAAAAAAAAAAAAAAAAAAAAGATTCAGCCTTAAACAGGTCATGTCCGTGTTATTGTGTTTAATTTCTTTTAAATAGAAATATCACCAAAAGTGGTTGCTATATTGTTTCTAGCTTTTGTCTGATCCTTACATGATTTTTCACTTAATTCTGTGGACTCTTTATGTGTTTCCTAATTATCTATTAGAGCAGAACATATTATCATAAGAACCAGAAAAATGTGCCAGATTGCATTTAAAAAAAAAAAGCTTTCTGGTGTATGCGACACTTGGTATTTAAGATTAAGCAAATTTAATGTTTTATTCTTTGTGGTAGCTCAGTGGAACATTCTTTCCTTTACTTAATAAAACCCTTTAAAAGAAAGTAGTCCCTTTTATTGCCGTAGGCACAACGGGTGAGAAGTCGGAGCACAATGGTATTAAAATGAAGCCATCTCTGCCTGCATTGCAATGACAGCTGTATAAAATCAGATAATATAATTAAAAATAAATAAATAATGCAAAACGCAAAATCAAAGCAGTCACGTTTCACACAATGTACACAGCAGTGTCAGGGGATATTGCCGTCAGGTCCAAATGCAATCGCCTGTCACTTTGTCACGCATTTCCATGGGGGCATTTAAGGAACCACAGACCGCTTTTGAGGGAACTTTGACAGCAAGTGATGGCAGATTACAACATCCACTGTGGAGCTGAGGTGTCAAGAAGGGAGGTTGAAGGGAGTGGCTTGAGAAGGAGAGCAAACTAATAAGACCATTATGAGCTAGTTGGCGACACAGACCTATTTTAAAGCTAACTGCTTGAAAGATGAAGATGGGATTTAAGTGAGACCAATCTCCATCAGAAAGTGTGGAAAGTGTTTTTCAAGCAGCGACCAGGCTGCTAATAGGGCTTCCCAGAAGCCATGTTGTATCAATCCAAGTAAGACCGCTTTCAGGGAACTACAGCAATGGTATTTCACTGTAACCTTGAATTACTTTTTATTCAGATCTCGGAAGCTACAGCAGTCAGCAGTTGGATCAGTAGCCGTATTTACATGGAATGCAAGGTGTTGTCCATAATGGTCCATAATACTGGCAATTCCCTAGAATACATATCATGTCAAAAAACAGTTGCTACATTTTTCAAAAAGGCAAAATCTCTCCCTGCCGCTTACATTTAGAAAAGCAAGCATTTCAGTTTTTTTTTTTTTTGCTCCGACAGTAATGAGGATGAAAACAAAGGTTAATAAATTCAATAAATAAAGACCTTGACGTTGCTGGTTCCTGCGTTCTCACCTTTGGTATCATATCCTGTCAAAAACAATGTCATTTTAAAGGCAATACAGTGTTTTTATATTTTAAAATATGTTTTACTTGTTATATCTACAGCAGGGAAGGAAATAAGACTCCTATTTCATAGCAGTTCTCCCCATTCCAGGTTTTACTATGAGCTTGATTAGCCACAGTATATATAGGTAACAAGCTCAGATGTCTCTTAAACTCTTGGTAAAACTAGGAATGGATCAAACTGCTATGCAATGGGAGTCTTTATTTCATTCTCTGCACAGCATGTTATAAATGATAACAGATGACTTGTACACTAGAAAGTACAGTACAGAGTAAAATTGTGTACTCAGGCATCCTTTATACAAGACTTGTGAATCAGTAACAATGAAAACCACCTCTATGAAAATTTTATCTTTGTCTTCATAGATTGAAACAGCTTCATTCTACATTTTTAAAGAGCCAATGGCTTTTCATGGTACATTTAGCTTTACAGCAAGCCCTGAAATAAAGGCAGATGGGTCATCCATAATTGTCGAAGAATTTTAGCTCTTCATAACTTATGGGAAATTCTCGCCCGCTACGTCACACAGGAATTTAAATTTGTTTAAAAAAGGTCTGCAAGGGGCAAGCTGTGTTTATCTAAAACCCTTTTTCTCTATTTTACAAGATTGGTTACAACCTAAATAATTTGCTTCACTTAAGTAATCGGAACCACAAGGAGGTTTGATGCGTAAAAACCCAGTACATTTCCAATTTCATTTCCAGTGCATTTAAGATTGACCTACTTTTTAGTTGAATTTATTTTATTGTTCTTTTTATCATTTATTTCTGTCAGGGAAGAAGGAATTATGAGACACATTTTTAATAAACGTTTTAAGATAGGCGTTATTTTTTTATATTAGACTCATTTTTCTAGTAAGCAGAGTGTCATTTAATTCTGTAACAGAAAGAAATCCAAACTGACACCACTGACAAAAAAATAAATTACTTTTTTTTTTCCAGTAAGAATAATATTATTCAAAATGAAATTGTGGGATTTAAATTGGTTCTGCATTCATGCACGGGTTATATTTCAATAGGTACTCATTCAAGTCCAGCTTTATTAAGGGCATTTACTATATGTATGTTAAAATAATGGCTAAAACTGATGACACACACACTCATATGAGACATAAAACCGAGGTCCTATTATAAATGACTCTGCAACAGCAGTTGCAATGCATAGTTCACCCCCTAGTCTCTGTAAGACACTTTGGATAAAAGCGTCTGCTAAATGATTAATTGATGATAATAATAATATAGACATACAGCTATGGACAAACGTTTAGCATCACCCTATAGAATTCACCCTTTTTGCTTCATAAAGTCTAATGAAACCTGCTGAATAATGTTACATTAACATATTGAATTGCATACCACTTTGTACTGTAGTTTTCCATATACTTAACTAAAAACTGACAAAATGACATTTCAAAATCTGACGTGAAATACTACTATTATGGTTTTCAGTACTCTCTTGCAATTTCAGTTTTCTTTCATTTTTAAATGATTTCTCAATCCTAAAATTCTAGGTGATGCAAACTGTTTGGCCATAGCTGTATGTTCAGTCAAACCCTCTTAATATCACCCTCCGCTTATTATCACCACATTGACATTCCCCTGCCAGAATGAAATAGAAGTCACTCCTGGGTCTCTCTCAAGCAAAAATGCCAACTGCATGGTAGTTAACGATGTGTCCACCAGGGGCTATTGACGATCAAAACTAATTTCACTTATGACCTGTGCCGGATTTGATCTCAGACCTTCTCTGAAGTAAAACGCATAAGTCAAGTAAATTAAGCTGAATTGCCCCATGTTTTTTTTTTTTTTTCTTAATACATTTTAAAGCTGGTTGGTTGGCACCGGATTATGCATTTTGTCTATTAGGATCACGAAAATAATTTCCCTGTTAACAGGGATATAAGCTTTCCCCCCTTTTTTTAAGATCCACTGTAACTGTACCAGTACTGTGTCCATCTAGTCTCATAAGAAGAGCATTTATCATAAATGTATTGTATTATGCTCTGCAACTATGGGGCCACCATATGCAAAACTGTCTTAAAGTTCCCCAGTACTAAATTCTTATACTCCACACATTTAATGACTGCTTTGAATTCATGGCAGTAGCCCCTTTAAATGATTGCCAGCACACAACAAGACTATGCTCCTAATTTGATTCAGAAAGAGTCATTGCACAGACACTGCTAAATGAAATCTGATCCAAAAAAAAAAAAAAAATCGCTCTGCCTGCAGAAGAAAAATGGGTCTTTGTTTTGCCCAGTGGGTTATACGCACACGGTCCCCTGTCATGTACCGATTGCTGGATAAAACTGATTTATTAAGAAGAAACTTCTTTAGGGCTGGAGAAATCCATTCTGAAAACTGTAATAAAAGTTGGGGAAAGAACAGTCTCAGGATGGAATGTGCGATAAAGGAGGATAAACAATAAAGATGTGACAATAATAGTGTTTTGCACTTTGTTGAAATCATATCTCCATGCTATTAGCCTCAGGAGCCTCGCTGATGTATTCTACTGTGGGTCCAGTCATCAAAAATTGGATGAATCACCTCAAAACTGAAATGTCTCAAATTGTCCTTCAAATAACATCATTAAGTGATGCCTTTTCTTTTTTTTCAGCTCATTTGTGTAACATTGTACTTTCTTTACTGTACGTCCACGCAACATGAAGTTGTCCTACATGAATTGTGTACGAGTATCTGTTAGAAAAGGGCAAACTGAAAAAAAAAAAAATATATATATATAATATATATATGTATGTGTGTGAAGTGATTTGTCTGTGGGTGTGATTATAGAGCATTTAACCTCCTGTCACAATCCGTAACAGCACTGTGTTGCACTTCCTCATAGTTGCCACAGTTATATAATGTGAAGAAATTACTGTTGAACGGCCCTAGAGGTCTGTGAAACCCTTTCCTTCAAAATCACATACCTCCCATGCTTTCAAAAAAATGACTTGGTAAACCTGCTAAATAATGACTCAAGCATGAACAGCAATAGGATAGCATACAAAACACATATAAAGTACTAGAATATTAAACAGGAAAGAAAAAAAAAACATACAGAAAATGCATTCTATCAGTCCTAGCCACCTTGTGGACAATAAACACACTACACCTATCTTTTGGACATCACAATATGAAATAAAGAATAAACTGACATAATAGCCAGCATATTAACTTCACTTCATATGATAAAAAGAGGTGAGTTTTAACAGATGTACTGATACTACTGTATATACAGTGTGTGTGCTTGTGTGTGCTTGCAAAATCTGCAAGTGTTTCTGCTTGTTACTAAAATAATGTGCAAGGTCCCGTTCATCAAACTGACTATTTATGAAACTTTAGGACCTCTTGTATCAAACGGTTTTAGGCATAACTGGCTTTTGTCTGAATGGATGGCTTGCATTATGATCGCAAATTAAATTTTGAAGTGGGTGGAAGTGTACAAATATGTTTTCCAGATTCCTGCATCAAGTCTATCAATGATGCAGAAGATGTAGGGAGTAGAAGCGGAAATGTACGGTCTAGTTCTGGGGTTGGGAAAAGAAGGAACATTATCTAGCACCCACTTGTGTGTAACTGGGCTGTCCCTCACACGCTTTGTTTTGCAAATGACAACCCTGACATGAATTCTGTCATTTTATAAAAGTTCGCTGTTTCAGAAATGATAGGCAAGAGAGAAGAACTGACTTTGATTGAGGGCTGACTGTTCAAGAGGTGCTCGGTTGGTAGGTGAATCCGGATCCACAGTTCAAAAAATCTAAAACTAAACTAAAAAGTGTTACCGTATTTACTACATGCACTTAGCACACGATTTTGTGATTGTGAGGACAGAGCTTCATGTACATGTATTTAACAATGATATTTTTCAGATCATTTTGTTGCAAAGCACATGCATTAAATGATGCAACAAAAGTGTAGTCCAGCTACTATATGCATAGTTAAAGTACCTGTATTTTGAACATCCTAGAAACTTCTTCAGAGCATGTGTAAGTAATCTCTTAAGCTGCAACCTCAAATTCACATTGAATTTCAACACTTTATGTTGACGCTGGAACAGCATAACTGCCATGAAATAAGCTGTTTGAAAGACGTGGTTCTGAGCTAATGTTTGCCTCAAAATGACCTTCAGTACTTAATACTTCCGAGGTAGGATCATTACACATCTCCTCTTCAATGTCAGAGCACTGACAAGCAATCACTGTCAGAGATTGAACAGCAAACCCTGAAAATCAAGTGGCTCAGCAATGAAGTAGAAACACGCTGTGATTACATCGATGACACACCATTATAAAAAGACTAGTAGATTCTCTATAGAAATGTTTGTTGCCTAGTTTATCAAGTGGTCCTATCCTCAAACCTTGAACTCTGTTATTGAAAGAGTTGTTGATCTGCGTTATGGCGATTTTAATAGATTTCAACACTTTATATTGTTTATTTGATTAACTGTGATATACAGGAGTTAATTTGTAAACCAAAAAGTATGGGATCTTATAATGAAGGGGCGAGGGATAGCACTTTTGTTTTTAGACCTAATGTCCTGACTTTGATTTACAGTAGCTCACATTGTGGGGCTAATCACATTAGTTTGTTTGATAATCAATTTAAATAATCAATTAATTTCACTGATTAAATCGTTTACATTTCAGTCCGTTAATCAACCTGAATGAGTACTGTATGACCATTACCATATTAAATCACTGACAATCTATTAGTTATCTACCAAATAATCTGAATATTCATTCACATTAATGATCACAATCATAATAATTAATATTTAACGGCCTGTATAAGATTGAGGAATTACAATAAACACACAAAACACCCTCAACCACAACAAGGCAGGTTAAAATATAGTAGCAATTTATTATATAATAATATCAATGGTAGAGAAAGGAAAAACCTAGAAAATCATCATGAGGCAACAGTGCAACATACACTGAAACAGTAAATACTAATTATATATCTATATATATATATATATATATATATATAAATATAATATGTATGCATGTGTGTATATATAGGTGTGTGTGTATATATAATCTCCGTCTTTTCAGCCTGTGATGACATCACTCTGCTGACAGTTCCTTGATGAGCTACACCAGGGCTTCTCAAACTCTTTCTTGGGACCCCCCTGTGTCTGCTGGTTTTTATTCCTACCGAGCTCTCAATTACTTAACTAGACCCTTAATTGAACTGATCATTTGCTTAATTAGACCTTTTTACTTGTTTTCAGCTCTTAAACAGTAGAAGATAACGTTCAAGGTAACCCAGGTGGAAAGACATCGGTAAAATCTGTACTCTTCGATCCCTCACTTCCCCCTTGAAAACGAAGGCCTGGGGTATATCATTCTGGCACAGCATCACTGTGGCACACTGTCAATCAATCAAGCAAGCAATCAATCAATCTTTATTTTATATAGCGCCTTTCATAGTTGACCGCCATCACAAAGCGCTTTACAAGATGCAGTAACAACAAGTTGATATAGCGAGGGCAGCAGTGGAGATATGAGCAATTGATGGGTCTTTGTGAAAAGAATCTGAATTAATAGGGCTTTCAGCTGTGCACCCCCGTTTATTATTTCAGAGATGGTAGCCGACTGCAGCAGTCGCTGTCGACCAGCTTGACAAATGGCAAGCTGCTCTGCGCTGATGTCTAAGCACCCTGACAGCTAATTTCGGTTTAGTTAACAGACAGTTTATCAAGGGGGCTGCCCAGGAGTCTGAACTTGGGTTTGCATACATCAGCATACATCAGCATCAGCATCATTTGTTCGTTGTTTGTTTGTGGTGGTGGCATGTGAAATTGATGTGCACTGGGATATCAATGATCAGGTTTTTTTTACGGCACAGAAGGATTTATTTTTAGTTTGTTGTGGCTTTAGTGAAAGGTAAGGGACCATAATGATAAAAAAAAATCCCTCCGGCAAATGCCTTTTTAGGTCTGTTGATTTACCAACTGTATGCTGTGGTATTTTTTATAACAGTTAGGAAGGGATATTCCTCCCTGTGATTTGTTCTGTGAGTGTTTATAATTACTGTGTATTTACAGTGAATACATGTGCAATTACACATAATTTAAATGTTATTATGCATAGTTACAATGTACTTAACGTGTAAATCTTTTTGCACAATATAACCCTAATCCTAACTCAAACCCCCCCAAAACTTTTTCTGATACAAATGTGCACTTACAGATATTGTGCAAAATGATTTAAACATTAAGTATATTGTAACAATGCATAATAACATTGTAATTGTGTCAGTACACATGCATTTACTGAGTAACTACTATTTATACACACAGTAATCAGAGACACTTAATGTAAAGCATTACCCAGAATACCTCCTTCTAATCAGTGTTTATCCTCTCAAGCTTTCAATTGTTTCTTCATTGCGCTAAATTGTGTGGTGGCTTTGTGGTATTGGTTGATGTCTCAATTGCGACAAAGCAGGATTCAAACCCAGAGCTCCAGGAGAGGCTGCTAAACTTGCATTAATAAACTAATCGCCCTGATGTCTATTTCAAGCCTCATGTAGTTGGCTACTGTACACCCACCCTTTGTTATATCAGCCCTCGCTATACTGCAGATTCGGATATATCGCGGTCCTGGAGTTGGCTCCCCATTTTTACTATCTAACTGTGTATGCCTTAGCTGCAATATACATAGGCACTTAGAATTACTGTTCATTTTATTTTGTACTGCACATCACAAACAACAATATACAAAACAATTAAAAACAAAGCATTAATATCGTACTGTTATCATATACACACGCATTGCACAATAACACAAAGCAAATTAAATATCTACTTGCTGAAGCGGTTTTTATTTTAGCCAACGAGGTGTTCACGTGTGGCAGAAATGCACGAGCAAAAGTCACAAGGCAGTGACGTCAACTCCCTAGCAACAAGCCTCCTACGTTGTTGTTGGGAGTGGATTTTCAATGCAGCGGGTTTGTGCATTTGAGAAAGGAGGGGAAGACTCATTAAATTAATTTGAGATTGAAGTTGATGAGAAGCGATTACCGCGGCCCTCGATATATAGTGGATTTATATTGGACCCCGACACCCGCGATCTATCAAGTGTGTGGGTGTGTGTAATATATATATATATATGTGTGTATGATTATTATTATTATTATTATTATTATTATTAATATTATTTATTCGCTTTCATCAAGCTACTTCCCCTGCTGCAAGGATATTTGCATAAATTATCTATAAATTTACACGTCTATGTATAAATGTAGTGTCGCTTTATAGTCAAATAAATGCCTGACATCAGGTGATTTTAAGTACATCTCCAGCAATTAACCATGTAACAGATCCATTGTAGTCATTTCTGGTGGAAGTTCTACATATGGATAATTTTGGATATCTTAAACGTTTTCACTGTCCAGTGAAAATACACATTAGTAATCTGGTGCAGTACCATGGATCTACTTCAAAACCAGTGTGCAATGCAAAAAGTAGTGTTATGTGCACCATTAATAATGCACAATGTGTTAGTGCAGTACTACTACTAATAATAATGTATATGCTATTCACCCCATTGAAGGAAACAATCAACTGCAGGAAACATTTAGACAGGCTCTGTAGGTCAAGGAAACCCCTTATACATCGTCAGTCGTTTTCAAGGAGACATTTCATCTGTTGCAACCTAACCCCATTATCAGATCTTGATTAATCTGTACTTGTGTATACAATTGGACTACACCTTCAATCTTGTGAAATCACACCACCTTCTGATTTAAACTCCGCAGTTCCCAAGAGAAGCACTCTAAGGAACAGCTGTTTCTTAACCAAGCTGTAATTAGCTGTCATATTGTCCAAGACCCACGCTATTTTTTTTTTATGTCGCTTCAAGGATATACAGCTCTTTTGTTAAACATGTCGTTCATGTCAGTCCTCTAGGTCTGTCTGCTGTTTCGGTCCCAGAAAAGTAATAATGAAAGATGCTATCGTGATTTCAACATGCTCCAACAAGGACAGTAGGAGAGGTTGCACTGTGAGGTGTTTCTTACCTAGTAAAGGTGATCAGGTGAAATCTCTGAGTTGCCTACATATTAAATTGAACAGTCTTGAAACAGAAATGACATTTATTATACCAAAATGCAACGCAGCATAAGCCAGGGGTGTCAAATTCCAGTCCTCGAGGGCCGCAGGGTCTTCTGGTTTTCATTCCAGCTTAAGCTCTCAATTGACATAAGTGATCTAATTGTTTGTTCAATTGGACACATTATATATGTTTCAAGATCTTTTACAGTTGATGATTTTAAAAAAATACCCTTGATTCAAGGTACACTACCCATGAGGCCTGGAGAGAAGTGTTAAATGTGTCTAATTAATATAAATGATTAGACCAATTTATTGAGAGCTCGGGTGGAACAAAAGTCAGACGGCACTGCGGCCCTCCAGGAACAGTTTGACACCTCTGACATAAGGACAAAACCAAGCAGAAACTAAACAAATAGTATAATAACTGAATTTGAATTACAAGTTTTCAAATGTCTTTTGCCTAGCACAGAGCTGTTTTATCATGTTCGCGTCAATAGTGTCTCTGCATGCTAGCCGGTCATTATGAATACATTCATCATTACAATGTATTACCATAATATTTCAAACCTCATGCACAGGTACAAAATGTGTGCGTTTTGATTAATTAAAACAGTTTACAGACGCCGATAAAATTTGCATTCAACTCCTGCTCTGGGACACTTGCTGTTAAATGTGTCTATTCCAAGAGCCTACAGCCAACTGTTATTGTTCTTTGACACACCAATCAAGGGAGATCTTACACATATATCTGCAGTATTCAGCTCTGAGACACCTCTTGAGAAACTCAAAATTGGCATGAGTCCATTTTCCCCCACCACAATTTAAAAAGTGTTTTTTTTTTTTAAAGAATTACAGCTGTCTGCCTTACTGTAAAAGTACTTTACTGATGCTAATACTGGAAACACTATTACTTGGAGCACTACCCTAGAATTATATTATGAAATGAGTAGTAGGAAAATGACTAGTATACTGTGTTAATTAGGAGTTCTGCTTTGGAATTTGGAATACTGTGGAAAGGTATACTGCCAAGACCCTTTTCTGCTACATACATTAATCTGCCAGGGAAACTGTTTTAAATGTCTGGGCCAAGTTATAGATTATTGTTTTCAACGGTCTATGTATGTGTTCGCTGTTTACTACTAGATCCACGTAAACAGAGTAATGATGTTCAAGCCTGTTGAAACTGAGCAGAAATTGCAGTGGTCACCTGAGTATACACTATTGACCAAGAATTTGAGACATAATTAAAAAAAAAAAAAAAAACACTATGAACATAATTTAGATATTTTATTTAACATCATGTAATGAAAGGAACTACAAAATGACATTGCAAAAGTCTACCGGAAGCCATAATAGTACAGTATTTCATGTTACAGTTTTTCGTTAAGTGTATTGGAAACTGCAAAGCGGTATGTGATTCAATATGTTAACGTAACGTTATTCAGCAGGTTTCATTCGAAGCAAAATGTGTTCATTCTATAGGGTGATGCAAACCTTTTAGCCATAGCTGTACAGCAGACCGCTCATTGCATTCACATGATAACATAAAGTACCTTGGATCCCATGTGGTTTCTGTATCATCAGCCTCATATGGAGGCAACATCTCTACAGGATATGTTCCACTTCAGATGGAATACAGAAGTGTATCTAATGATTCCTACATAATAAAACACTGTTCTAATACCCCATAATAATGTGCTTGGTTAAGGTCCAAAGGAATGGAATTTTCTCTAGTATTTAGAATCTGACTTTGGCAAACCATCCGCTATCGAGTAGCTATACAGAAGTGAATGAGTCATGATATTTGAAGAAAGCTCTTTCATGATTCATAAATACAATAAAATAATCCTCTATTTATTTTTTATTTTTGCATAAAGCTACAGTATGCCATATTGACTTTAAACCAGTTAGCCCCTGATTGATACTCTGGCAGCCTGGAAAAGATCAGATTTGCTGACAGCTCTTTTATTCACTTTTGGCTGCCCACGAGAGATAAAGTGATTTTTGACACACAGGATTAGAGACCTCTTGTTACTTGCTTATTCAGTGGGTGTCTCGTATTTCTTTGGAGCTGCTGGCAGCTTCTTTTGGTTCCATCCTTTTAAAACCAGTGAAATGTCTGTTAAACATAGTCTCTGAACTCTGAAAATGGGTCCAGAGATGTACAAACAGAAACTGCATTTGATCAAGGGACTTTAGTAACTTTAGCACTGCAAACTAGAATAGTTGATCCAACAGGTTCTCTCTTCATTTGCAAGTTACAGATCTCAAGCGATAACTCAACCATTATAGTAATCCTTCCTAATTCCACCTATCGGTACTGCACAACGCTTTGGTAAAAAGTAGGCCACGTGCCACCAGGGTTCTGTTTCGTAATTCCAGTTCTATTTCCAATTCGTTTTTAAAATCAATTCCCAATTCCAGTTCCTTCAAAGGAATTGGGATTGCTATTTTTAGAGAGCTAATAACCATCCTTGCCGAACCTCTTTTGTACTTCTGATAATCCATGGTGCCAAGACAATGCACAACCATCACATTTTGAAAACGTACAGTAACTGTGGAATCACAGCCTTGTATGTACAGCAGGGTGTACCTTATTTATTTATAATGAGTTGGATTATTTCTAGTTTCTCACATTCTTCTTACATTTTGTATATTAATCAAAATCTGTTTTTTGTTGCAACAAATTCAATCTGGGTGTCATTTTGAACCGCTGATTTTGCGGGTTGGTTTGTAGTCTGAATGTTAAAAAGAAAAAAAAAGTTGGGGATAAAAACGGCACTTCCATAGACAGACTGTAAATATTGCGATTGTAAGTCGCCCTGGATAAGGGCGTCTGCTAAGAAATAAATAATAATAATAATAATAATACAAGAAGCATACTGTAATAAAAAATAAAAAAAGGCATTAGTGTCCAGTGAGCACTGTTTGAGTTGTCTAAAATGCAAGGACATAAACAGTATAAGTAAGGGATATTAAACTATACTGCTTGTTAATCAGCAAATTAGTTTATGTAAAATGTTATTTCAGTGCTAAGAAAACTTGACATTTTGAAAACACTATAAATGGCATGCATTTTATTTATGTATGATTTGTTTTTTTAATGCAGCAATTAGATTCCATTTGCCTGCTGATTGGTTTTACACATATTGGATCACAATTCCACATATAACTAATTGTATTACTTGATATCTGTCACTCTGAACAGCTGCTGGTGACAATCACATAGAAACGTAAGTGTTGCTTATGAACAGTGCACAGATTGGATCATTTCCGTTATTAATATTTCATCTATCATCACTGTTCCCTGTTTTTTATTACCTGGTAGCCTACTGTCATGGCTCCTTGAGCAGGTGCTGAGTTTATAATACTGACATTAGTATAAGACACATACTTGCCTCTCGACTAGGGTTGCTATGAAGGTGAGCTTACATGCCTAATGTATGGATTATTCCAGGAGAGTGGGTGTCTACAGACTTTGTCAACAATGTCCGCACAGGTCAACCACAGCCTTGCGTGATGCAAGCATGCAGCAGAAACTTTTCTGCTGCATTGATCACATCAATAGCCCAGGGGGACTGAGAAAGTGGAAAACCGTCAATCAGCGAAGATTTGTCATCTCTGACCTGGAAAGTCAAGGGCAAAGACACTAGTGTAAAATATGTATAATGTAGTAATGCTGTCTATTCTATGTTTTAGGCAGTTTATTTATTTTTTCTGTCTGATGTAGTTTGCTGTTCTACGCTTGTTTTTGTGTTTATCGATCTTAGAGGTGGAGGTTATTTTACAGTATATCCAACAGTGACGTCACATATATTCATATAACATCACACGTTGCATTTTGAGAGCTCTGGATGAAAACCAGTGAATAATTGCAAACAGTAGCATGAGATAATAAATACAGTAAGTAAAATGAAAAAAAACAAATGGCACTGCAAGGCCTTTTGCTCTGTATGAATGGGTTAAACTGTGCTACCTGTCTTCAGTTGCTGTAAAAATCGGTGTATAAGTCAGTACTTTTCAGCTTGTGTTCCTTGTTCAGAACATAACAAATCACAATAGGACCACCTGCTATTTTGCTAAGCTCTGTTGCAAACCGCAGTGACACTGATGAATATTTCTTCATTGGTGTTTCATTATGCATCAAACAGGACTAACGTAATTGACAGGACATGAACTGTATAGCAAGGAGAGATTATCGTTGTATGCATAGCACGGGGAAACTACATTAAGGAAAGAGAAAAATAGCTCTTAATCTTAGAATTATAGAGCAGTGTGCATGTTTAGGTTGCATAAATGAACACTCTGAGGCTGTTTTGCAACATTTAATATACTATGCAAAACAGCTACCTCACAAAAGTAAGTCATTATAGCTTGCACAGAACTCCATTTAAAGGACAGTGCTTTAGAATATGGGACTCTTGCCTGAAAGTAATGGCCAAAAATGGAATATTTACTTTAGTTTGTTTCACCTTTAATGCAACTATCGTAGGGAATATTTTCAGATAGGTCTGGGCACACCTTTGCTCATTTCTCCAATTCATCAGCCCTGATTTCTTTCAAACAGCAGTCAGTGTAAATCAAATGTTCCATTACCTCCCCTCCGATTTAGTTTAAAAAAATAAATAAATAAATAAATAAATAAATAAATAAATAAATAAAAAATAGAACTGTTTCCTTAAACTTTGGACTTACAATTTCACCTTTCACAGGTTATTCTAAGTATCGACTGAATCTTCTTCCCATTATTACTTCAGCTATTTGGGTTCCAATGGTTCACGCAGTGTAATGTTACAATCTGAAACTAAAAGTGCCAGCATATTTAAAACTATCCACCAGCATCAATCAAGATTAAGCGAGCCTGGCAGCCGGATATTAAGATGGATTGCTCACAGTGCCATTGTCTAACATGCACCCTTCCTTACAATACGAGACTTTTGAGGACAGAAGTAAACACTGATGACATCCGTCACTTTCAATAACCTTACATATCACAGTGCCAGCACACAAACAGTGCTATCTATCTGTTGTGTTTCTGTTTATTTGACAGCAGAATGTAGCCTTTACAAAGAGGTGAGTGTTTTGCATACTTATTGAGACTAACAGCCTTCCTAATTTTATTCTGAGAACTTAAACTTTGCACCAACTCTATGTGTGTCTGCGTGTAATTTATATATATACAGACGTGCTCAAATTTGTTGGTACCCTTACAGCTCATTGAAATAATGCTTCATTCCTCCTGAAAAGTGATGAAATTAAAAGCTATTTTATCATGTATACTTGCATGCCTTTGGTATGTCATAGAATAAAGCAAAGAAGCTGTGAAAAGAGATTAATTATTGCTTATTCTACAAAGATATTCTAAAATGGCCTGGACACATTTGTTGGTACCCCGTAGAAAAGGTAATAAATAATTGGATTATAGTGATATTTCAAACTAACAATTTCTTTAATTAGTATCACACAGGTCTCCAATCTTGTAATCAGTCATTCAGCCTATTTAAATGGAGAAAAGTAGTCACTGTGCTGTTTGGTATCATTGTGTGCACCACACTGAACATGGACCAGAGAAAGCAAAGGAGAGAGTTGTCTGAGGAGATCAGAAAGAAAATAATAGACAAGCATGGTAAAGGTAAAGGCTACAAGACCATCCCCAAGCAGCTTGATGTTCCTGTGACAACAGTTGCAAATATTTTTAAGAAGTTTAAGGTCCATGGAACTGTAGCCAACCTCCCTGGGAGGGGCTGCAAGAGGAAAATCGACCCCAGAGTGAACAGAAGCATAGTGCGAATGGTAGAAAAAGAACCAAGGATAACTGCCAAAGAGATACAAGCTGAACTTCAAGGTGAAGGTACGTCAGTTTCTGATCGCACCATCCGTCGCTTTTTGAGCGAAAGTGGGCTCCATGGAAAAAGACCCAGGAGGACTCCACTTTTGAAAGAAAAACATAAAAAAGCCAGACTGGAATTTGCTAAAATGCATATTGACAAGCCACAATCCTTCTGGGAGAATGTCCTTTGGACAGATGAGTCAAAACTGGAGCTTTTTGGCAAATCACATCAGATCTATGTTTACAGACGAAAAAATGAAGCTTTCAAAGAAAAGAACACCATACCTACAGTGAAACATGGAGGAGGCTCGGTTATGTTTTGGGGCTGCTTTGCTACGCCTGGCACAGGGTGCCTTGAATCTGTGCAGGGCACAATGAAATCTCAAGACTATCAAGGCATTCTGGAGCAAAACGTACTGCCCAGTGTCAGAAAGCTCTGTCTCAGTCGCAGGTCATGGGTCCTCCAACAGGATAATGACCCAAAACACACAGCTAAAAGCACCCAAGAATGGATAAGAACAAAACATTGGACTATTCTGAAGTGGCCATCTATGAGTCCTGATCTGAATCCTATCGAACATCTATGGAAAGAGCTGAAACTTGCAGTCTGGAGAAGGCACCCATCAAACCTGAGACAGCTGGAGCAGTTTGCTCAGGAAGATTGGGCCAAACTACCTGTTAACAGGTGCAGAAGTCTCATTGAGTGCTACAGAAAGTGTTTGATTGCAGTGATTGCCTCTAAAGGTTGTGCAACAAAATATTAGGTTAGCGGTCCCATCATTTTTGTCCATGCCATTTTCATTTGTTTTATTATTTACAATATTATCTTGAATAAAAAATCAAAAGCAAAGTCTGATTTCTATTAAATGTGGAATAAACAATGGTGGATGCCAATTACTTTTGTCAGTTTCAAGTTATTTCTGAGAAAATTGTGCATTCTTCGTTTTTTGTGGAGGGGTACCAACAAATTTGAGCACGTCTGTATATATATATATATATATATATATATATATATATATATAAGTTTGAGAAAAGGGAAAATTTTTGTGTACCAAAATGATAAAAAAGAGAAAAGGATATTTCAGGTACTTAAAAAGGTAGAATAATTGATCACAAATCAATTATCAGGACGTTTCGGACTACAAGTCCTTCATTGGCTGAATACAAAAAAAACAGTATTGTATTCAGCCGATGAAGGACTTGTAGTCCGAAACATCCTGATAATTGATTTGTAATCAATTATTCTACCTTTTTAAGTACCTGAAATATCCTTTTCTTTTCTTTTTTCATATAGAGATAGAGAGATTATATAGATAGAGATTATATATAGATAGAGAGAGATTATATAGAGATAGAGAGAGATTATATAGAGATAGAGAGAGATTATATAGAGATAGAGAGAGATTATATAGAGATAGAGAGAGATTATATAGAGATAGAGAGAGATTATATAGAGATAGAGAGAGATTATATAGAGATAGAGAGAGATTATATAGAGATAGAGAGAGATTATATAGAGATAGAGAGAGATTATATAGAGATAGAGAGAGATTATATAGAGATAGAGAGAGATTATATAGAGATAGAGAGAGATTATATAGAGATAGAGAGAGATTATATAGAGATAGATATATATATAGAGAGATTATATAGAGATATAGAGATTATATATACAGATATATAATCATGAGGAAGGACGTTCAGTCCTGGCTTTTAGAATTCTCCAGACAAGCTCAAAATATTAAAACGCAATATGTGATCCACAGAAACCAGAACCACTCAGCATGATTTCAAAACCTTTAATAATGCAATTAAAAAAAGAGCAATTAAAATGACAATTGAAGCCACTTACTCTAAGCGGTTTACACTGCTGATGCCATTCGTGAAGTGGTGCCACTTTGTAAATTCTATATTCTGCTTGTCAAATAGATAGATACCATGGACAGAAATACACTGTGGATGGATAGGCAAGTAACTTCAGCACACTGAAAAAGGCACGAGTCGAAACATAATGCTGACAATATTTTATAGAAACCCCCAAGCTAAATGAATGTGTGTGTATTTAGATGCAAATGTACAGTATAGTATATCTATATGCATCATACATAGCTATTAAACACTCAGTAACAATGATTGCAGCAAGACTTTCTGAGTTTAGCTGAGGGACGTTTTGGTGTATTTCCCTTCTTGTAGTTGTAAGATAAAGTGGACAAATGAGCGGTTAGATTGTGAAGATTGCATGTAATCTTCTTGCACAAAGCACCTTGGAGCTGGCGTTTACTCTGAAGTGATAGATAGCAAATGTTGGGTTTTGTTGCCATAGTTATGAGCGGATTCTCTTCAAATTACCACGATAACAAAACAAAATAACAGGGCCTCTGAGCTTTTGCAGTTGGTTTTCCTTGCTATCTGGAGGGCACCAATAGTAGCCAGTGAATTTTGACGATGGTAGCTCGAAGTCTATTTGTGAGCCACGTTTTAATGCTGAGTCTGTATACAGCTTTTAAAAAACTACAGCAGTAGTGTATTACACTGACATGTCGCTAGCAGAACTGTTGGTACAGCACAGCACTGCCAGCTATAGATAATTGCACAGTAGCACACTGGTTCTCAGATGGCACCATGGTAGTGCAATGACTTATCAGCAGGTAATGGAAAATGAAAATTACATTATAGTGTCCTTGTGATATCATTGACATTGTAACTTTCTCCAGCTAAAGTCAGGGTAAACTGAAGTTATGTTATTTTGGATCCAGACATCAGTTGAGAAAATCCTCTTGTTTCTCACTGTTGTTTATACTGTAGTAGTAATTATTCTATTCAATTTTATACAAAGCTATTTGTTTTAGAAGATTAAAAAAAAAAAAAAAATGTAGGTCTGTTTTTAATATTAATGAAACTAGATTGGCTTCCTTAATAAGTGTGTATAAAAAGACCAGAGTCTTTAAGCAACTACTTATAACTAATATTTCAGTGGTTCTGAAATTAAATTATTATTTACATTGAATGTACAGAAAACCCAGGTATTTCATACTGTGTGTGTGTGTGTGTGTGTGTATATGTATATATGTATGTATGTGTATATATAGTGTGTGTGTGTATATATATAAAAAAGTCACACACACATTATATATATATATATATATATAATGTGTGTGTGACTTTTTTGAATGTATACCTCAGTGATAGATAGATAGATAGATAGATAGATAGATAGACATAGATAGATAACACATTGAAACAAACTCTCTGAAACTATAAAATATTAGCAGGAAAGTATGTATTTTGAGAATTTAATAATTTAAAAGGGAGTACATGCACAGCCTTCGAAAAACAATAACTCCAGAAAAGTACTTCTGAAAAAGAAGCCACTTCTTTATTAATAAAGAATGTAATTCCGAAACAGTCTCCACTCGTGATAAATATCGCCTCTGACATATGCATTCTCCCCTTTGTGTATATCATTCTGAAAATGATCTATACAAGTGGAAATTATCTATAAAACACAAACCTTCTCCAGGTAGTTATTCATAAGGAATCTCGGTCTTGGACAGAACAATATCCAGCACAATATGGTTGTGTCAAATCCTTATTTATAACATTAGTAATCCAAGTCCTATTTTATTTAGATTGCTGTGTGTGGAATGGATGATGGCGAGCAAGACTTGTCACCACCCATGTTAGTCTGAGAACACAGTATGATGTTTGGTAAAATAGTTTATTAAAGGTTATATCCTTTTGAAATATTTAAGTTCTGTCAAACAAAAACGATTTGTTTGATAAATCAGCCATTACAAAATATCTACATTGCATTGTTAGAATTAGAGCAAAAGCCTACATTTAAGCTTTAAATGAGTAAACACATGTTGTTGGGGAGCTGTACATTATTATATAGCATTAAATAAACTGGTGTTCATATGTAATTTAACAGACCTCTGGTTGCATACCAATTAAACATGTTTTATGATAATTTGTTCAAGGATTTTGAATGAACTGTCAGGCAATGCAGGTAATTATAATGAATATGCTTGCAGGGATTTTTGCTATTTCAGTACACAAGGACGTAACCTACTAGCAAACACTTTTTTGTTTTCCTCCCTCCATGACACAGCAATGTCAAATTC
Source organism: Acipenser ruthenus (assembly GCF_902713425.1). Lineage (NCBI taxonomy): Eukaryota > Metazoa > Chordata > Actinopteri > Acipenseriformes > Acipenseridae > Acipenser > Acipenser ruthenus. The sequence goes on from NC_081218.1 coordinate 1,427,619, forward strand.
AATACTGTGACAAATGTCTGTTTCTAAACCTGGGCATTGGATTTTAAAGCACCATTATGGCATTGACAGGGAGCACTACGATACGCTTAACTTATGGTTCCTTGGGGCTTGCTATTGACAGAACTTTAGTCTGAATGCCTGTCATCGATTTTACAAAATGCTTATTTTGTCATTTCTGAGCTTGCTGTTAACCAATTACTTACACAACTTTATTACAAGAAGCCGTTAGCCGAAATATTTGTTTTCTTGATTTGGAATTTAAATGTATTTCAGGACTTGCTAAACATGGGGCGACACAGTTAGCAATCTCATAATGCTGTTGAAGGCAATAATCAACATGGTTGTCCGCTTGACTTTTTGTTAAATTTTGGGGCAGTCAAGTAGATAAGCTTGGTCACCTTTGTGCCTGATAAACCACTTATTACAACTGCCATGATAAGATCCATGCACAATGATCTCAGCAGTATTTGCAAACAGGAACCCGCAGTGCATATATGCAATTACTGGTGTACTACCTAACTAAAGCTGCCGATATAAATAAATAATTTACTTAGTTTCAGACTGTTGGACCACCTTCAGTATAGTGTAAAATACAGTGATACTTAAAGGTACAATATTACTTAAAGGTTTGCATTGAACCATCAGTATTCCTTGTTTAATATCCCATTATTGTATAATTTTCTTTGATCATTTTTGTCATGCTTACTAACTATTCCACAATATCAGTGTCGCACAGGCTTCAGTGCACAATGGGCTCCAGTGCACAGTACAATATTAAAATGCTTCTCCATCTCACTCCCCTGCAATTTAGGAGTATTTTCAGAAACATTTGCTGTAATAGTTGGTAACATGGCAAATAATGGTCTGTAATTGGAATCCCAATTAACACTGAATTACCGATTCCAGTTCTTTTATATTAAAAGCAGTTAAAGGTAAATATTATGAATATGCAGATAAGTACCCCCTTTTAAAGTATGTGCACCTTTTATTTAAGGGAACAATTCTTAACCCTTAAAGGTACAAGGGACATGCATGTCCCATAAATAACATGATGCTAACTTTCTTATTTTTGCAATGAGGTGAACGAAACAGGGTTAAAATGTACTGACAGGTTAACTATGGACATTCAAATGGTCCGTTTCCTCCTCGTCATAGTCAGTCAGGTATGTTTTTAAGAAGAAACTGTTTAAACAGCTGCTCAATTCCTTGTCTACCTTAAGGGGTAATGAATGGACCCACGCTGCACTGTGGTACCTGGGCTATTTTTACAAGCTATTAGAAGAATAGGCTTCTACTAACAAAGGGGAGGTGAACACAAGACAACATTTTGCCTGTTTCTTATGCGAGGGTCTATTAGAAGTATCTGTTTTATTATTAGTAGTATTATTCCTCTCTCCCGAAGGGGGTGAAGCAATCTGTCAGCAGTGAATTTTTATTTATTTATTTATTTTGTCAAATGCAAGTCCGGCACCTCCCAAACTCTCAGTAATACAATCATGAGATGCAGCCGACTCCCTGAAAAATGTCACTCCTGTTCAGCCCCAATTTACAACAAAGGTGGCCTCCTGCAGAGCCTCTGGGGCAGCAAGTAATAAATGTTCAACTCCCACCGCAGTAGGAGTATTGGAGTTTAATAGATCTGAAATGAGCTTTTTAGAACTAGGGAAATAGCAGTGTCTGAACTCCACAGTACATTCTTTATCAGTCAGGTTTTGCTGTGTATAGTGGGAATCATAATGTTAGGGCATGCTATAACTGCAGTTACTATGTAATTGTTTGAATCATTTTGATATGTAGATGTCACATGTGCAGTTTGAAAAATAACTTTGTGTTATAGCAGATATGTAGTTTCGTTATGTTTATTTTTAGTAACATTTTACATGGTGTGTCTCTAATTACTGTGTATTTACATAGTAGTTACTTAAATACACGTGTACTTAAACATAATTACAATGTTATTATGCATAGTTACAATGTACTTAATGTGTACATCTTTTTGCATTTTATAACCCTAACCTTAACCCTTGTGTACTTAAATATTGTGCAAGATATATTATTACTGCTCCCTTTTTGTTCTTTAATTGTTTATTTTTTGTTAATCCTGCATATGCAAATATATCAAGCATAACATTACAGTACGAATGACAGATGTCACAAAAATCCATTCTTCTTTCCCAATAGAAAACCTGTTACCATTTTTATTAAAAAAATAAATAAATATAAATCAGATAAACAGCTAGATAATTTATTCTTTACCGACAATTTAGCACAGATAAAACACAATATATTCTGAATCATATTAAGTGCAGGCTTTATTTACAGCTTATATTAGCAATGAGAAATGCACCACACACTGGTTATTTGTTTCAAGAGTACTGTATCACAGAGTAAAACACAGACATTGTGATTCAAGTGCCCATCACATAAACTGCCCTGTGGAGGATACAATGCAGATGCCAGGGAGTGCGTACAATATGTCACATTTAACTGTATCTTAGGAACCAGTTATCCAATTGCAGTGTAAAGCATATGTAGGCTTTTTTTCTGTAGTGAGTCACATCACTGTTCACAAAGCTGCCCCTTGTTGTTTAACCATTGTAATACAAATGCCCCCAAAACTATGGATATTGAATGCACAGTTTAAATGCATTTAACATGTTTCCCTTATGGATTGTGTGTGTGTCGAGAAAACTGAAGTGTATTGATTCCTGTTAAAGCGATAACACTAGTACGGCTGCTACTTCAAATTATGACCACTATGGTTCCATTATACCAATGGTATATACCAGCAGAGCCACTCCTTATTTTTTTATTTCATGTAGAATCAATGCATTGTCGTTGGAGCGTTTGCAACTGCAGTAAGTGTCAGTCATTTGCATGTAATACACAATCTTGCACTGCAATTCCATGACTCTGAACAAAGAGGGTGTAATGGGCGGAAGCAACAGCATAAAGATCTGCTGCTTAGTCCAGAAAACAGTTGCACATGTCGAATCGAAACCTGAAGGTGTTCAGATTGTCATATATTATTACTAGTATTATCATTTAGCAGATGCTTTTATCCGACTTACAGAGACTTGGGGGTGAACTATACATCACAACTGCTGCTGCAGAGTCGCTTACAGTAGGACCTCGGCTGTACGTCTCTAATTCTGATACAGATGTGACCTTGCCACTTTTAATGAGCCAACCAGAGAGAGCATATGTTGTATTCCAGGGTTAACCTTGTAGAAGAATGATTCTGAAACCAATAGGGATGTGTGAGCTTTCTATGTATTCTTGAGCTATGCAAGATATTCTAGAATGGTCAGATTATCCCCTGTCCATCTGTACTGTAAAATGTTAACTTTTGTTTTAATATTTGAGATTCCCAAATGTTGTGCTTGGTTTGGTTGGATCTTGCAAAACAATTCTCTGTAGTCCTCTGCAAAGCTCACACAAATCCTTCAGCATCAGATACTCACGAGAGTCCCTGGAGCAGGAATTGACCTGACAACAGGGGAGGGAAAAGCCGCCTTATCCCTACACCAATCCACTCGGCTAACCAGCTTTCTTTGAATCTGGTGTGATTTCACAGCCAGCAGTAAAAGAAATGCACTAAAGAAAAGAAGAAACTTCCTACAGAGATAGCTAGTGATACAGGTGAATCAAATCAATCAAACAGTTCTATGGAATATGACAAGGCTGTCACACAAAAACAGCCTTTGGCTATCATAATCTCTCCAGAGCTTGAAGTACGGAACACACTCTTGAGTGGATACATTCAGGGACACCATGCAGCTATCCCTATTGTGTTACTGCATCTAAACACTCTTAACATTCCATTATAGTAACATCTGTATAGAGTTAAATGGCAGGTTTCCATGTTGCTGCATCATGCACATGCTATGCAGTCCCAAAGCGATTTTAGAGGGCTCTTGTCACTGCATACTACTGTATACTACTGTATACCCGTTTTTATATCGCTGCTGTTCATGTCACTCTCATCTTAATATCACCACATTGAAATGGCCAGATTATAACAGGAGTCAAGGTCAAACAGTTAAATAATGTGCACCCCACTTAATGTCACTTTAGGAAATAAAAGCATCGATGGTTATGTTGAAGTAAGTTTTTATACAGTAATTGTTTTGCATAGAGAGGACAGCAGAAACAAGGTGTACAGCTTGTTCTTAATTATTCAGATGTGCTGTGCATGAACTCTATACTGAAAGCAGTAATCAACGTGAGTTCCACAGCCAAACAAGTGAAGTCCTGATACAGTGAACTCTGCTTATGAAGTAATATTGAAAGCCTTTGACTGTATGAAATCTAATTTATCATGATATTGTACTTTTTAGAATAGCTTTGGCAGTGCTATCAGTTTAATTTAATCAAGGCTGTGATCTGCAGTTATTACACATTTCAATTTGGATGAAAAATCCGAATTGAAGTAGATACAGGTTTTGGCGTTACCGTTGAGGTCTGGGAAAGCATACACGTTCTCCGTGAATCCAACAAAGAATTAGCAGACCATAACTAAAATGCATCCAGGGCTTTAAGTATTGTAAAGGGGACACACTACTAATATAGCCAATTACAGAAAAGAAATAATCTCTGTAAATTTGAAATGATGTATTAAATGGCCAGGTTTGAAGGCAAGGAGGGGGGTGGGGTGGGGGGGGACATTTACATGAACTGAAAAGCAATTTAATTCTTGCTTGCGTCAAAGCTTTAATCCAAGATTGAATCTCAGATAACAGGCCAGCTATTATTGCGCTCTCCTGGTATAAACCAGATATATTTATATAAATATTTATTTTTATCTTCTAGGTTCGCTAAGTTTATTTAATGGTGTTCGTGTCCAGAGACGACCTCAATTTAAAAAAAAGGAGACAGTTGCTTCAAATACACTTGATGCATCATCTAGTAATAGCTATTTTCTGTCAAACTCTGTCTGACTTCAACCGAATCAGCTATTCATCAACAGTGATATGCGATTCTGTCAATGGCAGCCTTTGTGACATTTTTTTTTTTTTTTTTTTTTTCAAAACTGTAATATTTTGTGTTATCGCAGGATAACGGAATTTGGAATTCCAAATGGATTCCACATGTCTTAAAATATATTGTAGTACGGCATAGAAATGGAACAAATTCATTTACTGCACTGTAATTCACTAGGACTCATCGTTTTAATTTATGCCTCTTGCTTCGGCCTAGATTGCAAATGAACTGTATGCTAGAATTAAATAAAATGTTTAAGTCTGGTTAGAGAGCTCGTTTTAAGTAACGAGGCTTCTTTCGTTACCATGACAATGGAACAGACTGGCGGAATCAAGGGCATTGCAACGGGATCACCTCATTTATTATTCATGCCTCCCCCATCCTCCTGAGGTTTACTTTGCTGTTCTGAATCCCACACTAGGATGCAGCTGCCAGATACACTTAAGTCATGTCATGAAAACCTGCCCACAGTGACAGTGGTGATGAAGATTTTTTAGATCACAGATACTGGAAATCTGTTTGAAAATGTAGGTATGCATTAAAATATTGTCACAATTTGCCTAATATTTAATTCCGTGCCTTTTCAAAATTGTGTGTGTTCTGCATGTTTCTCTGTCGGTCATTATTTACCACGTTACTAGTATTACATAATTGCTTCCGAAAAGACCATGCAAGACTGATATTTTTGAAATGAGATGGGGAAGCATACCAGTTCTGTACCGAGGCATGGTGCTGAAGCATAATGCACTGAAGCTGGTGCAACACTTATATGCTTCCCCACCTAAATTATAAAATCTTTCAGATGCAATTTTTGTAAGATTATCTTTTAAACAAGAGCCCCCTTTTTTGGAGAATTGTGCTGATAAGGGGGGTTGTATGCATTTCACAAATTGCACGCTATCAACAGCTGCCCATTCACTTAATATGGTAACACTTCACATTAAGTGTCTCTTATTACTGTGTATTAACATAGCAGTTACTTAGTAAATGCATGTGTACTTACACATAATTACAATGTTACTATGCATAGTTAGTGTATTTAATGTGTATATATACACATACACAATTGTATGAGAAAATGTAAGGGTTAGGTTTAGAGTTATGAATAGGGTTATATCGCGCAGAAATATTTACACATTAAGTACAATAACATTAGAATTGTGTTAATGGTTGTATGCTGTTCAATGCAGCTGATCAGATACAAAATAAATGAAAGTCGCCACATTAAGTTTCAAACCATCTGCAACCTGTTGGACAATTAACAGATTTGGTTGGCTCAAAACCAATATGTCCAAGTTGAGTGATGAATTTGGCATTTTAGGTACACTAACAACAAAAGCCTGAATTATAATTTTTCTCAAAAAAAAAATACCCGAGCAGAACCATTAGCACCTCACAACACCACTCTCAATGGAACAACAATACATTCGGAGCACTTACTGTACAATGATCCTGATAGCACACTGTCCGAGTAGTGATTGGTACCATGTTACTGCAATTAATTACCGCTGTGTATTGGTTCCTACCATTGAGATGTCATTGATAAGTTAAAATCTGAAAATATGACCACTATGGAATCATGCTGCCAATGGCAGGCCAACCACTCTGTAACCCTTGATCTACCATTGCACATGAAGAACCATTACATTATTTACACTGCAATCACTGAGATCCTTTAGTAAGGGACTTAGTAGTTCCTTTTGTTGATGCACATAGATACCATTTATGTTAGAGTATATGAATGCTTTTTGGACTAGTGCAAAAGAAGGCAAAAGTAAGCAAGAAAATGACGAGGTGTCAGCTAAACTAATAAGGTAGTTTTCTGCACGGTGTACATTTTTCAAATATTAAGTGTTGTATTGTCTGTCAATCTCTATGTAAATGTGGGGAAGGGAAAAACAGAGAATGATGCACCAGTTATATCAATCGGCTACACAAATGATGTTGAACAAAATGCGATAAGTAAGCAATTAGTGTGCCACGGGCTGTAACATCAAACTAATTGCCTCCGAGTTTGTCTGTCAGGCCTTTTGTTCACCGGCATTGCATGGGGATTAAAAAATGAGACCGAAGAGAGAGAGCGAGATGTCAGCTAGCAATCTAAATGACGTTTAACAAACATATTAATAACCTCTCATTTTAGGCTTGATCTATAAAACCTCAATGTTGATGTAGATGAGTCAGAAAGAATAACAAGATTTGTGTACAACAATTTGGATAATGAACCAACTAATACCAAAAATAAATATTCATCATTACTGAACACATTACCATTGGGATCCTGTTATAATACCATTGCATTGCACAAACGTAACCCTTGCAGAACCACTAGCAAAGCCAGCAATGGAAAACTACTCTGCATACCAGGCCTGATACTTTAGTATACCACCAAGAACCGTTCTCTACAATGGATTGCTTTTGTGTATTTGTTTCATACTATTCTGATACCAAAATATACTATAGTGCTACTATTTTCTGTGATAGCTGCATACCTTTGTAACAGTAGCTTTGTTACCATTGACCCTGGTAAAGGCACAGCTGAATGGTGTTCAGTCATGTAGTCAAGGAAGCACGGGTTTGCTTCCTAGCTGTGTAAAGTTGTCAGTATTCACTGGGGATTTCCACAAAGAGTGTTTCATTGCGCTCCTGTGGGTTAGGGAGTCAAAATCAGCAGGGACTCTTTCTCCACATCTCCCTACAGCAGACCCCACTGGCCAGGCACCTGGTGAGTTTAAGCAGAAACATGCAGACCTTGAGCTTGCCAACATCTGCTGTTGAGGTCCTGGGAGTAAAGAGGCAATTGGCTTGGTCGTGGGATTAGAAGGAGCCCACTGACCTGTTTTCCTGAGCTGTTGTGGGGGAGTGTAATTGGAGGGGGTTGCACTCTTCTGAACTAGTCTTTTCAAATTGTAACATTAGTATTACATTGAAAACTACCTATTGTCTTGTCAGCAACCTTTCCGACATAAACAGCAGGGGCACATTCCTTTCAGCTCAAGAATTAATTACATGATCACAGACCAATGCCCTTTCAATCTGTAGGAGGTCTGTCAGCTTCATGTTTATCTATATCGCCGTCCATGGAATTGAGTCAAGGAGAGGGGAAGGAGTGGGTTTGAGAATTTCATCCTCTGAACTCGCACAACACATTAAACTTCACAGGTTCTTGAGTTCCACTGGCGTTCTGAAGCAGTCAGATTTCACTTTTCCATTATTTGCCAGAATCAGAGCAGGGCAGCACTGCCTTTGGCTACGATAATCTATGCTCGGATTTGGTTGAAAAAAAAACCCAAGTAAACTGAGTCTTGCTTATTCTGACTCAGTTAATCACTGTTCATTGATTCTGGTGTGGAATCAGTGGAGAACATCAATTTGTGTTTGCCTACATGCACTGTTCAGTTCAATATCTCTTTTGTGCTTTGCATTTTAGTCAACCTTTGTTTAACCAGGAGGTCACAGACACCCTCATGCGCTAAAATTCAATTTGCTTGAATAAAACAAAGCAATATAGTCATATATTTGTATTTATACAATACTAACTACTTATGAGTTGCTTTGACCGAACTATACCCCAGCAGGGTAAACCACAGTTGGATTTATTTTGAGCATTTTACAGAACTGGAGACTCGCCCATTTTGGTGGTTGATGAAATCCAGGGCACTGTACAATGTATGAATGTCTGTCATTTTAAATTTATATTGCAGGAATATGTACAAAACAACAAAGTAAAACAATGTGTTTTATTGTAAACCCTACAGGTTTTTCAGTAACACAACATGATTAAATTGGGTTAAACATAAACCAAAATCAATGAAAAACTTGGGTCTTAAATTAAAAGTGTTTCTGCTGAAGGACATTGTGTTATGCTCTATAATTGTCTTGTGTGCTGTTTGTTTAGTACTTGAAACCTATGATGACTCATATTAGACTCGGTGGGTTTCTTTTTTAATTAGTTTTTTATTTGCATGTGTTTTATATATTTTTTTATTTTGTGCACTTTTATATATCTGGATTTTTATGATGGCATTTATCTCAATAAACCACCAATTTAATTGTTTATTAGCTGCAAGGCTGCACCAGTATATGAAAATGCACACAGGGGTGAAATATTCATTGTGGTCTGTGAAATTGTACTGTGTTTTAATGAATAAATCTTTTACAAAATCTCTTTAAACAAAAGCCATTGTATATTCCAAGCTACGTTCATTTAAATCAGGGCTTCTCAAACTCGGTCCTGGGGACCCCCTGTGGGTACTGGTTTTCATTCCAGCCGAGCTCTCAATTACTTAACTAGACACTTAATTGAACTGATCATTTGCTTAATTAGACCTTTTTACTTGTTTTCAGTTCTTGAACAGTTGCATATTTCAAGTTAGCTATAACATTTGATAAGTAACTTGAACTGCAACTGTTTAAGATCTGAACACAAGTAAAACCAGCAGACACAGGGGGTCCCCAGGACCGAGGTTTGAGAACCCCTGATTTTGGTTGAACTTTGGTTGACCTTGATTATATACCCAAGGCTGTTAATTAAAAGTCATGTGATCAATTTCAAGCATAAAAAGGTGTGCAGACAGTGCATTACACAACAACAAAAGAAAAAGAAAATAACTTACTCTTTAAGCAGTTCCAGAACACCTCCTAATAACTGTCCTTTTGCAGTATTGTATATATCATGGCCATTCATTTTTCTACATCCCCTTCAGTCACTGTGTGCACAATTAAGTTTACTATTTATGTATCTATTGTATTATGCATATATGTTGCTTTTTTCTCCCCCACCCCAAGTTATGGCAGGGCAACTTCTCAAACTCCATAGAGTTCAAGCAAACTGTTTTTAAAATTTCTAAAAATTTAAAAAAGAAAAAAAATTGTGACCGAAGAGGGTATTAATCCAGATTGTTTGTGTAATTACCAAGTCATGGGTCATAAATCAGATGAGCAAATAAAACTGAAACCTCTCTTTCAAAGTTGCATTTGATACAAGAAAGAGAATGTGTCTTGTAAGGGTATCTATATCATGTTCCACCCTACAACAGTGCTGTGATTGAAATATGACTTAAGTGGGAACAGAAAGACTAACACAGTGTGCAATATCCAGTAGATACTGATGTGATCCTTCACTAATTTTAACAGTGAGGACCACTGTTGTGTTTTTGATGACCTCTGTGATATTTGCAATGAAATCATTCCTGCATCATTTTAAAGTTCTGCCGGTAATGATAAACTCATTTGTCCAAAAGCAAACTGCAGTCTTCAATGGGGGTATTGTATTTCTATGACCTCCTTTTACAGCTTCTTGATTTGCCTTTGCAAAGCTGGTGTCAGCATTTTCCTAGCACTGATTTCGTGCCTTGTTGGGATTGATCAATAAAGAAATCAAAGGGTGGTTCGGTCCCCAATGCACATCGTCCTCACAAATGGCTTTCGTACAAGCTGGCAGACCTAAAGAGTTTAATGCGACAAGAGAAATTAAATTTGTTCTTATTCCCTAAAAGGTGTGACAGCCGATGCTTTAAAATCTACTGCCTTACCTCGTTATCAGTATAATCACTGTTGTGCTGAAGATGTTTAAACTTGACATTTGGTATGTTTTATAATTTTTGTTCTGTGTTGTAAAATGTCTGATTAGTTAGAGAATTGGAGACAAGCAAACTAAGTGATTAAGTGAAAATATATATTTAAATGTATTTAAGAAACTACATATAAATATCTGCATTTAAATATCTGCGTCTATTTCTGGCCTGGTTTGCTGTATCGTACCCAATGTGACCAGCCTGGCCACAAAGGAATTACGTCATTATGTACAGGGAGGCGTGTGCTGGATAAGAAGCTGAACAATCACTGAAACACGTTTTTCGTGGCCAGGGCCATCCAAGGCGCGCAGTGTAAAGAGGCACTTACCCAAATGTAGAACATAGCTTTCCAAATTCTGCATTCCTTCAACCCATAACCTCACTTACTGCCCCATACAGTACAGTCATTAAGAGCAAGAATCCACATAAAAGAATATTTGTTTATGGTTTGCATGACATAGTCCAGAAACTGCTCATGCTGTAAAGGGTTAAATAGTTCTTTTGGTGTAACTTCTTTCCACGCATTACCAACAATCTCGATTCTTAGAATTCCGCCTGCACTTTCTGCAAGACAATAGCCTTGTCTGACGAAGTTTGAATGGAATTAAATATGCAAAGTATTGATACAAGTGAGGGCACACAGAGTGGTTTGCTCTGTTCATGAGAACTCAATTCAATTATCCTTTCCTTCTGCAGCTGATTGCTATTTGTTTTGCAAAAGTGCTGGGAAATTGATGTGCTTGAAGGCATACAGAAAGCAGCTCTAAATTAAAACACATGATACTTGTTTCCCAGATAAGTGGGATGCGTGAAATGATATATGATATCAACAATTTAAATGTGTCTGTATATCAAACTCAATACAGTCCCTTCTGAAATGTTGTTTTAAATGGTGTTTTTAAGGGTTATGCTGTGAATTCAAAATGAATGCGGCACCATTTGCTATGCTGGTCTTACATTGTGTGTTTGTGAAAGTACCATACTTTATCTCATCATCATCTACATTTTCTCTCTACTAAATTTCTTACCTGCTTAGTGTGATAGTATGCATGACCTTCATGATTGTCTGTGGTTTTTGCATAGATCATTATTTTCCATGCTTGCTAACAATTCCTGCAAAAAATAAAAAAAAAATGCTGATAAGAATTATCAAGGCTGATTTGTGGGAAAGCATAGGCTTAAGACAGGGGTGTCCAAAGCTGGCCCTTCCACTCCTGGTCTTCGTTCCAACTCTGCTCTAAATGATTTAATTGAACCAAATAAACCTCAATCCAGACCTTGAAGTAGTTCATTTATATAATTTTACCCGTTAAACCTGGAGTGGAATGGCCCTCCCAAACTGTGATTGGACACCCCTGCTCTATGAGCTACAGTGCACCGTGCATCGTTAATATACTTCCCCACCCCCACTTCCTTTTCAGAAACATTTTTTTTATGGAACAGATGGTAAATAATGATCTAAGCAGAAACAGAAGTAGATGTTTTTTATTTTTTTACAAAACATGCTTAATATGGTATAAAACAGGTAAGATATTAAACATTAGGGGACTTTAGAATCCGTCACGGTCCGCTTGGTTCTTATTTAGTATTGAACAAATACATATTTCTAAAGATAGATTTAGATTGGAACAACCTCACAGTTTGGTCATTTTGTTTGGATTTGTTTTTTTATTTTATTTTTTGTTCAGAGGTGAAAACCTTCTAGATAAAAAGGGGTAACACTTTATATTGTGTCTATTTACTGTGTATTTACATAGTAGTTACTTGTGTACTTACACATAATTACAGTGTTATGCATAGTTACAATGTACTTAATCTGTATTTTTTTTAAAGATTAAGTACAATCTCTAACCATTATGTACTTACATATGCAAATGCATTTTACATATTAAGTATTATTTATTTCTTAGCAGATGCCCTTATCCATGGTGACTTACAATTGTTACAAGATATCGCATTATTTTTACATACAATTACATTATTTTTTACACATTATTTTTACATACAATTACATTTATACAGTAGGGTTTTTACAGGAGCAATCTAGGTAAAGTACCTTGCTCAAGGGTACAGCAGCAGTGTCCCCCACCTGGGATTGAACCCACGACCCTCCGGTCCACAGCCCTAACCACTACTCCACACTGCTGCCAAGTATATTGTAGCTATGCATAATACCATTGTAATTATGTGTAAGTACACATGTATTGACTACTATATGTAAATACACAGTAATTAGAGACACTTAATGTAAAGTGTTACCCATAAATAGAAATAGGAGTTTTTGATCTGTTAGAAAAACAATGTGACTGTAAATGATTTTGCTTCCCACCACTGTAGAAGAGTTGAATTTCCTTCAGAATTCATGGGAAAGTGAGAGTTACTTCCATCATCCATTCTTTTTAGGCTACCTATCAAGTTACTTGTGGACCAACTTTAATCATAATATAACATCATATAACTGCTAATCATATACTGGCGCTAATTAGATTGATAACATTGTAGGAGGTATTGTAATTGTTTCTAAATGCACAATTAGTCAATGTCTAACCCATCTATAATTGCATTAATAATGAATGTTCTTATTTAAATAGAACATGCAGCTGTATGTGCTCCAAGAAAAGACAAGCACGTCAGGTGATTTAGAGCAGAGAATGAAACAGATGCCTTTTTAACAAAATTAATGAAGAAAAAACAATGCAAGACCTAGCAACCTTAGAATACATTATCACATATGCTTGGCATTATCTAGGTGTTCATCCTGTACGGAAACTGAATTATTTAGGGATTTGTGTATGAAGGAACGCTCGCAAGAAGAATCCAAGCATAATTTAACAAGTTACCTTTATTGCGTTGGTGTGTGTCCATGGAGGATCTTCTCAAATGCACCTCCAAGTGTGAGGTTCTTTTATCAGAGATTTAAGCCCTCGTATTGACCAATCAGGTAAAAGGACATCTCTGATCCATTTTCTAATTCGTTATAATGTTTCAGACTAGTTAAGCTCGTACATTATCAGGCAACCAAACCGATATCTTGTTTCAGTTCATGGAAACAAAGCAAATACATTGTCAAGTTTTAATTGAATTTATTATGCATTTTTGTTTTTTACTGTATAGCATGTATTGTGCATTTCTCTGTATTTAAAGTATTATGGATTTTCTTGTTACTGCATCTTGTAAAGCGCTTTGTGATGGTGGTCCACTATGAAAGACTTGATTGATTTTAAATGGGTGGAATAGGGATATACTGTAAGGTGACTCAGATAGTCTGAGAGAAAGATTGAATTCCTGTTAGCCAATGTCTGAGTCCTGACAGCCACTGTCACAACAGCTTGAGAAAAAAACACTACTTTCATTTCAATTACATTTCAGACTTTTGCCCAAAGTCTAGCTCAAAATCTGTACATTTTTTTTTTTTTTACAGAATGGCACTTTAGCATTACTGCCCAAATCCCATTTCCCAAAGATGGGATGTGTCACTTTGCAAACACAGAAAGGAAGAAAATGTCCATAATAGCACAAAAAGGTAGATTCAAACAAGGCTGTTATAAGCAATGTCCAGCACCTGAATGCCCGTCTTAATGCTCTACAAAATCCTAAATCTGGCGATTTTTCCCCAAACCTAGGTGATTTGTTGATCTCTTTCATTAACATCATGAAATACAAAAAGTGAAAAGTTGGTTAAAGGCCTATAAAAGGCAAAACAAGACTCTCTCTTTTTTTCTTTTTATTGTGAAATCTCCAGGATCCTTTGGTCACACTTACAGGTAGATACATAGGCTAGTTTCATGCACAAGTACCATTTATTTTACCTGGTTATTTTACTGGCTTCTGAATGCAGTTGCTTCCCCCTTACCTGTCTCACTTGTAACCACTCAACTACCAACTCAGCTGCCACTCTTATCTGTAGTAGGGAGATAGGTTCACCAAAATGGAGTGGTTTTGACAATATGTTTATTAATTTTGGGTTGTGATATTTTATGGTGCTCCGTTGTTAAGATACATTAAAACAAACATAATGTAGTTTGGGTACGCTGACCCAAAGAGTTCAGTGTGTTTTGAGTCTTTCAATGTGTGGAAGTTTGATGGGGAAAAATGCAGTAGAACAGATTGTTTGACAGTAACATGGTAGTGCCATATGTAATCTGTATTTACTGAAATTGTCCCTGTTTGAGGTGAAATGATTTGCAATCGTGGCCAAATCAGGTTTGACCTGGTTTAACCATCCTTGAGACTGAGGATATTCTAAGGTCAGTTGAGTCATGTCGCACACAATCACAGTAATAAGACCTTGACTGCCCTAGTAAGGAAATGATCAATGGAGAGCAACTGGATCCATTAACAAAAACACTGTTTTTTGACTATTTGCCAGGAAAGGTAAATACAATGGATGAGATAGTTAATGGGAAACTGTGTAACAATAGCAAAGAACAATTGGCAATTAGTAGTGGTAATTAATCATACATCACAAGCTATCCGGCTTTGCTGTCATGATTTTGTCATTTGTAGCATTATGACAAAGTGTAATATTTGTTATGCGGAATGCTGTGGTGTAGTCTCGCTATTGTAACACTGCAATGGCAAAGATTCTATGCAAAGGGTCCAGCACAAGGGCAGCAGTGGTGTGAGCTATGTGTAGTACACAGTGGTAGCATTTTAATATTGGATCACAATTGCATGAATCAATACACTGGCAATCAATTGCAGTATTATAGCATCACAAGAGAATGTCCTACTGTATCAGGACCATACAGTATTTTTTTCCACCAAATGTATCAGGAATGTAACTGATTTACACCACAACCAAAAGAAAAACCTGTTCAGAAAAGATTGTTTTAAGTAATTAAGTAGACTTCAGGATATAGAAAGAAGTCATATCTAACACCAGAGCTGGTCTTCTGTGATGAGTGAAGCTACACATAAAACACTTTAAAAGCTTTAGAGCCATTTAAGATACAAGGGGACGGAAGTGTCCCACAAATAAAATGATGCTAACTTTCTTATTTTTGCAATGAGGTGCACGAAACTGGGTTTAAAATGTACTGACAGGTTGGAGCTGGTCATCCAAATTGTCAGTTTTTTGTTCTTGTGATACTTGAGTCACTCTCAAACACATTTTAAGAAGAAACCGTCTTGAACAACCGCTCAATTCCTTGTGTACCTTGAAGGGATAAACAGCCTTTATTGTTTAACAATCCTCAACATCTAGGATAACAAGTGGTGTTTGTTTCTGGATTATAGAACTAAAATGATATTTCTTTTGAAACCCTTACCCACTCATGTTAATCTCAGAGCCTATGTGAAGGTGACCTCATCTTGGCACAACTGACATGGTAATTGAAAGAACAAGCTCACCGAGTTTGATCTATATATAAAACCAAGAGTCAAATCTCCAATAACGGCAGTCTCTTTCTATTTCAAGTATCTCGTCTTGTTTTCACAGACTCAATCAGTTTTGAGAGATGTTATACATCAACATGTCCTGTACTATAAAAGTTGGGATTAGGAGCTCGGGCGATTGAATTAAGACAAAGGAGGGTTTGTTAGTTTGAATTCATGCTCTGATTGTTATCATTGACTTAGATAACATGATGTTTCAATTTCGGAATATCTCTGTGTCTCTCTCAGTTCATGTTCATTGCATTTTCACAAGTAAAAAGTAATAATGTATACCAATATTATATTAATATGCCTTAATACTTTGCCTGTCTTTAATTGTTATAAGAAATATTGGGCAACGTTTTGCACAATATATGCAAGTACAGAATTGTATCAGGAAAGGGTTAGAATTAAGGTTACATCATGCCAAACATTTTTCACATTAAGTACATTGCAATTATGCATAATAACTTTGTAATTAACATATTTTTTCATAGTATTTGAAACAGTTAATGTTTTCAACACACGCACAACATTTCTTTCATCAAACTTTTGAGCAAAAACTATTTCAACTAAACTTTTAGGCCCATATATAAGAAATAATGTAGATAAAATATGCTAAACATTTATTTGAAAGATAAAACTCAATCGCAACAAAGGGTACCTGTGGCTGTACACCTTTTTTTTTTTTTTTGCAAATGGATGCACTTCTGTTTCAGTCTAATTAGCTCATAAGAGGCTACAATAGGACAGTGAGATGAGCTGGTTGTAGATAACAGTGACCCCTCACTTCTAAATATAGCACTCCACCACTGCTTGTATCATCCTTGCTTTAAACATCTCTTACTGGTTTTGAAGACAGCCTTGTTACAATAAAACATGACTTTGAAGAAGATGCACAGTTTTTTCAGGATCATTGCCAACAGATTTCAACAAGCATAGCCAATAGCACTGCATTCAAGTTGAAATGTACACAATGCATTCTCTGAGTCAAATTATTACTGAGCACTGTCTTCAGAATGCTTTTAGGCTCACTTCACTCTGACACAGTCAGCTCGGAGTTTCAAAGTTGACATGCATACTCTGTGACTGGGTCTATTAAGATTTTCCTACATGGAGACTGCAAATTGCATGGGCTCAAGCCAGGCTCCTTCTCCCACCCACCTTAAGACATTAAGAAAAAGCTTTTAAAATTCCCATGTATACATGGTTCCATTTCAGATCATTATTTAGCGTGCTGGTTTGAATCCTGGTAATGCTGAGCTGCTGATCTTTTCTAGAGCCCTACAGAGAGCTGCTATATTGGCCTCCATATGTAGGGGAGGGGAATTGACTAGGGATAGTTAATCTCATCAATAGATAGATGGATTACTAATAATAATATATTTATTCTGTGTAGTGCCTTTCATTAAAATAAATCCCAAAGCGCTTTACATGAAAAATAAATATATAAAATACATAAATATATATATAAAATACATACATATATATATATATAAATACAATAAAAACTATACAGTACAGTAAGCCAATGTACAAAAATGGGTCTTGAGGTGTGATTTAAACTTAGACACAGACTCTGAGTCCCTGATAGACCCAGAGACGAGAGGGCAAAGAGCAAAAGTCACAATCCCCCATAGTCTGTAATTTTGCAGTTGTATTTGAAGGCTTCTGTGAAGTATCTACATTTTTATGCTTTATTTGTTAATAGCGTTTTCCCAACGCATTATATTACTATGTATGGTAATGAGCCCATGAACGTTTTCTTAAACAATCATTTAAAATATATAAATCTTTCATATGTTTAACATATTTTGCTTCATAATTAGAGCTCTTAGCTGCCCATGAAATCTATAGAAGCAAAATGTTTCAGGATAAAGGAATATGACAGCCTTATTCCTATTAAAAATTGATTCTGTTGTACAGATTAACAGATCAATTTTACACTAACAAATACTTTATTGGTGTCAGTTTACTGCTTTCTTCCATAGGGCAGTCTATGGCATTTTATCAGGAATCCGATCTTGCTGACAATCTGTCTACATCCCCCAAATGTAGCTGGGTCATTGAATAGGTCCGTTTTAATTACCTGGTTTATATGTGGAGGATGACGTTGACATATCATTTGTATAACGTTAAAGCTTGCTTTTAAGAGCTTTCCAACAACAAAAAAAACCCTTTGGTCCACTTGCGCTCTGCTTGGTTTTAAATGTAGGGACTGTAAGGGCAAATGCAATTCTGTGTTATGATAATATTTAAGAAGAAATTGATACTGAACTAGTATTCTCAATTTGTGTTCCAAGCTATCCCAATAGTAAAAGAAAAATAGTAAATTCCATAGCATTTCTTACAATACCTGCCCTGTTTTTCGAAATATTTTAATTTTTCTTGTTTTACTATTTCCAGATGATGCTCTATAGAACATTAAGCATCAGAGCAATATGGCAGTAAAGTGGTAGCACTATTGCATCTTGTGTAGGACATCACCTTGACATAAATCCCACCAAAAGCAATGAAAAAGGATGGAGAGGATTTTTTTGTTTTGTTTTGCAGGCTTTACATTTCTGCTTTAAATGAGTTCTACGTTGGACCCGTTGAGAGGGTATTAGGAACCAGATGAAGTTGTCACCTTAATCTAGAGAAAGGTGACAGCACAGAGGCGAAGGTAAAGTGCGCGATCCAGTTAGATTTGAGGCACAGGCACAAGGAGGTCTCCACGGTTGAAGTAAAACAATTTGCTTGGAGAAGAGCAAGGAAATGGATATTTCAATCGTTCTTGAGTCAGCAGATCTCGCAATTCCATTTAGCAATCTGTTTATAACACTGGAGAAAGAAAGAGAGAGAGAGTGTGTGTTGGGGGGGGGGGGGGTGCGTGAATGTGGAAATGTTCACCTTGCTGCACACAATCCCACCTGTTCTAAAAATAAATCAAATCTCTTCTTTCAAGCGGCAAAGACTTTCATTACTTTCACAGACCCAGGCTTTGTCCTGTTTTAGTGTTTACGACTTCAGAGATTCAGATGAAGGACTATGTACTGAAGGTGACATTAAGGTGCTGCGGTCCAAGATTAGTGATTCAACTGAGTCTATGAAAACATCTATTAACCATGTATTGATCTGGAATGGATTTTATCTAAAAAACCACTGCAATTATATGGCATATTTTGCCCTTGAGCTCTTGGGATGCATGGGAAAATGATATTGCAATGCATTAGAAAGCAGGAAGGTTGCACAGGAAAGCCAGTATATTTTCTTGTGTTTATAAAACCTTTGTGGATGATTGAAATGTACGATTTCCAGTAGGCACAATTTACAGTTTATCAGTTGAACTGAAAACACAAGTGGGCTATTGGTTGGTTTGCAGAATTCAGGTAATATAACTATGATCTAAATCATGGTGTAATATAACTATGATCTAAATCATTAGTATTGGGAGAAGGAAATAATGTGTTCTTTCTTTTTTCCATTTTCTTTTGGTAGCACAAAGGATGATTTTATCCTAATTTACCAAGGATTTTAATCTAGGAAAACAGACAATCCTGGATCTTTGTTGCTGTTCTGTAGTTCCTTTTTTTTCTTTTAAATCTGAGACATTATTCACCAGAGGTGTTTTTCTTTTGATGTCTCTGTTTCAAGTAGGTCAGATCAACAGTGCACAGCAGTATTACCAAAAACTCGAGAGATGAGTGTTCTATAAATGTACTTAACCTCCTTCTAAGGAAAGAGACAGGCAGACACAAAACTCAGCAGACAACCCGGGTTCAAGGGTTTGAATTCTGTTTGATAGCGGTTCTACCAGTGCAAATTTGGAGTTGCTGAAACCTTTTTTTTTTTAAATTAGTTTTAAAACTGGTTAATCTACCTCTTGGTAAAAGCCTTTTGCCCAGTTAAGTTGCATCGCACTACAGCAGAACCTCCTGGCCAGGTGCCCGGTGAGCTCAAATGGACACCTACAGGGCTGACCTTTGTACTCCAGGAATTGTCTTGGTAGTGGAATCCTGAACTGATGTGAGTTGTTGTGATGAGGATAATGTGGATTGTTTTGTAAATGATAATCAAAAGTCAGAGTACACCCCAGAAACGAAAATGTTAAACTGTGGTTTTCTAAATAGTAAAGAATCCCCTACTGAATATATTTTCAAAGTTTTCCAGCTAGGAGTAGGGCACATGAAATCAATTTAACCTGTTTCATAAACCATACACCTTTGGCATTTTGGCATACCAGGATTCATTTAGATAGCTATTAGTAAATCAATAAAAAACAAAACAAAAAAAACAGAAATCCATACATTTTAATTTCTCTTGTGATTAGAGGTTATAAAGATTGTTCCTTGTCAAAAAAAAAATACCAAAAAAGAAAACACTATACTGGCGATAACAAGTGAGAAAAAAGCCATTGAGTACTTGATACATTAAGTCGTACTTTTAAAAAATGTTTTACTTAGAGTGCCCAATTATTTTACCCCCCAATTTTTTTTCCACAATTAGAATGTCCAATATTTTTTTTCCCTCACTGCAGCAATTCCCCACACATCTCAGGATAACTGAAGGTTCAGTGGGTGTCCTTCGATCCCACGACCAAGCCAGCTTCCTCTTTTACACCCAGGAACGCGAGAGCAGATGTCAGCGAGTCACCAGCCTCTGGAGGACAAAGGCTAGCTCTGCAGGTGTCTGCCTGAGCTCGCTAGCCGACTGAACAGCAGGGTTTGATGTAGCACAATGACGAGAAAGAGTCCCTGACTGTTTTGCCTCCCTCTGGAATCCACAGTGAAGACCACTGACTTCACCCAGCCAGGATACAAACCAGTATGACTCACCCTGCACATCATGTGGCCTTGCTTTTACCAGGTGAGCCACTCAGGGATCCCCATAAGTTGTACTTTTTTTTTAAGCAAAGAAAAACAAATTTGAAGCAGAGATCCAAAAATATGGCAGCATTTCGAAAAAAGCTTTGTGTAGTTCTGCTTGGAGGAAGGAGGCCAGTTTGGGCTTTTGATTACAGAGTCTTTGCAGCCTGTATCTGCCATGGCCCACGTGGGCCTATGGTTTTAAACAGGATGCTACTGTGCTAAATTGACACAAACACTACATTGCAAAATAGCGTTTTGGTTCTTGACACATTTTTGGCAAGGTGAAGAATAGCTATTACATGTTATTGTTTCTTGCGGGCATAGATTTCTTAAATTGTATGCTGCATTGCTTGCATTAGTATTTGAAATTAGTCTGGCTGTTGAGTTGGTTGTGTGCACGCCAGTAGTCTGTCCTGGTAAACAATATAAATAATCTCAATGGATGGTAATCCAGTACCTGGCAGATTTGTGTGAAACCATGGCTGGGTGATTTCTGTAATTTATTTATTTATTTATTTTTTCATTTTGGAGTTCGGGATCTAAGATGGGCCAAACAACACTGTTGCATCCGGACATCAACAAGAGAGGGAAGAATTATTCAGTGGTGGTATTGATGGAGAATTAGGAAAAACGAATACTAATATACAGTACTCTGCATATGTAAAAATAATGTGAAATAATGTATAAAGTGATATCTTGTAACAATTGTAAGTTGCCCTGGATAAGGGCGTCTGCTAAGAAATGAGTAATAATAATAATAATAATAGTACTCGGAAAATCACATGTTAACAAGCCTGACACAGCACTAGACTGCAGCATTGGGTTGTGCCTATTTGAATTCAGAACTACAGGTCACATTAGCATTCTACTGACTGCCATAACAAAATACTGTTTTCTGTTATGCCTTTTGTTTAATACTTTTATCAGTCTCCATGCCTCATGCCTGTCTTAGACTGGAAGGAGCACTCTTTCTCTTAGGAAGATGAGGGAGGGAGCAGTTCAGTCTCCATGCCTCATGCCTGTCTTAGACTGGAAGGAGCACCCTTTCTCTTAGGAAGATGAGGGAGGGAGCAGTTCAGTCTCCATGCCTCAAGCCTGTCTTAGACTGGAAGGAGCACCCTTTCTCTTAGGAAGGAGCAGGAGGGAGCAGTTTAGTTTCTATGCCTCAAGCCTGTCCTAGACTGGAAGGAGCTCCTTTTCTCTTAGGAAGATGAGGGGGGAGCAGTTCAGTCTCCATGCCTCAAGCTTGTCCTAGACTGGAAGGACAAATCATTCTCTTTGAAGTTTGCCACTGTGGTAGAAATGTTTCCAAATTCAATTTCAGCTCACCGCTAATTCACAGCGAAAATAATTAATTCAATGAATGTATTCCTTTGACATCTTCATATACTCAAGAGGTCAGTCACACCAATGATGTGTTTAATTAGGCCAATTACCAATTACTTAACTAATATAATTACAACGATCTGCTTTAATGCTTTGTGATTGCAAAGAAGTCACATGATAGAACCAACAGAGTTCAAAGGGTCACCACATCACGTGATTCCTGTTGAACCAGGTAGCACTCAAAATGAGCTGGGAACTAGGATTCTACTGGCTCATATATTGGCAGGTTGACAATTAGTTCATTATGGGAGCAACAGAACTCAAGTGTCATTTAAAACTATGAGCGGGTAAAACACATACTCAACATTTCACCCCAGAGAGTGGTATTCATCGGATAACATTTTGGAGTACATTTCATTTTTGATACCAATTTATTTTTGCAACGTTTTCTGCAACAAGGAATTAGTCTCTCAATCTCATCTTGTTCCAAAATCTAACCGGGGTTGCAGCCGGTTCCATCCAAAATCAGTAAATGCACAATACATAAATGTCAAGGGTCACCTGTATGCATCTCAGTTTTTGTAAATTGCGATTTCTCTATTTTATCACCCCAGAGTGAGTGTCTATGTGCGTAAAATACATTATTTTTCAGCACTGTCATTGATTATTGCCTTCTTTACAGTAGCCTGCTTGTTACCACCTATAGTACTTCACTGAAAAAAATATGATTTTATTCTGCAAATTTAAAAGATGCCTTTCATATACTAGTCTACTACTGTGCAGCCCTGTTGACTTACAAAATCGATGTCTTGGAGAGATGACAGGCAATTTGGAGTAAATGTGCCCCATCTTTAGGGCTTTGAAAATGTGATAACGGCGCTATTTGGATTGGCATTCCTTTTTTTTTTTTTTTTTTTAGGGATGGAGTCTATCTTTCTTGTTTTCAACAAAAAGACCAAAGCTGTTTTTTTTCATTATCCGCAATGTGATTTCATATTGAAGCACAGGTATGTGTTGACACATTATTTTTTTTATATAGATTTAGTACATGTTAAGTTTGCAAGTACAATATAATATTTATTTTTGCTATTTATATGTGCGTCTGTGGTGTTTTTAAAGGCATTTACTATACTGAAATAAAATTTTAAAAAATGCATAACACTTCAAAACAACGTTTATACAATG
Organism: Acipenser ruthenus; assembly: GCF_902713425.1. Classification (NCBI taxonomy): domain Eukaryota; kingdom Metazoa; phylum Chordata; class Actinopteri; order Acipenseriformes; family Acipenseridae; genus Acipenser; species Acipenser ruthenus. The sequence continues at coordinate 1,450,915 of NC_081218.1, forward strand.
CAGAACTGTTTAAATAATAATATACACCAGTTTTGGGTTGCTTTTTGTATTTAAATTATAAGTTAACCATGTTTATGTTCAATTATTTTCCACTGAACATGGTTTAAATGGAGCTGACAGAGTCCCAATTGAAATAGTTTTGATCTCCATCTGCTGCTGATGGAAATTAACTAATTTCAAATAACTTTCAAAACAATCCCTGTGGCAAATGGAAACGCAATTCAGTAAGCAAGGGTTATGTAGTAAAACTGGCAACAAACTCCTCATACAGGGAGTCCCAATACATTTGGGAGAAAACTGCACACACACACCACACTTCTCCTCCAACTCTATTTATTTCTTTTTTTTTTGCATGACCTACATACTGCAACAGGAAGGGAGGAAGAAAAATAACTGAATTAAATAGTGAAGTTATGAAATGTGAGCATTATGAATGATCCAGTGGTGTAATGCATTTAAATAAACATTAAACGGGCAAATTGCATTCAAAGTTTCCTTCATGAAGGAAATCTTAAATGAGGCTTTGATAATTGAAAAGAAAGACTTAGTAAACTGATAATGGATCGGACAGCTTACAGTGCCTATAGCCTATAACCTACTGGAATAACTGGTTACAAAGTAGTCGGCACAAAGAACACAGTTAGGCATTGAGGAATAATATAAGTAGGGACCCAAGGTGCAGCCCCCCTGGTGCGATTATAACAGGACAGAGACAGGGCGTGAACCAGTGACCATGCGCAAGCAAGCATCTTAACCACAACACAAAAGCACCAGATTTGTCTGTGTTTGTGGTTTTAGAGCTTTTAACTTCATCCCAGTAAAAAAATAGCTTTCTTTCTTTTTTTCTTTCTTCTTAATATCACTGTAGCTGTGAAATATGAGCCATGGTCAAATGCTTCACTGTGAAATGTATGAGATATCGGGTAAATTAGTTTGCTTATAAGACTGTCAAAATTTCTACCTAAGCGAAGCATATACATAGAAATATTAGAAAATGCAAATCCCATTCTTAATGAGGAGTGTTATCTGTGAGCTCTGTTTCTCAATAATAAACCCAGCACCACGTATCCGAGTTAATGCCTCCAGTAAGGAAACTTATAGGAGAGGGATTGCAGCATGGAAACAGTGGCTGACCGTGGTCTCCATAGCAACGCTGACATCACTCCTCACTGACAAATGAAGACGTGCTTCCCTCTGCAGCCCCACAGCTTTGTTTACCATGTTTATCTCTCCAGCTCAGATCGCTCTCTGAGGGATGGTGTGTTTACTGAGTTGGCAAAAAGAGAAAGAGGCCCGATTTTAATGAGAGGGAATCGGGGAGGGGAGAGGCAGCACATAAAGTAAAAGGAGGGGGTGGGGGGGGGGGGGGGTCAAAGAACGTAAACAAACAAACAAACAAAAAATGTGGTAGAATAACACAATAGAGGTTGATGAAAGAATACAGGGATTTGAATTACAGTTAGAGCCATACTACTTGTCACCCAAATTTCCTCACCACAAAATGCTCTGCTCTGCTTGTATCATAGCATTGTATAGGATAGTATTGAGTAACACCCAACAGGGTGTGCAGTCATTGTTACCACACCAATCGGAGAGCTATAAAATATAGCCATTTTCTAAAATATAGTGTATATAGGCAGGTTTGAAAAGTCAAAGCATCACATGACACCCTGGTATGTGGAAATGAGGGACTGGGCTATTTCCAACTCTGCACCCAGCAATAAAACAATCAAAGCAGGTTATTATCATTATGCAGCTATGGTTATCAGCATATCAATATTGGTGCAATAGAGTATGGACGTTATAAATTATTTAATATTTAATCTCCAGTCTTTCACCATGAATACTGACTTGTGATGGTCAAAATGCGCCAACTTTTGTTTAGTCAAATTTGTTAATTGTTCACAAGGATACAGTACTTCTCAAAACTGGAGAAGTGGGTGTTTGTGCAACTTACTCTTTAAAGTGTAATGGTAAAGAATACATTTATTACTACAGTATAAGTCTTTATCAGCTTAAAATAACAGGTAAATGTTACATACAATAACATTGGCCTCTTTATTTTATTACTTAATATTCCATATAAAAGTCTCCTGTTTACATATATTTTATTTTTATTGTATTACATGTTGTGACAGGGAGGACCCTGTCGCTGGTTCTTGCGTGGATGTGTGCCTCTATGGAAGCAGCTGGGATGCGCAATAGGAAAAGCATTGTTAGGCAACCAATTGAGCAAGAAGGCTCACCTAGTGCTGAGCTGACCAGGAGGTCCTGATTGGCTAGGGGGTGGGAGCCTGCGCACAGCTCAAATAAAGTATGCACCACACCTCAAGTCATTGTCCAGCCAGGGATGTCGGAAGAGGTCAAAGTTGCCGACAGGACTCCGGGACTTGAGTAGGTCAGTTTAGGGGATTTGATTTCAAACCAGTATAGAGAGGGTTTCATAGTTTAGTAGGTTCCTGGAGTGGGACGTCTCTTTTAATGAGGCTAGCGCTTGCCTTGTAGGCAAACTTTTATTTTTAGCTTTGTTTTGTTTTGACCTTATTAAATGTGACACTAGGGTTACCATTGCTGGTACTCTAGTAGCAGCACTTGTGTTAATTAAATCTGTGTGCCTGTGTGGCGTGTCAACACCAACTGCTCTGTGTCTGCCTCATTATCATTCAGTGATGACCCACGCAGGTAACATCCCCCTGTTACACATATATACATTTGAATACATAGATTGTAACATATAACTAATGTATAACTATGATCAACCAAATGCCTTCACAGGGACAATTCAGGACTTTCTTTTTTAACTCACAATTCATTCAAGTATCTTTTACCTGCAAGATTACAAGTACCATTGCATAAAAAAACAGGCTAACTTGAAACCATATATTTAAAATTTATGAGTGACCCAAATACAATAACATTTGTCAAAATATAGCTTCTATCCCAAGTTGGGGACTACATACCTTCTGTCTGGCCTTCGCAATCACCTGTCATCGAATTACAGCCTTGGAGAATTAATTTGGCACAACCCTTCCCTCTTGTGGTACTTTTTCCTCGTCACTGTGATCTGTTTCAGTCACGTCTAGCTGTCTCTAGGCTCTGAAAGCGTTTCGTGCGACAAAGGACTTGCCTGCTTCCCAACTGGTAATATTATCCCTTGCTATCCCATTGAGTAATGCCAAGAAGGTATTAACTGCTGGCTTGAATAGTACAGTCAGCTATTTAATGAGGGCCTGTCTGCTTTTATTATCATTTATTAATGAAACCCCCTGCTGGTTGATAACATGGAGGTACTCCTTAAACTTCCAACATATCAGCATTGTGTGTGCGTGTGTGTGTGTGTGTGTGTGTGTGTGTGTGTGCAGGGAGGATATGGTTAACTACAAGTCGTAGCTTTGCTGTACATCAATTCTTTTTTAATCTAGTCTTATTCACCTGGGTTGTGATTAAGCCAGGGTACTGGGGTTAAAGAGGCGCCAGTAACACTTTTATATCAACTGACTATTGCTTTATAAAGGTTTGAGTTCTGTGCTTGTAATGTTCCTGCAATAATTATAGAACATTTTACCAAATCACAAAACAAACACAAGACTCCTAGGAAGATCATTGATGTTTTAGCAAAAACTCTTAGCAAAATATAATATGTTCTTTGTACTGCTTTTAGTACCAACGCTAAAATGAATTACAATGAAGATGTCTTGAGTACTAAAATGATCCTCCCCCCTTCCCACAACCTTAACCTATTCATTATTAACAGTTATTACTGGGAGACTGACCAAACTTCTTGTATTTTTTTCACTATAATTCGTTAATTATTATTAAGTTCATATAAATCCAATTATCATTTTGTTGTTGTTATTCATTACTTCTTTAAAGCTGCTATTGCAGTAGATTTGCCATATTTAAAATGTAACATCAGTCTGTCACACAGTTACACAACAAACTAGCACATCATGTTTTAAAGAAGTGCTAACCAATGCTTTAAAACCTCCTACAGTTCTAAACTAAAGCTTTATTCCAACATACTGTGAGAATATAAGAGCATTGTTGAACGAGACCAGGCCATTCGCTCCATCAGTAATCACCTGGTTCCTAGTAGTTGGTTCATCTCAATATATTGTCAAGTCTTAAAGGATCCCAGTGGTTACGCATCAACACCCCGTTCCATACACTCCGTCCTCTCAGTGTAAGGAAGTGCCGCTTCCCCTCTGTCCTAAGCTTGTCTCCACTTAATTGTGTCCTCTGGTTTGTGTGCTGCGCTTACAGGATTAGTTAGAGTAAACATTATCACTTTTTTTTGATAATTTAATAGGCAGATATTTGAAATGCAGCACTATAAGTTCTGCATTTTCTTCCTGGTAGGGTCCTATTGTATGATATGCCATTGTGTGCAGCTTGGGCAAAAGAAGGATATTAACAAATCAGAAAAAAGAAAACGATGTTAAACAGCACACAAAAAAGACGTACTGGCATTTGCCCAAATCTGTAACTGCGATTGATTGATTGAGGTCTTATACTGTACATGATTGATTTATAATGGTGATGATCGTTTTCAGTCATAACAAAAATGTCATATGTTCACGATTTGAAGTATAATACGAACAAAATATGTTGCCACTGAAAAGGAACAAGGTTCGTCCCCTCTGACTTTCATTTTCAGCGCGTTTGATGGTGAACGGGTTAAAACTAAGGGCAAGGCATTCCATCACATACAATTGTCAATTTACAGTTAAAATACAGGGTTGCTTTGTAGCAATGGCTCAGCATCGGGAAACATACGTCCTCTCAATCAATATCTGCCACAACAGGATTATTGTTTCAAGCCAGGGCAGCTTTCCTCACTTTTCTTCCTAATGTTTTTATCAAGGTCATCTCCACTGCAAGCAACACATGCTGCCAGCTCTCTCCCTGCCAGCACTAGAGGCTGTAGATCCATACTGCCTCCTGCTGACTTCTCGTGGATACTGCAGTCTAGGTTGTTTTTCCTGTAAAGATAGGCATAAAAAAGGAGCAAACACCTTAAATTAGTGTTATATATATATATATATATATATATATATATATATATATATATATATATATATATAGATAGGTATATAGATATAGATAGATATATAGATATAGATAGATATATAGATATAGATATTATTAACATGCTTAACATAATAGCAACTGGATGCGTGGCTTCCATCATATACAGGGGTTGCAGTTTTGTTCAATGGCTTTCAGAACCCTCACTATAAAAATGGTTCCGGCACCACTGGCATTCCATGTAGAGAATGCAAACAAACTAAACTGTCAACAACGATACGCTGTACTACGATGGAAGACTATCATTAACATCTGATTGTGGAATACTGCAATGTGTTTAATGTTAGCAAAATTATCTTGGCCCCAAAAAGGCGGATCATATTTGTTGATTTTCTTTGCTAACAGAGAAAAAATATGTGAAGCATGACATTGAAACTCAAAGAAAAAACTAAGACTTACAGGTATTATTTATTCTAGTGATGATATATTGTTGCTAAGCTCAAATGAATGTAATAACTAAAGCTTTTTCAATTCCGAAGGAAGGAGGGGAGGGGGGAGGGGGGGCAGGCACATTTATCATACTGAATACGTTTTGTTTCTGCTTTAGAAATGAAATAAAGCCGGGGCAACAAACAAATCAACAGCAAAACTTGGGTGAATGATGTTCTTAAACTAAAAACATGTAATAGGCTGTCAGGTTGTATCTGGTTATAGCAACTACACTTGCAGCTGTATTTTGTACAAGAGGCTGAGCCAGCATTCTATGTTGATTAGGAGAAGTTTATATTGTTGGCATCTTATTTAGAAATCCTTACATAACTCCTTACTCAGCATCTTGAGGTTACCTGTCTATGTTGAAGAAAGTGCTTCCTACTTTCTTTTCTAATCTTTTAATCAGCTTCCTGCTGTGTCGTCTTACTTTCTTGGCTAACTTTAGTTTTAGGCTGAAGAAATACACTTCTTTTAACCTCTAACAGCTTGTGCCATTGATCCATTAAGTGCCATTATCCTCATTTGAAGACAGGCTACTTTGTAATTTTGTGGAGCATTTTTAACTGGCATCAACCTGTTATTTTAATTTTCTCTTCAACTTTATTGTAATGATAACCTACTATAATTTTGTTAATTGTAAAAGTTGAGTCTAACTGTAATGCAGCATATTACATAAATACAGCTTGTGTTCTAATTTAAATAATAATCATCATAATATTAATAATAATAATTTATTAGTAGTTGTAGTATTGTTCTTATTTGTACAGCTTTTTACAAAAAACATAATTCTCTCAAATATGATTACCATACTTGTGTGGACACTGGTTTTATCCCGTATTAACTGCCACAGGCAGAATTAAACAAAAACTTTTTTTGTTTGTTTTCAGGTAGACGAATACAAATACAGTATATAATATAGTTCAAAACATACAATACATTTGTATAAATCAAAATAAACACTGATTTCATAATTTACAATAATCACCTCTTCTCATTTTCATTAATGTAATACCATTATTAGACCGCATAGGGACTTCACAAAGAGTGTGCCTTTCCCGGTTGCCAATGTGTAACAGAACACCCTGATCAATACATACAAGCCAAAAGACATTCGCTAGCATCGCTTTCAAGAGAGGGTGAAAATCAATTGAAACATGTTCCAGAATCTAATATTCATGCATTGAAACACTTTTTAAAGAGACTATCGTTAAAACAATGTGATACCTCCTGCTACTCAAATGTTCTATGTTAGGTAACACTTTACATTAATTGTCACTAATTAACAGGTAGTTAATTAGTAAATACATGTTTAGTTACACTCAATTACAATGTTATTATGCATAGTTACAATGTCCTTAATGTGTAATTGCACGATAACTCTAAACCTAACTTTAAACCTAACTCTAGCCCTAACCCTCACCCTTTTCTGATACCAGTGTGCATTTATATATATTATGCAAAAAATGTAGACATTAAGTTCATTGTAACTATGCATAATAACATTGTAGCTATGTGTAAGTACACATGTATTTACTAAGTGACTACTATGTAAATACACAGTATAATATATATATATATATATATATATATATATATATATATATATATATATATATATATATATATATATATATATAATATTTCTGGTCAGTTAGAAAAACATACTAACAAGTAATTGTAAGTAAAAATGATGTGATATCATGTAACAATTGTAAGTCGCCCTGGATGAGGGCGTCTGCTAAGAAATAAATATTAATAAAATAATAATAACCAAAAAACAAATAATGGAACGTCCCCATTCCTGGTAACTTCCAGCACATAAAGAACAGGTGTTTGATGTTATTAACAGGGGACCAATGCCCTGTGACTCTCAATTAGGATCTCTGTGATGGATGTACTGTGCAGTGAACACTCACTTTTCACCATCAAGTACTTGAACACCCCCACCAGAGTTGCCCAGCTACAAAAAGAAATGTTAACCCTTGCTTGTTCTGTTAAAGTAGTTGTCACAAAGCATTAAACATCAGTTTCCCTTTCTTCAAAGTGTGCTTTAAATCATCTGTAACTCTAAACCACTCAATCATAAGATACAGAGAAAGTAGTTTAGTAAACTACAGCAGAGTGCAAATGTATTAGAGCACCCCATTATTTCTGTTGTTCTGATTTGTTGTGCGTATGATATCAAACTACTGGAAATGAAAATCTTGGAAAATTGTCAAAGTATGTAACTTAGTGATTGTCTAATTGAAATGATGACTTTAATAGGCCAGATGTGCAATGCATTTAAAATAGTAAGATAAGTTGTTTTAAGATGCCTAATTAAAGCACACAGTGGTCTAACACTTTTTACACAAGTGCCTATTGTTTCTATATCACTGATTACTGACCGAACACTGAAATTCTCACACCCAGAGGTTTTCCTGCACAGAATATAGTAAATGACAACTCTTGAGGTGCTCTAATACATTTCCACACTACTGTATGTAATTCAAACACACCAATTGTTGATGCACTATCCAACATTCCAATATTAAGTTGTATTCTTTATTTTCTCTATAGCAGTCTTTAACGGTTTGTGAGATTTGTCTGGTAACTGACTCGGACTCATTCCATTGAAATCATGTGACACAATTACCTTTCAACTTGTTTGTTTGTTTGTTTATTTATTTACTACCACTGGTTTTACTTAGTAACAGGGTACATACATTTATTATTGTATTTGTTTTACCTCCAAAGCATACAGCTAGAGTTTAAAATGTTTATGTATAGTCTTACTTTGCTCATTCCATTTTCATTTTATTCAAACTTCTGTTGACTTGGCACATATGCCCTGGCTCCTTCACGACAGATAAAGAGGCATTCTGATGGAGGTTTTAATGCCAATCAGTGCATGCAGGCGGAAAGATGCCAACCATTGCCCTCGAATTTTATTTCCAGCACACCTTTTGCATAGTAATGCCTTGACCTTCCCCTCTCTTCCCCTCGCTCTTTTAAGCTTTGCTGCCCTGTGCTGTTGCTTTTGCTGGTAATGTCACCAAGTGCATGGCTCCCTGTCACTCCAATACGCCCATGCACTCGTGAAGAGCAGAGGTCTGAGTCAGCAACCGAACAGAGGACCATTTTCCAGGGGTTTTAGAAACTCTGAGAACACAAAATTCTGTGTGATCTGAATTTAATTTCTTCACTGCATCCTTTGAAGATTGAATGAAAAGTGAATACAAAAAGTACTGGGCTTTATAGAAATTCTAGCATTGTATCACATCAAATCTTATAATTTCATTCCACTGTACAGCTTCCAACACTCTTGGTATTTTCCTTGTTGAAGAGTCAAACCATATAGTGATGCTTCTAAGGATGGAATGAAAGGAGTACTAAACAAGGTTCTACCTCTTATTAGCACAACAGATATCATCACTGTGTTTGTGTGTGTGTATAATATATATATATATATATATATATATATATATATATATATATATATATATATATATATATTATTATTATTATTATTTATTTCTTAGCAGACGCCCTTATCCAGGGCGACTTACAATTGTTACAAGATATCACATTATTTTTACATACAATTACCCATTTATATAGTTGGGTTTTTACTGGAGCAATCTAGGTAAAGTACCTTGCTCGAGGGTACAACAGCAGTGTCCCCCACTGGGGATTGAACCCACAACCCTCCGGTCAAGAGTCCAGAGCCCTATCCACTACTCCACACTGCTGCCCTATATATATATATTTTGTGTATATATATATATATATATATATATATATATATATATATATATATATATATATATATATATATATATATATATATATATATATATATATATATATATATGTACACAAAATATTTAAAGTAATAATAAAGGTGCAAAAAGTACAGCATAAATCCAAATGTATTTAGGATGTTTCGGACATAGTCCTTCTGTAACTTCTGTAACTTCTGTATTTATGTTGTTCTATGTGCACCTTCACTATTAGTTTAAAGATTTTTTATATTTTAGTGTGCACTGCATTTAAATCTTTTTCTAAATTGTGTGTGTGTGTATATAATATAATCCAGGGCTGGCAATGGAGCAAAGCAATGTGATTGGTCGAGCAAGGTTCCAGCAGTCCGTATATTGGATGGATACGGACAGCTGGAGCCTTGTCACATATTCAAAATCACTGTGCTGTCTCAAAGAATTTAAGTTATCGGTAGTCGTCTTGTTTACTGTTACAGATGTGACCAACATCCCAAAAGTAGTGAGAAGACATGCTGAAAAATTAACTGAACTGGAAGATAGCAAAACAGAAAAAAATACCAAAAAATAAATCAATCGCTGTCTTTATACTCACTCACCCCGACTTTGTCACTACAAATAATGTATTTGTAGCGGTTTGTAAATGCTAAAGAAAAACACAAAAAGACACTTCTGCACATTATCCACCCCTCTCAGACACATACCTTCAAATCCAGTTTTACCTGGATTATAAATGCAATAAGGCCCTTCAGGGTGTCTGTATATGTCGAATAAACAGACTTTTCGGGGGTTGGATATTCGACGTATACGGACACCCTGCCGGGCCTTATTGCATGCATATATCATGCTACATATATCTCATGGTTTAATTCCTCCATGTAAGATTGCCTCATAACATGCATTCTTCATTTTGTAATACAGTGGCCACATCCCGTGTAATTCCACCCAAAGCAGTTTAATTACCATTGTTTCTTGAGGTTAAAAAAAAACAAAGATTCTATTGCACTTTTCAAAATCTCATTGCATACGACATGTCCTTGTGGGATTTAAATGGGATGCACCACTCGAACATGGCGGTAATTTGCCTGAAAACCTTAGGGATTGAGTTTCTATGGCTTTAGAACAAATACACTCAACTCTCCATTTTGAGAGTACATTTAAGCTCCAGTTCATCAGCTTACCTTGTCTTCCACTGCAAAAAAAACGGTTTTTGTCTAATAACCATTTGTTACTTACTTACCATAGTGTTTAAATAACCTTTCTGCTGAGTCCTTTTTTCCCCCAGTAAGATTAAGCATTATTTTGCCTCCTCTATGGAGAATGACACGCACTTTAACAGAAATCACTTTTTGGCAGCTTGTTTTAAGTTCATTGTGTTTCTGTTTTTTGCTCCTGTTTTCATGGTGTAATATTTCCCAGTGCTTAAAGATGGCTCTTAAATTTAAGAAATTGCACAAGTAACCCTACATAGGATTTGATACACATAGCAAATGAATGTGACAATAGAGTTGAAAAATTATTTTCTGTAACATTTCTTGTAGTTGCAAGGTGAAACTGCCATATTAAATATTTCATTTGTGTGAAGAACAAGCGTTAAACTTAAAATACAAGCACAAATGTAAAATTACAAGTCAGTAGAGTGGATTTCCTCCAAAACTCAATTTACATAGCTTAGAAAATCACCCAAAAAAAGGCAATTTACTCAAAACTGCCTTTGCTCATAAATAAACCTCTTTCTGAAAAATTAAACCCCCAACTTTGCAAAATGAATCCTGTCATTGGTGCATGAGAATGGTGCTTTGATTGAGAAAATCAATATACAGTAACAAATTTACAGCAATGATATTTGATGTAGAACACAATAGCACAGTTGTTAATTGCTGTCATCTTTGAGCTGAATGTTTGAGTATCTGATGAGCGATTAAGTTTTGCACACTTTGCAGTAGATGAATAATACATGTTATGTTGTTGTGTTTGGCATGTGTTTTCGCTGTGCTTTTAAATGGCACTTAACAATGTTTATATTGTTAAATGATTGCAACTGATTTCGTTTCATGTGTATCATTTTGTGTATTAAAGTAGTTGACTACATTATTTAAAAAGTTAAAGGAAATTTGGGTTAATTGCTACTTTCCTAAATTAGGGAGTGCTGTATATCACACAGATAAAACCGGAATGTTGGCCATGTTAATTGCTATAGGCGTGTCACCACTAACTGTTGATAATGAATTTGGTTAAATATAACGCATCCCTGGAAAGACAGCATGCTGAGCTCTAAAGGAAACAAGTGTTGTAGAGATTTTTATTTTCAGTGCCATCATGCTGTGCTTTTTGCTGATTACATCTATCAAGACTAGTCGGGGAGATTATACAGACACTATTGTCCTTGTTTGGTGTAGCATAACCAGATCTGTGCGTTTGAGGGCCCACCATTGCACTCTAGAAGATAGAGAAAGTCAACTAGTCTGATTCCAGGACCTAATGACATGACATGAGCTATGAGGAAATCATACCCCTGTAGGGTAGAATGGTTTGCTAAAAAGGGTAGCTTTGATGGGTCGAATGCTTCCACTTGAAGCGTCAATGCATTTTACTAACTTTCTTTTAGTTTTAATACAAGCAAAGGGCAGCTTCAACAGTAAGTCTGCCATTCCCCCACAGTAGTAATATTTTCACATGCTGATCAATGGTGTCACAGTGGTATGAGCTAATACAGCAGTGTAGCAGGGCAGCAGTGTGGAGTAGTGGTTAGGGCTCTGGACTCTTGACTGGAGGGTCGTGGGTTCAATGCCAGGTGGGGGACACTGCTGCTGTACCCTTGAGCAAGGTACTTTACCTAGATTGCTCCAGTAAAAACCCAACTGTATACATGGGTAATTGTATGTAAAAAGAAAATGTAATTGTATGTAAAAATAATGTGATATCTTGTAACAATTGTAAGTCGCCCTGGATAAGGGCGTCTGCTAAGAAATAAATAATACACTGTTTGCAGTACCATAATGAAATGCCATCACCAATATACTACCATATTTGGACCACTGTCCAATATTTGTCCCAAATTCATTGTGTTGACTTGAATGGTAATACCATGGACATTGAATTGCGCTTCTATAATTTTGAAAGGGTAATACACTGGGGTTATTCCAATGGGATTTATTTTAAGCTTTCATTTAAAGTTTGATATCTGCCTGTGTCATCCTTTCTAGAATAACTGTGAGGCAACAGTAGCGGAACTGACACCTAAAGGTCAAATAAAATGTTATGGCAACCAAAAAAATGATAATTTTGACTCTTAAGTGATTAAGTGCACTTGTAACATTTAGCTTTCAGTCTGTAGGCAGCTTGTTATGTACTTATGCAGAAGCAAGCGGCTAAATTTAAACTATGCTCATCATTCTACTGAATAAACTGTACCACGAATCCTCACTTATCATGACTAAATATGAACACCAAGCAGCCCCCTTCTTTAACATTAGCCAATACGATTGTGACTTTCTGAAGAATTAAGTTACATACTGACATGAAATACACAGCTATTTTTGTACTGTATGTGCCGTGTTTAGGTTTATTTTTCTCAATTTTTTTTTTTTTGTCAATCTAGTTCAAGATGGTAATATCTACAGACATTTTGTCTTATCTAGCTTGGGTAACATAGTATGCTTATGGCAGGCAACTAGCATTATAGAACAGCTTGTGAATTAATGTTAAGATACCTTGCCACAGAAAATAGTTAAACAAAATTGCAATTTCAATAAGAACCACTTTAAAAACATTGAACGCAATCTGAATGTATTTATTATTTAATAGTATTATTAATAAGTTTACATGTTTTAGGTGAGCTACTGTAGGGGACCCATATTTGTCTTTTTGGCCTAGGTTCAAATATAAATGAGATCAGAGTTACTAGTTTTCTAGGATGAAAAGGGGTGACTTTTTTATCTTTTATTCACTGTTGTTGGTGCTGAATCATTTGGATCCATTTTCACCCGGATTGATAGGTTTGGGATCAAAGCTTCTAGGAATCAGATGAGCACTGATGGGCTGAATTCTTGGTTTGTACATTTTCTTACTTTCTTATGTAAATAGCTAGGATGGAAGTTAAAATGATACGAAAGATAATGAAAGGTAGTGGAGATGATTTTAAAAACTAAAGGTTCTGAGAACACCCTTAACGCCGCTGTACAGTATCTAGCAAATCTTCATTTTTATTGAGATATCTACTTTATTTATGTTCTGCTCTGCATTGAAATTGATGCTGCTATGAATTCAGTATGGGGTCATTTATCTTGGTTTATAATGTGATATCTTGTAACAATTGTAAGTCGCCCTGGATAAGGGCGTCTGCTAAGAAATAAATAATAATAATAATAATATGTCCTATCATTGCAGCCATTGAACTGGAGTGGCTAAAGCAGCATTTGAACAGTCCCCAAGTCTTTTAACCATTTACTTAAACATGCTCTTTCTCTGTAAGCCGCAGTCTGATTTTCAAGTCAAGAATGTTATTAAAAAATGCATTTCCATGAATCCTGTCTAAGGTAACCTATCCTGGGAAATATCATTCTATTTTATGCATCCTAATAACAGGCAGAATTCACTAAAGATTATAGCCATTTTTAAACATTCAACCCATTCTTGAGATAAATAGGAAAGCAAGTATAGCTTAAATCAAAGCTTGTACTGAAGAAACAATTCTTAAAGCCATTGTGTTCTCCAATAATGTTCAGTATTAGGCTCCTGTGTATTGTAAGTCATCAGAAAACTTAGTGATGCAGCGAATCATCTTAATACATATTAGTACATATTAAGTCACTAACTGATCTCAATGGCCTTACCAATAACCAAGAAAGCTGGAACTAATTAACAAACTGTCTTGAGAACCACTACACACCTAGCACAACCATAAAAGCACACAGACACATTATACTGAAGTAACGGGCAGTGCTGTGTAATACATTGCTGTTACAGATTCTGTTCCCTGTCGGTGAGGTGAGGCGAGCCCTGCTCTTTTGCATTGTGGTTAAGACACTCGCCTGCGGTGCAGGTGCGGGTTCATGGGCCGTTCGTCAGTTCAAACTCCTCCCTGTTACATTGGTGCCATGACCCTGATCTCATAGGTTAGCAGCAGGGGTGGAGGGTAGAGTCTAACGGGGCAGTGTTGTGTGATGCTCTCCTGTTACGGATTCTGTTCCCCGTCAGTGAGATGAGGTTAAGAGATCTATAACCACGAATGCAAAGGAGCCTGGCTCTTTTGCATGGTGATTCAGACGCATGCTTGTGGCGTCAGTGGTCAGGTGGGGTCATTGGTGCTGATTGGGCTAATTTACCATTCAAACAGCTTCAATGTAGTTTTTTGCTCAGGTTGATTTTTGCAACATTTTTTCACTGCTCCATCCCAGGGGATCTGAAATGCAAGCAAAGCAACGAACCCTGGTGTGCTATAAATACCATCATTTCCTGGGCATGTCTTTAAGTGTCATTAGAGTATGCGATATTATACCATGAATCAAAAAGAAGATTCTCTCCAAGTGCTGTTAAGAGCTTCTTGTGTGCATTGCTCTGGAGCTGAAGGTCATGCTTTCACATTATCAGCAGCATGGAAATCAATAGAGGCAGCTGGCTGTACAGTGCCACAGTGCAAGTGATTCTGTTAGTCAGATCTGCAAAGGACAGGAAACAGAATCAGGACGTGACAACTCTAAGACACGTTTTCTATCAGTATAATACCAGTGCATTATTGTGAAGAAACCATAGCAGAACCATTAGCAGAGCACAGCATTACCAGCAATGGAAACACAAACGATCTGGTCCAGATATTATGAAAAGGGGACCTGGTACAGCTATGGTACTGCAATGGCTTACTAGCAGTGTGTAGAAATGCAATAATCAAGCAGAAGAAGTGCTTCAGTTTTAGTTTATTCACTTTGTGCCTGGGCCAGCTCAGGTGTCAGCACTAATACAAAGAGAGACCTAAGTAAACCATACCCAACAAGGTGATACTTCTCAATTGCTTCATGTTTGCAATGATTTCAATATTAAAGTTTACACTTTAGTTCTTTATCTTTTATCTTTTAATGTAGTGATCTCAGCGGCAGCTGGTTCGAGAGTAAGTAACCTCACTCTGGTTGTAGGGTAGGTAACATTAGTAAAGAAACAGGCTGTGTTTTGAATTGAACCAGGTTTCATCTAGGGCTGTCGTGTAACTTCGTGACAATAATTACACGTTTAGCGATCTACAACTGTGGCCAAACATTTACATCACCTAGAATTGTAGGATTAAGACATCATTTAAAAAACAAAAACTATACGAGCATAATTTAGATATTTTATTTAACATCATGTAATCAAAGAAACTAATAAATTATAATACAAAAGTCTACCGGAAGCCATAATGATTGAATGGCACATACATGCGGCATCAACTGTAATCAATCAATTATAAGGCGTGCCAAGGTTTAACAATAATTAGTTACATTGTAATTGCGATTAATTACGAATTGCACAATTACAATGGTGAGGTCTGCTCAGGATGTTATTAAACAGGTAAGGCACAGGTTAAAATTAAATTACATTTTAAGCAAAGTACACTTTGATATTAGCCAGCAAATTCCAATTGCTAGTTGTAAGTGCCAGTTGCTTTATTTCACTATGTTAACAGTGTACTCTTTTTCTGAAAATCAGCAGCTTACAATAGTCTACTGTTGTTGCGACCTTCTTTGCAGTGATTAAACTGATCCCTTGCTTAGCTTAGATTAGAATGTCTCTGAATGTCAGCCAACTTGGCTAAAGTTAATGAAACTGGCAGGTTTCTAAAGGACAGTATGATAAATGAAGGGACTGGTATAATTCCAACCCACAGGCTACAAAGACACTGACATTTAAATCCTGCTTCAGACACCTAAATTACATGCAGTGTCCCAAAATCATGTTAAATGTAAATCTCAAAATATAATATAATGGTGCCTGTCATCGCAAATTATATAATATAACCATAAGAAATAAAGAATAAAACAATGTCAAGACGGGACCTATGAAAAATATTTACAATAAAACCAAACATAGCGAAATAAAAAAGCAGTGCACTCACATCCTCAAAATAGAGGCTAAAAGTGGATGGTGAAAATTTGGTGCAAAAACAAGCCAGTTATGGTGTTCACCATCTACAGCTATGGCTGAAAGTTTGCCATCGCCCTATAGAATGAACTTGTTTCACTTCATGAAGTCGAATGAAACCTGCTGAATAATGTTACATTAACATATTGAATTGCATACCGCTTTGTAGTTTCCCATATACAAAATTGAAAAATGTGTTACGGCTTCTATTACGGCTTCCAGTAGACTTTTGCAATCTAATGTTGTCCTTTATTGAGTATATAAGAGAACAGGACAAAACAATATTTCTTATATTATATTTAAACACTAGCTCAGACTGGGGACCTAGGAGTCCCATGAGGTTCTAACATGATTTCTGATGTTAACATACGGGGCAAAGATAAGGCTTGAGGAAATTAAACACATACATATAATTTCTAATATATTTAGGTAGTGAAGGCAGGCTGTAGTTGCACTTGACTTGAGTCTGTTTAAATTCTCAAAAGCCTAACGAAACCTGCCTGCCACTGTGCAATTCTTTTGAAACAGGCATGTATTTTGATACAGCAACAAATGAAATGTAGCCATTTGTCTACTTTGCCATTTCTTATAAGCTTACCTTGGAGTTTATGATTTGAGTTTTTGAAGTCATGGACAGATTATCAATGAGTATCAGGATTGAAGAAGTAAAAGCAATTTCTAACTCATTTCAAATTAAATTAAATACTTAATATAATGCAAGCTTTTATCTCAGAAATAAAACATGAAAAAATAATGCATCTACTTTAACATTCTGCACCTGTTGTTGTTGTGTTTTTTTTTTTGGGGGGGGGGGGGGGGTTTGAGTGCATTGCTTTTATCTAACTGTGAAAGCGAATGGAAGTGAAAGGTCCAAAATAATAACATGCACGATAACATCACATCATTTTTTTCTGCAATAATGCTCTCAATGGCCTTTACAAAGGAACCAAGGCATAAAAGAACATTGCAAACCAGGAGCTAATCTAACTAATCTTAAAGAACATTCAGTATTCACTACATCAGGCAGGACAGCCACATTGACACAACATTATGAGTTCAAGGAAAAAACACCTGTGGCAAAGTGGCTTGCCATTTCAAGACAGTGGAAGTTCAATAAAAGAGCTGAGTTGCGTGTCAACAACACTTAAATAATAAGCACGGGCGCTACACAGCGATGTGTATCGCTCCGTGCAAACAAGGGTTTCAGTCCCGAAACAATAAGACACTAATAATTAACACACAACACAGACACGGTCACTTCTCCCAATAGTGAGTGCTCTTGTGAAGGTGTGGTGAAAGACAAACAGTTTGTGCAACAGTGGCGTAGTGTAGTCGGGGTTTAGTGCTGGCTTGTAGTGAAAGCTCCCGGCTAGCGCTTAGCCATCCAACAAAGACAAATGACAAACAGTTAGCACATCAAACAAACAAAACACGAAACACTCACGATAATGAATTACGTCCGTTTCCTAAATGGGTCCTTTCAGTAACCATATCAAATATGATTTTAGTACGGCGTAATACAGAGCATGCTTGCTAAGAAATCGGTTACACTTTTTAAAATAATGGCTGCAAATTCCTTTCAATTCCAGTGCATTAGCTGCTGTCCCTGTGGTGTTAAAATTTAATTTGTTATGAATTTATCTTCCAGACATTTGTTATTCATAGGCTACTGCTATGCAATTCTATGAAACTCTGTTGAAATTCATCTGAATTTACAACCATTTTTGTGACTGTTACCGAGAAATCGAAACCGTTGTGCAGTGCAGTGCAGTGCTCTGAACGACTAGTGTTCACACAAATGCAAGCCTTAGTATCCCCATTAACTAATATTCATGCTTGATAATTTACTGCAGAAACAGTTAAGTGTCCCAAGGTGAAGGACAAGGTCAATTATCAAGCAGCATTGCCTGAAGCAAAGGAAAACCATTGTATTAACTGAACAACTGTTTTAATTACTGTCATATCTGGCTGTACCTTAAAGGTTTGCAGAATCTAAAGTTCTGGTGGCATCTACCACTGGATAATGACACCTCCACTTGGAACATGTTTAGCTGGAGAGGTCAGTTAAGCATTAATAGCCCATATTCATTGGCCATTACCTACTAGATGATTAACTGTGATGACAGTTCGATGCCTCAAGCCGAAAGGCTCTTAACAAAAGTTCCATTATAATGAAATGACTGCTTCGGGGATATTAATGCTATTATAAACTAAATGTGTTTTATTTTGGTCAATTAGGCTTCTAGCAATTTTGTCTCAGTTTAAAGAGAGTGTCAACACTAAAGTCCTGTTAGCTTTTAAAAGGCATCCACCTGTGAGATAATGCCCGCTCTAGTCGGAGCCTGATTAGCTGAGACAAGCTGTGAAGTTTATTATTCATGGAAGAACAACACCATTGGTGCACATGTATAACAGTGGCAGTCTTTGTTGCTATCTCACTAGATTATCCGTTTCTTTAACAGCTGCATACCGATTTGCTACCTGTAGATTTCAAGTCTTGCCCTGCCTGTTCTAACAAGGTAAAAGATGCATGAACAGATGGCTTTGCACAGGCACCTGCATGACTGCTCTGTGCTGATTACATATGAAATAAAGAGATTATAGGAAACAATGAGATCTTCTGACAGTTATTGTCAGGAGAGTAACTAAAAATCTAATTTATCCAGTACCATAATTAAAGATGTGTCATATATTCTAAGAGTAAAATTGCATTTCCTTCAAAATGGGAATTTGTCTTGGCATATACTATTGTTCTACCAATTGGCTGAAAACACAAATCCGTATATTGTAAAAAAAACAACTCTGGGAGATATATATATATATATATATATATATATATATATATATATATATATATATATATATATATATATAAAATACACACACACATTATGCCAAACCTTAGTTAATTAATCAGGACATGCTTTCTTGAATAGGACTGAGACCCACTATCCAATGTTTTTGCTCATGAAAGTTGAAGGCAATGGAACTGGCAACAGTCTCTCGCAGATTGGCACCTTGAGAACTTCCCTTCACAGCTCTGCATACGAGAAATCCCACCTCAATCCTGACCTAAACACATCTGCCATGCAGGCTTGAGCCTATCCCAAGCGGAGACTGCCAATTGTGAAAAATTTTGTTGCGTGTTAAATTCAATTGAGGGCTAGGTTGACCCTGGGATGTAAGGCAATTGAGGCTATGGAATTAGCCTTCTGTGCCACTAAGCCCTTGAGCAGATTACAAAGGGTTGTCCCTTGGACTTGTGTCAAATTACCTCTTACAAAACGCTGCGTGTCATGCACTTTTATTACACATGACACAACATTAACCCCTTTTTTTCTCAACCCTCCTCATAAAATATTGATTCCTTTGTACTGTAGGGCAGCCTTTTGGAAAGTGATTTAGTGACAGGGAACAGTCACAGGAACACTTTATTTTGTAGTTAGAGATACAAAAGCAGTGAATTGCAAAGCGGTCCTCTTGGATTTAAGAGGACTTTTCCAAACCCACTTTTTGGGCCACTAAAAATTTCTTAAGATAATTTTACGAAGTGGAGGTCATTCAGCCTATTAATGTCCATCCAGTTCCTAGTGGCTGGTTGATTTCAAAATGTTGTCAAGACTTAATCAATAAATGCAGGCATGTCTGCAGTATTTAAAAACAGAAATAGATCACATTTCGGCACTTTTCAGATTGTCAGATTTCGTGTAGCCGCAGTTAAAATGCCCTGCTGTAGAAGATCAAGTGGGGTTATGGCTTCACAGTCAGTTCACCCTGTAGTGTGTATCAGTGGAGAGCCAGGCAGATCTGAGGTTCTTAAGGTATCTCCAGCTTTGTGGTAAATTTATTTAGGCCATTGGCATGGAGCTCAACTTGGTTCGAACCACCATGGCTAGTTTTCTGTCCTACATACTGTAGCCCTGAGCCATGCAATTTGCACGGCAGCATAGAAAAGCATTAAATAAAAATATTATATAAAATGTCAGGAAAAGGTAAATTTAGATGCCTTTCATAAATGTAAAACTATTTAAGATGCAGCCTAAGTCATTTTTAGTCCCAGGAGGACATTCCAAACAATGCAACTGTATGCAAAAAAAGTCTATTCGATACTTATAAATGAATACAAATAATTGCATGAATCTTAGTTGTTCTCCACTTTAATTTGCTATATTGGTCTTAAATATGCAATTTTAAAAGAAACACAGTTCAATTAAACTTGATATCTGGTACTACACTTGGTTAAAGAAATCTCTGTTTGCAAGCCATACTTTCAGGTAGTGTTGGGCTTAATTGGCCGTGACAGCAGAGGAGTGAACTTGTCCTCACCCCTTCAGCATCTTCTTTCCTGTCATTAACTAACCAGCTGTCCCACAATTTCAATCAGTAACATGTATTGACCCAGAATTGATTAAATGGGAATGGGAATTGGAATCGGGAATTGATTTTTAAAAAGGAATTGGAATTGAAAAACAGGAATTGACCCCAAGCCTGTTTGTTACAACACGTGATTTTCAAACCTTCACTTTTTGATGTGCACGGACATCCAACCTCGAGCTGAGACAAAATAAACCCATAGTCAATGCTAGCAATGCTGTGGTTTTCAAACGAGTTTGTTCTTTGATGCCCTGCGTTAATCATCTGCTTCTTTTGTTTCTCTTAGTTTCCAGAGTGCTTGTCAGCTAACCCAGCATGTGCTTTGCTTGTTGAATGTATGATTTGAGGTGTACTCGGCAGCTTTCATTTCCGAGCTCTTGCCAGGAATGCTTTGTGGCATCTTCACTGTTCCTTTCTTGTACTGCTTTTCAGAGAATTCAAATTAAACGCTGTGTTTTGACATTTAGATTCCAATGTGTGTGTTCTATAGGGTTTCTGTAAAGTACATCGAGTAATTCCAGGAAATCTTACCTGATGTGTATTGCTATCGTTTCAAAGTTTTCACGCACACATTATTGTAAACATGTATTTAATTTTAGCGAATATGTTATGACTATTAGGATATAGTGACAGTCACACCCATTGACTCTGCACCACACATTAAAATGATCTGAATGGTCTCCTCTTTGCTTAACAAAACGTAACACCTGAAAGAAATAGAGATACAACCAATATTAAAGCAACTGTAGCTAATAAAGTAATCTCCATAAATCTTACATGTCTTCCATTCACTATGACTCAAATATGCAGTCTAAATAAAAAAAAAATGTTAGCAGACACATATTTTCATTTAACACAAGACATCTGGTGTGCAAGTATAGATACCAAACTATTTTCATTCTACTTGCCTTCCAGGAAATGTAGAACAGTTTCACTCCTTTGGTCATTTCATATCAGCAATGTCTTCTGGGTCAAAGCATCTTACTGGCTGCAAAGCATGTCAGTCATTAGGGGAAGCAGCTGATTGGATACTGAAAGGCAAAAAAAAAATGTCACGATAGGAAGACGACAGTTTTACTCTTCGCTGACCAGGAAAATGTAACACTCTAAGAAAATAAAAACAGAGATTTATTTAACCTTATGTAGAACCAGATATCATATTTTAAAATGAAAATGAATGTTTGTGAAATCAAATGTTTCTGTCAAAACATTTGAGATCTATATAGTGGCAATTAAAATGAACAGTTACGGAATTATTTTTGGTAACACTTTACATTAAGCGTCTCTTATTACTGTGTACTTACACATCATTACAATGTTATTATTCATAGTTACAATGTACTTAATGTGTACATCTTTTTGCACGCTATATGTAAGTACACAATTGTATCAGCAAAGGGTTATGGATAGGGTAAGTGTTAGATCATGCAAAAAGATGTACACATTAAAGACATTGCAACTATGCATAATAACATTGTAATGATGTGTAAGTACACAGTAATAAGAGACGCTTAATGTAAAGTGTTTCCTTATTTTGTCAGCTACAGCTAGATGTGTGACAGGCAAGTCATTTACACAGAAAGGTGTGCTACCCTGTATATACGTATTTACTGTATTAGCTGCTATTTACTGCATTAGCATTCATTTGCTTGTGTTACTGTTAGCTTGGACCTGCATTTATTCTAAGAATAGAAAAAACCTGGTCCAGCCTCAAGGGGCAGGAAGGCCATGTACTGCTCACATAAGAGTAATGGTAGATTGAATATGCTCTGACGACTGGTTAAAAAGCCACTGGGACACTTACTTGAAGGGAATGAGTTACAATTTGTCAACACTTGCAGCATATCCAAATACAGAGCCAGGGAAAAGAGGCGAATTTCATAACAAGAAGCAGTGCTTTCATCCCAGGTGGTTTTCAAGGTGGAACATTAATGGGCTTCATCATTCACTGTCAGGCTTCAAACCACCTTCTTTGACAACGTGTGTGTTTTTTTTCTTCATTTAAAACTGCCATAATGTCAAGCTTATATATAGCTTGTCTATTCCTGGCTCGCATATCAGAAAGACTAAATAGTTCTAGATAACACTTGCCAGACAAATAACAAAATAGATGCAGGATGGCAGGGGCGCTGGAACTAGGGGTGCTGGGGGGGTGGCAATTTTGTTCAATGGCTTTCAGCACCTCCATACAGCTCTGGCCAAAAGTGCTGCATCACCCTAGAATTTTAGGATTGAGACATTAATTAGAAAAACAAACAAAACAAAACCTATATGAACATAATTCAGATATTTTATTTAACATCATTTAATCAAAGAAACTATAAAATTATATTGCAAAAGTCTGCCAGAAGCCACAATAGTAGTACTTAGTACATGTTAGATCTCAAAATATCACATTTCTCCATTTTTGTCATTTTTTTTTCCGCATGCATGCTATCTGTGTTTTATTAATATTATGCAAGCTTCCTATTAAAAGACACCCCCTGTGGTTTTGCAAGATTAAACCTGACTATAATTACTCCAGAGAAGAATTGCCATTAATGTGTTATTGCCCAGAGGCTTCTTTGTCCTGCAGTGTAGCAATGTGTCTACTTGTGTTCAGCCAAACACTGCTCTCGTAAAACAAACTGCATCTTATGCATATTGAAATACTGCAGGGAGGCAGGGAAACTTTTTTTTCTAATCAGCACCTGCTGCTTCCTCTGAGAGC
This sequence comes from Acipenser ruthenus, assembly GCF_902713425.1. Classification (NCBI taxonomy): domain Eukaryota; kingdom Metazoa; phylum Chordata; class Actinopteri; order Acipenseriformes; family Acipenseridae; genus Acipenser; species Acipenser ruthenus. Next base: position 1,474,390 of record NC_081218.1, read on the forward strand.
TTCCTCTCACATTGCACCTGAGAGCTAGAAGCACAAAGTAGAGAAATGTAAAATTATAACAGCATTGTGTTCAACTGAAGAAAAGTATCATAGCAGCACCAGCCATTGGCAATGGAACAAGTATAGCACACCGGGGGAGACGTGCAGTTTGATACAGCAGTCCCCTCAAACTAGGTCTCCTGGAACCAGGTTTGAAGCCACTGTGCCTCAGAGTAGCTTTCCCTCAGCTTCATATCAAGCTCCTCATCTGCTTAGCAATGTGACATCATTTGGAACAGTGCAATTTTAATGAATGCAAGATAGATTACAAAATGAGATCATAATAAATAATAATATAATAATAATAATAATCACTCAAGATTGAATAAATAAGGAAAACTAGAAATAATTATGACATGTTGAATATATAATTACATGTCAAAATGACCCATTGTGCTTACTGGTCTAATTAGTGTCAATGAAATACGATCTGTAGCTACTTATAATTATAAACCAAGCTTCAGCTGTGTCAGAATTAGCAAAGGCCAGAAAGAAAATTGAATGCAGCAAGATGGGTCTTAATGCAGAGAGATAGAGAGTAAGGTAACCTCTTTACACAATTATATTTATATATAATGATGGATGCTGAATCTTGGACACCTGTCCGACTATACTGTATTTGGTATATTGTATGTACATTGCAGTTGGGGTCCCCATAACAATACAGCACCCCAATAACATCGGGTATCTTGACTGTGCAACCCCAACTCCAGCGATTCAATAGACATGTGAAATGCTGTTTTATATATATATATATATATAAAAAGTGATGCATGACACTCAGGAGAGAGATGTTATACATTCGAAAAGCGGACACAAAAAACATTTATTTTACCACATATACTTCCTGTAATTCATTTTTACCAATCCTGTCCGGTAAGCTGTTGGAAAATTAAACAGAGAACTTCAATTTTGAGTTTAAAAATGTTAAATTCACTCGCCACTGCGAACAGCTGTTGATATGAAATATCTTGACAGTAGTTAGCTGGCCTCCTCTCCTATAAGACAGTGATTCTGGCTATCTTGGGAGCTCAGAGCTGTCACATTGGTCATTTGTATTTCAGACTCTATGCAGAATGAACAGCAAAAATCATGCCTGATTTGAAACGGCCCAGTGGAGCTGTCTTTCTGTTCTTGAAAGATAAAACAAAAGCACATTCTTTCAAGTTTTAAAAAGTACTATTGGGATACCACTATATTAACCCTAAAAAAAAACCTTTGCCAAACCATTGCAGACCACAGCACTACCGGAAATGGCAACCCATACTTCACAGTATTGTTAGAAGAGATTTTTGTATCGTGTTATCTAAGGTGCCAGTAATTGTGATAAAAGACATTTATATTGCAGTGGTTGAGTTCTAAAGGGAAATTGCAGCACTGCAAATACATTGATATGAGCTTTTGGAAGAATGACAACACAGTGTTCATATTTGACATATGAACAAATCCACACTAGTAACCCATTGCAGTACTACAGCACAGTTCAATATCATTACAAGGGTGGTAATACAGTGAACAGGTATAAAGTAAGCACAAAACTGAATCATTAATAATCCAATAAGGCTTTGCGGATTCATTACACGTGGCCATTGAGTCTCCTAGGCAGATCAACTTGGATAATCTTGTCGTTTTAACAAACCCCAATTGCTTTCCAGTGGCTGTATTTTCCTTGTTCAGGGGCTTTATTTTATGTTATTGTTTTATATAATTTGCTCACAAAATCCTAAACAGTGTTGCTTATGGAAATTCAGCATTTTTAATGAGAGGGGAATTGATTTTAGGCTGGCATGGCAAAAAGTAACATTTAGCTTTCCTCTATACCAATTCCCAATCTCCCGAAAGTCTTAAGGCCAGTTTTATTGGGGCCACATGACTGCTTCCATTAAAGCGAGGGTCATCAAATACGCGAAGACAAGCTTACAGTGGCCAATCTGTTTGTTTGCCAGGCCTTTATTTTAAGTTTTATTAATTGCAATGTATTTATAGTAGTGTGCAAATGTATTAGAACACCTCAAGATTTGTCATTGACATCCTTTATATACCTAAACTACCTCACCGTGTGAGAATTTCAATTTTTGTTGAGTAATTGGCGGCATGGAAACAATAGGCACTGTGATAGAGATGGCTGCAGGGGTGACGTCAGACCAGAAACAAGTCCTGGCAGGTGAAACTGAGAGACTATGTTTATATATATATATATATATATATATATATATATATATATATATATATATATATATATATATATATATATATATAAGCACACAAAAAGGGAATATATAAATACTGACATCAGAAGCCTTGGCCAGAAAGAAAGGACACACGAAAGTATGATATGTAATGGGATTACAATTTGCATTTGTGAAATTAGTATTTAGACACTTGACTGGAATCAGTGTAGCCCCTGACAAAATATAATGGCACCGAATAGAGTTTAGTTCAATATTATTCCTACACACACGACTAATTAGGATTTTGATTATGGGCTAGTGTAATTAATTAATGGTGTATGCTTGTTTATATTGGATTGTATTTGCACTACGCCTCTTATATATCAACCTTCATGGAAAGTTGACTCTAATCGCAGTGGGCTGTTTTCCCAGTGCAATTATTTTAAATTTGATGGACTCGCTGTTGTAAAATCATTTTAAAATCTATTTTTTTTTCTTCTGTACAATAATTCATAATGTGTTTAATAACTAGATAGACAAAGAGTGGATACATGTTTTGGTCAATATCTGTCCATATTTTTCTCAATGTAAATTGTTGAGTATTGTTTCTCAATTTCAGTATCTGATTAACAGTAATCTTCCCTGTGCATCGTTTACAATTCAGCGTTATGCTTTTTACTGGCTTTTTACACAGTCAAAAATGATGCTACCATTTATTTCAATGGCTTCTACCATTGTAGCTGCGATTTTACTACAGTTTTGCTACAGACTTATTGCAAGCTACTGAACCCAGTTGTGCTACGAGTTAAAAGATTTGGTATCACTTCACATTGTCTATCTACCGTATTCCTTTGAATTTAAGATGCCCTCAAATTGAAGACTCAGCCCAAATTTACCACTCTCAATTTGAGGAAAAATATAAAGCATTAAATAAATATGCATTTACAAAGATACAACCTCAATTTCGTTGTTGTATTGTTCAAAACTGACACGAAACAGTGTTGTTGTAGATTAACCACAGAGCTCGTTTATCATGCTGCCCGCTGTATAATACTTAAGATGGTGTCTCTGTCGTACACACACCACCACTCACTTATGGCATAACACATCCTGGCAACGCAGTGTAAAGGAATATCCCCTAGAAAGTGTCCTGAGGGCATCACATGATTCGAGGGCATTTGTCATTTACTCCCACCTTTCACTTCCAGAGCTCGGCAACTCTACGAAATCAAGCCACCCTGTCCCTAACCCAACCCTAACCTTAAACAACCCTCAGGACACTTTCTAGGGGATATACCTGTGTGCTGCTCCTGGCAACAGCAAGCACGACACAACACTCCACGGCAACAGACAGCATGTAACCCAACAACCACAACAGCATTGGACATTGCTTGGCATGTCGAAAAATACGGGGGTCTGATCAGCTTTGTGATCTGTCGGATCTGGTACTGTTTGTTAGAAATGCTGAAATTGTAAACGTTTCTCTTGGTATTCCTCGGAAGCTTGGTTTGTTTTTATTCTCACGTTGCTGCTTGCGTATTCGGGTAGTCACATCTTTTGTTGGTGATTTTTAATACACGCATCACTATACTGTACTCGCATTTAAGACGCAGGCTATTTTTGAGAAGCAAAAAATGATTAAAAAAGCGCAAAGGAAGACAGTAATTACTGTGCATTTACATAGTAGTTACTTAGTAAATACATGTGTGCATACACACAATTACAATGTTATGCATAGTTGCAATGTACTTAATGTGTAAATCTTTTTGCACAATATATGAAAGGTTATAAAAAGGTTAGGGATATGGTTAGGATCAGGGTTAGACTTAGGGTTAGGGTTATATCATTACATTGTAGCTATGCATAATACCATTGTAGTTATGTGCAAGTACTGTATTTACTAATTAACTACTAAGTAAATAAACAGTAGGCTATTCTTTCCTAACTTGTGGGGGTCCAAAGCTTCCCATTAACTTGCCATGTATTCTTGCAAATTAGTCAGCTGTATCGTCAAAGTTATGGACGTGCCAGAGCCTCAATTGGAAGCCGTGCCACGTTGTAAAACCCTTCCACACTATACAACTTTAATGGATTTTTTTTTTTTTATCACATTGCATTTTATGGCAGAAAACTATAACATTAAAAGGGCAGACCACATAAATATGCCCTTGCTTCTTGCATCTCAGCTGTCGTGAGCAGCTGCATGCTGATGAATGGCTATTGTCACGTTGGCAGTCAACCCAATTTTAATGACAACGGATGTGCAATGGCAGTTGGAGGTCTGCAGTCATCTGAACTGAGATGTAGGAAGAATTAAAAGTAGGAGTTTTAATCTTGGTATTTTCTTTCAATCGATTAATCACCCCAGCTGGACGATTAATGAATAGAGTAAACACACCCGTTTGCTATAAAATGCAATTGTAGCGTAAGACAACTGAAAGTAACACTTGGTATTAATGCTATTTATGAATGACACCTAACGTTTTACAGGCAACTTTAATTTTGCAATTTGACAATAAATGAAAATGTTTACTTGCATGTAATCTGAAGTTAGCCAAAGCAAGTCTTTTAATATAATGCATTACTGTAAATTAGCAGCGGTACTGCAACCAATACTGTGTTGAATATGTTGGGCTGTTTTTTCATATAAACTTTAAACTAACAAGTACTTTATTGAATTGACTGTTATTTTATTTGACTTTATTTTAGTTAGCTGAATATGCCATAATTAAGACTTAGACTATAGCTGTAAGTGTACTGCTATAATACAGATTTAAACTAATAGAATACATTGTTTAAAAGAAAAATCAACTTACTTGCAAATCAGATGATAACTCGTAGTACTGCTGTGTAAAAAAATGTTGCAGCCTCAGTGTAGCTCAGCAATAGTGTTTCAGAACTGCCACATTTTAATGGGGACATCTTTGTCAACTCTATCCAGTGCAGTGATGAGGTGCTAATTAGTATTTGTCTTCCTCAGATTGCTTATTCTTTTCCCGTTAAAGATTACTTTTTGCATTTGGACAAGTCTGCAATATGACTAATTGGTACAAGATGATTGAATTGTGCCTGTACCGAACACCCATTTAGAAAAATCACGACTTTGTAAATCCTAAGACACAAATGAACAAGTTCATTAAAAAAAAGTGATATTATTTGTCACAGTCACATTGTGTAATATGAAATAAACAAAGCCAGCACATTCATTAGTCAAACATGTTTGTCTCTATAAACAGCATGCAAATGATACTCTAAAGTGATTTGAGGATTTCTTTCTTGAATAATGCTCTGTTTGAATTTTATCAAAAGACGCATCCTGTATAATAGTTGATTAAACATAATATTGCTTGTAACAGTATATCTATAAGGAATATGACAGATTTTAAATAGCTAAAAAAACAAAGAAAACTACATTTGAATGCTGCATTAATTTCCCTCATTTGGGAGACCATATATTCATCTTCAAAAAGAATATAATTAAATGTATTTATTTATTTATTTATTTATTATTATTATTTTTTTCAATTTCCCTTAATATTGTACAAGGTTAGAGTTAGGGAAAGTGGTCTTAAAATGCATGTTTTAGTTAAAAGTGCATGGATATAGACTTATATGAAAATAAATATATATTCGGAAGGGGAACCAATATTCTTTTCTTGGTGAACAAATATTTAGGGGGAACATATATTCTCTGACACCGACACTGAACAGCTTCCTTCATTCCATTCAAATAATGTGACAATGTAACCTTTCAGCTCTGCTAGCCCCACCTCCTCTCTCTGTCTATTAACATTGAGTAGGTGGGGATGTCAGGTGAGAGTTAATCCGTATTGGAGAAACACAAACCAGAACCATTACAAACACCATACAATAAGGGGGATGTAAACAAGTAATACAAATCACATTGTGAGCTACTGAGGGGTAGATGTACTAAGATGGGCCAGTGGCAGCGCAAACATACCGCGATTTGCGTTTTCGTTGCAACATTTAGCAAAGTATAAATTTTGTCAAAATATGTTAATGAAAAGAGCCACAATATATTCTAATTTAAAAATGTGTTGCGTCACTTTGGCTAGATCTCTAGCATTGCGAGAGTCGTGCGTCATTTTTGTCAAATAGGGGGAGTTGAGTTGTGGTTTGCTGCAGCAGAGAGTGCCTAACAGTGCTTTTCTAGCAGAGACAAATGTTTTGGATAAATAACTGCATAATAGTAACTGCGAATCAATTGTTATTTATAAATTAGTAACACTTTACATTGTGTCTCTAATTACGGTGCATTTACATAGCAGTTTCTTAGTAAACACATGTGTACTTACACATAGTTACAGCGTTTAGTATGCAGTGTACTTAATGTGTAAGTACTAATATGCAAAAACCGCTTTCAAGTCAATCTCGGTGGCAAATGTAATACTTAGCTTATTTCAATAGCCTTCTGTCTTTGGCGATGTGGATTTTGTCAAGGGAGTTTCTAGCCCCCTAGTGCAATACCAGGTTGATAGAAAATGCAAGAGGCAAAGATTTCGCGATCTTACCTTTTCTGAAGACAAAATATTAGTCCAATTCATTTTTTTTATCTTCTTAGCAATGGACTGCTGGTAATCCATTGCAGTACTGTGATACAATATCAAGACCATTGTGCAATAGATGTTCCCAATCCATTGTGTTGCCATTGCTGGTAATACTTTGGTGGGCTGTAGAATTGTGATAAGATTGAAAGATATAAAAAACCTATACCTAGGTGTGGAACACAAAGCAAAGGAGAAAGTAAGGTGTCGTTTAATAAGAATTAACAAGGGTGTGAAAGTAATACTTGAAAACTATTTTTTTTTTCCATCATGAAAATGCATTTGCTCTTACGGTGAGAAGAAAGCCACCCAAGCAGCATGTTTGATCTGCAGGTCAGTCAGCTGTTAATTTCGTATTCATAGGAACCCTTCAGAGGTACACTGGAGCCTGCTGTCCAACTGCTTTGGGTTCTTTTAAAGCCATTAGCCATGCACCTGGCAATCGGGAGATTACAGATGTTAGAGAGCAAGCCTTCACGCCTTGACTAGATAGAGCCACGGCTTTATAAATGACTTATTTGTACTTTGATGACAGTCGCTTGCAGGTGGTGCTTGCAATTTCTCGGTAATAAAAGTCTAAGCCACCTGGCTCAACAAAAGGAACATATTGTACAGTACAGTCCCTTAATCACCACATTATAGCATCCAGAACACCCCCTGATTCGAATGTTCTCACTGCTTCCTGTTGCTGATTCCTGTGTACTTGCAGGAACAGATTACAAATTACTACTAATGCACAAAATAAATCAAATACGATGGCTGAAATCACTCCTTTTTATATAAACATTGCTTTCCTTTACCACCACGTGCCACTGGCTACCATTTGTAATTGCAACTAGAATCTGATTCTAGTGTGTGTTAATCCCCACATGTCACAAACGAGACTATCAATTGGTACACTAGCTTGTTTACAAATTTGATATTGCATTAGGTGTTGCATGTTGGTTGTAAATCTGGTGGCTGGCTCCCTCTTAATACAATCACAATGGTTTTTGTATTTTGTATTGCACGTTCTGGGTCAGTAACCAAGGATAAGGGGGCATATGAATTGAAGATCAAAAAAAGGAAAAAAAACCTGCTAATAATAGTAGTGTGTAGGGTGGTCTTACCCTGATCCCAGCCTTGACACAGCGTGGCATTGATTCCAGGGCTCCGGGGTTAGTGGTGACCAAGGAAGCCTCTGTCAACAATAGTTGTGTGCATAGGGCTCTACCTAAAGCATGGTAACAAAAAAAAGTGCCTCAGTTACATTGCGGTAGACTTACATGTGTGCAGTGTATGTTATATGCACCGAATTAGGAAGCAGACCATGTACTACTTCATTATATGCCCGAGTACAGTATATGGCATTGTCTGTCACAATCCCAGACACCTTGTTAAACTCAATATCAAAATCTGTCAGGCATCTGATGACAGCTTATGACACGGTTGAGTAATTTACCAGTTCAATTACAGCAGTGTCCATTAGAAATGGGGTACGCTTTTCCAAACCAGCCACTTTGGGGTAGAGCAACAATATACAACACATAGTTATCATTGTCATCTGTTGACTCGTCAGACACATTGCAAACAGAATCAGCTTTTTGCATATGTTCTTTCAGCTTGTTCCTGTGTAGTTCAAACACTTTGGGTAAGTAATCTTGGCAAAGTCTGTTAGCAGATGGATGAGCACCTGTGTTTGAGATTTTTTTTTTTTCTGACTATGCTCCCTTAACACTGGGTTATCCAGTTTCTCCAACGGTATGTTTGCACTTGAGAATGCCTCGACAAGTTCAAAATATGCCACATTTTGAGCGTCACAACTCTCAGTGCTGCCAATTTAAATATGGATACAACATGAAGTAAAAAGCAAGTCCTGAGATTCTGTAACATGCAGAACTAGCGCCTGCAGAAGTTCTGTGTTTTGCAACGCAGCATCAGCACACTGCTAGACATTGCGGTAGAAGCCTAATATTGTGAATTCCGCAATTTCTGCAATATCGCGTCTAAAGTAGGGCCCTATACAGTATGTGCCTCTAAATCTGAGGACCGTATTTGCAATTCCTAGTCTACTGATATAGTACTCTCTTCAACAGCTTGGCTCACTCCCTGGGCCCTGCTGTCCTATGCTGACTTGCACAGTCACTCTGAATTATACAGCTTGAACCTCCACTGATTTATATTCTCATTCAACACACTCACAAATGGGCAGTGATGCTGATAACACATTACAGAGTTCTACTTAATTACAGACCCTTCCAATACTGATAATGAGACAGAATGCTATTACATGCTATTTGTTCATGTTCATCTCAAACATGCTCAATTGAACTGAGATGAGGATCGTGGTGGAAGAGGCTTGCAGTCTCTGTCATGCTCCCTGAAATCATTCATGCACAATTTGGTAAAGTGGATGGGTGCATTATTGCCATGAAAGTAGTCATCACTATGTAACATTTAGAATGAGACAGTAAAACTGTTATATAACTTGTATGTAATGCTTTAATACTTAATGAGTTATTTAAAGAATAAAACAATTAAGCATATTTTTATTATTTGACGTTTGTAATTGTCTGGTTTTCTGTTATTTTAAGGTTTTAATGAGTGCAATTAACAATCAAGTTAATTGAAACATGTAAATCTGTAAAAATGATTTCATTTAAATGAGCAGCAAATATTTATTTTCCAAAAGTTTTCAAGTACTGTATAGAAAAGTTGAGGTGAAAAGCACATCTAGAGCCCTTGGCAAGCACTGTTTGAGTGAAAGGGTCTCATTGACCTTGTAACATTGTAGTAACTGCTTTCACAGCAGGGTTAACTAAGCCAAGCCATGAGGGAACACCAGTCCTTGAACACATGATCCCTGCCCTGCTCACCAATGTTTAGAAATGCTAAACTTGCTGCTCCAGATTTACGAAGGATCTGCTCCAGCGAAAAGCTTGATTTTATTTCTAAACACTAGTTCGGACTCCATTTATTAAACTAACAAAGCCAAGTTCATTTTTGTGTATACAACAAGAACATAGGCTAGATCAGCTTCTGGTAGGAAAGAGCGAGCCAGCATCATTGTATGATCTGCCAATTTGGATCAAGTTTCAATTTGTTTTACCGTGGCAATTCGTACATGTAGATGATGATTGTGCTCATAACAAAAAAAAAAAAAAAGCTTTAGTTGATCTAGCCTCCATTTCTACTTGCTCTTTAAGAATAAAAAAACACAAGGAAAATAGCAAATCCAAGTCTTTGACTAACCCCAAGTGCAAACAATCTTTCCTTATAACTCTTTGTCACCACATTGTCACCCTCTGATATTTTGAAATACAGGGATGAATCAAAGCCATACTTGTGGGAATGAGTGAAAATAACCCAATCCCTATTATTTATAATCACATTCTGTTGTTGAGGATCCAGCAGTGATAACTGTCACTAAACACAGGCCTGTATTTATCTACATGCAAGACAGAGGCTATCCTCTCGAGGCCCCTGGTTCTATTGAATCTGTCACAAGGTACACAAGAATTACAAGACAAGCTGGGATCCAAGGGAAATAACTGCTACACCGGGTGACATTTGCCCAATGGCAAACAAATAATTGGAACCTGCAGAAGGTTGATTTACTGAAAAGAAAGACACTGGCAAAAGTTGTATAACTTCACAGGTGAAATGTAACAGGAATACTTATAAACTCATAGTTATAAACAGCTAATAAACCATCTATGATAGGTCTTACAAATTATATACTGTAATAAACCATATCAGACGATAATACAATTCTGTAGCTATGCAGTGTTACAAGGAATTAGTAAAGCATTTTATAATTACTTTATGACAGCTTAATGCTAGTTCTTTTTTTTAATAAAATGGTATTCTTCTCAGCTCCTATTTCTATTCGTCAAAACTGGAGAAATATTGACTTTTAAATGATTACCACTAAGAACCCTGTGCTGACGTGTTTGTTTTGTGAAATAACTATTCATACTTTGCATCCAGCGGAATTAAAACTGCTTGGCTACAAAAGCATCATTTAAGTGCCTTAAAAACAGCATTTCTTTCAGGATGTAGGAGATCACAACTGTGTGACTGGTCCATTCCCTGATTGCACAGAAAAGACACAGCATGAAAACAATAGTCTGTCCTATTCTGTTTGTAATTACTAAGTGTCAGGTCAGAGTGCCCTTCTAACAGGGCAATTACAAAGATAGGACCCAAAAAAAGAGTCTCACTTAGTTCTTATAAAAGTGTCCCTGGTAAACTTGCAGTCATTATGGGGCTCAGTATACCAGTGGTGTAATGATATGAAGCATCCAATACATACAGCACCATGGTACCATATTGGGACCATATATTCAGGCTAATACGCTGGGGTTATAATTGGAGCCGATTTGTTATTTTGTTTCCTTTACTCGGTTATGCTTTCCAGTAAGTGGCTCTATTTACTGTGTACTTACATAGTAGTTACATGGTAAATGCATGTGTACTTACAAATAATTACAATGTTATTATGCAGTGTTACAATGTCCTTAATGTGTACATCTTTTTGCATAATATGTATTATCCCGTTTCGTTGGATCTCATTAATTCTCTATTGTCACTTCTGCTTTTATACGAGATGTCTGACCTTTTTGGATGAAAGAACCATCTCTAACCAGAGAATTTTTAATGAACCAATTAAATAAATAAAAGGGGTATATAAATAACTGAGCTATACACTGCTTAATTATTTTGGTTCTCATAGTTTTATGAGCAAGCTGTTTAGCTTGCATGATTACTTACACTTGACACAGCACTTTGATTTAGACTTTGACACTACCCTAAACTTTTATTATATAGGAAAATATAGGACTTGGTAAAATGGTCTAACAGTGAATTATCGGAATGCAAAAATATCGAAGGAGCACATTGTGTGACTTGCTCAGGGTCACACAACGAGTGAGTAGCTGAGCTGGGATTTGAACCAGGGACCTCGTGGTTAAAAGCTAGTTTCTTTAACCACTGGACCACACAGCCTCTATACCTGTAACGTGAACTGGGTTCAAACCAAGGTCAAAGGCATTTTAGGATTGTACATTGTCCCCTTGAGACTAGCTTGTTTAAACCATTAGGGACAAATCCAGAGACAGAATTTACTGTTTTTGTGCCTTGTTTGCAGGTTATGAGTGTCTTAAGACAGTAGAGAGGATGGGTTCACTCCTATGCCTTGGACGTCTTTCTTGGAAATGACAGCAGAGCCTAAATGTAAAGTCTACTGGCAGGAGTTTATTGCGCTCAGGAGCTCAGCCGGTGACACGTATGAGGTGTATTCCAGGTAAGCCAAATAAACAGTCATCAGAAATGAGTTGCATAGACACTTAGTCACCAACACAGTCCCTATTCTTTTTTTAAACTGTTTTGCCAAGAGTAACTATGAGCTACTTTTGTGGATATTGTCAAATCAGGTGAAACAGAGAATGTTGTTCTTTTAAGTTATTCATATTATAGCAAATGATGTATGTGTACCCTTACATGAAAAAAAAAACTATTGGAGGACCAATGTAATTAAATAGTTATCAGTCTATTACCCTGAAGAAGTCCCGCTATGGTGGCAAATTACTGCAATAGGCTAATGTTGTGATACCATTTGTCTTGCCATTGTTTTGTTCCCTGTTGTAACAACTAAATTAACTACTGTACTGAGGGAGAGACAAGCAGTTTAAACTTTACCCTGTGTCATCTGAAAATAAAATATCCTCCCCTGGGTCTGTTGTTGAATTAATGTCTTATTTATGGAGCTCTTTGGTCCCTGCACAGTAGACAACTGCAGAATCCTGAATACTACCTAGTGCACAAGTCATGTGGTTCAGTTCCTGTGCTTTATTTCTTGAATACTGTACCTACCTAAACAGACTGTCTGCCTGTAGAAGCTGCTTTTGCATGATGATTTAAGAATGAAACTACAGAAATATGAAGTGCCACCTTTTCTATTATTCATCAGATGGAACTGGGCAGGGTTGGGGTCAATTCCTGCCTTTTCAATGTTCAGTTTCTTTTTAAAATCAAGATTCCCTTTTAGTCAAATCCAACTCCCCGTTGATCAGAATTACAATTAGCAGTGTTCTGTTAACATTGAAGTCAGTGAGTCAGTTCAATTGGCTTCAGATTAAAACAGTTGAGCAATCACAATAATTCTTCTGTCTCTAAAATTGCCATTCCAATTCCTTCAAAGAATTGGAATTGGAATTGAAATGGATTTTATAATGGAAAAACAGAAACTGCCCCCAACCCTGGAACTGGGAATTATTTACTACAGTTTAATGTTAGTGTACCTCAACTGAGAATCAATTTAAATCAACATATTTGTTGTTTTCATGAAAGATAGACAGACAAGGACAGAAATAAATAAATAAATTGTTCTTGAGGAGCAAGGGTGAGGAGGAGTGGTCGAAGGTTGTCACAATTCTTCTGCAAGACTGTCAGCAGAGATCTTCAAACACACTGCAAAATGCATGAATCGAAGATATTCTCTGAGGATTACTCGTTGTTTAAAAAAGGCTGGGCCTGGTTGCAACTCTCAGGCTGGGCAGTGTCTCTTTATTGTTACCATGGTAACTGCTCCCATTGCTTAAAGTGACTCTAGCTCACAAAACAATTCCATACATCTTACCTCTGTCACGCACCTCCATTCGGTAAATAGGTCTCAAATGTGCTACTTACCTTTCAGAAAGTCTGTTTCACTCCCCTATGGATCACTTCAGAGTTTTTGATGTCAATTTGCTATATATTAATTTGTTTCAGTAAACACATGGTTGTGAATTTAACGTTCGTTAAATGTGAGGAACAGTGTCATTAGTCAGGCACCTTGTTAGCCTCACTTTAAATCCTGATGAACTCATGTTAAGGACCACCCCCCTCCTGTCATTTTCTTTTCTGAAGAGAAGCTCGGTAGGAGTATAGGTATTACAGTTCTCTTAACTAATGTCCTATTCCTCTTGGTTTGAGTCACTTTCATTTGCATCACATCCTGGTGACTTTTGAAAACTCAGATGTTTACAGCCCCCCTGTGACCTCAATAAAGGTTGCAAAGAACAGCTGGTTATGTAACCAAGTAGAATAGCATATTAGTTAATCTAACGATGATAGCGAACACTACATTCACACTGACAAATAAAATGAACATTAAAGAATCTATTAAATTAACCAACCAATCTATGTACCAACTAATGTCAAACATGGCGTAAGGAGAAACAAATATGATTTTTAATTACGTACGGATACTGCCCTGGGTTAAACAAATGAAATGGCATCAGATTCAATGACTTCCAATGGATGCATACAAGGTCCTGTCATTCATTATGCATGAAAAAAAAGCTTTTATAATAAACTTTGTCTGGGAATGACTTTGCTTAAGGCTGTTGGACTACAATCAAATGTAAAGCTCACCACTGGAAAGAACATTAATTCAATCCCATGGCCTTGGGCATTTTTGTCCTACTTCTAATTTATGGGAACTAATTTTCCTGATTAAGTTAAGCCATGTACAGTGGTATTATTTACTTCTAGGGGTTAGTTATAAACATAGGTTGAATTGATTATTTTTTCTTTTGTAAACATTTTAAACTGTGACGTGTTTCATGCCATCTTATATAGACACTAATAAATAAATATGAACATGTATTATCTCTATTTGTACTAATATGATGGTGAATGTTGTGTGAAAAGGTTTGTTATTACATTTGTGTGCACAATGCACTAATGTTGGTTAGCTCAGGATTGATGTGAACTAGTTTATACCATTACAGATTGAAAATTACTATTTGGATCCCATTATAAACGTCATTACATACCCCGAAGAAATCCTAGCAGGAAATAATTGCAGAACACAGCATTGGAAACGCAATGGATTTGGACAACTGCATTAAACAGATACACATTTAGAAAATATAGAAGATACAAAATATCCTTTAAATGCTAGTCTGGTTAGTGACACTCCACTTTTGAATCCTGCTTGTCATCTCTGGCTGGTATTTTCCTACCTTCTCATCTCTGACATGAAATGTGTTATCGCTGCCAAAGGCGCAGTTTCTGTCCCTGTCTCTCTGAGACAGCTCTGTGCTAATTAAAAACAGCTTAAATAGACAAACCCCGGGAGTTGCTTAAATCTCGATTAAGTATTCAATATGTGAATTCCTACTAGAGAAATACATTTAGATCAGGCAGCCGAGAAATAATACACTGGTGATTTCTGAAAAAAGAAGGAAAGCCAAGGTTAGAAATAAACAAAACAAACAAATAAAAACCATCATGCACTGCCACTTTATTAGGAGCTGTCTACCCAGTCGGATCGGACATTGACCTGAATTGGAGGTGCAAATCTGGTGGGTCATGTGACAGGTAATCCCTGCCTCACTATAAAACTGCAGTACTTTATTGGGTATGCTGTCTTCAATGGCTACCACAATCACAGATCTCAACCCAGTGGAGCATGTTTGGGATGAACTTGAATGACACATGCGTCATCACGATCCTCCCATCACTGCCTCCCTTTTCTGCTGCAATTGGTTTCATTCGACCTTAGGAAGCAAAATGAGAACTCAATAGGGTGATGCAAAACTTTTGTCCATAGCTGTACATTGCAGACTAGGGAAGCCTAATAATTTAACTTACATTCTTTAATTAGCAGCTACAACATTTTGGCTTCTAGCAAAGATGATTCATTAGCTATTAAAATTGCCCCCATTACTTGAACAGGATCTAAGCAGATGTAATTACCAGTGGGGGTGCATAACGCTGGACTCATCATTTAGCTTCAGACAGAAAGCCGGTGGTGCTCTCATTTACCCTGCTGATACAACCTGTCCCGCTTCCCTGCCTTGTGCTCTGCCACACGCCTTGTAACATACCGGAGGAAATTTCAATATGGTAACGGAGCGCTAAACAAGGCTTTGAAAGGCTTTATCTTATCTTGGATTAGCCTTAGCCTTGATAGCTGTGCCCCTCTTTTGCTGTCTTTTCATTCTTCGCTTGTAATTCCTTATCTTGTACTCTTAAGTCATGTGGTCTGCTTTTCAACTCTACCATTGAGTTTGATCTACAGCACATGAAGTGAATAGGTATCAAGAGTGGCAGTAAGTCTTAATTATTATTTTATTATTATTATTATTTATTTCTTAGCAGACGCCCTTATCCAGGGCGACTTAGTCGTAAACAATCTATGGTACGGTATATTGTATTTGAAAAATCTACACAGATGTTCCCCATAACGCTGTAATGTTGGTTGCACTGCACCTCTTGAAGTTGAGTTTTTCTGGAGTATTCCTTTGACTACAGCCTTTTCTATTTTTCTATGAAGACCTCTTATTCTCTTATTTCATTGCTCATTTCAACTGGTCATGCAGGCATTGTCAAAGTTCAATGGAAATCAGGAAGGCTGTATTTTTTCATGATTATCATTGTCGTGTAATATGTAGCTCACTGTGAATTTCCACTTCTGAAAGAATAGTGTAAATA
Source organism: Acipenser ruthenus (assembly GCF_902713425.1). Classification (NCBI taxonomy): domain Eukaryota; kingdom Metazoa; phylum Chordata; class Actinopteri; order Acipenseriformes; family Acipenseridae; genus Acipenser; species Acipenser ruthenus. The sequence continues at coordinate 1,490,627 of NC_081218.1, forward strand.
TAAAATTGGCACTTCAAAATAAATACAGCTAACATTTACCTTACTGACGCTTTACACTACATTTAGGAACGTGGCAGCTGGTTTACTTTGCTTCCGGTAAATGATTGAACACATTGCATAATGATCCATTTTGAATGTGCTTGAATCTGACTTAATCAATATTATGTTTAATCGTGAAATATTGTGAAATACCTATTTTTAGACTATGAAATGCTGTAAAATAAGAGGTTTTTTTACCATGGAAAAAAAGTACAGCCCAGGTAATCAGCAGGCAAATTGCTGTAGTCTTCATTTTTAGCAGAAGTCTAACACATACATTATGAGCGATACCAGTATTGTGTATTTTTTCTCATTCTTCAGTCCTGATGTTAAGTGTAAAACCTTTTCCAAACTAGATGCTTAATTCCTAAAGTTAATCTCTAATATTTGCATTTTTGGAAAACAAGATATACACAAAGCCCAATTAATAGAGTATTGTATAATTCGGTTTGATAACAAAAAATAAAAAGCTAATTTTGTTTGGACCACCACTGCAGTACTCATCTGGCTATATCCTTTGATCCTATCTCTTATAACTCCTTCCCAACACATGGTACAGTACAAAAAACGGCTTTTTAATTCTTTATGTTGCCAGAATATGACCCACTTTGCAGAGGTTCAATCAAAGGTTATTTTTTTCTTTCTATAATAGTGCATCAAAAAGCTTGAGGTAGTAAGCCTTGGAGATTTCACATTGAAGTCTACAAAGAAGTATTCTATCTCTAAAGACATTGCACATATTAGTGTCTTCCCTGTAATGAACGTGCAGCCCTGACAAGCTATGTACGAAGACACAAGCTGATGGAGCAGTTAGTCTAATCTGGAGATCAATCACCCCATTGATTTTCTGCTCACACAGAACCCATAATGGTGCCTTATGTAACTTGCTTCAACTTTGTATTATTTTTTTCTCTCTCCATATATTGAGGTCATTAGCTTCACACAGCTTAAAATGCACAGTTACAAATCCACACACATCTGTGACGCCTCTCTTAAACAACAGCGTAGTCTGAAATATCACATTTATTTTGTTTGTATATCAGTTTCTATTTGTCGCAACATCCTGTTGACTTTTTAAAGCTGTGGCCACAGAAGGACTCTGAAGCATGTCTTCTCTCTAGGTTCAGCTGGTACACCAGCTGAACCCGAGTATATCAACAGGAGAATGAGGGCCCAGTTAATTACAAGGGGAAAAAAACCTTGGTTAGAAGGCAGGCAGGCAGACAGGTAGGCGTGCTAATATTCAATTAGGTGCAAAATACAGATCAAAAGTAAAACCATCTTTTTACAATGGGACTACTTTTGTACCTCATGCAGTGTTTAAACCTGACACTGAGCTGTCTCAAGTAATAACTACACAGGGTTTTCCCAAAACATCACTTTGAAGAGCAAGACACTATCGCTCCCTTTTGATTTCTAGACCCTCTACTGTTGGAAATATTTAGCGAGTGTGGACCTTGGGGCACCAGGTTTTTATCAAAATGCTGCCGTTTACCCATACCTAGACATGTCCCTGTTTTTACATTTATATTTGAATATCTGAGTTGCCTGTCAACCTATTGGCATCCCAGGTGTTACATTCTAATGATCTTAGACAACATGCTTGCAATACTAGTGTACTACCCTTAGTCCTGGAGGGAACCATGAGCCTTACAGGCAATGGCACATACAGCTATGGCCAAACGTTTTGCATCACCCCATAAAATTAACTAATTTTGCTTTATAAAGTCGAATTAAACATTAAGTGTCTCTAATTACTGTGTATTTACAGAGTAGTTACTTAGTAAATAAATGTGTACTTACACATACTTATAATGTTATTATGCAGAGTTACAAGGTACTTAATGTGTAAATCTTTATGCATGATATATGTAAGTACACATTTGTAATGTAAAGTGTAACCCTGCAAAGTGAAGCAGGTTTAAATGTACCTAGCTTCAATATCATTGTTAGCTGCTAACCTCTGTAGCCCAAAGGTCAGCTAACCTCCTTTTCCAATCAAATGATCATATTCACTGTCCCCTGTCTGTAATGTTGCATACCTTTTTGAAATAGCATATTAAATTGCAGTATAATTGGAATTTTAAGTTTATGATGTTGAAGGTGAAAAGGAGGATATAAAGCATAATTTAAAACTTAAGCGAATAGAGAAAACAAGAACACAAAAACACAAACAAATAGTTCCCTAGGACATTCTATCCGATAATAGAGTCTTGATTTTATTGACGACATCTGCAATCCCCTCAGCGACCATTTCACTGCATTATTTTTACGACTGCATAAATCTTTTATGCGAATTTTAAATCAAAAGCTGTAACCTTATTAAACTGATATATAGGCTGCTCCAAAAAAAATGTAAAGAAAGGGAGGTATTCTACCAGAACGCATGGTTTTCTCATATTTAAGACTAACTGTACCAAAAATATGTTAATAGCAGATCACTTCTAAATTATATGTCTAGCAAAACTGAGAACTACGATAAGACATTCCTGAATACTAAATACAATGAATACTAATTATGTTTCTAGCTTGTCACTTTAATAACTGTGTCGAAGAGATTTTTTACATTTTAATTCCAAGGTGGTAATATGTTATTTCCCTTTCATAAAACTTAAAAACAAGTATACCCTTTCATTTTCAAGAAGAAGAAGGTGGTTTGTTTTTGTCAATGCATTATATTTTCCCTTGGGCTTGAAGACTCCCTTCAGGCGTGTTTGTTTGGCTTGTTTCCATTTTTGCATCCCCAAGTGGCTCACCCAGTAAAGGCATGGCTGTGTGGTGTGCAGAGAGAGTCTTACAATCAGGGGAATACAGTCTTGGCTGTGTGAAATTTCAGATCTTCCAAGGAGATTCCAGTGTTGCTTTGTCTGGCTCTCCTGCTGATCAGGGAGACAAAACCAGCAGTGACTGTTTTTCCTCACTCTAAAGCAGCCCTGATGTCAAGCTCCTGGATGTACAGAAGCAATTGGCTTGGTTGTGAGATTGGAGGATGTACGTTAACCTAAAGCTCTCCTGAGCTGTTGCTGGCACTGTATAGAAAAATAAACACATGACTTGGAAAACCTTGACTGTACTTGGCTTTTGAAAGCAATGTTCTTTCCAGTTGTGTGTCTTGCCCTCATTTATTCAGAGACAATAAAAACAGAAATGTTGTAGCTTGAATTGTATTCTCAGAAATAAGCAATGCATATTGTGAACTGACCGCTGCCACACGGGTTCGTTGCCCCTTTAAAACCACGACCCAACACACAGGAATTGATTTTTTTCAAGTGCTGACACGCTATTTTTAATTCACAAAAATAAAACAAACACAAAACAAACACCAAGCTCTTTACAATCACTAACTAAACTTTCTGGAACACCCTGACTATAAGTGGGACGGCTGAGCCGTTTCCCCATCAAACACAACACCACAAACAAAATCAAACAGGTTTAAATTGCACACTCTTTACCTCTCGACTGCTCGGAAGCAGAGCACCTCATCTGCCTCCTTCTACTCAGCAGCATCGAGCAATCTGACTGCTCCTCTTTTATACCCTGCACCTGGTTCTTATTTAATAATGATCTCCAGGTGCAGGGAATAATTAAGCAATAAAACAATTAATGGCACGGATTAACAATAAAGCAAAATACAATTAAACAATAACAAATACAATTAAACTAAACAAATGTGCCTTTCGCACATGTTTCTTCCAGGGAGCATTTAACCCCCTCCCTGCTGTCTTACAATATATAGTCGAGGGTGTGGACAGAGGTTGGAGGGTTTAAGACCAAACTTTCAGACCAGGCATTTCTGATATAAGCGCACATCACTTTTTTTATATAGAGAGTTGAAATAAAACAGTACACTTGTGCCCCATGTAATACATGTACATCTACTGCCCAATGGGGAAAATTGGGATGTCCTGGAAATACCGGGTACCTTTTTGAAATACAAGCAACAATGCTGCCATTCATATAGAGTTATCTAGAATCAACACCTTTAGACTGGGCATTTTGTAGCTTGCCACTTGTGCCACTTTTGTAGGATGCCATATATCTGTAATCATATTTGAATTTAGGCAAAGTAAGGCAGGGATGAAGTACCTTTTGGGACGTCGCCAAAATACTCACTTGCTGAGCAATGCTGTCCTGTGCAGGTTGCCTTCTTTACAACGATTGTCCTTCTCGTGCTTTACGTGTGCAGGGATGGAAATACGACTCCTATTGCATTGCAGTTTCACCACGAGCTTGATTAGCCCCAGTGTATAGGTAGCAAGCTCAGGTGTATCTTATTAGACAGAGTAAAACCGGGAATGGATCAAACTGCCATGCAATGGGAGTCTTATTTCTGTCCTTGCTTCTACCATTGATCTGCCAGACTAAAGGGTAGATTTAATCAAGAACAAAACACAGCAGAGCTTTATAACCCACATTATTTCATTATTCAATCACACCTCACAGAAATATACACCCTGCAATAGAGAGATTTTTTACATATATCTGTGGTCACAAACCTTCTCATGGGATCCACCAGGCTCTGTAAAAGTTGTGTGCAACTATTCAGCAATAGTCATGAGAAAGTAGCAGGCTCTATGTGACTTTACAAGACGTTGGGAGCTCATGCCTCCAGCTTGTCCTTCAACACAGCTGCTGCATTGACCCATTATGTCCATCAAGACAATCTCCAGGTGTTTTGTGGTCATTATCTGTTTTATTAAACCTATGTTAGAGGGCAATAGCTCTTTGACTTAATGACTGGTAGAGTGATTATTGATCAGTTTGTGGGCAAGAGCACACACTACAGTATTATGGGATCTGACATTGATTATAAGGTTGCATAATGTTCTGGAGAGTATGTGATTGAATGTTGGCATTGAAAATAAGTGGAGCAAATAATTCTTGCTAGCAACATTACATGGGGGTGAAAGGACTGCTTTGCTTTTTGTTGGAGATTGCAGGCTTTCTGCATCAGGAGGCGGATGAGAAGAGATGGCTGTTACTTGAAAATCCAGTATCAGACTTCTTTATTTTTTTTCCTGTTTGGTGGATAACGCTCTACTCAGAAATTGCTTTTGGTACACATTCAGTAGACGCCATGCTAAACTGTTTTCAAGCAGGGAGAGCTAAATTGTATTTCATCCACAGTACAAAATATGATGTTTGAGAAAAACTATTATGCTTGCCGAATGAAGCAGGGTGCAGAAGTAGAAAAAATGAAAAATGCATTGTGTTCACAGACTGAACTACAGGGTGACATTGATTTATCCACAGACAAAAAGGTTATTTTTCAACATTCAACAATCATATTCAATTGGACAGTAAAATATAACTTTAGAGTCTATTTACTACATTTTGTCCCATAGTTTAGACTTCTGCGCAGTCTGCTTTATCAGGAAGAATGTAATCTGTGTTGTTTTACGAATAACAAAGGTAGTTTCAGTAGTCCTGAAGTATTCTCCATTAAAGTGATTGAAGCTAACAAAAGCCATTCATAAAATCTTACCTGTTCTGCACTTCCATTTGCTACATTGGTCTCAAGTGTGCTGTTTTGTAAGAAGCACATGTTTATGGGAATACACTGTTTGCTTCCATATATTATTGGGTTTTCTTGGTTACCTGGAGGGTGAAATTACCCCCACCCATTCCCCTAATGACAGACATGCTTTCAGCCAGTAGCGTGCTTTGACCCAAAGACACTACAGAGGTGATTTATTAAAGGAAGCAGTAACAACTATGATGTATGTGTTTCTTTCAAAACTGCACATTTGAGACCTACAACCACAACTACATCATTTTGGGAGGCATTCAAATGTTTCTTTTCGGTTAAAAAACAGAACAAATAAAAGTGCAACAAATTCACCAGTCATTCTGAGTTATTATTATTTTATTTAGAAATCCAAGAATATTTTACAAATTGTTACTTTCTTTATATGTATCCGTCCTGTTCCTATTTACTACCCAAATCCAAAATGACAGCTCTGTTGCACGCTGCTTTATCAAGGAGCTGGCATTGCTGGCAGTCAGGTTTGTTTAGATCCCCCCTAGTTTTTGAATAATTCTGCTATCTAATGCAGTCTAATGGGAAATCCCATTTTGTAGGATACTCACCAAAAAAGCTGTCTTATCATATAAAAGTGGATCCAGATTGAAGTTTTATTTGTTTATTTTAAATGCACATTTTGTTCACAACAGAACAAATCCTTTACAAGAAAAAAAATAATGAAATGATATATAAAACAAAGCGCCAAGCCAGAAAGCTAGGGGGGCAAAGAAAATTGCATGAAATATATTGCGCTGTAAGTCAAGCAGGCACATTTACTACATCATATTAAGCCCCTCCCTAGCTTCTCTGAGCAGGCACGAGTACTGATGGATTGGACCAGTAACCTTTGACCTGTGACCTGAGGGTCAGGCCTGGCAGAATGGTCTATTAGCAGGGACATTTTTGCTGTTCCTTTTAGATCAGAACTTGTCATCAAGCTCAAGTTTGAATCGATGGGTTTGGAGGTCAAATATAAATTAATTAAAAAGCAAATCTGTCTTTATGATAACTCCCCAAAAAAACAAACGTGGAAATGACTCTGTAAAGTGAAGGGGAAAAACTCACTGTTTTCTGTTTTCATTTGCCATGAAACTAAAATGTAAGTATGAATAATATAAGGTATAATATTAAGCATATTACACTCTACTGTAACTATGTTAGAAAGTGCCCCATACACTTATAATAATAATAATTATTATTAATAATAATAATAATCCAGATTTCTGATAATTAGATATGACCAACTGCTGTACTATTTCCATGGAGATTTCAAATAGCTTAATCTAGAATGAATCGCCACACAGCCTTGTTACTGTAATGTTGGTATTATGATCTATGGCGGGAGTAGAGCCTTTCACAAAGCAGGGGCACCCCCTACTGTCCTGAAGCAGAATTGCAGCTGTTGCTATGGTGACCGGCTCAGTGCCTGACAATGTTACCCCCTCTTGATTGTTGAAGGATCCAAGATTCCCTCACAATCTCTTGCTCTGTTTCTCTCTCTGCAGATAGAAAAGAATCTACCTCAAAGTGCTAGGGGAGAATTATTAGGAGTCATAGACCAGCTACACGGTTTCTGCATCTTTCATTAACACTTTACATTTAAGTGCCTCTAATTACTGTACATAGTTACTTAAATACATGTGCACTGTTATTATTATGCATAGCTACAATCTACGTAACATGTCCATTCTTTTGCTCAATTTTAACCCTTGCCCTAATCCTTTTCTGATACAATTGTGCACTTAGATATATTTTGTGCAAAAAGATTTACACATGAAGTACATTGTAACTATGCATAATAACATTGTAATTGTGTGGAAGTACATGTTTATTAAGTAACTACTATGTAAATACACAGTAATGAGAGACACTTAATGCAAAGCGTTACCCAAGTGTGTTTCCCATATGAAATAAAATCTGAAATACAAAACAAATGTATTGGGTTACATTTCAGTTATAGCTAAAAAAGATAAATACAAAGAAGTGATGCCTTTAATTTCTATACAAATGTATTTAGGTTTTCTTCTGTTTTGTCCTGTACAGCACTTTTATATAGTTTTTGTATGAAAAGCACTATATATAAAATATATTGATTTTGATTGATTGATAGGAGGACACAAACCTGCATTGCAATTCAAGGTCATTCACTATTATACTAGTAGGTCAGGGACCCCAGAACCTCAATGAAAAGGAAACTTTTAGAATTCAAAAGCATTTGCATAAAGTTAACCCAATAGTAGCACCAATCAACCTAAATGTAGAACGGGTGGATGAAACCTACTGTATAACTAATTAACAGATATATTGCATTAATTGACAGTGTATCTTCTACCCAGTTGTAATCAATTCGGTGATATTAAGTCATTTTACTAACTACCTTACATTTTAGTATATAGTGAAACAGCTTTCGACTTCTGTATTAAATGCTATTTCAATTGAAATGTTGTTCAGGGTTTATATATATATATATATATATATATATATATATATATATATATATATATCATGTTTTAACATGACGCTCGCCACACAGGCTCGCATCGTGTTTTTTTTCAGCACTCAGTAACAGACTCACACAGGAGATGGATTTTAAAACACACGGTAGTGCACTTTTTATTTTAAATAAAAATAACAATTAACAAAACAAACACCTAGCTCCTTTCCAGGGCGCTGACTGAACACTCGGACAGCCCTAGCTAGCCCCGGGACAGCTAAGCTTTCTGCCCAATACAAAACTCAACACACAGTTTTACAAATTCACACTGACTGCTCGACAGCAGGGTATACGCCTTCCTGCTTCCTTCTTACTCAGCAGTCCTGAATGAACAAACTGTGAGGCTTATATGCCCCACAGTAACAAGTGTGGGCAGCTGGCTGTAATTTACAATTATCATGCCAACTGCCAAAACAATTAACAAATAATACAATTAAATAAACACGCATTTGCATGTGTTCTGGTAGGGAGGCTTTTAACCCCCTCTCTGCCATAAATACACCATATACGGTATATATATATATATATATTAATTACATATTCTAGGAAAGGGACAGCTGTCACTGCAAACAGCAGATAGAAACGACACTTAGAGAGGTTGGTCTGGAATATTAATGAATGGATCCCTCGAGGCACCTTCCAACGCCTTGTAGAGTCTATGACACTTTGTGTCGAGGCTGTGATCAGACCTGATATTAGGTACAGGTCCTAATAAAATGGCCATGCAGTGTAGATGACAAGCTTGTATTTGTGATGCAGACTAAAATCCACTAAGCTATGCTGACTGCCAAAGAGACGGATGGACGGGCAGATCTATACTGTAGATAGATGTGTAGTTTTGCAAAGCAATTTCAAAATCTATTACAACGCTGTATCGGATGTCCTATGTGCCGTCAAAGTAATATCTTGTATCTCAACCAACTTAAAGGCTTACCAAGACAATGCAGAGCTATGTTAGAGTGGCCAAAGGATTTACAGTAATACCACTGGAGCTCTTTGAAGCAGGCTTCTGGCAAAAGTCAATTCTCTCAGTCCAGATTAGTCAAGTGCACAATATTTCTTCAGGCAAGCCCAAGTATAAAGTGATATTTAACCCTTCCTGTGATGTAGGTCAACCTCACTCCCAGTCTACCAGTTAGAGAGGATTCCTCCTGTTTTATTTTCCGGGACAAAAATATCAAACATTATATTGACTTTCAGGCAGGAAACCCGCAGATCAAACTATAATACATCATCGTGAAAGCATGGTAAAGCATAGGTAAGCATTGTAAAGACCACAGAGGCATGGTAAAGCATATTAAACTGTTTGGCAGACCAGGCAAACTATGATAAATACACACAGGAGAAACATGGTAAAACTACGAAACTACCTTTGTAAACTTTTATATGAGCCACTAAATTTACCTGTGTAGTCTGGGATGCCTACATATTTGAAAAACAAACAGGTCTTCAGCAGAAGGGGTCTGGTGATAATATTGCTAGTGATATTATAAGTGGATCTTAAAACCTTAAACTAAAATTTGTTCTATGCTTGCCAGGGTTACATTTTTTTTTTCTGTCTTATTACTTGGAACAACAGGAGACTGAAATACGCTGACAGTTGATGAAAAAAAACAGTGGAGACGATATTAAACTTTTAAAAGACAAAATGACTGTCAGTCTGTCAGGATTTTTTTCCCTGCGCTTGATGCTGTAATAAGTGACCTCATGAAGGTCTGTAAAGAACACGACCAGTAACTTCTGTATCCTGATATGTTCGACCTACTGGTGCTTTGGGCCACGCTACCTGTTACAGCTGCAACTGCAGAAAGATGTTTCAGTGTTAAAAAGCTCCACAGTGTAATGCTAATTATTTAACCATATCAACAGACATGCGCACTCGCGCGCACACACACACACATAGATATTGTTTAATGTACCCCCCCCCCCCCCCACACCCCCAGAAGCACATGTTTAAATGTAGTGCTTTAATAATGTACACAAGAGACTTTCAGAAGGGAAGGCACACAAGAAGTAACCACAAGCTATCAAGGCTGGTGAACATTTCAGGTGGATAATGAATAATGGATTTATTACAATCTGTCTGCCCTTTGCAGACAACCCTGTACCGGCACTTGTAATTTCTGAGAGTTAAGATTTAATGTAAACAGCTTTTTTTGAAGGATTACAGTAATTTAATATGTAAATAAAAATCAGATCTGTACATTTTGTTCCCCATAATCAACTGATTAAAAATAAATCACCACCTCAGGAAAAAAATGAAATTATGAATAGGAAACATAAACATTGCTAATCCATCTCTGGTTGGTTCCAGGCTGTCTGTCATGAAAAACTATTTTCTTTTTAATTGGATCCTCTTTATACCAACTGGGAGAAAATAATGTATGCATGACTGTAATTATCATGAAAATGATGGATGTATTATTTATATTGGAGTTGAGGCACCACACCGCCACCTGCTGGTTGGAGACAATATTGCTGGGAAATCTGCATGCTAAAAGCAGTCATTTCTGAGGATAATTAAAAGGAGCATGTTCAGCATTTTCGTTGATTTATAATTGTAATAATACCCTTGCACAGAAACAATAACACAGCAGTACAGTGCAGAGGGCAGTGTCAGGGTAGTGCCTTCTGAGCTGGATGTCTTTACTTTAACATGGACTCTTGGAAGAGAGTTATTATGTTGTTTAGGGCTCCGCTTTCTACAGCATGCCATCTAGAGGAAAATCATGAGAACAAGTACTGTGCTCAAACTCTGCATACCTGTCATATTTGTATACAAGAGACCATACACATGACTTACTGCAGTGACTTTACATTCACTCTGAATTGGGAACTGTCTGTGGTGCTGAAATTGCAAGCAGACTCATACAGTACATGAAGCCAAGTAATCCCACAGACAGTCTGAAAGCAAAAAAGAAGTTAGACTGTTAGATTTCTGCTATAGACCTTATTGTTGCCTGAAAAGCTCTTGTAATATATAGATAGATAAATAGATAGATATTCCCCCGCTGGTGTCCACAGCTGCATTCAAAATAACCATGGTTTAAAAAAAAAAAAAAAAAAAGTATGCCCTATTTTGCCTTAGCAATATAATCACCGGCCCTGCTTTTCTACGCTTGGTTATTTGCTTGTATTTTAAACTTGTAACATGCAGATATTTTAAATACAACTCAACTGTCTTTAAATACAGCTATAGCTGGCAAGTGGGCTGCTCCTTCCTGTTACCTAATCATTGGATGTGTTGTTGTTGTAGTTCACACTCATCACAACAGTCTATATATCTTCATTTTGCTGTAGATGTCAAACAGCACATCATCCAAAATGCATTTCTCCCTGAGAGAAGGGTCTTATGACAAAGTGAGCGGATCGCTGGTGTTGAAAGCAGGTGACACGCTGACAGAGAAACTGGGTATTATCCACTTAGATTGCTGTGCAGAGGCCAGCTCGGCTGAAGAGAAATAATCTGCTGCTGGAAGCGAAGGAAAATGGGTACTTGTGACTGGACTCGTAAGTTAGAGAATACTGTGTCTAAAAATAGAAAGCCGCAGCTATCTAGGCAACATTAAAGGGGAAGTGGCTTTAAGTTGTTTTACTGTATCCTGCCTTTTTATGATACTATGATTTGTCCCCAGTGGTTCTAATTGCAATTCCTCTAAAAGTGTGCTTATTTTTGTGTTTCGGAACCCAAATAGCACTTATCTTAAACCACTTTACATTAGATAGTCTAAGGTTAGTGCAAATCATGGTCTGAGATTGTCTGTTGAGGTGCTGAAAGCTGCTCTTAAACAATATCAATAATAATGAGAAAATGGTAACACTTTACATTGTGTCTCTAATTACTATATTAACTACATGTGTACGTACATATAGTTACAATGTTATTATGCATAGTTACAATGTACTTAATGTGGAAATCTTTTTGCACAATATATGCAAGTACACAATTGTATTAGGCTTATCATGCAATTACATTGTAATTATGTGTAAGTACACATGTATTTGCTAAGTAACTACTATGTAAATACACAGTAATTTAGAGACACTTAAAATAAAGTGTTACCGTGAAAATTGAAATCATTTTCACATAATTTTATACCAGCCAGGAGCCCTGTTTCCAGTAGTTTGCTTCACCCAGTTATTCAGTAAATGTGGTGTTTGTAACTTTGAGGAAGGACTGTATCATCTGCACTTAACATAAAATCCTGTAGGTGGCATGATTGTGCTATCAAACGCACAAGCAGACAGACCACAGCTCTTTGAAAGTGTGGGATTGCATTTCTGGTGGAAAACAGACAGGAGCGAACTTATTAATAATTTAAGGTGAATTAATTAGATCCCTGCTAATTGCTTCATAAATAATGCAAAAGGCTGCACATGCATAAATGGCCATTTCGGATTTCAACCCACAGCTCGTGGACTCTATTCCTCCCTCCCATAGCCTGCTGAGAAGTGCTTATGCAGGTTCATTCCTATTAGCACACTATTCATTTGCAATTACTAAATCCATCTGAGTCAATAAGAAAAAAAAATATGGCACATCCCTCCCTAATAAAGCTGAGCGGGCACCTGTATAATAATCCTCAGAAATGAAAGATCACTAGTTTCCATTCATTGTTATAATTTCTACCCAAGTATCACATTTTACAGTTATCAGCCTTCATTTGACTTTCAACTTTCAAGTGTCAGTGTCAGAAAATATGTTTCCCCTGTATATTTGTTCCTCTAGGAACCAATATTCAGGAATATTGGTTCCCTTTCCGAATATGTGTACCCCTTTATATTTTTGTAACAAAGTAATCTTTCATTGCATATAAGTCTATAGCCATGCACTGTCAACCAAAACCTTAATTTTAAGACCACTTTCCCTAACCCTAAACTTGTACCATCCAGTCCCCTCTGACAGGTCCAGTCTCATCTACAATGATACATGAGAACAGCCTGCAAACATTACTCCCGTTTACCAGCATTATACCTGCAGAATTTACATGAAATAGGATGAATAACAAACGTGCATGTAGGGGGGGGGGGGGGGGCAATATTAATTTACAGCCTTTTCTAATCCCATTCAAATCATGTGACAATGTGACCTAGGCATTTAGGATAACAGCCGGAATATTTCTTTTGATGGGTTTTAATATCTGTACAGCTTTTTTCATAGACACGTGTTATGAACACTGCTTTAAGTGACATGGATGGGAATGTACAGTATGGTATGTCAGCTGCTTATGTTCATGATGTATGCAATGCCAGTTGATTAAGCATTTTAAAGATGAAAACCAATTCAGAGTCTCTCATTATGCCCACCCGACAGTGCCGAGAGCCATGGCCTGATTTGATACCTCTAGTCAGTAGTTCCACTTGTTACCATTTAAGTGAACTTACTGCACCCGTAAAACAATCCTCACAGAAAGGTTACCATTGAGATACTTGTTTTATTTAATTATTGTACCATTTTATACAAGGCGTGTAAGGATAACAATGTCAATTGTTTGTTTTTTTTTTTGTTTTTTTCTGGTTTGGGAACTTTGAGTGTTTTTCCGGTAACACTTTTCATGAAGTGTCTCTGAGTATTGTGTATTTACATAGCAGTAACTTAGTAAATACATGTGTACTCAATTACAATGTTATTATGCATAGTTACAATGTACTTAATGTGGAAATTATTTTGCACGATCTAACCCTCATCCTAAACCTAACCCACGATATATGCAAGTACACAATTGTAGCAGAAAAGAGTTAGGGTTATATCGTACAAAAATGTACACATTAAGTACATTTTTGTAACTATGCATAATAACATTATGTAACTACTATGCAAATGCAAAACTCCGATGTAAAGCTGTTTTACTTGAACAGGTTAAAATTTAAAAGTTTCTGTTAAAAACAACGGCAGTAGTGATCAGTTACACACAAAATCACTGTACAGCACAAGTTATTGAAAGGAAGACAGTAGCATTCAGAAGAGAGTCAGATTTTTATGTTGTGTAAATTACAGTAATACGTTAATGGGGTCGACCAGAAGCTGTCAAAACCAGATTGATTGTAGAACAACCTCTTTGAAGTGAGCATTCTGATTCCTCCTGAATTAGACACGGGAAACTAGCTTGACGATATAGTACCTTGCCCGTGTTGTTTATGAAATGCATCCATAATAGTGATGGCAAAACAGTCAAGGTCTAATTAGCTACTGGATTTATGGGTAGCTTTTTTACTATGTTTTAATAGCCATATTATGTTCAGTTGACTGAAACTACATTCTCGTTGTTGGGATATAAATGATATCCCTGTCAGTTTTTGATGTAGAAAGTAATTACCTATTTTTTTTCTTTAAAACTGTTAAAGTTGTGTCAGACATTTTTTTTCTTTAGTTGTCCCCCTCGTCTTTTTGTAATGTTTGCAAACCCATTGTAGCAGAAAAGGGTTAGGGGTAAGGTTAGGGTTAGCATGTAGATCAACAGCACTAGCAAAACTGGTAACAGTGCATTAGCAAAAACCTGACCCCAGTTGTCCATTATTTTATATTTTATATACATCTCAAACTGATTAAAGAATATTCTTTTGAAGGAGTTGTACAGCTCTTCTAACTAGCAAAGAAAACACTATTGACAACATCTTTTGTATTCACGTTTTCTTTTTTTTCCCTTGATAAATCTATTGTTCCTTCTGGGCACAAGTTGTCCCTTTGTACATATCCCATATATGCAATTATGTTATCAGCGCAGTTACATTTCCTGACTGTATAGCCCAAGGCAAGTAATTACTACTTCATTTGTTTTGCATGAGCGTTCGTCTTTTTATCAAGGAGTAAATACTTTGTTAGTTTCCTAGTCCTCACAAACAGTATAATATTTAGAACAGTTGTTTCCCAACATGTTTATGATGTTATCAATTTCACAACATACCGTAAATGTCTTATGTGATAGCTGTTTTGGTATTGAGAATAATTGGTTGATTTTGATATATGTGTTTTGGACCAATATGTAATTTACGAACACAACCGTTAAAGGCTGCAGAAGCATATGAAATAAGGCCCTATTTACTCATAAGTAAAAGTGGAGCTGTGGAGGCTGTTAAGAGAGTATAAGAGCCTCCCTTTCTCTCTGTCTGCTCCACCAGCTCACAGCAGAGAGAGGCTATTCAGAGAGTATAAGAGCATCCCTTTCTCTTTGTCTGCTCCACCAGCTCACAGCAGAGGGAGGCTATTCAGAGAGTATAAGAGCCTCCCTTTCTCTTTGTCTGCTCCACCAGCTCACAGCAGAGGGAGGCTATTCAGAGAGTATAAGAGCAACCCTTTCTATTTCTCTGCTTCACCAGCTCAGAGCAGAGGGAGGCTGTTCAGAGTGTGTAAGAGCCTCTCTTTCTCTGCTCCACCAGCATAGAGCAGAGGGAAGGTGTTAAGTATAATAGCCTCTATCTACTCCATCTTTTAAATGTTCCAAAATATCAGGTCAGGGACAAATGGACCTGTGAAATGTTTACACAAAAGTGCTGTTTCTTTTTTCATTTCTCCAGCAGATGGCAGCAACATGATTTTGATCACAGCCTTTTCTTTCTTCAGCTGCTGCATTCTGAACTGAATTGTGAACGTCAGTCCTGGGGGTTGTTTGGTTGGCACAGTTTACTGTACCATCTGAGATTCAATGCCTTCAGCTAAGTGGCAGCGAGACAACACTTGGATCTTGTTTAATCCTCACTGAGCTATTTGTGTCTTTGGTACAAATCTCCAATCCCAACAATAGAATGTAGGCCTATTCATTGGGGTGAAGGAACTTAGAAGCAACTGTGTTGGACCATTTGATTCACAGTACTGTAATGTATCATAAACATTATTTATGGAATTATTTTAATGTCTATAATAACTTTAAATAAAAAAAGGCTCTTCAAGTCAATGTCTGCTTGAAAGACAAGCGTGGCACATGTTTGATATTCAATCCCAAGAGAGCAAGTTAATTTAGTGATTAAGCATTCCCCCTGTTCTAAATCACAGGGCATGGAGTTCAGCAGTAAATAACTCTACCATAAATCCCAAATATTATAATATGGACTTCGGCAGCTTCCTTGAGTTATGGCCGATGTTTGCAAATCAAATATTCTATCTCGGAATATGTTAAATCGTGGCGCGTGAACCCGATACAATCAGTCAGAGATTGGGCAGGGAATCATAGTGAGATATTAATCTGTAGCAAAGGGCAGTCTGCTGGCACAATATCCGTACTCAGTATGAGTTGTTGGATTTTTTTTTTTTTTTTAGGATTATTGCTTATGATTCAATCTGGCACTCAGTAACTCTCTTTCCAAAGTTATTGGGACTGCTGCAGATTTCACGATGAAAATAGAAAAATAAGATAACCTTGATCCATTTTATTCTCGTGCAGCTTGCTTATAAATCCATCTGTAAAAGACATTGAAGATATTGAGAATGTTTGTGCAGAAAGTTCATGTTTATTTGCACGAGGGGGTTTTAATTACGGCCATCCACGCAAGTTTAAATTAACACAGTACTGCATGTGAGTTCTTTTATGCCATACTGTATGTGCATGTTGTATTTATTAAATTATATATATATATATATATATATATATATATATATATATATATATATATATATATATATATATATATAGTTTTTTTTATAAATGTTGTTTATATATATATATATATATATATTCTTGGGTTTGACACACCAATTATGTATTTTGAACACAAGAAATTGCAGATCAATTATTTGGGTGGGTTGAAATGCATAGACAGAAAGCATTACAATATTGATTATTCGACTCAGAGATCACATGCTGGTGACCTCTTAAGTGCTTAAAATAAATATCGCTCTCTGTTGCGCTTTGAGGGGTTGCTTATTCAGAGTCATACCGAAAAGGTGTTAAAATGTGGGTTTGGGTCCATTTTACACAGAGAATTGTTGGAGTCTGGAACCAACTCCCCAGTAATGTTGTTGAAGCTGACACCCTGGGATCCTTCAAGAAGCTGCTTGATGAGATTCTGGGAACAATAAGCAACTAACGACCAAACGAGTAAGATGGGCTGAATGGCCTCCTCCTTCGTTTGTAAACTTTCTTATATGGAGGGAAGCGTAGGCTGTGACTATAATGGTGCATGTGATTCATCCCTCGTGACAATTAACTTATTCCTAATCTGCAGCAGGCATCAACTGCTACAGTAGAGTGGGCAAACAGGACTGATCGGTCTATGCAGGAACATACCTAAACCTGATGCTCTTCAATGGCAATGTAATATTGGACTTCAATGGCAATTCACTCAGACCTGGGATCAATAATTACAATCATAGCAGTAATTTCAATTGTAATTACAATGCTAGTGTGTTCAATTACAATTACAGTTACAACGAACCTGCAGTAATTACAATTCTAATTACAAATGTAGTAAAAATTTACATAAACAACTACCCACATTAACACGTTTACTCTGTTATAAACAACCAAGCAATAATCGCAGGTACAAATACAGAAACACTTTTTTTCAAACCAACAGATTCACCAAAAGTGATAGAAAGTACAAAAATAATGATCCCACAGTACATCAAATAAATGCATAATTGAACTGTAATTCTTCAATTCTATAGTATAATTACAATTATGCAGATTCACCGCAGTTCAACTGCAATTACAATGTATTGGCAATTAATTACAGGGCTCGTGGAACACATGACAAATCACTTGACCACGTAAATCTGCCTACATTGCAGAGTTGTAAGAAAAAAAAACAATACCAAACAGCTTTAACATGCCTGTAGTTTTAAGAATGAAATTTGAGGGATTGATGAAGCCGCTGTTGAAATGTTAATTCCAATCAGTACTCCTAATGCTCACTGCAACAAGTGCAACAGTGAATCAGCAATCAGTCCAGTGTCTCAGGAAACCATTGATGCAGAACCTCATGAAAGACATTATTTATGGTCTATAATCAATAGACTAGCTTGGCAGCCACCAGAAATGAATTGTTTACTGCAGATGTTCCAATAATAAGACCCCACCAGCATGTTAAGTGAGATAAAACGTGATGACTAATGAAAAAAGCTGATAGAATACCCGACTACTTCACAGGAAGGCAAAAGATAAAGGCGGAACAGTTCAGTCACCTTTTTATTACACATACAAAAGTGTGAACATTTTATTAGAACACCTCAAAATGTGTTATTTATCTCCTTTTTATACCTACCTGCATGAAAGCCTCTGGTTGTGAGAATTTCAATTTCCACTCAGTAATCAGCGAAATAGAAACAACAGCATTTGTGTGTGAAAATATTAGACTGCTTTGTGCTTTAATTAGGCATCTTAAACACATTCTAAAATTTCTCTTGTATTTTATCATGTGTGGCTATGTGTTCCTTTTCTCTTACTATTTTAAATTAATTGAATGTGTGGCCTATTAAATGAGACAATCACTAATTTGCCTATTTTGACAATTTCCCAAGATTTTCAGTTCCAGTGTTTTGATTTCATATGCAAAACAAATCAAAACTACAGAAGAAATTGGGTGTTCTAATACATTCTAATACATTTGCACACTACCTACAGTAGATACCAGTATTAGTATATATTCTTATTTCTTAGTATTTAATGTCTTATCTGTGCTGTTTATGACTCTGTATTGTTGTAACTGCTTAGATTGCCATTTATCATGCTTACTTTCTACTCCAGCAAAAACTGCTTCTGATATTTTCCAATATTATCAGGAATGTGGGTATTATACATCCACTTACCCTATAGATTATCAATAGTATGTAGAGAACACTGGAAAAACACAAACTTGCAATGAAATATTTAATCGCAATTTGATAAGCGATTCTTCAGATACATGCAAATGTTTAAGGTTGAGTTACAGATGGACGGGTGTATGGACAGACAACCCCCTCAATCTCCAGAATTTTGATAATGTATGCTAAATAGTGCTAATACCAAGTTTCATGACAATTGGATAAGCGGAATGTTAAGTGTGACCTATGACCTGTGCTAGACAACCTCTTTCACTACCTCTAGGTATTCAATTCTCAGTGGGGCTTCAATAAAAGCAGATATTCCGAAAGATCACTTTGCTGAGATTTCAAAAGCTATGATAATAATATTAAACAGTAATATTTGTTCATAAGAAAAAAAAAAAAATCCTGGAACCTTAACTAAACTGTAATAATAAAAAAAAGCATCCTTGCTGAGTCTAAAACCAAGAGTCTAAAACCAAGAGTCTAAAACCAAGTAACTACTACAATCAAAAGACTGTTCCAGGGTGTTCCACATGCCTTTGAATGAGCATAACTGAGTGATCCTACTTAAGACTGTTAACACACTTTTCCTGTTAACCAAACAGCCTGCGTCCCACTGTCAAAATCCATTGTGGGTCCAATTTCAAATAATTCCTAAAGTGATACTGTAATAGAGTCAGTTGATTAAAAATTCATTGCTAGAATGCTCAGTGGTAACATTATAAAAGTATGACTTGGGAAGTGGCTTTCAACGCAAGAACCAAATGCTTGAGGCTTTAAGACGCTACATGGGGTGGTTTTAAAATCATATAAAAGAATACCATAGTGCTTGTGATTTTGTATTTTCCTATGTCAGAAATTCGCCAAGTCATTATATCGTTTCAGTAAAAGATTTTTCTAGTAGTGTAGAATCACTTTGCATAGTATGTTCTATTCCTGTCAGCACATCATTGGGACTTTTTAAAACTCAAAGTTTAACTCAAAATGGCTCTCAAACATGTATTCTCTTTAAGTTCAGACAGTATACCAGAGTGTAGCTATTAACCTGCCCCCTGCAACATTCTGCCCCCCGATAGCTGTAAGAAATACCACATAAGCTCTGTGTGGTATTTTTTACATTCAACAGGGGCAGGGTGTTGCAGGGAGATAGGTTAATAGTTAAACTCTAGAATAGCAGCTGAACTTAAGGCCATAGAGCAGGGATGTCCAATCACGGTCCTGGAGGGTCATTCCACTCCATGTTTAACAGATAAAACTACTTCAGGGTCTGGATGGAGGTTTAATTGGTTAAATTAAACAATTTAGAACAGGGTTGGAACAAAGACCAGGACTGGAAGAGCCAACTTTGGCCACCATGCGAGGACTGAAACTGAGGCACAGTACATTTATAGAGTGGTTCTAAAAAACAACATGAATACATTAGTTAAGATAGCTGTTATATTTCAGATTTGGACCAAGTTTTCTCCTTACGTTTGCAATATTTTAAAATGCAGCAAGCTGTGTTCTGCACCCTGTTTTAATAATGTGTTCTTTCTTTGAATAAGCTGGGATTTAATTCACTCAACTGCTAACCTCTGTAATGAGTATTTAGGCTATGGCCATGATCTAAGACAGCATCACGTATTTAGCGGTTAATGCAGGTCGTGAGATTGCATTTGTAATTAAAATGGAGCCTGTCACTTTTGAATAGTCTGAGGAATCTCATTAATATCCCAGCTATAATTACAAGAGCATTCCTCTCGTTATTTTTTTTCTTTCTGCCGGACATGTTAGGATGAAAGATAATGATGCTTCTCTCTATTACTAAGTGTTGGAAACATGGAGCTCCTGTATTGAAGCAACCATGTTAACATAACACATACAGTGCCAGTCTTGAGTCCACTGTGACTTGGGCACAAGGGAGACTGGCTTTGAATTCAACTTGAGGCTCCTGGTAAAAAAGCTCTTAAGAGGCAGGACAATGGTAGGGTTACCAGATTTATTTCCAGAGTGAAAAACTGGGACTTTTTTTCCTGCAATTCACTGAAGCAGTTAAAATAAGTAAATAATAACAGTCATAAATAAAAATTGGGGACGATGGAACTGTTGCAGACAAAATTAAGGCTGAAAACCTGGACAATCCCAGTTTTCCCTGGAGATCTGGTAACCATTATTAAAACTTAAATACATTTTCTAAGGGTTGTTCCTGTCTATTGTAATGAGATCACAGATTCGCTCCTAAGCCCTTGAATAATTTGAGCATCAAACCCCACTGGAGATAGAGGACATGACACAGTGACACCATTGCGCTTATATATATATATGGGTATTTAATGGGGATTCTTAATCCTAACAGCTATGAAATGTATAAAATTTGAAAGCATAGCCGTTTATGAAGCAACACCGCTACACTGCATTTCATTTTCCTGCTGCTCGCCGGGGACATAAAAAAAAAAAATATATATTTTATAAAATACACTGCATACAAGCTCCATGATGAATGGACATGAGCTCAGCAATAGTAGCTCATAGAAAGCTCACGGTAAAAAATACTCAATATCGAGTAAACAGTTGTAGCAACACATGGGAACATGTAACACAGTAAAAGGTCCTTATGTGCCCTTTTAAGTTAATATCAGTCATGTTTATCAGTCAAATTCCATCCTGCTTAACATCATGTACATTATACAGGTTACGTGAAAGAATTGAAAGTAACACATATAGAACACTGCATTTTTTATATATAGTCTTCAGTCACAATGTTTATTTACATTTATAGGAATTTTAAAACAGTTTGTGTGAACTCTGTGGAGTGTTCTAATTTATTAGAACACCTCATTGCTTCTGTAGTTTTGATTTGTCGTGCATATTAAATCAAACCACTGCAAATGAAAATCTTGGCAAGTTGGTCAAAATAGGCAAATTGATTCTCTAATTTATTTGACTTTAATAGGCCACACATGCAATTCAATTTAAAATAGTAAAATAAATGAAACACAGACACACATGGTAAAATGCAAGAGACTTTTTGAGATGCCTAATTAAATCACAAAGTGGTCTAACAAGTGCCTTTGTTTCTATATCACCAATTATTGACCGAAAATTGAAATTCTCACACCCAGAGGTTTTCATGCAGGTAGGTATATAATGGATATAAACGACAAATCTTGGGGTGTTATAATAAATTGGCACAGTACTGGAAATACATCATAAAATAGATACAAAACCTAACATGGCACAATTACACACACAGTAACTGAAGGGGATATATAATTAGATGCTTTATTCAGGGTGCTGTCACAAGCCACAAGTGGCTCCAGGACAATTCTCAATTGAATCCGAAATGTGTGCTCACCATTTAGTATAATATTAGCTGTGACCTGATGAGGATTATCATGTAATGCTTCCTCTGAAGTGCCTCAATGTTCTCATTCATTTAAATGGCTCTACTGAAGTCTTGCAATATCAGGAAGCTGTCTATTTGATTTGTGGCTCTATCTTTTTCTAACACGCTGCATTATCCATGTCTGCTGTGTCTCATTCAGCTTGTTTCAAGTACAATGGAATTATCATCAATTGAAATTTGGTCTTTGGGCTCTGGCCATGTTTTGAATTACAGCCGAGGAATACAGTGACACTAATGTGTATAGAGAACATTCCTTAGTTCATTGTTATATAAAACGGAATACATTTTTACACTTTGTATTTGAGTGCATGCAATGCAACTGCCTTCTTACAGTAATGCAAGGTCATATCTTTGATTAAATATTTCGGCCACTCCCTTATTCCTGTTCATACATGTTGTATAATATGTATCCACCCCTAGGGGTTCAAAAGGAGTCTTTCTGGAGTCTTGCATTCTATTATAATTTGATTCCAGAAGGCTCTTATCTCCTGGTTCAAGTGACTTAATGCTGGTCGAAGAGGTTAAGTTCTGCAGCCAGTCCCCTAAAAAACGCAACACTTTTGTTTAGTATGCTAGTCAATGTGTTTTATTATGGACCCCACGAATAACAACCTTACTTTTTAATTTGACCACTTTACCAACAGAAAGCAACAACAAAACTAAATAGCTTTAATACAGTCAGTTAGTCAGTTTTGCATTATCGGTGCTATTTTAGTTTTAGCTGTAAATAGAGCACACATTAAAAATAGATCTACACCGCAACTAACAGGGGCATATAACTCATCATACTTCCTTTGGTGTTTTTTTTTAAACAAGGCTTTAGGGTATGCAGGCTGCTTATTTGCATATGCCTGGTGGCAGGTCTGACTATGTGTCACAGTCCCACCTACCTTATATACTGAGACCGCTAATCAGTTCTCAACTCCACTGCAGTGTAAAACCATTAAATAAAAGTTAGATTTCTTATTGATAAAAGTCCATGTCAGTCAGAAGTTATGATACGTATCGAAGCAACATGTTTCTGTTAAAAGATGTGTGATTCCCTGCTTCGCAATGCTGGCCATTTTTTGAAAGCCTAATTATTGTATTGCTTTGCAAGAAGAAGAAAAAAAAAGGAATTTACATTTAGTAGGACAATGACCAACTAAAAAGGATAAAAAGAGGTTTGCCACACCACATTGCACAATTCAATAGGTATGATGAAAATGTATTTGAAATCATTTGAGAGAAAACTTTATTGTTATTATTATTATTGTTTATTTCTTAGCAGACGCCCTTATCCAGGGCGACTTACAATTGTTACAAGATATCACATTATACATTATTTCACATTATACAGAAATCACATTATTTTTACATACAATTACCCATTTATACAGTTGGGTTTTTACTGGAGCAATCTAGGTAAAGTACCTTGCTCAAGGGTACAACAGCAGTGTCCCCCACTGGGGATTGAACCCACAACCCTCTGGTCAAGAGTTCAGAGCCCTAACCACTACTCCACACTGCTGCCGTAACGTTGGTAACGTTAAACCAGTTTGCTGGCATTCGCATAACTTTTAAAACGACTGAAGAGATACAGCATGTGCAGAAATGTGTGGAATTAAATATGGTAAACAAGTAACCATGGTAACCGTAAAAAAAGACTGGGTAATGGTCGGTTGCACTTGAATGGAGTAACAGCTAAAGCTAGTAAGATAACAAAAACAGATTGTAGTTGCATATGTCCTAAGCCCATGTGGTATAAATAAAGGGCATGGAGGGGACACAGACAGAGAAGCTTTTCATACCTCCAGGATCATCGTGGACAACTGAAGTGGGGTTTGGGGGCTCTCTTCAGGTATTCAGGTGCCATGTTTGTGAATATGTTTTACAATATCCTACAGGCTTCATGATATTTACCTACTGCATACTGTGTCATGCTTTCACTATAATTCATTAAACTTTGCTGTTTTTTTTTACTATGGGACGACCCTAGTATATTAATTAATGAACAACAGGGTTGGTAATGCAATGTGACTCACACTGTATTTATACCAGTGTGCAATTGTATTTGAACTGCTATGCAATATGCAGCTGGTTCCAAACCAGTTATGTTGACATTGCTTTGGGTTATTTTGGGGTTATGAAATGGTTTTACAGAGGCCCCCCAACCTGTAAAGCAAACACCAGTTAGTCCTGAAAAGACATCTAAAAATGAGTCACAGCATCTATACATTCCCACACGGCCGTGTCTATTTACAGTACACCCCCACTGTGTGTAAATAGTCAGGGATTAGGAATTATATACACCACTGTAGTGTAAATAACCAGCAAATGGACCATCTATAGATCCCTTCCTATGCACACCCTCTGTTATCGTTATTTCTAATAAATTGAATGCATTTGCTGTGTGTGTGTGTGTGTGTGTGTGTGTGTGTGTATATATATAGTGAACAATATATATATATATATATATATATATATATATATATATATATATATATATTAGCTCAAAGAGCCAGCTGCCCAACGTTTCGATATGTTGTACATATCTTTCTCAAGGGAGCCTGTGTTTGAATCCAAACATTGGAGGTATTTATAGGTTTTTGACGGCATGACAACTACTTGTTGTTGTTTACATTCAAATTCATGATTTATTCTTACATGATGTAATGGTGTTCTATATATTGTGACATCATTTTTACTTCTATCTTTGAATCTGTATTAATTCTAATTAACACTACTTTATATAAACTTATATTTTTATTATATCATGCAATGCTGGCTCTGAGGATCAGTCTAGATTTGGCCTCCCCAGCGCATTAGCATGCACAACTTTTGAATGAATTTTGTTTATTTATTTAAATGTTATATATTTATTGAAATTAATTAGTTCATTCTTTTCTGTTGAGTCCCGCTGGCATAATCGTGTTCAGTCTATTTATCCATTTACTTTCTTTTATTCTTCTATATGTCGCATCGTCTAATTTGAGCTGTTCTAATACTACAAACTTTACATCATTTATGTCATGTCCCTGACTGGTGAAGTGCTGTACTATTGGTTCATTCATTTTTTATTTCTAATTAATGAAAGGTGGTTCTGAATTCTTTTATATAAAGTAGTTCCAGTATATGGCTAAAATGTAGTTTGAAGCTACTTGCTCTTTAGTAATTAAAGTATTTAAAACTCCATGAAGCGTCCCCATTTTATTGATTTAAAGGGCAAAGCTATTTATAGGTGTTCCAGTATGCTTGATTCTTTTTTGTGGAAATGGTACAGGACAACAGCCTGTGATAAAGTGTCCGCCTGCCTCGATAATAATGCAAATCAGGCAGGGACTGTGAGAAAAAGGAGTCGTCGGGGGCCCAGAAACTATTTAATCTGTCAAGATCTGATATCTGAATAGAGCCATGAGCCAGATGAGTGGCGACTCCACTTCCTTATTTCTACAGAGCAGAAGCCAGAGGAATGTCACAGGAAACACATACTCAAAAATAAAAACCGCAGCGTCATAAGAGCTTGGAGGGGACATTCCCAGAGCAGTGTTGACCACAGCCATTGTCCTTAACATAATATCTAAATTTAAAGGACTGCTAAACAACTACTATAAATCCCTTTTTTTAAATTCAGGATATTCACTTTTGCTGCACAAACAGATTTTTTGGATTGGGCTTACTGATTGGTGTTGAATGGGCTAATTTACTATTCAAAGTGAAACAATTAAAAATGTGACATTTTCGAAATCTAAAATGACACGGCTTCCAGTAGACGTTTGCAATATCATTTTGTATTTTCTTTGATTACATGATGTTAAGTAAACTATACGTAATTTATTTTTTAATTTTTTAATTTTATTTATTTATTTTTTTTTAATCATGTCTCGAACTTAAAATTCTAGGTGATGCTAAACCTTTGGCCACAGCTGTAAAATCTGTGGTTTGATTCTATCACAATCTAAAGGTGGTTCCTCATGATCACAGTTAAACATTGCTGCTGTACATCCGATCTGTCAGCAGTGTGGAGTAGTGGTTAGGGGCTCTGGACTCTTGACCGGAGGGTCGTGGGTTCAAATCCCGGTGGGGACACTGCTGCTGTACCCTTGAGCAAGGTACTTTACCTAGATTGCTCCAGTAAAAACCCAACTGTATAAATGGGTAATTGTATGTAAAAATAATGTGATATCTTGTAACAATTGTAAGTCGCCCTGGATAAGGGCGTCAGCTAAGAAATAAATAATAATTATAATAATAATAATATCCAGAAGTTGGTGGCAGTATTAGTGTGCTTGAACTTGGTTTGCAGTTCACCTTCCTTGGCCTTACAAGTAAATGTTTTTTTTTTTTTTGCAACACTTGCATCTATAAGAGGATTGCAATCAAAAACCTTCTTTCGATAAATTAACACTGACTTGACAGAATTTTATCCTTGGCATATATCTCGTCTCACTTTTCTCTTGTGTATGTTTCCTAGGATTGTATTTTGTGCTTGACTAATCTTTATGCTCTACAATCAATGTCTTAGTTATCCCAGCGACAGTCAATTCCATTTCTTTATGAGCTTATTCAAGATTTATGCATTTTTATTTTTTTTCACAGAACGGTGACTACCACTGCAGTGAAAGCAAACTGCACCACTGTGCTTTGACCACAAACTGGTATGTAATAAAAACTATTTTACTACCTCATTTATCCATATATTGAATGAACGCTATTGCTGGTTAACGGTCAAGGGATAGGACTGTGCTATATAACTTCATTGATTGCAGTATGTCTACAATTGAATCTATGTAATTAGATTGTAACTCTTGGTTATCATCAATTGATCATTATTACAGCGCTGTACCCTAATCCAAAGTTATTTCTATCTTTCTGTATATAAATGGAAATCTCCTTGCATTTCTTCACTGTGGGTAGACGTGTGTGCAGAGTAATCGGAGCACTAATAAAGATTGTTAGTATGGCCCTGGAAAACTCAGCGTTTTTAATTTTTAATGGAAAATGATTTGTCTCTGGCTCTTTTTCTGTTGCAGTGCACTTGACAAATTCATATCAGAACCTGACTTTAGTATTATGGGGAAAAAAATCATTACTTTAAGATTTTCCTGCAGCTGCAACTCTAGCTCTAACCAATCAGATGGGTGGTTTGGGATTGCATGATACGTCATATCTGGATGAAAACTTCAGAGTATCCATCAACGTGCTTTTGTGTGATTTAATATCTTATACTACTTCATCACACGAATAAGTAACAATAAGACATGTTCATCCCAAATTACATTCAAAACATCTTGGCCTGGTTTTATTTGTTGCCTGTTAGGGGTAATACAGTTTTTGATATTTAATTCTTTAAGAACAGAAAGCTTTCAGAAACATAAGGCCATTTTTTTTAAAGCATAATGAAGGGTTTCCCTACTAAATTAACACCTCTTTCATTGCCATTTATTTAAAATGTAACCTAAGAAATCTCAAACACACAGTGAAGCAATACATTTTGTAACCTTTAAATAAGCTCCATATTCATGAAAGACAAGGTAGCGTTGAGATGATGGGAAACATACTGTTGCAACGTTTCTTTCCTGGTCCGTAAATAACAATATTTTCTTTAATAAATGAACTGAATACTGGACTTACACTGCTAAACGGCATATATAATTAGTTTAAAATTGTTCCTCTTCCGTCTCGTCATCACTGGAATGCCAGTCCATAATTTGTGGCCAGTTTGGCTGTATTGGTAGGGGCATGCTTTGGAAACTGCCGCCACATACGCTGTTGTGTGTCCACCAATTTTGCGGTATCGCACCTCACCGCTCCCCGCTGACGGTGCCACGCCGCTCACATGTGTCCCAGGCCAAGTCTGATATCTGCTTGACTTTTGGTGATTGATTAGAAAGATTATCCCATGATTCAAATGATCATATCTGCAGATGGAAGTATAGTTTCCTGCCTGGCCTTTACAAAGCTTAAAGTCCTGGCCTCAGGGTCTAATCCTAGTAAACAGTAATTCAATCCACTACACAAAACCAACACACTGTAGCTCCCTAAAATAAATATCTGGAATTCCCTTCCTTGGAGAATACCCGTCATGCTTCCTTCGAGGAGTTGAAAAGTGATTTGCTTATCTTTGGTGATGGCTTGGGGTGCCATTACCCCTTACAGTAGATATTTGAAAGTATCTATATTATTATTATTATTATTATTATTATTATTTTATTATTTATTTCTTAGCAGACACCCTTATCCAGGGCGACTTGCAATTGTTACAAGCTATCACATTATTTTTTACATACAATTACCCGTTTATACAGTTGGGTTTTTACTGGAACAATTTAGGTAAAGTACCTTGCTCAAGGGTACAGCAGCAGTGTCCCCTACCTGGCATTGAACCCACGACCCTCTGGTCAAGAGTCCAGAGCCCTAACCACTACTCCACACTGCTGCCCACAGATAATTATATATAGTATTATAGGATAGTGAATGCCTGTTTATGGAATATCAGAATGAGTAGAAGAAACACGCTTTTTACAAGCTTTGAGTGTCCATTAATCCCATACACAGACAATTGTAGTACTATGACTCTGATGATTATATACTGCTTTATTGGAAATAAAATGGCCAGCCTTTATTTAGTCCATGGCAAATTTGTTTTAAAAGAGGGAAAAGGTTGATGAACAGAATACTGTTAAGTAGTTGAGACAGCTGGGTCATTGCGATGTCACCATTTTGAATTGCAGTTTAACTGAATTCTGAGAGCTGCCTTAGTTATGTTGATGACAACCATACCAATATTGAGAATATAGCGCTTGGAAACATAATATGGTCAGGTTGATCTCGTGAATGGGGTTTCTTTGTGCTGTATCGAGGCATACGGCAAATCAGATGCTCTGATCCTCAGCAATCTATAATACATTTTGCACACTATTACACTCAAAAACCCTAAGAGCATGTTGGAGTTGTAAAGCTTTTGATCCCACAGTACAGAAATGTTAATATTTTTGATAAATAGATGGATTTGTGGCAGGCATATTGGATCCAATTAAAGTGAGAATAGCATGGGAAACTAAACAATATAGCAGAAGACCAATAAGAGGTTGTGTGATGAGAGATGGGAACAAGATTGGCCTGGTTATTACATCTTTCAATGGCATAATAACCTTTTTTTTTTTTTAAACTAGTTTTGGTAACTGTCTGCAGTGACGGTTGCTAAGGAAACAGAATGTCATCATTCGTGGGCATTTGTTGAACGTTTAATTATAGTCTCAGACTGCTTTTCTGAAGGTTAAGATAAGAATATAGACATGTTCTGAACATTAATGATATATATGATGGAATTTTTTTTTTTTTGGTAAGCTGTTAAGGTCGTTTAGACATAAAACCAATGCCATCAGTACATTCATCATTTTTATTGTGTCAAGATTTGTATATAGCAAAGCTGTGCTGTGCACTCAAAAAAAAAAAAAAAAAGCTGGTTCATAAATGTCATCTTTAATTAGAGAGTTATTCAATTAAACGGCGCAAGTGTCGGGTTTGCCAGACTCCTGAAGGGCTGTCTTTCTATGTCATTTCAGTGTTATAAAATGGGTTTGAAACCCTTGCTTTGTTTTAGTTAGATTATACAGCTGGGAGGTGGTGGGATTGGGAGGGTGTGAGGATGGAGTATATGCTGTGTAAATCCTTTCCTTAGCTGTAGTTGATTTGTTTGTGTGTGTGTGTGTGTATGTATATGTGTGTGTGTGTGTATATATATATATATATATATATATATATATATATATATATATATATATATATATATATATATAAATACACAAAAAAATAATGACAACTAGAATTGTACTACACTTCCTCTTGCAGTTATCCAGAGTTTTTAGATTTGATCCATGCATGCTAATTATAATATATCATTCCTCTTATTTATATTAGATCACTAGATTAGATCACGTGGAAACACACGTCAATTTCAGAATCCCGTATAGCATACAAAATGCAATTCTTTGCAAAGCAGTACAACTATTTCAACTTGCATTTTTTTTGTTTGTTTTTAATCTCTCTATTTAATACAGTGTAATGTATACAACGCACTTAAAATAGCTTTTAACTTAGCTGCTGACAGACATTGGCGTTGCAGAACAGAGGAATCTCATTTGCCACAGCGGGTTTGAAATGACAATGCAGTAACATGTACGGTATCGTCCTTCTGTGCATACTCTGCAATCCAGCTCATGCCCTGGAGGTTGAGAGATTTGGTAATCTGAGCCCGGGGCACTGGCACTAATGGGGATTCCAAGACCTCTTCACAGAGACAACGGTCATGTCAGAATGTCAGCGGCTGTGCCCCACGAGCCATTCAAGCATCTGGCTCAGTTACTTCATCCCTGCTAATCTGTGCAAGCAGTGAGGATCAGGCTTGATCTTGCTTTGCATCACATATAGAGGGTGCTGTCTCACGCAACCGGGGCCAAAATACAGTACCGTTTAAAGAAAAACGAGAACCATTCTATTTAAAGAGCTAGTATCATAAATCGATGCATTCTTTTTTCATTATGAACATTTTTATTATACCATAATGGGACCGTTGGCAGTGTCCACTGTAATAAAATAATGACATTGATTTTAAAGGTGTGGGTGGTAACTTTACCAATTGTAATCTACTGCCCAGCAAAAAAGAACTGGAGGAGGTTATATAGGCGTGTGTGGGAGAAAATGTATTTGAAATGAAACTTTCAACGGCAGTGACATGTTGGGGAAAGTGGCACTGAGGCAAGTTAAGAAAACGCGAACGAAGGGAAAGCAAAAAAAAAACAAAACTATCTTTCATTCATACCGACTAGTTTGAAATTAATCTTATTGTATCCTCATGTCATTCAAGTCATAATCTGTTACGTAGGTATGGATCAATATAGTTTATAACCGTGCTTAAAATAAACGTAATCTTATTATTACTAAGACGTCAGATCTTTTCATTATCTGTAAGACTGACATATCTGTATCTAGCAACAGTTACGATTCCGCAACATTTCGCTTGTGTAAACGCTACCGAGCACGTTCAGGAATCGTAACTCTTAACCTCTCAAAATTTGAGTTCGTATTCAGCAAACGAGAGGACAAGTGTTACGATTCAGGAACATTTTGCTGGTGTAAACGCTCTGAGGACGTTTTCCAGTAAGAGTGGAGAAAACCCCCAGCATGCACTGCACGCCGACCTGCAACGTCAGCCAGGTGTTGCTTTTGAGGGAACACAACAACATTTTTGACTCGAGCCATCTAAATAAAGTAAGTGCAACTTACTTTATATATATATATATATATATATATATATATATATATATATATATATATATATATATATATATATATATATATATATATATATATATATATAATCTCAATTGTATTGTTGCTCACCGTTTATGTGAAGACTATGTGAAGTTCCTAAAAGCATGTCCTGTCCTGACTATGTGAAGTTCCTAAAAGCAGTTTGATAGCATACCACCAAACAAGCTCAATTTGGACTTTAACTTAAATTGATCCTTTATACCGCCTACATTTGTGGAACACTTCATTTTTTACTTATTTTATATCCTTTTTATTTTATTTTTGTAGATCATTCTTTATTGTTGTTTCTCCATAGAACATTATGATGCTTACTAAATATTACATTTAAAAAAAAATGTCCTTCGGTTGAGACATAAAACCAAGGTGTTATTGTCAGCATCTGCCAAATTACCAAATAATAATATTAATATATAATAATAATCTTTATATAGCACCTTTCATAGAGGACCATCATCACAAAGCGCTTTACAAGATACGAGACTAGGGTGTGTGAACTATGCATCAGCTGCAGAGTCACTTATAACAATGTCTCACCCAAAAGACGGAGCACAAGGAGGTTAAGTGACTTGCTCAGGGTCACACAATGAGTCAGTGGCTGAGTTTCGTTAACCACTGGACTACACAGCCTCCTATATAAGTATAAAGACATACGTAAAATCTTGTTTAACAACATTCTTCTTTATATAGTGCCTTTCACAATTAAGAATGTCCCAATTTGCTTTAACAATAATAACTTTTTAAACAGTAAAGTAGACCACTAGTTAAAACAATCACAAATGCCAAACTATTGGTCAGGACAAGATCAGGCACTATTTTAAGTCAAAGCAGATAAATAGGTCTTATAGCGAAACAAACTTAATGGTTGAGTATTCCAGAGCCTTGGGAGATACAGTGACAGCTAAAAGCTATGTTGCCCTGTGTCCAGATTCTAGCTCTGGGTTCTGTAGCAAACAGATCTGAGGAGCATGGAGGCTGGTAAAGTGTTAATAGATTAGAGAGAAGGGCTTGTAGTGTTGTACATTCGGAGCACAATCAAATTAACTTAAAGAGCTTGAGGGGGAAAAACTCTCACTGCAGTGCCAGCACTGTGTCCGAATGTATTCAGTGCCACTGTCCCTAAGCACCAAATATTATGAAGTTACTTGCAAGGTTTGTAATACAATCCCAGGCTGCTTTGAGGGGTTGAATGAATGCACCGTTCTATCTGTCAGCCTGAGTCTTCATTTAAATTTAAAACCTGCTGCCAAAGCCACGTGAAACAAGCGGTTTCAGACAATTGGTAGTAAGAGACATTCCTTGCTGATTTGACAGTTGGGATACCCTTGCTCAGTAACGTCCAACAAGTTATATGTGTGATGTTAAATAACTAAAGAGGTCTGCGCCATTTTGAGCAAGAGCGGTTGTCAGTTTTTCTTTTTGGGGTGGGGGGTGGTTGTTTTATTATTATTATTATTATTATTATTATTATTATTATTATTATTATTATTATTATTATTTAAAAGTGATTAATGGGTTTTCGAAAACCTCCATGGCCCTCAGAGGAAAACAAAAAAACAAACAATAAAATTCTTGATGCATGGCTTTGGCTCCTTTTTGTTCTTTTTTTTTTTTTTTTTTTTTAAACTTGTGCCAAGATTAATATTTATGTTGTTGAACTGAAAACTTAAATGAGCTTTACTGCAGCTGTTGCCTATCTGTCATTTCATTTTTAGTGCTGCAGATTTTGGTCCGAATCCAGTCATTCAACATAAAAAGAAAGCATTTAACTCCCAGTAGTCTCTATAATTCCTTAAGCGGGAGCCAATGGGTACTATGCAATTCCTGATGGGAACATGTTCCTACACCTTAGAGAAGCACCAACAAATTAGAATTAGAAGTATCGCTGCCCCACATTTTGGGTAATTAGGTATAACATATTTTCCAACTGCTATAGATCAAACAAGAGTGTGTCTTCTTAGTATTGAATCACTTTACATCCAGTGCCTCAAATTTCTGTGTATTGTCATAGTATACAAAATAAACTTATCACTATTATAACACATTTATTTTCGAAAAAAAAATAAGGTATATAAATGATGGACAATGACGAAATGTTTTTGGTTTCTTTTTAATCACTCGATCATTTATCCTTGACCATGACACGCTTGAGTGACTATGACTGAAGCATATGCACTTAATCACCTAATTAGTGAGACAGTTGATTGGACACTGGATATGGAGTGATTTCAGCTGTTGAATTGCAAGCTTGAATAAAAGTAATAAAGAAAATCACAGAAAAAAAAACAGTATGCCACGTCTGTCAAGAGAGCAGCGCCTTCGTGCAATCGGCATGTTGGAGGCTGGACTAGGGCAGCGTACTGTGGCTCGCCATCTTGGGTGCTCACAGCCAGCAATTTCAAACCTGGCGAGACAGTATAACCAGGCACACTCTGTCAATGACAGGCCACGAACTGGGAAACCAAGAGTCACAACACCTGCCCAAGATTGACAGATCATTTTGCGGCATCTTCGTGATGTCAATTGTTAATCCACACAATAAAAAGTCACTGTACCTTCTCTAAAACAGAGTTTGTCATTTTTCAATCATATCTCGTGAATTTTATCCAAATATAAGTGATACGTTTATTTTGATGCTCAAATATAAGTGATAAGTTTCTTTTGATGCTCAATATAGTTACTTAGTAAATGTGCTCTTACACATGTTATTATGCAGAGTTACAATGTAATTAATGTGTAAAACTACTTGCACAATATATGTAAGTACACTATTGTATCAGAAATCGGTTAGGGTTAAGGCTAGGGTTAAAGTTAGGGGTTAGGATTAGGGATATAGCATGCAAAAAATACACATTAATTACTTTGTAACTATGCGTAATACCATTGTGATTATGTGTAAGTACACATGTGTAAGTAACGACTATGTAAATGCACAATGTAAACTTATTATTATTATTATTATTTATTTCTTAGCAGACGCCCTTATCCAGGGCGACTTACAATTGTTACAAGATATCACATTATTTTTACATACAATTACCCATTTATACAGTTGGGTTTTTACTGGAGCAATCTAGGTAAAGTACCTTGCTCAAGGGTACAGCAGCAGTGTCCTCCACCGGGGATTGAACCCACGACCCTCCGGTCAAGAGTCCAGAGCCCTAACCACTACTCCACACTGCTGCCCTAAACTGTTACCTCGCTTATAATATAAGTAGATCTTCAACAGAATAAAAGACAGGGCAGAACATATTGGCTTGATCCAATCAAGTTTATCAATCCTCCAGTCCTGGCTGTGTCTATGAGGATAGTTGAGGAGACTCAGATCCGTGCTTTCAGCGTCTGTCACTGACTTCACCAGCCAGCTTCACCACCTTTGGATTAAAACACCTTTCACAGGACCTCTGGCAACTGGCGGCATGCAGCATCCAGTCTGCTGAACACAGCATTTTTTTTTTTTTTAATGATTCAATTTAAAATGGTATATAGTGTATGAGATGCAATCAGAAAAGAACAGGGCTGATTTACAGAGCTATTCAATCAAACTTTATGGCACAAGAGGACCCCTGAGAGGTTTGTTGTATGTTATATGCTGGAGGTGGCATCTATAGACAGGATAAGATGGAGTGGAATTTTCGACGAATCCTTAACAGTGATTGGTTGATTTCTTATACAGTACGTGATTTATAATGTTGTTTTCCTTCCCAAAGGGAGGCGGGAGGCTGTGTTTACCTTGGTCTTTTTTTTTTTTTTTTCAAAACTGATATGCATAGTTCAGTTTGTCGAGATAATTTACACAGAATATTGTAAGAGTACAAAGCTTCAGATTTCCTTTTTATACATTTTTTCAATTCCCAATTCCAATTTCCTTTCTATCCCCTGCAGTGTGGCTGTCATTGGTAAAACGGAACAACAGTGCTAACATTTGTAATGGTAAAACCAATACAAACGTATAGACTACTGAATGGTACCTTATGATATCATACACTATAGCAGGGGTGCACAATTCCGGTCCTGGAGGACCGGATCCCTCCTGGCTTTTGTTCCAACTGTGTTCTAAATTACTTAATTAGACCATAATTGGTAATAATTGGTCCAATTAAGTAATTTAGGGCAAGGTTGGAACAAAAGCCAGGAGGGACACCGGCCCTCCAGGACCGGAATTGCGCACCCCTGCATAATATAGGGACCACTAGGCAATATTTGCTCCAACTCTATTATGGGTGGTCTGGTAAGGTTTTATCATAGTAGCCCAATGAAATATCATTTTTGTAAGGGACTGCATTTTGGGATGAAAAATATATAACTTTATAACTGTTTAATAGTTGCTGTAAATCAGGGGTGGCCAAAGTTGGCTCTTCCACTCCTGGTCTTTGTTCTAACCCTGCTCTAAATTGTTTAGATGAACCAATGTAGTTAATTATCTCATTTTAGCTGTTACACCTGGAGTGGAATGGCCCTCCTGGATTGTGATTGGACACCCCAGCTGTAGATTTCTGGCTATTGCAGTAGATTTTGTTCCAACACTGTGTTTAGCTTGTTCTCTTGGTGGGTCTCAAAGGGATTCTGTGAGCTTTCAAACTCGGGCTTTTCTCTTTCCATTGTGTGTAGTCTGACAAAGCAAAATCCAGCTCTGATTCTCCCATCTCTTTTTGAGCTGTCACAAGCCCTTCGCTCATTCGTGGCTCCTATTGTCTGCATCCACTAAGTGACCTTGCAGTCTGGAATCCGTCTGACTGAGTTTTATTGTCACATTTTCTTTTTTTAAGGTCGGTGGCAGGATTGCACATTATAGTTATTTGTTTCCATTGCATTGTGACTTTGGACAGTTAAAATGCCGCCTGGCAATTCTATATGTCTTGTGCTCTCTGTCTGTCTAGGGGATCACATCAGATACGTGACAAGACCTTTTCACTTGGCAGCAGCACAGGCACGAAGGCCACTGCAGACACAATCAGTAGTCCAAGGAAACTGGGATTGCTAATACACAGAAGTGGATTTGAGAATTTAGATGCATACTGTGGAAGGTGTTATGTCATCTCTTTAGGGCTGGTTTTCAACTAGTAGTAAGGAAAATATCATACTTTTATATGATACAGACCGTCTGCAAGACATGGAACCGGTTTTGTAAACTACACTTATAAATCTTTTGAGAGTATCATCTCGTGTTCTGTTACAATTGTAAACATACTGCATTGGTAACATAAATGCAGATGGAAAACATTAAACAGCGAACTTTGAATTACAAAAATACTGTAGTTAATGACCTTGATTGTTCCTCTTGACTTCAATCAAGGTCAGCTAGCCTGCGTCTGTAATAGACAAAGCCAGAAAGGCAAGGCCTAGATGTTTATTTTACATGCAGTGTTCTTTCGTAGTAACAGGACTTGCCATGTATTACAAAGCATCCTTTGAACGGCTGCAGCAATTCAAGCAACAAAAAAAAAAGTAGATCTGCATCTAAAATGAGCTTGGTGCTAAATAATAAGAATAAGAGTAACGATTTCAATTTAAACATCTTACTGTCAGGAAAGGCAGTCATCAAAGTGCCTCTGATTAACCTTTCTAAAGCCACATTGTGGCATGTGAACACCCCAAGTGGGCTATTAAACAAAAGCAAAGGAGTTTAATTTTTAATTGCTTTTGCAACAAGACCCTTGAAATATTCATTAAAAGGCAGCACATCCAAAACCTTACTTGGCGGTGTCTTGGTAATCCACAGGCATCCTGTAAGCAGTATCATCTCTGAAATCATTGTATTCCAGCTCTTTAGATATACCTGTTTTGCTTAATAAATGTCTGTTTTGAATGGATTGCTGATTGCTGAACAAACAAAAATAAATCAAAAACAGAACAGGGCTTTAATGATGTATGTCAGCAAAATATATAAATATGAGAAGAAGAAGAAAAGGCAAGAGCTGACAAAAATGGTTTAGGTCCCAAGATAACATTCATGAAAATGTATATATGTTAATAACAGATGTTGGAGCATAGTGAATATGTAATCTTATGAAACATGCACAGATTTGAAAACAAAGTACTAATATCTGGAGAATTTTAAAACTGAAAAGTCTTTCATAGTAAAATTTAGTAATGCTGACACCCTCTTTTCAACGGCCAGCGAGGAACATTATAATACCCAGACGTGTGTGTCAGACTAAATATTAATGAAGACGTCTCTTTTGATCGATTGATATCGTTTCAAGAAACGGACGGTTTAGCTTTTAGTTTGGGTTTTTTCTCCGTGGTCACACAGAAGATCCAGCTGATGCTCTGCTTTGATTCTAATTGTCCATTGAAACATGAAAGTCAACTTGACTAGTTTGTGTGTGTGTGTGTGTGTGTGTGGCATATTTTTCTTCTATCCTGAGCTTGTTAATGCTGAAAGTTTGTTAAAACCTGGACCAAGATGCGTTATAGACATCTCTGGTGTTGCTGGGAGCTTTCAGTGGGTGAAGGATCAATAAATACATAAATAAATAAATAAATATCTACATTCCAGTTGTTGGAATAAGGAACAGGCTTTATGTTTCATTAGCAAGTTTTCCCAACACTGATTAATAAAAAAAAACATCCTTAATGACAAATAAACACAATGCTGGTTGTAAACACCACATGCTATTAAAGATAATCAAATACAACTTGAACAGATTTTGGTGAATAATTCCACTTGTTGGTAAACAAAAGTAATGAGGTGCAATTTGGTCACAGAATGCCTAATAAGAATTTTAATACTGTTGATTCGTATTTCCGTCCAGACCAAACTAATTACAATTCCGTGATCAATTAATTAATTGTGGTTTCCATTGTTTATGCAGTAAGGGTAAATTGAATGTCATTGTGCGGGGATCAGACGATCAGCTCATGAAAAATAATGTTGTTTTATGTTGTCTATTTTCTGCATGGGAAGATACCGATTAACCTATAGGTAAACAATGCTTAGCATGGCGTTAGTCAATTAATATGATTAATTAGTAGTAGATCAGTGGAATACAGAAAATGTTCCTAGAATTAAAAAGAACACATTTATATAACATGCAATGGATGTGTGTAAAAAGGGGAAGTGGTATACACTTGGAATCCATTGCAACAAGGTTAGAAACTCACACTAGCCCTGCACCCAGTCCCAATTTAAATAATATACTCAAAGGAGTTCTGAAACCAGGGGCTGAATGCAGGGAGAGTGTGAGTTTCTAAGTCTGTTATAGCCCCATGAATGAACCCGTGTATATTGATTTAAAGCCAATGTTGTGGTCTGCTAATGGTACAGCTAGCGTTTCTTCAGGGGTAATAGATATTATAATGGTGTCTCAATAGGATTTATATTTTTCTCTCTAAGGGTTTGCTACAATAGCATCAACACAGGAACGCGTCACCACTAACCACGTTAGCAATCAGCTGTCTGCTTCAAAGCAATCATGCCGTCTGCTCTTGATGTGTCCTTTGTTTTGATTGCGTGACAAGGTGCGCCTCCCCAATCAAATTTTTTTATCCTCCAGCCCTGAATAGTTTTCTATAAAGTGATGCAAAACATGTAGCCATAGCTATATATATATATATATATATATATATATATATATATATATATATATATATATATATATATTGTGGTAGCGTGGCGGGCAGTCAAGAACAGCAAACACCCACAGACAGAGTTATTGTTCAGCGCCTTGGCGCACTTTTATTCTCACCAAATAAAACAAAACACAGGAACAAAGTAAATATTTGAACCAAAATACTATAAACCCTTTTACAAACAGAACAAACCAAAAGCCTATCTTCACTTGAAGATACTAACTTCACTGTATTGAAGTCCCTAACTCACACAGGACAGCTAAGCTGTTTCCCTGTCTTAAATCTAGTTTATCAATTATTTTAATCACTCTGCACTTACGTTCTCCACATTCAACACTCCTGCCACCTCCTTCTTACACTAAGAACAAAAGGACAGTTTATATAGCACAGATAATTGCAAACTCTCAGACAATCAACACACTATCTACCCAATTAGACAGGTGTTTTTCCCTTTTCTGGCTGAATACCATCAGCCCTAAAGGCTTCTGGGAAATGTAGTTTCCCCAGCCACTTCGGCCATGACGCCTATCATGAACTACAAGTTTTTCACCTTAACAGGGGAACATAGATCTTGTCAGCCTCAGACTGACATACTTATTAGCCCTCACTGCCCCACAATATATACATATATATTAATTAACTTTATTCATCTCTAATCTGTAAAACCTTGCTGCTTGAATCTTAACCATTATGTACACAAGTTTAACATCTTCTTTAACAATCATCTTCCCGTATGTATATTACTGATGCTAAATCTGAAGAAAAGGGATCCTGTAACTGGACAGTCATTATAAAATAAATGGTATGTGTTTTAACGTGTGTCTTTACAAACAATCAATGGTTAACATATTGTGTATTATAAAATTAACTTTCCTGTGTTCTGTGTTTATTTTGTATATCAGGTGTTCTGAGTCGGTGTTTCATTGAAATGCCATGACACCAGTGATTGTGTAACAATTCAGAATACTGGATTAGGGAAGAAACCATCTATTTAAATATGTTAAAACGGGGCTCTACACTTATGAATGAAGTACCTGACGCAAGGCGAGCAAAAGGTATCTTAAAGGAAGCAGTAAGAATTATTGTCGTGGTGGAGGTAATATGTTTTCTAGGGGTGCTAGGCCATGGGGTGCTAGCAGTGTTGGTACAATCCCTCCTTCTAAGTCTTTCAAAATAAAAATGCGATCTGCCTCTACTTAACAAACTATTAATCTGAGATGCCTGACACACGTTGAGATCCCCTACACATCTAACCTTCCCTCTCTCACTAAACATCCTCTGGAATCAATTAAAATCCAATTTCATCCTTTGCGAGAGCCGATGCAATATTTATAGTCCTTGAAAGTGCACTCGCACAGAAATCAGCCAGGGTCTGCTACCTTGTTTCAGATGCCAAAGAAGGGTTTTCCACTTTGGTGCCACTGGAGTTAAACTGGAAAAGGCATCATCACTCATCGTAAAGAGACAGGGGTCTAATACATTGATCAAAACAGCACTATTAAATGCAAGCTATTAAAAGTGCAGTATGTGCTTGTACAAGTTGTGAGTCTCCCAGGGCATTTTGTTGTCTTTGCATCCCAGCTTTAGCCTGAATATATTGCAAGTTGTGTGAAACACATTAACAACCACTAAATGGAAAGATTCAAGGGCAGTGTTTAAAGTGTTTACTGTTTAATATTTTAACAATTGTTATGTGAATGTCACCTAATGCAGTTTGGTTTCTGGCTTCTCAGACTTTGCGAAATGAGGTCTCTTATCCTAATCCGTGATGTATTCCCATTTACAAAGTTTGTTCTAAGGAACAACTACTGTATTAATCATTAATTTTTTTTTACTTTAGATTTGTGTTGTATATCTATGCACAGGATGACATTCATACACCGAATATCTCAAATATTGACACATGTTTAACAGTGATTGTTTTCTCATGCTTGATTGTGGCAGGGTGGGAGCCCTGCCTGTTTAAAGTGTGTGTGTGTGTGGGGGGGAATGTAAGGTTGGCAGGGATGGGGTTAAAAGGAGTCAGAAAGCCTTTGTTTTTTGGAGGGAGTTAGGTTAGTGTTTTTGACCTGTGTGGGCAGATGTTAGTGAACTTTATAGTTTGGTGCAAACCTTTTGTTATGGCCCTTGTGCCTTTTTCTTTGTGTTTTTCTGTTTGATAAATGTGTGCTTTGCATTTTAGACTGCAGCTTCTGTCTCTGAGTCTCTAATTTCTGCCGGTAACTTCTTGGGCCACAGCACTATCCTATCACAGTCATATATAATGGCAGCTAAACTGTATTTTTTTTTTAAACTAACCTGTAAGTAGGCTGATCAGTTTTGAGTTCAGATACGTGCCCTCAATGCTGTGTGGTAACCTTCCAACCTAATATCAGCATTACTGATTATAAATACTAAACTTGTCTCTTGGGCTGATTTGGTATATTTCAGTTTTATAAGATGTGCTGACCGAAAATCAATAAATATTCTTAAGATGCTAGTACAGTACATCTTCTGGAGCATGACTGAGAATATAGGACAGTCTATATTCAGAGTACATGGCTTCCTTGGTATATATTAACACAGTCCCACACAATTAAAATTCTGCAGTTCTGCTATTAAACCCAGCTGTGAGCAGTTATGATCAAACTTTAACTTTTGCTCGTAAAATATACTATACATGATAAGAATAACTCTAAACTTCATGAGTAGGAATTTTGTTTCTGATGTAAACAGCAGTGAATTTATTATTGTTTGAAGAACATATTTCTCATTTTCTTAAAGCTTTCTCAAGTTGTATAATTTCCTTTTAAAGAATTGTATGAATCTAAAATCTACATTTTCCAAATGAATTTCCTTTGCTCATTATTTCCCAGGCTTCTTAACTACTGTACTAACTGCTGTGCTCTTTCAACCATGAGGGGACTGGAGCAACCGTGGCCAAATCAGTTAAATCTCTACAAATTCCTCACAAAATCTTACAGCGAACAGAAGTTATACTTATAGTTATACTGGGGCTTGTAAACCTTTTAAACCATCTCATGTCAAATTGAACTTTTTAGGTTGAAAAAGGGTCATCATTGCTTGAAAAGTTGTAAGCAAGATCAGTAATAATTAGAAACAGCAATCGAGAATTATAAACAGCATGCTTGATAGGATATGAGGCAGGTAGGAAATATCACGAGAATGAAGATGATTTAAATGTTTCCTTTAAAGCGGTGTACAGGATTTTGTTATTTCACCTTGAAGAGAGTAGATTAGGCCAAAGGGGCAGAGCGCTTGTCATTGATAAATACTGAATATGATCAATTGCTTAAATGGGATTCAAACGCCAGCTTCACAGCTGCTGGGCTCTGACCAATTTGTTTTCAGAGTATTAAATAAGACGTTATGATTTACTAGGGTAGTTCATAAATCGATGAATATGATTGCCTTTAAGTTGCCCCTCGTCCATCAACCTGAAAATACCATCCTGTAAAAAAAAAAAAAAAAAGATTACTTTGTAATGAATTGATGGAGAGCCAGTTCAGAGATATTAAGAATCTTATATTTATACAAGTTTGGAAAACCCCTTTTTCATCGTTTTTAAACTGATGGGTCAAACAGAGCAGGTTGCACTTTTTTGAAATGATAAACTAAATAAAAATAAATATCTTAGCAAATTGAGTTGTAAACCGCCCAACTAAACCAACACACACACACATATATACATCATCATCATCATCCTCATCATCATCATCCTCATCCTCCTCCTCATCATCATCATCCTGCTTCTTTTTCAATCTACTGATGCTGATTATTAGCAACCCTGATAAAGAAAACTTTCGGTTATTAACAACATTTTCCCAGGAAACAATCCCGTCCCATAGAATGTTAATGGAATTCTGATTATTGCTCATAGTAACTACATATTTAATAATAATAAATTAGTAGGTCCTACTAATGCAAGAAAATTGATTTTGATAAATTAGCTGTAATTGAAATCCAGGAAGAAAGCAACCAGACTTCAAACCATATTGTAATTCTGCTGATTTCAAGGATATCTTACTGTGTGCTGCAATCTGTCATTAGTAAGACACCAGAAGTAACAAAAACACAGTGTAGCGATGAACCTGTTATGAGCACCCTGCAGGTTTTAATGCGTTCATTAGCGAAGGCAGAAAAAAATGGTCTGTTGCTTTAAATTGGGTCTCTGTGTCTGTCTAAAGCAGGGGTGTCAATCTCAGTTCCTGGAGGGCTGCGGTATCTTCTGGCTTTCATTCCACCCGAGCTCTCAGTTACTTAATTGTTCTAATTATTTGATTAATCGGATACAGTTAACACGTCTTTACAGGTCTAGGTTCCACAGGTAGTGTACCTTGAATCAAGTGCAGTTTTAAAATCATCGACTGCAAAAGACCTTGGAAAAAAATGTTAAACATGTCCAGTTGAACAAATAATTAGATCAATGAAGTTAATTGCAGCAGTGTGGAGTAGTGGTTAGGGCTCTGGACTCTTGACCGCAGGGTTGTGGGTTCAATCCCAGGTGGGGGGCACTGCTGCTGTACCCTTGAGCAAGGTACTTTACTTAGATTGCTCCAGTAAAAACCCAACTGTATAAATGGGTAATTGTATGTAAAAAAAATAATGTGATATATTGTAACAATTGTAAGTTGCCCTGGATAAGGGCGTCTGCTAAGAAATAAATAATAATAATTGAGAGCTTAAGTTGGAATGAAAAACAGAAGACCCTGCGTCCTTCTAGGATTGGAGTTTGACATTAGCAAAGGCACAAAAAAAGGTTTGTTCCTTTAAATTGGGTCCCTAAGGTTGAAACCTATACCCAGGGGTATCTAACACCGGTCCTGGAGAGCTAAGGGGTCTTCTGGTTTTTGTTTCAGCCGAGCTCTCAGTTACTTAATTGCAACAATTATTGGCTTAATTAGTCAAGATGAACAGGTGTTCCAGATCTTTAGCCACTGATGATGTAAAGACACCTAGAAAACCTGCAAAATTTGAGGCTCTCCAGGACCAGGGTTAGAGACCCCTGCTCATAAAAAGCAAGGTCACAAAAGGTCACTTGATCCTCCTGTGATCCCATTGATTGATTAGTGTACCACATAGTTTGTTACAATCACAGATTTATTTTAGCAGGTCTCTTTCATCACTAATTTGAAATAGAAAATAACAGGTTTGGTTACAGAAAAAAAAACAGCATAGACTGTGTGAAGAGAATACTTAAGTGCACGCCAGCTAGTTAGTTAGAGGCAATCAGACTGATTGTACACTTGTATCAGTGGTTCTAAGTTTATTTGGCCACGGGCACATATAGTATGTATTTAAAGGTCAAGGGCATTGTAATCTTTTTCTCTAGATATCAATTACATATTCCAAAATGTAGAATTCAGATCCAAAGGTACCTACTTATAATTAGACTTGTTCTATTAAATGAATATTTTATCTCTCTACAAAACACCTTTTAGTGACGTATTTAATTTTGATACAGTTCTTCGTTGAAACATCATGAAATAGGTTGCAGGGGCTTTGCTACTTAATGAGATCATTTGCAATGTA
Organism: Acipenser ruthenus; assembly: GCF_902713425.1. NCBI lineage: Eukaryota > Metazoa > Chordata > Actinopteri > Acipenseriformes > Acipenseridae > Acipenser > Acipenser ruthenus. The sequence goes on from NC_081218.1 coordinate 1,535,226, forward strand.
CTGTATACTGCTTCTGACCAGCAGCTGACCAAATGCAGCCGGGACAGAGATATCTAAGCGAAGGAAAATCACGGCAGATGAAAGGGGTGTCAGTCATACCTGACACTTTCCTATTGTTAACACCACAACCCAAAATGGTATATGTAGTCAACCTCAAACCATTCCAACATCTGAAGAGTCTTCGAAAACGTTAGTCATTCAATTTATTACATTTCTTTTAGTATTTTTAAATACTTCTGAGTATTTAATAGTTATGGGTGACTTATTTATCACAGTATCTTCTGATCCCCTGAAAAATTAAACATGGAAAAGTCCTATCTGTGCTGTACTATACTACTGCAGTTGGGACATGTGTGTATGTGGGTGTGTGTGTGTGCGAAAGAGCAAATGTCTATGAGCACCTAAAAGGTAAAAGAAATATTAACTTGCAATAAGCAAGCCTCAAGCTTATTAATATGCGATCAATAAAGAAGCTGCAGCAGCCTCGCCACGCATCAATCTGTTTTACATTTGTCTTCGCTGAAAGTCGGACAAAGCCATTTGCAATGAAATTGCTTAAAGCTTCATTAAAGTGCTTATCTGTGCTCCGAACCTCCGGGAGGTAGATTTGAGCAGAGTGAGGCATGGTTGATAGCAGACAGTGGGTTGGGGCGGGGGGTCACGTATCTTTATTATATACCTCAGCAAGAACTAAATTCACAAGCTTCAGAAAACAATTAAAACTGAGCAATCTGCCGCAGTCTTTTTTTTTTTTTAATTATTTTATTTTCATGTAAACCGGTTGCTCCAATGTTTTTAAAACATTAAAACCCTCCATAGTAAAAAGATAACTGTCAAGACATTTCTGGAAATGTCCATTTGTGTCAATAGATAGACAGCAACATGCCCTTTGTGGAAAATATGAATGTGATGCTTGCTATTTCCTTGATCATTGTGCAGTACCTGACTCTTGGCTAGGCTTTAACTGGCTTTAACATTATTTGTATGGGGAAGAACTGCATGCAATTTGAATATGTGTTCCGTGAATGACAGATGATGTGTGTGTACTTGTCTGCTAGACCAGGGAAAAAACATCTGTGTTATCCGTGAAGGACATCTTCCAAACTTATTTCCCTTAGAAACCAATGTTATTATACAAATTATTATTTATTATCAAATTAGTATTTTCTGTGAAGGGCGTATTGTCAACAGGACTAAAAATATAGTCTGAAGTCAGTTGTAAACCAACAGACTTATGTTAGTATTTATAGAATTTGTAAAATACAGGTATATATTATGTTGCTCTATACTTAAGCAATAACTTCAGGACACGCTAAGTGTACAAAGAGAGCTGAAATGATGTCCAAGCACACAAGATTCACCCGGCTTTTTATTTTATTTTTCTTACCAGAGTTTTGGTCTTTCCAAGTAATAAGGTCTATTTTTAATAAGAAATTGTGAAGTGTCAGTCGGTGGCAGACTGCTGTTGCTATGCTGTCATTGGACTCCATGACATTTGTGTATCCAAACTATACCATGCAGGAGATTTGGGATCCCAGTGAATGGTAGAGAGATTTCACTTTGTATATAATTAAGCACTAAATGTAAGGCTGGTTAAGTGAATATAAGGGATATAAACCGACTCCTAAGTGGGGGAAAAAAATGACAGAGACCTTGTAAGCACACAATTGTATTGGGATATGGGAAGGTATAGGGTTCGGGGAAGAGTTATAACGTGCAATGCATAGGAAAGAAAGTATATTTAAACCTATATTAAACAGCTGAATTCAGAGAATTCATTTTGCGCCCCGATCATTCTTGATTTGAGTGAATCCAAAATTAGATTCTGTGAACTCCACTTGTGTAAAATAAATTATATTCAATAATATCTATGCATTAGTTTTAAGGTTTAAGGTTGGTTTACAAAAGATAATCAATTTTATTTTGTTTCGCATCGACTCTAGCGCTCACACAGGTTAGGGCAGCAAATTGAGCAGGATCTGTTTTTCCTCACCACGCTACAGCGAACCCAACTGCCAGGAACCCCATCAGTTAAGCGTACACCTGCAAAGCTAGACTTTGTCCTCTAAGGGCTGGTAGCTTGCAGACACCTGCTGTCAAGATGCTGGGTGTAAAAAGGCAGGTGGCTAGGGGGACACCCACTGACCTTCAGTTCTCCTGAGCTGTTGTGAGGAATTGCTGCGGTGAGGGGACATTTTTAATTTGGGGGGGGGAGAAAAATAAGACACCATTAGCTTTCATCACATGGTTTTATTTTCCCCAGCAGTAGCTGCGTGTGTGTCAACATTTCCTCACACTCTTCTTTTTGTCATCCTGTCTTATTCATTTGAACAGACACGTTTGGGCAATACATTATTATTATTATTATTTATTTATTTCTTAGCAGACGCCCTTATCCAGAGCGACTTACAATTGTTACAAGATATCACATTATACATTATTTTACATTATACAGATATCACATTACTTTTTACATACCATTACCCATTTATACAGTTGGGTTTTTACTGGAGCAATCTAGGTGAAGTACCTTGCTCAAGGGTACAACAGCAGTGTCCCCCACATGGTATTGGACCCACGACCCTCCGGTCCAGAGGCCTAACCACTACTCCACACTGCTGCCACATGTTACAGCACCACAGAGCTATCAATGTCATCTTCAAACCAGCGTGATGCATTGCATTCGTACACCAACCTCCAGCAATGCAGCCGGAAGACGAGAGCATTAGATAAATACGTTCCTCTCTCACACTATCCAAAGTAACATCTTCACATGAGCCAGGCTTGTATAGCTTCCAGCACCTCGCCCTCCTGTTTTTTTTATTTTTAGGCTTCATTCCACGAGGTAAGCGGTGGCAGCAGCAGCACAAGCAGTGGGTTTCTTGATTGAGTTCTGTGCAAGGCCCTGGAAAAAGGTGATTTCAAGAACAGCAAATCAATTGCAAGATTGATCCCAAGATTAAACAAACTGCTTCATCAGGTCCTCTTCTCGGGCGCTGTCACTTTGATTTGCTCCTGGTGTCATTACCAGTTGCCGTGACTTACTAGGGATGACGTTTTAAGTGCTAGAAAGTGGACTGGTTCTTATGTGCATATGTGAAGAGTAGGCAACAGGAACGCAAAATAGATTTTTCATGTGCAATTGGCTAGGGTTTTAAAGTCATAATTATTTTAAAACAACTAACAAAAAATGGTAACAATTTACATTGTGTCTCTAATTACTGTGTATTTACATAGTAGTTATATAATATACAGGTATACTTAACACATAATTACAATGTTATTATGCACAGTTACAACGGTACTTAACGTGTACATCTTTTTGCACTATATATTTAAGTATATAATTAAGTACATCTGAAAAGGGTTAATTTTAGAGTTAGTTTCAGAGTTGGGTATAGGGTTAGGATTATATCATGCATAAGAAGTTACACAGGTACTTTGTAACTATGCATAATAACATTGTAATTATGTGTAAGTACACCAGCTTCCACTATTAGCCTTGGAAGATGGTGTTGTGGCTGTTTTTTACTTGCTTCAGTGCTCCCCACGCATTCCCAATGTGTGCCGTGTTAAGCGCTCAGTGTGTCTAAGATTACAAAGACCAGGAACCGCATGTGTAATTTAAGCATTAGATACGGACCCCACGTTGCTGGGATGTGTGCTTGTTAGTCATTGAAATTGGACTGCTTGATATCTAATATCTATCACTTTAGTCAGTGTCGGATTCCTTGGTAATGTATTCTAAAACCATGTGATATAAACAGCTTGCCTGCTTCAGAACCCTGTTCTTCTAAGACAGGTGCGCTACTGGATAGAGTCGCCACCCTGGTACAATTACAGAGGATTCCTTTTACATTGCACTGCAAATCTTACCTGTACTGTACTTCTATTTGGCATATAGGTCTCAAATTTAAATGTCATATATTGGTCATGTGGTTGAGACTAACTTTTATAGACAAAAAGCAAGCGCACATTGATCAAACATACCATGAAGTACATTCAACTTTTTTTTTCCTGCAATACTAAAAATAATGGCAAGATAAAGGACCCCGCATCTGAGTTTACTGTTGGCTTTTAATAATGACTGATGCATCACTCCCACAAATAGACGAATAAACCTAATAAAGCTGCACTGCCCCGGAGCTCAAATAAAATAAAATAAAAATAAAAAGGAGATTTATGGGTCAGAGTAAAGAGACAATTGGTTTATAGGCAAAACAAAATAAAATGGCTTGTAAAATGATGTGTTTGGAAAATATACTCAATCATGCAGTACATGAGAAATGGCAGAGTTTCTAAGTAGCGCTTCCAATCAGCTTTGTGAAAGGATGATTGTGTGGGTTTGATACACTTGAGACACCGAAAAGGGGGTTCTTTTTCAGATAATATCTATTGACTTCTGTCTGGATTCAAATATGTTTTAGCATCGACTACTAATGCATCCTGGAAATTTGCCTTACGCATTTCTTGAAAGACAATCCAATTGACAATAATAATTTATTTCATAAGCACAGAATCTCCACTGACCCTGCTAGATGTCAATCTTTCTTGTCGATTTTGATTCTTGGTTGAATGAACGTGGGCAGTTTGTGAGCATGCTCAATTCCGCATTACTGCTCTTTAGTTGAATGCCTGTGGCTCAGAATAACGCTATCAGCTCCTGATTCCCACACAGTACAACAGTGCAGGGCCACTCCAGTCATTTGGAACAGAACAAGTCTCTCACCCATACAGTCATAGTTTTTTATTTATTTATTTATACTTTTGTATTTATGGACATTTTTTATATACATTTTCCTGTACAGTATTTAAGTACAGTGAATCAAGATACTATACATAATCCATATAATATCTTCATTATATAGTACATTTTCAGTTTGGTTTTAAAACATATTATATGTGTTTTTGTCCACCCCATTTACAGACTTCCTTTAAAACCAATGCATTTAGTGAAGACCACCAGCTCATTTGAAGAGCAAATAACAGAGGCATTGCATTACAGAATACAGTGTTGCAATTCAAATGTATTGAACCAGTGGGAGGCCTGTGGTACAAAGGATTCCATTAACCGTCAACTTGCATTGATACACATTGCATTGATGATGCTTTAGTTGGTAAATTTATGGAACTCATTGATGGAAATGTCCAGTGTGATTTTTAACGCCCCTACTGATGCCTTGGACCATCCAGTTCTGTCAATTTTCTTTTTCTTTTTATGATTTCAAGGCGAATAAACCTGGCTTGTTTTGTGTTGATGTCACATTCGTGCTTTCTGGAGATACTAGCTCTGTCAGCACAGTGATTGTCCAAACTTTTGCAAAGTACCAGCTAACTCGGGGGTCTTGACTTCCACAGATTCTGCTTCATCACACATGGCAAAATGTGCCAGGGACATTAAACTTAATAAGAAACCAGAACTTCTATGCATCATATTTCTCATGTAAAGTGGGTATACTGAGAATTTTATTTCCCGATTTATTTATTTTTTAACACTTGTTTCAATTAAAGACAGATTTTACTGGTTTCATCCCTATTTTAATATTTGTAAAATAAAAACCGAAAATGCGGAGTGCTACGTATATTGCAAATACTGAAAACAATCAACACACAGTACTGTTAGTTCCAGTTGGATAGGAGTTGTAAAGAAAGACAATGGCTTCACACAGTAGCACGAATACAATATAGTTCAGGCAACTGCAATATATTATAATTTTAAATATTTCTCTGTCAGCTTGGGGGAATATAGGATAATCAGATCCACTTCCCTTCCTGGGTTCAGTAAATATGATTATGTGGAGCGATAATTGCATTCAAAACTCTTTGTGTAATAGCCTAAGTGAAGCTGGGAGGATTTTATTTTATTTTTTTCATGCAAACCTTAACTTCATGCACCTCTGGCATTAAATGGTCTTTCTCCATTTCTCCGTGGCTTGCATAATAGTTCAATATTATGGAATAAATATGTGTTGGGAATATACAGTACAATAGCTATGGGATGTTTTACTATAGTTTTATGACATACTGTTGGATTAATTAACCTGCCAAGACCCTAAAAACTGTCTAATGCCGTATGGTGCAGTGCTATATATATATATATATATATATATATATATATATATATATATATATATATATATATATATATGCATGGATGGAAATAAGGCTCCAATTGCATAGCAATTTGATCCATTCCTGGTTTAAGACCCGCCTTAGCGTGTTACCCATACACTGTGGCTAATCAAGCTCATAGTAAAACCTCAGATGGGTGAAACTGCTATGCATAAGGAGTCTTACAGTGGCAATATATTCCTATTTTTTATTATAGTATACCAAAGGTGTAAATTAATATAAATGAATTATTATGCAGTTTGAGTCATGCCTAATTGGGTCTTAATTGTTTTCCAGTAATTACAGCCCACTATTACAACAGCCTATACCGTCCGTCCCAGGTGCCCTTGACTAGCAGTGCTATAGAGTAAGTCTGCTGGGAGAGCAACGCTTTTTCTATTTCTACCTGGTGTGGTCTGTCCTTTTAATTTCCTTGCAGCTTGACAACAGAGGTTGTCTCTTTGGGATTTAGCTTTGTTAATCAGTTTCCAATTACCGACAAGCTTCATCGAGAGGGAGCCGGTGTAAGGTGATACTTTAAAATAAGCTTAATTAGTTCCGCAAGACTTGTTGATGAATAATGCATGAGTCACTGATGAATTCTTACATTTTTTTTTTTGGTTGATGACACAGGGCATGTCTCTGCATGATTGCATCACGAGAACACTCAAACTGGGAGATAACTATCAGCTGCGGTAGACATTTGTATTTCTATTTTATTTTCATTTTTGGTGCATGTTAGGGGAAAGTATTTCCTTGCATTATTTTTTTTTTAAAGGTTATCCTTATATTTACCATATTTTGCAATGCTAAACAACAGAGTGAAGCTGTTAAAAAATGGCGCCCACATTCAAATAATGGATGTAAAGTGAGAAAAATGTGGGACCTTTTAAATTACAAAATTGCACAAGTGGGCTTAAAAAGTTTCATTACCCATGGAATAAAATAATAATGTCACAAAAGTTAATTTATACAAATATGATAGTTCCATTAAAGGTGAAACAACTTCCAGTTTAAATATTTTATTGAAAGGCAAAAATCCCATCTTATAACCCCGTGTTCTTTGGTTGTACTTGATCAAATTGTTCTATTTTGAACCTGTGATATACTGTAGAACCCTGTGTCATTCATTAAATAATTACACTTCTGTATGACCTAAACACAACAAGGGTTCCAAAGAAATCTAAAGGAAACCTATGATTCTTCACAGAACAGCCAGACACCCTCTATTTCAAAAGCCCACTGCACTATATACAGTAGGGTTCGTAGCATGTAATACATTCTAAACCCATTACTGAATCCAACATTAGCAGTTTGCTGCAGTATATCCCTATGTCTCTGGAGCTGTCATTTAAAATGCATTTGATTTCTGAGTTACCGCTTTGGATAAGCAAACATATACAAACATGTTTGAGGTAGCTCTTTACTCCAAAGCAGGATCAATATATATATAATGTTGTCTTTTGTTTTTTTTGTCAAGCATCAAGTAAATGTGCTCCTACAGTTATTATCTGTATTACTATCAATTTACAGCTTCGACAGAATAGCCAGAACGCAATGACCTATTACTGTGTCACCCCAGAGAATCACATACAGGCAATGGAAACGCCTGCATTGTGTATACCATACTTAAGTGCAAATCAGCTGACACCCACATGACAGAAAAACATGTTTTGACAAAAGCAATATAAGAGATTCTGCTAGCTGACCACGTTGCTACAATGGCAATGCCCAATAATCAGGGTTTTGTTGCAATTAGAAACTGGTAAATGCTGCCTTTATTTTTATTTTAAACATTTTAAATCTCATATTTACAGGTGTATTTTTATTTTCTGTGTTTTACTTTCCTATGTTTTGCTTTCTAGATGTTATAGCATTTACCTGTTGGATCTGTACGAGTAGAGTCCCGATTGGTGAATGAAGTTCTGAAGTGTCTGATGCATATAAATATGTATTCTGTAAAAGCACAAAGCCAGTTCATGATCAGTGATGAATACTGATGTTTCACAGGCTCAATTGTCAGTGTTAAAGTGTTTCTTTTTTTTTGTCCAACCCCTTGAACTGTACACATGTTCAAGGTGTTCTTAAGGTAAGGTTTACAGTTTTGTTTTTTTTTCATTCACATTACCTGGTAAAGCATTTCTGCATCCATAAGATCTACAAATCTGATGCACCATCTCGACTATAAATAGCATTGCTTATTCTCTCGCTCTCTCTCTTGCTCTCTCTCTCTCACACAAGGAACGTAACTGAATGTAAAATATGTTACAGCACCACTGCCCATAGAAAAAGTCCAAAACATCTTCTCTTCGATGGAATTGAGAACAAAAAATTAGGGTAACACTTTACATAGTGTTCTACATGATGCATTTTTAACCATTATAGAAACCATTATGGTTATATAGATATTGTAGTAGGATCATGCATGTGTACAAGTAGCCTTCAAAAACAAAGCAACATAATTGGGGCAGGAGTGTGGAGTAGTGGTTAGGGCTCTGGACTCTTGACTGGAGGGTCATGGGTTCAATCCCCAGTGGGGGACACTGCTGCTGTACCCTTGAGCAAGGTACTTTATCTAGATTGCTCCTGTAAAAACCCAACCGTATAAATGGGTAATGGTATGTAAAAATAACGTAAATAATGTAATTGTATGTAAAATAATGTAATTGTATGTAAAATAATGTGATATCTTGTAGGAATTGTAAGTCGCCCTGGATAAGGGCGTCTGCTAAGAAATGAATAATAATAATACTAATAGTGTCTCTAATTGCTATGTATTTATTTATTTTTTATAAATATTTGTATTAAATAAAATACATTAAATCTTATAATACAAACATATTCTCAGCTATATACATGTATAAATGTAAACCCACAGCCCATACCTTCAATGATAGCTATTACATAATAGGAATAATATAACAATTCATAACAGTTATTCTCAGGACAAAGTCAAAGCAGCTCAAAGCCAGGTAAAGGCAGATTTAGATAAATTATAAGAACTCCATATTGGATCAAGAGATCCCAGAATCACTAAGGATGATTGCAAACAGTATTGAATAGTAAGAGATGTAAAAGCAAATAAAAGCAATTCCATGGGCATTTGACACTACTTACTCATATAACAATAACTGCCAATAGGGTCTCGGGCCACCACAGGCACATAGACCTGATTCAAAGTCTGCAAAAAAAGTTGTTCTGCATCTAAACTCGACCATGCCACAGTGAAATCTCCCTTCAGGGAAGCTTTCTGTGTGTGGGAAACCAAAACCAGCTTTCTCTCTCCAAAACAGTCATGGCTTTGTGTCTGTGGAGTTTTAAATATTTGTTTAATTACATTTTTAGAAATTAATTTTAAAATAGTTGAAAAACAACATTTAATTTTAAAATAGTTGAAAAACAACATATATACATTACCGTGTAAAATAGATACATAGATAGAAAACGTAACATGGTACAATTATAAGGGATTTGAAAGCACTACAATCTCTCAAACAAAGTCTGTTGGATCTGTGCTTCAAATTGAAAAGCCTGGAGATTATAGAGTTAATGCCAATGACGACTCTTGCACATTAGCTTAGGTGAATTAACTTTATAGGCAGTCAAGTCTACTAGAAACACAAGATATTTGCACAATATCCCTTTGACAGTTCATCTACAGGGGATCAGAGCACTATTCTAATTGTAGCAAAGACAACCTAGTCTTTAGAAACTTTAATACACATTTCTGTTTGATTTTGTTTTTCTCTCTTTCATTCGAGAGCTATTAACTAACTACTGTAGTCAGTACGTTTTACTGAAGCCCTTATTATGTAGCTGAGCTTCCCATAGCTAAAGCATTTTGAAGGTACCCCATGCTGGAGCAGCCCACACATATAGAACCCCCAGTCCTTTCTTTTCCAGACTGCTGTCATTCGGACATTCAGCACATTTATTAGGGGAGCAGGGATAATGTCTCCAGTGCTAACCAGTGGTACAGCAGAATTTATTATATGGTTCTGAGAAGATGAAGACATTAAACATTTTACTACAAACTGTCATCTGCTTTATTTTTGTAATTCTACAAAACTAGAGTTTTTTTATTTTACTGCAAGGTCTTAAGAACCCCAAACCCAACGTTATATTAGCTCCATTAAATCATAAACATTTTTGTAATGTTATTTCAAAAGTTTGGAAAATATTATTGTAATACATAGGGACTGTGGGAAAAAAAAAATGTTCCTGTAATCTTTTGATCCTTTCTCAGTAGATAAAAATAGATTGTCAATGACTGATTCTTTAGGATACATGCTTCTCTTGAAGATTAAAGACAAATACAGACTTCACTGTTTCTCTGGCAAACCTAATTATTACCACAGCATGACGGAAACTGTGGGAAATGAAGCATCAATGTGTTTAGCATTTTTAATGTCCCTGGAGGTAGCAACAGTCTGGTCTATGTGCAGTCCAGAGCGACAGGGCAATTCAGAGGAAATGGGCTAGAAGTGATGCAAAGGCTTGTGCGTGCTTGAAAGGTTTACATGACAAGACTGGACCACAGAAATCCAATTTGAATCGAAAGGGTATGTAACGGAGGCAGTTGCACGGACTAATGTTGCACTTTACGTTTTTGCCTATACCTGTCAAATTCTAGCATAGTCCGCTAACTTGTTGACTTTATGCAACTTTGTACTTGATTATGATGTCTAGGTGCTTGCACTTGTGTACATTGCAAGAATGAATAGATTCATGTTGTTCGTGACATCTTTGCTAATGTATTTATTTATTCATTGTGTGAACTTAATGCTTTAGAATGGGAGAGACACTGAGAATGGCTGCTCCTTTAGTTTAACACCATAGGTTTCCCACCTCACTATCCAGTAGGGGTAAAATACACATTACGCCCCCTCAGCAATGGCTTGAGTGATCAGTTCACCGTTTCCAGTCGCCAGCAAAAAATATCACACTAATTTACAAGAAAGGTGACTTCCTGACTGTGAGGATAACACAACGAAAAGCTCCTGTCAAAGCAATATGAGCTTCTGTCATCCCTAAGTTTTTTCTTCTAGCGTGTGCCCTGCATTGCAGAGCCTATGAATGACTATGGGAAATAATGATTTGTGGCTACTTAACAGTACCTTTCATTTTCACGGATTAGCATGAGGTCCATTTTTCATTTAACTGAATTACGGAAATGGTATTTCACACCACACCCCCCTTCTACAGTGTTATAGATCTCCAGGGGGCAGAGGCAGCTTATTTAGCAATCCACCATAGAATTATTGCAATTGTCACAACAGTATAAAACATAACAAACCAGCGAAACCAATTGACTTTTATATATTATTTGTTTATTTAGCAGACACCTTTATCCAAGGCGACTTACAGAGACTAGGGTGTGTGAACAATGCATCAGCTGCAGAGTCACTTACAACTACGTCTCACCCGAAAGACGGAGCACAAGGAGGTTAAGTGAATTGCTCAGGGTCACACAATGAGTCAGTGACTGAGGTGGGATTTGAACCGGGGACCTCCTGGTTACAAGCCCTTTGCTTTAACCACTGGACCACACAGCCTCCTTTTTTCTGCAGTCAATTGATGGCTGCAGGATGTTTTTAATCTGAACAAGAGAAGGAGAATACTGGCTATTTTTTAAACAGCTCATAAATATATATTTGTATGCTTTGTTTTAAACCAAATTTGTTTATGAACAGAAAGTCTTGCCTCAAGTCTGCCCTGGACTGGAGGGAGCACCCTTTCTCTAAGGGAGGGAGGGAAGGAGGGAGCAGTTCAGTCTCTGTGCCACAGACCTGCCCTGGACTGCAGGGAGCACCTTTTCTCTTAGTGGGGTGAGGGAGGGAAGGAGCAGTTAATTCTCCATGCCTTAACCCTGCCCTGAATTAGAGAAAGCACCCTTTCTCTTAGGGGGATGAGGGAGCAAGGGAGTGAGTAGTTCAGTCTACATGCCTCAATCTTGCCCTGGACTCGAGGGACCAACTTTTCTCTTAGAGGGTGAAGGAGGGAGCAGTTAATTCTCCATGCCTCAAGCCTGCTCTGGACTAGAGAGACCACCCTTTCTCTTAGGGGTTGATAGGGCAGTTCTGGATCAGTCACTCTTTCTGATACAGGAGACTGATCTTCTAAGTAATGAGTACACGAATAAATAAATACAAAACATTAATTCCCATTTATTTATAACCGATTTATTCTGAGGGTTTTTTTTTGTTTGTTTGTTTTTTTTTACCACCTACGGGAAGCAAATGACATTTTACCCAGCTTGAAATCTAATATAAAAGATTCAGCAATTCCGACCTATCTCAGCACTGAAGTCCACCTGAGTGATCCCTTGCACCAAGTAAAATATTAATTACCAAGAAATAAGGGATGCAATGAGAAGGATTGAAATAGCTCTCCCAAAGATTTACAAGTCTGCTACGAGCCTGATAACAAACGTTCTGACTTGGGCAGACTTGATCTGTTAGACTCCAATCGAATGGAAGTTATCTCAATGTGTTGGAGGATTATTGTTAAGAAATAGCTCACTGCTGGAATGGACAAAGTTCCACCCCTAGGTGGAAATTGCAGCAAGTAATTTCAATTGTATTGAGTATCAAGACACATTAAATATGTATACAAAATAGCATTTGGCTTGTTTAACAAGTTGCACTCTTAGCTTCCGTCTTCTTTCTTAGCTCAAAATCAATTCCCTAAATAGCATAGAAAAAGTGCCGGTTTATTTATTAACATATCTTATTCAGCAGGTTTCATTTGACTTTATGAAGTTTCATTCTATAGAGGGAAATGCAAAATGTTTGGCCAGAGCTTAACATTATTCTTTTGTTTGGTCTGAAATGAAGTGATCCTAATATAATAATAATAATAAAAAAAAGAAAGACGATAGGAAAATAAACACTGCAGAGCTCAGATGTTCAGATTCTGTTCTGTTACATTGCCACTGGGGAGATGAGGCTATAAGATCCCTTTTGAATTCTGCAGATAAGCCCTTCCAGTAAGGCTGGGGAAAGCCAAGCAGATTGGCTTTGTTTCCCTGTCACAGTCTAATTCAGAGGATCACCGACTACACTGAGATCTCCATTTGCACAAAGAGTGAGTCATTGTTTCTTCTATCTGTGTTCAGTACTCTGAACATTAGTCATGCATGCCCATGCTCAAGCAGTGAGTACCACAGACAAACGTGCTTTGTGAAGTTGCATATGTACAGCTATACAACTAGCATAACATGTCACATTTAAACAAGCTTCTACCTAATTCATACCTAAACTGCTTAGGGGGTTTCCGTGAACTGTATCTGTGTACAGCCATTGTCTGTCTCTGGTTTACAATACTGGATCAAAAGGTAACCTGGCACTGTCTATTATTTAGTCCTGAGCAGTTAAAAAGAGATATTTTATAGACTTCATGTCCTACTCGTTTAATATCCTATCATGTGAATTCTCTAAGATTCCCTCATGTTTTTGCTGTGGTCATCATTTACCATTCCAAACTGTTCCTGCAAAAATGGGTAACACTTTACATTGTGTCTCTAATTACTGTGTATTTACATAGTAGTTACTTAGTAAATACATGCACATTTACAGATAATTAAAATGTTATCATGCATAGTTACAACGTACTTAATGTGTAAATATTTTTGCACTATATATATACACACACATACATACACACACACACACACACACATATATATACATATATATATATATATATATATATATATATATATATATATATATATATATATATATATATATATATATATATATATATATATATATAATGTGCACATCCCAGCGTGGTAATTACTAAACCATCTTCAGAAATTCACTTTTGAGAAGGTTGTAAAAGGACATTAGTTAGTAAGCCTGGTAAATACAGCAGAGATGCAATGGAGAATAACTGTTTGTGTCCTGTTTGAATGTTTGTTTTTTCCATTGATTTTATAATAATATATCTTGCTGCCTTCTCTGGGGAAAATTACATGTATATCACAAGAGTTCTATACTGGTTAAATAAATACATTTGAATAGTTTATATAGGGCAGTCTGGTTGTGAAATAGTCAAATTAATAATACAAAAAGCAAATAAGTAAATAAATGAAATATAGCCATGGAGAACTTATTCTGTGTTTTGTATATTTGTGTGTTCAATCTTCCTATCCCCCGTCTCTCTTAATTTAGTTATGCAGGATTCCTGTATTAAACATGTGGGCAGAGGTGAAAGTAATGTTCTATAATTATGATCTAATTCCAAAAAGTGCCATTTCCACAGGGCTGGCAATGAAAGCAATACATCTCCCTAGTTGGTGGATATTAAAGTATGTTTAAAATAATGGAAAGGAGCCTTTGTACACTTTGTTAAAACTGTAAGGCTGTTTAGGTCTCAATGACAATAAGATACAATTTCATCAATTGGTTTTCATGGATAATAAAAAAAAAAAACTTATAGCTGAGCTATCTAATGCTTGACATGTGTTCCAAGTCTGGTAACATGGTCACATTTGAAACAGGTAAAAGGTAATGTAATTTAATAAAGGTATACCTGAAGCACACTATACTATAGGAAAAGAAAACAGAACAGGAATCAAATAATTACCCTGTGCCAAACATCTCTAGTCATGTTTTTTTTTTCATTTGGTGCATTGTTTATGAAGAGATAGATAGATAGATAGATAGATAGATAGATAGATAGATAGATAGATAGATAGATTTGGGATTTTGAAACATGAAATAAAACCTTTGATTCATATAGATTAGTTACATTATTGACAGATAATGAGAACCATAAAGTGTACACTCTGAATTGGGTCACACTAGTTTATTATTATTATTATTATTATTATTATTATTATTATTATTATTATTTTCAATTATACTGATACAATGAATAATTATATATATATATATATATATATATATATATATATATATATATATATATTTTTTTTTTTAATGTTTTAAATTAACAGTACAACAAAACAGTAGTGTCGTTTTAGAACATGGCCATGAAGTTTATTAAACTAAACTTTTAATTCAGTATGTTATTCATTTGCTTTAAGGTACTTGAATCTATTTAGTAAACTCTCTATTGCTTAAAGTTGTGCGAAGTAAAGTTTAATTACTCTGCGTTCTGAATGACTGTGACATCATTCAGTGGGATCATCCGCAGTGAAGAAGGCACTAGACAAATCGGTTCTCTACTTGGCTTTCTAATTCCAATAAGGAATTTTACCGTTAGATTCTAATTGAATGTTTTGAAGTTATGGATGATCCCTAAATGTTGCTTCCTTGTGAATTTGGCACAATCAGTAAGTGTCCACAGTATTTTACACGGTATACATCCTGTTTAGGGGTTATCCAACCATGCTTTAAAGAAAGCCAGTGCCATTACCCATGAGTTGCAAAAACAGCAGGAAGCCTAGCTAGACAATGATCTGCTCCATTGAAAGCTCCTCAGTGTGTTTGGCAAAATCCTGCAAAATCCAATTAACGCATCCCTTTGCAACCCATGCAAGTTCTAGCACATCACAAAGTGAGAATTACCTTTCAATGGACAAGCTCACAAAAACCAAAGCTGCAGAAGGGTTTTAGAGCCATCGAGAGCTTTTGGATGGCTTTCTCTTCAAAGAGTCATAGTGCAGCGGTAAAGCCTCTTCTCACAAACCAGTGACCATGCTGTACATGCAAGTGCTTTGGAAGTTACTATAGTCGTGCAGTTTCACAGAAACTGTTATGAGATGCCGCAGGTCATAACAAAAGGCCATTAATAACATGTTCCCTTGTTCAAGTCTATTTTGATGGATATATTATAGTTTTCTAATTATATTTCCGGTGACAGGCATATTACATAGGCACCGTATAAATGTCACACTTTAGAGTGTGTATATAAAATATACATCTAGAGAACCCATTAATCAATTTTGGTAAAACTTGATCTATTTTACATTTGCCATAAGCCTGCCCTGGACTGGAGGGAGCAACCTTTCTCTTTGGGGGATGAGGGAGGGAGCAGTTTGTTCTTCATGCCTCAAGTCTGCCCTTGACTGGAGGGAGCACCCTTTCTCTTAGAGAGTAGGGAGCAGTTCAATCTCCATGCCTAAAGCCTCTCCTGGACTGGAGGGAGCACCCTTTCTCTTAGAGAGTGAGGGAGCAGTTCAATCTCCATGCCTCAAGGCTGCCCTAGGCTGGAGGGAAGGGGTTGAGAGAACAGTTAATTATTCATGATTGGCATACTGTATATTTTAGTCCACTTTATCTACCCATATCATTTTTATTTTATTTTATATTAAATGTTTTGGTGGTTTTAAATACATTATTAGTTTATCTTTCTATGAGCTATGCTTCAACAGGAGGCATGTGTTTACATTTCAATTAGTTTACATTCCCGAATGGTGGTCACATGGACCCTTGTTTTCTTTGCACTTTGTTGTTCTAAAAGTGAATCAGTTGCTGCAGTTATGCATGTCATTTGCAAGCTCTGTTTTAAAATTGATTTTGTCAAGTTGATATCTCAGTTTCAAATGTTATGATTCCCAAGGTTACCAGGTTTCTGGTTATTTAATTTATGCAACACTTTGGATAATAGAGTTTACAGTTTCTACTATCTAGGCAGATTTTAGATTGGACATATATTATGAGCTCAGGTTCATGGAGATGGATCCATTGCAGGTATGGAACATTAGAAATGAAATCAAGATGTGCTGAGTTTGAATCAAACAAAGGCAAATAAATTGCATCTATTTCAATTGTGATGCGTAGGCTGTCTCCCAGTACTAGAGTCCGCCACAGACAGTATACTGCGCTAGCCGTCTGTTTTTTCCAGTCATCTTTTCACACTACAGAGACACTGCCAGTGTTAATGGGTTTTTAGCTACACTGCTGGTTGAATTTGCAGGAACTTTTTGAGTACCTGACAAGGACAAGGCATTATTACTGGATGCACCTGTAACATCAAGGCATACGTTTGAGCCGGCAGTGGATGAGATGCTAAAACACTGTCACCAAGCATGTGAGTCTTCAAAGGAGTAGGCACGCTTCCTCCCCAAGCAGAAGCCCCCAGCCCGTAAGCCAGCAAAACAGACACCCTCAGCCCCAAAAACAGATTCAGGCTCCTGCAGCTCCAATGTGCAGAACCGTTTTCACTGTGTGAAACGTGGAGGCCGGCGCAATTATCAGCGACCTGCTCACAAGCCTCTACGAGCCAGCAGCCCTAAGGATTTGCTGCCACCTAGAAACTCTAAGGGAATGTTAGGTTATTATCATAACCCTGGTTCCCTGAAATAGCAATGTAACCATTACCCTTCAAGGTTGCTGCGTTAACTCCAACACAGCAGGCCTGAAAAGAAAATGGTGCTGAGCTTTATGCGTCAATCGTATATGTCTCCAGGGGGCGGAGACGACGTCTGACGCATAATGGGCTCTTAAAGGAGCAGCTTTGATATAAGTGCTCAGGTAATTCAGGTTATAAGAGATTATATCCCATTAGGTAATGGTTACATTTCTATTTCAGGGAACCAGGGTTATGATAATAGCCTAACTTTTTATACCTTTCCTCCTAAGGGAGCCTTGCTCTTGTTGAAAATTCTTGAAAGCAAAGCAAGTTCTTTTATATGTCTGTGAGTCGTTTTATTTAAAGTTCAAATGCCTGTATTGCCATTCTTTTCGGTTTATGTGTAAATAGGCTGAACCATTTCATGAATTGTGATTGACTTTGACCAGCTTAGCTCAGTTGTGATTGACTTTGACCAGCCTATATCGGAGTTAGTTAGACGTGAAATTGCTAAAAGCCCAGTTGCAAATATAAATTGATGGATATGTTCACAGTATTGGTTTGTTGGAAGAATGTAATCGATTTTCCCATTAACCATAACCATTTGCATTCAAATGTTGCTTTTACTGTACTGAAGTCCATAGGTGAAGCAAATTCAGTTTTTAATATAAAATACATCATGGTATTCATTCCTTTATTAACTCAAGACATGGTGTCAAGATTTGTCGTGTACAGAATTGTTAATGAGAAAAGAGAAACCTACAGAAGCCAGTAACACTTTACATTGCGTCTCCAATTACTGTGTATAGTAGTTACTTAGTAAATGCAAGTGTATTTACACATACAATGTTATTATAGTTATATAGTTATACATCTCTTTTCACGATATATGTAAATACACAATTGTATTAGAAAATGGTTTTATAGTTAGGGTTAGGGTTATATCATGCATTCAGTACATTGTAACAATGCATAGTTACATTGTAATTATTTGTAGGTACACATGTATTTACTAAGTAACTACTATACAGTCATGAGAGACACTTAATGTGGTGTTACCCAGAAGATACACTGCATAACAATCTGTTGTTCCTTATATATGCACTGATGGCACAGCAGCTCATCTCAGATCTATGTATGAACAGACTTTTTAAATCGAGATTGAAGATGGTTAACATTGACACACGGAGTGCCACACAAACCAGCCCATCCGTCAGACGTCTCCTATCAAAGTGAGGCCATTTGCTGTGAGGGGCATGGAAATCCAACGTTAATCTTATCAGCAATGACAGTCTCTGTCAGCTACACAGAAACGGAAACCTTGTGCAACTGAATCACATAGTTCCTGAAAAGGCTATGGACAGTCCAGGAACTGTTCCAGATTTAGATCTAATGGATGCATGAGAGAGAAATCATCTGAAATTGTGAGCAATTGACCAAGAACCATCTGTGGTTTGTCCCTGAGCAACAATTTGGCTCATCCACATTGTGTGTGGCGCTCGCTGTTGGCTTCAAACAGGGTTATGGCATGAACACCAAGTCATTAACCTGCAACATAGGCAAGTAACTGAGATGTAAAACCCTTTTGTCCTTGTAGGAATCAATCAATGATACTGGAGAAGGACAGTGAGAAAGATCCCATTTATACTACTTGTGTGGAGTAGTGGTTAGGGCTCTGGACTCTTGACTGGAGGGTCATGGGTTCAATCCCCAGTGGGGGACACTGCTGTTGTACCCTTGAGCAAGGTACTTTACCTAGATTGCTTTAGTAAAAACCCAACTGTATAAGTTGGAGTAGTGGTTAGGGCTCTGGACTCTTGACCGGAGGGTTGTGGGTTCAATCCCCAGTGGGGGACACTGCTGTTGTACCCTTGAGCAAGGTACTTTACCTAAATTGCTCCAGTAAAAACCCAACTGTATAAATGGGTAATTGTATGTAAAAATAATGTGATATCTGTATAATGTGAAATAATGTGATATCTTGTAACAATTCTAAGTCGCCCTGGATAAGGGCGTCTGCTAAGAAATAAATAATAATAAAATAATAATAATAAATGGGTAATTGTATGTAAAAATAATGTGATATCTGTATAATGTGAAATAATGTATAATGTGATATCTTGTAACAGTTGTAAGTCGCCCTGGATAAGGGCGTCTGCTAAGAAATAAATAATAATAATAATAATATCTGCCCTTCCACCTATCCTAACAACTGCATCTTAACATGTTAAGGACATGCTACTTTGTAAATGTCACCTGTTACTTAAATGTTCTCTTCAACTATATTGTTGTGATAACTTACTCTAATTTTGTGAACCGCAAAAGATAAGTCTAAATGTACCTGTTAATTCTGCAAATATAGCCCTTTAGACGCCTTTATGCCTCAAAATAAAATAAGAAATTGAAGCCTAAAAATTATACCTTTTCTGGTTATTTCCTACCCAAATTGATGATAAAGCTCAATTTTCTATGTGTTGAGCTTCATAGCCGGCATGGAATTTCAATGGTCTGAATATGGGCTTGTCTCGATTGTCCTCAAAATAGAAGCAGTTTGTAGCCCAAATGAAGGATTCGTTTTTTTTTTTTTTCAAATAAAAAATGCATTTGGTACTTAGTGGGTTATGCCTCAGCTCTGTTCATCTAGTCGATCCACAACAAATTTCTCCAGTGTGTGATGATCTCAGGAAAAGTGAAAATGTCTCAGCTGAAGAGAAACTTTAGCTTTAACTTGAGACAATATCATTTATCAAATTATCCTTCCAGTGACACCAATGCTCTAGTTTACAGGAATGTAGAGAAAGCAATTTAGTCTGATTATATCCATGTTTGCTTTTAAGAAGCGTTAATGGTCTTTTTTTATGACAAATACTATAGCTAGCCCTGCTACTTTGATAAAGTGATTCCTAATTCTGTAAATCAACAGCACCTGAAGTCATAATAGCAGCCATCAAAATATGTAATTAATTTGCTAATGTCAAGAAAAATTCAGGCTTCTAATCAAGACACTTGAATCATTTCCATTCTGTCGCTCTCACTGGAATTGGAACAAGACTTCTAAAGCTGAAGGAACACTAAGCCACGTTTTCAGGAACAATGGCTTGAAACCTGGTTCCAGGAGACCGGAAGACCTAGTTTGAAGCATGTTTTTCTTTAAATATATATATGTTCTTCCTACTTAAGTTCATATCAATGGTTATTTTGAGCTTGTTTTCTTTGCTTCCTTTTAGCCTGTGGTAATTAAAGTATTAGTCTTTTATTTTAGTCAATTATTTTAAACCAATACTGAATTAAGGAAAATTCTCAGTTTCCTTGCATCTCAGGAAGTCTGTTACTCTTTCACTTCCTAGGTCATTTCAACTCAGTCATGTCTTCTGGGGTGCAGCATGTTACTGTCAATCAATAGAGGAGGCAGCTGGCTGGTTAATGACAGAAAAGAAGATGTTGAATAGGTAGGGACATTTGGTAACACTTTTCACTGTCTCTAATTGCTGTGTAGATTTACATAGCTGTTACTTAGTAATATTACACATGGTTACAATGTTATTATGCATGGTTACAATGTACTTAATGTGTAAATTTTTTTGCACGGTATAACATATCTCTAACGCTAACCATAAAGGTCTCCACACACTGGACACGATGCGATTTGTCCTGCGATAAAATGGTACTTTCGCTGCGATACTACCTTTCACACCAGTGGCGATAGGCGACACTCCTATGATTTGTATAATCAGCTGGAAAAAAAATCACTCGTATGATAGTCCTGTTATACAGCTAATAAAAAGGTAGAATACATAATTTACTTATTTCAGTAAAGGTAAACGAATCAGACACACCAGCTATGTCCAAATTGACTAATAGATGTTCTGCCTCATTGCCATGTCTTTATAATAGTTGTGTCCTTTATTGTACAGCTCCAGGTATTTTGATACTGCAAGAATGATATTTTCTTCCACCATTGTTTACTGAAGGCCCGTAAGGAAAGCGGTTCCTCATTGGTCAGTTCCCTAGTTTTATTTCTTTATGTCGTGGTGTGGTGTGTCATACCACCTTGTCGCATCGCATCCAGTGTGTAGAGTCTTTTATTCTAAACCTTTTCTGATACAATTGTGCACATACATATATATCGTGCAAAAAAGATTTACACATTAAGTACACTGTAACGATGCATAATAAAACTGTAATTACATGCAACTCTACCTATGCACTAAGGTCAAATGATGTGCCTACTTTTAAAATTCCCTAAATTGAGATCTAATATGGGCCAACGTGCCTTTCTATATCAAGCATCTCGTCTTTGGAATTCATTGCCTTCGAAACATAAAAACAGCCTCTTCACAATCCTAAGTATTTATTTTAACTGTGAGCAGGGTTTCAAAGCCTGTAAGTATTGGCTATGACCAGGATCATGTCTACCACCAATCCTACGACCCAGGCAATTGCCTCTTTCCACCCTGAAGCTTGAGGCGAGCTACCGGCCTCTGGAGAACAAAGGCCAGCCTGATTCACTAGTAGCGCAATGAGGAGCAACAGTTTCTGCTGATTTTGCCTCCCGTACCTGCAGGAGCACCAGAGCCAATGCACTATGTGATGTACAGCAAGAAGGTCCCCCACATTAGGCTTTGATCTGTTTTTGTGCTGAACAATTGCCACGGAGTTAGAGCACATGTAAGTGTCCCTTTTAATACATGGCTGGTGTGTGGGTTGAGTCTGTGTGATTGCTGTTAGCAAAGGGGCTAGAGCAATGATGTTCTGCTGTTTTCTGTAATGGGATTAATCAAGTCTCTCAATAACTGCAAACTAGGTTTGTCATCCAGCATGTAATCACTGTTCAAATCCACTAATACTGCAAAGACGCTCCTGCCCCTTTTAGCAATTGCCAGGCATTTTAAATGACCTTAATAACAAGTGTTGTATTAGAACATGTTATCGATTTGTGATTCCATTATACAAAATAATGTATTACCATTAAGAGACACAAGAAAAATCATTAGCAAATTAATGCATTAATTCTAAGACAGACAAACCCACTACCCTTGTAGAAATACTTGAAAATTACCATGGGCATAACAATTTAATACCAGGGTATGACCCTGAATCTTAACAGAGCCATTGATCAAACTGACATAGTCAATGATCGGGGTTATAAATAATAATTACCAATCTAAAGAGGCAGTAGCTAGCAAAATGCATTAGTCTAGAATGAAACTCCATGCAATATTATTATTATTATTATTACTTCTCACCTGAAAGACGGAGCACAAGGAGGTTAAGTGACTTGCTCAGGGTCACACAGTGAGTCAGTGGCTGAGGTGGGATTTGAACCAGGAAGCTCCTGGTTATAAGCTCATTTCTTTAACCACTGGACCACACAGCCTCCTATATTGGAATCAAATGTACATTTGTGAAAGAAAATAAATGGCAAACGTATATTTTCATTTTAAAACATGGCATCTGGTACTACCATAGGTAAAAAAGTTTGCTTGTTTTGTCTTGTCTATGTTAAACCTGCACTTCCTAGGTCATTTTCCCCTCTGCATTTTCTTTGGGTCAAACAAGTTAACTGGCTCACTGGTGTGAGTCTTATACCTTGTTTCCATGCACTACTCAGCCCGGGTGGAAAACCCTACTGCCCCGAATACTGTGTTTCCATGTTAATTGAGCTGCCAATCCGAGCTGCCCCTTTTTTTCACTGACCAATCAGGTGACAAGTGGGCGTAAACATTTAATCCACATCCCGGATGAGCTGGTTTCTCCGTGCTTTAATATTCTCGTTACAGCTGGTCAACGTGAATTGAGTAACCATTTCCACTGTTTTTATCCGGTGTTTTCCAGGGGTGTTTTATCATTGTTTCGAGGGCTTCCTGACGGAAAAATAATTAACTGATAACTAAGTCGTTTGTGCTGGAATGACCCCCATCATAAGTTTTCACTGAATGCTAAGAAAAAAGCAGGCTGCAAAAAAGTCTGGAATCTAATTTTATGAGAATGTGATCTAACTTGTGGCTGCTGTGTGGGCAAAGTCTGTGTAAATGCTATTAACAAAGGATTAGAGCAATAATGTTCTGCTGTTTTCTTTAATGGGATTATTCAAATTTCTCAATTACTGCAAACTAGGGCTGTCATCCAGCATGTAATCACTGTTCAAGTCCGCTAATACTACAAAGACGCTCCTGAAATTTAGAAATATTCTTCTTTGAGCAATTGCCAGACCTTTTAATCTTTCTCAGTGGCCTTTTAAGTAGAATGAAGCACCCCCACACTGTGGTGCAATAAGAACTCCAGTTGTATTTAATTATATTGGTTATATTTCCTTGCAATTATTATTATTATTTGTTTATTTAGAAGACGCCTTTATCCAAGGCAATTTAGAGACTAGGGTGTGTGAACTATGCACCAGCTGCAGAGTCACTTACAATTACGTCTCACCTGAAAGACGGAGCACAAGGAGATTAAGTGACTTGCTCAGGGTCACACAAGGAGTCAGTGACTGAGGTGGGATTTGAACCGGGGACCTCCTGGTTACAAGCCCTTTTCTTTAACCACTGGATCACACAGCCTCCTATTACCTAGCATTGACATTCCAGTATATTCAGAAAGACATATCCCCAGTATAATGTGTACAATGGGGTTAAAAGAAACCATGATGGCACTGCCAAAACGTGTGTCTAACAAACGTGCAATAAATGTTGTTCTTTCTGTGTAGAGAAAAAAAAATCTCCAGACCCTGTTGTGTTATGCAAAAATGTCAAATCATACTTCGTAATAAATGCATACAGCAAAACCTCAGAGTTACAAACATCAAATTTACAAACTGACCAGTCACAAATACCTCACTTTCAGCTGGAAGTATGCAATCACTCAACCATGCGTGCAATGCAACCAGATCGCCACTCCTATCAGCGGCGTGCTGGTCATGAAGAAGTCCAAATTACTGCACCAACAAATGGAGAGGCAGATTTCACCAGCAATTTTACTGGGAACATTTTAGTTTTAAACAAAGCATAGTTTGTTTGTTTGGTTGTTTTTTTTCAAGTCAAAGAAGGCTGAATGCCCGATCAGGCTGCATGTATGCCTTTTGTTTAAAATAAAATAAAAACAAGGATTGCGTTAACCAAGATTTCATTCAGTGTTTTTGCTACAGTTGCAATTAAAATGATAACTTAAATGTAGCCTTTTCCTGTTTTTAATACCATTTTAAACACCTTTAGGACCATAACAATATGAGTATTACATTACTGTGCTGTGTCCTTGTATTATTCTCCAGATTGAGGGTGTAGATAGCAGGTGTGCACATTTGTTGTAAAACTCATTATCAGAGTTCCGGACATTTCAGATTGACGAACAACCTTCATTCCTAACGTGTTTTTTGTTTTTTGTTTTTTTGGGGGGGGGGGGTGGTGGATCAAGATGTACTCAAAAAGATTATACAGACACAGATAATGCCAACATTGTTACTATTTTTGACATCCTACTGTATGTCTGCTTTTGAGTGTATGGTACTGTCTGTGTGTTCTGGCTGTTTCCAGAGCATTCAAGGAAAATGGATGGCTTTTCTCTTTGGCAATTGTCTCACATTAAGACATTCCATCATATAAATATTTGATTAAACTGTCAGCAAGACACAGTACTTAATCACCCTGGCCCTTGCTAGTATGTTTAACCTTGTATCTCTTACATTACCTAAATGTGATCATATCGTCTGAGGTTCAGTGGGACTGTCTGGTACAGGTCAGGTCATTTAACTCGGTTGCAATGCATTCTGTCACTGAATGTAAATCATGTCAGCTACTGTTTGCAAAAACATGTGCGTCTTTCAAAACTGCACAGGTGAGACTTAAAATAACAAATGCTCAAGAGGTAAGAATCATAAAGATCTTACATCACCCTAGTTAATGTCACCCTCCTTCAATGCACCCCAGTGTGTCTTCTAATGGCATCATGTCATTGTGCTACCCACTCACAAAGAAGCACATTGCATTACTACTGTAGAACCACCACGACCCTGAAAGACCACAGGGATATGTACGAAGTAGTCTGGCTGTGGCAATTGTAATAGGCTCAATACAGTGGTCAGACCTTGTGAAGCATTACTGGATGTTCTGAAGTAAGAATCTTTTAATGGGAGTGAGTTCCATTTCCTTTTATAGTAGCTCCTCCCTAGCTGTAGCTTAGTTTGCAGCACTCATGTCTCGCAAAGAGCAGGATTTGTTGTGGCAGTGATGGCAGTGTCAAGTCTGTTTGAATTATGAAAATAGTTATGTGACCAGATCCTCAACTTGAAAACTTTTTGGCCCTGCAAAGTGGGTACGCATAGAGCCGGGCTCTTATCTGTTGTTTTAAGTGTGCATTCTTGATAGGGGCTGGCATGTTTTTAAACCATCAGAAGTGCTCATTGACTGAAGAAGATTGGATCTTACTTTCTGCCATATGAATTCTGAAGATGGTAGAGGCACTGGGATCTTAGTGGTGTAACTTAAATTTTCAGGAATCCCAAAGTGCTGTCTGTCTCAGGTTTTAAAATAAGTTGATTTTCTTGGAGTTTGTTTGATATTTATTATTCGAGTTTCCTTATAAAGAGAAGTTGAAAGTCTAGTTACATTTTCAAGTTTCCTAACCTGCATTTGAACTTTGTTCTGTTTGTTTTCTTTTCTGCTTAAAGTAAGTACACTTTATGACATCAGAATATTTCAAGTCTTATTTATTTTTTTTAACATCAGGTGTGCAAATGAGTTGCATCAGGTTGTCAAAGTTTTATTTTATTTATACATAAAAAGCAGCTGGTATTTTAAAGCATGTTGGTCAAATTAGAGAGGTCATTTAAGAAAGGTTTAATACATTTGGGAGTGTAGATTGTGGACTTAATACTAAATACTTAATTAAACCAGGACTGTTAAAAGTGGCTTTATTACTGAGGTGGCAGGGTTTTACTGGAAAGTAACCAAAATATTTTCATCACAATAAAAAAGAAGTCTAATTAACCATTTCATGCATGGCAACCTTAAATGGGGGCGACTACAAAAACCGCCTTCTTCTAGTCCCATATAAAACAAAGGTTTTCAATATTTCATGCATCAAAGGGTTCAAATTAAGCAAATACGTTTTAAAGCCTTGGTCAGCACTGTTCTGACGTGCTGGAATGGTGCAGCCAATGGCCTCAACACTTCAATGTTCTAGTTTGTAATGTCGTCCTTGCTTGATCGAGCTGATGGTTCTGTCCCATCTGAAAACATATTTCTGTAATGTTAATAACCAGAGGGTATATACAGACTTTGTGTTTCTTGTGTTTTCTATTCAACCTCTGAGTATGAACCCCTCCACTATATAAAAAAAAAAAACTCCTACACGTTGTGAATCGACTGGGCTTTGTGCCATAAAGGAAAAACAAGTCCATATTGTATTTTCATTTGGAGACATAGAATGACAAAACCAATACTCAAGCAATTTCAGTATCCATAGTTCTATTTGTTATAGACAAAGGGTGCCTACCTTATATTGTTTTTTTATTATATTGTATATTTTGTTGCCAGTATATATTTCTTAGTTTTGGGCTCAAAGGGAGATATTCTTAATTAATTTGTAACTTGTTTAATATCCTATTATGTGTGTTCATTATTCTTACAAATTGTTGGTTCTGCTTAGATCAATAGCAGAACCAGTAAGTAAGCTTGGTAAAAGTTGATCAAAGAAGAATCAGCAATAGAGAGTGAGTATAAATACCTATTAAACAGGTAAGACATTAGAATATGAAGAAAATGCTGAGAGTTTAAGTCTTTTAACATGCCCTTCTTTTACAGTGCTGTGCATCTGCATCTATATCGTTATATAGATTGTAATCTCTGACCGCAGAAAACAGCGGTGCATCAGGACCACGGTGCAATGTTTATTGAAATAATTACATGCAATTACAATTACATAGTAGTTACTTAGCAAATACATGTGTACTTACACATAATTACAATGTCATTATGTACAGTTATAATGCACTTTATGTGAATCTTTTTGCATGATATATTTAAGTACACAATTGTATCAGAAAAGGGTTAGGTTTAGGGGTTAGGGCTATATAGTGCAAAAAGATGAACGTTGGGATTATGTGTAAGTGCACTTTGATATGTAATTACACAGTAGTTACAGACTGTTTTTAATGCTGTGGTCTACTAATGGTTCTACCAGGGTTCATTCAGGATAATACACTGGTATTTTATTGGTATGTCTGTCTCCTAAAGGGTTAATGGACAACTTTAGACAAAGTGCATAGCAGCATACAGGTTGGAAAAAAAACCTAAATATGCCACACAGCTACCTGGCTTAACCCCGGTCATGTTGTTTAGATTTACCCCTGGGAGTTTTACTGTTGAAGGTTTGCACATTTATAACCAGTGATTTTAAAGGTTAAGCAATGAATCAATGTTCTCCAGTGGATAGGAATGAAGACATGCTGGATCTCTGCCTTTTATAGGGCTAAAGCATTGTTTTGTGCCATTAATCAAATGCTGCACAGCCCGTGTGGTTTACTGTGAAAGCCTTTACTGGGTCTTCATTCCTGAAACAGTATAATGTTTCAAGAAACTCACATTTAGATGTCATAACTTTTAGCAATGGAGTCAAACAGATTGGCGGTCTTTGGATCCTACTGGTCAGTAAATCCTTTTTTAAAACTACCTACTCTTTGTCTTGCTGAATATACTTTACAGTGGTGGGAGTGCCCCTTGCAGTGTGCATGCAGGTTTGCATCCTGGCTGTGCATGATGTGCTACAGTGACCCCTACTGGCCTGGTGGACACCTGCAGGACTGTCCTTTGTCCTCAAGACATTAGCTATTAGACGACTTTAGATCGCCTCAAAATGATATTGGAAATAATTCCATAACACTTTACATTAAGTGTCTCTAATGACCAGAAATTCATTATATACATACATTTACCAAAGTCATAGACTTTTAAATAATCAGAATGTTTTGGGACCAAATTTTAGGGTGAAAATGGATAAAAATATGAAACTATCTGGGCATGCATGCAATGCAGTTTCTGAAGCTATGGAGATGCTGACACTGTTTTTAAAAGCATTAGCCTGCACAAAATACAGTGCTGCAGCAACTCAGATTTGTGTCAAGTGATTTTTTTTTTAACTACAGGACTACAGCAAATAGCTACTGTTCATTTTGGACCTCTCTTTCAATAAACACTCCAGGCACAACCCCCCCAAGATATTCATCAACAGTGTTCTATCAGTGTATTCATGGGATCTGTATGGCCACTTAGGACCTAATTAGAATTAGTGTTGAACTGATTTAATGTGTTTGTATGGAGCTGCTATAAATCAATATGAAGCAACAAGGGCCCACTGTACTTTTTCATGGAAATGAAAAGCAAGTGTTCCAGTGTGGTGGTTTTAGTTTTATACTATAAGTTGGGAGCTAGAATGCGACCAAGTCCCTTGGTTAAGTTTACCGCAGTAGTTTGTGATATGGGTGTAGTTAGCATGTGGTTCAAGGTGCCTAAACACCCACAGTAAATTCAGTCGAGATTTATTTTGAGTGTTATACATACAGGTTTAATGAATGTGCAATTAACCATTTGCTGAAGTTTAAACAGTCAATACATATGCCATGCGTGTGTGTGTGTATCTATCATTAGACTGCCATTTGAGTTCATATTTCATATGTGTATTGAGTATGTGTTTTTTTTTTTTGAGACTTGGTAGTTTCCTGCTCCAGTAAAAGTATGCAGTGTTACCAATGTTATTCTGTTTCATCCACACTACCTAAATAATGCACATTTAACTGTGCCTGAGTTGTTCGAATCTGATCTGCAATGGTTTCTATAGCTTGTATCCGTTCATTTTTATATTCATTACAGTCAAAATCATTAGCGGCTGTTCCCATTTAGAGCATATTGTATTTAGATGGTAATGACTTGTTTGTGGAGTTTTGTGTTTTAAGGGTCAGGCAGCTTCATACGGCCCAGAAAAGGCTCTGGTTGAAAAACTTTTAACCCGACGATATATGAAAGAATACAGTCATTCCCCGAGTTACTTTGCCCCATGCATGATATAAATCTCCATGTAATTGACAGTAAGCAGTCTGGGGTGATTTGCAGCCTCGTTGTGCCCTATGAGTATGCAATGGTATCATGCAGTTTTAAATCAAGGATGACTCAGTTTCTCTACCAAACACTGTGGAGAGTTTAGAACAAATGTGTTATTTACTGTCTGTTGTGCTGTATCCACGATAAATATATTTTTCAACCTATTGCGTTATGCAGGGAAATCTGTTTGGTTATTCTACTGTTTGTTTATGGCCCTGTGTATGTGATTAATACAGTAATCTTTTGCAGGGTTTGTCCATTCCAATTACATTTCCGACTCCTTTAAAAAAATAAATACATTTCCAATTCCTTCGAAAGCAAATGGAATTAATATTTCAGAGGTATATCAATGGCTGTCATTGTTCAACTGCTTTCATTTTAAGCCAGTGACTTCAATTTAAGTAAACTGTTGCCAATGTGAGAAGCTCATTTTAACAGAATACTGTTAATTGCAATTGTGATCAATGAATTCAGTACAATTGTAATTGGGAATTGATTTTAAAAAACAGATTGGAAATTTAATTAGAATTGAAAAACAGGAATTCACCCAGACCCTGATCCTTTGGTTTGACTCTGATTTCTACTTTGCTAGAATTATGGGGAAGTAATTTAATCATGTGACAGAGATTGCAATGGAGTTCCAAATAGAATGTGCCACTGTCCATTGCTGTCATGTACTATTTTTTACATGGTCTTCAGATAAACTATCCAGGGGTGATTTGGTCCAATGTTCGCATTGGACAACCAAATATCCATTGCTGTCTTTTGAACAGGTTATTTTCATCCAAAGACACGATGGAAAAATGCAATCCATCTCACCCTCAGGACATTATGTGTGCATAGAAATGTTTTGCAACTTTGTATAGGCCTAAAGCCTCCACTGTGGTTGCCATGCCAACAACTGCTGAGGAGCAGAGACACTGGTGTTGTTGCAAGGCTTGCAGCCCCTGTAGACAAGTCTTCAGCTTCCTGCCAGCCTCATCCATTTGATTGCATGCAGGGCACACTACAATTGCATGAATCAACAATCTTCGCCTTGCCTCCTGTTCACTTGTCAAAACTCATCCTGCAAAATGATGTGACTCCATCTCATTGTATATAACCATGTTGGCTTGCTTCCATAGAAAGATACAAAAAAAAGAACAGCTTGATAAAAATTCAGGGTTCTCAAAAAGCCAGTACAATTTTTATTGTGTGAATTGAACCTTTTAGTCCAGCAGAAAAACATTGTGGCTTTCGTCCATCTCCAACAGCAACATAAAGGGTTATACTTTAAGTGGCTGCAGCTAACTAAATAATCTCATAGCTTTTCCAACCCCTACACATTCATTCACTATATAAGAATAATGTTTTAGCAGTGATGTATTTTCATTTTAAAAGATTATATATTTTACTGTGCTATGTTTTTTTTGGGGGGGGGTGAGCCTTGCTTTTAAGATAGTCTTGCACTTTCCTGGTTATTTCGCCTGGAGAGGGAAATTTCACCCACCATTTCAGGGCCTTCTTCCATGCTTGCCTTATTGACTGACATACTTTGCATCCTGCAAGACCCAGATTTGACCCTGAAGTGAAATTAATTTGGGAATGAAGGCAAGCGTACTTAAAGCTGTCTTTAACCTAGTGTAGTACCAGATGTCATGTTTACAATGTTGGCTGCATGTAAGATAAGATTAATAATTATTATGTTTGCTGCAACCACTTTAAAGGGAGATTTAGCCCATAGATATATCATGCTTTTTCTCTGTTCTATCAGATTGAATTAAAAGGGGATTTAAAACTAGGGGTGATAGAACAAAAGTTTTTGACTGTTTTGCATTATGTCCTTCTATGTCTGGAAGTTGAATAGGGAAATAATGTGGGTTGTAAAAGCACAGTACTTTATGATTGAATCTGCCTCTGAGTGGCAGTTGTCATGTGCTATGATACTGACCCACAGCAGTGGTGATTTTAGCACAACTGAGCAAATTCAGTAAAGGGGGGGCAGAGGATGGAATTGGAACTGATTCGTTAGTTGACAGCTCTGATTTTATTAGGCTGCATTGCCAGTAAATAGCAGGCATCATACCGTATCTTAACTAGAATTGAGTGCTAAACAGAGAACACATCGATGAGAGCCTGTCCATGGCATTTCAGTGAGCAGTGAGGTTACGCAGCAGCTCAGCTTGGGTTTCATCTTGATTTAATCTGAGATTTAATCTTCTTTTTTTTATTTAGTTTGACAATCTCCCATCACAGTGTTTAGTATAGATAAAAACCAGGCTGTTGCAAACGTGATCTTGTTATCTATCCATATAAAAGCAGGCAGCATGCTGTTACACTAAACGCAACTAGTAAAAGATGTTAGTATTACTACATACCTTACTGTTGAGTGCTTTGAAGTTATTGATGAGGTCTCCCTGGCTGCCATCCTGTCTGCTTGTGTTGTAACCACTACCAGGAGGTGGGACGTGATCAATGCTGCCTAACATATGCACCTAGAAGCTTCTCATTGTGATCCACTCACGCTAGTCATCTGATCAGGAGGGCTGAACAAAAAATCCAGTAGTCCCAGAGTGGCTATCCTGCTAAAGGCACTGCCACACAGTGTGTAGGATGTGTCGTTCAGTCAGGGGAGTGCAGGTTCTTGGCTGTGCAGAGTTGCCCGTCTTCACTGGGGATTTCTCAGGGAGCATTGGGTCTGGCGCTCCTGTGGGTTAGGGAGGCAAAATCGTGGGATCGGAGGACTGCCACTGCCCACTGACCTTCCGTTCTCCTGAGCTGCTGCAGGGAATTGCTGCAATGGGATAGATAATTGTATATTCTAAACTGGGAAGAAAAAGTGAGCTTTTCAAATCCCAACATGCAGAGCAGCAGTAGTTCAAGCTGAACTGCTGATTCGCTTTCCATTGGAGTCTATCCAGAATGAATGGCAGTACATTTTGTATCAAATTGTTTTACGTATCAGCGGTTTAATTGATAATCACAGAACCAATGTTTACTGTGTCAAAATCTGATTCCCCTTTCCCCTCGGCCCTACTTTAAGAGTGAAAGTTGTTTAAGATACCTAATTTAACATTTTCACACGAGTGCCTTTTGTTTCTTTAACTGTGATCCCTGAACGAAAATTGAAATTGAGGTTTTCATGCAGGTTTGTATATAAAGCATATAAATGACCAATCTTGAGGTGTTCTAATACATTTGCACACTGCTGTGTACTCTATAAAGGAGTTATATTCTTCAGCTCGACAAAAATAATTCAGGTCTGAAAGGATTAACAATATATTTGCAACAAAACCAGGAAGTCAGTAAATGTTCAAAGTTACTGGGTATTGTGTAATTCTTTCAAACACTTAATAAAAATGATAGAGCTTGCTTTAATGTATAACCCAAACAATTCAGTAAATTACGACAGATGTGTTCACTGGATTGACTCTGAATATTGAAGGTCTGTTACACTGCAGTTGCCACAGTGACAGATCCATCTTTGAAATTTTCCAGAAAAAGGCATAAAAAAAACCTGTTAACAAAGAATACATTAACACATCATTGTTTGATATATATCTTTGAAGAATGACTGCTTTTGCTGCATAGTAACACAATGGCATTGTACTTTGCATGCACAAACAGCAAACTGGGAATCAATAAATTGAACTTTTGACATATTAAACCTTTTGCAGTTGTTATTTCAAGATGGGGGAGAGGGGCGGCTTTATTATTATTATTATTATTATTATTATTATTATTATTATTATTATTATTATTATTATTATTATTATTTATTTCTTAGCAGACGCCCTTATCCAGGGTGACTTACAATTGTTACAAGATATCACATTATTTTTACATACAATTACCCATTTATACAGTTGGGTTTTTTACTGGAGCAATCTAGGTAAAGTATCTTGTTCAAGGGTACAGCAGCAGTGTCCCCAACCTGGGATTGAATCCCATGACCCTCCGGTCAAGAGTCCAGAGCCCTAACCTCCACACTGCTGCCCTAGTAATTGATTGAAGAAGAAAGATTCCGATCTTACCCAGAAAAGCACTATTTTCGGAAGGTACAGTTACAAATGGAATTAATTTGCTAACTATACATCACAAGCGACAACTAATCAATTGCATGTTCAGTCGCATCAGATGCATACAGAAGGTTACAGGGCACATTTCACTGGCTCCAGCAGTTCTTTTAGCCTAATTCATTGGGTGTGTTTTTGGTTTGATTTGTATTATTTCCCACAGACCAACAATTATTGTGCATAGATTACTAATAATCGTATTGTGTTGTATGTAGGGCCTGTCTGACATTGATACCAACTGAGCCATTCCAAAGCATTGTTTTCATCGTGGGCAATTGTAATTAGGGCCCAGACCAAATCAAAACTTTGACAACCCGCTAATCGCAAAAGCGGGTTGTCTCTAGTGTGAGCTGATGGAAGGGAATTTGGTTTCAAACAGCTATCAATTGTTTTCCTGTTACCAAATGTTGTAAATGATTAATTATTGCAATATTGCAATGAAAGACGAAGCCTCACCCACAGCAGCAGACAAGTAAACTAATCTGATATACTAATTTGGCCATTTTTTAATTTTTTTTATTTAAATGTTGGTGTTTGCAAACATGTCTCTGGTTACAGTTTGGTTTCCTAACAGCTCTGATGCGATCAAGCTCACCTCAATCCTGACCTGAGCACCCCCCCTGCCTGCGCTTAAGTTAAGAATGTCTTTATTCACCTCAGAGCTAATCTAGCACAGACAAAACACAGAAGTGCATTGTTACTTTAGAGAAGAGACAGTGAGAATGTATTAGACCACTTTTTTATTATATATAAAAAAAAATATCACACACCATAGAAAAATTACATGTACAAAACTATAAGATTTTGAAACACAGCTATGTACAGATACAAAAACTCATGACTTGGGGAAACTTAAGATGAAATTGGACTGTTACTGAGCTCGCTAGTCTGTGTGCAGTGGGAAGAATTCCACACTTTTAATCAGTTCTTCATGGGTCAAAATAGCAGAGTGATACAGTGACAATAATGTCCATCTTTTGCTTTCTGTTTGAAGAGGTTTGGCACCCACGTTTTCTGTTTTCATGATACAAGAAGCATACCTGAAACCAAAATAAGAACATTTCAAAGTTACTATCTTTTAAAACATAATTATCCCAAAATTGCTAAATCTGTACCCGTTATTATGCATGGTTATGTGTGTAGAGCTAATTATCGGATTCTGCCGAGTCAATGCCCAGGTGGGGGCGAAATTAGACATTATTAACATTAGGATTACGTTTACAATGAGGCATGCTTAAAATTCAAAGGTAGAGCACATCACACAGTCACGCTAAAGAATCAAGACGTGCAGTTCAAATATTTAATGAGTGGTGAAATTCAAAGTTGCTGCAGTATGTCCACTATTTTGTCATTTCAAATATTTTCACTAAACAAACATTAAACTTTAAGGCTACAGTGTGCAGTGCAAAAGCACATCATGAAAAAACACATCTGTAGGTGAAAAACGCTAGAATAAAAGTATATACAAATATACAAAGACGTGAAATTTTCAGTCCACTAAAATAAACAGCTTTACATAATCTCTGTAAGTAAGAAATTGGTGTCCATTGTGAAAACACAACACTAAATAATAAAATAACATAACATCCAAAGTAACACTATAGCATTAAAATGTTCAATACCAAAAAAAACTGCCTGCGTTACAATGTCTACAAAACAAAAATCAAAAATATGGATTGTAGTGTAACAACAGGATCATCTGATCCGAACTACACGTCTTCATCATCTGAACCTTCAACATTGATGATGCTAGCAATTGTCTGAATCATTAATGCGCAGAGCAACTATTTCTAGCTCAGACATTTGTGCAGGGTTATTAAAAACCGGAAATTAGTGGTGAACGTTTTACTTTCAGCTAAAAGTTGTTGGTTTTTTGGGGGGTGATCATTCAACTTGGGGCGTTGACTTGGCAGAATCCGGTAATTTAAAAGGTCATTACTGATTTTTGACAAAAATATAAGTATTAAAAACAGTAAACAAAAGAATGGACAAGGATATTGTATGTTACAGATGATGCAGCAAATCACCAATCTGAACACATTCGGAATCAGTCTTTTGTATTTCACAAGCAAACTTGTATACAGGGAATAGACAAAAATCTCAGACCAAGCCTTCAAAACTGCATTGTCTTCAGAGCTGTGAACTAAATGATCATCTTTCAAATACTGCCTGCAGCAGCAGCGGGGGGTATGGTATGTATGAATACTATTTATAAGCTCTGTTTTAGCTCAGGGAAACAAATGGAAAATGAAGACAAAAGGAAGATCCTGTTTGCTTTTTCAGTATACTGTAATATGCCTGTTATGGGTCCCCATTTAAGAAAATGCATTCAGGCTGCTGAAATTAGCATACAACATCTAATGGTTACAAAACAACACACATTCACACCTTTAAAGGGTATAATTACTGCTGCAGATGCATAGCAATTTGAGCCATTCTAGTTTGAGAATACACAATGGGAGTCTTAAACTAATTTAGTGTTTAGATCCTTCAAACTGTTGCTTCCAATCACTTCCTGCTTTGCAGGTCAGACTCACTTCCGTGGTCTGATTGCAGACCTAGAGTATGTGAGTGAGGCTAACCTGCAACTCAGGAAATCACTTATGAATCTGATGGAAAACCTGGCTATCCCTTAGGTAAGAAGGCAGGTTTTAAATCCTTAGTTATATGTGGAGCTGAGCAAGGTTCAGAGATCCTAATTAGTAAGTTTCTCACCAAACCATCAATGCAATACTTTAATTAGCACTTCTTGAACTTTGTCTTGGCACCTGGGCTTCTGACTGCTAGCTTTTCCCTTGTGAATTCCCAATTGCAAAAAAGAGCGGCACTCACGTACCTTAATACTATATATATATATATATAGACACACATGTGAGCTAACTTGCTTATTCCGTTCAAATTATGAGACAAAATGACCTTCAACTTGACTGTCCCTACCTACTCACCCTCTATGTAGAATAGAACTGGCCAGCAGAGTTGAAAGGTCACATTGTCTCATGATTTGAATAGAACGAGGACATCTGTTCAGTGCTGGACAATTAGAAAGCCTCGGACCAACTGAAAGCCAGGTAAAGACAGATATAGATACACATTATAATGACTGAATATTGAATCATAAGATTCCCCCTGTATGTTTTCTCTATCTAAGTTAGCTTCAAGGTGCCTCTTATTCCACTCAAACCATGAGCAAATATGACTTTTTTCTGCTCTATAGTACCATATAATTTGAAGTGTTAAACCAATGCTGATTGGTGAATTTTCAACTCCCATGGAAAAAACATATATTTTTAATATGTGGTAGAAAAGTATGATCCTTGTATTTTTCATATATAGAAATTGGCCCCTTTTATATATATTTAAAATATATTTTAGTCTGTAATCCATATATTTATTTTATATGTTGAAAATATATGGTGCACCACATATTTTCATTCGTCTGTAACCCATATAAAATAAATATATGGATTACAGACTAAAATATATTTTAAATATATCCCATATATTTTAAATATGTAGAAAAAGGGGCCCATTTCTATATATGAAAAATATAATGATAATATTTTTCTGCCATATATTAAAAATGTTTGTTCCATAAGGGAAAGCAGACCATGACCTTAATTTTGAGTTCTGAAGGCTTTGAACAGAAGTGCGCTCAGACAGTCCTGCGGTATGAAATATGCTCAAAACAAGCTTTAGCGGTACAGTGATTATACATTATTAATAGACCTATGGCTCTCATAAAGCAGATATCATGAACAATGATATTGAATAGCCAGGCTATCAGCTGAAACATCATTCCTGCTCTTGTGTAATCACCTTGCAATTACCTTGTTCTACAAACTGTACCCATGCATTACTGTCCTGATAATATGAGCTTGCACACTGTAATTCTTCTCCACTAACACACCCTGTCTCAGGGTACAAGCAGGGAACTAAATATGCAACTCGGATATACAAGATATGCAGGCCACTCTCCTTCCTTTGCCCTCTGTTTTAAAATTAGACTCAAATAAAAGTAAGTTTAGAGCAGATGGTAGGAAGCACTTTTATACATGCATGGAATAACTCACCAGGTGAAGTAGTAGGATCTAACAGCCTGGGAACATTTTAAAAAAAGACTGGATTCTGTGCTTTTACATTCGATCCCCCCAGTAGGGGAGAATGGGATGGGCTGAATGGCCTTTTTTCATTCCCAAACTTTTCTTATGCTTGTAATAGAACAGATTTCCTCCAATGACAACCCTCTTGTTATGTAGCCAAACTTGCATACCACAATATGCCACCTGTTACAAAAAGGGTAATACTTTACATTGTGTCTCTAATTGCTGTGTATTTATACAGCAGTTACATAGTAAATACATGTGTGCTTACACATAATTACAATGTTATTATGCATAGTTACAATGTACTTAATGTGTATTTTTTAACAATATACTCAAGTACACAATTGTATCAGAAACATGTGTGGTTAGTGTTATATATGAAGAGGTAGGTTACGACCACAAAGAGGCGCCAATCTGAATTAAAATAACTTTTCTTTTTAATTGTATTGCTACATGCCCCAGCTACAGAAACTGCCCCTCCCTCCCACCTACTTTTGAAACCTAAGTTACTCGACTGGTTTCATCAACCTCAAATGGAGGAAAGACCTCCAGAGAATGTGGTCCACATGAGCTGGAGTGTCCCTTGCAAATCAGTACAAAGTGCAGTGGATGTTGGTGTGGATAGCTGGCTAGTTCCATGTTCTTTAAGAACCTGGTGAACTCACCGGCTGCAGTAACTTCTTCCCTTCTGCAGTGTGGAAGCAGACTGATCCGTGTATAGTGATTATATAAAAGCCTGTTGTTTTTTAAAAGTCAGTGATGAAAAAAGGATAGGTGTGTTCAGTGCGAAAGCAGTTGTGTAAGAAGTTCTCAATCAAGGGTGGGAAAACTCTTGGAAATGGGAAAAGGGAGGGAAAGTCCAGCTGGAGGAATAAAAACGTTCCCTACGACTCAGCTTGCCGGTTCCAGTAGCACAACACGACTTGGAATGTTCTGGGAAACAAAGAAAAATAAGCCACATTAGAAGATCAAAGAAGGTCTTTTGGTTTTCATTCCACCTGAGTTCACAATTACTTAATTGAACCACTGGCCAGACTAACATTTTCTCCAGGTCTTTAGCCATTAAGGATTTAAAGATACCTGCAGGATTGTGGCTTTCCAGGACCAGGGTTGGCCACCACTGGTTTGTGCAGCCAAACCAAATTTCTAACAAACTTTTAGCTAACTTAACTGCTGACTTGTGCATTTTTTCTTTAAATAACTTGTGATGGAATACAAAGGATAGTGCCATTCTGTTAACCAAAGAACACCCCCCCCCCCCCCCCGATGCCGTTACAAACTAATGTTTATGAGCATAGCCTCAGTAACAAAACCTTTTTGTGGGTGTGTGTTGCTGTCCTGCTCAATAGCCCTATTTGCTGTGGATCAGTTAAACCATTGAGTTTTTATAGCCATTTATCTGGTGAGTTTCACAAGTTCTGCATTCATAACAGAAGCTCTTTCTCTCAAATGACTAAACAAAGATTCAAAAAATTGCACGTTACTCTTTAGATTTGATGGCTGTTTCCCTGGTGTTGCAGAAAAAGTCATCAAATTTTAAAATCACTCCAGTCGATGGGACTTTTCTTTTCTTCCCCGACCTGAGGCATCTGGGGATCTGTGTGAGACCAAAAGTCCATGAAATACAAATACAATAGTCATGCCTAGGTTTGCATGCTAAAAATGGTTTTCTACAAGATCCAATAGCTTATCTTCTAATATGGAACTAACATTTATATATTCCCACAATATGTATGGAATAACTCAGTAGCAATGCCTGGGTTCCAAGGGAATATTTACACAGCCTGCATTAGCAAATTATCATTTCATTAAAGTGTACGGTTCCTTCTAGCTGTGTTGCTTTAGTAAGAACAGGTGATGTGTACATCTCATTTTTAAATCACCATCCTGTAATACACCCAAATTTTAGTAAAACGTACCTCCTGATCCTTCGCTGGTACCCCTCAATTCCTTTGAAGACAAAGAGGTCTGGCGAACCAGCTCTGCACTGGTCCTCGATTTTCGCCTCTGCTCGGGCACTATTATGTCCTCAGCGGTCATTTCTGAGATTTGGGTGACCTTTTCGCATTCCACTACCAGGGCCACGGTATTTGAGTCCCACACCATGGAACCACTGGCACATCCTCCAACTCCCCCACCGACGCTTCCAGAGGGAGTCTGGACTTGCTCTTCCTGGCTCTCTGTCCCTTTGGAGATAGACCTGGTGACTTGCCCCGCTTGGGCTCCATTGGTCTGGGAGCAGACATTACTGACTCCAGATTTCTTGGGTTCCCCAGGGTTGTTGTACACCTTGTATCGGATCATCAGGATGATGATGAAGACCAAGACGGAAGCCACAATGATGCCTCCAATGATGATGATCATGGTCCCACCAAGAAACTGAGTGTGCATGGACTGGCAATGGCTGTACTCCTGTTCAGTTGTGAACTGCAGGCAGCCCACGACTCGCGTGGCAGTCAGTGTCGTTATCCCGTCCTCGTAGACTGCCAACACACACAATTCGTACTCGCGTCCCGAGACAAGGTCCTTCACTAGGAAATCTTTGCTCGTAGAAGGGATCATTCTGGAACAAAACCAATGGGAATTGTGAGAAATTGGGATCAGGGATATGAATATTAATATTTTCTGATTTTCTTATAGAAGTATCACTTTTTATATCACTGAAGAAGAAAAAGAAAAAAATACATAGACATTGTATTCAAAATTGTGCACTTTTAAAGTGTGCTTCAAATGTATAAAGAATTCATAATTGTTCAATCTTTTAATTAACTTCCCCTTTTAAAAGAAAAATCTAACTGCCGATGCTACATGATTTCCAAGTTACGAAAAGTACTTTTGGCCCTGAAAAGTAATCTGATTACTTGTCGATATTACATTTTGTTTTAAAAAGTACTACCTTACTGTAAGTTTTTTTGCTCTTTTTTTTTGTTTTAGATCACAAGTAATGTGTTGCTGACTCGCTATTTTAACAACCCAGATTGGAATCCTGTGGTGCAAACTGCTGATGTTAAAACACTACTGGATGATAATGTCACACTGCTCTATATCACTGATAGATAATGAGGAGACAGATTTCACCATGCATGTATTAACCCATACATGATAAGCAGTTTTATAATAACCTATTCTTTATTTTATTGTAACGTCCTAGAGATGAATTATAAGACTCAAGCTTTTAAAGAAGTGTAGACATTCCAAGTTGGACACATGCTGTGCTGTCCTACTTCATTTATAATCAAACAGTCAATCATAAATTCACACTGTGTCAGAATTATAAAGACAAATATGGGCTGAGCCTTCATCAGTTTTATTTAATACGCATTATACATGTCAGAGCTTTTGCATAACACATGCATGTGTGTAGCACATGGTATAATGTGCTCATTACAGTAT
Source organism: Acipenser ruthenus (assembly GCF_902713425.1). Taxonomy (NCBI): domain Eukaryota; kingdom Metazoa; phylum Chordata; class Actinopteri; order Acipenseriformes; family Acipenseridae; genus Acipenser; species Acipenser ruthenus. Next base: position 1,576,242 of record NC_081218.1, read on the forward strand.
CTTAATGTTTTTTTTCAAGCCGCAGCATTATATGTTATTGTCTCATGTATTAATGGCTGTGCTGTACTACCTGGGAAGGCATTTGCATTTTAATGTAAACTAATGAAAATGAACAGCCCTTTTTAAATATGCAAATGTAATCATTGCCCTTAATTTGGGTGAATGAAAAAAATGTGGATTCAATTAAACTCAAATCATATTTCCATTAAGGATGGTTGGTCTTCATACCTTGAAGAAACCTGGGTATATTAATTTTGCTAAAATGAATAACAGAGATGAACTTTGCTCACTTTGCAAATGCTCCGCAAGCGTAATGAACACAGAACTGCAGAACTGCTTAGTAATTTACCACGGCAACAGTTAAAAAGCAACTAAGCCAAGAATATTAGTGTTATTTTATACATAACTCAAATTTAAAACATGTTACTGCTTGTCATTTGTCAGTCTCAAACTCAGCTGCTGTATAAGTAAGACCTTTTTTTTACATTTTGTATACAGTTTGTTTAGGCGTATTTCAGAACAAGTGGTTTGTGAACACTTGATTCTCAATGTAATACAAAACTGTCAATGTACATATAGTGGTACCTGAAGCCAGCTAGTCACCTGTCCTGATACCGTTGTAGTGCAATAACGCCAAAATGTCGCCGCCTTGGAAGACTGTTTGTTTTTTTCTGACCAGCATTGAATCAGCTTCATTTTATTAGTTCTGCCACCAGGTGGCAAGAAGGCAGCAGTGAGCACTGTGGATTTAAAGATTAAGCTTTAAAGACTAGCGTGCATTTTGTCAGAGCGCAGCTAAACTGCACATGGTTTGGAGTTATGCTCTGATGTCAGTTGCTTGTTCTCGCACGTTCTGTATCTCCTGTCTTTATTGGCATTTTTCAATGTAATTTTAAATACCTAGAGTCTACATTCTGCATTTCTGTGTTGTGTCAAAATATAATATTATAGATGTCCTGTTTTTCATTTTAGGAATATCGCCCATCTACGCCCTGTTCTCTCTCTGCCTGCTGCGGAGAAACTGGTCCTTGGCCCTGCTTGCTGGGGTTTCCAAGAATGCCCTAAACAAATTGCAGTATGTTCAAAACTCAGCAGCCAGGGTTTTGACTCAGTCTTGATCTGGTGATCATATTACCCCTGTTCTGGAATCCTTACATTGGCTTCCTGTTAAGTTTCATTCATAAGCATTGATTCATTCATAAGCATTGGTTTTGAAACCTTGCTATTGACTTTTAAGGCTTTGAAGGGTGTGTCACCCCCTTACATAACTGACCCCTAGACGCAATTTGCGGTCCACCGATGTTGGACTCTTATGTGTCCCCATGTCCAGATTACAAAGATCAGCCCTTCTGTTCCTATGCCCCTAGGTTGTGGAATGCCCTTCCCAAAGAAATTAGAGACTCTAAATCCTTCTGTGTTTTTAAATCTCATCTTACAACTTATTTGGCTTATTTTTAGATTTAATGTTTTGATATTTTTCTTCTTGTTTATTTTTATTTTGTGTTGTTATGTACAGAGCTTGGTGATGACTTGTCATGAAAGATGCTTTAACAAATTATTATTATTATTATTATTATTATTATTATTATTATTATTATTATTATTATAATAACAACATGTGCAATGTATTTACAAATAAGTTACAACCTCATTAAAAACCTTAAATGGGGTACTTCAAAAAAGCTATATTCTGGAGCTCAGTGATTTATACGAGTCTGTGTGGTCCAGTGGTTAAAGAAACGGGCTTGTAACCAGGAGGTCCCGGTTCAAATCCCATCTCAGCCACTGACTCACTGTGTGACCCTGAGCAAGTCACTTAACCTCCTTGTGCTCCGTCTTTCGGGTGAGACGTAATTGTAAATGACTCTGCAGCTGATGCATAGTTCACACACCCTAGTCTCTGTAAGTCGCCTTGGATAAAGGTGTCTGCTAAATAAACAAATAATAATAATATACATGTATATGACTTACGAGCCATACCTTGGACAACCGTGATTTAAAGGATGGTGGTTTTTAAATTAATTGAACGGAGCCTGATATTTAAGTATACACTAATAACCACTCATAGTGATTGAAAACATCAGTACAAGGCGACACTGATCAAAATATGAAATTCTGAAGCTAATGGTTATGCCCCAAGGACTATTTTTAAACAAAACACAAATACTTTATAGGACAACCGCTGTTGCTTCACACGAATAATGAAACGTGTGTGTTCTAAAAGCTAGTGACACACAGACCCATAAAGGCTGTACTTTGTCACTGGAACGGTATTACGTATTCCCCTCACAGCCTTGAAAAACACAGCTCTGAGGCTAATCAGCCAGCAAACTGGAAGCAATACTACACTCCTCTGTGATGTACTGCGGTGAGCGAAGACACTCTGCATTATTGATATTGATCAAGCACAAAATGATGGTACAGCAAGCACCTGGGAAAAGGGGGAATTTGCATTTCAAATAACCAGGGGATACCTGGAGATACAGCCACTGTGTCATCATAACTGAAACATGAGCTGAACCATTCCTGTACTGTTAAGTTGGCCTTAAAGGGTAAATTAAAGTGTTTTATTGCTTTTACTATTTAACCCTTTCAGTCCTGAATTATTTTTGCCGAGCTGAATAAACTCCATTGTTGAGAATAAAGCTATTTCCATAAGTTTAGCATTAACCCATGGAATGAACTAATTTTGCTTCATAAAGTCGACTGAAACCTGCTGAATAATGTTACGTTAACACATTGAATTACATACCGCTTTGTAGTTTTCCATATACTTAACGACAAATTGACAACAAATGAAAAAATGTGACATTTCGAAATCTAACATGAAATACTGGCTGCCGGTAGACTTTTGCAATATCATTTTGTAGTTTCTTTGATTACATGATATTTAATAAAAGATCTAAATTATGTTCATATAGTTTCATTATGTCTCATTTCTAAAATTCTAGGTGAGGCAAAACTTTAGGCCACTTTTCTCCACTACCTCAGACTGGGATCGGAAATTGAGTTATATGAAGGTTTTCTCAGGATGCCCTTCAATTTTCAGTCTCTGCTTGAGAAAGTCTGGTACTGACTAGCAGACAGGCAGGTTTTATTCAGTTTAGGATTGAGGGGCTCTCTCTGGCAGAGTGTCGTGATTTCTGCCAACACCTCACCCAAATGCTGTCAGTGCCATTGTGCCTCATTTCTCATCAACACGACATCTGCAAACATCCCTATTGCTTCTACTGCAGTCTAGTCTAAACAAAAGCACAAAGAGACCAGGCTGTCTATAGAAGTTATTGTTATTCTATTTAATCGTGTTTTCTATATGCTATCACGCGTAGGCTATAGTTATTGAAAAAATACTGGCGCAGCGTTTTCGTTTATTTAATTTACCCCACAGTTTTAAGCTATAAGTTATATAGCGAAACTGGGGCTGAATGGGATTGATACTATTGGATGAGGTAGATCGATCTTGCAATATGTAGGGAATGCTTTTATTCTCTTTCTATTCTGAATCCAATTTGTTTTGTTTTTTTTTTTACTTGATTTAGTGTCATATTAAATATAACAGAATCCCCTGTGCGTATTGTGCCTTCCTTCTTTTACTGTCTTTTTGGAAATCTTGATGACTGCCTGTTTTCTGCAAAGCTTTTTTCACTCTTGAGAGTTGGGATTTAGTGTTGGAAAGATTCACTGACACGATATATTTCAGTCACAGCATTAAATCTGTATGAAAAGAAAGCACTGAATTTCCCAGGGGGGGAAACATTCAGCAGCAATCATAGCACTTATAAAAACGATATGATCCGGGATAGAAAGGAGAACACGATATTGTATGTGCATAGCTTGGCAATCTAATAGTGAAATGAAAGAAAATGCATGGAACGAAAATATCAATAAATCCGTTCATATATATATATATGTGTATATATATATACTTATATGTAATCGCGTACATGTTTAATATCTACTTATGTGTTTTCTGCATCGTTCTCTATGGTTTCCTGCACTTACAATAGTGCTTCTGAAAAGACTCCTCAATGCTGATTGTGGGGAGATGGGGAACATCAAGAGGCAATTTTTTCAACCCTATTAAAAACCATTTTTCCATAGACCATATGAGTCTTAATGAAGCATTTGGCTGAAGAGCTGTGCGTTGGACAGCCCTGGTTCATGCCATGTTGTCGTAAATGGGAATACTAATGATCATTCTGGCACCCAATCTCACAGAACAGTTATTTCAAAAGTGTTACCTTGAAACAGTCCCTCCACTGTCTTTTCAATTATACTACCACCTGCAGAGGCCTATCTGCAGAGCTCTGTAACAGAGCAAGGCTATCCACACTGCTCCTTTAGGCTCTGCACCATCTATACTCTACACACAATGATACTTTTCAAATAACCATGCTGTTTCCTCTCACTCTCCATGCCATAGTTTCAATGCACTTTTAAATTCCCTCCAGCAGCATCCAAGCTTGTGATCTTCAATCGCACTACCTGCTGTGCGTCCCACACGCTCGTAGATCTGAAGTCCTTCTATATTAGACATGCCTTTAACTGATCAGGCTCCTGGGCAAGACGCGTTTGAATAGTAGGTTCAAGTACCGACTCTGATACCTTAAACTGACTTAAAGTCTACTAAGCTTCAAACGGCATTTTAAAGTTGTTGTTTAACCGCCTCCTCCTTTCACAGAGCACAGAGTTGTAGGGGTTGGTAATTATGTTTCAGCTGAGATGGTTGATTACAGAGTAATACACATTAAGTACATTGTAGTTCTGCTTAATAACATTGTAATTAAGTACACTAGAGGGGGGGGGGAGTATTGAATATTTACATATTTTATACGGTATATTTAATAACAGTATTTCAAAATGAAATATAAACTCATCAACTTTGAATGCTTTTTAATATTGTTTTCACCGCAGTGTCCAATTCTAAAATATTTTCTACAAAATGTCGAAAAACCTCTTGTTGAATAATTTTCAGTTTTCCTAATCCTAATTCATGCCTCTCTGAATTTGCACAGGTGCTTACTTTTTTCTTTTGTGGAGTAAGTCATTTAGCCCAGGACCAGGACTTGACCTTTACATTTAGAGACTGTCCCGTCCAATTATGGAGTGTACACTAGTTACTGAAGTGTACATGCATTGACTATTAAACTACTACGTAAATACACAGTAATTACAGGTCTTTATGTATAGTGTTCCTGGATTTTTACACAAGGAAAGGGAGGCGGAATGCATGGTGTACCATTGTTTTCCTTGTTTTCAAATTTGATTTACCAAATCCCTCTGTGCTTTACAATGCTTACCACGCTTTCACTGTGCTTCATTACATTATGCTTTTACTATAAACTTCTGAAAGGGTAATAATTTGAAGTGCTTATTTAAAGTTTAATAATAAATGTTTGTTTCTGTTTTTACTTAGCGGACGAGGATGCCAGAAAAACAGTGATACAGGAGAAAGATAGAAATGACAGGTTAGAGAAACTTTAAAAAAAAAAAAACCTAAAGGCAACCAAAGTGTGCATTTTTGTCATTTTAAAGATGAGTTTGCCCTTTTAGTATGCAACTAAACGTACACAAATCAGATTGTTTGGCAAGTTGGGGAGTCTACTGATATTACAGCACCGGTTTACGAAGTAAAAGTAATTTTCTCTTGCGCGTCAAATTAGTTTGAGTTCTAGCGTTGTGAACATATGCCACAAGCGATCAAGTTGTCCTATTCTAGAATCACCCAAGCAGTCAGGCTTTTAGTCGTCAGCAGTATCAGCTCCTAATGAAATAGCCCATTCTACCCCAGGTGGTGCTTTCATGATATTGATCCGATTGAAATGCTATCACAGCAGTATGAGATATGGCCAGTGTTCCTGCTGAGTTTTTCAGATCTATGTTCTGGAGTGGTCAAATTAAACATTCAGTACCTGGGTGTGAAATGAGGCAAAAAAAGCTGCAATTCTGCTAAAAAAAAAAAAAAAAGTAAGCTAGGAGGGTATTGTTGCCCAAAAGTATGTTATAGAAGCATTTAATAACATTTGCATTTACAAAATAACTACAATGTTGTTAGTATTTTCAATTATGTATACGTTTGTATAATCTACGCTTAATATTTTAAATTGCAGTATGCTGGGGATCTTATTAGACTTTAAGACCTACAGAAGACAGGACTGACTCTTGCCACCCCTTGCCTATCATATGATCAAATGTTTTTTTTTTTTTTTTTAATGGTGCCTCACTTTATCTACGGTATTTCCAATAGCAAAAGCAGCAAACAGCCTACAGAACTCAATAAACATTGTAAAAGTTGATCAATAAAAGGTCTTTGTGGATACCGAAAGGGATGCAGACCTGGCAAACAGAAAGACAGTGATTCACAGTTCTGCAGATATCTGGTCAAAGGTCCAGTTATTGGGGGAACATTATTACTACAGGGCTATTGTCTCTCTACCATTTCATTTCCTTTCAGCCTCTTCATTGCTTCAATTTGTGATCACCTGCTGTCTGAGAGAATGTCTCGCTGTACATATCTATTGATACATCTGTACTGATCAAATAATATAGTTATAGTGAATTATTATTTTTGTTTGTTTGTTTATGTATACATTAATGCACATGGGTGCCCTGGTTAGTTTGTACCTTGAAAGAAACCGCCTTGTAGTAGGGAGATGCATCTTGTATAGAACTGGGCAAGGAGCAATCTCTTATAACCAAACGGATGCAGGGTGCTTAAGAATATAGTGACAGAGAGTTGTGACATTAGTGTTTGCTATATAACACAGATGGTTCAAATATTGCATCCTTTAGATTTGTAAGGAGATTTGGGCAATCTAAAAACCCCTCCACTACATGTTAAGATCTAAACATGCAAGGCTGCTTCTTCAGAGATTCAAGTAATGACAAAGCTACAGGCATATTGATCATTTGCTTAATTGTGAAACAAGAGTGATAATTTAGCTGCTACAGCAACCTCTTTGAGAGTGGATTGAAAGCTGAGTGTTCTGGCAAAGATCACGAATGCCACTGACCGGTCTTTGCAATCTTCATCTGGCGTCTGTTAAAAGAAGCCACAGTTCCCACTAAAATGAGCCAATATATTCACACTGTTTCTGAATAACAGGAGCATGGCTTTGGTGGCTCACTGGATTGGCAAGTCACATTTACAGTAAGAAAATGTTATTTTAAAACATGATATCTGGTACTACATTAGGTGAAAGAAATCTCTGTTTGAAAGTCATGCTTGCAGAACCTAAAGCCCTGGGAACACAAAGCCTCTTTTTCGGGAACAGTGGCTTCAAAACTGGTTCCAGGAGACCTAGTTTGAGGCAACTTTGTTGTATCAAACCCCAAGTCTCCCCTGGTGTGCCGTGCAGTTGCCTGAAACCTAGCTCCAAGCCAAGCTGGCTTTGTATTCCCTAAGCTTCAACTCAAGGCAGAGTTCCAAGAAATGTTGGCCTTTTAAACTCCCCCCTTTTGTAAAGCACATTGAGGCTTTACACAGAAATTATCCGGCTAATATGCACCAGACTGAGGTATTGGAAATTTGATTTCTGCATGAGTGCGGTCCGATATCTGGAGCATTCACTCAATCTGCTGTAATAGATTATTGATCGCTTTATGAATTAAGAACACTGCAACTGTGTCCCCTTGTACCCTTCTCACAGGTTTGGGAAGAAAAATGAATGCTGTAAGAACGCAACAAGACTAGTTGACTTTTACTGTACTGAACTCTCAGTAGGCACTTAAATCTAACTCTTTAGCGTCTGTATGGTACACAATTCCACAGTCCCCTGCACATAAACAGAAAGCATTCTTTCCCTGCTGAGCTTGGATATCCTCCCAGTGGCCTTGGCTCTGATGTGTTTGTCAGTTTCAAAGGGCCAGCAGGTTGATGCCATCCCTGCCTGCTGTCTAAACTATGAAAGCTCCTTGAAACGGGAGGAAAAACGTCAGAGCTAAGAACGAGGAGTCTGTTTGAAATTCCCAAGCTGTCTGAAGGACATAATGCATCCCTGCCTAGTTAGACACAGAAAGACTTGTTCTGTGATACTGGCCTCTCTATTTTTAGCACGGAACTGAGAGGTTGTTTGCTGTGGGCAACTGTCCTCTGAGGGCTACAGCTTTCTAAGTTCAAAACACTGCCAGATGTACGTTGTCTACACACCCTAAAGCTCTTCTGATTTGCAATACCTCCCCCGACTTCAAAGGGAAGCGCCAGTCCAAGCCAGTCCAATTTTCCATCTTCTTTCGCTTAGCCACTTAGGCATGCCGCATGCCTCTTGCTTGTTAGAAAGGTATGCCTACAGTATAGGAGCCAACTGCCTGAGTGCTGCTTTGATGTGAGTGACTGTATTGGGATATGAGAACTGGACCAGAGATGCATTCTGCAATTTGTAATGGGTTGCTTATCCACCCCTCCCTCTCATCAAGTTGATATAGAAACACCCACCCAGATCTACTTCAGACTCATTGCTATACTGCATGGGCCCCAGGATGTGGCAGTCAAGGTGAGATTTTTAGGCTACTGCATTGGTCAACTTGGTAATTACCTATATTGTAAAAAAAATAGTAGTGGTAGTTGCAATATGCTATGTCTATTGTCCATTTCGAATACACTTCTGAAACGTGCCTCATAAAAAGCTTGTCAGGTTATTCAATTCACAGTGATTCTTTGAATCCCTGTATTCTTTTACAACAGCTAAAAGGGATTGTAACTGACGTAACAATCGCCTAAATCATTGTTGTGCAATTCTGCTGTATAGTTCTCAAATGTGCAGGTTTGAAAGTAACACATGTTACAGTAAACCGATATTTTGTTTATTTTAAAACAGGATATCTGATGCTACACTCGATTTAGAGACATCTCTGTTTGCATGCCATCCTTTTAGATAGTATTGCACTTCCTTGGTCGTTTTCACTTGGAGGGTGAAATTGTCCCCACCCCTTCAACGGCTTCTTTCCTGTTATTAACCAATCAGCTGCTTCCCCTATTGATTGACATCCTTTTTAACCAGCAACATGTTTTGACCTAGAAGATGTTGCTGAGACAAAATGACCTAGATGTGTCTGAATAATTTTAGATCCTCGGTTAAAAGTTCTTGAACAAAGACACAGAAGGGAATATGGAAAGTGAAAGTGTGTGTGGAGGGAGAGAGGGGGGGTTGACTGATAAACCAGCCTTCATCGAATCCCTAGAGTAAGTTAGTGAAAAGCGCTGGACTCGCCAGCTTGGAATGATATAGTGTGGCGCACTGCAAGACTGCATCAATGATATTGATCACAAGGCTCTTGCGTTAATGTAGAGGTTGATATAGCCAGCGCTGGGGAACGGGAACTCATTTTACCTTGCTGCTGTAACACACTGATATAAGGATCTGTCATATATATATATATATATATATATATGACTGCATTGTTATGTCTGCACACAGGGGGGAGGGGGGGGGGGGGGGGCGACGACAAATCCTGCTGTGATGTTACACAAATGAATTGCTCAAAGCACTGCAGCTGGAAAACATCTATATAGTTCAGGGCTATGGAGGGGGCTGCTCTGCAATGAAGGTTAGATGAAAGTGCTACTAAATCAGGTCACAATCTCACATGAAAAAGCCATATATGTTTACTTGATATACCAATAGACCATGTTGATGTTCTGTCTTTCCTATGATGGATTCTGAGGAATACTCTAACAGTTTGACACTTCTTACTGTGTCGTCCTGCCAGGACCATTATCACACCCTCCGAAATATCCTGATGAACTTGATTGCTTTTACCTGTAGACAAGGGCATCGTCCGTGGAGCTGTTGTACTGAATCTGGTACATCCTTATCCCTGGGACCTGGCGCTGTGAGGGCCATTTGATGAGTGCTGAGTTGGTGGTAAGTTCCACCAGCACTACCTTCTGTCCCTGCTGACCCTTCGTGTCATTGCTGGAGGGGGAGGTGGACTTGGCGGAGGTGAGAATATCCGAAGGCCCTGGTTCTGTCTCCCGAACCCGGCTAGTACTGTTGGCTAGATGAGGAAGGGGGTTCACAACTAGCTCCACAGGGGCTGTCGATTCCCCAGCAGCATTGGAAGCGATGCAGGTGAAAACTCCAGTGTCCTTCACGGTGGCGATATTAATGTCCAAACTCCCGTTATCATAGGAAACCGTCCTGGAGGTATTGGAAATGAGTTTACCTTCAGGGGACACCCAGTGGATGGAGGGATCGGGGTCTCCGTTGGCTTTGCACTTCAGGCTAATAGCCTGCCCTTCCATGACAAAGGTTTTGGTGGATTTTCTTGTGATCACTGGAGGGTCACAAATGAACTCCTCTTCAGGGATGGTCCAGAAGTATTTAGCAATCAGATCAGGAGGGGAGGCGCACGTCTCCAAATCGTCCTCCCTGGTTAGTCGTCGGAGCCAGAGGAGCTCACAGTTACAGTGCAGCGGGTTCCCACCAAAACTGAGAACCAAAGATGTTAAAGGAGAGCCTTTGGATTTGGCATAGACAGGGATCCTCAGGAAGAGAGGATCTGGTGGGATTTTTTTTAGTTTGTTGGAGGTCATATCCAACCGGGCGAGCTTGTGCAAGTTGGCAAAGATCCCCTCGGGCACATAGTCTATCAAATTGTGATCCATGTTTAGGGTATTGACATTGTTAAGCCTCCCGATGGTCTCCCAAGGGATGTGGACCAAATTGTTGTAGGAAAGGTCCAGGTCTTCTAAAGTACCTAGGAAATCATCAAAGGCGTTGGGCGAGATGTCAAGCAGCTGGTTATTGCTGAGGATCAAGTGCCTCAAATTGGTCAGACCTCGGAAGTGGTCATCTCCAACAACGGTTATCCGGTTGCTGTCCAAGTGGAGAGCCCGAAGCCCTTTTAGGTCAGAGAAGGTATAAGGTGTAATCAGGCTAATGGTATTCCTGGAGAGTGTCAAGTGCAGGAGGCTGGTCATGTTGGCAAAGTCATTCCTCCGGATCACCGTTATGAAGTTGTCGGTCAATCTCAGCTCCACCGTCCGTCTGTCGATGACCGTAGGCACGAAGAGAAGCCCAGTCCGGGCACAGAGGATGGCGAGGGAGGGGGAAAGGTTCTGGCACATGCACCGCTTGGGGCACACCTGCGCCCTCACTGATATGCTGAGCATCAGCAGGTACAGGATCAGTCTCTCCATGGTACAGCCAGTCTGTGAAACTGAAAGTTGAGAAAGACAAAATATTAGAAACATTGTGGTTTATGTAAATGATTGTCTATAACAGTCAAGGGGGTGTGTGTTGATGATCTAAACAGCAAAATATGTTAAATAGTTGGATGTTGCGTTGTCCTAAATTGGAGAAGCGAATTAGATTAATCATATGCTGTTGGAGGAGCACAATTGCAAACACCCTTATAAAAGTTTACCACAGTAATAGTATTGCAAAGCATGATAAAGGATTGTAAAGCACAGAGAATATAGTAAAGCATATCAAAAACATGTCACACTATGGTGAACTATTGTAATGTATTGCATAACCATGGGCTAACTGCAAAATTACAATGCAAATGTACTATGGTGGCATTATAGTGGGTGCACATCAAGCAGATGTCACAGCAGTAAGGACAGTCATGTCAGTAGGCACCTGCAAGACATTAATCCTCATGAGTGTGTCAGCAATGTCAAAACAAAGGGCAAGTGGTGAAGACACCTTCCAGCACCTTGTGAAGTTTATGTTGTGTGGAGTAGTGGTTAGGGCTTTGGACTCTTGACCGGAGGGTCGTGGGTTCAGTCCTAGGTGGGGACACTGCTGCTGTACCCTTGAGCAAGGTACTTTACCTAGATTGCTCCAGTAAAAACCTAACTGTATAAATGGGGTATTGTATGTAAAAATAATGTGATATCTTGTAACAATTGTAAGTCGCCCTGGAGAAGGGCGTCTGCAAAGAAATAAATAATAATGTTGTGTCAAGGCTGTGATCCAATATAGGTACAGTTCCTATTAAAGTGGACAGGCAGTGCATGCGTTACAGTGAGCTATTGCAGAGATATGTTACAGACATTTCAAGTGGAAAGGTAAACATGAACCATCCACCAACATTTAGTTTTTTCACACACCATGTTTAAAAAAATAACCCTGAATACTATATTCAATTGGAAAAATATATAAGGGACTCAACTAACAATTTCAGAGGTCCTCCTAAGTTGTTTCAGCATGTAATACTGAATATGTTTAAATCTCCTGTACTCTGAGTCCACAGATTGTATTCCAGCGACAAGGACAGGACTTTGAGAAAGACTTATGACATCTGTCGTGCTCTTTTTAGCAGAATATCTGCTCCGGATGTTTTCCGTAGAGGAGGCTGTTAAACTAGTTCCCGGTGTGACATGAAAACCAGATGCTCCAAATCCACAGAGCTTAGCAAACAAAAGTTTCTTCAAAGGTTCTTCCTCTGCAAACAATCTTTTTTTTTCTTTCATCAGATCCCTGCCTGACTTGTTCATTAGCAAACAAAATCAATTCTACCCATGCAGCTCCCATTATAAAACAACCACACAAAGAGCCATTAAGCCGAAAGATTTTGAAGACTGGTGCTTTTTTTTGTATGCTGAAGGCTACGTTTATCAATTATCAATTATATTACTTAATGCACTGTTATGCAGACTGGTCCAGAAAATTACAGGCAATTTGTTGTTCTATTATTGTGCAGAGAGAAAGACAGAGCAAGAGAGAGAGATTCAAAGAAGCTCCAGAAATGATGACTGAATTTCACATACTGTACCTCATAATGTATGTACTTAAAATGGCATGGTTTTGCTGCTAATAACAAAGACTTGTCAACACTCGTCCAGTTTTATAACAAAGGCATGGATTCAATAAAAAGTCAAAAACTCGTATTAAGCTCTTTTAAGAGTAAGTAGCTTCAAATATGTGAAAACATTCTGAATCGTTCGGGGTTTGTTGCTCCAACATTGAATGATTATAATGTTCTCTATCTGCCTTTACCTGACTACTGGCATTTTAGCGAGTCATAATAGCGTCTTGGTACAGCTTGAGTTTTAAGGAATGCTGCGTCTCAAAGCTGTAGGATTGCAGTTAATTTAGTTTCTTTAGTTCAGGTTTTGTGTGCAGCTTTCTCTGCCTGAATAGAGCACATTCTATACTACATAGACTTGATCTACAGGAAGTGTTAGATACTGTGTTTCTAAGTGATGACTAGTTCTCTATGAACTGTTGAAGTAGCATAGTACATTTAATACAGTTTCACAAACTGTCTGTCTTATGCTAAAGCACAGCTACACTGTAAAAGCATCTCTCGTTGGGTATTGGTTAGAGTTTGGTGCAGGTATCAAATGCAGCCTATCATGTACACCTGGAAGCTCCTTGTATTGTGATTGGTTGAGATTGATGAGTGGCGTTCAATCCAAGGGCTGAACAAAACTTGGAGGGATGAGCCGGCTACTATAGAAAGGCACTTTCAAACTTTAAAGGTAAGGACACTTGGCCCCTCATGGCCTCCAATAAATTAGAAATTTACAGTTCACCCTCAACCCTATTTATCTGAAATAGACCAGGGCCTCAAATCATGTCTCATCTCTGTAAGTGGACGTCCTGAGGACCCCAGCTAGCCAGCAGCCTGATAATGACAGATTAGACTGTCGTCGTGTGACAAGAACATACAGAGTCTTAAAGAGAGAGTGATGGCTCTATCTGAGCTCCCCAATAAAAACAGAAAAACTATACAGCCTCACGCCGGCTATTATTTCTCTTTGTGACAGAGAATCAAAGCCACTGAGGATTGAAGATTTTACTGGACATCTCACTGCAGCCCCAAACGGCTACTTCACACAGACACTACATGGAAGAAATATGTAGAAACTAGACCTGAGACTCCAATTGCACTTGCTTTGAGTAAAAGCGATACTAAAGTCATACAGAGGACATGCTTTATAGTATTTTAATTCTAAAGTCGTACGGCTTTAGTTTATACAAAACAAAACATATACTGTTATTTGTAGTAGTCGTAGTAGTAGTAGTGGTAATATGTACAGTGTAACCATGCTTCAGGATTTTAGAACAAATCACAAACACTCTGTAAACTTATAAGTAAAACACGAACTAAAGTTAACTACAACACTACAGTATGCAGTTTATCACAACTAAGGTTACCATATGACAGTTTGGGACCGTTCAGGCTTTTCAACTCACATCGCAATGCATTCTGGTAACTTTGTTGATTGGTTAAAGTCTTTTCATATTTCTCCTTCAATTTTTTCTATAACTCCTTGCCTTTTTTTTAATCACATGACTCCACATCGCTATTATTAGCTGTGCTATTGCCAGATACTATCAGATAATTATCAGATTCCTTTCACACTCTCTTCCACACTGTCTTCTTAGAACAGGGAGGTAAACTCCCACATTAATAAGGAGGAAATCAACACATGTTCCCTGTTGATTGTAAATCGATTGCGAATTAAAGGGTAGGGATCCCCCAGGGGGGCTGGGGGCTTTACATTGTTTCCCTTATTCTTTTTAATAATCTCCATAACCTTCAAATCAAAGTGTAGTAATTTTTATTTATATTGTATGCACTTCCTTTGAGTTCCGAAGTCATTTATTTTGAATTCAGCCCTGAAAAAAATCCCTTTTCCCCTTTTTTTCTAGGTTTATATTATCTAAGAATACATTCTTCCATAGTTTGTGGCCAGTGTTACCAGTGACATTTTAAAACCTGTTGGGCACCCTCTAATACAGAAGAACAACTGTTTAATGCGAGTCAGGTTCTTATAGCACCAGACTCTTAGTTCTCAGAGGCTCCATTAGTTTAATACAAATCTTCCAGGGATGCATTATGATATCCTTATAACCCATAATGACCCTATTAATAGCACTGCAGCATTGGCATGACTTGCTGATGCATACGGCGAGGCTTAAGCTTGGCTGTTTCTGTGAAGCTCCAACCAAATCTGCAATCCCAAGAAACCCCATTAGAAAAAAAAATCTGGTCTCAAACAGGAGGTGAGAAAAGCATGGAGATCAAAAGCAGGTGCATTTATCAAGGGTAATGTGTTATTCTTGCTTTTCAAAGCAACAGAGGCTGAATAGTCATCTGGCAAGTCACTTAATGTGTAAATCGTTTTGTACGATATATTTAAGTACATAATTGTAGCAGAAAAGGTGTACACATGAAGTACATTGTAACTCTGCATAATACCATTGTAATTATGTGCAAGTACACATGCATTTACTAAGTAATTACTATGCAAATACACAGTCATTAGAGACACTTAATGGAAAGTGTTACCAAAAACTGCTACTACTACTAATATTAATTCTGGCATGGGGGCTGCTGGATTATTATTATTTATTTCTTAGCAGACACCCTTATCCAGGGCGACTTACAATTGTTACAACATATCACATTATACAGATATCACATTATTTTTACATACAATTACCCATTTATACAGTTGGGTTTTTTACTGGAGCAATCTAGGTAAAGTATCTTGTTCAAGGGTACAGCAGCAGTGTCCCCAACCTGGGATTGAACCCACAACCCTCCAGTCAAGAGTCCAGAGCCCTAACCACTACTCCACACTGCTGCCCTGATTAGAAACTGAAGCCCTTAGAGGCAGTTTAGTGTCACAGATTGAGAGCTGCCAAGCTGAGCAGCCAGCAATGTGACCACAAGCAAACAACACGCAATCAGATCAATCAGGTTGGCCTCAGGACACGGACTTCTGTTTTCAATGCAGCGCAACGAGGCTGGGGCTTTGGGCGTACCCTAGAGAGAGCTGCGTGTCAATAGTAAGAGCTGTGAGCTCTCTATGGTACTGCTGACATTTCTCTGTGTTGCACTGCTAAAAGTACCCAGTTATCTCCCGCAGACCAGTATTTAAAAAAATATATATATATTCAGAAAATGGAATTAAAATTCTTCTTTAATTTTAATTGTATTAGAATTATGATTGACCCCAGGTCTGGAAGGTATCTTCAAAATTGAAATGGTGTTTAGCCTCATAATGTCATTGCTCGAGCAATCAAACCCTGATTTGGAGGGCAGTAGATGTGGGGAAGGTAAAACAAGGTCAACTATTAATGTAATGCTTGATAATTGGGGTTTTATTTAGATTACATGGCTTTATAAAAGTTATTTATTTGGCTTTTTTTTAGATTTAATGTTTTGATATTTTTCTGCTTGTTTATTTTTATTTTGTGTTCTTATGTACAGAGCTTGGTGATGACTTGTCATGAAAGATGCTTTAACAAATTATTATTATTATTATTATTATTATTATTATTATTATTATTATTATTATTATAACAACATGTGCAATGTATTTACAAATAAGTTACCTCATTAAAAACCTTAAATGGGGTACTTCAAAAAAGCTATATTGTGGAGCGCAGTGATCTATACCAGGCTGTGTGGTCCAGTGGTTAAAGAAAAGGGCTTGTAACTACGAGGTCCCCGGTTCAAATCCCACCCCACCTCCATATCATATGTCTGTCTGTCACAATCCATACGGTAAACGTGATAAGTGCTTGATATTGCAACAATCTTCACCAAACTGTATCCTAAACCCCCAGCCTCCTATAATTTTGCATTGCATTTGGTTATAATCTGATAAACATTCAACTTTACAAATATACATAACCTTTCTTTTTTTGTGTGTGTGAGCATTGCGTGGTTTAAAAATAAGTAAATAAAAGGATGCCTTCATTAGAGCTGCTCAGTCAAATATAATGCTCTGGTTATTATACCATTAACATGTTCAGTAGGCTACAGTATATGGCATTTGGAAAATGCTATAGCTTTCACATTAGAGGTTTTGCTACTAGTGCTTCAGTCTTGTGTCTCCAATTATTTATTACAAGTGCAGAATAAAACAATTGACAAACAGCTCTGTCAGAACTGGGCAGTAAGCACGGTAGCATTGCATTACCAATTTAATGTCTGTAGTTTTGTTTTGGGCTATTTGCCCAGTCTACTTGGTTCAACTCCCACTGGCCACAAAATACAACTCTGAGTTTGCAGAGATTTTTAATTGATTTTTTTTTTCTCTTTAATAAAACAAAGAAAGAAATGGCGATACAAATAAATGCGCAACAGTTACACTTTCTGAATTGGACTTGGGTCACTCTTTCAATGAGTTTTATGATCTTACCTTTCAGTGGGCAGCAATGGAATAAAAATCACAAAAATAATTTGCACACAGTTCTACATGATGGGCACTGGGCACGTTTGTAAGTAGTCTCAAAAGCAGAGTGTCAAGAATATAAATCTGTGTTAAGCTGATTTTATCTGAGTTCAGGAGCTGCTCTTCAGTTCTATTTCCCTGCCACTGACATATTAAACATAGGTTAGATCAAACAGGTTTGACATTAGGAAGTGCAAGCTCCATCCAGAGCATTGCGTTGACTGCCAGCAAAACTAAAGGAAACTTCAACTTCAGATGGTACATGTTGGGGCAGCAGTGTGGAGTAGCGGTTAGGGCTCTGGACTCTTGACCGGAGGGTCGTGGGTTCAATCCGAGGTGGGGGGACACTGCTGCTGTACCCTTGAGTAAGGTACTTTACCTAGATTGCTCCAGTAAAAACCCAACTGTATAAACAGGTAATTGTATGTAAAAAATAATGTGATGTCTTGTAACAATTGTAAGTCGCCCTGGATAAGGGCATCTGCTAAGAAATAAATAATAATAATAAATAAATCTTGACCGACAACTAGAGCAAGGTGTAAACACTGTAACACAATATCTGGGTACAACTAAGTAAGACAATGTAAAGTAAAGCTACTTTCTCTATAATATTTATCTTCTTACATGTTTAATATCCCAGTATGTGTGTTACTCTGCCGGCAAAAATAACCATTTTAAACCTTCAAATAGTTGAATTTCTGAAATGAGGTGGTTTATGCGCCCCCTGAGATTTTCCATTGACTGACTTACTGTTACACGCCCTTTGCAGTCATGTTTAAAGGACATGTGATAGTAAGCTTGGTAAATAATGATATAAGCTGAAATAAATTAATTTAATTGACTATTTATTTATGAGGATAGATAAAATTTATTTAGTTTTTACATATTTAAAGATTGCAGTTGCTATGGGCAACTTTAAATTAAGTGCTTGGCGAAGCCGCTATTGTGACATCACTGAAGCTGCCTATTGAAAAAGGAGAAAACAAAATACACTTTGGAACACCCGTACGCATATGTATATATATAAAAAAAGAAACAACGATGTACTTCCAAACTGTTATTTTCCTTTTAGCTTGGTAGTTGAAAGATTTGATTTCATACCAGTCTGCAACTAATCTCTTGGTGAAACAAAAACACTCAAGGCCTTTTCGGCTTCCCAGCGATTATTGTGAAATTCCCTGCTAGACTGGGACTTTAAATTGAACTGATTTAAAAAGACGAGGGGGGGGGGGAGACTCACAATAAAAACTATATATATATATATATAGAGAGAGAGAGAGAGAGAGAGAGAGAGAGAGAGAGAGAGAGAGAGAGAGAGAGAGAGAGAGAGAGAGTGCAGCCAGTTTTCTATTATTCAGGATGTTGCAGTATCTCGGTTTCATTGCAAGGAAAGGGGGGGGTTTATAATGCATGATCAAAGTGCACTTGAGCCCTTATTACATTTCAATGAAATAATCCAGATAGCTTCCTCATGTGTTAATCTGATCAGTAAATGGATTTGATTTCTTTGGTGCTTTTAGCCCTGACACAAGACGGTTTTCACTCTCACGCTCACTTGAAACAAGATTCACAGAAAACCTTTTGTATAGACGAGTTTGGGGGGGATTTTATACTCAATTGTATACCTGTCCTTGTATAGTGACCGCAAAAATATTCAGAAAGTTACTGTAAGTTAAATATATCCATTATATTTCAGTTCAAGTGCAGTGACTCACTGAAATGAATTCCAGGGGAAAAAAAGTGTTTGAAGAAGATAAATAAAAGGAATATTTAAATACAATTCACACATGGATTGGAGAAGATAGAAAAAATAATAACAACACAAGCGGTCTATAGAAGACCAGAGGTCATATTTTCAAAGCGTTTCCTCCATTATTTTTTATTCAGCTCCTGTTGTGTTTTTTTTTTTTTTTGGAAAGGAGAGAAAATAAAATAACATGCTTTGGTTCAAAATAAAAAGCAAAACACACTGAGAGGACTTGAAATATATTTGTTGTTTGGGTCTAGTTTTGTAAAAAAATAGCCCTAGGTGTCTAAGGGGGTGGAATGGAACCACCTGCCATAACACTGTCAATAGGTTAGGACAACCATGGGCAGCAAAAGTGAGTGGCTACTACAATCCCTTTATCTATTTGTCTTCCTCTTGACTAAAATTTGCAACAGACAGATGAAGGTTGCATATATTACAGAATACAAAACAGGTATTATATTGATATTCAAGGGTTCATTTGTAAGCTAAAAGGTAGCAGATCTTGTAATTAAGGAAGAGGGATAGCATTTTTGTTTCTCGATCAAACATACTGACCTTGATTTACAGTCGCTCCCATTTAAGTGGTCATCTGCTTGTAAGTTGAGTTTTCTTACTTTGTTGTTTGAGTGGGCCAACTAATCTGAGGAACAGGAGTGGTGACACTGTTGTTAAGAACGGTAGTTTTTTTTGTCATTCAATTCATGGAAAAATACATTTTATTGTACATGTTATGTATATGAAGTAGTTTTTTTTTTGTTTGTTTTTTTTCTCATCCTTGTCAGACAAAAAGAACATTCTGACTATGGTTCTTAAATAGGTTCTTAAAATACTATTGTGGTACCATTAAAATACCAGTATATTACTAGCAGATAGATATGGTAGATGGAAGCATATATGCAGACTTCTCAACACAGAGCCATGTAATGAGATGAGGCAAAAAAGTACAATTAGCTCCATCCAACAAATTTCAGCATGGCTCCATCTAAAAATAAAATCTGCAAAGTCAAATGCAAAGAAAAAAAAATACTGCAATGCTGCTTTTCACCTGCACTCCCCACTGATAATTTAAAGTTAGTTGAACAGGAAAAACTCAAGTCACCTTTTAATGCAGCGTTTCAACAGCTCATTAACTTCTTAATATAAATGTATGCCAATGCGGTACTAATTAAGCTGTTTAACCCTGAAAAGGAATGATGACAAAGTCTTTTAAATCTATTTTCTTATAAGCACCAGTAATGATATTTTTTTAATGCAGCTTGCCTCTCCTTCCCGGTACCTAATCACTTCCTGTGGTTCAATTTTCCTCCAATGGTCTAGTTGCAATCAGACCAGGGACCTACATGACAAGACGTGATTAGGTATGAGGAACTATGTACTTTTCATGTACAGTTACTGCAAATCAGGTCCTTTTTTAAGCAGTCTGAATTAAGTGGTGAACAAAAACCAACTGATTTCAAGCCTCCAGTAATGAAAGTTTAGTGAATTAGCCCTCAGCACAACTTTGAATTATCAGTCCTTTAACTCAAGACTTCAAAAATGTTCTGTAGATTATGGCACCAGGATGAATGTCGATAGTCATTTTATGGTAACGGTAACAACCATGCTTTTATCAAAGGATACCCCTGTAGGTTATAGTTCACATGGTTAACCCTTTAACACCAATGATTAAATTTCAAATAGCCAGCCGCAGGCAGTAGCATCTATGTTCCATGCATGCCCCAGAAGTTGGATATCTGTGCGCGGACAGAATATTTCAAGACTGAGTCTCTGATTGCCCTGTCCGGTGCAAGAAGAATAACTACTTCAATATAAAATAAATAAATAAATAAATAAATAAATAAATAAATAAAACACTGCAGGGTTTTACCGGGCTGCCCTATGAGACAGTCTAGCAATCTCTCTAATGTTAACTTGCCCTTCCAAGCACACAGACAACACTCAATTGCAGAGACAGGAATGCTTTGCTGCAGCATAGATCCTAGATGGAGATCATGCTTCATTTGTGCTCTTGAAGTGCTCTCCCCCCCTCACTGAAATACATCAGAGAAACTAATGTAGAGTAAGGCTCTTACCATTTAAAATCCATACACATAGTTCTATAATTATTGTCAAGGTTGAGTCCACTAAAGAGCTGGAACTGGATTCGAACCTAGGTCTTCAGAGAATGCATGGCAGGCTAGAGAATTCGCCCTCTGCTCCGCCTAACCCTTTAAAGTGCAATTTAAGAAATGATCCACACCATGCATGTCTATTCGCTGCAGGTTTCAAATGTGGTTTAGGTGACATTTCAAATCATGATATCTGGAACTACGTACACTAGGTTCAAGACATCTGTTTTTAGGCCTTGCTTTCAGATAGTCTTGGTTCTTGATAACCTGGAGAGTGAAATTGCCCCTACCCCCCCCCAGAACCCCTTTTTCCTGTCAGTAACCATAACAACTGACAACCAATACTCAGAATACAGGTAAAATGACCAATAAACAGTTACAGATTTCCAGGAAGGCAGGTAGACTCAGAATTTTTAACTAGCGTAATACCACGTATAATCTTTAAAACTGTAATATGTGTCTTCAATAAAGTGTGTTTCTTTCAAAACTGCACATTTCAGACCCAATGTAAGATGACATTATTTTGTTCGCTACAACCATTTTAGGTATATTTATATTAATCTCACTGTTGTTGTTATTATGCATAGTTAGTGTACTTAATGTGGACATTGTTTTTGCATGATAAAACCCTAATCTAAATGTAACCCCCCTAACCCTAACTCTAAACCAAACCCTTTTCTGATACAATTGTGTACTTACATATATTGTGCAAAAAGATTTATACATTAAGTACATTGTATATAATATGTATAAAATCATTGTGACCACTCAACCACTATGAAAATACACAGCAGAATTAACCATTTTAAAAAATCAGTTATTGGCTTTGAATAACATTTAATTATCTGTTTCCATACATGGTGTTCAGGTATGAAACTGTTTAGATTAAACTCACTGAAATAGACTAAACTATTGGAAGAACAGTTCTTACCTCTATCTGTTTGCTGAGTGTCTGAGGCTGGCAGAGTGGGGTTGGAACCCAGGCAGCTACATACAGACTGTGGGTCTGGGTAAAGTGACAATGGCTTGGGAGAGTTAGTATTCGCTCCCTGAGGAGCTAGACATAAATCTTACAGTGTGAGGTGCTGTCCATGGGTCTGTGGGAAAGAAAGGAATATCAGAAATCAGAATAGAGAAAAACGGTTTAAAATAATGCCCACAAATTCTTAAAGAATTTCGGCTGAATATCACAGCAATAACACTTGAAGATCTTCTGCACTTCATCAGAGTTCTGAAGTAATTCATTTTGACTGCAGTCCTGTTAATTCTTGTATATTTAATTATGCGGTTTCATTCCATGTTTCTTTGTAACAAATTGCGTTGATCACATTGATATACAGGTGTTATTCCTGTGGTATTCTGCCAGAATTAATTTGGAATTTGTGGCCATTGTTTTAAAGTGTCACTGAGAACTATATTATCCAGATGAATTTGTGCTTGTAAAAAATAAGATATATCTATTTTACATTTCATAAATTAAAAAAAAAGAAACAATTCACATGCAAACCCTGTAGTTTTCTCTTATACAATATAACATACTGGTAAACTTAAAAAATTGACCGAAAAATTGTTAAATTGGATTTTGTTTGATAGTTTTACCAAAGAAAAAAATAAATAAATAAACATTAAAAAATTAAAAAGTCAAATAATGTATTCTAGTATTTAAAACAGAAAAAAAGCATTATGTGTAGCTCATAATGGTACCAAGTTCTGTAGGCTATGGTAAAGCAGCATGACATGTTTTGTTAAGTTTGAGTCAAGGTTCTCTTATAAAATCTGAAATTATACAGTCTGAAAATATTCAAGTTGTTTAAAATCCTCTAGTGTAATGATATTAAAGTTTGTTCCCAAGGTAATCTGTAGCGCCACTTCCCCTATTAGGAATGCATGTCTTGACTCATGTAACGCTTGTTCTAATCAAATTACTCTTTATTCACAAGCAAATCCTGCTTCGGCTCTCGATTGTGTGCTGGAATGAGATGCCCTCTGCACACTGTTTGAAAAAAATAAAACACTAATTGTAAATGTAATTAGACGCGAGCCGACCAAGGTATAAGACAAAGGTACCGTACAATGATAATTGCAGTGCATTTACCTTTCTAAAGCCTTCACAGAATACAAACTAGCAACATCCACAATGCTGTTGGCATCTACAGGGTTAATGAAATCATTTTTGTTTCTTTTTGACTGCACACATAGGCCTTGAATGCCAATGGAGTCACTCCAAAGGGTTAATTTGAAGCAGCTATTTCAAAAACCTTTTCGCAACTAATTCTTCCTGAGGTCAATTGCAGCCTCTTTGTGTGTTCCAAAAGATTTCCTGACTAGTGGCTGTAGTGGCTCTAAAGGCCTCAATGACTGGCTTTTAATTAGCTCAGTCATGAATAGAAGCAGCTGGTTAGTTAATAACTAGGAAGTAGGGTGTGTCCAAGGGCAGGCTGGGAATCTGAGTTTTTCAAGGGGAAAATGTAAGTAAATTCCCAACTGAAAGTATACTGTATTATTTAATGTACATGAAAGATGATGTTCTGTAAAAACTGCAAAACTAAAGTGAGAATTTACTGTAGTATGCTTTTAAGGACCACATATGCAACTTTATGGATCCAGAAAAATTTGTGTAGACATTTTCTTGATTTTTAGACATAGTGGAGCCGAATCCGACGAGAAATAGTTGATACATTTTGCAAAGGTATTTGGAGGTAATACCTACACAGGGATTAAATATCAAATACAACTGTAAAATGTCAGCACTGATAATTCCTCAGCTCCAGATGCCTTATTAAATGTCATAAACTCCCTGCTAATTGTACACATGTATTAAAAGCATTTGGACAGACTGGATTGTGTTGATTTTGTGTTTTCAATTAAAGGCTTACATATTTCGAAATAAATCTCCCTATTCATAATATATTCAGGAGATCTATGATCCCGTAGGGTAAGGACACAGTATGTTATAAACCACTGTGGCCTACATCCAATCAGTTAATGACTTGCTAAAACTCCCCTGCACCATAAAAAAGGTGACTGAAAGACTAATTGCATACAAATGTCACAGACAGCAACCCGTGCTTCCTAGGATCTTTATGAAAAATTGCGTGAACAATACAAATATATATTAATGCATACTTAAATTGTCCCATAGGATCTATTCCGTCACAGTGGCACAGGGGAAAGAATTAATCAGAACTAAGCGTAATTTTTCATATAACATAAACCTACTTAAAGTTTAGGTCCAACGTAATTACCATGACTTTCACCATTTTCATGAAGTCCGACTTGGTATTTTGTGGGCTACTTTTTTTATGCAATCCAAACAAACACAGGCAAATACAGAGAC
Organism: Acipenser ruthenus; assembly: GCF_902713425.1. Classification (NCBI taxonomy): domain Eukaryota; kingdom Metazoa; phylum Chordata; class Actinopteri; order Acipenseriformes; family Acipenseridae; genus Acipenser; species Acipenser ruthenus. The sequence goes on from NC_081218.1 coordinate 1,600,583, forward strand.
AGCATTATTAAAGGTGAAAGCATAACACTTTTGAAAGAGGAAATAAAGCAATGGGCATTCATTTGGAAGACAGTTATAAAAAATGGATTCAAGTGCAATATTTAGGACTAACTCAGAACCACTCTGATTAAAAATATAGTTTCATAAATGTATAAAGCTGGGGTGTCCAATCGCTGTTCAGCAGTGGTTGTGGGTTACAGTACAGTATGTGATTCCAATATTGAATTATCCTTTTTTCCCCAAGTCTGCCTTTATCCTGGTTTTGAACTGGCTTTGAACTTTAATCCAGGAAGTGACAGGACTGAACAGCCTTCTTCATTTCATTCAAACCATGGAAAAACAAATTCCTTTTGTGAAGCTGTCTTCTCTTTTGATTCTTTGTTTCAAAATCAAATTTAGCTTCTACTATGTCTGCCACTACAAACCAAGGTGACCTGAATTTAAAATGGAGATTCCAATAACCCTCTAATAAAGGATGAGCTTCTTTTCCAGAGCTAATTGAACACCCACCCGCAGGCTACATCACATCGCAAGTCACTCCAACCCTGGCCTGAATTCTTTCAAGGACTGGTTAACGGAGATAAGGGTGTTAAAACAGTGCCTGAAAGTGAGAAAAGTTTACTTTTTTAATATCTATTGTACTGGGGCTGCAGCAAAGGCTGTATTGCATGCAAAGATCAGAGAAGTAGCCTTTCCTAACAGAGAACTGAGCTCTCGCTGTGTTTAGGGTCATCATTTGATTCGCTAGCAGGTTGGGATCTTACGCAGTGCTTTCATTAAACTGCTAAGCATTGCGACTTGTACAATAACCTACCATGACTCAGCAAAAGTCAATATCCCAATATGACAGACATTGATTAGAAGGCTGTCCTAATCATGCTTCCAAATACCATTTGTGTTCTGTGTAATGGTTTGGGTCTTTTCTCTCATGTTTTTGTATTGCAGCGAACCAAGATCTGAGTTTATGAATCTATTGATTTATGTTTTAGCTCAGGATAGACCATTGGTATGGTTACCATATGACTCCACATACACTAGGACAGTTTGGGACAGTTCAGGTTTTTCAACTCACATTTCAATGCATTCGGGTACATTTGAACTGTCTCCGGTACCTTTCACAGCAGGACTGCACTTACCAGAATGCACTGGGGAGTGAGTTGAAAAGCTGTCCCAAACTGTCCTAGTGTACATGAAGTCATATGGTAAGCCTAACCATTTGAGCATTGATAGGGTATTAAAGGTATATTGCAATTCACATTCATTCAGACAATAAACATACGGCACATAATTATGAACCCACTGGCTAATTAAAAAGCCACCAGTCAGTCACCTTTGATCAGATCGTGTCAGAAATCGAATCAGCTCAATCAGATTTAAAAGAAGTTCATTCAGCTGTTTTTGAACAATTGTGGTCAAGTCAAGGTCACTCAAGTGATTCCCCATTGGCAGTTGTTATGCATTCAATTTTCAAGTCAATACATCAGCTGTTCTTGAAATACAGTGAAAACCAAAGCACCAGGCATCAATCAGATAGCTCTTTGGACTGTTCCACTAGAAACTTTTTTTTTCTTTTCCTGTACTGGTTGTTGCTTCCCTGTGTCTACCTCTATTACTTTTGCTTGGATGCTTCTAAAGCTGAGGGAACATGAAGCCACTTTGTGGCTTGAACTTGGTTTCAGCAGACTACGTTTCAGGCCGCTGCACGGCACACCACGGGAGATTTGGGGTTTGATACAGTAAAGTTGCCTCAAACTAGGTCTCCCGGTTTCCTGGAACCAGGTTCCAAGCCACTCGCCATTAAAAATGTGCTTTTATAAGACAACGCGCTTAACAACTCTACTGTATATACCTACAGGGAAGACACATAAGGGGTGGAGTTGTCTAGGATGCACAGAATCACAGTCAGGCTTGGGGAATTTAACACAGATGTTAACAGTGTGATTCTCATCATGATCTGGATGACGTGGCTATCTGTAACCTGAAGGACAATTCATCATGTAGAGGTGTACAGATTGCATATATTGCCCCTAGCTAACTATGCCTGAGTAACTGTTTTTGAAAACGTACAACTTGTTTGTGTGCCTTTGCTGATCTATTTCGCCAACCTCTGCGTCAAAAACACGTGCGAATGTGTTAACTTCCTCTTCATTTGCATTACCGATCCTGAGTGATTTCAACAAAGTCATGCCAATGCATTAGTTGTCAAAGGCATTAGGATGTATCTACTCATGTGAATGCTGACAAATAGAAAATTGAGAGCTGCTTTTTGTATAGCAATGTACTGTCCAGGGCCTAATTCACCTGACATTAAGGACTGTTAAGGAATGTATTGCAATGCATTGATTTTTATCACTGACATCCTATTAGTAGTATGTGAAACCATTACCCCATAGTACATTGCATTAGTGCCATTGCTGCATTGCCATTGAAGAGAATTTGATATGTGTCAGCAGATCTCTCTCGTACTCCATTCCTCTAATCTTTCCAGAAGTTCTTTGCTGCTCTAGTTTTAAGGAGGGGATGCATTTCCTTCAGCTAATGCCGGTATTACAGTGCAGGTGTTTTTAAGAAAGACAGGGCTGGGAGGAAGCTAAAGGTTATTTCAACAGAAATAAATGCATTAAGCCTGGAGCAGGTTCCAGTTGAGGATACAGACACTTTGAAGGTGAATTGGGAATCACTTTCCGCTTATACCTCTCTTGGGCCCACATCCAAGTCAATCAAAGCCGAGCAGCACAAACATAAAACCATCAAAGGGACTTCTGTGTTGGAAGCAGAGATCATGCTGACATGATAATTCCCATATGGCCAGGTTTATTGCCGAGACCGATATAAAAAGGATCATTTATACACAGTGCAATTGTAGCTGACAAAATAATTCCATATATCTGTTTTACACTTCCTTTAGCCGCAAAGGTCTGAAATGCACAGTATTTAAAGAAACACGTGTTAAAGTAAGCATGTATTTTCATTTTAAAACATGATATCTAGTACTAGTTTAGGTTAAAGACATCTCTGTTTGCATTCCTTGTTTTCAGTGTGTTGCACTTCCTTGGTTGTTTCACTTGGATGATGTAATTGTTCCCACCTCTTCAATGGCTTCTTTCCTGTTATTAACCAGTCAGCTGATTCCCCTATTGACTGGAAGCTTTCAAAATAAAGTTAAAGAAGGTAACAGGAAGTTCTCGGTTTGTATGCCTTATTCTCAGGAAATGAGCTGCACTTGCATGTCTTGGGCATGGGTTACAAATAGAGATTCTGTTAACCTAATGTAGCATCATATACATGTTTTAGTTAAAGTTTTTCCTGCATAAATTGACTATTTAACAAATATAAATGCATATAAACATGATGGGTAATAGTTATGAAAATACTTTGTTAGTTACAAACTTTTTAAAAGAATAAGTATCTTCACATTACAATTGTAAATTATGTTCTGTCTTCTGGTAGTTGTATGCTGTCTTCTGGTAGTTTTATTAGGTTTCTTCAGGGTAGTACATTGGTATCAGTATGGGGGGCACTGCATTTCTAGCTAGGCAAAATTGTTTTTAATAATTCATGTTTTTTTTAAACGTGCAAGGCCATGATATTTACAACTTAATTAATAGTTAATATTCTAACATAGCTTTAAAAGGATAACACATCACAAGATGGTTTAAATTCAACTCCGGCAGAGAGAAATGTCAAAATGATTGATGAAAAAGCATAGAAATGTAAATTCCTTCATATTCTAATTGGCCAACCTAAAGTGTAAGGAATATGGAGAATGCGCTGAAAGGGGTCTATATTTTTAGCTAACATCATTATTTAAAATAATACATTAGTTCTTTAGCAGTTCTATATTATTAGTAATGTTGTAATAGCATAATTAAACACTCAATTTGAACGAAACAACTTTGCTCAGAAGCTTTGACCTTCTAGTGCTAAAGCTAGGGCTCTAGTGGTTGAGCAAAAGGACCAATTCTTTTAGCCAAGCTAGTAGGTAATCCATATTTTATGCAGGTCATTGTATGTTTCTTCCCGAGTTCTCAATGTTATTTGTCAATTCAGCAAGAAATTTGCACAGTCAGGGGAATGCGGAGTGCAGGCTATAGAAAACAGACAATGGCTGCTGTGTGCTTAATGCAGACCCTGAAATAATGCTCTGTAAAGTTTGTGCATGAAAATTTAGATCTTTTGATTTGATAAAATAAAAATGTCCCAAATGCATTTGACAGATACTGAACATTTTCTGCGTATATGTAGAAACCCACATATCCATTACGTAGCAAAGATTATTCAGGGTATTAGATTCTACGAGTCTAGAGGGTCTGTCTCTATGCCGCAATTGTACATCTTGAGAACAGAAGAAGTTATGCCACATACTGTAAATCAGTCATCGTAATATACTTTACCATGATACTAACACCTCATTTGCTTACATTGTCATCTAGGTCTTAAATGCCGGTTATCCATTAAACTGCTCATGCCCATGTCATATCAGTGCATTCTCTTTTTCAACATGCTGTACCTCTAATTTCACATGTACAGCCGTGGCAGGGGATGCGTGTTGCTGACATGCTTCTGTGGGTGGTGTGAATAAGGTAAATACACTGTTAATTGGTACTTGTAGCCTGCTGTTTGTGTAAAACACTCCACGGCCACAACCCCACACCTACACTATATTTATGAATGCTACTTTCCAACCTCATTTACACTCACCTCACTTTGTCTTACTTTGACGCGTTTAAGTGCATGGGAGCAGTTTTTCCAACTAATTCGCCATATAGTAATAGCTTTAATTAGGTCTAATAAATATACATCTGTTTTGTCTTTCAGTTGCCCTAACAATTGCCTTGCAAATTGGGCACTTTCATTATGAGCTTCAGCAGGCTGGAGTTTGTCAATGTTGCTGGCTGTGTTTTCCACACAACCAAAGCAGTCAATGTAACTATTGCCTTACTGCTTCCCCCCTTGTTTGTGTTTTGATGTAACGGGCAGTGTTGTGTGATGCATTGCCGTTATGGATCACATCTCCTGTCGGGGAGAGGAGATGAGGTTAAAAGTGGGGTTAAAAAGTGATGGGCCCAGCTCTCTTGCATTGTGGTTAAGACGCTCGCTTGTGGTGCACAGGGTAGCCAGTTTGTGCCCAGCCTCAACCCTGTTACATAAATATAGCAAGTCCAACAGCCTATGTTCTAATAAAAAGGTTATCATCTTTCTTGTTTGGCGGATCCCTGTTTAATTTGCCATTATTGAGTGTTTTTTTTAGTTTTGGATGATGGTCATAAAAGGTTGAATTTTGGGACTAAAAAAAGAAATCTAATTTGCAAAGCTGGAGGTGCAAAGCTACTGGTGTATTTCTCATTGCTTTTACTTGAATAATGTATTTGGTGCCCTCGCCACAAACACATAACTTTCATAAATTATTGTCACAAAGACGGCCGGAGTGGGTGGCGTCAGACCAGAGCCAGGAAATAAAACGACAGAGAGGTGTGGTTTGGTGGAGCTGAGCGAATGGTTTCGCTCAGCATTTAATAAACAGAACAGCAAAATACAAAGGTTGTAACATACAAACACAAAACAGGACACGGCGCTTGAGGCCAAAATAAACAGACAAACAAAACGGACTACACAGACAAAACACGGTGAGCAGATTTAACTACTATTATTTTTACAATTACTACCTCCGTCTCCAATCCCGTTCTCCACTCACCGAACACCCAACCCCGAGTGAGTGAAAACATGCTGCTTTTATGCAGTTGTACCGAGACTCGACTGCTAATCAATCATTCAATTGGAGTCGCGGTACAACTGCAAGTGAATCAATAAAGTGCAATTCCCCGTGCTCACATATTACATTTTACTTGCACGTGAAGTGCTGTGCCATCCTCGTGCCTAAATACAAATATACATTTTAAACACTCGTGTTACACAGACCCGTTTATATCCCGTGTACCAATGACTATACACCAACATTTAACACACCACACGCAACATATAACAGAAAATACACACAGGGGCGGGCACTTCGTCACAATTATATATCGTATAATGAGAACTACAGAAAACTGCGTTCCACTCAAGTGAGCATTTCTAAATAGAAACTGCTGGAGCCTTGTGCCATTTGTGCTTTCCATTGTAAAAATCTAAACACCAACTACAAAAATAATAACAAATACCTATGTCATAAATGACATCACAAGCACATTCATTGATTTAAATAATAATTTATTTATTTCTTAGCAGACGCCCTTATCCAGGGCGACTTACAAGATATCACATTATTTTTTACATACAATTGCCCATTTATACAGTTGGGTTTTTACTGGAGCAATCTAGGTAAAGTACCTTGCTCAAGGGTACAGCAGCAGTGTCCCCACCGGGGATTGAACCCATGACCCTCCGGTCAAGAGTCCAGAGCCCTAACCACTACTCCACACTGCTGCCCAAATAGTAATAAGTGAGTGTAGTTACCATGGCATTGAAAGCCTATAAGTATGTGATGGGGACCATCACACGCCCTGCCACACAGACCATGATAAAAGGAATTTCAGGAGACTGCAGACTTACCTGTATTCCAGTAACACACCCATCATCCTCATCGTCATCAGCTGTTGTCTTCCCCAGAAGACCACAGAATAAATAAAAAGATTTTTTGTTTTTGTAAAACTTTTCTAAGCGCTTGTTGATCTTCGTGTTGGTTCTGTGTTGTTGTGTATGCTGCATCATGAAATTCTCCCTTAAGAGTGTTACAATGCTTGCGAGCATTGTATTTTTATATACAAGCACTGGACGGTCACCGGTCTTGTGTGTAATTTACACCATTAACTATTTGATGGTTGTTTTTATATTCAGTTAACTGAATTAGTCTCTTAATTGTTGTTTGTTCTGTGTATTGTTATTTCCTGTGTATTGTCTTCCTGTTTAAGCATTAGGGAAGCTACCGGCACAATTATTAACATTAGATAGATAAATTACATTTACAATAAGGCATGCTTAAAATTCAAAGGTAGAGCACCACACACAGTCACGCTAAAGAATCATTTTAATTTTACTTTCCGCTAAAAGTTGCCAGGGGTATATATATATAACACTTCTATTGAAATATCTATTGTAGTATTTCTTAAAAAATAATAATAATAAATAAAACTATTGCACTACCATTGCTCCTTACTAGGTATAAAACTGTTAGCGCAGTCTTTCGCTGAAGTACTTACAACCGACTCTAATTACTGTGTATTTGCATAGTAGTTATTTAGTAAATACACATGTACTTTCACATAATTGCAATGTTATTATGCATAGTTACAATGTACTTAATGCTTAAATCTTTTTGCACAATATATGTAAGTGCACAATTGTATCAGAAAAGGGTTAAGGTTACATTATGCAAAAAATATTGACACATTAAGTACATTGCAACTATGCATAATAACATTGTAATTATGTGCAAGTACACATGTATTTACTAAGTAACTACTACTATGTAAATACACAGTACACAAAGACATTTAATGTAAAATATTACCGGTAAAACATATTTAAAAAAAACAGAGCAAACCACAGTAAACTATGTTAAATGCATAGTGTATAGCCATGGTTAAACTGCAAAATGACTGTGCAAGCTTACTAAGGGTTTATACTACAGTAGCTTTAAATAAATACATAAATACAGATATACTAGATGTTGAAATTGAAACTGAAGGCACTCAGACGGAAGACTAAGTGAAAACCAGCATGATACATAAACACTGCTTATCGGATGCTTTTCCATTTCTTTCTTTCCACTCTTTAATTGTGTGTGTTTATCCCTGCGGCTTCACAACGTCTTTGCCCTTTACCTGCTGCTCATTAAAATGCATACTATTCTGATAAAAGATTTACAGACAGCCAAGATTGTTCAGCCTGCTTTTCCTTTATAATGCAGCAGTAGGTTGCTAGAGAAATGCTTGAGGGAGGGCAGGCAGTGGTTTGCTGCCTGCAGGTTTGGCACTGTAGTAAGCAAAATGCTTTTGTATTACTGATACCTGGGTTATCACAGTGTCTTTAAAAAGCATATTCAACCCTCATGACTAATAATGACTCTGCCATCCTGTAGTCACAGTGTCACATTTACTAAACACATATTATTAGAATGTTTGTGAAATTTGTTCTTTCCCAATACATGCAGTGTTGTATTAGCGTTTTCAAGCCTGAATTATTGTGGTCGAGCTAAAGAATAAACTTATTTATTGAGCGTACGTGAGAACAGGAAAGAACATTTTTGTTTTAGATATATTTCTACACTACCTCAGACTGGGACCTAGGAGTCCTGTGAGGTTCCTACGTGACTTCCGACGGCATGTGTTAACTTACAGCACTAAGATAAGGAGGGGCCTAAAAGGGTTAAGCCAATGTTTTTTCACAGTCACTCAAACTCATCCAGTTTCTTTGAAGAAACATCATAAATTACAAGAACATATCTTAGAGTTTTTTTTAAACAGACCTTTGGTGGTTTCAGTTCCTCCAAGTATATACATGTCTCTACTTGAGAGGTGGATTGATAACTTCAGGTGCATTTTTACTATCTAAAAAAAAAATACGCTTATGTTGATTTGGAGTAAATATCTATGAGCCGGGGAAGGGGGGAGGGGGGAGGGGGGGATCTCCAACCCTGGTCCAGGAAAGCCCCAATCCTTGCAGGTTTTATAGGTGTCTTTACCTTGTCAGTGGCTAAAGATCTGGAACACATGTTAATCTTGACTAATTAAGCCAATAATTGGTACAATTAAGTAACTGAGCGCTCAGTTGAAGCGAAAACCAGGAGACCCTGTAGCTTTCCAGGACCAGGGTTGGAGACCCCTGGCTTACAGAATCTAGCCATGTGTTTTATTTTTCTTCTTCACTGGGTTTCCTTTTAGGCAACTCTTAAAATGACCCACAAAAAAAAACTCTTCAATCATCATTTGTTTAATACTCTGATCAAAATGTACTTGAGCCCCATATGGTATTGTCACAGTTACATTGTATTGTTATTCCCAGAACTGCAGATGTGTGTTATGTAATTGTTTTGTGGATTGTTGGAGAAGTAATGTAATGTAACGTAACGTGAAATTCAATGCTTTGCTACCTGAACTTTCCAGGACACCCTTATAAAGAAGACAATTCATCTCAATGGGATTTCTTCAGGTTCCATATAGCTCACACATTCAGTCGTTGCTGAAGAAAATCAAGCCCCCGTATTTGAGGATATCTTTACTCAACTGAGGATAGCTAGACTGGATTGATCTCACTTGGTCAAGCCCTGTAGCCGTTTATACAGTGGTCTAGTTAACTGGCAATCTGAGAAAAAGACTTGCAGTGAATATGCTGTAAAGAAATAAAAACCTTATATTGCCTTTCAAGCTACACTCTATTGTGGTGTTGGGTTTTTATTTTAAGGAAGCATGCTGAATAAGTCTGTTTTTGTCTAATCAGATATAGCTGTTGAACAGTGTTTGAGACACATTATAGTAAAAACAAATGTAACATGTACAGAATAGTGTGTTACCTTTAAGAACATTTGTCGATTATAGGGTTAAAAGGAGCAATCATGGTGCTAATTGGTTCTGTCGGTTTGTGACAATACAGGGCGCTGTGCTAAACCAGGACAGTCGTGTAACTGCATATCAATGCAATAGAAAATGGGAGGCCTCATGCACTAGATTCTACTGAATACATTATTAAGATTTGTTATTCTCTCTTTCTCTTTTTCTCGGCCCCAGCACTATGGCATTCTGTCAGGAACTGTGTTTGAACAGGTGTGCTGACTAGTGAATCTCAAGTGATGACTACTGGTGGATTGTTGGGTTTTCAAGCATTTAAGTAGTACGATTTCCTGTCTTTTACTTTTTTTTCACTTTGACTTAAGCCAGTTAACCCCCACAAATGCACTTCCTGTGCAACAAGTAATAGGATCTCACCTGATCCCACAGTGTTTCCTATGTACAGCACAAAACACTGTCAAGCTCTTTTTGGGGGTCCTGTTACGTGTAACACAGGAAGTGATAACACAGGACTTGTAAGAATGTTTTACCTTAATGTTTTAATATGTTGGTGGTTACCAGTTTTAAAATCAGCATTGATGTTTTTATGTTATCACTTCCAACTGTAGAAAGTACAGAGATGTGTCTATTTGCCTCACTGAAGCACAATACAAAGCAACATTTAAACAATAGGAAGCATTTGCATCTACTGTTGGGCCAATAGTAAGTTTTTCGCTCTTGTAAAGTATATTGCAGGGAATGTGTTAAATTGTGAAACAGTCGCCAACGGGCTGTATGATGATGATGATGATGATGATGATGATGATGATGATGAAAAATAATAATGGGACAGCACACTGCTACTTTAAGGACAGAGCATATTGCATATAATCTAGAATGAAGAATAACTGTCAGGTGGAAAGCCAGGCAAATGTGTTTGTTGCAGCGAACAGTACCACACAGCCCCCTGCCTGTTCCAATAGACAAGACAGGCTTGCTGCAGCTGTACTAGCTCATAGCAGTAGTGACTACATGCATACTGTATACACTGTACATACTGCACAGACATGCATATGTTTTTGCTCGTGATAATGTAATAAATTAACAATACTGAGAAGCAACCATGTCTCGGATCAATACATTTTAAAGACAAATCACATTCAATGATATCAAACAAACCTTTGCAAAACTTTTGTAATGGGTAGACTAAATGTTTCGTTGCCCCCTTGTTTGGTGTTCTTTTTTGTTCTTGACCACAGCTTGGTACTGTTTGTCTTGGCATAGAGGTGATATTGTGCTCAGATATTCTCTGTGTCGAAGTGCATGTGCATTTAGGATGCTCAAATCATAATGTATATCCCTACACACTGAAACAATAATATTAACAGGAAAATGTAGTTCAAACTAATATATATATATATATATATATATATATATATATATATATATATATATATATATATATATATATATATATATACAGTGTATCTATCTATCTATAGATATATAGATATATATATATATATACACAGTGTATCTATCTATCTATCTATCTATCTAAGATAGATAGATAGATAGATAGATAGATATAGATATATATATATAGATATAGCTAGATATATTGAAAACGTTAGATTTAATTTTGCACCTGGTAAATCACACACGCAAAGTACTATTTTTCCTGTCAGATACACTCATGCCCTTAGCTTCCAAGCTTGGCACTATGATATTCTTATAAGTAAACATTAGAAAGTACTTAAATACCAGTTATACCCATCAATTTCGGTTATGAGCAGCAAGAGGGCATTGAATAGCACAAATATGCAAAGAAACTGCCTGTGATCAACGGGAACACTTGGCAGAACACTTACACTATCCTGCACATTTGTAGTTAATCTAGTATTCAGTGAAATGCGATATAGGCATTTATTTAAAGTGAAGGACAGCGCTTCTAATAAGAGCAAAATAGGAATCATGATTCGCACCTTCTGTTAAAAAAGAAAAACTAGCATGTAATTCAGTAGCAAGATAAACCCAGGTACTGTATCAGCAACTGGCATCATTTTCCAATGTGTTTCCATTTTCTTACCATCAGTAATAGGCACCATTAACACTGCATTAATTACCAATTTGCACGTACACAGGTCGTCTAAATACCATTGGTGCACTCCGTTAGTCTAATAGTAATATATATATATATATAGGCATGTACTTACCACTACAACATTGCTAAGCAAAACTGCCAAGTTCTCCTGCATCACACAGCGTAGCGCTGGTCAGAGCGTGAAATAAATTATCGACTGAAGAATTATAATGCAAATCCTAGACATCCAGTGATCAAAGATGACGACCTCATTCATAAATAACAACTGAGATGAAAATAATACAAATGATACAGTGTTACTGCTATTCATTTCAGATATCGGTGAAGAACAAAAAAAAACTTACATAACTACAGGATTTTTTTTTTTTTTTAGTTTAGTTTAGTTTGTTTAAGTTATGGACAGCAGATACTAGTGCAGTAAACCGTTCGTTCCCCTTTACTCGCTGGGAAATGGGTTGGATATGGTGCTGATTTAGTAGTGCACCCTACATTAACAGTTTAATGCAATATATAATAGGTTCTGGCACACATCACCAAGAGCTAAGCAAAATTACACCGAACAGACATTTACCTTTGCAGAAGAGGTGCTTGATTTAAACAACTTGGTAGGATTTCTTAGCGACTCGTCTCACAGAGAGGTGCAGGTTGTTGCTCTCCCCTCCCTCTCCGATTTTCTGGCTCCTCTCCCTCTCTCTCCCTCTCTGCTCCTTTTCTGATGGATTCCACACTGATAGTATTATTACGAGAGTTTTTCGGGTGGATTGTCAATATGCGATGAAGGGCGATACCGCTGAATGCATCAAAAAGCCGCTTTCCCTTCAGCGACAGGGACACAGTGGTGACTTTAAGAATCACACGCCGGCGCTCACCTTTCGCAACAGAAAGCAGCGCAAGGCAGCGGTGCATCGTACATTTGTAAGTTGCATAGGAGAAGATGCTCGCTTTTTAGAACTGCATTTTTCTTTATATTTTTTTCTTTTTTTTCTTTTTAGCTAGCGGCACCCGACCTCTCAAGAAACGTCTCCACCTCTTATCTTTCTCGAAAGAATCGTATTATTAAGTGATGAAGATTCTTCACTGGCCACTACCCCTAAAGCTATCTCAGCGGCTATATCCCGGCTATGATCCAATTTTACACCGCAGACCCGTTTTTTTCTGTATAGCTACTGCAAGGGAAACTCCTTCGACTCTCCTTAGAGTGGTGGACATTAGTGTATGAAGATTAACGGTAGCTTGCAGTTCTCTCCTTGAGTACACGGATTGCATAGCCCCATCGGTCCTTTGCTTCAGTCACAAATCAAACAGCGTTTATGATTAATCCAATAGACGCCGTCAACCAATTGTCTTCATAATTTGATTCCTAAACTTTTATTGATGGCTGTTTTTTTCGAAAAAGAAGAATACAGCCAAGTCGACGCAGCGGTGGTATTTAAAGTAGACAGGACCTCGTTTCGCATGCAAACAATCGCCTTTTTACTTCCCAATACGAAATCAATAACCATTGGATAATATCTTCAATTCCTGGACATGAACAGTAGCCTGTCTTGTCCAATAAAGTCACTGATGAACATAAATTCGACCCCCGGACGTTCCCATGCTTAACAAATTGTGATTGCACCACACCTTTCATGTAGCCATTTCCAGTCTATTCACTTCACACACACAAAAATAAACGCGATAATTTTTGCAGTTCATCGGCTGCATCGGGTTTATAAAGAATCCGGTCCACTGTTATGCAGAGAACGTCCAACGGAGAATAGAAATTGCAAGCACTGGATCCTGAAATACAACAAAAGTCACTGAGGGGGAAAAAAAGACAGTTCCTCCCCCAGGTGAACTCAAAACGATCACGTACTGAGATACCTTCCAATAGAGAAAAGGGAAAATGAAATCTAATGGCCTCTCAATATCTCCTCAGTTCTCTGCTGTTTAATGAAATGTGCTTTACACAAATCAATATGCTGTTGTCAATAATGCTAAAGCAATCCACTAGCTCAGAAAAAAGACGCCAAGCCAATTATATTACTAATATTACCACAGAACCGTCTTCTAATCCAGGTAAGATAAAAACAAACAAAAAGTCAAATTAATCCACACTAATTTAAAAAAAAAAGAAAGAAAACAAAAGTTTAAATAACTGTAGATGTTTCATATACAATATCTACGTTTTTTTGTTTCCTTTTTAGTTTGTAAACTTCAAAATGATTAATAACTCAATCCCAAAGCGTAACATCCATCAGAAATAAATCCATCTCACCATGCTATTGCAACTGGTAAAAGAGAGTCCAAAGAGTCACACAAACCAGACCAGAAGAAAGAAAACAAGGCAGTCTTATTTTCTCTTTGTTCTTCTGAGCGAAGTTGCTGTCCTTATGTTGGCTAAATCAAATGAAACTGCGCGCAGTTCTGCACGCCTGTTTTACACGCAGAACGAACGATCACCTAAGACAGAGCACCCCTCCTTGTCTCATTGCGACCGCCTAGGTAAGATCACTTTGGCGTTTTCCTCGCTCTTGCCTGATTGCACTTCGCTATGGATCCGCTTCACGTCTCTCTAAACATGCAGCACACAGTCTGAAACGACTTGACTCAGAATATATAAGGCTGCTCTTCTACTTTATCAGTTGGTTTATTTTAACGTAGCCTCAATCACAGCACGGTGCAGCTAATTTCCCTCTTAATTTCTGTTTAATAACAGGGCTCAGGTTTTCTGTCCTATGCGTCGTGCAGAACATTATTGGTTGGTGCATTGAAAACAGATTAACCACCAGGGGTTTTGCAACATGATCTGCTTGCAAAAGTGGGAGTGGTTGGCTCGAAGGGAGAACCCCTATCTCCAGCTTATCGAAGCAAAGGCGGTGTGGTGGGCATTAACACAACACATAACCATTTCAGCACCATAGACAGCGTCTAGTCAATTATAGTCGAATGTAACTTTGCAATGAGACTTTGCAATCTGCCAACCAGTTTTTACTGAGCAAATGAATTAATTCATCAATCTCTGTCATATCATGTAATGTAGATTGAATAGGTGGGCACGCATAACTTTAAACACGCTTGAATAAAATATATGAAAGTACTTTAAAGTAACAAGTTAAATCTTAGACAGAGATAGATAACTTGATCGGTGTAGGAAGATGTATAAACACTAATATATTCAGCACCACCGATGAACGATATGTCTTTGCAGAGAACTTAATATGTCCCGGTAAATACATTAACCAATTATATATATATATATATATATATATATATATATATATATATATATATATATATATATATATATATATATATATATATATATGTGTGTGTGTGTGTGTAATTGGTCAATGTATATAATTGCTGTTCCAGATTATGGAATGTCCAAATTAATTTTGTGGTGTTGTTGTTGTTTATTATTATTATTATTTATTTCTTATCCAGGGCGACTTACAATTGTTACAATATATCACATTATTTTTACATACAGTTACCAATTTATACAGTTGGGTTTTAACTGGAGCAATCTAGGTAAAGTACCTTGCTCAAGGGTACAGCAGCAGTGTCCCCCTCCTGGGATTGAACCCACGACCCTCTGGTCAAGAGTCCAGAGCCCTAATCACTACTCCACACTGCTGCTGTTTATATCTAGTTTTATAACATTAACTTGGATAGAATGATTGTGCAATCTAAAGCATATGCTCAAACTGTAAAATAAATATTAACATGTGTTTAAATCTGTTGCATAGTATTATATGTATCCATTGATTATCTGCTAGTGATATAATTGTTGGAAGATACAATGTATACGAGCAAGTTAAAACCACAAATACAGCTGTTGTTACTCCAGTATAATGCTAATACTAGTTATGTATTAATTAGTGAAATCTAAAATAAAGGTGTGATCTTTGATTTTTCAAATCACTGTAATTTCTCTAGCTGTTTCTATCAGGTTCAGCATCCAAATCTTGCAGGTAGAGCAACACCTGGTAATGGGATTCTAGGGTATATCTATAACGCAACAGTGTGTCTATTTTCAATTAACATTGCACCTTTATCACTGGTGGGTCAAACCACCTTTGTGTTCCAGACCATATTATCATTAATTATGCCTCATGGTTCTGGAATAAATTCAGCAGCATTCTCCCCCACACACCATCCACTCCACCACATGTGCAAGTACATGTGTGACAGGAATATTATTACAGATCTGGTGGTAATTGTTCATTTAGCTCTCTGTAGGGAAAAATAACTCCCAGACAGAAACTGCACCATCAGAGCGGAGTGATTACATTGAGATGAAGGTTACTCTAGGGAGCCGCCGGCGCTCGCTAAAGCTTTCTTTCTCCCCTTTCCCCTCATGAGAAGGTCAAGGAAAAGGTAGAGGTTAAGGAGATGGAAATGTTCCGCTTGCAGCGAGGGCAAATCCTATTATTTTGAAGGAGAAACCTTATAGCTGAGAAATGCTGCAGATTCCTCTATTTGAATTTCCCAGATAAAACAAACTAAGGACCTACAAAAGAACATTACTCTATATACAATACTGTAGATCAGGTGTGCCCAAATCCATGTATTTATCATTTCACTACACGCTTCCTTACAAAATATCTTGGTATCTCTGTATAAGTTGTCATTCCCATTGCAGTGTGTTCTGTGGCACCCAAAATGCTACTTCCACAGTACCTCATCTGATACATTTTAGTAAGAACATAAGAACATAAGAAAGTTTACGAGAGGAGGCCATTCGGCCCATCTTGCTCATTTGGTTGTTAGTAGCTTATTGATCCCAGAATCTCATCAAGCAGCTTCTTGAAGGATCCCAGGGTGTCAGCTTCAACAGCATTACAGGGGAGATGGTTCCATACCCTTACAATTCTCTGTGTAAAAAAGTGCCTCCTATTTTCTGTTCTGAATGCCCCTTTATCTAATCTCCATTTGTGACCCCTGGTCCTTGTTTCTTTTTTCAGGTCGAAAAATTCCCTGGGTCGACATTTTCCATACCTTTTAGAATTTTGAATTCTTGAATCAGATCACCGCGTAGTCTTCTTTGTTCAAGACTGAATAGATTCAATTTTTTTAGCCTGTCTGCATACGACATGCCTTTTAAACCCGGGATAATTCTGGTTGCTCTTCTTTGCACTCTTTCTAGAGCAGCAATATCATTTTTGTAACGAGGTGACAGTAGGTTAACCAGAGATAGAAACCCTTAAATCGGAAGAAGAAAAAATCTACAGAAATCCATCCTAACATTGGCCAAGCACACACCCTTGATGCCCTGCACCTTATTGAGTTTGTATTGTCTCAAGAGAAAGGCTTCAGTTACATTATCAGCAAATCTACAGAAGAGAAACTGTACTTCTGCAGTGGCTTTAAGACAGTGATTAATTGGCGACATTAAAAAACAATTAATGGAATTTTGGCAATGTAAATGTGTTATCCAACAATATTGGCATTAGGCCATGAATAATTTTGGTTGAGCATATTAATTTTCCCCAGAAAATGTTATATATACACTGCAGTTCCTGATGTACTGTATAATGTTTCTGTTGAACCTGGAACATGATTCCCAGGATAAATATGCAGTGGTGCCCATATTTATTGACACACCCTATTCATTTCAGTATTTTTAGTAGCATTTAATAAATGTTGATTGTAATTAAATTTTCCACACTTTATTTGGGTGTATTTGGTGCACCACTCTTCCTGGATTATAAAGCTGCTATAGTTTATTTAAACATCATTATGGATCAAGTTCACCCAACAATGCTGCACTTGTATCCTGATGGCGATGGCTACTTTCAAGATGATAATGCACCCATCCACCATGCGAGAATTGTACGAGAATGATTTGAGGAGCATGACTTCAAGCATCTTCCACCCATATGATCCCCATATCTCAGTTCAATTGAGCATGTTTGATATGACCAAAAACAAATAGCATGTAATAGCATTCTGTCTCATTATCAGTATTGGAAGGGTCTGTAATTAAGTAGAACTCTGTCATGTGTTATCAGCATCACTGTCCGTTTCTGAGTGTGTTGAATGAGAACATAAATCAGTGGAGGTTCAAGCTGTATAATTCAGAGTGACTGTGCAAGTCAGCATAGGACAGCAGGGTCCAGGGAGTGAGCCAAGCTGTTGTAATGTGCTTAATAAGACCTTTTTAATCGTTCTCAGCTCCTAAAAAGTTGCCAATTTCAAGTTACTTATAAAATTGTATAGTTAACTTGAAATCTCCCACTGTTTAAGAGCTGAAAACAAATAAAAAGGACTAATTAAGCAAACAAATAGGTCTAGTTACGTAATTGAGAGCTCAGTTGGAATGAAAACCAGAAGGCACAGGGGGTCCCCAGGACCAGGGTTGGGAAACCTTGATTTAGAGGACAGATCTCAAACCCCAGTGCACTATAGCAGTCATTTTGAAAATAGTGTTGAAACAGACTTTAAAGTTGTATGTGTAAAATGTTGTCAGTTTAACAATGAAAAGAAAAATGACAGGTACATTATTTTAATAGTTGTAGCAACACGTGGGGATGGGTAACGCTATTTCTTTTCAGAAATCCTGCTACTCTTTAAACAGCTTTTGAAAAATCTCATGCATTTTATCATTTGTGGCTATGTGATCCTTTTCTCTTACTATTTTGAAATGAATTGCATGTGTGGCCTACCCAAGCCATCAATTAAATTAGGCAATCACTAATTGGCCAATATTGACAATTTTCCAAGGTGGTTTGCACAACAAATCAAAACAAAACAACCAATGAGATGTTCTCATACATTTGCACGCTACTGTATGTGTATTGAAAATATGAACTCAAGAGTGGGTATTTATAAAGGTTATAAACAAACGTCAGTTTATCCTGGATAAACCCCAACATAATGGATTTGAAACAAATATATTGCAATGGATTACCAGCAGTGTGTATTGGTTTTTTATACCTTAGTGTAGAACCATTGTAGGGCCACTGTATTGCAATTGACAGTCTTTTGGAGAGGTTAATAATAAACATCTAGAGGAGGCTAGGAGTGTATGTTACTAGTTTTGTGAAAATTGGTGCAAAATTAAAACCGGTATTGTGTTTAACATGCCGAGCTAGACAGGCATTTTTTTTATTTGAGGACCCACAAATTCCTGAGTGTTTTCTGATGTGTTCAAATACAGAAAACATCTTATTTACACAATACTTTTCATCTAATTCTCAGAATGCATCTTCCAAATGATAGACCTGGCAGTCTTGATCACTTTCTTCATTTTTAATATTGAATGCAGTGCTACAATCCATTCATCAAACTGTAGCTACAGTGTAATGGCATGCAACATATTGTTTGTTTCTTTGTTTCTTTGATTAAATTTAACCAACCGTAAGGAAAAGAAGACAAGGTTTCTTCTTTTGTATGGTATGTGAGCTTTTATATGGTGTTACAATGATAAACTCCTCTTGGGAATTGTTCACAAATGATAGCATACACACACTGTGGGGATGGATTTGAAGCCATCAAGTTTGAAATGGTGACAAAAATGAATAACAGTAATTTTGTATGCCTATCCACCTGGTCAAATGTAAACCCAGAAAGACAGACAGACAGACAGAGGGTAGGGATGATGAAGGTATGGAATGGGTTACCTGCCTATGTTGTAATCAGCTGCTAAGAACTGTGCAAGCATTGATGGGCCAAATAACCTTGATTGAAAATTGTCTTATGTTCCAAGATAAATGCAAATGTTTTTTGCAGTTCATATGGTGGATTAGCTCTCTTGTGATCCTATGGTCCTGAAATTGCTGCAGATTTGTTTTTTGCTAATAATGCCTTCCAGTATGTCAATAGTTCCTACAGTACAGTGATCTAGTGTTTGCCTAGAACCTGGTGTCTGCATTAGATACAGTATATAGATACATGGGAATGATTGGATTTAATACATATTTTATACACAATGGATTTTTGCTTGAATGCTCCATTTATCATTAGTATGAAAATTGTTCAGCTAGAAATCAACTAGATAAACACTAATAAATGTTTCATATGATACATTGTTCAACATTTAAACAGTGCCTTCGTTCTCTGTTTGAACACTGTGGTGTGCTGTGCTTCAGCTGCCTTGGAAATTGTTAGGCTACTACACTGTCAGAAATTGATTTTTAAGAGCCGTGTTGTACAAGCTTGAGTATTATTTGTCATTCTAAGCTTCATTCTTTTCTCCTGTGTGGAAGATACCAGCTTTTATTGCTTCTCTTCAAAGTTTTATGTCACACAGGGGACTGAATATTATTCCTTGATGCACTGACAAAAAACAGCAGCAAAACAAAGTGGTGATAATTGTACTTTTGAACGCATAACTAATATACAAAATACTTCAGTTCAAAAACAAGGAAACATGTGGCTATTTTATTATATAGGTGCATTTAATGCATGTGTTGCCATTCTTAGACCCCTTGCCTACTAAAATCCTGTACCCCTCAATTGATAATCATCTTCAAATATAAATTAAGATTGATTGAGCGATCACTCCCACAAATGCAGTATAACTTTGTACCAGTCTTTGTACCAGTTCTTCTTTGGTAGTGAATACAGAATATTTTCGGTTAATTAAAACCATATAATGCACATAAGATTATCTATTGTCTATTGGTGCATGGATGCAGACATATGACATATTGTAATTTTTGCCTCCTGTGCAACTTAGTTACTGAGTTGGTAAATGGAAAATCTATATAGGGGCAGCTGCACCTTCCTTGCGGTTGACTTGTCAAACACTCAAACACCATGTCTTTAATTTTGCTGGCCTCAATTAAACATGAATCGATTAATCACCCTCTTTGGGGCCTCAGTAGCTAGCTGCTTAGAAACATGTGCTTTTCTTGCACTTGGCTGGACTAAAGTCTTTGCATCTATTATGTGATGAGCAATGGCAGAACATCATAAAAACAAATCCTGCTTGCATTTTAATAATAGCTTCTCTCAATGCATATGTAACATTACTGTATGTAATAATATGCACATGCATGGATTCAGTTTGTGTGCTTCTTGCTTCTGAATACTAAAATGTTCTCAATGCATTCATCGTTGTTGGTTGCTGATTGCATCTCTGCTATTTTGCCGACCTCTGTTACCAAGCCCTGATATGCTTTGACCCTTTTTCCCTACCTGTTGCAGTTGTGTTCAACAGTTCTTGTTTACATGTGATTGTTACAGCAACTCCCCTCCCCCTGTTTAAAGATATTACTATTTTGCTTTATCTGATATGAAAGCCACTTGAGCATTCAGTATTTATATGCCCTGCTTCTTTCAGACGTAGCAAGAACAGCATTGATTTGAATAGAAAGAGAGCCCAGGTTTGTTATTCCTTAGTAAATTGCATTTAGCAGGAGAATCTCTCTCTCTCTCTCTCTCTCTCTCTCTCTCTCTCTCTCTCTCTCTCTCTCTCTCGTGAATGCCAGATTCAATACACAATGGGGGCAAAAAAATTGGAGACAGAAATGACTAAACTGGGTAACTAACCAGGCAACAATCAGATGCAGGCAGCTGTATCCATATACCCCAAGATTCCAATGCTCCAAATGATTTAAATAATGTACAAATGATTAATCAAGTTTCATCACAATTGAAAAAGCTTTTCTCTCAATAGACACAGGTACAAAATTCAGTGGGGTATCACCATTGGGTTAAATAAGGACAATTGTTCCACAGCCATTCCAAATGGGTAGTACATATTTGGGATGCCACTGCACCCATGGAACCGATTTGAAATGAAAACAATTTGCATATATTTAAAGAAGAGATCATTATCAATTCAGGTGTATGGTTTATGAATTAAGTTACACTTGGAATTAACTACTTTGTTACACTATAAAGATGAGCATAGACCATTTTTCAAATCTTAACGCATTGCATTCTACATTGAACGTTATTGTTTAGATATAATGTGTCACTAGTATTAACAAAGGTAGGCAATTGATTAGAGCCCTCTATTCGTGGGATAGATACCATCAAGAATGGGCCACAGTAGGAAGGATTGTAGAGGAACGAAACAACAGAGAACAGAAAGCAGTGAAGAGACTTTATTGGGCCCCATCGGCCCTGCTGAGCTGATGGACGGGAATCTAAGAAGATGATTACACTTGTGAAAAGGCTTGATCGTTGAAATCCTTTGCATGTTTTAAAGAGCTATTCAGGTTTATTTAGTTAGTAAAAGTCTCAGTGGGGCAAAAAGGAGAAATAATAATGTCCCACGATCAATTCTGTTTCAAGGCTGGTGACGCTGTAATTTTGATCTTTTGGTGCATGTATTAAAAAAAATAATAATAATAACTGAGAGACTTTTATAACACCAGATTCTGATATTCTTAATAACTAAAGAATGTCATTTTTGAGTTTCATCAGTGCTACAACACTATAGGTCAGAGATATCCTAGGGCTCTGAAAACACTGTTGATATGTTAATTAGATCGCACTATCTTTGTTAGAAAACTCCTCTAGAACACCAGCAGTATTGCACTGCCATTTCCATTACCAAAGTCTACATGGAATTCAGTTACCTGTTGGGCAGCCTAATTGAGTGCTGAAGACCCACGTGGTATCCTTTCTCATTCTCCAATAACATCATTCGTTCTCATTATTGAAGGTTTCTTTTTCATTTTCAGTGGCAAGCCCTCATTACTCCCAGACTGGTAAGGTTTTGTCTTCCCTGCAAGCATCGTAAGGGCTGAACTCGGTTAGACAAGAGACAACGTGCTTGAATCAGCAGCTAATTAAATTGCTCTTTATGCGGTGAGCTGGGTGTCATGCAAGACAAGATCTTTCAGCTGTATTGAAACTGCTCCTTACTGCATTCGAGTTTGTACATACACTGACAATCACTTTATTATTAGGATCTGTCTACCGATACTGGATTCACTGAAGCATCTTAACAGAACCGGTCCACCTAATAATGCTGCACTTGTACCCTGATGCTGATGGCTGCTTTCTAAATGCATCTGTGCACCATGCCAGAGCTGTGCGCAAATGGTTTGAGGAGAATGACTTCAGGTGCCTTCCAGTGCCACCACAATCTCGGATCTCAATGCAATTGATCATGTTTGAATTGAATTGAATGACCAGAATTGGGATTCTCTACCTATCTCTCTGTGCCAACTGCATGAAATGTAATGACTGCATTGCTTCCTTCCAGACCTCTGAAAGCACCTTGTGGAGTCTATGTCCAGTGATCAGGGCAAAGGTGGCCCAAGCATGATAGTTGGTACAGGTCTTAATGAGGTTGACAGACAGTGTATGTTTAAATCAAATGTTAAATTACCATCTAGATTTCCCTACTTTGCAACTGTGAGTGTATTGGAGTTTGGAAGTAAATGCAGGTGAAATGTACTAGGGGGAAAAAAAGTTTCCAAAATACAGGCTTGCTGCAAGTGAATCCAACTTCCTAAACATAATCAATAATTTAGAACCTCTGCCTATCAATATTAAAGACTGTTGTTATTGTGAATATTGTCAAACCCCAGAAACAGAATATAAAGGATATAAATGGCAAATATTGAGGTGTTTCTATAAATGTGCTCCAAACTACAGGCACTATTTGTCCTGAGGAAATGCTTGCTGGGATGCATCTCAAGTCAGACAGCTTGCATCCAATATAGTTAGGACTGTTATTGCTTTTCTTTTACCACACCGCGATTGCAAAGCGACTGACTGGCTTTATAATCCCCTGTATAACACTGCAGAACTCCTTTTAGTCATGAAGATCTACAGCTTTACAGGAAGCAAAACTACATTTGTCTAGCACCTCTTAAAGCCAGCCATGGCATTTAACTGGCATTGTATTATCTACTAACAAGACAGGGATTTAGTGGAAGGGAGTTTAAAAAGAGAGTTCAATCTTTTACATTTATTTATTAGATTTATTACATTTGTTTTTATTTCTGTATTGTTTTAACCTTGGAAAAAACATACAAAAAAGATTTCTCACAAATGCTTCAGATGTTGTGCCACTGTACTGCATGTTAAAAGGTGATGAGAGTTGTAAGTAACATGAAGGGGGGTCAGTTATGATACCTAATGTCATGGGGGACCTTGAGAAGAAAGTTGGGTAATGCCTAAAGTAGACAAACAGTTTAGCTTGTGCCTTAGTGTAATATAGTTGTCGACTATATGATTGTGTGTTTGTGATGTATTGAATGAAAACATTATTGTTTTATCCCAAGTAAAACCTTCAAAGTCATTTGTTTAAATGTCTGGGGTCTATTTTAATTATCTAAACAGTGGTGGACCTAAATATCAGCACATTACAAACCTATACAGTAGAGTGAGAACCTACCTGCATGAAAATATCAGGGAGTGAGAAATGATTGGCACTCATGTGAAAATGTTAGACCACTTTGTGCTTTTAATTAGGTATCTCCTAAAAAGTCTCATGCATTTTACCATTTGTGGCTATGTGTTCTTTTTTCTCTTCCAATTTTAAATTAATTGCATGTGTGGCCTATTAAAGTCATCAATGAAATCACTAATTTGCTTATTTTTACAAATGTTATAGATTTGCAGTTGCAGTGCTTGGATGTCATATGCCCAACAAATCAAAACAACAGAAGCAATGGGGTGTTCTCATACATTTGCACACAACTGTTTTCCTATTAGTTTATTACTATCACCTACACAATAAAAAATACAATGGTCATGGATACGTGAGTTTTGGGATATTTAAATCTGCCATTGTGACTAACATATAAAGAGAAATGTTATTAGTGACTTCAGTATAATTGTAGCCATTTCTGGTTTTAATATTATTACTACATTATTACATTCTCTTTAATATTTCACCTGTATGGAAATTCAGTTTCTACAGCTGCCTTTAGCAGAAATGACAGTACTGTGGTTTGGATTAGAAATCAGTTTTGTCTTCCAGTGTTTGCATTATAGTCTAATGTATATGTAGAGCACACATGTGCATTGAACACGCAGTAAGATGCATGGGAAAAATATACTTGAGAGACTTTGCTTTGTATTTCAGAATAAAAGCTGTTGTGAACAATGAAAGAAGAAAGTGCCCTGCATAACAGCTCTGTAGGTGTAAATAATACAGGGCCACACATTTAGCAGCCTTCAATATTCACAAACACTGGCTCCAATGAGCTTCATTACAATTTCAAGTAACGAGCTGCTGTCAATGTGAACAAAAACCATAAAGAGGATAAATGGCAGTACTTTGTCAAGCAGGCAGTCTTTGGTGGCTCAATTTAATTAAATCTGGAATACACCTAATAATTTCCTGAATAGCAGGTCAGATTTACTCCAATGGCATTACTGCAATCGAATCACGTTACCTACAGCACAGAGAATAGCAAGGTAAAAGGAACAAATAGTGCTGGATTTAAAAGATTTATAAATCCATAAACCAAAAATGTTTTTTTTTTTTGGACAAGTGGAGAGCAAAGGTAAGGTTTATAGTCTGCAAGAAAGATACATTTTAGCCTTGGTGATGGGTCACAGTATTGAATGTGTGCAAATGATCTAAGGTAGCCCAAAAGATACATTTCCACCTGCTGTGCTTAGATATATTCTTCCATAGAGTCTACGGCAAAGGACGTTTCTTATCAATCAAGTTTTTCCACCTGCAGTAAGGAGCAGACAAGACCTTTATTTGATTATAAATCTTCAGAAGGTGCAATTCAGTGTCATAGATCAGCAAGAAGACACACAGACCCAAATACGACATCTTGTTTTGAGCCAGGCTGTTGTAATAAATAGACATCTCACCCATTGAATTAAATGGCAACTCAGAGACAGATGCCTTACCATTCAGTTAAATGCCAGCTTAGCAGTCAAGTGTTTAAGTAGGTACCCTATACTGGATGACCGTACTATATCTCCATACTGAAAACTGAAAGAAACCATGTTTTGCAGAGGGAGGGGTAAGAAAATCAATAGAACCACACACAGTCTTCACTGAGAGCCATTCATTTACTGGTATTCTCCAGACCTTATTTCACTATTCAAAACATGTTTTTTTAACATGGAATGTGTCTCCACAAGTCTAAGGCACAAACAGACGGTATTATTTATATCGCAGTGACATTAAGTATAAAACTAATTAAACGTAATGTGTGCAGACAAAGTAGTGTTAGTTTACCTCCAGTGCAAAAACCCTAATAAGTATTTATCTGATAATTAATTTGTTTCTGTAAGGTCAGAAATAATTGGCAAATCAATACTCCTATGATTTATTAGTTGCCTTTTAAACAGTCAGCATCAAGTGGTGTGTGTATCTCTTTAATTCTGCAATTTAATCTAGCTGTTTGTTTTATACACATGGGTCCTCATTTACGAAAGGGCACTAAACATTAAGGTGTACCATAATTGCACTTAGTGTGCACATTCATGATTTCCTTATTTGCTATTGCCATTTTATTCATTGTCACATGAAATAGTGGGCCTATTATGGCACGCACTGATTTTATTGTGCCACACTATGGTAATCAGAATATGTGATTTGTATGGTAATGCATGATAATGTATTTAAATGAGGCATCCCACTCTGAATTATTCACACCGTATTTACTAAAGGGTGATAATCGCAGTGGCTTTAACCAATGAATGAGTTATGAATTTGAAATGGAAGATTTCGTCTTTACAACTTGAAGTTTTGTGTCTCTTTGCCTCACGAAATTCAGCATTTACTTGTGTTAAAATGTTTATATAGAGCAGTGAAAATGACCTGTAAGTAACATGTTATAATTTCTTAGATTTTATTTTATAGTTCATTAAATTGGTACAAACAATAGATTGGTTAAATAAAAAACACCATAAGATGTTGTCTTCAGGTTTTTAAAAGTAGGTTAAAAACGTTTCTTTTCGATAAGGCTTATCACTAAATGTACAGCGCTTTGTGGTAACTCTGTTGCGAAAGGCGCTACATAAAATGGTGCATAGTTATGAAATACACTTTGTAAAAGCAATTCAGTGGTTTGTGTCGTTTGTAACTTACCTGGTTGAGAATCACCTTTACGTCTTCAATTTAAAATCTTCAATTTTCTTTTCAGCTCAGTCCATTATTTTTAACATGTCTATGGCTCTTTGGCTGTGACCCAGGGCATTGACCTTGTGTTGTATGGCTGCCCACATTGCCTGTGGAAGCAGGAGTTTTGGAAGAGGCTGGACCAAACAAGGTATTATAATTTAAAACAACCTCCTCCACTAGAATGTTGAACTCCTCTGCGTGCAGTTTTAGTTTGATTTGCCTCTGCCTGTCCCCTGCAGAGCGCTGCCTCTGTTGATTGCTCATTCACAGGCAATGTACACCCACGGCTAGTTTATTACAAATCATAATGAGCAAAATGGTAAACATAACATATAAGTAAACCATTAATAAACTTAATTAAAACCGAATGTGTAATGATCATAATAAATCCAATGACCTTTAATGATCGTCAAACTTTGCAGGCAATAAGTATTTTATCTAACATTTTCTATCCTTTTAAAAAATAAAATGCATTTGATCAAAGCTAAACAGGGCGCCTTAACGCACAGAGATGACACAGTTTATCCAATTAAAAAGCCATGGCTTCCATTTTGCATGCTAAAATAGAGTTTCATTGATCAATTAATTGCCCTTGTCCCCTTCTACTAGTACGTGCATGGTTTTAATTGTATCTGTAGGCTTTTGTGAAGAGTATACAGTTTTTTGCCTCTTACTTTTATGCAGTTTATTCAATACATCTGTTATTTTACAAAGTATAACCATACACACGTGCTAAGTACAATGTTCCTAATCTACCTGTATTTTGAAGTGTAGTTTTGAAATTGCTATTTTCATTGAATTTACAGCAATGGTAAAACGTCATTTTCTCTCGTGTGACGAGCTCAAGCCTTAGGTTGGCTATACATTACTATAATTGACTGGAGTTCTGAGTACAGGTTCTTCCTGTTACTGCAGAAGGGAATTAAAGGAAACGAAAGCCAGCGATAAGCTCTGATGTTATCTTAGTATCTGTCTCCCTGGGGACCTGCCATTACCTAATTATAAGCTATCGAATGAGTGGCCAATGTTTAAAGACAGAACCTTGCAATTTACACCGAGAACCACTGCTACCCAGAGACACACTTAAAAGACGCAGGACTTTGATTTGTAGTGCATGGCAGTGGGAAGGAGGAAAGGTCCTAACTGATGTTAAGTATTAGAAATGAAAGCGGTCTGCTGTGTTTTGTGAAGGTTTCTGGTGTCATTTAAAAAAAAAAAAGAAAATGCTTTGGAAAGGGTTTGGGTCAACAGCTTAAAGAGAACTTAAGAAAGTGACAGGCTGCCATTAGTGAAACGTACTGAGCCATTGAAGATGGCCCTTAGTGGCTGTAAGGTGGTGTTGACCTCACAAACCTATCTGTAAAAGGCTGCTCGGTGTGGTGGCTTTGAATAAAATATTATGCTGAAAAAGACATCACAGTCATACAAATGGAACAGAAAAAAATGGAGACTGTACCATTGATTTTAACAGTGGTGGACCTGAAGTACACAATTGTATTAGAACATGGTTAAGGTTAGTGTTAGGATTTTCTGATACAACTGTGCAATTAAATATATGGTGCAAAACATTTATACCTTAAGTGCATTGTAACTGCATAATAACATGCTAGCAACAGGGATCAGGACTCGCAGCATATGGAAAGAAAAAGAAACCTGTATTGACGGCCGTTTTGTATGTCTGGAAGGCAAGAATTTCAAAGAGTAAAAGCCTCTTATAAGCTTGAAAGGGGGTGTTTTGGTGAGGGAGAGGGAGGGGACTGACTTCAGATCTCCAACAAAATTGCATTAAAAAAATATATATTGTAAGATGTACAGAGTACAGTGCTGTATGAATCTGTATAATATCTTGTGAACTACATTTGAGAGCTGTCATTAAAGTGATTAGTGTTTTGTGCCGTGACGTGGAGAGGTCACTGGCCATGTCTGTTTCATTTAGAGACAACACCAGTTCACTTTAACTTATTTCAATGATGGGGACTGTCTTTCAAGCTGTATCAGAATCAAGGTCCAAGATCAACAGCTTGGGGTGGGGACTGAATAGAATAACGCAGGAGAGATCGGAGCCAGCATAGGCTATATAGCAATGCAAGATACTGCTGATTTGTCAAAACGTGAATGTGTTACCACTGTTTTATCCTTTCTCTCTTTCTTTCTTCCACCCTGTTCTTTCTTTCTTTCTTTCTTTCTTTCTTTCTTTCTTTCTTTCTTACTTATTTAGATATTGTATAAGAGCACCATAATCCTGGTTATATTTAAGGGATAATGGCCTTGCTGTGGCATGTTATGAGACAATAATGGAACCCCTGAGTTAATAAAGTCCAGAGGGTGTATGCACTATTTGAATAAGGGGGTTCCATCATTACTATCATGAAGTCCACTAAAAGAGTTAACTTTCTGAGAGCAAGGCTCGAGCAGCCCTGTGAAGTGTTTCATCAGTAAGCAGTGTTTTAGAACAGGAGCTGTTAATTAATGTCATCTTTTCCATCATTCACTAATAACAGAAGGCTGATCTCCATAGGAAACAAAGAAAACAATAGGAGAGCAGTGTCTGGATGTTGCATGATTAATTGTACTGTTCTTTATTTCAGTGACGAGAAGATAAATGTTTTTTTTCTTTCTTCCAGACTAAGTTTCTTTAGCTTTTCAAAGATTATGCATGTCTAAAGTTGCAAATGTTCCTATACTGACAAATATTTTGCACAGTCAGCATAAATGATGGAACCTTGGCAAAATGCAATTTGTTCAAA
This sequence comes from Acipenser ruthenus, assembly GCF_902713425.1. Lineage (NCBI taxonomy): Eukaryota > Metazoa > Chordata > Actinopteri > Acipenseriformes > Acipenseridae > Acipenser > Acipenser ruthenus. Next base: position 1,629,908 of record NC_081218.1, read on the forward strand.
CACATACCTGCTACTATCTGATATATGATATTGAAGTTGGGGAAAAGGTTACTGGGACAAAACATTTTGTTTTACTGAAACAAGACATTTTCAATTCCAACAGCCATGCATCACTTTGATAATCAGCCACTGATGTATAAAAAGGTTATCCTTACAGAAAGTTTTGTATTTGGGTCTTATAACAATATAAGTGCAGTACTCTGAAGAAACCTTAGCAGAACAATTAGACCACAGCAGTGGCAACACGGGGTATCTGTACTAACAGTACAATGGCCTTGATATGGTAGCACACCTGTCTGTTTGACAATGATATGATACCACGGCAGTCAAAATTCTGGGATACCAAGATATTTAGTTAGTAAGTAAGAGATGCAATAAATGTCCTGCCCCAGTCATTCTGTTAAAAGGCTGCTGAACAACATTTTGTCCAGCACAGCCTTGAAGGATTGATGGATGCCAGCATTTGTGAAATAAAACTATGAAAAGGTTTCCATTGTCGTATCATTATGCCAGCAGCAGCCTCATATCATTGTCGCTGTACAGTGAATTGCCAAAGATGATCCTGGAGGTGTGGTCACCAATATAAACCAGTAAATAAACGTCTTAAATTTTATTTTATTTTTAAATTAATATACTTACACACAAAGCTCAACACAAACAAACTCAACAGCATATATTAATTGAAAAAAGTCAAAGTATGCATTAAAGCTTTATGTGCCACAAATCAATTACTGCAGCTGGCAGACCAAGTGCACAGAATTGCATTTTAAGGAAGCACCATAATGCCCCTGCAACTCTCTTGTTTATAGAAATGCATAATGCAAAAATAAACTGTGGTGTTGGACCAACACTTTCTTTCTAAGCTAAAGTGCTATGCTACAGTCCTGCACATAAAAATAGATGTTTTAACTAAAAATAGCAGTGTTGTTTTCTTTTGTTTGTTTGTTTTGCTAATGCTTACTTTCTATTCACTTGAAGTCTCCTGTTTGAAAAACATTCTAGGCTTGGAGCGCTCCATTTTAGAAAATTTAGATGCAGACAATTCTCCCACTTGGTTGTAAATAAATTATATTTGGGGTACCGCTAGTGGGATAGATTGCTCATTAAAATCCTTTGCATATATTTAAAGAGCCAATGATTATCTCTTCAGAGATACCAAGATATTTAGTGAGATTGGGGCCACGAGTGAGAATAACTGGGAGATAAAATCTCTTAGTTGTTCTACATTCCTAAAAATAAATATCATGTATTTAAATACCACATAAGCAAATTTATCTAAATGGGACCATTAGGAGTTTCTTTACACTTTAACCATTGGGTTGGGAGTCCACAAAAATAATTTCAACATCGAAGCATTAAGAAAGACATCTAGTCAAAATGATTGTCATTGATTTTACAACTTGTTGTTATTTTTAGTAGTTCTTAATTTAGAACTATTGACTGTTTTATCGTTATGGATGAAAGATTGTACACTTCACAGTTGCAATTATTGAAAAGTTGCATTTTTTATGTGGCTCCCCAGGGTGTATAGTGTTGTAGTTAACTTGCCACCAGAAAAGTTAAAAGGATTGCGTTGAAGTTGGTACACTCAGCTGCATAGAGGAGAGATAGGCCTTTCTAAAGTGCCAGCTGTTACTGACACCCAAAGGGGTTCACCAAATGCAAGTCATGATGTTCAAAAATCTCTTGGGTTTGCATTATGACGGATTTGAGCACAGCAACAGGGATTAAGGGATGAAAAAGAAGATTGATTTTGGTGTAGAATTTTCAACAAGGAATACAATCCCTTTAATTGTTATTCTGCATAGTTACAATGTACTTAATGTGTAAATATTTTTGCACAATATAACCCTAATCCTAACCCTAACTGTAACCTTAACGCTAATCCTTTTCTGATACAATTGTGTACTTGCCTATCTCATGCAAAAAGCTTTACACATTAAGTACATTGTAAGTATACATAATAACGTAATTATGTGTAAGTACATGTGTATTTACAAAGTAACTACTATGTAAATACACAGTAATTAGTGACACTTAATGTAAAGTGTTACCTAATACATATGTTATAGGCGTCAGTGCAGTAAGAGTTTTATTGCACTCGTTATTACACAAAAGTATGAGCAACATATTGTGTCATTTTGTCTTTAACAACATCAGCAATAACATGAAAACAAATATATGACTGACGTTTGAATAACTCAGCCATTAAAATTACATTTACATTCTCTGAAAACCATTTAGGCAATTTTTGTAAGGAGGCCCACAACTTGCTTAAGGACCTTAATAAACCACTAATGCTTTGTAAAGGGTCACGGAGTAACTTGTCAAAGAACCAAGAGGATCATAACACATACATACATTCTCATTACACTTTAATGAGTAATAACCTTCCTGAGAATTCTGGAACATCCTGTACTATTTAACAAGGGCAACAAAGGAGGATTTGTGTGTGTGTGTGTGTGTATGTGTTTGTTTGTTATTAATTTCATACATTATTCATGGAGTTCTGATATGAATACACAGCTAAATGAATACTGACTTCAGAGCAATATCTGAATAAAGATTAAGGGTTATGACCTTCTTGTGCTGTTTGAAATAATAAATAAATGAAGCACCTGACAGAAAAAAAAAAACACCTGTCAAATTTGCAGTGGGTTTCAGGGCCTTTGCTACTTAATGCTGTTGTTTCTAATTATTTCATTGCTTCGGAACAGCAGTTGATCAGATGTGGCCAGGTGGAGATATCCAAGCTAAGGAAAATCACAGCATAAGAAACGGATGTCAGTCATACCTAATGCTTTCCTGTTGTTGATTTGTGGATACCAGTATCTCCACGGACACTCAATCACGGCATGCTGTCAGCTCACATGGTCAGAAATGACTCCTAAACTGGAAGTGAAACCCATTTCAGTGAAAAACCCCAGTCAAATACAGAAAGGTGATTTGATTCATTACTATATAGCATGAGGCCCTGAACAATAAACCTTGAAAAAGAGCTAAATAGTCCTAGTTATGGAGCAATTACTTAAAAAACAAAATTAGAAAACGTAGCATTCCCAATAATAATGACTGGATACGACACAGTGCCTGTTGCGTTAATTTCTGTTGTCTGTGATCAATTTTTAACTGCATACTGAGTGATCTCTTTGTTTAATATTGTGTTAAATTTTCTGACTGCATGTCCCCATTTCTGAGCTGGTTAGCTAATTTAGCGACTCTTAGATACAAATAATGAGTTTCTGGTAATGAATTCGTCTGGCTTTAGTATCTAATGCTCGGCTGGTGTTGCTATGCCCAATTAACTGGATCCTGGATGCCAATTTTAAGCTTGTATATATTTTCATTTTTTGTCTGTTTGTTTGTTTTGTGATGCATTTCAATGTACTTGAATGTTGCTGAATTAGCATCACTACAGAGAGATAATGGTGCTCTATACAATTGGGGAAAATGTACTGTAAGCTTCACAGAACAGTTGAGGGAGCAGTTCAGTCTCCATGCCTCAAGCCTGCTCTGGACAGAAGGGAGCACCCATTCTCTTATGAGGGGTGAGGGAGCAGTTCAGTCACCATGCCTCAAGCCTGCCCTGGACAGGAGAGACCATCCGTTCTCTTTTGAGGGGTGAGGGAGCAGTTCATCTTCACATGTACCACTGAATGGTGTTTATTTAATTATTGTTTTCCCGGTTTGGCACATCTCTGGTTAACATTGTATCAGTTTGTTGAAGGAAAAAAATGACAGTGAATTATTTGTTCTTCTCTTTTACACATTAGTGAAATCCATTATTCAATCTACCTGCCTATTTTCTAGAGCTTTCCATTTCTTGGGGACAGGAGGTTCCAATTAATTTTGATTTATCCATAGCTTTTTTAAAACCGTAATTAGGACATTAAAAAGATTAATCACAGTTGTTAATTACTTTGACAGTATGGAGTGATTAACCAAAGGTTTCAGAAGTTAGAAAGATGGACCATGTTTATGTATTGCAATTCCCTCTGAGGCTAAGCAAAGTTTACTTATTACTCTTCTTGGAGAATCAATTTTTTTATGATGGAGGTTATTTCAACTGGAAGCTGGTATTGATTCAGGCGAACATGGATAAAATAAATTCTCGGTGTACAAAGAAAGAACAGAATGTTATGGAAACGATAAACCCTCAGAGTACAGAGTATTGTTTTTTTTTTTGTTTTTTTTGTTTTTTTTTTAGCTAAACTGGGCTTAGCCCACTGGCCAAGCCAGAAACATCTACCCACACACTCCCACAGTACATTTTCACATTGATTTCTTACCTGTGCTTTACCCTGATTTCACTGTGCTTTATTACACTTTGGCACACTTTTATGGTAACCCTTTTCATTAAGTGTTAAGGTTAGGATTAAGGTTAGGGTTATATCGTACATTTGCATAATAACATTATAATAACTGGTTAGCATTTTTTTCAATGGGCTCATCCAGTTAATATTTCCCATAATATCTGTCCGGTTATCACAGGAAACACGCGCTCATTACCACCAGCAACAGAGCGTAACCCCAATCAAAGCTCTTACTATTTTAAATAAAATTATTAATGCAATTTACTCTCTGTCTAATAACTCACTGACAAAGACTGAGTAGAGTAAGCCCCTCACAACAAGCAACACAGAACTTATGTATTATTGAATGCCCACCCCATGCATTATTCTCTATGCAATTATGTGAAAATGAAATAAGGATATCGCAAACTGAACACATGTATTTACTAAGTAACCACTATGTAAATACACAGTAATTAGAGACACAAGTGTTACCGATTTTACTACAGTAAACTTTTATAAGGCATGGTCCTGTATATTGAATTCCGAAATCTGACAATTCAATGGAGGTTGAGGGCAATCAAAATAGCATTGGCCAAAATCGATCATGTGCACTCACCTACAACCAGTTTTATCAGTATAACTCAAGTATGAAAAGTTAATTGTTAAGGGGTTTCCAAGATTCCTGTGCATCTGATCCTGTGTACACATGTCATCCTGTACATTGAACATAGTATTTCAAATCAAAACATGATTGGTTTTAGCCTGAGAACTTGGGGCAGTGTTAGACCCCATGCACAATGTCAACTTGACGTGATGGAATGCCACCTAAGGTGAGCGTTATACATTTGCCATTTTCGACGTCCATATAGACTCAGTCAAATACAGCTGGCAGGCAATGTTAAAATAGCAATCAAATGCAAAAGGCAACTGATGGGTGTGCATTAACTGACCTGCAGCTGGCTTTAACGCTTTCAAGCCTGATATTATACCATTTCAACATGATGGGTTATAGACAGTTTGACAGAAATCTGCCAAAGTGTTTTTAGTTTTGCTTCCCTCTGTAAAATGCTCAAATATTTTTTTTGTTGGGGGGGGGGCACGAAATAATATTGTCTACCTAATTCCTTCAAACCTGTCCACTTCAGACTTACTAATTGTACACCAAGGGACATACACACTCAATTGGATTTGGCATCTGTTGCAAGACTTGTTCTCCTGGTATACCATGAGTCCCTTGATTATTCCAAACGAAGGCTGTAGTTTACTACACTGTGCTGGACCCTGATTTTTCCATACGATTGTAGCTGCAGCTAAAATCACAGAACCATTGCCATTGGAGATCATTTAGTAAGTCTAACTGTGTCAACTGAAATGGGTGGCTAATGTTTAATTCTGCCCGTATCCCTATTTTAGTTGCTTCTACACACAAACACACTCAGAAACAAGCACAATGCATGAGAAAATCTTATTTTACAAACCAAACCTCCCCATATCAAGCAGAAACTAACAATATGTCCCCTTGACACTAAGCATTAGCCTATTTAGTTTGTCGTTGTTGTTTGTTGCCTGACATGGAATCATAGAAACCATTGACTCCGAAATACAGCCACAGGCGTAATTATCCATTTACCATGTCTGAGTAAATAGGAGTCACAGTGCACTCGCACATGGATATTCCTATTTTATGTATATTGAATGCAATTCTGTAAAAGCAGTTATTCTTTCTGTAAAGTGTTTGTCATAGATACAGTCGTTAATTTCATTCATTTTTTTTTTTTTTTTTTTACAATTCATACCTTATATTCGCAATTAATACAAAAGCTTTAAATGTGCTGTATTTCCTAGGCTGATAATCACCATCACTTTGCCAAGGAGTGTAGGTGTTTGTGCCTTTATTAATGTATGAGGAGCACAACTTAGGAGACAATGTAGAGAAAACTAAGTACCTTTAAACAATGCATCAATTTAATTTCAAAAGAATGACACAAAAAAAACCTACAACGAACAAAAAGATGTAGCGGTGCAGTATTGAAATGATATATGCTGTACAACACACACAACTCTTCACAGATTTATAGCAGGCTTCAGCATTCATTTTGGAACCCCTTCCAAATTGCAGATTTTAATGAGCAAATATTTTTCATTCTGAATGGAGTGTGAAAAGCACACTATAAATGCAAGGAAAATTCTTAAAACCGATACATCCCGGTTGATTTTTGAGAGATTTGACATACTTCCCAATCAAATTAGTACATTTTGCAAACTATATTTAATGCATAAGTATAGCACAATCAGTAGTACAAAACGTCTTTTTCATTGCCTTTACATTCATTAAGACATCTGGTTTTACTATGAATCTATATCAATGAAAGGTTTAATGGTTCTTGTTGTTGAGTCATTCCAGCTCAAGTGGACCAAATACTACAGAGGTGTTCTCTCCCTCTTTCTGAGTGTGTGTGTGTGTTTTATATAGAAAAATGTTAGCTTTTGTAACAAAATAGCACCTATAAATTATCAGTTCATCTGCTTGTACACAATGAACAAATCACAAATATCAGTCAGTAGAAACTCTTTTTTATCTTTATTTTTGCAAATGTCTTGGCCCCTGTTAAGTATCCCTGGCAACTGGGATATAGTGAAGGCGGCCGTGTGTTAGTTACAGCAACATTATTTAGAAATTATTGGGAGTATTAAATTGTTGGGCTATATGGATGTCTGTGTATATCTTTCCAGTCATTTTAACATTAATGACCGCATATAGAGAGAGAGATTGTATGGCTCTTTTATCCAAAAAGGTGTTTGTACAAAACCATTGCCATTGACAATCATTTGAAGACATCTTTAAAACATGCCTCACTATGTCAATCTTAAACAAAGCATTAAAACATAGACTGACTGACAGATTGACAGCTCACTGCACTTTAACAGTATTTCTCATCCGTTATAACCTGTATTTAAAACAGCCAAGGGATTCACACCGTCACCTAAGTGACAAACATCTGCATTATCAGATCAATACCACGTTGACGCAGCTTGATATTGATTGGTGTCAGCAAAGACTTGATCAATACGTTCGCATCGGGAGAGTTTTCAAGTGGTCTGACAGTAGGCAGTAATCTGAATGATACTGAAAGAAAATAGGATTCCACAGATCAGAAGTCAGAAAGCTAATATGTTTTTTTCCCTGTAATAGCTGTCTGGTCTTAGCCGACTGGCTTCTTCATTAATTCAGTGGAGGTCTAGCTGTCTTGCTTATCGTCAATTTTGCGGCACAAAACCAATTCCTTACTTTCTGTTGAATTTTTTTTAAACTTCCCCAAGCACTCAGTAGTACAAGATAAAAAAAAAAGTAGCAACCATAATTTTAAAGCACTCAATAGTGCTACATTTAGAAATATTTTAAAAGAGCTCTCAGAATCATGGCTAATCTTTAAGTACATGCGGTACATCAGAGTGCAATGATTAACCCGTCCCCCTGCAACACTGCCCCTAGTGAATGTAAGAAATACCAGTTTGTTCAATATAATATTTCTTATTAGTGCATTACTTAAATACACTAGAGGCAGTGTTTCTGGTAATCCAATGCTGTACGGTGGTACCATAGTGGTCCAGAATATTGGATCATACCAACAGTGTGGTACCATTCTACTAATGGCATATTTGTATAATTGTAGGTGCTCTTTAGTTAGCATTGCCCCTTATTGTTGAATTTTACTGCAGTGTCATTGTAGTACTATGGCTGGATCACTGTGTAATGTATTTTTCAAGACAAATCCTCAACAAACACCTGTATACATATGGAAAATGACATATCCTTTTATGACAGGTCATAAAAGATAAAAAAAAAATATATGTTTCTTGCAGCTCTGGGTACTGGAAGTTGAAAGATTCGCGTAGACCCAGAGGGCTTACCATCTTAAATGGCACATAGCTTAAACATTGATTTGAAGACACGTACATAGGCTTATAGAGTATGGGTGCTGTCTTGGCCTTTTAACACTATCGGCCCTGTCAACAAATCTTTAACTCATTGTAGATTGAGCAGACATTCCTCAGGAATAATTTAAACAGAGGGCAAGTTCCTGACCTATCTCCCAGAACATTAGGTAACCGATCATTATCTGATTTCCATTTAAAACTTGTTGTGTCCAATGTTAACGATCAATAATCAATGGAATCAATAAATGGAAACTTGTTAACATTGGTATTGTGTGCACTCATTTTCAGACATCACATTAATTAATTCTCTACAAAGGTGTTGATGTTTTTTAATCCTGTATGCAAGATAAGATACTGTAATGGAAATTTGACAAATCTTTAACAGTAATTGGCTGATTTCAATATAATAATGATTTGAACTTTACATCAATGGACTTGGCTGTCTGATTTATTAGCATTTTTCATTTCGAAGTGGGATAATTGCCTCGTACCAATATGATAATTCGTCTCTGAGGACGTGGCTGCATTTGTTTCTTATCGTTAGTTCTGTTTCCTGAAAAACTCTGGGCTTCAAATTGGCCGAATGATTACATAATGAAACTAAAGGCAAAAGAAAAAGGAATGATTTTCTGCAGAAATGATTCAGCATGTTAAGATGGTTTATCCATTGAAGCTTGTAAGATACTTGTTCAACTCTGTAGATTTCCTCAGTGCGCTGATTTTCTCAATGCAACCCCCAAAGGCATGCTCGGACAAATTGGCTACATACTTGCATCACCAATCTAATCACCCTTATATTAATAAATGGGTGGCCAGGCTGTTTCAGTTTACAGTTTGTCAACGTATTTATTCAGGTATATCATTTTCAACATGAATTCAGGGCCAGTCAGAATGAAAGCTTTTGTAAAAAAAGGGGGGGGGGGGTTAAAATGGCTTTGGAAGCAATATTCCCTTTAAGGTGCAACAGGAAAGCTAATTATATTGTATCGCATTGTCTCAAGTTCCCTGGGATGTGAAAATGAAGCAAACTGGCAATCATTTTCTGTTCATAGCGAACACTAGAAGCATGATTCCTAATTGAAGCCCCTTGTTATTTATGCAAAGTGTGATAAGATAAGCCCATCCATTAACATTTGGAAGGCAGTAATCATGTATGTCGAAAATGTGGTGGTTTTATTCATTATGCCCCAAAGTGATAATATATAAGTAATTGACTTATGCTAATTGGCTTGTTATGAACACAAGCACTGTAACTGGAGAGGCAATTAAACGATCTTTCCATTAGATTGAACCGGACCCTGGCTTTGCTCTCGTTCTCAGCGATGGAAAAGTAATTGAGGAGGTCGAAGTGGCATATGGGATATATTTTAAATATTTTTAGTCTGTAATCCATATATTTATTTTATAGGTTGAAAAAATACGGTGCACCATATGTTTTCATTTGTCTGTAATCCATATAAAAAAAATATACTGTATATATTTTAAAATATATTTTAAATATATAAAAAAGGGGCCAATTTATATAAATGAAAAGTATAAGGATCATACTTTTCTACCATATATTAAAAATATATGTTTGTTCCAAAAGGGGAGGTACGTTTGACCTTGTGTAGAAGAGGTGTTACATTGAACTAAGTGCTACATTGTTGTGTCTAACAATAATGTTGAAACAATATGTGTGTAACTTTTGAATATAGGAATCAGTAAATGGAACCTTACTAACATAGCAATTGGTATTGCGTGCACTTATTTACAGACATCAAATTAGTTTGTCTATAGTATTCACCAGCTGGCGGTGGGCATGCTCGATTCCTGACCAGGGACAGCAATCAAAGATGACCTACATGGTCTAACCATACCTGGAAAATCCCTGAGGCATTGCATCTCAAATTGACATTAGTCCAGCAGTGTGGAGTAGTGGTTAGGGCTCTGGACTCTTGACCGGAGGGTCGTGGGTTCAATCCCCAGTGGGGGACACTGCTGCTGTACCCTTGAGCAAGGTACTTTACCTAGATTGCTCCAGTAAACACCCAACTGTATAAATGGGTAATTGTATGTAAAATAATGTGATATCTGTATAATATGTATAATGTGATATCTTGTAACAATTGTAAGTCGCCTGGATAAGGGTGTCTGCTAAGAAATAAATAATAATAATAATAATAATAATAATAATAATTACCACAATAGGCAAGGATAGGTATTTTCACTGCTAAATCACGTCATTAAGTTAAAAATTAGTTTGTAACAAGCCATCCTTAATCTCAGGGTGGGTTTATTAGCCTCATGGCTGGGTACTGATGGAAAATGGGACCAGATGGACATTATATTAAGATCAAGACTGACTAACCAGGAGAACAATCAATAAGAAGTGTGACTTGACAGAGGGACTAGAACAATAGCGATAGAAACACAATTAAAATGACCCCCTCCTTTCCGAATTATCTTCAGTGGCAACACAGTGGGTCTGTACTGCAGTGACAGCACAGCAAGCCATTGGTAATATGGTACAAGCCAGTGGTAGAACCATGGACCTATTTTGGTATACCAATGGTGTGGATCAATATATACTGTCTAGGTCATCTCACAAATAAATGGTCATTTTGTGAGTACACTGTTCTTTTTTTTACACAGCACCTGCCCTGGCATCATTTTCTCAATGTGGTTTCTAAAGCATCAACCACAAATAGCAGAAACATCTCCTTAGAGTACAGTCCACTAGAATGAGTCTAAAGAAAGACAGCCTTGTAGTTCTGGACAGGAACTTCACTCTAATGGAGGACTTCCCTTGAACAGATATTGGAAATGAAGTTTCATTGCACTAAATAAATAGGAGGCAAGAAAATTGATTTTAGCCAGCGATATTTTTCAGTGCAGGGGACAGCTAATTCAAAGATAGTGATAATCAGAGTGAAAAGACATACAGTACCTCAAAAATGTTATGTTAGGATCCATAAAGATCTTACATCGACTAATTACCAGAGGCACGCTGCCAACTGCATGAAAACCCCTCCGCACAATGTAAGAAAGTAAGGTCATTCTGTGTGTTGCTGTCATTTCATGGCCTAGCAAATTACCTGTCTTCCTCAATTGCCTAATGCAAGGAAATACTAAGACATCAAACTGCCAGTGTTAACATTTATTAGTCAATAAAATTAGTAGGTGGTATTACAAAGTCAATATAACAAGGTCTATCAGTGTCATAGAGCTACAAGCGATGGTGCTAATTGGAATTATATAATGGCAAGGATCACCCTGATATTCATTTCAGGGGGTTTACACACAAATCCACTTAGCAAGACGAGGTTGTGAAGGTCTTCAAAAAAAAACGCGTGGAGTGCAGGATGCGCCCTATAGCCTGGATGTCGCCGGTTCGATTCCAGGTTATTCCACTGCCGACTGTGGACCGGAGCTCCCAGGGGGCGGCGCACAATTGGCTGAGCGCCATACGGGGGGGGGGGGGAGGGCTTAGATCTGTCAGGGTGTCCTCGGCTCACCGCGCACCAGCGACCTCTGTAGACCGGCCGGGCGCCTGCGGGCTTGCCTGCAAGCTGCCCAGAGCTGCGTTGTCCCCCGATGCTGTAGCTCTGGGCTGGCTGCATGGCGTGCCTGCAGAGTGAAAAGAAGCGGTCGGCTGATGGCACACGCTTCGGAGGACAGCCTGTGTTCATCTTCGCCAAAGGGGTGGTAGCGGTGGGCTGAGCCTTAATACAATTGGGCATTTCAAATTGGGAGAAAAACGAGTATAAAATAAAAAAACACATCAACATCCATGAGCCGAACAAGGAAGCCACACAGGGTTTTATGTTAGAAATCCCAAATTATCCGTTGCATCATTTTGCAAGCGTTTAAAAAAATTGCCACCAAACACTACAGACCTCTACTGCCATCTGCACAGCGTACCTCAAACTCTCCTTGATGAACAAGAAACATGTTATTTACTGGAGCCCATGGAAGTTATCCAAAGAAAAAGGGGTTACCATAATTTACTCGAAGTACAGCCATGCCCTTGCTGTCCAAAGCATGGGAAATGTCAGTAACGGGGCATTACATTTACGCCATCGAGCTACTTTCAAGGTTGTGTTTTCAATGGAAATGTCGCTCTAAATGTTCAGAAAAGATCTCTGGCAGATTCAAAAGTTAATATTAGTGTATTATCTACATCATATCTACATATTTATCTGTTTAATATTGAACACAGTTGGAGAACTACTGAACTGAGGGTTTTACTGCAATCAGATGGAAGTTTATCATGATGTTTGTCATTTTCATAAACAGTGCTGTCAAACCACTTACAGGCCCAGCATTGCCTATTTTCAGAGGGCTGATGAGGCTCAGATCTTTGGCTGTATACCCGATGATGGTACTGCTGGAACAGTACGAAATGTTCAAGGATTTGTCATGGAAACCACTCCACTGTGCCTCCAAAAAACACAGCTGTACAAACATGACTTTTATTATTGGTGTTTAGTTCTAGTTTAATCTGTTTATCCAAGACTTCTGAAACACAGGTTTCATTTTCTGGGCTCCCCTTCCAACGCCAGCTGTTACATGTTTATTAACGGATTGTGACTGTAGAAAGCTTGCTGCTTTTGAAATCATTTTGTTTGCAGCTGTAACAGTTTAATTGGCGCATATGTGATAGCGATTTAATTTTTTTTGTTTACTATTTATACTTTTCCACCAAGTGTTCTCCAGTCTCTAACTGGAAAATGTGTTAAATAGATAATAATGTCCTCATTTCTAAATATGTAATTTCATGTGGGGAAACATATTTGCACTGTACAGGCACACAATCGCAATCGCTTTTTGGCTTCAGTGCACAGCGCAACACTGATATGCTTCCCTACCTCACTTCCCTACAATCAGCCTTCAGGACTCTTTTCAAATGCAATTTTTGCTTGTTTGTAATCTTTGCATATAATGAACGAAACAGAAACCACTATACATATCACCCATGATACAACCCTAACCCTCACTCTAAACTTATCCTAACCCTAACCCCCTTAATGCTAACTCTAACCCTTTTGTGATGCAATTGTGTACTTACATATATTGTGCAAAAATATGTGTACGTTAAGTACATTGTAACTATGCATAGTAACACTGTGATTATGTGTAAGTACACATGTATTTACTAGGTAACTAATATGCAAATACACAGTGATTAGAGACACAATACAAAGTATATGTGGCTGGTGTAACTAAATATGAGGATGGGGTAATGGAACATGTAATGTAAATAAACAGAGGTCTCGTCAGAAACGGACTCAGTTTTGGGTGAAATATTCATCTATGCAATGTTACTCAGCCAAGAAACCTCATAAGTCATTACCTAGAGCTTTACAACAAAGTATACAACATATCCACTCTATTTAATCACAAGAGCGAGGAGAGTAAGCTCTGTGCGTCTCCTTGCCTGAGCCCCTTTAAGTAAGATCCATGAAGGAATTAGCCGAGGTGACAATAATTTGTGCTCGACTTCCCATATTCAGATTAATGAACCTGATACAATCTTAAGTGGTGTAAAACAAGTGCCAGATGTCTCATTGGAAGCTAGTAATCTATAGTACAGCCTCAAGCACCACGGATCAATCTTACAGACTACCTCAGTCTAATGTGAATAGACAATGCTAGGACTCCTGAATGGACAACCACCTGCATGTTTAACTGTAGGTACAAGGTTTTCTACATTGAAGGTTTTCCCCTTTTTTCCAAACATACTGTGGTCCATTTTGGGGGGGGGGGGTTTCTATTTTTGTCTCATTGGACAAGAGAATTTTGTTGAATGCTTCAGATTCATTTTTCTAATTCTTGGCAAATTGTAGACTTTCTTAATGTTGTTTGCAGTGAGGTCTACGTGCAAACAGCTCTCTTGTGCTCAGGTGCCTTTGTTGTACAGTTCTTTCATGCACTCTTATGCCTTCTGCTTCTAAATCTTTCTTGAAGTCCTTGGCTGTTAATCTTTTTTTTTTTTTAGCTACTTGGACGATTCTTATACCTGCTGTGCCAGTAATTTTCTTGGACATTTCTTTTAAGCGTTTCAGTGGTACTTCTTGATTATTGCTTTGATTATAGATTTTGGCATTCTGTATGCATTTGATACTGCTCTACAGTCATTTCCTTTGTTGCAGTTCAGTTTGCTACAAGTGCTTTTGTCAAATGTGAATCCAACTGTCTTGACCTGTGTTGTCAAAACGTTCTACTTCAACACATGTTGGAAATAATGACCTATTTTTCTGTCTGTTGACTTTGTAATGCAGCTTAGTTACTGTGTAATGGTTTTCAATCAATTAATACATATTTTTAACTAGTTCTATTACATTTTTACAGACTTTTAATGTAAAGGTGCCAATACCTTTGTCATGAACAAATATTGTAAAATTGCCTGTGGGTTTTTATTTATTTATTTTATTTTATTTATTTATTTTTGAGAAAGATACTACCAGAAATTTTGTATTTTGGTCTTTGTCGTATGAATTTGTGGCTGATGTTTACTAAATGCTTGTATTTACGTGTTTTCTTTAATTATCTTATATTAAGTGTAGGATGCCAATACCTTTGTCTGTGGCCTGTTTGTTATAACGTGTTTCATTAAAAAAACATCTGAGACCTGCACAAATGAAAAACAGTTCTGATGTCTGGAATTATATTGTTAGCTATTATTAGCATGCATTTCATTAGGTCAGTTCAGGCTACAAGGCATTCGTGAGAGACTTCTGTACTTGGGATTATTTCCAGAAGTGCAGTAGTCAAGCAAAGCAATCTGTTTCTTCTTAGACATTTTTATATATATATTACATGAGATCTGGTGAGCAATTAAGGGCTATAAGGAGCTATGAGAAGAGAAAGATTTCTTGAAATCGCTGAAGATTTGGGTCAGTTTAAGTGAGTGAAAACTACTCTTTGTGAGGTGCTTATCAGGTATTTAGCCAGTGATTGGAAAGCGAGCTCATCTCACAAGACATTTCAGTGCTACTTATCAGCTTCCTACATGCACCACACACACACACACACCCCTTTTGGACATAGCAGTAGTATACATCCATAGACTTTTTCGGGTCATCATCATGTAGAGATAGCTTTTATCAGACTCTGGCCTCCCACAGAGATGGTGAAGAAAATTGACAATCAGTCTTTTCAATGTTCAAGGCCTATCTTTCCATGTGCCAACGAGGCTTGAGCTCAAAAGCAGATGAACATCAATCCAGCCTGCCCAGCGTTACAATACACATAGAAACAAAAATAAGACAGTAGACAATGCTAATATCCCATGTGGCAATTCCATTAAAGCTGAAGCAACTTTAGGCAGCATTCTCATCTTATAGCCCTGTGCTTGGTTTGCAGAGTCTCATGCTTTTCCCTTGCATTCCCTGTGTTTTGTTCGCTCTGCTCAAATAAGCTCTGCGCTTACCATGCACCTCTCGCACTATGAGCCAGACCCATTAAAAGATGTCTTATCCTTCATTCTGTAGGACACTGAAGTAATCAGCTGCCCAAGTAGGGTACAGTGTGTTAGCCCATAATGGCAGCTCACTCTAATGGCCTGGTGTCCGCCGCTGTGAATCATCAGTCTACTCATCATCAAAGAACCATACCAACAGACCTGCAGACTGATCAGCCTCGGGGCTCTAAGGGAAGTTGAAAGAAAAAGAAAAAAGAATCGTATTTTATTTTTCTTTTAAAGGAGCTGCAGTTAAAGGAACAATAGTTTGGTAAACCCTGGCTGCTTTTGCAATTCAATTACAGTAAAACCGCTATTGTCATTCGGATAATGGAATTATAACTAAAATGATTTATATGACTTTCCCCATCAAGGATCCTCCTAATTAACCCCTTTACCTTTTAAATACATCACATGCAGTTCTGCATGGCACGACACTCCACGTTTCCTGTGACAACAGGGCAGAGCACTGCACAGGTTAAGAAGTTTGAAACCACAGTACATTGGTCTCAGATGTGCAGTTTTGAAAGAAACACATGTTATAGCAATCGCGCATGTTTATTTCGAAAACATATGTGGCACTACACTTGCTCTCAGGAAATGGGTTACACATCCTGGTTTGCTTCACATCAAAGCATGTTGCTGGAAAGACATTGATGAAGGGGTAAAGCGACCAAGGAAGTGCAACGCTATCTGAAAGGATGGCTTGCCAATATAGATTTATTTAAGCTTATGTACTACTGTATATTTAGGTTTTAAAATAAAAAAATACATGTTTGCTACAATGCATTTTCCTTTTAGATCTGCAGGTTTGAATTGCCTAATAATGAATAGAAGTGCAGAACAAAATTTATAAACTTACTTTGTTGGCAACAGTCACTTTAATGGAATGCTTGTATAACACTAGAATAAAGAAGGCACTCAGTTTGCTTGCCTTACTACCAGATACTGTAGTCCTAAGTGCTTCATGTTACTGGCTGCAATAGACAATAGGGAAGCAGCTGGTTGGTTAGTGACAGGAAAGAAGGCATTGAAGGGGGAGAAAAGCCACAGTGAAAGAAACCATGGAAATCACTATCTGTAGCACACACTTGTATGTAAGCAAGTCCCTGATGTACTCCACAAATAGGTTACCACGGTGACTCAGCACATTGCTGCTCCTGTATTTTTTGTTTTTGTCTAACCCCTCTGTCAGATCCTGTACAGCAAACGATTTTGTGTTCAAACTGTTGCTATAACAAACGTTAAAAAGACACAAGCTCATTAGCATTGGACAACCCCATTGAATTTAGATGAGCACTAGTTGGAGTCAGAGATTTTATACGTATTATAAAGGTTTAATACCATTGGAAGCAATTTACTGTTTAAAACACTTATTCAGCACTGAACATTTGTCCCCGGGTCTGCATTTGATAGTAAGTCAATACTGGTTGCAGCAAAAACAATATTGTAGCAAATGTGCGAGAAAACTAGCCAATAGCTAAAATTATTGCAGGTTTGTTGACAACAGTACTTTACCCGTTGAAACTGCAAACTCTGCTTGATTTTTTTTGCCAATTATTTAACATGGCTATGCACCATTTAAGGGGCTATACAGAAGCACATGGCGTCTAAGGTTTTTATGTGTTGCTTCTGGCAAGGTAGTTAATAGTATTGCCACACTAACAACTATAATTAAATGCTCATGGTGTAATAAATTATTTCCCTTTTTTTGTTGGCAAGGCCAGCAGTTGCACCCAGAGACGTGAGCCACAGGCGAGCAAGCAGGAAATAAATTACCTTAGTTAAATATCCTGTCCTAGTGTTAGGAGTTGCAGGAGGTGTAAAATATAGCAGCACTTAAACTGTTGTGATGAGAAAACAACAATGAGAAATAAAATAGAATTGCTTTTTTATTCTTTACTTTTTGCTGTGTTGAAAACACATTTTGGATTTCATATATATATATATATATATATATATATATATATATATATATATATATATATATATATATATATATATATGGTATTAGAGAGAGCTGTTCTATAAAAACACATTCTGGCTTCTGGCATTTAGGTCTGATGGCCTTGAAAAAATGCTATTATATTTAATTTTATTGCATAGAATTTTGGGTCTCTAATTACTGTGTATTTACATAGAAGTTACTTTGTAAATACGGTGAACTTACACATAATTACAATGTTACCATGCATAGTTACAAAGTACTTAATGTGTACATCTTTTTGCATGAAATAACCTTAAACGTAACCACACCTCCCCTAACCCTTTTCTGAATTACGTACTTACATATATCGTGCAAAAAGACATTAGGTACATTGTAACTATGCATAGTAACATTGTAATTATGTGTAAGCACACATGCATTTACTAAGTTACTACTATGTAAATACACAGTAATTACAAACACTTCATGTAAAATGTTACCATGAAATGCCTTTATTTTTCCTGCTCCTAGTAATGTTTAATATGACATTGAAAAAAATATAGATATCGTCTCCATTCGAAACACATCCGCTTTCATTGGGCTGTTGTAACTCGCGTCCCCTCCAAAAACGATTGCATTCTTTTTTTCTAAAGACATTATTTATCGCGGAAATGTCAATGAACACATTATCTTTTTCATTACAGTGGAGAATGTTGTTCTTAATGCAAACGAACTACTTGTCTAAGAATCATGGCTTTTCTCTGGCAGCTGATCCAGCTCTGTTAAGAGACAAGGGAATTTGAAACTTAATGGTTTTCTCAATGTCCAGCGAGGCTGTTTAATACTTTAAGCGCAGATTGATTTGATGTTCTACTCTCTGTGTAATTGATTGTGTTTCCTGATGATGTTTGGAGAGGTATCCTGAAAGGTATCCTCTGATTGCCCCGAGGTTAGCAATCATAAAATCATATGTTAGTCTGCCAGAAGTGAATGGTTATGATTTGTCAGGATGCATATAAAGTGGTGCCCCATGTATTTGAATCACAACAGACCTCATTGAATCAGGCTTGTGTAGACTTCCATATGAAGTAAAACACTACAAAATAGTACTGCTATGTTAATACATTCCTATTTAAAATGGTCTCTTATGTTGTACACATTAACCCTCTAGTGCCTATTTCTGTATAACATATGATACAACGCTTAGCCACCCCTCTATATTTTTTAAAAAAAAATAATAAATCCAGCCTCACAAGCTTTACAAACGAACCAGGCATGGTTTGCACAAAAGCGTGGGCTGCGTACCCAAGGTTTCTCTTATTTCAGCTCATAAGTACAAAAGCGTAGTCTCACTGATAAAAAACAGCTTATCAAAACAAACCCCTTAATCCTGCCTAATTTCTTGCTCTGTTACGCATGAAATACAAAGAAGGCTGTTCAGAGCTGACTGTCGGCTGGTTTGCAAAGACAACAGGAATTAGTTCATTGCAGCATTATTTCACTCTCTCGTGTCCTTTTATCACACAGCATCACTGAGCAGTTTCCAGAAAATCACACGAGGGGAAGAAACTGCTATCATACATCGCCTTCTGATAACATAATGCTTGGGTTTCTTCTTTCTTGTGAAAGCTGTTGAGACTTGTTTCATTGGTAGCGGCCATCTATATTAAGTACATTGCACACATCTTTCCTCATATAAAGGCCCTCTGATGCATTTTAACTTACATAAATTGTGATTCACAAAATGATAGCAAGGGTGTTACTGAACGCATTTTACACTCATAACTATAAAACATTCAGTTTTGCTAGGAATCACCAAACTTGCTAGGTAACACATTACATTGTGTCTCTAATTACTGTGTATTTACATGGTAGTTACTTAGTAAATAAATGAGACTTTTTGGAATGTGTTTAAGATGCCTAATTAAAGCACAAAGTGGTTTAACAGTTTCACATGAGTGCCTATTGTTTCACTGATCACTGACCGAAAAGTGAAATTGTTACACCCAGTGGTTGTCATGCAGAAAAATTATAAACTAGGCAAATGAGCTGTTTCTGTTGGAGGGAAAGGTGTTGATTATGAGCAAGACTGTCTGGCTTTTTCTAATGCAGTATAATAATGTCTCTTCCCTAACAAAATGAATCTGTTCAAACTGCAGTCGTCTGTTTAATTAAATTACGTCAATACTGAATAATGGAGTATGCCCCAACACCCCCCCCCCCCCTGGCTTTTTACATTTATATTGTATTCATATGGTCTCATATTCTGCAGAAAAGAACATGACTTTTGCATTTGGAATGTGAAAAAAAGATCTATATCTAAATGCAGTTGATGAAAGGGAAAAGTAAATGATTTTTAGATGTATTCATTTTCAACCAATAAAGGTGTTGGAAGCTGCTACGCAAAATACTGTGCACTGTAACTGCTTTTTCATCCGACTTTATGAAGCAAAATTAGTTCATTCTATAGGGTGATGCAAAATCTTTGGCCAGAGCTGTAAGCTCATGCATGCATATATGTTTGAGTGATTTTTGAATCAATAAAACAAAAACACCTTTTGAAAAAAATAGTTGTGCAGTGTAATCTATGAATCTATGAAAAGGACCTTGGAGTTTATGTTGACTCAGAAATGTCTTCATCTAGACAATGTGGGGAAGCTATAAAAAAGGCCAACAAGATGCTCGGATATATAGAGAAAAGTGTTGAATTTAAATCAAGGGAAGTAATGTTAAAACTTTAAAATTAGTAAGACCTCATCTAGAATATTGTGTTCAGTTCTGGTCACCTCGCTACAAAAAGAATATTGCTGATCTAGAAAGAGGGGACATTTAAAACCAAGACAACAAACAGAGGAACAAACAAGATCTAGTGTAGACAAACTAGATTGAGAGCCACAATAAAACATTGAAGCAATGCTTATCCTACACAAAATAATATCCTGCCGGTTCGTTTAATGGTGCCTTTGAAATCGTTGTTTACAGGAATAACCTTTTTAGATGCGGCAGACCATTAATAATTTGGGGACAGTGACTGAAAACAAAAGCTGAGCTCATAGTTAAACAGAAAGCTTAATTTAACAAAACACAGTATCCAAGTAATTGCAAAAAAAACAACCAACAAAAAACTGTCAAACATTATAAAATGTTGGGGACAGTTAAAAGAAAAAAACCAACAACAGCATAAAAACACACAAATGCCATCTTTCAACATCAGATATTTTTTTTCTATGACCTAATCAAGACACATCCTGCTTGGCTAGTCTACTCTTTATCCAACACATTTTCTCAGTGTATGTCAAACTCATAAAATGTACAAATGTTCCACATTGTCTCCGAATGCATCCGCAGTCCACTGAATAAGGCAGTATACAGTAGATATAATTATTTCCCTGGGCTGCTAGTTAGCAACAGAAATCAGCAATTGCTTTATGGCTTGTGTTGTAAAACGCATTCATTCCTGCCCCAGCAGATATCTGTAGCAAGGCCTGCTTGGTTTATGTATAATTCATTCAGCGTGTAGCATTTGGGCTGTCGTGCAGTATCTAATGGCATCTTCCTAGCATGTTTTGTCTGTATGGAAAGATATAAATGCACAGGCTGAGCTATGGACTTCATTTTGATTCCTGTTTTGCACCAGCATTTTACAGAGAAGTCTGACAAAGACCGCTAGGATCCTAGTATAATACCAGTGTATTGCCCTGAGGAAATCCTTAGCAAATTATAGGATTACCAACACAAGACAGACTAGGCAATGTATTTGGAAAAATTACTGTGCAGTGTAGTGCAGTTTTAGTATTGTGATACAAGTCTTTCCCAATGTTGTTACATCAATGATTTAGGGTTCAAATGGATTAGAAAGGGTTTCCGATAAATAAGACTGGGGTTGCAGTCTTATTCACAGAGGTTATCTCAAAGCTAGCTAGAGACAACTATTGAGAATCTCAGTATATATCTATTCTTTGAGTTATAGAGTGAGAAAAATGAACAGGTAACAATTTACACTAAGTGTCTCTAGTACAGTAATCTGCCATGATCAATCTCTTCAGTAACGTTAGTTTATTATTGAAAAGAGAAGATTAGTCCAGAGATTGTAGATCCTACCAAAGTTTTCGTACACTGTGTTGTATGTGCTCTGTGCGCTACCATTGCTGGTAGTGTCACGTGAGCTGTTCAGTGTGTTGATATGTAAATAAATCCTGTTCGCCTGCGGGGGCGTATGAACTTCAGCCTCCATCTCAATCTCCTGTCTGTCACTCAGCAGCGAATGCACTCACCCACATTGCAGATGGTTAATCTGTCACAAGCATTAATACCATGTTATCTTTCTAAACAAGGGATTTAGGGGAGCTCCCTAATAAAAACTGAATCTCAAAACATTAATTGTGTGAATACAGGCATTGTTACAGCTGTCTATAATGGCATTTAAAACAGGATAATTTATCCAACTTTTTACCTTTTTACCACCGCAGTCGGATATGCGACTGATTACTGTAGTTACTTAGTAAATACATGTGTGCTTACACATAATTACAATGCTATTATGCATAGTTACAATGTACTTAATGACTAAAACTTTTTGCAATCTTTTTGTGTACTTGTGTATTGTGTACTTTGTGTATTGTGTATATGCAAGTGCACAATGGTACCAGTAAAGGGTTAGGGTTGGATCATGTAAAGAGATTTACATGTTAAGTACATCGCAACTATGCATAATCACATTGTCATTATGTGTTACTACACATGTATTTACTGAGTTTTGTGGTGTCGGGCATACGAAGAGTGCAAGAGCAAGTATGCTCTCAACTTGATTAGAGGTAGCCACTGAACACTTAGAAACATATTACAAGTAATTTAATCTAAATAAAAAAACGAAAAGCTGATATGAACGTACTTAATCTGTTTTTATGCAACCTGAGTTGCTGCTAATAGGATCCATTGGGAACGTAGCTTATAATGCATATTAAATGAACACTGTTGTTATCAATGCAGTACCTGGTGGGGAAAAAAAGACATTTGTTATATCAACACTGAGTTTTAAAGTATGTTATTGGTAGTCTGCTGATAATGTCAACTGCTTATTATACTCATTTGTTCTCAGTCTCTATTTAGGATGTGTAGAACGGTCACTATGCCTCCTTCTATAGCAAGCCAGCAAAATGCGACATGTAAACACATTTAAAAAATGCATACACCCTTTTTTAAAACCTCATTAATATCCGGTGTATTGGTAAGTTCTCTTAGTTCAATTAACTTGTCACTTTGGACCCTTAACTGCTATCTAGCATAACGAACACACCTCGTCTTTAATAGCTTACTTTTTTATTCATTTTTTTCTTTCTTTTCTGCGTTTCATTGCCTGCACCAGAATAATAAGCTTTTAAAACACAACCTACATTAAGATATTGTCAGGCCTGTGTGAGGTGTTTCATTACATAAATGTGTTTAATTGGAATGATGATATTAAACCCTGTTTCCCCCAGGGTCAAACTTCCAAATCTGCACAAAAGGCTTTGATTCAATTACTCACTGATGCATTCAAACTAATCTCTGCAGATGGGGGTAGCCCAGTGTTGATAATAACTGTGTTTGCATGGGGAAGTGTGTGAATAGGACACCCCTCCAGTGTTCTTAGGCTGAAATAATTACAACCTTTCTACATGTTATTTAGTCCAGCAGTCTGTGACTTAGCTTATATATTTAAACTCATAGAACATTTCCCAACTCGTTTCTGTGTTTGTTTTATGGTTAAACTTTACATTAAGTGTCTCTAATTACTATGTATTTACAGAGGAGTTACTTAGTAACGTATATGTGTGCTTACACATAATTACAATGTTAGTATGCATAGTTAGAATGCATTTCATGTGTAAATCTTTTTGCATGATATACACTATATTAAACTAACAATCATATATTGCACTTTGATACACATGGAAGAAATGAGACATATATATATGCTATGCTGTTTTCAATATCTTACCATTTCTTTCTGCGTGAGTCAAAATGGAATAAAGAGAGAGGACTGTATTTAATCAATGCTATGAATATCTCTCTGGTAATCCTTTATATATTTACATTTGCAGGCTCTAAGCTAATTAGACAGATGCAGTTGAGCAGGTCCTGGGTCAGTTTAATAAACTGCATCAATAAGAAAGTGATTCACTGAAATAAAGACGTGGCCACCCTTAGATTAACCTTAACCACTGGAATCAAACCTTCCTGCACAAGACATGTGAAATGCTAATAGCATAGTTCCAGACACTGCAAAAATGAGAATTTCTATATAATACCAGTGCAAGCCAGTGTAGTCTGTCTGTGTAAAATATTATTTTTGGTAACACTTTAAAATAGTGAATTCCACAAGAATAACACCTGAATATCTTCTGCACTTCCGTCTGAGTTCTGAAGTCATTCATTTTGAATTCAGCCCCTGTTAATTCATCATGATTTTAAAAACATTAAGCTTCACCTTTCCCCTCCATCCATTCCTAATTCATACCCTCTTACTCCCCCACCAGGGGACTGTGAGCAGTGTTTATTCATGCATGAATTCATGCCTTCTGCATGTGGTCAACATCATGTGTTACAAAGGAACATGGAATGAATACGAGTGATTAAATCCACATGAGTAACAGAGTTATTAAATTAATTACTTTGGAATTCATTGTTAATTTGTCTCCATTATTTTAAAGTGTTACCAATACCATCTATATATAACCTTAAACAGTACATATAATTCCATATCTTGTTCTAGTATCTTTGTTTTTACTGACAAACTTGATTTTAGCCAATAGGTTTTCTATTACAAAAATACTAAATAATATAGTGCTCATTTTCTTAAATAACTTTCGTCTGCAATACGTCCTTTAGAATTATGGGATAAATATTAAAAGATGATATTGTTTAGAGATGGCACTCACATTAAAAAACGGATGCAAAGTGGGGAAAATTTCCTTCATAAGATGCGATACACATGGGAAAAGTTTATAAGGTGTACAATGTCATGTCTTCAAGCCACAGCATTCAAAACATAATCAACGCAAATGAAAAGGGGCCAGTGATAATGTGAATAAAAAACAGTTTTTAAACCATTAAATAGCAGTCGTTATTGACCCCTGCAAATATATATATATATATATATATATATATATATATATATATATATATATACACACACATGTCCAGCATGTCTGAAGCAATGAAATGAGAGTATCATATCCAACACATTCAATGTATTCCATCACAGTTGTCAATTGAATTTTCACGCCTCTCTGGGCAGAGAAATAGATTTGCAGCTTCGGGTCTGCTCCAGTTATTGGAAGGCATTATTTTGTGATGACATGCCTGAATAAAAATCACTAAAAAAAAACCCAAACCGGTAGGGGGTTGCCAGCTCTGTCCCAACCCTACCATTGGTTTTTAGTTTGCACTGACAGCTCGGGTCTTTAGGTTCTCAAGAAATGGCTTTTCTGGGCTCCTGTCATCTAACTCTGCGCAGCTGTGATGACAGATACAGTTAATTGTCCTAGATAGGAATGCCAGAAGTCAGTGTTCTGAATTCATTAGGGGACGGTTGCAATCCCAAGACAATTAACTTGGCCCAACAGCACTGTCTCTTTAATTCAATATCTTTTGAAATACTGCAATCCCAGACGTCAGTCAGCATAGGTTAGGATAGATATTACTTTAGATATGAAACTTTCCCACATGCAGAGACATGCACAAAGCAGCTGAATAATACATCAGAGCCTTATTATAGTGGTTATTATATGCATCCCTGTGAGGGGAGCTTGGATGAGTCTGAAAATCTGTTGTCCAGTAAAATTAACTGCCACATTGGTCATGTCAGTGATAGAGTCCACATGCTTTGACAAAGGGTCTTCATAGTTGGTAAACAGTTGTATTCTGTGATTCTCTGAATCAAGATCCATTACAGGTGAACCACTTGACCTCTGGACATAGACATGGTTAGATCCATTCCCCTTTATGATTGTGTTGTGCTTGCAATTATCCTGAGTGGTACTGGTTCTGTTGCTCCAATATTGAGTTATTCTCACTAAAGCATGTATGATGTTCTCTAACTCTGCCTTTAACTGGCTTTGAGCTGCTGAGAGGTGATTTGAGCTGCTTGGAGCTTGTCTGGAGAATCCTAAGTGCCTGGAACTGAACAGCCTTCCTCATTCCATTCAGATCATGTGACGGCCCCACCTGTGTCTATATAAATATAGAGTAGGTGGGACTGGAGGAGTTAATATCACATGATTTTAATGGATTGAGGAAGGCTGTCCAGTTCTTACGATTCTCCAGAAAAGCTAAAATCAAAAGCTAGCTTTTCTCTGTTCATGTTCTCCAATAACTCTCACTGAGAGATAGACCGGGATAATAATGGTATCCTAGTGGGAATTTCCTAGGTTATGACGTGACTCTTCAGTCTCTTTATAAAACAGCTCTGCACCATACACCAGTGAGACGTAACACGTTACAGTGTGGTTCTTTTTTTCCCTTTAAGTAAAGCCTCACTATATTGAATTGTTGAAGGTTACACGAACTGCAGGGCAAAGGAAATGATTGCATTTATATTCAGCGCAGACGAAACATTGTGCTGAACAATGTTTCAACCTATTTACATTCTGCTGAACAAAGGGAATACTTATGAATCCCCCCTGGTGGCAGCCCTTTGAACAATGCCAGTCAATTGAAACGACTGAACTCTAGCAGCTAGTACAGCAGGTGCAGTATTGTTGTTGTTTTTGTTGATACTTGAAAGATACATTGCTAAGCAAACTCTGAGCCTAGCAGCACAGCTTTACAGCAGCAACGAAGTCTGATGTGTGAGTTTACATCAGACACTGATGACAGGTATACAAAGCTGAAAAGTGAAAACAAATGTGGATTGATTTGTATCATGATGCAATGGTGTCACAGCGGCTTTCTATGGTCGGTAACACTTTACATTAAGTGTCTCTAATAACTGTATATGCACATAGTAATTACTTAGTAAACACATGTGTACTTACACATAATTACAATGTTATTATGCATAGTTACAATGCACTTAATATGTAAATCTGTTTTGCAAAATAATTTACACATTAAGTGCATTGTAACTTTGCATAATAACATTGTAATGATGTGTAAGTACACATGTATTTACTAAGTAACTGCTACTGTATGTAAATACACAGCAATTAGAGACACTTAATGTAAATTCTTACCCTACGGTCTGCTAAAGGCCCGCTAGAACTCTTTTGGCTGACTGCACTGAATCAGTTTCTATTTCTTCATTTTAATTATGATAATAATACTTCCCAGCGTGCTCTCTCTGGTTACAGCTTCGGCATCAATCTCTCTCCTTGTCACATCGGGAAGCCTACGCTGCCAGCCTGCCCCCGAGCGAGGTGAGACGCTGTAATCAGACTGTTTTTAAGATTCATTGCAGCTCGCAGGCAGGTCACCAGGTGGAATCACACTCGCTGTGGAAGTTAGAAGGGTCGTTTTTGCGTCAAGCTGGTCACACAGTCTAATCGGGTGCTCAGATGCAGGTCACAGGCCAGCTTGCTCCCCCGTGCTGTTTTACAAGTGTTTCTCACAGGCAGGTCTCAATGCAACCAATCTGACGCATGGAAAAGAGATTCCATGTGTCTTTGTACAGTGCAATGTTCCCTGGCTTTGTTGTTGTGGGGCAGCAGTCTGTATCAGCAATGCACAGCTAAGGCCAGAAGTTTTGCATTGCCCTATAGAATTAACTAATTTTGCTTCATAATGTCAAATTAAACCTGCTGAATAATGTTACGTTAACATACCACTCTTTAGTTTTCAATACACTTAACGAAAAGCTGAAAAAAATTGGACATTTCGAAATCTAACATGAAATACTGTACTACTATTATGGCTTCCGGTAGACTTTTGCAATATCATTTTGTAGTTTCTTTGATTAGATATTGTTGAATACAAGATTTAAATTGTGTTCATATAGTTTTATTTTTTCTCAATCCTAAAATTCTAGGTGATGCAAAACTTTTCGCCATAGCTGTATACATTATACACTGTCTAATTTATTTAGCCGGCATCACCCATGTCACTCATTGAAAAGTTTTCCTTCCCTTTCTTTAACCTGCCTGCCTTGAAAGACTTTTTTTCCATTAAGACTTTTTAAGGTTATTTCAGGATCTCCTTAAGGCGTCTTATTATTGCAAATGCCTTGGAGAGATTACAGATTATGCATCTTTGAAGCTCTTCATTACTTTCGCTGTCTGCTCTAAGTCTCAATAGAAAGCTCAATCCCTTTCTAAACCTAAATCAGTTATAAATGCCATTTCACATTAACACAAAAGTTACATTGCTAAACAGATAGCGAGACAATCACCCTGAACTCTGAAGAATTAGCAGTTTTAATTCACAAGTCATTGCCCTTTTTTATACAGAGTCCAGACCCTGAAGCTAATATTGCACACTGATTATTTTAACAAAAATATTTCCATTATGATGCTACATCCGAGATCAAATTCCCAAATATCCCAACATTGAGTTACATTATAATGCGACTTGCAAGTGTTGTGTAAGTAACCCACTATCCGTCTAGGCCAAGAACAGGAACTCTTTATATTGCTAAATTGAACCAATTAAACCTCTATCCAAGCCCTTAAGCAGATATTTATTTAATTAGACCCATCAAACCTGGTGTAAAATGATCTTTTGTCAATCATAGTGTATGATTATTTCACACATCCTTGTGATCTATATTCTAGTTGGTCTTGGCTTCCTTTGACTTTAAGCAGAAACGTTCACTGAATTACAGGTGTCTAAATGGTCACAATTGCCTGAATGCATTTCTTGTTTAATGACTGCACGGTCCACAGTGTATTCCTTAAGCTCAGAGAACTCTTTTGCTGTCCCACGATTTTAAATCTGAATTTTGATTCTCAGTCATTTACATTTCCAGCACCCGGTTTATGGAATGCTTTACCTAATCATGTTAAGTCTGCAGGCTTTTTTGCTTTTTTTTTTTTAAGGTCTTCTGTTAGCTGTCACTGTTATCCGTCAGCGGTGTCGTTGTTGCAAGGTAATTATCCTCCTGGTGTATTATAGTACAGTTGGTATGGTTTGTGTAAAGAGGGTTGTTGCAACCCTATGTTTCTTTGATGTATCTGAGATGCACTTGAAAACGAATAAAACACATGTCTTTGTTTTTACCCAGTAAAAACATTCTGCCACACTCTGCAACATTCTGCAACTATGGGACCAGTGACTGACTGCTGTCTGTTCGTGGTTTACTGTGTAAGCAATAACACGTGAGAAGAAGTGCAGTTGTACTGAGACAATCGCTGAGTTAAAGTACTGAGGTGTGTTGTGAACAGGATGCCTTCACTGATGACGTCAGACCAGAAACACAGACTCAGGAAGTACGGGTGAGAGCTGAAACGCTACGGCGTTCAGCTGCTTTTATTAAATAATAAATCAAAAACAAAAGATTTAAACACACAACAAAACGCTACAAAACAAAAGGGCACGTTGGCCAAACAAATATAAATAAACAAATAAGCGTGCTGGTTTTACCCCAGCACGATACTTAGCGGTTGTTTACTCTCTCTCTCTCTCTCTCTCTCTCTCTCTCTCTCTCTCTCTCTCAAAACCCGTCTCGTCTCTGACACTCTCCTCTGAGGGTAGAGAGCTGCAGGTTTATATACAGTGACCATCTCCCGATTAGCAACAATTAATCAATGAATTAACTCAGGAGATGGTCACCGTCTGCACAAGTTTAATAAGGATGCGTGACTGTCAGCTCGCTAAATAAATCACTAGCTGATCAGTCACGCATCCTCACGGGGTTTTTAAAAACGGCAAACAATAATACAGAAGCAGTGCACAAATATATAGGGGCGGGACACTCCGACCTGGGAGAAAGATGTACATCTGTCTTTTTGCACACAATAGAATGGCGTATGCAGTTAAAGGATGTAAGCTTGTAAATGATAAGAATATAGTTTGTGGTTCTAAGTACATTAAAAGTCCTTTGAATAAGAAACAAGAGACTATATAGAATGGTATTCTAAAAGATGGTTAATGTGCCCCAGTGTTATTTAATTCATCCTCCATCCATAGCTACAATTCTAGAATTCTTCAAATACAGTAGTTATTTCAAATGGTTCATGCCAGATTAAGTGGACCAATTCTATTGAGATTGATGAAACCAGGGCGTGAAACACGCATCAGCCCTGCACCCTGTCCTGGCTTTATCTGGAATACTGTCTGTCAGTATTTTTAAATCTAAGCTCAAAACACATTGATTTGGCCTTTCACTAGCGGGCAGTTTGAAGCTCTTTTGGTTTGCTGTTTTTGTTGTTCTTGTTGTAAAACGTCCTGGGATGATTGCATATGAAGGACGCTATATAAATTATGGTGTGGTATGGTATGGTACACCTGTTTCTTTCAAAACTGCACATTTGTGATCTATATAGAGGATGTTCACAACAGGTTAGAGTTATACAATTATTAATCTTTAGCATGTTTAAAGATGCTTATTAATATAATTAAACCACAGAACAACCAACGTTCCTATAATAAATATTACCCCAATGTTGTAACATTCACCTCAATAGTATATTGTACATTTTTTAATAAGCAAGACACAGAAATTAGCTTTGTTTTATTTCTTTCACAGTGGTCCAAGGTTACAGAGCTTTATGTTAAGTGTGTCTTGCAATGTTCTCCTTTTTTCTTGGCAGAAATCCCACTGTAGATTGGATCTTTTTGATTCAGAGAGTCTCATTGTTTCTCATGCCTTTCAGTTATTTTCCTCAGTATTCACAAGGGATATTCTTCAGAGGGAAAATGTTCATGTCCTTTAGGAGGAATCTCCAGGGGTCGAACCTGTGAGAAACCTTCCTTTGCTTTTTAGAATGTGGACAGACATCATTGGTAATATTTTTATTTTCTACAAACCAATGGTATAAACCAATGCTAGCCCATTGTACTATGTCATTTATGTAACTGGTCTGCTAATGCTTTTGCTAAGGGCATAGTGGTATTAAAATGGCATCCCAAGTTAGCTTTTTTATATTCTTTAAAGCAAACTTCTCCCTCACCCCTTAAAGTGATTCCTCCAATCCAGGGCAGACTTGAGGCATGGAGACTGAACTGCTCCCTCACCCCCTAAGAGAAAAAGTGATCCCTCCAATCCAGGATAGAGTAATTCAAGGCACGGCAGGTTTGTAAGCAAGCTCACATTGCAGCTGCATGTGCTAAACCTGATCTCTGGGCTATGCTTAGTCTTCTATCTTGTCAATCCTGTAGAGTCCATGAACACAACAATTCTTTATTTACCTGGCATGGGGAAAAAACAATATTGTCATACTTCAGAACCAAATTATTAATAATAATAATAATAATAATAATAATAATAATAAATAATAATAATAATAATAATAATAATAATAATAATAATAATAATAATAAAATACTGTGAAAAAAGGCTTTGCAGATTGTCAGTCCTACAGTAAATTAAATCTTAAATTAAAAGGAAATCACAGGCTTCTGGAGTGAAGAGGTGGGCATGTCATATTAAAGAGCTCTCTCTATGCTCACAGTAAGTTCTGATTCTGGGCGCAAAGAGGATCAAAGCCACAAGACTCGTATGATCTGAATAAAAAAGAGCTGGGTCTTGCAGCAGTCTCCTTAAGAAGAATACTTTTAGGCAATGCCAAAAAAGTAACTTTGAATTAAAATTAAACTTCGGAACACGCACTTCTGTGTACTACAGTGAAATTGGTGCACAGTAACTACTGCGATGGTACTGTATGTGCCATCTGAATGGGAACATTTTAATATGTTGACATAAGTTAGTGGTCACGGTTCAGTTTAAGGGCCACTTTTTTCGTTTATAAACTGTTAAGAAGCGTTGTTCATTTTGAGCTACTACATTTAGATCTTTCTAAACAAACGTAACAGGGCAGTGTTGTGTGATGCTCTGCCGTTACGGGTTCTGTTCCCCGTCGGTGAGATGAGGTTGAAATCTCTATAACTATGAATGCAGACCAGCCCGGCTCTTCTGCATTGTGATTAAGACGCCCACATATAAAAACCTGATTTATTTTGCTAAACATTACTACAGTAACAATTGTAACTGATTTGAAATATATGATCGACTGGGAATTGATCATCCACAGTGCTCTGATGTTGGCAGTTTTAGCTGGCCTATTATATATTAACTATCAATTAACACAAATAAAAATCATGCATATTAACATGTTTATTAGCTATCTGTTAATAGTTAATAGATGGCCCTTAAAATAAAGCATGACCCAATTATTTTACCTTTACATGCTGGTAATTGCAGAACTGTATATTTTCCAGTGTCAGGAATGGCACTGAGAAATAATCGGTCCAAATCTATTTTGTAATTGGTCTTCTAATGGCTCTTGTAGGGTTTCCTTCACACCCATACACAAAGCGTATTTTCTAAACGTTTCTGTGAGGCTCAGTTTATGAAACTGCGATCTTGAAATACATGAACCAGGCCCCAGCCCTGCAGTCTGATAGATTTTCATCAGGAGGGCAAAACTGTTATTTAAAGCGATTCAGGCTTTCATTTCAGAGGTGTCAGTTTAGGCTTTACTATGGGAAAGTTGTCAGAAATGATGGCTTCACGTGGCATTTTTAACAGCCCGAGCACTGAGCAACAATGCCAGGTAATTTGAGGAAGAATCTAATTAACAGGTCTCTATGTGTTTACATTAAGAACTCCAAACAACTGAGGTATATTCAAAGATATATTTTACTGTATAGATTGTGTATATTATGTATTAAATAAATGCACAAATCTGGTTTTAAAATAACTCCCACATTTCTCTAGTGTGGTGTAGGGAATTATTTTGTTAGCACTTTATATAAAGTGTCTCTAATTACTGTGTATTTATATAGTAGTTACTTAGTAAATACATGTGTACTTACACATAATTACAATGTTATTATGCAGAGTTACACTGTACTAAAAGTCTAAAGCTTTTTGCACAATATATGTAAGAATTAAGGTTAAAAGGGGGTTAGAGTTAGGGTTATTCGTGCAAAAAAGATTTACAAGTACATATGCAAAACATTGTAATTATGTAATTGTGTAGGTCCGTCTGTGTTTACTAAGTAACTACTATGTAATAGTATATTTTTTATTAGAATTAGCAACATCAGCGTTTCCCTAAAGTAAAAAGAAAAAAAAGAACTTTCAAAACACTCAACATTGATACATTTGGAAATACTACAGAAAACTCAGTGACTGTTTGGACTTGCATTCTTTTTCAGTGTCTTCAATTTTGTGTGCAAGCAGGGCCTGAGGTTTATCTTTGCTCTGGAAGCCCTTGGGAATAACTTTGTATTCATTGCGGATAGAAAAGAAAGCAGCGTGTGATTGTAGCTATCTGTTGTCCCTCTTATATCGAGTAGATCTGCTGATGTTCTAGGTATATCATGCAGAGCAATCTAACGCTGCTTAATTTAGAAATATATATATATATATATATATATATATATATATATATATATATATATATATATATATATATATATATATATATATATATATATAAACTGTGGCACAATGATAAGGGGGTAATATTCTGTACATAATGAATGGGTAGCACTTTACAATAAGAGTC
This sequence comes from Acipenser ruthenus, assembly GCF_902713425.1. NCBI lineage: Eukaryota > Metazoa > Chordata > Actinopteri > Acipenseriformes > Acipenseridae > Acipenser > Acipenser ruthenus. Next base: position 1,663,160 of record NC_081218.1, read on the forward strand.
TCTAATTACAGTGTATTTATATAGTAGTTACTTAGTAAACACATTTGTACTTACACATAATTACAATGTTATTGTGCATAGTTACAATGTACTTAATGTGTACATCTTTCTGCACAATATATGTATGTATGCAATTGTATCAGAAAGGGTTAGGTTTGGTGTTAGGATTAGGGTTATACAGTATCATGCAAAAAAATGTACACATTAAGTACATTGTAACTATGCATAATAGCATTGTTATGTGTAAGTACACATGTTTTTTATGAAGTAACTACTATGTAAATACACAGTAATTTGAGACACAATGTAAAGTGTTACCTTTTTTCTGACTCATTTTTTTGTCTGTGCAGATGACACCAGTTTTTTTTTTCTTTTCTCTTTCAACGGGTGTGTGTCTGGAAAATTGATTAAACCTGTTAATAATGCAGGTCATAAAGCAGCACAGTATTTTTTTAGGAGTTGTTTGTTCAACCTATACCTGGCTGGGATAAGCCACAGATGGTTTTTATTGGAGCATTTTACAGCACTGGAGTATCACCCTGGACTGAATCCGCCACCAATATGTAGATACAAGGTTAATGTAATCTGGGATGAATCCTCAATGCTGTAAAATCCAGCTCTGATTTATCCCAGTGGAGTACAGATTGATGGTCTCCTTTCAGTTTCACATCTGTATTTATAATTGAGGTCATGAAATAAGGAAGGGCTGTTTTAGTGATCTTGTAAAATATTAAACAAGAACAACTGCCAAACAATCAAACAACACTGCATCCAAAAGACCAATCCGTATTTGGGCCAGGCAGCTCGGGTTCGATCAATGCTTTTCCCACACAGTAATAGAGAATACAAACTTCCAGCAGCAGGTTGAAATTAACGTTGACCTTCTAAAACCATGTAAAGTCAATTGCTGAAGAAATTAAGCATGCAGTTAAGCAGCCTAGGGGCTTGGTAGACCATAATGTTCACAGCCAGACTGCTGAGTTTCAGTCCCATTTCTGTCTTTCACACTTCAGATTCGAAATGTGATGAGCTCTGAGGTCAAGATATCTAAGGTGGGGGTTCTTTCCAGTAACGCTGGCCCTGTAAAGGTGAACAAAATCAACCTACACCTGCTGGGTTAATTTTAAGGAACTGTGGACTCACACTCAATTGCATCAACCATATATTTTTACAGGTAATCTTGGGATGACCTCTTAGATAAAATGTTCCAATAAAGTCCAGCGGGGGCTTATCCCAGCTGGCAAAGGTTTAGACCCCTAGTGATAAAACTAAATATTTTTTGAGCCTTGAGGCCCAAATTTGAAGGGCATACAAAATCAAGTTTTCATCGAGGATAAAATAATTAAATCAGTTTACCAGGATATATACTGATGGGTGCAAACAATAAGATCTTTTTTTTCAAGGAAAGTTTTTTTTTCTCTACAGTACAGTAAATGTTTTGCTAACTTGATAGTGTTAACATATTTAGTAGCTTTTAGCATTACAATACAGCAGCCAGTCTGCCTTGGTCCTTCGGTAGAATGCTTGTCTTAATTTGGAGCCTACAAATATTTCACTTATGAGAAGAAAATGCTAGACATTGAAGCTGTAGTAGTAGATATACTGGATTTCACAGGAATGAAGTATCAATACTGCATTTAAAAGTACATAAATAAGCAAACCAAAAAAATCTACATGGATCACATGTTCATATATTGTAAGGGATTTGTAATGTTTTTTTTTTTTTTGCTATTAGTTAAGAAAATGTGTTCTGGTTGCCTGAAGGAATGCCCTAGTTAGAACCAGTGATCAGCGACTCAAAGTCTAAAGCTTCTGGGAGTTTGAGTTCTTGTATATAGAAATAAATATCAGGCACTTAGAATTTATCAAGTTTTTTTTCTTCTTTTTTTCCTTGAGGAATAAATATTTTGATGCCGACTGCATTCCTTCGTGACATACTATATTAGATATGTAATAATTACTGGGAAGATTTACCAGAATTCTTGTATTCGCCTTAAAAATATGGAGGCTGTGTGGTCCAGTGGTTAAAGAAAAGGGCTTGTAACCAGAAGGTCCCCAGTTCAAATCCCACCTCAGCCACTGACTCATTGTGTGACCCTGAGCAAGTCACTTAACCTCCTTGTGCTCCGTCTTTTGGGTGAGACGTAGTTGTCAGTGACTCTGCAGCTGATGTATAGTTCACACACCCTAGTCTCTGTAAGTCGCCTTGGATAAAGGCATCTGCTAAATAAACAAATAATAATAATAATAGACCTCAGTAGGGAAAAGGGTCGCGACTAGGCTGGATAGCTTAGCATCCTGCCTCGGAAAAATAATGTTTGCAAAGAAGTCTTTTTGCACAAACTTTTTTTTCATAGGCGATAGGCAAACTTGGTGTTCCTTCCCCAGAGAGCGAGAAAGAGAGGGAGGCCAACGCAGTGACAGCTGAAGTAATTGCCTTGACACACTGAAAGGTGAGAGAACTGTCCTGTGCCACTTTCTTCAAAGGGGGGTTAGCCATGTGGTATACGCTAATGCTGGTTCAGAGTAATGTAGTTTCAGGTGGATGAATACTGGTGCATGAGTGGCAGGGCAGCAGTGTGGAGTAGTGGTTAGGGCTCTGGACTCTTGACCAGAGGGTTGTGGGTTCAATCCCCAGTGGGGGACACTGCTGTTGTACCCTTGAGCAAGGTACTTTACCTAGATTGCTCCAGTAAAAACCCAACTGTATAAATGGGTAATTGTATGTAAAAATAAATAAATAATGTGATATCTGTATAATGTGAAATAATGTATAATGTGATATCTTGTAACAATTGTAAGTCACCCTGGATAAGGGTGTCTGCTAAGAAATAAATAATAATAATAATAATAATAATAATAATAATAATAATAATAATAATAATAATGATGATAATAATGTTAGAAACAACTGAATATTCAAGCGATAGAAACAAGCAAACATTCAAAGCTATACTTCTGTATAGTAACTTCTGAGTTAGACCAGTAGCGGTCTCTTTAAAAAAATCACAGCTAAGTGTAATGAGAACCATATATTAGTGGTATTTTGTATCCACCTGAATGCAGGGTTCATCTGCATCTAATCTACATGTTTGCTAACACATCTTTGTGTGTGAAGTAGCTGCCAAGGATACTTGGATTTGATTTGTCTAAACAGTGTAATCAGAAGGCAGTCATCAAAATCAAATGAACTGGCAAGCAGCCCACCGGTGAAACATAGGAATACAAACGACTCAAAGTGCCACAGCCCATTATGTTAGCACTCCATTGTATTGTTTTTCTTGGTATGGGTTTCAGTCATCACATCCGGATGGCTTTCTAACTCCTGTGGCCTAAATTGAGATCTAACCTCCAAGTACTTCTGATGCACCAGAATGTAACCATTGCCCTTTTAGCCTTTCTTGCTAAATTGATAACATTGTTATTCTGCATTTCTTCAAAATGCAGTCAAAGAAATTCCACTGTTGCTTCCTTTTGCATATAGCTGATATCCCTCCATTTCTAAATTACAGTGTGCATCATACCCTGCCGTAGAACAGTCAGCATCAAACCCTGGAATAGAATCTAACGGGAGGTTTTCTTTATCCAAACTACAAACTTGTTGTGGGTTGAAAATCCTCACTGCCTTCAGAAACTTGTGAGCTGGTTGAATAAAACATTGTTTTTTTCTGCATTGATCAGGGTTGTAACAGCTTGTCAATTTTTCATAAATGTTGTGGAAAAATTGAAAACAATGTTTGTCTGTCTGTCATCTGGGCTGTGCAACTCTTGTGCCAGTGCTCGGTATGTATTTATTAATTCTGCAACTTACGTTTGATGAACTCTAACTTTACAGCTTTCAAAGCACTGTATGAGATCCACTACTCCCATACCATGCGTTGCAATCAGGAAGAGTGGAGACACCAGGTGGATATTGTTGTGTGCGATCTCTCAAAGAAATGCTTTTTGATATTGTTGGTGCATCCATTGTTTCTAAAACAGCAAGTCTCGGGGTAAGAGTTTTCTTTAAACGCATCAATTTCTAGAATGGCCATCATTGTCACTCGTAATTAGGGGGTATTTTTTAATTATTCAGAATTTGATGTGTTGATTTCTTAATTATTCTTTAGATCAGTTTTGCTGGAGTGGCTACACAGACATCTGGAGGTTTAGGACTGCATTTCTGGCTAGTCCTGGCATTTTTAATTCTCTCATGAATTTCGCAGGGTCCTAGCAATAAAGTATGGAGAAGGAAAACTAGGTAACCTTGTAAAATAGTAACCTTGTAAAATAGAGTAGTTAGTGGTTGGTTGCACCTGAGTGGAGTAACAGCTGAATAACTCTGAATAAATTCTACTGCTGAGAATTATAATTTAGTAAGATAACAGAAACAAACTTTAGTAATGTAGGCTCTGAGCCAACTAGAGTATAAATACAAGGCATATAGGAAATACACAGATGAGAAACTCCCAATACCTCCAGATCATCAAGAACATCAGTGTAGTGTCTGAAGGGAAGGTAACTTGATCAATTGCCTTATCTCTGTTAATGCTTGTGGCACGTATTGTATCTAAACAATAACGTTCAATATAAAATGTAATGTTTTAAACCTGGCCTGATCTCGTCTTTATTGCATAACAAAGTAGTTAATTCCATGTGGATGTAAGGCATGCATTAGTAAGAAATACCACATGTTGCAAGGGGCCAAGTTAATGGTTACACTCTGGTTAAGCAGATGTATTAATGATCAAGTGGGGAAAAAAATCATATCTCTATTTCAAATAGTAATCCTATTTGGGACAAGTAATATGGGAAGCTTATTAAAGTCTGTAGATGAAGTATGCATCTGCCCAGGACACAACCCCCTGATATTGAAATGACTTGGCTCAGGAAGTGTGGAGGGCTGTGCACTGCACTGTGATGCTACAGGGAGCTGTATAAATTCTCATTTATTTTGTTAGGTTGGCTCCCAGCTGCTCTCCCTTGGACACCCTTGAGAAGAATACTTCAAGGGCTTTTTCTTTATTTAATAATGATAATAAAGTACACATAAAAAAATAACGAGAAAACGTTTGACATTGAGTCTCTTATTACTGTGTATTTACACAGTAGTTACTTAGTAAATACATGTGTACTTACACATAACTGCACTCTTATTTTGCATAGTTACAATGTATTTAATGTGTATCGTTTTGCACGATATATGTAAGAACACAATTGTATCACAAAAGGTTAGGGTTATATCGTGCAAAAAGACTTACACATTAAGTACTTTGTAACTATGCATAGCAACATAGTAAATATATGTGTACTTAGACATTATTACAAAGTAACTACTATGTAAATACACAGTAATTAGAGACACAGTCTAAGCTTGTCCAATTCCTAGTAGCTGATTGATCTCAGAAGTTGGGTCTTAAAGGATCAAGTGTTTCTGCATAAACAACATGACTAGCTAGCCCAATTCCATCCCCTCACCACTCTCTGTGTGAAGAAGTTTTAGCTCTGTCCTGTCTGTCTGTCCTTCATTTCCAACTGTGTCCTCTGACTGAGGTTAATTTAGATCACAACAAGGGAGGACAGTGATGCTGCTGCTAATGCTGATAAGTGGGAACAAAATGGATTTTCAAGCCTTGGTTATCAAGTAGAGGTTCTGAGCTACATCATAGCAGGATGATGAGATGCAGCCAGCCAGAGACGGTAATTAGACATCTCTAAAACTCATTACCGAAGCACGACGAATCAGCCTGCAGTTCCTTCAACCCCTCCTGTATTGTATCTCTAATATCAGCATTTTTATTTCCCAGCTTAGGGGATCTGAACGTGTCAGTATTAGCAGATGTGCACTCACCCTGTTATAGACTGACTAGAAAGGCTTTATTGAAATGATAATGCACATCACTGCCCCGTTTTATTAAAAATAAAAATGTGTGTTTGATGAATTTCACATGTGCCTTGGTCTGATGTAAACTGCGTCCCTGATGTGTTCTTTATTAGAACATAATAACATTTACAAGTGATCAATACCCATCCGGTTACTTGTAGCTGATGGATCTAAAAAATGTGTAAAGTCAACTCTTTAAGGATCCTGATGATTCAGCATCAACAACATGGCCAAGGTAACCCATTCCATACCATTGTAGTGCCACTGCACTGCCATTGAAGATCATTATTTATTATTTGTTTATTTAGCAGACGCCTTTATCCAAGGTGACTTACAGAGACTAGGGTTTGTGAACTATGCATCAGCTGCAGAGTCACTTACAACTACGTCTCACCTGAAAGACGGAGCACAAGGAGGTGAAGTGACTTGCTCAGGGTCACACAATGAGTCAGTGGCTGAGGTGGGATTTGAACTGGGGACCTGGTTACAAGCCCTTTTCTTTAACCACTGAACCACACAGCCTCCTGTAAGAAAAGACATGATCTTAGTTTAATGTAATTTTCCAGGACTGATTAATTTATGCAAAACAATAAAGCATGGAATAAAACTAACTATTGCCTAAAAAAAGAAATGTGAAATAATAAACTAAGTAACACCCGTTCAATCAGTAGATAACAAAATAAGAAGATTAGGAGGCTAGTTGATCTCTAAACTGTGTTAAGACAGGTCTTGACATGGCTTGGTAACCCATTCCATAACCTCACCACTATCTGTATCAACAAGTGTCTCCTACCGTCTGTCCAAAGTCTGTTTCCACTTCATTTCCAATTATGTCCTCTGTTCCTGGTTTCTGTGCTGCATTTAAAGTATTGGTTAGGGTTTGTCAAACAACTTTTAAGATTTTTTAAGTCCCCCTGCTTCTTCTTTGTTCTAGGCTTAATACATATATATAAATAGAAATTAGGACCTTTTTACCTGATCAGAGATGAAAATTAGATTGATCATGTCATGTGACCCCTATATGCAGCACTATAATAATACGATATCTTTATTTTTATATAGCGCCTTTCATATTGGACCACAGTCACCAAGCACTTTACAGAGGTAGGCTGTGAACTGTGCATTATATGCAGAGTCACTTACAATTTATTTATTTTTTTTTTTTAAATTTAGTCGTCGCCAATTATTTTACCCCGGTTTTCACCCCAGTTTAGCATGCCCAATTAGTATCTGTATCCCCGGCTCACCGCTCGCAACCCCCCCCGCCGACTCGGGAAACGGAGGCTGGAACACACGTCCTCCGAAACGTGCTCCTTCCAAGCCGTCATTTTTCGCACTGCAGATCCACAGCAATGCCACCAGACCTATAGTGCCGGAGGACAACACAGATCTGGCGGCTCCGCTGCAGAGCCACAGGCGCCCTATCGGCCACAGGGGTCGCTGATGCACGGTGAGCCGTGGATTCCCCTGCCGACCTAAGCCCTCCCTACCCGGGCAGCGCTCAGCCAATTGTGCGCCGCCCCCTAGGAACTCTCGGTCACGGTCAGCTGTGACATAGCCTGGACTCGAACCTGCGATCTCCAGGCTATAGGGCACATCCTGCGAGGAGCGCCTTTACTGGATGCGCCACTCGGGAGCCCCGAGTCACTTACAATTTAACATCTCATCCACAGGAAGGAGCACAAGGAGGTTATGTGACTTGCTCATGGTCACACAGTGAGTCAGTCAGTGACAGAGGTGGGATTTGAACCGGTGACCTTCTGGTTACAAGCCATGGATTTTAACCACTGCCTCCTTAAAACTGTGAGAGCAGCACTACTGCAAACAGCCTACCAGAAAAGGTCAAAAGGCAAGGATATAACCACATTCGAAAGATCGTGGGTGCGCATCGAGCAAGTTCCACAGTAGCAGCAAGGGCAGTCATGTTGGTTAGCTGCTCCAAGATATCAGGCACCAGGGTATATCTGCAATGTCAAAACCAAGGGGAAGTAGTTGCCAAGAGACACAGCCACTTACAGTTAGTGACAGACAGAGGCAAAGACTGTAAGAGAGGCTTTTCAAGACTGAAATATTAATGACTGAATGGATTTACATCCGTCGACATTAAGCCGCATTACTTTCCCATCCTACCTTCTCTTTGAATTAAAATCCTGTACCAGAAGTCACGTTCTGGCATATAGGCAAATAAGAAGGAAAGAGAGCAGGCGCAAAGTCATTTTTACTACAATTGAAAGTGTCAGTGCTAAATAGTATTACCTTTCTATCTAGCAGCTTACAAGATCGGAATTTGTATGCTTGGATTCTCCATGGCAGGCTTCTGCGCTAAGCTGTAAGTATCCATACTTCATCACTGTGATAAATGATCTGCCTTCCCTTAATTTCCATAGCCTTGTTTAAACAGCAGTAAATATTGTGCTGCAGAGCCCTTTGATCACATAACTGGATAACGTACATAAGCCTGAGCTAAGGGGATGAATAGTATTTGGACATGGTACAAAGATAATGTGCACTGTAGCCAACTGCATTGTAATTATAGCATAATGCATACTAGTAAAACCTTGCTCGGCTCTTTTGCGTTGTGGTTAAGGTGCCCGCTTGCAGTGTGCAGGGTCTCCGGTTCCCGCCCAGTCTCCACCCTGTTACATTGGTGCCGTTATTCAGATCTCATAGATTGGCTACAGTCAAGGTTAAATAAATTATTTAAAGAAATTGTAATACATATCTATATATGTAAGATGTGTCTTAAGTAGTTTCCTTTATGATTAAATATGGTATCAATTCAGTTTTGCTTTATGTGGACCAAATTATCACACAGTTGCAATATAAGAATATCCAACGGGAATCTTATCAGCGTTACAAGTAAATATACAGTATGAGTTACCAAACTAAACAGACTGTAATCCTTTGAAGTACAGATGTATGTACGTGTGTGTCTTGTTAGAATTCATAATCCTGTTTAGTATGTCACTGACCATGCCATCTACTGAAAAAAGGTCTCCTCAATGCATTCCATACTTTTTTGTTATATTCAGTTTCCTAACACATTTAATTCCTCGCCACCCACTTAAATCTACTCCTCTGTATAATAAATCTGTGAGAGTCCCATAAACTTTCGACTGAAATGAGTCAATATTATCTGAGAATTTAAATAGTTCCCATCCCTGTATTTAATCCCTCTTTTTTAATGTTCTGCAACATTCCCCGCGGTGGTTTGTATGGAGAGAAGAAGATTAATAAATTGTCCTGGATTAGTATATTATTGTCAGAGACATGCAATTCAAAAATGCACTTCCTCCCACACACTGACTCTAAATTACGACTGAAAACCTAATAAAACTCACACCTAGTTCTGGGGGACATGCTATTACCAGAAAAAAGGTCTTTGTAAGTGTAGGGAGTGGGGGTGTGCTCTCCCCAGACTGCAACGCTTGGCTCCTTAGAAATGTAAAATGCTGCATTAATTAGGCAGCATATTTTACAGTTTATTATTTATGGCTGAGCTTCTGCGAAGTTTATTGGGGATTTCAGCATTGATTAGAGCAGGTTGTGTTGGTTGAAGCGGTTGCATTTGCAATAAATCTCCTCCTTGTGGCTGATGAGTTAATAATACTGACAACAGCATAAGGCCTGCACTTGCCTCTCCACTACAGAGCTTGCTGTTTAGTTGAATGATGAGGCGTTTTTCTTGCGGTCCACATCCAGCCCTTGCCTCTCCATTCAATTCAGTAGGATGAGATACCAATTCATTGCACTATGCAGAGATGCCAGTACATCTTAGGGTTGACACTTTAAAATAATGGACACAAATTCCTAATGGATTTTGGCTGAATCCCACAGGAATAGCACCTGAATATGGTATGCACTTCCTCTGAGGTCATTACTTTAGAATTCAGCCCTGTTAATTCATCATGATTTAATAACATGTGGATTTAATTACCTTCCGTGTTTCTTTGTAAGAATCACATGAATATGGCATGTCTTCAATGCATGAATTAACACTTCTCACGATCCCCTGTTCATACATGAATACATGCCTTATGCATGTGATTCTCTACCAGAAAAGAGAATCTGACCCACCTAATTGAAATTTCCCTCAACAATATAACATGATAATAGACTTAAGTCACACTGGAAATTACCGATATTGTCTTAAATTGAATTAGGGTGGTTTCCAAAATTAGCTGTGACTGACCAAAATTGATTTTTGCAGTTAACTCAGTCAGTGTTGTTCGGTTTTAGCAGGGCTTTTAGTTCAGTGCATTATGAACTAAACAATTCATTCAAATTGAACCTGTAGATACTCCTCCTGGCAACCCCTATAACACTGGAGATTCAAAATCATTAAGTTGTTATTATCTGTTGTAATATTAACCCCCCCCCCCTTATATTTACTTTATTGTCCTCCTTTAATTATCCCCCATGGGGACAAAATCACCTGTAACTGGGGTATAGTATAGTGAAGGCGGATGTATGCATGCATGGCATGGGCACATGATTTCAAGGGAATTAGGCTGTTAGTCTTCACACTTAGGATTCTCCAGACAAAGCCAGTTCAGAGTAGAGCTAGAGAAAAATGACAATAACTCAATATGGGAGCAACAGAGCCCCTCATAATGATGGCAAACATTATAAAAGAGTAAGGGAAATGTAAATAAGCTATTGAAAATGCAAAGCTGCTTGATCTTTAAGCAATAACTACAGGCTGCATTAAGTGTACTAGGAGATAACAGCCTAGATACAATCCAGCCTATATGCAATCCAGCCTAGATACAATCCAGCCTAGATACAATCCAGCCTAGATGCAATCCAGCCTAGATACGATCCAGTCTAGATACAATGCAGCCTAGATACGATCCAGCCTAGATGCAATCCAGCCTAGATACGATCCAGTCTAGATACAATGCAGCCTAGATACAATCCAAGACAAAGTCAAGGTTGTTATACTAGCGAGGGTGGTGATGGTCTCCAGTACACTTGTGTTCGCTCAAATTTTTTAAAACGAACCAGTTGATCTGCTCGACACAAGGCTGCTACCGCTGTGCTTTCAATGGGAAAAAAACAGACAAAAACCACAGAAGAATGTGCCTGTGATCATAAGGATTTAATTGTTAAAGACAGCAAAGGAAAGAAGGTACAACTGAACTGTGCAATTGCCTTCGAGTTTCTATACATAATGTCACCAGAAAAAAAAAAAAAATCCCAAGAATTTGGTAACCAAAAACAATAATTTCATACAGTATATAAAAGCGAAAGCACCAAGATTTACATAAAACTCGAAAATAACAAAAAAAACGATAAATAGAAACCCAACAAATAATGTACTGCTGAAAAAAAAAATACAGATGAAATCAAATACGCTTTCCCATTCATAACCAACAAACACAGCAAGCAAATAGCACTACATTCAAAGGGAGAGGCAATACATACAGTGTTCTTCTTAGCTTTTAAATCCCCCTATGCTGCCAGCATCCTGTTGCTTCATGCCAGCCTCCGCAGAAAGGCAAACAAATGTAGCTGAAAATAAGATTTAGCTATGCCTCATCTGACTCTTTTCATGCTTCAGCTAGAAAGAACACTCATGAAATTTGTTTCCTAAAGCGTCTTTTTGTTTTTTTTCGCAAGCTGCACTGCAATGTGTTTTTTCTTTTTTTTTTTTTTTTTTTTTATCGGAAATTCCTCATCTTTTAAATTTAAACTGTACTTTGGCCCATAATCACAGTGTCACGGAATAGGATGAATTTGAAAGAGGGTTTGGAGCTTGTGTGCTGGCTACAGTCAGATAGCATAGGAGCTTCCCCTCACAGCTCACCTCAATCCTGACTTGAACCGCTTCTGTCTGACTGCCACCACGAGCCTCTCCTTGAGACAGGGGAATTGCGTTAAATTCTGTGCCGATTTTGTGACTTGATTAGCACTAAGTTAACTGCAAAAAACCATTTTGGTCAGTCACAGCTAATTCTGGACACTGCCCTAATTCAATTTAATACAATATCGGTAATTTCCAGTGGGTGTGTGGGTGTGTGTTTTCCTCACGGTTTGTTATCTCCGGATTCGTGCAGCACTCTTGGTACAGCGGTGGGCAAACTTCCTTTGCTAGCTGTGGTAGTGGGATGCATGCAGTGTGTTTACTCACTCACACATTCCGCAGCCTAGATGTGTATTAATAGACTGTCTTCCTACAAAACAGATGATCAGAAGCTACCAAACCAACACAATCTAATTAAGGTGGGAACATGCTTGTAGTTAATAAAGCTGTATAAAGACCTATAAAGACCCTGTTTTTTAACCTTCCAGGTTTGATGTAAAAGGTCAGTTAGATTGGGATTTTGCATATAAGTGACAGCCAAAAATGTAATATTTACTATGGAAGTTGTTTCAGTAACACTATATTTTGTCTCTAATCACTGTGTATTTACATAGCAGCAGTGTGGAGTAGTGGTTAGGGCTCTGGACTCTTGACCGGAGGGTTGTGGGTTCAATCCCCAGTGGGGGACACTGCTGTTGTACCCTTGAGCAAGGTACTTTACCTAGATTGCTCCAGTAAAAACCCAACTGTATAAATGGGTAATTGTATGTAAAAATAATATGATATCTGTATAATGTGAAATAATGTATAATGTGATATCTTGTAACAATTGTAAGTCGCCCTGGATAAGGGCGTCTGCTAAGAAATGAATAATAATAGTTACTTAGTAAATACTTGTGTACTTACACATAATTACAATGTTATTATGCATAGTTACAATGTACTTAATGTGTAAATGTTTTTGCATGTTATATGTAAGTACACAATTGTATCAGTAAGGGTTAGTTTTAGAGTTAGGGATTGGTTTATATCGTGCAAAAAAATACACATTAAGTACATTGTAACTATGCATAATAGCATTGTAAGTATACATGTATTTAAAATATAACTACTATGTAAAAACACAGTATAGAGACAATGTAAAGTGTTACCATTGTTTCACAATGGAACTACCTGTCTAGAGCACATTTGCAGAAATGAACTTGTTTATTGCCACATTCTTATTGTTTTCTGTGTTTAATGAATCATATGCAGGCCCACAATTTATCCTACTTTTCATCTATTTTTTAATGTAAATGCCATCTTTAAACAACTTTGATATCTGGTATGTTGTCTAGCATTGTGAGATATAATAAATATTGTGTAAAGATGATGCCCACAACAATGGATGCAAAGTAGGAACTGAACTTAAAATGAGCAAAGGTGGGCCTAATGTGACATTTCTGCAACTATACCCAGCTGGTAGTTCCATTAAAGGAGAAACAACTTCCACAGTAAACATTTTATTTTTAGCTGTCCGTTTCCATTTAATTGTTGCTGAAATACCATGGCAATGTTTTAACACTATAGCTTTAATTTCAAATTGCTCAATTCTCTTCTTCCCCTGCTCCCCAGGCAACAGACTAAGCCATCAAGCCAAGCCTAGAACTGCATTATTAAAGTCTTGTTCTGTATCTGTACCAAAATTCAACACTCTACGTCAACTAGATAAGGTACAAAGCAAGTGTGATTTTACACCAGCCCTCTATATCACAGAACACTGACAACCCACAAACGCAATTGAGTTAAGTGACATTCCCTGAATATCTTTGCTTACGCCACATATCGTGACAGAGACAGGGAAGGGTCCCTTAGGAAATAACCTTGAAAGAAATATCAGGGAGAGAAAAGAGAAGCAAAAATGCTGATTGCCCTTCATCCCGCTCTTGTGGATTAAATTGGGGGAAAGCGATATCTATTTGGCCATTTTTGATTGAGCCGTGATTAAAAATTATTATTATTATTATTTATTTCTTAGCTGACGCCCTTATCCAGGGCGACTTACAATTGTTACAAGATATCACATTATTTTTACATACAATTACCCATTTATACAGTTGGGTTTTTACTGGAGCAATCTAGGTAAAGTACCTTGCTCAAGGGTACAGCAGCAGTGTCCCCACCGGGATTTGAACCCACGACCCTCCGGTCAAGAGTCCAGAGCCCTAACCACTACTCCACACTGCTGCTGTAATGTTGGAAAAGCATTACAATACTGTCTGCCTGGTAATTGGATCAGAGATTTTGTAATTCAGCTTGCTTAAAAGACTGTGGAGCATTGAAAGCAGAGCTTCTATATAAAGCAACTTCATCACCACAACCCACAAAAATACTCAATGCTGAATAATGCTGGTACAAATTTATTAACATTTACAAGAACATAGTATTACCTTCTTATTGAGTACCAAATGCCATTTTTTACAGCACAGCATATATATATCAGGGATGGAATTAAGACCCCCAATGCACAGCAGTTTGATCCATTCCGGGTTTTACTCTGAGTTTAATAAGACACACCAGAGATTGTTTCCTATACACTGGGGCAAATCAAGCTTGTAGTAAAACATGGAATGAGTGAAACTGCTGTGCAAGAGGAGTCATATTTCCATTCCTGCATATATATATATATATATATATATATATATATATATATATATCATTTTTTTTTATTATTTGAAAACGGAAACAGAAAATGATACACACAATTTATCTAAACAAAACTTAGCAGAATACATTAGTGAAAATAACTTATTTTTGACCAAGTTTCTCCATAATTATTTATGTCTTAGCAGACGCCCTTATCCAGGGCAACTTACAATTGTTAAGAAACTGTCAGCAACAGCTTATTAATTACATTCGGATTTCAGCTTCACAGGGTGTGATGCCAGATTCACTTAGATTCCCTGCCAACCACAGAATTTCTTGAAGCTCAGTTGTATGTTTTTCCTTCTTGTTTCAATGTCTTATTGTATGAATTTGTTCAGTTTAAATGTTGCATCTAGAAACTGTAAAAGAAACCCTAGGACACTCGTATCAGCGTGATCGCTCTATTCATGTGCTTTCTTGGTTAAACATGTTCTAATTAATCATTACTTTATTAAGTAATTAACTGACTCATTAATAAATATAGTGTAAATATAATTTCAAAGGCAGAACTGAAATTGAGTCATTTAAAAATGCAAAACCATAAGCATTACCAACGACAGAATAGATTTGGAATAAATATTGCATATAGGACAACATCTTACATTGACATTAAGTGTCTCTAATTACTGTGTATTTACATAGTAGTTACTTAGTAAATGCATGTGTACTTACACGTAATTAAAACTGTAGTTACAATGTACTTAATGTGTACATTTTTCACGTGCTATAATCCTAATCCTAACCCTATCCCTAACTCTAACCCTAATTCTAATCCTAACACTAATCCCAACCCTAACCCTCTAACCTCACACTAAGCCTAACACTAACCCTAACTCTTTTCTGATTCAATTGTGTACTTGCATATATTGTGCAAAAAGATTTACACATTAAGTACATTGTAATTATGTGTAAATCCAAGCGTATTTACTATGAAACTACTATGTAAATACACACTAATTTTACTATATTCCTAGAAAACACCCCTGAATTTAAATTCATTTGATTATTTGTATTGATTTTTTGATAGGATTTGCATAAGATATACCAAACATTGTGGCCCATAAGAACCAGTGGCTAGACGCGGTCAAAAAAAATATTAAAACCCATTGAAAAGGAGGACATCTGGCTGCCTGCCTAATTAGGTAAGTGTGTTTAGGTTGTATTTCTGAGACATTGTAGCTTCATAAACACCTAAATAATCAAAGCACCGTGAAATCAATATGACAGGCTGCTTGCTAGCTCCACCTTGCACTGCAGCATCTTCACTTTAATCAGCCATGCATCCTTTAGTTCTCATCTCTACTGTGCTGCATGTTGAGAGGCATCTGGCTGCTTCATTTTTCAAAGTCATTGTTCCTTATCTTTTTTTGAACTTGTCTCCCTCTCTCTCTCTTAACACTGCCTGTCAACACGGTTGATTATGCAGATGTTGTGTTTCTTGTGGTTCAAGAACACGGGACATATAATTACAAACTTGTGGTGATGGATTGCAGTCGATCTTAAATCTGGGGGAGTCAGTGATTGAATTTATGTAGCTCCGCTGTTCTCCTTTGGTCAATGTATCATTATATGTAGGGCTTCTGATTTTCGGTTTTAACTGATAAAACCCGATAAAACACCCCCAGATACAAAAAATAAATAAATCGGTGGATAGCCAACAAACACCAGAAAATACCGGAAAAACTGTGGAAATGGTTACTCTATTCACGTTGACTTTACCCTTTTCACATTAAAAAATAAAAATTAATAATAAATACATTTCACAGAGCTGCTGGGCAATGTCCCGCCTTCTTGACTTTTATCTATCATTGATTAGTTCTGAATACTTTAAACCCGCCCCATCTACTGAGTGACAGCACATTCTTACATTTCTATTGGAGACTCCGCTTGCAAGTTTTAAAACGAGATTACAATCAGGATGGAGGCTTGTTAGCGGGATTTAAAGCTGTATTACAGTTCAATACGGAGGATTTAAAACAGAATATATAACAGAGAAGCTACGTCTTGGTTGGTCCCCACCACTGCTATCTCATTTTGTCTTGGTGAAAGCCGAGTCCAATATTAGCATGATGTAAATAACAATAAGGTTAACTTGGAACGGTACCACAGCAGTAAGACTTTCAGGTATAACAATGATTTGATTCACATGTGATATGTACACAGGCGCACTAATATACTACAGTACCATGCTTGTTTGATTTGAAAAGAGCATGAAATTCAAGTTCACATTGTTTGCTATGGTCCCCAAAGGAGCAACAATTCAAATACTGTTTGAATGTTTTTTGAGAGGCAAAAAAGTATTTGATTTTATATGACTCTAGAGAGTGGTGAAGGTATGGAGTGGGTTACCAAGCTGTTGTCGACAAGTTCTTGCAACATTCAGCTACTAGAAACTGGACTGGCATGGATGATCCGCCTCTTCATCGTAAATGTTATTCTGAGGGCATCAAAAACATGTCCTGCCGCTAGACACAGGATTCTAAATTCAGAGACTTTTAAAGTTGTTTTTGTTTGTTTGTTTGTTTTGCATCGAGGCAAACAGATTTCTTGGAAAACATCGTTCAGTAAACTAAAAAAAAAAAAAAAAGTATGAATACTTTGGCATCTTGTCAATTTCCATTCTTAAGCCATTCTTTTAAACAGTTGGAGAGGAAATATTGCTTTGGGTGTATTTTTGGCATGTGTGCTCCATAACAAATAATCTTATTATTCTTTGGAAGACGGTTTATATATTGACTCTGCTGAGAAGCAGATTTGTCTATAAAAAAAAAATCTAATGAATTTAGAAACATACAAACCTATCGTTGCAAAAATAAATAAGAAATCACAGAAGAGCGACAGAATATCCAATATAATAATATAACATGAAAGCAGCAGCAATAACATTTGCATCTATATTCATTTGGTGGAACACATTCTGTCAGGCGTTTTTAAATTACACTCTGTGTAAAGTGTACAAAAAATAAAATAGATGTGTTGGCATTCTGATACATAATTCTGTAATTTAATAAACATCCCCTTATTATTTCTACTGTTTAAGGGATATTCACACTACAGTGCTGCTTATCATAAAGAACAGGCTGTTGCTGCACTGCTATAATCAGACATTCCCTCATCTTGCATGTGATATTTTGTGCGCAAATGGGCATGAAGAAGAGGGTTGCTAAAAAACCTTTACGTTTTACATTGTAGATTAATTAGCTTGGTAAAAAAAACAAATATGGAAAATGAAAAGATACATCAGTCAAAAATGTATTGAGCCTGAAAAACCACTAATACTGGAATGGCAATGTATAATCTCTCTCTCTTGTCACATGTAAAATAATAATAATAATAATAATAATAATAATAATACTAATAATAATAATAATAATAATAATAATAATAATAATAATAATAATAATAATAATAAGTATTATTATTATTATTATTATTATTATTATTATTATTATTATTATTATTAAGGAAATAATTCCCAATGAAAATATGCAGTGGCTCTGTATCAAAGGACCAGTAAAGGGCGGTAACACTTTACATTAAGTGTTTCTAATTACTGTGTAATTGCATAGTAGTTGCTTAGTAAATACATGTGTACTTACACATAATTACAATGTTTTTATGCATAGTTACAATGTACTTAATGTGTAAATAAGCAAAAAAAACAGTTGCACAACAACACAAAGCCAATTAAATATCTACTTGCTGAAGCGGTTTTTATTTTGGCCGACAAGTTGTTCAGTTGTAGCAGGCAGCATTGTAACAAAAGACAGGGCAGTGACGTCACTCCTTGTGCGCTGTTGGTGCATTTGAGAAAGGAGAGGAAGACTCATGAAATCAATTGGAGACTTAAGTTGATGAGAAGCAATTACCCTCCGCAGTACAAATTAAAACTGCTTTTTATGCGAGAAATTTGAAAATAAAAGCAAGTCAATAAAGTTTTAAAAAAATATTTACGATATATTCATAAGTGAAATGGAGTGAATACACTGGGCCGTGCAGTCAGATGATAAACAGGCTGCGGGTTGTGTGTCCCTGGAACAGAATGAATCATTGCTAGTATTCACAATGTTATCACCATGGTATTAATCAATACACACTGCTGTATTGCCATTTTAAATGATTTGGTGTGCTTCCGTTTGTTCCATTACCAGTAATGATTATGAGGATCGGTAATGTTAATGTTTAAGGCTGGAATATAATGGTATCCCGCTGGATAAGGAAATGCCAATAAAAACACATCTTCTCCGAGCAAAACTAATTGTGTTCATTTTTAGTAACTGATGAAGCAAAACGAATATAAACGGATATCAGCAGAAACGAATAACAGCAAGGAACTCATTTATATTCAAATTTTATAGTTAAAGGAGACGATCAATATAATAGACACTGTTTTACAATGAATTACAATGAATCATATGAGCTTTACACTTTACACTTTCTTTATATAAATCTTATTGCGATTATAAAACTAGTGCATTACACTGAAGGCCTATTTGCAGACCACAGCGTTTTTAACAGTTTGAACAGATTTGCTTTTGCTTTAGAAGTTATAATTAGTTTGTAAGCCTTAGAAGAATTATCAGTGAACTCTTACAAGGCTGTAAAAAGAGGGAAGACTTCATCCTTCACAGCTCCAGCAGGAATTAAACATTTATTGGAAACCATCATTGTAGCATCAAGTAATCGCTCTTCTGTTTCAGTGAGCTACTTTGTCCTGAAAAAGAATCTCCATAACTACTTATTTGTATTTTTTATGGGTGAGATGAGATACAAATTCTATTGCTGGAAGACCTCTGTGCTCTCTCAATGTTCCCATAGCGGAGAGAATACATTCCCGGGAGTTTCATTGCTAAGCGCATTTTGCATGGATGATGCATACAATATTTTTTTTATCCAGACCTACCCTGTGTCTAGCATCTCCGAAGTGCATCATTTAGAAAGTTATCACAAAGAGTTACCCCTTCTTCACTACACTCTGGGATCCCATTCAAAGCTTGACCTCGCTCTATTTATACACAAAACAGCGGATTCGTTCGGGGCTCTTAAGTCTTGTTTAAGTGATGTGAGAACCCTAAGTAGCCCCCTGCTGTTTCCGAGGAGGAATCAGAGTGAATATTTGACTGGGGAAACTGTATGACGTCACTTGAAGTTATGAAGAGATTCAATCCCAAAACAGAAACTTATCCCGACGTGAACTTTACAAAAATGCATCCTTATATTTAGTTCTCTGCAAGGCAATTCACATTGATACATCTGCTACAACCAATACTGCCCATATAGTATGTAGCATTATTTAGTGCAAACAACTACTTTTTCTGACAGCCAGTCACAGTACGTAAAGCATTATTTAAATCTCAATCTCAACAACACACCAAAGGTGCCATCATCGACTTTTTTTTTATCACAATCCACAACATGCTCTTCTCCAGTTAAAATCAAGTCATTGTCTGTGCTGCTGTGGCCATTCAGGGAATTCCATATGTGAAAGTCCCATTTCTGTACATTGTTGAGACATTGATAGCTACATCAAACAAATGAGATCTAGTCACTTTGACAGGCAGTTGTCTTCCTTTCTTTTTTTCTGTTCTTGTTGTGCGGAAAAATCATCCAACCGTATCGCTTTCTTAGACCTAGTTAAACTGTCTCTCATTTTGATAGACCCTTTCCATTAAACTATCCAGCTCAACCTTAGCTGTTGTTTCCTTGTCTTGACAATGTTTATCACTTCTCTCTTCTTCCTAAGCTGCAAGGCCTACCTCACAGCACAGATACAATCTGTTTAAAGCAACCGATGCAACTCTGATTTAGTTACTACAGGGGTAATATACTGATTACTTCAGCATTAGAAACCTGATTAGAAGGCATTGCTGAGTCAGGAAGTAACCCACTTCGCTAATGCCCCATAAACAGAATATAATTGCAATTAAACAGTGATCAGCGGCTTTATTGTAGTTTAAAATGTACAGGTATGTATTAACCTTTTAAATGTTTTGTTTTCCTTTCCGATTAGACATTCTATCTGAAAGTCCCACGGTAGGTTTCACTATCTACAGTCTTACATAGTTTATTATAGTTAGGTTCGATTATGGCACCATGTGGTTACATTTTAACAGGGGTGTCAACATCTTCAGAACAGACTGATCAATAGGAATTAGCACGAGGGCAGATCTAATGGTAATCAATGTTACAAATGGTGCCATAGTGTTTTCTGTTTCAATAGTAGTACTGTGTCAATACCATAACGACCACTACTGTGCAAAATGTGCTATAAATCTATTGTGTTGCCATTGTTGAGAATATCTTAATAGGGTTTTTCAAACCTTTCTGTTCTAGCTCAATTATTTGAGAGACTCTTAAGGTTGGCATGTAAAACTCTCTGTGTAAAAAAAAATGCTTCCAAACTTCTGCAGCTTCCATTCATGAGCTCTCATCTCTTTGTGATAAATATGAAGTTGTGTCTTCGGTTATCCAAGACTGGAAATAAGACTCCCATTGCAAAGCAGTCCATTCCTGGTTTTACTACATTTAAGAAGACACACCTGAGCTTGCTACCTATACGTTGGGGCTAGTAAAACTCGGAATGGGTGAAACTGCTATGCAATGGTAGAATGACTCCATTCTCTGTTATTTATACCATTTAGGATTTTATGACCTTCAATTAAATTAAATACATTTTTTTTTTCAAGTTTAACACGATTTAAGTTGAGCGATGTGACCCATTTGGCTCCAGTGGTTCAATTAATATATTTCTAAACACGTTTTCTTTTTTCGATTTTACCTTGGCTTTTCAGATGGTTAATACAGCAATATGTTTATTATTATTATTATTTATTTCTTAGCAGACGCCCTTATCCAGGGCGACTTACAATTGTTACAAGATATCACATTATACATTATTTCACATTATACAGGTATCACATTATTTTTACATACAATTACCCATTTATACAGTTGGGTTTTTACTGGAGCAATCTAGGTAAAGTACCTTGCTCAAGGGTACAACAGCAGTGTCCCCCACTGGGGATTGAACCCACAACCCTCCGGTCAAGAGTCCAGAGCCCTAACCACTACTCCACACTGCTGCCCCATGTCAGTGACGTTCATAATACCTGACAGGGATGTTGCCAGTGTCAGGCTTGCCTGTATAACAGCTCCACACTATGATAATAGCTACAATCTGTTGTGTTTACTTGCCGGTTTGCTGTAATTTTTAAATTGATTTGTTCAGCTTTTGTAAGCTGTCTTTAGAAAAGGCGCTTAATTACAGTGGACACGTTGAATGTGTAACTGGTATGGTCTTCGTTTGTTCTTAACTGATTTTGTTAAACCCTGCTGAGACTGAAATTGTCCGATTGCCGTGAATGTTTTAAGAAAATATATCAGACATTCAAGTGTGTGTGTGTGTGTGTGTGTGTGTGCGTGTGTGTGCATGTGCTGTTTTTCAATTTAAATTAATGCATCAGAAAAATAATTCAGGACCGGGAGATCAATGCTAGTTCTGGATGTTGGTTAATTATAGGAAAGACAGTGATAATTTAACTCTCCAAGTGAACTGACCAAGGAAGTAAACCACTAACTGAAGGCAAAGCTTGCAAACAGAGATTTCAGAAACACTTTGTCTCTAATTACTGTGTATTTACACAGTAGTAACTTACTAAACCCTTGTGTATGTACACATAATTACAATGTCATTATGCATAGTTACAATGTGCTTAATGTGTACATCTTTTTTTGCATCATATAACCCTAACCCTAGCCCTCTCTAAACCTAACCCTAACCTCCCTAACCCCCTCTACTTACATATATCGTGCAAAAAGATGTACACCTTAGGTACATTGTAACTCTGCAAAATAAATGTATGTGTAAGTGCACATGCATGTAATATATAAATTATTAATTAGAGAAACTTAATATAAAGTGGTACTGAGATTTCTTTAACCCTTTCATGTATGAATTATTCAAAATAGGTTAGACAACATTCAAAGCAGTTTTTGACACATAATAATTTTCCATTCCTTCATATGAGGTCATTATGCAAGAAAGGTAACACATGAGGTCATCATGCATTTGCGTCTTCCATATATCCCTATAATAAGACTAAGGCTGGGACCAAATCAAAACTTTGACAGCCCACTAATCACACTTAATAAAACTGTATTTAATAGCGTTTTCTTTTTCTGAGTAGAAGAAATAAGATACTTACAAAAAAAAAAAAAGAAAACGCTGTTAAATACAGTTTTGTTAAATGCAATTAGCGGGTTGTCAAAGTTTTGATTTGGTCCCAGCCTAAGTCGCTATGCATGGAAACGTTAAAAACTATCAATTAAAAAAAATATATATA
This sequence comes from Acipenser ruthenus, assembly GCF_902713425.1. NCBI lineage: Eukaryota > Metazoa > Chordata > Actinopteri > Acipenseriformes > Acipenseridae > Acipenser > Acipenser ruthenus. The sequence continues at coordinate 1,685,856 of NC_081218.1, forward strand.
TATATATAGTACTAGTAGTATAAAAACCCAAGGGAACAACTTGACTTTAATTAGAAAGTTTCGGAAAGTTCACAAGAACTAGAAAAGTAAACAAAGAGGTGCTCTAATTAAGAAAAGGGAGTGTTGGAGTGCAAAATAATTATGTAAGTAGAACTCATACTAGCCTGTAAAGTAATGAGTGCAAACATCACAGAGCGCACATGCATGAAATATTAATTACAGAACACAAATAGCTCTTCCCATCTCCTTCTTCAATGAGTTGGATAACACTGGTAGGGTGCCATGAGGATTGATTGACAATTCTTTATTAAAAAAAAAAAAAAAAACATTTAACCATTGTCTTCTACAGCAGAGTGAAGGTACTCAGACATGACAAAAAACCCTCAAACAGGCTCCATTCTTAATCATTCATACCTCATAAGTTGCAGTCTTTTGTTTTCTGCATTGATGTATTGCACTCAGTTCCAGGCTGCAGCTGTTTGTCAGTCCGATTCTAGTTATAATAGATAGTTTGTAAGCTTTGTTTTAGCAAATCTCTTCAGAAATACTAATATTGTACATCTGCTGTTATTAGATTAAATGTTTTGTGTAACAGTTGTTTATCGTTTCAGGGATGGAAATAAGACTCCTATAGCATAGCAGTTTCATCCAATCCAGGTTTTACTACAAACTTGATTAGCCGCAATTTATAGGTAACCAGCTCAGATATGTGTTATTGAATTTATAGTAAAACCAGGAATGGGTCGAATTGCTAAGCCAAGCCACTGTTCCTGAAAAGGTGGCTTTGTGTCACCTCAGTTTTACATTAGTGCCAGCATTCTCTCATACATACAGTAGAACATGCCTCAGATCTGTAAATCTAGTTCAGTAACATTTCCATTTGCACAAGAGTAAATGCTTAGCAAGTCCAGCCCACAGGGGCTTTTGTACTACTGATAACTGCCAACAAACAGACTTTCTTACACTGTGTAACTTTTAAGTTCGTGGGGAAAGTGATTTTCTTAATTAGTCTCATATGAATAGGCAAACTTGGCCTGTTTATGGAAGTTAATTTGAATGTTGCTCTTAATAGCTAAAATAATGTATCACTGTCAACAAACCAGCATAGTATGGGGAGAGGGCATGTAAAATAACTCTTTCCATATTTAATCTTACTAGCAATGCTCAATGAAAGAATATTATATTGCAGCAAGGCAGTATTTTAATGCGCAAGGGTAAAGGAAACTTTTACACAGTTAAATTGAACTTAGTATGTATACCACTGCTATCTATTTAAAACCAATTTAATACAATGTGTTAAATATAATGGGTTACTATGGCAGAACTATGGCAGCACATATAACTTAGATAACACAGCTATGCACAGTACTGTCAGTTGGTTCCCTTGTAAACTAAATCTATACAATTAAATATTAGTGGTATACAATGGCTCTGGGATTTTTCTGCTATTTCAATATATTCTGTTTTTTGTTGGGAAACTAACTGATTTACACAGACAGAAACCCGATTAGACACAGCCCACCTCCACACTCGTCCCGCAAAAGCAACATATGGAGAGGCAGAAAAAACAGGTGCAGATGATTAAATAAACACAATGCCCATTTGCTAAGCAGTAACAAAGCCCTGGCAGTGGTGCTGGTGTGATTAATTGCCATGCCCTACTTGCTCGTTTCCCTCGGTTTCAGCAAGAACTTTTGTGACTCCTATTTTGTTTGTTTTTTTTGTTTTTTGCAGAAGCGGAAATGTGTGTGTACAATTTTCATGAACTACTGGACGAAAAACATACAGCTAAGGTTAAATGTTATATATATATATATATATATATATATATATATATATATATATATATACACACACACACACACACATTCCTGGTTTTACTATGAGTTTAATAACACACACCTGAGCTGGTTACCTATACACTGTGGCTAATCAAGTTTGTAGTAAAACCTGGATTGGATGAAACTGCTATGCTATAGGAGTCTTATTTCCATCCCTGAAACTATAAACAACTGTTACACAAAACATTTAATCTAATAAATACAGAGGTACAATATTAGTATTTCTGAAGAGATTTGCTAAAACAAAGCTTACAAACTATCTATTATAACTAGAATCGGACTGACAAACAGCTGCAGCCTGGAACTGAGTGCAATACATCAATGCAGAAAACAAAAGACTGCAACTTATGAGGTATGAATGATTAAGAATGGAGCCTGTTTGAGGGTTTTTTGTCATGTCTGAGTACCTTCACTCTGCTATAGAAGACAATGGTTAAATGTTTTTTTTTTTTTTTTAATAAAGAATTGTCAATCAATCCTCATGGCACCCTACCAGTGTTATCCAAGTGGTACATTTTTCATTTTCGGCTTTTTTATATAGACTGTTATCCTTTTGTATCAAATCAGCAGTTTATTACATTACACCCAGAGGTCAGAGCTTATGAAAATTCAAAACATTTATCATCTTCACCGTATAGCATTGCCAGACTGTCACAATCAGTGCAGAAAGGTCCACATTTGTTCTTATTTGAAAGTCAGTAATTTCTTTTGTTTTAATTAGTTTCTTTAAGCAAACCTTTCCAGCGAGGATCACATTTTGGAAGGATCCTCATCCTTGCTTTCATATCAGGGCCCATTATTGAGACACTTTGAACCTTATTTTTACTTTTTGTCTGGGGCTTAGAAGTGGTGCTTGTAGCATTTTAAATTGAAACGCGTCCTTAATTAAACCCGCATTCATGCCAGAGGGTTTTTGCTTTTATTTCTTTCATTTGAAATGTTGCATTGCCCTAGGAAGGCAGTTAAAAGCACACAGGAGAAGTTTACTGCTTGTTTAGCACATTTGGAAACACTTGTAAACTGCTTGTTATTTAATTGTTCTAATGTTGTGTCTCCTCTGCATTTTTCAAGCCACAGAGTTGCACTGAGAGTCATTTTAAAGACCCCAAAAGTACCCAAGAATGTTTTTGCATTCACATCGCCAGAAATGTGACATTCATGACAGCTTGAAGCCGACTTCCAATTCCGTCAAAGGAATTAGAATTGATATTTTAGAGACATAGTAATTGCTGTGATTGTTCAACTGCTTCCATTTGAATGTAAGTAATTAAGTACTTTGTTGCCACAGCGAGAAGCTAACCTTAACAGAATACTGCTAATTGTAATTTTGATCAGTGGTGTGCTGGAATTATTTAAAAGGGAAGGAATTGGAATTTAGAAAGGAATTGGAATTGGAATTGAAAAACAGGAATTTACCCCAACCATGGCTTGAAGTGTAAGGCCTCACATGGGTTACAAATATAGCATACTGTATGTAAAAATATTGATACCTTACAAACTCATGTTGAAAATCTGAAGCTATATATAGTTTATGGTACAAGGGGAGCAAGGGAAACAATCATTATTTTGTATCGCTTCTTTCAGCTAAAATAGTTTGGTTGCACTTTACATTAAGTGTCTCTAATTACTTTGTATTTACATAGTAAATACATGTGTACTTACTGCTTACACATAATTACAATGTTATTATACATAGTTACAATGTACTTAATATGTACATCTTTTTACATGATATATGTAAGTACACAATTGTATCTGAAAGGGTTTAGAGTTGGGGTTAGGGTTATATCATGCAAAATAAATCCACATTAAGTACACTGTAGTCTCCTTTATATCATGACTAGCTTAGTAAAGCATTCAATAAATAACTCATGAGTCAAGTTGTGTGTTTTTCCAAAACCTTTTCATGGTTGTGTGGCACATGTATCCAAGATATTCCTGAACAATCCTTTGTCTGGCTCTGTCTTTCCTAATGGGCTGTGCCTATGCGTGCATACATGTGTGAGCAATCACTCAAGATATGTGTCAAATGCATGTTATCCCCAATCTACAATTATAAATGTTACATTTGCTGGCTTACTGATCAGCTTTCCTTTTCCCAGAGATCGGAGGTGAATCCCCAGGCTGTTTTAATGTAACCTTTGATGAGCTACAGAGCTTTCTCTACCCTAGGTGAGAGGGAGATGGGCTCCAGTGTTTAAATGTCACATCACTCAGTCTCCATTGGTCAGCTTCCAGCAACTGCTGTTTGTCTGAAGTTCTGACCTTTCCAATATCGCAAATTCCTTTTTATTTCTGATGCGTGTGAGTGGCCATGTATTGCTGTATTACATACAATAACCCCTACAGCCGAACATCAATCTATACCCAACTTAGTTTCATGAAAATAATAGAAGTCCTAGAGCTGGGAAAATAATACTATGGTATTTTTGTAGTAATGTTAAATACTGTTATTTTAAAACCCTCTTTGGATTTTTAGTCTTTCTCTTTATAGTGTGTCTTCTTTTCTTAGACCATTTAAAGTCCTTACAAAATAAATTGCATTATGATGTAATAGCCATGCAATTATACCACAGCCCCAGATTAAACTTGAATCACAATTGAATTAGACTCTTATGCAACCATTGCTGCTTGCTACAAAACCATAGTCATGCCACTACAGTATTTGTTTAGGGACCTTAGATGCATCTGTCTCCTTGAATATTACATCTACAAAGAGTTAGTCTTTTTGGAAGAAAGAGAGGATTGACAAATGTGCTCCACAAGGTTAAACGATGCTTCTTTGATGTGCGTTTTTTAGGAAAAACCCTTTCAAATTGCATTCACTTTAGTGAGAATTAATGCATGGAAAAGACCTTGGCAGGTCAGCGCTTGCAGCAAATTGATAAACGGCCCACTGGCTGCTCCCAAGCTATCCTAGCAATTATCCAGCCTAGCTCAGAGAAACAAGCACAGAAGACACAGCATGGAGTGAAATATTCCGACTTACTAAATGAGGCGAAGTGAATACTGCCAATGAACTGCCGAATCAGGATTTGAGGAGCTACATTTGAAAATAAAATGCCGTAAAAGCACAATTTAATTCTTCGTTTAATTTTCTCTGATTATTACCCTGTCTTGTATTAGAAGCTACTCTTGCCTTGTGCCAATTTATTAATTAAGCACTACGATAAAAATGTACCAGAGGCTGTGAGCTGTAACAGGAGACAGGAAAAAAAATTGTTAAAGGATAACCGAAGAGGAATATAATCCTTATGTTTAAGACAACATTTCATCAGTAGCAAATAAAACTGCATTTCCATCTGCTACTGGCACTAACTTGTAAGCTATTTGAAATATGACTTGTTCATTTTCATCAGCAGCAGAGCTAATCGATTTCAATTGTGACTCGATCTCGCCGACTCACAATGATTAAGTTCCCAGTGAGAAATTTCAGTATATAGGCTGTGAATGTACAATACTGGCAGCGTACTGCTGGAGGTTGGTGAATTTCCACCTAACTTTATAAATAGCAATTATACTAAACTGTGATACATACAAGTGAGCTTTGACTTGTGTGTAATGTCTGGTTTCATATTGCAGATGGTATGGTAAATGTTACAGCTGTATATGTGTAACTATTGAATATTGGAATCAGTAAGTGGAAACTTACTAACATAGCCATTGGTATTGTGTGCCACTTTGAAAGATTTTGAAAGATTTTGCTCTGCTCCATTTTTTTGTGTAAATCTTTTTGCATGATATATGTAAGTACACAATCATAACAGAAAATGATTAGGGTATAAGGTTAGGCTTAGAGTTAGGGTTATATTGTGCAAAAACAAATACCCATTAAGTACATTGTAACTAAGCATAATAACATTGTTATTATGTGTAAGTACGAATGCATTTACCAAGTAACTACTATGTAAATGCATAGAATGTAAAGTGTTACCAAGTTATGCAGTTGAATTCTTCTCTAGTGGAATATAAGGCAGGAACATCAAAATCAAATTAGGACTGAGAATCTTGCCAGGTGGCGTTCTGTCACCATTGACACTTTGTCGAGTACTGTGATCGTGTTCACAAATCAGGTGTCCATTCCAGCCTGGGACTGCTGATTTCTAAAACTGATTTCCAACACTGGGGGATTATAGAGAAGGCAGGCGGGAAATGAACAATAGCGAAAAGGACACTGTCCCGCTTATCTCATAGGGCCATTCTGTTTGCTCGCGCGCACCTATTTCTAGTATCAGCGTCTGCAGATAGGCAGACAATCTGTTTTAGAATGAGGCAATGCATAAATGCATGTGTTATTCCCCAGCTGGGAATGTGTAGCGGAAGAAATGTGATAAGAACATTCTTATGTATAACTTACTGAATGTGTCATGATCTGGGAGTGTATGGTGTCAGTCTGAAAGTCTGATTGTCTGTCCGTACTTACATTTTATATTCTAGAGAATCATTTCAGGGATGGAAATAAGACACCTATTGCATAGCAGTTTCACCCATGCCAATTTTAATAGAAGCTTGATTATCCATGGTGTATAGGTAACAAGATCAGGTGAGTCTTAGTAAAACTAGAAATTGATCAAACTGTTATGCAATAGGAGCCTTAATTCCATTGCTGCATTTATCCATTTATGAAAAAAAAAAGTTGAAAAGGGACTTTTTTAGCACAAGTAAGAGAATCAGAATCTAGGGTTAAATGAAGGTCTGTGTTTGCTTGTGTAACGGGCAGTGTTGTGTGATAGGGTTACGGATTCTGTCCTGTCCCCTGTCAATAGGGCAGCAGTGTGGAGTAGTGGTTAGGGCTCTGGACTCTTGACTGGAGGGTTGTGGGTTCAATCCCCAGTGGGGGACACTGCTGCTGTACCCTTGAGCAAGGTACTTTACCTAGATTGCTCCAGTAAAAAACCCAACTGTATAAATGGGTAAATGTATGTAAAAAAAAAAAAAATGTAATTGTATGTAAAAATAATGTGATATCTTGTAACAATTGTAAGTCGCCCTGGATAAGGGCGTCTGCTAAAAAATAAATAATAATAATAATAATGAGATGAGGTTAAAAGCTCTAAAACCACGATTGCAGGTGAGCCTGGCTCTTTTGCATGGTGGTTAAGACGCTCGCTTGTGGTGCGCAGGTCTCCTGTTCGCGCCCAGTCTCCGCCCTGTTACGTATGTCACACTTTGATTTATCATCTAGAGAAGCATTTATTTAGTTGTGGTGAAACTTGACATTCTTTAGTGCAAATAATTGATCGTCTCAGAATCTGGGGGTATATGGAGGCAAAGGCAAAAAGGAGGACAAAATACACAGATGCGGTTTGGTTGATAACTTGCAGTATTTTTCTGTTTTCCCCAACAGGGAAAGTTGACTGTGAAGCTGACCTTGGTATTGCCACTTTACTTTTTGACTGTATTGCAACATTGTCAGCACCTGAGTCTGAACTACTGTGTTACAATGGGACTTCCATTGTGTGTTTGTTCATGAGTGATTGCAACCTTGAAAATGTACCGAGTGAAAAAGAAAAAGGAAAAATCAGTGGCAGTATTTATACAAACAGCTGTCTAAAGGCATTAAAGAGACTCCCACATCAGCGTGAGTGGGTGTGTTTGTATATGGCCGGCTGAAGCATCCACATTGTGATAGAGGTAGACAAGAACTTCAGTGGTGGTGGCCGTGAATATTGAATACAAATACATAAAAAAAGCATTTGTGTACTTACATATATCGTGCAAAAAGATTTACACATTAAGTACATTATAACTATGTATAATAGCATTGTAATTATGTGTAAGTACATATGTATTTACTGACTAATTACTATGTAAATACGCATTAATTAGAGATATGTAGTATAGTGTTAGCCTTTCTGTTTAGTTTGGAGTTATTTGCAGGTATTGGTCTTTGTTCCAACCCTATTCTAAATAGTTCTCATTGAAGTACCCTGAAGTAGTTCATGATCTCATTTTACTTGTTAAACCTGGAGTGGAATGGCTCCCCAGGACTGTGATTGGACACCCCTGTGACAGAGCCTTCAGCTTCAGAATCCATAATATCAGTGCATCACACAACACTGCCCATTGCACCTAACATTAAATTAACCAAATATCAGAGCACTATAAAGCAAATAAGAAGAGAACAAGTCAAAAGTAAGTTCCAGTGCATGTTCATCTTTTCCAGACTTGGGTCAAAATAAATATCAGCCCTCTTAAGAAGGGACGCCAAGGGATTTGGCAGGTGGATCGCTTTTCTTACTGACTGGTGCCTCTGTCACCAAGCCCATCAGCATCAATCACTTCAGCCGCTGAGGCAAAGCTTTCCCAAACTTAACTCCAGAAGTTATTTGCTTTTGCTTTTGGAACTGACGACATGAATGATTGATGTGTCAATGTGAAATCGCAGAAAAAAAGTGTTACTTTTTGAAACATCTCCTGTGTAGAAATGCAGGTCATCGAGGTAGCAACTTATTTCTTCAAGAAGATGTGTTTTGCTTTTCTTGTTTTCTATTTTTTTTTTTTCATCCAGAAATCGTATCTGAAATCTATTTTGATGTGTTTTTTTATTTTTTATTTATTTATTTTTATTTTACTTTTTTAGATAAAGGGGCAGAATATATTTTTTTAAACTACAATTGCCTTTTAAATGGGATAAGATCTGTCAGAGAAATGACGGACGGGAGATTGGCAGAGAGACAAGCCATGATTTCAAAAGCAATAACAGAACTGCCCTTATCTCTCCTCTCTACAAACTCCCCCTCTTCTCTCTTATAAAAATGTACGTACACCTAAGGAGGCTGTGTGGTCCAGTGGTTAAAGAAAAGGGCATGTAACCAGGAGGTCCCCGGTTCTAATCCCACCTCAGCCACTGACTCATTGTGTGACCCTGAGCAAGTCACTTAACCTCCTTGTGCTCTGTCTTTCGGGTGAGACATTGTTGTAAGTGACTCTGCAGCTGATGCATAGTTCACACACCCTAGTCTCTGTAAGTTGCCTTGGATAAAGGCATCTGCTAAATAAACAAATAATAATAAATACTTTAATAGTGCTATATTAATATATTAATAGCTAGTCCTGGGGGATATGGTGTTTCACTGTTTGTCCCTCTTACATTTTTAGGGTCATTCAAAAAATGGGGACCCCTATGCTCTGATCTTGTCTGCTGCCCATCTGTCTGTCTGTCTGTCTGTCTGCCGGTGAACACAATAACTACCTTGATTTTACACCAATCTTCCACCAAACCTTTATCATACAGTCCTCGTAAAGATATTTTGGATTCGAATCCAGGCTATGCCACTGCCGACCGTGGCCGGGAGTTCCCAGGGGGGCATCGCACAATTGGCCAAGCACTGCCCGGGCGGGTTTAGGTCAGCTGGGGAATCTTTGGCTCATCGCGCACCAGCGACCCCTGTGGCTAGCCGAGCATCTGCAGGCCTGCCTGTGTGCAACTCAGAACTGCAATTCAGAATCTTCAAACGCTGTACTTCTGTAATGGCTTCACGGTGGGCTTGCAGTGCGAAAAAAAGCAGATGTCTCACTGTTGCCAGTGTTTACCTGATACTTGTAATGGAAATCAAAGATGAAAGGCATTTTATGAATGATGTTTTCTTTCACTTCTCTTCCTAAACAAACATGAAAGACAGCAAAGTGTTCTTTGAACAAAGCAGCTCCACTAGCACGCCCACATCCAATGAGGAATAATTCTTTCCAGGTTTGCCATTTGATCGCGTGCGAGATTGTAAGATGACTGCAAGCTTTTGCTGCCTCAAGAGCTGTCATAAGCAAGGAGGAATCCCCAAGCCTCCTGACAACTTCAAGAGTGCTTGCAATTGGGTGTTTGTCTCATATTTGCTTAAATATAGCTTTTAGTATGCTCAGCATTTTCAATGTCTACTACATGTATCTCTTGCCGGCTCAGCTTGTCAGACAATGTGCACCAAAAATTTCAAAAACGGATCTCAGCAAAATATTAATAGATGGAGAGGAACTCCCAATGGCATTCAGCTTTATTGAAGATTGAGAAAAACTTGAGCAATATGGTGTTGTGGAGAAATGTAATAGCTGTTATGAGAAATTAGGAATACTGACCATAAACTAAAGTGAACAAAATCTCAAAAGTTCCAATCTGCCTCTTGCAGGGCAGCCGACTGCCCTGGGTCTTATACACGGTTGTGTATAATGTAAAGCGGTTCTTTTAAGATGGAATTTGAAGGAATAGTAAAGGTGCCATTAATGTGGTCATAAAGGACTGGTACAGGGAAGATGAGGACTGCAGAGGATTTTGACATCTTGACAGTATCAGTGAGTCTGCACAATAACCCAAGCCACTCATCCAGAGTGTGATGAAGAAGCTGGATTGACCGGAATTGTGTCCATGGATATATTTCCACCCTCATCTTCAAATGAAGTAATTTACTTGGACGTGCTACAGCAGCGACAATACAAGTGCTTTCTAGAAAAAACATTTTGTCTACTAGATCATGTGAAATGTATTTAATTGATATGCTTTTATTTTGTAGGGTCCCATTTAACTAAATATACTGGGAACCAGTTGATTTTCAGGATTTGTTTGAAGTAATTGACTATTCCTCTAATGTTTTCTAAATAATGTTTTAAACAATACTAGGCCTCAACTCTATTTATTATGGTTTGTTGATAATAATGAGAGGTCATTTGACCAGTCAGTGCTTATCCGGCTCCTTGTAGCTGGTTGAAGTCTTTGTGAAGTCAAGCCTTAAAGGATCCCAATGATTCAGCATCAACAACATGCCTAGGTAACCCATTCCATACCCTCACCATTCTGAGTTTAAAGAAACATCTCCTTGCCTTTGTTCAAAGCCAACATCCCTAACTTTCAACACATTCAGAAATACTTAAAATAATCTTCTATATTTATAGATGTGCATGAATAGATGAGAAAGCAAGAGGTGTGACTTTGTCTTGTGAGTTGCAAAACTTTCTTTGGCCCCTGCAGCAATCCTCAACTAAAACAAGTCCCTGGTTGAAACGATTCTGGCAGTGATGCGTAGTGCCGCTGAAAGCAGCAGCCTACACTCCAAAGCAAACATGCGTGGCTCTTTCCTGTAGTAGCCTGAATCTGCTGCATGGTGATACCTGTGTATTTCCTTTGATTATCTCCCTTTCTGCACACTCTCGGCTGTGCCGCTTGTTTTTAATCCCCCAGCAAAACAAACACTACAAACACTTCTCCACAGTCTGGTGTACACAGAAGGAAATATGTTTGTGTTTGTATAACCGAGGTGACTTTCCCTTTGAAAATATAGAAATAAATAATACTCAGTATGAGCTTTTTTGCAGCCAGGGTGTAAGGCTGTGGCTCTTAATATCTTATTAGGGCATCAGTGTGGAGTAGTGGTTAGGGCTCTGGACTCTTGACTGGAGGGTTGTGGGTTCAATCCCCAGTGGGGGACACTGCTGTTGTACCCTTGAGCAAGGTACTTTACCTAGATTGCTCCAGTAAAAACCCAACTGTATAAATGGGTAATTGTATGTAAAAATAATGTGATTTCTGTATAATGTGAAATAATGTATAATGTGATATCTTGTAACAATTGTAAGTTGCCCTGGATAAGGGCGTCTGCTAAGAAATAAAAAAAAAAATACTGTGAGAGACTGAACTGCTCCCCCCTCACTCCCTAAGAGAAAGGGTGCTCCCTCCAGTCCAGGACAAGCTTGAGGCTTGAAGCTGAACTGTTCCCTCCCTCACCCCCTAAGAGAAAAAGGGTGCTCCCTCCAGTCCAGGGCTGGCTTGAGGTGTGGAGACTGAACTACTCCCTCTGTCACCCTCCTAAGAAAAAGGGTAGCCCCTCTAGTCTAGGGCAGTGTCATTTAGGCACATTTCCACTGTAATGTTACCCTCTTGGAGAAACACAAGATCTCTGTTTAAAGACTAGACTATCAAGTATCAGCAATTATGCGTAAAATTGCAGAACACAATAATTTGTCCCATTTTACTAATACACTGCTGATTATTTAAAGCAGCCTTATACATGGGTTCATTGGGGTGACTATAAAGCTGTCTGAATAGGTAGTTATGTTCCGGATCATTTATTCAGCTTCAGTAAAGATGTGGAAACATGGACTTTGTCTCATTATTGCTGTCAAAGGTCACTTCTTACAAAGGAAAATGTGATCCTCGTAATTATTTTGCCGGATGCTTGGAAATTAAGAAGCTGTGAAATCAAAGAAAACCCTCAAACGCATCAATGGATTTGTAAAAAAGGTAAAATGATGTTGTACGTTATTGAAAGAAGTTGGGGAATGCACGTATGTCTTTGCAGAAACCAAGAGACTTTGACTTTTCTTCCTTTTCGTTTGGCCTTGTTGGGTAAGACAAAAACCAACTTGATTGGATCAACCAAAGTGTGGCCCCCTAGCGCCTCAACATAGAATGGGCTGGGTTTGGCAATTCTCAGAGGTCATTATTATTATTATTATTATTATTATTATTATTATTATTATTATTATTATATTTTTTCAGGTTTTTTTTTTCTTTCTGATTTCTCAGTTTTTCTGCCAAGTTCTGCCCGCCTACGCAGGATTTCCTTTGTGAACGAGCTTGCTGTTCTCTGGGGTTCTGAACATGTGAGTCAGCTTCTTTGTTGCACTTTGTCTTGTTTTCTCAGCCTTGCTTCGGGTCAAGGAAAAGGTCCATTGTTTCTCTCCTCCAGCACGTAGGCATTGAGCAGGAAACGTGTGAAGACTTTCTTTCTTTGAAGTTATTTAAATCCTACAGTCAAGCTTAATCATTTGCAGTTACACTGAGAAAACATTATTCTTGTATTTTCAAGTCCTTTTAGTGACTCCATTTGTTTGAAAATAAAACGTTTGTTTCAGTGTGTGTGCCTGTGATTGCTTTTGTGCATGTTAATGTTTCATTCTCTATATCCGTGCCTCTGAGGCCGTGAATCCAACTGGAATGGTAACGGATATGCAAAGCAGACCTGGGCTCAATATAAAAAAAATTGCAGTTACTGCAGCATAATTGTAACTGTAATTGTAATTGAACAACACACTATTGTAATTGTAATGTCAGCAAACAATAATTACAATAATTGTAATTATATTTATAATTGGTACCTGGTCTGCTTTGTGTACCCTTTACAATTCCAGTTGGATTCACTGCCTCTTTAGTGTGACAGTGGCACTGATAAATAGAATGAAAATGATAGGCAACCAGTAAAAAGTTTTGCATTGAGTAACACAGAGTGCTTGACTTTCCTACTAGTCACTGAAGTTAGAATAACACACACCACGTAAAATAGCTTTCTCCGTGACTGTATGTCTAGAAAAAGATCTATAAAAAAGTAAATATCAGTTATCGTCCTCCCCCCACCTCTGTGAATTGTCTTTGAGTCTAAGACATTTGAACCTGCTGAGGTTGACGTTTTTTACAGCAGATTAATGAGAAAAGGGCTACGACACAATCCGTTTAGTTCCGCAACATGAACCAAAAGCAGTTCAATCAACGTTGGCACAGGGTGAAATTGGTCCTTTGTCAACACGCGTTCGCAATCTCCAGCATTCATTCCATATATATTTGTGTGGCAGGAAAACCAAGAGGGTGACATCCATCTGGAGAGACTTGAGCTGTATAAAATAGCAGTATTGTGGGTATCCCCCCAGGCATAAAAGGCAGTAGGAAAAAAAGTACCTTTTTCCCTTCCCTGCCTCGAATGTAGCACTTTCTCTAACCAAAAGCCTTCAAAAAGGACAAACAGGAGACGCAAGCACAAAGCAGTCATTACAGCCAACCTAGGGGGCCAGTCATTGTCAAGGGGGGCACAGTCAGGCCAAGCAACAGCTCAACACATCCAGACCGTAACATAAGCTACTCAGCAATTCAAGGACCACCACCACCATCACCAAACGCAGCGCCGGTGCATCTGTCAGCCTGTTAAAAAAACAAGCAAGGGACAACACAGGCAAGCACAGATTCAGAGATAAAGGGGAGCCACTCAACTGCATTGGAGTTTGAGTCTTGTCAGTGCACAGGGAATGGCGCGGCAAAAAAGAAAAGCAATTACTGTGCACCACACAGCTGAGCATCAGTGCACAGGACACACTTCAGCATTGCTGCTTGCTGCTAGGTCAAACCACAAAGCAGCAAAGCTCAGCTGCATGTTTCCAGTTCAGCAGTTTTTGGGGTTTTTTTCTGAACGTACAGTACACAATCTGCTTGGGATTTAGATAGATGGCACTGGGTTTTCCGAACAGGGACGAGGTCCGCAGAACTAAACAGGCCTTTTTGGAATGTTTCAAGGCATTGAATTGTATACCAAAGGCATTAACCATGCAAATGGTTTAAACATTAAGGGTTTATATAAAAATAATGCAATCAGGGAGAAAACAAAACCATTGTTAGACTGTCAAACAGTATAAGCCGATGCAATACAATGAATTATATTTATATGCAGGGCTGTCTTAGAAAATATCCCATTACTAAGAGGGCAGGGCATGTAAAACAATACTAACTGTTTTAATATCCCATCAAAGGGACTGGGCAAAAATAGTCAAAAACATTACTTAGAGGAGTTCACAAATAACTGGGAAACAATGGTAGGTTTTGCAGTGATTCCATTACTGTTCATTGCATACATTTACAATTAGTACTACTACCAAAGCAGTTCAATGACTAAACAAAACATGAGATACTGATGGGGATAGCTTCCTACCACTTTTGGTAATTGCTTGCATCGCCAGTGTGATTGATAGCAGAAGAAACAAACACTAACACTTAAAAATGGCCAGAGGTCCCAACACAATTCTTGGAATCACGTGGAATGTTATCATGCTAAAAGGTATTGCATGGTGGTCCTGATATAGCTGCATATTGGTACCTTGCTACCAAAATGGATTACCTGTGCAATTAAAGAAACTAATTAATGTGATGTCTGCAAATGAGTGTGCACAATACCAATGGCTATGTAAGTTTCCATTTATTGATTCCAATATTCAAAAGTTAATAAATGTTCGGGGAGAAAGCTCAGGTACGGAGATGGTCAGGAGAGGATTCAGGGAGCTTGTCTCACTCACACTCTCAAGTGCCTGTCTTATATATCTTACCTAACAGTGTGCGTGTGAAGTTGAACTTTGTGAACTCTGCTTACTGCTTCAAATAATGAAATCACTGACATTTCTAAACTGTGTAATTGGCAACGGGCTGAACAAATCCCAAAGTTTTTAGGATGTTTTCCAACACAAGGACCGTGTATGCTTAACGTCCAGTGGTTAAAGAAACAGGCTTGTAACCAGGAGGTCCCCGGTTCAAATCCCACCTCAGCCACTGACTCATTGTGTGACCCTGAGCAAGTCACTTAACCTCCTTGTGCACCGTCTTTCGGGTGAGACGTAATTGTAAGTGACTCTGCAGCTGATGCATAGTTCACACACCCTAGTCTCTGTAAGTCGCCTTGGATAAAGGCGTCTGCTAAATAAACAAATAATAATAATAATAATAACAAGAGGGGAAAAAAATCTATTTTTCACTAGTACCTCTGTATGTAGCCATCTTGTGTATCAAATATGAATTGCAATTGCCACTTCCCCCACCCCCTGTTCAATAACAACTCAGCCATACAAAGAAAAACAGTTGTTCTGTTTCCTTGTAAACAACTTCTAAAGACACCTCCTGCATTTATCGCCACAGAAACAGACTGCAGTGTTTTCCGGAGGCTCTTTGTCTGCAGAGAGGATATGGGACTAGATTTATGGATTTTTCTTTTCCTTTTGTTTTTCTGTGTTGTGTTGCATTTGGAACAGCAGTTTGAGCCAGGCTGATGGATTTCTTTAAAACCCCAAAATGCAATATAATACAACATTTATATTTGGCATTCTTCAAGGGGGGCTACCACAAGGTCTGTATGCCAGATTAAAAACTTACTGTCTCTTATAAAGACAATTATAAAGGGAAGATATCAGGCACAAGCTTGAAAGACTAAAAGCTTCAGACAAACAGAGGATATGTTACCTTGAATTCGGTTCTTTGCGCTTGGTGCTGTTGAAGCCCAGATTACGTGGTTCATGGTGCAGAGGTCTGCTGATCCAATATTCATTTATTCTCATTCTTTTCTAGATCTGCCTTTAACTGTCAGTGAGCCTATTCTGGGATGTTTAAACTGCCCAGGACTGAACAGACATTCTTATTCAATTCAAATCATGTGTCAAAATGGTCTTTCACTTGTTTTAATGGAATGAAGTATGATTAGTGCCAGGCAGTTAAGATTCTCCAGACTCAAGCTCAAAGCCAGGTAAAAACAGATCTAGAGAAAAATGATAATAACTCAATATTGTGGCAACAAGACAGAACCACTCACACTGATTCCTGTGAAAAGGTATGTCTGCGTTGCTGGATAGGCCTGCGGTGTTCTTTGGCCTGACTTATTAATCTCGACTCTATAAATCAAACAAATTGCTTTGGTGGACTTCGTTAGAAAAAGATTAAGGGAGCTGCAGACCAATGGCTAGAGCGGTGGGGAAATGAACCCGGGGAATATGTGTTATTCTGAGTCACAGCAGGACTCCAGACATAATGGGCAGGGCGTAATTACAAAGAACAACGAGGCGTGCTTAGAATGTAGAAGGCCCTGCTGAAACGGATTCAAGGGAACTTGGAGGTCAAGCAACCAAAACAGCCAAGAACGCTTGAAACATTCAGTTCAATTCAAATTACAGCAAACAATGACAAACGCAATTTGAATGACATTTTAAAACCAGCGTTTTACTGTGAAGAAAGCCTAGCAGAACTATCAGCAGAGAGCATTAACTGCATAGGCAACGCACATATTGTATGTAAATGGCAGTATATACATCTCTTCTACACACGGTCAATTGTACCCCAGCTTATCAATTCCTTCTTCCTGTGTCTGGGGTTGGTTAAGCTGAAAAACATCCTCCCACAACTACAGCTGAGCTTCAGGGCTATTTGTTTTGTCTTTGTTGACCCCTACATGTACTGGTTCATGACCTTGTCATAAACCAGAACGAAACATTTGTTCCTACTATGGTCCCATTCAAACAGCCTCACTCCAGTGTAGCTGCCCTTGTGCCACCATTGCCCCTCAGTACATAACCACATTTAGTTATGGGAGTATGCAAAATTCACTGGTGGATGACAGTACACAGTAAGCTAATTTGATAAAGGCTTCTTTAAATAATTAACAGAAGACCCTGCTGCTTTAAAATAATCCCTTTTTTATTGCACCCTTCCTGCAGATGCATCAAAGTGTTCTGCATTCTCTTGATATTTAAAAACTTTAAAAAGCCTTTTCTTTCAAGTAAACAAAGTGATAAAAGGCTTGTGAATTATACACTAGGCAGAGACGTTTAATTGAAATTGAAAAGACCATTGTTTTTTTCCTGCTAATTGGAGGTTTTTTTTTTTTATCTTATCATCCAAATTGGTATTAAAGATCCCTTAGTCATTCAATCCTGTGCGTTTTCCAAGTCTGTTATACGCTGCCTGCCACTTCATCAAGAACAAGTGCCTAATATCAACATGGACCACTGTTTGCACTCATGACATGAACTCATGACAGACTCCACTCTTGAAATGTGTCTCAAGGGATCTGTTCGGTCATTATTATGTCTTTCAAGTTCATCCCATACATGCTCGAGTGGACTGAGATCGGGGACTGTGGTGGCCTGAAGTCTCTCACATTCTCTTCAAACTGTCAATTCTGGCTCAGTGGATGGGTGCATCATCTTCTTGAAAGTAGCCATAGCCATTGGGATACAAGTACAGCATTGTTGGGTGGACGAAGCTACGGCATTCATTTAGCCTTCCAGAATAATCAAGGGACCCAGGGTCTACCAGAATATACTAGGAGGACATGTCCCACACCAGGGCTTGTCAGGACATAAGAATTATGGCATTGTATATGAGATCCATAATACCCTTTACAGAGAAAACACATTGGGGTCCCATTATAATCCCAGTGTATTACCCTAGCAGAACCATTCACAGATCAACATTACCTGCAATGGAAAGAACACAATTTGGAGAATTGATATAGTGGCACACTGACTTACCTGGTACTGCCAAAGAACTGCAAAGGATTACCTATTGAGTATTGGTTCCTGCCATGATGATACCGTCACTCTACCAATGACAGACTCCATTGTTTCTGCTGCCATTGTGCCTTACTGCAGAACCATTGCTATCATAGTGCCTTGATTTGCACTGAGATCACTTAACAAGGCTATTTACTTAGGGAGGCATTGTGATCCAGTGGTCAAAGTCCTGGGCTTATAACCAGAAAGTCACCGGTTCAAATCCCACCTCTGCCACTGACTGACTCGCTGTGTGTGACCCTGAGCAAGTCACTTAACCTCCTTGTGCTCCATCCTGCAGATGAGATGTTAAATCAATGTCCTGTTGTAAGTGACTGTGCATATAATGCACAGTTCACAGCCTACCTCTGTAAAGCGCTTTGTGGTGGTGGTCCACTATGAAAGGCGCTATATAAAAATAAAGATGATATTATTATTATAAAACGTGAATATAGGTGCAGAATAGGTGAAAAACAGAATGTGTGGTTGTCTCTGTAAGTATGTTCATGAGCCTAAGAAATAATTAATTAGATGCATTGTTTTATTGAAAATCCAATATTCCATTACCATAATGCTGCTTGTGCAATAAAGAGGAGAATGATTTCTAGCTTCCCCAAGTGCCCCGTAACCTTTTTATCCTTGAAATCACTAATTAATCCCGTTATAAATCACCCTTTGATGGGAGCCTCGCTTATTTTGTTATGAATCATCTGACAGTTCTGAACCTTAAAGTAAGTCTCCTTTGCATGTTTATGGCACTGGGATGCCACTACATGAATTAGAATAAAGGGGTCCTGAAACGGTTGCACACAGTCTGTCTATTCCTGGTACCTTGGTACTGCTCTAGGTTACCATCAGTCTGTATTGGTGTATGCCATCCTGTGTGTCAACATGTGAGCTTGGTAACTCTGGGGTACTTAGGAACATTACTGTGGCACCATGGCATTATTTCCTTTGGTGGCCAAGGCAATTCTCCTTCGATAGTGGATAAACTATAAAATATAAAGATTGTGGTAATGTCTTATTTTGTATATGTTCTATGCTGTATATATATATTTTTTTCAGTAATAAATTTTTTTGAGCGTGCAGTGCATGATAATTTTTGTCTGACTCATATTAGTGAGGAAAAACCATAGGTAACGTATTACAAATAAAAATCAAAACCAGGCTGCTTGAGAGCTTTGATATGTGGTTATGCCATTCTGACATGAGGAGGTTAATGGAAACTATATATATATATATATATATATATATATATATATATATATATATATATATATATACAGTGCCTTGCGAAAGTATTCGGCCCCCTTGAACTTTGCGACCTTTTGCCACATTTCAGGCTTCAAACATAAAGATATGAAACTGTAATTTTTTGTGAAGAATCAACAACAAGTGGGACACAATCATGAAGTGGAACGAAATTTATTGGATATTTCAAACTTTTTTAACAAATAAAAAACTAAAAAATTGGGCGTGCAAAATTATTCAGCCCCCTTAAGTTAATACTTTGTAGCGCCACCTTTTGCTGCAATTACAGCTGTAAGTCGCTTGGGGTATGTCTCTATCAGTTTTGCACATCGAGAGACTGAAATTTTTGCCCATTCCTCCTTGCAAAACAGCTCGAGCTCAGTGAGGTTGGATGGAGAGCATTTGTGAACAGCAGTTTTCAGTTCTTTCCACAGATTCTCGATTGGATTCAGGTCTGGACTTTGACTTGGCCATTCTAACACCTGGATATGTTTATTTGTGAACCATTCCATTGTAGATTTTGCTTTATGTTTTGGATCATTGTCTTGTTGGAAGACAAATCTCCGTCCCAGTCTCAGGTCTTTTGCAGACTCCATCAGGTTTTCTTCCAGAATGGTCCTGTATTTGGCTCCATCCATCTTCCCATCAATTTTAACCATCTTCCCTGTCCCTGCTGAAGAAAAGCAGGCCCAAACCATGATGCTGCCACCACCATGTTTGACAGTGGGGATGGTGTGTTCAGGGTGATGAGCTGTGTTGCTTTTACGCCAAACATAACGTTTTGCATTGTTGCCAAAAAGTTCGATTTTGGTTTCATCTGACCAGAGCACCTTCTTCCACATGTTTGGTGTGTCTCCCAGGTGGCTTGTGGCAAACTGTAAACGACACTTTTTATGGATATCTTTAAGAAATGGCTTTCTTCTTGCCACTCTTCCATAAAGGCCAGATTTGTGCAGTATACGACTGATTGTTGTCCTATGGACAGAGTCTCCCACCTCAGCTGTAGATCTCTGCAGTTCATCCAGAGTGATCATGGGCCTCTTGGCTGCATCTCTGATCAGTCTTCTCCTTGTATGAGCTGAAAGTTTAGAGGGACGGCCAGGTCTTGGTAGATTTGCAGTGGTCTGATACTCCTTCCATTTCAATATTATCGCTTGCACAGTGCTCCTTGGGATGTTTAAAGCTTGGGAAATCTTTTTGTATCCAAATCCAGCTTTAAACTTCTCCACAACAGTATCTCGGACCTGCCTGGTGTGTTCCTTGTTCTTCATGATGCTCTCTGCGCTTTAAACGGACCTCTGAGACTATCACAGTGCAGGTGCTTTTATACAGAGACTTGATTACACACAGGTGGATTCTATTTACCATCATTAGTCATTTAGGTCAACATTGGATCATTCAGAGATCCTCACTGAACTTCTGGAGAGAGTTTGCTGCACTGAAAGTAAAGGGGCTGAATAATTTTGCATGCATTTTTCAGTTTTTTATTTGTTAAAAAAGTTTGAAATATCCAATAAATTTCGTTCCACTTCATGATTGTGTCCCACTTGTTGTTGATTCTTCACAAAAAATTACAGTTTCATATCTTTATGTTTGAAGCCTGAAATGTGGCAAAAGGTCGCAAAGTTCAAGGGGGCCGAATACTTTCGCAAGGCACTGTATATATATATATACATATATAAACCCCCACAAGATTCCTTTCACATGTTTTAATTTAAATGTGTTCAGTCGGATTGTATGATTAAGGCCTCTGTATCACCGAGGTACGGACGGTAATGGGCTGCAGCTGGTAAAGCTGGGAATGCTGGCTTTACATTGTCTCGTCCCTGTGGGATAGGGTTGCTAACAGGCTCCAGAATCTCGGGACACTTTAAGGCACGTCAGGTTTTTTAACTCAACTCTCTAAAAGTGTATTCAAAATGTAAAGCGAGTGTGAATTGCTTGAGCAGTTTAATAAATGTATTTAATTATTTAATTGTGTTATCGATGCTATCCAGAGAGCCTCATAACAGTGATTAATCGTATTGCTTGATTTTTTTTATTAAAGTAAACAATATCTATCAAAATAGCGCAACACCATTAGATAGCTTTGCATTCACCTGCACTCTTTCATTTAACCTTGTGGCAGCAGGTAAAGTTTCTATTTGTTTAATATTTCTTGCTTCACACAGTCCCGCCTAGTCAGAGACCCAGAAAACCAATCAGCTGCTGTATAGGTTTGATTGATGGAAACGATCCTCGCAGGTAGGTGTGTGCTTTTGGTTACAATAAAGTAAAACAATTTGATTAATTTAGCGAGAGTTTGCACAATTCACACTCACTTTACTGAATACACTGCAGTTTAGAGAGGTGAGTCACAAAACCTGAACTGTCTTTCAGTGTCCCGAGATTCTGGAGCCTGTTAGCAACCCTACTGTGGGCTGCCGCTCTGTAATAATGCAAGGCACTGCCTCTGGGTATTTTTAATTGGTATTGTATAATTCAACTTACATCAGACAAATGCTGAACAGACTGCACACCCTGGGAAGCTTACAATGCAGCCCTTTCATACCGCAAAGACACAAGGTTATATAGGGTTCTGTTTTATTGATTGTGGATATGGCAACCATATTAGGACTTTTGTATCTTATTAAGACTATAATACTCCCATTCACCATGCCTCTATTCAGGGATGGTAATGAGACTCCTATTACATAGTTGTTTCACCCATTCCAAATTTTAATATGTGCTTGATTAGCCACAATGTATAGGTAACAAGCTCATAGTAAAACCAGGAATGGATCTCAGGACTCTTCCATGGCCACCACAATCCCCAGTTCTCAATCCAGTTGAGCACATTTGGGATGAACTTGATCATTCTTTCTTGCTGTTTCTGCTTCGATCATTATTTAAAAATCCTTTTTTTTAATCACAGGGTCGTCTTTCAATGATATCCGTAACGTCTGCATTTCTGGTTTGAAAAATGACCACTTGGTGTGCAGCTGTCATTTTTGTCCCCTTTGAAACTGTGGTCATGCAGAGAGATGTACTAACTCACAGTTACCACTGTAGCAAAGGGGACATATCTTACTGCAACCCTTTGACATATCAACTAAACGGCAATAAGGAAAATACAGATTGTGGTCAAATGATGGACCGCACACAGGGTTCTGATAGTTTATCTGTCTGGAATGTCCCTCATCATACATCAACAGCATGTGTCATTCTTGCCAGGAGGGAATGAAATAGTTAATTTAGTAAGTTTCTCTAATGTGTAGTGGGAGCAGTGTGGGGTAGTGGTTAGGGCACTGGACTCTTGACCGGAGGGTTGTGGGTTCAATCCCCAGTGGGGGACACTGCTGTTGTACCCTTGAGCAAGGTACTTTACCTAGATTGCTCCAGCAAAAACCCAACTGTATAAATGGGTAATTGCATGTAAAAATAATGTGATATCTTGTAACAATTGTAAGTCGCCCTGGATAAGGGCGTCTGCTAAGAAATAAATAATAATAATAACTTGTCAGTTACAATGTGTCTCGACTTTGCCAAAAAAAAATACATGTTGTTGTATTCTGAAATTAGCTAAAAAGGTCAAAAAGCGTGTTTACCGATGCATGCCTTTCATACCGAACAAGCAAGCAGTTTATTTATATCTTTGACAAGTCTTCCATTCCAGCTGTACACCCTGCATCAATTCCAGTTTTTTTTTGTGTTTTTTTTTTTTTTTTTGTCAGCTTGCCTGTTTAAGATTGAAACTGTGACCTAAACAAAAATGGGGCCAGACGTGGATTATTTTTTATTTTTTTGGCAGGTGTCTAAGAAACTCTTCCGCTGGCTGTATCCTGTAGGAGCAGAGTAGAAAACACAGAACACAATAAAAATAAAAAGCAGGGTGACCTTTCTCATTTTGGAACAGAACAGAGAAACAAACAGGTTTGTTGTTTAAGAAGCAAGACATTATTTCAAACGGGGGCAAAGTTGGACCTCCGTGTGCTGAAAGATGAAACACAGAGAATGTAAAGCAATGCACTGCATCGGGCCGTTACCTCTGTGGACCTGTCCAACAGTCAGAATTGCAAACACCTGTGACATGATTAACAACACTACTTCTCTTGTTG
Organism: Acipenser ruthenus; assembly: GCF_902713425.1. NCBI lineage: Eukaryota > Metazoa > Chordata > Actinopteri > Acipenseriformes > Acipenseridae > Acipenser > Acipenser ruthenus. Next base: position 1,709,098 of record NC_081218.1, read on the forward strand.
ATCCTGGATCCCAATGATGCCATTGACATCAGGAAGGACAAGTTGTGAAGTAGTTCGTAGAAGAAACTTATTGAAACGTTTACAATAGCCATCCACACCTGGCTTCCAAATATCATGTTTTAAAATCAGAATTTCAATAAAGGTTAGCTATTTGGACTTTTTTTAACCCTACTTAGTAATAGAAAGAAAGAGGGGTCTAGTGTGAACAGTCTAAACAGTGGTGAGTGACCTTAAACTCCATTACTACAACTATCGGCAAAAGATTTGCATCACCCTATAGAATTAACTCATTGTGCTTCATAAATTGTGCTTCGAATGAAACCTGCTGAATAATGTTACGTTAACATATCGAATTGCATACTGCTTTGTAGTTTACCATGTACTAAATGAAAAAGTGACACAAATTTGAAAATGTGACATTTTGAAATCTAATAGTGTACTACTATCATGGCTTCCGGTAGGCTTTTCTGATGTCATTTTGTAGTTTCTTTGATTACATGATGTTAAACAAAAGCTCTAAATTATACAGTGCTCACCCTTTATAACGCTATAGTGGGGAGCCATAGTTACAAGACCGTGCTATTTGTGTTCTGCCTTATAACAAGTATAAAAGGCTCCTGTAATGGCATTATGATGCATATGGGAGCCACGACCCTACTGTGTTACAACCGATTCCGCAACTAAAATGGGGCGCATTATAATGGGTGAGCACTATACTGATATAGTAATTTGAAGTTCTAGGTGAAGCAAGACTTTTGGCCACAGCTGTACATACAAGAACAGTCAAATCTCTATCAATCAGGTTTATAGTTTGCATAAAAAAATGACCTCAGTGTCTTATACTGACAATAAAATAAAAGAAATCTTGAGGTGTTCTAATACATTTGCACACTGCTGTACCTGCTGCTACAAGCTGTTCTTCAGTGCAAAAATTGCATTTTGTCCTATTAGGGTTCTATTAGGAGCTATATTGCTTGTTGGTTGAGATGCTATAGCTGTGCTATGGTTGCAGATTAATAACTGAGGTCTGTGTAAATGAGCACATTTTTCAGGTACCATCCAGGATTTACTTGGGAACCTCTTCTCTGAGCTTCCTTGGCTATTGTGATTGCAGGCTCCGGCTCCATGGATCTTGTTTCTCTGCTCACAGCTGCAAACACGGGCCTAATAGAACTCTGAATTGATTTTCAGGAGGACAAAAATAGGTTTTGAGTAATGGTGTGTTATTGCATTCACGTGGCAGGGCTGTCAGCGATGCGAGTGCTGTGTCTACAAAAAACGGCTAGGTAGCGCAGAGAGCTTATGTTCTGGCCTTTTATATGTCTGGAGGCCAGGGTTCGAATGCAGCTCAGGCCTCCAGTGAAATGACCACGCATATAATTCTGAACATTTGCCACCGGAAACCTTTTGCAGGTTTTCTTCAAAACGGAGGGCTAATGCTGTATATGAACCTTCTTAGAGAAATGGGGGTCCCTCCAGGCCTGAGGCATGGAGACTGAACTACTCCCTCACCCCCCTAATGTGGAAATGAGATTTCTGTTTCAGGGACAAGTCTAGAGCAGCCTTGAGGCATGGATACTGAACTGCTCCCTCACCTCCCTACTATAAAAAGGATGGTCCCTCCAGTCCAGGGCTTATTATTATTATTGGTTTGTTCCCAGTATAAAACATATATTTTTATTTTCCAACAGTAAACGCAGCCTGGAAGAACCAGGTGTACCATATCCACTCGACTCACAATACCTTATCAGAACTGCTAGTTCGTATAACATTGCCCAACCTTGACCTGTCACAAAGCCTATTCGCACTGGAGCAATCTGCTCTGTGGATTTTACCTTTCTCAGCTCTTAATGTGTTCTGTTTTCCTGTAGCCTTGGGCTATTCTGCTGCTTTCGCTGGACACACACACACACACACACACACACACACACACCTACAGACACAAACACCTGATTAAACTTAATGACTTGGACGGTAACTATTATCTTGCATCTGTAATGTGTTTTGTTGCATCTTGTCTGGGATAGGTTTGTAATATAGGCAACACTCCATTGTGTCTCTAATTACTGTGTATTTACCTAGTAGTTACTTAGTAAACACATGTGCACTTACGCATAATTACAATGTTATTATGCATCGTTACAATGTACATAATGTGTAAATCTAACCTTAACTCTAACTCAATCTAACTCTAACCCTATTCTGACGCTATTGTGTACTTACATAAATTGTACAGAAAGATTTACACATTAAATACATCGTAACAATGCATAATAACATTGTAATTATGTGTAAGTACACATGCATTTGCTAAGTAACGACTAGGTAAATAAACAGTTAGAGACCCTTCATGTAAAGTGTTACTCGATAAATTAGTTATCAGTGCCTCTGTACACCACTGTAGATCTTGTAATGGGCTTTTTGTCCTCGTACTAGGGTCTAAATGACCAGAAAGGACAGCAGAAACTATAGTTAGGGCCTTTTGTTTTATATAACTTGGCTTTCAACCTGTAATTTAGTCCTCCATCCACAAGATGTCGCTATAGCCTCCACCGTAGGCCACGTAATGAAAAATCATTAAACAATCATCCCATTACATTATTTCAACTGTTTGAATTCCTCATCCCATTACTACAAAGCATGTATCAGCAGATTAATACACAGAATGCTGTAGATGGCTACTGACATTTATTTAACCTTTACATCCCTGTGTAATTTGCCACTAGTTTTATGCAAATTATTTCATAAAAAAAAAGTAATTCCATTTTCTTGATATCTGGATCTCACTGGCCACAAATATCAACAAAAGAGAAGATATTATTTTTTTAATGGATTTCCCGTTTCTGGCTCCAATCCCTGAACAGTATAGCTATTATAACCATTTATTGGAATCTGGGCATTTGATAGATTCTGTAACAAATAAAAGCTGTTTTTATTTATTTGTTCTCTGTTTTGTTTTTATTGGTTTGGTTTGGTTCTTTGAATATAATATATATAAAAAATATTGTTCATAAGAAGCCCATAAATGTTACTTATGTTTGCATGAAAGACAAAGAAAATCCATTCTCAGTTCTTGTGCATTATATTTTGCTATTAACCATCATCAGTTGGTGAACTTTGTCTTCTTTCATGGTTGCTCTGTGAAAATGTGCCCATATGAAGAAACACTTCTTTCAGCAATTGATAACAACTGACAAATATATTTGAGCCTTTCTTGCTAAATTGGGAAATAGTTCTTCTGCATTTCAAGGTCAAAGAAATTCCACTGCGGTTTCCTTTTGCATATCGTTGATGTCCCTCCAGTTCTGATTTACAGTAAACATCAAATCTAACAGGAGGGGTTCTTTATCCAAACTACAAACATTTTGTGGGGTCTCAAATCCTCACTGCCTTCAGAAACCTGTGAGCTGGTTAAATAAAATGTGCTTTTATTCTGCATTGATCAGAATTCGTGGAGAGTTTTAACATCACACTGTTTGTTTATTCTGCCATCTGTGCTGTGCAACTCTTGTGCCAGTGCTCGGTATGTATTTATCAATTCTGCAACTTTATTATACGTTTGATTAATTCTATCTTTACGGTTTTCAAAGTAAGTTATATTCATCAGTGTGCAGCACACCAGGTGGATATTGCTGTGTGCAGTCTCTCAAAAAATTTAGTTTTTGTGAGTTTGTTGGTGCATCTGTGTGTTCTAAAACAGCAAATCTCAGGGTAAACTTTTTCTTTAAATGTATCAATTTCTAGAATGGCAATAATTGTCCCTCGTAATTGGGGGTGTTTTTTAGTTAGGCAGAATTTAATGGGTTGGTTACTTAATTAATCTTTTGATCAGTTTAGCGGAGTGGCTACACGGACATCTTGAGGTTTAGGACTGAATTGCAGGTTAGTCATGTCGTTTTAATTCTCCTGTGAATTTCACAGGGCTATAGCACGGTGGTGTTCTAACTGTGGCTCACACTCTATGCAGTGAATGGCGTCAGACACAGCGTTTAACACTGATGCCTTCCAGCTGCTGTCGTTGGCCTGTGTGCTGTTCAAGGAGTTTAAAGCTAAGAGAAAACACAAAGCCACTTTTTCAGGAACAGTGTCTTCAAACCTAGATCCAGGAGACCTTTATAACAAATTATGTTAATCACACGTATAAGGCATGCATTCATGCATGAATTAACATTTCTCACAATCCCCTGGTGGGCGAGTAAGAGGATATGAATGCATACCTAAAATAAAAAAGATTATATATAAATAGCAACAAAAAAAGAGAAAATAAATGTTCTGATTTAAGATTTCAAAAGCGTAAACTAAACTAGAATGTTAAATACAATTTTCAACAGCAAAATGTTATAAAAATAAAATGAAACTTCGAGATCCTAGGATCATTTATCTTGTGATCTCGACAACATGAATGTTAATTCTGAATTTCCTTAGCGAGCGCAGAAACTTTTTTTTTTCATTTACAGTGATTTACAGAAGTGCAGAAGTGTTGTTTGTGTTGGTACTTTGTTTATAAAGGGTTTACATTAGTGTGTGTAATTTACAGTGCATTCTTTCAAAGACACTAGAGTCTTTGTATTAGCTAAAACAAATAAAATATGACTGCAGCTACAGTAACTAATCAGTATTTTTTGGTAGCAACATAAACACCAAATGCATAACATGCAGCTTCTGGTTTACAGGTTAATGAGAGTTGACCCTTCTGTCTTGTTTAGCGCAAGGGCTTCCACAGGTTAGCTGGGGTCAAAAGGTCATGCAAAGGACCTTCACATCATCTTAAGCAATGGTAATGTCAAACGAAAAAAAAATTCTCAATTGAGCTTAAAGGTTACATGTTATTGAAGTACACTGTTGACCTTTCAGGCTCAATTGGAGAATAACCATAATAACTAAAACTATAGCCTATCACAGTTGCTAAATTGCTTGTATTTCACGTATAGAAGGGACTAGAGAAATGACAAAGCACCAGCAAGCTTTATTATCTGGGAGAATTAATGCATCGCTTGCCTGACGCTGTCAAGCAGCCATTACTATGGCTTTAAAATATTATTTCTTCGCAGCTGTGTCACTGGTCCCCCACTGTTGTGCTGAATAGATTTTTGTTGCTTACTTTGTGCATAGATTTTTCAACCACATAGTAAACCGAGATAATTGCAATGCACTTTCTTAGGTTTATGTGCAATAAGTGTAGGGTTACCATATTTGCAGTGTGTAAACTTTTTTTTTTTTTCTTCATCGAAGCTGTAGCGATTCTGAATCAGTTAAAATAACTGTATACAGAGGCTGTGTGGTCTGGTGGTCAAAGAAAAGGGCTTGTAACCAGGAGATCCCAGGTTCAAATCCTGGCTCAGTCACTGACTCACTGTGTGACCCTGAGCAAGACACTTAACCTCCTTGTGCTCCGTCTTTTGGGTGAGACGTAGTTGTAACTCTGCAGCTGATGCGTAGTTCACACACCCTAGTCTCTGTAAGTCGCCTTGTTTAGCAAAGGTGTCTGCTAAATAAACTAATAATAATTTAAAAGTTAAACATCCGGGTGTATTTATTACAGATCGTAACACTTTCATTTTAAATCATTTATAGAAATGGCTGTGTTAATCAAAACACAATTGGGACTAACTTAAAAGGCTAACCTGGCTGGTGGCACTTCCAAGATAAAATTTGCAAAAACTAGAGAGGGTCCAGGAAGTCAAACAGAATGTAAATTTATTAAACAAATAATACGATTGTCACTGATTCATGCCCAGCCTGCACCCTGTTACACACACACAAGAGCATATCTGAAAAACATAATGCAATCCGAATGCCTAGTAGTTTTGACCGCTGGATATAAACTGTCCACGGGAGCTTGAGTTTGACACCTCTGCTCTGTACCGTTATTCTAAACTTGCTGATTCTGAAAGACTGTCTAATCCATGCTGATGTCTGATAATGCTATCCCCAGGATGCCTCCAGCTGACACATCTTTGGTGATCTCCTTACCAGATAGGTCCAAACCCCCCGGATCAATCAACATGATTAATAGCAGGAAAATACCATAATTAATTATATTTTGCTGAGACCCTTTTTTTTTCTTAACCCCCTGCATCGTTCAATTGATTCCTGACAAGACTGCTCTAACCCACAGAGATGGCAATGATAATGCTCAAGGTAATGAATAGTCCCCTTGCTTACTAAACTGGTTGAACTAAAATGAATGATGCATTAATGTCTTCCATTCTCACAGGCTCTAACATCCCCCTCCCCTCCCCTCCCCACTCCTCCAGTGTTAAATACAATTACCAATTAATGAACCAACTGCTTTTGGTCTTCAGACAGAAGGTTTCTAATTTTAAGTAAAATCCAATTGTTTCATCTTAATACCCAGCAGTAAAGCTTCATTACTGTAATCTATGAGCAATTCTTCAGGGAGAGCTTCTGCCGATATTACTGTACAGTACTTAGGATGTAAAGCGGTATAGTTAAGCAATTGATTAACATGTATGAATACTAATGCAATATCAACTATGTAGGGTTCGTCTTCCACTCTGCGTGGTTCTGTATGTATGCCGAAAAAAGGATATATTGGGTATATTCGTTTTGTAATGGCAATAAAACCCTAAATACTGGGCATTCATTTGGTAGTTAACTATGTCTGTATGCCATGGTCTACCAGACAGTAAGGCCCTTCAATCACGGTTCTATTGCTATCAAGTTCTATCAAGTAACCCACTGATTTGGGGGTACAATACAGTTCCGGGATAAGATCACGTTTATGCACAATGTGATGCAGCAGGCAGCAGTGAATTTCTAGATCGCTTGACAAATTCAGGGAGGGTTTCATGAGGAACTCAGTAAAAAGTAATCAGGCACATCATCAGACATTTCAAAGGAGTTGAACCAGGTGGTCTGTCATATGATCGTTTGGGTGGTATCCACAATTTTACCAAGTTAAGTTTCCTATCTATGTATCTATTTTATAATGCCTCTATGTTTTCTCAAACTTTTGGCGGAGCAACTTCATGAACTCTACAGCTGTGGCCAAAAGTATTGCATTACCTAGAATTTTAGGATTGAGACATAATTAAAAAAAATAAAAAATAATATATATGTAAGCAATAAGACCCGACACAGAGAGCATTACCAGGCATTATACGTTTGGGTAATGGGGCCCGATATGAAGTCAAGGGCACTATTACATTCAAACGGTCATATAATGCCTGGTAATGCTCGATGTGGAGGGTCTTTTTGCTTATATACTTCAATGTTACAGCATAATTAACTATAATTCTTTTATAGATTTTAACTGAATTTATTTAGGTTTGTTAGTTTCTTTACCGTAAAATGGGTAGAAGACATTGCTTCAACATCCCGAGTACCCGCTATGTCCCTGCCCGCAAGCTGAGGTCCTCCGACTCTGGCCTGCTTGTTATCCCCAAGCAAAAGTGCACCACACTTGGAAAACGCTCGTTTAGCTTCAAGGCCCCCTGGAACTCTCTCCCAGCTTTGGAACGTGATGCTCCCACCGTCTCTCGCTTTAAATCAACTCTCAAGACCCACCAGTTCTCTCTTGCTTTCCATGCTCTTTAAGCCTAATATCTGCTATTAGCTGCTGTGTTACTGCTACTATTTCATGTATTATGTTACTGTCATGTATTATGCACTTTCCACTGTATTTAATGTACTATTTCATGTATTATGCACTTTCCACTGTATTTAATGTACTATTTCATGTGTTATGCATTTTTTCACTGTATTGTATTATGCATTGTTTTTACTGTATGTCATGTATTATGCATTTCTCTGTATTTAAAGTATTATGGATTTTCTTGTTGTTACTGCATCTTGTAAAGCACTTTGTGATGATGGTCCACTATGAAAGGTGCTATATAAAATTAAGATTGATTGATTGATTGAACATTCCAGCAAAATGACTGGGGTGAAGTGAGGTGGGAAAGCATATTAGCGTTGCGCTATCCACTGATGCCTGTGCAGCACTGACATGTTTATTTTCCGACAATCAGCCTGGAGGAGTCTTTTCAGAAGCAGCCGCTGCTGGGATAGTTTCTGTGGTGTCTTCTGTACATGTGATACAAGCAATTTGACAGCTATGACTGGCTATAGACCTTGATAGTAAGAATGAAAAGTAATTACCTAAGCTGAACCAACAATATATTATTATACAGAAAACAACAAATAGGGTATTAAACAGATCAGAAATAATATATCCCTTTAATTTTTATAAAAAATCTGAAGTAAAACCAGGACCATTTAGACACTGTTCAGTTTCACGCTTGGCTTTGAAATGTCTAAGAGACTCTCTAGAGTAAAATCACAGTCTTAATAGCAACGTTTTAAAGTCACTTTTTAAATCCACATGCTGCATTTACTGTACTATTTATCCGTTTTATGGCGTATTTTCTATAATGACCAATTTCAATAAAAATAATGACAGCGCAATGTAAAAAGGAGCGCTTGGACCAATTATTGCTATGACTTCTGTAATGGGTCTTGCCATTCCATTGAGACTTATTAAGGATTTAGCTGACTGAAAATGTATTTTTTTCCGTTAGGGTTTGATGAGCCAGCTTGCTGTACAACAGGGGAGCACAGTAGGTGGTTGATGAACTGGCTTGGGGATCATCTGCTCTCGGAGAAAATATATATACTGTATATAGCGAGTCATTTTATCTCCCGTGATTTTTAGAAAACAGCTGGGAACCTTCGAGTCAAAGGATAAAACACACTGAAGACAACGGGGGCCTTGTGTTTCTGATGTGATTGAGTTTGTTGTAAATGTTGTACAAGCACATGGAAGATATTATATGCTCGGATCTGTCCTGCAGTTCTTTAGCAGTGATTTTAGGTGACTGAAAAAAGGGAAACCTCTCTATTGAGTCCAACAAAGCGTCTCTGCCTTGCTTTTTCCTTTGTTCTAGCCTCCCTTCTTCCTCCTCTAGACTGTGCCACCTCTGCAAGGGTCTCCCTCTAGGGGTAAGTGAAGCTCACTTCCTAACCTTAGATTCCCGGCCACACCGGCCTGGTCCTCCGCTAGGAAGGTTCTCCGTGAGCCATAGGGGACCCCCGGCCAAAGCTATCCTTTCTCACCCATGCTTGTTCCCAGCCCTGGAGCTCAGCCACGTGGCCTCAACTCCTTGGAGGTGATTCTATGAGAGCCAATTATAAGTTGAGTGAAGCACTCTACTTGCCTTGAACTGAAGGTACATAGAATTTGCTGTAACAAATTAATATCATAGGATTATTAGAAAAGTTAATAGTTTGGACAATTTGTGGTAACACTGTAGTTTAGGGATCCGTTATAAATTATTATAAATAATGTATAAACATGTTATTAATTATGCTATTCACAATTATAGAATATAGTTGGAAATAAGACTATTATTAAACACTTTTGGCATTGTTTTATTTATTTATTTTTGCTGTTGTTTATAATTGCTTTTCTTGTCTGTTTGTTCTGATATGTCTGTCTCACCAATTATAGGGGCTGTTTTGTTTTTGCAATACAGTGATTATACACTTTTGCCAAGTTTTCTTTTGTTTCTTTGCCATAACCACTTAGAATGAGGGGCCTGGAAAATGCGCTTTTTTTTTTTAAGAAATTCACGAATGACAATAAAAAAAAAGAATTTCACAGAGTGTCACAAAACCGCATTTTATAAAAAAAAAAAAAAACACATGCAAAACAAACAAACAAAAAAAATCACCAGAAAACACATTTTCTATTTACATTATATTTTACTGATGTAAGCTGCCTACAATGTGTTATCATTGATAGTTCATCAAGAACATCACCCAAAAACAAAGGCTGAAACATTTTAACATTTCGCCTAGCTACTGAGTCAACTCTATAAAATGTAGGCTACATTGGAACTCGAGTCGCTATTGAAAATCTTTAAAAATGTAATAAACTTCTGCAGGAAACAAGTCAAAACAAGCAGACAAAATCGATTTTTTAAAAACAACCTTGAATGACAGCAACAGTTTCAGCAACAGTTTCAGGTTTTGTAAACCTTTAAAACTTATGTTTACACATTTATTAAAATGACTGTATACTTCCCATTGCCCATTTTGCTGCCTCTAATCCCAAAATATTAAACCCAGGAGAAATGTTAACTGCAAACCTGAAATGGCAAAACTGAAGCTTTTGTGTTTTTTCTTTATACACACTGTACATTTCTAGTATTATATAGAAATGTCATTGTACATTGTTTGTTTAAACTTTAACTGACTGACATAGCCCAATAACTGATACTCGTTTTGGCTTATTTGAAAATAGATCTTTTTAAGTCTAAGCCTGTCTTTGAAGTCTTGTTAAAGCATCAAATGTATTTTTAACATTATAAAGTGCTCTGGAAAGCCTCCTCCAAAAAAAGGCACGACAAAAATTGTGTCGCACGGTTTTGTCTGATTTTTACAGGTCACCTCAAACAACTTAGTAAAGAAAAATAAAAGCTGCAGCAATGGTAATTTACTACTAATTATTGAAAGTGCTTGGAATAGTTCCCTTTATAGTTTTCATTAATTATGCAATATGTTTAATTAGAAAGAGACAACTTAATGGGTGTAATCACGGATTGATACTAGTCAAAGTACCTTATTAATAAAGCATTTCAAAACTCTAAAAGACAAATGTTAGGCACTGGTGATTAGGGACACTTGATAAAAAAAATAGTTGAACATGGCTTTTGTTCATTTATTCTTTTACACATTCATTTGGGACGTGTATCTAATATTAGGTTGGGCCAAGCCTTGACACTGTGTATTTACACAGTAGTTACATAGTAAATACATGTGTACTTACACATAATTACAGTGTTATTATGCATAGTTACAATGTGCTTAATGTGTACATTAAAAGTTAATAAACCATACATTTGAATGATTAATATGTGTTAACTTTCACTTAATTCAGTTCATACCTCTAAACTTTTTTGTACTCCATTTCGAAAATATGTTTCTGTTTTATGATATTTAATTGATGGGGCATATCAAAGCGAGGTGAATTATTAAAACCGATATCCCCCCTTGTAACTGTGCATAATTTGTCAAACATTTTATTCATGCATTTATTCTCATTTTAGACCGAAATGAGAAAGCTGTGTGTCTATGCAGAGGGACATTACTTAAGCATCATATCATTTCCAATAATTTTGCCCTGGCTTTCTCTAAAGCTATAATCCCCATTAGTTTGTCTTCATTACTGAAAAATAAATGACATTTCAAAGGATTATTGAGGAATCTGCATATTTTATTAGTGATTATTTAAATCACTAATTTCATTCCTGGTATTAAAAATGTAAGCTCTGTCTTATGGTAGATATCCTTTGAACAGTAAAACAGAGTAGCTAATATACATACTTATCACATAGTTCCTGAATAACGTAGGTAACACTTTACATTGTGTCTCTAATTACTGTGTATTTACATAGTAGTTTCTTAGAAAATACCTGTGCACCTACACATCATTACAATGTTATTATGCATTGTTACAATGTACTTAATTTGTACATTGTTTTGCGTGATATAACCCTAGCATTAACCCTAGCCCTGACTCTAAACTTAACCCTTACTCTTTTCTGATACATTTTTTTAACAATTAGACTAACTATATAGTTATAGAGAAAATTAAAATAACAGGTAGATGCCAGTTTAAAATGCTGCAAAAAATTATAATAGCCTGTCCTTAAATGAGGACAATGTCACTTAATGTGTTAAGATGACCGAGTTGTAAGGAGGGGCTAGTAGGACAAATTGATCTGCAAGCGTGTCCCCTCATTTTATAATATGTGAATTCCCTATTGAACTAGGGAGCTGTCTCTGGTGCTGAAACTCTTATTCTTTTTCCATCTGGGATTCCGTATTCATTTAGAATTTGCAAAGCGCCCAGGACTGTACTAAGCAGCTTTCTGACACATGACAAATGCCTTGGGTTTGTCACCTGAAGGGAAAGGTTTTGCTTTCTACCCCTAGGAGGGCTCCATTTGAGACTGAACTTTCCCAGAAAATTGGATGCTGAGCAGATGGTTAATTTTACCCTCATCGAAGCACAAAAAGACATGACTCCAGAGCTCATATTCCCTAAACATCTTGGGCACCGGGAGCTGGAGTTAGCAGCTATTCCAGCTCTGGGAAAAAAGGAGGAGAATTTATGTGGAAAGACACCTTGATAGAAGCATTAAATGCCAAAGCAGAGGGAGCCAGAAATTGCATGACATTACCTCCCAAATGGCAGGATTCATGCTCCATCGCAGGGTTTCTGAGCTTAAGTGAGTGGAAGACCATCTGTTTTTTTAGAGTGTTAGATACTGCAAAAAGATGATCTGTCAGGAAGATTAGGAGTCCTTGTAATAGTTATGCAAACCAACACCTCCGATGTGTGTGTGTGCTGTGATGTTTGAAATAGCCTACCCCAGCAATACAGCTGTGGTAAACCATTTAAAGGAATGACAATCTTTCATATATCTTTATATTTGCTGCAGGGCTACCTCTTTTGGTTTTTATTTTATTTGTTTTTTATGTATGTGTCTACTTTTGTTACTTTTGTTTTTCTCCACAATTTACAATGTCTATTTATGTGAGCACCAAACCAGTCTTCTTTGCACACTTGAGCAATCTCGAGTTGAAGTCTGCCAGCTTTTAACTCCTTGGAGAACAAGGACCAGCCCTGCAAGTGGCTGTTTTGAGCTCACTGGGTGCTTGGCCAGCAGGGTCCACTGCAGCATGATAAGGAGAAACAGCCCCTCATGATTTTGCCTACCTAACCTGCGGGAGTGTGAGAGCCTATGGAATCCCCAGCGAATGTATTTTGTGTGCAACTTTTGTATGTCGTAGAAACACAATAGACAGAGAAGAGTGGAAAAAAGAGGAATCTATGCATTGGAGTTAAATGAAAAATCAACCAGCACAAGAAAAAGGGGATCCATGCTTATACTACAAGGAATGTAAAGCCTTTGTTATCACTCATTTGTAAGGCATCACAATTTATTTTCCTTAAGGGTATGCTTCCAAAACCTTGTGCCGGATGTTCTACCCAAGAGATTCTGCTTTTTAGTTTTAAATTTCAGGCATTGCCCTGTCACACTGTCACACTGCTTTCTTTAGTACAAAAAAAGAAGCAGCCTTTTGCAGAGACCCTCTTGAGAGATGAAAACAGCCTGAAAACAGAGGTTCATAAATATCTCCTCTCCTGTCTTTTACATGTTCAGAAGCACAGAATGCAAAACCGAATCTTCGTTTACAAAAGGATATCTTCGATAAAGACATCAGAAGGAACACATGTTTTTTGTTGGAGCTCATTACTTTGCATTAAAAAGAGTTCCCGTTTCTTTTGTGAAATACTACTTCATATTGCGTTGGTTACTGTAGACCTTGTTTATTTGCATGCAACGTCTGTCTATGTGCAATGAGCTGGAATGTGTTTTTTGTAACGCACACCTGCATTGCTATCAATCTAATTACTTTGTGGTGATTCCTATCATAGCTGATGCACAGACTGTATGGCTCAAGCACCCATAGCGAATAATAAGCGGGTGCACAGCACCTACCCCACCACAGTTTTTGTTTTATGCAATAAAGGTGATTAATGAGCTGTCATGTTAGAAACGTCCTGAAATCAAACTTTAAAAAAACTGCTGAAATTAAAAGATCCTGCATAGTGCAAATATATCTCTCATTCCATACCAGTACAATTCCATCAAAATGTAGTGTGGATGCTCCCCAATCAAAACTATTGGAGCTGTTAAACAGTAAAACATTCACAATGCATGAATTAATGGAGAAGAGTTTATTTATGCATGCATTCATGCCTTATACATGGGATCGACATCAGGTGTTACAAAGGAACATGGAATAAATACAGGTAATTCAATCCACGTGAAATAACAGGGACTGTATTTAGAATGACTTCAGAACTCAGAGGAAGTGCAGAAGATATTCAGGTGGTATTCCTGTGGGGTTCAGCAGGAATTAATTAGGAATTTGCTGGCCATTATTTTAAAGTGTTACCGAGATTTGTGCAAATTAGGATCTGTGAACAAAAATGTCTATAAAGATACAAAAAAAAATCGCTCCAAAAAGGATAGATAAAACTGAGATCTCATCACTGCAATGAAGTGTCTTTGAAAGTCTAGCCGGGTTCCTGAACCGTAGCCAGGTGTTTTCAGGATATTCCCCCGGTAGCCGAAGACACCTTATCTCTATTTCAAGCGCTGGCACACGGTGTCCTCGTTTGCACTTCATTTCCAAAGCGTGCAGATGGTTAGTGAGCTGAATCATTTGCCCAAAGGGCAGCCGATATACCTCTGTGTTCGCTTCCCTGATCACTGTGAAAGCAATAAGAACAGAAAAAAAGCTCTTTGCCTAATGCTGTTTATTATATAAGGGGTGACATTACCAGAATAGTGCATACCAGGCACACTGGCTGTCGTTGATGAAGCTCTTACCATAATGACCTTTTTTCTTGCATTGCTTAATCAAATCACTTTTGGTACAGCGAGAAAATAGAGATTTTGGTACGAGGTATATCACAGCCTTGACCTGATGTGGCATAGACCTCCCATGAGGTGCTGGAAGATGTTAAGATGTTAATCCATTCATTCATTAATATTTTAAACAGTCGGTGCAGAGAAGGAGGCAGTGGAGCGTGATGACATCATTGAAGTCCATCCCAAACACACTGGAATGAGATGCCAGAACTGTGGTGGCTATGGAATATGTCGAAGTCTCTTTGTCATGCTTTTCAAACCTTTCCTGCACAATTCAGCCATGGCAGATGACTGCGTTATCATGTGTAATGAGTGAATTATTGTATGTATGTGCAGCATTATTGGGTGGACCCAGGGTATAGCAGGAGAACATGTCCCACACCAAGGCGATTCCTAAACCAATCGGATAGACAGGTCATAAGAAACTGGGTGTCCAATCACGGTCATGGAGGGCCATTCCACTCCAGGTTTAACAGGTAAAAAGAGATAAAGGATACAACAGGGTCTGGATGGAGGTTTAATTGGTTCAGTTAAATGATTTTGAACAGGGTTGGGACAAAGACCAGGACTGGAAGGGCCAGCTTTGGCCACTCCTGGGTTAGACAGTGTTACAGGTTTGATGCCTCCACTATATCCGCTGTGTCACATCCAGATCTCTTGGCACTTTGCCTGACTCTAACCAGTGCCATTACGCCTCAACTGGCTGTGTGGTCGAGTGGTTAAAGAAACGGGCTTGTAACCAGAAGGTCCCCGGTTCAAATCCCACCTCAACCACTGACTCATTGTGTGACCCTGAGCAAGTCACTTCACCTCCTTGTGCTCTGTCTTTTGGGTGAGACGTAATTGTAAGTGACTCTGCAGCTGATGCATAGTTCACACACCCTAGTCTCTGTAAGTCGCCTTGGATAAAGGTGTCTGCTAAATAAACAAATAATAATAATAAATAACTTTGGTGAGCACTTGTACAGGAAGCATGTGAAAGCTGAGTCCAGAAGCGATAGCTGTGGTTTTAGGGATTCTTCTAGATGAGCTGTCGTTCTGACACACGCGCTGGCTTGTTAGTTTGAATGGATCTTTGCCCTTGGGTGTAGCTGGGCCCATCTGCGGGCAAAGAAAACTGTCAGAAAACATTGGCTTCCGCCACACCAATCCCTTGCTCAACAGTGTAACACTGCCAGATGGTAGAACCTGTGCCTTCAATACGCTCAGGGCATTGTACAGAGGTCAGGTCACACAGCATGAAACATTGAGTCATATTTCTGTGGTGTAAACCCATTACAAAATGTTCCTTGATGGCAGTACGGCTGAGGTGAAATGCTGTGGCTCTCTACTAAAAGGGACCTCATGGTGTGGGGGTCCCCGAGTGACTCATCCAGTTAAAGCACTGCCGCGGGGGATGCAGGATGATACATACAGCTTGGAAGGCGCTGGTTCGCGTCCAGTTAGACCATTACCATTTGTGGGTATGTGTTAATTGTGTGGCCTATTAAAGTCATCAATTAAATGATGCAATCACTAATTTGCCTATTTTGACAGTTTTCCAAGATTTTCAGTCATTGATTTCATATGCCCAACAAAAAAAAAAAAAAAAACTACAGAAGCAATTGGGTATTCTAATAAATGTGAACACTACTATATTGTGACATAACAATGGTATAACAATGGTATGAACAAAGCATCAGGGATAGCGACCCGATGAGGCAGAGGAGCATGTCTGTACAGGATTAGAGCGAGTCACAGAGCTCTCGTTCCGACTTCCCTTGGGTTTCCTATAGAAAGATAATCATCTGGCTTCACGATCAGCCAGATACCAGCATAGGACTCAGGCAGGACAATTTACTGCAGGGGAACGGCAATTTAGTGGCTCATTACTCTGCTTGGTTGCAGGCACTGAGGGCAGAGAATTCATTGGCCAGTGATTATTTCATTGCGTTCTGCCTTTGGCTCAGTTTAGCTCCTTGACTTTGTCGTGACGTTTAACAGACAGCCGCTCTCAGACTAAAGCCCACACATCAACAACATTTCCCCTGTATTTATTTTCTGACCATAGTACCTCTATGTGCATTCTGTGTGAGCCTCTGTTGTTGTTTATCATTTGCCATACTTATTCTTCCCAACAATATGCCTCTGAAATGGTGAGGAAGTGAGGTGGGGAAACATATTAACGTTGCACAGGCTTCAATGCTTCTCCAATGGGCTCAGCATTAATTTCACCTCATTTCCTCACAATCGGCCTTGAGTTTAATGCGTAGGAGGAAATATCAGGTCAGCGTAACTTAGCTGAAGGGAGTAAGACCTGATCTCACTCCATAAGCATCAGCGAGGGAGGAGAAGAAATTATTCATTACTTCTGACAGTGCTGAGAAAGCATAGATATTATAAATTATTGCTCCTGGGAAAGATAGAGCTGTTTTAATAAGCTTGCTGTGCCCATACTAATGCCCTAGCAGTCTGATTTCTCTAAGAAAAGTTCCCGTTCCGTTTTAAAGAGAACCATGTGGCTTTTTTAGGGCTTCTTAAAAAACAATCTTTGATACATTATTATAACTATAAGTAATCAACAGTTCTGGATTTCTTTGTACAGATTCGCCTGATTATCTTACTGTTTACTCTTTGCCATTCTTCGTGATCCGGATCCGGTACCTTTTTGTCTGACAGACGGGAATTAAACCGTTTGAACCGTATGAGAGTGTAGGCCAGTATGCAGCTTCCAATACCAACAATACAGCACAAAACCCATAAGCAGATGAAAACTTGAAGCATGTATGGAAGCTACTGCAAATCATGGTCAGGACATTGAAACAAAAATCAGGAAACAAAAATGCTATCCCTCTTGCTTAATTATAAGATCCGGTGCCTTTTTGTTTACAAATTAACCCCTGGTATTATTTTTTTTTAAAAAAAAAAGGAAATCAGGAAATTTCTATAACAAACAGCTGAAGCCTGTAAGCCTCTGATACTGTATTCAAAGGGTGTTTGTGATTACCCAAGCATTGAAACAGTGTTGATGTGTTTAAAACATTCATTTACTCAACTAAATAAAGCCTTATTAATTTAGGGCTGGTGAACAAATCCAATTAAAAGTCTCAAAGATTTGCTGTTTATTTCTATTTTATTTATCAGTTTATTCATATAAAGACTAGAAAGAGCTGTTAGTGCACTGATGAAGGCACAAGCCAAAACCATGTTACTTTGTTTCTTATCATTTTTACCTTCGATGTGAACTGGCCTCATTTGCTCTTATGATCCTAGAGCACTGGGTTGTTGAGCAATGAGGCTCAACAGCACTGGGGGATAGTGCAGTGCAAAATGAGCCTGTTTTACTCAACCCACAGTACTAAATATTGAATCTTGGTATCCCTGATTACACTATCATCTGATTCCTCCAATGCACGGTACTGATTTCAAAGCCAACACTTCATTGAAACCAGGACCAGAAATGAAGTAGCAATGAACTTAGGACAGAGGGTAGAAGACACTTCAGTGCACAGAGTGGTTATGGGTAAAATCTAACCATGCCATTGATACAAAATCATTGGGATCCTTTACCTGGCCTAACCAGCTATCAGAAACCGGACGAGCACCAAATGGCCTCTTCTCATTCGTACGCTTTGATATGTGCAATGGTGACTGCCCCTACTGGTATCACGTTGAATGTTTCATGTGTAGTGAGGGAAAGTAGCAAGAAGTGATGGTACACCGGCCCACTCTACTTACTCAACACCATATGTCGGTCCAACTGTTTCCTTATTGAGTTTCATCCCTACTTGCTCCTAGTTGATCTTCAGTGCTTAGGGGTGACATAGCCTTTGTGAAATCTGCAGGGCTGCCATGCTCAAGTAATGGGCTCAGGCAAAACTGCTGACCAGTTCTGCTTCAAACTTAAAGATGACCAGATGGCACATTCTCTCTCCCTCTTTAGCTGCCTTTCTCTGTTCAAAATAAAACATGTTTGGGGTGTTAGTTAATAAAGAGATCACAGATTGTAATGGCCACATTGGGAGGGTTATACCAGTTACAGCAACATTTTACAAGCTTGTAAGTGTCACTCCTTTATGTGAAAGTTAAAGTTACTGTGAAAGTAAAATATATGCGAGGCAGCTTGTTGTATTGAGATAACAGGTGACACATTGTGTATTATAATGCGCTAAACTCACAGAGGTGATCTGGCAGAGGTGTTTATTAAAGAATCAAAAAATGTTAATGTTACAAAATAAGAAATAAATAACCTGAGTGACCTTGAATCTCAGTTGTTTGGTTCTAGCAGCTGTCACCAATGTGTAATATCGGATTATACGGTATAAAACAAAAATGTACTGGGAATATAGAAACAGGTTTATGTGTGGTGGTTTTAAAGAAAAATACTGTCATAAAATATTTGCTATGCTGTATTTAAAATACAGTCATATTTTGGGCTAATGTTGCAGGATGCATTACATTAAGCAGTACGCTGAGATTTATTTTACAACACAGTATGTTTCCTCTTCCTCCTTCCTGCATAACGGTGGATATTTTTTAAAGTATTAAAGTAAATGCCAGTGTGGTTTCTGATTCAGTACATAAGTACTTATAGGAACAAACTCTGTTTTTTTTATTACATTGTTGTATACTTTTTTTTTTAACTATTGCAAGTGAAATGCTGTATTCCAGTAATAAGCTCAGTAATCGATATCTGTTTCTAGTCAGATGATGCCCTCTAGCTTTCAAAACACTTATGCCCTCTAGCTTTCAAAACAGACACCATGACACACTAAATCGTGGCCTGGATTCAATCAAAATTATAGTGCCACCATTGCCTTTATAAAGTACAACTATGCCAGTGCCAGGCCTTGGTCCCCAGAGTGGCTCACCAGGTAAAAGCACGGCCATGTGGTGTGCAGGGTGAGTCATACAGTCAGGAGAACGCAGGTTCGCTTCCTGGCTGTGCGAAGTCACCGATCTTCATTGGGGATTGGCTCTGGCATCGCACTGGCTCTGGCGCTCCCGCGGGTTAGGGAGGCAAAACCAACAGAGACTGTTTCTCCTCACCGCGCTACAGCGAACCCCACCGGCCAGGTGCCCAGTGAGCTCAGGCAGACACCTGCAGGGCTGGTCTTTGTCCGCTAGAGGCCGCTGACATCCGCTTGACCTGGGAAGCTGGCTTGACCATGGGATCGGAGGACGCCCACTGAACCATCGGTTCTCCTGAGCAGATGCGTGGGGAATCGCTGTGGTGAAGGGGGGAAAACAAATTATTGGACATTCTAAATTGGGGAGAAAATTGGGGGTGAAATAATTGGGGAACTATAAATAAACAAATAAATAAATAAACTAACTGAGGCCTGTAAGAACATAAGAATATAAGTACAGTTTGCAGCATGTGAGCAGTCAGCTGTTCTTAGTCTAGGGTGCTCAATTACAATGACACTTTTAAAAATGAATCCAATAGCAACTGTTATGCTTTCTGCTCTAAGTAATACAATTGGGGAATATTATTATCCCATGTGCCTGCACTTTGCGTGGAGTGGTACCACTTTAGGTCAATATAATTGGAGGTGGCATTCGGCTCATATCTCAAGTGTTTTGCCTCTTAATCAAGACCCCGCGACTAATTATTTCCCACTCCAATTAAGTAACCAATTATTATAATAAAGATCTTAAAATTGAATTGATGTCCGAGTGCACTTTGCAAGGTAACGAAGCTGTATGCAGTACTGATACCAAGTTGCTATCTGTGTGTTATAGGTTTGTTTGGGTATTTTGTATTAAATAGGGTAATGGGGGGGGGGGGGGGGATGGGGGGGGGAGCCAGCATAGTAAATGAGAATCATACCAAATGATTGCAAATATCATAAGGGGAAAAAAGGTAATAATTCAACTCCACAATAATCATGTAAGGAGTGAATGATATCACCATACTTTCTTTAATGGAGGCATCAATTCTAAATAAAAATACAGTCCATTATTATTTATTATTATTTATTTCTTAGCAGGCGCCCTTGCACAGTCAATGTGTTTGCTCTGACATTCCTAAATGTGATGTTTTTTGCACGTATTGCGTTTCAAGCTTTGTCTGACGTCACTTTGCTACACTTTATTAATTTCCACACAACAATTTCTCATTTTTTTAAATGAATGTGAGCATTTCCAAACTCGGTGAACGGTTCCCACCACCTGTTTCTCATTTGCTTGTGCTTGTCACTCATTCACTCTGATGGAACTCTGTGGAAATGTATTAGTTTGTTATTTTATTTTACTGACTTCATTTCCACCCCATCACTCATCTCCTTTACACTCCTTATCATGTTTTCCCTCAGGGGAAATTTCTGCATTTATCAACGGTTACCATGTCTAGGCAAATGTTTGTCATCCACTTAAAGGAGAAATAAACATCTACTATATTAACACTTTTCACAAACCCCACACAATTAATACCTCTAAATAGAATACATGTAATAAACCGGTGTGTTTTGTACTAGTTGAATATCAGTATGCATTTGATTGAATTAACCAGTGATTCTATTAAACAGTTTTCACTGTATTATTATTATTATTATTATTATTATTATTATTATAGGTATATTAGCAGTAGTCGTAGTTAGACTGTATATTGAAGTAGCTTTGCATTTCTATTCCAACACACGCTAAATCAGCAATGTTAACAACCCATCAGCAAGGCTAGTTTAAATTCTGGCAAGCTCATGTTTTTTGGTTTTTTTTTACTGATGTCTCAGTAGCCTTCCCCAGTACTACCTTTAATGACATAGCTTTATTGATTCCCACACCACAAGTACACAATGCCTTTCAAATAATTAAGTGCCAGGCTTTTGTTGCCTTTGCAGACGTTTTGTACCTTAGAAACCTGCTCAGATTTTCTCTCCAATGCCATTTCCATTTAGCTAGTGCCGCTGAGGTCAGGCAGTCACAGACAGGCACCAGGTCTGTAGTGCAGCCTGGGCCTTGTTAGCCAAAACAAGCAGCGGGTGGCAAATGATTTCTCTGTCTGCCCTGTCACTGGCTTCTCGCAAACGACCGACACAAAATCAGCTCCAGCAGCCCCAGCTCAGGCTGTCTGTGCTTCCGAAGATATCAGCCAAGACCACTGGGCAGCACCAGTGCTTTATATTATATGATTCACTTTGCAGTACAGGAACCAACCATATTGAAGTCTGAGTGATATACATGCCATAACACTGTCAATAATGGTAGATGTGATTAATATGGTAAGGTATGTAAGTAGTCCCCATTGAGCTTCAATTAGGAATGGAATAAGGTGAGGCATTTTTTTTTTAAATACAGAAACACCTGCCAACCAAGCACTCTGCTGTCTTGCCTGTTGAGACTAAAGCTGACATGCAAAAGGGAAATTCAGCTTTTATATAATGCGTGATGGAGTGCATAATTCTTATGGGAATTCAGAGGAATTAGGACCCTAGGAATATACAGCTCTTGCCAAAAGTTTTGCATCACCCTATAGAATGAACTAATTTTGCTTCATAAAGTCGAATGAAGCCTGCTGAATAATGTTACGTTAAAATATTGAATTACATACCACTTTCTAGTTTTCCATCTACTTCACGAAAAACTGACAAAAAGAAATTGAAGAATGTGGCATTTCGAAATCTAACATGACATACTGTTCAAATATTATGGCTTCCGGTAGACTTTGCGATATCATTTTGCAGTTTCTGTGATTGCATGATGTTAAATAAAAGACCAAAATGATGTTCATATAGTTTTTTTTGTTTCAAATTATGTCTCAATCCTAAAATTCTAGGTGATGCAAAATGTTTGGCCATTGCTGTACATTCTTAGTAAGGGCAAGCAAAGAAAGAATGACTCATGTGGATGAACCAGTTAGGTGAGCTCAGATACTAAACTGGTTGAGTGATTGAATCAGCTGGGGAGGATTAAAACAATCTGTTAAAATGGGCTGTGAAGGACAGACAAGGAGAGAGAGAGAGAGCGGCAGTGAGAAAGAGCTGCTGGGTCTCTGAAGAACAACTAAGGCTGGCTCTCATTTAAAGTGTGTTTCTTGGGGTAAGCAATTTTAGCTTGCCCCCATGTAGATAAGGTGTTGTTATAAGTTGTAGGACCCAAAAGAAGAACTAGGTTTGTTTGTGTTGGGAAATACAGTAAAATAAAAGTGTGCTAAGGCACTAAACTATGATAAAGACTTTCGGAGTACTCGTTTACTAAGGACCTGTGGTGATAGTAACAGGTACAAACGATGGTGCCACTGTATAAGTCATTTTGGCATTAATATATATGGACACTGCAGTAATTATTTTAGCCTTATCCCACGTGGTTTTTGCAGAGCCTGCATCGTGGCAGATAGCATTTGCATTTGGAACTGTGATGATGCACCATGCAAATGAAACGATTGGCAGTATCAGAGAAGCTGTCACTCATCCAAAGAGGATGGCCGCTGAGACATTAGTGACAAGCAAACAGCCTGCTCTCTGCTTAACCAAGCTTAGCCACGGGTAATAAAAGGGAAACGTAATTCTAATCAGACATGATAACACTGGAGCTGTTGAACTAATGAGCAAAAGAAGGCAGGTTCTGACAGAGACCTGTTCATTAAAGGAAGGGTCCAGCACTCTCCGGTCTGTATATATTTGCAATCTGTGATGCTGTTAAAATCGCAAACCCAAATTATAATGCAATCTCGGCTGCACAAAAATGCTAGAATATGCTGAATGAAGTGCCAGGGAAGTAGAGGTTAAGCTGCTCTGAATTCAAACATTATCTGCTTTTATTGTACAAACACTTTGCCAGTCAACTGCTGGCAGTGATGCATCATTTATGCTTCAGGGAGCATTTAGATCAGGACATCATTTCAGTTGTACCTGGAAGCAGGGAGCAGTGCCGTGCCTTATCTCAAGAGTCTTCAGTACACCTAGTCTCACGCACTCAGAAATGCAATGCAAAATGTATCTTTAGGATCTTAAAAAGTGTCCTGGAATTGGTTTGATGTGGGTAAAGGGGTTTACAATGTACTGAGACATATCTGCTTGCAAAGCATAATAACCAATGGCTTCACAACGTTTTTGGAAGAGTACCAATGAGTATTTGTTATTTATTTATTTTATTTATTTATGTTATTACCCATTGAGACCGAGGCCTAGTTTACAAAGGGGGTCCTGGAAAACAATACAAAGGACAAACAGCACAATAAAAGTTTGTTCAAACCGAATGAGCAGCACACACACAGATCAAGCAATTGATGCTGAGAGGAAGGCAGAGGATCAGGGTGACGAATATGTTGTTCAAGCTTAACCCAAACGCGCTCAACTGGGTTGGGATACGGGGGTATGCAGTGCCCATGGAAGATGCCGGAAGTCTCTGTCAAGCCTGGACGGTAGGTGACTGCATTATCGTCTTCAAAGTAGCCATCGCTATCAGTGCAGAATTTTTGGGTGGACTTGATACGCAACAAGGCTTAAGTAAACTACAGCATTCGTTCTGCCTTTCAGTGTAATCAAGGGACCCAGGGTACACCAGGAGAACATGCCCCATACCATACGTTCAATCAGGTAGACATATCTTAATAAGGACAGACATCGTATATTATATTGATGCAGTACAATGAACGTTTTGGAGATATGTAAAGGCAGCGACTTCAATTAATCCAGCTTGCAGCTGTAAACCCCTGATGTGTCATAGAGACATCACCCCAGAGTCATGAAGCAAACATCACATCGGCTTACTATCACTTGATGGACCTGTGCTTTTAAGGTTTAATGTGTGGGCGAGACATCAGCCTGGGGTCATAATGCGACATGACATCACCTTTGGATTTGGGGACCACTGCTTGCATAATAATCAGACTTGATTGTACCTTTGATTATTTGATCTAATAATTTATTTTTTCCACCTATGGGAATTTATTTGTTGACAGTCACACTTGCTGAAAAGTTTGTATATCTACAGCATGTGTTTTATTACAACAAAATGAAAATTAGAAAGCATAACCATCAGCGATGCAGGGCGCTTTACTGTCAAGTAAACTAATGACGCAGTAATAAAAGGGGTTTGAGGTCCGCTCAGTTTCATTATTAATGGTGAATCTTGCCTCCTGTGATGAGCTGACTTTAGGGATTAGGTGAAAATCAACACTATACACCTCCCTGTGCATTTAGGGTTGGTTGTTTAGATTACCCATCTTTTTATTTTTAGTTAGTAGTAATATTTGTATCCTTCATACAGTTTGCAGAACAATCAGAGAGAGCAGCTGAATGCCTACTTGCCAGCCTGATCTCTGCTGTATTTACACAGGGATATAGACTATTGGAGAAAACTTGTTGGGTAGACTTTGCATGCTGGTCTTGTTCCAAGTGCTTAGCACATTTCTAGCTAACTGCCAAGGCCACCTGTCGCACCAACTGAGCATCTCTACATCTGTCAAGTTAATGATGGCGAGCGTGGCTTGATATAGACCCCCACACAGAGAGGACAGGGCTGGCTGCTCATTCCAGCTTTGCTCCCCACTTTTGGTACAGAGCCTGTTTTCCTGGAGGGCAACACCTGCACTTTTAAGACAGCGAGAGGAGAATGTGTTTGCCTTAGCACTGCAATCTGTTTTTCAAATGGCACTCTTAGTCTGCATGCTGACGTTGTTCGTTTTTCATTTATTTCCAAAACTAGTTTGCTATTTATTTCAGAATACATGTATTGTAAAAAGTACAAGTAAAAAATAACTCCCACAATTATAAGGAAGAAGAGCTTACAGGAATTAGTGTACCGCACTGTGTGTTCAGCGAGAGAGCCAAATAATTTACAGTGTGTTGCAGCTGCTACTTATTAAAACTCTGCAAGACAAAAGCAATCAAGTGCGATTGATTCAGTTCCAGGAAAGCAGGTGGGTTTAGCATCCAAGCACTTGAAAAATAGCTGTTATTACTTTTATTGTAAGGACTGTATAGTAAGTCAGTTTTAGTCACAAGGGACAAGAAAGAATATAAACCAGCTTTGATACAAGAATGATAGAAATTCAAAGTTAACAAATAATAGGAAAGCACAGTGCACAGAAGCTGTTGAGGAAATGTACCGTAAAACCTTAATGCACCTTTCATCATTATTTACCCTATCCCTACAAATAGGATGACTTCAAACTTGTTTAAAAAAATCTTAATTATTAGTTTTAATTTTTGTTCACGACTATTAAATTGCAGTTGATTTCGCTTTTCTTTTTTTCTTCTTGAACATTCAATTCTGTTTTTTTTTTAATTCACCTGTTTAAAATTCCCTTTATTTGTCAACACGGGAAACTCAAGGAAACCTCTCTATATGGCGATTTCCAGTGACATCTGCTATTCAATTCAAACTTGAGGAAAATATACCTATGGCAAATGTGCTCTATATACCTAGGACATGGGTCTCGAACCCTGGTCCTGGAGAGCTGCAGGGTCTTCTGGTTTTCGTTTCAACCGAGTTCTCAGTTACTTAATTGCATAAATAATTGGCTTAATTAGTCAAGATTAACAGGTGTTCCAGATCTTTCCAGGACCCGAGTTGGAAATCCCTGATCTAGGGTAATGTTCTGCCCTGTAACCCTACCAGATCTCATCTCAGCACTGAGTACACAATTCACTGACTCTGTGCCATCACAGTGCGTGTGCAAACAAATGACACCAGCAAAGGGTTTCTGAACGTCTAGTTATTGATCTTTTTCTAAGACTGGTTAAAGCGACAGAACTGGTATCCTTACAATATCATTTAACAGCACTGAATCCACTTGAGGTAACTTAATAGTATATTGTGTGTCAATATGTGTGGCTCGCCCACAGTTTTGTGGTGAGTGGGCTATAAACAGCATCCCTGACATGTACTGTGAAATATAGAAAGGCTGTACCTTGCTGTTGAAAAGAATTGAGGAATGTTAGTAAACCATAGTGGTGCAAAGTGCTGTATAGAAGCTAACCAAGGTTTTAAACCCATTTTCTTACCACTTAACATACTTGCATTCAGATATGCATATACAGTGAAAATCTCTTAATGTGATCATGTACGTTCCCCCTTCATTTTGAGGCTTATTCAATCAAGCAGTCGGTATTGTATTGGCTGAATAGCAAAGGGAATACCATTTAGAATTGCAATAAGCAGTTGATTCAATTAAACAGATAAGCATTTTTCTCTGGAACTTCCTGCCATGTGCTTCAAACACCCTCCAGTGGTCTAGCTGACCTTGTAACCCAAGCGCTGCATTGGAAATATAATATTGAATTCTATTGCAATAGAATGGAATTCAAGACATAATAAAGTCAATTGAGGTAAGAAAATACATTTTGAATGCATTCAGTGGCATACAGGGAGCATAATACTTCACAACTCACCTTTTCACTCCGTTCTGATTACTTTTTCCCTGAATCCCAGTAGAAAAACATGCGGTTAGAACTACACATTACAGTACTATAAAACCCTAGTTTAAAGGGTACTGGTAGATGACCTTGTTTGTCCGGATGAGGGCATTTACCAAATGGTAATAACCTCCAATGATAATTCTATTGCTTACTTTAGAATCTTGATACAAAGGTTAAAGCTTTTTTTTGTGGCGGGGAGTTAAGATTCGCTATGAATTAAAGCAGGACGCGCAATGAATTGAAGATTGCTTTTGGTACAAGAAAAAAACAAGCCAGCTTGCAGGAGTGAATTTATAGGAGTATAACAGTAAATGGATTGGTTGGCTTCATATTTTTCTGTATCTTCCTTTCTTGTGTCCAGGTGATATATAGCAGACAGTCGACAATCAGTTTTATACATTCCCAGGAGGGTTACATTACAGACAGATAATCAGTGAGTGAGAGGAATAAGACTCAAGCAATGAAAGTACAGCCATAACTCTGACTGTACACTGATTTCACAAGTTTGCAGTGCAGAAACCATAGAAAGGGGAAGAAAAAAGTAAGCTGAAAGGAGTTATAGCCAATGCTTTAACCTTATCACTGCCATGCAAATAAAACCCAGAACAAACCTTAACCTTGTTTCCTGTCATTATCGAACCCCTAGTGACCGGCAGGCTTTTCTGCCAGTCATGCGACCCTGAAGACACTTTGGAGATACTAGGAACAGCAGTTTAAAAATGTTCAAGTCTGCAATCTTTGAAGATCATTTGGTGAGGCCTATTCTAGTACTGTTTTTGGATATTCATTTTAATTGTAATGAAACCTTAACTATGTGTTTTTAGCTTTCTTTTTAACATATTCATATATGTTTGTATGTGCATGTGTGTATGTACAGTATGTGTTTGTATATGTATCTGTATTATTTCTGGATGTATACTAATTGTTTGAATTATTTTATTGTTTTATTGTTATTTTATTGAGTATGGTCTACTTAGGTTTCTCTTTGAATTTGGGATATAGTTGTGCTGACCCGGCAGCCACAAAGTGAGTAAACTCAACTAAATAAACGAAATAGTTACAAAAAGTAGCTATCAGTTCATCAATATTGACAAGTGTTATGGAAGGGGTTTCTCTGTGTGTGTGTGTGCGTGCGTGTGTGCGTGTGTGTGTGTTAAGTGACTTGGAAGCACAGCAAGGGATGCCTCAATCCTGTGCAAGACGGAGGCTCAGAATCTAGCAGGCAGATTATTCAATGAAGGCGAACGCTGGGATCAAAAGAGCTGGAGCAGGAAAGCAAAAGCACACTCAAGCATGTCAGATGCCAGTCCGTTTCACTGTAATTTAACGTCAGTTTTTCCGCTGATAATAACAGCACCCGCAAGGGGAGGAGTAAGGATGGGGGAGACAAAATAGATTTTTCTTTCACTGCCTGAGTGTCTAGAGAGCCTGTTTACAGTAGGAGATAGTGAATTAAAATAATCTGCTGTGTTAATGTATTTCTTTTTTAAGTGTAACCGCCTACTGAACACAGGAAATGCCATCTGGGGTGTGTACTCCTCCTCCGCCTTTACAAAAGATAATTACTGGAGCTGCAAATGAGTTGGATTGATTCCTTTACTGTAGTCATCAGCTGACTGTCCGCTTGTGCAGCTGCTGATTGGAAATGGGCCTTCACTTTACCTTCACTTTATGTATAAATTACATTATAACACCTTTCCAACACTTGGGAGAGAGGGAGTGCAAATCCAGGCTTGTGAATATTGTTTTCTTTATTGTAACAGGGAGGGGGTTAATCGTCTCCCTGCATGAAAAGCATGTGCAAATGCACATTGGTTTAATTTAATTGTTTTTGTTAATTGTTTAATTATATTTGTTAATTGTGTTATCCTCTGCACCTGGCTATCATTGTAAATTAGAGCCAGGTGCAGGGTATTTAAAAAGAGCAGCCAGTCTGTTCAGGGTTGCTGGTGTGTATAGGAGCCTGCTTGATAGTGTGCTCAAGTGTAATAGGAAAGGTAGTGTGAAATCTGTGTCTTTTGTTTATTTGGCAGGTAAACGGCTTAGCTGTCCTGCAGGATAGTTTGGGTGCCTGTGTTTTAGTTAGTGCTTGAAAAGAGCTAGGTTTTGTTTTCTTTTCTTTGTTATTGTTTATTAAAAATAGCGGGCAAGCGCTTTGAAAAATCAAGTTTGTGTGTGGCTGGGTCATTAAAGTGCTGAAAAAGGACCCAAAGGACTACAATCCTTCACATTTACATTATCTAATATTATCTTTAAATATCTTTAACCTGTTTGAAAAGAGACCGGAAAGCAGATTGGCTGCGAGACCTAACGGCACCCCAGGAGAATAACAGGAGAACTCCAGGCGTTTGCAGATGTCTATGAAAACTGTTTGCAGTAATTGCTGCTGTGTTTATGCTCAAAATAGCCTGACTTTTGCTGCAGCAATTACAACCATATCCATGCACAAATTCATTTTGATTCAAAAGCAAATGTATTCTAATTAATCCACGAAACTGATTTATGTGCAACATATACTGGCTGACTCATTTCCAAGCTCCTGATAAAAGAAGAGATTTTAAATTAACACAATATTATTTCAGGTAAGAGAGAGGAAAGATGCTGCGTAGAAATCTAGAAACCTTTCTTATAATCTCCCATTGAGTAAAAGGTTATTGTAATGTTATATTGAAATTTACCAATAGCCCTGATCACAGCCTTAAAGCCTTGCCACAGCATGGCATAGACTCCATTAGGTGCTGGAAGGTGACTCAAGAGATGTGCCATATTACTGATTTACTTTCATATAGAAGTAATTACTGATTACTTTCATATAGAAGTAATTACTGATTACTTTCTTATAGAAGTAATTGCTGATGCTGCAAGATTTCCAGCCGAAGTAACAAAGTATTTTTTTTTTTTTAAAGTAATACCTTGTTGTAATTAGTTACTCAAAAAGGTAATCAGATTACAAGTAGACAAGATGCTGTTAATAGTTTAACAACCTTGCCCACCTTAGCTCATCGTCATTGTAATTCTGTTCAGGTTCTGGAGTGCAGTATCACTGCGGTTAGGACATCACTCAGTGATACCAGCAATAGTAATTCAATGTACAGGAGTTAGGGAACAGTGAAAAAACAACTGGTCTAATCTAAAGCAGTTGAACTACAATTGCAAAGACCTGTTGTGTTAAATGATTATGTCAGAAGGAAAAAACACAATTACCCTTGCTTCTGCAAGCTATTGTTTAAAGTGTAAAACGAGAATCTATCTTTAAACAATCGTGCTAGGTTAAGGAGCAATTAGCTTCACGTGTCATTTTAATTGCGTGTTCCTGGTGTTTGCAAGCATTCTGAATGATTCTCCTGGGTTCTGTTTTCACTCGTAGTGAGATGTTGTCATGTCCTATCAATCTGCCTTTACCTGGCTTTGAGCTTGACTTGACCTTTTCTGAAGCGCATTCAAATCACGTGACACTGTATCTATTCAACTCTGCAAGCACCACCTACTCAACCGTGGACAGAGACAGTAGGTAGGACAGAATTTAAAATAAATAAAAAAAAATAGCAAGGAAGGAAACGGATAAAGCAAATGTGTCATCAAAGTTAATCAAAATTATAGCTGGTTTCACAGATTAGGTGTTATTAAACCAGCCTTTAAGTAAAACAATAGTTTACGATATTACAAGCATATGTAGTGTCCCTTGAAAAGGCACATACATTTTAGAGAGAGAGAGAAATGAAAAGTGTATCAATGCCAAACAACTAGAACGGGAGTCGTTTCTACTCATTAGCTGGGCTGGGATTAAACACTCTCACGCCATCTGTTCTTGTATGAGAGTCAGGCTGCAGTTTCACATTCTTGTGCATTCCACTTCTCGGGTATGGCAAAATATGTTTGGCTGTTCCATCTCTGGCAACAAACTCCCCATACCCAGTTGAACATTTTTGGGGTACCATTCTACTTGTGAGATTTCTTGCTCATTCAAATATTTAGCTTTTTTTATTTATTTATTTTTTTTATAAAAAAAAGAGGAGACTATTGTCTATTCAGGGATACCAAGATATTTAGTAAGTAAAGGGTCGGGATGAGGAAAAATTGGGCAATACAATCTCCACCCCTAGTCTAGCTGTAAATCGTTTGTTGTTTCTCAACATTTGAACACTACTGTATAATAATAAATAATAATGATCAAAAGTTTTACATCACCCTGTAGAATTAACTAATTTTGCTTCATAAAGTTGAAGGAAACCTGCTGAATAATGTTGCGTTAACTTGAATTACATACCACTTTGTAGTTTTCCATATCATTTGGAAAAGTGTGAGAAATTTGACATTTTGAAATGTAACATGAAATACTGTACTGATATTATGGCTTTTCATTACATGATGTTAAAGATCCAAATTATGTTCATATAGTCTCAATCTAGGTGATGCAAAATGTTTGGCCAAAGCTGTACAGTATAATTCTATACAAAATGTTGGCATATTCTTTTGCTAGCTTGCGATACACATTGTTGCAGCGAGAAGCTCCAGAACGAACCTTATTAAAGTGATGAACTTTCTCTGGATTTGAGAATTATAAAGTCTGCTGCTCGGACTGGGATCTGAACTTGGAGACTGGGTGTTGATCCTCTGTCACTAAACCTTGGGAAAGTTGCTGATGAAAATTAAACTAAAATATGGACAGTGGCTGTTTCATTAAGCCATTACTCTTATGCACAACGTCCTTTAAACTGATTTATTGGACATATTTAAAAGCCTTTCAGTTGTCTCATGTATTATTAGTCTCTTTATATTAAGCCTTTAAATTTTCATAGAGGGGCTGCATGTCTATTTCCTATGCACAGCTGGGTCAAGATGAAAAAGCAACCAGCCTTTCGTATCTCCACCGGGGAAACTTTAGCGAAGCTGGCCTTGAAATTACCCTGAATGAATTGCTCTTCTGAAATGAATAGGAATAAATATTTCATTGGATTTATTTAAAGCAAGCCTAGTGCATTTTTAATGCAAAGCACCTTTGCAAAAATAGTTCTTATTCAGACCCGATTTTCGTCTACCTGGGTGACTTCACAGCAAGCGCAATGAGATGTTATTTTGAGACATGCCTTTGGTTTTACATGTTTTTGTTCTGATCTCCAGAGACTAATTGGAATTTGAAGAGATTTGTGGCTGTTGTAGCAAAGCTAGGAACTCCACGAATGAGTGATGCTCACGTCTGTGCTTTTTATTTCAACTGAAATCACATTACACCCACATGCAAGGCTGTAAAAAATAAAAATAAAAATCAGAGTGCGAGAGTTACTGAGCTTGGTAATTCAAAGAAAAACGGATCTGCAACCTAAATAGCATTCCGCAGACAGAAAGCAGGACGAACGAAAAAAAAAAAAACAAGAATCGACGACAAGTGTCTGTGTTGATGTAGCAACGGTTTGTATAAATGAACAAGCTCTATGTCTTGCGTTCTTGGATTTCCTCAAAGTTAACCGTGTGCATGACGTTAGTTTAAATACCTCTTCCCAGGCCGTGGTTCTGCAATGGAAACGTAACCAGGCTCTCCTGCTGCCGGTAGAAGTCATGTCAGGAAATCATCTACGCGCAGATAAAGTGTGCTATCTGTAGTTTGGGTTGCCAGCCACTGGACATCCCAACAACCACAAAGGGACCTAGTGCCGATTACAGCTAATGATTAATGTTTTAGAGAACCATTTTACACAAAATAACAATGCGTGTATTTTTAATGTGATTTTATCATTTTTTCTTACCCTTCTGTTTGAAGGGGAGGATGCTAGGTAGTGGCACATTGAATCAGCAAATTGATTAATAGATGCCGATGATTGCATCTGCTCCTGTGCATAGGTTATATTGAGTAGGTATGCATACTACTGTAAGCTGTATATGGGCAAAAATAAATAAATAAATAAATAAATAAATAAATAAATAAATAAATAAATAAATAAAAAGCATAACTATATGCATCACGTGGCAATCCTATCTGTATCACCTCAATGCAGAATTTGAATCTCATTGGTTCAAAGTCAACCTCACAGCCCTCTGGACTCTTGACACACCAATTTAAAAATAACTTATTTCCATGTCTCTTCTATCAGACTTAATAAAACATGTCCTTCTATATACAGACATACATTACACAGTGCAGGCTTCCAGAGACAAATGGCTGCAGTGCCATCTGCTGCTGGATAGGAGGTAGTACAGACCGGAGCGTTTTGTTGTAAAAAATGTCGGGGCTCTTGTAAAAATGTGCAATAGGTTTGGTGTGGAAATATAGTTACCTTCCTTCTTGACCTTTTCAGGATCCTTCACTTTATGAAGCCTAATTAACATGTTGACCGCCCGTTGAACTTCACTGCAGTCCAAAACAATAATATTTCCATTACACACATTTATAATATACACAATAAAGCCAAAGACGGTATCAGTGGTGATAATTATTGTAATTGTTCAAGAGTATAGTGCTAATATTGATGCATGAAATGCGGAACAAAAAGGGAAAAATATACAGAATATGACGGTACACTACTGCATCCCTATGATACAAAAAAAAAAAAAAAAACGGGTGGACCACTGGGACAGTGTCAAGGAAAAATCACCCCATAGGAATGGGCCAGTGGGTAGAGCAGGTCCGGATCAAGCGCTTTAATGGACATGGGATGTAGTAGCCGCTAGAGGGCGCTAAAAAGCGCTGTTGAAATAAGAGGAAAAAATACTTCAATATTAACACAGTTAGGTTTAGGAGTAGGGGGTAGATTTAGGGGTTAGTACGCTAGTAGGTACCTACTGGCCCATTTCTACGGGATGATTTTTGCTTGATAACGTCCCATTGATTCGACTGATCTCAATCAGATCGGCTCGTCCAAGACACACAGGGGCGATGGGTAGAACAGTCAAGAAAATTGGCATTTATTAACTAGCTAACACAGCGATCGTCAAAACAAACAAAAGCACTACTCTCAGTTATCGTTGTGATCTCAGTATAGCCCCATACATTTCAAATACACATATCTTATTATGATAATTTTTAAAAGTTTTATTATTATTATTATTATTGACACCTTTTAAAATCATATCTCCAGCCGTACACGGCTCTAATTAAGGGTACACTGATTCAAAAGTGCTGCGATTGACGACCTGCACAAATCACTACGAACAAGATAAAGTGTAGTTCGCCCACAACATCGTAGATGTTTACAATTTTTGATAACCCAATTTTGTTGCTCAAGTCACATAACTTTGCTGAATTGTGAAAAAAAAAAAAAGTATAAAAATGAACTTTAAGTTAAGGGCCAAACTATGTACAGGGTGTGAAGGTCTGGAGCCAACTCCCCAGTAATGTTGTTGAAGCTGACACCCTGGGATCCTTCAAGAAGCTGTTTGATGAGATTTTGGGATCAATAAGCTACTAACAACCAAACGAGCAAGATGGGCTGAATGGGGCCTCCTCTCGTTTGTAAACTTTCTTATATTGAGGTGGGCGTTTCCTTGTACATATGTCACTTCCGAGATATCTTACTTATGTTTTTTTTTTAAAAACGCACATACTTGGTAGCAAACATAATTTAACATGAGGCAGACAATGCTGGCTCTACCGCTGCATATTTTAATAGGCATTGCTGACTATTGTAGAGTCGGTTTCATTCCCATATTTCCGCTTCTAAAACTACAGCCTGCGAGTCTAAGGGTTTCCATGGCAGCAGCGGTTTGCGGCAGTGTGTTGACAGCGACAGAGTGTTTGCGACGGCGAAGCTACCGGCATGGCGGGCGCGGCGGATTGCGGCAGTGTGAAGATGGCGGAGGCTGAAAGGAGTGCAGAAACGCTCAAGGAGAAGGCGAATAACTACTTTAAAGGTATACATTAAAATATATATATATATTTATATATGAAATAACTCGAATCAGAATAAGACGAGGCGGGTGAAGGACACATGTCGTGTCGGATATGTTCTGCCTCGGATAAGCAGGCTGCCGGAAGACTGAGTCATGCGGAGCAAGTTACTTAGTA
Organism: Acipenser ruthenus; assembly: GCF_902713425.1. NCBI lineage: Eukaryota > Metazoa > Chordata > Actinopteri > Acipenseriformes > Acipenseridae > Acipenser > Acipenser ruthenus. The sequence goes on from NC_081218.1 coordinate 1,743,915, forward strand.
AATGACAGAACCCTATAAAATTATGCGTAATAATGTGAACGGTGTTGTACTGTCGGTTACCACAATATGATTCTAAATTCAGCGGTTTGACTTTGAGCTGAAATAGACACGATCACAAAAAAAGGCGGATCTGTGTCCTGGGGAGAACGAGAGTCGTAGATTAGAAACGGCAAATTGTTGATTCATGCTGGAAAAGTGGAATTCAAATGATGGATCCATGCATGGCAGTGTACTGGTGGTGGGTGATCATTCTGCTGATTAAGTTTAGCGGCATAAAAAAAGTCTTGATTGTACATTTTAAACGAAGGAGCAACGGGGATAGGTGTTCAAGTGGGCTAAGTGGGTAAACTGATAGCAAATGAGAGATTCCCCCCCCCCCCCCCCAAAAAAAAAAATCATAAATAATAATACTAATGCAAATTGTATGTTACTAATTTTTAAGATACATCCACCATTTTGCCAATAAATGTGTCTAAATTGGACTTTGAGATCTATGTAAATATTATAAGCAGACTCGGTCGTTTCGCTGTTTAACAAGAAAGCCGTATGCGCATTAGCGGAAGTAAGAGAAGACCCAAACGGCAGTGTTCGGTTGGTTCAAACGTCAAGTGCATCGAAGTACAACTTTTTAATTGCATCCTTAAATTGATTTGTGAAAATCTGCATCGTAAATGTGCACGGGGATCTCTTCAGGGTGTGTGTAGACTCCTCAAAGTGCACTGAAATGTGTTGTTCATCTTATTAACAATGTCATGCATGAAACGCATAATATATTTTTCATTGGCCCTTTTTTGTTCCATTGCTTTACTTGGGGGTAAAAATGTCAGCCTCGTATGAGGCTAGCATGCATTTGCGTCTTCCATGTGCCCCCCATATAAAGACTAGAAGTGTTTTTTTTTTTTTTAATCCACCCTTGTATGAGGTCAGCATGCATGCAAGGGTTAAACAATGGTGGCATTTAGAGAAGGACCATCAATATACCGGGATGGAAATAAGACCCCCATTGCATAGCAGTTTGATCCATTCCTGGTTTTACTGTGAGATTAATAAAACACAAATGTATGAGTTTGTTACTGTATCTATACACTGGGGCAAGATCGTATCAAAACCTGGACTGGGTGAAACTGCTATGCAATAGGAGTCTTATTTATATCCCTGATATACTTCTCACTGAGCTGCAAATTCGATTTCGAGGTGGACTAAAGCAGTCTTTGGTAAGTGCACTCAAAATACAAATAAATTGATGTTGTGCTTAAACATGGACCACATGCTTTTGACCACAAACTTTGCTGTGTGGTTAACCCTTTGTCTGCCTTTTCTTTTACAGTGTTTTTGCTACTCTTCAATGGGACGTTTTGTTTTGGTAACCTATACTTTTTTTTTCCCCCCTTCGTTGTTGCAGAGAAGGACTATGAGAATGCCATCAAATATTACTCTGAAGCTGTGGAACTGAACCCTGACAATGCCATCTACTATGGAAACCGCAGCCTGGCTTACCTCCGCACAGAGTGCTATGGCTATGCCCTGGCAGACGCCACTCTCGCCCTGGAGCTTGATAAGAATTACATCAAGGGGTACTACCGGCGTGCCACCTCCAACATGGCACTGGGCAAGTTCAAAGCAGCGCTCAAAGACTACGAAACGGTGAGCTGTTGTCAAGGGGGTGATGGAGAATGAGTGTTAAGCCTCTGGGCTGGCTGTACCATACGCAGTAAAAGCTACTTTGAGTACTTTTGTGGTACTGAGTATAGACATATGTTAGAATGTGCATTTCATTTTGCGGCTTTTCGTTTGCATTCAAATTGTGTGGCTCCTTATAAGTTTTCTCCTGTCCTATGATAATGCAGCAATCTGAATAGTGATGTAAAACTAGAGGAACCAATCAGCAGCAGGGATGTCGTATCCACTAAATATCCACGGTTTTGGTACCACAGTTGTTTCTCCATACCACGGTTATGGAGTTCACAGTCTACCGTGGTGTGTAAGTCGTGTGCTGTCCCTACTGGCGAATGTTGCACTGTAATGGACGCTTATTAAAAATATGTTCTTTTGTATAAGATACTCGTGTTTTGTAGTTGTAGAGAGAATGGAAAATATGTTGAAATACAGAAAAGGAGGATAAAACACATCTGTCAAGCTGTTTAAAGTGACATAGTTTTATTTTTTTTTATTTTGAAATGACCTTGGTGTGTTTTTTTAAGTAGCTTCTTTTAAAATAAGGGCAATGGATTTCATACTGGATTTAATAACTGTATAATAAAAAGATATAATATGATGATAGCTGAGGTATATTTTTTGAAGGTTATCGTACCATCAAACTGTAGTACTGTGATATCCCTAGTCACCAGTAGTTTTGGATGGGAGCTTATTCTCATACCTGACCTCAATAGCTTATTTATAGAAGCAAAATATACTGGGCCACTGTCACAAACAATTTACCACTGGTCCAAGTTTCCATTATTCTTATAATTTTACAACTACTAAGAAACAACTAAGATGATTGTCTGAAACAAAACATTTTGTTTCCTGTTTTTCAAAGAATTGGGGATTTTTTCAAACATGCTCTTCCAATTAAGCATGTGTATTTGTGGATATAGATATAACATCATTTATGAAATATGTTTTTCGGTGGCTTAATTCTCCTCTGACTAGCGTGTAATAGCAGAGCGCTGTTTAACAATCGTCATGGTTATTTTCCATTTTGTAAACTCCAGGTGATTTCCAGAGTTTCTGTTGGTTTGTATTGCAATCCCAGGAGGGTATCAACCCTATCCCTCCACTTCATTTTGTGTATCACACACACCAGGTAGTAAAAGTGAGGCCCAATGACAAGGATGCCAAGCTGAAGTACCAGGAGTGCAGTAAGATCGTCAAGCAGAAGGCGTTCGAACGAGCCATCGCCAGCGACGAGCTCAAGAGATCAGTGGTGGATTCGCTGGACATTGAGAGCATGAGTGAGTAACCTGTGTGGGGAGGAGATCTGGAATCTGATATGCAGCGTCAGGTAATAAATATGATTGCCTTAGTGTAAGATGTATATCAGAATTCTCTCAATTGTTTTACCCAGATGTCGCGTCAGACTCAGGAATGACTAGGTTGTAACTGGCAATGACGATGCTTGGCTTGGCTTGCTATACTGTGGTGTTGACCCTTTTAAAGGGTTAACAAATACAATTGTGCTAACTTTTCTTATTTTTTCGTGGTTTTGCATGAAACAGGGTTTAAAATGTACTGACCGGTTGGATCCGGTCATCCAAATGGTCAGTTTCCTCCTCGTGATACTTGAGTCGCTCTGAAACGTATTTTAAGAAGAAACCGTTTGAACAACAAGCGCTCAGTTCCTTGTGTAGTGCCCAGGGGTTATAGAAGGAGATGGTTTTTATCTTCATGTCGGCTGCAAATGTTGCCGGGTTCTGATTAGCTCTTACGTGAGCTCTCACAGTGTCGTGACGGTTTTCCTCAGCTATCGAGGATGAGTACTTGGGTCCCAAGCTTGAGGAAGGGGGGAAGATCACACTGAAGTTCATGAAGGAGATGATGGGCTGGTTCAAGGACCAGAAGAAACTGCACAGAAAGTGCGCCTACCAGGTGAGAGAGGGAGGGAGGGAGGGAGGGAGGGAGGGAGGGAGGGAGGGCTGAAAGATTAGCTATGAGGAGTTATCCCATCATTCTGTTTTGTGGCGAGACGACCACCTGATACGTTTTAATACATTTTTAAAAGGGGGGGTCTTGTAGTTTTGGAGCCACTAACTTGCTCTTGAATTTCTTTTTCAGATTTTGGTACAGGTGAAAGAGGTTCTATCCAAGCTTCCCAGTCTTGTAGAAATTACATTAAAAGAGGTATGTCATTTGCTGATGCTTAGATGCCTAATCTGTGTGCTGTCAGTACATTGGTACATGGTAAAGATAAATACAAAATATGTAAGGCAACATCAACTGAAAAACATTTCGAACATTTACAAACTGTAGCTACTGTGCACAGTCACAGTTAAAAGACAATGCATTAAGGAAGATGATGCTATCGAACTCAGCGGGGTTGCAATCAGCGGTTGTGCCCATTTGGCTTTTGAATGCGTTCCATTTTTGACTTTCCCTTGACATTGTGCCACTGGGTTTTGTTCACAGTAACACGCTGACACCTCACTGCTTCTTTTCTCTCCCAGACAGAGAAGATCACGATATGCGGTGACACACACGGACAGTACTACGACCTGCTGAATATATTTGAACTGAACGGCTTGCCCTCTGAAACTAACCCCTATGTATCCTTTCACTGCTCTGTTGTGCACCATTACCTGAGTCAGAGGGTTTTTTTATGTACTACTTGTCTCTTCAAGGAAAGATTTCATTGAAGTTCCTGAAATCCTAAACGGTATCGATCAACTTAACCTAAGGCACTAATTCAAATTTAGCACAGAGTAGAACGAAAGGGCATAAATTTAAGCTAAGTAAGTTTAGAACAGTTGTCGATGCATTGAATAGCTTTCATACATTAAAACAACAATAAGAATCTGTCCTATTAAATTGGATTCCTGTCCTAGATTAGAAACTGTCCAGTAAATTTGTGTAGGGACATATTGCATGCTAAGTAAAGACAAGCCTTGATGAGTTAAGCACTTTATACAATCGAAATATAAACTGCTACCCAGCAAGGAGTCAGTCAAATGGCACCTCCTTAGGGACATTTTAGCATATGCTTGAAATGTTCTGGCCTTGTGGAATATGTACAGATTTAAAAAAACAACAAAAAAAATAATAATCTTGTTGCTGATTTACGTTCATTTCTTTCCCTGCACTGGCAAGAAGTAACCTGCCCCTGTTGACTTTACAGAATCCATCATGGAATTCATTGCAAGAGCAAACAGAAAAGTATAAAGCTATCCAAACCAGATGGTCACAGTCTTATCTAGAAGGTGTCCACGTCTTGCCTTGCTTGTGTCGTGATTGCTTTGAAAAAGCTCAGAATAGCTGCAATGGATTCTGTCAGCACCATGAGGTGCTCTTCTGAGAAAAGCACTGTAGAAATTCAAGTGGTTTTAGCGGTTATTTTTCCTGAAGGAATATTGTTTGCCTTCAGCTCAGGAGATGCAGTTTTATTTCTGGCACTGGAAGCGATTCTGACCCTGTTTTGGGTTCAGTTTTTCATGTGCACTTCAAAGGAACAGATGTTAAGAATTTGAAAGGGGTAGTTGTGTACTTAGTTTTGTGCAACTGTTGGCAGCAGTGAATTCTGTTGGCTTAGTCCCTGTAAAAAACACAAAATAAACTGGTGGTGACATCTGTCACTAAAGCAACATGACGTGCAAAGTCATTGATAGTAGCTTTCAATAGATAATCCCAGAACGGAAAGCAGAAAACAATTTCAGATCTGCAAACTGACGGTTTGGAAAAACTTTTGGAAGAATCAGGTGAGGTTACAGCAAACCATAAAGTTACATAAGAGCTTACATTTTACGAAACGTAGGAGTGCCTCTCTACAGCGTGTGACATTTTAGTTTGTGTCTAGTGGTTGTTTTTCCTGTGCAGTGTCACAGTCTTGAAAGACTACCAGACCTAAGTGCATCCTTGTGTCTCTGCATGATTAGAGAGTGATGTCCTTGAGGCATTTCTGCTCACTGAGCATGCCAGCCTTCCACTCTATCACAACGCAATGCAGTAGGAGCACGAGCTAATGGCAGTTTTGTGTATTTCAAAGTATTTAACTAAAAATGACTTTTGCTAATGGATTTCTACTTAGTACCCTTAGCAGTCCAGTTTTTTTTTTTTTTTTCATGCAACTATTTTCCATCGCCTACATTTTATATTTCAGTGGAATCTACGTATAGAATGATACTGTAGATGCAATGAATCGAACTGCCGAACCTCAGTGTTGTGAAGTATTGTCAGTTGGGTACTGTGTTACGTTACAGCTTATTAAGAGTTTAAGACTTCATGACAGTGAGCTGAATGCCCCCTGAGTGCTAAATCGCTATCAGGGGTATGTTTATTCATAATAAAAGCAGTGGTCAGCACTTGTTCCACCCACACAAGCCTATAGTTTCATAATTTCATAAGACTGGTTGGTTTATACCAAGGTAGTTGTTCAGTACTTCCATCTTACAATTCAGTGTTTAAAGTGATGGATCTATACTAATGAAGTAATTTTACTGGGATGAACACTGCTGAATAATGTTACGTTAACCTCTTGAATTGCAAACCGCATTGTAGTTTTCCATATACTTAATGAAAAACTGACGGCCATAGCTGTACTCGACACTGTGAATTGTCCCCTCTGTGCTCTTTTCCTTAGCCCCAGGCTGTAGCTCTTCAATGGGGACTTTGTGGATCGTGGCTCCTTCTCTGTGGAAGTGATCTTGACCCTGTTTGGGTTCAAGCTGCTGTTTCCAGACTGTTTCTACCTGCTCAGGGGTAAGACGTGTAGCTTTTACGCAGCAGGGATCAGAGTTCTACCCATAGAGAAGATGGGAACCTGTGCACCTCACCACTCAATAGGGCTGAAGAGAATCGGCTCCACTGCTAGCGAGATCTGTTGTTCCTCTCTCATGTACAGAGATGGAAATAAGGCCCCTGTTGCATAGCAGTTTCACCCATTCCAGGTTTTACTCCGAGCTTGATTAGCCACAGCGTAGCGTTAACAAGCTCAGCTGTGTGTCTTTTTAAACTTATAGTAAAACCAGGAATGGATCAAACTGCTATGCAACGGGAGTCTTATTTCCATCCCCGATATAGATAACAGGTTGGTCCATAAAGAGATCCAGTGGGATAGCTTTATTTTAAAAGCCACAACCAAAAAGCAGACAAAAATAAATGAGAGGAAGGACGACTAACTCTGGAGAAAGTCACAGTTGTATGGGAATTAAAACATGGATAGAGATGATTATCGTGATCATTGTCGGCTGATAAATAGAAATCGTCCAACCCTAGACCCTTAACCAGGTGAAATGATTGAGGCGTTTGTCGCTTTCTCCTCCTGCAGGGAACCACGAGACAGACAACATGAACCAGATGTACGGGTTCGAGGGTGAAGTGAAGGCGAAGTACACCGCACAGATGTTCGAGCTGTTCAGCGAAGTGTTTCAGTGGCTGCCCCTGGCGCAGTCCATCAACGGCAAAGTGCTGGTAAGCCAGCAGGGGGCGCTCACAGCTGCTCTTAACCCTTTGCGGTCCATTTATTAATCGCGCGTCAGGCACGCCAGGTCTAATTTATTTTCACACGCGCAGTTAATTTTATACGCGCTGTTTAAAAGTATTTTTTTTCACAGTCAAACGGGTTTAAATGGCCCTGCATATCAACAAAGCACACACTAGGCATCTCCAGCCCCGCCCCACCCTTTTGTTTGCTATAGCGTTCAGCTATGTAAGAAATAAATAATAATAATAATAATAGTAGTACATACCGATCGATCATCTTCCGGATCACTCGTTTTATCACCAAACTCCTCAATAATGCGATCCAAGTCATTATTTTATTACTATAACATCTGAAAAAAGCTCTGCAAATGTCCATGATAGTCTCAGTGCGCTGACGCACTTAGCCAGCTTGTTTACTATGGACGGCCATTATCCGATACCTGATACCATGTATGACTATTCATGAAATACGCCTTTTTTTTTTCTTTTTTTTTTTTCCGACTTGTCTCGGCTCCTGTCGCTACCACTCGGCAATTGAATGGTTTTCTCGGCTTTTTCCGGAGAAAAAACGACTAAACACCCGTTTATTGCGTTGCTATAATGATGTCGGACCCAGTCCGACAAAGGACCTGTGAGGAATAATTGCAATGTCGGACCCAGTCCGACAATGGACCGCAAAGGGTTAAAGCAGCAATCCCACAATCTTACACTGAAATCTCCTGAGTGAATAGCAGGGATAGGAATAAGACTCCCATTGCATAGTAGTTTAATAAGCTACACCTGAGCTTGTTACCTATACACTCTGTGGCTAATCAAGCTTGGGGGAAACTGCTTTGCAATAGGAGTCCTATTTCCATTGCCGGTGAATGGTAATTGCATTCTTTAATAGCCCTTCTGTGCACATCACAATCCTTTGGTTACTTGCTGCATCGGGGGTATTAATGAAACAAGGCAATGACACTGTCTACTGTGAGCTTCCCCTCCTAGCTTTGAGGCTCTCAAGCCTGACCTGAACACCTCCTGCTATTCTGGATTTCTGATGCAGACTAAAAGGTCTATCCGCCCTAATTGTGTGGCCCTTGGGTGGGATGTCCTTCGTGTATGGGCCTCGAATTTCCACGGAGGGCTAAGCTGAGCCCACCAAACTTGCTTGTGACCCCAGTCTGTTGTGCTTCCCGCTAGGTGATGCACGGGGGTCTCTTCAGCGAAGATGGGGTAACGCTGGATGACATCCGGAAAATAAACAGGAACAGGCAGCCTCCAGATTCAGGTACAGGACAACATACTACTTCATAAATCTTCAGTTCTGTTATCAGAGTGGTTATTATTCTAATATCTGTGACTTCTGTAATAAACAGTACATAGAATGACTCAAATGTACAGCTCTGGCCAAAAGTTTAGCATCATCCTATAGAATGAACTAGTTTTGCTTCATAAAGTCGATGAATGATCGTCACGTTAACATTGAATTGCATACCGGGTTTGTAGTTTTCCATATACTGAACGGAAAAACTGGCACACGCTGTAAAATGTAACATTTCGGAATCTGACTTGAAATACTGTACTACTGTTATGGCTTCCGGTAGACTCTTGCGATCTCATTTTGTAGTTTCTTTGAATAAATGATAAATAAAATATGGGCGTTGTTTCCTTCATAATGACAATAATATTTTATCTGTAAACATGTAACCTACATTTAAAAAAGTAAAGAAAAGAAAATGTACCGGTAGAGGATGAGTTTGATTAAGTGTCTTAGCTACAAATATACTTAAAGAATGTAGCATGTACTGTAGCTGTTTTAAGTATCAGAAAAAACAGTCTGCCTTTGTTCAGACATCACTCCCCACAACAGCAATCGCCACTTAACAGCAACAAAGCAAAGAGCATCGTCATGTTGCTACTAACGAGCACTGTTTTGATGGCATGCCTTCTCTTCGCAGGGCCAATGTGTGATCTGCTCTGGTCGGACCCACAGGCTCTGGTAAGATCCCTTTCCTGCAAAGCAAAAAATAATAATAAAAAAGAATATTACCTGCATGTGTGTATCCTCATAGGTATTTAAGTTTGCAGTTTTTATAACGGTGTGGAAAACTATCATCTAGTTCTTGCTTTTGAGTACCCTTTTCATGCAAAGCGAAGAAAAAAAATGTTTGCATGCTGCAGGGATTGAAATAAAACTCCTAATTGCAAATCCGTTTCACCCATTCCAGGTTTTAATACATGCTTGATTAGCCCCAGTGTATAAGTAACAAGCTCTGGTGTGTCTTATTTAACTCTGTGAAACCAGGAATGGACCAAACTGCTCTGCAATGGGCAGTCTTATTTCCATCCCTATGCTGCAGTAAAACCAGCTCCCTGATGCACTGGGCTAGGTGAACCCTAAAATAAAAACTGAGAGATTCTCGAGATTGGGAATTGACTTGCTTCTCATTGCCCTCAGGACGGCCGGTCGGTCAGTAAGCGAGGGGTCAGCTGTCAGTTCGGCCCGGACGTCACTAAACGGTTCCTGGAGCAGAACCAGCTGGATTACATCATCCGCAGCCACGAGATGAAGTCTGAGGGGTATGAGGTCACGCACAATGGGCAGTGCATCACCGTCTTCTCAGCGCCCAACTACTGGTGAGTCACCGAGACACGAGCCAATCATAAACCTCGTGTGAGACATCAACCAATCACAGTTTAGGATCTGTCAGAAATCCAGTACATCTTATCCTGTGCAGAGATGTCATCCCGTGCATGGGGTTGAATGCCTAGCTAGTACAGGGGGAATGTAAACTGTTTTTATTCCTTTGTCACAGCGACCAGATGGGGAACAAAGGTGCATATATCCACCTCAAGGGGTCCGACCTCAAACCTGAGTTTCACCAGTTTGCAGCTGTGGTGAGTACAGACGCCCAGGCGCAGGCAGTTCTGTAAGGTTTTATAATAATAATAATAAATAATGACGGATCACTGTCACATGCACTCACACACAAGTATTAACACCCAATACAAGATGATTCAAGAAAACATGTTAAATACAAGCATTTACGGAACCTTAGCCACTACTTTAATATGACAAGGACCAAAATACACCATTTCTGGTAGTTTAACAAACCACAGAAGCTCTAAACAATTTCAAATATTTGTTCATTGGCACCTTTACATTAAAAAGTCTGTAAAAATGTAATATAACTAATAAAAAAAAAAGACATTGATTGAAAAATGTTACACAGTAACTAAGCTGCAATATAAAGTCAATAGCCAGAAAAAGGGAGAATTATTCTGTTGAAGAACATTTTGGCAACACAGCAGAGGGTGATCAAGGCAAAGTTGGATTCAGTATTTTCTTGAATTATATTAAGTGTAGGGTGCCAGTACTTTTTATATATACTCATTACTTAGAGGTTGAAGCTAATTAAAAATCTACAGCTAGTGTCTACTAGAGTTTATTCACATCTTGTGATTGAATGTATACCTAACCAGTTTTAACCAACACAGTTTTCCTCTCTCTCTCTCTCTCTCTCTCATTGCTCTTGCAGCCTCACCCAAATGTCAAGCCCATGGCATACGCTAACTCCCTGATGCAGATGGGGATGATGTAACTGTGCTGGGTCTTTTTTGGGGGGGACCCGCCGCGAGACTTGTTTTGTTTTTCGTCAATTCTTTTTCCATATCTTCCTCCTCTCACCCTCCCACCCTCCCTGTCCGCTGATCTGGAAAAACAAACGGAAAAGGGGCGCAGTGGGATTGTGTTTCCGCCAGAGAAAACCGCACTTTGTACAAAAATTATCTTTTTTTTTTTTTTTTTTTTTTTTTCAGACTCGGTATTTATAAAAACGACACAGGGCCTCGCTGCTACTCTTAAAGAGGTTGGGAAGGGAGGGTTGGGATCTCAATTCTGCTCCCCTCACTCCAGCCTGTGTAATGCCTGTGGCTGACACGGCTGTGAAGTTAGAATCCACTAAAAGATTGTCAGAGGCTGTGTCTGACTGGCCCCTGAATGTAATTTAAACTGCCATTGCGGACGCGGATTCTGGAGAAATCATTTTAGCCACACCTTCCTCCGCTGAGTCTGCCCAGCGAGGTTTTTACAGTAAAAGTAGGCAGGGATCTTCTGTTCAAGAATATCGGGGTCGCGAAAAACCTGATCGCTCCAGACTGTCTCTGATTTTGCCTTTCAAGTCGCACTATACTGAATGAAAGTTATTTAATTGGGCTGCTGGGTATATATCCTGGCCTTTTTTTGTAAGTACTTGAAACTGATAAAAGGTTTACCTGAATCTGTAGCTATTTCGTTGACAACAGCATGACATAGAGGCTACCTTAAAGTCGAAATGCTATTTCTTACCCAGTTGAGAGCAGATTTGGCCCCCAGTCATGCTGGCTAATTTTAATGATCAACAAGGGTTGGACTGCGGGCTAAGTGGATTTCTACCCCAGCTGTTAAAACAGGACAGGTCAAGGGTTGTGCGGGTTGCCCAGTCTGTCTTGGAGGGCAATTGATAACACTAGAAATCAGAAATAGGATTCCCAATGGTGTTGTAGCATAGAACGTGTTCTTGTCTGAAATAAAGAAAAATGTTCTTCCAGCAACAATTGGCTTAACCTGAGTCTGTGGAAAAGGTCATCAGAGTCATAAGGCTGTAGAGCTTACCGGGGGGAAAAACAATTCAATCTTGTAGCTCAAATGGATCTCCTTTTGATTCGAATTGGATTTGTACCCAGCGTTGGCACACTTGCTAATCAACACCTTGTATTGCATGAATAAGAAAAGATGTAATAGAAATGTTGTTTGGCATACTTTTCCTTTATGGAATAAAGCCTGTACTCTGATAGAGTTTCCAGTTAATTACAGGCAGCAGGAGTTCTTCAGTACTTGACCCTTTTCTGCCGATAAATGTTTGCAGAGAGTCAAATTGGCTGCACTTCCCTAAAGATGATGATCAAAGTCCTGTTTAAATACAGTAGTGCAAATGTATTCGAACACCTCAAGATTTCTCATGTATATCCTTTATATACCTACCAGCAGTGGTTTGTCAAGTCATAGACGTGCTAGTTTGAGTGATGAAGGCATTTCTGTCATTTCCAAAAGCGTTGTTATCCCAGATTGTGGTCTTTGCCTGTAACAGGGTTGGGGTCTTTTTCTGTTTTTCAATTCATTCCCAATTTCCATTCCATTTTAATCAATTCCAACACATTATTGATTAAAATTGCAATTGGCAATATTCTGTTAAAATGAGCTTCTCACCGTGACAACAAATGACTTAAATTGAAATCGCTGTTCATCAATTAAATTGGCTTCAAATGAAAGCAGTTGAACAACCACAGTAATTGTTCAACTGCTTTCAAAGGAATTGGAATTTAAATTGATTTTAGGGGGTCCCCGAGTGGCTCCCCTGGTAGAGGTGCAGCCACGTGGTGCGCAGGGTGGGTCAGACAGCACAGGTTCGCATCCTGGCTGTGCAAAGTAGGCTGGTCTTCGCTGGGGACTCCGAAGGGAGCGTCGCATTGGCTCCCGCGATTTAGGGAGGTAAAACCGACAGGGACTGTTTCTCCTCATCGCTTTACAGTGAACCCTGCTGGCCAGGCGCCCAGTGAGTTCAGAACGGACACCTGCAGGGCTGGTGTCCTCCAGAGGTCAGTAGTTTGCTGACATCCGCTCTCGAGTTGGGGGGTGAAAAAGGAAGCTGGATTGGTTGTGGGATTGGAGGACGGCCACTGAATGTTCTGGTCTCCCGAGCCATGGGGGGGGGGGGGGGGGTGGTTCGGGGAGGAACTGGAATTGACCCCAACCCTGATCAGGAAGCAGCAGTTTTCACACTTCGGTATTGAAAAAATCGCTAGATCTGAAAATAAAATGAAAAAAAAAAAAAACAGAACCAAAAGTTTTTCCGCAAAAGAACAAAGAGGGAGGAAGGGTAAATGATTTTTAATTATTTGTGCTGACAATGCCATAGCACACCGCAATATGATTGAATCCTTTTTTTTATTTTCTGTTTTTTGGACATTTCCTCAACAGGTTTTGTTCTGTGTCGGCTGCTTTGAAAATTAGAAATTTGAGTGACCTACCCTGATCCTGTCTCTAGTCTACAGATATAGCTAAAGGTTTTGCATCACCTAGAATTTTAAATTAAAAAAAAAAAAAGAAATATATCAACATATATATATTTTTTTTATAACATCGTGTAATCAAAGAAACTACCAAGTGATATCGCAAAAGTCTACCGGAAGCCATAAACAATATTTCAAGTTTAGATTTCAAAATGTTCAAAGTGTCCGTTTTCCGTTAAGTATATGGAAAACTACGACGCGGTATGTAACTCAATATGTTAACATCATTCAGCAGGTTTCAACATACTATAAGAAACCAAAAATGTGTTCATTCTACAGGGTGATGCTAAACTTTTGGACACGGCTGTACAATAGTGAATGTGAAATAAATGAACGTGCAGGTGGTGAGGAGGGATGATGCGGACACGTGGAAGATTCCGGCTGAGACAGAAGACCGGGAGTAACTCCCACGTCAGCTCTCCACAGAGTTTTTATACATTTTGATTTTGTAATTGGATAATCCTTTCATGTTTAAGAATATATAGTAATAATAATAATAATAATAAATACATTCAAAGCTATCGATGCCTAACGACTTGTTTTTAAATGTTTGTTTTTTTTTCTTCCTGAGGACAGAAAGGATCGGCTGCTATTACAACTGCAAGCTGTTACAAAATCGCAATAAAACAGAATAAATCATCTCTCCTGCTCGTATGGTGAAATCTTGTCGGAGCATACGCAACCCAATAATATAACACTTTACAGAATGCATAACGTGGTGCTTCAAATAATATACATGCCCGGTTTGGGTTGCATTGGGTATTTGGTTGAGTCAGGTGAGCACCTACAACTACGCTCCAAACCAAAAACATACAGTACATGGCAAAAGCGGGTCCAGATTCGTATGATCGTAAGCACCGCAGAGGTGCAATCTTATCAGCTACAGTATTTCAGACAATTGAGCTGTTGCATGTATTTAAAAAAAATAAATACATTTTCTTATCTTTAGTGCCGTCACGCTCTGCAAAAGGTTTATGAAGAGCGGGGTTTGTGGGTAATGTCACGTGTGGGAAAAGGTTGCGTTACATATGGCAGGTTTACACGAGCCAAAGAAATCACATATTGATCCAGCAGGTAACATTGATAACATTACTACCGTAGTATTGACAACCGGTGCATATTGCGCGTCTGTTGCAGTAATATTGTATCCTGATTTAGCTAGCTTGAGCTCAATTTTATGGTGCTGGCGGACGGGATGTTGGAATTCCCGGGAAGAGAAAGAGAAAACAGGGACTGGTGGTAACCGTAATCCAACATCCGTGATATCTGGATTATAAAATGTACCGTTACATTCTGAACCATTAATACCTGAGCACACGTATCACAGCCAGACACGTTTTAATTTTTTTTGTTGTAAAAGTTGCTATTGTACCCCGCTAGATGTCAACACCGCTGTAAAGAACCGAACATTTGCGTAAGCGCGACGTGCCATTAGTAAAGATGGCGTACGTACGTCCCGTCTGGCTTCACATACTGCAAACCTTTGAAGCCGTTCAGGAAGGAACCACGTGACAGTGTAACGAGAGAGAGAGCCATTTAAGATCGTAACCTGGGCATGATTATTTCATAAAACTAGTGTAAATCTCTCCTGTCAGTAACTACAGGTTGCTAATAACATGCCTAAATATTGCACCGCTCCAAACTGCAAAAATAGTTCAGGGCAAACGGGTTCTGACAAGAACATCAGTTTCTACAAGTAAGTCTCTATCGTGTGTGTGTGTTTATACCGCATGAGTACAGTGTACAACTGCTGACTGTGTCCGTAGACCTGTCTGTATTAAAGACAAATTAAATCGTCATGGTGAAAAATCGCGACTGCGTCGGCCGTTTCCATACGAGCGAGAGTTAAGTATTTAAGTTTGCATTTGTAAGTTACAAACTTAATTTAATTTTAGAAAGACGCTATTCAGGTGCGCATCATTATTAACACGCGCATTCATTGTTTCTCTATCAACCAAAGTTTTTTTTTTTTTTCATGTCGTTGTTAAGTTGCATAACTCGCTGTCCACGTTAAGTAATATTAACTTTAATGACCATGAGGTGTTACTACGAATTGTCTGACAGAAATCGATTATAAATCTGCCATTAGTGGTAGACTGCGGTGTTTTCGGTCTTACAAAAGCCTCTTTGCGCCGTGCACAGATAAAATAAACATTCCCATAGAAGATACTACCTAAACTATAACATGGTAGCCACATCGGGCATAAATAATTCCATTGCAACCCTACGGAATCTCAGCGATACCAAAATACAAAAGCCTGCCCCCTTTCTCCAAGCGCAACCGGCAAGACGTGAAGGACAGATCAGATTTTCAACTATCCCGTATTTGAACTGTTACAGTTGCACTTCCTCAATATTTTGAATAAACAAATCATATAATTGCATTCTGATCAAAAAAAAAAAAAAAAACCTCCAAACTCCTCCAGTCATTTCTACAATTAGTTAGTTTTCTTTTGTTTATTAAACACATTTTCATTCATGTACAGTACAGTCTTATAAAAACAAAATATGAGCTGCAAGAATTATTAAAACCACTTTGCTCTTGTGGTTTTTAATGTATCAGAAGCCCTTGATTGAATTATTTTCTTATAGTAAAAATGCATGTATCACCCCTATATTTTTAAAGATAACAGCTCGGATTTTTGCATGTATTGTACAGACACATTGGGGGGGGGAAGTTTGTTACAGGTAGTTTTTCATTGCCTTTATAGGTATCCACTGCATGAACCAGATCGCCTTAAGAGATGGCTGACCAACATGAAGAGGGAGAAATGGACCCCCTCCAAACACCAGCACCTCTGCAATGAACACTTCACCCCAAGCTGCTATGACCTCCGCTGGGGCACCCGCTACCTGACCAGCGATGCAGTGCCCACTGTCTTTGACCTTTCTCATTGCCACGTGGTAAGCCAGTTTTCGCCAGTGTCTGGTTTAAGGTACACAAGGAATTGAACGCTTTATTCAAACAGGTTTCTTCTTAAAATGAGGCAGGAGGCAGTGTGGTCCAGTGGTTAAAGAAACAGCCTTGTAACCAGGACGTCCCCGGTTCAAATCCCACCTCCGCCACTGACTCATTGTGTGACCCTGAGCAAGTCACTTAACCTCCTTGTGCTCCGTCTTTCGGGTGAGACGTAATTGTAAGTGACTCCGCAGCTGATGCATAGTTCACACACCCTAGTCTCTGTAAGTCGCCTTGGATAAAGGCGTCTGCTAAATAAACAAATAATAATAATAATAAAATACATTTCAGAGTGATTTGAGTGTCATGAGGAGAAAACTTACAATTTGGATGAGCAGATTTTAAAAAAATGTTAAACCCTGTTCTGTGCACCACCTCATTGCAAAGATAAGAAAGTTAGGGTTATTTTATTTCTGGGACACATATGTCCCTTGTACCTTAAAGGGTAATCGCTGTCAGATTATTTTTTATGAGCTGTTTCAAGGATGGAAATAAGACTCCTGTTGCAAAGCCTTTGTTTTATCCGTTTCTGGTTTTACTGTGGTGGTATGATTTTGTCCTGTGTGTGCGTGCGTGAAGCACTTTGGGATCTTTGATTTAAAGGCTCTGTAGAAATGTTGTTGATTATTTCAGCAGTGGCATGGGATGTCTATTCCTAACATGCATAATTGTTTTTTTTTTTTTTTTTTTATTTTTCCCCCAGAAAAGGAAATCAAGTTGCGCGCAACGACCGAGCAACCCGAACAAAAGGCCCAAAACATCCAGCAAGAATGAGACCCCTGTGGCCTCCGAAGTAAAGACAGCTGACGTTCCCAGGCTTTTGGAAGCGAACAAGCCCAATACTGTGCGAGTTTACACTATGGCGGTAGACTACAGCATGTCTGCTCAGCCTGTGCTGGTGAAGGCTGTCCATTTAGCTCAGTGTGTCCCTTCCGGCTGTGTGTCGTTAGCTGTTAGCCAAGAAGGGGAAACGGTCCCCTTGACTCTTTTTCAAAGATTGCCCATATTGAGCATCCGAATGGATTCTGACCAATCGGAGGCAGTTATCATTTCAGAACCGTCCCTCCCTGACCCTGACAGTTCGGTAGAGGTCACAGAAGATTCCGGTATCCTCCGGGAGATGCAAGAAGTGATTATAAGCTCGGAAGATCACTGCACGGCGCCCCCTGCAGTTCAGGGTGAGTCTGTCGTCATTGAAAACGTGTCCATCGATACCATAGTGGAGCCGTCTCCCAGTCTCCCCGAAGAGAAGGGGTCCGCCCTGCAGGTTATTGCCTATTTCGAGACCATTCCCAACACCACCGTTGTTGCATCAGGGCTGCCCTGCTACCCAACCCCCAGCCCCGCAGCCCTGAACACTGTGCTGTCTTCCGCGCTGACCCTCCCGATCGTCTCCACCCTGCCCATCGTATCCAATCAGAGCGCGTCTCCGCGCTCCCAGGTGATGACTGTGGAGAAGGTGGATGGCTGTAGTCTGGAGGACACGCCCATCGGGGAGGAGCTGGAAGAACACAGGTCAGAGAGCTTGATGTCTGATTGGCTGTCAGCTACCGAGAGTTATTTTACATCAATTTTATTAGAGCTAGCAACCAGACCTGGGGTACTGCTTACTGCTTTTTTAATTCTTCGTTCACTCTTTATTTGTATCCACTTTTCATTCCCCAGGTATCACAAGAACACGCTGAGCACAGAGCAGCTGGAGGCTGTCATCGTGGGGCTCCAGAAGAAAGTGAAGGTCCTGCAGCAGCGTCATCGCCGGCACTTGGAGAAGCTGATCGCCATGGACGCCCTCGTCCAGCAACTCAAGAAGGAGAACATTGTGTCTGAGGAGAAAATCAGGCTGCTGGAGATGGTGGGTCTGCACTAGCAGGGTTGGGGTCAATTTCTTTTTTTTTTTAGTTCCAGTGCTATTTCCTTTTTAAGCAATTCCAAATTCCAATTCCCATTCTGTTTTAATCAATTCTATTATAGGCCTTCATAAGCATGCAAAACTACACTTTTTAAACCCTGTCCTGAATCTAATTAGAACAGAACATAAAAAGAGTTTGGGAACAAGAAAGGGCCATTTGGCACATCAAGGCTCATCCCTCGTCACCATTTTCACCTACTGGGGTGGGGATCTAGTCTTGTTTTAAATGTTCCCAGTGTTTTAGATCCTACTGCTTCACCTGGTATGCTGTCCCTGTGTAAAAAAGTGCTTTCTACCTTCTGTTCTAAACTTACTTTTACTCAGCTTCCAGTTGTGCCCTCTTGTTTTTCTCTCTGTGCTAAATTTGAAGAAGTGTCTGTGGTTAACTTTATCTAGACCATTTATGATTTTAAAGACTTCAATCAAGTCCCCACTTCTTTTTTTCTAGGCTGAAGGGATGTAATTATTTTAACCTGCCCTCATAGCTCATGGGATCAGCCTAGTTGCTCTGTAACTGCTCGAGTGCAGTGACGTCTTTTTTTGTTGTGGTGACCAAAAACGCTGATGCTTCAGTCTTTACCCCATCAGGCCTACCTTCAGACGAGCGCTGTGAAGTCAGAAGCAGGAGAGACGGTGGCGATTGTTCGTGAGGAAGAAAACGACACCTGTACGCCGTCCAAAAGTAACGCACCAGAGCTACCAGTAGACAGAGAATAACGAAAACAAAAAAGGACCGTGGTTTTTTGGATCGTGTTTGGCAACAAAAATGTTTCCATTAAAAAGCAAAAAAGATTGTGGGTGTCGCTTGAAATCACTATAGCAGATGAGGGCCAGTTGGCCCGAATAGGAGAAGGGTTTAAAGAAAAAAAAAAAAACCACACACACAGATAAATTTGTTCCACGTGCTGTTGGCTACTGCGTAACGTCAAAAGGTGTATTTTGGGGCTTGTTTAGTAGAATTGTTGTACATATTTGTAAGGGAATGCAAAAACATTTATCAAAACAACTTATAGAAGAAAAATGTTTTCATTATTTATTTTGGCACTGGATTTTTTTTATTTATTTTTATTTTTTTATTATTATTTTTATGAGCACTGAACGTAACTCCATTAAAATCATAAGAGATTCTGTTAGTCAAAAGTCTGAATTGTGGGTCACTAACCAGAAACCTGTTGTTGGTTAAATTGGCTTCAAATGAAAGCATTTGAACAATCTAAATAATTAATGCGGCTCTAAAATATAAATGGAAGAAACTGGAATTGGGTAATGTAATGGAAATAGAAAAACCAAAATTGCCCCTGCTGATAACAATAGAAATGTACATAACTGTATGCACTCGGGGTAAAAAGGGTTAGGCAAATTATTTTTGTTATAATTGTCTTATGTGGCTTGCTGGAAAAGGGGTACATATTGTTTTGTTGGTGTTTTCAATGCAGTTTCTCAATCACCACTGAAGTCGCAGGAAAAAATGGTAAGGCTCCTGCCTTGACCAGCGTTGTAGGACACACCTCATGTCAGCAGAAAATATTAAAAAGTATTTATGGAACTGAATTGTTTTTTTTGTTTGTTTGTTTTTTTTGCTGCTGTGCCATTTTTCACTTCCAAAGTTTATTTCGAGATTTGATTTGTATTTTAATACAGCTTAAATCTTTTTGAAGCTCCAGTAAGACTTAACCAGCAGTGTGGAGTAGTGGTCAGGGCTCTGGACTCTTGACCGGAGGGTCGTGGGTTCAATCCCAGGTGGGAGGACCTTTTTTCCAACTATAAAGCCATAAAGAATCATTTAATATTAACCCTTACATAACCCAAAGTTGGACATTCCACTCCTGGTCTTTGTCCCAGCCCTGTTCTAAATTGTTTGATTGAACCAATTGAACCTGCATCCATGTGCCCTGTGATTGGAAATAACCGTTAAGGAACACGGAGAAAAGATAAAACGATTCCTGCTCAGTTTAATTGGTTTATTATTAACTAAGGTTTATTAATTGTTTTAATACTTTGTACTGATGTAACTGCCGGTTTTATTGCTGAAACTGTGTACATTGTGCACACCTTTAACGTAACACAGGAGGGCGCTGGCAACGCGTCAGATCAAGGGATGAACCGCAATTGAAATCACGGTATTCCAATATTATTTTTGTGTAACAATTTGCTTAATAATTTCCCACGCGTAAAATATATTAATATTAGAATTATTGCATACGTTTAGTTGTTCTTTGACATTCTTAACCCCATTTGTGTGCAAAACGTCAGACAAAACAGACATTTAAATGTCTGCATTATTGTTAAATTATAACATTTGTTACCCGTTATGTAGTTTATTTTTCTTTAAGTGCAAATTGCATACATTGCTCATTATTTACAGCTGTTATCAGAATGTGTTAATTCTAAGTTAATAACTGTATTGTGTATTTGCTTATTTGTAACATATAAGATATTGATTAATGTCAAATAAAATCACAGATGGCAGTGAAAGGGGCGGGAAATTAGAAAGCATAGTCCCAGTTTTATCAATGTATTCAATCGTCCCGCCCCCCTCTAATGCTTATTGGATGTTACAGATTCAGTTTAGGGTCAGATTGTCCAACCATGTAGATGCCAGAAACCCTTTCTTTAACTGTGCTGATTTTATTGGATGCTGCTAGATTTAGCCAATCAGCAGAGTGGTGTCTGTTTGAAACTGTTTTCTGCGGTCGGTTTGTTAGGTTCAGAAGTGAAGGCGTCCCTTCAGCGTGCGTAATAAATGGTTCCGTTAGCCGAGGTCGGATTTACGTGCTGAAGTGGATGAAGAGTTTTGTGAAGAAAAGCGAAAAAAAAGGTTCCGGAATTTAAAACAAATAAATAAATAAAAATCTTTTACTCACATAAAAGTAAAACGGACAGAAAGAAACGGATACTAAGGGATTTTAAGTTTAAAATGTTTGTTTTTATTTATTATGTACTGAAAAAAATTTAAGCGATTGATTTAAAAAATTCAAATTTTTGGGAGAACTATTTTTTTTATTATTATTGTTATTACATTAACAATTTATTTGGGAGTTTGCTGTATTTCATTACCATGGCTGAGGGAGTATTCGGTGGGTTTAATAACTCGCTTTTAAACGGTAACAACTTGAATTACAACAATACCAACACACGGGGTAAGAAATTACTCAATCCTGCACCGGCCCTTAATCTAAGGAGAAAAACTAGACAGCAACAACTGGGCAGAAACATCCACAGCCGGGTAAGATTTAACTAAATTGTACCTAAACTGTAAAGCGACTGGAGTTAAAGGCAACATTTAGTTGGTTTAAAATGACTAATGTCTAGGGAGAAATCCCGAGGGAGGGCGGTTATTTGATCGTTGTTATCTAGTATAAGGGTTTAAAAAATACTGTTTTTTATAATGTTTTTACAAGACTGGTTCACATAGTCCAGCTGTCAAACAATTTAATCCCACGATTTGTGGAGCAGGTTACGGTGGCTGAGGCGTTAAAGTTAAGTAAGAAGTGACATATTTTGCCGGTTACGGTTACTGCCTGTTGCTCTCACACAGGCTAGCATGACATACCGCTAGTGCTGGATTTGTTGTGATTTGTGCAAACAGTAAACTGGTCTTGCTAGGATTGCTAGGAGCAAAGTTCCATTATTAAATGGAAGACATGTCAGAATACCCCCGTGCACCCCTTTTTAATTCAAATCGATTGATTCCATTTTGCAAATAGCTATTGCTAGATTTAAAAAAAAAAAAAAAGTATTTTTGTTTTCCCTTGGTGGCCTTGCATGTCGCATAAACAAGCCCAGACAAAGTCAACAGAGTTGTGTTGGGTTAAGCACAGCTACTAATATAAACTGGAAAAGTAACTGTTTTGGGATGACACAAGTTTTCTTGTTAAAAGGGAATAAATCAGACACTCTTTTTATATAGCTTCCGACGAGATTCGCCCCTGCAGTATTGTTCCTATAAGTCTTACACCAAATGTCCCATTAAAAAGGGAGTCGAGAAGAAATGATTAATCCACTGTGCATCAGCGTTAATCACAGGATGTAGCCAACCACAATGGACAATCTGTCTCGTTTGAACGATGAGTTTTTAATTCCAGGAAATGAAAGGAATATTATGTATTGTAAATCAAGCCTGGTTGTTGAGGACCCTGTGTGTGTGTGTGTGTGTTTTTGTTTTTAATGTTTAGTAAGTGTTTCATTATGTATGTATGTATGTATGTATGTTTTGTGGAATGAAACTGTTGCATGTACAGCGGCTTGCAAACAAACCAAGGAGCCCTATTCAGAAACAGCACAGCTCTAAACAGATTGCACTGAGGCAGGCACACTTGCAGTGCTGTGCAGATTTATTCGAGCACCCTATTGCTTCTCTTGTTGTTTTTTATTAAGATCACATAAAATAAAAATGGGCAAATTAATGATTTTCTAATTTAGTTGACGGATTTAATAGGCCACACATGCTATTCACTTAAAATAGTATGGAAAGGAACACATAGCCACAAATGGTAAAATGCAGGAGACTTTTTAGAAGTTATTTAAGATGCCTAATTAAAGCACAAAGTGGTCTAACGTTTTTCACAAGTGACAATTGTTTCCGTGTTGCGGATCACTGACTGAAAGGTTTTCATGCAGGTAGGTATATAAACTGGATTTGCACGCTGCTGTTTGTATCCACTAACACTTGGATGTTGTGATGCCAGAGAAGCAAATTATACTTTGGTTGAACTATCTAAGTAAGTTATTCTTCAACCTGAAAAAATAAACAAGGACCAGAGGTCACAAATGGAGATTAGATAAAGGGGCATTCAGAACAGAAAATAGGAGGCACTTTTTTTACAAGGAGAATTGTGGGAATCTGGAACCAATTCCCAAGTAATGTTGAAGCTGACACCCTGGGATCCTTCAAGAAGCTGCTTGATGAGATTCTGGGATCATGATGGGCCGAATGGCCTCCTCTTTGTGAACTTTCTTATGTTTTTGTGACAGCGTGTTGTTGTGTTACATAAATATTTAATCTATTTTCTGCTTTGGTGACCTGTTTCGTCAGGCTAGATGTTTTGGGCTTGGCTGTACTGATCTCCTGAATGCTTCGTAAGACCTGATAGATTTATCGTTGCCAAATGTGTATGCCAGCAAAAAAAAATAGTAGGTGCTTTCATGCAAAGCCTAAATTTAAATCAATAAACAAACACCCTTGGCTGCCCCCTCCCCTCTCCTGTGGTCTATCTTTGAGACTCTGGAATGTGAACAGTTGTCACTGACTACAGAGTTCAAGATGTGTCACAAGAGTGCTGATGATAGTAAACAGAAGAGCAGTCCTATTTGGCTGGAAAATCAAAGGCAAACCACTTGACTAGAGAACTTTGAACAAAAGTAGAGTTTACCCCCTCTGTTGTGCATTAATTTCTCTCTGAACTGCAGCAGTGCGAGGGCATAGCGTGATGGGTCCCTCCTTGCTGCAGTGTCCCCTAATGACTGAATTTCACCATGCTGCTGTGTTGGTGAAAATCTATTGCATGGCTTTTTCAATCCTAGGGCTTCCCTTAGAGCAGGGTTTCCCAATCCTGGTCCTGGGGGAGCTGCATCTGCTGGTTTTCATGCCAACTGAGTTCTCATTTACTTCATTCAAACCCTTAATTGAACTAATAATGTGCTTAATTGGACCTTTTTTACTTGATTTCAGCTTTTAAACAGTTGGAGATTTCATGCTAACTATACAATTTTATAACTTGAAATTGGCAACCTTTTAGGAGCAGAGAACAATTAAAGGTCTAATAAAGCACATTATTAGTTCAGTTAAGGGTTTGATTATGTAATTGAGAACCAGCAGACACAGGGGTCCCCAGGACCAGGATTGGGGAAACCCTGCCTTTGGAGCTCTCGCCCCCAAAACTGATGGATGTCTGAACGATCAAACTCAACTCGCATGCATAAAAGTATTTTCAACTAGTTTAATTTGAGCTATTGCTTGCAAAAGTAAAATGGGTAGATGCACAGAAATTTGTACTAGATATGAAACTTTTGTTAAGTGTTTGTTTTTCTTTAGGGTAGAGATGTCGATTACATGTTCTTGTAGAGCCAAACAAACAAAAGTTTAGTTGGCTAGTAGCAACCAGGGCTGAGTGCAATTGCATTCAAATATACATGCAAATACTTGTAAGTCTTACAAATGAGAATGCAACTGACTGTGCAAATGCAAATAAGGCATTTGATACTTGTACAGTATTGGTGTTGCCTATTAAACATGTTGCACGTTTAACACACAACATGAATGGGCATCCTTTTGACCTGTACTTGCTTCTACCTAAGACTACAGATTAAGAATCAATGGGATGCTTCAAAGGTAGAGCTCAATAGCTGTGTGTGAGATCCATCTGTCTGACAGCCCTGCTCTACTGTGCTACTCTGCAGAGTATCCAGATTTGATGGTGCATTTACTGTGAATTGTTCTTCCCTCCCTCCCTTTCATTCCAGGTTACGTTGGAGAGGGTCCTTGGTGTAACTGCATTAAGTGGCAGTGGGCTAGCATGTGATTCCACTACCGGGCTGGTAGCATACCCCGCAGGGTAAGCCTTCTGTTCCTTTTCCAGATCTGTATACTTTCCTCCTTTTCAACAGAGACGGCTTGTAATCTCATTGTACGAGGGGCAATCAAACAATCTGGCACAAAATGGATTCTGTCAAACTAAACTTCTACATCTACAAAGGCCATTCAGATCTAAAATGAATGACTGGGGAAATATTTAACTTGAATTTTGGAGGACAGTTTGAACATGAGTCATGCTTTGATTTTAGGTCACTTTTTACAACATCAAAGACCCCACATTCTCAGATGAGAAAAAACACATTAGTTTTAGCTGTGGGGAAAGAAAAAAAACATGTGCAGATGACTAACAAGAATGCATGACTCAAATGCACAGACCATTACCAGCACCAGATACAGGAATCCTGACTCCTCCATTAAAACCGAGTCAACTGCTTGGGTAAGGAAGGAGTTGGGCACTGGGGTAAAGTCCAAGCCTAGACCTGGTCAAAAATAGTAACAGCTGCTGCCCAGGGCATACCCAAGCTGGGTTCCCAGTGGGGGAAGGGTGGGAGTTCAGGGCACTTTCCCAGCTCTGAGCATGGGGTTGGGTTAATGGTATCGATTGTGGGTTTCGAGGAGAGTCAGATTAAGAGTGACAAATTTGTGTATGTACTTAACCTCTTCTAACCCTAATGTTTCTATATTTGGATGCCAGTGGGGTTCCTGTTTTTAATTGCAGCATGTTTTTTTTTTTCCCCAACAGTTCTGTTTTTAAATATATTTAATACTTTTATATAATTACGTGCATACATTTGGGTGTATTTAACCCCGTAATGCCCAAGCATTTTTTAAATAACAGCTACTTTTATTTATATAACTAGATTCCGTTTCTTGTACAAAACTTTATTTCTGTCTGGCAACACAGTGTTCTGCATATGAGAAATATTAAGATTAAGCATTGTATCATGTGATACAGAAATGGGCATTTACAGGTTTTAATCATTTGTGTTAAATTCATTTTCATCCAGTACATACACACGTACAGCTCCTTGTTTTAACCATTTCTAAAACAGAACATAATTCTTACTGCATTGCTCTGCACCTAATAAAATTGTGAAAACCGTCTTGGAAACAAAGTTGACCAAAGCCAAAATAGTTGCAACTCATTCTAATGTGCTAAAGCTTGGCTGTTTGCCCATGCTGAGCCCAATTTCTCTTTGCTGGGTTAGTCGTTGCAGCTCTGTTTGCAGGTTACATCCTCTTTAAACAATTTCTCCTCTGCTCTGTGTGCTTGGCCGAGTTTCATTTTCTCCATGTGGCTTGCAAAGGGAGGCTTTTTCCACTAACTGAAAGCAGGTGGTGAAGTCCTGTGATGGTGATTTGAAGATAGTTTCATTCGAGCAGACCAGAGGTTCGTGGTTAAGCTTGCACAGATTGCCCAGGGGAGACTGAAATAAAACTAGAACACATCTGTTTTAAAGATTCTACCTCTTCAGTGCTTATCAATTTTATGTATGAACACTAACATTTGTATTGTGGTGTTAGTTTTATTAATGTCTTAACCAAATGGACACTATAGTTCTAAAACTTTAGTATTGCGCAATATGTACACCCTAAGTTCTAAGTGTACCCCATGGTAAATGCTGCTATGTAATATATTGTCTGTTCCATGCATAGGGGCTTCGTATACATGTTGGTTCTTTGTTGGAAATAAACTTAATTAAATCTATAAACGCTAGCCCTGTGTAAGTTGAACCAATACAATTAAACTGCTGACTTGACTCAAATGACCATATATTTAATGACCATAAATATTAAAAATAGTGAACAGCACACAACCTGTTTTTGGTGCAAATCTAGAAAGGAATCATTTTTATTCGTGTGTGACGTATTTTGTAAAGGTATGTTTATTTTGATGTTGATTGTATTGCACATTTTACTTTAACTGTAGCAAACCCCTTCATGCATTCCTTAGCTTGCTTTATCAGCCTGTTTAATTATTATCTCAACTCCATTTAATAAATGTCTAATGCACGTAACGGTTCCTTTTCTTTCTTGCAGATGTGTGGTGGTGCTTTTAAATCCAAAGAAGAATAAACAAAGCCATATACTCAATGCATCCAGGTAAGGACTAAAAAATAACCCAGACCAAAAACTCTGATCACTTTGTAAAAGTGCCCTTATTTAGATTTTTTTTTATTTTTTATTTTTGTGGACTCAAATTACTCCCAGTGGAAATCAGTCTAGATCGCTTTGTCTTCAATTGACTCAAGACTGAATGACAGACAAGTGTTCAGGTCAGGACTGAGGGTACGCAAGCACAATTTAAAGTGCAGAGAAGGGCAACTAGGCTGTTCCCAGGTGACATGAGCGTTGAGGAAAAATGCATGGAATAAATAGCCTACCAGGTGAAGAAGTAGGACCTACTGGGAACATTTTTTTAAAAAGACTGCTTTTAAATTGGTTCCCCCAAGTAGGGGAGAATTGTGTGCTAACAAAGGACGAGCCTTGATGGACCGAATGGCCTTTGCTCGTTCCCAAACTTTTCTTATGTTCAATGCATCACTGTAGCCAGTGTCCTTATCCCTGACCTTTTTGTTAAGCAATTAATTTTAAATAGATACAATCTAGAATAAATATGTTCTGGGGTTATAGACCCAAGTGTTTTAAGGACCATGGTGTCCCTTTTCAAGAATGCGAGGGTTATGTTTTTTTTTTTTCAATGTCTGTGTGATTCTGTTAATGGAAGCCTGTGGTTTTTCTCCCCACTCTTGACATGTCTAGCCTGGTGATTTTTGTTATACTGATTAGAGCAATTGACAAGTCTTGCTGCATATTTCAAATTCCATCTGCAGACAAAGAAGCGCTGTCGAATTAGAAAATAGAGACAGCAGCTTGGTGTTTACTGTGCTTATCGGAGGATTTCAAGGGTGAAAAGGACAGATATACATACATGCATGTAGTAGTTGGGAGTAATTCTTATCTGATGCACCTGACTTTGACAACACATTGTTCTGTGGCCCTGCGGTTTCGAAAATATCTTCACTGTGAAAAGGCTTCTTTTAGAATGCCACCAAGCCCAGGATGTAAACACAATTGAGTCTAGAAAGACATTTGCAACAATGTGGTGCACGCTAAGTGAGGCGGAATGTTAGAGCCTCGGGTTGTTCCTGAATGTTCAGAGGTATTTGTTGTGTTGGCATGGCGATGGTTTGAGCCGTTGAGTGATCCCTGTCAGGTTTGTGCACGTTGTTGCTGCTGGTAACAATGAAATCATTTCTGAAGTCGTGGTGTCTAAAGTCCAGCTGCAGCTCTTGTATTGTTGCGGGTTGGTTTTGTGATCTTTGCTCACGAGTTGTACTTAACCAGGGCGGCAACCTGTTTGTGAATTAATCATTTGAATTGAAGCAGATAGACTGGTTTTCAAGCCAGTCTCTTTTTTTTCCTCACTGTGGCTAACCTCTCAACTTCCCTTGCTCTATGGAAAGTGGTTTTCTTTTTAAATAAATCTGAATGCTGGAGGAGCTGTTGACATTTGTATTATTCCCAATTAGCTGACAACCAGACAGAAAAACATTCACTACTTAGATGTTCTCTTGATCAATCATTTTGTATTTGGAAAACTAATTTAGTTCCCAAGCACCCCAACGGACTGAGATTTGGAATGAATAACCTGTACATGTTCAGGGGTGGAAGTAAGACTCATATTGCATAGCAGTTTCACCCACTGCAGGTTTTACTATGAGCTTGATTAGCCGCACTGAACAGGTAATAAGTTCAGGCGTGTCTTATTAAACTTGTAGTAAAAGCAGGAAGGGATCAAACCGCTATGCAATGGGAGTCATCTTTCCATCCCTGCATGTTGAAGATCAATCACTGGGATCCTTTGGCACAACTTGTCCAAATTCTACCAGCTACTTGAAACCAGACAAGCAACTAGAAACTGAGCACCTTCTTTACATTCACCTGGGTAACGTCTTCTGTTGCTGTCCAGTAAGCCACCAGTAAAAATGGAACAATGAATTGCTTCGAGTTTGTTGTAACACTTATAGAAATAAACATGTAGAAACCTAATAAAGGTGTTTTAGTGTGGTAGAAACAGTACTGTGAGGCACTGAGTTTTACCAATGGCAACATTTACGCCATGTTTTAAAGAGAACGTTTTGACATAGCTCTCTCGCTCTCTCTTTCACTCTCTCTCTCATCAAATGTGTTTTTTGTTTGTTTTCCAGAAAAACATTTACTGCTTTGGCTTTTTCACAAGATGGAAAATACTTGGTCACTGGTGAGGTAAGTTTTTTTGGAAAATAGAAAGAGTACTTAACCATTGAGTCTGTTTGTTTTCCAAAAATGACTCTGTAAAAACTTGGCAGTATGTGCTAGCAATGTCAAAGCTGCTTGTCTAAAAGCCTAATTTATAATGTTTTGAACTAAACTTTCAAATTTAATATGCACAGCCCAGTTTTGGGTTGCACCAGCTATGAGTAAGTTAATTACTAAGTTAGTCTCTACCAAGTCCTTAGTTGTCACTAGTTCGTTTAACTAAACGCTCTCTTATTTCGGTTGCACCACACGTACTTGACAATATTTTGTTAGTTTATCACTAAGAGCGGTTCGTACCAAGTCAGTGATGTCATCGCTGCTCGGTAGCCAATTAGAAGTGAGGATATTTCAGAGGGCTTGGTCAGTGATACAGATAGAAGCTCCCACTGAAAAAACCTGTATGGACAGGACCTTTTAAACTACAGAAATCATTTATTGGGAATATTAAGACTGTGTAGTTTTAGGGATTCATTGATTAAAATTAAATCGGTGCCTTTTTGTGGATCGGGATACTGCGAGGGCAAACCTTTTATTTCTTTTTGTTCTTGCTTCATGTCTTAACCCTTCACACGTCCCTGTGTTAAAAAAAAATCCAGATTAACTATATGTGTGTGTGTGTTACGATAGGCAAGCTGACAAGACTGCCGTGACAGATCCCATTGGATCATATATAGGAACTTTAAAATCCTAATTTTATTAACCTATTAAATCCTATATTTAAAAGGATGTCC
The DNA here is from genome assembly GCF_902713425.1 of Acipenser ruthenus. NCBI lineage: Eukaryota > Metazoa > Chordata > Actinopteri > Acipenseriformes > Acipenseridae > Acipenser > Acipenser ruthenus. Next base: position 1,773,575 of record NC_081218.1, read on the forward strand.
TATAATTATCAAGAGAATGTATGTGGTCTTGCAGGATTCGCTGACGACAAACTATAAACAAAATAATCTTCAAAGAGAAGCTCATGCAGCAAAAATTTCTACCAAACAGCTTACACCTCCCTAAAGGTATGCGTACATTTCAAGCAACAACTAGTCTTACATTATAACTCATAGCTGGTGCAACCCGTGAAAAGTTAGTGAAGTGTGAAATCAACGTTGGTAAAGACTTTAACTAAGCTAAGTAACAACTTAAGCATAGCTGGTACAGCGTAGCCCAGTTCTGCACCCTCTGTTCCTTGTAACAAATGCTTCTCGGCAAAATCAGAAAATAGAACACAAGCTTGTAAGGATAAGGTTTGACTTGCTGTAAAGACTATTCCTAGCAGTCATGAAGCTAGACTGTATTTTGAGGGGGGTTTGTGTGAACCAGCATAATGTTTGTCCCTAAGAGAGGTGCAAGAGGTGGCGATTGCTTGCTCTGAAGTGGTAACATATCTCCAATGGTACACACTCGCACTCAATTTGCCTTTTATTTAAATCAATCCGCACATTGTTTGCCAGACATGTCTCCTCTCTCTCACTGCCATTGCTGCCCGCCACACAATGGTGCACCCCTATTGTAGAGTCTTTTGTCTAACAAGACAGCCACACCTCTTGTCCCATATATCTCTATATATATATATATATCTATCACTATCTGCATGCTGGACTCACAACCAATATTCGAGTCCTGGAGAGAGTATGCTGCTCTCCACTGGGATGTAACCTGCCCAGTATATTAATGTTTGTTTTAATATTTCGGGGCTTGGAAAAACTACACTAACGCCAGTGCAGACATACCATCTCTGTCTCCTTGGCAGCTCAGACAACATCTTGAGGCCAGGGTGGGGCGCTCGAATACCACCTGTCCATACCTGTAGGTTTACCTGCAGCTTTGTTGCTCAAGATTCCATGTGCTGAGACCTGTAACTTCGGTTTGCGTCCAGTACAGTCTTTTGTATTTGATTTGTTCCTGTATGAAATTCTTTTGATTTTTGAAGATTACCTTAAGATTTATTTAAGAAAACAAACCCTGAAAGCTGTATTTGTAATTTTGATACATTCCAAGTCAATATTTAGAAGACGGTCCAGTTAGATGCGCCTGTAATCCGAGCAGCGAAATTTCACACCGGCTGTGAAGCTCAACACATAGAAAATTGAGCTTTATCACCACTGTGGGCAGGAAACCAAGAAAGTTTTATAATTTTTAGGCTTCAGTTTCTTTTATGTCGAGCTGTCATAAAAGCACCTGAAGGGCTATATTTGCAGAATTTAGTTACATTTAGACTTCACTTTTGCTGGCTGAGGTAGAGGCTGAACAAGGTTAAATATATTTCCAGCATCTCAAGCAGTGCATTGTACTGCAGAGATGGGTTAAAACACTGTCTGACTTGAGTGTTTTTTTTTTTTTTTTTTGTTGTTGTTTTATTTAGCCGGATATTTTCATTGATTTGTGGTGTCTTGCAGCTGGTTCAGGAAATACAAATGTGTTGAAATCACCATTGCTTCCTGTAATTTTACTGTACTATAAATAGGAAATGAAACCATTACGATGGTGTTTTCAAGTTAGATTTTTATCTAAGTACTGCATGTGTTCCTGGAGAAACTGCAGATCCAGTTTTATGGATAGAATAAATTAATGTGTCTTCTATGTACCATGTTTTTTTTTTTGTTTTTTTTTGTTTACTATAAATGGATGTAAATTGTGGTCAAGTCTAAGGACTAGTGACCACCCTGTAGGACAGGGGTGGTCATCCCTGGTCCAGGAGAGCCAGTCCTGCAGGTTTTTTGGATATCTTTAAATCAATGGCCAAAGACCTGGAAAAAATGTACATTGATTCAAATCAAGGAAATAATCAGTTAAATTAAGCAATTGAGAACTCTGGTGGAACGAAAACCAGAAGACCCTGTGGCTCTCCAGGACCAGGGTTGGCCACTCCTGCTTTAGGAAGTGAAGCAGTTCAGTTTCAGTACTTCAATCCTTCCCTGAACCGGAAGGGCCACCCTTTCTCTTGGGGAATGAGGAAATTGTGTGTGTTTTGTTTTTTTTGTTTGTTTTTTAAAAAGGGCAGTCTAGCTGTTAAAATGCCTGTAAACCTATGCGTGACTGAATTCATGACCCACAGAATTTCTTCATTTTAAAATTACATGTTCTAGAGGCACGTTATTCTTCCACACTGCCTATCCCTCATAACTTTTTTAAAGGAGTGCAAACCATGTTGGTTATATATTGTATGGGGGGGGATCCCAACCTGTTACTGTCCCATACAGAGTGGTCACATGCCGGCTGTACGCGTTTGGGATGTGGAGGAGAAGACCCAGGTGGCTGAGGTCCAGTGCCACAAGTACGGTGTGTCCTGTGTGGCTTTCTCCGCCAATTCCAGCTACATCGTGTCTGTGGGCTACCAGCACGACATGACTGTCAATGTGTGGCAGTGGAAGGTAACTGGCAACAGAGAAATTGATCGTTTTTATATAGGTTACATTAATTTGTGTTTTTATATCTGTGTGCTGGTTTGAAAGAAGATCTAACTGTATTGTACAAAAATGAAGAAGTCTTATTTTATTTATTTTCCCCCCCAGATGTACACAAGGGTTAAATGATAGTTGGGAAGCTTTAAAGGATTTTGTCTGAAATGTGGTGTGTTTGTGTGACGACCCTAAAGGTACTAAACTGGGATACCATTAGAATCCTTTGTTTTGAGCAGCATCGTGAGCATGTATGTATGTAAAATTTAATTTGTGGTATTTTTAACTCTGTTTGGGATTCAGAAAGGCACAGTAATTGCTTCAAACAAAGTCTCCAGTAAAGTGACGGCAGTGTGTTTCTCGGAGGACAGCAGCTACTTTGTGACGGTGGGGAACAGACATGCCAAGTTCTGGTATTTGGACGCATCTAAAGAGCGCAGGGTACGAAGCAATACTCCACAAAAGTGCAGTTATTTCTCCAGTTAGTGTCAACTCCATTCTTGTGCCATGACTTCATCAAACACACACACTTGCCTTGCATGCCACCTAGTGTCTGACATGCTTATAATTTGTCACTTGTAAGCACACACATTAGTCAATTATGAGCACACACATTTAATTGATTTTAAACGGTGGCAAGGTTAAATAGGAGCAAACTTGTCATTTTCCCAGACTTTTCACTTAAGACATGCTGTAAAGCTGAGGGAACAGAAAGCCTCTTTTTCAGGAACAGTGGCTTGAAACCTGGTTCCAGGAGACTGGAAGATCTTGTTTTGAGGCAACTTTGCTGTATCAAACCCCAAGTCTCCCCTGGTGTGCTATGCAGTGGCCTGAAACCAAGTTCCAAGCCACAAAGTGGCTTCGTGTTCCCTCGGCTTAAGAGCTGTTGGTTTTGTCAGTCTTTAACTATTTAAACGCTGGCTGTGTTTGGGCCCCCGCAGTCACTTAGGTCGCTGTAGATGACACTTCATTAGTGCGTTTGTCTTGTTCCCTCCCCAGATAAACAGCACCGTGCCTCTGATCGGACGCTCGGGGATCCTCGGAGAGCAGAGGAACAAGATGTTCTGCGGGGTGGCGTGTGGCAAGGGCAGAATGGCCAGCAGCACCTTCTGCATCACCAGCTCTGGGCTGCTGTGCCAGTTCAATGAGAATAGGCTGCTGGACACCTGGATTGACCTGAAGGTTAGGGCTGCTGGCTCCCTATTTGGGTGACTTTAGATTTGGTTTAATTTCCCATTCGTTCAGTCACGTTTACGCCAACATCTTTTGTATAGGGATGGAAATAAGACTTATTGTGTAGCAGTTTGATCCATTCATGGTTTTACTATGTTTAATAAGATATACGCTGTGGCTCATCAAGCTCGTAGTAAAACATGGATTGGGTGAAACTGCTATGCAATGGGAGTCTTAGTCAAAAAAGCCAGTGAGAAGTGCTCCATTAGAGATATGATCAACCAGAACAGTGGTCTACCTGTCCAGTATCTGGATTAGGAAATTGCTTGCCGATTCCTCCTCTAGAGCTTATGTTTTGCTGACCTTGCCTGGTTTTGTTCAGGCTCCGGTTTCTAACTGCATCGTGGCGAGTGAAGACTTTGTGTTCTGCGGCTGTGCGGACGGCACCATCAGAGTGTTCAATCCCCACGACCTGCATTACATCACCAGCCTTCCCAAGCCCCACCACCTGGGAGTGGATGTTGCCAAGGGAACAGAGCCAGGGTAGGCTTGACTAAACATCTCTCTGCAATCCCTCTGCCAGTGAGGCTTCCGCATATAAACTGCTTTATTGTGTAATCAGATATTCTAGTGTTCTTTCTTGAAGTCTTTTATTATGCCAACATAGATGGCATGCGATGTACACATCCTTTCAGAACTTCCCAACTCTTCCAGGTTTATAAATGGTTGTACTATAACTGGTGTAATCTTTACCGTACCTAAAACAGCAGCCCCCATGTAGTAAGCAATACAGAAACTAAAAATAGGAACTCAAATGCATAATGTACAGAATGAGTTTAGTGGCTGATGTCTCTGAGTTTAGTTTAAATGTTTAGTGAATGGATAAATGTGTAGTGTAAGATACATTTTAAGGTATGGAGAGTAAACCTTTCCAGAGATGGAAATGACTCCTATTGCATAGCAGTTTCATCCATTCCATGTTTTAATGAAAGCTTGGTTAGCTGCAGTGCACAGGTAACAAGCTGAGGTGTGTGGCTGAATGGATCCAATTGTTCTGCAATGGGAGTCTTATTTCCATCCCTAATTAATTTAAATGCATATTAAAAAAAATGTACCACCGTGCATTCACCAGCCAGAAACAATAAGGGGCTTGTCTTAAATTAACCATCTCCGTTATTTTATATTAAGCTTTTTAACATCATTTTTTTTTAGTTTTAGAAAAAAAATCTATTGGCAAAGTTCTAAATGCTTTTACGGAGAAAGCATGATGCAGGAGTTTTTAAATTGAATATTTATATAATATATATATAATCAATCCGGAACAGATACATTTTCTTATTCGGTGCATATGCTGTTTCAGTCACCTGTTTGACCAGAACCCAGACGCAGTGTACCCGGACGCTCTGGCCCTGGCCTTTGACCCGTCCACGCGCTGGCTGTCCTGCGTGTACAGTGACCACAGCCTCTACGTGTGGGACGTCAGGGACTTGAGGAAGGTCGGAAAGGTGAACTCCGCCCTCTACCACAGTGGCTGTGTCTGGAGTGTGGAGGTACGTGAAAATCTAAAACCCGCCCCAAGGAGGAGTGTTAATAAGGCCTTTCCTGGTGCACGGCTAGAGGGATGGCAACAAGACTCCCTTTGCATAGCAGTTTTCCGGTTTTATTATGAGTTTAACACATCTGAGCTGGTTACCTGTACACTGGGGCTGATCAAGCTCGTAGTAAAACCTGGAATGGGTGAAACTGCCATGCAATAGGAGTCTTATTTCCATCCCTGTGGCTAGTTTGAAAAATGTCAATTAAGAAAATCATTTTTCTTCCTGGAGTATTTGAAACACTTGAAACTTGGCAAGGCAATGTTACAAGATAAGAATATTCTTTCTCTTAAGATTTGCATTGGGATGACGTAAAGACAAGCTTTTGGAAAGTTGCTGATCGGGAAACATTCCTTATCTGGAAATGATTATATGGAGGTTGTCTGTGTCTTGTAATCTCTTGTAGTAGTATGTCTTATTGGCATGGCGAGTGTCAAATGCATGACTTGTAAGTGTTTATCATAGTAAATTTAGAAGAGAGAAGAGGTACGAGAGGATACCAAACTGTACTGGAGAACGGGTGTAAAAGAGAGAATTGTTGAATGATGTAACCACAGGTATAAAGGCTTGTTTTGAGCTCTTGTTAGAGCAGGAAGAATGAAGTAAAGACTGTTATCCAGGGTCCTTCAAACCTCAGCTGAAACTTTATCTGTTCATCTTATAAAGTGAGCAGTGTGGAGTAGTGGTTAGGGCTCTGGACTCCTGACTGGAGGGTTGTGGGTTTAATCCCCAGTGGGGGACACTGCTGTTGTATCCTTGAGCAAGGTACTTTACCTAGATTGCTCCAGTAAAAACCCAACTGTATAAATGGGTAATTGTATGTAAAAATAATATGATTTCTGTATAATGTGAAATAATGTATAATGTGATATCTTGTTACAATTGTAAGTCGCCCTGGATAAGGGCATCTGCTAAGAAATAAATAATAATAATAATAAAGCAAGGCTGCCTAGCCAAGTTTCAAGAAGGGTTGGGATCAATTACCTGTCTTTCAATTCCTGTGTGTGTGTGTGTGTGTGTGTGTGTGTGTTTTGTTGTTTTTTTTAAATCAATTTACAATTCTTTCAAAGGAATTGATATTCTAGAGATATTGATTGTTGTGCTTGTTCAACTGCTTTCATTTGAAGCCATTTTAATTGACTAACGGTGACTTCAATTTAAGTAATCTGTTGCCACTGTAAGAAGCTCAATAGCTCTCTTTTTATATTTCATGTATCTCAAAGCACTTTACAAATAAAATCACAACAGTCAGTATTAAAGTATTCATTTAAATAACTTTTGTTACAGTTTTAAGTAGATACAAATTCCAGTTTTAAACATTTGGTTTTCAGTCGTGCTTTTAAAAATACCAACTCCTTCCTAAGTCCTTAATTTCAAGGGGAAGTGCATCCCAGAGCCTAGGGATGCTTCACAATCCAGAGGGTGGATTATCTGGTCGAATAGCGGCATATAGATGCTGAATAAGACAGGCCCCAGTATAGAGCTCTGTGGCACGCCTGTGGATAACAAGACTAGAGGCAGAAGAATAACCACCTACTGAATCAGATTGCTTTGTCAGACAGGTAAGATCTGAACCAGAAAAGTGCAGTGCTTGTAATCCCCACACAGGTCTCCAAATGACTAGGAAGAATGGCATGATCAACAGTATCAAATGCAGCACGAAGATCCAAGAGAGCCAAGATGGATAAAGCACCAGAATCGGCAGCCATAAACCAATCGTTGACAACTTTAACATGGGCTGTTTCTGTGCTATGTAATGGTCTAAAGCCTGAATGAAAAGGTTCATAGAGATCACATTTCAACAATGTGTTGGAATTGATTTTAAAAGGGGAACTGACTCCAACCCTGGATATAAGTGATTTATCTTTTTTATGAAGGCGTATTAACTCCTCAATTGACGCGAGTTTTCCAGAAATGGCTTTCTTGTAAGCCAAAAAAAATCCTTGACACACCTAACATAAATGAAGGCTTGGTTGTACATTCAGCTAATGCTTTGTTCAAGATTCCTCGGACTATAAATACTGTTCCTTTACCCTCCTCAGACATACCCGGAGCTGGAGGAGCGTTCCCGGGCCTGCCTGCCTGCCGGCTCTTTCCTCACCTGCTCATCGGACAACACCATCCGACTGTGGAACATGGACGGCAGCTCGGCCGCTACTGGGATCAGCGTCACTGGCTTCCACAAGAACTTCTACAGCCATGTAAGCAGCAATCGCGTGCAGCTGGCGTGCTGTTTAATCCACTGACTGCTAGCTTCTATAAAGTTGCTGATTCTACTGACCAGCACCTTTTTATAGGCCCTGCTACGCTAACTACAGGATATCTAAAACATACAGTATTGCTTACTGTAATTGTTCTGTACATCGTCTGCTTGTGTTTTGTAAAACAGTATTGACCGACTTCAGTCCTTCACACTGATACGGGGTGCATGTATTAATCCTTTCGAATGGTGAATGCTGCTGTCTAAATAGCTGCATGACAGTATCGATTAAATTCAGAGCGTTGCCTAGAAGATATCTAGACACGTTTTTTCTTTAGAGTTGCTATTAGAGGGAGAAAAAAGATGTGCGTTTCAAATGGAATATGCAGATTTAACCCTTTTAGTTCTGAATTGTTTGTCGAGCTGAAGAATGTGGAATTAAGTTATGTAATTCAGAAGGGAACTGAACAGGACAAATCTTTTGCATATTTTGGTAAATGGCACTTTAAAATGCCATCTGTACTTTTAGGAACTCTAAACCCCACTTAGTGAAATCTGAGGAATCTGTGTCCTCAAACGTCAAAACATGTTTGCACTCGCTTGTATAATAACACAGCTGATGTGATATTTCTTACTTGACTATCACTACAATACAGAGACTTTGGTCGCTTCTCAATGTTTCTTTTCTTCTCACAGGCCATGGTATTTCAAACAGATCCATATAAGGGTTTAAGTTGGTGCCTAATATACTGCTATGGCCAAACGTTTTGCATCTTAATTTTAGGATTGAGACCATTTTTAAAAAAAGCTATATAAATATAATTTGATTTTAACGTCATGTAATCAAAGAAACTACAAAGTATAGAAATCTACCGGAAACCATAATAGTAGTACAGTATTTCATGTTGGATTTTTAAATACTCACTTTTTCATCATACTAAAGGAACAAAGTGATGTGCAGTTCATTATGTTAACATAACATTTAGCTGATTTCATTCAACTTTGAAGGCAAATGAGTTGATTCTATAGTGAGCTGTGTTTAATGGTATGAAGCTGTGCTGTATGTAATGTGTGTGTGTGTGTGTGTGTGTGTGTGTGTTTCTTTGCATAGAACCTGCTCAAGGTGGTGTACGTGGGAAATAACATCCAGCATCTCCAGGACACTGCAGAGAAGGCAGACTGCACTGATCTCAAGGCTGGGATCAGGGTGCTGGCAGTCAGCCCTGATGGGCAACACCTGGCATCAGGGGACCGTAGTGGAAACCTCAGGTACCTCAAGCATGGTGCTGCTCACCGGGCAGGCCTGAGAGCTGGCTTCAAATGAATATGTAGTTACAGGGAAGTGTTTTGCAATATATGTAAACATGTTACAATAAAATAAGCCTGGTAAATGTTAAATCACTAAAATGAAGATGGAACTGCTGTGTCCTTTTTTTAATCAAATAAATTGTAGTGTAATGGAGATGGGCTAAAGGATGCTTTGTGTATATATATATATATATATATATATATTGCTACGTGTAAATGTGTTCACAGACCAACAATTATATTTATACTGGCCAAAATGATCAAACGTACAACAAACCTATTGGTGAAGTATGGCTTGCTGCTGTGAATTGCTTTAATCCACTGTGCAGGAGCACTCACCTTAGTTAGCTGGGTAATGCATTTCTCGGAGCCCCTGCTGGTTCCTAATGTGCCTGTTGCTCTGTGTTCCTTCAGGATCTATGATCTGCAGTTCTTGGATGAGTTGATGAATGTTGAAGCTCACGATTCAGAGGTTCTATGTCTGGAGTACTCCAAACCAGAGACAGGTAATAGTCTGATTTGATGTCCTGTTTTTTTTAATATGTAATGCTTCTGCTGAGACACATGCCTTTTTCTACAATGTCAAATAATGGCTCCAGTTTGGAGGCAAGTGCAAAGGCAGTTTTTCAGAGTTGAGTAAAAATCTTAATTGTTTCAACCAGCTGGAACTTGGTAGTTTAATACCATTACAATTGTTGTTAATCTCCGAAAGTGACTTTGCGTTTGCTTCCATATACTGCCCTGTGCCTTTTAACTTGCTCTATTTAAGGCACAGATGTAGGACCAGCTGAGAGAATTTGGATACTGAGGGTAAGATTTTAAATCCCCCAAATGAAGAAAAATGTAGTACTGTTTTGCATTGGCCTGTCTGGGTGCGCCTATGCCCTATTTAAATAATGAATAAGGCGGGTATTAAAGGATAGAAGTGTTTCAATGAATAACCTTGATTTTTATTCTAATTTTGTTAATGTACTCATTCCCGTACAGGTTGTGCTTTTCTGTAAGAAAGAAAAAAAATAATAATTGTTTTGTGTGTTCAGGAATGAGCCTGCTGGCCACGGCTAGCCGGGATCGCCTCATTCACGTGCTCAATGTGGACAAGCAGTACGGCCTGGAGCAGACCCTGGATGACCACTCTGCCTCCATCACGGCAGTGAAGTTCACAGGTGGGTCCTGACCTTGCACAAACAAGGCCATCTGCGGTGGGGAATATGCCATGGCCCAACTGAAAACACGACATTTATTCTACTCCTGCGTCTCCACAAGTAAAGCTATGGCTTGACGATCAAGTAATCCAATATGTTTGACTTTGGTTTATACAATGTTGATTAAGTGAAATGGAGACAGTCTGCCTAGACTACTTTTAGTTACAACCTCCCACTTCCCCTATTGAAAGTACAGCAACGCCTTTCTGTCTTTTCAGGTGACGGCAGCCGTGTACGGATGATCAGCTGTGGTGCAGATAAGAGTATATACTTCCGGACAGCAGAAAAGGTACGAGATGAGGCGGCTGAAGGCTGTGTTTTGGGGATCTGTGTTTTTTTTTATTTGACAGACTTGTGCGTGGGCATTTGTTAATGCTGTGGATGTACTATACAGCTATGACCAAAAGTTTTGCATCACCCTATAGACTAATATTTGCTTCACAGTCGAATGAAACTTGCCGAATAAAGTTACATTGGTATTACATGCCGCTTTGTAGTTTTCCCATATGCTTAAAGAAAAAAAAAAAAAAAACTGACATTGAAAAATGTGACCTTTTGAAATCTGACATGAAATACTGTACTACTATTCTGGCTTCCTGTAGAATTTTATAGTGTCTTTTTGATTTGCATGATGTTAAAATATCTCAATTCTGTTCATAGTTTCTTTTTGTTTTTAATTGAGGTCTCAATCCTAAAATTCTATGTGATGCAAAACTTTTGACCCCAGCTGTAGGTCATGGTACAGATGAGGCAAATGTAGTGCTGTATCATTTACTGGGGATCTATCTTCCCAATACTCTTTCTTAAAGATGTGTGGGTTTAAGTACCAGTGCAAAGTCTATTAAACCTGTAGGCGACTGGTTTCAGATATATTGTAATGTTAAAAATGATCTAGCTGCAGAAACGTAATGCCTGCTGACTTAACGTGAATGCTTTCAGATACTGACCGGGTATTGACTTAAATCTAGAACCAGCCTTTGCAATCCAGTTTCTCCTTCAGTCTGCAGGCGGCATTAACTTCTCAAGAACTCACCATGTGGTTGGAAAAACCACTCTGTACGACATGGATATCGACGCAACGAGGAAATATGCAGCGATCGGCTGTCAGGATAGGAATATCCGGTAGTTCATTTCATTTTGATGTGATTAAAACATTCCTACAAAACACATACCTACCTGTTGGTGGGTATATATCTCTTGTGAATGCACATTGGCATGACTTGTGTGTCGGATGTAATTCACTAGGTATCAGTTGCTATGTTTCTGAAGTGTGTGGTCGTTTTAGTATCTTCCCTCCTTGTGTGCTCTTTAGGATCTACGACATTGACAGTGGGAAGCAGAATAAATGTTTTAAAGGCTCTCAGAGTGAGGACGGCACTCTCTTAAAGGTAAGGAGCCAAAACTGATCCAAGGACAGCTGACGTTTGATTACACTTGGGTATTAAAAGTTCTTCCACGCAGACTCTTGTCTGGCTGAGCTGTTGAAGGCTATGTGTTGAGACTGGTCACCGGTTTTAATCTTAAATTGTATGATGCATTTGAGGATTTCATGGTACTGGCACCAGTGGTGTCTAGCTAGTCTGTGTTCAATAAACTGCTTCACATTACCAGTGTTGTGGTTGGTGTTATTGACACCACACATATTTTGAAGTATTGGGTTTACCAGGTAATTTGAGACTGCCTTACTCCATTTAGTTTAAACCTAGGGGGTGTTGGTCTTAAATAATTTAACATCTTGAATCTTTACGACAGTATGTTCTCAGCAAAGCTGTATTAAGTGTGTAAAATAGACAAACCTTGATTTGATTTCTTAATCTTCCCCCACCCCTCCCCCACCCAGGTACAAATGGACCGGTCTGGGATGTTTCTGGCTACCAGTTCTTCAGACAAGAATATCTCGATCTTTGACTTCTACACAGGGGAGTGTGTGGCCACAGTGTTTGGGCATTCAGGTACATTTTCTCACTCAATAATCCTGAAGACATGACTGTTCAGACTAAAGCTGATTTTTGGTTTTAGTATTACATATTTGCTTTACTTCATCTGTTTGAGCCTAAAAAAAAATTCTCCTACCCTTTTTTTTTCATTTTTCGTATTCAGAGATTGTAACCGCGATGAGGTTTAGCAATGATTGCAAACACTTGATCACAGTTTCTGGTGACAGGTAAGAGGATTTGGACTTTTCAGTGCCCAGTCATTCTTTTATACAAAGTGGAATGTGGTGTCCTGGCTAGTTTATAGACCTGTGTGTCTCTCCTTCACAGCTGTGTGTTTATCTGGAGGCTGAACTCCCAAATGACCAACTGTATGAGGAAACGGCTTGCTGAGATCAAGCAGGTCTGTGGCCAGCAGAGGGCACTGCAACAGCATGCTCAGATCAGGTAGGAAAATATACATGTGCTGCTATGGCCAAGTTTTTTGCATCACCTAGGATTAGACTAATTCAAAAAAAAAAAAAAACTATGAACATATTTAGATATTTTATTTATCCTAGGCAGCAGTGTGGAGTAGTGGTTAGGGCTCTGGACTCTTGACTGGAGGGTCATGGGTTCAGTCCCCAGTGGGGGACACTGCTGCTGTACCCTTGAGCAAGGTACTTTACCTAGATTGCTCCAGTAAAAACCCAACTGTAAATGGGCAATTGTATGTAAAAATATTGTGATATCTGTATAATGTGAAATAATGTATAATGTGATATCTTGTAACAATTGTAAGTCGCCCTGGATAAGGGCGTATGCTAAGAAATAAATAATAAAAATCATGTTCGATTTTCAAAATGTCACATTTTTCGATTTGTCAGTTTTCGTGAAATATATGGGGAAAACTAAAAAGCCGGTATGTAATTCAATATGTTAACGTAACCATTATTCAGCAGGTTTCATTGGACTTTATGAAGCAAAATTACTTAATTTTATAGGGTGATGCAAAACTTTTTAACCATAGCTATACAGCATTATATGTGATGATTTCTAATATGTAGGATATACTTTAAATGTGCTAGGCAACCTAGCTTAATATTGAAAGGGTAACGGCTAATCGTTCTCACCGGAGGTTGTAAAAGCATTGTTTTGATTGTGAGGGGCATGGCTTATTCCTGCAGGAGGGAGACTTACATCACAGTACCCCATGGAGGGGCTACAGATGAGGAGGAGGAGGAGGATGGCAGAGAGGAGGACTTGGAGGAAGAAGTCTCCTTACAGACCCCTGTCAAGGACTCCTCCAATCAGGGTAAGAGTTTGGGGACGGTGGGAGAATTCACAAACCTGCAGGCCCTGGGACAAACTAACCTGGGAGTCTCTCATGCAATCGGGGTGCCTTCCTGTCACTGAAGTTTGATCTGTAGATTGTAGAGTTTGAGTGTGTGTGTGTGGTTGTTGGTTTTTTGGGTTTTTTTTTAGTACACCTTATTTTCAAAATTGTAATTCTAGAATACTAAATGTTAAAACTATTAAGTAGACACATGTTTTACTTTCATTTTGAATAGCTGTAGATTGTTGGATATCCTCCATTCTATATATTTTGGGGTTGCTGTTTGTTCCACCATTGAGAGATGTCCGTCTATTTTGATGTTTTCTGTCTGATAGATTTGATGGACCCCATCTTCCTTCAGACCAATGGGAGACTTCCACTCTGGGCAAAGAGAATGGTAGGTTGTGAAGCTGTGTGTAATTGGTAGAAATCCCACTCCTTAATCCCACTAAGTCTCTGTTGCAAACACCAGACCTGTGGGCAATTACAATTGCAAATACAGAATAATTGTTTGAAATTGTGATTTATAGTGTTTTGTTCAACTAGTTACATTTATGCTGCAGGAATTACAGATATACTAAAGTAACATAACAACCCACATTAACATGTTTCTTTCTTTGTTCTGAATAACCCAGCATTAATGGTACAAACACAGAAACATACTATAGAATTTGTTTTCCAAACAATCGGTCAGAAAAATACAAGAGTAATTGTATGACAAATTGAACTGTAATCAATCAATTTATATTGTATCATTAGTTATGCAGGTGTGCCAAGGTTCAATTTGTTATAGTGTAGTTGAGCCCAGACGGCAAACCCTAAACCAGCCTGTCCCATTCAGGTTGAGAACCCTGAGGATGATGGACGGGAGCGTCGCCATAGTAACCAGTACCAGCCGCAGGGGCGCTGGGCGGAGCGAGCCAATCAGGAGCAGATCAAAACCCTGCTGGACACCCGCTACCTGCAGATGTGCCTGACCCCCAGCCCCCAGAGAGAAGGCTTTGAACCCCAGAGCCTGGACAGTCTGCTGGGACAGGAGGAGGACGACGACGAGGTCAGTGGGACACTAAATTTGTTTGTAGTGTGTGTGTGTGTGTGTGTGTGTGTGTGTGTGTGTTTGTGTGTGTGTATATATATCTATGTATATATATCTATATATATATATATATATATATCTATATATATATATATCTATATAATATAATTTTTTTTTTTTTTTTTTTACGCGTGTGTGTAGATGATGATGGAAGAGGAGTTTGTCCATGAGCACCAGCTTAGCCAGCCGTTAGCTCGGCCACGCTTTCTGCAGCTCACTGACCCGGAGGAGATCTTCGGACAGGACCTGGACTCCCCAGAGACCAGCGAGGACATCCTGTACCCCGCAAACAGCACTGTTGCCTCCCTGGCAGGAGACGGGTGGGGAAATTCACTCCTTGTGTTTCGCCAATATAAACATTGTAGCTTCACGGTATCATTTCAGTGTTGTAAGGACAAACGTGTGTTGGTTTGTTTTTTTTTGTTTTCTTGTAATATTCTATGAAAAATCAGTTATCGGGGATGGAAGACAGACTCCCATTGCATAGCAGTTTGATCCATTCCTGGTTTTAGTATGAGTTCAATAAGACACACCTGAACTTTATGCGTATTCTGTGGCAACAAGCTTGTATTAAAACCTGGAATGGATGAAACTGCTATACAATAAGAGTCTTTTTGCCATCCTTGAATTACTGAGGTATTTTTAATTAAGGAAAGTGCCCTATGAGTGACTTGGTATCCCATCAAATTTATTTTTATAAACAGGTCATAGGTTTATGCATTTAAGCCATTGCATGATATTTTAGATACAGCCATTTACAAATTCTGTTCTAGGAACCAATGCAAAAATAATATATTTAATATAAATGTTTGGGTATTTGTCCTGGCACCATTACAAAAATTCCAGACAACTCCAGTTTAGCCTCAAGTAATTCCCTGATTTATTTTACAAACGTTTTAATAGGAGGATCATGTGTAAAACCTCTCCAAATAAGTAACAGATACATTTAATGGATTGATTTACTAACCTCCCTAGCTTTGGAGGGTCCCACAAATTCTCCTCCCTTTTTTTGAGAAATCCTGGAAAGCTCTTCAGGCAACACCTTGTAATCTTTTAATGTTTTTTTTAACCATTAAAAAGATCAAGACATGTTGAAATGGTGCAGGGTTGCATTTGACTGCTGTTCCTTGTTTCCTCTCCCAGTGACTTTGACGTGAAGGAGCTGTGTCGGGGCCCATCCCACAAGGCTCGGAGGTGGGGTAGAGGGGGCAGCCAGGAGAACAGCCCCGACAGTGCCTATTGTGTGGGGTCAGCAGGGAGCCAGGCCTCCAGCCAGGAGCAGCCCCGGGACGGTCAGTCCCTCCACACAGTCTTACCCATTCCAGGTTTTACTATGAGCTTCATTAGCCACAGTGTGTATAGGGTAACAAGCTCAGGCGTGTCTTATTAAACTCCTAGTAAAACCAGGAATGGATCGAAATGCAATGAGGAGGGGGGTCTTGTTTCCGTCCTTGCATGTTCATGACAAATCAGTGAGCTCTTAAGACGCAACATGGCCAAGTTCCACTAGGAACAAGACAAGCAATTAGAAACTGAACCTATTTTTACTTTACCCTGGGTAATTTTGCTATTCTAAGCCACCAGGAAAAAATTGTAACAAGCTCAGCTGTGTCTTATTGAACTCCAAAGTAAAAGCAGGAATGAATCTGATTTCTATCCCTGCTGTGCCTTTAACGATGGCTTGTTTTGTTGAACGAAACCATAAGAATACATTCAAGCTAATATTAAATCACATTGATTCATACGCAGCTGGTTTCACTAATCTTAGAATCTAGAATAGATTAGTGCTAATCAGAGTTAGGATTAGCAACAGCTGGTTCCAAACTCCCGTCTCGCGCCTGCTTGTTGATGGACGTATTGAAGGCTGTATCTTGAACTGTTCACCCCAATGAGACGGTCATTGGTGCTTTGTGTTAGATGTGGACTCCCTGAGCCAGCTGAGCTCTGCAGGCAGCTCTGGGGTGGAGGAGGAGGAAGAGGAGCCCTGCCTGTCCTGGGACACCCCCGTTATGCTCACCCCAGACCAGGAGGAGATGCTGTGGCACCGTTTTGACACCCTGGCAGATGACCTCACCAACGGTAAGCTCTGACCTACCTCTAACTGAAACACAATTCACAACATGCTAAAAATACATGGATAGAATTCTGAATGTGGAATACTTTTGGTTCTATACAGAATACTATCAGGGATTAATTCACTGTCATTTCAAAGTGTTTGGGAATACTCTGGCATGAGCTACGAAGCACGCATTCTATGGGTGTTCTGAAATATGAATGCATGCAAACCCCCTAGCCTCAATACATACTTTGAATACCTGCACTACTAATTTACATATATAAATAGTTTGATAGTTAAATGGTTCACATATTTTGGAGCTTCCGAAAATTTTGCATCACCCTATAGAATTAACTAATTTTGCTTCATAGTCAAATGAAACCTGCTGGATAATGCTACTGTGTTTTCCACTGTTATGACTTCCGGTAGACCTTATTTTTTTGTGATTTTTAGTTTTCTTTAGTTGTCTCAATCCTGTAATTGTAGGTGATGCAAACCCTTTTGGCCAGAGTTGTATACACATCTCTTTCTTTCCACAGAAAAGTTTGATACCAACTTAAAGGACCTCAAGCCAAGTTCGGACGACATCTTCCTTAACCCAAGACTGAGTATTTCTGCAAGATTCCTCTCTCGCTGCCAGAACAAACTGCGGTAAGGTTTTCGTTTTTAGTTTCTCTTCTGGGATTCCTCCTGTATGTCCCAGAGACATTCTCACCCTGTGTTCCGACCCTGTTCCCAGCAGGCTGGGTGCTGCCTTACCTCCCAAGATTCTTCTCTCCGCTCTCAAGGTTCCGGAAGAGGAGCAGAGCAGCAAACCCCATAGTGACCCCAAGAGGCAGGGGGAGGTATTGATGTGACTCCATTCTATTTAAATGAGATAAATCTCCCATTGATTCTTCAACATTTTATTGACAGTATGATACAAACCGCTTCAGTGTAACCCTTAGTAAACTGAACAACTATCTTCTGCACAAAGTGTGCTTCCCATCCCCATAGCAGTTCCGTTCATTAAGTTTCATATCTATATCGAGGTTTGGTGGTTTATACTTTCTGAATTAGGAAGGTCAATTTTTCATATACAGTGATTTCTTATACAAATTATCCAAACAGATTTTGTAAACACACACCTACTGACCAATTTATTATTTGTTTTTGGATTTTGGAATACAGAAACATCAGATGATGAAAGAAGGATGATGTGTGTTAATCTATCTCTTCCTCTCTCCTCTCTCTCTCTCTCTCTCTCAGGCAATTTTAAAGACTGTTTCTGATGAATCTTCCTCAGAATCTGCTGCTAAGAAGGAATTAAAGCCCAGAGGTAGGGGCCACTTCTGACATCTTCAACCCAGACCAACGTCTGACAATTTTGGCTCCCGAGTGGCGCATAAGGCAGGATGCGCCCTATAGCATGGAAGTCGCTGGTTCGAGTCCAGGATATTCCACTGCTGACCGTGGACGAGAGCTCCCAAGGGACGGTGTACAATTGACCGTGGTGCCTCCCAGAGGGGGAGGGCTTAGGTCAGCCAAGGTGTGCTCGCCTCACTGCGCACCAGTGACCCCTGTGGACTGGCGTGGTGCCAACAGGCTTGCCTGTAAGCTGCCCACAGCTGCGTTGTCCTCCGACGCTGTAGCTCTGAGTTGGCTGCACGGTGGGCCTGCAGAGTGAAAAGAAGTGGTCGGCTGACGGCACACGCTTCGGAGGACAGTGTGTGTTCATCTTCACCCCTCCCGAATCAGCGCGGGAGTGGTAGCGCTGAGCTTAAAATAATTGTCTATTTCAAATTGGGAGAAAAACGGGGTAAAAATCAACTGGCGACTACAAAGTTTAAAAAAAAAAAAAAAAAAGTAAAAGATGCTTCGGTGGCACTATAGCCAGGTTTTTTTTCTGAAGTGTGTTTTTAGGTAGATCAGGGTATTCATAAACTATGTAATTGAATGACCATATTCAGCCCATAGCAACATAACTAACTATAGTCACTTTCTGACTGCACAGGTGTGTTTGGGAGTGGCTGAAGGGTTTTTTGTGTGTTAGTAGGAAATGAAGAACTTCTTGATAGTGCCTTTGTCTGTCTGGTTAAGCAACCTACTATTTGGTTGCTAGGAGTTTTATTTTGGAAAGAGCTGATGTTGTGTTTTGCCCCCCACAGTGAGGAGGAGAAGTTCCTCATTCAACTGTAAACCGCAGAAACCAAACCCCAAGCGAATGACTATCGCTGTTACCCAGAGAGGTAGTCTTGTTTGTGCTTAAATCAGGGGTTGGCACACCTTGCAAATCCTTTTTATTGTATTTTTTTAAATTGTCACCATATAGGTTATAACTAACAGATATTTGTGTGAATGTAATATAGTGGTACAGAAGGATTTTGTCGTGATTGCACTTTCCAAGGCCACGTGGAATGTTTTTGACGGTTTTCTGACTTTCCGAATCACTGTGCATGCTCATTTCTGGCGTACACTTATTTTATGATTTTGTATAAACTTGGAATGTTGGTGATGGTCCCAATTTTTTATTATGTTTCTAACCCTTCATGCATATGTCTGTATTGTAACCTTTTACCAAATGCACAATTAAAAATGTGGTCAGCAGCATGCAATGGGATGTGAAAGTGTTGGCTTGCAAACACAATATGGAAATGGGATAGTATCGTATGTTCTAGTGTTAGAGTATTTCTCTTCATTTTCGTACATAGGGTGGTTCAAAGTAGTTTGATTTGCCCAGTTCAGGTATACAGGGAAAAGCATGTGCTGAATAAGTGTGCTTTTTTTTCCCCTGTTATCATTAACTGGTCAAGGGAACTTTTTAAAAATCTGTTTTAAGTGCTTTTTTTATAAAAAAAAATAAATAAAATGCAATATGCTGTTTGTGCAAAAGGGAAATGTAAACTAATTATACTAGTAATAACTCCTTTTTAAGATCCATAATGAAAGTACATTTCAGATTTTTTTTTTTTTTTTTTTAAAAGGAGTTTAAGCTACACAATTTTTGCTTTTAAAAGGAAAACTAGTAACAACATTAAATGAACCTAAACTGAAATTAAATATTAAATATTTCAAAACCTGCCCTAACTCCAATCAACCCTCTTGCTTCAAAGATGACCCGCAGTTGGGAGCCCTTTTCTCTGCCCAAGATAGCAACTCCAGCCCCAGGAGACGCTCCCTGCCTTCCCACATAAAAGAGGTTCCTGTGGCAAAGCCAGGCAGGCAGAGCTACATGGGAACAACCGCCAGCTCCCGGGCCAAGACAGCCATGATGTCCCGCAGCGTCTCCATGGGAGAGAATCTCAACAGTAAGAGCGCCGAGGAGCAGCACGGGAGCGAGTTCTACCCCAACGGCCGTGCTACCTCTACAGTGGACCTCTCCACCAACCAACAGGAGGCGCTCTTGAGCAGGGAACAGGCCTTCAAAGAGAACCTGAACCCGGGGACCGTATCAGGAAACCACCAGGCTCGGGCAGGCCTCCGCCTGGACCTCTCCTCCTCCTCCGATCGTATCCTGATGCCCCCTCCTCCCGTCCACAAGCCCTCCCTCTCCCTCGTGACTCCCACCGAGATGAGATCCCTGGGGAAGGAAGGGAAGAGCTACATAAGTGATATACTGGAGAGCATCGTCCCGGCTCCCCCCAGCCCAGTAAAGAAACGGACCCCCTGTCCACCTTCTGATCCAGAGCCCCAGCAAGTTCTCCCTGGCAGAGAGGAACCCCCTGCCTCCACCACCCAGGTATCTGGTTCTAGTGCCGAGCTTCAGCGGCCACGAACACCATGCCAGGAAGAGAGGAAAGAGGCTGCAGACCCAGGTTCGTGCCGGTTACAATTTCATGATCGTAATGTTAAGAGTCTTCTTTGATTTGTATTGTGGATTTAGTTTTTAATTTTGATTTGTGTTTCTGACTAGCTAAAAATGATAGGCACTGCAGCTGAGATGTTTTTTCTGACTTACTTGTCCCAGATGTGTCCATAGAGATTTGTGGCGGTGTTGCTTATAATTATATTATGAAAGGGTAAATAACTGAATTTTTAGCCAGTAACTAAATGTCATGATCGTCCAACATTAGAGAAAATAAGACTTCCATTCCTGGTTTTACTGTGAGTTAATAAAACGCAAGTTTGTTACCTATACATGTCTGCTAAGAAATAAATGATGATGAAGTTTGTTACCTATACACTGGTGCAAATCAAGCTTGTAGTAAACCCAAGAATGGGTGAAACTTTTTTAGTGTTTGTTTTTCTGTCACTGGTTTTCTTGTAGGTTCATTTGAGCATGGTCTTCATTCAATGACTCTTGTGAGTTCTTGTTGTAGAGATCGGTTTCCCTTTTATTGTGGAAATTGCCAAGAAGGTTTTTAAAGTGGCTAAAATTATAAGAAATGCTCCGATACTAGCAATCCATTTTTAAAAGGACTCCCCTATCCTTGTCCTCCTCTCTCCTGTGTGTGTCTTAGATTCTACTGATGTGCCAATGAGTATCCAGATCTGTAAGCAGGTTGTGAACGAGCTGCAGAACACCCTGAAGAGGGCGCTGTGTCTTTACAGCAAGGTGAGATTCTAACCGAGCGAGGTTAGGAAGTACCCTTGAGCCGAGGGAACACGAACACACTGTGGCTTGGAACTTTTGGTTTCAGGAGACCTTGGAGTTTTGATACAGCACGGTTGCCTCAAACTAGGTCTCCTGGAAACAGGTTTCAAGACACTGTTCCTACAAGTGGCTTCGTGCTCCCTCAGCTTTAGCACTTCAAGATTGCAAAGCCAGAACCAGCCCTTTTTACATTGCAATTAAGTATTATGTAAAATAATGACAAGGCTATCTAACTAGCTGTTGTCTGCATTCATAGCATATGGTAGAGAACCTGCAATTATATTTACTGGTACAACAGGATTTTTTATGTTTTATTTTAAGGTGGTGACATGTAACGAGAGCCCTGAACAGCAAGTCCAGATGAAAGCTATCCTGGCAGACGCCTTCTCCTCTGTGCAGAGAGATATTGACTCTGTGGAGAGTGGGAAGTCAGGCCACAGCGCCCCTCACAGGCCAGAGGCAACTCCATCCCCCACACGGCAACTCAAAGACGAGAGGACCATGGCTTTGCTGGAGCGCTACTCTGAAATGCTGCTTCAAATCACAGAGAAGAAACTGGACTCCAACTCTTAGCCTGTGCCGTGCAAGCCTGTTGCAGTGTTGTTCCGTGGACCTAAACACGTGTGTTGCACAATAGACTGCTGCTTCCACTTTATTTTCCTATAATCCTTTTTTTTTTTTTTTTTACAATTTAATACTTTCCCATGAACCTTGTAGTGCAATGTCCCTGAACCTTTTAAAAAGATGATGTTGGAGAAATTCACATTTAAGAATCCTGTACATTTTTTAGATTTTTTTTTCTCAACTGCAACTACCTAAAAGCTTTCTGCTCCTGTTTTTTAAAATTAGTGTCTAATGTCCTCATTTTTGGGGGCGAAGGAGAAAATTCAGAAAACAAACCAGTGTCTTTTCTTCAAAGTGGTTTTTTTGTTTGTTTTAATTGTACTCTTCATTTTTATGTAACCCACACACACTGTTCTTAACCCATGTATGTATGTATTTATTTCAAGTGTAAAAGTGCAATTTTTTGTGTGTGGTTATGGGGGAATGAGGTGTTCACTGTAGCTAAACACATTTAAAGTGTTTAAAAATAAAAAATATGGTGGCTTATTTGAATTGAGCTTAAGGTTTTATCGGAGTTATACAGACTCTTTACATGGTAACCCAAGCTTTTGGGGGTGTACATAGTTTCTTTTTTCACTTTGCTTTTTTATCTATCAAACTATTATAAAGAGTGAATGCTTCTGTGTTTTTATAAATGCTTTTAAGCTAAATAAACTTTTTTGGAAAGAAAATTGTGTTTTTATCTATGTAAATGTTTTAATTTGAAATTCCCAACCCTAGTTATGATCTTGGCAGCCAATATGTTCAAGGATATATTTGCAAGTGCTTTTACAGCTGTGGTGTACTCGGATAGTGTGACTTGAAATAAATCTGGGGTCTGATCAAATTTTAAGTGGTTCTTCAGTCGTAGTCTTTATTACAGTAAGCAATCACGAGAGAAATCAAGCGTAGGTTAGATACCGTGAACTAGGAAGACATCCTTAACAAGTTTAATTAAAACTGGTTGATCTTCTGATGACAAACCGAAACGAGAAACAACCAACAAAAAAAAAAAAAAATTCAAGTGTGAGTAATTTAACTGTTTAAATTCAAAGATTGCAAAGTGTTTTTGTAGGTCTACAATCGGCTGAAATACGTTTTGCACTGAAAGAGGTGGACTTTTTTGTGTTTTGTCCTTTTCGCGGGTTCAAGTTCAGGCTGAAAGACGATCCCAAGAAAATGGGTTTAAAACCTCATCCTTCCAAATTTTCATTTGGAAGCACAATGCAGGCCAGTCCTCAATCATCTATTGTAACAACTGAAGGAAGAGGAACAACGAATCAGGTGAGGGCTTTGCACTCTTGTGAAATTGCAAGTGCATTCGTTATGTGACGGACGGACGTGTATTCTGCAATATACAGTGAAGAATCATTCGAATTGTGTCGTTTGTTCTCTAGCCTCGGAAGACTAGCTTCGGGTCATCAATGGGACAGATGAGGACAAATCATGTTGTCCTTTTAATGTTCATCAAGACCTCTGAGATCTAGATAAGAGTGCTGGCAGTGCTGGGACTTTAGTCAACAGTCTGTTAAGTACATTGATTACTGTAGTTATTTACTCGGAGGCTGTAACCCTGTTTCTCACAAATTCCAACTAATATCTACAGACCAGTGATAATTGACAAGAACTTCAGAGCTTTAGTTAATATAATTGTACGCACATCAAAACCAACACATGCTTCAGTCAGTAGTTCAGAATTTTTTTGTGTGTGTGTCTAAGCATAGGGTAGGGTGGGGTAAGCTATATTCGTCAAATGCTATATTTGTCAAATAATGAATGTACATTTCTCCCCTTTCTATGTTCTAGATAAACTTCTATGCAACCTCCATTGCTTAAGCAGGAGTCTCTAGTGATCTCATAAATGCACAAAAATACAATTTCTGAGAAAGGGGCCTTTTAAAAAAAGGCAGACATTTAGTTTTCATTGTTTTAAGGCCTGTGCATAATTAGCACCTACACAAACACAACATTATCATGAAGCCAATAGTTCAATTCATCATTTGAATATACCCCCTTGAACCTGCAGGCTTCACAGTGTTCACACCATGCAACCAAATTGAAAAAAATATATTATAAAAATTAAAATGTAAAAACTGATAGCGGGTGGCAATCACCACTAACTGATTATGGCTGATTACATCATTTCCTGTTAGCAGCAGGACAAAAAGGCCTTTTACCCGACCTAGGCCTCTTAAACCACCCTACCCTACTAACGTCGCTATTCTCACACTGATGTAGGGAAAGTGCATACTATTAAATTTGTTTTAGGCAAACGAGAAGGGGTTAAACAGAAGAATGAAAATCTGTAGACTGTAATTCCAAAGCACTCTGTCAAAAAGCCCCGAAAATCTACTTCCTGGCAATGAATAGATCTCTGAACATAGTAATTTGTGGGCACGCACAGGTAAACGCCCTATTAGTCAAACAGTCAGATCTGGACTGGTATTTCACAGTACCCATTGCTGCCATGATATATCTTGACTTTTCTTTGTTATGCTTTATAGCAGGCGTAGTCATTGTGTCAATCAATGGTATTAAGCTGTGTTTTGTTTTTTGTTTTTTTTCTTTACATGCTCTGTGGTTTGGAGTGTGTGAAGATGAGTGGCGGAACCAGTTTACCTGTCCCTAGGTAAGTTCCACACCCATTACTGGAGCCATATAAGAGTTGCTGCAAAACAGCTGTTGAGAAGAATAAGCATCACCAACCAACAAACCACTTAAAGAGAATCACCAGAGAAGACTGACTCAAAATGGACCTTGATGACGGTAAAAATGAGATTATATATATATATATATATATATATATATATATATATATATATATAGCAGCTGTTTTCATTAGCTATATTGCACAGTTAAAATTAATTAGTTTATAGTTTGTTTAATTATTATGTTTTTTATAATTTGAAAGATGTATTTTTGCATATATATATATATATATATATATATATATATATAAATCTGCATTGCAAATATATATATATATATATATATATATATATATATATATATATATATATATATATATATATAATATTGTGCATGAGGTATGCTGTTAGAGTATTGGGTTTTGTAAACCCGAATGGACTGAAGCTAGTAAGCTATTAGCATACAGTATTGGGTTCCGAGTCAATCCAGCCCCAGTGTACGGCAGACAGAAGTCAGGTCTGTACCGTTGTGTACGACCACACCTTCTTTTGCTTATGTATTCTTATTCACACTGTATAAATGTGACAATAACACAAGCGGTGACATACGAGGGCCCAATGTTGCCCCTTTCTTCATGCAGATAGAGGAAACTATGGGGGTGGGGTGGGGTGTTGCTCAATATAAATGTATCATGGTGATGAGCCATGATTGTGAAAAATGCATGCATATACTATACCGAGCTGTGATCTGTTTCTGCTTGCCAGCGTTGAAGGCACACGGGTGCGTGGAGTCGGTTCCTGATGTGAAGAAGGGACAGCAGGTAACTGTGGTGTTTGTGTAATGTTTGTAGTTTTGTGTGGAAATAGCAAGAACAATTAATTGCAGCTGGCACTATTGCAAAACACCAGCAAGGTCACCTTTACTTAAGTCTGAAAGCAAGCAATTAGTTTAATTTTGAAGGAGCAAGGAAAATGTCAAACATGACACCGAAGCTACACAGCTGTTTTACTAAATGCATTTGCAGATCAAAGATGTGTAAGTGCTGACTCAATGAAAACTTGTGTGTGTAAGACGTATATATCCCCTTCAGTCACTGCTTATATAATTGTATCATGTTAAGTTTCCTGTCTATGTATCTATTTTATAATACATAATGTTTTTTTGTTTATGTTTTTTTCCCAAAGTTTTGGCAGGGCAACTTCCGAACTCCATAGAGTACACACAAACTGTTTTAAAATGTTAAAAAAAAATAAAATAAAATATTCAATTAAAAAAATCGTGACCGAAAAGGATAGAAAGAGATCCGACCTGACTAGAAATGTCATGCTTTGCCTACAGGACGCTGGTGTCTGCAACTCGTCTGACTCAGACAGTGATGGGGGCGGAAAGGTAAGTACTGCCTAGACCTCACTGAGTTAATAGGTTGCCTATCCTTTAAAAAAAATGCAAAAGTGAGTTGTGTCTCATTAATGGTAAAACGAATAGAAGACTAGGAAACTTCTTTGGGAATACGCATACAGCAATTATAGAAATAATTCAAAATAAATTATTACATTTTGATTTCCATTACACGAGAGTAGATGTTAAAACTTCATGCTGATTTGAACTCGGCTCTCGCCAAGATAAGCACCAACTAAGACGTAGCTTTACAGTAAACTAATATGATCCATATGTGTCTCCATCCATTTACGTTTCCTTCCATATGATGATGTAGATATCCTTCTGTCTGGTGTTAATGGCTGAAGTGTAATG
Source organism: Acipenser ruthenus (assembly GCF_902713425.1). Taxonomy (NCBI): domain Eukaryota; kingdom Metazoa; phylum Chordata; class Actinopteri; order Acipenseriformes; family Acipenseridae; genus Acipenser; species Acipenser ruthenus. Next base: position 1,799,542 of record NC_081218.1, read on the forward strand.
CTGGCTCCAGGGATCAGCTTATTTTGCCTCCCTGGCGCATCAGCACACACAACGGCTGCGATGCTGGCTCTGGGGATCAACCACAGTGCGGCCTCTTACACTTAAGTCTAAATGTGTTTTTCACAAATTCGTCGCTTTTTTTCTTAAATGTTTTTGTGTATGTGTGTGTTATTATTTGATCTATGATACTGATACTTAATAAACCAGCACCCCCCAACCGCGGCCGATTCTGGTGACCGTTAACGTGTTGAGTCCATAAAATGCATCGGTTTGTGGTGCGTGAAAAAAGCAAGTGTCATACTCTGAAAAACAAAAAAGTTTGTAAATCTGAAAGAAAAATAAAACGTTGCTTCGTTGTGTCGTATTGGATAACCACAGACCAATATAAACAAAGGAGCAGGCGGAGAAACTCGTGCGTTTAAAAAGTTTCTAGCGATTTCGGTAATGTTTTCTATTTATAAACTAATGTCATGTTCATCAAAATGTAAATAAATATTTTAGTTAATAGAATGATCCATTATACAAATTCTACCAGGCGTGCGTGTGTTTTAGTGTGTTAATGTTTGAACATTTAGGTGTAGTGTTCTATTCAAGGAGGACATGTGCAGACAAGTTAAGATATACAGGGAAAGGAATTTTGGCAAATAATTCACTATGTAAAAAAACAATTGTTAAGGAGGGGTGTGGTTCAATTAAGTTGACTAGACAACGCCTGAAGCAGTTTGGGCGTGTTTTGAAAAACAGAAGGTGGGACGCACACACGCCCTACCAGAGAAACCTGTTCTGTTTCTTCCTCTTGTCACTTTTATAGATCAAACCAGTTGGAACTGGAACCTGTTCATTTTGACTGCTGTAAAAATGCCTGGTCTGGTGTAATGCCATATGACTGGAAATGTTTTATCGACTCGGCACACAATGACGATACTGAAGTTCCTTCTGCTTTCAGCGTGCATTTTGATCCCTGTCTCAGCTTGCCTAATACAACATCCTGTACCATATTCTATATGCATTGTTAAGGAATAGCTCTGGCTTGTAAATGAAATCTGTTCTGCTAATACCAAAGACTATATTCCATTTTAGCGCTGGTACTTCATGTATCTCTGTTCTGTCTTTCAGGGAAAGGGAGAACACAAGAATAAGGACAAGGGGAAGGGTAAAGGACACGACCACAGTAAGGACACACTGCTGAGCTACCAGGAAGTAGCAGCAGTTTTTTTATTCTAGAGAGCTGCATATTCCAATTTAAAAAATACAACACTTGAAGCAAAGTGTCTTCACGAGATCTTTAGTAGATTAACTTGGGCAGATTCTATTGGATATATAAACAAAAATATATCTAAGATTAGAACCGTATGTGCCACTGGCACTCTTTCAATCTATTCCAGTTCCAGCTGGATCCAGAGTTATTGATTTGAGCAGCCCACAGCCTTGTTCCAACCAGGTCTGAATCTAGGTGTTCAATTGAGTAGTTATAGACCCGCTTTGAACATGGTCCCTGTTTTGGAATTGACAGAAAGAGTCACGAGTGAGCACCGCTGAGGTAAGATGATAAGAACTGCACCCTGACTCTTCCTCATCTGTCTGCAGAAGGACATGGACATGGACATGGACATGGGCGAGGGCAAGGACAAGGACAAGGAGGAGAACGTGGAGGCAGAGGGAGACATTAGTTCCAGCTCCAGCTCGTTAGACAGCGATGGGGAAGGAAAGGTAAAGAAACCACACCACAGCGAACCAAACCTCTGTCACGGGATGAGGGGTCAGATCTACTGTCTTACCCATTCTGACTTAAACTGACTTGCAACAGGGAGGTGCAGCTTTTTTTATACTGCTGAATACACGTCAGTGATGCAACGTTGTTAAAAAATGAATTGAGTCACATAATGGGCCATGGCAAAGCCATCACCGGCTTTGTTTCTCTTGCTTCAGTTGTTACGATCGATAATTCAGGAGTGGTCTGCTTCCAAATGAAAATCTGCACGGGTGATGTTTTTAAACCCATGTTCTTGGACACGGTTACTTCATGCATCCCTCTCTTGTCTTTCAGCGTGAACCTGGACTCAAGGCAAAGAAGGACAAAGACAAAATAAAGAAAAGAATGAAAAGCAAGTCGAACCCTTTCAGTGCAAAGCTTAACCCAGCTGATAGTCGACCTGCAGAAACAGCATTTTGTAATGTTGAATTTAAACAGTTCAATGATGCACACTTGAATGCTCTGTATGCCATCATTTTCCTTTCTTTTTTGAACTTGTTGATTTTTTAATGATGTTCTCTTAGTTTATGGTATCCGACCTGCGCTCCATTTCTATCTTGTGATTTGTTTCTCTAATAAAGTCTTGGGGAAACACTTACATTTGATCAGACAGAGATTCATTTCAATAACCTACACCACAGGTTTTCAGTCTTTTTTTTCTGTCTGGAGTTTTCACTTTACAATTTTCACTCCACTGAATAATCTGATTAACACATTTATTTTGTTTACGTTTATTTAATATATAATTTATGTCACAACAGTTTGGGTCTGACAACCTGCTGGTCAGTGGTGTAGTTCTATATTTAGAAGTGAGGGGTCGCTATTATCTACACTTCCCTCCTCAACCCCCCCCCCCCCACCCCCCCCCCCCCCACCACCACCCCCCCCCACCCCCACCACCACCCCCCCCCACCCCCCACCCCCCACCCCCCCCCCACCCCCCACCCCCCACCTGCCATCCCAGTTTTCACACACACTCAACAGAACCGCAGATAATCACTCTGGTTACGGTATTTGAAAGGGCTAACAAGTGCACCAATTCATTACAAATTCAGACAATCAAGTATTGAGGTCTTATTGTAAAGCAGCAGTATATGCAAGGCACTAGACTTACAGCTATTTATATTAAAGATACATAAATAAATACATATTTTCATAACCAGTTTCATACACTAATACACGCAAGATTAACAGTCATTATAATCCTATGCGTAACACTACACCTGCGCCGGTTTAGGACAGAGCAAACAGTAGGCTTAATTCTTAACGCGTTTAACTATAGCAGGCTGTGTGGTCAGGTGGTTAACGACAAGGGCTTCTAGTCAGACGGTCCCTGGTTCAAATCCCGGCTCATTCACTGACTCAATGTGTGACCTTGAGCAAGTCATTTTTACCTTGTGCTCTGTTTTTCGTGCGAGACGTTGTTGTAAGTGACACTGCAGCTGATAGCTCACACACCCTAGTCTCTGTAAGTCGCCTTGGATAAAGATGTCTGCTAAATAAACAAATAGTGTTTTGGATATAAAATACTGGTAACAATTTAAATCACCCTCCACTATCCGAGTACACCACAACTGTAACAGCATTTACATTATATCCTTGAATACACGGCAAAATATAGGCTACTGCGCAATGCACTAGTAGGCTATATATACTAGTTTGATGTGTCGTTTGAATCAAATGTAAGCGTACGAAGTCGGGATTTGAACATATGAAGAAATGAAACACTAACACGATGATTAATAGCCTATATCCATTGCGCCACCAATGCATAACGCAAATAAACATAAATTTGAATCTCCATATTCTTAAAACTGCTGTTGACAGCTGGCGCTGATCAAGTCCTTATAACATATATTTCCAAAAAAAAAAAAACTGGCATTCAAGATTTGATACTTCAAATTAAAAACTAGCCATCCAGGACATTGATAAAACTCGCTCTAGTGCTTGTCGGCGCGGTTGGCTTAGCGGGCTGAGCACAGCTTCCCGTGCTTTGCCTGTGTGGAGCTGCGGTCCGCTCAGCCTCACCTCTCTGTCCGCGGGTTCGCGTCCAGCATTCTGTTCCAATACCTGCGGGAGACAGGCGTGAGTTTCTCGGGCTTTGTTCTCTACCGCGTCGGCGTTTTGGGGTATTGCCGTTTTATAGGCATTACCCCAAAACAGTTCAAAGGGGCAGTGGAACTTGAGCGACATAACTAATTGTAAAAACGGGGCCCTTTTACCTCTGCGAAAGGAAAAACCCTCAACCATCCCCAAGCAGCGTGAGTGGATGCAGTACCAGCACTGCCCAGTTCAGCGCTGTTCCTCCTACCAGGTATACCTGTACTGTAACCACGCCCTCAGGTGTGTCGCTGGGTCACCACGCCTCTTCCAGGTAGACATCCCCCCGTGGCCACGCCCATTCCAGGTAGATCAGAAAGATGGCGGGCAGGGTAACAAGGTGAGTTTGAGCTCCGTAACTTTCTCGTGGTTTTTAATGATTTTCTTTTTTCCTTTTAGAGAGAGAATGCATGTGGTTTACTTTGTTTCATTTTTTCTATATGTATGCTTAGAAAGATTGCTGTAACAACTGCAATAAACAAATTGCGTGTATTTGCTTGCATTCAAGCTTCCAAAACAAAATGCGAAAACCGTCCATTTCAAATTGTTTTTGCACTTGAGTTTGAGTATTAAGGTCGCTTGATAAATGTGTTGTAACTGAGGTTTTTATTTTAAATAGGTTATTGTTCTAGATAAAGAGTGGCGTTGTAGAATATAGATTGAACAAAATAAGTGCTAGATCTGAAAGCTAAATTATTCTTCATGGGGCATTCCTGCGCTTGGCTACACATTGTTTCAGTTTTTATGTCTGTGTGTTTAGAAAGACTGCTTCAACAAATTGCTTGTATTCAAGCTAAATAAATAAATAAATAATACACAAAACGTCCCATTCAAATAGTGTTATGGTCGTTTGATAAATGTGTGTGTGAATTAAGGTTTTATTTTACATAGGTTATGTTGTTCTACATAAAATTACATTCAAAGCCATTACAAGTGTGAATTATTCACACGCTACACATTGGTAATACACTTACAAACTTTCTTAAAATGCCATTTTAAAAATATCTAGTTTTTTTGTTAGTTTTTGGAGTGAAAGGTTTTGGAAATCGGCCCATTTAGTTCCTCACAGTTTTATACATTGGAAGAAAGAGTTTTAGGTATTAGACTCTATTGGCCGCACAATAACTGATGATACAAAACTATTAAGACGCAGGTGAATTACCGATTTATTGCGCCTGAAAATGTGTTACAAAACGTGACCCGAAAATATGCATTCACTTTTTGGGGGTTATTTATTCAGGGATGGAAATAAGACCCGTATTGCTAGCAGTTTCACCCATTCCAGTTTTTAATATGTTCTTGATCAGCCCCACTGTGTATATAACTAACAAGCTCAGGTGTGTCTTATTAAACGCGCAGTAAAACCAGGAATGGATCACACTGCTATGCAATGAAGTCTTTATATTATGCTGCATATTGCTTTTTAAAAATAAGAGGAATGCTCAGTCCTGTTATCCACTAACTGTTCTTGAGAAGAATGCACTTAATTAATTGATCTGTTATATACAAATGTAATCACATAAATATCTTTGGAATGAATTTATATTCATGAAAAATAAGATATATATATATACATAAATTGGCTTTGATCAGCTTGTATTGCTATGTTATTGATTGCCGATTCAATACCAGCTCAATATTCATACATAATTATGGGTAATCCCAAACTTTAAACATCGAAGCATTTAATTAATGATTAGATGAAGGCGTCGTTGTTGTTACTGATCAATAAAGATCAATACAACAGTGAACGTGATGCAGTGTAGCCGGACTAAAATAAACTTTGGAGAATTCTTTGTCAGATGTTTATATTTAGAAGACTTGCATTACGGTTATTTTAGAGTTGCTACACATTCTACCTTGAGTAGGGTTATAGTTGGCTAAGGAATTGATATAATACTGCAGGGTCTTCAAGGGAGGGAGAGTGAGACAATGTTACATAATGTAACAGAGTCTAGAGAACAGATTCATTAAAAAAAAATGAGAGAGAAACAATGTGGCTGGAGATTTAGCAATGCAAACATTTCCATTCAAGCAACTCAACTGCTTCATAGTTGTCTCAACCATATCTCTCATTTGTATTTTTCTGTGTTTGTTTTAGAAAAGAAATACTCTTGCATACTGAATACAAGGAGAGGAGACCTATTTAGTTATTTGGTAAGCTACATTGTCATGCCTTCAAATGATTGCACAGTATCCATTTCATTGCTACTTTGTAACATCGTCATAGGAGTGATTTCTGACTTGGTGATCTCACAATAGTCATAATTCTACATTCTAGTTCCGTATCCATACAATGTTGTTGTCGTTATGTGGAAGGACCCATCAAATCATGACAATAAATACCAAACACTATGCAGAAAGACGTCTGTTTCATTGTCAGCCCCTGGTTTGTTCTCAATGAACACTGTAGTCCTTTGCATAGTATACTCAAGGTTGTTCAAATAATTGTGCATTTATTTTCAAACCAGGAATGGTTTTATACTTTGAAAATGAATGCACAATTCTTAGCATTAATTGCACAAGTATATATAAGTAATTTATATTTGAAAGGAAAAATCCGTATTTGTAAATTATTTGTCTCGTTAGGTTTCTATTTTTTTATTAGTCAAATTTTCCAGTAAAATACATGTATACGTATTCATTTGAATAGACATGTAATATAGATTTGTATATATTGTCTAAGGCTCCTAGAGATCTGGTGTCCAGCCACGATACAAGTTTAAGTCAGATAATTTTATATTCAATTATCATTGTTATTTATTGGCAATAATAAGAATAATAAAAATGTGTGTTCCTTTTTTAAACAAACCTACTATAACTAATTATATATGGAAAGAAGTCTTCCAAATTCCCAAGAGCCAAAGGTAGTAGTTAGGAATTATGTAACTTACACAACCCAAGCTGAATTAACGATGATCACTATTCTATTGAGTTGATCTAAGGGTCATAACCACATTTCTCCTCCTTCTCTTCCTCTAGGAACAGTCCCCCTCTGCCGCAGGTCCCATCTCTCCAGAGCTGGGGCTGGGAGCCCTGTCCTTTTCCAGCCCTCAAACACAATCTACTAAAGCACTGAGAGCTGCACTTTTACACCATGGCTTTGCAATCACAATCCTGGGTAAGGCTGCACAACTTTGAAAGTGTTCATGGTAAATATTGAACAGTGCATGCACGGACACATTGCCCTTTGATCACTTAATAATCGCACACTACCTGAACTGCTGGACATATGTCTGGAACATAAAGAGTTTATGGAATTATATGGCTAAATGCAATCCCGAGCATCTGTTGGAGGCTAGGTGTGTGTGTGTGTGTGTGTGTGTGTGTGATAAAGGTTTGGTGAAGATCTGTGCAAAGTCAAGGCAATTCTGGTGTTCCCCGTATAGTGTGATGGACAGACAGACAGGCGGATGTGAGCAGTGCATGAAGGTCCCCATTTCTTTAATGAGAACCCTAATGAAATCACTATTGTTGATAAAGCGAAGTGGCATGTATTATGTTCTTCACCAGAAGTGATTTTACCACTTCATTCGTAACCTTTCTTTACTTGCTGCTTATTTTTCAGGGTTTCCTCTCCTCCCCCAAACCAGGATCCCGGCCGTTCTCCCGAGCCTGGGGTCCTGAAGGAAGCAGGTTGAGGCAGGGAGTCCCATGGTAAGTCATTGAGATGTTTGCTTGTTTTAATTCTGTTTTTTAACTGCGGGGTAGTTAGTCGCTGAGGCTACTGAAGTCTCCTACAAGTTTTGTTCAGAAGTCTTTTCTTTCATCCTAATACCTCATTACATCAATGTATGCTGTTCAAACTATTTTTTGTGAGAGTCAGCTCTGTTGTTTTTGTATTTCAATAACTTGTTTTATTTTTGTTCTTTTTCAGGAAAGACCAGCGACTGACACAAGGAGCCCACTGATGAATAGCTGTGTGTGTGTTTTTTTTCACCCAGGAATGGCATTGTGTATTTATCTAATCATTGCACCTTTGTTATTGTCTTGAATTTCCATTGTAATGTTAATAAAAGTTTGTATTATTGACTTGCCTATTTCCTTTGTGTGACAGCACAAGCAGTCTCTAACAAACTATGTGACACTTTATCACATGGTTTGTTGGGCACTGCAGATGTGGATCCTGCTTTCGTTGTGCAAAATTTTCCCGCCAAAACACTCAACTCTCCCAAAGGGAGAGCATAAGCTCCTCTTTCTTTCCTCCCTCCCCCCCATAAACTTTACCCGGCTCATGTCTATCGGGAGGGTTAGTGTGGCGGTCTTTTTTTTTTTGGGGGGGGGGGAGGAGAAAAAAAAATGTTTCTCTCTTCCCCCCCAACAAACCATGCGAAAGTGTCACATCGACTACATTTTTTTTGCAGGGGGGATTAGAGCTGTAGACATCGAACACAAAGATATGTAATCCAATCTTTATTTGAAAAACCAAATACTCTACACACGCACATGGGGAAGACAAAAATTTGCACAGCTGGTTTGTCAATCGATCCGCTTGTTTTGACTTGCAGAATTTACCGGAGCGACGCTGCGGAACATGAAGCGTGTATTCTGAAACAAAAAAAAGTGTCAAAATGATGCACAAAAGTAGGCTTAAAATACAAACATTCAAGACATACGTGCTATTAGGTACAGCGCAAGATCTTAACGCTATCGGACATTGAGTTTCAATTGTTTGGCGAGTGTACACTGTTAAGGAGTTTAAAATAAAATATTGCTTACCAGGTCAAGCATGAGAACAGCGATGATGAATCTTGGAACTGGTAAATAAACACTTTTCAAGCACGTCACTGAGTTTACAATTCTAAATGTGTTTAGGATTTAAACATTGTGGTGTTTATGTACGGGTTTATAACAAGGCTGGTGTTTAAAATCTAAACATTAAAGTTAGCAAAATTAATTATTCCAAATGATTAAACGTTTCTATTTTACTATACACACATGCCATTTAGATATTAAACATGTTCTTCGGTTTTACAGTGTAGTATGTACAGTCATGGTGCAAAGGGATTTTGTTTTCAACTTTACTAATTCTCTGTGAACGCAGTCAATTTATGTGATATTTTTAAGTCGCGTCGTTTCTACCAAAAAGCACTAGTTGTAATCCAACAAAACAAAATTCAAGTATTGTTGTCGTTTACTTACTTTTGACAAAGCGGATCCAATCGTTGCGTTGGTTGCACTTTTTTCTGTGGATCAATCAGCCTTTATATCCAGACAGCCTTGAGGAAAAAATAAATAAGTTATAAATAACACAAAAAAGATACCAGACGCCACTGAATGCTATTCTGCCGTTTAAATATTTCACACTTGTCATGTATGAGAACGGAAAAGAACCATAACGCCCATGTTTAAAACGTATTAGAAGCTACAATTGTGGGATTATGTAAATATTCGCATTTTAATTTACCAACATCTCTTATCTCTTAACTAAAAAACAAACTCTTCAACATTGAGGTACTGATGATGACGACACTGTATGAGCGAACGCACCGACCACTTTTAAAAGAAGAGCGAATCTTCTGGCAAACGATTGCGTTTCAGAGATGGGTAGCATTGGCAAGATGTTAGACTACCAACCTTAGGGAAAGCAGTCCACGATTAATGCAGATAGCTTTGGGTTTCAAACTGTTTTCAAAATATTCTTATTCAGAACCCACGCAGGAACTGTTTTCTGTGGGGTTTTGGGCTCACGCATCAACACACCCAACTTGGTAGGAGAGAAAACAAAATATGACTCACCGTGACATTCCTGGAACTCTCCAAAATCTGTGTGTCGATTCAGGATAGCGCATCACCAAGACTTCAGAATACACAGCACCTCTTGTTCCTTATATTAAAAAAAAATACAATAATTATGACTAATGTTGCTTCAATGAGAGGAGTCAGTTTGAAATGTGTCCTGATGTGTTTCTCCTCCACACTACGTTACATAAACACATTGAATTGAACAAATAAGCCAAATAAAACTAACGTGGATGGCTATTGTTGGATCATTGCAATAAAGCTTTGAAAGTGTATTCATTATTAAAATAAATACATGAATAAGAACGAAAAAGACCGCCACACTGTAACTGCGGAACTACACGTGTTAATTGAACGTGCTGCAGTGTATTAAAACAGCTGGCTATTCCAATACCCGTTCAGTTTAAATTCTTAATCTTAAGCATTTAAACTGTTTGTGTAAACTCTATAGGGGAAAGAGAAGGTGCCATGCACACAGCATGCATTATAAAGACCAGCACAGGCAGGAAACTAACAGCTGTGATTACTGTAAACTTATGACGCTTCCTGGTTTGTATCTTTGAATGTGTGTTCATTGTAATCCTTCTATCTCTCTCCCTGGTAGGATCTCAGAGAGAATGAGACTTCAACAGCCTCAGCGACTAACTACCACGCAGTTAAAAAACAGAATTAAAACAAGCAAACATCTCAATGATTTACCATGGGACTCCATGCCTCAATCTGCTTCCTTCAGGACCCCAGACTCGGGAGAACGGACGGGATCCTGGTTTGGGGCAGGAGAGGAAACCCTGAAAAATAAGCATCAAGTAAAGAAAGGTTACGAATGAAGTGGTAAAATCACTTCTGGTGAAGAACATAATACATGCCACTTCGCTTTATCAACAATAGTGATTTCATTAGGGTTCTCATTAAAGAAATGGGGACCTTCATGCACTGCTCACATCCGCCTGTCTGTCCATCACACTCTACATGGGGAACACCAGAATTGCCTTGATTTTGCACAGATCTTCACCAAACCTTTATCACACACACACACACACACACACCTAGCCTCCAACAGATGCTCGGGATTGCATTTAGCCATATAATTCCATAAACTCTTTATGTTCCAGACATATGTCCAGCAGTTCAGGTAGTGTGCGATTATTAAGTGATCAAAGGGCAATGTGTCCGTGCATGCACTGTTCAATATTTACCGTGAACACTTTCAAAGTTGTGCAGCCTTACCCAGGATTGTGATTGCAAAGCCATGGTGTAAAAGAGCAGCTCTCAGTGCTTTAGTAGATTGTGTTTGAGGGCTGGAAAAGGACAGGGCTCCCAGCCCCAGCTCTGGAGAGATGGGACCTGCGGCAGGGTGGACTGTTCCTAGAGGAGGAAAAGGAGGAGAAATGTGGTTATGACCCTTAGATCAACTCAACAGAATAGTGATCATCATTAATTCAGCTTGGGTTTTGTAAGTGAATGTAGTTACACAATTCCTACCACATGACAAAACTTTCTTTTGAGCTCAGTTTTTCAAGTCACTGAAACTACATCATTAGTTTTATTAAAAAAAAAACTACACTGATTTATTTTATTGTATTTATTATTGCAAATAAATAATGCACGATAATAATTTAATATATAAATTAAAATGATCTGACTTGCCAAAACACCAAATCTGTATCCTCCTGGAACCTTTGAAAAAATGTATTATAAAATAACAAATGTTATATGCACAGAGCATAATTAAATCTTGTTTTCTAGTTTGTTTTGTGTAGTTAATGCCACTTAAAATAACCGTGTGTGACCCTAGCTCTTAGACCAATATTTACACCGATATCGTACATCAATAATGTCTAATAATTTAATGAGGAGGCTGTGTGGTCCAGTGGTTAAAGAAAAGGGCTTGTAACCAGAAGGTCCCCGGTTCAAATCCCACCTCAACCACTGATTCATTGTGTGACCCTGAGCAAGTCACTTAACCCCCTTGTGCTCCGTCTTTCGGGTGAGACGTAGTTGTAAGTGACTTTGCAGCTGATGCATAGTTCACACACCCTAGTCTCTGTAAGTCGCCTTGGATAAAGGCGTCTGCTAAATAAACAAATAATAATAATAATAAGAGATAAAATGCGGCTTAGCAAGCCATCCGTTCATTCTCCTCTGTATGTGGATATGCGAAGGCCAGACACCAGAAACAATCCATTGGAAAGAAAAAAAAACATTCACCTGTTTGGAAAAGTGTGTTTTTATATTTAATGCATGCAGGTCTGACAACAATGTAAATTATTCTAAAAGAGTAATAAGAAAGAAAGAAAAAACTGTTCTGCAATGGAAAACTAAATAAAACAGTTAAGAAATTGTGTAAATGTGTAACTTATTTGATAATAAAAACAAGTAAATCACACTTTGTCGTTTTGAAATTTAGCACCAATGTTATATATACACATTTTTCAAGCGACCTTAATACTCGAACTATTTGAACTGTACGGTTTTTGCATTTTGTTTTGGAAGCTTGAATGCAAGCAAATACAAGCAATTTGTTTATTGCAGTTGTTACAGCAATCTTTCTAATCATACACATAGAAAAAATGAAACAAAGTAAACTACATGCATTCTCTCTCTAAAAGGAAAAAAGAAAATCATTAAAAACCACGAGAAAGTTACGGAAACTCACCTTGTTACCCTGGCCGCCATCTTTCTGATCTACCTGGAATGGGCGTGGTCACGGGGGATGTCTATCTGGAAGAGGCGTGGTGACCCAGCGACACACCTGAGGGCGTGGTTACAGTACAGGTATATCTGGTAGGAAGATCAGCGCTGTACTGGGCAGTGCTGGTACTGCATCCACTCACGCTGCTTGGGGATGGTTGAGGGTTTTTCCTTTCACAGAGGTAAAAGGGCCCCGTTTTAACAATTATTTATGTCGCTTAAGTTCCAGGCCCGCTAAGCCAACCGCACCGACAAGCACTACAGCGAGTTTTATCAATGTCCTGGATGGCTAGTTTTTAATTTGAAGCATCATTAATCCTGAATTTATATGCGCCAACCTTATATATATATATATATATATATATATATATATATATATATATATATATATATATATATATATAACAGGTACAGGGATGGAAATAAGACTCCCATTGCTAAGCAGTTTGATCCATTCCTGGTTTTACAATGAGTTTCATAAGACACGCCTGCGCTTATTACCTGTACACTGTGGCCAATCAAGCTCATATTCCAGTAACACCTGGAATGGGTATCTGTTATGCAACAAGAGTCTTGTTTCCATCTTTATATATATATATATATATATATATATATATATATATATATATATATATATATATATATATATATATATATATATATATAATCTCTGTGTGTGTGACTTTTTACGCTGCATTTGTTTTACATTAATACATCTCCATTCTATACTGCCCCCTCTTGTGGAGATAACGAATATTGCACCTAAAAACGGCATTTTTAAATGCATTTTCATAAACACACCCTCCTCCGTTCTGCACCCGTAGCACGGCGCCTTTCCGTAAGCGAATTAATGACTTCACTGCTTTTAAGTTACGAGTTCAAATCCTACTCGATGCGTCGGTAACTTTAGTTTCTCAATATTACTTAAATAAATACATAGATAAATATATTTACCAAACAGCATGCTCCGGGTTAGAAACTAAATGATTAAATAAACAGTACTTGCCAATGCTCTATAACCCGAACAACATTCGCACTTCAAAGCGGGGTTTGTGTGCAATGCGTAAAACTTCAGTTCAGTCTCAGGGTCAAGTACTGTAGCCTGGTCGTTAACTGCTGTTTCACTTATTTTAGCACTGCGCAGTATATTTTGCACAACTGACATGTACTGCAATTGTAACAGATTGGTTGTTAGGTTATCTGTACTCAACTAACAGATAGTTACAATAGATTAATTAATAACGTGTATGTATGTATGTATGTATCTGGTGTTACAATTTAGGATCTTGGCAGTATTATTATTATTATTTATTTCTTAGCAGACGCCCTTATCCAGGGCGACTTACAATTGTTACAAGATATCACATTATTTTTACATACAATTACCCAATCTAGGTAAAGTACCTTGCTCAAGGGTACAGCAGCAGTGTCCCCACCGGGGATTGAACCCACGACCCTCCGGTCAAGAGTCCAGAGCCCTAACCACTACTCCACACTGCTGCCCAGTAAATGAACAAGAAAATATTTTCATGGCTATAATGTAAATGCTGTTACAGCTGTGGTGTGCTCAGATAGTGTGGAGGTTAATGAAATAAATCTCCCAGTCTGATCAAATTCAGTGGTTCCCAAGACGTAGTCTTTATTAGAGTAACCAATCACAAGACAGAAATCAAGCGTAGGTCGGATACCATGTACTAGGAGGAGATCCTTAACAAATTAACAAGTTCAAAAAGAAAAACAAGCAAAACAAATCAAATAATGGCATGCCAAGGATGAAGTGTGCATCACTGAGAACCGTTTACATTCAAGACTGCAAATTGCTGTTGTTTTAGGGGAATACTAAATGGAAGGACCCAGAAGGACCACAGTTTAAAGTGGAAGAACGCCAGGGTGCCTTTCCACATTTACCAGGGTCCATCCTCTTTACCAGGGTCCATCCTCTTTACCAGGGTCCATCCTTTTAGTACGTTCCTTGTTCCTTGACAGTCGGCTGGATTAAGCTTTGCACTGAAAGGGTTCGACTTGCTTTTCATTCTTTTCTTTATTTTGTCCTTGTCCTTCTTTGCCTTGAGTATGGATGCAGGCTGAAAGACAGGAGAGGGGTGCATGAACTAACCGTGTCCAAGAACATTATCGATCGTAACAACTGAAGGAAGAGAAACAAAGCCGGTGATGGCTTTGCCATGGCCCACTATGTGACTCAATTCATTTTTAACAACGTTGCATCGCTGACGTGTATTCCGCAGTATAAAAAAAGCTGCATCTCCCTGTTGCAAGACAGTTTAAGTCACAATGGGTAAGACAGTAGGTCTGACAGCTTTACAGAAATGAAATGACATTCTATTTCCATGACTGCAAAAATGAGGTACGGCGTTTAGCTCGGAGCAGTCTCAAAAAGGTCATCTTGAACTAGGAACGGCCCCCTCCATACAGAACAGTTTAAACAGCTTGCAGGCTGTTTCTAACGCCTAACCCCCCTGACAGAGTGTAAGGAGCGATAATTATTTAAGGTAAACACTTTGAATTAACTATCCATGCTGTTGTATCACAAGCACATGGGTTTACCGTTATCAAGATCATATATAACTCCTTACAACATGTTTTGCTCTGCGATACCCCTAATAACCCAGTCAGGCTTACCTTTCCTTCCCCATCGCTGTCTGACGAGCTGGACCTGGAACTAGGGTTTCACTTTGTCTTCTGCAGACAGATAAGGAAGAGTCAGGGTGCAGTTCTTATCATCTTACCTCAGCGGTGCTCACTCGTGACTCTTTCAGTCAATTCCAAACAGGGACCGTGTTCAAAGCGGGTATATAACTACTCAATTGAACACCTAGATTCAGACCTGGTTGGAACAAGGCTGTGGGCTGCTCAAATCAATAACTCTGGATCCAGCTGGAACTGGAATAGATTGAAAGAGTGCCAGTGCACATACGGTTCTAATCTTAGATATATTTTTGTTTATATATCCAATAGAATCTGCCCAAGTTAATCTACTAAAGATCTCGTGAAGACACTTTGCTTCAAGTGTTGTATTTTTTAAATTGGAATATGCAGCTCTCTAGAATAAAAAAGCTGCTGCTTCTTCCTGGTAGCTCAGCAGTGTGTCCTTACTGTCGTCGTGTCCTTTATGGTCATGTCCTTTACCCTTCCCCTTGTCCTTTTTCTTGTGTTCTCCCTTTCCCTGAAAGACAGAACAGGGATACATGAAGTACCAGCGCTAAAAGGGAATATAGTCTTTGGTATTAGCAGAACAGATTTCATTTACAAGCCAGAGCTATTCCTTAACAATGCATATAGAATATGGTACATGATGCTGTATTAGACAAGCTGAGATCCACGAGACAGGGATCAAAATGCACGCTGAAAGCAGAAGGAACTTCAGTATCGTCATTGTGTGCCGAGTCGATAAAACATTTCCAGTCATATGGCATTACACCAGACCAGGCGTTTTTACAGCAGTCAAAATGAACAGGTTCCAGTTCCAACTGGTTTGATCTATAAAAGTGACAAGAGGAAGAAACAGAACAGGTTTCTCTGGTAGGGCGTGTATGCGTCCCACCTTCTGTTTTTCAAAACACGCCCAAACTGCTTCAGGCGTTGTCTAGTCTTTGGTCATTTCCCTAACCTTCACTGGCTTCAATAACATTTTCAATGGGTTCAGCTTTTCATTGCTTATAGAATGTTTTGTGAGGAGCAGTCTTAAAAGGCTTTGGTTTGAACCACTGTATAAATCCAGCAGTACTTGCTGTCATATATTATGATGCCATATCTTTCCATTGGGCCATGCTTCCTAAGACATGTCCTAGTCTTCTATAGCCCCTTCAGTCACTGTGTGCATAATTGGACCTATCTCTTTATAATGCATTTAAATCGTGACATTTACCATTAATGAGATACAACTCGTGTTTGCATTTTGAAGGAAAGGCAAACTATTAACTCAATGAGATGTGAGCAGTACTTTACCTTTTTGCACCCATCGCTGTCAGAGTCAGATGAGGAGGAGCAATGACTATGGTCCTGTTGGACAAAGCAGATTGTACATGCCAGGGTAGATCTCTTTGTATGCAAGTCTTATATACAGAAACCTATTGAGTCAACACTTGTATTACACACCCTTGATCTGCTGAACCTTTCTAAATGCATTTAGTAAAACAGCTGTGCATTTTCAATGGCAGGTTTTACTTTCCCCTTACTGTGCTTTTGTAGGTATTAAAAAGTTACATTGTCATCTGATTTAAATGTAACGAGACAAGCAGAACACAGGCAGGTAATGACATAACTGAGAATAACTGGAAACACCGTGTCTACATGAAGAAGTAGCTATATCCAAACACAGTTTTGCACCACCTGGAATTGTAGGCTTGAGACTTTAAAAAAAAAAAAACATATTATTTAGATATTTTATTTAACATCATGTAAGCAAAGAAACTACAAAATGATATACATTTATGTCAGTTTTTCGTTAAGTATATGGAAAGCTACAAAGCGGTATGCAATTCAATATGTTAACGTAACATTATTCAGCAGGTTTCATTCGACTTTATGTAACGAAATTATATAATTCTATAGAGGTATGCAAAACGGTTGGACATAACTCTAGAAAAAAAATTAAAAAAAATCCTCCCTCAGGTGATTGCGTTCTGCGGATTGGTTTCGGAAAACCACACAATATGAGCTGCTTTTGAATTGTAGAATGTTTTGATATTTCCTGTCTGCTCTGAGGATAGATCGCAGAGTCTGCGATCCTGAATAATTCTCCCAAACCGCCATGCTCCCATTTAAACTGATCGCTTACGTTCAGACTATATGAGGGAGCTGGCATTTTAGTGCCAGCTGCAAAATAATCGTTACTACTGCAGTATTTTCACACAAAACTACAAGAAAATCACACAAACAACACAGGTTCAGCTACCTTTTCCTTCTTCTCCTTCTTCTCCTTCTTGTCTTTCTTTTTTCCTAGGGTGTCAAGCAAAGACAGATCACAGTTTGGTACAGTATAAGCAACCATTTTACGCACTGTCACGGCTCATCACCACTATACATCTATATTAAGCAAGCCGCCTATCTGCACCAGGAAAGGGGCAAGCATTGTGCCCCTCGTGTGTCACCGCCTGTACTATTGTCACATTGCTAATCATGAAAAAGAAAACTTCAGCAAAAGCAAGGTGTGGTCGTACGCAATGCGCATAGACCTGACTTCTCTGCCTTGGGGCTGGATTGACTCCGAATCCAATACCTTATCGAGTTCACAAAACCAAAAATATTATAAATAAATCTGCACAGCAAACACATCCTTAAAATCACCCTTCAAATTATGAAAAAAGACCATAATTAAATCAACTGAAACAATTAGTTTATTTTAAATGCGCAATGACAACTCTACAATGGAATTATTCTACAGTATATATATATATATATATATATATATATATATATATATATATATATATATATATATATATATATATATATATTATAGACACACACACACAGAGTTAATATATGTGTATCATTTTACCGTCCATTTTGAGTCAGTCTTCTCCGGTGATTCTCTTGGGTGGTTTAAGCGCTCAGTTGGTGATGCTTAATCTTCTCAATACATCTGTTTTGTAGCGACTCTCTTATATGGCTCCAGTTATGGGTGTGGAACTTACCGTTGGCCAGGTATACGGGTTCAGTCACTCCCACTGTCGTGTTCTTTGTCTTCACACACTCCCAACCCCAGAGCATTAAAAAAAACATTGTTAACCCTTTGGCAACCTCTATATGTGGAGGATGAAAAATAAATCTATTTTAGTGTTTATATGGGAACATAAGGAAAACGCAAATGCATGAGAGGAAACAGCGTTTTAATGTTTTCAATGAAAATATATATTTGAAGTAGTCCAAAACTACTTCAAATGTTGTTGTTTTTCAGCTATTTTCTATATTTCATGCATGAAAGGGTTAATAGCATCGTTTGCCACAATAATTACACAAGCAACACAAAGCAGTGTACACCAGGGCTGTATTTTGGGACCAACCTTATTATCATTGTATATTGATGATGTCTGTCAGGGGATTGGAGTTCTTTGTCATCTTTATAAAGATTACACAGTGTTTTATGCGTTTGGTCGAACTGGCACGGATGTAGTAGAAAAACTTCAATATTGTACAATACCGATTCTGGAACTTAAAAAAAAAAAGGCTAAGGTAATGTTCTTCAGATCTAAATTCAAAAGTCTGAATTTAAGGTGGTGGACAGTTATACATATTTGGAGATCCATTGCTAAAGTTCGATTTGGATATTTCCACTGCTTCAAAGAAAATTACACAAAAACTTGAGTCATCATCTGTTTGATGATGGCGATACCCTGTACTTACATGCCTCTGCTGAGCAATTAAAAAGGTTGGATCGGTCACTGAATAAAACAGCCAGATTTGTATTAGGGTGTAATCCTCAGACTCATCACTGTAAGTTACTTACATCCTTAAAGTGGATTTCATTAGGTTACAGAAGACAGCTTCACTGGATGCTCTTGGTGTGTAAAAATGTAATAGGCTTGTCACCAGGGTATCTAGGTTTGATGCATATAGCCAAGTATAATCTAAGATCCAGCCTTACACTTAATTATCAAGTAACGAAGAGAAGGCCATGTGTTGGTCAAAGGCCTTCAGCTAATATATTAAGGCTATGGATTGTGCCTCTAATTGGTAGCCAAAATGTACCAGATAAACGTAGAATAATGGCAAAAGTTCCGTCTGTTTTAAAGGGTAGAGATCATGAATTAACAATTTGTAAATGTTTCTGATGCCTATTTGAATGTCGTTGATGTTTTATTATTTTTAAAAGTTGTGTTTTATGTGAATCGCTGATGTATGCCTTGCAAACACTTATTTGTTTCTGGTTTTGTAAAATGTTTATGTATTTACTGCTGCCTGTTCCGTGGTCATCTTACCAGAACAGCCTTGTAAAAGAGGCTTCGGTCTCAATGGGTTAACTTCCTGGTTAATGAATCAATCAATCAATCAGTAATAAAGAGTAATAAACACTGTAAACGGCTAAACTGTGGGCAGCTGGCGCTTTGAGCTAATATATATATATATAATATATATATATATATATATATATATATATATATATATATATATATATACAGTGCCTTGCAAAAGTATTCAGACCCCTGACCAATTCTCTCATATTACTGAATTACAAATGGTACATTGAAATTTCGTTCTGTTTGATATTTTATTTTAAAACACTGAAACTCAAAATAAATTATTGTAAGGTGACATTGGTTTTATGTTGGGAAATATTTTTAAGAAAAATAAAAAACTGAAATATCTTGCTTGCATAAGTATTCAACCCCTGTGCTGTGGAAGCTCCCAGTTTACACAGATGAAAGAAATTGCCCTAACGAGGACACAATTACCTTACCATTGGCCTCCACCTGTGAACCATTAAGTTGCTGTCACATTTTCTTGATAAAAAAAAACACTTTTGAAGGACCATTGGTCAGGCTGTGAATCTGAAGGAAAATGAAGACCAAAGAGCATTCTACAGAAGTTAGAGGTAAAGTAATACAAATGCATAGATTAGGGAAAGGGTACAAAATAATATCCAAGTGTTTGGGTATCCCAGTGAGCACAGTTGGATCAATAATCAGGAAGTGGAAGGTGCATCACACTACCCAGGCACTGCCAAGAAAAGGCCGTCCCTCAAAACTCAGCACTCAAACAAGAAGGAGACTTGTGAGAGAAGCCACAGAGAGGCCAACAATCACTTTGAACGAGCTACAGAGTTCAGTGGCTGGGAGTGGAGTAAGGGAGCACCAGTCATCCATATCAAGTGCTCTGCATAACACTGGCCTGTATGGGAGGGTGGCAAGAAAGAAGCCGTTACTCAAAAAGTACCATCTGAAAGCACGTCTGGAGTTTGCCAGAAAGCATGAGAGTGACCCAGCTGCGATGTGGGAAAAGTTTTTGTGGTCAGATGAAACCAAGATAGAGCTTTTTGGCCAAAACTCAAAGCGCTATGTGTGGCACAAACCTAACACTGCCCATGCCTCAAGACACACCATCCCTACAGTGAAGTATGGTGGTGGCAGCATCATGCTGTGGGGATGCTTCTCATCAGCAGGGACTGGGCATCTTGTTAAAATTGAAGGAAGAATGGATGGAGCAAAATACAGGGAAATACTGCAAGAGAACCTGCTTCAGTCCGCTAAAAAACGGAAGCTTGGGAGGAAATTCACCTTTCAGCAGGACAATGATCCCAAGCACAAGGCCAAAGCAACATTGGAGTGGCTCAAGAACAAAAAGGTGAATGTCCTGCAGTGGCCCAGTCAAAGTCCTGATCTCAATCCCATTGAGAATCTGTGGCACTATTTGAAAATTGCAGTCCACAAGCGTCGTCCAACCAACCTGAACAACCTGGAGCAAATCTGCCAAGAAGAATGGGCCAAAATCACTGCAACACTGTGTGCAAAGCTGGTACATACTTACCCCAAAAGACTTAAAGCTGTTATTGCAGCGAAAGGTGGCTCTACCAAATATTAATGTGTGGGGGTTGAATACTTATGCAAGCAAGATATTTCAGTTTTTTATTTTTCTTAAAAATATTTCCCAACATAAAACCAATGTCACCTTACAATAACTGATTTTGAGTTTCAGTGTTTTAAAATAAAATATCAAACAGAACGAAATTTCAATGTACCATTTGTAATTCAGTAATATGAGAGAATTGGTCAGGGGTCTGAATACTTTTGCAAGGCACTGTGTATATATATATATATATATATATATATATATATATATATATATATATATATATATATATATATATATATATATATATATATATATATATATATATTAGCTCAAAGAGCCAGCTGCCCACGGTTTAGCCGTTTACAGTGTTTATTACTCTTTATTATTGATTGATTTATTTATTCATTAACCAGGAAGTTAACCCATTGAGACCAAAGCCTCTTTTACAAGGCTGTTCTGGTAAGATGACCACAGAACAGGCAGCAGTAAATACAACAAACATTTTACAAAACCAGAAACAAATAAGTTGAAACCATATTTTTTCTGTCCTCGATAAGTGCCACCATATCCTGTAGAGATTACTGTACCAACAACTCGCGTTCTTTTGGCTGTTCCCTCAGGGGTTTTGCAATCGGTGTAGATCTTATCTAGAGACAGGTACATAGGTTCTGTAATCTGCTTCCTCCCTGTTCTGTTAATAGCATTCACACACGCACACACCCACCTTGCACGGAATCTTGAAAGTCTGCTTCTTTGCATTCTTCAAAATGGTGTAACTCTTGCTAGCTAATGGTAAAAGCTGGTACCTGTATGCTAGCTTTGTTATGTCGTACAAACTGACACGAAACAGCGTTTTTATAGCTTTACCGCTATGCTTGTTTATTGTGCTGCATGATACGGCGTTTCTGTCGTACACACACCACTCACTCACCTACAGCACCGCGTATCCCAGCAACAGCAAGCACAACAAAACAATACACAAAGCCAGGCAACTTAGCAACCACAACACCATTTATATGGCATTGCAAACATAACAGTCAGAACGCTACTAGGCACAGTACCAAAAATATGGCCAAAAGTTGTCCATCACCCTGTAGAATTAACTAATTTTTCTAAATTCCAATGAAACCTAATGAATAATGTTACGTTAGCAATTACATACCATGTTTCATGTTTGAGTTATTTATAATTGTAGTTACTCATTTGGCGTTTAAAAACCCTGCTTATCGACTAATGTATTATTAAATAATTGTTAGTTTGCAATCCATTGCCGACTCCGCACAATGAAATAAACACCACCCATTCTTCCCCAGGCGCAAACAGTGATTTGTGGCACACAACTATGTGTTTTTAGTTTCCAGGAAGTAGTTTGTGGTTTGAACTGAGTGATTTACAATAACAATCTATGTATAAACTGAACGCAGTAGGGATTCAAGGAAATGCATGCACGTGGATTAGGGAGTGCTTAACAGGTAGAAAACAGAAAGTACAGATTAGAGGAGAAACCTCAAAATGGAGCGAAGTAACCCGTGGTGTACCACAGGGATCAGTATTAGGTCCTCTGCTATTCCTAATCTACATTAATGATTTAGATTCTGGTATAGTAAGCAAACTTGTTAAATTTGCAGACTACACGAAAATAGGAGGAGTGGCAAACACTGTTGCAGCAGCAAAGGTCATTCAAAATAATCTAGTCAGCATTCAGAACTGGGCAGACACATGGCACATTACATTTAATAGAAAAAAGTGTAAGGTACTGCACGCAGGCAATACAAATGTGCATTATAAATATCATATGGGAGATACTGAAATTGAAGAAGGGATCTATGAAAAAGGCCTAGGAGTTTATGTTGACTCAGAAATGTCTTCATCTAGACAATGTGGGGAAGCTATAAAAAAGGCCAACAAGATGCTCGGATATATTGTGAAAAGTGTTGAATTTCAATCAAGGGAAGTAATGTTAAAACTTTACAATGCATTAATAAGACCTAATCTAGAATATTGTGTTCAGTTCTGGTCACCCTGTTACAAAAAGGATATTGCTGCTCTAGAAAGAGTGCAAAGAAGAGCAACCAGAATTATCCCGGGTTTAAAAGGCATGTTGTATGCAGACAGGCTAAAATAATTGAATCTGTTCAGTCTTGAACAAAGAAGACTATGCGGTGATCTGATTCAAGCATTCAAAATTCTAAAAGGTATTGACAATGTCGACCCAGGGCACTTTTTTGACCTAAAAAAGAAACAAGGTCCAGGGTTCACAAATGGAGATTAGATAAAGGGGCATTCAGAACAGAAAATAGAAGGCACATTTTTACACAGAGAATTGTAGGAGTCTGGAACCAACTCCCCAGTAATGTTGTTGAAGCTGACACCCTGGGATCCTTCAAGAAGCTGCTTGATGGCCTCGTTTGTAAACATTCTTATGTTCTTATACAACTCTTGTTTTATCTTGTCTCTGACTTTATGAAGGTGTATACACATTTTAAGAGGCATCCAACTAGTTGTTCACAAGTTACAAAAGTCACAAGCCCTGTGAGTCTAAGCTGAGCAGGGTGGGAAATCAATATAAAAAATCTTAGGGACCAATCTTACTGAGAATAAAAAAAACTGGGAAATCCTATATGCACCCAATAGGAAGCATTGATATTACTACGATGGTATTGACAACCAATTAATTAATATTGTGCGTCTATTTCAGTTGTATCCTGGTGTATACAACGTGTGCTCAATATGCTCTTCCAATACGATGAAAACTAAAATATTAAAATAAGTTAGACCAATACTAGTGCAAGAATTGTTAAGGAAAATGTTTGGGGTATTGGTTCAGCGATGTTTGATTTGCCATGCCTGTGTAATTGAGGCAGGGATTGTTTAGTTAAGTCTGGGGAGAGCGGGGAGTGTTCTTGTTGTTCGGTTATGTGTACAGATATAATTTAAATAAACCGACAAAATGTTTCAAGCACCAAAACAGCCTCTTCTAGTTCTCTATTAAACACCACCTAGAACGCTACACTAGCATTACAACGTTGTATATATTGGTGAACTATTGTTCTAAATGCATTGTATAGCCACGGATAAAGAAAGCATGGGGAACCTGCGAAATTACCGTGAACATTTACAATGGTAAACTTTTACATTGGTCTGCCTGCTTTATAAAAAGTATTTGATTTTGGTGGGATATGCAGAGAAAACGCAGAGATCGTGGCTGGAGTGGGTGTGGCACAGTATTGCATACCTGAAAAAGCTTTGTTTTTACTTTGTTTATATATATATATAGACAATCTAATCGCGTGAAAGGCGCCAAGACGCTTCTACATTCACAGCGTTTTAAAAGTCAAAACACAGTATCTGCAGACATGTTTCGCCCTGTTTGGAGATTATCAGTGCAAGTACATATATATATATATATATATATATATATATATATATATATATAGACACACACACATAACTGGACGACACTACAAGCGTTAAGGACTAGGGTTTGGAGGCTTTCCAATATATTCTGTGTTTGTAATGCTCGATATATTTGGCTGTATTGACTAATCGCTCAAATGTTCAAACGCAACAAAGGGCGTGTTTAGTTTATATGTAGGCTGGAACAAGGAGGGGCTTAAACGTGCTTCCTGTTGACAACAAAATCGCCGCTGCGGAGAACACATGATTAGCTTATGGCTGCAGCCTGGTTTTGAGTGCTGTGGAGCTGCAAGAGTTTCGTAAAATAAATGAATAAAAACCAAAGCAAACCGGGTTGACGGTTTTTTTTAATCACAAGACAACTGACCTATCTTGTCCTTTCGCTGTTTACACCGGATCAGCCCTCCCCAATGACATATTTGGCATATTTTTATTGTGCAGAACTTAAGGCCCTGGGCGATCCGGGCGGTAAATTTGTGAGAAATTCCCGACAGCAGACGCCCAAGAAGCGGTTGTAAGTCGCGCTACAGCACCGGAGGTAAGAGAGATTTTTGTGTGTGTGTTTGTGTCTTATAATCCTTTGCACTGACGTTTCCCATTGCACTCTTGAGATAGGAAATGTAGATTTTGGGAGTAATTATCAAACGGACATTTAAAAATAATCTCCGTCATATGTTTATTGGCGTGCTTTGGCAGTGGCTGGGGTACGAAATTATAAAACCATTAGCCATCAACTGAACAAACAAATGTCGTCGCAACATAGCCACATCTAGTGCAGTATGATGCTTCGTTTAGCATCCGTTCAGTTTCATTGGCATGCACTAAAATAACTTAGTATACTT
The DNA here is from genome assembly GCF_902713425.1 of Acipenser ruthenus. Classification (NCBI taxonomy): domain Eukaryota; kingdom Metazoa; phylum Chordata; class Actinopteri; order Acipenseriformes; family Acipenseridae; genus Acipenser; species Acipenser ruthenus. Next base: position 1,824,619 of record NC_081218.1, read on the forward strand.
CTAAATCCACTTTAAATCTATTTTTTATGCCCAAATGTACCGTTTTAATTTAAGGATCCGTCTACATCATTATGTGGAATCTTAAGATGAAGTACTAGTTAACGTTATTGAATATGTGAGAGATCAATCAGACGGGTGTTTTTTTTTTTTTTGTAATGTCGCTCCCTGCCATATGCTGACCTGTTCTTACACGTACCCCCTACGTTTCGTGGGTACCTGACATTATTTTTGTCACCGTGGCGATTAAGCCAGATTTTACTGACACAAAGGCAGCTGATTTTGCTGCTGCACAAAATAAATCCTTAATATAGCTACCAAATTTCCCTTTCTCTAAACTCAAGAAACCACAGCAAAGGCTGCTGGCAGGATATTCTATATAGCGGCTCCAGTCCACCACTGCCATATGGCTGCCTGGTTTTGATGTAGGCGAGACATTTCCCTGACACTGAAGAGAATGGAAGCAGCTGGCCATTTGCTTGAGCTATTTGATTACTACAAACGGCAGGCCCTCTCTGTTTGCAAAAAGGACTGAAGAAGGCAGTAGCCAAAATGTGTGTCTACTTGCCCCCCCCCCCTGTTGTCTGTAGACCCGATACTTGACCGACAAGTGGCCCTGAGGAAGCCCCCTGTAGCTGCAGTGCTGACCCTCCAGCGAGGATGGTGTGTGAGCTCTTCCTCCTGTCCTCCGTCTGGCTCCTCTTTGTCATCTTCTGGATGGAGACCATCAGTGTCTGGCTCTTCTTGTGCAACTTCTATCAAGACCGAGCCTTCTATCATTGGGGATATGGGTAAGTGGCAACCAGACCTGGGTAATCTATTCAGAAGTGTTAACAGTGCAGCAGTGGTCAACCCTGGTCCTGGAGAGCCACGGTCCTGCAGGTTTTCTGGGTATCTTTACATCATCTATGGCTAAAGACCTGGAAAAAAAAAATGTTAGCATTGACCAATAAAGAAAATAATTGGTTTAATTAAGTACCTATGAAATCGAGTGAAATGAAAAACCAGAATACCCTGCGGGACCAGGGTCGCACCCCCCTCCTCCCCGTAATAGTGGATGCATTTTCACAGAGTTTCTTTAAAATTCTTTCATCTGATTTGCTGGTCCCTGTAGAAGAATGCAGCCACTGTACTGTTGTTTCACCTCAGTCTTCAGGGTTTAAATTCTTTGAACTTGGTTAGACCTTCTAACTTGGTAACGTCAGATATTCAGATTCACAGGGACTTGCTTTTAAGAGAGATCTTAAGTGAGTCGGTTGCAAGGAGGGAGTTTACTGTACAATACAACCGTCTCGCCTGTTCCTTGTTGTCTTATGTAGAAAGTATTATTATTGAAAGTCAGTATAATCTACATGGGAGCCCAAGCATTGCTGGCTTGACTGTTGTACTGACTCCCACTCTTTCTGCTTTTTGTCTGCACAGAGTTTTTGCAGATGACCCAGGACACATGCTGTACATGTTTGGAAGGTGAGACACAGTTAACAGTGTGGCATATTTATTCACAGAGCAGGGATAGAACAGGAGCCACAATACAGTGTAGCACTGGGTAGTGCTGAACGAGGACTGAATGTGCATTGAGACTGAGCTGCACCCTCCCACTAAGAGAAGGGGTACTCCCTCCAGTCCAGTCCAGGGCAGACTAGAGGCATGGAGACTGAACTGCTCCCTCACCTGTAATAGAAAAGATGCTCCCAGCAGTCCATGGCAGGCAAGCAGTACGGTTCTAGACCTAATTCTTGAACTGTCCCAGTAATAGAGAGGACTGTTTTTTTAATTTTCTCCCCTTCATTCAAGGCAGGCTTACAGAAGCATACTCTCAACTGCGCTGTATAGATAAATATGGAGGCAGTTTGTTTTTTTCTATGCAAACCATACATTTAAAAATGTCGTCTTTTTTTCTTTCTCCGCAGGGTTGAAGGCTCTGGCCGAACACAAACATGAAGTGAGAAGTCAACGGAAAGAATGGAAAGGAAAAACTGAAAGAAGAAATTGCAGTGTGCATAGCAACGCCCACAAAACAAAACCATTTGTGAAATCGGGAGCTTTTATCATTTTTTGGGGGGAAATCAGTACGGGATTTGAAGCCTCTCTCTCGGAGTCTAGTCACCGCGAGATGTTTCCGAGCAGCAGCCAAAAAGGGACACCCAAGAATTGTACCAGAGTGGGAGGGTTTGTTGTGTGTGATTTGATAATGCATTAAAATCAAGGCTGCCCTGCCCGTTGAGTGTTTTACAAATCATGGACATTAAGGTCACCCAGGGCATGTCTCACAAGGATAGTGTTCAATGTTATATATTCAAGTAAAATGGTAAAGCCTGTTTGGACCAAGTTACCAACCTTCGTGTCCTTCATAATGGATTGGAGTCCTCTATGTGAAATGGTTAATGTCAATTGTACAGGTACAGCTTAGATAGATCTCTGTATTTCAGGAGATAGCCTGGCCTTTCTGTGAGACAGACCTTGATTGATCATTTTGTCAGAACCAAACTGTTTTAGAGAGTGCAGAACGACAATGTTTTAATTATTATTTTAATCATAGTTGTAAGATGCTGTTATTGCAGGGACAGATTATGGTTTCAAGTAAGGCTACTAAAACGTAGAATTGAGTATCCTGTTTTTCCTAACAGTATTGCAACAAAAACTTGACTTGAAGAGGTCTGCTGGACAGGGCAGCAACTGGAGAAAGAACAGTTTGAGCACAGTTCATTTTTGTCTATTAACTGTTAGAGAATGAGCATTATAACAACCTGGAAATACAGTCTGCCCTCCCTCATTCAGTTGCACCTTTTCCTCCATAAGAAACATTCCATTTTAAATACAAATTCTGATCGGAGAAAATATATATATATTATATATTAAAACAAGTTCAGATCAGAATTTATGATTTATTTTGCCCAAGATAAATTTTCTTTAGACTAGACAAAATGACCAATAAGTATTCAGTCTAGTTTTAAGTTATAACCGATTTTGATTTCTTTGGCTACAAAGGATATGTGGGGACATCATGAACAGACCTGATTACAGGCCAACGTCGTAAAGCAATGTTTAATTGTACATATCTGAGCGAAAGACAAGGGGCTGGTTGACTAGTGTTTAAAGGTGTGGTATCATACAGCCCAGTCTTTGAGGTCCTGAACACACAATTTTGAGTTGTAATGATAAAACTTGCATCCGTTAACGGTATACCTTGCATGCTGTGCGTTTTCAGTTCACACTATTACACACTTTGTAGAATTGCAGCTTGAATAAATGTACAATACACTTAACTTTTTATTTTTTATTTTAGTTTGCCAAGCATTACTTTAAGTGTGCTTACTTGCTGCTACATAAAGATGCATACAGTTAACCCTTGTTGTTTTGTTCCTCTGTTGGGCAGTTGCATATGGAAATATTATGTAGGTGCTAACTTGCATAAATGGAGTTCAAAGTCTTTCAAATAAGACCTTGCATGAAAGCAGTCAATAGAGTGAGTTTTGCTCACTTTTAATACTCATCCGTTATTGTAATAGGGAACTTAGTCGGAATTACTGTACAATCTCAAAATACTGTTTGTTTAAATGTTTTTTTTTTTTTTTTTCAAGAAACAGAATTAAAATTCAGATTTTCTTTTAAGGATTGCTCATAATAAAATGTAGTTAGAAAAATAGTTGAAATTAAATAAATACAGGATACAACTGTACTTTACATTACTTTAAAAACATTTCTTTCAGAAAAAAAACTAACCGAATGTAAAATAGTTAAAAGAATAAAAAAAAGAATCTATTTTCAAAGGACTTTGAATATGAAGCCTAACATGTTGCAATTCATGAACGGCAATAGTTATACTGTGTATAACTTCTTAAAGTCCTCAACGTGCTTAGAACTACATTAAGCCTCTTACTTTAAATGGAATTGGGTTTGTTTTGTTCATGTTTTTGTAAAGTGTTTTTTTTGTTTGTTTTTTTTTTCATTGAAACTTTATAAAACAAATATAAATCATGGTGAATGTTTCAGTCTCCTGTACAAAATGTATATCAAAAGTAAGTGTACCAGACAGACTATTAGATCTGTGTCTGGAACATATCACACTGTAAAACTTTTTAGGTTTCTGTACTTTTGGTCAACTTGAATTGGAGAATTAGTTTGTATGACGATTGTAAAAATATATATATGATTACATTTTCTGTATCTGATACATGCTTTGTGTTACGCAGTGCTAGAATTTAAAAAAAAACCCACCTAAATACATAACTTTGCTTCTCTCTCTTTTTTTAACCTACTGAAGTGGTATTGAACTATTCTGTTATTAAAAGTACAGTATAGGGTTTCAGTAACTGTTGGTGAATTGTTTTAACATACTGCAAAATCTAAACTGATGAAACGTGAGATTTTAATTGAATATTTAGTGTTAAGAGCTGTTTTCTGGTTTTTTTTGCACATACAAATTTAAAAATCAGTTTATTACGGGAGCATTTTCTATGATTATTTCCTATATTTGTTATAAAATCATACAATAACAAAATTACCAACACACGACAAGCAGGCAACTGTTAAAGCAAAGCAATCTGCACCTGAGTCATGCAGACCCACAGCCAAATACAGCCTTATTTTGAAGCTTATCTATAAGTTCAGAACACACAGGAGATAATATAGTAAGAGATTACTGATCCCACAGCCTTGATGTATCTCAGTCTTAACACGGAGATCAGTCTCACAGTTTCATACATTGCGTGCTATTCTTAGTAGAGATAAATAATTGTATACAATAGAATCTACTTACCCCTGCAATGATGGTTTTTGTAAGCTTCTTATGTACCAAACTGAAGCATGTGTGTTCATTCATGCAAGCTCACCCATGCAAGGTAAGTGAAATACATTTAAAAAATGTACATTTTTTGTTACTGCTGTTATAGAGAGGTTTAAAAAGTTATCATGTGACAGGACGTGTGTTTTTTTTTTCTTTTTTTTTCACGAGACTCGAGTTCATTAGGCTACAAATACAGTTTATATTAGACCTGGAAACAATTCTCTCAAATGGACGTTTTTGGAAATGTATAAAAACAAAAATAAACCAATTAAGGTTGCAAAATAAATATTAAATAATCAGATTGTTTAAGACCTATTTTTTATTTTTAGTTCTGTATTATTGTTTTCTTTCAAAACATGGGGATTCTACACTTTAGTTAATGCGTAATGGGTTGTCTATAAGTAGAATAACATACTTGATGGGAAAAACAGTGACTGTCATTTTAACTGAACCCGCTACTGCTGTATATGAACACTTTATCAATCAATCTGAACTTCAAAAGCAATGCTGATGTTGAAATTGCAATGGCAACGCTCTTTAACTACATGTGTGACTTAGACTTTCCAGCAGAATACTCTGCAATGTGCGAGCGTGGGACCATGTCTACTGCATAGTTGCTGAACTAGTCACAACATGTAAAAGGTCTCTTCATATCAAACCTTTCTTTGGCAACAAACGGTGCGCTGGTTTTCTGAGAGTCACTGGCTTTTTTGGTGTTTTTGTGATCGTTCTTGCTCCCAAGTCCCACCGTTAAAACCAGTCCTGCATAGTTCACAGAGTATGTTGAGTATGATATAGTTATGAATGAGATACCTGACCTGGGGCCAATTACAATCGTAATTGTAATTAAAATTTTAGTTGAACCTTGACACACCTGGGTATTCTAATTAAAATGATACGCTATCATTGATCCAGTTCATTCACGCATGTCATTCGATCATTATTCATTCATTATTAAAATTATATGGTATGTGTTTGTATTTGTACCTGTGATTACAGCTTGATTATTTAGAATAGAGTAAACCTCAAAAAACACAATCTGTGACTCCAAAGAACGTAGTTATTTTCAGTTCCGAAGATATTTTTCCGTGTGCTTCCATTTGCAACTGCAAAGACATTTTGCACAGAAGAAGGACGTTTTATATTATAAAATGTAAGTAGCACATCGATTCTGGTGTTTGGAGATTGACCTTATCTGAAATGCTGCATCTCCAAGGACTGTGCTGGGTAGATCCAGCGTGGTCTCGCCGAGGTTTGTTACACATGCAATGCTGGGGGAGCGGACGCAGTTTACGATGTAACGGTTAGTCTCCAGCACTGGACACAAACGCCAGGACCTGAGGCTTACTGCTCGCTTCTTTCCTGTGTTAAAAATGGAGATCCAACGACTGAGAATCGCCCCTCCATGCAAAAATGTTTTTTATTTTAATAATTATCTACAGCCAGTGGACAGCAGGTTCGCATCCTGGCTGCGCAAAGTCGCTGGTCTTCACTGGGGATTCCGGAGGAGCGGCACATTGGCCTTGGCGCTTCCAGGGGTTAGGGAAGCAAAACCGGTAGCGACCGGCCAAGCGCCCGGTGAGCTCGGGGGTACAGACAGTTCTCCTGAGCTGTGTGGGAAATTACTGCAGGGATGGCAGAAAAGTACCCTGTGTTATTTCTGTGTGATTGCTGTGATTGCTGTGTGATTGCTATCGATTGCTGTGCGATTGCTGTTATTGCTATGTGATTGCTGTACGCTTGCTGTGTTAGTGCTGTCGAGACAGAGAGAGAGAGAGAGAGATCAATTAAAGCGGTTTTGTAGCATGCAAAATAAATGATTCAGTAATGCATGTCCACTCGCTGTATAGTACACGGGACTGCATGATAGGTTTATTTTTTATTTCGCTAGCTGCAAAACCGCTTTAATTAATCTCTCTGTTGATGCGATACAGCCACCTGAAATTTCTTTATAATATAGACCCTTGACATTGGTGTGATACGGCCATCTGAAATGTCTTAATATACAGCAATGAAGATTGCTTGCAGAAACAATTGTACACAGAAATCTTGACACGTTTTCTTTGAAACCTTTTAAAAGCGATTCCCAAAAACTTTTCTGTGTCTTAAAATAACTTAATTAATTGAAATGCTAAATAAGAAAAAAAGTGCAACGTTTTCAGCCTCCCCCCCCCCCCCCCCCCCCCCCAAAAAAAAAGAAACATTTTGTATTTTTTTTAAACAATGAATGGCACATTTATTTTACTTTATGTTCATATGAGGGGTTGTGATGAAAACAAACAAACAAAAAAAAAAGTTTGTACTTCTTTCTTCACTGAAACACATCGATCCATTGCGGGACACATTCACCACTGTAATTTACCTGCTGCACACGGGTATTAAAAACGTACAGTTTGCACGTCTGAATCACGTTTGATTGCCACTGTATTTCAATGCAAACCCAGTCTTGAACCAAGCACCAACCAAGATATGTCATTTTCTGAATGCAACATCAATAGGATTTAAACCTTTTATATTAAAAATTATTGTGGGTTCTCAATTTTCCCCCATTATATATATATATCCACATTTTCTGTTCCAGTCATCAAATCCTGGTTAATTTTTCAGAAGGTTGAAGTACCCTCAGTAGAGCTCTTAATAACATGTCTGATCTCTCAGTACATTCGGTTTACCAGAGTGTAGCTGCACATCCTTTAGACTTGAGTATGAAAGAAATGCCACATTTGTTTTAATGCATTAAGTACCAAATACATGTATCCTTTACAAAATCCTTTGCTTTGGCTACAAACTGCTTTATCATCACTGTGGTAGGAAAACACCAAGAAATTGTCTTTAGTTTCTTATTTTAAATTGAGGTGTCACAAAAGCATCTGAAGGGCTATATTTGCAGAATCAACAGTTGCATTTAGACATAACTTTCGCGGTAACAAAATTAAAGTTATCATAACAATATAATACAATAGAAAACATGACAAAGTAGCCTGTCTTCAAATGTGGACAATGACACTTAAGTTTCTTACCTGCATTCACGAGGGATAGTGTTGCAGGGGGAACGGGTTGTTGGTTACACTGTGGTGTGCCAGCTGCACTCAGAGATAAGATATGTTTGAGAGTTCCAGAGAGGCCAGTCTTTTAAAAGTCATCAGCATGACAAGCAGAAAAGGCGACACAAAGTGAATCTGAACAGCGAGCGGAATACATTAGTGACATACTGTCAAACCCACTTAAAGCTCCTCTTTATCCAGGTCCAGTTTGTTCTTGGCCTGCTTTAGGATTTAACCAGGGCACCGGGGTTGTACCCCTGCTCTTTTGTGAAAGAGTGCCATGGGATCTTTAGCGTCCGCAAAGCAGACTGGACTTTGGTTTAATGTCTCATCCGAAGGACGATGCCCCCTGGGGGTTTGGACACACCTACTCCTATCCCTACACCATTTCAAACCTGGTGTCCTCGATCCAAAATACTGACCAGTACTAACTCTACTTAGCTTTTGAGATCAGACTGATTCAAGTTTTGGTATACCATATATATATATATATATATATATATATATATATATATATATATATATATATATATATATATATTTTTTTTTTTTTTTTTTTTTCAGCCATTCAAAAAAAAGGCATAATACCACAGCAGTGACGTCAAAAAGTGATAATTCCTCTAGAGGAAAATATACTTGAACTTTGACCCATTCGACTCCTCAAGACCATCACTTTCAATTCAAAAACAAAATGTCTTGTTTTCAATCGCTCGACAACACCCACAGTACAGAAATGTTCATTAATGATCAACAAAATGAGAATACGTTAAAAAAAAAATGATGTAAAGTCTGTAAATTCGTATCTCAGAAACTGTAGAGGAAATTAAAACAAGGTAAAGGCAATCATCCAAATAAAGCTGAAACACTAACGGATAACGACACAGAACGTCTGTACAGCGCTGAAACACGATGTTTAAAAAAAACAACTGTACTGCTGAATCTCGTCTTCTTTAATATTAGCATCACAAGGGTATCCATGGATTATAAAAAATAACAGATAGGCCTCTTCAGTGAGTCACAGGAAAACAATTCCATCTCAGGTTTCTGTGACAGTTTATAAACTCCACCTTCGCTCTCGTAGTTTATGACGTCACAGAAACCCTAGATGGAATTATTTTCCTGTAACTCACTGAAGCCCAGTCCCAAATACTCCAAGGGCCATTCCACTCCAGGTTAGGTAAAATGAGATTATCAGGGTCTGGATGGAGTTTTCTTTGGTTTAATAAAAAACAATTTAGATCAGGGTTGGAACAAAGATTCGGAATTGGATGAAAATCGATGACATTGTATTCCACTGCTTTGGCACACGATGAGCAACTTAAATGAACCTCAAAAATCTGAAGAAAAAATGCTTCTCTGTTGGCACACTGTGACACATCGAAAAGAATGGAGCATAAGAATGCCAGAGAACACATGCTAATTATGTTTTACGTTTCGTATCAAAGAAAACCTTGGACCTTGCTCTGTAGATAAGATGATACTTCAGGTTGAAGTTCTCAAAGATTTTCACTCCACTGTGCAACTTCTTATGAATGAAAATCAAGCAAGAGAAAAGCTTGAAAAGCCTTTGTCCTCCAGAGGCTGGTAGCTCGCTGACATCCGCTCTCGGTTTCCTGGGTGTGAAAGTGGAAACTGGCTTGGTCGTGGGATCGGAGGACGCCCGCTGAACCCTCCGTTCTCCAGAACGAAAACAACGAGGACATTTTAAATTGAGGACAAAATTGGGAGTAAAATAACTGGGCATTCGAAATAAAAAATTAATTAATTAAAAAAAAAAAAGATCTCTATTACCATGCTAAGTTGCCCATTAACCTATCAGATATAATTTACAAAAATGTAAACATATATTTACTAAAACATGTAAGATCTTCATGGAATGGAGGTGCGCAACGGTTCAAAATGATTCCGTTAGCGATTAGAGGGATTCTGGATTGCGTTGCTCAAATATTATTATTATTGTTCTGTAACTGGCTTTGAGTCTGCCAGGTACTGAACAGCCTTTCTTATTCCATTCAAACCATGTTACAATCTACAATTTCAACTCTGTCAACCCCACCTATTCACTCTGTCTATATATATATATATATATATATGGAACAGGTGGCAGGGTAAGTTGAAACGTTACAAAGTCGCATGTTTTGAATGGAATGAGGTAGGCTGTTTGGTCCTGGCACTTTAGATTTTCCAGGCAAGCTTGAAGCCAGGTAAAAGGCATAGAAAAATAATCAGAACTCGATCTTGGAGAAACCGAAGCCAGACCCATTCAGAATGACTGAAGACAGAATGAGTAAAATTCTTAAACATAGTGATTCTTAGTTTCCCCATCTTTGAAGAAACCAGAATTGTTACATTTCCTCAGGCAGTTTCAGCAGCAGCCCATGCAAGCTTTTTTTTTTTTTTTCCTCAAGCCTGTCAGTCACGCAATGAACCAGAGACGTCCGTCTGCTGCTCCTTGTAGCGGGAGGTTAGGAATGTCTTCAACGCAACCAGTTCTTTCCTTTCACTGGATTACAAACCTACGATGAATCAAATAAAACCACCTTCTGTGAAAACAGACACCCAGACAAAGTTCTGTCCCTAAAAAAAAAAAAAGGAAAAATGCATTTATACAAAAAAAACAAAAAACAAACAGGACTCCTGTTTTAATAGATGCTGGATCTTCAATTCACTGTCGTTGTCTCGAGTTAAAACTATTCAATGTTTTCAAAGTGCTGGGGAGGAGGGTGGTGGATCGTTTCGGTATTTTGCAGGTTTAACGCACTGGGGCAGGAGCTCTGTTGTAAATCCACTCAGCTTGTGAGCGAAGGAGGGGTTTAGTCTTCAATGACGATGGGCTCTTCGTTGACCTGATGTGGAAGCTGTGCTGGGACGTCCAGCTCAGATTCAATGTGCTTGATGATTTGTTTGTAAGGCTGCCTGGCTGCTCTCTTGATATCAAAGGAAGCCAGGAGTTTGCGGACTTTTCTAAAGACAGAAGATGGGAGACTTTTACTATCGTACAGGGCTGGCAAAACATGTTTTTTTTGGAGGGGGGGGGTGTACTGTAGTGTCACAACAGGCATCAATAAGACAAATCCATCCATCCATTATCATTAACCGCTTACTCCTTTACAGGGTCGCGGTGAGCCGGAGCCTAACCCGGCATACACAGGGTGCAAGGCGAGACTACACCCTGGACAGGACGCCAGTCCATCGCAGGGCACCACACACACAATCACACAGAGGGCAATTTAGAGTGACCAATCAACCTGGACAGCATATCTTTGGACTGTGGGAGGAAACCGGATTACCCAGAGAAAACCCACGCAAACACGGGGAGAACATGCAAACTCCACACAGACAGTACCCTAGGCCGGATTCGAACCCAGGACCCTGGCACTGTGAGGCAGCAGCGCTAACTACTACGCCACCGTGCCGCCCAATAAGACAAATGCTTGCTGTATTTATTTTTAAGTGTTAAAAATTCTTTCACAAATGGGAGTTTTCAATGGGAACAAAAAGGCAATGGGTTCATTTTACAGAAATTTGTGATAAAAAAAACACCCTTAATAATAATCCCACTACCTGATGTCCTCAGTGGCCATGAAGAAGACATCATCGGGAGCGTCGATCCAGTTCATCCTCCGGCCCTTGAGTGGCGGTAGAGAGCCGTGCTTTATCATCCGCTGGGGTCTCTCATAGGGCTTTCCATTCAGCAGGTAACTCTTATTGAGGCTGGTCTGGTGGGGGAGGGGGCGGGGAGAGCAGTCCTGTCAGGAGAGAGGGACTGCTGACCCCCATCTAGCCTTACACATAATTATCAAGAGCCTTAGAGCATTTAGTCACAGCGCCCCCCTATGGCATGGTCTGGGATATGATCAGATATATAACCCAAAATGCATCGGCTAAACGTAGAACAAGGACTGAGATTACATCTGTTTGAATGCGCAGGTTCCGGGACTTAGCGAAGTGTAAATGTTTCTGATCCCAGATTAAACGTATAGGATTGTCTTTTAGAGCGATTATGTTGTTTTTTAAATGATGTGAAATGACTGCTATCTGTTGCTGGTCACCCTGTCAGGACACTCTTGTAAATGAGGCCTCGGTCTCAATGGGTTTATTCCTAATTAAAGAATTCATGAATAAATAAATAAACCACACCCTGGCTTCCAAGCAAGGATCATAGAGTGTGTATATCAGCCTTGTCTTATTATTTATTTTCTTAGCAGACGCCCTTATCCAGGGCGACTTACAAGATATCACATTATTTTTACATACAATTCCCCATTTATACAGTTGAGTTTTTACTGGAGCAATCTAGGTAAAGTACCTTGCTCAAGGGTACAGCAGCAGTGTCCACCACTGGGGATTGAACCCACAACCCTCCGGTCAAGAGTCCAGAGCCCTAACCACTACTCCACACTGCTGCATTGTCTTGAACCTCATCACAGCTACAAACCGTCCATATTACACCCCTTGCACACTAATACCCCTGTTTTTACCCCTGTTGTTTTTCTGCCCAATTTGAATGCTGCAATCCATCAAACTGCACAATGCCTAGATGTTTTTCTTCCCTACAAAGGACAAAAACAAACTTGAGATGTTGTCAGGCCTGGCTTTTGCACACCCACACTTGGGTTTTCAGTTCCAAGTTAATTCTCAAGCATATTTAATAGACCTTTTTTTTTTTTTTTTTTTACACACGCATGCATATCACTCGGTAAAACACTACAAAGTACTCACAAGTTGTCGCATTTGACTGTGGTTTGGCAAACCTTGAAGGCAAGAATAAGATAAGTGAAAGGTTAATGAAAGCTCGTTAGTTATATAAGGAACACTGGAATGCACATAACAAGGCTGTCATTGTGTCGAGGTGTTCTGTTGACAATGTAAACCCAAGACTTTTTTTAATGTGCTGTTATATAATTGGTTGTAGCTGCAGTGTATTGTACATGAGCGCTCTTGTTTTGAACTGCAATTGGGGTTCCTTACCTCTAGATGGCATCAGTAGCCTTTTCTTCATATTTCCTGGCAGAGACACAACAAAAAATATCAGATTCAAAATCTGTGTGTATTTTTACTCCATTAGCGTACAACATCATTTTTGACCAAAAAAAAACAAAAAACAACTAAACGTGGAATGAATTTGGGTAATTAAATCCACATGAATTAACAGGGGGCTGAATTCAAAATGAATTACTTCCAAACTCAGAGGAAGTGCAGAAGATATTATTATTATTATTTGTTTATTTAGCAGACGCCTTTATCCAAGGCGACTTACAGAGACTAGGGTGTGTGAACTATGCATCAGCTGCAGAGTCACTTACAACTACGTCTCACCCGAAAGACGGAGCACAAGGAGGTTAAGTGACTTGTTCAGGGTCACACAATGAGTCAGTGGCTGAGGTGGAATTTGAACCGGGGACCTTCTGGTTACAAGCCCATTTCTTTAACCAATGGACCACACAGCCTGAAGATATTCTTCAGGCGTTATTCCTGTGGCATTCAGTCATACATTTCATTGCTTTAGAGAGACACCTAGTGGAAACGTTTGTCATTGAATTTAGTGTTTCTTTCAGCACTGTGGAGTGTTTAATAGGTACAGATGACAGGTAGAGAAAGGTCAAAGTTAAGTGAAGTGAGATAAAAAAAAAGTGAATTAGGCATCAGAATAGGGTAGGAAAGGTGTGCAGCAGTGGCGATTCCTTATTTTCTGTGACAGTGCTGTAGGGTTTGTTCCGAATGGACTACCTGCTGTTAGCTGTGCTGGGGTGGGGTGGGGTGGTGTCCGATGCACAGTCTAGCGAGTCCAGGTGACAGTGGATACATACCGAGACACTGACCTTCGGCTCCGTTGTGCTGCTCGTAGCTGCGCTTGCCCAGGATGGTGGTGGAGCCGTGGTTGATGACCGGGGCCACTTTTGCCACGCTGGCACTGCCAGTGTGTGGAGCCAGGCTAACGGCAGATTTAACCGGCTCTGGCCTTACATAGGGGTGCAGCTCTGCAAAACACAGACCAACTTGCTGCAGACTATGGAAACCGTATCTATGCAATTAGTTATTCCATGGTAGTCTTTCTACATTCTTTCCATTAGGGGTAGGCTGATTTAAATCTTAACGTCCGTATTGGAATTAGCTAAAAAAAAAAAAAAAAAAAAAGACTGGCCCATCTTTCTGCACCTAAAACCACTGTTTTAAAAGAATGCATAAAATAAATAAACATTCCCTTTGGAAAAACAGTGCTTTAGAAAAACAGTCCTTAACAAAACATTCCTTAAAACAGTCTGTAAAGCTAAATGAATAGGTCGGTTAGCATATCGAGGTATAATCACCGGTCTAAATGCATGCAAGCAAAGAGCCAAAAGATCAGTGATGATATTGCCAGCGCTAATAAGGTTTAAGAAAATCGATTTTTTAAACTTTGGTTATCTATTTCTTTGGGGCTCCTGCTAGTAAAATCACACACAGTCGATTATTAAAAGAGCACAGAAAACTGACCCATGTACTTGATGATTGATTCCAAGGGCTTCCTCACCATCGGCCTCATTTTCACTAACTTCTTGGCTTCGTCAGGTAGTGTTGCCGAGCCTGTTTAAAAAGAGGTCTTTTTTTTAGGTACAGAACACTGTCCACTTTATGTCCTCAACTAAGCACGTACATGTAAAAACTGAGTTAGAAATCAGGTCTAAGAAATAAACCAATCACTGTTATAGATTCATCCAGAATTCCAGTGCACACCGCACAATTCTAAAGTTTAAAAACAAAACACGAATGAAGTGTGTCATTTTTATGCTTTTACCATGCTTAACTGCAAATGAAGGGTTATCGCATGACTCCGTGTACACCAGGACAGTTCAGGTGTTTCAACTCGCACCCCAGTGCATTCTGGTAAGTGTAGTCCTGCTGTGAAAGACACCTGAGACAGGTAAAACATACCAGAATGCATTGCGGTGTGAGTTGAAAAGCCTGAAGGGTCCCGACCTGTCCCAGTGTACCCGAGTCATATGGTAACCCCAGGTAAATTCAAAGCGCAACCACAGGAAAAGAAAGGTAAAACTGCAGAATGATCCTCACACTGTGCTTTGATCTCCGCGCTGTTGACCGGTACAAAGGGTCTGCGAGCTGCTCGGCGAGGCTGCAGGAGGGCCAGGCACAGCTGGCGTGCGATTTTGGTCAGCGTGGTGGTCTGGAGATAGAAGGCCTGCTTGGTCTTCAGCGTGTATTTGGGGTTGGCGTTCTTTACCCAGTATCCAAAGGGGCTCTGGGACAGAAACGGCCGGCATGTTAGTTCACACGCTGACTGTAAGATCAGAGCTATCGGTATTGTGAAGAGAACATCCTCAACTAAGCACGTAAAAACTGAGTTAGAAATCAGGTCTAAGAAATAAACCAATCACTGTTATAGATTCGTCCAGAATTCCAGTGCACGACTCTAAAGTTTAAAAACAAAACCTTTTCATGTTTCATCGTACTTCCTGAGTGGAATCTTCTTTTCTGTGATTTATAATACGTTATTAAAACGTGCTAAAGTAGACTAGTTTACACAGGTGAATAACAACAAACTAAATTCTCTAAAGATATAACCTTATAGAGTAGAGCCCCTCATGCTTTCACTGCTGGACTGACTGTCAAATGAATTTCCTGTTCACCCTTTTTACTAACCATGCTGTTCCTATTGGGCCCCAGCCTCTCGCCCTCCAGTCTTGTTGGCATCTTCAGGCCACCGTACTTCTTCCAGTAATTCCAGCAGGAGGAACACAACCTGCATTGCATGCTGGGAGGACCCCAAGAGTACCACTGAGAGCATTGGGTCGCTACACACAAAAACATCAATGACCTGGATATCAGGAGTGGGTGACCAAAAGAAATAGTCTTTCCATATTAAATAAAGCTTTATTCTGGCTATGGGGGTACTCACAGTAACAGCTTTCACAGGCTCGGCCCGCACTGCTGTTCTGACCCAGTGATCCTGTCCCATTCACCATACTGAGCTTCACACTGTTCCCACTAATCTGGTTCGGGCTGGGCTTGTTACTTCATTAAAAAGAAAAAGAAAATATAAACTTTTATCCTTTACTCACCAAGGGCCATGTTTTAAGTTTTGAAAAAAAGGGGGGGGGGGGATCTATTGACATCACAAAACGAATATCTAAAAGTTGTGTAATTGATTGATGGTCCCATAAACGAGCTCCAGTTGTTTGCTTCTCGGTTTTGTACATTACTGTTGAATTTTCATCTTTAAAAAAAAGGAGTTAATTAAAGACCGGAGTAAATTCTTTGAAAAGATGGCCCTAAATATTGTACCATAGCAGATTTGAATGTTACTAAATTTGAACGTTACCTTTACAGTGCATTTTGGAACTAAAGCATGCATCTGCTTTCTAATAATATATATTATAATGACAGGCACACTGCTGTATGTTAGCAAAACCCTTATATAGCATCAATTAAACAGATCCTTATGGGAGAGACTTGCACTTACTAGTTTGGGATATAAACTTGCTTCAGTCTGCTTTCTGCTTCGGCCGCTTTTAAACGTTTCTGAACAGATTGTGAACATAAAACAAGGCATGACAATCACATACATATGGATATAACACACTAGACATGTCTGCACCAGGAAAAAACCTGCTATGACCTGCATTCACAGAGTGTGCTACAGGAACTTCATCCAAACTGGACAAGCGCTCTCCAAGACACAGGGTTTAACAGCTCCGTCAAACTCATCGGTTATGCGTTTCTGGTCATTCCCAGGCAGGCTACAGTATGCAGTATATTCACAATTGACCACAACTTTTTTTTTGTACAACCCAGTTGTCCAGCATTGGTATAAAAAGATCATATTTGAGGCACCATTCAATTGCAGCACTGGTTGCTCATTAAAATCTCATGCATGCGTTGGAATTCATGCCAGTGATCTTAGTAAGCAAAGGGTTTAAATAGGCACTACAAACCCCCTCTGCCCCAGCACTTGGATACACAGCAGCATACGTACCTGTTGCACATATCTGTCTGTAGTCTTCCACATGTAGTAATATTCTA
Organism: Acipenser ruthenus; assembly: GCF_902713425.1. Classification (NCBI taxonomy): domain Eukaryota; kingdom Metazoa; phylum Chordata; class Actinopteri; order Acipenseriformes; family Acipenseridae; genus Acipenser; species Acipenser ruthenus. The sequence goes on from NC_081218.1 coordinate 1,841,467, forward strand.
CAATACTGGGTAAGCATTTCCACGGTAGCTGCAATGGGCACAAAAGAACAGCACAGTTACATGTCTGTCCACTAACACAGAAGAATTCATGCAGAAAAAGTTCTTATGCATAGGCTTTCTATTAAAAAGTTCTACAGCTGTGGCCAAAAGTTTTGCATCACCTAGAATTTTAGGATTGAGACATAATTATATATATATATATATATATATATATATATATATATATATATATATATATATATATATATATATGAACATCATTTAGATATTTTACTTAACAAGAAATTGCTAAATTATATTGCAAAAGTCTACAGGAAGCCATAATAGTAGTTTATGTTAGATTTCGAAATGTCCATTTTTTTATTTTATTTTTGTCAGTTTTTCATGAAGTATATGGAAAACTACAAAGCGATATGTAATTCAATAGGTTAAAGTTTATATTGCAGCAGGTTTTCATTCGACTTTACAAAGCAAAATGTGCTCATTTTATAGGGAGATGCAAAGCCTTTGGACAGAGCTGCACATTTATTGTTGCACAACTTTTTTTTTGAATGTGTGCATTTAATAAAAACATAGAAGAAGGTAAAAAAATCCTTTTAATCTTTAATTCCTGAGAGCAATCTTCATGTGATTTTTTTTTTTTTTAGAAGGACGGGAGTGAAGCACGTACAAAGTCCTGTCGAATGTCGGCGAAGTCCTTGCCGTATTTCTCCAGCGCCTCTTCAAAGAGGTTTGCCTCGGAGGCGGACCATTCCTCCATCTCATCCCGGCACAGCACCGGACCCCCCCGAGGTACCAAGGCTGTGATCGCGCACGACATGTCATAGCTGCACTGGTGCAGGGTGTCCATGGCATGGAACTGAGCGAGAAACACACAGTGCAAGACCAGCCCCAGTTAGTCAAGCTGTTAACCAACCCATTAAGCACCAAATCACATTAAAAAAAAAATCAGAACACAAGCTGTATTTATGTGATTTGATACATTCTAAAAATCAAGATTTCTTCACAGGAAAAAAAAAACATCCTTTGTTTTGGCTACAAGAAAACTGTTGTGTCCCGTTTTGAGGAAAGTCAAGTTAGACGTGCCTATAATCAGAGCATTGAAATTTCACACCGACTATGAAGCTCAACACATAGAAAACTGAGCTTTATCATCGCTGTGGGGAGGGAAACACCAAGACATGTTTTTAGGCTTCAGTTTCTTATTTTATATTGAAATAACATGTAAGACAAGACGCCTGTTAAAATTGCTCCAAAAAATTACAAAGTAGCCTGTCCTCAAAACAGGACAATGGCATTTCATGGGTTAATAGGTCTGACCCAGCGGTGGCCAAAGCAGGTCCTTCCACTCCTGGTCTTTGTTCCATCCTTGGTCTAAACTGTTTCATTGAACCAATTAGACCTCCATCCAGACCCTAAAGTAGTTAGTTCACTGCACCTGATAAACCTGGGGCGGCATCGCCCTCCAGGAGCGGGATTGGACACCGCTGGTCTGATCAGCTGAGAAGCTAATTCTGGGGGTCTGCACAAAACGTTTCATACCAACGGCACTCTAGAACGCTTTCACTGCTATCAAACTTCGCTTAACCCGCCAAAACAGACGACAGCATTCTTTTGTATAATTACAGATTGGAGTTTTCCTGGGGCTGATTCTCCAGGGTTAATCGTACAGCTGCAGACGGCATGCATTTTAGGCAACAGCAGCAGCAGCAGCCAGGCTGCCCTGGGAGCTCCATTCAGGGAGGGCTTCCCGGCTGTTTCTTACCAGGGTGATGTCTCTGGATGCAGCCGCAGCGCTCATGTGTAGACTGGGCTGTCTGATGGAGCTGCTGCAGTCCAGTGCGCGGGCAAAGGTGCCGACGGAGCTAGGAGACACATAGAGGAGACAAAGAGAGAGACAGAGAAAGAGAGACAGGGGTTCAATCAGTGTTTTTAACCCTTTCATGTATGGCAAACTCATATGGGGACAGATTAAAAAAAAAACTCTCTTCTAGTCTTTATATATAAGGAAGATGCAAATGCATTTACAGTACTAAGTAGGGTAGGTGTAAGTAGGGTAGGGGTTAGATATATGAGTAATAAGAAAATTAACTCAACAACTCCATGTTTTTTCAACCGATATAAAAGACCTCTTGTCTTTAATGACCACATAAATGCATTCACATGCCTCCCTGCTATATGTGACTATACACAGCATACACACACACAGACACAACACCTGTCCGGGTACTATATTACACAGTAAATCCTATGTGGATTATGGAACAATAACCACAAATGGAGAAAACACCTCTCAGAATACGGTCCACTGTAGCTGGATTGACCTCCACTGGAAATGAAGCATTTTTGATCAGTGCTTACCGTGCAATAACCAGGAACTGGTCTATTTGCTGATCAGTTAACAGACTCTCTGGCTCCCAGATCTTTGTTTCCAGTTCTGTCTGATCCCTATCGTCAGTCTCACCTGAAATGAAAAACCGACAGCTTTTTAAAACCTTACTGAATGTTTTTTTTTTTTATTGAATTATATACTTTCAGTATAATACCTCAAATGTATACAATAATGATCATATAACTTTAAGTTCTGTTTTAAGGATTTTTTAAAGTAATTCTAACCCTTTTAAATGGGATTAAAAAAAAAAAACATTCTTAACAAAACAACAGCATACAAATCAAAAATATTGGGTTTTGTCTCATGTGGACTTCAATAAATAGACCGAATTTTTAAAGAAATTAAAAAAAAACACTTCAGTTTATTATATATTTAGAAAGTAGTATCTTTAGAATGAATGATGAAAAATTATTTGTAAAAATATTTTAGAATAAGATGATTCAGTAAGGTGAGGCAAATGCAAACTAAACTAAACTCATCATCAATCAGTGTTTGCGAATTTGCTCAGGTCAGTTCATCAGCTTTTTTTTTATTTATTTTTTTTAAACAAAGTAATATAGAGTAAAGTTTGTGTACCATGCACCACTCGCTAGAATCTGGCACTGTATAAATTAAGCATACAGTCCAGGTGTGTCCAATCCCGGTCCTGGAGGGCTATTCCACTCCAGGTTTAACAGGTAAAATGAGATCATGAACTACTTCAGGGTCTGGATGGAGGTTTAATTGAGTCAAAAAAACAATTTAGAACAGGGCTGGACCAAAGACCAGGAGTGGAAGGTCCAACGTCATCAGTTTTGGTGCCAACCTAAAGTGAACACAATCAGCTTGTGTTGAAGATTGTTATTTTTTTTGTTTGGACTTTTGGAATATTCAGCTTCTACTGCTAACATAATGTCAGCTGATAAGGGATACGAACGTGTTGATTAGGGCTCCTTTCACCGAGCACAGATCAGACTTGACAGGCTTTCAAACTCTGCTCACCTTCTTTCATGAGGTCTGTGATATCGGCCTGGAATCGCGGCCCAATTCGGATCTCGCCCTTGTCCGCCAACAGTGTCTTCTGCTGTGGATCATAGACCAAGCCGTAGAAGAACCCGTCCTGCCGAAAAAGGGATGTTACTGCTGGTAACTATTACACGAAAGAGGCTGCAGCAAACAACACAGCTGTGCACAGACGTTTGCTATGCGGGTCTCCCGTGTGCAGTTTTGAAAGAAACACATGTTATAGCAAACTTGCATTTGCATTTTAAAACAAGCCTTGAGGGTCATGCGATTGGCTGGAAAGCATGTAAAGCACCTGCTTAAGCAGGCATTGAAGGGGTGCAGGACTACCTGAAAGAAACGGAGACAGCAGAAGTTTCAAAACGAAATGTTTGCTGTTGTTCTTTCAAAACTGCACGTTGAGGACCTGCATAGCGAATAGACACGCAGGCCTCATTTTACTACTCCACACTCGTCTGCAGAGCAGTTAAAAAAAACATCTGGTCTGTGAAAAAAAACAAAAACAAAGCAGTACTCTGTTTAGGAAGACAGCTTGTTTCAGACAAAACACCCCATGATAGATTGAGCTTGTCCTGCTTTCTCTGTGGTACCTATCATTTCCAATTTGCTATCAAACAACAAAAGAGAGAGTAGGAGTAAGCTACAGGTACCCTGCTGTTACTATGCAACTAGCTTTCAGCTGCACCGGCTGGATGCTGTCTGGGGAGTTCAAACTGCCTTCTGGATAAACTCAATACTTAGCGTAGAGTGTCTGCTGCACATTGTATTTACAGACCTCTGGTGCTAAACAGGGCATGTTTTTTTTTTTCACATTCTCTCTTAGTTCTCTCCCCCTTACTACAGACAGTCTAAAACTGCGGATAATGGAATTCCTCAGAAACTGCAGAATTTTCAGGCTGCTGCGGAATCCGCAGTCTTCCGCAGATTCACCACATTCTGCAGCTACGTCATCATCATAATTATCATAACCAGACTGCTAAAAAGTGACCTGAAATATATAACTTAGTTGTTCAGTTAACAGATGTTTTGTCTCCTTCCAAAAAGCAGGAGCTAATTAAACACTGGAGTTAAGGCTTTGACAATGAGGCCCACTAAGAAGTCTCATGCGATGTGATGTTTTTGTTTGACAGTTTCTATAGATTTTACTGACAAAAATTATATTATATTAAATTGGAAGTACCTAACCCATGCATTGTTTGATACGATTATGTATACTTGATTTCCATTTTTGTAAGGCATTATTAACAGAAATACTAAACACACAAGATGCTCCACAGTACACTCCACAGATATCTACTTAAAATGCCAGCAGTTTTTTTTTTTTTTTTTTTGCATACTTTCCAGCAGATTTGGACTGCCCAGACCCATTTCTGTGTTACAGTGTGAAGTCAGGATCCTAGTTGGCTTCACAATTTATTATGTGACATATGGAACTCAGGTGGATAAGATAGATGGGCTTCACCCCAGTCAACAGACAGTAAACAAGGAAAGTCGTACCTCTTTGTCTAGGTAGGAAAAGAGTGCTTCTGTTTCATTCAGCAGAGTAACGCAACATTTCCCGCTGTGGGAAAGAGAAAATGTAACAGTAAATGTTAAAGCTCACTCAAAAAGGGTGACTACATGACTCTGTGTACACGAGGACAGTTTGGGACAGTTGAGGCTTTTCAACTCGCCTTGCATTCTGGAATGTTTTACCTGTCCCAGCAGGACTACACTTACCAGAATGCATTGGGGTGTGAGTTGTTGTTGTGGCTGTTGTTATGCAGGGATAAGTAGTGGGGTTATCAGGCAATACGTCCAGTAAAAGGCTAACATTTTGAGGTGTCCTATCCCATGCAATGTAACCCAGCAGGGATGGATGAAGGTTGAACATTGCTCTGTGTGGTTACCGTATATGGGTGGCTGGTAGAGACTCCAGCTGTCTGGACAGGAAGAGCTCTCTGTGCTTCAGCTGATGTATCTGTCTCTCAGTCAGCTGCTGCAAACTCTCCCCTTCAATCTCCTCTTCCAGCTCCTCTGTGATCCAAGCACAAAGCCAAGGGTAACAGTGTTAGGTGGTGTACAGCTATGATCAAAAGCTTTGCATCGCCCTGCAGAACGAACTCCTTTTGCTTGAGAAAGTCGAATGAAACCTGCTGAATAATGTTACCTTAACATATTTAATTACACGCCGCTTTGTAGTTTTCCCCATATACTTCACGAAAAAAATTGACATTTCGAAATCTAACATGAAATACTACTGCCCTACTATGACGGCTTCCGGTTTGACTTTTGCAATGTCGTTTTTGTAGTTTATTTGATTACATGATGTTAAATTAAAAAAAAAAATAATCGAAAATTATGGTCATATAGGTTTTTAGTATTTTCAAATAATGTCTTAAACTCTAGGCAATCAAAAACTTTTGGCCAGAGCTGTAGACTGTCAGCGAGTGAGGGAGTGGGCATGCAGAGAGAAGCATGGGACCCAGTGGCCTGTGCTCATGGCTGGCTCACTTCCCAGTGTACTAAGTAAATTAGCGCAACCCTCCCTCCCTCTGCCCTCTGCCTTCTGCCCTCCCAGAGCTTGGCACTGACACAAACACTGTTGCTCTGAGCTACGTCTCAATAGCAATCTTGATTGGTGTTGAAAGCTCCCTTTGGCTGCATGCTGCTCCATGGATCTGAGGTGATAACTGAAACCTCTATCGGAATCGGAGGGTTCCGTCTAGCCATCTGATTGGTGGAGGCTCAAGGGGTGTAACCCAATCGCAACGCAAAGAAACATACATCATGTGCGCTCCAGCCAATTGCGTTAGAGCTCACTGCAAACAAAACAAGTGGACAGGATTTGAAGTTGGCCGTGATGGCGATGGAAATCAGCAAGCTTTCTGTCAACTTGCAGCGTTGCAGAGTTGATGTGTTTTTCTGAATTCACAGTTGTTAAATCTAAATATATACCACATTCAAGTCGTAGAAATATTCATTGGTAAAACTGGAATCCCTGAACATGGTTGGGCATCACAACCAGGCATTGTGACGAAAGCAATCACGGTAAACAACTGCACCAGGGTATAAAAAGTTCAAAAGAAAACTGCTACTTTCAGCCGCAGGGTCGACTCATTGCTGGCTGACACGTTTGCTGCAGTGGTGAGAATTTGTTCTCAATTTGACTGGATGACTAAAGGTTTTGATTGGTTGGTTGGTTTTATCGAGCGTCTCTCGGACTGGGCTGCACTGCCAAGGTGTAGTGCAGAGTGGGGAGCAGGGACGCAGACGGCCATACGATAATGTGACTCACTTGAATGTTTATCAGCCAGTGCAATGAGGTTGCTAGGGATATCTCGTCTCCTGTAGAAACAGACCACTTTGGCTTCCACATTTCCATTTGCAGTCTGCAAACGAGCGCGAGAAAAACAGGCCTGTTAGTGACATGCATTCACAATCAAACTACAGCTGCCTGGCCGCTTTATTTTGACCAGGTCTACCCGACTAGATTTGACATGCCTTACCATGGTAAATCTGCAGTTTTCCCATATGGTTTTACTATGCATTTATCATTGGTTTGCCAGGCTTTTTAATGTGCTTTGCTATGCCTCTCTGGGCTTTACAATGCTTACCTATGCTATGCAGGAATAACACCTGGAAGAAAGAAAACCCTTATAAATGCTTCCTACAGTGAAAGCATAGCAAAGTGTAATAAAGCACAGTGAAAGCATGGTACAGCATAGGGAAGCATTGTAAAGCACAGTGAAAGTATGGTACAGCATAGGGAAGCATTGTAAAGCACAGTGATAGCATGGTACAGCATAGGGAAGCATTATAAAGCACAGTGATAGCATGGTACAGCATAGGGAAGCATTGTAAAGCACAGTGATAGCATGGTACAGCATAGGGAAGCATTGTAAAGCACAGTGATAGCATGGTACAGCATAGGGAAGCATTGTAAAGCACAGTGAAATAACTCCTAGGTTGTCTGCAGCGAAAGCGTAGTTCATATAAAGGTGTTTTGGATGCCGGAATGATACAAATAATAACATATCTTTATTTGTCTTACCTTATTCAATTCTTCTATTCGTCTCACTGAATATGGGTTGCTGGAAGAGTTCTCAAAGTAAACATAATCTGCAGAGGGAATGCAAAGGATTTTCAATCAATGAGGTATGTGTTTTACTGGCCATGTGCCAGCTGTGTAACAACCAACACAAACATTATGGAAAGACTGTACCATAATGGGTGGATCCAACCAATCAGAACCCGATGACCCGATAACATTCCCCAGCAAGCAAGCTAAAAATGCAATAAACCTGCATTTACAGAACAGCGTGGAGAAAAATGATAAAGCTCAATACTGTAGCAACAGAAACTGAGAATCACTCAATCTTCCAGATATCATATAAAAGGGAAACAATATCACTGCTACTGCTTCCTAGTATCAGTTTGAATCACTTCCTGTGTTGTAGGTCAGATTCACTCCACGTGACCTACAGCAAGTAAGGTGGATTGGTGCTAATGTTGCGAGTGCTGACCTGAGTTATAGCACTCCTCTGAAATGACACTGGAAGTTACCAATGGAAATGTGAAGAACAATTACAGCGTATCAAATAATGTCTTCCCTAGAGCTTTACCAACTGCAGCAGAGGCTGAAATCTAACGCGCTATAAAAATAAACCTCGTATTCTGTGCCTTTAGGGAGAGAGAGAGAGAGAGACAGAGACAGAGAGCGAGCTTATTTATTTGCTTGTTCGCTCTGCAATACGAGCTTTGAGTCCGATGGGGACTCTTCAGCTCAAGAGAAAAGGATGGAAGTTCTGCTTTTCTTTCCTGCCCTGCTTTTCAGACGGAGCACAAAGGATCAGTTGTGTCTAGACGGCTGTCTTTTTCAGCTCCATTGGCTATTCATGAACCCTTCATCGGCCACGCATGCAGTATTCTGAAACTCAGAACCACACTTACTTAATGATCAGACTACCAATGGCAACACAATAAACAGAATCACTAATTATTCTTAGCTGGGATGCTACATGTGCATTTATTGCCTTGACTATTAAATTGTGATATGTGGTTCAGTCTTGTAGCACTGAGGATAGTTACAGTTGTTCAGTCTCCATGCCTCAAGCCTGCCCTGGACTGGATGAAGCACAATTTCTCTTAGGGGGGTGAGGGAGGGAGGGAGCAGTTCAGTCTCAAGCTTGACTGGAAAGGCCACCAAATTACTCAAATACAGAAATAACGTTCCTTAGCTCCTGTTTGAACTAGGATTAAACCCCAAGGCTGGTATTAAAGCAGAACTGAGGCTGGTATTATTCTGCATAAATTCCTTGCTCCTGAACTGAAGAAGGTTACACAAGGATAGCATCACTATTTTCAGGACAGCAGGAGATATTACAGTTTAAGAGGCTTACAGAACATTAAAATCCATTGGGATCTCATTACAACCCCCAGTGTATATACCCTGAAGATACCTTTAAACAGAACCATAAGCAGACCACTGCATTGCCGCCAACGGCAATGGATTTGCACAGCACTGGTCCTGATACCATTGGCTGGGATACCATTGTTGTGTCATAATATGAAAGTGTCACCACCAAACCATGCCACCAATGGTGGATCGGTATTGAAGACACTGATTTCCATGTATGCTGGTTCACAGCATTGCGACACCACAGTCAAGCAAAAAAAATAAATAAAATGATAGCACTTACTGTGCAAATGACAGTCAATCTAATCAAATAATGCTAATAATAAAACTACATTAATAAAATAATTAGAAATAATAACTAGTTGTAATAATGCTAATAATGACACGAATATGCAACCAATTGCAATAATAATAGTAGTACTACTACTACTACTACTACTAATAATAATAATAATAATAATAATAATAATAATAATAATAATAATAATAATAATAATAGATGGTATGTTATTGAGACCCGTGTATGGGGGTTGTAAAGTCCGCGAGTCCCTGCCTTACAGATGAGACTATCAGTATCTTTCAAAGCACATTAAAAACATCATGAGTTTATAATGAATACCTGCGATGAGAGACACTCTGAACATGGCTGCTGCTGATGCAATTTGTGTTTAGTACATGCAAGTCTATCGTGGCGCACTGCACTACCCGGTTAGCAAACACAGTGCCAGCTGTGCCCCAAAGGAGTCTTCTACAAAGAGTCACAATGCCAAGCACTCATAACCCCCTTGCCTAAAGCTAAACTGAGACCACCTCTTTAAACATGCCACCTAGTCCAGGCTTGAACCCCCCACTGTACTCAATGATCTTCAGTTGCAATGCAGCAGGAACTGCAATCGCACTAGTTCTGTGCTAAGGGGCAATGATAGCACAAGGGCAGCTACAGTGGTATGGTGCAATAAACACTACTCATCCAATGCTGAGCTATGATTCCATAGTACTATCATTACCACTGTGCACTGTTCCGCATACATTACATTATCTAAACTGGATGACTTATAAAACTACCCAGGGCAACACAAATAAACTACTCCTACCTGAACACCCCCCTGTAGAATGAACTCATTTTGCTTCATAAAGTCGAATGAAACCTGCTGACTAACGCTACGCTAACATACTGACTTGCATTCCACTTTGTAGTTTTCCCCACATACTGAACGAAAAACCAACAAATTGAAAAATGTGACATTTCGAAATCTAACATGAAATACTGTACTGCTATTCTGGCTTCCGGTAGACTTTTGCGATAACATTTTTGCAGTTTCTTTGATTGCATGATGTTAAATAAAAGATCTGAATTATGTTTATATAGTTTTTTTTTAATGATGTCTCAATCCTAAAATTCTAGGTGATGAGAACTTTTGCGCACAGTTGTAAATTATTACACTGCTAGATGGCTCCCTTGTTTAAATCTACAATCTAATCAGATGATTCAAGATACCTGATCAAGAACTGATTCCCAAATCCTCTATATATTCTGTGTGGAAAGATTTGAACTACAAATAGTCTATCTGACTAACGCACATTATATCAAACGATGAGAAAAAAGAACCTTCATTTTATTTCGTACAAATAATGCTAGTAAAGCACTTTTGGGTGGTTGATGCATCTTAAAAAAAAAAATGTATTTTCTATAAAATCAAAAACTAAACATAACTCAACACAGCTCTCTGTGATTTCCTACGCTGGTCCGTTCTTTACCTGACTGTGCCCTTGCTACACTTCTCTTTGCTCTGCTTTTAGCCTCAGTCCACCGTAGCAAACGTGAACAAGGGGCAGCTGAACTAGTGCATTTACAGAAACAGGGTCCTTCCATCTGCTTGGCATGCAGGGAGTCGCTCGAAGCTTGTGTTTGAGACATGCATAATTAGCAGGGAAGGCCTTTTGTTCCTTGCACACTGCAGCAGTCTCAGCTCCCCCAGACAGGAATAAGCAAGCTCATTACACTGAGCAGGCAAGCTACTGAGAGCGAGGAGGCGTGCATGGCCCCCATCGACTCCGCTCTGAGTTCTGAGGTGAGAGCTACTCTGCATTGTACTAGTGGGGAGTTCAAGCAGCTAGAAGGGGGGGATGTGTGTGTGTGTGTGTATGTGTGTGTGTGTATATATATATATATATATATATATATATATATATATATATATATATATATATATATATATATACTGTGTAGGTTAATAATAATAATAATAATAATAATAATAATAATAATAATAATAATAATAATAATAATAATAATAATAATAATGTGGCCATGAAAATGGTATGCATGGGGTCGAATTACTTTTTACAATTATGTATACCATTTATTCCCAGCCTGTGTCTCAAGTGCCTTGCTATCTTAATTTTTTTTTATTATTCTTATCCAAAATATAAACATCACAAACTCTAAACTAGCAGGAGTCGAAATACAAACTGCAATTGCTAGTGCTTCATCAGTGTTATCGGGTGTTTGTGTCAGTGTGTGTCAGTGTGTGTGTGTGTCTCAGTGTGTCTGTGTGTGTATGTATGTGTATGTGTGTCTGTGTGTGTGTGTCTCAGTGTGTGTGTGTGTGTGTGTGTCTCAGTGTGTGTGTGTCTCAGTGTGTTTGTGTGTGTGTGTTGAATAGGTGGGAGTCAAATCATACACAAGAGGATTCAAATATTACTTTGTGATTTCATTAACCGCAAAGTAACAGGTTCACTGCCAACAGATACATGAAGCATATATATATATATATATATATATATATATATATATATACACAGTATATATATATCTATAGATAGATAGATAGATATATACAGTATATATATATCTATAGATAGATAGATAGATAGATATACACACATACACACGTTTGTTTTGCATATGAAACGCATATATATACTGGACTCATAATTGCATATCTAGTTAGGATGAAAAACTTAATAACATGCCTTTTTGTTACAACAACAACAATAATAATAATAATAATAATAATAATAATAATAATAATAATAATAATAGCCATCCTTGTCGGTGTAGTCTATTTTTAGAAGCATTCAGCTATGTAATATTAGCCTTAACATTCTCTGCCTCCCCCCCCCCCCCCCCCCCCCCTCCCTCCACCCCCTTACTGTAACAATGGACATGCACGTGTGCAGCAGTCCGCGCGCGCTGCTGTGCTGTTGTAGATCTTGCCTGTGCAATGTGTGCTCTGCTAATGCACTAATGCACTAATGCACTAACGCATTAACGCTTGTTTCTTTGTTGCATGTAGCCAGTCGCCGTGCTGTAATGTATTTGCTGGACCGCACTGTGCAAAACACTGCTCTCTCGCAGCGGGTTTTCTACTACACCGATTCCGCTGCTACATATAACAGTGTCTTACCAAAGTTCCTTGTTCACTGTAAACCGATATATATAAACAAACTACTTATTTTTAAACAATCTGGCATTTTCTGTGACTATTTTTGGTGCAAATGTATTCTACACTGTAAATTTAGATTGTACAGAAATATTAAAGCAAGCCGCAATATAACTCGCAATGTCTTGTTTCTTTCAATAAATATTAAGAACAATTATTATTATTATTATTATTATTATTATTATTATTATTATTATTATTATTATTATTATTATTATTACTGCACTCGTCTGTGAAAATGGGTTTGTTTATTGTCTTTACGTACAGTATATATGACACAAAACAGTATTTTACAATATATGCGCTGTAGGCTGCAAGTCTCAACACCCAATCCATTCCTCAATGAATTGAAATCAATCCTCTAAACTTACCCACCTCCTACCCTGTACATGTTCGCTGCCATCTTCCACACTTGCAAGAACAACAAACAAATCTGATTAGGAAACGTTTTAAAACATCACGCTGTCAGGGCTGTCCTTAGAAGACCCAGCTGATGCGCACTGTATCTCACGGAGACAGGCTGAGCGGCGACACTTCATTAGAACGACCCCGGGAACCGTTATCTTTCTAATTGCTGATTTTAATATTTCCCCGTTCCCCGGCAGTCTGTGTGTCTACTGTACGTGTGTCCCTACGTCCCGCGGTCTGTTCTTGCCTGTTTGCTTGCGCTGACGTCGGATCCCAAGTCGCTGGCTGTCTTTTACTCCCCCGTTAACCCGTTCCGACTCCGAGGAACTGAATCAGCAAATAAGAAAGACAAAACAAACAAACGAAACCAACAAACACACAACCACCCACACCACTTGTTATATATCAAACGAGACGGAGTGGCAGCTGCGTTCACTTTTTAGCATTTTACATTGCTTTTGTTTTACGGATATCTTCTCTCTGGCTCAGTGTATGCGTGTGAGAGAGGGCGGGCGTACGCATTAGCCAAATCTATAGTACTGAGCGTTTAGTTAACTGGTTAGCTACTGGCGAATAATAATAATAATAATAATAATAATAATAATAATAATAATAATAATAATAATAATAATAAAAACAGTGTGTATGGTTGCTATAGATATAGGTGACCCCCCCCCTCCCGTGAATACTTATTTGTATTTAAAACGTTTGTAATATGTACTAAACTATGAATCTTGCATTGTAACCCTGTATTGCCCTATAACACTTGTAAGTCGCCTAGGATAAAGGCGTCTGCCAAATAAACAAATACATAATAATAATAATAATAATAATAATAATAATAATAATAATGTGCAACTATGCGGCAAGTGTTCAATAATTTATGTTTAATTCTAAAACATGAAGTGTTTAAATGGTCTGCAAAGTTGAGTGAATGAATAAAAACGGTCTAAAAACCAAACCACCCATAGTTTTGCGAACAGGGCTAACAGGAAAAGGGGCTCTCTTTCTCCAGCAAGCAGGGCGACTACAACGACTGCGGAATCAATATACTGAGAAGAAGGGATGATACAGAACCGCGTTATACCTTTAGAGATATCATAGGGACGCAGTGGGAATAGCACTGGGGAAAAAAGCAATGGGTTTTAATGGGAGAAAGGCCTTCTTAGTTAAGCTGCTAGAATGATATACTTTTTAAACAGCTATAACAGCTGGCAATTTTGTGCACGATTACACTTTAATTGTCTTCAGTATTTCTTGGTTTTGTATAACCTTAAGCAGCCAGCCAATCACAAAATGTATTCTTTCACAGAGATCAAGACAACATTCACCGATTGATAATGTTATGCTAGTTTTTGCTCCTTGCTCTAGATAACATCTATATATCTGTCTGTCTGTCTCTCTCTCTCTCTCTCTCTCTCTCTCTCTCTCTCTCTCTCTCTCTCTCTCTCTCTATATATATATATATATCACAATTTAAAAATAATATCAAATATAGATATACGCACAGATAGCCTCCCTTTGCTTAGAGTTTAATCCACTCCAGGTTTCCATGCGAAGTTAATCCGCGTTGAATCAAGCTCAGGTGTATTAACAGTACTAACACTTGGAGAGGATATAACTGCTGTGCACGCGGGAGTCCTATTTCTAAGTTTTCTCATCATGACACAGTTGAAGACAACAGTCAAAATGTTCACTTTTGAGTATCTTGTTTTAACTTTTTAAAAGGATGATTCACGCGAACTCGGTGCAGAGTCTTGTCAGTGTCTTAATGCATGATAACACAAGCAGAAGCCATGGGAGATTGCATTTTATAACAATACAATACACTCCACGTTTTATGCAATCAACTGTTACTCCAATAAGGTAATGCCACATCTTTATTATTCAAAATATTATTACAGGTATTAAGTGCACACCTGTAAATATTTGCTTTGTGTATTTATGTCGTGTTAACATTATTACACCGGTATGACATAACGTACAAAACTGTTATCAACGGCAAAACTCTGCGCCCCCCTCCCTCCCTCATATCGTGCACTTTTGAAATGTGTCGGTTCAGACGTACCCACCTCCAATCCTGTACATGTTTGCTGCCGTCTTCTACTTTAAAAATACAATTCAAATCTAATATAATATGAAATAAGAAACAAAACGTTACATTCTGCAGTTCGGTTTTAATTCCAACGATTCGAGTTTGGGACACAGGACGCACACGTGCGCTTAAGCCCTCTTCACCTGCGCAACCCACCCAAGTTGCCAGGCCTTAATAAAACACAGAACGGTTATCTTGACTTTTTATTTTATTTTTAAACGTGCGTCTGACCCAGCGTCTTTTTTTTCGTTCTCTCTCTGACGTCGTTACTCTAATGATCGACAATCTTGAAGGCCTTAACCCTTTCACGTACTGTTCACATTTGCGCGTAAATTTGCACAGCAGATTATTGCATTGTCAATCAAATCAACAAATATTGGTTAAGATGGATAGCTAGCTAGCAGAACTGGTCCCATATTTGCAATCTTTCACACAAAACTAAAAGTTATTATTATTATTATTATTATTATTATTATTATTATTATTATTATTATTATTCGGCGTTAGTAATAACACAATAACACGCACACAAACACCAACACACCATTCAAAAGAAGAATCGAGAACTGTAGCATATTGTGCAATTATTGTTACAGCATCCACTCTGGTGCATACAGGGTTAAATCCAATCTCGCATTTTCAGTGATGTGCTCCAATAAGTGAGGTCAGATCGGCAGACAACACATAAACCTCCTGACAAAATAATAATAATAATAATAATAATAATAATAATAATAATAATAATAATAATAATAACAATAATAATATTCCTGCAAAAACACGTACATGTCAGCACCCACGACAGTCTGCCAGAAAACTTCATTTAAATACATAAAAACTGAACAAAAGAACTTCATTTGCAGAAAATAAATAAATAAATAAATAAATAAATAATACGCCATCATTACGACGGCGTGAGAAGGCCCATTTTCTTCATTTGAAATGCGCTTGGACTCTGATCATTCCGCGTGTATATGGAAATAAACTAGTACCCCTGTTAGTACAGAGTCAATATCCATCCGGGTATTGAGAGAGAGAGAGAGAGAGAGAGAGAGAGAGAGAGAGAGAGAGAGAGAGAGAGAGAGAGAGAGAGAGAGAGAGAGAGAGAGAGAGAGAGAGAGAGAGAGAGAGAGAGAGATCTGCATGGTTCTATTTAAGGGCTCACAGTTCATTGAAGTCACAGGCGCATGAAAAGCGATAATTCCCATATGAATCCTGTTTTGATATATTTTTTAAATGCATGCAAACAGAAGCCTTATATATATATATATAGACGGCAGATCTAACATATTTTGGTTGGGGTTCAGTCGGCAGGTGCTTCCCTATCTGAAAAGAAGCGTCACAAGAACAGACTCACAGCGAGGGAGTGGCAACAGAGCTCTAAGGCGGTTATATCTCGGAAGCTTGACCAAATGAGAACATTTTGCATTTGGACAGTAACATATTTGTACGTATTGATACATCATAAAAATAAAAGATTGCAAAATGTTTAAGAAACTAAATCAAGCAGACACGTGTTTTGGCGAGTTATCGAGTTCCCCAATTTTGCTCTTTTGATTCAGAAACGGAGTATTCTTTTCAATACTACAGGGGCGAGCGATAATCTTCGGTAGGATCAAGTCCAGTCAAAACACATTGAGGTTGTGTTACTTTATATATGACATGTTGGACACAAAACACTGTGTCTTTCAAACCCTCTCGCTCTCTTTTTTAAACTTACATTGCGCTGTTTAAGTTAGTTAAACTAAACTTATTTTACGTTAGTCTTTTCTTTCCGTTGGTAATACATATATTTTTTTGTATAACCCTTATGAACCACCTGGTCATCAGTTACCCAGCTGTTGAAAGGGATTGTCAGACAGTATCAAGACTCGGTCATAAAGTCAGCAAACGCGACTTAAGCTCGTTTTTCGGTCTTAGACTTAAATCAGCTTTGTGAATACGACCCCAGGAGTCTATGTTAGAGCGACATCCAGTGGTTGTTTAAGCTCATTAGACTCGTAAGGCACTTGAGCTACACTTGAGTTTGTTATCTGGAGTTAAAATTATCCAGGGGCTCGTTTCATGAAAGTCCTGACTGTGACGCAGTTGCGATGAAGTTGCGACGTTGTGACGTTGCAGAGGTCGTGGCTGCTGGCGTTTCATAAAAGCACACACACACAAGAAAAGCCCTTCTGCTGTATAGAAAAGAAAGCAAACACAATTCTTATTTTGGTTAAATGTGTAATGTACATTTGAAGGGTAAAGAAAACGTTTTATAGTAAGTGGAAGGTGTAGGTGAAATCATTGTATGTAACCACACTGGAGGAGCCTGCAGTGTAGACTGTATGCTAGTAGATCTATGTAAATGAATGTGTATACATACCGGATTAAAATGAGAGCTCCGTTGTAATGCTGTATACCTTGGGCGTGTTACCCAGTACACTGTGCTGTAACACTAGGAAGATTTCTGTTTGAATAAAAACTGTTGAGAAAAGACTTTGTGAAGTTTCTGACACAGAAGGTAAAACACCTACAGAAGGGTTAGCTACAAAATTATGCACTCACAACACAAGTTTGAATTGTATATTTTTAATCATTTCATCTCCCTTTACAGGTATAAATATTATATCAAAACAAAATACCTACAGTTCACATACATGGATGGCATAAACTCAACACTGCAGGCTGATTCAATTTAACCAAGAAACTGTGACAGTCTCACATTTCTCTTTCTTTTTGTTTTGTTATATAAATCGCCACTGTGGCAAGCAGAAAAACACATGCTAGCAACAAAAGACAGCCGTCGAGCACTCAGAAAACACAGGTTTTTAAAAGCACAGGGTTTTGCTGATGGCTATAGTTTAAGACCATGTGACAAACACTCGTGAATGGTACAAGGCTATAGGCTAAAAAAAAAAAAAAAAAAACCCTACTGTAGTTATTGGAAGGGCCAGCTGCATTTTTTACTTATATACTGAAAACCTCAAAAAAATACAGAAGAGAAAGATTTTGATCCCAGATGGTTGCTACTCTTGTGCATATGCCCGTACACATGTCACTTTTTTGGCAGAAATCTAAAGAACGGCTGATCCAGTTATGATCAACCTTGGAAAGGGCTTTCACACAAAGTATATCAGCATTGGGGGCAGACGGCTTTTTTACACTCACACTTCTAATGAGCTGATTATTAAATCGCAACAAAACTTGCCAAGGGTATTGTATAGCACACTTCGTTGAGCGTATGAGAATCTCTCCAACAGTAATTAGTCATTTATTTTACAACAGCAGCAAGAGGTAATAGTCTTAATAAAAAAAAAAAATTTAAAACGGTCATCACAAGCTTTTTCTTTAGCTCCCTCTAAGAGAAAATGCTAAGGGCTAGATGTTTTAGCTGATGACACAATGTAGAACAAGGAGTCACTCTACAGCTCTGGCCAAATGTTTTGCATCACCTAGAATTTTAGGACTGAGACTTCATTTAAAAAAAAAAAAAAAAAAAACTTTAATTACCATAATTTAGATATTTTATTTAACATCAGGTAATCAAATAAACTACAAACTTATATTGCAAAAGTCTACCGGAAGCCATAATAGTAGTACAGCATTTCATGTTAGGATTTCGAAATATCACATTTTTCAATTTGGTCAGTTTTTCGTTAAGTATCTGGAAAACTACAAAGCGGTGTGCAATTCAATATGTTAACGTAACATTGTTCAGCAGGTTTCATTCGACTTTATGAAGCAATATTAGTTCATTCTATAGGGTGATGCAAAACTTTTGGCCACAGCTGTAGATCATTTTACAAGAACAAAAGCCATCCCATATTCTACTCTAAAGATTTAACATTCATACTTTATCAGTCCGTCAGTAAAATGCTCTTAACGGTTTTGGAAAGCAACTGAAATGCTTGTTAGTGTCCATCGAACAGTCCTTCGCTAGATGCCCAAAGCCTGAATGAGACTGTTGGATTCTTCTGTGTGTGTGTGTAAGTGTGTGTGCAGCACGGTTCACCTGACCAGGTGGTAGGTGAGCCAGTACATAAAGACGGGCTGGGCAGTAGCGATGGCCATGGTCAGGTACATGCGGAGCTGGTTCTTCGCTCCCCGGACTAACACGCCCTCTGCGGCTGCTTCCGAGAGGATCTTCAGTCTCAGGGTTCGGATCTGTTCACAGGGAAAAGGGGAAAAAAAAAAGTAACGAATTCTGGGATTTGAATATTCATCCAAACACTGCTTCTGCAGCGTTCGTAGCAACAAGGACTGGAACACAAAAACACCATGCAAAGAAAACCAATGTCTGAAATGGATAACACACAAGCTACTGTTTCTTACATTATATATATATATATATATATATATATATATATATATATATATATATATATTATATACACACACACTTCTATAAGAGGCACTGTAGCACTATTGCGAGGGAATAAAAATATTGCTTTACAGCTTTATACAGTAACTTACCATGAATACAACGATCGCTATGCAACACCACAGCAGCACCAAGTAGTACCCAGTCCTGCCAAACAGCAGCCCAGACACGACCCCCACAATCATTCTGCCAGGATGGAAAACAGAATCACACTGTGACACATTACCTATATTTTGTTAGTACCATTTCTGTATGCTATGCTGGATGTTGGTTGTTAGAATACAATTTAAATGAGTCTTGGACAGATGAATGAATCTAGATTCCTCTCTTACTAAATACCTTGGTATCCCTAGCACCCAAGCATCAAGTACATGGAAAAGATTTCAACGGAAAACAAACATTTACATCCCAAACAGCATTGTACTTTACTAACTGTAACTGAATGCTGCTTAGATGCAATGTAAAATACGAAATGATACAAAAGATGACAAATAATAAAGTAAGCCTACTTTTTTAATGCAAATATACACAACAGTTTACACAAAAGTTTTAAGTAACATTAACACAACCTTAATCCAGGGTCGGGGGTCAATTCCAATTCCTTTTTAAAATCAATTCCCCGTTACAATTCCAATTCTTTCGAAGGAATTGGAATTGGTGTTTTAGGAGGCATGCTAATTGTTCCGATTGTTGTCAGCTGAAGTAATTTGTTGCCAACGTGATGAGAAGCTCATTTTAACAGAATACTGCCATTTGCAATTTTGATCAATGACATAAATGGATTACAAAGGGAATGGGAATTGGGAAACGGATTTTAAAAAGGAATTGGAATTGAAAAACAGGAAGCCAACCCTGATCACTGTAGCTGCTAATAAATGCCAAATACTCAAGGACTTACCCCACATACTTGTACCCTGAGAAGGCTATGAGGTCGATGGTGGTGAGGTCTGTGTTGACAGTCACCAGGTACAGACTGAACAAGGTGACCAAAACCTCAATGATCAGCCACACCAGAGCGGAACTGGCCTGTATTCCCAGGATCTCCGGGGAGAACCTAGACCACAAACACAGCAACTCCAGGACATGCTCACAGGACTCGTACAGAAACACGCAATCTGTCTGAATTATTTTCAAAATCCATCATTTCTGATCGAACGCTCCACCATGTCAATTTCATAACTGGTGAAGGCCTTACCCTAAATGTGTGTCTTTATTTATTTTTATTATTTAATTTAAATGAAACAACATTGTCTGAAACGAATTTTCAAAATGGAGAGGTCCCAGTGACTATGTTCCTTATAGTTCATAAAAGTAAGAAGGTATGTCCTAATTGCCTCCAAGATATAACCTTAATTACCGAACAAAATCAATGCACATTCACACGTACATGTGGCAGACACTGATACTCAGTGGTTCTCTACATATTTGTAAAATAGTTTTTGCTTTATTTGTAATTGAGAAAATGGCTTACAGACTGTAACTCACCTGTTTTGTGTTCCCAGTGCGAACCCAGCTACCAGTATGTAGGTAATGAAAGCCATGGCTATGGGAAGAAAGACATTCAGGGTTGAAGTTAAACAGAGGCTTTAAAAACATTTTTTTCTTGAGAGTGATTAAGAGACCTTGAAACTCATAACTTAGCTGTTTGGATTACAGTTATAGAAAATGAATGCTGTGTTAAGACTGGACTTGGAAAATACACATCAAGCAAAGATAATAAATCACTTTGTAAAATGTGTAATGCGTTCCTCTTGCAGTCTCCAGGTAGTGCATTTTGGGAATGGGTTTTAGAATCAAAATGAATAGTTTTTTTTTCAATATTTCAGTAAGTTTACACGTATGCAGATTTCCTGGCCCTTATTTAATATCAGTTTAGGGGAACCCTTACCAGGAATGTACAGATCCGGGGCGTTTATATCAAATCGGGGTGCTACAGGAGTATCCTGCTGGTATCTCACCTCCCAGTTCTACCGAGAGAAACAGACAGGAGGTCATTACACAGAAACCACTAATTAACAACCACAAGCATTGCAGTATGCGGGCACCGTACCTTATGCATGTAGGGGAAGACCAGCAGCCCCAACTTCTTACCCACATAGACTGTATCTACAGCAAAGTAATACTTCAGCTTAGAGATGGTAATTAATCGGTCCAGCTGTGAGAAAACAAAGTTCCAAAATTCAACCTACAGCCAAAACAAATGAGCATAGAGGTGTTTTTTTTTTTTTTTTTTAATGTTAGAATGCCCAATTATTTCCCCCCCTTCCCCCCCTCACCGCAGCGATTCCCCGCACAGCTCCGGAGAACTGACGGTTCAGTGGGCATCCTCCGATCCAGAAAACTTACATTTCTGTCGACCATTTCCTTTCCTTGGCTAGCCAGACTGCTCCCATAGGTTACGGCGAAGTTAGACATGGGCTCTGTGAGCAGGGCCTGTGCCGGGAAACCCATCCCTGGCGTTTCCTGACCTCTGTACCCCAAGCCAGGTGGCCCTGCGTGGGCACTAGTGTCGTCAAAAAGCTGGTTCGGATCCGCCATGTCAGGTGCTGCTCCCCTCATTCTTAACTTAGAGGCTGTAAGACACAAATTAAGACACAAAGCTCATTCTAATACCAGTTTTACAGTCCTAATATGCAGTGATTGTGTAGTCTGCCCACATTCACAGTAAAGCACAGTAAAGCAAGTTCACCTTAGTGGTCATTTTGTGTAATTGGTTTACTGTATGT
The DNA here is from genome assembly GCF_902713425.1 of Acipenser ruthenus. Classification (NCBI taxonomy): domain Eukaryota; kingdom Metazoa; phylum Chordata; class Actinopteri; order Acipenseriformes; family Acipenseridae; genus Acipenser; species Acipenser ruthenus. Next base: position 1,863,297 of record NC_081218.1, read on the forward strand.
TCTATATATATATATATATATATATATATATATATATATATATATATATATATATAAGAAAAAATCACAAATATTTGGATTTTATTAAAAAGGTTGCAGTTGTCCCCATCTTTGTACAGCTCTGTACATCACCCTATAGAATTAACTAATTTTGCTTCATAAAGTCAAATGAAAACCTGCCAAAATTTGAAAAATGTGACATTTCGAAAAACATTTTGGTAGACTTTTGCGCTATCAATTTGATTACATGATGTTAAATAGAAGATATAATTGTGTTCATCAAGTTTTTTTTTTTTTTTTTTATGATGTCTCAATCCTAAAATTCTAGGTGATGCAAAACTTTTGGCCAGAGCTGTAATTATTTCTGGTGGGTGTAACAGTAGTGGTTAGGGCTCTGGACTCTTGACTGGAGGGTCGTGGGTTCAATCCCTGGTGGGGGACACTGCTGCTGTACCCTTGAGCAAGGTACTTTACCTAGATTGCTCCAGTAAAAAAAAAAAAAAAACTGTATAAATGGGTAATTGTATGTAAAAATAATGTGATATCTTGTAACAACTGTAAGTCGCCCTGGATAAGGGCGTCTGCTAAGAAATAAATAATAATAATAATAATAATAATAATAATAATAATAATAATAATAATAATAATAATAATAGGAGTTCCTTATTTCTATACCATAGCAGGATGCAAGGAGATGTCTGTTTTATTAATGTAAGATTGTGTTCCTAACCACCAGGATCAATACCTGTTCCTCAGACAGGGGATCAGAAATCAATTAGCCCAATTTCTAGTACTGTTTCTTGTAGAAACGATGTCCAACACTCAAATGACAACTACTGCACTGTGAAGAAAAGACTTTTCTGTATCTCTACTCACCGCCATTTTGACTTTTATTTAAATGTATTAATTTCTTTTTATACAACCATTTTTACTGGGACAACACTGCTTCCCAAGCTCCACCAAAGCCTGCAGTTTGGGACCCACTGACTGACTTAAAACAGTGGTGCCTCTATGTTTGAAAAAGCCTGAAGGGATGATAAAACTTGCACAAACACTAGCAGCGGTTCATCATGGCTTACACAGGAGAATGATCACATTATTTCCTCCCAAAGCACAAGATTAGACATAGGGCCAGGCACAATTTCTAATTTGAACACATTTTTTTGGGATCAAATACACCAAACTGCAATTTGAACCATTGGTTGGGAGAGGAAAATAAATGTTACAATGCTATTTAAAAGCTAAGCAACTTACTTCGGGGTATTCAGTTTTACTTTTTATTAGATAACTGTTTACAAAATGTAACTAGATTAACTAGATGAACCTAATACTAACCTCCCTATGATTTAGGTTTGACTGCAAACAAAATAGAGGATTACCTCCTCCTATCAGGACCAGAGCATGAACAGCATATCGGGGCTAAGCATCATATTGCGAGTGTAATGTTCTACCCTCAATTCAGAAATCCTATTGTGAACATCATAACGTGGGATCAATCTGCACAGCCTGTAGATAATGCACACTAATTAAACGGTATGACCCGACAGCCACAACACTGCGGTGGGTCTCAGAACAACAATGCAATCTGTTTATCTCAATAATTAATGTGGGAAATTGAGCTGCCCAGTTCTGGCTTGAAATACCAAAAGCATATGGTCAAAATGGACAAATAGAAAGACTTGTCCCCAAGGTTTAAATAGTTTTACTTGAGATGTTTACATACAGTATTTCTGCAGGTCACATGGGGGGGGGGACGGGGGGGGGGGGGGACAGCTGTGGCATCCCCTATAGGTTAATATGCTGTATGTAGCATAGGCTTTTTCAGTGGTATTGCTTTGTGTTTAAGGTTTTTAAAGGCTTGGTGCCTCCCCATTTGAGTGCTCTGGTAGAAAGCACTGGTTAGAGTTTACGCTCTCGGGATTCTGTTAATGTGGCTGTTGCAAGGGTTCGAACAAGTAGTGGAGAATAATCTTTGACTCCCGAAGATGTGGAATTGATTCCATCGCAGCATGAAGATGGAATCTGATCATCTTTCCTCCCCTGGTTTAAAAGAGCATATTTGGGAGTTACTTGAAACCCCCTGCCAATGCTTCTCTTTCAGTCCACAATAACAAATACATAAACCCTAACCCTTGTAAATGAGGCGTCGGTCTCAATGGGTAAATCACCAGTATGTAAGCTATAACCTCTTACTATTTTTAACATAACGTAAACCAACTTGATTGTTAACAAGACCTGTTTTATGGGACTACCCCAGGGAGATACAGTAGAAAATGTCCCATTAATGACATGCCTAAATACGGAGCCATGCAGAACGACCTTCTCTGCCCTAAAAATAGACCCCTCTCCCCTTGAAGTACGGGACTTCAATGAACGTCTCTTAACATCGCAGAGTATAATAACTGGGTCATGTTGTTACATAAGATTTCCTAACGCAGGAGGTCTCGCTTTATTTTAACCGGTGGGCGTTAACCGACAAGGCTGTAGTATTAATGCCCACTTATCCCGGTTAACTGAGCCCGTTTGTTAAACATATAGATCATCGGCCATTTGGTATCAAATTCAACACACCAAAGACTATTTATTTTAGTTATCATTTCTATTCCTATATCATCAAGCCCGTTTTATCTGTACGTTTTGTCAGTAAGCAGGTAAACACACACACAAAATTAACGACTGAGATTGAGTCGACCCCATCTTTTTGATTTCATTCTGTTAAAATAACAGAGACACGGTGGTTTTAAATTATAGGCATTTATTTAATCATTTATAAAAACCATGCCTTGTGTAAGCATGGATATTTAAAATGAAAAATATGTTTTTTTTTTTGTATTAACAGCAACGAAAGAATAACAGCGACAGAGAAATCACAACGATTCATTCAATAAGGCAGCATCAAATGGGTTTGTGTGTGTCCATTAATTATTCGTATGACTGATCAAACAAAGGTGTTTTTTTTTTGTTTTGTTTTGTTTTTTTAACTGCAAGTGCAGTACGTTATTGTTATTGGCCACCTTACAAAACATTCACAATTGATAACATGAACAGATAATTTAGTCTATATATTATTACAACACTATACAAGGGAAAGTGAAATTTATTACGTACGTAACTTACGCTGTCTGAAGCCGGCTGGAGTCGCCGCGTCGGATTCCATAATATTTATATCGAAGTTCAAACGACTAAAAAAAATATCAAATATTATACGTGACGCTTTTCTTTCAAATTTAGATACCAACTTTGTTTGTGTAATATGTGGAGCAAGAAACCATTCAAACCCAGTGGCCCTGTCTCTTTAAAAAAAAAAAAAACATTGTGATGACAACCAAAGACTGAAAAACCTGTCTGACTGACAGACCAGGCTTGCCAATTACCACTGAGCACAGCCAATCAGGGGGGCGTTCCTGTGTCAGAAAACATCCAATAGAAATTAAATATAGAAAAACGCCGAGCTGTCTTTTGAAAGACAGTTGACTGCACCAATTAGATTGACATACAAAACCGTATTAGGGGCGGAACTAAGTAAAACTCCCTCCAATCACGGAAGGGATCTACGTCCAAAAGAGGCGGGGTGACCTATTTTTAACCTGTCTGTCTTTCAAATGCAAAAATATATTAATCTACAAGAAACCTGTCTTAAAATATACAATGAATGCGTGGCGGGTCACGAAATGAAAAATCCAATATACGTTCATTTATTTATTTATTTATTTATTTATTTATTTAACCAAACACGTGCATGAAAGAATTATCCCAAAAGAAACCCATAAATTTGTTAGATTTGTTTACTACTACTAACAAGTCATCGCTATTTTTAAAACATCACCGCTATTTAAAAAAAACAAAAAAACAAAGAAAACCGCTACATTTAAAAACAAAGCAGCCAGCAGACGTGTCGACCTCAAAACAAGGTTTCGTTTGAAGAAGTTACATAAAACCAACAGCCATTGCTTTATATAAATGTGAGGCACATACGTTACTAACCTTTTTGTCGGCTGCAAATTGTAATACCATCACAGATTTCAATTCATCGTCCGGCTAAAAAATAAACAAAAAACAGTAGACCATTCTAATCTAGTCTCTTCTTTAAAAAAATCAAAGGCAATCTGAACTCAGGCTATCCTTTATGTGCAAGTGACCTGTGTTGAATCTCGGCGGGGCAAGGTGTCTATAATTTAGATTATATTTACAGCTTTAATGATGTAACAGTGTGTACGTGGCTGTTTTCAATATGAAAGTCCATTTATCCACGTAGCCGAGCAAAAGTTACACTATAGCAAAATGCATATAACAGCTTTCACTTTGAAGCATTTGATATATGTGGAGCACTTGGTTTCCAAACTGTAATGAATGCTTTTGCTGTAGTTTCAATGGGTAAAGTGATGAAAAGTTACCACGGCTGCACAGAACCTACAAGATTAACAGCAATTACCTATATTGGAGGAAGGAATGCACGCGTCACTGTGACTGAGTACGAAAGCGTGGTGCAGGATGGGAGATTGAGTTTTTAGAACATCCCACGCGTGGGCGAGGGGGGGTAGGGGGGGTCAGATGAGTGGTCTCTTTTTTTTATTGTCTTTTTTAAATTTTCTTTTAAGGCAAAGGGTGTTTGTTATTATTACGTTATTTAGTAATGTATTCGTTTAAATACACCGATGATCTTTACATTTAATTGCTGTACAATCAGCCTGCTGTTCTCGAAATCCTAATGCTTGACCATTGGAAGTGGCCGTGTCTAAAAATACAGGCACACAGATGACGTCACGCACACGCCAGCATTCCAACGGTCCTTTCATGCAACTCAACGCCCGGCTAGCTCAGACGGTAGAGCATGAGACTCTTAATCTGGCATATGTTTTTGCATTAGACGTGTAAAATGCAAATCATTCTCGGGTATTATGAGAACATTTAAAACACGTATTATTATTATTATTATAAAACAGAAATCACTGTGTTTAAATTATGTGGACATGTGACAAGCTGCCTCTAACGCAAGAATGCAGCAGCTACACAGGGTCCTGTTTTAGATGTGCACAGCATACCCTTAAATCCGTCTTTTGCTAGAAGTCACAGTCGAATTTATATAATTCATGACACACAAACAGACCTTAATATTAATAATAATATCAAGAATACTAAAATATATATTCTTGTATTGCAGTCAGTGTTTATATAAAACGTAACTATACTCAATATCATATTTAATGTTGTGATTCATAGAAAATTAAATATGATATTGTAAATGCAAATCTAATTGCAATGAACAGTACCGTATGGCTATATTTTCTACGGTAGGACTAATAGTGCAAAAACCGTAGGTGAAGGCAGGAAGTAATCACCGCTATGCTGACAAAGCATGTTTCGTGGAACTGCGTTGCTATGGAGACAAAGATACTCAAATGAGTCCGCATACTGCATTAATAATATACATGACAGGTTCTGTAGTGCACCGGCATTCATCTGATTCTAGAACGATAACCTACTGCACTATGATATGTTGCAATACCACAAGACACCACTGCAGAGAAATTCCTTGATAAACATGCAGCCTTCTTTTGCAGTGTAACAGCTCTCCGTGTTGTGAAACTCGAGCCGTCATTTCTGAAAGTCCAATTAGAAGAGGCGGCCGGAGAGGCATACTGCCGCTAGCATTATTTATTCGTCCCCTTTCCTCTAAGGCCGCTTACAAGAATCGCTGTGTGGACCTGCCTCCCTTTCTGATAAATGACTGCAGCTCCGTTGCAATAGGGAGGGCGGGGGGGGAGGGTGCCTCCGGAAGAGAAAGTGTTTAATATGTCACACACACAGGACCGCTACTAGCTTTCTTGTCTCGTCTGTCTCAAGAGTTGGCATGACCTAAACTGGAAGGATTTGGAATCTGCAAGCAAACTGAGGATTCGTAGAACGTTCAGGGTATTCCAGATTCTGTATTTGGGGCTCAATCGGGAGATTAATAATGAGTCGATATAATTTGTTTGATTTCAAAACACATAATAAAGCAGCTGCTGGTATAGTCAATAGTTTGCACTACAAACCACTGCTATTGTTGTACAAGTTCCCGCTAATACTTAAAACAGCTGTTATTGTGCACACTAAGTAATAATAAAATACAGAAACACCAGTTCTTATCAATTTTCTAATTTTATTTAAAAGCTTTAAATACATGATACATCTTACAGTATTTGCATAGTTTGAGCAGATCCAACCACCTCTGGATCTGCCCAAAAAAAACCTTTATCTCATCTACTGAATGAATTTAATTCATCATGTTCACCCGACTTGTATTTTGTCAGAAAATAACTTAGGGTTGTTCGAAGCGATTTCCGCTTTACAAAATACTTTTTTTTGTTGTTGCTTAAAATAAATATACAAATCAAATTAAATTAAAACAAAACAAAGACACACAATCTTCATAAAATACAAATAAAATATTCCTGTTAACACATTGCATTTCTTGTAGTAATGCCAGTACAGTTAATTAAAAAAATAAAAAACCTGACATTGTGCAATGACAGCTCAAGTGAAGTGAAAAAGAACAGAATTATGATGCATATATATTTTTTTAAATGTCTGTTTTGTCAACCTGTAAAGCTGTCACTTTGCAGTGTGCATGAAAAATAAAAAATAAAAAAAAATGTAAAAATGAAGTTCTCAGGCATTTGTGTTTCTGAATGTCACCACAGCAGACCCAGGGGTCAGTTACAATCGTAATTCTGCAAGTCGTAATTAAATTGCAATTGTAGTTGAACATGGGCACACCTGCATAACTAATTATACCAGCTCACCGACACATTTACAATTATTCCTGTATATAATCACTTTTAGTGACCCCATGTGAAAAAAACAAAATCACATAGTGAGTGTCTGTACTTGTACCTGCGATTATTGCTGGATTATAGTAAACCTGTTGATATGGGTAGTGGTTTATGTAACTTTCGTAGAATTGTAATCACTGCAGCATAATTGTAACTAATTGAACAAAACAGCACTGCAATTTTAGCAATTAATTCTGCTGTACTTTTAATTAATAACTGACCCCCAAGTCCGCAGTAGAAAATAAAAAAATAAGTTAACACATTCTTTAGGTTGTAGCCCCTCCCCTCCCAACAGAATATATTTTACAAGTCAAACATACAGAAACATACTTGCTTACAGGACTAGCAACCATTCTGTTTGTAATACCCATAAAGCTGAAACAAACGCACAATTTAGAAAACTGCGTTATAACACTCAGTTAAAGAATTCCCACAGTCTGAATTTTATTTAAAAACTTTTTCACACAAGGCTGACAGTGGGTATTTGACTCTAGTCAATTTTTATCAGAAAAAAAAAAAAAAAGTTTTATATTATATATATATTATACAAAGTTTAAAACTTGGGAAGACAGTACACCCATAACTTTAAAACGCTCAAATCTTAATACAAAACTTCCAATGAAATTCAAATATGACTGTAAACGTCTCAATACCGATTTTGTTTAAAGTGGGTTGGCATTTGGTACAGCCTCTTTTAAAGGGACAGCAGTAAGGAGTAAGTTTCAGCCTCTATTTAGGACAATTCTTTATAGTATAAATCAAGTTTAAAACTTAATACATTCATATATTGTTATGTTTAATACAAAAATAAAAAGGTAACAGTTAACCTAAAAAATATTTTAAAAAAAGAAATACAAAATTTTGCAAACTGAACAGAACCTTCTAAAATAATTTTTTAAATAAATCTGTAACTTGTGGTGGCTGGAGCACCAAAGGGAAGAAAAAATAAAGGGAATTATATATATATATATATATATATATATATATTTTTTTTTTAACAAGATGCATTTAAAAAAAGGTTAGTTTAAAAGTGGAAAAATAAGGCTTAGAAAAACCATTTGTGGGTGGCATGTCCACGCTGCATTAAAACTAAAGAAAGGAATTTATATATATATATATATATATATATATATATATATATATATATATATATATATATATATATATATATAAATGTATATATATATGAATGAATATATATATTATATATATATATATTCTCTCTGCACCTTTTTCTGCAGTTCCACTTTCCATTTCAATATTATTTTTGTAGGCCTGTGGCTATTGGTCTCCCTTGCTCTCTTGCTCTCGTAAGCCATTTGCCGCGTCAAATGCTGCAAACACGTGCAGGATCATAACGGTGTATATAATATTACCCAATGGATGAGGTAGGGTGCACAATGCTGACCAACCCTTTCCTACAGATTTCACAGAACAGAACTGGAATCAAAGATAATCAATTACAGTCTCCAACAGACGATGGGTTAAATCGCTAAAGTAATCCTGTTTATATCAATTGAAAAGGTTTATGGGAGTACCAACGGCAGATAAAATAGACCAGATCTGGTTGAAAACAGAACATCAGTTTCATAAACCGTTTGGAAAACATCGCGCTTTGACGGAATTCGGAATATTGACCATTACATTGTAATAAACTAATCCTTTTCTTTTAGCAACACTTATGAAACTGCAGGAAAATGTTCTGCTTGGTATAGCTGGTGCTGAGGGTAAATAAAACAAACAAACAAATAAATAAATAAAACAAACAGAGGTAGTTTTGAGTTCTGTGATGGTTAGCGATAGACATTCCGGTTACAGTTGATTCTCTACAGGAAATCTTAGGCTCATTAGTCCAGTATTATAAATTAGTTGCTTAGTACAATAAGGCCTTACAAGTTACAAGAGGTTTTAGTTATATTAAAAGAGTTTTTAGGAGTTATATTAAAAACAAAACTAAATCTTCACGGAAGACAATTGATTGCGTAATTTTTTTGTTTTTTCAGACCCAATGTTTCATTTCATAAAATAAAAAAAGTACCCCTACCCCCCATGAAACCCAACTATCTGCTTGCAAAAGGTTCATCAGGACCCCACCAGTATTTCCATGATGTGCTCCAGTTCGTTCAAATCCCTGGCGTTGGGATTCATGGAAAAAGACGAGGGGTGGCAGGAGGGCAGATACTTGAGAAACTCGTCGCTCGCCGCGGACGACAAAGTCCTGCTGCCCAGTGAGCCGGCCTCGCGCTCGTAAACCGAGGTGTCGATGTCCAAAAACAGATCGTCGAGCGCCACGTCACAGAGGTAGCTGGAGCTCATGATTTCCAAGTTTCCGAACACCGTCTCGGATGGCCTGCAGCCTTCGGGGCAGCCCCCGTGCTTGCTCTCCGCCCTGCAGGGCTCTTGTTTGTCTGCCTTCTCCGTTTCCAGGTTTTCAATCGATCCCAGGGGCGTGCGCTGAGGACTGGGGGCGGGACTCCCGTCAATCACCACATCCAGCTCCTTGAGCAAGGAGGAAATGGCCGAAGACAAAGAGAAATCTTCCTCGGACGACAGCAGCGTCCAGTCATCGCTGTCCCCCAGCCCCATAGGATGGTTCTCCATCGACAGTCGCGACGGAGGCGTGGGAGTGGGCAGGGCCTCTTTGAGGCTGCTGGATTCGGAGAGGGGAGAGACCTGAGCGACGGGTGGGGTGCTGATCTGTGGCGTGCCGGAGTCGCTCGCCTCCTGCCTGATCTCTTCTTGGATTTGCCGCAGGGTGTTGGCGATGAGGACGGAGCGACGAAGGCTGGGCTCCAGCAGCCTCTGCCCGCGGTTGTACTTGTCCAGGGAGATGTTGAGGACTGACTGGCGCTGCGCTGAGTACAAGCCACTGCCCTTCTGAACCGTGGCGCCTTCAGGGAGATCACCCTCTTCCGGGAGCTTGCGTTTCAGTCCCTTTCCTGTCATCTTAGCCCTAGAAGGAAAACGAGAATTAAAAAGAAAAACAGCTGTATTAGGAAACAATTCAAAAACATCAGACCTGCGGTCAATTATAATTCTAAATCAATTACATCACAATTGTTTGCTGAAACTGAAATTACAATTACGCGGCAGTAATTAATTACACTAAAATGAAACAAACAACTACACACATTAACATGTTTACTCTAGTCATAATAACCCATCAATAAATACTGAAACAATACATAAACAAACCAAAAGTTGCTGAAAATACAAGAAAAAAGATAGAATGACAAACAGATGCGTAATTTAACTGTAATCGATCAATGACATGGTCTAGTTACAATTCTGCAGGCCTGCCAAGGTTCAGTTACGTTGTAATTGAAGTTAATTACAATTGTAATTTACCACAGGTCTGTCAACGCATAAATAAGCAGGGTGAAATCTGAAATGCGATGGGAGCATGGGGATACACCGTACCGAGAAGCATAAAGGTGCAGACATACATTCTTAAACCTGGAAGACCTAGAAGAAACTCCATCAAGTAAATAAATGCGTCTACAGCATGTCTTGTGCAATGTCTTCATTACTTGCGAGACAAAATAAAAAGGTTGACTTTACACCGCGGATTTCACAGAGCCAGCTAGAACGTGTCTGTCTAAGATTACAAGCGCTGGTTCAGGGTTAGTGCTAAAATGTTTTTAGCTTTATTTTCGTGTACCGGTTTAAACTCTTAACAGCCTGAACATAAAAAAATTTTTACAAATGTTTTATTTTTATTAAAAAAAACAAAGCATGTGCAAATCGCACATGCTTTGACAAAATAGGACAATTACTCAGACATGCAGCGTATGTAGAATTCCATACCTTAACTAGTTACCATAGATTCAAAATAAACACGGGATACACAAATACTGATGTGCTGTGGTTATGCTGGGTGGGGTCTGACTTACTCAATAAAACACGCGAGTGAGTCGCGGCAGGATGTTTGCTAAAGGTTAAACCTGTTTCACCACTTGTGTTTTGCTTCAAGAAAAAAATCAAAACTGAAACACTTAACTAACGAATGCAACCCCCCACACAATAAACCACCATCCTATTTTTAAGTGGGATCGCTAACAGTTTGCAATGTTTAACAGTCCAAATGAATAAAAAAGGACAAGCCGAAACTGCAGACGCTTGTAAGAATCGATCACCCTGTAGTTTATTACCAGACTAGCACGTCCGGTCGCTGTGGAGCAAGGAACGTAACGCTGTCGCCAAGGAGGCTGGAGAGACGCAACCAAAAAATCTCAGATGCCCCCAGGGGAGGTTACTAGGGGGCTGGGTGTTACAATTTTCTATAGCAAGAGGACAGCCGATTCTAAGATGGAGTTTTTCAGGGATGGAAAACGCTGGGGGGAAAAAACAGTGCCACCAATCCGTCTGCAAATGCATTAAAACACTGCTGTATCTCAATCGGAATCTGTATATAAAAATCAGACAACTATAGTTTAAACCACTGAATCAGTTACCGTACCGTGCAACAAACATGCCCTTTTTCACGTAGTGCTAGTACTGTTAAAAAAACAACAACACAGCCCCCGATCGATACACAATTCCGAGACACGGAAAAACATTATAAAAGCAACAAAAATTAATATATTTAAAAAATATGTATTTTATTGCACTGGGTTGTTTTTAAATAAGCAAAACGTCTTTTGTGCACTAAACAACGTCTTACTAAAATATGCTACTTAATTTTTTTTTATACATACATTTTTTTTTTTTATATATATATATATATATGTGTATGTGTGTGTGTGTTACTTACTTTTCAACTGCACAGTCCGGTTTATATTATGTAATTAAATAAAACGTAATGAAATACGTCCAGAATTTAAAACCCAGTAACAAAGCTTTACTGTAAATATTGTTTACGTCAAAAAAAATGTTTAAAAAATAAAATAATAAATAAATAAATAGCGCTCTCTCCGCGCCCGACTTCTCGGTCTTCCTCTCTTTGCCAACTAAACTACACTCGCGAGCTACTCATTCCCGCCTGCAAATTCGAGTCCGAGACACTGATCTCGGCGCAGGCGCAAGACGGCATCCAGTGCATTGTACCATGGGAAGTGTAGTTTTATGACAACCCTAATCGGGACACTATCGTGATTTCATGAACTACAGTGGTGTAATCCTATTTTCAAACAATATTTCACCGGCAAGGCCCGGCACAAAACAAACTGTAAACATTTTGCATTAGATCTACACGTTAATCAAGCGATTGCAATTAACCGTTTAGAACATACTTGTTTTACCGTTTGAAATAATATTACATGGGATCAATACAACCATTTTTTAAAACGCCCTTTAAAAAAAAAAAAGTCAAACGCACTACAATTCCCATAAACACATGCGCTTACCTTATGACCACCAGAGTGGTGTCCTTTTAATTTAATTTTCTACGAAATTGCAAACCTTGCCTTTTTATTTATTTCCACTCTTAAGCACACACTGTGTTTACGATAATATACAGTACTTAAATATATATTTTACCCGCAAAGCAAGGGACCAAATAAGAAACTCAAATTCCCCAGAGTCCTGTACTGAACTAGAATGCATCTCGGGCAGAGTTTGCCCGAGTGACGTCACAGCAGCCCATGAAGCACTCGGGAAAAAAAAAATCTAAGGTCAACTGATATATATTTGATAAACGTTAACATTGCTCGCATACATCTTCCCTTTACGGAATCAAACAAACAAACAAAAAAAAACAACACACACAACCAATCAATAACAACAACTACAATAATACAATTTAATTTGACCGGCAATTTATTGTAGCATTATATAGAATGTATTTAAAAGATTAAAACAGCCCCTCTCGGGGAAAGATCAAAGACGATTTCATTTTATTATTTATATAACACTCTGGAGAGGCAGACCACAACTGAAATAACATAAAAAAATAAACTATATATATATATATATATATATATATATATATATATATATATATATATATATATATATATATATATAAACAAAACTTTGAAATGCAAGTCTAATCAAAACTACTGAAATAAACACAACATTCTACCGGTTTACCACAGAACCCAAGCAAACAATTCTGTGCTGTTCAGGGTATACCGATGAAGATATATGTATTTATAATTAATATCACCAGCACCTGCTCACCAACCAACTCCGTTCGTGTGCTCAGAAAACAACATCGATCACCACAGACACACAGAAACGCGAAAGTGCACCCGGATCCCATCTGTTCGTATATTACCGTGCCTTCTTTAACGTCAGCACTTTAAATAAAAAAAATAAAAAAAAGACATTAAAACAAATTGAAACTCTAGCACCGCCACATTGCATAACCATTAAAGAAACAATTACCTCGTCGCTTTGAACAATTCGGTCTTCAGCCCCGCTGCATTTAGAGATGTGAATCATATAGCAGAAAACTATTCCCCACGTTGTTTTTTGTGTTTTTTTGTTTTAAGCCTCGCAATACCTTTGCTTCTCCCTGCAGCGCATCACCTCTCAGCCGTGCGTGTTATATTATAGCGAGTGTGGCTCCTTCGCTTGTTTCACAAACAAGAGGCTCGGGTCCCGCCTTGGTAAGGCTAAACCCCGGCTATTGGTTCCCTGGTTGTGAGTGGCTGCGGGGGCCGTCGGTCTAAATTAAATCTCCCTTTCAACGTGTCGCTCCCAGTATAGTCCTCGCATTGGAGAGAAAAAACCGGCAGGTTTTTGACCCAGAGGCGGAACAACAACAAAAAAACAGTCGCTCTGCCGCCCCGCGTAGGACCAAGAAAGGCAATTGAGAGATTTTTTTTTTTTTAAGCATAAGGGACTCGTGTGTGTGGGAGGCGAGCAAGAGCTGTGTGTTTTTTTTTAAAAAAAAAAACAGTCAGATTGTCAGATTATACGTGAAAAAAATATATAATAAAATAATGGTACCTCCTCAGCCCAAGAAATACACAACACTGAAGTCTTTTTTTTTTTTGGTTTCGAGTTTAAAGAATCAGGGGTATATGTGATTTATTGGTGATATTTGAAAAAAAAAAGTTTAACATGTCATTAAACGACAGCACGTCCCGGGGTTGACAAATCATATCAGACGTCTGCAATACTGAATTTGTGTCTGTGTGCATCATATGCATAGATGCAGTATATGTTGTTGTTGTCTTGCACTGAAAGGCTATGCACGTCTTGCTGGCCAACATTATGCGCACTGCCCGAGCTATATGTTTCTAGAAATGCATTTCCGCCTTCCTCTTATTCTCAATCAATCAATCAATCAATCAATCGTTATTTTTACATACAGGTCGCCGGAAAAGCGCTTTACAGTGAACATTATTAATGCATATTACAAAAAAAGAACAACACAATAAAAACAAACCAAGTCAAACAAACACACAAGGCAGGGTAAGAACATTTTAAAGCTATAGAAACTAATCTAGTTTCAAAAAGGCAGCAACAGTGGGATCTTGCCTACAGGAATGGGCAGGTTTCAAAAATTTAGCACACGTTATAATTCGACTGCAGTACGTGTTGTAATTCAAGTTATTACGCGTACTAATTTGGCCAATCGGATAACTGAAAAAATGGAATCAGAAATTCAGTGGTAACCACCCACTGTAACTAATATGTAATTTTAAATAAAAAGTGTTGAAAGACCTGACATTGAATGTAATATTATTTATGATATTTTAGTGTAAAACTTTATAATTAGGAAAAAAAAAAACTGTTTACATTGTTAACGCTGTCTCAAGAAGTCGGCAGCGCTTAATTTTCGTTACTCTTGATTTCATGGCTGAAATTAATGATCCCAAAATTAATATTTTAAACGTGTGCTAAATAAATAACGCGTTTTTGAACCGGATGCCAATTTCATACCCTGAGTAACAAATAAACAAGGGCGTGTAATCAGTCTGAATTCGGTTGATGTGCGTCACATCCGGCCCCCGAATACACATTGCTAATTAAAGGTACAGACAGCAGGCGTTAGTCTAGAACCTAAATTATAAGACAAACAAACGACAACACAATGAGATCTGCTTTTTTTTTCTGTAACTGTTTCCCAGTTGCAATTGGAAAGCGAAATGTTGACGGGAGTGCATTTTTACTAATGTCCAGGGGGTGCTGGAACTAGGGGTGCTGCATGGGAGTGAGGCAGCACCCTTACCTTTGCATGGCTTCCATCATATACAGGGGTTACAGTTTTGTTCAATGGCTTTCAGCACCCCCACTATAAAAATGGTTCCAGCACCACTGCTAATGTCTCATTCACACACAAGCACGTATATATGCATGAATATAATACAAGACAGTACTGAGTCATAGTTTGTAAATCCTTAATCTAAAACAGTGCTGCTGTTTAGAACTTTAGATCTATCAAACAGAACTTGTGGAAATGACAACACAAACACACAGTATGTCGGGGAAGTTTATTTTTCGAGCAAAACTTTCCTAGCCCCTATTAAAATACATTCAGCAGTGCACTTCAGACAGTCTGTCTGTAGTAGTCTAATCCCAGCACCCAAATAGCGTGTTTGTATTGTGAGATTTTAAGGTTTAATTTGTTTCTGCAGGATTGCCCAACTTGACATCTAGTTTTCGTTGCGTTGGGCTTCAAAAGTGTAGGAGATAAAGTTTTCAAATCTAGTATTCAGAAGCACCATTTTCACTGCTCCCTTCATTCTCCCTGAATAGTTGTCCCTCCGGGAACAAATATTCAGGAATATCGGTTCCCCTTCCGAATATGTGTACCCCCTTATTTTTTTTTGTATCAAAGTCATCTTTCTTTGCTTATAAATCTATATCCATGCACTATCAACCAAAACCTTAATTTTAAGACCACTTTCCCTAACCCTAAACTTGTACCATCCAGTCCCCTCTGACAGGTCCAGTCTCATCTACAATGATACATGAGAACAGCCTGCAAACATTACTCCCGTTTACCAGCATTATACCTGCAGAATTTACATGAAATAGGATGAATAACAAATGTGTGTGTGTGGGGGGGGGGGGGACCAATATTCATTTACACCGGGAGCAGTTAATGACAATTAATAATATTTCCTTGGGGGACCCTAAAAGGTGCGGACAAATATGGAGGAGGAACGCAGGGGCTTTTCAAATTGGATGGAAATAACTCCTATTGCATAGCAGTTTGATCCGCGCCTGGTTTTAGTGTGAGTTTAAGACGACCCACCTGAGCTTGTTTGTTACACCCTGTGGCGAATGAAGCTCGTATTAAAACCTGGAATGGGTGAAATTGCTATGCAATGGGAGTCTTATTTCCATCTCTGCAATCATTAGAGCAGAGCGATGATGAGGGGAGCAGTGCAAACGGCCATGCAGGTAATACAGACTACACTAGTCATCCCGCTGGCTATGCGGTCACCATTAACTGTATTCCCCTGAAAGCCCAACAGTCTTCCTGTCCCATTCAGTGGTAGACAGACACTTGACAAAGAAATGGCCCAGGTCGTGTTTGGAGATGACTCTTCCCTTCAGCATATTTTCTGTGACAGTGTATTTCTCCGTTAAGGGGTGGTTATCTACAGGAAAACAGGGGGACATTTTGGTGAAGAGAAAAAACGTGCGATGCAGAGCAAAAGAGGAAAATTCATTATTAATAACTTTTGTGTTTAAAAAGTTACCAACATTGAACCAATGCTATTAACAAGTTTACAGTGCTACAGTTCAAGAGAGCCACGGGGTAATACAAGTCACTCATCCTTATTGAGGCTGTGTGGTCCAGTGGTTAAAGAAAAGGACTTGTAACCAGGAGGTCCCCGGTTCAAATCCCACCTCAGCCACTGACTCATTGTGTGACCCTGAGCAAGTCACTTAACCTCCTTGTGCTCCGTCTTTCGGGTGAGACGTAATTGTAAGTGACTCTGCAGCTGATGCATAGCTCACACACTCTAGTCTCTGTAAGTCACCTTGGATAAAGGCGTCTGCTAAATAAATAAATAATAATAATCCTTTCCAACACTGAAGTCTGGAGCTTCCCTCCTGATTATATGTGCAAGGCCACGTGAATTCTTTTCCACACTTTGCTTGTTAACTGTGCAGGGGTTAATGCCAGCCCTGGTGGGCTGTGCCCACTCTCACCTGCGATATGAGGTGGCATGACTGCCACATAGTCCAGACCAGAGTCCTTCAGCACCTGGTACATGCGGTCGTGATCTTCAGTGACAGCCACCAGACGAGGGGGCACCTTGGAGCGATCCCACAGGAGGAAAGCTACAACGGCAAAAAACAGACGGGAGTTTATGAATCCTCAATCTTCCTTTATGGGCTATAACATCCTAGTATCCTTGGATCTCTCTATCATTGACACACCACTCCATCAGCCCACATTTCTACTTCTCTCTCTATATAAAAAGTTACAAAACTTGAAAAATAGGATAAATGTCTCATTCACACAATGGCTTAATTTAATGACTGAACATGTATCTCCCGAGAGACTCACTGCAAGATTATATAACCCACAGAATTTGATACGGCCTGGAATCCCTATTTCAACTTTCTACAGCTATGGCTCAAAGTTTTGCAGCAACCTGGTGGAGAATGTTATGTTAACATATTGAATCACACACTGCTTTGTAGTTTTCCATACACTTAACGAAAAACAGACACACATTTCTAAAATTCTAGGTAATGCAAAACTTTTGCCCATTAGATTAGTGAGTATGGATACCTTAACCAATGAATTAATAACATCCTCAGTGCTAGCATTGTTTAATCGTGTTGAATATATTTATTCATTTATGAAATGGTCTATCTATCTATCGATCTCTAGGATACTCAAGGACAGAACACCAGTGTGAAAAAGTCTAGTAACAGTTTTCTATTCCACATAAACCCAGGTGATGTTCTCAAACTAAACATTGAAATAATTTACTAAACAGAAACTACAGTAATACAGAGTGGCAATGACATTTCAGTCATGCTAGCACATGGTTTAAAGTGTGCCTCAGTTTCATTTTGTTGTTGTCGATGTTGAAATGTCTCTAAATCTAGATCTGGGATTCTTATCGGTACTGCTAATTACAGATGTACGTTCTTTTGTTTCTGACTGTTATTGGTTTATAACATCAATAGTTTTGTATTTGCATCTCACTTTGTCTTTGGACCTTGTTAATTCTTTTTTGCTGCTTCATTTTTATTGCTGTTTCTAAAAGAAAAATAAAAAAAAAACTCCTACCAGACATGCAAGCAATAACTTTGCGAATCCCACGTGCTTTCATGGCATCCAAGATGTTCCTGGTGCCTTCGGACATCATTGTAGTCGGACCTAGGGACAGAAATCAAACACCAAATACAATAAAACACAAAGCATACAGAAAACATAAACTCGCTAACAAGATTCTTTTCCTTAGGACCTGGCGACCTCTTGTGGCCAATGTTGAAAGTGCAGTCTTTATCTGCAGCACAAATTTAACGTTATCCCAAGATCCCAAATCCAAACCAGCTCCCTCTGCTTTCACTCTGAACTTTTTGCCTTCCCAGTGATTGCTCAGCTGTCAGACTCACTGAGGTCATTCCTGGTCCCCAAAATGATGATGACAGCGTCCTGCCCCTCCATGGCCCTCCTCACGGCCTCCTTATTCAGGACGTCCCCAGTCACCACTCTGGAGGCCTTGTGCCCGGAGGGCAGCTTAGCGGTGTCCCGTACCAACACAGTCACATTGTACCCTGCGGAATGGAGAATGAATGAATCAGTAACAATAAAGAAACTCTGTGTTACTGTCTCAGTCTTATCTTGTGGATCAAACCTGAATTATTGCTCAGTACAACACTAAGTCAGTTTAATACTAATGTTTTAGCAGTGTGGAGTAGTGGTTAGGGCTCTGGACTCTTGACCGGAGGGTCGTGGGTTCAATCCCAGGCGGGAGACACTGCTGCTGTACCCTTGAGCAAGGTACTTTACCTAGATTGCTCCAGTAAAAACCCACCTGTATAAATGGGTAATTGTATGTAAATATAATGTGATATCTTGTAACAATTGTAAGTCGCCTTGGATAAGGTCGTCTGCTAAGAAATAAATAATAATAATAATAATAATAATAATAATAATAATAATAATAATAATAATAATAATAATAATATTAAACATCAAAATCGGCATTCAGTACGAAAAAGGCACTTAATGCATAATTACCAACAAATAAACTTTATACAAGCCTTTTTATACCTATCCTGCAGTTATCTCATTCCTTAACAATTCTTTCTTTTGTAACTGTTTTCTAGTATTACTATACAGATGTGATATCTTAGACCTTCTACTATTATTATTATTATTTATTTCTTAGCAGACGCCCTTATCCAGGGCGACTTACAATTGTTACGAGATATCACATTATACATTATTTCACATTATACAGATATCACACTATTTTTACATACAATTACCCATTTATACAGTTGGGTTTTTATTGGAGCAATCTAGGTAAAGTACCTTGCTCAAGGGTACAACACCAGTGTTCCCCACTGGGGATTGAACCCATAACCCTCCGGTCAAGAGTCCAGAGCCCTAACCACTACTCCACACTGCAGAACACACAGCCATACCCAAATCAGTAACTTCCACAAGCTTGCCTTTACATTGAGAAATTACAACGATTCGAATGGAAGAAAAAGCAAATACACAAAGCATAGCAACAGATACAAATGGAAGATATTACAAAACAATACATTTTATTCTTAACATCTATGTTTCCCTTCATAAATAACAAATGTATTAGGTTTTACAAATAGCTGCTTGTGGTTTTTGCTCAAGAAAAATGCAGGTGAACTATACAATGGTACAAACCTGTATCCAGGTATTGTGCTCTGCTACAAAACACTGAGTCAATCTTCACTTCATTTCACTTCGCCTTAGTGAAACTAAAGAAATGTACCCCAACCTTATTCCTTATAGCAGTGTGCCATTTCTATAGATTGAGGGCATTTCTTCAGTATAGGAATTGGTGGATCAGGTTTTAGAACTGTTGCCATAGGTGTGGCTTCAACAAGAAACAGCCAGACTAAGATACAAGTCCCTCCTACCTGTTCAGGAGTGATTAGACAGCCCAGAACTCACAGCAATGGCTTATCACTCCTAGCTGGGGCACTTCTAACTGTGACTCAGCCAAAATTGCCTGGTCTGGTGGCATGACTCAGCACTCTGACTTAAAGATGTTTTTTTTTTTTTTGTCAACAACAATGCAACAACATGTTAGAGTTTAAAATGGAAATGCTAGGTATTTACACCTGCATTGCTGTCATGCACTATCATGTGCTTGTGGCGGGACCGATTACAGTATCTGTAACACAACAGGGATGGAAATCAGACTCCCGTTGCATTGCAGTTTGATCCATTCCGGCTTTTGCTATGAGTTTATTAAGACACTCACCCGCGCTTGTTACCTATGGGGCTGATCAAGCATGTACTAAAACCTGGAACGGGCGAAACTGCTTTGCAATAGGAGTCTTGTGTGCATCCCTGCACATACAATAACTTATTGTGCTGTGAAAATAAGAGCCTGAAAGAATAACAGAATTTATAGACTCTGGTTATTCCACGGATTTATAACTCTCGACTGTAAAAAAAAAAGTGCTTCTTACCTTCTGTGGTAAATAATGTGTGTGCGTGTGTTTGTGTGTTCATATCTGTGGTTAAACGCTTTGCACCACCCTATATAATTAACTAATTTCGCTTCATAAAGTCGAATGAGACTTGCTGAATAATGTCCCGTTGGCATTTTGAATTACATACGTACCGCTTCTAGTTTTCCATGTACTTAACGAAAAACTGACACCATTTTATTTGTAGACCAATTCGCTATAGCCTACTGTCGGACTTATTTTATTTATTTGTTTTGTCTTCAAACACACAGCAGAAAATGTACTTTGAACAGCGTATCTTCTGCCCAGTTCAAAAGCAAATACGACACAAAATGTAAACAGTAAACACTTCTGTACTGTAAATGGAATAGCAATAAGAGACGTTTGCGCTATTGTTTCTTTTAAAACGTATGTTCTGTTTTTTTATTGCATAATATATATATTTTCCTCACCTGCCGCTGCAGCTTGTGGTAGGGTCGCGAGTCCAGTCATTCCAGTCGCTCCGAATATCACTACGTTCTTAATACTCTCAGCCATGGTAACCAATCAAAACAATTGACTGAAATAAAGAATCGATTTTAAACGCGGCTTCGAGGACTTCCAGCAACTAGCGCGGTAGTTCGGGCTTCTGTGTTGAAAATGGGGCTGCAGAGTGAATTTCAGTCCGTTTAGAAGCGCTTTTGTCTGTACGGTACAGCCCCCTTAAAATAATTTAGCTCACTTCCGTAACAAACTCCTCCTGGGGTGGGAAGTTGAAACCGTACACGACCGGTTGTCATGAAAAGCGTTCTTACACCTGGGCCTTCCGATGTATGGTTGCAGCCACAAATGACCGTGCATATCATTTCTAAACTGCAGTGTAGTCACCTTGTGTTACAGAACGGGTAGTTTGTCAATCAATTTATCAAAATGTCCCCATAGTAAAAGCACACCTCTCAATGCTTCCCTATGCTTTACAGACCTCTCTGTGCTTTACAATGCTTCCCTATGCTTTACCAGACCTCTCTGTGCTTTACAATGCTTCCCTATGCTTTACCACACCTCTCTGTGCCTTACAGTGCTTCCCTATGCTTTACAATGCTTTCCCTGTGCTTTACAATGCTTCCCTATGCTTTACCAGACCTCTCTGTGCTTTACAATGCTTCCCTATGCTTTACCAGACCTCTCTGTGCTTTACAATGCTTCCCTATGCTTTACCATACCTCTCTGCTTTACAATGCTTCCCTATGCTTTATTACACTGCTATGTTTTTACTATATGGGAAACTTTTATAAGTGGCATTAGGCACTAACGTTCTGTTCATCAAAATTAACTTGAAGGTTTATTTTTAAGGATTGTCCTTTGTGCTGCTTTTGGCCTGTGTTTTATAACAGCAGTAGTACAGCGGTTATACATATACACACTCTAATTAAAATACAGTTCTGTAATTGTAGTGTATTACCACAAGGGGGCCTCGAAGTCCCTTCCTTTACTGACAGAATTTCTGCCAGAATTTACAGAGCTTTAACTTTCCCATAGATAAATCCCAGAAGTTATGCAATTGATTCTAAAATATATTACAGTCAGAAATGGGGTTCGTTTACAGTGCATTATTTATAAAACTTGTTTTTACTTTCGATTTCTGGATTCGTTTTCAAAACAGCTACTCCTGCTGGACAGAGAATAATAGTTTTCAAGCCCAGAGAGTTTTGAGGGGACGTTAATGACCTGTCCATGGTGCTGAACGCTAAATATCGATTCTACTTCAAGCGACCTCGGCTTGTCATTTGTTGACAGATTGTTGATTGTATATATATATATATATATATATATATATATATATATATATATATATATATATATATATATATATATATCCTCATCTATTTATGTAATACGTAATACGCTACTCTACAGGCACGCTAGTTCATTGCTGTACAGTTTCTGCTTATGCTCGCATTGTTGCAAGGAGAGAGAGAGAGAGAGAGAGAGAGAGAGAGAGAGAGAGAGAGAGAGAGAGAGAGAGAGAGAGAGAGAGAGAGAGAGAGAGAGAGAGAGAGAGAGAGAGAGAGAGAGAGCGCGTTGCTGTGTTCTGTGCCTATAGGACGTTCAAACACCGGGTGTGGATTGTAGCAAGCGTTAAGAGAAACGCCGGGGCAGGCGCATCGTGCAGATCTTCAACTAAAACACCGCGTTAGGGTTTTTTTTAAATGCTTGTTTTCACAATTCCTGCTTTGATTTATGTATTTATTTTTTATTTTTTGGTGATGCTGGTCTAATGGCGAGTCGGGTACGGAAATCTCAGTCACTGAATTGAACTCTCAAATTTTACTTGGGCACCCTTTGGTGATATTCTATCCGGCGGCTAGCAAGCTAAACCCGACGGAGGACTGGGGAGGGCGAGGGAAAGGTAAGATCAAGCACTTTTGCTGTAAATATTTCATAAAATCTTTATAGCTTACAGTCACTGAGATTATTACCCCCCCTTTGCTATCCCGTTCGTTTCCCCGATGCCAACACCGGCCTGGTTTAAGCGACTGGGCTAGACTGCAGTCATTTGAATACTGTGTACATTTTTAAACATCACCTCTATTTGCCTTTATCGGTTTAAGTTGAATCCACAGTGTTTCAAATACGCTTTGATAGAGGTAAATGCCGCATTTGTCTGCATATATTTTTCCACGAAAAATTGGGGCTCGGAGATTTGAAACCTGGCCTATCGCTATACATTACCTAAAATTAAACGGCATCTTGCTTGAACGAAAGCGAATATCAAGCGAACATTGTGTTTAAATGTTCAGAAGATCTGACACATTCCTTTTAAATACAACGCTAGCGGCTTCTGAGGAAGCGGCTGATTCTCAGGCTAGTTACCTGCCTGGCAATAAATATCATTCCGCTAACGAGGAAAGCAAAAGATGCGTTGCACATCACATTACTTCTCGTTTTCCTGCAATGCAATGCATATACATTTTAGGGCTGGCATTGTATCTGTGTATATTTTTTGCCACACAGCGTCTCTTTTGTCACTATCTCTGTGTAATGCAGCCTTATCGAGAATGACATAGCAAAGGAACTGGGCAGGCTTCATCTACTACGTGTAGGTGGTGTTGTAGCTGTACAGTTCACGTTGCGTTTGTAATTTACACCGGGACCGTGCGGGTCTGTGTATACATATGTTCGGCAATCAAGACGTGGCAAACGGCAGCATTCTGTAAAACTACAATAAGACGCTATTGGCGTTGGAGCTGGGGCATTTAACCGGAGGTAGGGTTCCAGGGTAGGAGAGCAGACTCTTTGCTATAGGTGCCTCGGGACAGCGTTGTATGTCGTTTTAAGGTGAAAGGCAAAGCAATGACACCTCAACCACGATCTCTCTCTCTCTCTCTCTCTCTCTCTCTCTCTCTCTCTCTCTCTCTCTCTCTCTCTCTCTCTCTGCGCGCGTGTGTTTTAACCCCCTAATGCCCAGAAAGCGAATGTCTTCTCGGATTTAAGTTTACTTCGCCTCTTTATCATTGACGCTCATATGCCGGCTTTTTAGACACATATGCACAACCCCCACCCCACACACACTTTCACAGATGTTGAACAGTAAGCGTTTCCTATTGGATGCTGCACCGGACATTGAGTACGAGGTACATGGTTACATAAAGCGATACTACATGTTCTGTTCTATATTTTTATTTACTATTTCCAACTCATCAAACAAAACTCCACACAGGGTGAAAGTCGACAACAAACTAAATATTTTGGCAATTTTTTTTTTTTCGAAGGCATATTTAGTTCTTAAAAACGTGTTTTACAATGCGGGGACGGCCCCACAACGTCGTTTTTTTTTCAGGGGTTACTGTTTTTGTGGGGACATTTTCTCCAATTTTGTCCGCACTTTGACAGTAATACCTTTTGGTTGTCACAGAATGTGGGGTTGCTTTTACGATGAGAAACAATGCTATGAAATGAGTTCTGGAGAAAAAGATTCCTTTTGTTCACTTCAAAAGGACTTTTTTTGCTGGTTCGCTTCAACATTTTTCTGAAGTGACCGTGCTTTCACTGAAACAAACAAAACAAACTCAGCCCCTTTGCCCAAACGGACTGAGACCACCTCTTGAGAAAGACTAAGTTCGGTTCGATTAAAACGAACTCTGAAAGGGACTTCTTTTGGAGACAAGCACACGCTTCCAAAAGGACAGAACCGCACTCATTTCGAAAAAAAATCATCCCAAACGAACCAAGTGTTAGGCGCCCTTATTTACCACAGAAAGCCCACGTTAGCGCACAGTCACCGCGACGGTTGTTCTATTTCAATCTATCCTGATAATCTTGTTTGTGGATTAGTTGATCTTTGAAGATTTGTAAATCTTATATACAACTAATGGGGTCGAAAGGTAAACTTTAACAGTAAGAAGCATTGCGGCTTCTTAGCGGTGTATTCACCCTTTTTTTGGTGCTGTTTTAAGGGTTGGGAGATCAGGTCACTTTATTGTGTATCGCTGTATTCCCTCATCTGAAGATCTCTTTCCATAGGTATTTGTATAACCTAGCAAATAAGAAGTCACAGGTCAAATGGTCTTGATGGCAGCATGGTAAAAATAAAGCCACAAATGGGTTCATCTTTCTTTTAAGAACGTTGCTGATAATGGTTCACTGGGCTATTTAGTAGCAGTTGAATTAGCAATGTGTGTTTTTAAACTAAATGCCATTATGAATGTTGTTCCAATACTGGGGTTTCTTTATGTTTTAGGACCCCAGTGGCTTTATAACCACCAGAGATTTTCACTTCTCCCCCAGTTATTGCAGTTGAAGTTTTTCAAGGTTTCAGGGTTCTGGCTCAGGCACACTGACAGTTGTTAGCTATTTTAAATATTGCTGTGCATTTATATCCAAACTGAGTCATCAGCACTTTTCGAAATTTGATATCATGAGCTGATTGGGCTGTACATTCAGTGCCACGTGAATTGAGAGAATTGTCTCTAGCTTTAAGCACAGAGAATGCAATGTGCAATCAGCTATAGCAATATGTACAGAACAAGTCTGGATTTATGAGCATTACTAGTCATTATAGGATCTTGCATGCATTAGTGCTGTGCATTTCTTCCAAGTATCCATCTATAAGCAACTGTTGTAATCAATGCATAGCATGACTAAGCATATATATTTGCTGTGCATACTCGAGTTTTCCAACGACTTCATAAACAATGCAATAATAATAATAATAATAATAATAATAATAATAATAATAATAATAATAATAATTACAGCTGCAAGACAGCCAATGAAACATGAAGAAACATGCTGTGGAACAAACACACACATACGCATGGTAAATATGTAACATTTTTCAAACCCTCCCCGTAGAAAGCTCAACTGTTCTCATGGTACCATCTGCGTTTCCGCCTTGTTGAAAGACAAGTGAATGAAAGCTCGCCCGGGCTGTTTTTCCCATCTCTGAGCGGAGAGGTGATGAGATGTGGAGTAATGCATCCTGGCATTCGTCTTCCCTCAGGTTTGTTCTGCTGTTTGTACTCATCAGGGCTGCACTTAATAACCCAGAGCTGACAATGGAACGCAAGCAAAGAGCTTCACAATAAGGTCACGCTGGCTATTTCTGGGGCTCTTCTTTTGTTCTCCCCAAATCCCTATTCCACCTCAATGCAAACATCACAGCATATTCACAGCCCAAAGCCAAAATTGTGTTTATTTTTCCCTAGTGGACACTGAAATAAGTAACACCAGACTAGACACAGAGCCTTATATCATAACAGCCTTTGTAACTTCGACTCTATTATAAATTATTATATATTTATTATAACTATATGTAGTCTGAAACATCCTGATATAATAGCTTTTTTAAAAATCAATTATTCACATTTTTGTTTACTTACCTTTTTCTTTGAGATTTTGCTCCTTTTGGTACACAGCCTTTTTCCATTTTTTTAAAATGTAATATAATATATATATATATATATATATATATATATATATATATATATATATATATATATATATATATATATATATATATACTGTATATCCTCATCTCTTATTAGAATTACCAGAATTGGTTACAATGGAATTGGAATTGGAATTGAAAAAAATGGAATTGGAATCAGAATTGATTAAAATGGAATTGGAACTGGAATTGATTACAATGGAATTGGAATCGGAATTGATTACAATGGAATTGGAATTGATTAAAATTGAATTGGAATTATAATTGAAAAAAGCAATTGACCCTAACCCATAAAGGTCCCTGATTTTTACATAAAAAATGATATTAAATAAACGATTCAATCTTGATTTCAAATGTTCAGTCGTCTTCCCTATCCCGCTCTTTGAACCCAGGAACGAGGAATAGTAACACTTCCTTGTTTTATATAATTTAGTGGAGAGGGAACGTAAACAAGCCACAGAGATTTTAAAGGTAACAGCTGGCAGATGAACTAAAAGAGGCTGGCGTCTTCTCCTGCTCCAGACTCCAGGGTAGAGCAAACCTGGATGTATTTGGGTCAGGAAGGACCGGGTACGGTTACTGTCTGCATTCTCACAGGGCCCCTTTGGAAACCCCAATCGAAGATATGCTGAAGGGTTGTGTGTGAGCGTACTATAAAAACTGGCTTTACAATAAATGTCAGTAATTCAGATTGAATTGCATATGAGCAAACATACAGTATGTCCTGTACAATGCAAATAAAGTAAGCATCAATTGAGTGTGTGCTAGGACACATACCTGAATATTCAACAAATACACCTGGAAATCCATTCATGTAACACATAAAAGGCTGTTTTAAAAAAGCACGTGCAAAGTAAACCTGTGGATAAATGAGGTCTGAAATATCTAACACGCATTCTACTGTGCAGAACAGCGTTTTTCTCCTATCTTTTGCATTTTGTTTATTTTTGCTGTAATGTGGTAGGAATTTCAATTTCTAAAAATGACAGAATATTTGTTTGAATTTTGAAATGTAAACCAAGTCGGTGAGATGAGATGCGGTAACCAAGGATGCAGACAAGCCCGGTTAAGATGCTCGCTGGCGGTGTGCACGGTCGACAATTTGCGCCTAGCCTCTGCCCTATTACATATACCATGGTGAAAACATAGCAAGTGCAGTAAAGCACAGGGTTAACCACAGCTAGTATGGTAAAGCATTGTAACATCTGTGGTTGACTATAGGAAAGAGGAGCTATAGGAAAGCAAGGGAAACACGTGCAAGCGTATAATGCAGACTCTCAACTCCTATACTGTACTGGGTCCCCACAGTCGCCTGTCATACAGTCGGCTTCAACAGCAATAAGCTGTTAAGTCTGCTGGACACAGTGAGTCAGGGGCCTGTGTCCACATGGTAGAGCGTGTCGAATTCCAGTGGACACATCATTAATTCTGTGTAATAGGCCATGAACTGAGAACGTGGTAGTGTGTCTGTGTGCGCTAGCTAGAGAGGGAGAGGGGAGAGGGAGAGGGAGAGGGAGAAGGGAGATGGGATGGGGAGAGGGGAGGGGGAGAGGGAGAAGGGAGAGGGGAGAGGTAGAGGGGAGGGGGAGAGGCAGAGAGGGGAGAGAGAGAAGGGAGAGGAGAAGGGGAGAGGGGTAAGGGAGAGGGAGGGGAGAGGGAAAAGGGGCGAGGGAGAGGGAGAGGGGAGAGGGAAAAGAGAGGGGGAGAGGGAGAGGGGAGAGAGAGAGGGCACTAAAAGCACTAAAAGCTTGCCAGGGATTAAAATAGAACCCTTTTTTAATTCTTTAAACATTTAGCAGGCCTGTATAATGGCCTGCAGAGAGTAAAACAGAGTGGCAACATATTACACACAATCAGCACTGCTACAAGGGTAAAAATGTTTGAAGCAAAGGCTGGTATTTTTCAGCATTATACTAGAGGCCTTTTCTAACCCTCCCCAATCCTCAATAAGCATGCCATTTGGAGAATTTGACAGTGGTATTAAAATGGCATGAACAACCAATACACACTGGCGACCCAACCCAGCACCATATTAGTACCCCGCAGAATCACAGTGATAGAATTCGCTGCAAAAATACAACAGCACACTGTCAGATACAGAGATGATACAATGAAACTGCAATGAATTACCGCAGTATGTGTTGCCTTATACCACAGCTACCCTTTTTGGCTAGTTCTGTTACCCTAACAGCCCCTTGGTAATCTGTCCTGTTGCTCTTCTGTCCTGCTGTCATAGAAAATGTGCTAACCAGCCCTCAATCTCTGGTATTTACGGTACTGTAAGTTGAATTATATATCTCTCTTATGTACAGCTCTGGCCAAAAGTTTTGCATCACCTAGACTTTTAGGATTGAGACATCATTAAAAAAAAACAAAACTTTATGAACATCATTTAGATCTTTTATTTAACATCATGTAATCAAAGAAACTACAACATGATATTGCAAGTCTACCGGAAGCCCTATGTAGTACAGTATTAATGTTAGATTTTGAAATGTCACATTTTTCAGTTTATGTCAGTTTTACGTTAAGTATGTGGAAAACTACAAAGCGGTGTGTAATTTAACATAACATTATTCAGCAGGTTTCATTCGACTTTATGAATCAAAATGTGTTCATTCTACAGGGTGATGCAAAACTTTTAGCCAAGAACAATGTAAAATAAATGGATGAATAAACTCAATCCCCCGACGCCTGAAGGTTTCAATAGAAAGGAATAGCAGATCGCTACATCATTAACTATATACTAAATTACATCACAAGCACACAAATAGATTTAAATAGAAATAAGCAAGTGTTTTTACCATGGCATGGTAACTACACCCACTTTTTTTGGGCGCAGGCGGAGCGCCATGGCGAACGCAAGCACAGACCTGGACAACGCGGAGGCGCAGCGGCAATTCAACAACAATAACCGTCCCGCCAGCACCCCGGAACAGGCCTGGGACGTGGAGAGCACCACGGCCAGGCTCTTTGAGTGCTCCCGGATCAGAGCACTGGCAGGTTGGCTGAATCTCTTATTCACTGAAATGCTTAACCCGCTGTCACACAATGTATGTTCCCCCAGAATGTTTGTTTCCGCCTAGGAACCAATATTCGGGAATATTGGTTTCCCTTCTTAATATATGTGTACCCCCTTATTATTATTTTTGTAACACAGTAATCTTACTTTGCCTATAAGTCTATATCCATGCACTATCAACCAAAACCTTAATTTTAAGACCACTTTCCCTAACCCTAAACTTGTACCATCCAGTCCCCTCTGACAGGTCCAGTCTCACCTACAATAATACATGACAACAGCCTGCAAACATTACTCCCGTTTACCAGCATTATACATGCAGAATTTACATAAAAATAAGATACATAACAAACGTGCATGTAGGGGGGAAGCAGTGTTTGCTGGTGGGAACAAATATCCGGGGTTACAAAGGGAACGGTCCAAAAATTAAAATGCTCTATGAATCTCCTTCCTCTTCAATCGGTGTGACTCTCTCTCTCTCTCATCCCGTGTGTTCTCGTGTCAGACGAGCGCGACGCCGTTCAGAAGAAGACCTTCACCAAGTGGGTGAACTCTCACTTGGCGCGAGTCGCCTGTCGAATCGCTGACCTCTACAATGACCTCCGGGATGGATATATGCTGACCAGGCTACTGGAGGTGCTGTCTGGGGAACAGCTGGTGAGTCCGGCCTCTAGCTCCCCCCCCCCGTCTCCCTCTCTCCCCCTCACTCCATCCCGACCCCCTACCTCCCCCTCTCTCCCTTACTGCCTGTCTCCTTACCATTCCTCGCTAAGACTGCCCCTCCTTTTCCTCCATCCTTGCCTCCCCCTCTTACTTCCCTACCTCCTTCTCCCTCTCTGCCTCCCTCCCTGATTCCTTCCCTCCCTGATTCTCTTCTTCCCCCTGCCTCTACCTCCCCTATATCCCTCTCTCATTCCCTCCATTTCTGTCCCTACTTCCCTCCCCTCCTCCATCCCTCTCTCTCTCCCTTCCTGCCTCATTGCCTCCCTCTCTACCTCCTAGTTGCTCACTCCACCTGACTCTTGTTTAAGCCCAAGCCCACACGAGGTCGCATGCGGATCCACTGCCTGGAGAATGTGGACAAGGCTCTGACGTTCCTCAAGGAGCAACGCGTCCACCTGGAGAACGTGGGATCCCACGACATCGTCGACGGCAACCATCGCCTCTCGCTGGGCCTGATCTGGACCATCATCCTCCGCTTCCAGGTACTACTCTCGCTCACACCCCCTGTCACTCAAACTCTAAAAAACACATTACGTATTACAGGCGGCTTGGGGGTCCAGTGGTTAGAGAAAGGGACTTGTTACCAGGAGGTTCAATCCCGGCTCAGCCACTGACTCCCTGTGTGTGACCCTGAGCAAGTCACTCGGATGAGACGTCAGACAAACGAGGTCCTATTGGAAGTGACTCTGCAGCAGCAGTTGTTGATACATTAGTCTCTGTAAGCTGCTTTGGATAAAAGCATCAGCTAAATGACATTATTATTATTAATAATAATAATAATAATAATAATAATAATAATAATAATAATAATAATAATATATATATATATATATATATATATATATATATATATATATGGTATATATATATATATGAACATAATTGTTCTTTTATTTAACATCATGTAATAAAAGAAACTGCAAAATGATATACCGGAAGCCATAATAGTAGTACAGTATTTCATGTTAGATTTCGAAATGTCATTTTTTTCAATGTTGTCATTTTTTCATTTAGTGTATGGAATACAACTGGGTATTGTAATTCAATATCTTAACGTTACATTATTCAGCGGGTTTCATTCGACTTTATGAAGAAAAATGAGCTCTAAAGGGCGATGCAAAACTTTTGGTCATAGCTGTATATCCGACTGTATATCTATTTTTGTAATCCATTTATAAACGGGCTCCACATTTTAAGGAAGTCATTTAAATTTCCTTTATCTGCCTGGTAGAGCCTCTCCAGCGGTAATGCATACAGCCTTAGATATTTATGTGAAAGGTGGACATTTCTTTCCTTTCCAGTATTTAAGGATCGTGAGTCTTCTATTTTGTACGCGAGTGAAGGTGAAACTAGCAGGTGATTGGAGATGTGATGCTATTGATGGTTTGTGGGACTCTGCTCAGTCAGCATTTTATCAGGACCGGTTACAGTAGCAGTATCTATGGGGAAAGACAACACCACAGAAAAAGCTTTTGTAAAGGAGACAGCTGAGCCTGACACTATATTGTACATTGTGAGATAAAACCTTGGCTACCAAGAAAGACATCCTTGAATAAATGCAATGTTCAAATAGTCTGGGATGGTGCTGCTAAATATCTCAACCAGTTTAAAAACAGTCGATTTTCTTATTTCAACCAGTATGAATACTAATGAATAATCTACAGCTGTGGCCAAATATTTTGCATCACCTAGAATTTTAGTATTGGGACATAATAAAAAATAAAAATAAACTATATGAACATCATTTCGATATTTTATTTAACATCATCTAATCAAAGAAACTACAAAATGATATTGCAAAAGTCTACTGGACGCCATAGTAGTATTTCATGTTAGATTTCAAAATGTCACATTTTTCAGTTTGTCATTTTTTTTACGTTGAGTATATGGATAACTACAAAGCGGTGTGTAATTCAATATGTTAACGTAACCTTATTCAGCAGGTTTCATTTGACTTTATGAAGCAACGTTTGTTGATTCTATAAGGAGGTGATGCCATATATTGCCCAAATGTACACAGTATGGTTTTATTGTGCAACTGGAACACCTGTACTAAATGACAGCTTTATATGCACAGTTTTTACATTTAAATAAATTGTAAACATTTGCATATGATAGCCAGCATGTTTACTTTATAGATAATGTATTTTCAACCGGGCATTAACAGTTAAAGATATCACAACCTGAAATGGTTAAACAGGTCAGAGGGCGAGACCAGTTGCGATTATGAACTGCAGGAGGATGGTGTAGTGTAACCTCTGTAAATTATAAAGCTGTAAACTGCTGTATATACAGCACAGATGGAAACGTCTATGACTACTACAACCTAAAATGGTAACACCTTAAAATAATGGTCACAAATTCCTAATGAATTCCGGCTGAATACCACAGGACTACAGGATTGTGCGAAGTGTAAATTCACGCATGAATACATGTGATCAATATCGTTTGTTATAAAGAAACACGGAACGAACGAGGGCGATTAAACCCACATGATTGAACAGGGGGCTGAATTCAAAATGAAGGACTTCAGAACTCAGAGGAAGTGCAGAAGATATTCCTGTGTTTTTCCATGTGGGATTCACTCAGAATTCATTATGAATTTGTGGCCATTATTTTAATATGTTACCTTAAAACAGTAATAAAGTCCACCGAATTGTACATAGCAAGGCTGTAACTGCATCACAATGTTCTAGTAATTGGGACTGGATATTGAATTAGAGCAGAGAAGCCAGAGCTAATGTAAGGGCAAGCCTGAGAGTATCTCTTTGTTGCTCATTCCAGATTCAGGTGATTAAGATCGAGACTGAAGACAACCGGGAGACGCGTTCAGCCAAGGATGCACTGCTTCTCTGGTGTCAGATGAAGACCGCTGGGTATGTTTATTATTGAACCATCTCCATACTCTTGCTATTGCAAACATCGGCAAATCTCTGCATATGCATAGTAAATCGATAGCTGACACTATGCCCTTCAAACAAAACAAGTATTACAGCTCTTCCCCCCCCACTCATTTTGTAATATTAACTATTACAAAATGATGCACTGCACAAAATGAATGTCTTTCAGAGGGACTACTCTCCACTGTAGTATCTACCAATAGGTTCCAATGGGTTCCAATAATTCTTTAGCCAATAAAGAGTCCTGTGTACATGCGTTCCTCAATGAATTCACTGGCGTGGTATAAAACAATTCTTGTATGACGTATTTGCATGATTTTACCCAGTTCTTCCATCTTGTGCAATGAACGGAAAGCCCAGTAAGAGAAGCGTTGACCGACAGTGTGTCTCTTTGAATCCTTTGCCAGCTACCCCGAAGTGAGCATTCAAAACTTCACAACCAGCTGGCGAGACGGGCTTGCCTTCAATGCTCTGATCCATAAACACAGGTAACCCCATAAAACCACCCACCTGGCCATCCACCTGGCCATCCACCTGGCCATCCACCTGGCTGAAAGTCAGACTACCTATTCAATTGCAATAGGGTATTATTAGGAACCATTAGGAAATATGGCTGCAGCACCAGGAGGAAATGTTATGGACAGCAGATGAACTGTAAGGTCTAAAGCAGTTAGCGGTTAGTTGGACTTAATTGGTCTGATTCTGAAGATTTTTTTATGCTTTCGCAGGCTAAGCAAGCCTGAATATACATTTTTAATACGTTTTTCACTTCTTTTCATTTTAGACTTTTTCTTGCCGTTTTATACATACCATTTTATAAAATCTAATTCAAATGTATTTTTATTTAACCAGGATAGAACCCTGGAGATATACATCTCCTCTGCAGGGGGTCCTGGGAACAGAAGACGTCAAGACCAAAGCCAAAAAGAGAGAAACCATTCAGACAGGACAACAACACTTAAAGCAATCATAAAAACAGTAAATTCAGAATAAAAGCATCAAAATGCTTCAGTCATCGCATTATTTATACAGCAGGTGGCGACAGGGTATATACCATCCATAGATATCTACCCGCAATGATCCTTCCGTATCAGGAGGCGGGGTTAATTGGAGAGCTTGTGCTGCAGCCAATCGAGATCTCAGACAGCTTCTACTGAACCAATCACAACCATGGAAATGCATGCAACGCTGTTTTAAAATGCATGTGATTTCTGCTCTTACTGTTTTAGGCCAGATCTGATTGAATTCAGCAAGCTGACCAAATCCAATGCCACCCACAATCTCCAGCAGGCCTTCAACAGTGCAGAGCAGCACCTCGGACTGACCAAACTTCTTGACCCAGAAGGTGGGCTTTATAACAATCCTGATCCTAGCCTTTTTATTAGCGCCAATGACTTCCATTCTATGTAACCCTTCCCTGCCTCTCCGCTCCCTGCAGATGTCAACACGGAAAATCCGGACGAAAAGTCTATCATCACCTACGTTGTGTCCTTTTACCATTACTTCTCCAAAATGAAAGCTCTGGCTGTCGAAGGGAAGAGGGTGGGAAAGGTAAGAGTCCTTTTAAGGAGCAACGGATTTCTTTTGAGCTGGAATCCTTATTATAGAACAAAGAGTTACCAAAATGACCCCATCAAATATAATCAGAAGGTGAGTTAAAATGGGCAAAGAAATTGGATCTAGGAAACGTCCCCGAAACGTCATGTCTGAGTCATGTTGGAGTCAGTGATGCAGTGTTCAAAAAAGAATGGCTAACCATTTTGGGTTTCATGGTAGGTGCTAAGGGTGTACAGAGATTCTGCCAATCATTAAATGAGTCACTTTATATAATATATTGGAATATGCCTTGGCTTTAACCCTTGGTATCGCCAGGATTTCTTTATCACAATTATTATTATTATTATTATTATTATTATTATTATTATTATTTATTTATTTATTTATTTATTTATTTATTTATTTATTTATTTGGCAGATGCCTTTATCCAAGGTGCCTTCAGTTGTGCCTTACACGGTTACAATGCAAGATTAATATTTAAACACAGTACAGTTTACAGTAAGTGCAGATAATACTACTAAAATACAATGTGAAATAGGATGCAACAGGATTACAACAAGTTATATCTACAACAACGTATTCTTGGAGTGACATGTTCAGCTTGTTAGTGACATAGTTGGTGTCATTTTTAATATATGACTATACATTATCGTGTAGGGCTCACATTTTTCTGTACAAAAGCCAAACCCGTTACTGTAAACATGTATATAAAACAAAGCTTCTGTAATTAAAATGCATACCCGGGATGATATAGGATTGATGAATATAAAGATGAACGGTACACTGAAGGGGTTTGATGTTTCAGTGAATTTGATCACTGATACCCCCCATCCCACCCCCACAGGTCCTGGATAAGGCACTGGAGACGGAGAAGATTATTGAGCGGTATGAAGTGCTGGCCTCTGAACTGCTGGAGTGGATCGAGAAGACCATCGGCATTATCAGCAACCAGAAATTCGCCAACTCCCTGGTCGGGGTACAGCAGCAACTACAGGCTTTCACCACCTACTGTACCATTGAGAAGCCCATCAAGTAAGCCATGACCTGCCAACATGAACAGCAATCCTCTGAGGAGATGGGCTCCATCATGTTAATGGGGATAAACAATGGGACACGCATGTCAATCGTTCTAAGTTCTAAATGAATGTTCTATCAGTCTAATGTTCTAACCCACACTAGAAGAGGGTTCAGTATCATCAGCCAATCGGCTTCCAGCTCTAGCGGGCCTCAAATAGACAGGAGATACCCACTGGAACGTCACTGCATTAACTGTGAATCAAACTTAAAATCAATCCTTGCAACTGCTGGCTTTTTTTTATTTTGACTTGCTGTATTGAAAGCTCAGTTGACATATACTTGTCTCAGTCATTCGTTTTTATTGTTAAGCATTAAAGACTGATCCAATATATTATATTTTTTAAGGGAAAGATTATAGAAGTGATTTGTTTAGGGTTAAAAAAATGTATCTGAATGTAAACGTGCTTACGTTTGATTGCAAAGTAATTCATCATGTCTTTTATATTGATCACCTGTCATAATGCTGAACAGCATACTGAAGATTGAAGTTGGTTAGAGATGGCGCTCATAATACGAAATGGAGACAAAGTAGTCAAAATGACCTCAAAAAGTGCACAAGTGGGCGTACTTAGGATTTGATGGACATGGAAAAAATAAGAACATGACAATAGACCAATTCTGCAGTAGTTCCATTAAAGGTTAAACTAACTAACTAAAATATTATTTATGTCCATCAACTTACATGCCCTTTTCCTTTTCCAAATATGAAATCCTCCGTGCTTGAGTTTAGCTCTGTTTCTTTCTTTAACAAAGACAATCATCTGCTCCTTGATAGAGATGAAATGTGAAACATCTGGATCACATCTGGGTTTGGCCTCACAAACAGCTGCGGGGTGAAGAGAGCTTCTCT
Source organism: Acipenser ruthenus (assembly GCF_902713425.1). Lineage (NCBI taxonomy): Eukaryota > Metazoa > Chordata > Actinopteri > Acipenseriformes > Acipenseridae > Acipenser > Acipenser ruthenus. The sequence goes on from NC_081218.1 coordinate 1,899,728, forward strand.
CGAACAGTCAGAATAATTTTCTCCTGCTTATTCAAAGGGCTGAAGCTCAGTCAAGTGCACAGAAACAAGCCACTTATAATTACAGGCTGTTATGTGTTTAATGCCCAGCAGGTGGCGACAGGGTATATACCATCCATAGATATCTAAAAGCTGTTACATATAAACCTTTCCTGGAATTTAGTGCAATATTTTATGCTTGCCTCAAATTCTTTGTTAAGAACCTGAAACAATGATCTGTTTGATTTTTGGAGATGTGAGCTACTGTTTATAACCTGCCACATTGCCACAAGAAACAGCTATTGGAGTTCCTAAAGCTGATTGTAGACAGACAGATGCCCTGTCCCAATCGCTGTGTCTCTTACGGGTTACACGATCATCGACTTTTAAAACACACTGCTTTGATCTGGTGATAGACTTAACAGTTGTGTTGTCGGCTGTGGTCTTGACATGTTTTTTTTTTTATGTTCACGTACAGATGCACAACTATTAAACACACAACAGTGTTGAATTTAGAAATGCTGAAAGAACGTTTGTCCTTGAATTTAAGTTTCCTGTATAATTTCTAGAGGCTCCTCCCATCGCCTCGTCTTTGCTAAGCAAGCCTGTCTGTGTTTTCTACCTTCAGATTTCAGGAGAAGGGAAACCTGGAGGTCCTCCTGTTCACCATCCAAAGCAAACTGAGAGCGAACAACCAGAAACTGTACGTGCCTCATGAGGGGAAGCTAATCTCCGAGATTAACAAGGTGTGTGGCTGGATTGAGAAATACACACATGCTGTACAGTGGACGGCAAAACACAATATCCTCATTTAATTAAAGTATCTGATGCCTTCACTCAAGTGGAATAACACACATTTAACCCAAGCTAGTTGTATTTGAAGGCTTTTTGTATATCCGATTATAAATATCGGACACTGGTGTTACGTGTTGGGAATTTCCTGACTCCTTTGTGTGTGTGTGGTTGTGTAACGGGTCTGTGTTTAACCCTGTCTTGCCCAGGCATGGGAACGCCTGGAGAAGGCGGAGCATGAGAGGGGCGTGGCTCTGAGGACAGAGCTGATTCGCCAGGAGAAGCTGGAACTCCTGGCTCAGCGCTTTGATCACAAAGCCACTATGAGGGAGGCGTGGCTGAACGAGAACCAGAGACTTGTCTCACAGGTATGAGGACGATCTAACGGGTGTTGATTAACTTCTAGTTACGATTAACTAGAATATATAGCTGTCAAAACTTACTAAATGGTCTTCAGCGGTTCGATTTGCCTGGTGATGTTTTAAACTCGGGCTTACCCACAAACGAGTTACGCTTTTGTTTCATTATTTAATACATTTACTTATAACTAAATGAGAAGATCGTGAAAATGACACATGTTGTCAATGCACAGTTCCATCCTCAAAAAGCACAAAATTGCGTGCTGAAAATGCCTTCAAACTGGCATTCCAACGTCTGTCTTTTTTAAAATCCAGGACAACTTTGGTTACGACCTGCCGGCGGTGGAGGCGGCGATGAAGAAGCACGAAGCGATCGAGGCGGACATCTCGTCATACGAGGAGCGCATCGCCGTGGTCGTGGAGCTGTCGGGGGAGATGGAGTCCGAGAGCTACTACGACATCCGGCGCATCGCTGCTCAGAAGGACAACATCCTGCGGCAGTGGAGCCTGCTGAAGGAGCTAGTGACCGGGCGCCGGGCTCGCCTGGAGAGGAACCTCACCCTGCAGAACACCTTCCAGGAGATGGTCTACATGATCGACTGGATGGAGGAGATACAGGTCAGAGGGGGCTGTGTGTGTGTGTGTGTGTGTGTGTGTGTGTGTGAGACACACTGAGGCCTAGCCGAAATGTGTCTGTGCTTGCGTGTTTAATAATTAATTAAAGGGTACATAAGGATGTTTTTATTTTATTGTGTTACATGTTCCCATGTGTTGCTACAACTGTTTACTTAGGTGTGTGTATTGTTTTAATTATTATTATTTTTTTTACATTTTGACCACTTTTTTAAACTTTTAAATTGCATTCCCTGCCTCAAGATGGCTTCCCATGTACCCGCATGGACCTCTCAGAACTACATTTCCCATCATCCTCCTGGATGCAGCAAGCTTCTGTAAAATGTCTTGTTTGTTTGTTTGTGTGATTCTTTCTTTCTTTCTTTCTTTCTTTCTTTCTTTCTTTCTTTCTTTCTTTCTTTCTTCCCCACTGTGTAAATCCACATGTTGGTGTCACACGTCACATCAAGAATGTATTTTTCATTAAAAAAAACTAAATAAAAAAAATAATGGCCCCGGTCCTGCTGGGTGTGAGTGTGCTGATCATTGAGGTTGCTTGCAGGTGCTGTTGCTCTCCAAGGACTTCGGAAAGCATTTGCTGGAGGTGGATGACCTGCTTCAGAAACACGGGCTGCTGGAAGCTGACATCTCCGTGCAGGCAGAGCGGGTGAAGACCCTCAACACGGCAGCTCTCAAATTCACCAGCATGGAAGGTAAAAGGCAGCTCCACTGCATAGCCATCGCAGAGCCAATTGCTACAATACCATGATGTTCCAGTGCATTACAGCAATGCACTGGTCAATATGGGGAACACTAGTGTTCTATAGCATACTATTACATTCTTACTCACTGTTCTAGAACACTGTAGTAGTACAACTATATGAACATAATTGAGATCTTTTATCTAACATCATGCAATCAAAGAAACTACAAAATGGTATCGCAAAACTATACTGGAAGACAGTTGTACAGTAGTATTTCATGTTAGAATTTTTAAATTTCATGTTTTTTTCAATTGTTGTCAGTATATGGGAAAACTACATATTAGTTAATCCTAGAGTGTGATTTTGGCCATAGCTGTACAGTGTAACAGAATGAGCAATGAAGTTACAGAGAGGTCCAGTAGAGGGCAGAGTTTTCCTTTATTTTTTGGGTTATGTAAATTTATCTCAAGGAAAGGGAACTTTGTTTGTTTGCTGTTGGCGCACTAAAAGTATGAATTCATTATGATTTATCAATAGATGATAACTGGGGCTTTTCATGGTTACACAGTAAAAGTTTGAATATAGGTTACGTGTAGAGGGCAGCACTTCAAATCAATTGCTCTAGACAGTTGTTAAATAAGTTGTTGGGGTCTGAATCCTGTTATTGGCTGTGGAGAGCTTATGTGCTCCTGCAGCATTGGGAAATTAATTGGGGATAGTTCGTTTGATTTGAAAAACCCAAAGAATATGGCCTCCCTGCTGCAACCCACTTATCGATTAGGAGGGCTGACTATTAACTTCTTAAGACATGTGATTGATTGAATACTCTTTCATAATTAATTACAGAAAATGCCATCCCATAGTTCAATCCCTTTCTTCTTTCTTCACTTCCCATTTCCATCCCAGGTTACCAGCCCTGTGATCCCCAGGTAATCTGCAACAGGGTGAACCACGTCAGCACCTGCCTAGAAGAGCTCAAACAGCTGGCCGGTAAGAGGCGCTCAGAGCTGGAAGAATCCAGGCAGCTGTGGACCTTCTTCCAGGAAATGGAGGAATTTGAGGCCTGGATCTGGGAGAAGACGTCCATCCTGGCCACCCAGACCTTCGGCAAAGACCTGAGCAGCGTCTTGAAGCTGCTCAACAAGCACAAAATCCTGGCCGGGGAGCTCCTAGGCCGACGCTCCCTCCTCCAGCAGACCATGAAGAAGGGCAAGCAGATCCTGACCCAGAAATGCTTCGGGACGGGGCACATCCAGGAGAAGATCATGGAGGTGAAGGCCCAGTGGAAGAAGCTTGAAGACCACGCGGGCTTGAGGCTCCACAAGCTCCAGGAGGCCCTCAGCTTCTTCCAGTTCAACGCCGAAATGGACGACCTCTTGGCCTGGCTGCAGGACACCTACCGGCTGGTCTCCAGCGAGGACTTCGGCCACGACGAGTACTCCACCCAGTCCCTGATGAAGAAGCACAAAGGGGTGGCCGAGGAGATCGAGAAGCACCGGATCTACGTGGTAGCTCTCCGCAAGCACAAGGTCAGCTTGTCCGCGCAGTACCGGGACCTGGACGAGGTGCAGAATCGCATGGCAGAGGTGGAGCAGCTCTACACAGAGGTGGCCGAAGTGACTGTTCTGAGGCAGCAGTGGCTCCACGATGCCCTGGCGGTCTACCGCATGTTCAGCGAGGTCAACGCCTGCGAGGTCTGGATCGACGAGAAGGAGCAGTGGCTTAACAAGATGGAAATCCCAGAGAAGCTGGAAGACGTGGAGGTGGTAGCACACAGGTAAGTCAAGTTCTTGTCTTTCAGTTGTAATTACAGGAGTTCATTTGCAAAAAAAAAAAAAAAAGTACCGGATATTATAATTAAGGAAGAGGGATAAAAAAAATTGTTATAGGCTTCATGTGAACATCTGCTTGTGGATTTGGCTTTTTTTTTTGTCTAGCCACGTTTTAACATAAACTTCAGGTTTTAAAAATGTGACATCCTAAAATATGTCATTACAGGACACTTTTGTCATTCAATTCATGGAACAGGAAAGCGTTTGTTTTTATTGTACAGCTAATTTTACAGTGTTCAAATTGCTTAATTTCCCGTCATTTGTTTGGGAAAAGGGCTCTAACTGTTCCTAAAAGTTCACTTCCTGTGTAACTTGTATTCGGACCCCTGCAAACCCACATCGATATAACTATCTGTGGCATAGAGAGTGTTGGGGGTTAGGTGGGGGCTGTAAAACTGTAACAAGTGAATTGGGCGAGGAGGAAACCATGTGATTTCAACACCCTTGTCCTGGCAGAAGAATTCAAAGCATGTACAAGTGAACATAAAGAAATTCACTTTCCTTATTTTTCCAGCAGATGTCTCTCTGTCACATAATGTTTTTTTTTTTTAAATGTTTGATCTGACCTTAATCACCCTGATACATCCGATAGCACGTTATTTAGATCAAACAACGTGGGACAGCCAGTTGGTATTTCAGTATAGTTTTATAACTAATCCGTTTCTCGCTGGCCAGGTTTGAGAGTCTTGACCAGGAGATGAACAGTCTGATGGAACGGATTCTGGACGTCAATCAGATCGTCCAGCAACTTCTGGACGGTGGTCACCCGAGCTCTGCAGAGGTCAGAGGCTGCCAGGACCACCTCAACGGCAGGTAACCACCGGTCAGGGTCAATGAGAAATTTATAATGAGGATTTAATACGATAATTCTAAAACTAATAAAGGCCTGACATGTTCTGTTTACTTTCTTTTGCTTTTTTTCCGGTTCTGCGAATAAATCTAGACATTTTCTTTTTGCATGATATATAAACCTAACCCTTTTCTGATAGAATTGTGTACTTGCATATATTGTGCAAAAGTCCAATTAATGGCATCTAATAAAAGGAGACTATACACAATACAGAGATAGTCGGGCAAATGCCTCCCAGATGGGACTGTATTAGGAATACTTTAAATCACCTATGATTTCTCTAATATTTAATTTCTTACCTGTTTACAAAACCCTATATGTTTGCTATGTGTGATTCTCCAATGTTATTTCTGCTTAGATCATGATTTTCCATGCCTACTTACTATTTTGCTGGAATAGATGGCAAAAAAACGGCCCGGAAACAGCAATAGAGAACACAAATAATACGATAGATGACATAAAGATAATGATTCGAACAGGGGTTGGGATTCTGTTCTGGGTTGGATTAGGTTCTGGGTTGGGGTTAGGACATAGCTTGAAGAGAAAAAGACACCTCCAGGTGCATTATGAGAGCTCCTACCGATCTGCCCATTAGACAACATTGCTTGACGTTTCTCCCTGGTCTTGCAGGTGGAACCGGATTGTGGAGCTGGTGGAGCAGAAGAAGGACCACCTCAATTCCGTTGTGCGTATCCAGAACTACTTGCTGGAGTGCACTGAGATGCAGTCTCAGATCAGCGAGAAGAGGAAAGCCATCGAGACCACCCAGTACACCGGTACCGATCTGGGAGGGGTGCTGGCCCTTCAGAGGAAGCTCTCCACAATGGAGGGAGCCTTGGCCATCCTGGAGCCCAAGCTGATCATTCTTCAGCAAGAGGCGGAAGAACTGGCAGCCGCCCACCCCTCCCAAGCCATGGAGATCTTGGTGCAGTTTGAGCAGATCAGCGTGGAGTGGGACGAGCTCAAGAGGACCCTGCAAGGGTGCGAAGACTCCCTCACGGTGGCCAGCAGGCTCCAACAGTTCATCCAAGACCTGGACAACTTCTTGACCTGGCTGGTGCGCACCCAGACGGCCGTGGCTTCGGAGGAGCTCCCCAACAATCTGGAGGAAGCCGAGCGGCTCATCAACCAGCATGCCACCTTGAAGGAGGAGATCGGACGCTACGAGGAGGACTACAACCAGATCCAGGCGGTCAACAAGCTCCTGGCTGTGGAGGAGGCCGAGCTGCCCTACATCTCCCTCCAGCAGTGGCTGCAGAAGCTGGACGTGGGCTGGAACAAGCTGCTGGAGATGTGGGAGAGCCGGAGGGAGGTCCTGGTGCAGTCCCACATATTCCACCTCTTCCTCCGTGACGTCAAGCAGGCAGAGTCCTTCCTCAATAACCAGGTAAGAGGAGGAGACACAACAGAAACAGCGACACGCTTAAAGCTACTTTATTTATATAACTAGATTCTATTTCTTGGACAAAGCACTTTTTTCCCCTGTCCGGCAACGCATAACATACTGCATATGTAAAATTCTGGCATGTGAGACTGGATTTACAAAATAATAATATAGAGGGGTTGGCTAAGCACTGTATCAGATGTGATACAGGAATGGGCTTTACAAGGTTAAAAATAAACTTTATAATTCTCTGATAATGTAATGTTGAACACATTTTAGCATAGCAAATATGATTAAAAAAAAAAATTTTTAATGTTTTACAAAGCCGATTCAAGGTTTGTTTTCAGCTATAAGTAAGGGTAAGATATGCCCTAGTTACATTGTGTTGCCAAAAAAAAAAAAAAAAAAAGTGATTTGTAGTTACATAATCTAGTTACATAAATAAACCATCTTTTCTCACTTCAATGCTTGGGCATTACAGGGTTAAATTGCAGTCTTTCCTTGCAGCTGTACTTTACGTATAGTGCAGTTGTCGTTATCACTCTGTAACGGTAATAAAGCTCAGAGGGGGTTTGGTTTCCACTGAAAGGGTTAAGTGCATTTCTGTGAAGCAGCGGGGGAGATGTGCAGCGGGATTTGCATAATTTCTGTTTTATCTGGTTGTCATTCAGCTCTAGCAGCTCAAAGCAGAGGCTGCTAGCTAATACCTGAGGCTACATGTGCGAGAGAGAGGGAAAGAGATATGCTAACAATCATCAGCTGTCCAGCCGTGCGCACGCTCCCTCCAATACTGATGCAAATTAATTAAGTTACTGTATAAGATACCAAAGGCTGGCCGAAAAAAGCACCCGCCAAAACACAGTCATCAGGGAGCAGGACCACCATGCACACTAGGGACGGCAGCGATCAGACATGCAGAGTCAAGTTTAAATTATTCTGCAGGGAATGGTGATCATGCCTCAGTAATTACCTACTGCCTCGGATTCCTTTATCCCGGGTATGTCTAATATATTTGCAAATCAGTTTAGTTAACGATAGGCAAGGCAGCCGATCTGGCTGGCTTTGATAAAGGGCTGATGGTTATATATTTATTTTCTTAATTATTATACGAATTCACATTTTATTTGTAAACTGAATTTCTAGTCACACACATAATAGGCAATGCACTGATTTCATTTCTACCAGTATTTCCACAAAGTGTCTTTCTCTATCTTGTCCTCGGTTGTCCTGAGCGATAAAACAAAGAACATTTCTAAATTTGGAAAAATATGCCGTGTGCTCTTAAACCCTAATGAATACTATTCCGTAAAAAAAATGATATAGTTTGTTTTGTTACAAAAAAAAAATGTATTTGAAACAAGAAAAACGAGAGAAGTAACCTTTTGCAAATCAGTCCAAGTGACGTGTTTTATTTTAATCTTAATGAATGAATTCCCTCAGGACACATTAGTGTCACCATGGCCAATGGGGCAGCCACCCAAGCTGTAACAATAACTGGTTCAACTGGAACCTTTCCCTTGGTACCTGGACTTGTACTGCAGTACTTTTCAAAGTACTTGATCCGTGCCTGGTTCTGGCTCGACCGAACCGCTGCCCTACACCCCATTGACAGTGTTTCTAATCTCCATCACCTATACATGAAGATATATTCTGTGTAATTATATTTATCCATCTGGAAAGAGCTGCAGAGAGTGTGCTTCTCCACAGGAAAGGATCTGCCACGACAGCAAGAGCGCCGGACTGCAGGCGTACCGCATGTTCTACTCTGACCCAGTTTCTCATAACGAACGCAAAGGGACTCAGTGCAGAATCAGATCACAATAAAGCTACTGCATGTCTTTGAGCACTCGCACAGTTTGTTGAAGAAATAGCTCCTTGACAAACCTGTCCCCCTGCCAACTCTCTCATCTCTCGCTGTTGCAAGAATACTAAAATAAATTAGGGTTCAAAGGCAACATATTAAATGAGGATTCAGAAATCTGGTTACATAACCTGTCTATTTAGATTTGGGAACTGGGTCGAGTGATTTCATGTAATCTGTAAACTGGTTAACCCTTTTCCAATCAGATTCCCAAGTCATATAAACAGGGGATTACAAGATCCAATAATGCAAAATCTTCAGCTGTAGGGTCACTGAAAATGAAAGCCCATTAAAAGCCATCACAGCCCCCAATTTCATTTTCTGCTTTTCTCCATTTTAAGCTGCAACACAAGTTTGATGTACTGAAGAAAAAAAAAAAAAAAAAACCTGAACAGCATTTCAATTAAAATAGCATTTAATACGGGCAGGTTTAAAAAAAAAAAAAAAAAATTATTAAAATTTGTTTTGCTTTTTTTTTTGTCTCATTGTTGATCAACACATGAATTGTAAAAATATAGGAGCCTACATTTATTAATAGAGTACCCAAGAGAAGGAGGGGAGTATTAAACAAATCCTGAGCAGAAAGCATCTTAAGGTATGGTATTGACCCTAACTTTATTGACCCCCCCCCCCCCCTCTCTCTCTCTCTCTCTCTCTCTCTCTCAGGAATCAGCCCTGGCTCATGTAGAGCTGCCCACCACTGTGGAGACAGTGGAAGCCACTATAAAGAAGCACAGAAACTTCTCCACCACCATGGACCTGAACCTACAGAAGATCAAAGCTGTGATCGAGGCTGGGGAGAGTCTGGTGGGACAGGGAAACATCTACTCTGAGCGCATCAAGGAGAGGATTGAGATCATCCACACCAGGTACAACCACCCACCTGGCCAACCTGCCATTTATACACTGGTGCCCATCACCCCCTAATCAGACAACATTCATTACACATCTCGATTCCAAAAGCTTTTTACTCCAAATCGTCATTAGCACAGTTTTTATCAGACAGAAAGAAACGCCAGATTTTGTTGTCAATAATCCATATTCAATAACTGATTTGTCAGATTCAATGGGCAGTATACCAGATTCTGTAGTCAAAATAGCAGATTCCATACTCAATATACCAGATTCCATTGTCGACATACAAATTTCTTTAGTATTTATGCCATATTCATTCATTAAGAAATCAGATTCCAAAGTTGAATAGTCAACAGTCAACATACCAGGTTACATTGTCGCGATACCAGCTTCTGTAAATGATATACTGTTCCATAATTAATATACCAAATTCTATAGTCTTTATGCCAGTTTCATTGGTTAATAAACCAGATTCCATATTCAGGAGTTGATTTTTCAAATTCAATAGTCAATATACCAGATGCAATAGTCAATAAGCCAAATTCAACAGTCTATACGTCAGATCCCATCGTCAACATGTCAGATCAAACACTCACACAGAGGGCCAGCTGCTCCCAAGCTGTTGTTAATTAGGCTACTGAGAGGCTGAGATAAGCTGGCTTGACTTCCAAGAGGGACTGGGAGGATTATTGCTCTCGGAGTAGCCACACTGCCAAGCCTTCATACACTGGCCTTCTCTCGCTACAGTGCGCTAATAATAACTGAAGGAGTGTTCTAATTTATTTTTTCAAAAGGAAGAAAATATAGACAGAGGGGGAACTGATGCCAATTTCAACTGGACTGTAATATTTAATGCATCTTAGCAGGGAGTGCAGAAATAAAATGACATGGGTCACTATATTTGTTTTGGAACTATATCAATCCTGCCTGGCCGGTAGCATTACTGCGGGCAAAAAGGACAACTATCAATAAGCACCAAGTAGCGACACGAGTCTGTAGTTCATCACTGAATGTGATGACTGCAAACTTCATTGCTGTAAGAATTTAAAAACTGCATTAGGTTAGAGAAGCAGTGGAAGGTGAATCAAGCGAAGAAACAGCTGCTTAGATTTGTGATGATTGCTGTAATGGTTTCCTTAGATTCTGTGGAGGAGAACAGTAATCCACACAAACCCGAAGCAGCTGTTTCTTCAGTTGTTTTGCTTGGAATGGTAAATTAGCCCAATCAACACCAATGACTCTCAAAACAATACCATACAGTTTGCTTTTTATGTAGCACTCTTCATGCAGAGCACTCTCGGGGCGCTTTACAATCCAGCTCAAGAATATTAATCAAATTTGATTTGAAAAAAGACTGCGCCAGCATTCCTGATATGACTCGTTAGCTGATCTCGAGGTGCGACTCGAAGCATAAGACCCTGCTTTGGAGAGCTCAATCCAAATCGGTTTGTGCAGCTCTAATTGACACTGAGTGAAGGTTGACGTACAGTAAGTGTGAAAAAGGTCTGTGACTTTCATTGCTGTGCATGTCCTCCGGTATTGACTGCGCCTCGCTCGCTCTCTTTCTTTCAGGAGTAAAAAGAACCGAGGCTTGGCTGAGGAATGGCTTCAGAAGCTGCTAGACCAGTGGGAACTACAGAGGTTCTTACAGGATTGCCATGAGGTAGGCTGAGACTTGCATGAAAGTGATTCATCAAACCCAGAAGACAATATAGGGGTGCTGCTGTAACCTTTGCCAATGGTTCCCACTTTCTTTCCACGGAACCTCTACAATCATCAGACCAAAAATGTACGCTACAAACTATATCAGTACCATATATATATATATATATATATATATATATATATATATATATATATATATATATATATATATACTTAACAGTTCATTCAAACCCCTGAATTAAAAGTATTGCTTGTTCATTTCTGATTTTGTAACTTTACTGGGTGTGTTTCAACTTTCTGAAAAAAAAAAACTGCTTATGATGAATTGGAGTAAATAGCCTTGAGAATTTAACCCAGAGTGGTTAAAAAAAGGGCTTGTAACCAAGAGGTCCCTAGATTCAAATCCCAGCTCAGCCACTGACTCACTGTGTGACCCTGAGCAAGTCACTTAACCTCCTTGTGCTCCGTCTTTTCTTGTAAGTGATTCTGTAGCTGATGCAGTTCACAGACCCTAGTTTCTGTACGACGCCTTGGATAAAGGCGTCTGCTAAATAAATAATAATAATAATAATGTCAATTTGCACAGCTTTAGTCATTTTTGTATTTCCTGCCTTTGAAATTAAACCATGTTACATTTAACTCATTACCAAGTTATTTATCAGAACACAAGCTGTATGTATGTAATTTGATAAATCAATATTTTAACACAATTGAAATCCTTCCTTTTGGCTACAAATTGGCGCGTTCTATTTTGAGGACAGTCAAGTTAGACGTGCCCGTATCACAGCAGTGAGATTTCACACCGGCTATGAAGCTCAACACATAGAAAATGGAGCTTTATCATCACTGTGGGGAGGAAAATACCAAGAAATACATTTTTAGACTTCTGTTTCTTATTTTAGATTGAGGCGTCACGAAAGCATCTGAAGGGCTATATTTGTAGAATTAACAGTTACAATTAGACTTTTGCAGTTAACAAAATTATAGTAAGTTATCATAACAATATAGTCCAAGAGAACATTTAAATAACAGGTAGATGATGCCAGTTAAAAATGCTTAAAAAAAAATTACAAAGTAGCTTGTCCTCCAACGAGGACAATGGCACTGAATGGGTTAAGCTCGACCTCAATGTGCCAGCATGCTGCAAAACATGTGCTGCTATTACCGTTCCCTTATCTCATTCAGCCCTGCTTGCCAGTACCTTTTGTTTCGCCTCCTGTTCTGAGCAAAGCTGTGAATTGTCCCTGGTGACGCCCTGAAAAGACATTGCTCTCTCTCTCTCTCTCTCTCTCTCTCTCTCTCTCTCTCTCTCTCTCTCTCTCTCTCTCTCTCTCTCTCTCTCTCTCTCTCTCTCTCTCTCTCTCTCTCTCTCTCTCTCTCTCTCTCTCTCTCTCTCTCTCTCTCTCTCTCTCTCTCTCTCTCTACTCAAGCACTGCAGTAGCAAGCAGTGTCTAAATACATGCTATAGATTCTGCCAGCAACACTGAACAGGACTGCAGATGCAAAATCACAATGCAGGGATCTAGGACAGATATTGGAATCGAAGACCCTTCGAATCGGAGAGTCCGGGGAAGGGTTTAAGAATAAAAAAAGGGGGGGGGGGGCTAATATCGTCTACCCCTCCTACTCCACCAAAACAAAAAATCTGTTTCAGATTCAGGGTGACTGTTGACTGCGCAGGGCACATTCAATGAGGAATCCTTTGATGATTTGATTTTTTGTTTTGCTAATGTGCTTATATGTGGATATAACAACTGGGATATTGCTATATATTAAAAGGAAAAGAAGGTGACAGTTTTCTATTTCCATATATTCTACGACCTGGTTGGTTTAACACCAAGAAGACTGCAGTAGTAGCATGCAAAAAAAAACCCCAGTGCTTGGGTTATACCTCATCGTTGAAGCCTTCCTCCATCCCCTTCCTCAGCACCCTTTTTCCCCACTCCCCCCTGCCCACGGTCTCCCACACTCGGGCTCCGTGCTCCAGAATGCCCCCTGAAGTCCAGACCCCTGAATACTGTCTCTCTGTTTCCTAGCTGGACGACTGGGTCGCGGAAAAGATGCTGATGGCTCGCGACACGTCTCGCGATGAGGCTCATAAATTGCACAAGAAATGGCTCAAGCACCAGGCTTTCATGGCTGAACTAGCCCAAAACAAAGACTGGCTGGAGAAGATTGAGAAGGTAAGCAAATAGGGTTGCATGACTTCATATAATCAGCAGCTGTTACCTTACTTAGAAATGTGTGTATGTGGTGGGGGGGGTTATGGGTTCTGCAGTTGCCCCACACACATCTATAAACTTTAGTTTGGGCCCCACACACATGTATAACATGTTGTGGAACTGTTAATAAGTCTACTGCAGAGTTTAATGGGTATTAAACTTTGTTTGATCCACTGAATCTGCCTTTCAATAACTTGTGAGTTACAGCTTTGGGAATTGAAAGCATAATGTTGTATTTAATTCATTGTACATCACTGATTAGGAGTCTGATAAGGGTTCATTAAGTAGTTATTTGGCCGTGAGGGGGGTTTGTGACCCTGCACTATTTTTTACATTTCTGTTTTCTTTCCTAAGCTCGAAGCCATAGTAGCAGAACCATTCTGATCACCACAGTGTAGTAAAAAGCATGTTTCACATGGCTAGGAAGCTTCTGGTCCTACATCTGAAAAAAAAATACCATTTGGGGAGGTCTAAACAAACTGGACAGTCAACCAATTCTAGACATTAAAAATAATGGTAGCAACTGAAGGATGTCAGATCCAGCAGGCAGGACAAAGTGGTTTCATCGTGGTTTCAGACACAGTATGCTTCAAATTGGGCAACAGTGACACCTTGATTGAAGTTTACAAACCCCTCAATTATACGTACAGCCCCCTGGGTAACCTGTCATTCTTGTGTGCAATGCTCTTCTACCCCCTTGTCATAGAAAATGCCCCAATCAGCCCTCTGTGCCTGTTGTTTACTATACAGTATCCCTTTTTGTAACACTTTACATTAAGTGTCTCTAACTGCTCTGTATTTACATAGTAGTTACTTAATTACATGTGTACTTACACGTAATTACAATGTTATTAAGCATAGTTACAATGCACTTCATGAGTAAATCTTTTTGCACGATATAACCCTAATCCTAACTAAACCTAACCCTTTTCTGACACAATTGTGTACTTGCATACTGTATATGTAGTCCTGATACACATACAAACGTCAACTTACTGTGCTGAAGTGAAGTGAGGATGTCCACATTAGGGTTCCGGCAATGTAGAACTCTGAAGGCATTTGGAATCTGAGCATTGTGAGAATTAACAGATTTCATTTTACGGCCATTACCGCCTGTGTAGCTATCACACCACACTTCATGGTTTGTTTTTTTTCTGCCTAAGAAGAAGAAGAAGAAGAAGAAGAAGATGAACAAGAAGAAGAATTAGGCAGTCGTTATACACAAGAAACACTTTAATATGCATTAGTAGAAGCATAACTGTACAGCGGTTTTATATTTACAAGAACGTTTTCAGTTCATCACTGAATAAAACCGTAACACCTTAAAAAGTAACTGGCGACGCCATGTTGCTGGTTTGTTTGGGCCCGTGGTCGTTAAGCCCGTTGCTAAGCCAATGACGACACAAATGACACGTATTACATGGTGCACAAAATTGATGATTGGTCAGCTGCAATCTCTTTGTACACTGCCCGCCTTTTGAAAGCCGTTTTCTTTATGTAGAAAGAGAGTAGTGAATGATTGACATTATTAAAAATGTTGTCAAAACCCACATTTATCGGTTTAAAAAGATAAAAACCGAATCTTCTAAATAGGTCTTCGGGTATTTTTTCGGTTATTATCAGTTAAAACCGAAAACTTCAAGCCCTACATATATCATGCAGAAAGATTTCTGCATAAGTACATTGTAACTACGCATAATAACATTGTAATTATGTGCACACGTATTTCCTAAGTAACTACTATGTAAATACACAGTACATAAGCTGTTACCTGCATTTAAAGGCCCATGAGAATGCATTGTAATTGTAATTATTTTTTGGAGGGTCTGATTGAGAATCTCATATGAACAATATTATATAATAATCCAAGAAAAAAAAAGACTCCCAGGTCCCGGTTAGGTTCAGCTAATAGACGTTTGAACCAGTAACCTATATACAGCTTGTAACCCGATCGCATTCCTTTCATGTTCCTTTGCAAACCAGCTGCCTAATATCCAACAGATTTGGGGTTTACCCATTTAACGCACCTAAGCAGTTCAATTTTCATTCGCTGAGGCTGTGAGGGTGCTATTTGATAACTTTATATCACACAAAGTAGAGCCCGATATTGAGGTGACGCAGCCTTCTGAAATGGCTTTTAATCATTGAAGTATTTATTGTAAAATATTAGTATCATGTCAAAGAGGTTGCTTATTGGCTGATCTGACCTTGAGTGAGGTGAGAATTGGCTTGTATCCTTCGGCACCCAGTACTGTATTTTTGGCAATAAACCATTAAGTATGCATGAACAGTGTAGCTAACTCGTCATTTCTATCTCATACAAACTGTCTGTTATTTAAAACACCTGATACAACCTTTTTGGCACAAACAAATTTCTGATGCCGTGATCGCATCAATATCAGGGTCAACTTTAGTATATATAGAATATTGTACAGGGTTCTGTAGAATACAAGGTTAGATCCACCAATTTGAGGTCAGGACTTTCTGACCTTGAGTGGGTGAAAATAAGCTTGTATCTTACACCACACTCTATGCGTACTGATATATAAATAGAAAAAAGTGAGTGTGGTTACCATGGCATCAAAAGTCTGCAAGCACCTCAACCTATTTTCAATCACACTTTCCCATGACAAAGGTGTGTTAAACACACTGAAATGTTGGGAAGTTGGCTCTTTTGAGCATATAGATAGATAGATAGATATTATTATTAATAATCAAGAGGGAAGATCCAGACTTCAGTGTTGGAAAGGATTATTATTATTATTATTTGTTTATTTAGCAGTCGCCTTTATCCAAGGCGACTTACAGAGACTAGGGTGTGTGAACTATGCATCAGCTGCAGAGTCACTTACAAATATGTCTCACCTGAAAGACGGAGCACAAGGAGGTTAAGTGACTTGCTCAGGGTCACACAGTGAGTCAGTGGTTGAGCCGGGATTTAAACCAGGAACCTCCAGGTTACAAACCCTTTTGTTTAACCACTGGACCACACAGTCACAGATAGATAGATAGATAGATAGATAGATAGATAGATAGATATACAGTAAATTGGCAGTTGTAAGCAAAGCTGAAATGTTGTATAGTTAAGGCTACTGCATCAATGCCAATTGCCTCACCCGTCTACTGCTGTAATTTACAAACATGTTAAAGGTTAAGCATAGTTCAAGTTCTCGTCTCCAGCCCTAACAGGAGTGAGTGTTAAAATGTGTTAATACCAGATCTTATCAAGGACTTATAATAACACATTTATCTTTATGAAATACAAAGCCTTTGACTATCAACCCCTCATGTGTTACAGTATTGTTTACTCATTAAAACTAAAATGTGTTTCGGGAATTTTCTGTTGAAATTCTGTTGAAAATGAAAACAGTGATTTGGGTTAGCACAGCACTTGTGGGAGAGACTGTTCATTAAAAATCTCTTTTAAACCGGAGATGATTTTCTATTCAGGGATACCAAGACGTCAAGAGCAATCATTTGTTGTTTCCATAATTTATATATATATATATTTATGAATTTAAAAATAAGTAATTTATAAGGTAGTTCAGCTCTAATTCCATACTGGCTTAAAACAAAATCTTTAAATAAAACATGAGAGTAAGTTTGAAAAGGGGCCAGTATGATTAATGCAGGTGAGCGTGATTAATGAGACTAAAAGAGCAGTTTTGATTTATTATCCTTCTACATTAGAACAGAGCGTTCCAGAGCTTAGGTATTGGAAATCCCACCATTTGAAAGATGGTTATGAACATCGGGGCCCTGTTCACAAAATTCCAAGAACTGTTTTAAGGAAGGTTTTGTTAAGGCTTTTTGAAGCCTGTTTTTAAACCTAAGAGAAGGGTTTGAAACACTCAAACATTCCTTAAAGTTGTGTGAATCTGACCCAGTATCTCTGACTTTGAATGTCCCAACCTGTACTCTTGTAGACCTACATTATTTCTCAGTGCTCGTCTTAGGATTCAAGGACGAGACTGTGTCCTAGCATGTCTCCCTCTGGATATATAATATGCAATACTGTACCTGCTGGCAGTTTTTCAAACTAGCACACGAGTATGTGTCTTTACAATGCCACAGACAGAATATGACACTGTGTGGTTTCTGCAGTCATTTATCAATATTACAGCCTACCTAATTCACAAGACAGACCCATTATTAACCCTTATAAAAGATTCCCACAGTAAAATCTTAGGTATGGTAAAGTATAGGCAAGCATTGTAAAGCCCAGAGAGGTATGGTAAAGCATAGGGAAGCATTGCAAAGCACAGAGAGGTCTGGTAAAGCATAGGGAAGCATTGTAAAGCACAGAGAGGTCTGGTAAAGCATAGGCAAGCATTGTAAAGCCCAGAGAGGCATGGTAAAGCATATGCAAGCATTGTAAAGCACAGAGAGGTATGGTAAAGCATAGGGAAGCATTGTAAAGCACAGAAAGGTGTGGTAAAGTATAGGGAAGCATTGTAAAGCACATAGAGGTGTGGTAAAGCATAGGCAAGCATTGTAAAGCACAGAGAGGTCTGGTAAAGCATAGGGAAGCATTATAAAGCACAGAGAGGTCTGGTAAAGCATAGGGAAGCAGAGTAAAGCACAGAGAGGTCTGGTAAAGCATAGGGAAGCATTGTAAAGCACAGAGAGGTCTGGTAAAGCACAGGGAAGCACTGTAAAGCACAGAGAGGTCTGGTAAAGCATAGGGAAGCATTGTAAAGCACAGAGAGGTCTGGTAAAGCATATTAAAAAAACAAAACATGGCAAACCATGATAAATTATTGTAGTAGAATGAAAAGCAGAAGAAAACATCAAAATGACTTTTATACGGGAGGTGCATGTGTAACTGTCCAGGACAGAGGAATATAGAGTATAAGTACTCAAGGCCACCAATTTTACATTTTCCTTACCTAGTTCTTCATTCCCCATAAACAGGGACAGGACACCTCTGAAAATGAGATGTTGCACTTTGCTATAGTCCTAAATCTGTCCTGAACATAGTCCTAAAATCATCCTCAAATATGGATTTTCTTAAACAAGGATTATACTAATCCACATTTTATCTGTGTACTGAACCTCTAATATCACATGTATAATAGTTAATGCATTTATCTAATCTCTGCAAGTATTTCCATAAAGTGTCTTTCCCCATCTTTTCAGAATGCTTTAATTTACCTGCCTGTGTGTCAGTGGCAGAACGGTGATGTCTGAGCTGCCTGTAGGATATTCCTGCGTGTTAAGATCAGTGCAGGTTTCAGGCCCACTGAGGTGCGATTGATTTCTAGCTACATGCCATCTGCAAGCAGCCTCGCTGTGTGGCAGGGGGATGGAGTGCATTAATATATCACCTGACGTTTGCTGCAATTTCGTCTCCAGCGAAAGCAAGCTGCTGTCTCAGCTCTGACGCGCTAGTGCTGGGTGGATGAGCTTGCTGTCTCTGCAAAATGAGCCCAGGCTCTGGCAAGGAGAGAGAGAGAGAGAGAGGCTCCTGCAGCCCTGACTGGAGAGGAGTGGCACCCAGGGTTGGGGCCAACTTCTGTTTTTCAATTCCAATTCCTTTTTAAAATCAATTCCAATTCCAATTCCAATTCCAATTCCCTTTTAATCGATTCCAACACATCACTGATCAAAATTGCAGTTGGCAGTGTTTTGTTAAAATGAGGTTCTCACAGTGGCAACAAATTACTTCAACACTGTGTGCGGCCACTGTGAGAAGCTTGTTTTAACGGAATACTGCTAATTGCAACGTTGATCAATGATGTGTTGGAATTGATTAAAAGGGAATGGGAATTGGATTTGGGAATTGATTTTAAAAAGGAATTGGAATTGAAAAACAGGAATTTACCCCAACCCTGGTGGCACCCAGCCTATCAGTATCCAATAGTCTATGGCTTTATACTTGGATCATTCTGTGCTTTAGGCTACCAAAAGAGTGACCCAGTTAGGGTTCATAATTTCCATTCAATTTCATAAACGTATTATTAAACGCAATTTAAATTTTAACCTATGGGCAATTTTTGTAAGCATCTGAAAGCACGTCTGTGCAGGGCAAGGATCTAAACATGATCTGGAATAGTTTGCTGACACGTGCAGTTGCTCCTGTTTGGAATAAGACTATTACCACTGACTGGCTGTGATGTGCAATGAGCCATGGTTGAGAAGCCCTATCTTCCTGGAGGTGTCAGTGGGGGTGGTTCCAGTTTAATTACCCCTCGGGGTGAGACTGGCTGCTTCTCTTCTGTAATGAATATTGGATTGACTGATTTATTACCTCCTAAGTGACCCATGCATGCAAGATCATGCGGACAGCCAGCTGTGAAAAGCGCAACACAGTAGCTGGACCCACTGAAGAACATGATGACCTTTCCTTGCTGCAGGGAAGCATGCTATATGGACTCATTTAGGGGTTGCCACCATGGGTCTGGTATTAGGCTAGATTCATCAATATAAAAAAAAGTTGTAATTGCTCAGCGCCGTAAAATAGGGAAATAACATGGGCCATAAAGTGGAGCTGTATTTTTTGGATGGAATTGCATTGTGGAGCCTGATGGCTGGGTTAATTCAGCCTGGCTTGCATGTCTTTACATTAATGCCAGAAGCTGCAAAAAGCAGCCTAATGAACCACGTGCAGCTCTGCAGCCCTGGGCTCCGTTTAGAAAAGGCTGTCATAAGCTATAACTCGTCGGCTGTGACTATAAGAAGAAAGAAAACAACTACTGCTGCATGGGCTGGGTGCATTGGAGCCCACAGTCCATTACGACAGCTGGTGTCATCGAACCAGAAGACTATGATGTTTGCAACCATTCTGAGTGTTTCTGTTGATCTAGCGGTCTCCTTATTTTGAAATTGTATTCAGCTGGTACACTAAGCAGTATATTAAAAGGATGCTTTTGATTTGTCAATCCTTGCTCTTTGTATCTCACAAAGATCAAGAGGATAGGGTTATCAAGATACACTAAGGGGCATGTGGAGAACCTTTGATCTTCTGGTGAAGGTCGCAGAATACCAGACCAGTCCTGCAGGTTTTAGTCTTGCCATATGATTCCATTTTAGTTACCAACATCTATTAGTGTCTTTATAATAGTGACAGCCAGCGTCATCTAGTGAACTGTGGATCAAGGCTTCCTTTTCTAATGACAGTAATACACAGTAGCTGAGATGGTGCTGGCTCTTATTACCAGAGCGACATTTTTAAGCCTGTGTTACACATAGACTGGCAATTGGAACTGAGGAGAAGCTACCTAGCCTCCGCGGGCAGTGTCAGGCACTTCTCTAACCCGTTCTCTGTGTGTGTGTTCCAGGAGGGCCAGCAGCTGATCCAGGAGAAGCCGGAGCTGGGCTCCATCGTACGGAGGAAGCTGGGGGAGATCCGGGAGTGCTGGGTGGAGCTGGAGTCCACCACACAGGCTAAGGCTCGCCAGCTTTTCGAGGCCAACAAGGCAGACGTGCTGGTGCAGAGCTACACGGAGCTGGATCAGCAGCTGCTCCAGCTCGAGGGGAGGCTGGGCCAGGTGGACCAGGGCCGAGACCTCACCAGCGTCAACAAGCAGCTCAAGCAGCTCCAGGTCTCTGCGTCCCTGTGCATGGCTCAGCTCTCTCGCTCTCTCCTTTCCGTTTGATTTAATCAGGGTTTTAAAACAGCCGGACAAAGGCTTTAGATCTATCCACTCACAATAGTTACCTAAATAAAGCGTGATGATCACTATAGCTTTATACTATAGTATCTTTTATAATATGGTATAGTAGTTTTATACTATAGGATGGTAGCTTTATATTGTTGTACAGTGCAGTGTAACTGTGTGTATAATTGTACCATATTATATTTCCTATCTATGGATCTACTTTATAATGCATATAGTTTTTTTTTCAAAGTCTTGGCTTGGCAACTTATCATACCCCACAGAGTGGCCATCAGGTCCCATGCTGATCATGTATTATTTAGATAGTGTGGATAGGGTATTAGGCGAGGGGAAAACACCAGGGTGATTAGAATGATAATAAATAGCCTTTAAAAAACTATTTCTCACATGTGATAGATACTTAGTCAGCTAATTTAGTCTTCTGCAGCTATGGCCAAAAGTTTAGTATCACCCTACAGAGTGAACGTTTTGCTTCATAAAGTCGAATGTCACCTGCTGAATAATGTTACGTTAACATATTGAATTACACACCGCTTTGTAGTTTTCCATATCCAAAAACTGACAAAAATTAAAAAATGTGAATTTTCAAAATCTAACATGAAATACTGTACTACTATTATGGCTTCCGGTAGACTTTTTTTTTTTTTTTTTTTTTTTGCAATATCATTTTGTAGATTCTTTGATTCCATGATGTTAAATAAAAGATCTAAATTATGTTCATATAGTTATTATTATTTTATTTTTTAAATGAAGTCTCAATCCTAATATTCTAGGTGATGCAAAACCTTTGGCCGTAGCTGTAGACCTCTTCACTGGTGTATAACTCAGCCCTTGGGTGTGGTTTGTAAGTGACAGTGGGCATAGACAGATCCACCACTGATCAAGGGTTCACCTGAGATGTTCATCCCCATGCATTGTCCAAGCAGCCAGTTTTTCATTGCAGCTTCTTTCATTCTCCTTCTTGACAGCATGCTGGTGCTATGAGCTGCTATGACTTCCTTTACAGCCTCACAATGCGGTTTGTATCAATGCCAAGCAGCCCGCTGCCACTGGGGTACAGTAGACTTTTTGATTTCCACTCATCTACCTCCACTTTACCTTCTTTCCCTCCATATGAAAAACAGATATATTCTTATGCCTTGTTTCCGTGAATTGGACCCATATGGTACGAAATAGGGATCTCGGACCAACGTGAATGGGTTTCAATTGATCTGATCCCAAAAACAAAACTCTAAATTAAATTGAATAAAAAATATGGCCCTGCCAAAGACATTGCACAGCATAGCTAGGGTTACCATATGACTCCTGGTACACTCGGACAGTTTGGGACAGTTCAGGCTTTTCAACTCACACCGCAATGCATTCTGGTACTTTTTACCTGTTTCAGGTACCTATCACAGCAGGACTACACTTACCAGAATGCATTGGGGTGTGAGATGAAAAACAGTCCCAAACTGTCGTGGTGTACGTGGAGTCATCTGGGAACCCTAAGCATAGCTATGGAGATGCCTTAAACTTCAACTTTGATTTACTATAAATCAATAATAAATGACCCATTCACAAACCAGTAACTCCTTAGTTGGCACTAATATTTAAAGAATGTTTTTTTTTTTTTTTTTCAATGTTGCAATGACTTAAATACAGTTTCATAATCACTAAACTGTTCTACAAACAGTTTGATGAATATCAGACTTTATTTATTGGATAAAACAAACATTTCTTTAAAAAACTTTCTGAACAGGGCTGAAATATCTGAAATATATGTCAAATATACCTGTCCACTTTTATATTTTAAATCTAAAATATACCATGGTCTTACTAGAGCATGGATATATGAAAATGGTCTATTCAAGAATATATTTCTTACAGTAGATAGCAGGGCATATTGACTGCAAATGTCCATGAAATGGAAGAGTCAGATTGAATAAGCTGTTGCTTGGTTTGCACTGCCTGATGCTTCAGAACTTAGAGCAATTTTTTGCTAAGTTCTTGCTAAACTGCTGCCCGCTATATTTGAATTGCTGTTTCAAGAAATGTGTCTTCTATGCACTGGCTTTATCTACACTCTTTGGCATCTTCACAGGTCACATAAACAAATGTCATGCCGATTCTTAATCGTTTCACTTTTTAACTTCTGATTTTTCAATTGCAACACTTTAGATCAAGCGTATCATGGTACAGCTTCCTGAGCCCTAATGTACTGTGGGTCACGTGGTCTTTTTACAGACTGTTGGAGTGAAATTGACCTAGAGCACAGGAAGTGATTGGGTACCAGGAAGTGGCAGCAACTTATAATCTCGTAGTGTTGTATTTTAAATATTTATCGAAGAACCAAGAGATTTTAAACACAATGGCGTTGCTAAAGCTAATAAGAGGTCTGAAAATGGATTTAAAAGCCTCATTTAGGTTTTCTCACCACATTTGCATTGCCATTTCCTTCTGTGTGATATCTGATACTCAATCAATGCTGCAATGGCATTTCTCCCATTTTTCATGGGCAAACAGGAAAGAAACCAGATTTTCTTTCACTAACCACCTCCATCAAAACATAATTTCAGTATTTCATTCATCAATATTATATTGATGAATATATATATATATATATATATATATATATATATATATATATATATGATGCATCATTTTCATTAAGCACGAAATACAATGATCAGTTTGTGGAAGATTGTATTAAAAGTTAATTAAGTACTATCCACGGGCCCCCTGGAACCAAATACCCACCTGTGCAGAAACTCAGAGTAGCCAGCCCATCAAGAATACCACCATACAACTGGCACTGACTTGGCATGAAACTACTACAGGGTACAGCGAGTGGCTGCGCGTAGCAGAGGAGCAGTGGGCATTTTAAAAGTGCTCTGGGCCCGTGAATAGTAGTTACTGGTTAAATAAACCATTTGGGGTCAAAGTATTTTCTGCGTATTTAGAGAAACCGCAGAAACTGATATTTCAGAGACTGATCGTTGATTTTATTCCTTAAGATGTTTTACAGCATCTTTATCAAACCTACTGTACCTCAAAATTAATAAGCAGCAAGTAAGCGAGTTTAAAGTTGGACCCCCGCACAGAATTCTACAGGTCTCTAAAGCAGGGGTGGCCAAAACTGCCCCTTCCACTCCTGGTCTTTGTTCCAATCCTGTTCTAAATTGTTTAATTGGACCAATTAAACCTTCGGTAGTTAACAATATAATTTTACCTGTTAAGCCTGGAGTGGAATTGCCCTCCAGGACCGGTACTGGACACCCGTGCTTTAAAGGTTTTTGTCCAGCATGCTCAGTCGCTGCTCACTCTGTCCCTGGCTGTGCGTTTCTCTCCAGGCCATGGAGGCTCAGATGGAGGATTGGTATAAGGAAGTGGGGGAGCTGCAGGTGCAGGCGACCTCCATCCCCCAGCAGGGGGCGATCAAGGACAGCGTTAACCAGAAGCAGAACGTGGTGGAGACGCGGATCGTCCGGCTGATTGAGCCCCTCAAAGAGAGGCGGCGCATACTGCTGGCGTCCAAGGAGGTGCACCAAGTCAGCCGCGACCTGGAGGACGAAATCGTGAGTCTATTTTAAATTCACTTAATCTACTGCCTGTCCAGTTGTTCCTTCTGTATGTTGGGCTTACTGATGGTAGAACCTGTCACATCCGATACTGTAAGATACAATCCCCTCTATTAACCGATGGACCTCTGGCACGTGTCATTTACACACGCTGCTACCAACTGAACAGTAGTGATGGAAACGGATCAATGCACGTTTTACTGTGGGTCTAAAACAGTCATTTCAACTCTTATCAAGACAGAATGGATTCAGTTGCAGATTAAAAGAATATGGCGCTTACTGTATTACAGTGGTTTGCTTTGCAATAATTCTAACTT
Source organism: Acipenser ruthenus (assembly GCF_902713425.1). Lineage (NCBI taxonomy): Eukaryota > Metazoa > Chordata > Actinopteri > Acipenseriformes > Acipenseridae > Acipenser > Acipenser ruthenus. Next base: position 1,924,357 of record NC_081218.1, read on the forward strand.
CTTTAATTTGCATAGTACAGGTGCAGTACGGCACTTTAGTGTTTTAGACACACTGATGTACCTGACATTGTTAAATTATAATACCTTGACGTTACCCCTGGAACCAATTCAATTGGATATGACAGCTTCTGCTGTATTAAGTTTGCATTTAACATCTGATCTGTGTTTGATGGTTTTGTAGCTGTGGATTCAGGAGAGACTTCCCTTGGCAACCTCCAAAGAGCATGGGAACAGTCTGCAGGCCGTACAGCAGCTCATGAAGAAGAATCAGGCAAGTCGCTGGCCACCTACTTCCTCCCTCAAGGACCACGCTGCCTAGTGTATTTTGTATTGTTTTTGTATTTTGTAAGTCGCCCTTGATAAGGGCATCTGCTAAGAAATAAATAATAATAATAATAATAATAATAATTAATAATAATGGTGTTTTATCTTGTGGTGCTTGTGATGTACTGTTTGAAAACTTGAGGAACTGTATCACACAGAACCATAGCTTTAAAAGTATTGTAGCTAACAAAATAGCTCCTCCCCCCTCACTGTCTCCTTTCCTATCTATAACCAATCAGCTGCTTCCCCCAGTGATTGACATGCTTTCAGCCAGTAACATAACCCAGAAGACTGTTTTGGTGAAATTACCCAAAAAGTACAAGTATAACTTGAACCCGTGTTCAATTAAAAAAAAAAAGCATTAAAATGAGCATTGTGTGTTTCCCCCCCAGTCTCTGCAGAGGGAGCTCCAGGGACACAGGGGGAGGGTGGATGACGTGTTGGACAGGGCTGGGCTGATCGCCTCCATTCGCAGCCCCGAGGCGGACTGTGTGCGGTCCAGCCTGGACTGCCTGCAGCAGCTGTGGGACACCTTGCGCTCGGAGACAGAGCAGCGGCAGATCAACCTGGACGGCATGTACCAGGCTCAGCAGTACTACTTCGACGTGGCCGAGGTGGAAACGTGGCTGAGCGAGCAGGAGCTGCACATGATGAACGAGGAGAAAGGCAAGGTAGGACGCACAGACACCAGGAAGGAGAGGAAGCTGTTGGAAATGAAGTGGAGATAGACTTGGGATAATAGGTAGGAGATACAACACTGGGGATGTGGAGGGTAAGGGATGGCTTATCTATCCATGTTATTTATGCAGAATCATTGTTCAGTCAGGAAACTCAAGTTATAGATTATTTATTAAAGCTTAGACCAGACAACTCTACTACATTATACATATTTTACACTACATTATTTGGCCTTTGGCCTTGCCCATAAATGAGCTTGCAGATAAGTGGGGAGGCTGACCGTAGGGAGGCCATGGGCAGGGTGGCAGGATAGCTGCCCTCCCCCATTAGACGAAGCCCAAAAGCAGGTGAAGGCTGGGGAGGAGGGGATGTAACGGATTGAGGTAAGATATAAATCTCTTCCTTGACGATCACTGGACGTACTGTTTATCTAAAGACAAATTAGATACTTGCTATTCGACTGAATTATTTCTTCTGAGTGTTGGAAGCACATAAAATATGCGTCATCTGATCTAAGGTTAACGTGAGTTCCCTGCCGGAACCAGCGTTTTGCTTAATGGATCCTTGACATTTTGAGATCAATCAGTTACTAGGAACCGGACGAGCACTGATGGACCGAATGCACTATATTACTAATAAGAGTGCTGGCTGACTCCCTAGTTCCCTAGTTTAGGATGCCAGTGAAAACACGTGTGTCTCTTGTTCCAGGATGAAGCCAGCACCCTGCAGCTGTTAAAGAAGCACCTGGTCCTGGAGCAGACCATCGAGGATTACGCCGAGACCATCGGCTTGCTGTCCCAACAGTGTCGCTCTCTCCTGGAGCTGGGACACCCAGACAGGTAAGAATCTCTGGGCAGAGCCACAAGCACCTAATCCAGGGCTGGCCAACCCCAGGTCCTGGAGAGCCACAATCCTGCAGATGTTCTGGGTATCTTTAAATCAATGGCTAATGTTAAAAAATTAAGAAAAATAATTGGTTCAATTAAGTCATTGAGAACTTAGGTGGAACGGAACCCCATGAAGACCATGGAGCTCTCGAGGAGCGACGTTGGCCTCCCCATTGGATAGCTTGGGCAGTGGTTCTCAAATCTGGCCCTTGAGATCCAGTCAGCATCACTTCAAAGGAAATATATTTATCAAAGCCAAATTGCCTTGCAAGCACATCGTAGCTGCCTCTTCTGAAAAAAATCATTTATTTATAATAACGCGTTTAACAAAACAGCAGTGGAAGTATGTTTAGGTTAATAAAACAAATGTTTTTGAAATGCCAATATGGCCTCTGTTAAAGGTCAGATCATAAACAGAGAAATTAAAAAAAAAAAAAAATTATGTTGATAATGTCAAACGGAATGTGAGAATTCAAAACTGTTGGATTTACCCGCTAAGGTATGGACCGGACGCATTATTTGCAACTTTTTGGTTAAATTAAATGCATTCAATTAAATTCAAATACCTAAACTTTCTACTGATGCAGTGGTATGTTTGATGCATGTCTTGGAGGTTGGATTGATGGAAGAGCTGGTGGTTCCAGCGGCGTTGCACCGTGTGGCATTGCCAGTGTTGCTAACCCGCTCCCCCCTCCCATAACCCTCTCGCGCAGCGAGCAGATCAGCAAGCGTCAGTCCCAGATCGACCGGCTCTACGTCTCTCTGAAGGACCTGGTGGAGGAGCGCAAGGGGAAGCTGGAGCAGCAGTACTGGCTCTACCAGCTGAACCGGGAGGTGGATGAGCTGGAGCAGTGGATAGCTGAGAAGGAGGTGGTGGCAGGATCGCCAGAGCTGGGACAGGACTCCGAGCACGTCACGGTGAGTGGGAGAGAATACAGGAGTAGGAGTAGGGCTGGGCAAAAGCTTGTGACTCGTACTGGGGATTTCCTTTAACTATTTCATGCATGGAATGTTGAAAATTACTATATATATGGTGGAAAATGGCATCCTCATATGAGGCTATCTTGCATTTGCGTCTTCCATATCTCCCCATATAAAGAGTTGAGGTGTTTTTTTTTCTTATCCGTCCCCATATAAGGTCGCCAGACATGAGATAAGAAGTATTTATCAGCAGGTATTCAATAAATCCATTCGTTAATCTATTGATTTCAAAACAAGAAAGGCTGTCCTTCCCTCATCTTTACAGTTGAGTACCAATCAATAGCAATTAATTTCAGCACTAAGTGTTTTAAAAGCCAGTTTGGAAGTGAATTTTAATTACGTTTTCCTCATTGTCAGTTTACAGCCTCGGTACAGCAGTAAAAATGTCTTCCAGTTTGTTGAATACCTATTACAGCTTCTGCATTCTGACCATTTAAATGTTCGGTTTTTGGTGGGTTTGTGCTTTTCACTCGCTAATCTTTTGGGATCCCTAATTGTTTTCATTGCTGACAATCTAGCACTTTTCTGCAATAAAACAAATACATTTTTTTTGTAGTTGTTACTTCCTCACACACACACACACACACAGACATACACACACGCACACACGCTCACTAAAAAGGCTCATCGCTAGGGGTGGGATGATAGAGAAAATGGAAGGGGGGAGAGACACAGACTGGCTGTAATCTGGTTTTGGTTCTAATGAGAGAGGGATGATAAGGAGAGGAGTCTGTCTGCTTATTAATGAGAAGTTGTTCAAGTTCACAGCAGTCTGGGGGGGATCCTGGTTGGACATCTAAGGAAGCCTCTCCTTCAATGAGAGTCTCCCTCAAGACCACAGACTTCCTAGAAGGAATTAGTTGCTTTCCTTATTCCAGCATTGAGAATCTGTTAATTCAGGTTTTATTAACCCATAGGCTGCCAGCTATTGCTTTTTCCCCCTCCTAAATCTAGCGTACCCAGTTATTTTATCCCGGTCTAATTTATGATCTCTCATTGCAACACTTACCACAACAGCTCAATAGAACTAAAGCTCGGTCCTGCTTGATCCCATGACCTTTTCATATATATTTAAAGATTTGCTTATCCAATTCTGATCAAACTTGAAAAGGACATTCTTTAGCTATTAAGAGGACAATAATCCAGGGGTAAACTGTCTGTCTGTCTCTCCATTCATATGCCACACTGTGTTTTTTAACACGTCTCAAGTCTCTGCAAGGGCAGACAACATCGGCACTTCAAATCCAGGTCCAGCCGAGGTCTTCATTATTAATTTGAACCAAATAAACCTCTGACCAAAAGTGCTAAATCAATTAATCATGGAATGCAACGGACCACTATATAGTTTATATAGTAGGGGTGTAGCGATACACTCATGTCACGGTACAATACATATCATGATATGCCTGTCACGATTCGCTATGCATCATGATACATGTGATGTGTGATGCTAAATAAGATCAAATGATAATTCAATTATATTTTGTCAAAAGACAAATTAATTGAGTTTAGGAGAGTATGTATTCATACCAACTATAAAACATCCTTATTCTTCATCCAAGAACTATGTGGTGAACTGCAATGAGCTAGGCTGTGCTGTTAGTCTTGTATCCTGATACAAACATGACATATCTCTATTACGATACATTATGTAACACGATTCATCAATACACAATAAATCGCTACACCTCTACTACACTAAACCATACAGTCAGCCTGTTTCCTCAGATCTCTTTGGCTTGTCTCACAAAGGACTGGTCTGTGACTTACTGATGAAATTAATTACTGTAAATAAAACACGAAAGCATGATCGCTAGTGTTTGGGGAGCCCTTGGCTTTTTTTTTCAATTGAGCCGAGACCTTTCTGCCTTCCAGTTGCTCCAGGAGAAGTTCACCGAGTTTGCCTCGGAGACGGGCTCGCTCGGTCAGGAACGGGTGTCGGCGGTCAACCAGATGGCGGACGAGCTGATCGACTACGGCCACGCGGACGCGGCCACCATCGCGGAGTGGAAGGACGGGGTGAACGAGGCCTGGGCCGACCTGCTGGAGCTCATGGAGACCCGGGCGCAGATGCTGGCCGCTTCCCACCAGCTGCACAAGTTCTTCGACGACTGCCGCGAGGTGCTCTCGCAAATCGAGGACAAGCAGAAGAGGCTGCCCGAGGTGCGGGCCCGCCAGGGGGGCAGCGCCAACACCAATACCCTGCAGAGACTCATGCAGTCCTTCGAGAGGGACATCCAGCAGCTTGTTACCCAGGTGGGTCCCCGCGCCTGACAGACCTTTCATTTAACAGCTACCCTTTACCAGTTCTGCAGCCAAGACGCACATAAATGGCTTTAACCTTTAACCTAGAGAGTTTGTGTTAATACATTGTTTTTACATTGTTCGATTGAATTTCTGTTATTGCATTTTGGTAACACACAAGATCAGTTTTTTTAATGTAACATAAGTCAAAAACACTGCAGTGATAACATGCAGTGCTAGTGAGCTGGCGTCTGTAATCTTTTTGTAATCTCTCTTTGCCTTAGGTAAGACAGCTTCAGGAAAGCGCGGCTCAACTACGGACGGTCTACGCCGGCGAGAAAGCAGAAGCCATCGCCGGGAGGGAGCAGGAAGTGATGCAAGCCTGGAAGGAGCTGCTGACTTCCTGCGAGGAGTGTCGGGTGCAGATCACCACGGCGACAGACAAGCTGCGTTTCTTCGGAATCGTGCGGGATCTGATTTCGTGGATGGACAGCATCATCTGTCAGATCGGCACGGGAGAGAAACCAAGGTTGGCGTTCCGTTATTGATCGCCGCACTTTCCAATAAGCGGCAGTTCACGTGAACAAGGGTTGGAATAAGGTTGCTCATGTGAATAAGAGTGGAATTGATTACTGGATTATTGCTTCATTGGTATAAATCCTTTAAAATAATTGGCCGCCAAATCATATGAAAGACAATGGATTAGCTTTAATTGCTATGGTGTTTGAGTGCATTAGGAATTGGTGTCCAAGTTTTCTTCCTAACTCAATAAATATAAAAACATAAGCTGTTCATGAGATACATCTTTGAAATCCTATTGAAATTCATATGTATTTATGGCCTAGATTTTAAAGCGTAACTGAATAAATTAATTTAGTTAATCCTGTTTCGAATGACTAATATGGGACTTGATCAAGTCTGGGATCTTTGCACAAAAGTAACTTTACATGATCAAATTCATATGAATGGGAGGTGTAATTCTATGGTCTTTGTTACAGGCTTAACTGTGTTTGTGTGTAACTGAATATGAATTCCTGCCACTTATTGTAAAGTGTTTGTTTGCTGAATTTTGGTACTCGTGAGTAATTGCTGAGGATAAGAAAGACAGGGAGCATCTCTGTTTCTCCGATAGTGGCAATGCGAGCTTGGCTAGCATGCCTCAAGCAGCCTTGAACTGGAGGGACCACCCTTTCTCAGGGGGTGAGGGAGGGAGCAGTCACCTTACCTGAAGACTGCCTTCTTTTTGGAGATGAGGGTGCAGTTTAATCTCATGATATTTGGTGCTAAAAATAAATCACGATTAGACATTTTTAAGCAATTTTGTCTGGCTTCAATATAAGAATTAGGGGCGTGCTGATATTCGTACTTGAAATTGCCTTTACGAAGCATCGGCAGGTATTAAATAAATCCATTCATTAATGTGTTGACAGCTGAGTGCCAATCAATCGCAATTAACTTCCACATCGAGTGTTTTAAAAACCGATTGTCAGCGGATTTTCCTCTCATCCTGGGAGCGACTTTTTTTTTACTGACGCACTGCCATACTATAAACTAACAATGAAAATATTATTCATAAAAAAAAAAAAATGTATTAAAATATTATTGCATCATTGCCTTTGATGGGTACTGGGTTGTAAAGGTGAGGGAAGGACAGCTTTTCTCATTACTGAATGGTCTATTTAATACTTCTTAAAGGTGATCCCGAGTAGGAGGAGACCTGCAATAGGAATGCTCTCCATCTCGATTTTGCACTGCATGTATAAGTCATTATAACCGCAATTTGCATTTTAGAGCTTTAGACTTTTTAAAAAGTGTTTAATGAGATATATATATTAAAAGGAAATACAAACTTTTACCAGCAGGGCTTTGCTGAGGATAAGTTATCTAAGGTAGGCAATTTGGTGACGTTACTTCTTCATGTTTTAGTTTCACTTAGCTGAAAGTTTTGTATTGATATAGTTTTATAATTTTGGAATGGGAGGGTCTCTGGTCCATTATCCAATCAGACAGCAAGATCATCATAATCCATTGAGGACTACTGGAATCATTGTTTCCCTCTTAGCCAATCCAATTGCTCGATCTCCCCAAACATCTTGTAACTATTGTTTTGTTCTGCATGAAGAAAAAAAAAAACTTGCAAAACAATTTCTCACATACATGTGTTATTTACAGTGGAGGGATGCCAGAGAAATGAAACGTATAGCTAACCTTGACTCTTAAAGTAATTATCATTTGGAATGTATTTCTAAGTTACACAGGTGAAGACATGTTAAGTCATAACCGTTATCTACAGCTATGGCCAAAAGTTTTGCATTGAATTTTAGGATTGAGATTGAGGATTGTTAATTCTGCAGGGTGATGCAAAACTTTTGGCCATAGCTGTGCTTGGCTTTGTTTTTTATCTATGTAACGTGATGGCTGTTGAGACCAATTCGTTTCTGGTGCTGCTGTGTTCATGTTGAAACCGTTCCCCTTTTAGGGACGTGTCGTCGGTCGAGGTGCTGATGAATTACCACCAAGGGCTGAAGAATGAGATTGAAGCACGCAACAAGAACATGGCGCAGTGCGTGGAGATGGGCAAGATGCTGTTGGCAGCCAGGAACCCAGCGACAGAGGAGGTAATGAGCTTGGGGGGGTTGGGTTATTAGACCAGGATGAGTGAACTGATGCCAGAAGTTTGGAGGAAAAGGCTGTTGAGCCCCGGGAAATAAACATTCCTTCTGTTTTGATCTCATGTTTTGATCAAAAAGATCCCTTTGAGATCAGAAGCCTGCCGTGCGTTCTTGAAGATTTTCAAACCTCTCTCGAGTATTTTAGACAAGGCGCTTTTCCACGATTTTCTTGGCAAGAAGCATAACGGTATTTCAGGTATTTAGAACTGCCACCACTGAGATCAGGTAAAGTTTACGGTCTGTTTTCCTTTTATGTTACTATACAATGTTTCTCTGGGATACTGTGCTGCTTACTAAATTAGCCAGCCAAGATATTTCTTTGCAATCACCAGCAGTAACTAGTGCAACGTTTCTCAAATGCTGCCCATTTGGAAATGGAGACATATGCAGGACAGAAGGTAGGAGGCACTTTTCAAGTACAGAGGTGGGTGTCCAGGATTGGGTTGACAAGTCATGATGTTGCTTCTGATCTATTGGGGCCCTTCAAGAGCCACCTGGACGTGGTTCTGGGATCAGTCAGCTACTAGGAACCGGATGATCATGGATCTTATGTTCTTATGATCAGAGCCTACCTGTGCATCTTTAGCTAGCAGGGTGATACAACCGGCATGAAGCCGAGTAAAGACGGAAGGAAGGAAGGAACAAAGGAAATATCTTTCAGTGCAAATGTCTTGAAATATACCCTTCTCTCTTTTTTCCAGATTAAGGAGAAACTGGAGAAGGTGATCGCAAAGCAGAAAGAACTGTCGGAGAAATGGGACAAGCATTGGGAATGGCTACAGCACAGTGAGTCTTTCATTCACACACTAGCTTCCAACTCTGATTGTATGATCTGTATTTCACAATGGCCTATTTCACGATGATATTCTTGAGATTGCCTCGGTCTAACAGGAGCTGTGTGATTGTCCCCTCTTTCCTTTGCAGTGCTGGAGGTGCACCAGTTTGCCCAGGAAGCAGTGGTGGCGGACGCCTGGCTCACCGCCCAGGAGCCCTTCATCAAGAGCCAGGAACTGGGCAACAGCGTGGACGAGGTGGAGCAGCTCATCCGCCGGCACGAGGCCTTCCGCAAAGCAGCTGCAACCTGGGAGGAGAGGTTCAGTTCACTGAGGAGGCTTACCTCGGTACGAGGGCTGGCCGCCTGTCCAGACCAGTGCTTCTCAAACTGGGGTCCACAAACCTTTCCCCAGGAAATTCTGGGAATTTATATATATATTGGGGTGGTTTTTATTATGTTAGTTAGGAAGATCTGATTGCCCCATCCCTATGAGAGCTAGACGTAAACGACACATTTCTTAATGGTTGGTGTTTAAGACAACTCATTAGTGAATAGGACACTCTTGTTGGAATGGAAATATGGCTCCCATTGACTTCCTGGTTTTACTAGGAGTCTAATAAGACTCACCTGAGCTTGTTACCTAACACTCTGGCTAATCAAGCTCCTAGTAAAACTTTGAATGGGGGGAAAACTGCAATGCGTCCTTGATGGATGATAGTACCATTAAATCGGTTTTAAAACTGTTTTCTTCATAGCTGGAGAAGTTAAAAGCCGAGCAAAGTAAGCTGCCCCCGACGCCGATGCTGGGGCGAAAGGTCTTTGTGGACCCCCAGGAGGCTGGCCTGGCTTGGACCCCCTCCTCGGTCATGAGGCAGACCATCTACGAGCAGGTCGAACCCAAAACCAAGAGGCATCCGGAAATCGCCTCCTCTTCCGTCAAGAAGCTGGGCTCCACCACAGCGTCCTCCTACACACCGGTGATGAACGGGACAAAATACGGGAGCCTGAACCCCCGAAACGAACCAAAGATAGTCTATGTCCATCAGGAGCTGAAACCTGAGCATCTGCAGCCCAAGATCGACCACCTGGCAGACTGCGTCCAGCCCGCTTTGGAAGCCCAGAGACTGGAACGAGAAAGGCAAGAGCAGAGACTGACCAACCCTCACCGGGAGGGGGCTCAAGAGCTGGTCAATGGGACCCAGGAGCACGCAGGCGTAAAGGCAAGCCGATCGGATTTGCAGACGGAGAAGAAGAGGCAGGAGAGACAGACCTCCAGCGACCAGGAGATCCGGGCCAGGAGAGACGAGCTACCTCAGGAGAGGAGGAGGCGCGACCGGAGGCTGGAGAGGCAGTCGTCTAGCGAGGAGGACACCCCGCCAAGGAAGGAGGAGCTGCGGAGGGAGAGGCACGAACGCAAGCAGCTGGAGAGACAAGAGTCCAGCGAACAGGATCGCTCTGAGAAGCGGACAGGAGGGTGAGTCTTCACGGTGGACTTCCTTGACTTTCTTTGTGAACCGAAGCTGTTTGCCGGGAGAGATCTCATCCCAATTAGACACCTTTTGTGACGTATGTACATCACGCTTAGAATTTGTAATACTTCTAGATAAGCGGTCGTCCAAACTGGGATGGGATTTGGTATGGGTGTACGCACGTCACATTTAAAATCTGGAATACTGTAAACAGGAAATATCTGCAACAACGTCACTTCACGGATGTCTCACTACGGACATATTTCCAGCAACAAATACCTGTGCATGTAAACTATACATATACAGAATATAAACTAAATTGAGCAATTATGCATGTATAATTTGCACTTTTTTTTTCAACAAAAGCGAAATTACTGAATATTTCTTGCCAGCAAACATTTCATGTTTTACAGTATGTTAAGAAAACGGGTTGCCTGACTGGAATGGAATTGGGCACAGCTATTTACTAGCTCTTGAAAGAATCCAGACCTAGGTCCTGCTGTAAACACAGGCCAGTAGGTAGTCAGCATGTATGTCATACATTTTAACCCGTTCCCTCTGGTTAAACCTAATATACAGATTCTTCAGTACAAATCTTCGGACACTCACTCTCACAGCTTGAGCTTACAGTTCTGCAGCTATGCTGATGAAGGCTGTGTTTTCGGGTATCTGGGTATGTTTATACAGTAAGAGGCTTGACGTTTTCATTCGATTGCAGGGAGAAGCGGTCGACTCTAGCCGACATCGTGGAACAGCTGCAGGAGAGAGAGCAGTCTCATGTAGCCGCTCAGGTGAGTTGCCTGTATTAGGAAGCAAGTCAGACACAGCAATCAGGAAAGATCCCAGCTCCATTTGTAAGCTTGTTTAACCCAGGCCAAGGAAATACAGTGGAGGCTAAAGGTAAACCATTTCTTGCAAGTTTTAGCTTCCGATTGAGAAATTTTGTATAGGGTTACCATATGGCTCCATGTTCAATGGGACAGTTCAGGCTTTTTAACTGACATCCCAATGCATTCTGGTAAGTGTAGTCCTGCTGTGAAAGGTACCTGAGACAGGTACCACAATGCGTTGCAATATGAGTTAAAGCCTGAACTGACACTAACTGTCCCAGTGAACTTAGAGTCATATGTTAACCCTAGATTTTAAGTTTATATATATATATATATATATATATATATATATATATATATATATATATATATAAAAATAAATAAATGTGTGTGTGTGTATGCCGCTAATCCAGAACCTGCAAGTCCTATCTGATCTATAATACGAACTACACTTCATAGTGAATGCTGGTAGCAGCTGTAGAAACTGAATTTCCATGCAGGTTAATTGAAATATTACAGCAAACACCAACACTCACATCCCAATTGCACGTGTCCAAATTTAACCCAAGTATGTGTTTTTTTTGTTTTTTTTTTTTTTTTTTGGGCCTAGGTCCGAGAGAGGGACCCTGGACCTCGCCTCCACAACGGGCTGCCTGAGCGTACTCCCAGACCGGACCGTCCGCGAGCCAGGGACCGACCCAAACCTCGTAGGAGACCCCGGCCCAAAGACCCCAGCGCCCCTCCTGGAGAGACCCGGCGCTCGCGCTCAGCCCCGGCCCAGAGCACCTGCTCTGCCCCACCGGCTCCCCCTTCTCACACAGCCAAGCAGGAAGGCTGCATGTTCCGCAAGCATGACGTGGAGATCGAAAAGAAATCCTCAAACAGGTAGGCCGCAAAGCCTGAACTCCCAGACTGTGATAAACAACTGTCAACAAACAGGATGTGGCAAGGATGGCCATTTCTGGTCCACTCGGGGGTTAATAGGTAAAAGCATGGATGGAAATAAGACTTGACCCATTCCTGGTTTTACTTTGAGTTTAATAAAGACACACCTGAGCTTGTTGCCTAGACACACTGTGGCTAATCAAGTTCGTAGTAAAGCCTGGAGTGGGTGAAACTGCTCTGTAATAGGTCTTATGTCCTTCCCTGTAAAAATGAGGAGGTCAAATTAGTAAACACTTTAGGACAGGGCTCTGATAGCTCACTTAGCTCAGGAACGTGGCCCCTTTGATGCAGTATTTGATTTTTTTTTTCGTCTTTTGTAGAAGTACTGTCAAAATGCTGATAAATCGGTGTTGTGCTTACGAGATCACAAATCCAATGAAGCTGATCTCTTTATATCGAACTTTTTTTATAAATGTCTTTTCTACTATTCAGGCGGCTGTTTAGTTTTAGCAAACAAAACATATGTCCCCCCCCCCCCCCCCCCCATTCCAACATACATATTTATTTTTTTGGCTCTTTAAGAACTTCCTGGTCGTTAGACCGGCTCTTCTAACCAACACGGTTGGACACTCAGGGATTGGATGGAGTTTCACAGTATATATAGATGCAAATGCTATTTAAATCCATTTCTAATCCATCCCTTTTATAATGCTTGCCACCATTCTGAATGGCTCTGTTGCAGGCTTCTTGAGTCTACTATGCTGTGAAGCAGATGGAGCATGCTAGGCTGTACGTCATGTCCTCTTCCTTACCTCATAGGTCTTGGGTAAACCTGTACTGCATTGTGACAAACGGGGAGATGGGCTTCTATAAAGATGCCAAGAACACCACGGCCACCTTCAATGGCGAGCCAATCATCAGCCTGAACAACTGCATCTGCGATGTGGCCAATGGGTACAAGAAGAAGAAGAACGTCTTCAAACTCAAGTAAGGAGGCAGGAGCTGTTGCCAAACCTGGGGTTACCTGCAAAATCAAAGTGTGCTAAATAGCAGTGAAGGTTAATAGAGTGGCTCACCTGGTAGAAGCACGGCCGTGTGATGCGCAGGGGGAGTCATAGTCAGGGGAGCGCAGATTCATGTCCTGGCTGTGCGAAGTGGCCAGTCTTGGTTGGGGATTCTGGAGGGAGTGTTGCACTGGCATTGGCGCTCCTGCATGTTATATATATATATATATATATATATATATATATATATATATATATATATATATATAGTTTTAATATAGGTATATCTTATTGTTTTTTTTTCTCTAGGACAGTAGAAGGAAGCGAGTTTCTTTTCCACACGAGAGACGAGGTGAGCACCCATTCATGGACTTTATCAGCAGCGTGATATTTCACAATCCAATAACGCAAGAGCCATGTGCTGTACTGTACTATGTAAGGGCTCCGATTCATTGTCCGCAGGCAGCGGGAATGCTGTATTGAACTGGGGGTTTTGGAGGGGGGTTATCAAACAGCTAAGAGGTCCCAAATGATAAAAAAAACATGTTTTTGTTGCAACAGATGGATCTTAAGAACTGGGTCAAGACGATAACGACCGCCATCTCGGAGCACGAGGAGATCGCGAAATGGGCCCAGACCCAGCCTACTACCTCTTCGACGGATGAATCGCGGAAGACCGCGGAGGAGCGGCGCCTCAGCGTTTCGTCCAAGAAGAAATGAGCGGGGAGGAAGACGAGGGGTTCCCCTTCTCACGGGACGGTCCCGCACCAAGTCTACCCCCTGCGCACGCATGCACGCACGTGTGTGTGTGTGTGTTCCTCTCTCTCTCTCCCCGTCTCTCTCGCGGGGGAGCAGTAAAGAGCCTAGGACAAGCCACGGCACCAACTCCTAGACAATGACGCTCCAAACTTCTGTAGCTAAACGTCTGTATGAAATCATTTGCGTAAAACACATGTCAAAGATGCATGAGCTCTGCCGTGACAGGTTACGGGTACGTTACAAAAAAACAAATAAACGCAAACCGTGCCGATTTGAACGCGTACTTAAATGCAAGCAGAATAGGTTGAGTTTAAATGATATGTTTATTTACTGACAGCTGTCATTTTTTATTATCTTTTTTTTGGGGGGGGGGGGGACGGACATAGCGTTTCTGGCTCTTCTGCACAATTTGATTTATTAATGCATAATAAATTCAACTGCCTACACTTTAAATGTTTATTCCGTGTAAACCCTGCCAACTTCAAGAACTGGTCAATCAAAATTGTGAGGTATTGAGCCAGGTGCTTTGAGAACTACAACTAAGACCACTAACTACCTTCACACTTTTAGGCATCCAGCAATCTCTTAGTTTTGATCAAATGCATGGGAGCACTGAAATGACAACAGAGACGCACACGGATGACACGCTTGGAACTGTGGGATTTGTAGTAAAACACATGCCGATTGTAGTTTTACATGAGATTGCCTGCATAGCTCTCACAAAGGCTGCTTGTTCTAAAGTCTCTGTATGGCGTAATGCAGGGTGGAACTAGCCTCAAAATGTTTGCCACAAAAAAAACCCTCTTTAAAGAGAGAACAGCTTCGAAATTCATCTTCCTGTTTCCTTGACGTTCTGAGCCATTAGGAGTGATTCCACGTGTAGTTTTTCCAGCACTGAGATGCAATCCTGGTTTCATCAATAATTTTCTTTTCCTATAGTTGTCTGTAACGAGGTAATTTAACCTCTGCTGGTAAATGCTAAATGGCCAAGCTTTCCATCAGATGAGTAGTGAGCACAGAAGAATCAGTGCACCGTTTTCTCAGCGGAACAGCACAGAAAAACAATTCTGAACTGGAGAAAACAATCTGATTTCAAATTAGCATAGAACAAAAGTGTCGGGGGTGGGGGGGTGGGGGGGTCCCGGAGTGTCTCCCCTGGTAAAAGCACAGCCACGGGGTGTGCAGGGTGAGTCATACAGCCAGAGGGGAGCCGGTCTTCCCTGGGGAGTCCGAAGGGAGCACCGCATTGGCGCTGGCTCAGTCGTGGGATCGGAGGATGCCCACGGAACCTTCACTTCTCCTGAGCTGGGTGGGCAATTGCTGCGGTGAGAGGGGGAAAAAAATAATTGGGCGTTCTAAATTTATTAAAAAAAAAACTAAATGAAAAGAAGTAATGGAAGTGTCAAATAAGGCACTAGACTGCAATTTAAAACCAGCTACTGCCTGCGACTCGTGGAGTTCAGAGCATCGCTGTCTAGAGTTGGCCGGTGCCTGTATTCTTTGTAAAAGAGAGAGAGTCTTCAAAAAAAATAGAGAGATCCTAATTCTCTATGCATAAGGAACTCATATCAGGACACCACTTCTAAGCCATCGACTTACTTTTACTGGAAATGCATCTATTTTCATTTGCTAAGGAATGATTTGCTTTGTGTTTTTTTTATTTTTTTTTTATAGACACATAGTATGCAAACTTGCTGGTCACTAAGTATATTGCTGCTCTAGTAGAACCAAACTGCTATCACAAACATTCTGCTGTACAGGTATTGCAAAGATGCGCAGTATACACCAGTAACGTGGTAACAAGTGGTACAAATACACTGCACATATAATATGGCAAAGCCGTACTGATCTACAAACAGTTTGTGAAATGCATACTGCAGTTCTAAGAGAATACTGTAATTTTCAGTATACAACGCGCAAAGGATATTTTCTTTATGAATCGTTACAGTATTGATGTGTTATGCGCCGGATCATTTTGTACAAACATTTTATTACACAGATTAAGATGGGGGAAATAAATGGTGCACATGTGCATGGAATTCACAGGTGTGCGTTACAATCTAACAATTACCAGACAATTTCTCTCCTTCCATATTATACAGCACAGCTAATATTTAGAATGGTAAGAATGTAATGCTATATATTGAGGATATACAGTCGGTGTGTTAAGATATTACTGCAGGTATGCTTACAGTGTACTGCGTACGCTGTTTTCTGCTTTTTGGAGTAATCAGCTTTGCGATGTCTTCAGTGAAAAGGTTTGAAGAGTTATTGGTGGCCAGGAACAGACTGAGATACGGTCATTTAAGTTAAAAAAAAAAAAATGAGGTTATAGCTGATTATTAAAATAGTGGGGTTTCAGTTATTATGTTTAAAGGATTCTTCTTAACCCATTAAGTACCAAATTAATTTTTCTTTGCAAAAATCTATTTTTCTTCACATAAAAAAATTATGTAATCCTTCATTTCAGCTACAAACTGCTGCGTCCTACTTTGAGGAGTCAAGTTAGACGTGTCTGTAATCAGAGCAGGGAAATTTATGAAGCTCAACACATAGAAAACTGAGCTTTATCATCACTGTGGGGAGGGAAGCGCCAAGATATGTATCAGTTTCAGGCTTCAGTTTCTCCTTATTTTATATTGAGGCGTCATAAAAGCATCTGAAGGGCTATATTTGCAGAATTAACAGGTACACGTAGACTTCAATTTTGCGGTTAACAAAATTAGAGTAAGTTATCATAACAGTATAGTTCAAGAGAAAATTTAAATAACAGGTAAGAGCGCCAGTTAAAAACGCTCCAAAAAATTACAAAGTAGCCCATCCTCAAAACAGGACAATGGCACTTAATGGGTTAGTAACATAGGAGGAAGTCATGCAAAGTTGAGCTTCTGTTGAAACTGTAACGTAGCGCTTGTGTCCTTTTAATTAATGTAATGTGTGCCACCAGCCCCTTTACTTAGTCTGTAGATAACAGACCACAATACAAAACACAGCCAACTAAGAATACTGAAAAACATCCTCCACAAATTGCACCTTAAAGAAAATGATACATCCATAATAAGGGTTGGTCTTTTTATTGCATTAGGTTTGAAAAAAATAAATAAATAATAATAATAATAATAATAATAATAATAATAATAATAATAATAATAATATAGCTTCCTTTGTTTATGATGTTGGTAAAAAGTATATTTTTTACACAGTATTCTGTTATGCAGTATTAATACTTCAGTTGTATTGAAATGATAAGGAAGACGCTATTGAATAATATATATATGCAATTTATTGGCACTAGAAGCGCAATCCATTGCACAGTGCTGACGACGGCTCG
Source organism: Acipenser ruthenus (assembly GCF_902713425.1). Taxonomy (NCBI): domain Eukaryota; kingdom Metazoa; phylum Chordata; class Actinopteri; order Acipenseriformes; family Acipenseridae; genus Acipenser; species Acipenser ruthenus. The sequence goes on from NC_081218.1 coordinate 1,941,196, forward strand.
GTAACGCTGTAGCAGGGTCCAAATGTGACCGAGGCTCTGTAACAATATGTATTAGACATACACCGCAAGAATATTCAGCAGTAGTTTATGTGCATTATTTTCACGCTATGCCGCTATTCAATCAAGTTTTCCAGAAGAGCTTGCTGAATGTTAGCACAAGACTTTTGCATTTAGGCTCTGGTCTGATTGATTAGCGCTATAGGCAATAATACATTCATTTTTCTTAATCGAATACCCAAAGACATTTTATTATTATGATTAAACTGGCATTCCAGCCAACAAACCCAGTCTCAATTAACAATCTAGTTAGCAGTTAAAATTCGAATGAAGAGCAACACTCACCTCAAGTGTTTGTTTCGTTGACGCCATGCCAGGTGGTAAGTTGTAATTCTGATTTCTGCCTCCAGATGTCAGGGCAACCTAAATATCGACACAAACGGTATGGTTTTTTTTTTTCTTTAATGGGGTAAAATATTACTGTTCTGTTTTGCTTGCTAGAACAGAGCTTGCAGATTTAATTTGCACCCTCGTATACTTTAGCTATTATAATGTGCTGTATATCTATTTGGCCCATAGCCCAACTATTGATTAGTTTGTCCCTATTGTAAATCTTATTTTTTGGTAGTGATTTGAATTTTGGTTGAGACATTTAAAAACGTTTTTTCCCCTATCTGGTTATTTTAACGAATCTCTGCTCTTGCACAACGCCCAATTACAACCTGCTGATTTCTCGCAAAGCGCAAAAGCTTGATTACCTGTATAAAATGTAATTGCTTAAAATATTTTCTGTAAACGATTCTTTTTTTTGTTTTGTTTTGTTTTTTTTCCTATGAACATAAAAAAAAAGAAAAATTGCGATTTTAACAAAATGTTTATTTGTAAAATAAATAAATAAATAAATAAATGCCCACCCAAAAAAATATAAATATATATTGAAGTTGCATGCTGTAGTATGTACTCCCTACAAATTAAACAGCTGTGCATGTTTTTTTTTTTTTTTTTTAACAAACAAAAACACTGTTTGATCACCCAACTATACAATCACTACAATTATCTGGGTGGGGTTAAACATGTAAGTAATTGGAATAATAAGATTGAATGACAAACAATGTATAAAATAATACAAACCTGCAATCAGAACTTGCCCTGTACAGTTATCTCTGTGAATTGATAAATAAGAGTTGTGATATGTCAAAAAGAGCATGTGGATTATTTTTCCTTTCATCAATTTGAATGGCCTCTTCAACAACCCACGTTGACCATAAGTACTAAAGACGACACGTGCGGGGGTCCCCGAGGGTCTTCCCTGGTAAAGGCGCAGCCGCGTTGTGTGCAGGGTGAGTCACACAATCAGGGGAGCGCAGGTTCACGTCCTGGCTGTCAGAAGTTGCTGGTCTTCGCTGGGGATTCCAGAGGGTGCTGTTTCTACAGCGGACCCAAGTGACCTCTGACAGACAACCCTAATCCTTTGTCCTGCACAAGCTGGTAGCTCACTGACCAGCACTCTATAGAGTTCCTGGGTGTAGAAGAGGAATCTGGCTTGGTTATGGGATTGGATATTCTATTGGGGGGGAAATAATTGGGCATTCTAAATTGGCCGATGATATTGCAGCTAAAGAAATGGATGCTACTGAGCGGCCTGACCACTAGGTGGCGCAGCAGTGGGACTAGGTGTAGTTTTCTACATTTTCCCTTCTCGACCCACCGAGTGCAAAACACCAACGATGACGCCAGCTTCTGAATATTCGTGTGTTTTGTATAAAGTAAAGCATGGTGGTTCCCCCCCCCCCCCCCCCCCCCCCCCCCCCCCGTATTTATCCTTTCACCTCTATTTTGTAAATACTTTGCCATGGATGTGATATAGCAGCAACATTTATTCACAGTGTTGAAACTAATTTTGCAGCAACACATCTAATGCAGGGATGGAAATAAGACTCCCGTTGCTTAGCAGTTTGACCCATTCCTGGTTTTGCTATGAGTTTAATAAGACACACCTGAGCTTGTTACCTATAAACTGGGGCTAATCAAGCTTATACAGTATTAAAACCTGGAACGGGTTAAAAAAAAAACCCTGCAAAGTAAGAAGAGTCTTATTTCCAGCTCGTAGCACATGCTTTTGTGTAAACAGGCCTTCACCAAAATGACAATTTTAAATTCAAAACGCCTTTTTAAATTCATAACCACCAAACCACATAATAATAATAATAATAATAATAATAATAATAATAATAATAATAATAATAAAGTATTAGAAAAAAAGAGACATACAGAGCACAGCTTCAAAACATTTACAAAAACAATACAAATCAGCACTGACATATTTGCTTTACAAAACCTTGGCTTTCAAATAAGGATTGATATAGTAGTAATTGTCAACAGCATCTAGTGCACAGCAATGTATTGGCATTAAAATAAAATAAATCTCTGATCCCTATGTGGCAGATCCCTATGGTCCGGGCTCGTACACCTTTATAAATACGTTACCTGATCTAGCTTACAGCTCTGGCCAAATGTTTTGCATCACCCGATACAATTAACTGATTTTGCTTCATAAAGTCGAATGAAACCTGCTGAATAATGTTACGTTAACATATTGAATTACATACCGCTTTGTAGTTTTCCATATTGAAAAATGTGGCATTTCGAAATCTAACATGAAATACTGTACTGTACTACTATTATGGCTTCCGATAGACTTTTTAATTTGGTAGTGTATTAGATTACATGATGTTATAAAATATCTAAATTATGTTGATATATACAGTATATATTTTATTTTTAAATTAATGTCTCAGTTCTAAAATTCTAGATGTTGCAAAATGTCCATAGGTGTAAATTCACACCAATTAACAGGGCTTAATTATAAATGTTACCAAATAAGAAAATTGTAGTAAATATTTAAATGGCGAACACATGGTACAATCGTGGGAACAGCATATAGGAAACTGAAAAAATAGCATGCAGACTTAGTGGGGTAAACCATGGAATTTCGTAACATTAAATATCACATTGGCAAGCCCTTTCTCCAAACACCTGTTTCATTTCTTGATTTATAACAGAGCCTGAAACACAAATTAACTTCAGATCTATTTGCTTTGGAAATTCAATGATGTGCGCTGGGGTGTAAACTTTAAGGAATAGTGTTCCAATTCCCCACAACACTTAAGCACTCTATTAAAAAAAAGGACAGAACTGCATCAAATCAACAGATGTGGCTACAAAGAGGTGACTAAGGTAATGTTCAGGTGTCTGCCTATTTTGGCTTGACAGTTTCAATAGTTCCAGCCAGCATCGTTGGTCCAACTCTTCCTGCATTTCTCCGTCTTTGCAGCCATTTGAATTTCAAGGTTTAAGACTTTAAAACATTTTCTTAACTCTTATTAGCATAACACCCTCACCGGACCCATCTGGTTTAGTACTTTTTTTTTTTTTTCTTGTATTGAATTTTGGTTCTTTGCAGGTATTTGAAATCTGAGCATTAAACATGGTCTCCCTGGTCACTTTGCTTCAGTCAATTCCATCCAAGTCTAGGTGCAGTTAGACTGTTTAACCTCTTGCAACAGGAAGTGGAGAGATACCACGAAACGTTTGTTATCTGTTGGGATATCTACGAATCTCGAAGTAAAAACATCATAATAACCCCAGAGATTTCCACTCCAAAGAGAACCAGCGATGCTAACAAGAAGAAATAAACTTAACTTGAAGACAGGTAAGGTGCACTTTGACTGAGCTGTCCATTCCCCTGTAGACCCATGGGGCTGTGGTTCCTCAGGTAGTTGTCCGTGCTGACTCTTGCTGTTACGGTTTTCAAGAAGTTTTTCCTTGGGGGTTTCAGGCAGTCCGAAGAGAACAACCTGGCTGCCCAATGCTGGATAGCGACGACGTCTTTCATGATGTCCTGCTTGACGCTGTTGCTGATGAAAATGTTCAAAATAGGATCCAAGGCGCTAGAGATGCTGGCGAAAGCAAAGATGATCCTGTAGGCTGTCCGGACCCTATAATACACCTCGCAGGAGCAGTCTTCAGAATAATTCAGGTGTGACTGGACCAAGAGGATGATGTGGTAGGGAAGGTAGGACACCACGAAGATGACTATCATGCTGAGCAGGAGCCCGGTGATCTTCCGTTTCCTCCTCACCTCCAGCGAAGAACTCCGGTGGATCACCTTGATGGTCATGCTGTAGGATACCAGCAAGAGGACCAATGGGATGAGGAAGACCACGAAGACACGGAAATAGTTCAGCTGGGCCAACCAGGGCTCCGTGGGATACTTCTCGTAGCAGAGCTTGATGCCATGGGCCTCTACGAAGAGTTCCTGGTGGATCAAGAGAACCGAGTGGGAGCCTAGAATGATCAGCCAAACCACCACACACACCAGGATGGCCACTTTCATAGTCCGGAGACCTCTAGAACGCAACGGGTATACCACAGCTAGGAATCGGTCCGAGGAGATGCAGCTGAGGAACACAATGGTGGTGTAGACGTTGGTGCTGAAGAAGAAGCCGACGAAGTCGCAGGCAGTTATTCCGAAGGTCCAGCCTTCAGGGTCGTGGGTGTAGGCAGCCCACACAGGGAGGGTGCTGATGTACACAAGGTCGGAGATGCAGAGGTTCAGCAGGTAGACTCCCAGGACGTTGCGGTTCCTCAGGAGCTGCACGATCACCCCCAAGCTGATCAGGTTCCCCACCAGCCCCACTGAGAAGATGATCCCATAGAAAGTGGGGAAGAGGTAGGTCTCGTACTCGTTGGATTTGGAACAGTTTTCAAAATTGCACTGCAAGGCGGAGTTGTTTGAATTAATGCTGTCAGTCTGCAAGGGGAGAAAAAAAAAATGAGACATGTAATCAGAATAGGTTTAGTCATTTTAGAAAGGGAACTATATCCTGTCCAGGCAAGTACTGTATATATTTGTGAATTATGTATAATCATCAAGTACAGTTTGGGTGAGAAGATGGCAAAGTGAATCAAAATTACATCCCTTATAATAAACACACATAATGTAGTAATTAACTCAGAAATTGCTATTAAACATATATGGCCCCATGTTACACATTTACACATTTAGGGCAGCAGTGTGGAGTAGTGGTTAGGACTCTTGACCGGAGGATCATGGGTTCAATACCAGGTGGGGGACACTGCTGCTGTACCCTTGAGCAAGGTACTTTACCTAGATTTCTCCAGTAAAAACCCAACTGTATAAATGGGTAATTGTATAAAAAATAATGTGTAAAAAACTAATGTAATTGTATGTAAAAAATAAAGTGATATCTTGTAACAATAGTAAGTTGCCCCGGATAAGGGCGTCTGCTAAGAAATAAATAATAATAATAATAATAATAATAATAATAATAATAATAATAATACACTGGAGGGAACAATTTGCCTACATTTGCCCATGTGGGAAACTATTGGCCAAATGTGTGTTCACTGCAGTGGATTACATCTGGACACAGAATACGATGTACTGCAATTATGACACATCTGCAATCTCTAAATCTGTAAAGAAAAAATATGCTTGCATGGATTAATACACATGAAAAGAAATAAACCCACACAGCAATGTTGATTTCACAGAGAAATTATTATTATTTTGGATTATTGTACCATTCGGATACTACAATACTCCAGAACCTTATTCATTCCAAATCCATTATATTGCCGGTCGCTGGATGGTGGGAAAATGGTTCTGCCAGGATGTATTCCTTACACTGGGTAGGAATCTGTATCACTGGGGGAGTGACTGGCAGTTCAGACGGGACAGTACAGTCACAAAGTGGTAGTAGGCAAGTCAATTGTAATGGAGATTGTGTGACGGTTGACAAAGGCCTTATTGAAAGGACAGTAAGTTTGTGCACCCCGCAGGCTAGCTGTGAATGGGGTCTCCTCCAACTATAAAGCAACACTGCATGGATTCTGAAAATCCCTGTAATCTAGCAATTTAGTGTATACCGGAATTAAATCACAGTATACCTGCACTAGGGCACAAACTGCTGCATCCCGTTTTGAGGAAAGTCAAGTTAGACGTGCCCGTAATCAGAGCAGTGCAATTTCACACCGACTATGAAGCTCAACACATAGAAAATGGAGCTTTATCACCACTGTGGGCAGGAAAACACCAAGACATGTATCATTTTTAGGCTTCAGTTTCTTAATTTATATTGAGGCGTCATAAAAACATCCGGAGAGCTATATCTGCAGAATCAACAGTTACATTTAGACTTAACTTTTGCAGTTGAAAAAAAAATGAGAGTAAGCTATCAGAACAATTCAAGAAAACATTCAATTAACAGGTAGATGCCAGTTAAAAAAAAATACGCTGTAGCTAAACTGTCCATTTGTTACATCACTGGTAACACTTAAAAATAATGGCTGCAAACTCAGGTTAAATGCACCACAAAATAAAAAAATGGTAAGATTTCACCAGCAGTGGTATTCAACTAAAGCATACACCAAATGGAAAAGTCCTTTAAAACATATAGATGTTACCTTGCTGTAGGCTTGGCGTTGCTCCAGTTGCTCCATTGCAGACCTGCTCTAAGCAATGGGACACTGCTCCTTACTATTTATTTTGCCTCCTCAACCAAGGAGGCTGTGTGGTCCAGTGGTTAAAGAAAAGGGCTTATAACCAGGAGGTCCCCGGTTCAAAACCCACCTCAGCCACTGACTCATTGTGTGACCCTGAGCAAGTCAATTCACCTCCTTGTGCTCCGTCTTTCGGGTGAGACGTATTTCTAAGTGACTCTGCAACTGATGCATAGTTCACACACCCTAGTCTCTGTAAGTCGCTTTGGATAAAGGCTAAATAAACAAATAAAAAGGTGTGTGTGGGCTACTGTAATTAGACACCGTGTGGAATCGTATTGGCCCAGCATACAATAAAGGGCTGTGATTGGCTAACTGCCTTGGAAGGTTTGCTGGGAGATGCAGGGATGTCTCTGCTCATGAATACTATGATGCATTTTCACATTGATGTAATTATCAGACACAAAAACCCTTTGAAGTGTGTGCTATTCACACACTTCAAAAATAGTCTTTAAAACTTAAACAAACAAAAAAAATGAATAGGACATTTTGGGCCTGATTTTTCAACGTGTATTCTCCATTCTTTACCTTCTGTTTTGTTTTGTTTTTTAAATGAGAAAAATGAGATGCAAAACACAATGAGAGTGCTGAAGAGAACTGCAAATACACAGGTGCTGTTTGTTTTTAGTTCTGTAAAATTAACAGCTGTTTTTACCTCTTGCAAAAAAAAATTACAGACTGGAGCAAACACTTTGAAAATATGACTCATAGTTTCCTGTGTTTGACAAATGAAATATGTATATATAAACATTACAGATAATTCAAAACCAGCAAATAGCTATATATTCAAGTAGATTCAGGATCTGTAAATCTTGTAAATGTTGAAATAGGTTTAAAATGCTGCCCTCGCAAGTATTATACATCAGTACATAATACACTTACTATAAGTTATTGCTATTCATTGCTTCATACTTAATTAAAATAAGACCTTATGATAAGTTTTGGGTGCGCGGTTGTTTTTTTAATGGCGAAAAAACACATTGGTAATTAATAAAATATATATATATATATATATATATATATATATATATATATATATATATATATATATATATATATATATATAAAAGATAAATTCCTAAGAGAAGAAATACATCTTACCAAGACAACGATATAGACCCATTAGCAGACAAAAGGTACTTTAATTAAATCATACTTGGTATTCATGAGTCTGGAGCTGCTTGATGAGATTCTGGGATCAATAAGCTACTAACAACCAAGCGAGCAAGATGGGCTGAATGGGGCCTCCTCTCGTTTGTAACCTTTCTTATGTTGTTAAGTTAAGATGTCATTCGCCGCCACTAACAAGGGGGTAGCAATAGTTTTAGCGGTTATTTGCAGGTCACTCGTGATCTCTTCATCTCCCGCTGGGCTGTGCAGAATCTGCACACATTTCTGTGGGTGGAGTTGAGTGACGTCACGCAGCAGCCCTCTGTGCAGATCTGTGCACCTCTGCGCTATACGAACACGACCTATGTGTACCTCGGAAGGCATCTTTTCCTTATATTACACTGTGCAGTATTGTACTGTACTGCATTGATTGTACCGTGCATTTTATAGCCATGCTGAATAAAGCAGGATTTTACAGTTAATTACAACCTGAATTAGACACACCGACCATCAATTTGTCCTGAAATGGTCAGTATTGTACTTTCATCTCAATAAATAAATAAATAAATAAATAAATAAATAAATAAAAACGTACATACATAAACTAAAATAAAATGCAACGTTTCCCGTTAACAACAGGAAGAATGTCAGGAGAGGAAGTGAAGGTGGAAAGTGCTTGATTGACAGCGCATCGGAACCAACAGCAATCGCTCAAACGCCTGGCATCCCACCAATCACAGCGGGGCCCAAGGGATGGGGGTTTTAACTTGTATACTTTGAGGAAGTCGGAACGGGTGGTTGTATTTTTTATATTATTATTCTTCTTTAAAAAAAAAAAAAAAAAAAAAAAAAGTTTTTAATAATAATAATTAAAAAAAAAAAACCAAGTCAACCGGAATGACGTACATCATTTAAAAACCATGGCTCGAACAGGAGAAATAATACATTTGAACGTTGGAGGAAAAAGGTATAGTACCATACTTGCAATTTGTATTATTCTTTATCTCTTTGTATACATACGATCTGTCTGTAAGGATTACTGCAGTAAATGTTGGTAAATAATGATCGCGTATGTTTATTAAACTGTTTAGTTTGGTCTCGTGTGTTATATCCTTCTGTAGTTTATGGACGAGCGAACTGTATATGTATTCAATGCGTCTACTTACTGGATCACAACAGTAACAGCGAAAATGCCTGGTTTTATATATCCTGTCTGTAAAATAATGTACTTACAGCCGACCGCCCATGATTAGATTAAGCCCATCTGTCTGACACGTTAGTATTCAGATGTAAGCGAAGCAACTCGTTTGTTCGTCTATTATTTCAAAGCACAGCTGCAAGACACACACAAACAAAGTGAAGGACGTGGCTTCGAAGCATAACACAGACCTGCTTAGTTTAATACATTGAAAAATATAATTAAGGTTACTTTACCGTACCATTGTATCCCGGTTCTGCGCGTTGGTAATGTGGTTGTGAGACTCGCTGTTTTCAATCATTCATTTTTTTTTTTTTTCTTAAGTCATTTTAGTTATGTTGGAAGGAGCATTTATGTGCAAGACAATCAACGGTAACCCCAAATTGTTGCGCCGTGATGCCACCCTCACGCCTGTCCAGGGCTTGAGAAAAAGTTACACCTGTGTTGCAGAGATTGAAAACTTGTCAAAAGTCTAGACGCCTTTTTTGTTTCTTCTTACTAGTCCATACAGTAAAGTCACCCCTGACCATGTAAAGACATCTCTGTCTCTCTCTAACCCCTTCCAGATGTCCTATTGTTCAAGGAGCACTTCAGTTAACTGTATCTCAAACGGAAATCGTCAATATTTTGGGATGGCTCAGTTGTCTGTGGAAACAATCAACAACCACATTCATGTAATGAAGGTTATTTCGATTACAGGTTGGTTTAGACTCAAGACTGGCGGACAGTTCAGGATTTCAGAGCAAAGATTCAAACGCTGTGTGTAGATTTCTTCATTTTGACTCTGATGAAGGCAAGGGTAGCAGCATGTCCAGAATCTTCAAGGCACCAAACCTTCCAGACATTCCAAACCTGGACCCAAATAATTCTACATTTGATTAGCTGTGCAAAAAAAAAAAAATAGCTGAAAAGGGGGTTTCTGGGTGCAGCTGGTGCTGACATGAGAACGCTCCTGTCGCCTCCCAAAAAATGATAGCTAGAAGAAAAAGGGTCCTGACCAAATCCTTTGGCACGTGTGCGCAACTTGTCTGCAGCCCTGATTAAGGTACGCACTTTAGATTCAGTTCCTGAGAGGTTCAGGTTAAGTTCTGGACAAATGCACCTCACTACGGTCAACGTGAACTAAATCATGAAATTGAACTACAGCAAAATCACAAAGGACTTGCGCTGCACAATGCGATTCTGAAAATGCGATTCTGAAAATGCTTTTAAAAAAATCTTTTAGTAATTGCCCGTTATTAAATAAACTGGGCATTTCAGTTTTATGAACAGGCTGTGACTGGCCGTGGGTAGGGGCCCACCTTGTACGGATAGCCTTGAAAACATAGTAAATAAATCCTGTTTTTTTTTTTTTGTAGGTTTAGCACATCAAGACAGACACTAACGTGGGTCCCCGATTCCTTCTTTTCAAGGTCAGTATTTAACTGTCAGGAATATTGTGAATCTGTTTTTCTCAAGGCATTCGAATACCCACATTTCCCCTCTCGGAAGCTAAGCGTGGGTGAGCCTAACCAGGACTCAGATGGGGAAAACCCCAGGGAACATGAGCTGGGTTTTTGAAGTGGTGTCTGGATGCACTCCCTACTCCTTACCTGGCCTGAGCCCTACCAATGCCCCAGCATGGTGCTTGTACTGTAAATATACCGCCCTTTAGATGTCAAACTAAGGTCCTGATTACTTTGTGGTTGGTGAAGAGCACATGGCGTTAAGTAATGTTTTATTTTTTTTCCTCCTAGTTTTTTCTTCATAATATTTCAGGGAAATGAGACTCCTATTGCATAGCAGTTTGATCCATTCCTGGTTTTACTATGAGTTTAATAAGACACACATGAGCTGGTTACCGGTACACTGCGGCTGATCAAGCTTGTTTAAAAACCTGGATGGGGGCAACTGCCAATTTTACCACAAGCTTGATCAGCCACAGTGTGTAAGTAACAAGCTAAGGTGTGTCTTATTAAACTCATAGTAAAACATGGAATGGATCAAACTGCTGTACAGCGGGAGTCTTATTTCCATTCCTGGCATACCCTACATAATGCCCTTTATTATGTAATGCTAGTTCTGTGATGTGGGTCACTATATCTGTAGCTGTAAGTCACTGGTCATTAAAAAGGCACAGAGGTAAACGTGCAGTTGATAAGTGTACCAAGTTAGGTTTTTTAATATACAATCTTTTCTTTTAAACCCAAAGTCTTCTGAGTGGCAGGATCTCCACCTTGAAGGATGAAACCGGAGCAGTAAGTGCATTTTTTGATCCATTTGTTTGGGATGTTTGTTTGTTTAAAATGTGGTGCTTCTGTAAACCGAGAAGCAACGACACAGCAAGAGTTTATCCCCAAACCACTCCAGTACTCTAGACTTGCAGAAAAAGGGTTCATGCAGCAGCTGCTCTCTATAGCACTGTATTTAAAGTAGCCTCAATTAACATTAAAATAAAAAGGGGAGCAGTAATCTTGTAATCAAATCAAATAAGATTTATTGTGGATTTTAAAACTTTGGTTGGTACAGCTTTAAAGGGGTCACATTGACTGGATTATATGTTTTTCAGTTGTTTAATTCCTTTTTTTGTTTGTCCCAGATTTTTATTGACCGGGATCCCACTGTGTTTGCCACTATTTTGAACTTCCTTCGCACCAAAGAGCTGCACCCCAGGTATGTTTAAGATCCAGGGTCCTGCATTCATGTTCAGTTGTACCTTTTATTCCCTAGTTTAGCAATCTGTACTCTCTATGTAATAGTGCAGAGGGTTTATATATTCCCCAAATGTTTTGATCACCCTTTAACCCCTTAAAGGTCCCACTTTATCTTAGCGCTGTATGTTAACACATGTCATCGGAAATCACGTTGGAACCTTACAGGACTCCTGAGGTAGTGTAGAAATACATGTAAAAAAAAGAATAATTGTCCTGTTCACATGTATAATCGACAAAGAAGTTAGCTCGACAAATGATTCAGGACTGAAAGGGTTAAACGAAGGCACGTCACAACCTAGCAGTCAGAAGTATTAAGTACTGAATTTTTTTTTATTTTATTTTATTTTTTTCCCTCTCAATAGGAACATCAATGTTCTCTTGTTGATGCATGAAGCTGAGTTCTATGGAATCACTCCACTGGGTAAGAGACACAAAATGAGTGACTCAATTGGCAGTTTTGAATAAGATTATTATTACTAGAAATTACTAAACCTATTAAATCGCCCACTACTCTCTCCCTGGCCCCCCTTTTCAGTTCGAAAACTTCAGCTGTGTGATGAGCTGGAGAAGTCGTCTTGTGGGAGTGTCCTGTTCAATGGTTATCTACCTCCCCCAGGTAAGACAGAGGAAAACTCATGGCTTATTGGTTTTCCTTTATAATTACGCTGGCATGAATAACAGGCTGCAATACATACAATTACTCATAATACATACCAAAGACAGGCAAGGCAAACTTGTGTGGTAGGGGTAATATTGCGTGGCTGGGAGGGAGTTAAAAAACACGTGGATATGTGGCTGGAGCTGTGAATTGAATATGTGATTAAATATTGAATTAAGGCTCCAGCCACTGGTGTATAAATAGGGTGATCACGGGTGTTGGCGTGGTTAGTGTCATCAATGTGGGTGTTAGGATGTTCGTATCGTGTTGTTGTGTCTGTGTCCTGTGTGTTGACGTTCGTGAGTGTTTTTGTGTTGGCTTTTTGTTTTGGCCTTTGCTCCTGTTTTTTTTTTGTTAATGTGTTCTGCTCATGTTCTGTTTAGAGTTTTTGTATCTTTGTTTAGTAATTAGTGTGCTTTGAAACTGCAACTTCTGTGTTTGAGTCTCCCTTCTTGGTGGAAACAGTGACGCTGTCCTGTCACATGGAGTGATTTGACATTCTTGAACATACCTGCCCCTCTGGTGTTTTGTAGAGGCGCCAGCTCATTCTGCCAATTGCTGCAATTAATCGCTGTTATGTAATTTAAAGGCGTATTTATCAAAGTACTTGAAATGGTAATAATAATTAATTTAAACTCCATACAAATCTTGCAGGTCTTTTCCCCCCTCCTCCATTTGTTTATTTTCAGTGTACCCGGCCAAGAGGATGAACCGGCACAGCGTGGCTGGCCCCCAGTTTGTGAGCGGGCGATCGGGTTCTATCGGGAGGGCTCCAGTACGGAGGAGCAACACCATGCCACCCAACCTGGGGAACGCGGGCATACTGGGCAGGGCGCTGGAGGAGAGACCCAACGGTACTTCCGATCAACTTCTAATTCTATTTTTGTTTAAAACTTTTTTATAAGCACTATTCCATTCACACTGTTTTTAATATTTTCTAAATGTAGATTTCTCAATTTTCTAAGGGTAATAAATTCCAATTCGTGGTTGCATCTACTGCAAATGCCCTGTTTTCTGCCTGTTGTGTTTATTTTCGGTCACCTTGAGCTGTCTGTGCTCAGACTGGATAAAGCACTTGTCCTCAACTCAACTTTTTTTTTTTTCTGTTTTTCTAGGGCAGTCCTCTGACCCGGGCATGGTCAGGATAGTGTGTGGCCACCACAACTGGATTGCAGTGGCTTACGCCCAGTTTGTGGTTTGTTACAGGTAAAATGGGTACAGTATAAAATTGGGCATGACAAAACCTATACATTTAAGATGTAATATTCTCCCACGTGCAGCACCCAAAAGAAGTTAGAAATCATTTTTAGTACCATTTTAATCCATGCACAGTTTAGACCCTAATCAATACTTACTCGCGGAGCAGATAGCATTATTATTATTATTATTATTTATTTATTAGCAGACGCCCTTATCCAGGGCGACTTACAATTGTTACAAGATAACACATTATTTTTACATACAATTACATTATTCTTTACACATTATTTTTACATACAATTACCCATTTATACAGTTGGGTTTTTACTGGAGCAATCTAGGTAAAGTGCCTTGCTCAAGGGTACAGCAGCAGTGTCCCCACCGGGGATTGAACCCACGACCCTCCGGTCAAGAGTCCAGAGCCCTAACCACTACTCCACACTGCTGCCCAATGTCAGTTCTCAATATTGCCCTGCAGTGAAGCTTAAACCCACCCTGGACTGGAAGGACTACCAATTACATTCTCTTGAATAGGGCGTGGCTTGGAAGATTTTCCATTCTTTTGTTTTATGTTGTGAATAACATTTACCGAGGAAAGTAGTTACAGCCTCCCAAACTTTGAAATGCTGTTGATCCACTGCGTTAAAACGCCTTTTGGCATTGTTTGCTTTGAAACAGCCACGCCCCTCTCTCCCGGACAGTGTGTGACGATGGGAGTGTTCTGTTGTGGTTTGCAGGGTGAAGGAGTCCTCTGGCTGGCAGCAGGTGTTCACCAGCCCCTGGCTGGAGAGGGTGATCGACAGGGTGGCACTCAATGCCAAGGTGATGGGCGGCTCGCTGGGGGACAATGACAAGATGGTCGCCGTGGCGTCCTGCAGCGAGATCATCCTGTGGGCGATCCAGACAGATGGCAACGGAACTGAGATCGGTTAGTTTGCAGCCTGTAGAGGGTTACTGAAAGGATTATGATAAAGTACAAAACTATGATTGTACGGCTGTGTACAGTATGATGTTATCTGGCTGCTATCCGGGAAATAATGTTTTATTGCCTGAAAGTGTCGATTAAACTGACCTCCCCTGACCTGGTTCAGGTAACAGTTGTCTGGTCAAGACCATGCTGACACACACAGATAAGCCAGCAACTAAGCTTTGCATGCAAAGGGTGTAAAATATTTATAAAACAGCAGGCATTTGAGAAGCATCAAGGTCCTCCATGAACACACCAGTGCCTTGCCCGATGCTTTTTTCCAGAAATGGGTAACTAATTATTGCTTAATTTCTGTTAACAACTAGTGGACTCCTTATCGTGAATAATAAGGATTAAGCTGTAAAAGTGCAGTTAAGTTTTGCTTAAATCCTTGTAGTGTGCGCTCCTTCATACAGAGAAATGCATCAATAAATAATTTAGTTTCCTTACAAACCATTTAGCTTAAATTTATAAAAAGCACCATTCCCAGCAGAACACAAACTCAGCAGTACATCAATTAAAATTCTCATTGCATTACAGTTTCCATTGTAGGTTTTACTGTCAGCTTAAAGTGGAATACCCGAGGCTATGAAAAGCAGTTTCTTAGCCCTCGTTGGCTTAGCAACTTTCTTTTGCTATTCCCTTTTTGTTTTTCTATCATTCTTTATCACATTTGAATTGGGTATTATTATTGTGATCCCTCTTGACACCACTCATGTGCAGTAAAGTAAGTTTTGTGTTTCAGGTGGATTCCTAACCCAACTTAATATCTACAGCTGTGGCCAAAAGTTTTGCATCACCTAGAATGTTTAGATTGAGACACAATTAGAATGATATTGCAAAAGTCTACCGGAAGCCGTAATAGTAGTACAGTGTTTCATGTTAGATTTCGAAATGTCAGAGTATATGGGGAAAACTACAAAGCGGTGTGTAATTCAGTATGTTAACGTAACATTATTCAGCAGGTTTTCATTGGACTTTAAAATGAGTTCATTCTTTAGGGTGATGCAAAACTTTTGACCAGAGCTGTACAGTGTTATCATGTTAAACCAGCTTCACCAGACTTTTTAAAGAATTTGAGAAATGCTCCAACGTCTTTATCACTGCTTTGTATTTTATGATTGGGTGTTTAAAGTGCTGGGTGAGCTACTGAGTGTGACTTGCCTCGGTTAAGATTGTCAGTTTGTGAGTTCTGTGGTTCGTTTCTTCATCCCAGGGGTGTTCAGCCTGAATGTACCCGCAGAAGCTCTCTTCTTCGTGGGCAACCAGCTGATCGCTACCAGCCACACGGGGAAAGTGGGCGTCTGGAACGCAGTGACCAAACACTGGCAGGTAAAGGTGCAGCTTTTTATTCACCAGATGCTATCTGTTATATTGACAATATCTCACAAGAGGCAGCTATATTTAACATCTGCTAACCACAAATATATATATATATATTTTTTTTAAAAGCTACAGGTCACAACCCCTTTTTAAATGCAGATTTACAGGCTCCTCAGTGGATTTTGTTAACTGTATTACATACTATATATTTATTATTATTATTTAATTTTCTCCTCGCAGAACCAGGATGTTGTGCCTATAAATAGTTACGACACAGCTGGCTCCTTTCTCCTGTTGGGGTGTAATAATGGATCAATTTATTATATAGGTAAGTGCAGTATTCCCTTTAGATACACCCGTGGCCAATGTTTTAAAGACTGGGTGCAGTGCAATATGTTAAAGTAACATTATTCTGCAGGTTTAATTCGACTTTATGAAGCGAAATTAGTTCATTCTGTATAGAGGGTGATGCAAAATGTTTGGCCATAGCTGTAGTGCATAGTCCTGCAGCTACCTGTACATTCCATCTCAAAGGCAGGTAGCTAACGCTGTTTGTGTTCCACCTCCCTCGTCGCAGACGTGCAGAAGTTTCCCTTGAGAATGAAGGACAATGACCTCCTGGTGACTGAGCTGTACAGGGACCCCTCTGAAGATGCCATCACTGCCCTCAGTGTCTACCTCACGCCCAAAACAAGTATGGCCACAGCATTCCTATTAACGGAGCTGGACAAAAATTAGCAGGATGTTCTCCAGAATGGCTGACCGTGCTATTGCTGGGATATATATATATATATATATATATATATATATATATATATATATAATGCTGCTGCTTCTGTTATGTGCTGGCAGGCGACAGTGGGAACTGGATTGAGATTGCGTACGGTACCAGCTCTGGAATGGTCCGTGTGATTGTGCAGCACCCCGAGACGGTAGGATCAGGACCACAGCTCTTCCAGACCTTCTCTGTGCACCGCAGCCCTGTCACCAAGATCATGCTGTCCGAGAAGCACCTCATCTCGGGTACGTACGGGCCAGCAGCCCCTGAACTCTGCTTGCTGATCCACAGACAGCCAGGTGGACATCCATGGTCATCTACTTCTGAGCCGCCCTCTTCATTGTTCATTGATCCCTGTATAACGACACATTAGCAATTGAGAATTGGGTGATAATCATAAGGCACAGTACAGGCAGCTTCCAGGCACATACCGTAGGCAGCGTCTGTCATGTTTGCCCTTCGTATTCGTGCGTGTGTCCCTGTTTACAACAAAAGGAGGCAAGCTAGTATGCACCTGCAGTCTTTAGTTCTGCTAAGTCTGCTAATTTACCTGTTCCTGCTGGAAACCGAGTTGTTTCTTGTTGGTTCTATACATCGTTGTGGAAGGGGTGCAAATACAATTAAAAGAACATCTCTTAATTGTGGAGTGACGGAGCCCTGTTCACCCCCTCTGTGTGTTTGCAGTGTGCGCTGACAACAATCACGTCCGGACCTGGACTGTGACCCGATTCAGAGGCATGATATCCACCCAGCCCGGCTCCACCCCTCTCACCTCCTTCAAGATCCTGTCCCTGGAGGACATTGATGGGCACGCGGGCTGCAGTGCCGGCAATGACATCGGTGAGTTGTGTGTGTGTGTGTTAAACGCTTTATATGTCTCTTGGAGATTCCGGAGGGGGCGTTGCATTGGCAATGGCATTGGGTTAGGCATGCAAAACCGGAAGGAATTTTTTCTCCACATCGACCAGGCGGCCGGCGAGCTCACGCGGACACCTGCAGGGCTGGCCTTTGTCCTCCAGAGGCCGGTAGCTCGCTGACATCCGCCCTGGAGTCCCTGGGTGTAGAAGAGGAAGCTGGCTCGGTCGTGGGATCGGAGGACGCCCGCTGAACCGTCAGTTCTCCTGAGCAGCTGTTTGGGGAATTGCTGCGGTGAGGGGACGTAAATTGGGAACAGAATCGGGGGTGGGTGTAAAATAATCGGGCATGCAAAATTTTTACAAACAAAACGCTTTTTATTTTATATTCTATATGTTGAGAGCATCCTATTGTAACGAAATTCCACTTGTTTCACCGGTAGGACCGTATGGAGAGCGCGATGACCAGCAGGTGTTCATACAGAAAGTGGTGCCGGACACTGATAAGGTCTTTGTGCGTCTGTCTTCCAATGGGAAACGGTGAGGATTTAATTGTTCTTTTGGGGTTAGCTTGTATTTAAACCGTGGGCTGCTTGGGTTAGTTGTCGAAAGCCAAGGAAAGGCAGGGGTGGCAGTATACCGAAATCTTGCTCTCTTTTTGAGGTTTACAAACAAATCGGTCACGAAGGACACAGTCACGAAGCTATCAAGAATGTTCCCATTCCCTTATTTTCGCCTTTAGTAGAATCTGATTTGAATTTGCTTCCGAATTGAACTTGGTTCCTATTGATTTTCAAAGGAAATCATTTAAATGGAAGTAGATCATACCCAGCATGTTTGCCAAGGCACTGTGCATTTGCCCTGACAATGCTGGCTTGTGGGAGCTACATGTACTGTAACTGGCCTTGGTTTGTGCAGGGTGTGTGAGGTGCGCTCCGTGGATGGCACGGCTATTACCTCCTTCATGGTCCACGAGTGCGAGGGCTCCAGCAGGATTGGCTCCCGGCCACGCCGATACCTCTTCACCGGTCACGCCAACGGCAGCATTCAGATGTGGGACCTGACCACCGCAATGAAAATCGCCGGCAAGACCGAGGTCCAAGGTAGGGACCAAGTCCAGATTAGTCTCACACTCTCCAGCTCGCCTCAAAAGTAAACTGAGTAAATTGTTGATGCTCATAATGCATCAGAGTAGAAAAATGCAACTTGCTTAAGACTTTTGCACAGCAGTGTGTGTGTATGTATATAGATCTCTCTCTCTATCTCTCTCCTATATACAGTACTGTGCAAAAGTTTTAGGCAGGTGTGAAAAAATGCTGTAAAGTAAAAATGCTTTCAAAAATAGACATGTTAATAGATTATATTTATCAATTAACTAAATGCAAAGTGAGTGAACAGAAGAAAAATCTAAATCAAATCCATATTTGGTGTGACCACCCTTTGCTTTCAAAACAGCATCAATTCTTCTAGGTACACTTGCACAAAGTCAGGGATTTTGTAGGCATATAGTCAGGTGTAGGATTAAACAATTATACCATACAGGTGCTAATGATCATCATTTCAATATGTAGGTTGAAACACAATCATTAACTGAAACAGAAACAGCTGTGTAGGAGGAATAAAACTGGGTGAGGAACAGCCAAACTCAGCTAACAAGGTGAGGCTGCTGAAGACAGTACTGTCAAAAGTCATACATCATGGCAAGACTGAGCACAGCAACAAGACACAAGGTATTTATACTGCATCAGCAAGGTCTCTCCCAGGCAGAAATTTCAAGGCAGACAGGGGTTTCCAGATGTGCTGTCCAAGCTCTTTTGAAGAAGCACAAAGAAACGGGCAACGTTGAGGACCGTAGACGCAGTGGTCGGCCAAGGAAACTTACTGCAGCAGATGAAAGACACATCATGCTTACTTCCCTTCGCAATTGGAAGATGTCCAGCAGTGCCATCAGCTCAGAATTGGCAGAAAACAGTGGGACCCTGGTACACCCATCTACTGTCCGGAGAAGTCTGGTCAGAAGTGGCCTTCATGGAAGACTTGCGGCCAAAAAGCCATACCTCCGACGTGGAAACAAGGCAAAGCGACTCAACTATGCACGATAACACAGGAACTGGGGTGCAGAAAAATGGCAGCAGGTGCTCTGGACTGATGAGTCAAAATTTGAAGTATTTGGCTGTAGCAGAAGGCAGTTTGTTCGCCGAAGGGCTGGAGAGCGGTACACGAATGAGTGTCTACAGGCAACAGTGAAGCATGGTGGAGGTTCCTTGCAAGTTTGGGGCTGCATTTCTGCAAATGGAGTTGGGGATTTGGTCAGAATTAATGGTCTCCTCAATGCAGAGAAGTACAGGCTGATACTTATCCATCATGCAATACCATCAGGGAGGCATCTGATTGGCCCCAAATTTATTCTGCAGCATGACAACGACCCCAAACATACAGCGAAAGTCATTAAGAACTATCTTCAGCGTAAAGAAGAACAAGGAGTCCTGGAAGTGATGGTATGGCCCCCACAGAGCTCTGATCTCAACATCATCGAGTCTGTCTGGGATTACATGAAGAGAGAGAAGCAACTGAGGCTGCCTAAATCCACAGAAGAACTGTGGTTAGTTCTCCAAGATGTTTGGGCCAACCTACCTGCCGAGTTCCTTCAAAAACTGTGTGCAAGTGTACCTAGAAGAATTGATGCTGTTTTGAAGGCAAAGGGTGGTCACACCAAATATTGATTTGATGTAGATTTTTCTTCTGTTCACTCACTTTGCGTTTTGTTAATTGATAAATATAAACTATTAACATGTCTATTTTTGAAAGCATTCTTTACAGCATTTTTTCACACCTGCCTAAAACTTTTGCACAGTACTGTATGTATGTGTGTGTGTATATATATATATATATATATATATATATATATATATAGAATCTCCCAAATCTAAAATACTTGCCTGCTGTGTTTCCCATTTTATTTTTGTGACAAATGATCAACTTCAGTGATGCTGTTAAATGCATGTTGTACCGAATTAACTATCATTAGTAAGGGATGGGTTATTTTATATCTAATGGTGCCTTCACGTAATAGAATTCACCTAATCTCACACATCACTTCAGTCTGCATCTCGATCGAGGTGTGCATTGCTTCCAGGTAATGCCATGCGGACAAAGCTACTACTTTAGTAAACTGTTTTGGGTAGTTGGTGATGGATGATAGTAATGATGCTAATACGTCCTCTCTTCACATCTGCTCCAGATGTCGGGGGTCCCTCAGAGGAGGAACTGCTTCAGCTGCTGGATCAGTGTGACCTGGCTCTGACCCGGACGCCGGACATGAGCCCTGCGACCTCCTTCACTCACTCCGCCACCCCGCGGGCATCCACCTGCAGGTACCCCGCCAGGGCAGGGCCTCTTTACCAGAGAGGTTTACCTGTTCATAGAGCAGCAGGGCCAACCGGCTTTACTTTTGTGTTTGTGCGTGTGTATATATGAATAATTGATAAAGTAATTGAATGTCATAAGTAACTGATAAACTGAAAACTTGTTATTTATATAATTTATTGATTTTATTAAAATAATGAGTTTATCAACTAGTTTTCTTTATTAAGTATTTCTAGTGATTTGATGGGTGTCTGGTTGGATCCTGATTTCTCCTTGGATATAGAGCTATTACTGAATTTGGTGTTGACAAATTGCTTCTCTCTCTCTCTCTCTCTCTCTCCTCTCTCTCTCTCTCTCTCTCTCTCCTCTCTCTCTCCTCTCTCTCTCTCTCTCTCTCTCCTCTCTCTCTCTCTCTCTCTCTCTCTCTCTCTCTCTCTCTCTCCTCTCTCTCTCCTCTCTCTCTCTCCTCTCTCTCTCTCTCCTCTCTCTCTCTCTCTCTCTCTCTCTCTCTCTCTCTCTCTCTCTCTCTCTCTCTCTCTCTCCACAGCCTTCAGTCTCAGTCCAGCGACTGCTCTCGTGACAGAAGCCCCAGGACCACAGTCCCCCTCCTGGACCACGCGGCCCCACGCCCTGCCCCGCCTGTGCCCTTGAGCAAGCCTCGAGATCGGTCCTTTGTAGGCATGGGAGGTGGTCTGGCCCTTCACCCTCACGTCGGCAGCAGCCAAGCCTCTCTGAGCAGTGGTGGCAGCCCCCGCATCCACAGGGTGCAGCCAGACACGGTCGGCACGGAGGTCCGATTGAGAGGACCCGAGAGGAGGCTGCCTTCCGAAGAGGAGGCCAAGGCCCAAGGTGTGAGGCGGGGGAGCTTCGTGGAGAGATGCCAGGAGCTTGCCAAGTCCACGGATTACAGCCACTTGGATTCCCGGAGGAGCATGGTAGCCTCGAGCGAGCTGGAGGCCAGGCTTGGCATGAGGAGTCCAGGCAGTCTTCCTGCTACCCAGGTGCGGAAAGTGGCGCCCGTGCCAAGCCCAGTGCCATCACTCAGGGCTCAGCCGCAAACCTCCCCTCGCAGGGTAACTACCTCGACACCCAGTGAAACCAGCGATGACACCCCCTCCTCCAGCCCCACTCGCCCAGCTTCAAGTTCAGCGTCCCCCAATCCAGCTAACCAGCAGCCAGCAGCTAGCCCAAAGCCCAAGCTGAACGAAACCTCATTCTGAAGCCCAGTGCTTCCATTTGCAATTCACTTTTTGGATCAGATTTACCAGTGCTTCCATGATCCACTTTTATCTTTTTTTTTTTTTTTTTAAAGGAAACTGTAAAAGGTTTTTTACAAGCTGCCCGGCTTATAATCATGGAATGTAATTGCAAAAGGGCTTAATGAAACAAGCAATATCTTACGTATATTTTATTTTTTCTGTCTGTCTGTTCTCTGTATTTGTGTTCCACGCAACACTGCCACGTTGAGACATTTTTTAGTAGCTATAATATTTCTTGAATTTAGTTTTTTTTTGTCTTTCCTAGTAGTCTGGTTCAAATCTAGGATAATAGTTTTATTAAAAACTAATATTGGGATACTGTAAAAAAAAAAAAAAAGCTATCCTCACTTCACTAAACAATGAGCCAAAGCAGATAATTAATGAACTATGCTTGGATTTTTTTTTTTTTAAACAGACTTTTCTATCGGAATATCTTAAGTCTAGCTTTTTTTTGCTTTTTTTATACACATACTGATATATATTTATATATTTTGTAGACTGCTGTTAGTTGATAATAAACCAGTGTCATCCAACATGTCTTTTTAGGGCTGCTTCCATCTTCAGCTAAGAGGATTGTTGTACAGTATACAATAGCTCTTCTGTTTGCACACACACACATGCTCTAAAGAAAGGAAACCTAAAGGGTAAATAATTATTACACTTCCCTTACACCGTCCAACTAGCGTTCAGCTCAATTCACATTAAATTGGCTTTAAATAATAGTTGAACAATCACAATTTTGTCTCCTAAAATATCAATTCCAATTCCTTTGAAGGAATTGGAAGTGATTTTAAAAAGGAACAGGAATTGGAATTGAAAAACAAGGTTCGACCCCCTCCCCCCCCCCCCCCCCTCCAACCCTGATCACAACGTTCCGAAAGAAGAGTGCCTGTGCAGTTTCCAGTAAACACACTGGCAATGCAGTTAGCTGCAATCTAGTTAGAACGAGTTGTATGGGGATATGAACTCGCTCAAAATGATTGGAAACATTCTAACCTGGTATTATGGTAACACGCAAGGGCAGTTTTTATTTTATTTAATCTTTTAGCAGTTCAATAAAGTAGGGAAGCTGGTTCTTCAGTGGTATAATTTTGATGTGGTATCACTTTACAGCTTAGAGAGGTATGTGGTTTACAGTAGTTTTAAAATGTATTTTCTTAATGCATTTTGAATTGCAGATGTGAAATATACTCTGTCACTTGTGCTATTATTGTTCTAAGCCACCAGTTTGTTTATTTGCAATAATTGTAGAGAATCGTGATCTACCATTTATCAATAAAAGATGAAAAGTTTAATATTTGTTGAGTCTGCCAGCTCAAGGTTAGGTTACAATAGAAATTAAAATGCATTTTTCTTTCTTTTTCTTTTTATGTGAAGATAGATCATTGATGTTAAGGTGTTTTCCCCTCTTGGAATTCACTGCCTTTTATGTTACTGTAATTATGTTATTCGATGGTGCCACATTGGTAGTAACTGGTTTGTAAATTCATCCATCTAATAAAAACACTGCTGTTTTGTAAAAATGTGTATCTTGAAATGTCTGCGTTAAACACTGATGGTTGGCTTTTGGAAGTGGTTCAGCAGACATTTCAAATGTTTGAACTGCTACTTCCTTCCTGGGTTGGCGTCGATACCTGTTTTGTTAATGTGTTGCCATTGTGAGAAGCTAATTTGAACAGAATACTGCTAATTGCAATTTTGATAAATGATGTGTTGGAATTGATTAAAAGGGAATGGAATTTAGAATTGATTCAAAAAGGAATTGGAATTTTAGAATTGATTCAAAAAGGAATTGGAATTGACCCCAGCCCTGTTCCTTCTACGACTTCCTGTGCTGAAGGTCAGGTTCGCAGCCAGGGTGTTGTATCTTAAACTATCCAAATCATCCGTGTGTTAATAATAGTACTTTATATCCCAATTTATTTAGCACACAGCAAGCAAAGTTTTAATAATGTTCCAATGCAATAGTTCTTGGTTTATTATATACAGTATAAATACATTGCTCAAAAGACAGTAAGACAGCCCAAAGGCATTGTGATCTCAATTCACCAAACACAGAATTTACAGACAGCTATTTCGTATTCCTCGAGACAAGACATACATTGCAGTTTGGCCCCGCTAAGCTTTTTACAGATTTCACCCTGGAGTGTACTTGCATTGCATTTTAGAAAATAGTAAAATCAGCTATATATATATATCTCTTAAGTTGATAGCCCCTTTTTTGTCTCCCAAAACTACCTGTACTGTGCTGTTCTACTTTTGCATTCAGTCTTTTCCCAACAAACACATTTTTAGCCATTAATATCCTCCCTTAAGACGTTTGCCTGACTAAAAGCTGAATAAAATATGCAATGGAAATAATTTTTTTATTTTTTTTTTACTGCATTAAACTGATTGAAACGCAAATACTGCACCAATAACAGACTGCTATTTATTCCTCCACCCCCACCCCCACCCCCCCTGAGAAACAATTATTTTATTAAATAATACAAAAATAAATACATTATAAATTTGTAGGAGCTACAGTACCGGAGTTGCTCCAGATCGCATTTTAAAATACTACGAAGTCAACAGCTTATTCAGTACGTACAACAAAACAGAATCATGTAAAATAAATGTAGGTAACTCCCTAAAACCTTTTCAAACACACTTACATATATTATTTATTTTGGTCTGCCTTGATTGGAGTAAGCAGACACCCTACTATTTTTTTTTCTGTGCACAACACTGACGACTTTTGATTAAACGTAGATAAGGCATATCATAAGTTATAACAAATGGAAGCACCCTGTATTCTTTAAAGTAGCATACAGATAGTTCAAGTCTATCCAGTGATGGCAGTAAGCTAGAGTTTATCATGGCATATGTAAGTTGGGTTTTCTTCTGGGTTTTTGAAGGGAAAGGGCTGGGTGGATAGAGGAGAGATACACTGTAAAACTGTATTGTTCCTTCTGAGTTTCCATTAATCTTCCTAGGATCTCAATGCAAAAATATATATAAACAGATATGGCCAAAAGTGTTGTATTACCTTATTGAATTAACTCAATTTGCTTCATAAAGTCGAATGAAACCTGCTGAATAATGTTACGTTAACATATTAAATTACGTACCGCTTTGTAGTTTTCCATAAACTTAACGTAAAAAAATGACAAAAAATGTGACATTTTGCAATCTAACATGAAATGCTACTGTACTACTATTACGGCTTCCGGTAGACTTTTGCAATATCATTTTGATGTTTCTTTTGACTACATGATGTTAAATAAAAAATCTAAACTATGTTCATATAGTTTTTTTTTTTTTCTCTCAATCCTAAAATTCTAGGTGATGCTAAACTTTTTGCCATAGCTGTTTAAGTGCCTGCAGATGCTGGCCAACCAAAGCAATAGTTCTGAGAAGGTTTGGGGTGCGATTCCACATCTCATTGAATCCCCCAGGACTGGTGGTGGTGCCTGGACAATCACATCTTGGCTTCTAGCATCTCCAGGAAGAGTTTGTGCAGGGGCACCCTGCCCTCCAGGTGCAGCCGGCAGAAGCAGTGAATGGCTCGGCTGGCGGTCTGCCGGAGCAGGGGCAGGGTCATGAGCAGCTTGCCCGTGCGGTAAGGATCCTGGGGGTGTCGGCTCCCCTCATACTCCTGCAGGGCTTCGTGGAGCCCGTCCTGAAGACGCTGCACAGCCTCCACGTTCTCAACATGACCCGAGTCTGCAAAGACAAGCAAGGGACTGAACAACACATTTTGATTGTGGGAAATGGGGCGGCTTCCATTTGTAGATGTGTAACTATGGACATCGCTAGGGCTCCTAATAGACTTAATGTATAATTATAATCATTGCACTTTTTATTTAACATTAATATAAACAGAAATATTTCATGTTTTATAGTAATTCAAGCCTGACCTTAAACACCCAATCCCTGCATTCAACCCTTGGCCTAACTGCATTTGAACACTTGCATCCACTGCTGGTGAAGGTATAAGATGTTGCTGAACTCCGACCTCCCACAATTCTGGTTCATGCATTTTGATGAAAACTTGTCAGGATTTCAGCTGGTCTCTACCAGGTATATAGTGATACGGAAAAAAAAAAAACTTTGACGAAAGCTTCCAGTAGAATTTGTTCTCTGTGTCTTTTGACTTTGAAGTGTATTTGCTTTAAGAAAAGCTATTAGCATTACTAAGGCTCCTTAACTACATATTCTGCCATGTTTTATAGTCATGGATACTGCTGGAATTGACTTAAATATCTTAATGTTAGATCATTCACAGCTTGTCTTATTTAACCAGAAGATGTATCCATTGAGACCAAAGGCTTGTTTACAAAGGGTTCTTGGAAAACAATAGAAGGGCTTTTTTTATGTATTTTTTATTTAAAGGCAAACGGTTTGCAATTCCTCCTGAATGTATATTAAATTGCATGCTGCACCGTGGTGTGTTGTATATTCAAGTGTAGCATGCATGCTGGCTGCATTAAATCAGGCTGATATCAAGAGACGCTGATAATCAATTTCTGAGTTTCTAAGATAGATCGCTAGACTGAGCAAATTGATCTATTGATCAGAGCCCAGGGCTGAACATCCTCTCTCACTATTTGACTATTGATTTTAATTTTTTTTTTTTTTTTTTTCTACATAGGTTTCAGGAAACAATAGTAAACATGACCCTTTTGAAAGGTTACACATCCTGCGCTTTTAAAAGAAATTGGATTGTTAGATTTTAGTACCGTTTTCTAACCCTCTACAGCAGGAGTCTGACTGTCATCCCATTTTGTATACCCTGTGCACCTGTACCATTTAATCCACGTACACCTCAACTGCAATTCAAATATTTTTTCAATTATTATTTTTATTATTATTATTTATCCTTTTGATTTTTCCCTGTAAACCCAGAACTACTGGATTGAAAACGGCATTGCATTTAAAATTCAACTCTCAATCAATCAGGCTGATGGCCTTTTAATTATAAAATCAATGATCTAATACCAATCCAACACACCCAGGGGATCAATTGAGCTACAAGCTTTCCTTTCAAATGCTTATTAAAGATGAGCTGTATGATCAGCCCACAGAAGCACAACCTTCAACAAGATCCCTGTGGGGCTTATCAAGAAGCCTTAACCCCAAGCTCTTAATATCCTGGACAGTTAACAAGGGGAGCCGTCCTTGGAAGACCCAGGCGGGAAGATAATTTATTTATTTATTTTTTTTTCCCCCAATTTAGCATGCCCAATTATTATCTGTATCCCCGGCTCACCGCTCGCAACCCCCCCGCCGACTCAGGAAACGGAGGCTGAAACACGCGTCCTCCGAAACGTGCTCCTTCCAAGCCGTCATTTTTCGCACTGCAGATCCACAGCAATGCTACCAGACCTATAGTGCCGGAGGACAACACAGATCTGGCGGCTCCGCTGCAGAGCCACAGGCGCCCTATCGGCCACAGGGGTCGCTGATGCGCGGTGAGCCGTGGATTCCCCTGCCGACCTAAGCCCTCCCTACCCGGGCAGCGCTCAGCCAATTGTGCGCCGGCCCCTAGGAACTCTCGGTCACGGTCAGCTGTGACATAGCCTGGATTCGAACCAGCGATCTCCAGGCTATAGGGCACATCCTGCGAGGAGCGCCTTTACTGGATGCGCCACTCGGGAACCCCTAGGCTGGAAGATAATTGTTAGACGTGCTTAACCTGAGCAGAACCGTTGGCACACCACACCACTGCCAGCATTGGCAACCCACTGGATTTTGAACTAATATTCCAAAAACCATCGTGGTATAAAGTAGCACTTGTTTTCAAAATACCTTTTCTCTTACGAGTGATTTGACCCCAACTTTATTTTATGTAGCCCGGGGACCTTTTCATATTGAGAATTCGTTTTGTGGATTGTGGAAACTGTCTACCAACTGTCTAGCTCCCCTTGCATTAGGTAAGACAATGTAAAGCTGCCTTTAGGTACACCTGTAATAACACATTGAATTCGAATGCGGGCATACAGACCAGATGCACATTCAGTCAATGTTGCTTATTAAAATAGAGGTCTTTGTGTGCCAATGCTATTATTTGACGAATGACTAAAACTCTTTCTCAGCGTCTGCCATGGAGTGTTTTACAGTTATAAATGGAGATCCAGGGTTGCAAAATTAGGGTATTTTTGGCAGGGTGGTGTACTTAGATTCAGTCTACATTCACGGCCTCCAATTCTCATTAGACTGCTTCGATTTACAATTTACTATTGCAGTACAAACAGCTATGAGGACAGAACATCTTGATTCACAGGTAGTGGCTCCCAGTAGGGCTTGTCAATACTTGTCTCTCATCCCTTCGTCTTTAACAGCATTTTAAAAGACTCCTTTCACTTAGGGTCAGAGGCTAGGAGCACAGTGTCTGCAGCCCGAACTCTCAGGAGAGAGGGGGCTTTTAATTAAATCCCAGCCAGGGACGCAGCAATTTAAACAGTGTCCTGGACAGAGGCTAGGGAGAGTGGGAGGGGAAGGAATAGAAACAGATATGACCCTTACAGAACGCAAGGCTAATCCCAGCATTTTACCTTGAATAAACCGGTAGCAGACCCATTAGCAGATCACAGCATCGTCAGCAATGGCGCCACAATGGATTAGAAACAAATATTACACTCATATGGTACTGTGGCATTTGTATGTTGAAATTGGAAAATGTTACCACTGTCATACCATTCTAGCAATGGCAGCTTGTTTCCAATCGAGATACTCTTGTGCTAGCACTGTCCTGTAGTACAGCACATTGACCTTACAGTGCCACTGAAGACCATTTGGGAAGCATTTCCAATAGGAAATATCTACACTGCCGAGTTGCCATTGACCGCCATTTGGAAAGTGTTTGCAATAAGAAATATCAGAGATGGAAGTAAGACTCCTATTGCATAGCAGTTTCACCCATTCCAGGTTTTAATACGAGCCACAGTGTGTAGCTTAATTGAACTAATTAAATCTCCATCTAGACCCTGAAGTAGTTAATTATATACTTTCACCTGTTAAACCTGGAGTGGAGCGGCCCTCCAGGACCATGAATGGGCACCCCAAGTGTATCAAGCGCAGGTGTGTCTTAAACTTACAGCGAAACCAGGATTGGATCAGTCTTCTATGCAATGGGAGCCTTATTTCCACATTTGAGTAGGTATATTGTAGTGGAACTTCCCATTGAAGAAGGGAAGGCGGGCTGTCTCTCACCTGAGTTGGCCAGCGCCATGGCTTTGAGGGTGACCAGCTCTTCCGGGCTAAGCCCCATTTTCTGGTACTTGCCGATGAGCTGCTGCAAGGCGCTGTAGAGGTCAAGCAAGCCGGCCGAGCGGCACTGCCCGCGGTCCAGCAGGAAATTCCCAGCGAACACCAGCTCCTCCGCAAAAGCCAGCGAGCGAGACACCACGGCAAGGACCAGGATCTCCATCCAGCCACTCTGAAGCAGGGCTATCTGGTCAGCCAGAGGCAGGCTGGGGAAGCCTGGGGGCAGGAGTGAAGGAGACAGTGGCAGTGGTAAGCTGTGCGGGTTCGAGCTTGTATTGTGGTAAGCCTTTCACCACTGGAGGCTACTTGGGGATGAGTGAAATGAGCCAAGGTGGTCTCAGCATACCAAAAATATTTTATACAAGGGTGTCCCATAGGTCTGGCATCATGAGCATACATATATTGGTCGGGTCTCTTTAGATTAGGTCTAAAATGTGTTTAAGCAAAGAGGCACACATTCAGATTTTAAGTAGTGCAGATAATTAACGGGCTGCCTGAATGAACAGAAAACATCCTGGTCAGCATAATGTAGGATATTTCCTATGATGCATGACTTATGGGGCACTCTGTAGTATGTTCATGCCAGTATTCTGATTGTGTGTTTTAAATAGGGTGCATTGAGTGTACAGTCTTCCGAACGGATAAGTCTCTTTTAAGTTCTTCAACAGGTTCTCCACCTATCCAGTTCAAACCAGAATCTAATTTGGTTCAATTTGTTATAATTTATAGAATTGAAATGCTTCAGCGACAGTGTTTTTTGATCCCTTCTATCACCAATAGGTGTCAATGCTGTGATCACAACAGCCCCCCCTTCCCATTTTTTTTTCTTCTTGGGAAATGCTGATGTAATTAATGAAGCTTCAATGACCTTATTGAGCAGCTCCCCTGTTTTCTTTTCAGATTATCGGCAATGCTTATCACTGGCGCTCTGTTCAGGCCCCTAGCGGGAGATCCGAGCGCTTTGAAAAAAACATTAATTAACAGATTGGAATGAATACAATCAGCCTGATCAATAGAGCCTGCTCGATACACTCCCCTGGGTGAGGTACTTTTAGGCATTGCTCTTAGTGCTGAATCCTAGTCTTTTTAATCCACTGTGACTCCGTTATACAGTAGTGTGCAAATCTGCACCTCAAGATTGGTCATTTACTGAGCATCATGTAAAGCTTTGGCATTCTGCAATATATTTTGTTTAACAATTTAAAGCATTCCAAAGTTTCATCAAGTTCAGGCAAGCTGTTGCCAAGATACAGCCCTCTAGTGCTCAGCCAATCGGATGTCTCGTACTGTGCAAAACAGTACCTGGGATGTGCTTTGCCCAGCCAATCACGATAAGCAGCTCTCTGTTGAGGAGGTCACACAGGGTCATCAGGGTTTTGACATCACTTTCTGGGGCTGTGGGGTCAGGCATGGCAAAGACTGGGGTGGGCTCCATTAGAAGGAGGTGGGAAATGACTTTGTTGCCTAGAAAAACGATAGACACATGATTAGTGCTGCAGAGGCTTATCAAGATCGTTTGAGTTGGGATTTAGTTTGGGTAAAACTGAATTCAGTAGGCAGTAGCTAATCCCCCAACACAATACACATTGGTATAAATGCCATTTGAAGGTGTCAAGAATTGGATGGGTATGGAGCAATGGTGGTCCCCCCCAGTCCAGGGCAGGCTTGAGGCACGGAGACTGAACTGCTCCCTCCCTCCCTCACCCCCTAAGAGAAAGGATGCACACTCCAATCCAGAGCAGGCTTGAGGTGTGGAGACTGCTCCCCCCTCCCTCACCCCCTTAAGAGAAAGGGTGCTCCCTCCAGGGCAGACTTGAGGCATGGACACTGAACTACTAAGAGGTTGAGGTAGGCTTCGTACATGTTATGTAAAAAAGAAACACATAAAAAGGTCTTGAGGTTTTGGACTGCTGCAGGAATGTGAAATCTCACCTGTTGATTTGGCAGGCTTTGAAGAGGGTGTCTTTATGTACTGGGCAGATCCAGAGTCGATCCTTCTTTTGTATTTCTGACGGCCTCCCCTCACACGGTCCATTCGGACTCCTGAGGGAAGAGAGGCTGGTTATTAACAATAATTGAAGGAGCAGAATAAAGCTGTCATTCCATCAAGGGGTTCTGGTCACATGATAAACCACAAGAGCAAAGCGCGCATCACAAGGAGGGATTGCAGTTTTGGAAAACGTTATTTAATTAAAACAGGAAGAAAAATACTAGGATATAATACATCATATTTTTTCAACTCAATCAAATCCAATGTTTTTTTTTTTATTTTTATTGCTGACTTCACAAGTGAAGGATTAGAAGTCTAGAAAACAGTTTACTGGAAAATTAAGTTCACCATCTATAATAATAATAACAAAGATGACTAAACAGAAAGACTTTGAAAAGGTGGTCCAATATATCATATTTTGCACTATATAGTGCAGGATAAATCTTAGAACATTTAAACAAACAT
Source organism: Acipenser ruthenus (assembly GCF_902713425.1). Taxonomy (NCBI): domain Eukaryota; kingdom Metazoa; phylum Chordata; class Actinopteri; order Acipenseriformes; family Acipenseridae; genus Acipenser; species Acipenser ruthenus. Next base: position 1,972,887 of record NC_081218.1, read on the forward strand.
GCTGCAAAAATTATCATGTTTGTATTTGTTCTTTTATATGACTGTATGAAAAAAGAAAAGCACTGATGTCTGAAATAAATAACATAATCAAACTCGTAGTAAAACCTAGAATGGGTGAAACTGCTTGAGTTATTTCCATTCCTGCATGTTCTACTGTATGGAAGTATTGTTTTCCTTTGTTTAGAAGGTCTTTTGATGCTCGTTCAAAATAAAATTTCAATATTCCCTTCCGGCACTATTATTTAGCAGACGCTTTTATCCAAAGCGATTTACAGAGACTTGGGGGTGAGCTATGCATCACAACTGCTGCTGCTGCAGAGTCACTTCCAATAGGAGCTTGTTTGTTTTCCATCTCCTCCGAAGGACGGAGCACGAGGAGGTTAAGTGACTTGCGGAGGAACACACACAGTCAGTGGCTGGGATTGAACCCAGAACCTCCTGGCGACAAGCCCTTTTCTTAAACTACTGGACCGCTAGCGCTTGCTGAAAACTCTCTCACCTTCCTTCATCATCCCGACTTGCAGACACTTCCTGAAGCGACACGCCTGGCAGGATTTCCTCCTCCTCTTGGTTATCTCACATTTGTTCAGCACTGGGCAGCTGTACTCTATGTTACCTGAGCCAGAGAACAGAAATGGAAAAAAATGACACACAGAAACTAAAGTCTTTAGAGAGAGAGAGACAGGTAAAAGATGTCACATGCATAGGACCAAGTCATTTTAATGTGTGCTGTTTCTAAACGGTGTCCTTCAGTAGCTGCTTTGCTGAACAGCTTAATAATAATTGAAAGGTTGTTTTGTCCCACTGTTCCGGCCTCATTCTCACAGTTGACGCCTTGGGCATTTCCACAGAAATCTATAGAACAGCAAGCCAGGCCAGATCTGGATATTGATTAGCACTGTATCCATCGTCCCCAAATACTGCCTTCCCAACCCGTCCCCCCCTTTTGAAATCTGTGTACCAAAAAAAAAGCCTGTAATAGATTATTGATTGGATCTTTCTTGTCCATTAAATCCCAGACTAGTAAGGTTAGAGGCTTGCTCTTAGGCTATGTTATCAGTGACGTGTATCCACTCCCTCAAACACACACACTTCCGCTATGGACAGAAGTGTAAGGACAGAAAGCCATTTGGTCTAGAGCAGACCATGATATTGATTTGACATAGCCATATGCAATTTCTTTATATCGGACAGTTTGTAACAGACGGAAATGAAGTTGAATTGAAATTTATCTATACTGTTATTATTATTATTATTATCATTATTATTATTATTTATTTCTTAGCAGACGCCCTTACAATTGTTACACGATATCACATTATTTTTACATACAATTACCCATTTATACAGTTGGGTTTTTACTGGAGCAATCTAGGTAAAGTACCTTGCTCAAGGGTACTATCACTGCATCGTATAATGCATGTAGAACACACAGGACGCATGACCACCTACTGCTGCAGGTACTGACAAGCAGGTTTCAAGAATGGGTTAAGCTTGTATCTCATCAGAGATAAAATTCACAGAAGGCTGTTGCCCAATGTACAATATTTAATTGACATCAATATTTTTTGATAGGTGATAGATGTGTGTAGTTTAAACATTTTTTTAAATTGTATTTTTTTATTACAGGAAGGATATGTAAGGTTGTCACCTGTCCCTGTTTTCCCTGGATCGTCCCAGTTTTGAGGAAGGTGTCCCGGGACACTAAATGCAAGGACCATAAATTGAGCACAAGTTGGATAGATCAGGATACAATATTACTGCAGTAGACGTGCAATATTAAATAGTTGTCAATACTATAGTAGAAATATTATCATTGTTTCCTAGTGGATGGAGATAGGATTTATACAGAGAGTTTACACTTTTAACAACCCCCCTTCTGTTAGGAGGTGGCAACAGTACTTTTATCACCTTTGTAATTACCCTGGATGGTTCTCTTGAAAAATGCTTTGCAAGCTTCACACGAAGCAACTCCGTAATGATACCCCGACGCAAAGTCCCCGCACACCAGGCAGAGCCGCTTGGGTCCGGAGCTGAGCGCTGAGCCGTAATCACACTTGATGAGCGAGTCTGCAGCGGAGAGCTGCAGGGTCCGCCCATCTCGGTACCGCTGATTGCTGCAGGAATCTGGTACTGAGCCTCTGCTTCCGCTGCTTCCCGAGTTTGGGGATTCAAGATCCTGCGATTGCCCCCCAGAGAGGAGGCTGTAGCCGCTGCTGTCGGACGAGCCCCCGGGGCTCAACTGGGTTGTGCTGTCGAGGGCGAACACCGGGCTGGCCGGTTCTGTTTTGATGCAGGGCTCACATGACGGCGGTGGGTCCTCCATAGGCGACTGGCTTAACAAACTAAGCGGTGAGAGAAAACAGAAACGTTGCACATTTTTCTCAGCAGTTTTCAAACTTTGAATGCAACGTAGAGTTGTATTTTTTTAAAATAAAATTTGCAATTAACAGTATGTGTGCGGTTATATCATGAAGTAATACCCGTTTTTTTTTTTTTTTTAATTAACATTAAAATGTTTTGTTTCACGGTGCAAAAAAAAGACACCTTTTATAAAATAAGTTACAAACCAGTTTTAAAATGACTTTTTAAGCTTTCTTAAAGAGACAATTCAGATGGTAACAGCGTTTTATGGTAATTAGAACGTTACCTGAAATTGATTTGGCGTCATACAGGTGTCTACCCTGTCTGTTTATTTGGGTAGAAACGTTACACTTGGTGTCGGCGTGTATAGACAACAGCAGCAAGCTCACTTGTATTTTTGACCAACACGTTGTTTAAAATAATGTTAGTAAACTTGCTTGCAATTAACTTGCAATTAACTTTGTGTCCTTATATATATATATATATATATATATATATATATATATATATATATATATATATATATATTCTTATGTAACTAAAATAAATACACAGTTACTCCACGTAGATACATACATCAATGGTAACGTTTGACATCTAGGCTTTGGTTTAGTGTCCCACATAATAATAATAATAATAATAATAATAATAATAATAATAATAATAAAAATAAAATAACGTGATACTTACTTATTAGTATGGTTTAGAAAATGGAGATGATCTCCCATGCAGAAACCCTTGGTATTCATGGTGCGAAACGGAATAATTCTTCAAGCTGTCACTGTGTTAGCACTGCAGACAGCACGAGGAAAGTAATGCACACTGTGTAGCTCCGAGAGAGCACCGAGGACACCGAGCTTCTCATGAATATTAATCAGGACTTTCATATTAGTTGAAAATGGGTCGGGTTAATACAGAAAATCCCCACAGATGATCCAATTGATCTGGCACGTACTTTGAAGAATACATATTATACATTACAAGGTCTCAGTTAATAAATACTTCTTGTAACATTATTATTATTTATTATTATTATTATTATTATTATTATTATTATTATTATTATTATTATTATTATTATTGTCGTGTGCAAATGTATTAGAATAAATTATCAAGATTTGTCATTTATATATCCATTATATACCTACCTGCATGAAAACCTCTGGGTGTAAGTATTTCAATTTTCGGTCAGTAATCAGTGATATAGAAAGAGCAGGCACTCGTGTGAAAATGTTAGACCACTGTGCTTTAATCAGGTATCTTAAACAACTTCTAAAAAGTCTCCTGCATTTTACCATGTGTGGCTCTGTGTTCCCGTTCTCTTACTATTTTAAATTAATTGCATGTGTGACCTATTAAAGTCATCAATTAAATTAAACAATCACTAATTTGCTGATTTTCAGTTCCAGTGGTTTGATTTCGCATGCACAACAAATCAAAACTACAGAAGCAATGGGGTGCTGTAATAAATTATTGTACTATATGTGCAAAATGTGCATAATTCAGTTGCAACAATGTAGTGTCTCCCATTCATTCACCTGGGTCCATAGCCTCTCGACCCTCGATGTCAAAACATGAGCCAAACACAGCCATCAATCACCGGGCCGGTGACAGCAACAGCAGCTTTAATACAGAGACACATGTATCAGCGTCCAAACTAATCAGCAGAAATCAGGACTGGCTCAAGGCGGAAATTAATTTTACCCAAAGCAACAGCCTCGAGCAACGAAAACTGCCTGAGTCAGGTTTTGAGCAGAAACATTTCTGCCCTTGTTTTGTAAATCAATTTTAATCTTGCCTTGAACGCAATGGCATTTGCCTGCTGCAAAACCTTTATATATATACACTGTATATATATATATATATATATATATATATATATATATATATATATACACACACACACAGAGTGATTATAAAGTAAGTTTACCACATCAATGCACACACACACACACATATATATATATATATATATATATATACATATATATAAACAATTAATTGTTACAATTTTCAATGCTTTTACCTTAAGTATTTTAATATGTAGCAATTGAAGAAGTTCATTTCATAATCATTTTGTAACAAATGCATTTCCTTTCTTAAAAAAAATGGTTAAATGTTTCACGAATTTGCATGATTTATCATTATTTCCTTGTATTTCTGTTTTATCTGCAAATGAAGCCAGGCGTTTCTGATTTAACAGGTTCCAGTTCTCAATTGATATCACAGGATTCCGATACACAGGATTATGATACTTCAACACTCATCCTTTATATACCTGCCTGCATGAAAACCTGTGGGTGTGAGAATTTCAATTTGATTTTCGGTCAGTAATCGGTGATATAGAAACAGTAGGCACTCATGGTTGAAAATGTTAGACCACTTTGTGCTTTAATCAGGTATCTTAAACAACTTCGAAAAAGTCTCCTGCATTTTACCATGTGTTTCTTTTCTCGTACTGTTTTAAATGAATGGCACGTGTGGCCTATTAAAGTCAACAATAAAATTAGACAATCATTAACCTTTTTGACAATTTGCAGTTCCAGTGGTTTGATTTCATATGCACAACAAATCACAACTACAGAAGCAATGGGGGTGCTGTAATACGTTTGCACACTTCTGTGTGTGTCCCACAAAAAAACAGGTTGGATCTGCTCATCCAGATTGTCAGTGTCCTCCTTGTCATACTCAAACACGCGTTCAATTTCTCGTGTACTCTAAGGGGATACAGGGATATGCAATGGAATTCGAAATCAAGGGCTTTTTAAAGCTACAGTACCCCCTATAATTGCATTGTTTCCTACATTCCATCAGAGCACTGTGGTCCATAATTTCTTTTTCAAACTTATGCTGCCTAACTCAAGGAACAGCCTGACCCAATTCTTGCCATGAAGTTTGCACAATGAGGTGATGAGATTACTGTCTGGGCTGCTGAGTGGCACCTGCCTTGTTAGCATTAAACATTTAATCCCTTCAAGGCTTGCTACACGTCTTCAGCCAAGGAAGGCTGCATGCCACTCCCTGACCGGGCTTTGCAGCTTTGTCTGCACACACAAGCGCCGGTTGAAATGAGTCCACTGGGTGAACTCTCCGGACAGTACAGTACTTAGAGCTGAGGGCTCACACGCAGGCACAACATGCATGCAGCTGTTCTCATTGGAAGTTGTGGCTCATCAGTTGGGAGACTCAAAAGCTTAGCAAGGGCTTGGTTACCCAACACGACAGCTTGCTGGGAGACCTTGGTTTCGATGGACTGATCCAAACCCATGTACAGCTTGGCCAAAGGTTTTGCATCACCTTGTAGGATGAACAAATTTTCGAGTGAAACCTGCTGAATAATGTTACATGGCCAAAAGTTTAGAATTTTAGGATTGAGACACAAATATATATATATATATATATATATATATAACATCGTGTCAAAGAAACTACAAAATGATATCGCAAAAGTCTACCGGAAGCCCTGATGGTAGTACAGTATTTCATGTTAGATTTCGAAATGTCACGATTTTCAATTCATGTCCGTTTTTTGTTAAGTATTATGGGAAAACTACAAAGAGGTATGCAATTCAGTATGTTAATTCGACTTTATGAAGAGAAATGCGTCCATTCTATAGGGTGATGCCAAGCTTTTGACCATAGCTGTCCAATGATAAGGTTACCCTAGAAGAGACGGAATCTGCAATCTGATATTCCGCTAGGCAGAGCAACCCGCCACAATGAATTAAGAACACAGGGGGACCATTCTAATCAGATTACCTGCTTCTGACTGGGAGGATTGGCCTGCAGAATAGATTGACCCAGGGATTCAGTTAAACTCATTGAGGGCTGTGCTTGGAGAAGGCAGACAGGTACAGCAGCGGTACAGGAGGATATGTGAGCTGCAGATGCTTGTATGACATTATTGTGAAGGGTTATCCTGTGAGCTTAATCCCAGGATAGACACAGTAATTTGGTGGTTGTGATTTTACCGCCTCTCAAAAAATGACGGAAAAACTGTAGTTGCCTTTTTATGGCGTTTGCCATCATTTCGAGCCAGCAGACGTGAGGTCAATTATAATCGATCGATCAATCTTTATTTGTTATATAGCGCCTTTCACGATCAATCAGCGCTTTACAGGTAAAAACTATTTAAAAAAAATCATTTTAATGATTACTTTAAAAATAAATAGTTTAAAATAGGGTGATAAAATGTGCCCTACAAAATACGTATGCCAAGTTCTATCATTTTAGTCTTAATGTAAAAGTTGCAAGAGATGGTGCCTCCCTTACAAATCCTTCCACAAACCATTGTCCTGTGATCTAAGTATAATTATATTGTTTTGCTGCAAAATTCAGATGCAACTCAAGCGCAATAACAATTGCAATACATAAACCAGACTTTTTCAATCTGGAATTGAATACATTTTAATAAAAAGCCTCCTCACAATGTTAGTAACTTTTCTCTGTTCACCCAGTTGTTCAGCATTAATTAATTGTGATTTATTAATAACAAAAATAAAAAAAATCATACAATCAGTCAAAAAACTCTTCTTTTTGGTTACCTTTGTTTTATTATTTTTCAAATACAAATATACAATGCTAAAAAAAACAATAAAAAGAATTCAAAGACAAAATGATGGACTGCGTGCACAGATTTTGTATACATAAACATATCAAATTACAAACCGTAAAAAAGAGAAAATAAAATATTGAGAATGTACAATTGTCCACAGAACGTGCAATAAAAAGCCTGTTCTGTTTCGACACATACAGTGCATAATGTTATATATCATTTTTATGTGCTGAATATTATTCTAATGTCTTTCGAATCTACCTAAACGCTAATCAGTAATAGAATTTCAGATGTACTGTTAAAAAAAAAAAAAAAAAACATTTTTCTGATTACATTTTTTTGTTCAGTACACCCAAATCCTTAGCATCTTCTGGAAAAACATTTTAATAAAATATTGTTATAGCGCAACAAATCTCTGAGTCAAATCAAAACCAGTAAATAACAATAAAAAAAAAGCAAATTACTTCATCATTAGCTTAATTAAAGTCACTGTAAACCAACTCAAACCGATTTGACCTCATAGATAGTTCAGGAGGTCAAGTGGGGTCAAAGAATTGTCACAGCAAAGTCAAAAGAACAGTTTTTATGTTGCAGTAGTACAAAAAAAAAGTAACCTTGAATTTAATCGAAGAAGGACGTAACAGAAAAATAAACTACTGTCGTTTTTTGTGTTACTTGGTACTTGGTTACTTGGAAGAGTAACAGAAATAGAACAAAGAATAAGAAATGTCATTTTCTTTGTTTTTGTAGCAGATGTTATGTCGATGTTAAAATGTTTAGTTCTAGCTGTCTATCACAGATATATTTATTTGTGTTAATTAACTTTTTTCTTGTAATTATATATATATATATATATATATATATATATATATATATATATATATATATATATTATATATATAATTACAAGAAAAAGTTAATTAACATGAGTAAATATCTCTGTGACAGGCAAGTGAAATTTAATTTGAAGTGAAATTTAATTTGAAAAACGAAATAATGATAATAGGCACATTGGTCTAATTTGTACTAATGGACAGGCCAAAAGTTCTGCACATTGTACAGTCTATAGTAATTATTATTATTATTATTATTATTATTATTATTATTATTATTATTATTATTATTATTATTATTATTAGTTTACCAATGCAAAGAAAAAATACAGAATGCTGATCTTTTTATTTTCATTAATTTTTTTAAAGTCAAGTTGTATATATATTCACATGGTACAAAATTCCTGCTTAATGTCATTGCAAAAAAAAAAAAATTCCTCATTTAAATATTCACAAAAATAAATACCTCCCTGGCCTGTTTATCATATCTGAATAAAAAATATACCCTGTTCAATGAACATGGTTGGAAACAGTTAAGTCAGAAATCTTTGGTGTGTGAGTGTATGTGAGTGTAGAGTGTATGTGAGTGTGGGTGTGTGTGAGTGTGTGTGAGTGTGTGTTGCGTTCTCTTCCCTCACTGCCGTGGTCGTGCTGGGATGCAGTAATTACGTTGTCTTGACATCACAAAGCCACGGAAGCACACACACTGATAGGAGCCGTCTGTGTTCAGACACTGTCCGTTCACACACAGGGTGGAGGGGTCGTCTGCCTCATCGCACTCGTTTATATCTGCGTACCAAAACAAGACATGATAACCAAAGTGATATTTCATGGCAGTGTGGTGCTGTGTAAAAGTTTACCATAGTAAACGTGTACAATGTACAATGCTTGCCTATGCTTTACCACACCTCTCTGTGCTTTACAATGCTTCCCTATGCTTTACCAGACCTCTCTGTGCTTTACAATGCTTCCCTATGCTTTACCAGACCTCTCTGTACTTTACAATGCTTCCCTATGCTTTACCATACCTATATGTGCTTTGCAATGCTTGCCTATGCTTTACCAGACCTCTCTGTGCTTCACAATGCTTGCCTATGCTTTATCATACCTCTCTGTGCTTTACCATGCTTTCACAGTGCTCTATCACACTGTGCTGTGCTTTTACTATGGGCAGTCCTGTGCGTACCTATGCAGGTCATTGTAGTCATGTCCAGGTGGTAGCCATCATAGCAGTCACAGGTATAGCCCTCCGGCACGCGGATGCAGCGGCCATTCTCACAGCCGCGCAGTATCCCACACTCCTCCGCGCTCAGGCCCTCGTACGACTCGTATCTGCCTGCAAGAGAAACCATGACAGCCAGCCTCAAAACCCGGGGACAGCTCAGTGACGTGAAGCACCGTAGCGCTCACACAGGTCCACAATACCACGAGTATGCACCAGGCTTGGGGTCAATTCCTGTTTAAAATCAATTCCAATTCCCATTCCTGATAGCAGCGTTCTGTTGAAATGAGCTTGTATTTAACAACCCCCATTATATTCCACTCTCAGAATGCTGCAGGTTATGACACTTTAATATTTAATGTACAGAGCTTATTTTTGGAGTCTATAAGTAATTTCATACCAGTAATTATTAGTTACAAAACAGCAACATGCTCAGATGAGTGGAAATGCGCTAACAGCAAGCTTACTCTCATAGGTCTCTCTCCTGATGCCCCCCAGTGGCCGGTCAGGGTACTCCGGGTAGGGGGCTGCCTCTCTTGGTCTGTACTGCAGCCAGGGGGCAGAGGGCTCGTCTGGCTCAAAGGGGGGTCCAACAGGCTGGGGGCTCAGGGATCTGTACCTCCCTTGACGGGATTCATAAGAGGGTTCTATCAGGGAGTCCGCTCTGCCAAAAGGGGGTCTGGGCTCTGATTCAGGGGGTACATAGGGCAGGTCAGACTCAAAATCCCCCAGATCGTAGCTCTGACCAGGGCTGTAACAAAACAATATAGTCACTATGACACAGATATATTACAATACACACATAATCTTAATAACTTGCAATCTAAACTGTACAAATCTCAGGGCTCTACTATTCTCTTGACTTTTGATGCTGTTTGCATTGTAGTGGTTCTTTTTGCAATAACATCTGCAGGGATGGAAATAAGACTCCCATTACACAGCAGTTTGAGCCATTCCTGGTTTTACTATGCGTTTAAGATGGCACACCTGAGCTTGTTACCACTGGGGCTGATCAAGCACGTAGCAAAACTCTGGAATGGGTGAAACTGCGGTGCAACAGGAGTCTTATTTCCATCCCTGTTATGAAACATGACTGCATTGAACAAAATGTTCTTTATACCCGCGGCGTCCGTACGGGCCCTCCTGTGGTCTGTATGAAGCCGGAGAGCGAGAACGGGACCCGTAGCTTGGCACCTGTCCCCCACGGGGGGGGTAGTCTTCAAACCCCCCGGGTCTGAGATAGTCTGGGGTTCTGCCTCGTGGAGGGGGTTCAGCGAAGGTGTCTGGACCATATGGAGGCTCGTAGTCCCCCCCAAAGTCTGGTCCATATTCCCCAGCGTAGGGCCCGACAGGGGGTCCGTAAGCCGGGGGTCTCAAGACATTACACAGGGCTTCGTAATCATCTGCAGGAAAAATTCAGGCAGACCTTTAAAATATTCTACATTTCGAAAATCAAAGTCAGAACGTTTTGATCAGATGACAATTGTTTTGAATTGTTTCACCAGTGCTTGTAAACTCTGGGTTTTGCAGTCATTCAGGTATGCACAGTAACTGGTTAAAGAAACAAACAAACAAAAAAGCTCTTTGTTACATTTCTCCCTGGTCCTGTCATTTCAGAAAGAGTTTAAACTCAGCACCAGTGTATCTTTGCAATTATCTTTTATGCATTGGTTTGGCTGATCCCGACACAGCACCCTCTTGTGGCCACAACTCAAAATACACATTACAGTCCTGATGCCCAGTTTAGTGTCCTAGGGATTGGGCAGAAAACTACAAGCACCTGCAACATGTAGCACAGTTTCACACAACCAAGCTCTCCGTCAAATGGCATCCCCCACATGTATTCTGTAATATATAAAAGCTGTGTCTCACTGGTGCAAAACACTTTCAGTCACAATTGGTAAGACAGCAGATCTGCATGATGGCAGATAGCAGGGGCTTGGTTGGCAGGTGCTTCCTTGTCTAAATCTAAATCTAGTACCTGAGTCTCGGGTGGGGCAGAGTGCACATTCTATACCCCAGGCCAGTCCATACAGGCAACAGCACTCTGTGTAAGTGATCTGCCTATCCAGCAAGGGCCGGTTGCAGATATAACCGTCTCCTAACTCCTGCCAGCAGTATGCCAGGTTTTCATCTGAAAAAGAAAACGCATGAACCACATACTGTGTCACTTCACCGATTCAGAGAACATGCTTTCTCTAACTCTACAATGCAAGCTGGTGCGCATAGTTACATAAATTAATAACAGTACAGGAGAAACTCAAAAGTTACAAACTGACCGGTCAAGCAAACGCCCCACTTGAAACCAGAGACACTGCTCTATTAGCTACTGTATGGACCTGAATGTCAATATATATATATATATATATACATATACATACAGGTATATATATATACATATACATACAGGTATATATATATATACAGAGGTAGATATAGATGGATAGAGAGAGAGATTTTTGCACTTCACAATGCATTTGTCACAAATGTCATTTTTTTCCTTTTTGTTTCGCAAATCACTTTTAGAGCAACGAAAAACAGAACACAGAACAACCATCACGCTTATTAAATACATTAGAAAATAAAAATAATAAACCCTTCAGATTAAAAAAAGAAATAAAGATCCAGTCATTTATCTATCTATCCACCTATTTAGGTAGACTGACACACATCTTAAAATACCTTGTATTTATATATATATATATATATATATATATATATATATATATATATATATATATTCAGCGTCAATCATATAAAACATTACATTTTAGAATGCACATTTTTTTAGACAGAGACAGTCAAACAGTCAGAAAGACAGATAGATATAGATAGATAGAGATGGATAGACAGACAGATAGATTGATACAGTACTATTGGCCATGTTGACTTCAGCACAGCCAAAGATCCCTTCCTAATCACATTTCAGACACTGATAAAGACCAGTTGTTCCTAGCCTGCACTGAGATTGCTCCTCGTACCGGCAGACTGGCTGATGTTGGCGACACACTCTCGCTGGGCTGCATCCAGGATGAGAGGGGGGTTACAGGAACAGTAATATGAGCCCATAGTGTTGACACAGCTCCCTCCCAGACAGGATTCCTCCTCCAAGCACTCATCGTTATCTAGAGACGAAACAGGCTCAGAAACGTCACACAGGAGACCCTCGCTAATCCTGACCACGGTAATAATAATCCACAGCAGGCTGGCATCACAGTGAAACAACATGACGATAGCAGCATTGATAATGTGTAACCCATTTACAGATGGATCTGTATTTTTTATTCAAATGGACGGGGTTTGAAATGGGTACTTGCTGGTACAGAGTACCGCCAGCGCTATATTTGACTTGCGTCCCGGCACTTCTTGTAGCCAGAGATCTGAAGTGCATATTGTGATTTTTTGAAAGTTGACGCTGTGTGCTTGAAAGCGCAGGGCTCTTCGTGAGTTGTATTTCCCAAGTGTGCATATATAATCAGTTTATTAATTTTTTTACTGAATATGTTCTGTGTCGCGTCAAATTCAGTGTTTAGATATTGTTACGAAAACAGAGTGTTTGCCAAGTTCAGCTTCACACACACGCATTTAGGTAAGATATATAAGACAGGCACTTGAGAGTGCGAGTGAGACAAGCTCCCTGAATCCTCTCTTGACCATCTCCGTACCTGAGCTTTCTCCCCGAACATTAATGAGCTGATCGTTATCTGATTTCTGTTTATAACCAGGTGCTATATTTGTTGTGTCTGACGACTAAGCTGTATTGAATATTGGAATCAATCAACGGAAACCTATTAATGCAGCAACTGGTACGACATCACAATTTCCAGACATCCCATTAGTTTCCTAACACGTTCACAACAGGTATAGCCGCGTTATCTCTTACCCACACACTCCAGTTGCGTTTGGTCGTAGTAGTATCCGTTGGGACAGTAGCAGGAGTATCCTGGGATCGTGTTCACACACACACCATTCTTACACACTTCAGAACTGAACAGTGTGCACTCATCTACATCTGAACAGGAGAAACAGAATGCATTGTGGTGTGAGTGGCAAAGCCCGAACTGTCCCAGTGCACACAGAGGCAACCCTTAATATTGGACATTGTCATTGAATGAGGATAAACTACAGCAGTAAAGGAACAGTCAGGCAGACAAATGATGATCTGAAACTTCAGCATGTCAATACTTCTGGGCAGCCCTGTGCATCCGAAAGGTTTCAAACTGTTACACAAAGAGGACTGCAAGCATCTGCACTGGAAGGGCATGAGATCACCCACCCTTGTAACTGAAGGAGCCTGGAGCAGAGGTCAGATATCCCTTTCCGCTGGGACACACAGACTGGTATTCAGCTAGTAGACAAAACAGAAGATGCATTATTCACATATGCCAATGGCATTCCAAGGCTAACACTTTAAATAAGCACACTCCTAATACAAATAGAGTATAAATATTTAGTTGCAAAAAATAACTATATATACACATATGTACAATAAAAAAAAAAAAACGCTTTCCTGTTCCATGAACTGGCATTGTTCAAACCTGAAGATTATGTTAGGCCAGGCAAAGATGGGCACGCAGCTACCAACACCAACAATAAGACATGACCCCCCCCCCCTCCTCCCCCCTCCTCCTCCCCCCTCCTCCCCCCTCCCCACCACGATCCACAAGCAGAGGAGAACTTGAAGCATATACGGGAGCTACTGTGAATCAAGGTCAGGACATTAGGTCTAAAAACCAAAATGCGATCCCTCTTCCTTATTTAGAAGAATCAGTACCTTTTTGCTTACAAATTAACCTGTTTATTATTCTTTTAACCTTACTCCAAATGAGTTTCTGCAAAGGTGACTGGCTAGACAGGTATCACATTGAATATTGTGCAGGTCCTGGCAGTGCCAGGGTGATGCACTTGAGATTGCAGCAGGTGTGCAGCAGGTGGTGTACCTGTCCCAGGTGCCGGGCAGGCAGTCAGCTGACAGTTCTCCCCCCAGCCCTCCCCCACAGTGCAGCAGCACTCCTGTAGGGTTGCGTTGCGTGTCAGTATGTTCTGGCACACGTTTGCATCATGGATGTTGTAGTAGCATTCTCTGACATCGCTGCGCGGAGGGGAGGGGTCTGGTCGATATACTCCCCCAGAACTGCTGGGAAACCTCTGGGCTGGAGAAAAAAGAAAATCACAGATATCACAATACAATGTAAGAGCGAGTCATTCCACTTTAGAGCACGAGATGGCAGCATCGACCAAGTGACTGACTGCTTTTATCAGCAACAAAACCAGTTTTCCATCTTTATGTACTGTTTTGTATATCATGTCTAGTGGATTTTGTTTTGCTTGGGATGAAGTTCTAAATGCTTTGCAATGCAAAGGTGCATGTTTTATAACATTTTTTTTTTGTATACAGTATTGAAGTGTACATTAATTTTTTTGCATACGTACATAAAAATATACACACACAGGGATGGAAATAAGACTCATTTTACCCCAGTGTATAGGTAACAAGCTCAGGTGTGTCTTATTAAACTCATAGTAAAACCAGGAATGGTTCAAACTGCTATGCAACGGGAATCTTAACCACAATGCAAAAGAGTTGGGGATTGTGTATTCGTGGTTATAGAGTTTTTGACCTCATCTCACCGACAGGGAACAGAATTCGTAACAGCAGAGCATCACACAACACTGCCCTTCACAGAGGCACTGCTGCAAAAGCAGATCCAACACACTTCAGAAAGACGCAGGGTTTGTTACCTTCCCCATCCCGGCTGATGCACTGTCCCGTGCGGGGGTCAAACTCCTCACTGTCCTGGCCGCAGATACAGAGGAAGGAGCCCTCCACGTTCTCACAGCGCGCTGCCCCACAGGCACCCTGCATGCTGTCACACTCGTTCACATCTAGAGAGAGCGGGACAGAGAGGGGACACTTAACTACCGTTAGCCTTCCAGATATATGTGATAAACTGAGGGGCTAGATACGACCTCCATCCCATTGCAGGGGATGGAAATGAGTCTCCTTATAAAATCTACATTTCCTGCCTGGTTTAACTACATGCTTGATCAAATATTGTGATTTCTGAAAAGTGAAATCCATTTTAAGGTGCTTTGACTTGAGTTTAGTTCTAGATTTTTAACCCAGGCTGAATCATCTAATACAGTCTGACCTCCCCTTTGAGAGAAACCATGCGTCTTTATGAATTATGAAGCTGTTCATCCAATAAGAACCAACAGTGTTTCCCGTACCCACACAGCTCCGCCCATTTCGCCCCGCCTCATAGCCCTGGTCACACAGACACTGGTATGAGCCAATCAGGTTCTGGCAGAAGGCATGGTCACCGCAGACAGTGTCATTCACACACTCGTTAATGTCTGAAACAGAAAAGGGTCTGCATTACACAGGGTCTCCTAAAAAAAAAAAAAAGATCAATATTTATTTTTGGCAACGGAGAAATAGTTTTGTGGCCAGGGTTGGGTTCAGTTCCTGTTTTTCAATGCCAATTCCTCCCTCAAATCAATTCTCAATTCCAATTTAAATTTCATTTTAATCAATTCCAACACGTCGTTCCAACTCATCATTGATCAAAATTGCAATTAGCCGTATTCTGTTAAAATGAGCTTCTCACTGTGGCAACAAATGACTTCAACTGAAGTCAGTTTGTTCGTCAATTAAATTGGAATGGAAGCAGTTGAAAAACTGTACAATCACAAATGCAAACCTGGCTCTTTTGCATAGTGGTTAATACACTGGCATGCAGTGTGTAGGGTCGCCAGTTTGTGCTCAGCCTCTGCCCTGTTAAACAATGCTGCTAAATTGTAGAACACCTAGATATACTTTTTTTTTTTTTTTTTTTTAAGTCATGATCATACAGTTGCTTCTGTTAGTTTCAGTGGTATTGTCTAATATAGTGCCCCTGTGATAGCTAAAAATAGGTTTAACTATAATAAATAACCCCCCCCCCCCCAACCCCCATACATCTGACCCCAGTGTGTTGCCCCTTTTAGCACACAACGATCTCCCTCCCCTTTCTTCAATCCTGCAGAGCGCACTAAATACTGCAGCCATGTGTTCTGCAATCTTATATACAAAGGCACAGGTGATGAGTGCCAGATGGGCCGGGCTGCAGTGTTTTGACAGATCAGTGGAAAAAGCCAATGTAGATTTGGGGACAGCTGGAGCTGCAGACTCTTTTAAAATTCCAGCCTCATCATGAAGCCCCCCCCCCCAGCTGTCTGCAAAGTGGGACAGCCACTGCAGCCTCAGTGTCACAGAACACTGATTAACCAACACGGTACCATATTCTGTGCGCCAGTGTCCTACCTATACAGGAGCCTCCATCTGGGGTGGCTTTGTATCCCTCAGACAGCAGTATGACCCTTCAGTGCTGAGACACATATACATGGTTTTCCATTATACACGTGTACTTAGGTTTTCAACACAACCCAGTTTTGGGGAAAAATTAAATTAAAAATGCTGCATTGTATGCCAGAGATGGTCCACCATGTGCTAATCCAAAGCTGGTTTTCAATTTCCATTCAATCTGAAAATCAGAAGAGCTTTTAATATGTTAATCATTCTTATAATGACTTGATTGTCCATCGAGTGGCTACAACTTAAAAAAAAAACTAAAACAAAAACCAAACAACTGTAACGTACTTATTGTCCATCAAGTGACGAAGACTGTTAAAGAAAGCAGTTTGTGCTTATTGACCAGCAGATTGGACCAATAAAGAAAGCGGTTGTAGTAAGTTTATTGGCCAGCAGGTGGCTTGCGGGTGCTTACCCACACAGTCCCCGCTGGCAGTGGCCCTGTGGCCGGGTTCACAGGAAGTGATGCAATGGAAGGAGCCGATGGTGTTCTCACAACGGCGGGGTCCACACACAGCTCCCCTCGACTCTGCACACTCCTCAACGTCTGAAAAAACAAGGCAGGAAAAACTTGGACCAGCCTGAACTGCAGTTAGTATCAAAGAAGTTATGCTCAGGTTAACGGGTTTACATGAAATAAATTCTGAAACGATGGCAATGCATAATATTGGTACTTGACCTGAAAGAAAATTACATTAACTAAAAAAAAAAAAAAAACATGACTTCATGTACACTACGACAGGCTTTTCAACTCACACTGCAATGCATTGTGGTATGTTCTCCCTGTCTCAGGTACCTTTCACAGCAGGACTACACTTCCCAGAATGCATTGGGGTGTGAAAAGCCTGAACTGTCCCAAACTGTCCTCGTGTACATGGGAGCCATATAGTGACCCTATCCTTGGAAGAAAAATGGACAGCTTACCAAGGCAGGCAGTCTTTTCTGGGTTGGTGGCAAAGCCAGGTTGGCACACACACTCGAAGGAGCCCTGGGTGTTGGTACAACTGCCATCCTGGCAGAGCTCCGGCCTGGCACACTCATCCACATCTGGGAACAGACACAACGGGAAACTTAAAAAAGGTAGTAAAACAGAAAGCGCTCCAGCCACTGTTCCTAGTGGCTCTGTACCAACGGCAGCACCCTACAATAGCAAAGAGGCTGGTGGAATGTTCCCAACATGGAACCATATTCTGTGCGCCAGTTTCCTACCTATACAGGAGCCTCCGTCTGGGGTGGCTTTGTATCCCTCGGAACACAGACAGCTGTATGACCCTTCAGTGTTGAGGCATTCGCCGTGTGGGAAACAGAAGTCCCCTTCCAGACACTCATTGATATCTGCAGGGAGACATTGACAACGGGAGGGGGTGGAAGGGTGGGTGGATGTCATGCGTTCATTGTGTGCAGAAGCAAGGGCTAACATACAAAGCAGGTGCAATGTGTTTGTAATCCAGCAGGAGGCTAGGGCTCATATAAAATGCAGGGTGAATGTATATCTTATGCAGCGGGTGGAACATACAAAGCATATGTAAAGTGTTCCCCAGGAATACAAACGCTTTTGCTTTAAGCTGACATTTTTTACAAGGATGGGAATAACATTCCTATTGCATAGCAGTTTCACCCACTCCAGGTTTTACTATGAGCTTGATTAGCCACAGTGTACAAGTGTGTCTTACTAAACTCATAGTAAAACCAGAAATGCATCAAACTGCTATGCAATCGGAGTCTTGTTTCCATCCCTGTTTTAGGTTCGTTAGTTACCAGCAGCTTTAAAAATCGTATTTTACTCACCGCTGCACTGGCGCCGACTGCTGTCCGACCTGAATCCGATCTTGCAGTCACAGCTGAAGGAGCCATCTGTGTTCACGCACTGCCCATTAGTACCACAGACTAACGAGCCCAGACACTCATCAACGTCTGTGGGAGCAGAGACGAGCCAGTTAAACTAGCATGAACTGTACCAATTAATGCAAGCATAAAAGGTTAGAAAAACCTGCCATAACACTGTCAATCAGGGATAGGGCCCCCAAAGAACAGCCAGGACGTCCGTTTACATTGTTATGGATGGGATACGTGACTTCCTTACACCTTGTGTAAGAAGACAGGACGATTTTCCATTCAGGGATACCAAGATATTTAGTAAGTGAAGTTATCCAGCACAGGTATCAGCCTGCCTCTCTGCCTCTCTCTTTGTCTTATTCAAAAACAGCAGACATGTATTACAATATTTGGAATGTTTGGATCTTATAATAAGGGGCTACTGTTGATCTGGAATCTACAAAACTCCCCCTTTCAAGCCTGGGTTTTATAGCTGTAGTTCGTGGGTCTGTCTCAGCTGTTTTTTTCCCACTGTGAAGAGCATGTGCAGTCATCTGCAAACCCGTCTTTTAATACAAAACACCTTCCCCCCCCAGCCCTTTCAGGCATTGGAGATTTATGAGGTATGTGCATACAGCCTCAGTAAAGAATTTGTCCAGCGGCTGCATGTGAATCTCTTTAGACTGTACATGCACGCCCGAAACTGATCCGATCAACAGACTGCATTGAAAGGGATCTATTCATACCCTCTTAGTCGCCCACCAGGGCACTGTCAGAAGTGTTAAGCATGGCATTGTTGCAAATATATTGATCATATGCATGTACCCTTATCAAAGTTTACCACAGTATATTTGCAAGGTATTTTTGCAGTTTTCCCATGCTTTTATACACTAAGCATTTACCATAGTTCACCCCAGTTTGCCATGTTTAATATGCTTTACCATGCCTCACTAGTCTTTACACTGCTTAGCAATGCTTTACCATGCATTCCCTGTGCTTTATTACACTTAGCTGTGCTTTTACTTTGGGAAACGTGTACAAGGGCACAACAGGATAATGCAACGGTCTAATGGGATTTCACAATGACAGCCATGCTGGCACTCCTACGGTACTGATCAATTAGAGGGCACTGACTGTGCTCCGTAGCAGTGCCTTTTAATAAGAAGTTAATGACAAACATTACTGCCAAAGGCATTCTGCTAAAAATATCCTGATGGTGGTCTGGTACACTTCCCAATTTAGCTGAGTTATTATACCTTGGCTTTAATTTAATTCTGATGCTTGGAAAACAGGACGAGAGCCAAAGGCTTAGCGCACCTTTGCATACTGTCTGCCTGTCTCAAGAGAATAGGGCTAGAGAGATAGATAGACAGATAGATGGGTTATATATGATCTCTCACATCCCCAGTGAATCCCATTTACACTTATAAT
The DNA here is from genome assembly GCF_902713425.1 of Acipenser ruthenus. Lineage (NCBI taxonomy): Eukaryota > Metazoa > Chordata > Actinopteri > Acipenseriformes > Acipenseridae > Acipenser > Acipenser ruthenus. Next base: position 1,992,461 of record NC_081218.1, read on the forward strand.
AACTCTGAGAGTGTCGATCTCACACTCAGAATGACAATCCATTCCAAACGTTTAAACCACGGTGGGTTCTATAAAAACAGATTAAGAATGTTAATATCTGGGTTTTGTCTGTTTATTTTTTTATTTAGATTTAATGACTTATAATAATGTGTGACACAGTGTGTGAGAAATTCACTCTCAACTTGATTAGAGGCAGCCGCCAACACTTAGAAACATACAGCACATTATACAGAATAGCTGTGGCACCACCATAATGTTTGATTTACTCCAGGCCGAGACATATTTAAATACTGACTTAGAAAACAGATGGCACATTGCATACAGTGGTGCATTGCTTCCAATAGGCACAGGCAATCATAGGGAAGTATTGGGCATTCAAACTACCTGTGCATCTGCCGTTCTTTAGCTGGTAACCAGGCTGGCAGGGCACACACTGGAAGGAGCCAGCGGAGTTAACACATTCCTGACCAGGGCAGGTTACAGCATTCTCACACTCGTTGATATCTGAGGGAGGGAAAGACAGCACAGGATACAAGAGCCGGCAGCAGGTATTGTGTTCAAAGCTTATTGAAATCACTGAAAAAGGGAGATGACCTAGAATCTGATACTCTCATGAACTTGTACAAAACAACGTCCTTGCAGAGTTTCAACACAGTAGGATAAGCGGTTTTCTAGTGGTATCCAAAAACGTGTTAAGTCTATGAGAAAACTACAAAGCTGTATGTAATTCAATATGTTAACGCAACATTATTCAGCAGGTTTCGTTCGGCTTTATGAAGGTAAATGTGTTCATTCTATAGAGTAATGCTAAACTTTTGGCCCTAGTTGTACATGGGTAAAGTATACCAGGACAGTTCCTCACCTGTGCACTCAGCTCCCTGGGGGTCCAGCTGGTATCCAGCAGCGCAGACACACCTGTAGCTGCCAGGTGTGTTCTCACAACGTGCGTTAGTGCAGGGGCCGGGGGACTGCTGGCACTCATCTATATCTGAGCACACAAATGACAGACAGACGCTCACATTAACAATCAACTGCCCAACCACTGGTACTTGAGTAATCTGGCTTTTGAAGTTTCTGACTGTGTGTGACTGCAGTGGTTATCAGCCTTTTTTTTCAAAGTCGAAGACTACTAACAATTGCTTTGTGGACCATTTCCAGCACTGATATTTATTCCATGTATTTATACAAAGTATATCAGTCAAGATATTTTGCATTTTGAGAAATACAGTGTAATATTTTAAAAGGTTTGCACATATAATGCAAAAGAGAGGCACATGGTTACTTAAGTTATTAACAATGATTGACTGGTTTTAGAAAAACACGGAATAATCTTCAGAACTGATGGATAAATAGCAACTATGGGTATAGTGAGGCAGCACAGATCGTATCTGTAGATGCGCTGTGTTGTGTGTAGACTAGCAGAATGATGGATTCCTGTTGGAGATTGCTATACTTTGCTTTTTTTCAGACCACTTGGCAACCTATATGTGGCTGTAATAGTGGTGAAAGCTCTTTCTCTGCCAAGGAGACAGTGCTTGGCTTGAAAGCTTGATTATTAAACTCCTGGCATTCAGCTCACCAATGCACTGGCTTCCCTGTGGGTTCAGTCTGTAGCCGGTGGGACACACACATCTATAGCTGCCTGCTGTGTTCTCACAATGACCAATGGAGCAAGGCCGTGGCATTAGGCGGCATTCGTCGATATCTGAAACGAACAAGCGAGGCAAAAGTTATGTTTTACAAAAATAAGAGAGTCTCTCATTTTAAAGCTGTTCCCGAGTACAATCTTCTTTCGGGTGATTGATAATACATCAGTACGTCGTATGTCGGGTGTTTCTTATTGTGTAAGAGACGTCATTTCACACAGTTTGAGCAGTCAGTCCTCTCACCCAAACTGCACTAGGTGACATCTCTTATACAATACGAGACATCCTACACACGATGTATTGACTTTCATAAGAGGTAAGGAGCCCTTTAGAAAGTGAGTTACCTGTGCAGCTGGCTCCTTGCGGCCCCAGTCTAAACCCAGATGGACACAGGCATCGGTAACTCCCAGCCGTGTTCTCACACTGACCGTTCATGCAGGGCCGCGGGCTCAGGCTGCACTCGTCCACATCTGAAACACAACACAGGGCTCTATTACACACTAGAGACAAAGAAACACCACTTCTCTCAAAACAATATCGCAAAAGTCTACCGGAAACCATCATAGTAGTACGTGATTTTGAAATGTTAACTTTTTTTCTTCAGTTTTTCATATTAAATACTGACTTAGAAAACAGATGGCACATTGCATACAGTGGTGCATTGCTTCCAATAGGCACAGGCAATCATAGGGAAGTATTGGGCATTCAAACTACCTGTGCATCTGCCGTTCTTTAGCTGGTAACCAGGCTGGCAGGGCACACACTGGAAGGAGCCAGCGGAGTTAACACATTCCTGACCAGGGCAGGTTACAGCATTCTCACACTCGTTGATATCTGAGGGAGGAAAAGACAGCACAGAATACAAGAGTCGGCAGCAGGTATTGTGTTCAAAGCTTATTGAAATCACTGAAAAAGGGAGATGACCTAGAATCTGATACTCTCATGAACATGTACAAAACAACGTCCTTGCAGAGTTTCAACACAGTAGGATAAGCGGTTTTCTAGTGGTATCCAAAAACGTGTTAAGTCTATGAGAAAACTACAAAGCGGTGTGCAATTCAATATGTTAACGCAACATTATTCAGCAGGTTTCGTTCGGCTTTATGAAGGTAAATGTGTTCATTCTATAGAGTAATGCTAAACTTTTGGCCCTAGTTGTACATGGGTAAAGTATACCAGGACAGTTCCTCACCTGTGCACTCAGCTCCCTGGGGGTCCAGCTGGTATCCAGCAGCGCAGACACACCTGTAGCTGCCAGGTGTGTTCTCACAACGTGCGTTAGTGCAGGGGCCGGGGGACTGCCGGCACTCATCTATATCTGAGCACACAAATGACAGACAGACGCTCACATTAACAATCAACTGCCCAACCACTGGTACTTGAGTAATCTGGCTTTTGAAGTTTCTGACTGTGTGTGACTGCAGTGGTTATCAGCCTTTTTTTCCAAGGCGGAGACTACTAAGAATTGCTTTGTGGACCATTTCCAGCACTGATATTTATTCCATGTATTTATACAAAGTATATCAGTCTAGATATGTTGCATCCCGTGCACAGAACACCACACCTAATTCCTCTCACCCAAACTGCACTAAATGACATCTCTGATACAAAACGAGACACACGACGTATTGACTTTCATAAGAGGTAAGGAGCCCTTTAGAAAGTGAGTTACCTGTGCAGCTGGCTCCTTGCAGCCCCAGTCTAAACCCAGATGGACACAGGCATCGGTAACTCCCAGCCGTGTTCTCACACTGACCGTTCATGCAGGGCCGCGGGCTCAGGCTGCACTCGTCCACATCTGAAACACAACACAGGGCTCTATTACACACTACAGAGAAAGAAACACCACTTCTCTCCATTCAGCTGAAGCCTGCCCTGGACTGGAGGGAGCACCCTTTCTCTTAGGGGGGTGGGGGAGGGAGGGAGCAGTTCAGTCTCCATGCCTCAAGCCTGCCCTGGACTGGAGGGAGCACCCTTTCTCTTAGGGGGCTGGGGGAGGGAGGGAGCAGTTCAGTCTCCTTACCCACACATCGTGTCTGCTGGGGGCTGATGTGGTAGCCCTGGTTGCAGAGACAGGTGTAGGCTCCTCCTCGCTGCTTCAGACAGCGCCCTGCACCACAGATTTGGGGGTTCAGGTCACATACTCGCACCTCTAACCACAGGGGTGGGGAGAGACAAGACAACACCAATCAGATATTAGATAGATAGATAGATAGATAGATGTGTGGATGGATAAATATGATAGATAGATACATAGATTAAAATGTTATTTAATTTGTCTTCCTACATACCGTGCTTGCTATACCATGCATATACATTGATTCGAATGGAATACAGATATAGATAGATAGGCGCTGTAGACAGGTAGGGTATATTTGTGATTTGCATGCCTTTACCATGAAATCGCAAACGTACAGGCAGGCAGACTGACAGAGGAATGTGTGTCTAATATAATTCAAATTCCAGGGTCACCGACAGCCTCTGTTGAAGATGCCAGACCAAAGCGTTTTTAAACAGGCATCAGTAAAGCTGCCCCTCTGACACCTGTCACCACGACAGCCAGACAGGGCTTTCAGATTCGCGAGTGATGCAGGAGAGCGATATCCCAGCCAGAGGTTATTACAAAAGCATCAGTAACTGCTCTTCAGACAGAGCAGATCACTCAGGGTTCGGAGCGCGTGACAGCCATGAAACACAGTATTTACAAGACCAAGGGCTCTCAAGTCCAAACTAATTCATTCTGGTAACTTCAAACATATGTTACAGTCTTGTAGAATGCCCATACAGAATGAAACGCAATAGAATTCCCAGGTACTATACATATGCACTTCGCTTAGATAAGAAATTAAATACTCGCTAATCTGAACCCCCTCACCTTAACTTATATAAAAATCTGGTAACACTTTACATTACGTTTGTCAAATTACTGTGTATTTAGTAGTAGTAAAATTGGTAAATACATGTGTACTAACACATAATTACAATGTTACTATGCATAGTTACAATGTACTTAATGCATAAACCTTTTTGCACGATATATGTAAGCACACAATTTTATCAGAAAAGGGTTTGGTTTAGAGTTATATCGTGCAAAAGGAATTACACATTAAGCGCATTGTAACTGTGCATAGTAACATTGTAATTATGTGTAAGTGCACGTGTTTACTAAGTAACTACTATGTAAAATGTTCCCAAAAATCTCTCAAGACAAACCGTGGTGGTGACGTCATGATTGAAGCAGCACTTAACAACATACAGGAGATTCTGCACCACAGCTGGTGTGAAAATGTGGCCCCATTGCAAAACATTTGTTTCCAAGCTGTTTCATCATCCCACACGTTCGTTTAGAATAAAAACCTCAAATAAAAGTAAGCCTTCAGATCTTATTGTGCTACAGAAGAAAAGAAAGTCAGGAGAGATTTATCTGCTTAACCCTCGGTCTAGTTTAATGTGGCTTTCTTTCGCAGTGGCTCACAATAGGAGGAGGGGTTGAATTTACAGTCTGCTGGGTATAAAGAGTGTTTATCCATATTCACAGGCCTCCTGTAGCCACTGCTTTTATCATACACCCCTTACAATCCCTCTTTTCCAAAGTGCTGGTATTAGACTAAGCTCTCCTCTGTTACAGTAGTTCTCTTTGTCTTGCTGTGTGGGTTTTTGAAGTATTAAAGCAAAGAATGAAAAGATCTATAAGACTAGAAAATGGGGGGCAAGGTGATAATGCTGCTTTAGTGTGTACAGCTTTGGCATCATCTAGAATTTTAGGATTAAGACATAATTAAAAAAAAAAAAAAAACTAAACTATGTGAACACAATTTAGATATTTTATTTAACGTCATGTAACGTCAAGTCTGCCGGAAGCCATAATAGTAATACAGTATTTCATGTTAGATTTCAAGTGTGGAGTAGTGGTTAGGGCTCTGGACTCTTGACCGGAGGGTCGTGGGTTCAATCCCCAGTGGGGGATACTGCTGTTGTACCCTTGAGCAAGGTACTTTACCTAGATTGCTCCAGTAAAAACCCAACTGTATAAATGGGTAATTGTATGTAAAATAATGTGATATCTGTATAATGTGAAATAATGTATAATGTGATATCTTGTAACAATTGTAAGTCGCCCTGGATAAGGGCGTCGCTAAGAAATAAATAATAATAATAAAATGTCCTGTTTTGTCAGTTTGTCGTTCAGTAGATGGTATGTGGTATGTAATTCAATATTTCAACCTAATGAAACGAAATTGGTTAATTCTACAGGGTGATGCAAAACCTTTGGCCACATCTGTAGGCTTGGGTATTGAAGCACCTACCAACCGAGCACCTTCTATCAGCCTTCTATCAAAGTCAGTCCGAGCTCTTGCCTTGCAGTCACATTGTGACTGACTTCAAACAGGGAGATGCAGCTTTTATATAGTACAAATACACGCCAGGGATTTGGATATCAAATGAATCATTCACACAACAGGTGTTTTCTAATTGATCAGACAGGCAGACAGACTGATGGACGGACAGACGCTGTGTACCTGGGGCACGCGTGGCAGCGCGGGTTGTGGTGGAGACGGTGAATGTCTGCACTGGTCTTACTGGTTGTACTGGGTGCTCTGGTTGCAGTGGTTGCACTGGCCTCTCTTCTCTCTCGTGGCCCACATTGGCAGTCAGAGGGGCTAGAAGTAGAAGAGACAAAAACAAATTCACAATGTGTTCAATAAGCTATTGTAACAAGCATCATTTCCTGAAGCTTCTCACACCCCCCCACGATGCATTCTGTGCCCCCCCAGTTTGAGATCCACTGGTATGCTGTACTCACGTGTTTGGTCTCTAGGGGGCACCACTGCAGTTTGCCGCTCCTGGTTGATTTTAACACTGGAAGCTGAGTAGTGGTAACCTGGCCCTGCTGGGCAAATCTCTTTAAATTGCTCTGCAAAGAAAATTAACTGGTTACCTCTTCTAAGGGTTTGACCATGGGACAGGTGCACTGTCAATTATTATGAGTTTAATAAGACACACCTGAGCCTGTTACCTCTAACTGTAGCGAATCAGACTCATTTTAAAATCTGGCTTGGGGAAACTGCTATGCAATAAGAGTCTTATTCCCATCCCTCTAGCTGCAGACATGTACTGTAAAAAATATACTGTACATAACAAATATGCTGTAGGGAGTCTCCCTGCAGGTCTTCAAAAGTAAAAAGAAAAGCTTTCATTCATACACTGCCTACTAAAGACTTTTAATTAAATACAATCTCCCTGGTGACTGCGAGGCATAAAACTGAAGATGAGTGCAAGGGCTTGCAATTAACTTTGAAAGTGCTGTGCAATAGGAGTCTTATTCCCATCCCTGGATGTGTGCCCCGTGCCCGCTCACCTGATCCGAAGGGTGGGCACCTCTCACAGGCCCGGCCCCAGGCTTTGCCCACTCTGCTGCAGCAGCAGATCTGCTTGGTGATGTTCCTTAGGATGGGCAGCGAGCAGAACCCCGTTTTCAGGATGCGATAACACTGCCCCTTCGACTCAGAGATCACCAGCTGGGCTGCAGAGCAAACACACACACCAACACAACTGTTCAATACCTGAGCAGTCTTAACTAAGCCAGGCATCCAATTTCAAATACTAGTGCTGCCATCCTTATAATCCAATGATTCCAGCTTTTGGAATATAAACGGTCTGATGAATGATCTGATGGGTGTTTGTAATGTAGGTAGTTTCAGGGATGGAAATAAGACTCCTGTTGCATAGTAGTTTCACCCGTTCCAGGTTTTGCTATGAACCTGATTAAACACAGTGGATAGATAACAAGGCGGCACGTCTTACTCTCATAGTAAAATCAGGAGTGGGTCAAACCGCTATGCAACGGGTATCTTATTTCTATCCCTGGTGTCCTGCCATAAGAACAGAAATGTATGCTATTGCTTTTAGCATAAGGATGGCAGCAGCACCATTAAAATTGAATCCCAACCATAGCTTACATGTCAAAAAAACTCCAAACTTAAAAAAAGCTCTTGACTTATATACCCTGATCAAAGCTAGAATATGCTATAGGTATCCTATTATAATCATCAAGAAACCTAAGCAGAATCATTAGCAGAACGCAGCATGACTGGCAATGGCAGCACATTGCATCTGGAATGAATATTGCACAGTTGACTAGACACGGTAGCCCATTTGTAAGCTTTCGCTTGACACTTTTGTAATAGCAATCAGCATACACCCATTTTGACCTTTAAGGATATCTGACACGTAGTTAACAAGACGTCAGTGTTGTGACGACCTCGGTATACATCCTGTGTGAATTGGGCTGTCAAAGTTTCTTCAATTAATTGTTCAAACTAACTGGTTAAATCTGGGCGGAGGAAGGTTCAGCTTACTCAATTAGCAGTCCTAAAAAAAAGCCTAGCAGAGCTATAAAAAGAAACAGCTTTGTGTGCTGGAGTTTGTTCTGCTTACTGAGTGCTTGAGGTTCAAGTTAAACAAATTAATTTGAATGTTGTTTAGCAATGGAGGTGGAGGAGTCACACAGACTTGCTGAATAACACCCACCACCATCAGCACCAGCCAAGATAAGTCAAGGGCATTTTCTTGGGCAGAGGAATGTTAATTGGCTTTGACCTGCTGTACTTTTTATCTGCATCTTCTTTACTATCTATCTATCTGTCTGTCTGTCTGTCTATTGCATTTACAAGCATTTTAGATCAATTATACCTGGTCTAAATTTTAACCAGTAACTGTTTGTAATTCTTGTCTGTGCTCAGATCACATAAGCCAGAAGCAAAGCTGGGTGCGTTTTCTAGAGCAAGCAAAAGACACAAGCGCAGGGTCCTCTAAACTCGTCAAATACGTTTTTAAAGTTAAAAAGATTGACTAGCATTTGAGCACAGGCTACGTTGTAATTTTTTAGAGCATTAGAAATACTGATTTTGAATATGAATATCAAATGACATATATACAGCTTGTGTTCTGATTTTTGTCAAAGAAAGATGAATTTGGTACTCGATGGGTTAAGGGAGAGCAGAAAATACAATGGGAACAGGAAGAAGGAAGAACGCTCTATCCTTGCCTGAAGCTATGAGACTTATCCATGCTTTAATTTCCTCTAGGATTGATTATTGCATTGCTCTCTTTACTGGCCAACCCAGCTCCATCAAATGTTCAGACTGTTCAAAATGCCGCTGCAAGTCCAGGAAATACAATCACATCCTTGCCTTGTTACATTGGTTTCCACCGAGCATGCTGTGCAAAATCCCCTCGCCAGGCGAATGCATCTTCTTTACAACAGCGGCTTACTTACAAATGCAGCGTCCTTGAGAAGCATCCAGTATGTAGCCTGTCTTGCAGACACAGCTGTAGCTTCCCCGGGTGTTGATGCATTCCCCATTCTGACAGAACCTGGGCAGGGAGCACTCGTTAACATCTGCACGGGAGGGAAATTATTATTATTATTATTATTATTATTATTATTATTATTATTATTATTATTATTATTATTATTATTATTTATTTATTTATTTCTTAGCTGACGCCCTTATCCAGGGCGACTTACAATTGTTACAAGATATCACATTATTTTTTACATACAATTACCCATTTATACAGTTGGGTTTTTACTGGAGCAATCTAGGTAAAGTACCTTGCTCAAGGGTACAGCAGCAGTGTCCCCACCGGGATTTGAACCCACGACCCTCCGGTCAAGAGTCCAGAGCCCTAACCACTACTCCACACTGCAGCTTATCCTTTATTAGACTAATATATTTTTATTGGAACGGAGAATTTGGGAATCCAGCAAAATGGAACTAATATATTACTCATGGAGCGGTATTAGAATCTGTGTATTTATATTGGAAACCGTTCAGGTACTTTATTACATAATCATCTTTCTTTACTCCAAACCCAGTGTGTTTCAAATAAACCAAAAGGCAGTTTACAGCCAATATGGCTTCAATTAGCCCAGCATGTTTGCTCTGAAACCATTATACCATGTGTGTTGGCATCTGGGAAATCACAGAAATGTGTACAGGAGGCCTCTCGTCTTTGATTAAGCCAAATTGGGAGTAATATTAATCTCGGTCAAAGCTGAGAAGTTGCTGGCTCTTTTGGGAATAATTCATAACTGGTGGATAGAGAAAGCTCCAGCAAGCAGCAATGCAGGCAGCCAAGGAACTCCTTTTTCAGACTGTATAGTATGATGACAGCTTGGAGCAGACTAATACGTTTTGAAAGCGCTGCAGGGTTAGTAATTGCCTGTGACACTGCTGTGTGCATTGCACAGCGCAAATCATTTCAATTGTTGTTTAACGAAGGTAACCAATATGAACAACCTATTTAAAATACCTTTTATGCAGTCCTGCGCTATAAGTTAATCTACGCTGTTGTCTCGTGTGGTATAAAAGAGCAATATAGGTGGGCAAAAGGAGAAACTTAATTTACAGACCATGCTTGTACCATAGCCAAGCCATATTCATACACAGTTTTTATACCCCCAGTAATATTGCATCACAAACCATCCCATTGCTCTGAATGGACGCGTGGAAACGATAACTGCATTAAACTAAACTCTGCTCTTCCAACATTAATTGCAATGCAAATAGGCTGATCCCTGGAGCCAGCATTACAGTTCAGCCATCAACACTATGGCCAATAGGAAGCCCAACAATGCTGGAGGCATCATATATTACAACAGCAACTCTCATGCAATAAACATCTGGAACTGTGTGATTTCCTGTTCTAAGGTCAGCAGAGGTATATATAATAAAATGGTTTTATATCACAAACAGTGATATATGAGACAATCACAGTCGATAATGGTAGTGTGGTTTACCGAATGTCTAGGAAATCAACTTATTAAGTAGGTTTTGTAATTTAAACTTTGCTGGGGTCAGTTACAATTGTAACTGTGTAATTTGTAATTTATTGCAATTTATTGTAATCGTAACTGAACCTTGGCACATCTGCATAACTGTAATTGTAATTATACCATATCATCGATCGATTATCGTTTGCTTATTTAGAATAAATAGACTAAACATGTCAATGTGGGGAGTTTATGTTAGGCTTTAGTATATTTGTAATTATAATTGAAATGACTGCAGCATGCTTGTGATTGGGATTGTAATTACACACAATAGCACGGGAAGTGAAATTGCAATTTCAACAAACAGTTCTGCTGTGATTGTGGTTGTAATTGAGTCAGGTCTGTTGCAGAGAGCTGGGAGAGGGTTTTCTCATGTAGATTGCAAGCTGTAGTCAGTGCTATTGTCCCTCACCTTTTCAAGAGCATTTAATTCACAGGATTTATTAAGCGTGATTCATATAAACACTGTGCCCTTTTAAGGCTGACAGTTCGCTGGGACTTAAATAAATAAAGCAACTATAAATTTCAAAAAGCACCTTTGCTGTATAGAGTGATGTCATGCCTTTTGAATCCCTAGCCTTTTGTGTTAAGGGCAAATTACATTTGATTACAGTGAAGAAGCATATTAAAATAAACAGATAGATGGATTACCTGAAAGAGGGGAGGATTACATGCAGAATATACAGTACTGTATTCACAGTACAAGGGCTGGATAGTATTTTACTAAACGTTTGCAAATGTTCAATCAAAAATGTCCTGTTTTATGGGGTCTTGCAAAATGTTGAATCATTTACTAGGATCCTCATTCAAAAAATGAATTGTGTCTGTCCGTCCATCTGTCTATCTGTCTCTCACTCTAAACTAAATTGACGTTTTCATTTAAAATGCCCTACAGTTCAAACAGCAAAGTTTTGCACAGGAGGCTGATGTTCTTAATCCATTCAACACAGATTTACAGCCTTGCATTTTAAAGCAGCTGAAAACATCAGCTCAGTTGTCTTTCCTGTAAAAAATAAATGTATTAGCATAACAAAAATGTACGTCTGCTGGACTCATTTTCTTCTGAGTTACTCTAGGATAAAATGATACCCCCCTACCCTCGCAGTCTGCAGGCAAACAGGTTACTGAGGGAAATGGGGAATGAATCTTTTTTGGTCTGGGAAAAGTTTCCTGAAAAGAGACCTCATGGAGAGTGAAGCAATGTGCATGAAATGGGGGGAAAAAAAAGAAATAAAGGAAGGAGTAATTAAAAATAATAATACTGAATCGGGAGCATTTTATTTGTCAGCTGAAAGCGGGCCATTGTTCTCCATTGTTCGCTGTGCCTGGAGCGTTGGGCTGAGTGAAAGGCTAGTTGGGGACAGTTCTGGAACACGGGAGAGTTGGAGCCAGGCCACAGAGCCCTGTCCCAGCAGAGACAGACAGCTTCACTGAAGAGTCACGCTAGCCTGTCTGCCAGCCAGCTCACTTTCACATTCCCCTCTGCGTCTGGTTTAACCCATTAGGCGCCATCGATCGGGCCAGGTTTGCTACGGTTATGTTTTTTCAAACCGTTAACCTGAGGAAGTGGTGTAGTCGGCTAATTCGCTCGCTTCTCAGTGCTTCCTGGATGCAGTGGGCCCAGCCTGGCAATTGCTAGCAGGGCTAAATTATTATTTTTTAAATTCCGGGAATACTGAATGTTGTCAGATTATTATTATTATTATTTATTTCTTAGCAGATGCCCTTATCCAGGGCGACTTACAATCGATAAGATATGTTCTGGACTGTTCAGTTAGATAGTGGATATTTGAACTGCTGACAAAAATAGGTTGGTTTTCTGCAACACAGTATTTAAACCCCTACCCCCCAAAAATGTACATTCTAGTGTAAGTCATGTCCCCACTGGAATCCATTAGCAGCGGCTGCACTTATAATTTCGCTGAGAGTGTAGATCTTGCACTGAGAATATCAATTTCAAACCATTCTAGATGCTTAAACCACAACAGGTTCTATAAAAACAGATGAATTAATATCAAGAGTTTCGTCTGTTATTTTTTTATTTAGATGTAATGACTTTATAATATGTTTGTAAGTTATCAAGTTCAGAGTGCACTCATTTTTTGAAACAGCAAAGACAATGAAATGCACTCTCAATTTGATGAGGGGAAGCCACTGAACACTTAGAAGCATGCATTCAAAACGACATAAACCCGAAACAGAAGGCATGCAGAAAGCATCATTTTCTAGGAGCAACACTTTTACTAAAAGTGTAGTTTGTATACCCCAGCTTTAAGAGTCGTGCTCTGATTGTTTTAATCTTTCATTTCCAGTGCAAGAACGATCATTGCCAGTAGTTTCAGGTGCTAACAGAATAATGAACTCAGCCAGCCAGGGCCTCCCTCGTATATATCAAGTGCATTCTGCAGTAAGGTCAGCCAGTCTGGGGAATGACAGAAAGCAGCAGTAGAGGTGTCTGGCAGCTAGTCCTAACACTTAACTGTCCCTGGGTTTTGTCTGCCAAGCATTGAGCCTTTTAAAGCTGGCTGATGCTTTATAAGAGGCTCAAGCTTAAGATACAATTAAGACTCATAACTCAGTCAAGGAAAAAAGTTACAAAAAGGTATGGCTTTGTGCTGTTTTTGTGAAATTAAAAAATATATATCGAGGCACTGGGAGTGTAAATATGCATGCAAAAAAAATATATTAAAAGAGATTAGTGTATTGTTAAGCTGAGGGAACACAAAGCCACTTTTTCAGGAATAGTGGTTTGAAACCTGGTTCCAGGAGACTGGATGACCTTGGTTTGAGGAAACTTTGCTGTATCAAACCCCAAGTCTCCCCTGGTGTGCCATGCAGTGGCCTAAGAAATAAATAATAATAATAATAATGATTATGTAATAAAGTACCTGAACGGTTTCCAATATAAATACACAGATTCTAATACCGCTCCATGGGTAATATATTAGTTCCATTTTGCTGGATTCCCAAATTCTCCGTTCCAATAAAAATATATTAGTCTAATAAAGGATAAGCTGTCGGCATTCAGAGCAACTTTCTTTAGCAATCAGCTGTCTCTCAGCTTTTTTATAAGACACAACAACAGCTCACAATCAGAGTAATGGGTGAAATGGACAACAGTGTATTAGATCAATGTCCTATAGTAAATATTTCATTTTTGGCCATCACTTGTTGGCAAGATTCCCATCTTCTAGATCAGGAGTGGCCAACCCTGGACCTGGAGAGCTGCAGGGTCTTCTGGTTTTCATTCCACCAGAGTTCTCAATTACTTAATTGATCCAAGTATTTTCTTAACTGGTCAACACGAACATGTCTCCTAGACAAAGAAAACCTGCAGGATTGTGGCTCTCCGAGACCAGGGTTGGCCACCTCTGTCATCCACCCCTGTCCTTTGGAACACCTGCCACAACACTTTAAATAAGGTGTAGGTTCTTCACGGACAGTCACTCGAGGAGCCTGTTTGGTATTTAAAGGGTGCAGAGATTACCAGCCTCTGATTAATTCAAGGAGCTTGTATCAGGGGTGGGAATCTACAGAAATGAACAAAGTGAACTCACCCACACACTGGGTCCCATTGATCCTCTCGAAACCCTTGGGACAGCCTCCATCCACACTGGCACCGCTCCCTGAGGGCAAAAACTCCAGTCACTTCACTGGGTCACTTTCCAAACAAGAGCAACAAAGCACTGTGACAGTCCATTGCAGAAACATGACCTTGATGAATAGGATACAAAACTACAAATCTTACCAAGGCGTACAGTAGTGATCTTAAGCCATCCGGGTCCCTATCGTCAGAGATATTCTTTATAACGCATGAGTTTGATTCTGTATTCATGAAACTGTTCAAGGTCATTGCTGACTCATTCTACTTTACTCAAAGAAAAAGTGTTAAAGATAAATTGTACGTTTTCTATATTCAAAGAAAGACAATATTTCTAAACTTACTATTTCCAGACACAATACTTTTTGTATTTTTTGTTGTCTCTTCTGTATAACATTAAATAATAATAATAATAATAATAATAATAATAATAATAATAATAATAATAATAATAATAATAATAATAATAATAATAATAATATAAATTAAGCAGTAATGTTAAATTAACAACTGTTTAATTTAATATAAATTAAACAGTTGTTATTACATCCAAGATAATGAATCTTCAATTATCTACAAGTAATGCCTGCTGCAGAGTATACTAATGCTAATATAAAACTTCATGTGTTTGTGCATAAATGTGTTTTCAAATGGGGGGATAATGACCACTGCATTCCATTAATATCTATTAATTCACTGATATTGCAAAGTATCACCAATGTTATAAAGTTGCGGCAGGTTTGAAATCTCAAAGCCCCACGGTTGTCTGCCAACTGGTGCAAAATTAAAAGTGTCATTTATTACTCAGCGATTAAAAATGCCAAACTGTTCAGAAAACAGCCAGGCATGCAGTATAAGCTTGTAGGTTAACCATTTCACGGCTGGGGGTCATAGGTCACCTGCCGATTTTCGTTTTAGGGGTTATTATTTTATTATTATTATTTATTTCTTAGCAGACGCCCTTATCCAGGGCGACTTACAATTGTTACAAGATATCACATTATACATAATTTCACATTATACAGATATCACATTATTTTTACATACAATTACCCATTTAAACAGTTGGATTTTTACTGGAGCAATCTACGTAAAGTACCTTGCTCAAAGGTACAACAGTAGTGTCCCTCACTGGGGATTGAACCCACGACCCTCTGGTTAGGAGTCCAGAGCTCTAACCACTACTCCACACTGCTGCCCCAAAGCGCATGAACATTTTGAGCGAAGTAACAGATGGGGCTAAAGAAAAATAAACACCTGCCAATTAAAGCAGGCGAAAGGTGTCTGTTGTCATAGAAACGAGGCCCGCTTTCAGAAAAGACAAAAAGGGCTTATTCTGTTAATTGGACAAAACATGCAGCCATTCAAACCTATTGGTCTGTAAAACAAGTTATATAAAGAAGTATTCATAACCTGCAATAAATTGATTATTACTAATATCAAGATTACTATTGTTGCTAAGAATTTTAGTAGGTTGAACACATTTTTATCAAACTGTCTGATTTTTTAAAAAAAACAAACCCTGATTTGATCTATATTTTGACTTATATAATACAACAACCCCAGGCATTACACATTAAATCACACAGTCCTTTGACTGGTAGCTCATTGCATTATAACTTACGCTGTATTCCAAAATCTGTCTATGTTTAAACAGTACAGCTTAGTTTAATACAGTCAGCGTTCATGTAATGGGCAGTGTTGTGTGATACACTGCCTAACACTTGCTGATAATTATCAGGTACCATTCTTGGCAGATGAGAGAGAACATCAGAAAGCGTTATTAACTATATCCCACCCCTTGCTGTGGTACATCCTTTCCAATTCAAAATGCCTTTCTTTCTTTTTGTCAGTGTCAGAGACAATGAAAGAAAGCAGGCGTGTTGAATCGTGTTAACACTACAAAGTGGTAAGGTCTGCAAAATCTGGTAGACAGACCCTCTAGTTTAAAATTTGTTGGCCATCCCCTAATGGAAAAAAAGAAAAAAAAAATACTCTTGGTAATTCTCTCACAGACACACAGACAGCTGGCATTTCAGGATTAACGTGTGCCTGTTTTCTTGCCTGGTTAAATATTTGCAGGTGAGTAATAGCGCAAGGTGTACTCCACATGTGAAAACCATTATCTAACCTACTTATTTACTTATGTAGTTTCTTGCTGTCTTACTTATTTTCTTTTACTTTCTTTTTTCTAAATTTCTTATTTACATTATTTCTTACTTTTTTATGTATACTTTCGTACATAAATATCTTTCTTTCTTTCTTTCTTTCTTGACTCTGTCTCCTAAAAGGTGCAGCAAATATAAACACCTTCTCTGGGGGAAATTTCCGTAACATGATTTTGTAATGATCAGTGTTTTTGAACTAGTCCATCTCTTGTCAATCTAAAATGTTCATCTCTATCAACTAGTATCTTTAATTAATTAATATATATAATAATATTGTTTATTTAGCAGACGCCTTTGTCCAAGGCGACTTACAGAGACTAGGGTGTGTGAACTATCCATCAGCTGCAGAGTCACTTACAACTACGTCTCACCCGAAAGATGGAGCACAAGGAGGTTAAGTGACTTGCTCAGGGTCACACAATGAGTCAGTGGCTGAGGTGGGATTTGAACCGAGTATTCCCTGATTACAAGCCCCTAGCTTTAACCACTGGACCACACAGCCCCATATATAATATATATTGTGAAGGGTTTTTGTCCTTCGGGTTCTTTTTCAGCACCTTAAATGACCCAGCCACACACAAAACTTGATTTTTAAAAGCGCTGTTGCGCTATTTTTTTAATAGTCACAAAAACCAAAAATAAACAAAACACTTAGCTCTTTTACGAGCACTAACTAACACACAGGTACACCCTGACTACCACGGGACAGCTAAGCTGTTTCCCTGTACTTACACAACACACAAGTTTAACACCGCACTTACTTTTTAACTCTGGCTACGCGGAGACAGAGCACCTCTTCTGCCTCCTTCTACTCAGCAGCCTAGAGCAGCCTAGAGCAGACTGACTGCTCTCCTTTTAAACCCCGCACCTGGCTCTAATTTACAATCAAAGCCAGGTGCAGGTGATAATTAACAATAAAACAATTAACAGAATAACAATTAAACAATAAGCAAATTAACCAAAATGTGCATACGCACATGTTTTCTCCCTGCTGTGTTACAATATATATATATATATATATATATATATATATATATATATATATATATATCTTACTGCAGTTTTCCCATGGTTATACTATGCATTTACAATAAAAACTGGTTTGCCATTTTTTTTTATAATATTCTTTACCACTATGCTTTACACTTTGTTATGCTTTTTCTACAGGGTGTCATATGATCTACCAGCAGAAAAGTTTCCAAACCGGGGCAGCGCTCTACACAAAACACTAAACAAATCTGCTGTTTATCTCAACAATTCCAGCTAGCCCAGCTGTGCGGTTGCTTTTCTTATAAGTTCCACATTGTGTGCTAATGCGGCCCCAGCATCGCACAGCCCGTCTCAGGCCTGAGAAAGCTGTGGAGAGCCTTGACTCTGACTGCAAACCCTCAACGGTGTCAACCCAGAGGGATCTTTAAATGACTAAAGAGCTATAAACCCAAGACCCTGCTGGGTAAGGCTCTTAAACCACCACCAGACACCATTTGCAAGGGTCTGTTTAGCTTAACAGACCGCTGCTGGTTCACTGTTAGAACGCATTACCCCAGGTTATGGTATCAGCAAAAAAATGAAAAATTCCTTTGGGAATAAACAGCAACCGCGGCTAAGAAATAATGGTCTGTTTTGCAGTTTATTGACCGTAATATGCTGATTATGGTGCTTTAGGCTTTAAAACATTTTGATCTGTCTTGTATGTGGTCTTTTGGGGGTTAAACTACAGTCAAACTGCTTAATATCACACCTGTCTATGTCATCCTCTGCTTTATATAACTGCACTGTAATGCACATGCACAGTATATCAGACTGACTGCAAGTATAGTGTAAAGAAACAGTATTAGTGATCACTATTCTAATCAATATAATACCTAATATTATGGATCTTGTTTCAAAGAAAAAAAAAAAGCTTATTTGTAATATCATCACGTCAGTGTTTTAATGCATCTTTTATTCTAATGCTTATTTCCAGGTTATTAGTGAACTAATCAAGTCAGCTCCCTTTATTGACACCATTTTTGCGCTGTCACTTTGAAGTAATATTTAAAGGCTTTGCCTTTTCAATCCCACAAGTGCATACTAAAGCAAGTCCATCTTCATTATAGCAAGTCCATCTTCAGGTAAACGTTTTTCAGAAAACACTGTTGTTACACCATTTTGCATTTTATTTTACAAACTACTAGCCCAAAAAGACTAGCCTTCCAACATTGTATAGGGAGCCGTGTGGAGTAGTGGTTAGGGCTCTGGACTCTTGACCGGAGGGTCGTGGGGTCAATCCCAGGTGGGGGACACTGCTGCTGTACTCTTGAGCAAGGTACTTTACCTAGATTGCTCCAGTAAAACCCAACTGTATAAATGGGTAATTGTATATAAAAATAATGTGATATCTTGTAACAATTGTAAGTCGCCCTGGATAAGGGTGTCTGCTAAGAAATAAATAATAATAATTGTAGTGTGATGGGATACAGCCAACAAAAATATTGGACAAATATGGAAAACTAAGTTACGTCTGCCAAAATCAGGTTTTATGTGCCCAGGTGAGGAAACGTTTTCAAAATGTGTGTGTGTATATATATATATATATATATATATATATATATATATATATATATATATATATATATATATATATATATATATACTGTATATATCAACTGCTGATATGATTTTAGGTATTTGAAGAGCAATTAAGAATTTTGAGCGAGGTCCTCTGGTATTAATAGTGTGACCAAGCCAGCCATTGACTGCTCAGGAACTACAAAGGAAAAACTGTTAAACAGACTAAAATGCAGGACCACGACACTGTCTGCTCCCTGGTTCCCACAGGTCTACTAATCTTCACCATCAAAGGTTCGCTTAGGACTCTGGTGTTGCTATCAGTGAGTTAGAATCAGTGGTC
The DNA here is from genome assembly GCF_902713425.1 of Acipenser ruthenus. NCBI lineage: Eukaryota > Metazoa > Chordata > Actinopteri > Acipenseriformes > Acipenseridae > Acipenser > Acipenser ruthenus. The sequence goes on from NC_081218.1 coordinate 2,011,608, forward strand.
TGATCACCCCTATAAAGCCCTGGGTTACATAACTGTGGATTGTGAGGGGTGTTTATTTTTGTGGTTACATTAATTACTTTGTAAATGTTCCCAGGAAAGAGGCAATTTGGATTCTTACTGTAATGATCTGTCAGTTGTCATGTGAACGCAGCTGGTCAGGCTGAATTGTTTAATTGATTGGTAGTTCAGCCTGTCTGTCCTGTATTTAAGCTTGGCCATCTGTGCTGTGGTTAGTTCTGTAAGATGGCTACCTGTGTGCTCTCCTGCTCTGCTACAGAGAGCTGTTTTGTTAGAAGCCTGTTAGTTTTTGTTTTTGCAGGGTTAAAAGTATTTTGTTTTTTATTTAATTTAAGAAAGTGCGCTTGAACCACAACCTCTGACTCCTGCTCTAGTGTTTCAGCACTGTCTACTGTTCTTCCTTCATCCAGCGCAGTCAAACCTTTACACAGATGTTTTTTTTTTTTTTAAATGTATCATTTATGTTCTTACCGATTCATCATGGAGAAAACAGGTGAATTTGGCACTGCATACAGTACATCAGTTCTTATCTAGGGGTTTGAAAGAAGCTACAGATATAGCACACTGACTAACTGCACAAGTACTTTGTCCAGCATTGAGTATACACTGGAGAGTGCAGCTGGACAGAGTTTAATAGCTTGATTCCTTTTTCTAAACGGACTGCCGCTTTCCAAGTCTAGTTGTTGTCCAACGAAAGTTACGTTGACAGATTGGAATGCAGCAAACCTCATTCTTTTAGTGCAAATGTTTAAAACTTTTTTTTGGAGGGGTTTAGTACAATTTTGTCTTGCCTGATTTTTAAGCAAGCCCCCCTAAGCCTAATCTGAATTCTGATCTGTATTTAAACTGCTCAGTTCCTTTGAGACTTGTGAGTAATGCTTAGAGGGCCTAAATCCTCGATTTAAAAGCTTTAACCTCAAGGATTAAAGGACTGAGGAGTAAAACTAAATTTGAGTGTAACAGTGAGAGCCGGGGCTGCAAAATGTGATTCTACTACACCAGTGTAAAAAAGAGAATTTTACCTTGTGGACAAATGCTAAATAAAGTAAAAAAAAAAAAATTAAAAAAGCCCTTTGTACGCTTTTTTGTTCAGGTTTATCTTTTAGTGCTGTTTGTCCTTTTGTAATCTGTTCACGAAGAGTGACGTCGCAGTGCCATTATTGCTTGACAACGGGATGGTAACTGGGGTTATGCTTGGGTAGCATAATTACTGTCCACATTTTACTTGGTACAGTTATATAACGGCCTTCACAGAACTATTTATCAACTATAAAATACTATATATTATATGTGGTAGAATTTAAGTACTTAAAAAATTACGATGATCACTAGACAAAAGATATGACTTTCAGCCCAATAATATCCACTGGAAAATAGAGCTGTGAAAGCAGAACAGTTCATTTCTCAGCAGGTATACCTGCTGAGCATTTCAACAAAACCTCAATTATCTTTCTAAGGTTCTTGTGCTGCCATTGCTCCTTAGTACAGAATTGGTTCAATGTAAGTTGCCTTCAACTTGGAAGTACCCCCTATTTGCTGCAGTGAAGTGGAGACCTACCCTGGTTGGATGGGCACAGGGCACACTCGCTGATCCCCCAGGCCTTCCCTTGACCTCGACAGCAGATCTCCTGGGTCCTCAGTCCAGGCAGAGGAGAGCTACACTGCAGGGTGACAAGGAGGGGAGGGGAGAGAGTTAATATACTGAATGCAGTAGCGCAGGGGTGTCCAATCCCAGTCCTGGAGGGTCATTCCACTCCAGGTTTTACAGGTAAAATGAAACCTACTTCAAGGTCTGGGTGGAGGTTTAATTGGTTAAATGATTTAGAATACGGTTGGAACAAAGAGCAGGAGTGGAAATGCCAGCTTGGGCCACCCCTGTAGTAGTGCTAAAAAGAAACTCTATTATAGCAAGGAAAGACAATGTGGGTTGGATCCTCAAAGCTATTTACTCCAAATGTAGCTCTTTATTTCAAAAGGAAAAACACTTTTCGAACCAGTAATTAATAACACCCACGTTTAATGTAGGGACTTAATTTCTTGTGATTTCCTTAATTACTACCAGAACTGTATATGAAACCCCCTCACCCTAACTAATCACAGCTTGTAGAGTTGACAATTTTATGTGGGGGTCTAACTCTATTCAAAACACGACTTTTGACATGATTTAAAATCAATAATTGCATGACTGAGGAAGATAGTTCAAATGTCTCATTTTGTTTTTTTCAAGGCTTGGTTTCATGCTGGTGTCTTACCTGGCCGTTCCGGACTTCTTGGAAGCAGTATCCAAATCCGGATGACTCAGAGTAGCTGGAGTCTCCTCGGATGGTCTGAGCTTGGATCCTGGGCACCGGTGCCCTCCTGTCCGCGATGACATCACCCTGCCCCTGCCTCTGCCCCTGTGCTGGCCCCTCTCTCACACGCTGCACCTGGTGTATATTCACGCTGGCCTCTAGGGGGTGCTGCACATGCACCTTCACCACCTCCGAGCCTCCTGTTGGGAAGAAAGGCATTTTACAACATGAGATAAATGAAGATTAAACTGATGCTTTATATCAGGGGTCCAGATTCCAAATGTAAGTTTAAACACACTTTATTTTGCTATATAAAGAGAATGGTCTGTGGATGTTCATTAGGGTGATTGCAAACAACCAACTAGCCCACTTTTCGACTGGTTATGGCTGCATAACAATTTTGTAATCCGGGTCTCTATTGCAAAACTCGGTCCAAAAACTGATAGCTTATTATCTGACTTATTAGCTACTGGAATTGACCCTAAAAGAAGTTGCAATAACACTTTTAATGCAGTATAGCGTTTGGCTTTGGTTGCTCTTTAAAAGTGCCTCCTATTTAAAAAAAAAAACAACCTCAACGCATATATTCTGTCTGAGTTCAACCTTGTAATTAATATTTTACAGGTTGTTTTTGTTTCCAGGTTGTATGGTAAAATTGACGTCCATCTGTTAATTGCCTCCTAAGTATTTCGCGCTGTCTGGTCGCGCCAGTGCGACAAAATAACCGCTCCCCTGTGTGAACAGCTGCGGCCCGGGACAGAGGTTCCCTTTGTGTGCGCTTTAGGAAGCGACATTTCTAAATAACCGACAGACTGTTTGGAATGAAAGAAAACACCTGTTTCCGAAAAAACATATAAAAAAAAAGGAAAGGAAAAACTTCTTAGACAAATTAATCTTGCTGTTGTCCCAAGATACTTTTGGGACCGGAAAACAGGCATAACGAAACCGAAAACTGCTGATCAGAATATTACAAGTGCAGTCCTGGTGCATAACAGGGGAAGATGATGGTTGCAGAGGTATTGGAACATCTGAAAAGAGTCCATCAAGATGCACAAAAACCCAAACACTTTGACATTCAAATAGTAAAAAGTTTGTATTGTCTCTGTTCGGATGTATGAGAAATAGGATCGTCCTTGACACTTGATCTGTGATTGACGATTCAGCATTCTGTTAGCAGTGTTTCTGGCAAGAGGAGTTGGCTGTGGGTTCACATTACCAGTTGAGAGCATTGGCACGCGACAGTGCTCAGATTGACTAAGGAGGCACAGATTTCTAACCTGTGCTGGTGAGAGGATCACTTGTAGCTACAGCTATGGCCAAAAGATTGCATCACCCTTTAAAGTCAAATGAAACTCGCTGAATAATGTTACGTTAACATTGCATGCCGCTTTGTAGTTTTTCCGTATACTTCGAAATTGAAAAAAGTGCCATTTCAAAATCTAACATCAAATACTGTACGTCTGTTATGGCTTTCGGTAGACTTTAGTGATGTCATTTTATATTTCTGTGATGTTAAATAAAAGATCTATATCTATATATATATATTATGTCTCAATCCTAAAATGCTAGGTGATGCAAAACTTTTGGTCAGAGCTGTACAGTACAGCAGATCCCTTACAGAAAAGTTTAAAAAAATAACCATTATAATAGTGTGTACGGGCTTAAGTATCAATTAGAAATCAATGGCTTTCTTTTTAATTATAAAAGTATTGTAGTTAAAACAGAAATCAATGCCATTGCAGTGCCAATTGCTAATGAACTAGTTCATTTCAAATACCTAAACGTTGAGGGAACACAGAGCCACATTTTCAGGAACAGTGGCTTGAAACCTGCTTCCAGGAGACCTAGTTTGAGGTTGCTGTATCAAACCCCAAGTCTCCCCTGGTGTGCCGTGCAGTGGCCTGAAACCTAGTCTCCTGAAACCAAGTTCCAAGCCACAGAGTGGCTTCGTGTTCCCTCAGCTTTAGTGACACCACAATACCAAGACTGTGTCTCTTACCGCTTTGCTGTGATTGGTGGTTGTGCAGTGGGAGGGTGTACACAGACTGGGTTAGCCCCTGCTGATTGGATGATGCTGCTCTGTTCTGGACCGCCCCCTCTATCTCATTGGTTGAGGAGGAGACCGGGACGTGGCAGAATTTCCCGGTAAAGTTCGGTGGGCAGAGACAATGGTCCTTCTGCATACAAATTCCGCCGTTCTGACACAGCAGCGGGCATAAGACTGGAAAAAAACAAAATACACTCACTGGGGCCTGGTTAACAGCTGGGGTGAAGGTTTTTGTGGTTTTCTGTACATATTTTTAAAACATAAAGTGTGTCTCTAATTACTGTGTATTTACACAGTACTTAGTAAATACATGTGTACTTAACACATAATTACAATGTTATTATGCATAGTTATTATGCATAGTTGTTTTTGCACAGTATAGCCCTAACACATCGTAAGCAAATGTATTTGCTTACGATTGTAAGTCGCCCTGGATAAGGGCGTCTGCTAAGAAATAAATAATAATAATAATAATAATAACCCTAACCCTAACCCTTAACCCTAACCTTAATCCTTAACCCTAACCTTAACCCTTTTCTGATACAATTGTGTACTTACATATACGGTGCAAAAAGATTTACACATTAAGTACATTGTAACTGCATAATAAAACTGTAATGATGTGTAAGTACTTTACTTAGTAACTAAGTAATTAGAGTAATTCATTAGTGTAATTATTTTTTATCTTTACAATCTCTTGTAAAATGGAGTTTCAGCAAACCAAAATACAATACAAGGATTGATCTTTCAGAAGCGAAACCATTATTCACATTCAGTCACGCCTCTGTCTAGAAGGATATTTAAAAGGGAGTTTTAAAATACAGCTGATATTTGGTTCAAAGCCCTTTTCGAAAAAAAAAAATGGTTCATGTAACGCTTCGCTGCGTCTAACCCCTGATAAACAGACAGAAATTGCTAGAATTTATCTGGTAAGTGGTTTCCAAACTTATCTCCACTCAGAAGCGACGGCAGGGTTTCTATGAATCATTGCACTTTGTCTTGTAATCAGGGTGTTTAGCGACCTTTAAGGTGTGCAAGAAAATGAATTGCGATCTCGAGGAGTAAATTAATAGCTAAAAACCATCTTGGCGATAGTCAGAAAATGGCTTGTGCAATTCCCAAATCCGTGCAGAGTTCCAGATCATCCAATTGTATCAATGTACCAACCTCAGGATGTCGATTCCATTATCTTTTTAATTTCCGTGTTCTCGGCAGAAACTGCCCACTGAGAGCTCTAATGAAAGGGGTTTTGATAAAAGATTGGAAAAGCTGAGTTAGTTACCAAAGGCTGAGGTATGATGAACAGCTCCACAGCAGGGGCGGTGCAATATATCCTCTGTTCTCTCGCAACTGGGGGTCAGATTTATGCCAGAACGCCTTTATTCTCACTTCTCTTCCATGATTTTGTCTTTCCCACAAAAGCTGAGATAATGCCCCCTTTGTGCTCTGCAATCCAAGCTGTGTACGCTTCTTAACATAACTAGGAGATTAATGATGGGATTTTTTTTATATTGCCTCTCTGGTACCTTGTAGATCTTATGAGTACATTATAGGCAACTCTAAAGGAGCCCTGACAACGTGGGTAGATTTCTGGGGTGGCCTTTATTTTAAGGATCCAGTAAAACATGCTGAGGTTAAATTGATCTGATGAAATCGGTATCTGAAGGTTCTGTGTACAGTGCGGAAATTTTACTATAAAGTGATAAAAAAAAGGGAAAACATCAGGTACAGTGTAAAGCAATAGAAATTATCAAGGAGGGAGGGCTGTGGGATCTTTATCTCTAAATCACCCCCCCCCCCCCGGTACCAGCAATGAGAGGGGCTTTTACACGACCGCGGAGGATGAAATATGACTCCGGTCTTCTCACAATTACACTCATTAAACATTTTAACCTGTTGGTGCCCCTTTTTTTATCTTCCTGGGCTGGAGTTGAAACTCATCCAAAATCCACATGGATCAGTCATTTTCAGTGCTCTGCCCTTCCTCTGAGGTTTTTCCTGCTCCAGAGCTCAGCAGAAAGCATGTTTCAGCACCCAGCCCCTTCAAACTGCCAACTCAGCTTCTATCTCTACCTGTGATAATATAGGAGGCCCTGTATAGGAATGGCACTTTCTCATTAGTGGAGGTTGCAAGTGTGCCCAGTGTAGTTCTAAAGCCATTACTTTGATTTATTTTGGAGAGGCATGGGGCAGTTATTGCCTCTTTTAAACTGTTTGTTTTCAACACAAGTTGAAGGATCAGAGCAAGAGGACGTTTTGGTTCAATTGCTGAAAAAAAGGGGGAAAGTCTATTGTGCAATGAGATTCAATGCAAAGATTTTTACAGTACAGTTATCTGCAAAAACATAAATAAATTACATATATAAAGATATTGGGACTACAGCTTGGGCATGTGTTGCTCATTAGACCCCATTCCAGGCTCCTGAATTAGATATTTGCCCCATCTTCTAATATTGAAACCTGCTTAATATAACTCTTCTTAATGTTACAATGCCCTTTTTACAATGTGTCTCGTGTTTATTGCATTGCACATGTACAGCGTAATAGACTGTATCAAGCCGACAGTAATTAATATCACATATCTATTTCTGTAATTAGTTTATAAATGGGCCCCACATTTTAACAAAGTCGTTAAATTTTCCTTTATTCGTCTGGTAGAATAAATACAGCATTAGATGCTTCCATTTTGCGAAAGCTGGATATTTCTCTCATTTCCACTATTTAAGGATTCATTATTTTAGTATCAGAAGAACAATCGCTTAAGACAATATTAACAATTTTATTTATTTCTTAGCAGACACCCTTATCCAGGGCGACTTACAATTGTTACAAGATATCACATTATTTTTCCATACAATTACCCATTTATACAGTTGGGTTTTTACTGGAGCAATCTAGGTAAAGTACCTTGCTCAAGGGTACAGCAGCAATGTCCCCCACCTGGGATTGAACCCACGACCCTCCGGTCAAGAGTCCAGAGCCCTAACCACTACTCCACACTGCTGTCCTTTAACATAATTTCTGTTTTGAGGAAGGTGTCCCAGGACACTAAATGCCAGGACCATAAATTGAGTTTATAAATCAGGTTACAATATTACTGCAGTAGATGCACAATATGAATTGGTTGTCAATACTACAGCTGTACTATTATAAGTGTTTCCTATTACATGCATATGGATTTCGAAAACACTTTGGTTTACTTAAATTAAGAAAAATATCCATCACAGAAAAAAAAAAAAAGACGAGATGTTTTTTGTTATTAAAACAATGACATCAGCCTCTGGGAGTCTGAGAGAGCCGCAGTCGTTCTTTTCAGCGTGTATTTTAATTCCAAGTGCCTGTGCATTAATCCACTACAATACGTTCAGCTGCGGGGATAAGGAACTGCCAAAGAGTTTTACACATTTTACACGCTGTACTGTCTGTGTGTGTTCATTACTGACAGGAAACAAGGGAGAAATTTACGACACTGTAAATTTCACACAAGCGGACTTTTATGGAGTGGATCACGTTCAGTTTAGGGTAAACCTTTTATATTTTTGGATGGAATCAAACACTTTCAGAGTAAAAGGAGCTGTTTCTTCAAGTTTGAAGACATTGACACATCTGATGTACACTGGCCATCTTTCATAACAGATGGCCACGGCGTTTGGCCTGATCACAGCCTTGACACAATGTGGCATAGACTCCACAAGGTGCTGGAAGGTGCCTCAAGGGATCCATTCAGTCATTGATATTTTACGCTGTTGGTCGAGAGAGGTGGGTAGATGATCGTGATGACTAAACAAGCCCAATTGGATTGAGATCCGTGGATTGTGTGGTAGCCGTGGAAAATGACCAAAGTCTCTGCAATTCTGGAATGGTTATTAGGTGAATTTTTGTCTTGAAAGTAGCCATCACTTACATTACTAGGTGGCTCAATCTGCATCTATGCTTAACTAAATCAAGTAAATTCGAAGCTGAGTAAAAGTTTCAGCTTTTATTAGAATCTGGTTTCCCCGCTTGCAGTAGTAGTCTGGGATAGGGGTGCACCAACAAGTTCAGAACCCACTATCATGCACCTTGATAGATCTTTTAAGAACACGTTTAAGCTAACAGCTAAGTGCTCTCAGCCTTGCAGACTGCAACAAGTGAGTCTGGCTTTTTTCCAATAGGTCCCTAACAAAAGCGGTGTCGCAAAAAATCTATGGGGTTTAATTAAGAAATCAAAACCGTGAAGGATCTTTATACAGACGTAACGAATCACTCCTGGGTGGGAAACACATGGGATTAAAGGAAGGTTGTATTTAGTTCCGCCACTGTTTGGATCATTACACCTCTGCAGCAAATCACTCAATTTGTTCTGAAGGGGTTGAGGGAAAGCATCACGTCATTCCTGGCAAACTAAACGCCAAGAGGAAAGACTTCTCTGCCCTGGGAAGCTCCGAAACGCTGGAGCCGAAGCATTAGCACTCTCTGCATTTCATCGCAAATCGAAGACACATGCCCCTCAGCTCTGGAAACACGCCCGCAGGGCATGTGTCGATGGCCTAGAGCAGTGGTTTTCAACCCCTGTCCTGAGGACCCCCTGTGTCTGCTGGTTTTCATTCCAACTTAGCTCTCAATGACTTAACTAGACCCTTAATGCAAATGATAATTTGCTTAATTAGACCTTTTTTTATTTTTGTTTCCTGCTCTTAAACAGTTGCAGAGTTCAAGTTACTTATAAAATGTTATAGCTGACTTGAAATCTGCAATTAAGAGCTAAAAGCTCTTAAACAATAAACAATTGTTTAAAAGCTGTTTAAGGGCAGCAGTGTGGAGTAGTGGTTAGGGCTCTGGACTCTTGACCGGAGGGTCATGGGTTCAGTCCCCAGTGGGGGACACTGCTGCTGTACCCTTGAGCAAGGTACTTTACCTAGATTGCTCCAGTAAAAACCCACCTGTATAAATGGGTAATTGTATGTAAATATAATGTGATATCTTGTAACAATTGTAAGTCGCCTTGGATAAGGGCGTCTGCTAAGAAATAAATAATAATAATTACAAAGGTCTAATTAAGCAAATGATCAGTTCAATGAAGGGTAAAACTTCAAAGGTAAAACTTTATCAAACTAAGTGAACTTAACAAATGTTTCAGCTTGTGTACCGTCTCTTATAAAAGTGGACCACAGTATTTTTGCTCTGTAATTTTCAGTTTTACCAGGCTTTTCCCAGTATGAACTAGTAAATCACGCAGACCCTTCCTCACAAGACCTGCAACAGTATCAGTGCTTTTTAATATTTTTTCTTTTCTATTTTTTTTTTTTTTTAAATAGTCCTTTGTTACCCGGGGTAATAACCGGAGGTATCCATACCAGATCTGTGTTACCGCTTCGCAGTGACGAGAAAGATTTGGAATACCTGGTGACTTATCAAACTGACTTTGCAGTTCACGGTTGGACAACGTGGAGAATTACTACTGGGCCTGTGTTAAGAAACAATTTAAAACAATGCAGGGCACAGCAGAAGAGATGATACCATCGAACCTGGATGAATTTATTGAGATGCATCACACACCCTGTTGTGCCTTATTGCTTACTTGCTGTGCTTTTACTACAGGGAAACTTTTATAAGGGTTACACTGAAGGAGGCATTCACCAAAACCATGGCTTTGTGTCTTATAATGTTACCTTTCAATACATTTTACCATAAATGCTATTCTTCTGTAAATTTACACACGATAAAATCTACATTCCATTAATCTACATTAACATTCCTTTTACTTACGCAATGCATTTGTTTGGCTTTACTGCGTTTTTTTATTATTATTTTTTTTTTTATCACAGTTTATCACGATGCGATATATCTGCTATATTTCCACTGTGGCGTAGCATGAAAAACAAATAAAAAAAAAGAATGCCCCGTACTGAATTTAATACTGACCTTGTGCCTCCGTTACAGTCAGTTCAGTTGACAGTATCTATCAATGCACAGTATACTTGCCTTGGCTCTCTCCCTGCTAAACCAAGCACTGGAAACACGTGGCCTAAAGAACACTCTTTGGTTTAACAAGTGTGCTTTGCGGACCGGGGAGACTTTGACCTTCAAGTTCAAGGAATTTCTCAGCCATACACGGTATGTGAAGAAGAACGGGGAATACCGTTAAAATTATTGTAAAGGGTCTTTCATGTATCCAGGGGTGTATAGATAGAGTGAAAGTCTTTTAAACTTGAATTACTGACTCATCATGAACTCTGTGTGAGCCAGATTGATGAAGCTTTGCTGTACAGTTTTAAACACTTTCCCTCCAACTAAATATAATACATCACGCTGGTAAACTAGACCATTTGAGATTATCATTAGCAATTTTGATATTCTGGGTAGTTCTCCAGTTAAGATTTTCAACATGAAAAGTGATTTTTATGAAATAAAAAATCCATGACAGGCAATAGAAATAAATCAGGAAAAAAGTTTGACCAAAAACTAAAAAAAAAACCTGTATTTTCGTATTAAAGTACTTTGCCAGACACACTAAAACAAATAAGAAAATGTCCAGTAATTTGTCAGACAAATCAGTTTAAAGATAATGGAGATAATTAAAGCGCATTTATCCCTACACATTCCATTTATTTGTTTTTGTTCTTTAAAATATACACCCCCTAACAATATACACAGAAAGAAGGAAGTCTACTCACAGACTCTGAAGCCAGCCCCAGGTGGTGAATACCCCCTCTCAGAGCTGTAGACAGTGGTGACATTGCCTCTCTCGCAGTGGTTGGTACAGCGACCCCCAGCACAACGCACCTTGCAGATGGTTGGAGTGAACAGCACCTTAATGCGTTCGCCCGCAGTGTTTTGATTCCTAGCTGGGGAGGGGAGCAAAACAAAGATGTAAAACAGCAGGGCAGATCGAAGCAGGTCCATGTCTCTGTTCATTCTAGAAGAAACGTCGTAGATGAACTCTCTCTTTCACTGTTCACCCGCTGTGACTTAGCTGTGAGTCGCTCCCCTTTTCCCAAAATACATGACGACCAAACAGAAACACACACACACACACACACACACACGCACGAAAAAAAAAGAAAGAAAGCAAGATTTTAAGCTTGCTTGGAAACAAATGCCTCTCCACTTAATTGGAAGCAGTATACGAAGCATGCACTGGGCTGGGATCCAAACACAATGTTTGTAAGGGTTCCCATCTATCACGCCACACTCTTAACCCTTCACTGTGCTGGACTGCTGCAGAATGTTTTTTTTTTTTTTTTTTTTGTTCTGGGATCTCATTTTGTTTTCTGCTAACCCGTGCTGAAAAGATTTTAACCTTTTCGCTGCCAGGCAAAAAATAGCATGATGCCACTTTGCATGGTTAGACATTATTATTATTATTATTATTATTATTATTATTATTATTATTATTATTATTTATTTCTTAGCAGATGCCCTTATCCAGGGCGACTTACAATTGTTACAAGATATCACATTATTTTTACATACAATTACATTATTTTTTACACATTATTTTTACATACAATTACCCATTTATACAGTTGGGTTTTTACTGGAGCAATCTAGGTAAAGTACCTTGCTCAAGGGTACAGCAGCAGTGTCCCCTACCAGGGATTGAACCCATGGCCCTCCGGTCAAGAGTCCTAACCACTACTCCACACTGCTGCCCCATAATAAGTTATAGTCATTCAGAAACAGGGATGGAAATACAATTCCCATTGCATAGCGTTTGATCCATTCCTGATTTCACTATTAACAAGTTCATTTCTACAAATATACTACATGGTAGTTCTAGTAAAGGTGAAACAGTTTCAGTAGTACATGTATATATTTCTGGCTGTCACTTCAGGGATGGAAATAAGACTCCCATTGCTTAGCAGTTTGATCCGTTCCTGGTTTCACTATGAGTTTAATAAGACACACCTGAGCTTGTTACCAATGCACTGTAGCTAATCAAACTCGTAATAAAACCTGGAATGGGTGAAAAGGCTATGCAATAGGAGTCTTATTTCCATCCCTGGGATATAATTATGTACAAACTAAAATATATCTTATTAAAGAGCAACCTCATATCTAATTAGATTCAATTATTTTCCTGTTTCAGCCATCACATCCAAGGGATTTTATAAAACAGAAAGTTTAAAGTCTAAATATTCTACATTATACTGGAACCATTAACCCTGCCCCTAGTGGCTGTAAGGAATACTACATTTGTTCTAAGTTGAATTTCTCACGAGTGGCTTAGTCTTGCAAGGGTACAGGCTAAGGTTTGCATGTGGACTTAGAAATTAGACATGTTTCTGAGAGATATATTACTAAGGGTTATAATTACCATCATCACTAAGAAAACCCCTGAAAAAACAACCTAGGCAAAAAAAAAACATCTAATTTAACATATGGTGTTCTCCTTTTGCTCTTGGGTCCAGCAGATGCTTGGCTGGGGAAGGAACCGGAGGTCCGAGGATGTAAATAGTGTTTGAAACTGGGCACAGACCTAAAGACGCAAGCCCTCGCCAGATGAGGCTTTCGTGTTTGAAAGCAACTCTAAATAACTAATTTACAGCCTCGCTGCTGACATGATGGGCCATTTGTCACTTCCTCCAGGTAACACCTTTCAGTGTTTTAACAAATCCCACTACAGCCATGGCCAAAACTTTTGCAAATTCCCTAGAATTTTATGATCAAGAATAAAAAATAAAAAATAAACTGTTTGAACATAATTTAGATATTTTATTTAACATCATGACATGTTATCAAAGAAACTATCAAATGATATCACAAAAAAGGTTTACCCGAAGCCATAACAGTAGTACAGTATTTCATGTTAGATTTCCAAATGTCACATGTTTCAATTTTTTTTCGTTAAGTATATGTTAAAACTGCAAAGCGCTGTGTAATTCAGTATGGTAACGTAACATTATTCAGCAGGTTTAATTCCACTTTATGAAGCAAAATTTGTTAGGGTGATGCAAGAACTTTGGCCAGAGCTGTACACTGTTGGCTGGTTCATATTCAAATCTGTCATCGTGTTTTTTCCCTGTCCAATTTATTACCTCTGGTAATATTCCTCTGTTTTTATGGTCTACTCAGTGGCACAACTACCCAGACACCGGCCTTAACATCAAATATATACCATCCAGGTAGTTGCTTGGGTTGCCTTGCCCCTACCACTGCTGCTAAGGAGGGGATGCAGAGTTTGTGTTTGAAAACCCTAACATCCCATTTCCCTAATTTTGTCGTTTTAATATCAACCCTAACTGATGTATTAACAAAGTTTTTTGCAAAGACATATACTGTAAAAAAAACCTTTGTATAAGTCTATTTTCTAGGTATTTTAGGGGGTCCTAAAAAGGGGGAAGCGACTTATACACCGGTGTGACCTATAGGCTTTTTCCTGAAATTGTCTCAAAAAGGGGGGGCGACTTATACGCCGGTGTGACTTATACACCAGGTTTTACAGTATATATATGTTACTGTAGTAATGTTTATCAGGTGTTATTTTACTGTTTTTTATATATGAACTAGAGAGAGAGAGAGAGAGAGAGAGAGAGAGAGAGAGAGAGAGAGCAGGTGATTGTGGAGATTGTGAGCACTGTACTGTCTGGATCTTTGAAACCTCTTGGTTTGGAGTAACAGGAGACTGAACATTGTCCTGCCCTGTACTGTAATTAGCAATGATGTCATGGAAATGTGTCAAATCCCATCTGAAACCAATCCCTTATCAAACAGCATGACCGGATATTACAAGGGTAGTATACAAACCAGTGTAATCCAGCACAGAGAAGCGTAAAACGTACCGCAGCTGTGCAGCACTGCTTTTGTGTGGATACAGATGAGCACGTCTACTACAAGCAGCACTAAATCTGAAACATACCACAGGATCCCATTTTATTTATAGTGCTGCTGTACTTGTGGCAGGCTTTAAAAAGTACCCAGTAACAGAAAATAAAAACAACTGTGATAAAAAAAAACAGCATATTTTTTCTGGCATTTTATGCACTTTTTTTGTATTTTATAATAAGAGTAAGCATGATTATGTGTGTAGTTAATGATGTTACTTTTTTGTGGGATCGTCATTACTGCAGCATAATTGTAACTGTAATTAAAAATATATATATATATTATTGTAACTGTACTTTCAGCAAACAATGCTGCTGTAATTGTAATTGTTGTTATAATTAGAAATGATCCCAGGTTTGATGACAGTGTTCTCACTGTGCTACAGTTCTGCTAATGGCAGCCTCATACCTTTGTCGCTGTATTGTATTATATGCTCTGTGCATTGCCGTTGTAGTGCCATTGCCTGCATCTGATTTTACTGTACCTTATCTGTAATGTGATATTTTATAATGTGATACTTTGTACTGTGATATTTTGTAACAATTGTAAGTCGTGCTGGATAAGGATTTGAAATAATAATAATAATAATAATAATAATAATAATAATAATAATAATAATAATAATAATAATAATAATTCTTTCTCACTCCCTCCTTCCCCTTTTTCCTTTCTCTCCCCTCTCACTCTCTCTTCCCTCTCCTCTCCCCTTCCTCCTCTCCCTTCTCCCCTCTCTCCTCTCTCCACTCTCACTCTCTCTTCCCTCTCCTCTCCCCTTCCTCCTCTCCCTTCTCCCCCCTCTCCTCTCCTCTCACTCTCTCTTCCCTCTCCTCTCCCCTTCCTCCTCCCCTTCTCTCCCTCCTCTCCCCTCTCTCTTCTCTCCTCTCTCGGAAAGCGTTTGACAGACCTGTCTAAAGGCTGACATCAGGCAGCCTTGCAGCTCTCACAGATGGCTGCCAGATATGCTTATTATTTTAATTACAAAAGGGGGGCTATGCTCCATGTAAAGCCAGACACCATTGCACTTGAGCATCAACACAGTAATATAACCCAAACTGAATAAATCACCTTGCTTTGAGAAACACAAAAAACATGCAGTTATGTGGGCTCGTTTGTTAAGGAAATCTCGGTAACACTTTCAAATAATGGCCGCAAATTCCTAATGAATTCCTGCTGAACCCCTCAGGAATACCACCTGAATATCTTCTGCACTTCCTCTGAGTTCTGAAGCAATTCATTTCAAATTCAGACCCTGTTAATTCACCTGGATTTAATTACCCGTATTCATTCCATGTTTCTTTGTAACACAGGATCATCTGTATAAGGCATAACACTTCTCGGTAACACTTTAAAATAAGTGTCTGCTCATGATTATTTCATGTGTATTAAAGGAAATGTTATGAAGTCATGAATAGTATGTCATGAACTCACGCTTGTGAAATTCAATAGGAATTTCATTTGAAATCAGTAGGAAATCATGTGTTAGTGACAATGGAATTACATACACTTATTTTAAAGTGTTACCCACTTCTCACAATCTCCTGCTGGGCGAGTAAGAGGGTATGAACTAGTGAAGAATAAAGAGTGAATTCAAATTTCCTTCGCTTTTCACTTGACTCCCAAAATGTAACTGTGTTTTTTTCGCAGCAAGCAGCTGCTAAATGAACGAGTAATCGCGACGGTGACGCTGACTTTCAGTTTTGCTCCGGTTAAGGACTACATTTTCTGTGCTGCCTCTTTCTAAAACAAAACGTGAAATAACTTTTCAACACACGCTGGTGAGATCATCTGGGAAAATGATTTTGTTTCTTATTAACAAAACACCATCCGTCAAGTATCTAATTATGAGTCGGGCATAGGCTGGCCAACTAAAACAACGACAGGACCTGGTTACATTGGCATATCAGAGCACTTGGACTGCAAACACACAGTTGAGGTGAGGCAGTAACCACAGGCTGGCTAATAACCTTATCAGTCTCCCCAGGTTACAAAAACCAGGAAAACGAGCCAAAATATTAAAACATGAGGATTTTTTTTTTTTTTTAAAGGGACAGGGTGGGGTTTTAAGGATGTTTATTAAACTGTGAGCTGCAGTGAATTTTGGTTAGATAATGGGTAAAAACAGGAGCCTTCACTGTCAGGTGATCTATTTTACTGAGGTGACCGTAAAGGTTTGTTTGCTTGTTTTCACCATAACCTACAGCTCTGGCCAAAAGTTTTGCATCACCCTACAGAATTAACTAGTTTTGTTTCATAAAGTTAAATGAAACCTGCTGAATAATATTATATATGCAACATATTTAATTGCACCACTTTGTAGTTTTCCCATATACTTAGTGGAAAATCTAACATGAAATACTGTAATACTATTATGGCTTCTCATAGGCTTTTGCAATATAATTCTGTAGCTTATCTGATTACATGAAGTTAATATATGTATTATTTATTTATTTATTTTTTAATTATGTCTTAATCCTAAAATTAGAGGTGATGCAAAAAAATGTTCTATAGCTGAAGAGCTAATGTCAATTGAACCCTGGTTCAGAGTGGCCAAGCACAGTGTGAGCTATGCCAGCAGAACTGGATCACATAGACAACTAATTACCCTAATACATATTTACCATGGTAAACGCATAGTGTAATAAAGCCCAGAAAAAAATAAGGGAAAGAGGGGACTAGATTGAAGTCTATAAAATCATAAATGGAATAGATCAAGTTAACCCAATGCCTGTGCTATGATTCCCATGGTAATCTTTTATAAGGAAAGGAGCTTGGGCAGTCTCATAACTAAATGTTAATCTATACGAGCAACGAGACAGAAACGTTTACTACTTTCTTATTTTGCTTGTTTAGAACAGGTCCCCCGGGGTGGGGGTCTGTCTCTCACCTGGTGCGGGGGTCCGGTAGACGGTGTACTCCCCCTGCGAAGTGCGGACGATCTTCACGCTTGACTCCTTGACCACCAGCAGCCCCGCGGACAGCAGCTTCCCACGCTGGGCCTCCACGTGTTTAGACAGCAGGGCGGTCATCTTCTCAGGCAGGCCGCCTGACCCCGACAACTTCTTCTGAAGCACAGACTGAGCCTCCTTCAGCCTGGGGACCAACACAGGACTTAGCACGGAGGAGCAAGGAGACAGGTTAGCAAACACTGGGCTATATTCAGAAGAGATTAATGCACTGGTGCAAATGGTGTGATTAAACAGTGGCTGGAATTAGACCTGCCAATATTTAGCAAAATACACATTTTGTAAAATATATATTCGGGGTACCAGTCTACTTGTGAGATGTCTTGCTCCTTAAAATATTTAGCTTTTTTTTAAAAAAAGAGGAGACTATTATCTGTTCAGTGATACCAAGATATTTAATAAGTAATGGGTCTGAGTGAGGAAAAATGGGCAATAGAATCCCCGCCCCTAGTCTAGCTGTAAATCATTATAGTGGAGCACTTCATGCAAAAGTAACCCTGTTCCATTGTGTGAAAGGTAAACTACAGTATAAAAACAAAACATAACAAACAAGCCCCTTGTACAGATTTACTATGACATCACCTTAGCTCTAAACAGGAAACCGAGATAAAAGTGGCACTAAGCGTGCACAGCCCCGCCTGGCTGGAATAACACACAAGCCTCTTGAGTCACGTCCTACCACCCACCCTCACGATGACAGAATGGGTCTGCACCATGCCAATAACAAGGTCAGAAGTTAGCAACTTTATTACCCTGCGCTTGCACGGTCTGGCTGTTTTAAAGGAGACACTTCGAAAAGTGCATGTAATTCAGCAAAGGCCGTGGTTCAGGCAGGGAACTCACTTTTAACCTCAAATCACGAAAACATATTTATGGCGCTTTCAATAGCGGTTCAAACCATCAATCGAATAGCTAGTTTCTTATTTATGTGGATTTATAGCTTGTCTCTATCCATCACGTCCGTGCTGTGCATCAGATTTCACCTCGTCCTTCCCCAGCATCCACCTGCTTTTGGGCTTCGTCTAACAGGGGAGGGCAGCTATCCTGCCCCCTTCCCATGGCTTCCCTATGGTCAGCCTCCCCACTTATCTGCAAGCTAATTTATGGGCAAGGCCAAAGGCCAAAGAATGTAGTGTAAAATATGAATAATGTAGTAGTGTTGCCTAATCTATGTTTCAATAAATAATCTATCGCATGAGTTTCCTAGCTGAGTTGAAGTGGTCCAGAATTATATTATACCGGTGGTCTTATGTTGCATAGCTGTGTTGTGAACCTGTAGGATATTCATGTGACTAAATTAACAGTGCTTTAGAGCTGACGAGAGCTTCTCTTTTACATTGTGGTCTATGAGAGTTGATGGTTCTGCTCCATTCACGTCATGTAGTGGAGCTGCTTCTGGTGATGGGATCATAAATCCATACAAGTTTGAAGATAACAAGGTTAGTTCAGAAAACAAAAGGTGTCTGTACTGTGTTCGTATTGGAACAGGCTTCCCCAGAGCGCCAACTGTAGTTTACAATCCCCTGATGCAAGGACTACCTAACCAGCCCTGTGCAATGTTAAGTTTTATTGCTCGTATGAGGTTGAAATGATGTAAATTGTCCCAAGAATCCAGCGCTGAGTAACCATTTGCAAACATAGAGGTCCCTGGGGGGGAAGGGCTGTGCTTCGTGGCTTGTTTTGTTTTGTCAGGTTTCCTTGGTAACCACGGGCCTACCCTCTAAACTAGGAAACTGAATCCAGTGTTCTCAGCACAGCTACAGATTTGCTTTGCATACATGCTAACAGTCCCTATATGGTCGGGACAGTCCCCGATTTTCGAGCAAATGTCCCGCGTCCCGATGCATAGGAAAAAAGTCCCGATATTTCTCCTTGGAAGTTCTTCACAGCTCCAGGACGTTAGCTCTGTCACTGGAAGTGCTTATTACATTTTTTTGGTTTTTTTATTTTTTTCTTCTCTTTGTCTTTAGCGGCTGGCGAGCCTCGTGCACTGCCTCGCATGGATTGTGTTCGCATGACCCGATCTCATATGTTTATTGTCATATGTCATATCCAGTCATATTGGAGAAGTGTACTGCTTCCTCCCTGCTGCTGCAATATGATTTGATGTGTATGATTTAAGAGTAAACAGTGGGAGCCAATGGAATGTGAGGAAATTCAGTTAGCTACACTTACCAGAATGCAATGGGGTGCGAGTTGAACAGTCCTGGTGTACATGGAGTTATATTATTATTATTATTATTTGTTTATTTAGCAGACGCCTTTATCCAAGGCGACTTACAGTTATATGGTATACGTGTGATATATTCTGGAATTTGTACATATCTGTGATATACAGTGGTGGCTGTTTGTTTTTAGAAATATTTATAAAATAAAAAAATGAGCTACCTGTGCATGACAGCTTGAAGATTTAATGTATAACCTCCTACTGTTGCAAGTTGTAACACATACTGTAAGAAGTAACGCAGTTTAAGCAATTTTCAAGGGAGGATAAAGTTTGTACACATTAATGGTCTGTATGCCTTAATACAAGATATTTCCGCATTGAAGATATTTTTAGCATAAATGTTTGTCATTGAATTGTCATTTAAGTGGAGCACCACGTGGGATAACATACTACTGAATATACCGATACTACAGCTGTAAGAAGTTCATCATAATAATGAAAAAATACAGTGCTTTTGAAAGAGAACAGGTAAAGACTGCCACCAACTGAACATTGGTTGCTATATATTTAAGTCACAAGCCCGATGCAGATATCAAATTACAAAACACAGCAGAGTGGATTTCCTCATCCCTTTCCAGCTTTTAATTTCTCCAGGGATTAAGCTGTGTCCAGAGGGCCTTACCAAAATACCAGGCTTGTTATTTCTTCTTTTTTGGACATTGCCCAATTACTCAGCGCAATTGTACATTATTATTATTATTATTCTTATTTCTATTACATTATCTTTCAGTCTAACCTTTTTAGTGGTTTTCATAAACACAAAATCCTTTATAAACTCGATCCAGTAAGTATTTACATTACGTTTGCTGTCTGATTTCTACTGCGACAGGATAAAAGTCTATGCGATAAGATTTTGAAAGAACAAAACAAAATTAGACAAGAAAAGTTCTGTGTAGATTCTGTGTTATATACAAATGATCTAATTTGATTTGTGTTTTCGAAATTAAAAGATGAATTAGTTTTTTGTAATTGTAACTCTGATTGCTCTGACTTGGACTTTCAGTAAATCCACATGTGGGAGGTTTTGCCCAAACAGCATGTTTAAAAATTATTGGCGGTCTGTTTTATTAGTATAAACAGCCACCATTAACCCACTCTTACCACAGTCTGTAAACAGAAGTGTTTTTCGAGTCCTAATTTGAAGCCAAAGAGGATGTTTGGACTTCATTAAGGTAATCTGTTTAACCTACATGCACGAATGAACATTTCTCACAATCCCCTGCTGGGCAAAAGATGCTATGAATGCTATGAATATAGGCGGCTGTGCGGTCCAGTGGTTAAAGAAAAGGGCTTGTAACTAGGAGATCCCCGGTTCAAATCCCACCTCAGCCACTGACTCATTGTGTGACCCTGAGCAAGTCACTTAACCTCCTTGTGCTCCGTCTTTCGGGTGAGACGTAATTGTAAGTGACTCTGCAGCTGATGCATAGTTCACACACCCTAGTCTCTGTAAGTCGCCTTGGATAAAGGCGTCTGCTAAATAAACAAATAATAATAATAAATGCCTTTTACATGTGATCAACATCATCTGTTACAAAAGAACACAAAATGAATACGGGGTAATTAATGCCACATGAATTAACAGGGGGCTGAATTCAAAATGTATTACTTCAGAACTGCAGAAGATATTCAGGTGTTATTCCTTCGGATGAGACGTAAAACCAGGGTCCTGCTGTAGCAGCAATTGTGATGCATAGTTCACCCACTAGTCTCTGTAAGTCAGTCTGTCTTTATTGTGCAGTTACACTGCGCTTCCTCCAGTTTCACATGAGGAAAATGCAGCAACAACAAAGCAATCGAGACCAGCTACTGTAATGTATAACAGTTAATCTGTAAAAATCTGTGATCTTTAGTTGCTTTTGGGCAATTTGATTTGCAAGTGAACTGTGACATTAGGGCCTTAGCGAGCACAGTAATGGCACAGAATTATAATAACCATGGGCTAATTGGGATACTTTTAATTGGATCCTCACCCCCCCTATTTTATTTCAGATGTACAAGGGAAGCCTGTGATAACAGTGCTTGTTCTACATGAAAAATGTCCTTTTTTATGGTCTTTCTCACCCTGTCTTTGTGTTAGAGTGCACTGCCAAGACAGATCACTTTAAAAAAAAAAAGATGAAAAACGCCTTGCGTTGGTCCTCTGCCAAGAAAACAAAACAATAAAAGGTCATAGTTCTGGGAAGTAACTGGAAGTAAGTGGTGACTTTGAACTTGTCATAACGTTCCCTAGAGAGAGATAACTGTTACACAATTGAGGACACAGGGGCGCTTGTGATCTGTGTAAGGCTGGGCAGGCTGGTTTGATTTCAGTCCAGTCCGGAAGGCAGTATAGAGTCCAGACACGGATTGTGGGTACGTGCACAGATTATTTTGCATAATTATTTTATCAGCCAAATGGTTCAGACCAAGCCTAGCTCCACAGTTTCATTCTATAACATACATGTCACATGTGAAGCTTCTATTATTTAGTCCGCTACTTAACCCACGCTACTCCAGATGTATCCGAGGCATATCTACACAGCTCTCCACCCTCCTCACAACTGAGAGATGATATTATTATTATTATTTATTTATTTTCTTTGCAGACCCCCTTATCCAGGGCGACTTACAATTGTTACAAGATATCACATTATTTTTTACATACAATTACCCATTTATACAGTTGGGTTTTTACTGGAGCAATCTAGGTAAAGTACCTTGCTTAAGGGTACAGCAGCAGTGTCCCCCACCTGGGATTGAACTCACAACCCTCCGGTCAAGAGTCCAGAGCCCTAACCACTACTCCACACTGCTGCCCATATTCTACACTACAACCCAGTAGGTGGCACTAATGAACTAGATAAATTACTTTAAGGCACCGTAACCAGTTAGTAATGGATCATTACAGTTAGTTGAATGACATTGAGAATCCCCTGCAATATGATTCGCACACTGTTATGCCTTTTAGTCAAATCCCTCATGTGAGTAGTTTATGCAAATCCCGGAGATGGGTTCTGTGATTTCAAAAAGCTGCATCTGCTCTTTGCAAAGTGGGTTTCAAACTTAAGCGAGAAAGCACACCAGGTTTTTCACAGCGGGCTGTGGTTGGCGCTCAGTTGGTGGGTGCTTCCAAACCAAGACTGCTCAAACGACTTGATCTGTTAGGATTTCACTGCAACACGTATTCGGAATTATGTTTTTCTAAGCTTCCGAAATCAGTGGGGAGCATCGAATTACTCCATAACTGTCAAACACCCATCAAGATCCGGGCACTATCCAAAACATCAGTCTACTTGAAACTGTTATTTCGACCCTTTGATTTCTGTGGCACTGTGTTTTTGCTGCCTACAGTATCTGTTGCAATAGAAGCCTCATTAGGAGACTAACAGAGAAGAGCAAACGGCACAAAACAACCCTCTTAGTTTCTCCCCGGTGACACTAGGAGCTGTTTGGGGTTAATTGACCAGGTTTAGCAAGATAAGCAGTTTCAGAAGCTAATCAGTGACATTGCTTCAAGATACGATAGATGTCACAAATGGTGGTACAGCTTCACTGGCAAAAGACTAGAACAGAGGAAACCAACACACACTGCTAGTAATCCATTGCAGTATCAAGGTCACAGTACCAGGAAGACGGTATGCCATCATATCAGGGCCACCGTTGAGTTGTTTGCGTGGCTGGTAATGGAAATTAATTTTGGATTTGAACCCAGAGGTGAAAGGGTAACACATCTGAGCCACCGAACCAACTCTTGCACCCTTTCTGAGAAGCTGATGGAATGCAAGTAAATAATTCATACTAGCACTGCAGCAAACTGCCCAAACGCTGCTCGAATGGTGCTTCCCTCTCCCTGTATTGTTATAATTTGTGTGACGGAAGTGGAGGATTGTCACCCCCCTCTGAATCAAGGTCCACTCTGTTTGACAACGCTAGTAAACCGTTACAAGCAAGCAGCTGGCTGGCTAATTCTTCAGTTCGGCTCCATTTATTTTATGCTTCCGATCAAACTGTTTATACTGCTGTATGCAAAGAGACAGTTAATAGACAGTTCCCTATACACCCATCTGAAAGACCAACACTGAATTTTCCGAAGTGTGTTCTGACAGATCTTCCCTACCCCTATAGATATCGCAGTCCTCAGCAACCATCATCTTCCCCCATTCCCGGACTGCATGAAGGCCGAAACAGTGGTTCCTGATTTCCTGCTGTTGCAGTCTGGGATACAGAACGTGCCCCTTTCAAACTTGTTTTTTGCGAACTTTACTATACTGCACAGCGAATCAAGCAACAGTCCATATTATAATGGAATCTTAATAGGAGGTTTTGAGATCAATTGACTTCGAAGCACGAAATTAACTTAAGCTGTACGAGTTTAAGAATATCCGGTAAGGTGACACTGCTGAAGACATTAGCTGAGAAGTCTGCTTGGTTAGTTTATTAGTTTCCTATACATCAAATGTCTTGAAGCGTGATAGATTCCCTACCCCACCACCCCACCCCCCAGAGTGGACTATTCAACTTTCCATACCAGTGTCTGTTTTTGCCATTAAGCCCATTCCGGTTGGAAAATGGAACTGCTAGTCATTCAAACACAGTGAACTATAATGTGAATGAAACTACACAGAGTGCAAAGAAGAAGCTCATAACTCAGTCAGGGAATACAGGACGGGGCTTGTCAGTATTTTTTCTGACTGGAAAACATACCGGATCTTTTAAATGAAGACCTCGAGAGAGAGGAAAGCTAAACAAACCACGCTTTGTACTTTGTAAATTAGTTAGAAGTTAGTTCATACTATAGGGGGGTGGAAAAATGTTTAGCCATAGCTGTACAATTACAATTACATCGTAATTGCAATCAATTACGACTCGCACAGTGACAACGCGATTGAGCCCAGGTCTGCTACTAACACAGCCTTGTTCCAATTTACTCAACTCGATTGCAGACCGACTTGAAAGCAGTAGCCTGGTTCTGAACTTGGTAGGATGAAAGTGATTTTTAGAGTTCAGTAACTAATCTCAGATTTAACAGAATAGCTCTGTCTTGCTCCAATGCTCTTGATCTTTAAAAAAAACTACAAAAAAAAACTTTTTTGCAGTAAAGGCACATGAGTTAGGGCGGCTGACCCCCACAGTAACCCAGGCTGTTGCAGCTGTGGATAAAACAGAGGTACTTAATATGCATGTCAGTATGAACTGCAAAGTCAGACTCGTGAAACACACAGGTGTGCCGAGGGAGTTTACACTGCACAACGATACATCTGCTAGAAAGCACTAGCATTGCAGATAGTTTTAAGCTCTCACTGTTTATTTGGCTGTTCCAAGGGTTCGAACGCGTAGTGGAGAATAATCTTAAGCACATCAACTCCCGAAGACGTGGAATTGATTCCATCACAATATGAAGATGGACTTTGATAATCTTTCCTTCTCTGGTTTTAAAGATCAGATTTGGGAATGGCTTAGAACCTCCTGCCAAAACCCACGAGTGAAGCAAGTCTGGTACAAAGAGTACACTCTCGACTTGATTAGAGGTGGCCACTGAACACTTAGAAACATATTATAAGTCATTCAATCTAAATAAAAAAACAGACGAAACGCGGATATGAACATACTTAGTCTGTCTATAAAGGACATGTTTTGGTTTAACCGTCTTGAATGCTTTGACGTTGAGTGTGAGATCAACACTCTCAGTGCAATTAGCAGCTGCTGCTATCAGGGTGTAATGGGGATGTAACATAGAATAACAAACATGAAGACTCACGTTAAAGGATGCCAGCGCACTGTGCTGTGTTTCTTGGGGGTCTGGGACGGTGTCCTGGGACCCCTCTCAGGTTCCTTGTGCGCCCTGCCTGCCCGGACAGCCCCCAGGGATGAAGTGGTGGAGCTGGGGGACGTGGGAGGGGAGGTGGGGATGGGGGTCGACAGTCCCTGGGAGGTGCTGGTTGTCTCGCACCTGGGTCCCTCGAAGCCAGGCTTGCAGACACACGTGTGGGGCCTTTCACACAGTCCCCCATTCAGACACCGGGGGGCGCACTGAGCTGTGTGGAGAGAGAGAGAGGGAGAGAGAGCAATTTACAGCTCTGGCCAAAAAAGTTTTGCATCACCCTGTAGAATTATCTCATTTTGCTTTCATAAAGTCGAATGAAACCTGCTGCACAAGGTTACGTTAACATATTGAATTAAGCATGTGAATTTTCCATATACTTATTGAAAAACTGACAAAAATTGAAAAATGTGAGGCTACCCTGACTGAGTACATTCCATTAGATTCTGTTTAGCCTAAGATAAAGACACTGCCAATACTAACAACTGAACCCACCAGTGCTGTCTCGAGCTGTCTCGTCTTGTAATCTTGTAAGTAAGCAGTCGCCACAGAACTGTGTTCAGTGAAGTAAATCCCTAACTATGGCCAGCATGAACCTGTTAACTTCTATCACAATCACAGCCAGCAATACATTTTCCTCAGTTCCTTTCTTTTAAAAAAAAATTGACTTATCAGGTAGTTTCACTGATGATGTTAAATTAGAACAACACAAAACCTCGCAGCTAAGTGATCACTTCAACACCAAAATTAATATGAAAAGAAATAAGGTAATGTTAGTGTTAGCGCTTGTAAACAGATGTGTATTGTATGGGAAACATTGGTTTGAAACAGGACTGTGCCGGCTATGTGTTATTCAAAAAACCCTAACTCTCGCTTCTGTCGCTGCCAGGGACTTCCACATCTCCAGCAACATTAAAAGAACCCTAGGGTTTGATTTGATTACTCTATACCCCGCTGTGATAAGCTATGACTGGATTTTTTTGTTTTGTTTTGTTTTTACAATACAAAGGAATAACCTTGGACCAGTTTCACAAAGCACTGTTGCTAGCAGATAGGAGGCTGTGTGGTTGAGTGGCTAAAGAAAAGAGCTTGTAACCAGGAGGTCCCCGGTTCAAATCCCACCTCAGCCACTGACTCATTGTGTGACCCTGAGCAAGTCACTTAACCTCCTTGTGCTCTGTCTTTTGGGTGAGACGTAGTTGTAAGTGACTCTGCAGCTGATGCATAGTTCACACACCCTAGTCTCTGTAAGTCACCTTGGATAAAGGTGTCTGCTAAATAAACACATAATAATAATAATTTATTTGTAGCTGTTTCAAAAAACAATATCTTAAGATAGAACGATAACATTTAGTAGAAATCCACTCAGCTAGTCTGCATCATTAAAGGATACATTTATTTATATATATTTTCTTTTAAATAGGTTGATCAAATCAAACCCTTAGTTCAATTTCTTTGACAAACGCTTCGACTAAAAGTCTTGTCATGAATCTCCTCCTAGTGGCTGATCAGTGAATAGCACTGACATCAGCATACAGAGCTTGCTCTTCAGTTGAATGGTACATTACCATGTTTTGTGGTTTGTGTCCAGCCCTTGCCTCTCCATTCACTTCAGTGGGCAGAGATACCAATTCATTTACAGTCTTTCTCAAGGTCTTCAATAGCCAAAACATTTATCCCTGTATTATCCCTCCTGTCTCTCTCCCAAGCTATCTGAATGCTTAGGGATCAGTGTGACAACAGAGGGGAGCAGTCCAGTGCAATTAAGAGGCTGCTAGTGGAAGCCAAACTGCTGCAGTATAACTTTAAAGGTATTACCTTGGGAATTTGACTTTCCATTAAAAGCCTCCTGTTCTTAATGCAATTATAAAAATGTTACCAAACAGATGGTGGTCGCGTTTTGAGGAATACGTTATTAAACGAGCCAAGCAAGTGTCTTATATTTCATTCTTTATTTAATCATGCATTGCATATCACGTATTAGTTTAACATTTGCAAGGTGTGCTTACTTCTTTAGAGTGGCACAAGACCCTTTTCCTGCTTTCATAATAAATCCTACAGAGAATTCAATAATGAAATCCTGCTCTGGCGATCTGACTGATGTTAGTTGACTGTGTCCACCTCGGTTCTCTTATTCTCCCAAAGAAAAGAAAAAGGCCAAAAGACACTGAAAGGTATTTGTGCAGCTAATGAACGTAGATTTAAAGAGGTCATAGCAAATAATAATAATTCTGTACGTCTTATCATGCATGAATTACCACTCCTCACTACCTCCTGGTGGGTGAGTAAGAGGATATGAATGCATGCCTTATACATGTGATCTACATAATTTGCTACAAAGAAACATGGAATGAATACAGGTTAAATCCACGTGAATTAACAGGGTCCGAATTCAAAATGAAATGCTTCAGAACTCTGAGGAAGTGCAGAAGATATTCAGGTGTTATTCCTGTGGGGTTCAGCAGGAATTCATTATAAATTTGTGGCCATTATTTGAAAGTGCTACCATGTTGACTGTAACGTGTTTATTTAAGAAATATGAGACCTGCAGAGCAAATGGAAGTTTTTCAGGAGCGTTAACGGAACGCTTTGCTTTTTATTTTTATTTTTATGCCGTGGAAAACCTTCGATAAATATGTACCAAAATGCTTACACTGCATTTGCACTCTGGTTGGAATTTCAAAAAGCATTTGAACAGGACAAGTGGGAGTGTTTGGATGAGGTTCAAATGAAGGCGGACGTCTCCAGCATGTCTCACTGGGATCATTCTACAGGTGGGCTTTTCAGAATCACATACTTCTCTGACACACAGAAGAAAGGGCATGCCAGCGAATCAGAGTGCTTGCCATTCCACCGGCGTCTCGGAGCACGCTTCATACTGCATTATTTACAAGGGCTGCGAAGATCCCTTTCAACAGGAACTTAGTTTGACGGATCTGAACCAACGCCCATTTAGGCTAATGATGCTGAAAACCTTGCCTGCGCATTTCAGTATTTTTATTGAGACTATATTGTATTATCTTGGCCTGGATTTATATGCAATATATGGTCCTACTCACAAACTCCTGCATGTATATGGATTTGACATTTATTTAGACTTCTGCTGAAGCACCTCTAACAGTTCAGAACACTTTTGTTCATTGCAAAGTTCATCTCCTTCAGTCGAAATGTTTGAATTTCGTTTTTTAAAATGTTTTGTGTTTATGTGAACTCTATGAAGTACGAGAAGCTGCCCTACTAAAACATATATGCATTATAAACTATAGAGTACATAGGAAGATTAACAAGGTCAAGCTGTACATGCAGTGACCGAAGCAAGAATAACTCAGCTCTGTGAATATATTCATTCCATATATCCAAGATTTATTAAGATCACAGTTTATGTTAAATAGACTGACTGTTAACTTGAAATCTCCAACTGTTTAAAAGCTGAAAACAATTAAAAGGGTTAATTAAGCTAAGGAATAGTTCAATTAAGTGTTAAATTAATTGATAACTTAGTTTGAATGAAAACCTGAAGAGACAGTGAGTCCCCAGGACCAAGATTGGGAAACCTTGTCTTAGAGAGTTTTCCTAAAGGCTGGCAGGTACTTCCGAACTGACTGAGTCGTGGATATCATGTTCCTCGGTGTCTTGTTTCCACATCACCCTGGGGGATGTATAGACCAGAGCTGGGCTGATTGATTCAGCGTCTGGCCTGTAAATATCCCAACAGTCCTATCAAACCAGAACACCCAAAACACCCAACACAAAAAGGCAGCAAAACCTGCTTCCAGAAGAATTGTCACGCATTCGAAGACACAGGGATGGAAATAAGACTCCTATTGCATAACAGTTGCATCCATTCCAGGTTTTAATACAAGCTTGATTAGCCAAGGTGCATATGTAACAAGCTCAAGTGTGCCTTGTGTGTAACACGATGAATGGATCAAACTGCTATGCAACGGGAGTCTTATTTCTATCCCTGAGACATACATCTCTCTGTGCCCATCCAACCCTTGAGGGTGCCTGGCTCAGGTGAAGGACTAACCCACTGCTACTGATTATCATGAGTCTCTCAAGATGTCCAGACTCATAGTATATAGGTGGGCAATGTAGTCAGTCCTGAGCAAAGATGGTGCAGTGGGTTAGTCATGTCTTCAAATACAGACCAGATTATTATTATTATTATTATTATTTGTTTATTTAGCAGACGCCTTTATCCAAGGCGACTTACAGAGACTAGGGTGTGTGAACTATGCATGAGCTGCAGAGTCACTTACAACAACGTCTCACCCGAAAGAGGGAGCACAAGGAGGTTAAGTGACTTGCTCAGGGTCACACAATGAGTCAGTGGCTGAGGCGGGATTTGAACCGGGGACCTCCTGGTTACAAGCCCTTTTCTTTAACCACTGGACCACACAGCCTCCTGAACAGTCTGTCAAATTCCTTAAAAACCCTTTAAACAACTCAGGAGGATTGCCCTTTTTTCTCATATAAACCCCAAATTATATTCTACTCTCTGATTAAAAATACTGAAATATTAACGACCAATGCACGAAAAGTGCAGGACCGACTCCACCACTTGCCAGGGGTCACTATAAACATCTTGGGTGACCTCATGGTAATCCAATCACTACGCTACGTGGGTGTCTGGAGCTTTACATCCTTCCTAGGTCGTGACCTGGATGCGCCAGGGCAGAAACAACATCTCTCTCTCTCTCTCTCTCTCTCTCTCTCTCTCTCTCTCTCTCTCTCTTTCTCTCTCTCTCTCACTCTCTCTCTCTCTCGGGTCCCAGTTAAAAAAGCACAGGTCGTGCTTGACTGTCAGTCTATTGCACTCTGCATGGTGGATAACTTCCTTTTCCAAACACAGCACCCTACAGCCCTTCCAGATTGAATTTGGGTATCAGCAGACAAACAGCTGATCTTGTATCCATTTGCCAGTAAGTAACAGTGGTCTAATAATTACTCATGAGCTTCAAAAACTTTGCTTAACCTCTATAATTTGTTAACAAGTTCACAGGAACGTATCTCCACTTGTTTTTGTTATGAGTTAAAGCTTTGAGAATCCAGCTCCATCAGATCACCTGAAACAGGATCAGGGGACAACTGTACAAACAGTAACAAGAGAAAGCAGAACAGCGGCAACAGCAACTCAGTGGCAACATGAGAGCAATAAATTACTCCTCCGTCATTAGCCTGGACGGAATGCAACATGAGAGAATTGGGACTCGCGTCCTACCAGCTTTTAACAAGAGGGGCAGGACTTTCCCTTGAGATGAGAATGTGTGAATTATGACCCCCCCCCCCCCCCTCCCTCCCAACTCAAACTCCATCCCTTCACTATTCTTCCGGCTTTCCGGCCGCTGGCTGCAAGGTATTTTCTGAGAGACCCAAAATGTTTGATGTATCAGAGTGGAGGCTGAAATTTACAGCTAGTCCCACAAGCGAGCCCTGTTCTGGATCATTAGGCATTGGCATGGATGTTGACCAATAATAATAATAATAATAGGAAGGAATTTCTTTATTAAACCCCCCCCCCCCCCCCCACCCCTCCCACATGTGAGGAGATTTCATGGCAGCTTTACTGGAGACACTTGATATCCTTCCCCTTTTTACAGTAATTGAAACTCAACTCCGGCTCCCTTTGATGCCCCTTTCCCTACCCCTCCATCTTCTCTCTGAATCACCCTGGAATTTGGCAAAGGACAAGGTTTTTCAACACAACTGGCAGGTGTCGTTCTATGCATTACCGCACGATGAGATGGATTTCAAGTGTGAAACCAAAAAATAAATGCAAAATGCACTCCTTCACTCACAAAGAGCAGACACTATATATACATACACACACACACATATATATATACTATATATATATATATATATATATATATATATATATATATATATATATACACACAATGCTTAATTATTACATTATGATTGTGTTATTATTATATACTTGTTTTAAGTGCTTCAGAGTTGCTACAGCGTCAATGAATTGATGAAGTCCTCTGGTAACCCTAACTATGAACCCCAAAGACAGGTTCACATTGCTGCATTGCAAGGCTGCTTTTCAGTGAGCAGGGTGTAAGGCAGGGTGAATTAGAGACTCACGTTTGGTGCATTTCTTGGTCTTGGGGGCCAGGCTCCATCCAGAACAACATCTAGTGCCGCACACATGGGCGCTAAAAGAAAGATAACATAAGAAATAAAATACACACAAACTGCTTTCAACTTACTAATGCATGCATGAGCAACCTTTTACAAACCCTGAATACTGCATACCAAGCATAAGTCCGCCTAATGAATGGAGGATAGGCTTTAAGGAGGAATGTGCCTGTAAATGTACAAGGTTTTAATATGTGAAGCGCGACTGTGGGAGAGATAGCTACCTACCCTTGCAGAAAAGTTCAAATTGTACAGTCCGGATCCTATTCTGATACCAATGTTAACTTCAAGACACACAAAGCATTACAAGCAATGGTAGCAGGTTTGTAGAATATCTCACACTTTGTCTGGTACTGCAAGGGATCATCAGTGTGTGTTGGTTGTTCATACCACTGGAACGACAAAATATTCTACCAGCAGCCTCATACTGAACCATTGTAGCTGCCATGTAGCTACCTACTATACTATTGCTCCTTCGTAACCTATCCATTGCATTGCCCTTACAGCACTACTTTGTGTCCATTGGAGATTGTTGAGTAAGGAATGATCGTCAGTGATCTGCAATAGCAATCTGTCAATTACTTGGATGCATGCTTCATAAAATAACATTACTAGTTTTTCCACAGACGTTCAGGCTAGGGTTATCATATGACTCCATGTACAATAGAACAGTTCAGGCTTTTCAACTTGCACCCCAATGCATTCTGGTAAGTGTGAAAGGTACCTGAGACAGGTAAAACATAGCAGAATTAATTGCAATGTGGGTTGAAAAGCCAGTGCTGTCCCAAACTGTCCTAGTGTACATGGAGTCAGATAGTAACCCCATGTAGATGGCCCTTTTGAAAAGGCAACATAAAGGGTAAACAAAGAAGGCCTATTTATAAAGAGCCGAATGGGGACCGCTTCGTAAAAGAGGGTTATTTATTTAGAGCTTCTGGGAGAAATGGCAATTAGCGACCCAACACAAACCCGGGCTGAAATCCTACTTCAGTTAGGGGGGGATGAGTACAAACGATTGCCCTCACTCCCTTTTATGGGTTTTTTTTCTAATTAGTTACAGTTTTGTGGGTTTATTGTTTTGCTGCGAATGAGAGACAGGGTTGGCTTAAGCTTTTCCTTTTTAGATAATATACAATTGGGAAAGCATAGCAAAGGGCAGTGCTGCATATTGGTACCGTGGTAAAGCACAGAGAGAGGGATGCTATAATTATGTGGTACAAGTGAAATAATTTGACATCAATGCATTTAAATTCTTTATCACCAACTATATCAGTGGTGATACATTTTGAAATAGTAAAAGAAACTGAGTAAAATTCATTTTGACTAAAAGTCCTTCTCGTTTAGGTAAGGTTAGTATTTTGCCTTTCTGTCACCTTTCTCAAAGGTGCATGTGCGTGTGAAAACAAAAGAAGATGTCTGTACATTTCTGATAGCAGGGTAACAAAGTTTAAATGGGAATACTTTTTTTAATGATTAATATACAGCACCTGCGTTATGCTCACAATCGAAAAATAAAAAACCAAAGAAGGATATCCACCAGAAACAATTTGTATCAATGCCCACTTTATATTTAATGAATCGATTCATTCAAAAAAAAAAAGCGAATTTTGTTGAATTCATATCGAAAAAGCAATTCTGAGTATGAATAATAAGTAACAGCACACACCACGGCTAGGTGTTTCTGCAATAGCATCTGCTCCATTGGAAGTCACGTGTCAAGGTAACCCAGATCATTCTGTTGCGTCAAACCATGGTATAAAATATAGCCCCTTAAAAATGCGGATCAAAAGCACGCAGCCGTTTTTCTTCTTGAACTGAAAGGTGGATCAGAAACACATGGGAAGCAACCAGTCCAATTCTGTACTAATCAAAATCAGATGACTGTTCAATACAACACTTCAAATACAGCAATATTTATGTGAAGCGGGGCGGCAAGCTGTTATATCAGCTTCCAAATGATCTCCAGTAGCATAAACAGTGGCACTACAATGACAGTGCCGTGGTTCTGTACTATGGGACCATGGTAGCGCAAGGGCAGCAAAAATGATACTAATCTGCCATTCCTTCACAGTGACTCTTAATGGATCACAGTGGATCTAGTATGTGTCTTTGATTGGTGATCTATGCAACTGCACTATACTACCCGTTGGACCCTATTGTCTAGTAAATTGCTACTTGAGATTCTACACAGTGGCTATGACATACCAATGGTATCACAATGAACGTATGAATGACCAATATACGCTGGCAGTAACAAGTTTGCAATTTCATTTGCTTTCATTCCTTTCAGTTCCTAGCAATAAGGAGTATAGATGGAGTAGTGTTAATGCCTTAGCCTTCCTCAGCCTCTTAGAATAAGCATGCTTTCTTCAGACTGGGGCAGGCTTAAGCCATGAAGTCTGAACTGCTCCCTCTCACCCAGAGAGAAAGTGTGCTCCCTAAAGTCCAGGGCAGACAAGATGAATGGAGACTGAACTGCCTCCTCCCTCAACCCCTAAGAGAAAATGTGGTCCCTCCAGTCCAGAGCAGGCTTGAAGCATAGAGACCGAACTGCTCCCTCCCTCTCGGAGAGAAAGGGCAGCCCCTTCCAGTCATGTCTGCCCTGGGGCAATCTTTTTAAATGTCTTTTCTGTAGGGAAGTTTATCTGGTTTGTGATTTAGCTATCCCTGCTCTTTGGACAAAAGAAGTGAGGATTAGTCTTTCTTTCTTTCTTTCTTTCTTTCCAGGCCAGCTATCCCCTCAGCAACTTTGAAAAGCCCCAACATCCATCACAAGAAACAGACAGAAACCGCAATAGAACTTCACAAAGGGTGATAATGGAACACGTGACAGGTTAACGGTTAAAAGGTTAGATTCTGCTGCCTTCACATACAAAAGTAGGTCAACTGCTTGCTCAGACAATAACCAGAGGTCAATGACCCACTCAACCATTGAGGGACAGGGATCGGAACACTCCCCACATTCTCATCACCAGTCTAAGATCAAAACCAGTGGCTCTGAGGGGCTCTAAAGAAGCCTATGATTTATACCCTGTTGAACCGGGGGAAATATAAACAGCCTCTGTATTTGAAGGAAAACAATGGTAAATCCCTCTGAAGACATCAACCTCTTCTCCTAAAACACTTTCCTTCAGGGCTGCTATATAAAAAAAGAAATCCCTTTCACGCTCAATCAGTACATCTTTCTGCACCATTTGAAAGACAGATGTTGGGATACGGGGGGGAAAGACTATTGGTCTTTCTGTAAACTCAAGACTAAGTCCTGTTTTCTCATCTGTTCTACAGATTTCTCCATCATTATTGAATATCTGTGATGCCGTTTAAAGCTCTAAAACCATGAATGCAGTGGAGCCCAACTCTTTTGCATTTAGGATAAGATGCTCGCTTGCGGTGCGAGGGGTCATCAGTTCACTCCCCCAGCCTCTTACATTGCTGAGCCAGATCTCGTCGATTGTTTGCAGCCAGTCGTCGAGGTTAAAGAGGGGAGAGTGTTGTGTGAAAAGCTCTAATGAAACCATGAATGCAGAGTTTTTAAAACCTGGAAAGTTATATGATGGATAGGCAGATAGTCATACAGTATTAAACCTCAGATTTCACTGGGTGAATCAATGCAAATAGAGTACAGAAAAAGAACTCCCAACCAGCTGTCTTTCTGTAAAGCACTTGAGAAATACTGCCAAAGGCGTACAGTACACTACCCTAGTTCCTATCCTCAATGCCTGAATATCCTTTATATAAACAGACCCCTGCTGCTCTTCACTTACTGTGAAAGTGCTTCCCTTTACCCACTGCAGAGTGCGCCACTTCTGCGGTCCCCAGGGAACGAGGCTGGGTGTTTATTTTGACCTTGAGACAGAATTCTTATTGTTAAAAACAAATGAGGGGTGGAACACAAACACAGCTTCTGAGTGCGCGAACCGCTGATGGCTTCACCAGACCCCAGTGGATTTCTCTGCATGATAAAACTTAATCCAAGCGTTGCAGTGGGGGTTTTCTGCAAATAGGAGCCTCTAATTTCGCCTGTGTGTAAATATTCCTGAACGGTGCTACTTACAGTAAAGGGAACTCTTTTAACTTCATATAGTTACTGTTTAGTACAAGTGAGTCCGTGACAGGAAGTACATATTAATAACCCCCATACATTTCAAAACAGATTGGGATGCTGCCAATAACTTTTCAAAAGGTGGTCCTTAGCAAGTTTCATCACACATCGATAACCATCTCTCTAGGTCTAGCTGTAGAACTCTAAGTGTGAAATACTGTATACATCCAGATGTATGGATGGTTGACTCAACTAATATGATATATTACACATGTATTATCCTAGGGATATAGTAGAGCTGTGTATACATTCATCAATCTGTCTATACCTTCATATGTCCCAATGTAAGAGAAATCAGGGTTATATAGAGGAATCTGTCTAAGGCTTATACTTTTACACGTCCATGCACAATGGTTGTAGATCATGGTTATTTTCCATGTTACTGGTACTCTAGATGTGTACTCACAGCCGTGGTAGGGGATGAATGTCACAAACATGCTTGTTCGTATTAAACACCAAACTGATCAATTCCTATACAGACTTCAGCTCTATGCTTATTGTTTAAGCCTCTTGCTTCAGTCGTGATATCTGTCAATAGCCTGAAAATGACATCGACTCACTCTAACATCAGAGAAGCACCAGGATTGTGGTAGGTAGGTGCATATGTTCATGGGCAAAGTACAGGACCAGTATTTTTCACACAGGACAGTTTGTTCCTTATAAATCCACAGTGGACTTTCTAACCAGAAAACAAGGCTCATTTCAGTTTATTGACAATCAAAAGTGGCAGCCCCTAGCCTATAGGGTTGTAATCTAATATCCCAGAACCGTGAATTATTTCCTAAATACCTGGATCAAGTTCTAGTTTCTTTGCTTGTTGGAGTTTGTTTGAGCATGTGTGCTGCAGCCTTTAAATTTACTTATCCTTGAAGTGAAGTTACTGCTTATAGCATTACAGCTCAGAGTGGTCCATTCTGCGTTTAGGTTCTTGTGTGTTGTAATGAACTGGCATCTCAGACCATTGAAATGAATAGGAAGGCGAGCGCTGGACGTCAGCTGCAAACCATCCGCTTCAAAGACTAACGTCTCTTCCATTCACCTGAAGAGCAAGCTCTGTAGTCGAGAGGCAAATGCAGATCTTATGTCAGCGTTATTAATTGATCTAGGAGGAGATTCATTATAGCGCCTTTCAGAAGTCACAATCCTCTGCAGCCATCATCTTCTCCTTTCAGTAGACAGATCAGCAGTGGTGAACGTTTGCCATGTATTAAAATAACTCTGATTGATCTTTGAAACACTCTCTTCTATCCCTATAACTACTGGTTTAATCCTGACTGCAGTGTATTACTGTTTTATAAGCTTTAGCTTAAACCCAACTGCACGAGTTACCTTTAGTGTACTATGCTGCTTTCCTGTAATGAAAGTAAAGAGATTCTGTAAATGCCTGCTGTGCAAACGGGCTCGGGTTACCAAGTACATTTACAGTTTAAACTCAGCGGTGCAGATGTGGCATTATTAAACTGATAATCCCTGCAATAGCTGGCACGATTCAACCTTTAACCATTTCTGTCACTTGTTTGATGTGGCTCGTCTTGTGTTTTAGACACATTTATGAATGATTGCTTCGCACTATTATTATTTATAAGGGAAAACAGCTGGTGCGAGACTGCATGAATCTCAAAGTATTCTCTGTGTTGATCCTGGAAATAACAGCACCCATTCATCTATATCCAACTTGAAGCATATACGGGAGCTACTGTGAATGAAGGTCAGGACATTAGGTCTAGAAACCAAAAAGCGATCCCTCTTACTCATTGTAAGATCTGGTACCTTTTTGTGTACACCAGTAAGAAATACCACAGGGAACAAATGTGTTTGCATGGTGCATCAGCTGAACTTTGTGAGAAGACATGATTGTGAGCCTTTTAGGTCACAGAGGGTTTAAACATCTGGTAGGGTTGAGACTTAGATGAATTGACTCCTTCTGAATTTGTAAAGGAAACTAATTTAATCGTGATACATATACACTCGCAACACTCAAACCAAGCGACCCTAAAGAACATTCCAACACGTGTCTTCCTATCAGAGTTGTCTTTAACCACTATAGGCAGCTTTTTCAAGGTCAGTGCCCTTTGCTGAACGGCCAAAACAAGGTACTTTTCAGATATGTCTCACCAATTGATAAATATTGGCTTTCTCTTGGTAGCTGTCAAGGCGTGATCAATTTCCACGAAAAATTCCAAAGGCTAATATGTGGCCCCCAGAGTACCACAGCATCCCTGTAGCTAAAGTGGCTGTTTAGTTGTATTTCTCAGAAGCCTATCTTCTTGACTGGTGTTAAAAACGTCTGTCTTAGCCCTGCTCATTGAGAACAATGAACCACTCAGACAATGTCCCACGCCATTTAGAAATGAATTTTTACTGCCGTACTGAGCCTATAACCTGATAATTAATATTTTCGGTACGCCAGTACAGCAGTAAAAATGTCAGTGCCCCGGGTGACAGAAAAATGTACTTCTTATATGCTTTTAAAACACTCAATGTGAAACTTAATCACATTGATTGGGAATCGATTGTAAAGGAGAGGGAATGATAGCTTTCCTTGTTTTGAAATCAACACATTAATGAATGGATTAATTCAATACCTGCCATTAAATACTTCTTATAGGCAATTATACGGGTACGATTATCGCCATTCAGTGATGGCTTTCAAGTGTCTTCCATTTGAGAACTAATATTTAAGGCGCCAAGCTGTGAACATATCGTTTTCCGGTTGTAAGGGAATTTGTTTAATTACTTCCAGAATTTTATATGAAACCCCCTCACCCTAACTAATCACAAACAGAAACTTTAGTGTTGACCATTTTATGTAAGCCTAGCCCTATACAAAATATATGGTGGTATTTATTTAACGTGGCTTAAAATCCAATATATGCTTTGATTGCACAACTGAGAAAAACAGCATTAAATGTGCATCAAACTAATAAATAAATCAAAAATAAATGTGTCGTACCTTCTGACAGCCTGCTGTACACCTGGCATGTATAAACCAAGGCATTTATATCAGGGGGAAATGTCAAATACCTAAGGATCACTGTACAGTCATTTAGGAAATCATATATCACAAAGGAGGTACATAACTCCTAAACTTTGGTCCCATAAGAGAGTTAAACAAATCTAAGTTAGTAGGGGGTTTCTATGAGTGAGTGATAAAATGTTACAGCTTTCTGCAACACAAATCCATGTCCTTTCCTTAAGTAGTGTCAATAGACTTTTCACTGCCCCCCTTATCATTGTAGAGTTCAACTTTTTTTTTCCCAAAGTTTCTAAACTTTGAAATATCTCTCTGAAGTGCAACGCTATAGACCACTCAACCTTGAGACATCCATTTTTTTCATAGAATGCTCTACTTTTAAAAAAAACTTAACTGCCACTGAATTATCACTGTTAGACGTTCCAGGCCACTCTTCTCTGCGTGCTGGACGCCAGCGGCTGTTTGGTTAGTGACTGAACAGCGCACCATAAATTGGACAGCTGTTGTCCTATTCTATTTTGACTTATAGCGTTGTCTAACGAAGACAAAGGAGATTTTTTAGGGGTGAACTGCTGTTTTTCAATACACAGCCTGACGAGATGCCCTAACACCTTCGGTTAATTATTTAACTTCTCACGAAGATGAGCATGTAGACAATGTTGATACCGACATGCTCATGTGTCATGTTTTATTGAGGAGAAATTTCATGAGTCCTGAATTTGTACAGGGTTGCAAACACTGGACGGGTTTGCTCATTTTGTGTTTGCATATACCGAATTCTGCAGCACACAATGTTACATTAATATTGTTTAATTGGAAATGAATTATAATTGAACAAAGCTTTTACCCAATGAGGTATGCCGCATGCATACTGATGTCAATAGCGTCGCTATGGAAAGGCTTTGCCAACGGTTTGACTTCATCACGGTTTAGCTTGAAAATCAAATGATTCAAAGTTCATTAAAAGTCTCCTTTAATACATGGTCTTTATGCTGAAATAGTCTACAGATTCAGCTGTACGGACATCAATCTTCTTGACAATGCCTCCTTTTAATTTTTAACAGATTCGTGTAGAATATATGGCAAGCTTGCAGGCAAGCAGACGGTGGGGGTAGTTTTGTTTTTGTGAAGCTGAGAAAAAAAAAAAAAAACTAAAAAACTCCCTACTGACTGACTGACAGGCCATTTATTCTCCCAAACACATTCCTCAAACAGTAACAGTACCGCTTTCAGAAGCTGGCCAAGGAGCTCGCATTAAGACGCGCTGCAGGGTGAGTGCTGAAACACCCAGTGCGTTTACATGAGAGCCATTTTTCAGAAAAAAAACTAAATGTACTCAGAAAACGACACTTTTTTGTGTTTTCACGACTTGAAGTAGATAATCCAGTTACACTTCCTATAAATTCAACGGTGTCTTTTTCGGAAAACGTAAAACACTTGCGCAGACGCAGTAGCGGCTAGGCATGGAAACAGGGCTCGGTTCAGTCTGCAGTAAGACTGAGGCATGAATGATAAAGTGTTTTATATGTAGCGAAGTTGCAACTCCTTATGCTGTATTCAACAGATTAGTATCATGTACATTTCTCTTGTTCCAATGCCCCGGCGTGTGCAAACGCTCCCTCCTTGCAACAGCTCATCCGCTTCTTCATATGAACTACTGTACCTTACACGCGGTACTGTACATTATCAGTGCGTTTTATCAGCTAGAATTAATTTGCTGCGCCAACAGTAGAGGCAATTTCTGCGTGAACAACTATAGTTTCTAATAATGGCGTTTTCTTTTGATTATTTCAATCAATAATATAACTCTATATAAATGGAACGGTGTAAACTGATCAGCGAGTGAAATCTGACATTCATTGATTTATTGATTTATTTATTTTTTGACAAATAAATAAAACTCCTAAATGAAAAGCATCCCTGGACTACATATCATTATATAATCCAAAATCATTAAGCGGGTCCCATAATGTGCCACCAGCCAACCTGCTTTTTATTAACACCTTTACACAAGACGCCGTTTAACTCGCCAAGCAAAACCGATACAAAATAGGGTTTATTTTCCTTTCTCGTCGTCCTTACCTTGTTTTGTTCTGAAAAGTGTGTTTACATGACATCAATTATATTAGTTTTCAGAATACTATTTGAATATTCTAGGTGCTGTTTTTCCGGAATTTTCGAAGTTTTCCGAAACATGTTCGGAAAACGGTGTTGACGTAAATTTTGAAATCGGAATTACTTTTCGGGAAACGATATATTCCAATATATATATATATATATATATATATATATATATATATATATATATATATATATATATATATATATATATATATATATATATATATATCGGAATTGTAATAATTAATAAATCTATATACATACGTATTATTAAAATAGTGAGTTGTCGGTTAATCTTGGTGCTATACATTAAACCATAGGATATATGCTCTGTCATAAACACGTTAGTCATATAGCTAACCCCAATAATATAAATCTAGTTTATGTATAATGTATTTATTTTCACATATTCATTCTTACTTACCCGATTAATTTCTTCGCTTTTTTAGTTGAATTTGTTGCAACTTTGCCAGCTTTTCCTGGCGCTTTGATATTTGGGATTTTGGTCTTCAGGCTAGTTTTGGCAACGCTCTCTTTCGGGGTGCCAGACAACTGTGTAGCCAAAGAAACGCTCTCTTGCCCGGGAAAAGCTTTGCCTACTTCCCGGCGATTCTGCTCCTCGGTTTCTCCTGTTATATGTTTCGCAGCTTTTAAATCCACACATTGGGACAGTGCAAAAATGAGCAGCAACGTGATCAAAACGTAAAAAGGTGATAGTCTGATTAACATGTTGTCTTGCGGTGAGTTTGTATCCCTAGTATTTTAGCGCATCAGATTCTATTGGAATTATGATCAATACCACTCTATTTTAACAGCTAATTTACAGTAAATACATTTTAATAAGTACAAAATAAAGAAATATATATATATAGGGTTTGGTACTTTAAAATTATCTCAAAATGAAGCTCTTTTCTGATCAGTGACTGGGTTTTAGGCTACAGTGTGAAGCCATCCTTCTCATGTTAAATGTTCTAAACCCTGATGTGGGATTAAGGTGGTCAAAGCATTTACAAAAAAAAAAAAAAAAAAATCCTATTTGAAGTTGCTTTATAGAAAGAAAAAAAGGGGGGTTTAAAGTTGGACTTAAAAACTTTTGGCCAATAAGACTCGGGCATGGAACCCTGGAGGTATCTCTGTTCAGCCAATAAGAGAAGGGAATGGGAGGGGCTGACGGAGGCAGGTGCAGCTATAAAGGGTTAACGCAGTAAGTCTGTTGAGTGTTGCTGAGGAGACGCGAATGTTTGTAGACGCACACTACTGAAAGTTACGTTTCAATTTTAATCTCCAATTGTATCCTATTTCATACAACCCTATAATACAAAACGGAGTTTCTAGCAAAGGCCTAAAACTGGCATATTTGTTTACCACAGTAATTTTGCAGTTTTCCTATAGTTGTGAAGTGGATTTCTAATAGTGTGGCATTGTTTTTTTTTATAACAGTGCTGCAGTTCTTACTGTAACTCTCTGGACTTTACAATGCTTATCTATTCACCATGCTTTCACTGTGCTTTATTACAATTCGCTAGGTTTTTAACTTCGTTAAAGTTGTAAAAGCAAATGTACTTTATAATAAAATAATAATATTATGATTTATAATACAGTGTTTATGATTTAAGATTGATTTTGCAAATACCGTTATTGACAAATTATTATTATTGTGTGCGTGTGTGTGTCTGACT
Source organism: Acipenser ruthenus (assembly GCF_902713425.1). Lineage (NCBI taxonomy): Eukaryota > Metazoa > Chordata > Actinopteri > Acipenseriformes > Acipenseridae > Acipenser > Acipenser ruthenus. Next base: position 2,053,793 of record NC_081218.1, read on the forward strand.
CTTATTTTTTTGAGCACTTCACAATATTTAATAAAACCGAGATCTTCGTTTTGAATCTTGGACTCAGGCCCCAGCATTCCATACTGGTTACAATTACAGTGCTTAGAAAGCTCTGGATTAAGTTTTCTATTTTTAGAACTGGATTTAACTGGAATGTGTTTAATAAAGCATGGCTTTTCATTAATTGAATATCGGTATGCGTTCATCTCAACAGACCTAAGACAAGAGTAGGGTCTGCAGCTGGGAATCAACAGTATATATATATTTTGTATTTGGTGTAGCCTAGTGGTTAGGGCAGGGGACCCAGAACCTGGAGGTCCTGAAGGATCTGAAATCCAGCTGAGTCAACAGTCACACTCCTTGAACCCTGAAGTTTATTTCCCAGCTCTGTCCAATGTTTGTTTAATGCTGAGAATTCCTGCAGGGCTGAGCGTTGGTTAAAGAAAAGGGCTTGTAACCAGGAGGTCCCCGGTTCAAATCCCACCTCAGCCACGGACTCATTGTGTGACCCTGAGAAAGTCACTGAACCTCCTTGTGCTCCGTCTTTCGGGTGAGACGTAATTGTAAGTGACTTTGCAGCTGATGCATAGTTCACACACCCTAGTCTCTGTAAGTCGCCTTGGATAAAGGCGTCTGCTAAATAAACAAATAATAATAATAAACCCATGTGCTGTGTTTACACAAAGGAGTTTATAAAGTATGTCTTCTCAATCAAGAAAACACTGATTTCCTGCAACCCACGCATCTCAATCCTGAAAAATGTTTATTATTATTATTATTATTTTTATTATTATTATTATTATTATTATTATTATTATTTATAAAATATTTCCCAAAATTCTTAACATATTCTGTCACGAAATATAAAAAATAGCTGTGGAAAAAAGTTTCGGACACAAAATAAATATATTTTGCGTTGAAATAGTTTTTTTTTTCATTGCTTTATATGGGGGGGGGGGGGGGGTGTAATCCTCATATGAGGGCATCATGCATTTGCATCCCAGAAATATCACAGTGAACTAGTTTATTATTTTTCTAATTTAGATTCACTTTGATTACATAATGTTAAATAAAATATCTATTTTTTATAATTGCCTTAATCCTAAAATTCTAGGTGATGCAAAACTTTTTGCCCATAGCTGTATATTGGGATTTTCCAAAATATCTCTTTACTGTATTTCTGTATATTTATATGCATAGGTCAAATCACTATGTGAAAACACATGTAACAAGACTTCTGTTACAATAACAAGCACACCGGCAATGCCCAGCATTGTGGTCCTGCTAGTGCTGGCATTCAGAGGGTCTGGAGAGTGGCAAACAGGGTCCGTTTGTTGTTGAAAAGATCCCTCTAGTGGTTTTTGATTGAATTACCATGTCGACAGCGCAACGCTCAGCATAAACAGTGGAGAGATTATTACCGTATATGAGCAGATACTAAATAAAAATGATTGTTTAATCACAGCAAATACTGTTTTAACCTGAACCATTAACAATGTCATTACAGGCTGCAATAGTCCGACTGGGTGGTTGTGTGGTTAACTCTAAACACTTTGGGGGAAAAACGTATGCATTATAAAATAGACAGCAAACTTAACGATTCCTCAAATGGGTAGCTTGACTGGGGTGACTGCAAGGTCCCAGTTCTAACTAGGTACCACGTGTGGCTGATTGATGGAGAATCTGCTCATTCAATTGAGTGAGGCTGATTAGCTTGTTAGACACGTTCTGTGGAGGGGTTGCTAGGCAACAGCAAGTAAAACTTTGTGAAAGGTCAAGTCTCACAATTTTCTCTGGTAGACATTCTAATAAACTAAAGGAACAAATGGGATGAGCTATATATATATATATATATATATATATATATATATATATATATATATATATATATATATATATAATGTGTCGATTTAAAATAATAATAATAGGAATATTAAAAAAAAAAAACACACACACATCATGACAGTCGCGTTCCTTCCGTTTTAAATGTTTGACTTTCATTAGCCAGCAGGTGGCGACCACAAGCTATAAATCGGGCTAAAGCAGCCTGCAGCTTCTTTTCTGTGAAGTGGCAATGCCTTTAACCCCTGAAGGTACACAAGGAAGTGAGCGCTTGTTGTTCAGTCGGTTTCTTCTTAAAATACATTTGAAAGCGACTCGAGTATCAAGAGGAGGAAACTGACCATTTGGATGACAACCTGTCAGTACATTTGAAACCCTGTTTGAAAAATATTTGAAACGCATCTGCAAAAATCAGACAGTTAGGAGCAATGCTGAGATTCCTATTGTCCTATGTAGGATTGTACAGTAGTGTTTTGTACATGACTTACCATAAAGCTACAAATCCTCTATTGATCATAATAAGAAATCTATACTGTTTCCTATTAGGGTTACTATTAAGTTTTCAGTTAATCAATTACTTTGTATATATATATATATGTGTGTGTTTCTTTCAGAACTGCACATGTGAAACCTACATCCTGTAGAAAATGGAGACAGATGATAGTTGTATTCACTATAATCTCCTTTAACAAAGCCTGCAATGAAACGATATCAAACCTTCCTATCTACTGGCCTAGATGCCTTTGTTTCTGTGCTCTTTGTGTTGGCTGAACCTCTGCAGCTGTGTGGTGTTTCGAAAGGATCTGTTGCTGAGCTCCGTGAGCCTTGACCCCAGGTCAATGCAGAGTTTTGCAGATATTGAACCCCTGCACCCACTTATGTGATTACCCCCATCCTCCACATTGACGCTCAAAGAGAGATGAGGGAGCAGCCGGCTCAGCTGAGAGGCTCTGGACTGGGTGCAACACGCAGCCAGGTCCGGCTGTATAATTAGGGCTCTGCCTTGCCTGATGCAAGCAGGGAAAGAAATATCAGATTTTTATTAATGCCAGCACTCTTACGCAGATTTAAGCCTCAATTGATAATTCACTGATCAATGTATTGCTCTGTTGCCCTATTTGAAGCCTCATGTACAGATGATATTACAGCACGTGCATGTTTTCAATTGTATTTGAAAGCTTTTGTGAAGACTGTCTCTTTTTGCTTATTGCTTTTTATTAATACAGCTTTCCCAGTGTGTCGGTTATTGATTATTGCCTGTCCCATATTTGATTAAGAAATAGGTCTCTTATTGCATATCTAAATAAATTATTTTACAGACTAGAAATGTGGAAGCAGTCAATGGCAGAAAACAGCCACAAACAGCCTTCCATTTAGCAATATCATTCTATATATATATATATATATATATATATATATAAACAAGCTTACATCATCCCCCCTGGAGGTCACAACTGCCCGTGTGTGTGTTTACTGGTTGCTGTGATCTTGAGTGGGATGAAAATCAAAGTATCTTCCAGAAACCCTAAAACTATATTCATTTATACTATATAGCTGATAAGACTATCTGACGCAAAGCAATTCCAGATGGAAAACAAACAAAAAAAATCAACAGCAAAGCAAAAAACCATTACACTGATATAAAAAAGCTTTAATAAAAAACTTTAAGCAATAGTCCAGAGAGGACAGTTCTTTGTAAAACAGGGGAACTGTAAAGTGCTGCACCAGTGAAAGTCACTATTGATTTGAAGTCCTTGGTCCCAGCACTGGGATTTGATGCAGTAACTTTTAAAAAGTAGTGACCTCCTGCCTGTACTGTGAGCTGTTCCCGTGGAATCTGAAGACAATTAGTTCCTAAGCCGATGTGTGATACCCCTGGGATTAAAGATAGCTGAGTGAGGAATCCTGTTGCTTGGATAATAAAGAAACACTCTTTAGGGATTTGAGGGATTCATTGACTAGCATTTCTCCCTCTCTCCAGTCAGGCTTGCTAGTTTGTCCATCACTATGGGTTTGTCTAATTATACTGGATTTGTGCACTACTGCAGCACTGTTATATTGTGGTAATAATGCTCTGAGCTTCACTGCTGGTCTCAAGGTAACATTTTTGCATCCTGCTCAACCCTTCAGAACTCTGTAAAAAAAAAATTTTAAAAAGTGCTTCCTACATTCTCTCTAAACTTACTTCTACTCTCTGTGCTAAATCTGAAGTAGGTCTTGGGTTAACTTTATCTATAATATTATCCATCATTCTTTAGAGTTCAATCAAGTTCCCTTATAAAAGTTTACAATTATAAAAGCATAGCAAAGTGGAATAAAGCAAAGCGAAGGCATGGTAAAGCATAGGGAAGCATTGTAAAGCACAGAGAGGTCTGGTAAAGCATAGGGAAGCATTGTAAAGCACAGAGAGGTATGGTAAAGCATAGGGAAGCATTGTAAAGCACAGAGAGGTGTGGTAAAGCATAGGGAAGCATTGTAAAGCACAGAGGGGTCTGGTAAAGCATAGGGAAGCATTGTAAAGCACAGAGATGTATGGTGAAGCATAGGGAAGCATTGTAAAGCACAGAGAGGTCTGGTAAAGCATAGGGAAGCATTGTAAAGCACAGAGATGTATGGTGAAGCATAGGGAAGCATTGTAAAGCACAGAGAGGTCTGGTAAAGCATAGGGAAGCATTGTAAAGCACAGAGCGGTGTGGTAAAGCATAGGGAAGCATTGTAAAGCACAGAGAGGTGTGGTAAAGCATAGGGAAGCATTGTAAAGCACAGAGAGGTCTGGTAAAGCATAGGGAAGCATTGTAAAGCACAGAGAGGTCTGGTAAAGCATAGGGAAGCATTGTAAAGCACAGAGAGGTATGGTAAAGCATAGGGAAGCATTGTAAAGCACAGAGAGGTATGGTAAAGCATAGGGAAGCATTGTAAAGCACAGAGAGGTATGGTGAAGCATAGGGAAGCATTGTAAAGCACAGAGAGGTCTGGTAAAGCATAGGGAAGCATTGTAAAGCACAGAGAGGTGTGGTAAAGCATAGGGAAGCATTGTAAAGCACAGAGAGGTCTGGTAAAGCATAGGGAAGCATTGTAAAGCACAGAGAGGTCTGGTAAAGCATAGGGAAGCATTGTAAAGCACAGAGAGGTCTGGTAAAGCATAGGGAAGCATTGTAAAGCACAGAGAGGTGTGGTAAAGCGTAGGGAAGCATTGTAAAGCACAGAGAGGTCTGGTAAAGCATAGGGAAGAATTGTAAAGCACAGAGAGGTCTGGTAAAGCATAGGGAAGCATTGTAAAGCACAGAGAGATCTGGTAAAGCATAGGGAAGCATTGTAAAGCACAGAGAGGTCTGGTAAAGCATAGGGAAGCATTGTAAAGCACAGAGAGGTCTGGTAAAGCATAGGGAAGCATTGTAAAGCACAGAGAGGTCTGGTAAAGCATAGGGAAGCATTGTAAAGCACAGAGAGGTCTGGTAAAGCATAGGGAAGCATTGTAAAGCACAGAGAGGTCTGGTGAAGCATATAAAACAAAACATGGTCAATTATAGTAAATGCATAGAAAAGCATGGGGAAAATGCAAAATTACCATGCAAAAATACAGTGGCAAACTTTTATAAGGGTTATTATTATTGTTGTTAATATTTTTAGTAGTAAAAGCAATAGTATCAGTAGTAATATTAAGATGCACGTATGGTGGTATTATTATTAGTAGTACAATTATGAATAACACTAATTGTATTATTATTATTATTATTACTATTATTATTATCATTCATTCATTCATTCACAATTACAGAAAGCATGTCAATAACGTCTGTTTTGACCTTACTCAATGGAATAAGTCCAGCCTTCTCAGCGCAGTATAGTGGAAATGTGCAGTTTGTCTCAGGCATGGTGCAGTGTGTGTTGACTGCTCAGCCTGAGCTGAAGTGAGAAAACGGGCTCCTCTGGTTCTGTGCGGTTCACCTGGTCTGGAAGTGGTTTTCATGCCAACGGCACAGACAGATGGCCCAGATAACGCCTGTGGACTGATAGAGGCAGCAGATGATTGAAGTGTGCAGTCAGCAGCCCGTGTGTAGCTCCAGGCTTCTCCTAGAATGCACTGCACTGTGCTGCACATGCGAATCGCACAGGCACATGAGGGATATACAGTCTCTATTGCAATCGCCTATGACAAGATCCAGAACTACAGTAACTAATCAAGCCCTGGCGCATCCCAATGGGCAAGTTAATGCTTTTAAACAAGGGGCCACAATTTGTATTAAAACATACAGAAAAGGGTACTAGCACACTGTGTATTAATTTATTAGAAACTGTTAAGAAATAAAATACTAGACAGCATTCTTTCAGGTTTTTTTTATTTAATTAATTGGATCAAGCTCTTGACAAGCTAGGTTCATTGGTGCTGATCAGGCGAGAGGGGTATTGCTGCAGAACGAAGGCTCCCACGGGGTAGCTCCCACAGGGTAGTGCTGCGTGTGACACTGTGGGAGCCTTCGTTCTGCAGCGATATACTCTAGGATCAGGCTGATTTACCATTCCAAATGAAGCAAGTGTGGATCGCTGTTCTCCTCCACAGAGTCTAAGAAAAGCAGCGATCATCACAAACCCAAGCAGCTGTTTCTAACGTACTTCCACTCTGAATGCTAAATTAGCACGATCGACACCAGTGACACTCAACTGATTATCAGCACCTGATTTCTGTGGTGAGCTCAGTCTGAATTGGTGTGTGCAACACTAATTCAATTAACCCTTTGCATCCTCTACATTTTGCATTATATTGAATTCCTTACCTGTACTATCCTGTGTGCATGATTCTCAGTTCTTTCTGCTTAGATCATTATGCGCCATGCTTAATTCCAACCAACTTCTGAAAAGACTCCCCAAGGCTGATGGCAAAAGGAAGGATTGCATCGCATTGTATATGCTTACATCCCCTCATTTCCTACAATCAGCTTTGTATATTCACAAGCAATATTTGCTAGAATAGTATGCATGACACCTAATGATCTAGGCGGAAACAACACAAGAGAACCATACACAACGCACTTTTAATTTATGTCCAATAGCAAAACTGAAAGTAGTGGCATCTATCTGACAGCCAAGTTAATCTGTTAAACACCGTCTTTGTGCTTTTGTTTGCTTCCCCAGATTCCAGCTGCCATGCAAACGAAAAGTCTCAAATATGCAAATCAAATCCAAACTAATTCCAAACTAATGGCATTTTGTTTAAAGCTGCAGTCTCCATCGTTTAAGGCAGGTTGGGTTCAATTCTTGTTTTTCAATTCCAGTTCCATTTCCGATTCCTTTTTAAAATCAATTCCCAATTCCAGTTCCAATTCTTTCAAACAATTGGAATTGATATTTCAGCGACGTGATAATTGTTGTGATTGTTCAGCTGCATTCATTTGAAGACAATTGATTTGACTAGTAGGGACTTCAATGTTAAGTAATTTGCTGCCACTGTGAGAAGCTCATTTTAACAGAATTGCTCATTTTGATCAATGATGTGTTAGAATTGATTAAAAGGGAATGGAACTGAAAAACACGAATTGACCCCAATCCTAGTTTACAGTGCATTAGAAACCGCATCATTCCCATTCACCAATCAGAACGCTCCAATATTTTAGCTAACTATTCCAAAAATTAAAATCCATTCCCAACCCTATCCAACAGCTGAATTTCTGAAGGAGGCTGCTTAAGAAATGACCACTAGTGACGTGCAGCTGTAACATCTGTCCCCTGTGACATATTCGACTGAGATTTAGCATTTGTTGCTGGGGGTTGGGGGTTGGGGGTTGGGGGTTGGGGGTTGGGGGTTGGGGGGGGGGGGGGGGCAGAGATAACCGTTGCACACCTCCAGTGGTCAAATAACATTAGAAAGTTATTGCTAGACAGGATGAATGCAGACACTGACATCTCTCGCACAGAGAGCTGCGGGATGTGAAATGGGTGTATTGTAAAGGGAAATTACATGAGAGCAGATGGCTTGTTGACCTGACCCAGCAGTGCTCTGAATTTCTAAATAGACTTGTGCAGTGTGTGTTTTAATGTTGGCAATAAAACAGCAGCAAACCGAATTGCAGTGTTCTCTCAGGTTGCCTTTAAAAGCTTCTTAGATTAACGAGCCCCCCTTTAATTAAGAAAAATTGATTTCTACGTTTTTTATTTGTGCGTGTAGATATCTGTACTTTATTCGGTTTATATAGCTCTGCTCTCCTGAATGTTGTGATTTTTTTATAGCAGCGCTTGTCTTGGAGAAAACTGCATTTTGCTTGAAGGGAGATCAGAATCAATGCCTTGTGCGTGTGGGTGGAATGTACACTAAGCCTTTGTGCAAGTGTGTGACAATGTGTGTGTGAGATTTAGTCAATTGTTGTAGTTTTTACGACTAGATGGCACTGTCTTCTGTAGCGACACATTGACTGCTGTAACCTAGGTTACTGTACATCCGCCATTAAATTTGTATAAGCCACCTTCAGTAAAATGTCCCCATAGTTTTCCCCTTAAACTTAAAACGAAACAAAACTGAATTAGAAGCTACTTTACCCTTATAAAAGTTGACTACAGTATTTTTGCACTGTACTTTTGCACCGTACTGGGGTATTTTACAATGCTTACCAATGCTTTAACTGTGTTTTATCACGCCTTAACAATGGCAAGCTTTTATAACGGGTAGTTCACTGTATCTGAACAGCACACGGGTCTCCTTGCTTCAGAGTCCCATTCTTCACATTGCTTTTCCCCTGCGTTGATCTGTAGACTACAGTGGCTGCAGGAGGTGTTTGCAGCTAATTTTAAGTTAATGCTTTTATATTTAACGTTTGAACTGGTGGATGCTGGCTGGACGCAATCTGTCTGTATCACAGCCACTTAAGCATGCATACACACCAAGGTTAAGATCAATTTTCTCTGCACTAGTGCATGTATAAATCACTGCCCCACCTTGTGGTTTGCTTGTTTAAATTGAATATAAATGCCACGCCATAGATTACATGTTGCTGTTGCTTCCTGGAACTATACAGTAACAGCAATCGGACTCTGTGACCTACAAAACAGGAAGGGATCACAAAATGAATTGAAACCATTAAAGAACCAAAGCAGTTTGAGTTTATAAAAAGAAAACTGGCGTTTGCGTTGTCTGTTCCATCACGACATTCAATATAATTTTCCACTGGCACTGCGCATGGTGTATTATCGAATGATAATCAGCTTATCACATCTACAAGTTAAAATGGAAACGCTTTTTTTGGGGGCATATTATCTGCAATATCTAGAATCGAGTACGTCTTGGGCTTACGTAGTCAAGCGAGGAGATGATAAAACCTTATTGAGAGATCTGTGTGTAATAAACCAATTTCTTAAAGCTCTCTTGGTGTCTTCATTACTGGCTTTGCTGTTAGTGCAGAATTTTTTTTACATGCTTTGGGGCTGTGCAAGCCCCCTCATTCGCCCACACACAGATGATTCCAGCAGCAACACCTCCCATACTTGCATGCTTTCTTTGAATCAGCATTATTAGGAAAGTCTTTATTTTTTTTGGGGGGGGGGGGGGGGGGGGAGCATGGAGCTCTGATGTGCAAAATGAAAAGAAAAGACTCATCGGATGGCTAACAAACTTAAAGTGGAAGAATAAAACAGCTGAAATTGATTGATCAAATTTGCACCCCCCTCTTCATTGCATTTTCACTCCCCTCGGGTAGACAATCAGTGGGAGGTTGGGGGGTTGGAGGGGGGGTGTCAGGATTGAGGTATGCTCACTCAATTGCCATTGTGCCACACTTTCCCTTTACTTTACAGTCACAGCAAGCACCAAACAAACAAGCATTAAAAAAACCACTTAAATGGTTTCTATCCGTTACGGGAATAGGGATTTGAATACAACATGTGTTGGCCTTTACACAAGGATTAGACACTTAAAAAAAATGCTTCAAAATCAGAGAATCCCAGGCTGAAATAAATCCCTGATCCGTCAATTTCACACCCGGTTTTGGAGAGAAAACCTTCTCAAGGGGGACAAATTTGAGAATAAGTCAAACTGCTTCAATTATGAATGGGAAAAGAAAACCGTAAAAATCCCAGCAGAGAATAAAAGACATCCAATAATGTTACCAAGCTGTTTTGGCTCATGCGCTGCTCCAGGGAAAGATATATAAAGCTGAAGGTATTAGTTCAATCCCCCCTGGCTTTCAATCTCACAGTCAGTGTGCAGAAGACGAGGAGAGAGAGAGAGAGAGTAATAAAACAGAAATACAGCGTGCTTTGTTTGCAAAGAAAATGTCCTTTATGTATGACCGTCATGTTAGGACTCCAACCCGAAATACGCCCCCCATCTAGATCGGGTTGACCCCATCAGGTTGGGGTTAAAAAACATTTTCAGAACCCCTAAATCTTTTCATGTTCGGGGGTGGGGTTGTCTTGCGAATGACCCCGAACCCGAGCTGAAGAAAATCATCCGAAGACACACCCAAAATATTTCGGGGTTCTAAACATTTGAAACGAGGTTGTGATTGGCTGTCGGCTGGACCTTCGCTAAATGAGGTTGTGAGTGAGAGTTACAGCCTTGGAAAGAATTCTGTAGCAACAACCGTTCAGCAGAGCAAATGACGCATTGCTGGCACTGGCTTTTATGAAAGGAGCTGCAGTGCAATAGGCCAGCATTGCTTCCCTTTAAAATGGTGCATAAAGAACAGTTTGTGTGCATCGGTGATCAGTGAGCTGCTGTAATACAAGTTGAAACATTTAAATACGTACTAGCATTACAGAATGCACAGAACATATTTGGCTTTATATTAGGCTTTTAATATCCTTGTAGCAGTTACAGAATTTTACCACCTGGTGGCACTGTGCGCTAAGGGAGTGCTCTACTATGGAGACGCTGTCATTTCTTGTGGTATCCCTGCGCAGGAAAGAAAGAAAGAAAGAAAGAAAGAAAGAAAGAAAGAAAGAAAGAATGAAAGAGGTAGCATCCTAAAACAGTTAAACAAGAGAATTGTGTTGCCTTTTAAGGCACCTAAAAAAAAGTGGGTTAGAAAATAATACAACACAATGTAAACAGCTTTAAACCGGCCGGACCCATTTGTTTTTTGTATCTTCGTTCTTTTAATATGTCGAGATTAAAAATAATTGCTGATGTTTCAATGCAACACACAGCAGGCTGCAAACTAATGTAGCTTGCCTTACAATGTTATTATTACAGTTTGGAATGCAACCAAGTTTTATAATTAGTGCCAGGAGACCACTGACACTGAAGCAATAAAAAAAAAAAAAAAAAAAACCTTAAGATTAGGCTATTAGGTGACGAAAATAGAAACCATTCTGAATTGTCTTTTTAATATCTTCTTTAATATGTTGCAAAAGCATAGGCTTACAAGCAACATTAGACAATATGATTTGAATATGTACTACCATACCTTACAATGCTTACCTATGCTTTACAATGCTGGATCACACTTTGCTGTGCTTTTACAGTGGGACACCAAGATTTGCTTTTTAATACACTTTACCACGTTTTCACTGTGCTTTATTATAGTTTTTTATGCTTTTAGGTGTATAAAGATGGCTGAACAACCAACCTTAAGAGGACGCTTTCCATGGAACCCACTCTATCTTTAATCTAGTGTGATACCAGGTGCCAGGTTTTAAGATAGAAATGTACTATGTGTTTCTTTCAGAACTGCTCCTTTGTTGTTAGCTACAACCACTGTAAGCATAGAAGTGGTCTGAATAGGATTGTGATAATGAATTTGAAACCGCTCTATCAAAACCATTGGAGCGGCCTGTGTTCTATCATTAGCACAGACCCTTCCCATTGCAGTGGCACAGCGACTGTACGTTGTCATTGAAGACCATTTGGTAACAGCAATCGCTAACCCATGTGTTAATGCTTTTCTTTAAAAAATAAAATAAAAACTATGGCAAAGAATGTTATCTTTTTTTAATTTTTATATTATAAAGAGTACATTAAAAATACATTTGTTTCCATGGCAGCTGTAGTTGTTGCTTTGACAACACAATGTATTTATGTGTTGCTCTCTGTCATACAGAAATGTTTTATTGTTTAGAGAAGAAAAAAAAAACACAGATATTTGGCAACACACATAATTAAAGGCATCCATTTATGTCGTTCGCTTGTAGTAAAAGATATTTTACTTTACTTACAGTATACTATTTCTGAATAGCAGTTTTTATTTTGTTTCCATAACTGGTTTGTTTTGTATTTTTAATTAGGGATATGCACACTCTTGCAAATGGTGCATTGCAGAGCATCTAACGTTAACCCTTATATATCTTGAACTCGGGGGCAGTTTCTGACCTCAGGTGAAACCACCTCAACATTATAGAAAAAAATAATAAACATTACAGAAAGAACCAGCCAGAATGACTGAAACTCTAAAATATTTTTAATTTTTATTTTAATTTTTTTTTTTTTTTTTATTGAAACCACATGACATTTTGCTCGACTACCGTGTTGCAGTGATGCAGATGAGCGAACTGTGTTATTGTGGCTTTCGCTATGCTGTTTAAACTGCCATTATTTGGCCTAATTTCATGCATTTTAAGACAGGTGAAAAGGCAGTTGCTTTTCCTGTGGCTAGATTGGGTTCATTTTCTTGTTCACTGACTTTTCAAATACAATCTCTGGGCTCATAAACCACTGCCTTCAGCTCTGGGGCAGCATATGTTGTAGGAAGCTGTAACATGACACTGCCTGTGAATTCAGAAATCCACTACCAGTAACGAAAACGAAATCACGGGGTGTCAGTTTTACGTTGGAGCTAAAAAAAGGTTTTAAAATGTGATTGTACTTTCTGGAAGCACAGTAAAATCTTCCACAAGGCAGTATGCTTTTTTTTCCAGTAAACCCTTTTGTTATGTATCACTTACAAATGTGAAAATAGGACACTAATATTGGAGGTTTGTAGATATTTTGAAATTATATCATTATTATTATTATTTGTTTATTTAGCAGATGCCTTTATCCAAGGCGACTTACAGAGACTAGGGTGTGTGAACTATGCATCAGCTGCAGAGTCACTTACAATTACGTCTCACCCGAAAGACGGAGCACAAGGAGGTTAAGTGAGTTGCTCAGGGTCACACAATGAGTCAGTGGCTGAGGTGGGATTTGAACCGGGGACCGCCTGGTTACAAGCCCTTTTCTTTAACCACTGGACCACACAGCGTCCTCCATATCATTTTCTATATGCATTTATATTAATACTACCACATATCTATCTATACTACTACTACTACTACTACTAATAATAATAATAATAATAATAATAATAATAATAATAATAATAATAATAATAATAATAATCTAAAGCTTTGGAATTTCAGGATCAACTTTTGCGTAGAAACAGTAGAAATGCATATTCCATTAATCAGAAGTACAGTATAAAGTTGATTCAGTTTAGTCTTTCATTATGTCTTCTCCAGGTTAAGCTTATTTGTAGAAAACAAGATTTTTGTAAGAGAGTGTTTATTCAACCCCGCTGTGTCCTGGGACCCCTGTACTCTATCTGAGACAGGCACTGATAAACCCTCTTGAAGTTTCGCAACACAGTTTGGGGGTTTGCCAACTTCAGTGGGACGACGAACATCCACTACCCAAAAATTCATACCTGCCATTTTCAATTCAACTGACTTCTCTTCTACATTGTCAGTTGTGTTTCTTAATCAGACACCGCCCAATCTTCCAATTGCTCCTCTGTTTACACAAAGGCCACTTGAAAATGTCAGTGGGCTGGCTACTGTCCTTAGCACTAGTCCTTGCCATATTTACAGTATCAGCTTCCGTCTTGTGCAATTATTTATGATGTACTGTTGTGGTGTTTTTTTTTTTCTTTCCATTGTGCAAACTGCCCCCTTCAGTGCATCACTGCTTGTTCCCCGTCTCCTCGATGCTTCTTGCTGGTCAGATGGTGGTGTAGATGTAAACGAATATAACCACCAGCAAATTGAGGACTGTCCCTGCGATCCCCAGCATAGCTAAGATCCTCTCTTCGCGGTCCTCGCTCGACTCTTCCCCGTCGATCGCACTCCTGCCCTCATTGCGTCTGAGGGGTACCATCTTGACATTGAGGTTCTGGAACCTCAGACTTGGCTCTCTCTGCTTGAAAAGAAGAGAAGAGAGATGGTCAGGTAAAACAGAACAAGCTAGCGTCCTTTTGGGCGTGAGAAGTGATACAGCAAAGCATATTAGCTTCCCCACGTATGCATAGGTACAATATATATATATATATATAAGTACACAATTGTATCAGAAAAGGGTTAGGTTTAGGGATAGCTAAATTAGGTTGACTGGTCAGTTTGTATGTTTGGTGTCAGTAACTCTGAGGTTCTGTGATTGAAACACGTTCTAGAAAGCATGTATTTCATTTATAATACATGATATCTGGTACTAGGTTAAATAAATCTGTGTTTGCATGCCTTCATTTCAACACCCTTATTTTCCATAACCAACCAGCTGCTCCCCCCACCCCCCCCCCACCCCCCCCCACCCCCCACCTTGACAGAAATGCTCTGTATTGCAGATTACTACAGCAGCATGCCAGCAATAAAGCGAGGTGTATGAATCGCTTCTGTAACTCTGTTTTTAGTAAAGAAAGCTAAACCCAGGCAATGCCTGTTGGATGGCTGTGCACATTGGTTTGAGAAGGGCTTGATTCAAAGCGTGCAACCTCTGTTCCTGCCACTCCGAGTAACATGAAACCTTGCAGATGTAATCACGGTTGCTGGGGAGAATTTGAGGCAAAAGGGATTCATGATGCATCGGAAACGTACAGTTTCTGTTACCAGCTACTTCTAACGAGAAGGAAAACGTTGTTTATGATTTTAAAAAAATCTTCTGATTCTTAATGACAGTGGGAGGGGGGAGGGGGGAGGGTCTCCAAATGAAATGTGCTCCAATCATTCAGGGGTGAAACAAGATTAGTTCCACCTCAATTAGGGGACATCCATGCAGGGGCTGACTGCCTCCATACAGCGACTCGTCCATGCTCTATCTGTAGCGTCTTGTATTATAAAACGGAACGGCGTTGTGCAACAGGTCACACGTGTGGAGTTTCGAAAGAAACACATTATAGCAAACGGGTGTATTTTAATTTTTTTTCAAAATAATATTTTACAAGGTTAACAAAAAGCTATTTCTATACATTTTTTCCTGTCTGTAATACACAGACTTGACAGTGACCAAAGAGAAATACGAGCAGAGCAGTCATTAAGTACAACGGAATCAGTGTCAAATAAATTCGAATCAGAGTAAGATTTTTTTTAAAAAGTAAATAATTACATACAAGCAGTTAAACTTATAGAAAAAAATAATTTACGAGTCCACGTAGTAAGTATGATAAATAGGCGAGAACGATTTCAAATAAGAGCAATTGCAAAAAACGTCATAAATAATTCCAGACTATAGAAAGACGTTTCTCATACAAATCCTGTATCGTATGCATGAGTCTTCGCTGCCAGTTCCCCCAAAAGTCAATCACATTAGGACAGTTTTGCACACCAAGCACAATCCTGTTCCGCTCAGACGGGCTATCTGTCTGTGTTGACACAGCGGTTCATTTATTTGTCCTCAGGTAAGCCCTCATGCAAAAGGAAATCCCTGGCGAGAGATATTGCATAACTTTTTAATAGCCCTCCACTCGGCACAAGCAATTCCCCTCAAGCCCTTTGACTAATCTAATTTAGAAAACAGCTGTATTTACGTAATTTGATAAAAATCAATATTTCTTAAAAGAGATAATCCTTCGTTTTGCCTTAGACGTGCCTGTAATTACACCAGTGAAAATTTCACGCCGGCTATGAAGTTCAACGCATAGAAAATTGAGCTTTATCATCACTGTGGGGAGGAAAAAAACACCAGGAAATTAATCATTTTTAGGCTTCAGTTTCTTATTTTATATTGAGACGTAATTATTCGTAATCATGTAAATTATTCCATAAAGTTGCTCGACTCCCCAGAACAAATTAAACACGTCGCAACTGTCATGTCACATCAGTTTAGTTTTGCCTGGCAACCTACAGCTATGAAGTTAAATAAAAGATCTAAATTCTGTTCATATATAAAGTATTGGTCAGATTCTATTAGTCTGAAATCGTGGCATATTTACATGCTGCTTGTGGTTTGTATTTCACAGTTCAAGCTCAGGTGGCTATCCCAGCACAGGGGAAATGCCATGGTGTTTACTTTCATCAGAAGCTGATGTATTCAGCAGAACTGCAAATTATTTATTTAGCAAGCGTTTGGAACCAGAAAGCATTGGCCTTAATTCTGCTGCTTGAATATAAACCTCTGCCATTTATCTTTCTAAAGAGGCTTTGCATATTGAATGCCTTTCTTTTCCTCAAACAAACAAAAGCTCACGGCCCCAGCACTGAACTGACACTGCAATTCTGAAGGGGTGAAAATAGCATACAATTCGCAGTTTCATCAAGAAAAAGGCATCATGGATTTCTATAGACTTTCATTTCTGACTGTGCAGCACGTTATCAAATGAGTGCAAACCAAACCTTTGTTGTTATAAAAGTCCCCCATAGTAAAAGCATAGCAAGGTCTAATGAAGTATAACATAGGCAGTCATTGTAAAGAATAGGTTTGAGATGGTAATGCGTCTGCACTGCCCTGTGTGTTCTGTGGGTATGTGATTCTGCTGTGTATGTGCAGTGAGGCTGTGTGGTCCAGTGGTTAAAGAAAAACGGCTTGTAACCAGGAGGTCCCCGGTTCAAATCCCACCTCAGCCACTGACTCATTGTGTGACTCTGAGCAAGTCATTTAACCTCCTTGTGCTCCGTCTTTCGGGTGAGACGTATTTGTAAGTGACTCTGCCTCTGATGCATAGTTCACACACCCTAGTCTCTGTAAGTCGCCTTGGATAAAGGCGTCTGCTAAATAAACAAATACAAATAATTCTGTTTGGGTCTCTCTGATCTGCAGGAAACCATAGCTAACTGAGTGTTCAAATTCAATGTTGTGATGTTGTGGCAGGTTTTAAATACTTTGCTGGAACCTGTTCCTGTTTTTTCTTACTAATACCAGTGGCAGACAGTACCCTGGTTAATAGCTAATCGATATTCCATGTCCGTTTTTCAGGGAAGCAGCTGGTTGGTTTAGTGGCAATTAGGAAGGAGTTAAAAAAAGGTGTAGAAAAATGTTGCTGAAGTTTAATCTGAAAGACAGGGAGGCAAGCTTTCTTAATTCTTTCTCGGATTCTTTAGATAGACGTTTGCTGTGACGTGCTTTTTGTAAACCGTGGAAGACATCCATGGAATTGCTTCCTTTGTAATGAACCCTTTCAGGGAACTACGTTATTGATGTCAGCGTCTGCATACAGTGCCAGACTCGAGGAAACTTTGGCTAGGTGTCACGGATTGGTTTTGCTCCTCGGAGGGCTATTACACCAACAATACAAGAAGATGAGCGGGATCGATCGCTTCGCCGCTCTGGGGTAATCCATTTCCCCAGGCCTGTGATACGATCTCTCTTTGATCTAACGATCTGTTGAGAAAGAGATGGACCATGGGAGAGGGACAGATACAACCACAGGAAAACGTATCAATCCACTTCTTTCACAGACCGTATAATATAATTATCTGACGTGTATCGTATGTAGCTGTAATATAGGGACAGTTACAGACCCCATCACTTCAACAAATAAGTGGCGTAATATTACCCACAAGCCACTGGAACTAAATATCTGAATTGTTTATATCTAGTTTGGTTACTTTATTGGATGCATTCTTCATTTCTGAATGAATCCTGCCGGAGGATGTAAGAGTGTCGTGCAGGATGCAAGATCTAAAACCTGTTTTTTTACCGTATTCTCTGCTGTTTTCGTAGCCCTGTGTTCCACTTAACGTGATATGAGTTCTGCTAGACTGAAACTGGCTTTTAAAACCGTGTAGAGTAACGTCAATAATGATTCGGTTATGTTTCGATATAGTTTTATAGGAAAACTGCCTTGATGGACACATTGGTCAATTCAGACATTGTTGCACAGTCACCCGCGATCATGCCCCGAATGAATTGACAGCGATCTCGTGCGGCACGAACCGATTACTTGATTATTCAAATAAGCTCTCCACAGGTGAGGCTTGAACCGCTGTTCTGCTCACATCAAAGTCAATGAATGGCCATTTCTACTGTAATTTAATGAAGAGGTGGATTAATTAAGCAGAGTGGCTTACTGTTAATTACTGAGGGAGAATTTTATAGCCACAAACAACCCTCAGTACTGCATTCTCAAAGAACAAAAAGTATGTTTTGTTTAAGGCGGGGAAGCATATTGGCGTTGCACTAAAGTATGTTTTGTTTAAGGCGGGGAAGCACATTGGTGTTGCACTAAAGTATGTTTTGTTTAAGGCGGGGAAGCACATTGGCGTTGCACTAAAGCCTGTGCTTTCTCACCATCAACCTTCTTAGAGGAGTCTTTACATAAGTGCCAGAATAGTTAATAAGTAGGAAAGGCAAATAATGGTCAGAAACCACAACAGTAATATAAAGCATCCTTTTCAAACCAATCAAGGCGTTTGAAAAATCCAGTTACTTAATGCAAATTAAAAGGCTATGTTATTTTGACGTATTTTAAGGCTGCTCTGGACTGGAGGGAGCACCCTTTCTCTTAACGGGGTGAGGGAAGGAGGGAGCAGTTCAGTCTCCGTGCCTCAAGCCTGCCCTGGACTGGAGGGAGCACCCTTTCTCTTAGGGGGGTGAGTGAGGGAGGGAACAGCTTTCCTTTCAATAGTACTTTCTCTTAGGGGGGTGAGGCAGGGAGGGAGCAGTTCAGTCTCCATGCCTCAAGCCTGCCTTGGACTGGAGGGAGCACCCTTTCTCTTAGGGGGTGAGGGAGGGAGGGAACAGCTTTCCTTTCAATAGTACTTCTCACTGTTGGTATTTAATATCACCAACATTTCTTGTGGAAGGAATAACCACAAAAAGGCTATTTATATATAGATTAGTGGACTGCACAAATAACAGTACCTTTAAATGATTTAGTAAAACTCATTAATGCAATGTATATAACTACAGGATATATGAACAAATAAGTACAAAATATAATGTGTTCAATCGGTTCACTGCTAGTATTTAGTATCCAATTGGTGCATTACTAATAATTCATATTTTGAAATGCCAATAATATATTTAGTCAAAAAAACTAATGTACAGTAGCCCTATACTGACATCAAGCATATCATGATTCATATTTGCTATGACCTCCAATATCACAGCTTCTAGATTGCTTGTCCTGACCTTTCACAAGTCAGGGGCAAATCTTTCGCTACTCTTCTCAACGGATCAGTCGCAACTGCTCACAGTTTGTCCTTTTATCTCTTAAACAAACAGATTCAAAGCAAGAGAATCTGGGTTGTGGACCAAGAGCCTTAATGTTCCCACCACAACGTGTTGAAACATGTATTCAAAATCAGCTTTAAAATGTGTTAATACTCGAGAGAACCCAGCCGAACAAAATCCTGCACTTCTCGGAATGCTACGTCAGAAACCTCCAACCTGATCCAGTTGCGGAGAATCAGATTTGAATCGGTACAGTCGTGTATTAAATCTGTGAAGGATTAGTTTGACCACAACATTGGTAGGAAAAACAAAGTCCTAATAAAATAATACAATAGAGAGATCATACGTACAATTCACTCCAGCTACAACCAATTATGTTAAAGCAAAATAAAGTATATTTTCGGTTTAGAATCCAATGTTTCAATCTGCCTAATGTCAACCGGAATAGATTTTTTGGAACAACTAAAGAGTTCTTTCTACATTCTCAAAGAACAAAGAGGAATGTACAGAGTTACATTTATACGTTATTACAGCAACTTAAAAAATCTCTTTGCTAGCTCACTGGTAACCAATGTAAGGACCCAAGCACTGAAGTAATATATTGAGAACAACAAGTATGAGAAAGTGAAATACACGTGTTTTTTTTTTTATTAAACGTCTGTTTTTTTTAACATAATAGCTATTTAAGTCTATATTGAAAATATCACATCTCATATGTGTTTCCTGAAAACGGTTAGCGTTGAGCTATACCAGAACCAATGTAGTCAATAACCTCCTACTGTTGCACGTATACCACAACTCTGTGGCTCATGGAATGATATCTTGACCAGCGGGTTTCACGTGGGGGGTAAGAGGAAGGCGCTAATGCCCATAAAGCTAAAAAGACCTGTAAACAAACTGGCTTGTCAACAAGGCATCTC
Organism: Acipenser ruthenus; assembly: GCF_902713425.1. Classification (NCBI taxonomy): domain Eukaryota; kingdom Metazoa; phylum Chordata; class Actinopteri; order Acipenseriformes; family Acipenseridae; genus Acipenser; species Acipenser ruthenus. The sequence goes on from NC_081218.1 coordinate 2,073,839, forward strand.
TTTCTGATAAAGCACAATGCACAGGCGGCTATGAAAGGCTGTAATGCATAGACATCCATGCATATCATTGCTAGGTAATGCAGCTTAAACACATGCATGCAATGTGACTTCATTGAGAGAAACTGCATTTGCTTGTATAAAATAAATGCTTGTGACCACAATAATCAAAACACACACACAGCATAAGTTGTATAGCACTGAACGGCACCACTCTTAATTATAATTCATTAGCATTTCTGTAGATGATGAATACATTATGTCAAATGTAGGAGGCATCAAACAAGCTGCGATAGCAGCAGATAAGTGCCTTCTAAAAAACTGTGGGTTTGCATAAAATTAGAGTGGGGTTCACAATTTTACTGTGGGGTCTGAGAACACCACAACCCCACACAAAAAAAAACAACTTACTGTATATGACTGATAGCAAAGTAATTATACAGCATACCTCTGCATGTAGCATCCAGTTAATTGACTAGATTTAGAATCTCAATGTGCACACCTACCATATACACTCACTGCATCAGGCTGTGAATCCCATCAGATTCGACTGCGGTCCCATATCCGTTCTATAGCGTTATTCTGGGCAAAACATTTCACTCGATTTAACAAACAGTCCAATCTGGGGGTGAGATTCTGCTCTGTTCAAGCCTCTTCAGTCTGCCGGAGTCTCCTAGTTTAGTTACGTACTCAGGGCATCAATTTGTAAAATATGGCCCCCCCCTCCCCCTCTCTCTCCGTTTCATCCCCATACTTTTGATTTTCCAATTTTTTTAATACTAAGTCCATGTTCTGTTTTCAGTGTCAGCGCTTGCAACACCCGCTTCTTGATTGCTTGTCCAGATTACATTTTCATGAAACTTTTTTTTTTCCTGTGTCTCTGTTTTGAAATCCTTCAGACGTAGCTTAAAATGGATCTCCCATGCACACAGATGCAAAAGAAGTCTTACAACATCCTTTTAAAACAATACAGCATTTCACTGGTGTTTTCGTTCTTTTTTTTTTTTAAAGTCCTTAAATATTTGTGCATATTTTCATTTTAAAATACAAAAAAAACACACACACAGAAAATAACCATATAATATAATGATATCTATTTGCATGCTATGACACACACATATATATATATATATATATATATATATATATATATATATATATATATATATATATATATATATATATATATATATATAACAATAACAGTATTTATGACAGTTCTGTAGAAACCACTGCAAAATGCAATATGTCTAGCAGGCAGATCTTTATTATCCCTTCTCTTTGTCAAGTTGTCTTTCTCAGTATCCGATATTTTTCTTTCAAGTCCACTTTCGTTTTTAGTTACATCTTTAGTTTAATTTGAGCAGCATTCTCTCCTCCCCACCCCCCCACTCTTTTTCAAATAAAAAAATAAGCATCTCTTGCAGTGGTTATGGAATGGAGTCTCAGTATCACAGAGCCACAATGCATTCCTTCTTGCTAAATTTAAACCAAAAAAAAAAAAATTGAATTAAATAACTTGACACTGCAAATAATGGGGCCGTTCCGTTTCTCTCTCTCCTCTCTCTCTCTCCCTCTTGCTGGGAGCTCGCCTCTTGAAGCTCTCAGGCAGAACTGCAGTTTGCTCAATCTCTGGCTAGCTCGCTGTCTAATGCTCCACCTCATTCCTAGGAAATCTAGGCACTCAAGAGCTAACATGTGGCTACTTTTTTCCGTAGAAATGCAGGCTAATCAATTCACAGGGGCTGTGTGTTCTCAGTTGCGAATACCTCCCCCCCCCTCCATTACGCTTCAGTGCATTTTCCAGACCTGGGATGCCCCACTCCCCCCCCAGGCTCATTGTGCCTAACTTGGGCTATACGAAGCAGCAGCTGGTTGCTAAGCAACCACCTCTAGGGAGACACTTCCTAAATCAAAACCTCAAAACCCAAGCCTGTCGATGACAAGAGTCAGGCCACCGAGAAAATGAAAAGCCTGAAGCAGATTAGGAGGGAGAGAGAGAGAAAGAGAGAGAGAGAGAGAGAGAGAGAGAGAGAGAGAGAGAGAGAGAGAGAGAGAGAGAGAGAGAGAGGGGGGGAGTTGGGAGGCTAGAAGACATTTAGCAAGTGCATTGCAGCTCTGTGATACTGAGACCCCATTACATAACCACTGTAAGAGATGCTTATTTATGGCAATAGGGATATACTGGTGGTGCCCCCACTGGTCCATATGTAAAGATGTACACATTAAGTACGTTGTAAATATGCATCATAACATTGTCTTTTAAGTCCAGCAAATGAAACTATTTTGCAATCTCAATGTTGTTTAAAGTTTGGTATGGTATTGATTCCAGCCCATAGGAAGAAACAGCATAACCTTACACACAGTAATATTATTTAACCCATTTAATAGTGAAGTCATTCCTCCTGTGCTTTAAGTCAAAGAGAGTTAGAGTAACTGTCAGCAATGGTACAGAAACAGAGGGCGCTATCATTGTTTGCTCTGGGTGAGCGAAGGTCGGGAGCCGATGGAGTCTTGGCCAAGCGGACTAGCTCAGTAAAAAGCTCTGGCTCTAGCTGATTTAAGAAAACATTTTTAGAACAACTAAGATTTCTGCATTTCTGATCTCAAAGAACGAAGAGGAAGTTACAGAGTTAGTAGTTCTTGGAGAGAGGATGGACCTGATCCATGAAGAACCTTAAGTCTAGCGCTATCCTCATACGTGAAATAACCACAGGACTTCATTTTGTATATTCTGTTTATATAAGAATGTTTTTTAAGTATGTCTAAACCTACTAATAATAATTATTATTTATTTCTTAGAAGACACCCTTGTTCAGGGCAATTTACAATTGTTACAAGATATCACATTGTTTTTACGTACAATTACATTATTTTTTTTACACATTATATTTACATACCCATTACCCATTTTTACATTACCCATTTATACAGTTGAGTTTTTACAGGAGCAATCTAGGTAAAGTACCTTGCTCAAGGGTACAGCAGCAGTGTCCCCCACCTGGGATTGAACCCACGACCCTCCGGTCAAGAGTCCAGAGCCCTAACCACTACTCCACACTGCTGCCCCTCATAATAGGAGCTTGGTTGGTTGGTGCTCACATTTTATTTTTATTTTTTACAAGGAAGCTATCCCAACCCCCCTGAAGAAATCTGAGGTGGTAGACACTTTCAGAATACAAGACCTTTATAAATACTGTATGCAGATCTATTTTAAGGGGCACTAAATAAAAACTGTACATTAAAAACACAAATAAGCCTTCAAGAAGAATGAGACACAATCAGACTAGAGACCCGGTCTGTCACCTACATGCTATTTAACATCGAGCCATTCGTACATCCTGTCAATGCAACAGCTATAAATCAAGCTGTAAATATGCAAATGCAATTGGTAACGAAGCAATGATTCAATCCCATTACACCCTCCCTGTTTAGTAGCCAGGCTGTTGTAAATATGGAACATATGTAGCCTTCTGCAGAGCTGAAAGGAATCCATTCCCAAGATGCACAGCATCTTATCCTCTTAAGCCTTTGCACTCTGACCTATTAAAGCAGTGCTAGGCTGTGAAATCCATTTTAAACAACATCATCGCTGCTGCTCCTTTTCCTTATGCTCTTGCATTAAAGATCCGTTGCACAGTATTCTACGTAATCATTACATCTGATTGGAAAGGGGAGAGAGTGATTTTTTTTATCCATTAACCACATGTGCATGAGTTTCTAATAGGTTTTGAGCACAAAGCACCGTGTTATTGATTTGCAAATTCAGGGAAAATTGCAGCCACAGTGAAAAAAAAAAAAGCAGCGCCCCCATTTCCTTGAAATCTGTTGCAGGTCACAGTCAGTCCAGTGTATATTTAAAGTTTCCAGTTTTCGATTCTGTGGTTGAAGTGCTGTTGCATGAGCTGATACTCTTGGCTGTTACTCAAAGTCAGTGCTGATCAAACTTCTTTTGAAATTCATAGAGCTAAGCTTTCGCTCTCTTATCTAATCTGATTTTGAACTGGGGACTGTTACTGATTCCCTTTAATTTCCCATTATACTGCCAGTGTATTGTATATAAGAACTACTACAGTGCAATCTTACTTCCATTGTTGTTCCTGTGTTCCAGTGATGGTAAATTCTGTGTGGTTTGCTAATATTCTGCTAAGGATTTCTGCAGGGCAACACACTGGGATTAGAATGGGATCCCAATGGATTTATTTTTTACTAAAGAAACCCCCAAAAAGAATGAATGCATCCCCACCTTTCGGTTTTACAGCTGCAAACTAATATTCATTGAAGACGAGGAGCGTTGCTAATGAAAAGAATCAGATATTTAGGGGAAACAGACAGTTGGAGCTGCTGTAAAACACTGAGCTTTCAACCAGAGGCCTTCCTGAAATAGCAGTGTGTTAAAAAAGAACAGCTTTAGATCAATATGGGATTCCTAGAAGGGATTTTGCAGTCGAGGAGGGATCTGTCCCAAGAGAGCCATCATGTTCCTGCATTATAGCATAAACTAGTCCTCTAAAGGCAGTTTATATTAACTTTCCTTCAATGCTCATGTTCCTACTAGCTTTCAATATCAGTTATTATATATTCAGCCAATCGGAGTACGTTTATGCTGCATGCCATTATTATAAAGAAGCTCACACTTACCGGTATTCCCTTCATTGACCTTCAATGACAATCACAATGGATGGGCAACTATTGCTTGTATATTAAGACTAAAGGAGTAAGTGTCTGTGTAAAGGTTATATCACTTCTTTGCATCACCTAGAATTTTAGGATTGAGACATAATTACATAAAGGAACATAATTTAGAAGCTAATTTTAACAGAATACTGCTCATTGCAATTTTGATCAACGGCGTGTTGGACTTGATTAAAAGGGAGTGGGAATTGGAATTGGGAATGGATTTAAAAACAGGAATTGATCCCAATCCTGAGTTTGACAAACCTGTAGCGCAGTATAAACTTGTCAGGTAAAGATACCAACATCTCAGGACTGCCATAGCAAGTCATATATACAGTATATGCAACCACAACTTTTCTACAAAGATCTGAGCTAATTTAGCTAGTTCAGTAAACGGCCATAGGCAAATAAATATCAGTCACCATATTAAAAGCGAAAAATAATCTACATGTATCTAATATTGAATGTCTTACCTGTTTAATGCCCTATTGTTGGTCTTCTTGTTGAATCTCCATGGTTGTTTCTGCTTATATAATGCTTAGTCCAGCAAGCTTCTGAAAAGACTCCTCAATAGGTGACGTGAGATGGGGCAAATCCATAACAGTTTCTCAGACGCGATTTAAAATATTCAAGATGGAGCTGTTGTTAAATCTCAGTTCAGGTCAGAACCGTTTGACACAAACATCGACCTGAAGATCTAAGTGATAGCGTCCGGCTAACTTTATTGCCGCAAGAGATATGAAAAGAAACTAAAGTACCTTGGAAGTACATGCACCTGCAAAAAGACAGAAAACAGTAAACACCATGGCAAATCAGGCAGAATCCAAGCAATCTTAGTAGAGTGATGTGCAGGTGGTTTTAGTCCAGCACAGAGAAAGAGATGCCTAGCAGTTGACTTAATTGGCACCTTGGTTGATTTATTCATGCAGATTATAGGATCAAAGGGGAAAGGGCAATGGTGATGAGACACCAGAGTGCCCCTGGACAGGTGATAGGAATGGGAAAGCAGATTTGAAGGAATTGGCGAAACTGTCCAGCAGATTCGTCCCATAACTCCACTAGATAGCCTCTGTATCTCCTGGACCTTGTGCCTTCCTAATGCATCATTTATCCCAACTAAGGGAATTTCGTTGGGAAGAATCCAGTCACAGTTTTAATGCTCCTAGTGTTTTAGATGGTGCTACTTCTTAACCTGGTATACCATTCCATGCATTTATAACAACTTTACAATGATGGTCTATACGGAATGTCTTTCTTTTATAAAACTTTCATTACGTAAAAGCAAATGTAATTGGTCCCTAGACACTACAGGATCAATAGTTCATAAAGGCAATCCCCTTTAATGAGAGTCAGGGGTTAATGAATGGGGGATGGGGGTGGGGATACCAAACTTGACCCCTTGACCGCTTGGTGGCCACCTAATTGCTGCGTCCAAGGCCCATTGATTTGAGGGAGCGAGCCGAGTGTGTGGGTTAAAAGGCAGGGGAGTTAAGTAGATGTCAGGCAGTATATCTACAACAATGGCATCATATTGCCCCCGGCCATTTTTTTTTCAGCCCACAATATTAAACGACTTCATTAAAGCTTACAGGCAGCGATTGTCGACAAGAGAAATAGAATTCAGTCCATTCCTTCTGTGTTACTTCTCATTCCTTTATTATTATATAAGACAAAGAATATAAGACAATAAACCCATCAAGGCTCGTCCCTTCATAGCACAGTATTTTCTCTATTAAAGGGATCTGATTTACAGTTACAGGATAGAATCAAATTGCTTTTTAATGGTCCTAGTGTTTTGGATGCTTCACCTGGTAAGCTACTTCGTGCATTTATAACTGCATAAAATAGTGATTTCGGCATTCTGTACTAAACTTACTTTTCCTCGGTTTCTGTTCATGCATTCCTGTTCCATTCTCTGAGCTAGATTTCAAGTAGTGACTTGGGTTCACTTTATATGTACCATGTAGGGTTTAAAAAAAAAAAAAAAAATTAATTCCGACAAAATCCCACAGGAATAATACCTGGATATCTTCCTCGGAGTTCTGAAGTCATTCATTTTAAATTCAGCCCCTGTGGTTTAAATTACCTGCGTGTTGATTCCATATTCAAATGATGATCACCTGTATAAGGCCTGGCGGGTGAATTAACAGGGTCCGAATTCAAAATGAGTTACTTCAGAACTCTGAGGAAGTGGAGAAGGTTTTCAGGCGTTATTCCTGTGGGGTTCAGTTGAAATTTTACCAGCCCTTCCGTTATCCGAGCAGAACCTTCGTCACTTATTATGTGAACTGATTCTCTGCCCAGTATTCATTAGACTGCTGAAGCAGCCCTGCAGCAGGTATTAACAGTGCAGCACAGCACTGTGTGTTGTGTTATGTATTTAAATAAACAGGAGATTGTATTGTCATTTTCTTATCTGGCAAAGCCATGTTGACAATTTGTTAATACTTTTATAATCCAAACAAATTCCCAATTCCTGTGAATAATAGATATTTTAATGCGCTATTGTTACAGCATGCTGGCTGAGAGAGAGAGAGAGAGAGAGAGAGAGAGAGAGAGAGAGAGAGAGAGAGAGAGAGAGAGAGAGAGAGAGAGAGAGAGAGAGAGAGAGAGAGAGAGAGAGAGAGAGAGAGAGAGAGAGAGAGAGAGAGAGAGAGAGAGAGAGAGAGAGAGAGAGAGATGGAGGGTGCCCTCTCTTGGCCTTATACTGCACACTGCATCAGCACCTTCCACTCTGAGAAAGTTAGTTCACACCCAGATTAATTGCACTCTACCACCCTCTAGTGTCCAGACTAGGGACTGTATTTCCCCCTCCCCTGTGAAGCTGCTTGCATGAACAGGATCACTGACTGACACTATCCCCCACCTATCAATAGCAGAGCACAGGTGTGATGCAGCCTTTGGCAAATGTGATGATTAATCCAACCCAATAGTTTCTGGCTTTAGCCATTATGTACCCGTTTCACGTTTAGTTGCCCCCATCAGACCGGGTATCAATTATAATTATAATTACAGCAATTACAATTAGAATGCTAATTTGCTGAATTCCAATTGCAGTTACAATTATGCTGTGGCAATTCCATTTCTAATTCCAATTCCACTAAAAAATTTATGTATAATAAATAAATACATAAATCACTTCAGACACTGGCTCAGTTTGAAACTGCATTGCCTCACGTTCTATCAAATCACTTTGCACAAAGTCTGGAGAGTAATGAAACCAGACAGGCCTGAAAACACAGTTTCTCAGCAGCAGCATGACACATAATAAACCGCTTCCACATGGAATTGGGGTCCAGTGGCTAATGACTTGGCAACCCTAGCATGTGAAGGAAGCTACTGTGCTTCAGTCAAAACAAGAACACAGTACAGAGACACCCAGTATAAACCCCTGCATCACACACCCCATCTCCCAGCCTCAACAACACAGAGCAGTTTGAACCCTAAGGGTTCTGCATCCATTTTTGTGGGCGCCACCTTGAAAGAACTTCAATTTGTAGGCTGTAAAAAGTGGAGGGGGCAATTTACCCTTCCTCCCCGTCCACCCCAAATCCTTCCCATGGTTGTTACCCTCTCTGGGTGTGCCTACCTTTCTTTTATTAGTTTCTTACTCATCCCTTTCATTTAAAACTCTTTGCATGCATCATTAGTTATTGTGGCAAACACCAAATGCACTGCCTGAGGGAACAATTTTCTGCTTCAGGGGTTTCTGGTAATCAGCTGTATGATATAAACCACAGTCAAACAAACGGCTACAGTGCAGTACAACTTAGAGGAAGCTGGCAGGAAGCGATTTCTGTGACTTTTAGTTACAGAACCAGAGAAAGAAAACAGACACGCGTTCATTTAAAAAAAAAATATTGTATCTTTACCAATGCATTCATATCCGTGACAACATGACATTTCAAAACTGCTCCGCAATTATACCATCATAGGCAGGGGGTGGGGCTGGGAGAGTTGAAAGGTCACATTGTCACATGATCTGAATGGAATATAACAAATCTTGAGGTGTTCTAATAAATTGTTCTAATAAATCATTACTCAGGTTCGCAAGCAGTTGCAGTCCATCATTTCCCCATTTATATTTACTTTGCTCTTGATACCCATTTATATAAATTACCCTTCTGTTAAACAGATGCCATACTAATGACACTTGTCAACCCGGCACATCAAAAACCATTAAGATTATTAAAGATGTTCCTGCTGCCTTTGTCTAGCGTCAGAAGCAAGGCTCCTCTCATCCTGGAAATGTCCTCCATTATCACAGCAGATTATTTTGGATTTACTTTAAGACGTGGCTTGGCATGAGTCCTCAAACTGGGCTGTTGACTGCTAGCCCCAATACAAAGAAAAATAAGGAAAATTGATATTAAAAGGTGTTATCGTTTAGTCCTTCTTAGGTTTACCAGATTTCCAGAGTGAAAAAACAGGACTTTTTTGTTCTTTAATTCCTTGAAGCTGTAGCGACTCTGAAGCAGTTACAATAAGTATATAATAACACAATCACAATTTAATAGTTACAGCTCTGTCCAAAAGTTTTGCATCACCCTATGTTTACCTTCATTTTTAAACCTTACAAGTTCAGCTTTTCATTTAATTAATTCAGGAATCTAGTCTAGCTGAATTGAAATACTGCAATGAGATAATGAAATTAATTATTTAACTTTGATCCCAGATGCCCTGCACTGAGATCATTGAATAATTGACATATGATTTAACTCTTTGTCGTTAGACATTCTCTTCCCACGTTTTAGAGCAGCAGAATGCCCACAGCACCATCTACAGACTGTTATTTACAATGCCGCTGCACTGTTTCAGTAATATGGATTATGAATCTCGTAAATGTACAACCCTAGCCTGACCGTTCCCCTTGGAAACTTTGCATTCAACAGAGGCACAGACACATTCTATCAGTCTCATCACGTCTAGTAAAAAACATTAATAGTTTATACTGTCAAAGGCAGACAACAGATATATTCTGGTATAGTTGCTATATGGCTTACAACTCTAGATAAAACAGTGCACAGTATTTAATAAAACAGCCAACAATCTTGAATTTTGGATGGTGAAAAGTAAGAAGATAGGAACAAAGTTGTCCCCAAAGTCAGGTTTATATTTCCAGTGTACAGAACCTCAACAAAGATTAATGATACCTGCGGCAACGCTCTAATTTTTCCATTCGTTTTGCTGCGACACAACCAGTACAGTACAATAAAATATTGAGCAAGATTATAAAGAAGCGTTTCAAGGCTCTTTATGAAGATCGGTGAAGGCAGAGGATAGCGGGCCGATGGTTTTAATGCTAGTTTTGAAGTTGCCGATGGTTTTCTCAGATAAGGGGAATTGATCATTTAGATACAATTCTTGGATAACACATTACAAACCCACTGCAAAATGCCATCCTGACCTTGCATTCCAATGCTTGGAAGAAGATTATGTCAAAACAAATGCAGAATTTCAATTGGTCGCTTTAGTGGAACATTCTACACCTGTGCAGCGCGAGGGCACCCAGAAAACACAAACAGCACGAACTTAGTTTTAAACAAAACTTTAGATCGAGAGGCAAGTTTGACGCATTTAAAATTATTATTATTATTATTATTATTATTATTATTATTATTATTATTATTATTATTATTATTATCATCATCATCTGCTTGAGCGTGTACACGATGCACAGGTAATTAGCATAATTACACGCACGTTAGCACCTACGACGCTACCTGTCAGTCTATTCCGACCCGTATACATTGCATTGTGTCAGTAATACTTGCATGGGGGCGGTGTGGCAGTTGTCTTTTTAATCTCCCTTGCCTTGTTATTATGAGCAGGCGCTTTTAATAAAACTGTACAACATTATCTCCTGCACAAGGAGCCCAACAGCTAGCTGAACTGTCAAAAAAAAAACTTGCATCAATACATTTGCGAGGTTGCACCCACGCTAGCAGTGCGGATTGAACTAGCACTGCACTGTGGGAGTCTGTCGGTTCAGCAGCCTACGCACTTGTATAAGCGGGCGAGGCGCAACAGCAGCAACATAGTCGAAGCTGAACTCTTGAAATCAAGAGAGACTCAGTGGTGAATTCATCCACACGTTCAGACTCGGTTATTGTGAAGGCTGCATAGTGGAGTTTTTATTCCTGCATTTCCGGAGGATTCACACATTTATCAATTTAACAAGCTTGAACAATGGAGCTCTCCCTAATGGCTGCGCAGGTAAGAATTTGCATGCATTTATATAAATAATAATAATAATAATCACACAGGTCTATTACCTTGCTTGCTGCCTGTACTGCAGGGTTTAGTGTCTGTTTTGTGTAATAACTCGAGGTCGGTTGTTTTCAATGTGTTTTCACTGTATGCGTCTGCAGGTTAGTCCTCGTGATCAAGCATCGTTTTCAAGGCTTACAACAGTTACCGTTACAGGTACGGGCGTCAGAAAACAAAAACATGGAACTGGCATATGATACGCACGAGTACAACAAATTGAAAAGACTGAATAGCTGAATTGCACCACGATTAGTTATTTATACTGGAGAAACAGTACATGACGTATTTCGATGATGATTAAATTACAAGCTCTCAAAAATCCCCAAAACACATACATTTTTTAATGCTGATTACTAAAGAATTTTTCTTGGATTACATTATGATAATATACCTTTAATGCGCGCATAATGTCGAGCATTCGTGTGAAAATGGAACTCTATAGAGTGTTGCCAAAAATCTTACATTGTGCGCGTATTAAATGTGGGTAATTAGGACAACAGCTGTAGTACACCCTACTGCTGCTTAAACGTCGAACCTCACACAAATAAGTACATTTCATTATTTAAGTCAAGATTGTTACCACAGTTTGGTTCTTAAATGATACGATTTTCATAATATATAAGTCTATAATGTTTTGAGGGCCACTGAATGCTGGACCATGCTTACTTACAAATGCATGTACAGCAATGATCAGTGACACCGGCTTACCTTCAATTACGGTGTATCCTTTGACACCAGCATACATGCTAAACACAGTCCAGTAGTATAAATCAGGCTCATGCATGGAATGTTGTAAGTGACACCAACAGTACCTATCTTACTATGATACGTTTGTGTTGCTTAAAGAATTAAATAACTATCAGTGAGTAAAGGAATTGATATTCCTTGCTATAAATTCAATAGGAGTTCATTAAAAATGGATGCGATGGTGCGATAACTGCATTTAGATTGCTGACGCGTTACAAAGAGTTACCAACTGTATTGCTGTATTTGTTTTCCTAGTGGGTTGCTTTTCCAGCACTGGGTCCTGGCAGGGGAATGTGGCAAGAAATAACGTTATGAAATCAATGGCAGGCGGAGACAAGTCATTTAAACAGGACACAAAACACTTCAAACAATCATAGAAGAACAATTTCTGTTATCTTTACATTGGTACAATGATAGGCTTTAAGACAGGGAAACAAAATAGCAACACTATCCATGGTACTTTCACTGATTCGTAGTTTTGTGGTGAAGTTAAAATGGATTGGAAGTCTGCAGTCTGCTCACCTGAATAGCCCATAGTATCAATACGATTGTTTCCTCTTAAAATGTGTGAGGTGTTGGGTATCGAAGCACCTGCCAACCAAGCATCTACTATCAGCCCTCTATCGCCATCTGTCGGATCTTCTGTTCTGGTGTCTCATCGTGATTGAAGCTGTTTTACTTCTATTCAAGACTGTAAGAATTGATTTAAACTAGCTGGCAACTGTAATAACATTTTTTTTTTTTTAAATCAATCTAATATTATCTCAGATTTCTGAAGAGAAAGTAATTACTGTCCGTCGAGATAGTTTAGTAAGCTCCAAGGAAGAGCTGATAATATTATTCTTGTAGGCAGGGCCAATAGTTCCCCTGCTTGTGCAGATCAATAAGGATATCCATTTCCTTGCTTTGTTATACATAGAGGGTTTGGAAAACAATAGAAGCATCTTCAATAGGGTTACTGAACCCTATTGAAGATAGAAGGGGTGTGAATGAGTTCAGTATATTGGTAACATTGTATTTGGATGGGATTCACACTCTTCATTAGACCAACAGTACACAGCACTGTATAATTATTGCTATAAGCTGCATATAACTGTTCATAACAAGTTTGGCTGCAAACCAAAATCCTGTAAATGGAAGGGCAGCGTTTCAAGTACATAATGTGTGACTGAGAACACATTTGACAACATTTGCCTGATTACATATATACATTTTCTGTCAGCTTCCTTAGTGATTGTGAACGATTATGTGATATGTCGTTTTTTACAGTGCAGTGGTACCTAAAATATTATTCATTTACTAACAATGCAAGAATGTTGGGTTGCACAAATAAAAGTACCACTTTAAATGATGTACCAGCAGACACCATTGCAGGAATCTCGAAATAGGTCAGTGGGCTCATATTGGGGTATCCCCTGCGTTCTCTGAAAATGCAGTTACCCCTTTGGCTTTTAATTTATTCACATAACGGTCGTCTTTTTGGGCAGACTTCGATTCAGGGGAATTTCTAAAAGGTCAGGAAATTATCCAGAACCTCCAGATCGCGTGCTGATGAATGAGATTGTTTAAATGCGGGTTTAATCAACGCAGAATAGCTGCCCTTTTATTAATGGCGCAAGCAGTTTCGAGTTGTGGAACTTGCTTTCTAGTTGAACGGTTTTAATGGGCTTTAAACGAGGCGTCCGATGTTGTGCGAATGACCTGTGGGCTGTGATCTATTTCCATCTTGAATTAGAGCCTGACACACTCTCGTCTTGTTCGTAATGAAATACGTTGACGAATTAGCTCAACCTTTATTGCTGTTAAACATTGAGTAATGTATATTTTATTACCCCTTACTAAGGTACATCATAAATGCAGACTTGACCTTTAATTAAACTGTGATTTTTAGACACGATTTAGCTCAAGTTCTATAGTTTTTATTCTCCTAGTATGTTCAGTAGTAGTGATAATAAACTAGACCAATGCACGTGTAGACAGGGAACATTCTTGTATCCCAGAGAGTGCACAGCAGTGTGCAAATGTATTCGAACACCACCATTGCTTCTGATTTGTTGTACATATGAAATCAAACCACTGGAACTGAAAATCTTGGAGAATTGTAAAAATAGGCAATTGTATGTGGCCTATTCAATTACTTTAATAGGCTGCATATGAAATTCATTTAAAATGAGACTTTTTAGAAGTTGTTTAACCCTGTTTCAAACTGGTGCTCCAGCGGCATGCCGAACTGAATTCAAGCTCAAAGTATGACGCAGTTCATGGACAATCGAAAGCCATTTCACTGAAAATCGTGAATCGGCTGCAGAAACTATCAACGCTCTAAATGTAATTACAATGAAAAAAAATTGCTTGCTGTCTTTACCGATTTCTCACATGCTCATTTTTATGCAATCTGTTCCGTGGGAAGGCACTTATTATAAAGCCATCACAGGGCTACGTTTCGAGGCATGACCTCCAGCTCAAATCCTTTCACTATCGTTGCTATAGTCATTGTACTTGTTTTCCTGAGTTTATGGTGTAATTACTGTGGTTTAATGGAGTGCTTAGCTTCACTCCGCCAGCATTGGTGTTTAAAACAGTAGGCAACAGAACAATGCGTCTTTTTGCATAACAATCTAATTACTTGCTGGGCGATATTCATAATGCTTAAATGCATAAAGCCTTTAAAAAAACAAACAAAAAAAAAACAGCCTGTTTTGGCGAATTAAATAAAGTGAATCAATGCTGGCGTGAGGATAAAAACTCAAGTACTCAAATGCTAAAGTAAAATTAATCTTTCCTGGTAAAGGTTACTACCTTGTGATGTGCAAGGTGAGTCATTCTGTACAGTCAGAGCCGTGCACAGTGTCCAGGTGCCTGGTGAACTCAAAGCAGTGGGGCAGCATTGAGTATTCTAACTGGGTGCTTTCCAAACTGAGGGACCCCTCTAGGGCCGCAAGATGGGTTCAGGGGGCCGTAGCACACACAAAGGTTTTGTTCCCCAGACCGGAGGATCAATTAATTTACACGAACGCCGCTGTTCGGTGCTTGTGGTCATTTCGAATGTAACCACGCTAATGGTACGTACCATTATACAACAAAAGGGTTGATTGTAAGGAAAACAAAATAGGCAACTATATTCCGCTTTGTAATCATAACATCACTTTTTTAAAAATTTTATTTAAAAAATAAATACATTTCTGATTTCTGCCAATGGGTGTGGTTTTTTGATAGAAGTTCTCGATTGTATTTTCTGCACCCTACATAAATAAAATAAACCAGAAATGACACTGAACATAATGAATGCAGTAGTACTTCTACCAGAACAAACAAGTAACGTCTCTCATTAAAGGTATCAAAATCTAAATCGAATGGGGGTCATTAGTCAGGATGCCCCAGGCCAATTATTTTTATCTGCCAGCATGTGATGGCATTTCATTATATCAGTGCTTCCTTATCAGGACCTGTGCAATATGTGTTCCAAACCCAATTGCCATTGTGCAGTGGTCTCCAAAGCATGGTCTGTCAGGTTTCTTCAGGGTAACTTATAATGGGGTCCCAATAGTTTTTTCAAACTTTTCTGCAAGGCATGTTGTAATTGATATACAGCTGTGGCCAAAGGTTTTGCATCGCCTTGTAGAAATCATTGAAACCCGCTGAATAATGTTACATTAACATATTGAATTACACACCGTTTTGTAGTTTTCCAAACTGAAAAAAGTGACATTTCGAAATCTAACATGAAACC
The DNA here is from genome assembly GCF_902713425.1 of Acipenser ruthenus. Classification (NCBI taxonomy): domain Eukaryota; kingdom Metazoa; phylum Chordata; class Actinopteri; order Acipenseriformes; family Acipenseridae; genus Acipenser; species Acipenser ruthenus. The sequence continues at coordinate 2,089,260 of NC_081218.1, forward strand.
CTGTACTACTACTATGGCTTCCGGCAGACTTTTGCGATATCATTGCGTAGTTTCTTTGATTACATGATGTTAATTAAAAGATCTAAATGTTCATATCGTTTTTTTGTTTGTTTTTTTTTTTTTTTTTTATGTCTCAATCCTAAAATTCTAGGTGATGCAAAACTTTTGGCTAGAGCTGTAATTGATAGCTCAATTTCAATTAAGACAGGATAAACAGCAGAATGAACAAGAAGACGAAGCACTGTAAAACCAAAGAGCAATCTATCCAGGTGTCGGATAATCCTTACAGAGTAGAATAATGGATGTTTTGCAATGCAGTGCTGTAAGCGAATGTGCTGCATTGAGGGGCTTAACTCATTCTGTGACACACAAGAAGCAAGTCCATCAAGAGCTTGATCTTTTCAGTGCCTACGACGGCAGCCTCTCTCATGTTATAGTGCAGACAGACATTTGGCGTTAATCCTGCCAAAAACAAATCTTAACAAATAAATAATCCATTTGGCTAATTTGGTATCTTGTGGGAGTTGGATCAAGTTGTACAGAAGTTGGTTTTAAATAATCCAGTTGCAGGTATTGCAGTAAATCAGTTTTGAAGTGTAATGACCAGGGTCCCCGGGTGGCTTCCCTGGTAATGGCACAGCTGTGTGATGTGCAGGGCGAGCCATACGGTCAGGGGGGTGCATGTACGATCTCCTGTAGGGATTCCTCATGGAGCGTTGCATTGGCACTGCCACACCCATGTGCTATGGCACTAAACACAGCAGGGACTGGCTCCTCACTGCACTCCAGCCCCCCCCCTGCTGGCACCTGCAAGGCTGACCTTTGTACTCCAAGTTCTTCCACGCGTGATCATCTTATTTATCAATTTATGTTAAAGTCCAATTTTATACATTTTCTGGTTGTGATTTCTCACACCTGATGCATAAATAAACACTGTATTCCTTCAAATTTAAGATGCATTTTTTGAACCAGTTTTTGCTTCTCAAAAATAGGCTGCATTTTGGTCAAGTGTAATGAAGCATGTACGATTGTTCCTTGTGCGGTTGTTCCTTGTGAGTTTGTGGGGGAATGCAAACACTGGAACAAACAAACAAGTACAGAACAGGCATCAAGAATGTCCCTGGTGCCTCTGCAGATGAAGCTCACACCAATGTAATCTTGAAAAAAAATGCTGAAAATTAAGAAACGTATGAACTATTTAGATGTTTCCGTAGGCGTTTGTGGTTTAGTTGTGCAGTGCGTACTGTAAAACTTTGAATAATTCATTGCAGAATGATTAAACATTGAAACTTAATAAACAACCCTGGTGGAAACTTAGTATTTCTTGAAGGCGTTTTAGCAGGAATGTAAATCCGTGTGCATTATAGATGTCTTACATATACTGTTTGACCTGAAAACTGAAAGCACTTTCTTCAGCTATACCATACTCCTGCAGATTGTATGAACCTGTCCAGAAGCAGCTTACATAGGCTTCCAATTGTTTGTTGCTGCTCAATTTATGATTCATCTATAAAAATATACACATTATTCATTTGGTAGTTTCATTCACAGATTTTAGCAAGTCTCAAACACTTTTAGATTGTGGTAGAGTGGCATGTGGTCAAGGCTTGTCAGTGGCAGAAATGGCAAGCCCAAACTTGGAAGACTGCAGTTCAGAGCTGTTGCACACTTTTATTAATTCTCCAAAACAATGAAAATCCAATGTCGATGCATAACAGGAGCACAACCTAATGCTCCCAGTCTTCTCTTTAAACTGTGTTCGGAGAGAGGCTACCAAGTTACACAGGAAAACAGAAAGATAATGATGTAACCACAGGTTGGGTAGAAACAGGCTTGTATAGAGTTTATTTGTTGGACCAGAGGAGTGAGGAATGCACACTCTGTCATCCACGAAATTGGTAATTATACATAAAGTGCCTTTTTCTTATTGCATCAACATTTTTAACGGAAAGCTGAAGGGACATAGCTGCAATTGTAGTGGGCAAAGCTGTTTGCAGCGAAGTCCTGGATGTTTTTAAAAACTTAAAACCCTGGCAGATAAATATTTATAAGAGAAACAGCAGAGCAGAAGCATTGACTTTAAGAAGCAAATCTCATGTACATGGTTTGGGTGAAATTAAAAGTCTTGTATGGTATTTTTCAGTCAGATGTACAGAGATGGGAGTACAATCCTTGGATATGAACAGAGATGCATTAGGACATTCCAAAGTTATAGGATGGTGTTTTTTGGCTGATGACTGTTGCATTACATTTTTTTCCAAAGATTTATTTTTGCATTCAATCCTCTAGATACTGCATGTTATTTGCATCTTTCATTTTTGCTAATTAACTTGTTAAAGTATTGTATCTTTATTCATTTTTTTAACCACAAATGGTATAACCACAAATGTGTGTGTATATATATATATATAATAATATATATAATATATATATATATATATATATATATATATATATATACACATGTATAGCCTACCATTGTAGAAATACATTTTAAGGATATTTTAATTAAGGTTGGTTAAAACATAATTACTTATCTCACTTATCTCATACACTCAAGGCTTGAGTTGGACCTATGTAAATATGTAATATATATATATTTGCGCTTAGTAATTTCAATTTTGTATTGTATCTAACGGATTAACTTAAAAGCTCATTTAAAACGGTTTATAGTATAATGCGTCAAGAAATCACTGAAAATCCTCAAAACATTTTGAACAGATATATATATATATATATATATATATATATATATATATATATTTTTTTTTTATATATATATATATATATATATATATATATATATATATATATGGCAAAACCAATCCTCAGACTTTAACCTGCTTCATCTGGTTGTCTTCCCAGCACTTCCCAGCCATGAGTGGAGCCTTCATGGACTCCCCGTACAACGGAAACACTTCCTTACAAACCTCCACCTCCAACCTCCACGCCAACACCCGCCCCCAGGAACCAGAAGAGGAGTCCAAGTTCTCCAGCGAGGCCATCTGGCTGTGGATCGCGATCATCGCCACCATTGGGAACGTCGTGGTTGTGGCAGTGGTCTGTGTCTGTACCTTTTAAGAGCTCTTAATCAAAAGCACGGGGGCCTCCTTATTCGCATCCTAGCCTAGTCTTATTACCCTTAGAGCTAGACCACGCCAACCCCAGAGAGCTTTCCTAACTTCCCATGCTCCTTTTGAAACTTTTTCAAACCACCCTTCCTTTTTACTTTACAGTACACTGCATAGTACATTTGCGTTGCATTTCAATAGCCCCAGTGATGACTCAGCATTCAACCAGTTTAGGATTTTTGTCCCAGTTGAGAGAGAAATCCATGAGGGATCTTTGCTTGTTACGCAAGGACTGTTCGCATTAGATTAAACTGTTGTTTTGAAGTGTAATGTGAATGCTCCCTTGGAGATTGTTCACATCAAACTAAACGGTGTGTTCACGTATAAGAACAGTATGTCTGTTTGTCCTCATCATGAATACAAAAAACTGGCCACATTGCAGCATTTTAACACAGTGAAGAAGTCACAGATTGGTACTGGAAACATTTCACCCTGTGCGAATAGAGTTATCTATTTCCAATACCTCCACTGTGACCCTCTGCATCCTTAATTGTATCTTTACTACGCTACACTACACGGTAAGAGTCCCTATCAAAAACTCTGCAATCAACGCGTGCCAATTCCATTATTCTGTAGACTTGATAGACTGCGTCTGCTTCCATGTAGACAAGCGACTGAACTAATACATTATGTCAACATTTAAAATTTTGAATACCCAAGCTATGTCATTGGCCATGATCACATGTGAACCCTAGACTACACAAAATGTAGTTGTTCTACCAGATCTGCATAATTTTCAGTTTTGACATTTATTTTCAATTCAGTGTTCCAGAAACATCTTATTCTTACATCTGACTCCTGCTTGTACCACAATTACGTGGAATGGTAGGGTTCACAGCAATAACAATGGCAATAACGAATGCTATATAGCACCTTATCAGACCATGGCATTTCAGGATGTCTCGCTGAACTCCAATGCGATGCAGTCTCCTCTCTTGCCATTCCTGCCTCCTAGGTCCCAGTTTGAGGTAGTGTATAATACATGAAGAAAAAAAAATTGTCCTGCTCATGTACATTCCATAAATTAGTTTTGAAATTACATAACTTTAATTTCGACAAATTGGACTGAGAGGTTTAAATTAATTGTCACACGCTATGCAGATAAACAAAGCTGGTTATTCTGATTTATGGTATAAGTAACATATCGCTTATTTTTGCTTTCTGGAAGCCTTTTACAGGCAAATTCGATACCTCAGATTGTCTCTCCTCCATTGATCAAATAGCCAACTTCAAGTCTATTACAGTTCATGGCCTGATTGCTAGCTGGCACTTCTGTTTTTTTACCCTGTTCGATCATTAAGTTATCTTGCGGTCAGGTATTGTTTTTTTATTCCTATAGCTTCGGATGTGCTTTTCTGTTTCTGTTCGTAAGTCGCCCTGGATAAGGGTGTCTGCTAAGAAATAAATACTAATAATAATACTGTATCTGTATGTCTGTGTATCACTGCAAAGTGCTTAACAGCAACAGTACAGTAGCTCTCCTAAGGCACAGAGTTATGCAGCAGTGCCATGCAATGTAAGGACAATAACGCTAACTCTTTTGCAAAACAGCTTCCCCATCCATGTATATATGGGATGCACGATTCAGATCCTTGAGGTCCGGACTGGAGCCCTCCTGGTCGTTGTTCTGCCTGAAATTGCATAATCCTCCCATAACCTATTCAGTTAATTATTTAATTGCACCAAAATTGCTTGATTGTGTCAGATGAACCGTTCTTAGTCTATGCGATCAACATGCTTTGGTTAGACCTGTTTTAGGCCACTGTGTACAGGAAGCTCATCTTCTCTTTTTTGTGAAAAGTTACATACAGCTGTGGCCAAAAGTTTTGCATCCCTGAGGGCTGTTAATTGACCACTTTGTCCTGTATTTATTGGATGTTGGAGGGCTTTAGTCATTTAGCAGAACCTCTAATTACCTCCAAGAAATGACTGATGGAACGTCGTGACTGACAGAATTGCGAAGACTGATAGGCCTATTAGTGCTGTCACTTGATATGTTGCAGTAGTTTGCAATGGTTTAGAACAAGGGCAATAACGTATGCCGTAATCACACTCTGGAGCTTCGCCTTTAGTCTTAGCTCTTCTTTTCCTCATAATGGGCTTTTTGACTTTATTGAAGGGGTACTACAAACACAGCGCTATATAAGGAAGGAGAAACCCAGCTTTGTATAACTTGGTGTGAAACACTGTCAGTTACTGTCTTGATTCACAGCACTTGAGTAAGTATAACTACGCAGGCAAAGGCAAATCAAATAATCACAAAGCAGTCAGGAAATCAAATTGCAATAACCGATAAAAACACATCAGGTTAGAAGGAGACGCAATCTAGCAAATGCATGGATAGAAATAGATCTGTGCATACATGTCGGAATGCTTTCACACAAACAATTAAAAAAATATATATATAGTTTTATGGTATGATGCTTAAAAATACAGAGTAGAGAATGACCCTGAAATTCATTGCAAATCAGCATTTTGCCAAAAGCAAAGTGCAGTGCAGAACAACACACCCCAGAGAGCAGAACATCTCCATTAGAAACCCTCACAGAACAAGCAGACTCCTGAATGTGCATCACGTGGGAAGAAATACCCAAGGCTTTTCAGCTACAACATTGTGCTGTGTCGTTTTTAAAGTACGGGTTACAGTACTGCACCTCACAATTAACTATGCATATTTTCCATGTACTTTTCATTACAGAATCACTAAACAGTTGACCTAATTTCAGCCATTTTAAAAATAGGATGATGATGATTATTATTATTATTATTATTATTATTATTATTATTATTATTATTATTATTATTATTATTATTATTATTTTCCTTGTAGTTCACTAATAAAATGAAATAGCATAACATATTACCCATACATTATTAGTAGTAGTAGTATTACTAATATTAGTATTATTTCTTATATTTCATGAATAAAATGAACTATAGTAATTTCCCATATTAAGTTTACCTTAAAATACAGGTGTGATCATAAAAAAAAGTTTGTAGTGAGGTGCTGTTTGGGCTTAGCTAGTACTGTATGCACATTAGAGTTTATTTTACACATTTGTTACAGAAAAAAAAGCTTTGGTATTTTGCTGGGAGGTTTGATCTTAGCTCTGCATCAAAGCTTTTATTCATGTCGGGTTGAATCGCACAGGCCTGGGTTTTTAGCTGGCGTGCTTTATTAAGAGCTCAGTGAAGGCACAAGTACTGACCTGCAACAGAACTGTGGGGCTCTTCTCTACAGATTGGGGACCACCGAGCAATACAGTACGGACAAAGGACTTTGAAAAGAACAAAAAGCCATGTGTGTGTAAATGGAATAAGATCGGCAACTTCAAAGGTATGTAAAAACATTTCAAATAGATAGATAGATATGAAAAGGAGGTATAACTGCAGTGTATAAAAAAGAAAAGTAAACATGTTTAACTTGTATTTCTACACAGCTGAAGGACTTTTGTCTGTGTACATCCCCCGAGAGACAGAGAGAGAGAGAGAGACCACTCCTTTGTTTAGAACAATTCTTAAAATTAAACACCAGTAAATTCAAAACAGCAGCTAAAAACAATGACACGAGACGCAACAAAAAAGACATTTCAATTACACTACTCCCACTTGAGACCACACACTGCATATCATGGTACTGTTTCAGTATCAGACAGACAGTGTGCCACTCTGTCATCTACATATTGCAAAGAGTTAATCATATAAGAGACCACCCTTTATCTTGCTTTTCATCTGCTAATGCTGTGCTAATAATGCCATTACGTTCGCATTTTATTGCCCAGAGCCTAAACAAAGAACTGAAACGTCTTTTAGGAGCTGTGGCCTTGTTTCGGTCCTTGAATGTAAAGCAGTCCTATTAAATTGACAGTGAGCGATGACTTTATGGTTGTTCCACACAAACACTGGTAGTCAAAGTCACATGATTCGGAAACGAAAAGGGGCATCAATTATATATCTCCCCCCCCCCCCCAGGTGGATTCTTGCAACAAGGGTTGAGATCATAGAGCAAACGGATATTTAAATTTTGCAATTTTTAAAACATTAAATACAGTAATTTCTGTCGTATCTGTTTAAATTGGCTCCATGCGATATGCAGAAATACCTTATCTAGAGGGAGGCCTTATACTACATTCTAGTTGTTTTATTAATGTCAGGTTTAATAAATGAACAGTGTCAGGAACATCAGGTACAACGGTACAGTAATTCTATTAATCCCTCTCTTTCCTTGTTTTCTGTTCTGGTTAATCTGGGCAATTTGTTTTACGAGAATTGACAGCATGTAAAAAGTGAAATTGAATTCCCAAACGCAACGTCTTTGTTTTTTATCTGCAACTGAATCCATTCTGTCCTGCTAAGAGCTAAATTGACTGTTTTAGACCCACAATAAAACATGCATTAAACCATCAGTACCGTTCAGTTGGTAGCAGCGTGTGTAATTGACACATGCCATTAATGGAGGGTATCGTATCTTACAGGATTGTACATGGCAGGTTCTGCTGTGCTAAAAAATACCAGTGCGTTTTGGGTGCAGTTCCTTTTTTAAAAATGAATTGAGAAAGAGACAAGTCCTGATGGGGGACAGGTACTCTGCCAGTGTTGTTGAATTAAATCTGCACAGAGGGTGAGGGAATCTGCCACTACACACTGCTAAGCACAAACTGTTTTCACTTTATTTTACTGCATGCAGTTGTTGCTACAATGAATTCAAATCAATTCTAAATTACACGCTAAAGCCTCGATGCGCAGGTATATTCCAGGAGATTTTGAAAACTGTGTCGAAATGCCTACAGGGAGATGCAACAAGAATTTAAATGATCTCCCAGCTCCTGAGCTGGTTTATCTGGCCTGATTCCTTGGGTAGCCAGTTTTTCACCGTGCAATAGCTTCTGCAAAATAAAATCACAATTCAAATGGCCTGTGCAAGTCAGTCAAGCGTCTCGGTCAGATATCATTCTGTGATCTGATTGCTCTCAACAAACTGCTCATAAACTCAGATTCCGTGAAACAAGCAAAGAAGAAAGAATGTGTAAAATGATATTTTAGAGTAACATCCCTTTGCAAATTTACCATGGTGAATGCAAAACTGCGATGCAGTAGGAGTCTTATTGCCTTGCCTGCAGAGGCTCATTAGGGGTGATGAGATGAGAGTTTCTGGGATTGACTGGAATGTGAAACCAGACTCCTTCGTTTCCATCAAACCAATAGGGAGTCTGCTGTCAGCCCTGCTCCGATTAAAAGTTACCTAATGAGCGCTCAGTATGAAAGAGGCGAGAGACAGCTTTTATAATCTCCAACTGCAGAAAATAACAAATAGTGAGGCTGAGCATGAAGGCAGTCGTAGGGGTCTACAAAGGTTAAACAAATATTGTGAGCACACTTGAGAACACTGTGGCCGAGCACAGCTGCAAAGCAAGAAGTGATGGGAGGATGTTATCCAACTCAGCCAACAGGATCCAAGGGAACAAGGAATTATTTTAAGTGGAGTACGTTTGACCTTGTGTAGAAGAGCTGTATGTGTCTGGAACAACATTTTAACTCACTCCAAGAAATTGATAGGAAATATTGTTAGGAAACAGAGTGTTCACCAAGTTCAGCTCACACACATGCATTTAGGCAAGATATGTAAGACAGGCACTCATTAGCGCTATTGAGAAAAGCTACCTGAATCCTCTCCTGACCATAGACCATTGCCTTACCCGAGCTTTCTCCCAGAATGTAATTGATCGCATTCTGATTTCTGTTTCATTGCACAATGAATACATTATTCTGCCAGGGAAATATTGTCAACTGGGGAATGAATTTGTGTTTTTGGATTACTATAGGGATCAGACAAATGAACTTGGAAATCATGTAACCCCTAGGCTAAGAATCACTGAGGTGCAATGCCAACGTCTGTGATGGTCCCATCGGAAATATATTATTGCCTTACACACTATATTTGTCCTTATAATCATCCAGGAGGTGCCTGCTATGACCTTTAGGAGGTTCTCCCTGCTGTTCTGGTGTGTTCAGTGACAATGTCAGGGGATTGCCACTGAATTAATTCCACTGTCCTTACCAAACATTTAGTTTATGTATCTATTGATTTGTTTTCAAAGTGCACTGGGAGTCGCCAATACCCCTGTCTTCTTTACAGTACATAGTAATGTTCTTGTGTGTTTGTAGTGTGTGCTAGCAGCGAAACAGCAATGTCAGTATTTTAATTGTATTCAGCTGTTTGAACTGAAAGCATTTGTGAAGTGTGTGCAGTTGCAGATGGACGGAAGTGGCTGCGGTCCTTTATGTAAAAATGACATTTTAGAACATTTAATAAATAGTAAAAAAAAAATCCAACAGGTTTTAAAATAGTGTACATGACTAAAGAAACGTTTCTCTGTGTAGCCCAAGTCTGTTGGCCTTGCACTGAACCTACACTGTTAAGCTGCACCTTTTCAGCGACTTCATTGCTGTGCAATAATCTTGTCTCCCTCACTTTTTTCTTTCCAGCTGGTTGAGATACTGTACTGTCACTTCACTTCGCTGGAGAAAAGCTCTAGTTACTGCCTTGACTAATGGCATACACATCTGTCTGTGCAAGCATTTTACACACGTGCATGATGGAGCAGCAGCTAGTATAGCCCACTGGAGAAAGACCACTGTCTACAAATTGAATTGTGGACATGTCGTTTTAAAAGGAACACAGTGACTTTACCCAACAGGACATGTTTAACACCACTGCAGCATTTTCCATCTCTTGTTGGATCAAGGAGACTTACATGATAGGGTGGATCAGTTTAAGGGACACAAGGAATTTGCTCGTTCAAACGGTTTCTTCTTAAAATACGTTTGAGAGCAACTCAAGTATCACAAGAAAGTATCAAAAACAAGGAAGTTAGAATCATTTTACTTTGTGGGACACGTATGTCCGTTGCACCTGAAAGGGTTAAATACTTCAGGCCTTGTTGCATTGTTTTCATGGAGTGTAACTTGTGCTATCACAAGGATTCAAGCAAGTATAATGCATTGGCTGACTAAATATATATATTGTTCATAGCTTTCAGGAAGACATGGGTCCCTTTAGCATTATAATGCAATCTGCCATACAGCATTCAACAGACCAAGATATTCTGGCAATGTATGAAGACCATCATTAAGGACAGCAGTGGACCATACTGATATCACACATAAGAATGGGGGGGAGGGTTAGTGTAGCTATCTTGATCTGCAGTTCGGGACCGAAACACACCTTTGAATTTCTTGCTGTTGACTGTGAAACCGCATTATGCAAAGGATTGAAACACATAGGGAAGATGACGGTTGCAGAGGCCCGTGACAACCAAAAGGCTTTGATCAACGTGCACAATAACAGTGCAGGAGCTGCGTCAACCAGAACAGAACGCAGTACCCAAAGCAGAATGGATCTTTAGTCACGGAGCGGTGCGGTCATTTCTCAATCAAGTAATAATACTTTTTTTTTTTTTCTTGAACCAGTTTGACCAGCTGCAAATCGAGCACAAACACCAGCTCCGATCAGCAGGAAACCAGTGCTGGACATTGCTGGTCTTTCTAACAGGGTCAGGGACTACTTGGCATGCTAAGGCATGCTTATACATTGAAGTTCCAAGGTTTGGATCATGTACTGTAGGTATCTTTTCAACGTCCCCACGCTGTAAATTGAGAAGATAATGTAACTGTAAGTGGGTGCATACAATATATCTTTTTGTGTATTATTTTTTATTGTGATAGCATTCATCTGCATTTGTATTAAAAGCACAGGGACCCTGGATTAGTTTAATTTATGTGCTGGACTTTTGGGTTGTTGTAGGATCCTTAATACCTGCTGCACAGGAAGCGAATCAGAAGTAAGGATCTTTTAATACCTGCTGCACAGGAAGCGAATCAGAAGTGAGGATCTTTTTTTTTTTTTAAAGAATAGTTTTACCCATTTAAATAAAGCACTAGTTGAAGGGATATATTTGATATAATTTGCATTTCTGGAATGTTATCATAAGTATGTTCTCTATCATTTTTCTATCACGGTTTCTACGTACATGATTATTCACCATGCTTACTAACAAATCCATCAAAAAAAACAAAAAAACAAAGTAAAATCCTTTCAAACACTTAATGCAACTCTGGTATGTGATTTAAATTCATGAAAATATTTATATAAATTAATTTCGGAGGGTACGGAAATCCCTAGCGGTCCTGTCTATAACAACCTCTATTCAGAAATCCAGCTAGAAGTTTTTTTAGCTGGAATAGTTAGTAAGCATGGTAAATAAGTGTTCTTGTGCAAAACAGTATTAACAGTCCAACTGACATATAACTGGTGAGTAGCTATGCATATAACATATAACTAGATCTGAAAGGGATTTTTTGTGATCTTTTTATACCAGACAGTATTAAACATAGAGTTTTAACACAGTGTAGATATGAGTTTAACTCATTAACGTGGTATCTGTAATAATCTGTATCGGTAGTATATTTTTCAGTGTACTGTGATTAACTAGATTAACAAAAATGGAATATGCAACATTATTTTTAAAGTGCCAGTAACTACCCTTTAAGCACTATGAAAGCACTAGGATAATTTGAGAAAACAAACATTTAAGTCTCACGTACTGCGTTTTAATGGCATAGCGTCTGCATTTTCAGAATATTACGATTGGTATGTGATTACTCTTATGTGTGTTGTAGTTTAATTCTATATTGCTGTTTTTCGATCATTATTTTCTTTTGTCTTCCATTTACTGACTGGAAGTTCCCCTTGTCATTTTTTAGTTAGTGTACAATTTTGGTTTTGTTGATGATTGGGAAACGCTCTGGGATGGTTCGCCATGAAAGGCGCTATATAAAATGAATTTGATTGATGGAAAATGAGGATAAAGGAGGACAGAGAACATACATAATCAGATTTATATTCTGGAAATGCAGATGGTATCATTTTAAATTGCATTGAATATTTCGTAACATTTTGCAATCCATATTTGCTTTATGGTTGAGTTGTTCACTTAATATTAATTGATTTGTAAGAAAGACTTATTTTGGTAAAGCGACGTACTTTGTAAGATATGAGGAGCGAAATATTTTTAAGCCATTTGAGTATCAGTTTTCGCATGGGATAAAAACAAAATATAAGAATTTTACATTTGTATTAAAAAAACTATATATAAATAAAGAATGCTTCAGATGTAAAATATGTTTTTTGGTGTAAAGAAAATGCTGTTTTATTATTGTTTGAAAATGGCTTGCTGTTAAAATGCATTAGATTTGTGATTTTTTTGTCATCGTTTCTTTGTAAAATGTTAAATGTTTTCAGCACTTGGTTAATATGAGCTATTAACACAGGACAAAATCCTAGTATTTCAGAATTAAAAAATAACTGATACTTATTTACTATTGTTTATAATCTTTGTGCTAACATTTACTTTGTACTTATATTGTTTATAAGTAACCAGTAAATGTAAAATTGAATATATATATAATATATATATATATATATATGTGATAGATATTAGATGCATATTTAAAGTCTTGCTAGAAATAATTTGTTGTTTCCAAACTTTTGAACACTACGAGATAGAGAGGACAATTTTTAGTCATGTTTGGGGGTTTGTTAATCAATTACACAATGATTAGGTGATGAGTGAAATTGTAGTATAGTTAATAATGCTAGAAAGGCCTTGAAAAGGCTGCTTACATAACTGTTTTGTTATTTTGATCCACTGCGTTCAAAGGGAAGACAATTAGCCACCTGTGATCTCGGAACAAAGCAAGCCCTTCCACTTGCTGAGGAAGAGATTCCCATTTGAAATGCAGTACTCTACCAGATTTACCATGTACTAGTCAAGCATGGCCTGGCAGACTTATAGATATCCAGAAAATCGATCAGCTTTCAATTCCATAACCAGCTTCCTTTTGAAATTATTTCAGTTAGGTGGCAGGAGAGAGAATATTCTCTGCTGTACGCCTACTGAAATAGAATTCAGCCCTGTTAATTCAAGTGGATTTAATTTATTCCATGTTACTTTGTAACAAATTATGTTGATCGCATGTATACGGCATGCATTCATATCCTCTTACTCGCCCACCAGGGGATTGAGAGAAGTGTTTATTCATGCATGAATGCTTTCCTTATACATGGGATGAACACGGGTAATCCAATCAACACGAATTAACGGGCTGAATTCAGAATGAAGGACTTCAGAACTCAGAGGAAGTGCAGAAGATATTCAGGTGTTATTTCTGTTCAGCCAGAATTCATTAGGAATTTACAGCCATTACTTCAAAGTGCTACCAAAAATAAAATCTTATTTATTTCCATGAGTGAAATTCTGCACTAGCGCGGGTGCAGTGCCCAAGCGTGCCCACACGAGGGATACCCTAATCTTTTTCATTACAGAACAGCTTGGTAAGTAACGGCATGTTCTGACAAATGACAAAAAAAAAAAAAAACCTTGGTGGATTCAGACTTGCTCTAGAAGTCGCAACTAAAAGGAACTAACATAAAAAAAAATTAAAAATGTGGTGCATTTCTGCACAATTTCCACTAAACTTAGTATCATCCCACCTCTTGGGTGGGCATTGGATTTTTATCACACACTTCTCCAGGGCTACTCAACCCTGGACCTGGAGGACTGCTGCCCCTCCTGGTTTTTGTTCTAACTGTACACTAAATTGATTGGACCAATTAAGCTTCTTATAAGCACTTAATAGTAGTGTGGAGTAGTGGTTAGGGCTCTGGACTCTTGACCAGAGGGTCATGGGTTCGATCCCAGATGGGGGACACTGCTGCTGTACCCTTGAGCAAGGCACTTTACCTAGATTGCTAAAAATAATGTGATATCTTGTAACAATTGTAAGTCGCCCTGTATAAATAAATAAATAAATAATTAGCAGTCGCCCTGTATAAGGGCGACTGCTAAGAAATAAATAATTGTCTGCTAAGAAATAAATAATTAATTGTTTTCAGCTCTTAACAGTTGCTTATTTCAATTAGCTATACCATTTTTATAAGAAACTTGAACTCTGCAACTTTAAGAGCTGGAAACAATTAAAAAGGTCTAATTGAGCAAATGTTCATTTCAATGAAGGGTCTAGTTAAGTAATTTAGATCTCAGTTGGAATGAAAACTAGCAGACACGGGGTCCCCAGGACCGGGTTTGGGAACCACTGGTGTACTTATCCACCCTAACTGGTATACAAGGAAGTGTTTGTCAATGAAATAAAAAAAAATGTTTATTTTTATATTGAGGCAGGATCCTGGATTTCATTGTTTCCCTCAGCCTGAGCTAACTCGCCAGGGGAATATGGTTTATCCTGAGTCTCACGGAAAGGGAAAACAGACTTCTGAAGAGGGGGCCTCTACAAAATCTCAATTACTCCAAACCTTCGCTATTGATCTGACTGTGTGTAGCGACTAGCTGACTGGACTTTGAGCATTGAGATGTTTCCTGTATGTCTTTATTTTCAGCTAACGTGTACAGGGTGGGCCAACAGTGGGCCTGCACCACAGTAATTCCCTTCTTTAAGTATTATAATAATCGTTCTAAAAGGATCATTTGGAATGGCTGCAGTGTGACAGCGGTTCAGTGCATGATCGTTGGTAATAATTGGTTCAATTAAGTAATTTAGGGCAAAGTTGGAACAAAAGCCAGGAGGGACACCGGCCCTCCAGGACTGGAATTGCCCACCCCTGCTCTAGCTCAACTCAGCACACCATAGTATGAATACCTATGCCACTGGCAAGCTTGTGTCTGAATGAAGTGAATCTGTCATGAATCTGTTCAAGTTTGCTGTTATACAATCTTACTGGAAACTTGCCATTTGCATCCAATTGTAATAGCACTGACTTTACACACTATGTTAGTGCAATGGAAACTGTCTGTAGAAACCCGAGAAAAGCCATTTCCAAACTACAACATTACCAGCAGGGATGACATAGTTTAACGTTTAAACATTTCAACGTTTTCCTAAGTGCTAAATGTTTAACCTTTAAAAAAAAAAAAAAAAAAAACAACCTTTTGTAAAAGTTCCTCAGAGTAAAATCACAGCAAAATGTAATTAAACACAAAGTGAAAGTATGGTAAAGCATAGTAGACAAGCATTGTAAAGCACAGCGGTATGGTACAGCATATTATAAAAAATGGCATGATAAACTCATTCTTTGTTGTTATAATGTTGCGTAAATACACACGTTTAAATGAATACCGTACTAGAGTAACGGTATACCTGGACAGTACTTCTACTGTAGTTTTCTTAAAAGCATTCAAGTAATTTATACTTTTATGTTGAGGGTCAGTGTCAGTTTTTACAGTCGATGTTGCAGCTGTCGGTTTTTTCCTGGGTTGTTTTGTCTTCATGAAATATTTAGTAGTGTAGGCCTTCACACACCAGCAATGTGCTTGGTGGCCTGCTCCCTGTCACTCCTCGCTTGCTACGACCGGTTCAGTTGTCATGGTAACTAGGTAAGAGCCACATAGCTGTCAGGACTAGGCCCATTAGAGCCATTCCACAGTCTGGTGGCAACAAATTTAGATATTTCCTAAAACGAATATGCTGCACGGAGCTCTGGGGTATTTTGCTATCTGATTTACGCGTGAAATAATCTTGAAATATTGGGAGCCAGTGAATAAGTGATGGGTTCTAATACCTTGTAGTACACTTTACTGTCAACGTGGCCCAACGAATCACGGATCTGTAAGGGTTACCATTGGACCAATAATAACATGTTTAAAAAATGGCAATGCTAAATTATTTGAGAAGCGGACAATTGTTATAAATACTAAATCAATTCAGTTGATGTTATTGACAATGTAAAATTTTCCCAAAGTAAAAGCAGAGCAAAGCGTAATACAGCACTGTCAAAGCATGGCACAGTAAAGCATAGGCAAGCATTGTAAAGCCCAGAGAGGTATGGTAAAGTATATTTAAGTATAAACAAGTTAAACTATAGTAAATGCATATAATACAGTATAACCATAGGTAAAGTGCAACAATACAGTAGTAAACTTCAGGTTTAAATGTCTATGGATTGACAGCCTTAGTCATGTCATATACAGGACCATGCTGTCTCAATACAGTGGTAAGCACAAAGTGCTAAAGAAGTTAATGTACTTCAATTGCTGCCTCTTATAGTGCATACACATGTGTGTGAGAGATAGAGAGAGCTGGAATGCACAGTGTTATGCTGTGAGAGGTACAGAGAGGGGAGGAGAGGAGAGGAGAGGGGGAGGCCCTTGGCTTGAATGAGGCTCATATTATCCAGCAAAGCACATGTTTAGAGCTAACCAAACGTTGCCAAAATGAGAGAGAGAGAGAGAGAGAGAGAGAGAGAGAGAGAAAGAGAAAGACTCTCAAACACACTGTGGAACTGTGCGCAGGAAAGCCAGTTTAGCCCTGAGAATCCTGCTGAACTTTGCCATGAATGGGGTTCGCTTTCAGGCACTACTGCAGAGCTGCTGGTTGCTTGTTTTTGTATCCCCCTGGCTGGTGGGATCCCACCCCCAGTGCTTGGACTATAAGCCCCCTTTTAAACCACCAGAGCCCCTCACTTTCTGCACGGAGTACTCCCAGTTTGGATGCTGTGATTCCGAGCAAGAGCAGCTGATCATGAGGAGATATTATCGGGTTATGGATTTCTTTGACTACTCTGGGTACGTGGCTTGTGGGAAATACATACAGTCTATTCTCTGCCAGGTGAGAGTATTATTATTATTATTATTGATTCCTATATAAATCATATGTACATTAAACTATAAATAAAGCTTTTGTATTTTTGTTAATAGATGGACTTCAGGATTGTGGTATATTTCCATTATTACCTTAAAGGGAAAAATATTTTAGCCAGATTCAGTAATTGCTTTGCATCAAATTTGCACAACTTTCTATTGCACAGTCTCCAGGAAGTCCATTGTGGTGTTGACATGCTTGATTCAATCATCTGACACTCACTCAAAAGGAAAGCAAATGCTTAAGCTAATGGCTTCTTAAATCCGTTGCCCGACTGAGCAGTTTGCAATAGTTTGATTCAGTGCGGTGCAACAGATGAATATTGTAAATGTCCTCTGAGTCACCCACATGTGTGCTTGTCTGCTTTTCACATGACACAACAACACGAATTTGCCAGGATCTATATTAACTGAGATCTTAGTTCCAGGAATGCACTGGTATCAACCTTTTTATGAGGGTAAGGACATTGATAACACCAGCCAAGGGGTGATCATCTCTTGCTAACTGCACTACAGCACATGACATTTTTTGATGTTTCCCCAGCCAGACCTTTCAAGATCACAAATTAGAATGACTAGTGGCTCAGGTCTGTGTCTGTGGCATGAAGCAACACATCCTGCATTTCTTGCTTTGGAGGCTTTTGGAGAGTTGCCAGAACTCTAGTTTATGCACTAGTGCACTTAGGATCCCATGGTATTGATGTTATATCACCCAAAAGAAACCTTAGCAGACCCGATGGCTGACCACAGCATTGCAAGCAAGGGTAATACAATAGAGTGGAGACAAATATTTTGCACTATGTACTATTGCTATGGTCTTAAAAAAGATTCTCATTATGCACAGGGTTGGGGTCAATTCCTGTTTTTCAATTCCAATTCCATTTTTAAATGAATTCCCAATTCCAATTCCCATTCCTTTTTAATCAATTCCAACACACCATTGATCAACAATGCAATTAGCAGCATTCTGTTAAAATGAGCTTCTCACAGTGGCAACACATGACTGGTACCATTTCTGCCAATGGCAGCCTCAGACTAAATTAGCTTTCCTTATGCAGTCCTTGCCCATTGGCACTGAACCAGTGGACTGCCATTGTAGTGCCACATCCATTGCAACGTTGCCATTGAAGATGATTTGAGAAAGCAAGGCTGAATCCAAGATCACAATGTTCGTCTCTAAGATTTCACTAAATTCTCAAACGACACAAGCATCAATGTACACCAAAGTAAAATCCTGTATAAAAAAAAACTGGTCATGCATGTTGTGTAGCCTTGAAGTCTTTCTAATGTAAACATAACTCAAATTACACCCAGGGCAATTTGAAGAGCTTATAAAGTAAGTAGTGGTGTTCTGAGAAATATAGCGGAGGTGTTGCTACAATTGTTTAAATAACTTTTTATTTATATATTTATTGAGACAGATCTCAAACCCCACTGCCATTCTGAAAAGAGCTTTGAAACAGACTTTAAAGTCATAAGTGTAAAAAGTTGACAGGATGTGAACAATGAAAAGAGAAATGACAGGGACGTTATTTAAACAGTTGTAGCAACATCTGGGGACGTGGAACGCTATATTTTACTTTAAAATTTATATTTGTACTGTATCACTTAAATCATTTGTTATAGTTATTATTATTGTCATTTAGCAGACGCTTTTATCCAAAGCGACTTACAGAGACTAGGTAAACTATGCATCACAACTGATACGGCAGAGTCACTTACATTAGGACTTATCCGAAGGACGGAGCACAAGGAAGTTAAGTGACTTGCTCAGGATAACGCACAGTGAGTCAATGGCTGAGCTGGGATTGAACCTTCCTGGTAACAAGCTCCCTTTCTTTAACCACTGGACCACCAAGCCTCTTAGTTCAAGGGTTTATTAATTTGAATCAAACAATCAGTTCTTTCTCAAAAGGGACAAGAAAACAAAATCTGTGTAGCGGTTTTCTAAAAACTGAAACCCTTTGTGCTATCTTGTGATAATCAGGCACATCGCTGCCGTATTCCCACAGGAAAGGCCTTCTATAGAAGAAGCGGCTCTCAAGATGTGGCTCTGTGGTAGGCATGCCAGACTACTTTAGTTCCCAGGAACAATAGGTCTTTATTAAAGAGGGTAATTGAGAATCTACAGGAAGGGGCCAAATATCCACCTCAAAGGTTTGTTCCCTTTTGAAGCAGTAGGAAAAGGAAAGCCATTTTTTTTTAAATAAGTATTTGGTACTTTTAAATAAGTCCTTCCTTTCAACCACCTACAATCGCATTGTTAACTTCACAACCATTGCATTCACGTACAAAGAGAACAGAATTCTAACATGACACATACAGTATGAAGGCCAAATACCTGCTGCTGAGTGTGTTAATCTATGAGCCATACTGAGTGATAATGGTCAGTCATTAACAATATGGCTCTTTTTAACTATTCTATTGAATGTTTTTAAAAGACTGCAAGGACAGTCTATAGCCTTGAGTGGAATCAAGTACAGTACAGTATATATACTGTATATCAATGTATTAATGGACACAGTACTGAAGTAGCATTGTGGTGGAGTTGCTACAGTTTAGTCAGCTTTTAAGTAAAACATTTCTTTTTTTATTTGCTCTGATCTCTACTCAAGCAGCTGCCTTACTTTCTCAAACAAAGTTTCTTGACAGTCGAATCCCAGTAGCCGACTGTATCCGTGTTATGTGATGTCCTGAAGTCGCTGTTCCTAAGAGTTCCCCTGATAGTGAGCAATCTGGCGTCTGGATTTAATGAGCCTACTTGGCAGGTGACCCTGAGTTTGAGTCCCTCATAAACTGCCTTCAGTGCCAAGCATTTCCTTGAGTCACAACAAATAAGTTTTACCTTCGGATCTGCCTGTTAACAGCTTTCAAAACTGTCAAGACAATCCTCATCTCTTCAGTTTTACTTTTTTTTTGCAGCTTATGAAAATTGCAGCATTATAGGCAATGGAGACTAGTCTTTTTTTTTTTTATTCCATTGTAAGCTTTCACAAATGGCATAGCGACAATGCCAAAAGCCAGCACTGGACTGAAGGGAGCACATTTTCTCTTAGGGGGGTGAGAGAGGGAGCAGTTCAGTCTCCATGGTTGTCAAACACCCTTTTTCTTAGGATATCTATGCCCTGATTTAAGTTTGTCATTCTAAAAATGAGCTACAAACAAACCCATCTTATTGTACACAATTTTTTATATATAGTAAGACAGCAACTCTTGGTTTCACAAAAAAATCTACATTTCATGAAACTCAATTAAAATGCCCTTGTTCTGGCTTCCATAAAAGAAGCTCAAAAGCAGCTAGACTGCATGTAATACCCTGAAAGGTCCCATGTAAGCTTTCATACTGTAGTATTGTAATGCTTTTTGATTTCAGATGTGAGGGGATAAAACAGCTAGACGCCACGCTTGCTTGAATTCTGCTGTCGGGTTTCTATGTGCAGCTAATTTCCTCTTAATGCTGTGCCAGCAGAAAAGAAAAATGCTACATATTTTGAGCACTGCGTTGATGATGTAGGAAAGTTATCCCATCCCATTAGACACTGTTGTTCCAAGCCGCTATGATTACTTGGGATCAAAGCTATTCCCTGTGGATAATGGTGGGAAAGGTGGCTGCTGGTAGTCTTAGCATTGCTTCTAGGGGCAGATGTCCAAACCTGTTGCCTCCCAAATCACAATACAGGCTGAGGGTGCGTGCATAAGTCAATATCCTTCACATCCATGAATGAAGAAAGTGAGAAGGCTGTATTGACCAGACCTGTACAGAGGTTGGATTTTTGCAACACCAACCATAATTTAAAAACTCAGTGGTAGAATCTGAATAAGCATAAGGAAAGTCATTTGTGTGTATGATTTAATCAGGGATAAAACGTTTATGGGGTTTTTTTTTAGAGCATTTTACTGCACTGGGGGATCGCTGTGCTGTAAAATGCTCCCTGGGGTATAATTTGATCAAATTAGTCATTGATAGCTGTTAAGTTATTGGTTATTTATATACTATCTGCTTACACGTTATTAATATGTATTTATTTATATATATATTTTAATTCAGGAATGCTGTCCATACGCTGCCCATTTATATGACGCCGAGGACGCTAACACCCCTATGCGAGAACTGCCCGGACTGTGCGGGGAATACTGCACTGATTTCTGGCATCGTTGCCGCTCAACCTTGAGCCTTCTCATGGAGGACGACGAGATGATAGAGATTGAGGGAGACCGGGATAAATTCTGCGCCTTCATGGAGCTCAAAGACCCGGAGTACTGCTACCCCAACGTGCTCACAAACGCCGAACTGAACGCCGACCTGGGGGCGGTGCGCACAGACCCCGAAGGCTGCCTGCAGCTCTGCCTTCAGGAGGTAGCGAACCTCTTGCGCAACCCGGTCGCCATGGTCCACGCCAACGACGGCACGCATCGGTTCTTCATCGCGGAACAGTTGGGCTACGTCTGGGCGTACCTGCCCAACGGGTCGCGGATTGACAAGCCGTTCCTGAACCTGACCAAGGCTGTGCTGACCTCGCCGTGGGCCGGGGATGAGCGAGGGTTCCTCTGCGTCGCCTTCCATCCGCGCTTCAAGTCCACCGGCAAGGCGTACGTTTATTACTCGGTCTCCGTGAAGAGAGAGGAGCGGATTCGCATTAGCGAGTTCGCGCTGTCTGTGAACGATATGAACGCACTGGACCCAGCTTCTGAACGGTAAAATTATTTATTTATTTTTATAAGATGAACCGTGATAATACTCGACTAAAAAAGCCAGCTTTTTTTTTTTATCAACTTCTGGTAACTTCTGGCGCAGTTGCACCAGCTGTGTGTAAACGTAGTTGAGTTTTCTCTCATTTCACACATTGAAGGCTTCCTTTTTAACTTTACGTTTTTCACTAATCCGGTGCATATGAGGAGGATATTTTATGCCAACATTAAAAATAAATAAATAAATGAATACATAAATAAATGTCGAAATAAATAAACAAATGTGAAAATTATTATTATTATTATTATTATTATTATTATTATTATTATTATTATTATTGTTTATTTAGCAGATGCCTTTATCCAAAGCGACTTACAGAGACTAAATACATACATAAACACATGTCTATATATTTATTTATTTATTTATTTCGATGTGTATGTAATTATTCATTTATCTGTTTATTTTTCATTTTTAAATAAAGTAATCGCCATATATAGGTGCAACCCATTGCAGTTTATTTCTATTAGTTAAAAAAAAGAGAATAAAAATAACAGACATGTTTCGACTCACAAAAAGCTGTCCTCAGTGTTTTAAAAAAAATGCAAACTAGTGAATGGATTCACCAGAATGACGTTTTAACTGTATGCTTATTGGGAAGTTAGTGTCACTGTATTGGGTGCATAATAAGAATGCTTTAAATATTATTACATGTATTTTTTTTTAATTGGGTTAAAATTTGAAACAAGTCATTTTAAGGAAAATCCATCTGGTGCTTTGAATGCATAGAATCAGTATTAACAGTTCTTCCAGGTACATTTAGCTATTTATAAGCTTTATAATGTGTTTTGATGTAGTGAACAGCATGAAAAGAAAAAGAAAACATTTTGTTGTCTATTTTGTTCTAATACTTGAACAAGCCTCATATATACAGGTATGCATTTTTCTAAAGTAGATTTAGTGATGTTGCTGTGGTATAGAATTGTGTAGTATTGAGCACTCCCAGGAAACTTCATGATGCAGTGTAACCAAGGGCAACGGAATGAAAGCAGCCCAGTAAATAGCATCACAACCTCAGGTTGTGTTTTTTTTTTTTTCAACAGTAATTTTACACTTGTGGGTGTTCATATAAACCCCAGCCAGTACTTTGGCGTTTACCATTGCTGTGTTTACCTACGGTTCATCTATAGACAACCATCCCTTTATTTTCCTTTACCAAAACCAGATGGCCTAAAACCAGGGAGAGCGTGCATTTACAAGATCTCCAATAGACATTATGGCTTTTAATTTTCAGTTTCCCCACTCCAAATTTAACCCTCACGCAAACCTTGAAACAGCAGACTGCTGGGCTGTGTTTCCTTAAATAAATATTTACTAGTGTTTTTAAAAGCACTTAAAAAAAAGATATTTGAGTTAAGTCTGGTAGCTTTTATGTTTTGTTTTCTCTGTTATTATTATTTCTGATGTATTCGCAATGCTTTATATTCATTCAAGTTTGAAAATAAAGCATTATCGAAAATTGAAGGAGAGATCCAAGCACACAAATATTACAGACTGAAAACCTAGGAATCCAGGGATGGAAATAAGACTCCAGTTGCATAGCAGTTTCATCTGATCCAGGTATTACTACAAGTCTGATTTAGCCACAGTGTATAGGTGTTACAGGTGTTATTAAACTCATATTAAAACCAGGCTGTGCAATGGGAGTCTTATTTCCATCTCTGGGAATCTCCTGAAAAGACAAAGGCTTTGTTAAGTGTGCTTCTTTTGTTTGGATGGTCCCTGTGATTGCAGAATTCTCCTGGAGGTGGTGGAGCCAGCATCCAATCACAATGGAGGGCAGCTTCTTTTCGGCTTTGATGGCTATCTCTACATCTTCGTAGGGGACGGGGGCAAAGCCGGAGACCCATTCGGAGAGTTTGGGAATGCTCAGAACAAGTAAGCACAGATTAACAGGTGGATTCTCACTCTCTGACCCTTTTTTAATATCACTTCAAATGGGCTGATTATAAATGGTGTTAATAAGCTGTGATGACTTTATCACCAGTAACCTGGCGAAATAAAACACAGCCAAAGTGTACTTTGCTTAAGGCATTGTTA
Source organism: Acipenser ruthenus (assembly GCF_902713425.1). Lineage (NCBI taxonomy): Eukaryota > Metazoa > Chordata > Actinopteri > Acipenseriformes > Acipenseridae > Acipenser > Acipenser ruthenus. The sequence goes on from NC_081218.1 coordinate 2,112,893, forward strand.
GAAGACTGATAAAACAAGGAGATGGCAGTGCAACAATGGCAGACTGGTCCCTCAAACTTCTGTGGGGCACCACAGTTTTTTTTTTTTTTTTCCCCCCAAATCAGGAGCTCCCCTGTTCCAACGTTAATAGTGTGACCCTGGCCACCAGTCAGAAAGCAATGGCTAAGTTTCTTCTATGTGATGCTGCTGAGGGTGTGAGGACGCCCTCTGGTGGCCTGAACAGTACGCTCAAAAGATTTAATATGCAGGTGATTTTAAAGGTCTGCTTTGTACAATCTGCATTCCTAGCAGGAATTGCCTTTTAAGAAGTATTGGTATTAAATAAATTCACTAATGGGTTGATTTCAAGAAAGGCTGTCCTCCCTCACCTTTACAATTGAGTACCAATCAATGGCAATTGTTTTAAAAGCTGATTGGAAGCAAATTCAAGGTGCTGCCATTTTTACTGCCGTACTGAGGCTGTGAACTCACAATGAACCTCAGCACCCCAAATCGGAGGAAAATTTGCTTCCTATTATCCTGTAAAATGTAAAAATCTGTGCTGGTTTTTTGTTTTATTTTTGTGTATTAAATTTCAGTGGCTTGAGGGAAAGCCCCATTTCATTTTGCAGCTGTCCAAGAGAACTAAAAATAAACTAAACAAAGCTGGTTCCTTAGCATTAAGAGGAAGTTAAAGCTGGCAGTTCTGTTAAAAAGGATGTGTTATAAAGTATACTGCAGTGTGACAGATAAAAGCACAGCGAAGTGAAGTGTAACACAATGCAACCATTATAAAAGCTGGACAGCAATCTTAAACTTTTACAGGGGGTAGGGGTATAGTAGAAACACCTGCCATATCACCGTCAATAGGACCATCATGGGCCGACAGCACTGATAACAGGTGTAACAGCTGGAAGAAAAGAGAGATGTCACACCCAAGTTCCAATTTCAAAACCTGAGGTTGCTTTATTGTAATCACACAAGAGCGAGGCTCTTCAAAATTCTCTAACGCAGGCGAGTTCACATAACATTTTTGTACATGCATGCAAAACAACATCAGTATACGCCCCACAAACTGCTTGTGCCTTTTGTCACATGATACTTCATAAACTGTTCGCTCTCAGTACTTTCCCGTTATCTACTAGCCTCCACCCCCCCTTCTTACAGTCGGATCTCTCTTGAGACATCTGTTTTTAGCCGATTATCAACTCCAGGCAACTTCTACTTACAGGCAGCATTGATTTACAGAAAAAGCTAAATAAGCAGCAATAATGCAGACTCACATTAAGCTTAAGCTTAACTATATTTTGTTAGTAATTATACATTGTTAATCCAAGTAATAGAACTAATGAAAGAAAGAAATAAACTTCTCAAATTCTCTCTTACACAGCCTTTTGCGTGAACAGCAGGAGTGTAATGGTACACTAATGCCATGATACGATGTGTATCGCGATATGCAGGTGGAGATACGGCATCTATCACGATACATGCTATACTTGTATGGTGCATAATAAGACCATTTATTAATAGACCTTTTTGTTAAAAGAGAAAATAAATACCATGTTTATTCATCGGTACACTATGCATTGTTACACTTCTATTTAACATTGAACAAGGTGTCTGGCTTTATTTTTTTCTTCTTTTAATTGTTTAGTTTACAAGCTTTTAACGTTTGTCATTCCTCAAGTTTCTTTAGTATTTTTTAAAAGTATACAGTATGCGTATTCCGGGCTTACTGCAGAACCTCCAAATCCTCAGTTGCAATATTTAAATTATCATGCAGTGCTCTGTGATGCCTGAGGTGAATTCTAACACTCATATTACTGTAGTTATATTGCAGTTCAAAATGAGTTATTGCACTGACATCTACTGCCTTACCCGAAGGGGCAGAGGGAATTCAGTCAAACATATTGTATTTTTTATCTGACAGGTTTTCATAACTCTCAAATAACCTGCGGCAACAAACTGTAGCCATTTGTATGAAAACTAAATAATTTATGTATGCGTGTGAAGGGTGGGGGGCACACAACAAGGATGTAATCAGAACAAGTTTCCTTTATCGATTCCAATAATCAGAAGTTACCTACATATTGCTTAAACGTTATCATTAAACACAATAACATAGTGCCAAGTTATAAACAGAAATGAAGTGGTAATCAATAACCTGATCCTCTGGAAGAAGCACGGGCATGGGACAGCCATTCATCAGGAGAGGACTCCGGTCTGCTTCTCAAATGCACCTTCAAGTCTCTCCACCCCTTTGGGTGCAAAACTTAGTTGCCGGCTTATCTCTGTGTGTGTCAGCAACATTGTGACCTGACAACTCTTACTTGCACTAGGTCAGGCAAGGTCAGTTCTGGTGTGGAGTAGTGGTTAGGACTCTGGACTTTTGACCGGAGAGTCGTGGGTTCAATCCCAGCTGGGGGACACTGCTGCTCTACCCTTGAGCAAGGTACTTTACCTAGATTGCTCCAGTAAAAAACCAACTGTATAAATGGGTAATTGTATGTAAAAATAATGTAATATCTTGTAACAATTGTAAGTCGCCCCGGATAAGGGCATCTGCTAATAGATAATAATAATGATAGCAGCATATACTGCCCACACAGCTGCAACTCAATCATGGTTTTGGTTCCACTGTAGTTACAATTGCAATCACATTGTAATTGCAGTTAATTACAAATTGCACAATTACAATTGGAACTGAGCCCAGCTCAGGTACCGGGAAGTCCATTGGGATTGCATCAACCACATATTTGAGTGATAATCCTGGCATGACCACACATGTCATGGTATAGGCTGATGTATTCAACCCTTAAGCCTGTTTAACCCTGAAATGCTCATGTCTGTATCAAATGTGATACAATGCTTAGCTAACCCCTCTATATTATTTTTTTTAAATCCAACCTCACTTGCTCGAATTTTTCATATGCAGTACATTATGTGTTGCCAGACAGGGAAAAACAAAAAAGTTCTTTGTACATGAAACAGAATCTATCAGCTGTAGCCAAAAGTGTTGCATCCCCCTATAGAATAGAACAAATTTTGCTTCATAAAGTCGAATGAAATGTGATGAATAATGTTACGTTACCGTATTGAATTAAATACCGGCTTTGTAGTTTTCCATATACTTAATGAAAAACTGACAAAAATGTGATCATTTAAAATCTAACATGAAATACTGTACTGCTATTATGGCTTCCGGTAGACTTTTGTGATATAATTTGGCAGTTTCTTTGATTACAATTGTTAAATAAAAGATCTAAATTATATTCATATAATTTTTTTTGTTTGTTTTTTGTTTTTTTTAATTATGATGCAATCCTAAATTTCTTGGTGATGCAATACCTTTGGCTATAGTTGTAGTTACATAAATAAAGTTAGCTTGTTCTCATTTCAAAAAGGTTTTGCAGGGTTGAAATGACAATACAGCTTTCCCTGCAGATCCTCTCTGCTGGGTAAGGTTCTTCGCGTGGATGTGGATGATAACAGCAGCGGACCCCCGTACCGGATCCCCCCTGACAACCCCTTCGTGACGGACCCCAGGTCTCGCCCCGAGATTTACGCGTACGGTGTGCGAAACATGTGGCGCTGTTCCGTGGACCGGGGGGACCCCCTGACCCGCACCGGCCGGGGGAGACTGCTGTGCGGAGACGTGGGGCAGAATAAATTCGAGGAGGTCGACATCATCACCAAGGGAGGAAACTACGGCTGGAGAGCCAAGGAGGGCTTCTCATGCTATGACAAAAAGCTATGCAGCAACTCCTCGCTCGGTAAGGAAACCTTCATCTAGAGGACAGCGAAAACCTTCAGCCATAGCGTTTTAATATCTATTTGGGCTGTGCTGATCCTCATGTAGAGTTATGATGAGGTTATAAATAAATATTTTTCAGTTAGCCTTGTAACAGTATGACAGTCCAGAACCTTTGCATAGTATTACTCCATTTCTTTGGCTAGGGCATATTGTTACTATACAAATAATTATACAAATACTATTATTATTATTATTATTATTATTATTATTATTATTTATTTCTTAGCAGACGCCCTTATCCAGGGCGACTTACAATCGTAAGCAAATACATTTCAAGTGTTACAATACAAGTAATACAATAAGAGCAAGAAATACAATACTAAGTCACAAATACTAAGTCTAGTTTTGTTTCCCTGTCACAAATTACCTAAAAAAGCGTAGGGTTATTAAACAGTAGTATTATTTAAAAATGGAAAAATAAAATCTACAGCTGTGGCCAAAAGTTTTGCATCACCTGGAATTTTGGGATTGAGACAAAATGAAGTACATGGAAAACATCAAAGCAGTATGTAATTCAATATGTTAACGTAACATTATTCAGCAGGTTTCATTCGACTTTATGAAACTAAATGTGTTAATTCTATAGGGTGATGCAAAACATTTGGCCACAGCTGTATGTTATGTTGTGAATATTTTAAGTAAAGGTTGTTCAAAAAAAAAAAAGTGTTTTACTTAAATTACGTAATAGAACATAACAAATTAAGTAACAATAGAATTGCATAATGAAACTTTACTGTCTGAATAACTTGTGATTTACATAAGCGCACAGGTGACTCAGCAGTTAAACTCACTAGCTTTCGCTAGTGTGCGAGTCATACAATTCAGCACAATGGTCACTGCTTCACAGAAGCCCATAACCTTTCATGAGCTCTGAACCCACAGTAACAGAGCTGACTGCAGTCACTACATTACAGATGATATCTTACCCATTTTCGCGTACCCCCACAAGCTGGGGAAGTCAGTGACTGGAGGCTACGTCTACAGAGGCTGTGAGATGCCTAACTTGAACGGGCTCTACATCTTTGGAGATTTTATGAGTGGGTATGTCTGTTTTAAACTGCTGTACACGTGTTCTACTGTCGTTACTAAGCTGGATGGCTTGCCCAGCAATTCTAACACCACACACACTCTTACACTTTGAGAGTCTGTTGCAGGTGTAACAGGGCAGAGGATGGGTGCAAACCGGTGAGCATCTTAACCACAATGCAAAATAACCAGACTTGTCTGCATCATCTCACCGATAGGGGGCAGTGTATCTCAGAACACTGCCCGTTCCACAGGCACATGCCAAGCAATCCATTATAGTTCCCCAGAAATACTAGATTGCATGCTACCGAACCAGGGCCGTCGTGCAGTATTTGTTCCGAATCTACATGGTCCTGCTGTGCTCAGGTTTTGGTTCGCTGGTTGGTCTCTTGCAGACGCCTGATGTCTCTCAAAGAAGATCCCGCTACTGGCGAATGGCACTACAAAGAGATCTGCATGGGGAAAGGCCAGACCTGCAACTTCCCCAAGACCATCAACACCTATTACAAGTACATCATCTCGTTTGCCGAGGACGAGGCAGGTAACTTTATCGGTTGACACTTCCACACACACACTTGTGACACTTGCGTTTTTATGTAACGTTCTTCAGCACAAGATATTGAGAGTATTAGAATCTGGTGGTAGGCCTTTTCGTCCATCTGTCTGTCACTCTTTGTCCATGTACAAACAGTGTATATACAGTAGGTCATTGTGGTCAGCTTTAGATTACAGCTGTGGCCAAAAGTGAAAAAAAAAAAAAAACTATATGTATATATATATATATATATATATATATATATATATATATATATATATTTTAGCTCAAAGAGCCAGCTTCCCAACGTTTCGATATGTTGTACATATCTTTCTCAAGGGAGCCTGTGTTTGAATCCAAACATTGGAGGTATTTATAGGTTTTTGACGGCATGACAACTACTTGTTATTGTTTACATTCAAATTCATGATTTATTCTTACATGATGTAATGGTGTTCTATATATTGTGACATCATTTTTACTTCTATCTTTGAATCTGTATTAATTCCAATTAACACTACTTTACATAAACTTATATTTTTATTAAGTCATGCAATGCTGGCTCTGAGGATCAGTCTAGATTTGGCCTCCCCAGCGCATCAGCATGCACAACTTTTGAATGAATTTTGTTTATTTATTTAAATGTTATATATTTATTGAAGTTAATTAGTTCATTCTTTTCTGTTGAGTCCCGCTGGCATAATCGTGTTCAGTCTATTTATCCATTTACTTTCTTTTATTCTTCTATATGTCGCATTGTCTAATTTGAGCTGTTCTAATACTACAAACTTTACATCATTTATGTCATGTCCCTGACTGGTGAAGTGCTGTACTATTGGTTCATTCATTTTTTTATTTCTAATTAACGAAAGGTGGTTCTGAATTCTTTTATATAAAGTAGTTCCAGTCTCTCCAACATATTTGATTTCATCACATTTTTCACAGGCTATTCCATAAACAACATTGCTATTTTTACATATATATATATGAACGTAATTAAGATATTTAATTTAACGTGATGTAATATAATAACTCTTAACATTATGTAGTCGAAGATTAGTGCTAATCGGGATGTGTGAATAAAAGGTAGATATTGCCGTTGAACTCCACAGTAAGGAAACCCAATTTAATTCACGTAATTGATTTATTTTTGTTTGAATCCTTTCTTGCAGGAGAGCTCTACTTTCTCTCCACAGGCTCCCCCAGCGCAGCTGTGTCGGCTGGGGTGATGTATAAAATAATCGACCCTTCAAGGTGATGTCTCTTATAAAAGCTGTTTAAACCATCACTGTCAGCCTTTGTTTTACCCATTGCTGGCTTTTAAAAAATGACATTTCAGCTGATAGTTGAAAAAATATATACTGGTATATAAAAAAAAAAAAAAAATGCCATTATTGATACGTTTTGTAATTTTTAGAAGGATTTACAGTTGTTTTGTTTCATAGCTTTTGTAGCATGAACACTACCCGGAATGTAAATTTTAACATTATGTCAGCTGACCATTCATCTGGCTTATAATGAGTGCCCATTGACAGACATTCTTACACTGTATACAGTTTTCCAGAAGGTGGGGTGGCAGTGAAACTCGTATGATATAAAACCTGCAACAAAAAAAACTGTCAACGAATATGTCACTTGCTTTGTGCCATCTGCGCAAGACCGCATTCGCCTTTGTTTCTAAGACATTTCATAATTCAATTTACCTTTCAGGAGAGCACCTCCGGGCAAGTGTAGATTCACAGCATCTCCTGTCACTGTGAAAGGAAAGCTCTATCACTTCCACCCAAGGAAAAGTATGTAAAAAGGACCTTATACCTCCCTGGACAAATCCTCTCACAATGTACCCACAGCTATGACCAAAGGTTTTGCATCACCATATAGAATTACCTCATTTTGCTTCATAAACCTCCTGAATAATGTTACGTTAACATATTGAATGACATGCTGTTTTGTAGTTTTCCATATAGGTAACGAAAAATTAAAAAATGTGAGATTTCAAAATCTAACATGATATACTGTATTATTATTATTATTATTATTATTATTATTATTATTATTATTATTAATATTATTAATATTATTATTATTATTATTTATTTCTTAGCAGGCACCCTTATCCAGGGCGACTTACAGTTGTTGCAAAGTATCACAATACAGAATATCACGTTACAGATAATAGCAGTTATAAAGTACAGTAAAACCAGTAATAAGTAAGAGCAAATTAAAATGAGAGAAAATAAAAAATACAGTAAATAATTACGTTTGAGAGCGATTATGACTGAGCACTTAAACGTAAAAATATTTGGTTATAAGAGTAAATTCCATTAAGAGCAAGTAGTAGACCTAAGTACTATAAATGGATAAGAACAATTTCAAATAAGAGCAATTACAAACACGTGAATACGGATACCTGTAAGAGTAAAATCAAGTACAAGATACAGAAAGTATAATTATGATTGAGAGCAGTAGTAGAATACAAGTGTGGAGCAGTTCAGTGCAAGTACAAGATGATGCAAATACTGATACAGTTGTGTGCCATATAGTCCAGAATAGTGGAGAGTTGTGAGGTTTACAGGTGCTGTCTGAACAGGTGTGTCTTGAGGAGGTGCCGAAAGGTGGTCAGGGACTGAGCAGTCCTGATATCCGTGGGTGCTACTATTATGGCTTCCGGTAGCCTTTTGTGATATCATTTTGTAGCTTCTTTGATTACATGATGGTAAATAAAATAACAAAATCATGTTATAATTATTATTCTTATTTTTTTTTTAATGAAGTCTCAATCCTAAAATTCTATGGGATACAAAATCTTTGGCCACAGCTGTATTTTATTAATCTGTATTTAAAAAAATATATATTTTAATCTTTTTTTTTTTTCAGGATTTCTAAATCCACCCAAAACTACGACAGCCGTTCCAATTACGACACCAATCCTGACCTACGCCAATACAACGTTTATCAACAGATTCGTTACGACTTCCTCTTATCCCACCGCTACCACCACAATACGAGGGACCGCAGCTACTGCTGTCAGACTCAGTACCACCACTGCCAGGCTCAGTGTAGTCCCAACCCCTCCGATCTACTTCCCAGCTAAAACACCAACCACACAGCGTCCCAGAGTCATCTACCAGCCGCCAACAAGGAGGCCAGAGAAACCCTACCAACCTGCCATTCGCCCTCCTCCCAAACGACACGAGACTACCAGCAGATACCATTCGCTTGCGGAAACGGAGCGTCCGACTACGCCAAGGCCTGGTTTCCACGAAGTGACCGCCATGCCCCCTCCGAAGACCCAAAATCTGAACGTCACCAGCGTGCCAAAGACGAGCGACAAGAGAGTCAAGGGTCACGCGGAAGAACTCGGCGGTTCGAACGGTCAGACTCGAGTTAACAAGAAAGGCAGAGGTGCGGTGCAGACAAAAGTAAGACAGAGGAAGTTGAAGAACGGTGCGGTGCGACTGGAGAGCAACGGGGAGAAGCTGCCGGATCGCGGAAGGGTGGAGATTCACGTCAAGGGGGAGTGGGGGACCGTTTGCGACGATCTGTTCGACAGCAAAGCCGGGGCCGTGGTGTGCCGGCAGTTGGGATACCCGTTTGTCCTCCGCGTGGCCAGAAGAGCAGAAATGGGCGAGGGGAGCAACCTAAACATCCTTCTAGACGACGTGAAGTGCGAGGGTACGGAAAAGACGCTACTGGAGTGCAAGCGAGCCAAAATCGGGGAGCACAACTGCTCCCACAAGGAGGATGTGGGGGTGGTGTGTGGCTACGATGAATTCGAGGAGGAGTGACGGCATTTCAGGCAGGACTGGTTGAACAACTTCTTTCTTTTTTAGAAGACTTACTTCTCTTTAGAAATCAATTTTCCTACTTCTCGTTCACATTAGAAGGACTCTGGCATATTTGGTATGCACTCTTTCTGTAACTTCAAGGACGCACTTGAAACGTTTTAATGTCCTTCTCCCAATCAGGGTTGGGGTTGATTTTTCAATTCTTTTTTTTCAAAAAATCCAATTCCAATTATTTCTAAGGTATTGAAATTTATATTTTAGAGACATAATAATTGGTGTCATTGTTCAGCTGCTTTCATTTGAAGCCAATTCAGTTCACTAACAAACAGTGACTCAATTAAAGTAATTTGTTGCCACCGTGAGAAGCTCATTTTAACTGAAAACTGCGAATTGCAATTCTGATCAATAAAGTGTTGGAATTGATTAAAATGGAATTGGAATTGAGAAGCAGGAGCTGACCCCAAACCTTCTCCCAATATGGAAACCAGAACAGAGGAAGTCAAACAGGTTTGTTCCGTGCACCCGTGTTCTGTCAGTAATCTCAAAACATTTTTCACACTTGCTTTCACACGTTCCTTTCATTTTTTTTCGGTAAAACTGCACTGCCACCTTTTGTTTTATTAAGTCAGAGAAGAATACACTACCTCGAATAGGCTACAGTATCACAGTCAAACACCACCCTCCACTCCACAGTTGAACGATTCTGTAACTCAGAGAGAAACGTGTCTTATCAGAGCCAGCCCTGCAATCCTTCCTCTCTCCAGAGTTCCTGTTGGATAATAGGGTTATGCAGGGTATATAAACCAATAACTGGTTATAGAGGTATATTAATACCGTCGCAATAGTTCAGAAATGTTACTATTAAAGTCCCTCCTAGTTTTTTTTTTTTAACTTTTAGTTTTTTCAAGACAAAATGTGAGCCAAGAACAAACAGCCACCCCATATTTTGAAGAATCTTTAACAAGGACCAGAGAGAATATGAATAAATGATTATTAAAATGAATAATAATAAAAATATAAAGAAAATGCTGGACATTGTGAGATGATTTTGAACTATTATATACACACACTTTATGTACTTTGGGCACAAATAAATAAATAAATAAATAAATAAATAAATAAAAAATAATCTTGTGTGTGTTTTATTTGTGTATTTCCACTGTGTTTTCTCCTTTTTCTTATTTGTCTCGGTATTTCCACTTTAATTAAAATTGCAGACAGAACTGAGAATAGAGAAGTTGTATGCTGGATATAACCAATACAACCGCTGGGGTTAAAAAAAATAAATAAAAAGTTACACCATAACCCAAGGTCACCGATGAAGGACACGCATTTAGTAAACTTTAACCACTATTTACTGCCCAGTCCCTGACCACATTCCGGCGCCTCCTTAAGACTCACCTCTTCAAAGAGCACCTGTAGAACTCCTCTGTTTGTATCCTGGGACACTATCACCCTTCATGTAAATGTGCTTTATTTTGCTCTTATCAGCCCCTATTTTACTGCATTTAATCCTGTACTTCAGAATACTGTAATCGGCCAAGTTTTTAACCTGTAGTACTTTGTATTTAATCACATCCTGATGTAACTATCACTATTTAATCATATCCTGATGTAACTATCACTATTACCTGCTGTATTATTGAATTGTGGTTTGTCAAACTTGTACTTTACTTGAACAAAAGTTATTGTATTTCTTGCTCTTATTGTATTACTTGTATTGTAACGCTTGAAATGTTTTTGCTTACGATTGTAAGTCGCCCTGGATAAGGGCGTCTGCTAAGAAATAAATAATAATAATAATAATTTAATAAAAAGTTCGAGGAGTTGCCCTGCCAAAGCTGTGAAAAACAACATATACTCATTATAAAATACATCCATACATAGAAAACTTAACGTGCTACAATTATACAAGCAGTGACTGAAGTGAATATAATAATAACAACGAAAATTAAAAAATAAATACAAAACATTGGATAAATTAAACCTTTATTTACCTAAATGATACAATAATAAAAAAAACATTTATTAAAACAAAAATATTTTGCTATTACATATATGTTAACAGACACCAGAGATCAATTGTGACACTTGAAGTCCAGTGAGGTGTGTAGTTCATATAGTATATTTTTTATTTTATTTAGAACCGCTACCATTATTAGAATAATCATTCTTCATAGACATACGGGTTCAGTTCGAATCCCTGGTTTTTATAACCTTAAAACAAACCTTCCTGAATTTTGCTGCAAAAGGTAAAACTGGAAGTCAAGTAGACAATGTTTTGGCTTGATGTCTTCGTGACAAATCCTTCTGGGGGTACTACAAGTCTAAGTTCTTAAACCTGCCTTTAAACTCATATTTACACCCAATTTATATAATTAAAAAAAGACATCACATCATCAATTTAAAATATTAGCATAAACATTTGAATACTTGGACTTTGCATATAGTTTGACCTTTAACTCCTGCTATTCGCTTGTCTAAATACCAGTCTATAAAATCTGATGTAGCCTTGCTGAGCCACCAGAGGGGGCTCCAGGATATTTTTTCAGCATGCCATTAAAGTTTTACAGGCAATGCTGTCGTACAGTTTACAATTGTGTGCGATTCCTTTTTTAAATAGTATCCACACTAAAATAGTTCATACAAAATGTCACCGCATGTTACAGTATAAAAACGGGAGATTGCACATTTCCCATTTGGCACCAAACCTTGTCTTGGCACTGCAGAGTAAACTAGTAAGGTAGGAGTCTAGCAATTGCTTTGACTGCAAGGTGGCGGCTTATAAAACAAAGCTATTAGCAGCTGAGCTCTCACGAGTTCGTGATACTGCAATAAAAACGATTACAAAAAGAAGTTCCGTCACTCTTCTTGTGGTCATAAAAACAAGCAAACTCGTGTTACAATCCTTATGGACAACTCACAAGGCACCTCTGGTGAACGTCAGTTATATTTCGACAGAGCAATCCTAGGCAAACTAAAAACACTACATTATGCATTTATTTGAAATCTAAAGCTGGGTGCATACCAACGCAATCTGGAAAGTCAAACTTGTCATTGATTGAGCAGATAATCTGTACAACAGCAGTCTCCAACCCTGTTTCTGGAGAGCTACTGGGGCTTCTGGTTTTCACTTCTGCCGAGCTCTCAGTTACTTGATTGAACCAATTATTGGCTTAATCAGTCCAGGTGTTCCAGATCATTAGCCACTGACACCTATAAAACCTGCAGGACTGAGGCTCTCCAGGACCAGGGTTAGTAGAGACCTCTGTTGTATAAGGTTATCTGCACAATCAACCCAAAAATATGTGCAAAGTGGACAGTGAGGTTACCAACATTAAAAAAAAAAACAGTTGTATTAACATACGTATCTTCATTTAAAAATCTAAATCTGGCCTTCGGTGGCTGTAGGCTCAGACTGACAGACTCCTATCTCTCCATCCTTAGAAGAGCAGACCAGAGTGGAACAGACACTGCTGTGTGGAATATCTCGGTGATTTGAAGTCAGCTGCCTGTGTGCGAGTACTGAGCTGTTGACGCAGTGCTGTCCCTCCCTGTCTGGGCTTGCTGTTATCGGTTGATGGAGTTGTAAGAGGGCTGGACGCCTGCTGTCAGCTGCTTTTGAGGCTGGTCTGGCTCGATGATCGGCTCCTGGTCCTCCTCCTCCTCCTCCTCCTCCTCGCACTTGGGCAGCTGGAAGAGGCTGGTGAGCCCGTGAAGATCACACACTTTGTGGAAGGAGCGCAGGACCAGAAGCATTGCCATCAGCCCCACAAACAGATACACTAGGAGGAGAGAGGAACAGCGCTCCGATTAGCAAAGGACAACGGGTGACTTGGAAGTAAACAAAGCTGCTGTGTAAGTTGCAAACCAAAACCAATAACTGTACTGTGCTGGAAATATCTGGGGGGAAAAAAATAGTATACAGCCTTGATATATTTTTATGCTATTGCACGTGCACAACAAAGCAGGCTTTGAACATAAAATGCCCCAAGATCTGCTCTATAAAGAGTAAAGAAGGCTGATAAAATGCCTCTAGAATGCTTGAATGAGGTATACATACTGTATATATTATGTCAGGATAGAATTCCAGTAGGTATATACACACACAGTATATAAATAACAATCTATCTTCAGAAAATGGGTAAAAAGCATCTCGTTCTAATACCAAACTAGGGTTGCCTGCTGTCAGATCCATGCGCAATCTACAATCCAAGTAAGCCTACTAATTAAACATCGGCTGCAAATTCCTAGATACAATTTGCTGGCGCTTTTCACTTTTGTTGTTGCTTTGCATCACTTCCTTTAGGTTGCTTCAGTCGTTTTTGTTTTTTTTGAGGAACTCGTTGCTCAGCTTCAGCTGCATCTCTGGAGCCAATGCACCTCCTGAGACACAATCAGCTGCCAGTGCAGTGTAAAGATATATATATATATATATATATATATATATATATATATACACACACAGCGGTGTGCAGATGCATTAGCACACCAACATTAATCAAGGATATCCTTTATACACCGGCCTGCATGAATACCTCTGGGTGCGAGAATCTCAATTTATCGGTCAGTAATCCATAATACAGAACAATAGGCATGCTTTAAACACAATATGTTCCTTTTCTCTTACTATTTTCAACTAGTGTGTGGCCTATTAAAGTCATCAATTAAATTAGGCAATCACTAATTTGCCTGTTTTGACGAGATTTTCATTTCCAGTGGTTTGATTTCATCTGCACAACAAACCAAAACTACAGAAGCAAGGGGGTGTTCTAATACATGTGCGCACTGCTGTACGTGTACATAGCAAAGGAGCTGGAATCATCTTCCCAACTGGAGGACACGAATCTGCTTCTCCTCAACACATAGTAACTTGACCTAATTACTTCTAAAAGGAAGGCTGTAATTCCAATCATAACCAGCTGTTCCGGGACCAGAATACAAAACAATTGGGAACGGGTCGCATTTAAAACGTGTCTATGCTTTTATCTTTAGTGGTGCACTTCGGTGGTCAATATGTGAAATTGTCCTCACCCCTTCAATGCCATGCTTTCAGCCAGCAGACACTGATGGGGTGAAATGACCCAGGAGGTGAAGAAGTGCCAGACTTCCTGTGAGTAAGCCATGGAAACTGAGAAATTTCTTTAACCTAGCAGACGTGATTATATATATATATATATATATATATATATATATATATATATATATATATACATATATTGCTATCTCTTGCAAGACCTATTGATTTATTAAGTTAGCCAGACCTGGGGTCAATTACAATTGTAATTAATTAATTCCAAGCGTAATCATTCTCAGTTCCATGTTGTGTTTTACATTGAGAGCGATCGTTGTTCTCGTATCACTGTTACGTTATTTTGTTTGATAAAAAAAAAGTTGCACGGCATGTTTCTGTACTTGTAGCTGTGATTATTGCTTTGGATAAATAGAGTTAATGTGTGTAGTTTGTGTTATTTTTTTGTATAATTGGAACTGTAATTGAACAAAATAGCATTGCAATTGTAATTCCAGCAAACAAGTCCACTGCACTCGTGATTATAATTATAACGGTCTGCAGGTAGCTACCACCACTCGGAATAATGCAGCGCTGTGCCGCGTACGTACCCAAGACAGCGATCTTGTAGAGCGAGCGCAGCGTCTGTCCAGGCTGTGCCCCCGGCACGTAATCTCCCAGGCCGATGGTGCAGAGCGAGATGAAGCAGAAGTAGAAGGAGTCCAAGAAGGTCCACGTCTGCTCAATGGCGCTGAAGATGGCCGCCGGCACCATGAAGAAACAGACCACGACCACCACGAGCAGCAGCACGAAGTGGACCTTGCTGGCCGTCCTGATGGACCAGCCCGCCCTCAGCTGGCACACCCTCATGGGCCAGTAGGTGAAGAGGTGCATGAGCCGCTGCAGACTGGCCGTCAGCACCAGCATGGTGAAGGGCACCCCCAGCACAGCGAAGAATATGGAGAAGGCCTTCCCACTGTCCGACAGGGGAGCGGTCTGACCATAACCTGGGAGAGGGGAGAAGATATGAGGAATTGTCAACCAATGGCTTTGGGGTAGCCATCTTTGGTACTGGAGAGCCACAGGGTCTTCTGGTTTTCGTTCCACCCGAGTTCTCAATGATTTTGTTAATTTGGTCAATGCTAACATTCTTTAAAGGTCTTAAGCCATGGATGTTTTAAAGATTCCCAGTAAACCTGCAGGACTGTGACTCTCCAGGACCAGGGTTGGCCACACCTTTTATTGACCCAGGAACAATACATCGCATTTTTTAAAAAAAATAGGAGTGCCCAATTATTTTACCCCTGATTTTCTCCTCCATTTAGAAATGTCCCATTCCCACCCCCCCACCCATCACCACAGAAATTACCCACACAGCTCAGGGGAACTGAAAGCTCCTCCAATCCCACGACCAAGCCAGCTTCCTCTTTTACACCCAGGAACTCAAGAGCAAAAGCCAGCCCTGCTGGTGTCTGCTCTGAGCTCACTGGTCGCCTGGCCAGCTGGGTTCACTGTAGCGTGATGAAGAGGAACAGTCCCTGCCAGTTTTGCCTCCCTTACCCGCAGGTTATAACAAGTTAGAGAGGATCATACTATATAAAAACGCAGGCCATGGTATAATAACGTATGTACTGCACAGCCATCACAGAGTCGCACGTTACCCGCACACTCGTAGGTTTGAAGATTTAAACACTGAAGTGATCCTCTTGTAATTCTGTTGCTGAAGTGATCTGAGTTTGTGTGGAGGTTCATGGTTCACCAGTAGGATTTCAGTATCACTTCCTTTAGTTTGTCATAGTGGTTCTCTACAGCATGTACACAAAGGGCACTCTGTGTTCAGTCCTTGCCGGGGGCTTACAGCCTTGCTGGGGATTGTGTGTGTCACAGGAGAACGCATTCGATTAAAACGCTAATCCCTGTGGTCATGAATCTGAAATCCACAAACAACTACCTGTTTTCTTTTCTATTTGAATTTATTTATTTTGTTACATGGTGATTAGTTTGTGTTGGCAGCCAGAAACGAAGCAATTGAAGAACTGAATTTAGTAAGTTTGGTATTGTACTCTGATACTTTCAAAATCCCCCCCCCCCCCCCCAAAAAAAAAATCCCTAGGTCTTTCTTTAGACCTTCCTATTTCTATTTACAGTGACCATAAAACAAAAAGCCATTGTAATTGATAAACGCCTAAGCTATTCAAATCCGATTTAAACCGCTGAACAGGTTCGAAAGAAATCTATTACTCAAAACTATTTAAATCTTAAAAGTAGTCAAATAGTGTGTCAGTCACGGAGGACTGGCCATGTAACTCCCAGACTAACAGTAGTCACTCATGAGACCCCCTACACCCCATTGACAGTGTTATGGCATGTGCTTTTTGTGTCTGTTTTTAGAATTGTGTCTTGCTGAACATATGTTTATAGAACCTAATTATTCGAGTCTAACTCTGCTTTCGTCAAATATTTTGGTCAGATATATTCTACAGGATGTACAATGTGGTTCTTGCCTTATTCATAGTGGCTTCATTTATAATGCGTTTGGCTTCAGTCAGGACTGTGTGTTGCGGTCAGATAGCTTCCCCCAATGCAACAGCTATGACTAAAAAAGTGTTGCACCACCCTATAGAATGAACTAATTTAGCTTCATAAAGTCGAATGAAACCTGCTGAATAATGTTACGTTAACATATTGAATTACATACAGCTGCTAATACTGACAGCAATATTGCTATTAGTGTAGAAAAATTGATGGCAATTATTGTCAGGAATAGTTGGCAGGTATTGCCAGTGTACAGTATACAAGCCCAGAGGGGCTTTTGACGGTAATAAGAGACAACGTGTTTTTTAAGCCTTGGGTATTGCTGGTAATCACTCAATTTGAATGTATTTGAAAAAGGATATAAACTTGAAAACTGGAACTACTGCTATACTGATTCACTCCACACACATTTTCACACTGTGACTACATGTGAATTAAAGTATATACATTTATTTTTTTTTTTAATAGAAAAAATGTTTAGTTTTTACTAAACCCCTCTGGAAGGAAAGTCTTTAAAAATGATACTTCAGCTGAAGGAACACAAAGTCACTTTTTCGGGAACCTTAGCTGAGTTTGCTGTATCAAACCCCAAGTCTCCCCTGGTGTGCCGTGCAGCGGCCTGAAACCTAGTCTCCAGAAACCAAGTTCCAAGACACAGAAGGGCTTCATGTTCCCTCAGCTTTAGAACACATTTAAAACTGGCAGCCACAATCGCATTTACCAACATGGGTTCAGAAAAGTGTTTTCCACTTTTGTCAAAAGCAGTCAGCAGGGAGAATTATAAACAAATTATTATAGTACCGAGGCCATGGTAGATTTAGCTTGGTTAGTTAGCGCTAAAGAAAATGTAATTTAGCAGAAAACTGAACGTGAATGTTGGGTATTGCCCAGTTTAACCCATTAATTACTCAATCATTTTTACTTTAAAAAACACACACACATTGTATTCATTTATGTAATTTGATACATTACATTTAGACTTAACTTTTGCAGTTACCAAAATTTGAGTACTGGTAAGTTACCATTGCAATATAGTTCGGGAAAATTTAAATAGCAGGTAGTTGGCCAGTTAAAAATGCTCAGTAGTAGCATTTAATGGCTTAACTAAGTATCAATGATCTCAAACAGACAATGAAATACAATACTAGTATTGTAGTAACACCAGTTAATATAAATTAGTTGCTCAACCAATTTGCCCTGACCAGAGCCTGTCAAACTTATCTGCTATCTATTTATTAACTTTGACTCCGCATAGGACTCTATCAGTTACGTTTGTGTTGCATGTCTGTACGTGTCTGTTCAGAGTCATCATGTTACAGTCCAAAGTTTGAAAAAAGAAAAACCAACGTGTATCTATTGAAAACTAAGTGTCCCATCATAGCAGAATACAGTTTTATAACAACCAAGTCAATACGGTATAGCAAGTGTAAAACATTGCCTTTCTCTCTGATCAGACTCCTTAATTGAAAGGGGAGGATATCAGCAATATGCAGACTTCCACACATCTTTAAAAGCTGCAACACCCAAGTGATATGTCATACAGGACAGCAGCCTTTGTAAAACGCACTCCCGGGCTCGCCCTGAAATACAGCACACACAGCTGTTGCCCGTAGCCCCTTTTAAGAAAGACGCACGTGTGTGACATCAAAGATAAATTATGTTCCTAAAATGCTCTTTCAAATCATCCCTAGCCTGGGGGCAGACCAGAATCGTAGCAAAAAGTTTTCAGAAAATATTTCAGTGAATTGTACAGGTTAGGGCGAGGGTTAGGGTTAGGTTATTGGTCTCTGCCTGCATTTGGTTTTTAAGTTAGTGTGTATTGCTCTGTTTTTTTTTTTCAGATGTCAATCCTCTGCAGCTGTGGTCTTCCCCAAATTAGTTGTTGCACATAGTCGGACCTGTAGTTATCGCAGTGGGTTCCTTCTTAGTCTAGGATACTGCGACTTCACCTACATACCCATCATTTCAAACTCTGTTTAATCAGTTTTACAGTCAACTAACTCATATTGCACACTTGCATGCACCTCTTCAGATAATGGTTGCTAATACACTGGCTACACCCTGTGCTTATGCTGTTACTACAAGGTATAGAATGGAGATATCTATGTTTCCTTGATCTTTTGATACCATTAAACTGGCCTGTGACAATGCTGTGTCCCTGACCACAATCAATCTACCGTTGAGAAAGCGGGATGTCAACATAAGAAAACACTGAAAGAGACCACGAAATGTTTGCCTACTTTGTAAAGGTTAGGTCTCTGTTTGAATCCGGTATAGAACTGCCGACCACATCCTTTTCCACACCGAGTACAATGCAAACAGTACCAGTTCATTGTGTGGGTTATAAAAACATACTTCAATAACCCACGTGCATTTAAAATGTATGCACTTGGCTTTACAACAATACATACTGTGCAGGATTGCAATGCAATACAAGCACTTTGAACACGGTAGCTTTTAAATACCGTTATTAGGGCTACAGTATAATGGCAAATTCGGTTTCAACATACTTCGGTGTTTTAGTTCTTAGTAATACTGCGGTGCTTAGCAGTTCTGGGGTAGACTGAAAAATAAAAACTCGTTCTCCCGTGTCTGTTTCTTACCTACAGTTGTTAACAAAGTGCTTGCAAAGAACAGAGAAGAAGCGAAGTCCCAGTTCGTGTTTACGGAGGCGTTATTGAGGACAGACACGCCGTATTTACTGGCAGTCAAAACTTGCTCTAAAAACGTTTCCAGCGATGAAGAATTTACACAGCTGTGGTTCAGAAAGTTGGCTTTCAAAATTCTCAACTCGTCTTTCAACCGAATTTCCTCGGGTCCTTCGATGATGGAGAATATCACAGCCCCCAGAATGAGGTAGATGAGATAAAACACGAAAAAAAATAACACTACAATTCCAGCTCTGAAGTTTGAAGACATTTTTTTTTTTTTTCTGTTTCGCGTGGCTTTCCTGTTTTAAAAAAACTTTTTTTCAGCGTTCGCTCTTTCTTTCTGTCTTCCTCTCTCGTTACAGGCTGCACCGTAATGCTGTTATTCAAACATTTCTCCACCCACTTCGACGGTATTGACAGGAAGCAGATCAGTGACTGGATCAAAGACAAACACAACTATTTGGGTACTTTTATTTGAGACATTACGAGCGTCTGTGAACTTTCACTACCCCTTCATAATTAAACAGTGGCTGCGTTTTTCTGCACTTCAAAGTTTCCAAATTCCCGAGCGTGTTACCTATAGATTTAGCATTTATAACATGCAGCCTTCAGCATAAAAGCCACTGCAGTTTCTGTTAAGCTCATGCACCGCGTCCCTAGATCTAACCAACGCACTTAATTGATTTAGATGTACTGTGTTCTCCCACACTCCAGACCTTGCCTGCCGTGTGCATCTGCATTGAGCTGCATCGTGCACGTCGTGCAAACACTTTGCATTTTTTTTGCATCGGTTAGCTGGTCTGGCGTAGCCATGGCAAGTAAAGAGCGACAGCGAATTGTACAGCAGACTTGTGAATGTGTCGACGTGCCTGCTGACACTGTGTAGGTGTTAAAACCGCAAGTCATCGATGCACGCACGACAAACTGCTGTGACAGGAGATTCGCTACAGGCTGTAGACGAGAATAGGCTTCGCCTCCATGAAACATTTACCTCTGTGGTTTTGCAGACCCTGATTAACGCTAGTCTTGGACTGCCTTACCTAAAATAACATTAGTTAGTCCAAGATAATGGAGGTACGTTAAACCAGTTGATACTAATTAAAGCAAGATTGTTAGGTCTATCTTAGTGAGCTTAATAGTTGGGGGTTGGGGGTTGGGGGTTGGGGGTTGGGGGTTGGGGGTTGGGTTGGGGGGGGGGGGGGGGGGGGTTAAATACTCGTGCCTCCATTTTAAAACTATTTCAACTATAGAATCAGTTGAAGGACCAAGTTATTTCCTTACAAAAGCTTCTTATAGTAGCTTCTTATAGTAAAAGCACAGCAAAGTGTAATAAAGCACAGCGAAAACATGGTAAAGCATAGGGAAGCATTGTAAAGCACAGAGAGGTCTGGTAAAGCATAGGGAAGCATTGTAAAGCACAGAGAGGTCTGGTAAAGCATAGGGAGGCATTGTAAAGCACAGAGAGGTGTGGTAAAGCATAGGGAAGCATTGTAAAGCACAGAGAGGTGTGGTAAAGCATAGGGAAGCATTGTAAAGCACAGAGAGGTGTGGTAAAGCATAGGGAAGCATTGTAAAGCACAGAGAGGTGTGGTAAAGCATAGGGAAGCATTGTAAAGCACAGAGAGGTCTGGTAAAGCATAGGGAAGCATTGTAAAGCACAGAGAGGTCTGGTAAAGCATAGGGAGGCATTGTAAAGCACAGAGAGGTGTGGTAAAGCATAGGGAAGCATTGTAAAGCACAGAGAGGTGTGGTAAAGCATAGGGAAGCATTGTAAAGCACAGAGAGGTGTGGTAAAACATAGGGAAGCATTGTAAAGCACAGAGAGGTGTGGTAAAGCATAGGGAAGCATTGCAAAGCACAGAGAGGTCTGGTAAAGCATATTAATAATACAAAGCATGTTAAACTAACCCTTATAAAAGTTTCCCATAGTAAAAGCATAGCAAAGTGTAATAAAGCACAGTGAAAGCATGGTACAGTATAGTCAAGCACTGTAAAGCACAGAGGTATGGAAACGCATATGAAGTTATGGTAAATGCATAGTATAACCATGGGGAAAAGTGCAAAAATACTGAGATAAACTTTTATAGGGATTTTGCCTGCGAGGGACGGGCAAAAAAACCAATATTTACTGTGGAAGTTGTTTTACCTTTGATGGCAGCAAGAACTAGTCTAACAAAACAAATAAAAGTCTCTATGCAAATAACACCCCAGTGCTGCAGGTTGAAGTCAAACACGCCACATCATTGTCACGTGAACATTTTTTTCTTTATTACATCATTTAATAAATTAACAAGTCCATCTAAAATTATACAGATTATTTTGCCAGAAAATATGTTATATTTATTATCATTTTTATTATTCCTAATCATAAATTGCCAGTAGTTAATTAGCAGCGAAGTACAGAAATAATATTAAGAAAAGGAGTGAATTCATATCTATTTCAAGTTTTAAAAATACCCCTCTTTCACCAATGGTTTGACCCTCTGGTAAATGAATCTCACCTGGGATCTACCCATCAATAAGAAGAGGGATGCATGTCTGTGAAGGTGCTTTTTATAAATTATTTTAAATAAATGCAAACGTTGTTGTTAATAAAGTGTGTTGGTTCACAGGAGGAAACATTCTGGATAAAATAATAAAAAGCATAATTTCATTTAACCTCAGCTGATGCCACTTTTAAAGTTTCTGTTTCTATGTATTTTATTGGCATGAGTTTTGTGCTTGAAATACAATGGCACCTACAGTTATTCACACAATTATCCTTCAATATCCATATTATAGCTCAATAAAAACTGGTGTTTTGTGAATTGAAGTTATCAATTAACTTTTTTAACATGTAACTATGCATGTTAAAACTGAGGGTAAGTGTCTAAATATGTTGTTGGTGCCACTGTTATGTGTTTGCAACCTTGTCATCAATTGCTTTAATGTATTTATTGTGGGCCATATTTCCAAAGGATTCTTTAATTCACTCCTAAGTTGATTAAAGGCTGTTTTAGATGCTTTGAAAATATAACCCGTTGTCCTTTCTGTAGATGAAAGTCGTGACTGAGGAAATCTTTTTAATCATTGGTTTTAAAACCAACAAATCCATTAATGCAACTTATATTATAAAAATACAGCTTGTATTATCACAGTCTTGCAGGTAATTTACTAAAAATGCGATGTCTCCAAGTAGAACGAAAGATGGTACTTTGTTTAAAAAAAAGAAGTCAGAACTTATCAGGTACCTGCATTGTTGACTTTGAAATGAAGCAGTACAAATAAACGAGAAGCTACAAAAAAAAATATATCTATATAAACTTGTTATACTGGAAGTTTTGGTCTTTCAAGTGGTAATTCCCCATGTCACTTGAAGTTATACAGAATGCATTTCTCTGTTTGCATAATACTCCCGCACGAAACAGAAACGGGCCAAAACAACACATATTTCCCATTGGGAGGGGGGATACCCAGGGGGGAAAGGGGGGGGGGTACCAGATGTTTTTAAAAGTTTATTGCTGCCTAATTATCTGTACAAATAAATTGTCCAGTTTTAAATCAATACAGCACTGCCCTTACCGAATGATCTTCAGTGGCCATAGGGTACCCCAGTGCTGGTGTGTTTCTGACGATAGTGTCACAATAGCACGAACACTCACTGCTGGTAATTCCATCACAGTACCCTATCAGTACCAGACAGATGGTGTGCTACTGTATCAGGACCACTGAACTGTGCAATAGCTCCAAATCCACTGCTTGTGGCCAGTGCTGGTAATGCTGTTGTCTGCTGAAGGTTCAGTATGGTTAGATACTACAGCTACGGCCATGAGTTTGGCATCACCCTATAGAATGAACTCATTTCATACAATGGAATGAAACCTGCTGAATAACGTTACATTAACACATTGAATAGCACACCGCTGTGTAGTTTTCCCCATATACCGAACGAAAAACTGACAACAAATGGAAAAATGTGGCATTTCGAAATCTAACATGAAACGCTACCACTGTTATGGCTTCCGGTAGACTTTTTGCGATATCATTTTGCAGTTTCTTTGATTACATGATGTTAAATAAACAATCTGAATTATGTTATGTGGTGTTTTTTTTTTTTTTTTTTTTTTTTAATGATGTCTCAAGCCTAACGTTCTTGCGGATGCAAAACTTTTGGCCAGAGCTGTAGACTGAGGGAGGAGGTGTGGTGAAGGCCCAGAGCTCACGCCAGCATGTTCTTGTTGGGGTCGTAGGAGAACTTTATCTTCCTAATCCTCTCCGCTGGGGTCCGCTGCTCGAATAGATTGAGCCTGTGGTCAGGGCTGGCTCTACTGAGCTGGGGGCAGGCGACAGGGTCCTGCAAGGAACAAAGCAAACTTCTTTAGCGTGCAGAACCTGATGTTCAGCAGGAAGAGAAAGATGCCGGATCATATTTCCAAAGTGTGAAAAGAGAAGAAATCATCAATATTTAAATTAAGAGTGAAGTTAATAGGATGATCCATTTTAGAAAAGTTATGTGAGTGTTTTGTTTAGATTTTTGAACATTGGAATTAGGTGTGGTGTTCTATGTACGGAATGACATTTGCACACAGGACAGGATGTATGGGAATTTTGACAAACGCTTCGCTGTGATTGGTTGATTTCTGATATGTGATTTATAATTAGTTAATTAAAGACTGGAGAAAATGCTTTGAAAATATGGCCAAACCGATGACACTTAAATAAGACAAATGTTTTGACCAGAATGGCTTTTTTTCCCCTCTAATTTATTATTATTATTATTATTATTATTATTATTATTATTATTATTATTATTATTATTATTGTTTTCTTAGCAGACGCCCTTATCCAGGGCGAGTTACAATTGTTACTCTTGAGAAAATATGTTTGAAATATATATTGTTTGGTTTCCAAAATGTAATACATTTTGAAAATTTGATTTACAGTCTTAAGTTTATTACATTCAAAACGTCCATTATATTATTACAAGAAGCGACCAAAATAATACATAAAAAAAAAACCGAAATGTAAAAAAAGCACAAGGAACCTTTGAGTTATTTCATCTCTGTGGTCTATTTTTATAATCGATTCACTACAGATAAATTCATAAAACAGTAATGTTGCTTTTCAGTGTTGTTCAGTCACACGTGCGTCCTGTATTGCTGATGACCAGAGCTTGTACTGTCTTAAATTGGCCACAAGGTGGCACTCAAACAGCATCTTCAATTAATATACAGCCAGACTCTGGTAAACTGTTTCGAAGTGTACTTCAATCTTATTGAGAACATATAGTAATATGCAAGTCATTACAAACAAGTTTAGAAACGCGAAAAAGTCAAACTTACTGAATTTGTCAGGTTAATATTTTTTACCAACATAACCTTTAAACCTAAAATACCAAAATAACCACCTTTAAGTCAAAGAAAACCTAGAACACAAGTTAAACCAAAAGTAACTCAAAGCCGCCAATGTGGCATTTATTACATGAGATTAGTGTGTGATTCTGGAAAACTTGATTTCCAGCCAGGAAAGTAGGATTTGAGAAAGGATTTCGTCAGCTACAAGCACTTTTAAGTGGGCTTGGCTGTACCACGCTGATCCGGTGGGGATCAAGGTCCTAGCAGCTGTGTGTGCCGACTGGATGGCTCCACTAGTCAGTACACTACCGTGATAAGGGATGAATCCCTGCGCTCACAGGCAGAGGTAGACGAAAATGATGGCCGCACCGTCCTGTCTTTCCTCAGTGAGGGAGAGTCCAAGAACCTAGGAGTCTTCGTTGAAGAACCCTGTAGGACACACACAAAGGAGTTTTGTTAAAATACTTAACCAGTTTTTGTTTCCCCCAATTTAGAATGCCCAATTCCGATCCCTCACCGTAGAAGCTTCCCACAACAGCTCAAGAGAAGGGAAGGTCAGTGGGTGACCTCCGATCCCGCGACCAAGCCAATTCTCTTAACTCTGCATTTGGGCAAGCTACCAGCCTCTGGAGGACAGTGGCCAGCAATGTTGGTGCTGTATACTCACCACGTTGGTCAGGTCGCTGTGAAGGGAATGTAGGAGGAGTTTTTGGGCACCAGATCCCGCCCACTTGTATTTTAAACCAATTGCCTCGTTCACATCCTGGAGTCCCTCCCACAGACTGGAGGCTGGCCTGTTAAAATGAAAATCGCGTTAAAGCGCATAACAATCTTTAAAATCCATTTTGTCAGCACTCCGCAGTTAGCGAGTGAATCTGAACTAAAACCAGTACTGCTCATGCTAATAAGAGGCACAGCAATGGATTTTAAAACCTGGGACAGCACTCCGTCAGCAAAAAAAGAAGTTTGTTTGGTTTTCGCACTGTTTGCCTTACCTTTGCATCTGTTCTCTCAGAGATGGGACCTTGTCTGTCTCCCAGTGTGATGATGTCACAGAAGGAAAGCAGTCTTGAAAGATCCTGGACTGTAAAGGACAAAGTAGACAGCCATCGGGTTTCACTACATACTGTAGCAACGAATCACCCATGACTCCAAAGAAGTAAAACTATAGTGCCTTAAATGTTACATGTTTAGCATCTGTTTTGACTGTACTTGCTTCTACTTAGACTACAGCTAGTCCTTGCAGTCCCTTCAACCTCATCAAACAGCTACCGCTGAACCTGTCATAGCCGAGTCGTTATTATATATTTAACCCGAGACAGAAGCATCAACAAGGAAGCGCACCACAAACAAACTGGTTTTATAGGTGTGAACCTACCAGGTCCAGAGGGGTGGATGGTATAGTTCTGGTCTCCTCTACAGCACTGTCCAACCACCACTGTCCACCACTGTCTCTGTCCTGCTCTGTCTCCTTTCCCGGTCCAAATCCACTGGTGTCCTCCTCTGAGAAGGCAGTCCAACCGTCCAATGAGGTGGACTGTGGACTGACAGCAACATCTGAGGACAGACATGAGACCACTGTGACGCACAGACAGACATTGAGGTTCTGTTGAAGTCTACAGCATTTGCTAAATGCGTTTCTTATCTCTTTTAAATATAATAACACAATCACAATTTAACAGCTCTGGCCAAAACTTTTGCATCACCCTATAGAATGAACAAATGTTGCTTCATAAAGTCGAATGAAACCTGAATAACATTACATTAACATATTGAATTACATACCGCTTTGTAGTTTTTCATATACTTTACGAAAAAACAACACACATTACAATATGTGGCATGAAATATTTTACTACTATTACTCTTGCAGTAGACTTTTGCGATACCATTTTGTAGTTTCTTTGATTACATGGTGTTAAATGAAAGATCTACATTATGTTCATGTATTAATTATGAAAGATACATTTACCACTTACCAGCACAGCCCTTGTGCCAGCAAGGCACTTGTTCAAACTCTGCAAATCCTTCGTCCCAGTGGAGGCGATCCCCTGCTTTCTCAAAAAGGCCAAACTCCTCATCATCTACTGCCTGTTCAATACTGGGGCCCTCCCTGTCATTAGCCGCTGCACTGTCATGATTACTAATCTCCCCGGTCGTGCAGAGAGAAGGAGAATGACCTCCGACCTCTGCTGAGCTCTCTTGTGCCGCGAACGTTGCCTTGGTTACAGAGACTGACAGATCAGGCCTAGCGGCTGCTGCAGCAGGCTTATCAAACCGCATTGGAAGTGTGTTGTCTGAAACGGGGGCTGTGTCTGAATCGCTGACTTGCTCGCCTGCCTGGCTAGTGTGAAACCCCGATAATAAAGCCCCCTGCTCCATGCGGCCTGCTTTTTTTTTCAGGCCCTGACTCTGTGCCGCACTGTCGTTTCTATGACTACAGATCAAATCTTTTGGCATGGGTGTGCATTCAGTCTTTCCTGTCAAAGAGTCTAGAGCCAGGCTCGGGTGCTTTTCACAGGCCTTGGCACATTCTGAGAAGTGATTGCCACATGAACCAACTCCCAGTCTTTCTCCTTGGGCCAACTGCTGCACTGAAGCGCATGCTTCAAACTGACTGTTACCCAAAGCAGAGGCAAAGTGAGTAGCCAGACCTTCATAGGAGTCTCCCCTATTGGACGCACAGACATGGCCATGCCTTACATTATCTGCTTCTTCATGGCATACTCCATGGAGCTTTCTTTGCCTTAGAGAAGTGATTTCACAACATTCACAGCCCCCTGGGTTACAGCGATAATATTCTGCAAGATCAGAAGTATCTGCTGTGCACTTTTCCACGGGCCTGCTGTCCAGCCTATTGGTTTTTCTACTACTAGTTCCCTCAAGCTTCTTAACCCTTACAGTAGCATGATCTGTCATTTCACCACTGCTCTCTGCAGGATTATGGTTTGGGGTTTCATATTTTGCAAGATCTGTGATCCTTCTTTCGCTTTGCCCATTCTCCACATTTCCCTGCCGGTGACACCCACGGCATGTAATTCCACTCCTCCAATCCCCAGCATTGCGTTTTTGGATTTGGGAGTCCACGTGATCCTCTGTTCGGCTATTTTTATCTCCCTGTGTCCAATGCCCTGATCGGTTCTCCAGCGTCATTTCCAAACAGCAGCAATGGTTATGAAGCTCCGATGCTGCAGAGATAGCCTGCTTGTTCTCCGTCCCCAGATCTCCAGCGAGTTGTCTGCTGCCTTCCTTGTTTGTCCCTGGGTGGCACTTTTGATGCTCGCACCTTGGATCTACTAATTTCCTCTGAACATCGTCACTCTGCGTACAGCGATTGAAACCACTCCTCATGCAGTCTTCAGCGCTACCCGCCCCTGCGTTTTTGGTATCGCGTCTTCCCAGCACACAAGGGTCAACGATCGATTCTTTCACGTCGTCTTCGTCTTCTCCTTGCTTGTCCACATCAGCCTGTGCAAAACCCCAGCCCTTCTTCTGCTCCACTGCATTGCCACAGGATTCATGCACTGTAGCAGTCTTAAAGCCTTCCCCGGCTATTATGACATCTTTTGCCAAAGGCTGTGCGTTTGTTTCCACTGCTTTCCCGTCTCCGTTACTGGATCGGACAACCCCATCCTCCTGCCCAGGGAAAGCAGCTTCCCCGGTCATATTCCTATCTTCCCTTCCCCGGAGGTTTAGAAGAAAGTCATGTCTGCCAATAGCCTGTGGTTGGGAAGTAAGACTTATGTAAATTCTCCCAGTGCTGTAGTATTGGTCTCTTGCTGTGGTACTCAGGAATGAGGCCTTTACTGTTGTGGGAGCCACTGTTTGGTTCACTTCAGAAGCTTCTAAAGTTGCCACGGTTACCGGTGATCGCAGGCTGCTGATACTGCTTCGACTGAGAGCGCTTACATCTGTAAGAATCCCAGGGCCGTCGTGGCTTTTCTCTGAACGACTGGAATAGGACCTGCTTGTATTCAAGCAGGAGATGGTATTGTTTACCAGCGAATCTGACACCAGCCTCGTCTGACAGGCTGTAATTCCACCCAGGGCTTGGGAAAGAGCTTGAAGGTCTGGCTTTGTGAGCCTGGCTTTCTTCCTGTTTTTGGCACAGGCCTTGCTTACCGTTCGATTCCTTAGGCCTTTTATTTTGGGGCCCTGACGTTGGGCGCCCCGTCTCTCTGTTTCTGAAGTGGCCTGCGGTAGATTGTCACCCCCTCCCCCACCTCCTCCCCCGCCACCACACTCACCGCTGTTTTCTACAATTATTTTTCTGTTGTGACACCCCCGCTCCAAGCACAAGTAATTGTTGTTATTGTTGTGCTGGAGCATTTCCGTGATTTCAAAGGGGCAAAGCGAATCACACATAAGGGGAACCAGGGAGAGGGTGTTATCAGGGCAATTGTCCTTATCAGTTTCAAAATAGGAGCAAAAATAATGATTAAAAAATATATATAGCTTTGTTTTTGTGTCGTCCTTGGCTTTCGGTGAAGATGACCTTGTCTTAAGCACAATGCTTTCTTGTAGATACAGCAGTCCTGTGATGAAATCTTTTGCTTTTCATTTTTCTCATTGTGAGTTGAGGTCTACTGTGGTGCATTCATAGCCTACAAGTTAAAATAAAGAAATGGGTTACCAACACACACCCACACAAAGTACAAAGTGTTCCTGTTTAACAAAACTGAAACACAATGCAGGCATGTTTTTTAAAGAATTCTTTCTCATGTCTATAATTAGCTGTTTATTTTAATAGGGAACAAACAACTGGGGAATGCTTAAGAGATCTTTTTGGAAAGAAGACATGCTTTCAGCTAATTCCTTATAGATGAAGACATAAGGGATCTGTGTGAGATTGGACACAGTCTTTTATGTTCTGGTAATGAAATAATCAGGATGTGTACCATCAGAATATGCCTCCCTGTCAGAATTTGCTACCCGTTTTTACAATTATAGATGTAAAAATGTGTCACCTTGTCACAAATTGCCACCCTTGTATATTCTACTGGATAAAGCAGGTAGTAAATTCTGGGAAGTCGTATTGTGATGTCAGAAAATGCCACCCTTGTATATTCTGTAGGAATAGTCTAAGAGAGTTCTTAGAACAGAACCTTGCGTTTGTTCCGGAAGCCACGCTTGGTTTGGGTTCTTCAAATAACCATTCTCATACACTGAACCACTGAACTCAAGCATGGGAGCCACCTAAACAATATTCAAATGACCCAACACAACAGCTGCAGGATGTTTGATCAACAACAGAAAGCCATGACATAATGCCAAGTTATATTTTAAAAAAAGTTAACAATACAATTTGCTTACATTGCTGCACCTTACACAGTTGACGTTTTAAATGATATGGGTTTTCTAGAATACAATTAGAAGCTAAATTATGCCTAGTCTTGTGTTGTTTTTTTTACTGTGTATGCACCCCACAGTATAACTGTAATATAGTAATCTAGCTATAATACTGTATTGTGAATGTGTTGGCACCTCGGTAGGGCTGATAATTTAATAATGCATTGCTCACTGTGTCATGTGCACAAATAACTGTGCAGTACTAGCGTCCGGTATATGTGAATCTTAATTGATATTCTTACAGTGTTCTGTGGAGGTAACCACGGAGTGTAAACTGAAAGCAGTCGAACACAGGAACATAAAGACGAGTGTAAACCACATGAAATAATAATAATAATAATAATAATAATAATAATAATAATAATAATAATAATAATAATAATAATTATTATAATATAATAATAATAATAATAATAATAATAATAATAATTATTATTATTATTATTATTATTATTATTATTATTATTATTATTATCATCATCACAGTATTTCAAAGTGATGTAAAAAAATGTTAATATATTTTGGTGGCATCCAATGATACAGATACTGTGAGAAAATGATTATATATATATATATATATATATATATATATATATATATATATATATATATATATATATATATATATTGTCAGATAATAAAACATATATACCGGTAATAGTGTAGATCTAATCTACATAAAACGACGATCACATACAAGTGAAATAAAACGTTCACAACATGAAAACCGCAATAATAATAATAAAACAATGCTAATTTCTACTCTAATCTCGTATAGCATGGCAGACAGCTAGCGTTTACATTTCTAAGACAAATAACCATCTCACCACAGACACGATAAACATAAAAAAATGGAAACATATTTTAAAACCAAATCTGCATACCTTGTATGATTATTTTTTTTCCATTTAAGTGAATTCTTTCTCACCTTGACAGGAACCCCTCTCGCTTGCAGATGAAGTGGTATAGTAACCAACCGTGTACGTGCTCGACGTCATATGGTTCGCTTCATCCTGAGGCTGTTTATTTCATGTCTTTGATTCCTGTAGCAAAATTGCACTCAACCGCAAAGCGCCTTTGTGTATCCTAACGCGTTAAGGTGTGTTTGCATCCGCTATTTATTTCCCAGCAGAGGTTTGACGGCAGTGCTATAGATTTTAAGCCGCTCCAGAATGCTGCTTTTGGGCGGCGCGTTTGGTTAGCCCTATAAAAAGCTTGAGTAAAGAATTACGTCTT
The DNA here is from genome assembly GCF_902713425.1 of Acipenser ruthenus. Classification (NCBI taxonomy): domain Eukaryota; kingdom Metazoa; phylum Chordata; class Actinopteri; order Acipenseriformes; family Acipenseridae; genus Acipenser; species Acipenser ruthenus. The sequence continues at coordinate 2,144,150 of NC_081218.1, forward strand.
GTTTGCGGTATCTAACCAGCGCAGTGCCTATCGCATTGTCTGAACTGCGATTTCGGTCTATATCTTAGCTAGGGGGTGAATTGGTAAGCCAGGCTGCACTCATTCTAAGTAATATTACAGCCATCACTATGATGAGCATAGCTGTGACAGCCTCATACACTTTGAATCCCGGTGAAGGTGTTATTTCATGGGTTGTGTCTTAACTGTAATTGCACACCGCCTTGATACTGTGCCCTTGAGCTAACTGAATGGTAATTACAATTCTCTATTCCATAGGTAATTTAAAAACACCGAGAAGACTGCGTATGATATATAATTGAACCACGAGGCGTGTAGTTCGACTTGTGCATCAAGAGACTTATAATGGAATACCGTGCTGAATAAGACGTTTGGTGTTTTATTTTGGTCTAATCCAATTCTGAAAGTCCCTGGGTTTTATTGTGGATGTTGGGTTCTTGGCAGCTTGTGTGGGATGCTGCTTACACTGATTACTATAGTAACCGCTTTCAAACTTGTTAAACGCTTATTATAGCGTTGGGGGGGGGGGGGGGGGGGGGGGCTTATAAACCGTCCCGCTGTTAATTAACCCTACATTGGCCTGTCCAAACTCTTACACGCCTGTAATATATATATATATATATATATATATATATATATCATACTATGTTAGTTTGTGATCTGTGAAACCACAATGCAATATACAGTTGCAATATCCCCTGAACGGTTCACTCCGGTTGCGCAAAAGTGTGTGCTACATAGTGCATGTTTCTATTTTTTTTTTTTTTTTGGCCAGCCCCTGCAATTATCTTGCAGCGGCTACTAAGTACCGCCCCACCCCCCCAAAAAACATTATATTTACGACAGCTGGCCTCTCCGTCCTTTCCATCTCCAGGCAAACGAGAAAGGCTCGGTTTGCGGTTGTGTCAGTGAGTAGTGAAGATGGCGGTAGGTGTCGTGTGATGTTGGTGGTTCCTTCACTGCAGTTGTTTTCATGCATTGAGATATCTGTAGAGGGTACGTTTGGTTAATAGCATGTTGCGTGTGTGTTGATTCGGCATTTCGATTCAGCTTAATGTTTTAAGGTGTGTTTGAGGGGTTGCTGGAAATTGCCCAAAAATGGGCACTGCGTGTAGCGCATGTTGTGATTGACTGCATGTGAATGCTTGCAATTTTATAAACACACACGTTATGGACTTTAGTAATGCACATTACTAATATTTTATGAAAGATTATCTATAAAATGTTTAAAATAATTTTCTGCAAAACGAATACGTATTTGTTTTGGGTTAATTTCGCTTGTGCATTAAAAGGGCACGCGGATTATTTTTTTAAATATAAATTTTTTAAAAAAATCCTATATTTAGTCTAATTACACAATTATTACTCGGTATTTGAAACGGAGTTTAAGTTTGTGTGTAATATTGCGAGTTTAAGTGCGCGCAATATTAAAGATGGATTGGTTTGACATTTATTTTTAAATAAGGCCGCGTTAGTCGTGTGTGTATGTCTACTGGGGCTACAATGTAACGTTGAACTTTAGTCCCTAACTATAGCTACATAATGTTCCTTTTTATGCTAGACCTCTGTTTTGAGACAAGTAACGGGATTAAATGGCAGTAAAACTGCTCACATGTTTGTTTTGACCCTTCAGCGATTCACTATGTTTAAGCATTGCTCATTTGCAGACCTTAAATAATGTCATCACCCTAATTCGCGTGACAGAAGCTATCTTGGTTTAATGGAGTCAATAGCAGGCCAAACAACGCAGACTTTTAGCATCACCCGTTAAATCCCAGGCGCTCTATTTTGCGTGCTTAGTCATGAAGGACGCCCCTACACACATGAAATTCATATGGTAGGATAGAAGGCTGTTTTTAACTGTTATGAAACTACTGTCGTTTGTTTTCAGACTCTGTACACCTATCCAGATTACTGGAGGTCATACCCAGTGTTGATCGCAGCCCAGTACAGTGGAGTGCAGCTGAATGTGATTTCTGGACCCCCTGAGTTTGAACCACAGACTGGCTGCAGAACAGATCACTTCCTATCCAAGTTTCCCCTTGGAAAGGTAGCTTTTTTTTTCTTTATTTTTGTATTTTTATATTGTAGGCGTTCACCATATTGAGCTTTATACATTCCGGGATGGAATTAAGTTTCCAGTTGCATAGGTTTGACCTGAGGTCTGGCTGAGGTTAATACATAGATGAGCTTGTTACTAATGTACCAGGGCTAATCAAGCTGGTATTAACACCTGGAATGGGTGAAACTGCTATACAATATGAGTCTTATTTCCATCCATGCATTTAAAAAAAACAAAAAAGTTGAAAGTTTAAAAAGAAATACCTTGATTAGGGGTGGGGGTTGATGCATTAGGGCAGCAGTGTGGAGTAGCGGTTAGGGCTCTGGACTCTTGACCGGAGGGTCGTGGGTTCAATCCCAGGTGGGGGACACTGCTGCTGTACCCTTGAGCAAGGTACTTTACCTAGATTGCTCCAGTAAAAAACCCAACTGTATAAATGGGTAATTGTATGTAAAAATAATGTGATATCTGTATAATGTGAAACAATGTATAATGTGATATCTTGCAACAATTGTAAGTCGCCCTGGATAAGGGCGTCTGCTAAGAAATAAATAATTGTGCTCTTTGGGCTCCAATGTGTTCAGTTATCTTTTTATCCCATCACTTTTCAGGTCCCAGCGTTTGAAGGAGAGAACGGTTTTCTTATTCACGAGAGTAATGCCATTGCCCACTACGGTAGGTTTGAAATGATTAACATCACCGCCGCAGGTCTCAATTTGAATATCTGCGCTTTCCAAACTACAAAAAAAAAAAACAGCTGTTTCATTATTGCCAGAAGTCTACATCATGATAAAATGATTCATGCCATTGCACCAATGGAAATAAGACAGCAATGGAGATAGGACTCCTGTTCCATAGCTGTTTCTCCCATTGCAGGTTTTAATAAAGCTTGATTAGCAGCAGTGTGTGGGTAACAAGCTCAGGTGTGTCTCTTCCTCCTTGTAAAATCAGGACTGGATCATAACTGCTGTGCAGTGGGAGCCAGTTTTCTCTTGTGAACATACTGTGATTGAACTGATAAATTACTTGCAATGTAGTGCAAGACTCTGAACACAAGAGGGCGGCATTGGCACAGTAATGCAAAAGTAGTTCAAGCAAGAGTAGCTGCCATTGCTCAAGAGTGTCTGAACTAATGCATTTAGTATTAGTGGACCTTGGAAGGTTAGGCTAGCGAACGATCCCTGCAAAGGGATCATTTGGTACTGCACACCGTTACTGCCTGTGTCCTGGTGGTGGCTGAATCAATGATGATTTCACTTTCAAGCTGAAGCTGATGCTGAATGCAATTGAAGCAGGATTACTCTGAGATTCAGCCAGCCGCACAGGAGGTAGTTTTGACGAGTGAGCGAAGCACAACAAGTTTAATGTTCAATTGATTTAACATTGTGGGAGTTGCATTTTAAGTAGTTTTTTTTTCTTTGTGCATTAACGGTTTCTGCACGTGTGTGTATACATACATACATACATACATACATACATACATACATAAAATTGCATTTGATAGAAATGTTAACATCTATCGAAATAACTATTGCTTTTATTTTAATCTGAATGTTAACCCATCCAGTCCTCAATTTTCGAACTGAAGAATACATGAGAGCAGCAACGTTTTTTTGACACGTTTTCCTACCTGACCTCAGACTGGGACCTAGGAGTCCCGTGAGGTTCGACCGTGACTTCAGACGGCATGGGTTAACCATACATCACTGAGAAGGTCCCGCCAGGACTGAAAGGGTTAAGGTTTATGATTTTAGGTTGATAAAACCCATCCAGAGAAAACACATCCCTGATTTTCCCCTCATAAACACAAATGTTGACACCTTGTCCAGGTATATGCTACTTAATGAGTAGTGAATGGCACCTTTTTTTGTTGTTCTACATGTTATTAGATGCTACAATTCAGAAACAAAGTCTCCTTATGTGTTCTGTCTTGGTGGCTGTCTTTCTCCAGTGCAACTCCTTTCGGGGTTGAAAACCGCTTGCTAGAAGTGAAGATGGCTACTCTAACTGTTCTTGATGCCAGATCGCTACTTTCCATTATTTGTGGTGACATTGTTCCAAATACAGCTGTAATGACTTCAGACAGGCAGTGTAGGAAATAGTCAGACTTTTCTAAGCTTTAAGAACTCCAAGATGAGCTGCCTTGTGGAATAAGGACATGGTTTACAGGGATGGAAGTGACTCCCAGTGTGTAGCAGTATGATCCATTCCTTGTTTTACTATGAGTTTAATAAGACACACTTGAGTCTTCTTTCCATCCCTGAGATACTCGACTGGTGTTGGCATGATAGGCTGTAAAGATGAGCAGTGACTTTATATCAGAGTAGAAGTCAGAAAGGGGAAAGATGACCTCTTGCCAATTTACAAAAAAACCCCCCAGAAAACAAATGCTCGCTGTTTTTTAACCTTTTAAAAAATACCAATTTACAGCAAAATGCTTCCATCTTCAAGAGCAACAAACCTCAAAGGGAAAACATATTAAACTATTCAATAATTATTTTTGTATTTGGGTTTTTTTTGGGGGGTTAATTTCCTGGTCTTCCTACCAGATTGTTTTTGTATAGATTGTTTTACATTTACCATTTTCCTGGATTGCGTATTGTGGCTTTCAGTCCATTCCAATCCAGGAATGTAATCCAAACAGTACAAGGATTGGGAATGACTTGTATTACATAGCAATTTTAACTAGATTTGAATGTGCTTGATTAGCCACAGTGTACAGGTAACAGGCTCGGGTGTATCTTATTAAACTTATAGTAAAACCAGGAATGGATCACACTGCAATGAAATGGGTCTTATTTCCATCCCTGCAGTACCTTCATTATTGATTTGCACAGTCCAGGGCCTTGTTTCTGCCCTCGGCAGGTCAATTGACTATTGAAGGACCTGAAGGTAGTATTGAAAGAATCCGTAAACGAATATCCAAGAAGACTAGAGCGGACCCAAGGGGCTGTGTCTGGAAATGGCCTTGGACTAACTATCTAGTAATGGAAGTGTGCGTCAGAGTTTCCAGCCTCTGCACTACGTGCTGGCCCCCTGCCTTCCTGTCCCCGAACAGGAAGTCTATCTGTTATCAGGATGTCCTGTTCTTTACAATGGAGCCGCTCTACGCCTTCACTGGGAGAGCGCAGGAGAAAGAGCCTCCTCCCAGCTCTCCTCTCCTCCAGGGAATACTTCAACCAAACCCTTCGATTCACCCACAAAGCGAAATCGCTAGCGCAAGCTTGAAAAGGAAGACAACCGGCTATTGTTAGATTTATTTTTGCAAGGAGGCTGGGACTTCTAGGGAGTCTGTTTAGCTGATTCTTTTAGCTGGTTCTCCCACACAACCTGAAATAACAAGGGCACAATGCGTGGTCAAAAACTGCCTGCTTCAACAGCTTAATGCTGCCACTTACGAAGCACAAAATAATGTCTAATGTATGGTTTGTTACCAGGTGGTAGTCTGGTTTAATTGACTTACAGATTTCTTAAAGTGAAAATTAAAGGCGAACACACAAGACCCTTACTTTCCCTAGACTTGTTCCTAGATCATTTTCCCTGGAAGTCCCAGCTCCCAGTCTAGTCCAGAGATTGAACAGGGACCGTATTCAATTCCTCCCCTGGTGTGAAATTTGAGTGAACCAACTCTTGGAAATGTACTCTCAGTACCAGCTTACAAGTTAAATTTATATGGGGCGATTGCCACAAAAAGGCAGGGTAGCCGTGTGGTGCCTGATTGTCCATCAGTTCACGCTTTTTATCCACAGTAGCATCATTTGAGATGCATCAGTTGGTTGCAAACGCGGATAGTATTTTGTATTGGTCAGACCTTTTAGATAGTTCTCTGCTTTTGTTTAATCTCATTTAAAAGGTTCCCGAGGGAAGAATAATAGCCTTTGTGCACGGCATCCTAAGGACCCATGAGCCATAGTTGGACAAATTCTTTTCCTTCCTCCTTGATTCAGTACAATAGTGCTAGAGAGAGCGGAGGTGTGGGCGCTGGGCTGTGCGGGGGAGACTGCATGGCTGCTGTTGAATCATCATTCATCATTTTTAAAGGGCTTGCCTTGACTGGATCATAAAGTACTGAGTCTCCAGAGATGGTGTGATGGGGAGGGGGGTCCTTCTAGTGCTGGAGGTGGCTGTGGTGCTGCCTGTGCAAGCAGGGATGTTTTAAACATGAGTCACGGAATTAGTCAGGCCAATTTGTGTTGGCAATTGTCGGTTTTTTTTTTTTTTTTCCTTAAATATGCAATGACAGCAAGGATTGAGACCACTACCCTGAAATATAAGGATTTGGTTTAGTTCTGGTCTGTTGCTGCCTCTAGACTTCTAAGATGTTAATTGGGATAAGCCTTGAATTGTATTATTCATATTATATTTATACAATGCATGACACCCGGCTGTACACACATACCTCTGAATAATTGTTAGCAGCAGTGTGCAATAAACTTGTTTACTGATCCACAGCAATGCAATTTTTTTTATCCTTGCACAAACATTTGTTCATCCAAATAGGACACTTTTTCTAAGGTTATAGCTTAGAATGAATGTGAATGTCTTAAGTCTTTTTGGATAGCTTAGTTGCTTGCAGTATGTTAACCAGAGTCGGAGCTTTTAAATTAGGTCTATAAAATCTGACAGTGTCCCTTGTTTCTCTACAGTGGGTACCGATGCTCTGAGAGGCAGTGGTCCTAAAGAGAATGCCCTGGTCCAGCAATGGGTGAGCTACGCAGATGGGGAGCTTGTGCCCTCCGTCGCTAATTGGGTCTACCCAACCCTGGGAGTCACAGCCTATAACAAGCAGGTACTGTTCACCGAAACTGAAATGAGATGCTTTCATAGAAGACAGTGAGCGGAACTAGAGTGAATTTGATCACGTGTGCTTAACCTACACTTCAAAAAAAGCCATTCGAACATGAACTTTTTTTAATTAGAAAAGACTCCTCTTAGAGGTAACCTCCCCTTGTATACAAAGCATTCACAAAATGTACTGTGAATTGAAAAAAAGACAGTCCCATTCGGACTGAAGCCGAGTGTTACACGTGCAGCGATTTGATTGTGGTGTGATTTTTTTTTTTTGTTTGTTTTTTGTTTCTTTAACCTGCAGACCAGTGAGAAAGCACAGACGGCCCTGCAGGGGGCGCTGTCCTTCCTGAACGAGCACCTCCAGACCCGCACGTTCCTGGTAGGGGAGAGGGTGTCGCTCGCTGACATCACTGTGGTGTGCGCCCTGCTGCTCCTTTACAAACAGGTGAGTCTCCACTGACCTGCCCGGCCATTCTCTGCAATGCAGAGCCTTGAGCAAGGATGGTTTTAATACTGCCGTACATGTGACGCAATGTCTTAAGATTCAATGTTCCACCATCACGTTAATTTGACTAAAGATTCCTAACTTTAAGCACTTGACTCTCTGGCTTCAGAATCTGCGAAAGCCATCTGAATGCTGTAACTTGGTCCAAACTAAACAATAGATTTAATATAGGATTACTAAACTATCTATCACAGTTGCGAGATAAGTTGTAATACCATGTGGAAGCTTTTTTGCACAGTTTGAACCTCTCAATGTCTGGGAGACTCAACGTGCAAGATCTTGATCCAGTATTAGGATTCAGATACTTTGTTCCGTAGCATTGAATCAATCGACAGCATGCTGGGGAATAACATTAAAATTGATAATATGCGTCAATACTTCTGGTCCTTGCTGTGCCTCCCGGTCTGTAAGAACATAAGAAAGTTTACAAACGAGAGGAGGCCATTCAGCCCATCTTGCTCGTTTGGTTGTTAGTAGCTTATTGATCCCAGAATCTCATCAAGCAGCTTCTTGAAGGATCCCAGGGTGTCAGCTTCAACAACATTATTGGGGAGTTGGTTCCAGACCCTCCAATTCTCTGTGTAAAAAAAGTGCCTCCTATTTTCTGTTCTGAATGCCCCTTTATCTAATCTTCATTTATGACCCCTGGTCCTTTTTTCTTTTTTCAAGTCAAAGAAGTCCCCCGGGTTGACATTGTCTATACCTTTTAGGATTTTGAATGTTTGAATCAGATCGCCGCGTAGTCTTCTTTGTTCAAGACTGAATAGATTCAATTCTTTTAGCCTGTCTGCATACTACATGCCCTTTAAACCCGGGATAATTCTGGTTGCTCTTCTTTGCACTCTTTCTAGAGCAGCAATATCCTTAGCTTGTAATCTAGCTCTCTCTTCTTTCTTTCTTTCTTTCTTTCTTTCTTTCTTTCTTTCTTTCTTTCTTTCTCTCTAGGTGCTGGATCCCTCCTTGCGCGAGCCCTTCTCCAACGTCACCCGCTGGTTCTGCACGTGTGTGCATCAGCCCCAGTTCAGTGCTGTACTGGGAGAGGTGAAGCTGTGCGAGAAGGCTGCCCAGTGCCAAGGTAACTCGGTGCACTAAATGCTACAAATTATGGCAATTTATTTTTAAAAAACAAAAGCACGGAAGACTGAATCATGATGGAAATTGTGTCTTCCATCATGATTCAGTCTTCTGTGACCTTTTTTTTGAAAATCTAGTTTCCTAAATCTAAAGTAGCCTGCAGAACTTCAGCATCGGTCGATCGATCTGCTAATTCCAGATGTGATTGTGCTTCACTTTGACCCTGTTTTACTGTGCAGGCTACAGATTTTGTTGAAATTGCAGCAAAGATCAAAAATCCAAGGCAATTCAAATGGTCACACTCGAGTAAAAATGTGTCCACTTGAGCAGTTGCAGTGTGTACAGTAGTTTATCCCTCCCTCTAAACCCTGAAGTACAGCTATTGAAACTAGATGGGCGTTTCCTTACCCTGCAAATGGTGATTACGCTTCTAGAACTGCTAACAATATCAGTGTGTGCTTCATGGAGATTCTTTTAGTATGAGGACTTATTCCTAGAGTTTTATTGTAGTTCTGTATTTACCTGAGTTTAGCTGAGCACCTCCTTAATTTTTTTACAGTTAAAAAGGATGTAAAAACTCCAAAGAAAACTGAGCAGAAGACCGAGGAGGAGGCAGATGCCACTGAAGAGGTGATGGCAGCAGAGCCCAAAGCTAAAGACCCCTTCGCTGCCCTGCCTCAGAGGTCTGCAAACTCTTTAACCCTAAATTCAGTTTTCTTTACAGGGATGAAAATAAGGCTCTCGTTGCATAGCAGTTTGTTCCATTCCTGGTGTTTTGCTATGAGTTTTAAACACCTGAGCTTGTTACCTGTACACTGTGGCTAATCAAGATCTTATTAAAACCTGGAATTTGTGAGTTGCTATGCAATAGGAGTCTTATTTCCGTCCTTGCTTATAGATCAATTTCCAAGTCAGATTGAAAATCCATTTCTGTTTTTTGGGGACAAAGTAAAACACAAACCCAGTGAGGGTAGTGCTGACTTTCGCCGTCTGTGCTGTGCCTGCCTTTGGGGACCGTCTCGCGTCTTTCACTAGCACTGTAATTCACTCTGAGCTGCGTGCGTGTTTCTCAATGGTTGAACATGTGTCGGTGTGGTTTATTGTGGAAAGTGTCCTCTGCGTGCCAAAACAGGAAACTCTGTTCCTTCCTGTATTGTAAACTCTTAGCCCAGTACAGTTAGGAGTGCAACTCAAAATAGAAGCAGGAGACTGAAAAACAGCCCAGAAATGCAAAGAACTTTGTAAGATAAAGCTGATTAACCAGGGAATTTTAAGGATGGGTCTAAAAGGTACTTAACTTTAAAAGCGAATTAACTTCTGGATTTACCTGGAGAAAGGAATTTGTTTAAGAATATATCCCAATGTGAAATGCTGTAGTAGCCATAGTTCTGTGTTTTAAAATGAGAGCCAGCATTCTTCCATTGTTACTTTCAGTATATTGAAAACTACTATCCATGCTTTTATAAATGGGCTTACAATTACATCAACATATATAATTTCAAGGTTTCTTTTTGTATTGCTATGTAAAACCTGAACCTGAAATTCTGTGGACTAGGCAGTTTCAATCCACAGCTGCTGCCAAGCCTTTTGCATCACCCTATAGAATTAATTAAACAAATTTTACTTCATAAAATCAAATGAAACTCGCTAAATAGTTACGTTAACATATTGAATTACACACTGCTTTTGTAGTTTTCCCCCCATATGCTTTAATGAAAAATGGACATTTTGAAATCAAACATTAAAATACTGTACTACTATTATGGCTTCCGGTAGACTTTTGCAATATAATTTTGTAGCTTTTTTTATTTGATTACATTATGTCAAATAAAATATCTAAATTGTTTTTTGATATCCATCTCTAATCTCATATCTTTAATGGTCTCAATCCTAAAATTCTATGTGATGCATAGCTTTTGCATATAGCTGTATAATCCCTTGGGCTTGCTGTTTTTCTAACCTCTCCTCTCAATCTCTTGTTTGTTGTGGAGAAGCAACGCCTATCCTGTTTGCCTGCCAGCCTCCCTCCTGCTCTTTATTCCCAGCCTGCATATCTCTCTATTGCAGCCCCTTCGTTCTGGATGAGTTCAAGCGCCAGTACTCCAATGAGGACCCCCAGACTGTAGCTCTGCCTCACTTCTGGGAACACTTTGACAGGGACGGCTGGTCTCTGTGGTACGCAGAGTATAAGTACCCCAATGAGCTCGGCGAAGTCTTTATGAGCAGCAACCTTATTGCAGGTGTGTACAGTGCAACACGGCAGCCAGGCACCTGTCTGATGGCGATTTGGGGTTTTTATTAGACAGCGTGTCGAGGTACTTAACATTATTTTACGCCATTAAAGTTTCTAAAATACTGCAAGTTACTTTTAATATATTACTGAATGTTGCAGGGAAGGAAACAAAAATCCCATTGCATAGCAGTTTCATCCATTCCTGGTTTTATTATGAGTTCAAGACATGCCTGAGTTGGCTGCCTATACACTGTGGCTGATCAGGCTAATTAAGACCTGGAATGGGGGAAAAACTGCTACACAATAGGAGTCTTATTTCCATTCCCGAGTCGGGAGTGTAACTTTTAATGCCAAACCATTGCTTCCACTACTACTAGCGATCTGTATCTATTTCCATGCACTTTAATTACCAGCCTATTGGAGTACAAGTCTTCAGGTTTGGTGACGAGGGTGCATACACTAAAGCAGCCCTTCACAGCTAGCCAGTTACCACATACTGGAAAAGGCAAGATCGAGGGCTACAACAGTATAGATCGGACAATTGTTGCTTAAGGTGGGATTGCATTGCATGTGAGAGAGTACTGCAGAACTCTGTTTACATTCATGCATGATTTCGGTGTGTGTGTTTTGCATAGAGGCAGGATGTCCGATCAGGCCAGGAATATATATTTGAGCAGGGGTGGCCAACCCTGGTCCTGGAGAGCCATCATCAGTGGCTAAAGACCTGGGGGCCATCCCTGGTTTAGACAGTAGGTTATCGTAGAACTAACCTAGTCGGATTGAAAAGAAAATGTCGCTCTTCAAATCTGTTCCGACCAGTATTATTCCTTGAGTCTGGAGGTCTTTTTAAATAGACTACTGGAAGAAAAAACAGTAACTTAACCAGTTCAGATTGCTATGTTGTGATTGAACCCTGATCTCCTGACCCTAGCTCCTCCGGTTACACGTCAGCTCATTTTTAAGTTAGCCCATTTGAACCAATGAGACAGCCAGTCAAGAATTAAGCCTTGCAGCATGACAGGATGTGTGTCATTGTGGTACATCGCCACGCCTCTGTGTGCGTGGTGGGATTTGGTGAATCCAGGATCTCCCCTAACCTCTTCTCCCCCTTCCCCCACTGGTGGGGGGTCTCCAGGCATGTTCCAGCGTCTCGAGCGACTGCGCAAGAACGGCTTTGCCAGCATGGCTCTCTTTGGGAAAGACGGCGACAGCTCCATCTCTGGGGTCTGGCTCTTCAGAGGGCAGCAGCTGGCATTCGAGGTGGGTACTAGCAAGTTCCCTAAAGCTAAGGGAACATGGAACCACTTTGTGGCTTGGAACTTGGTTTCAGGAGACCAGATTTCAGGCCACTGCACAGCACACCAGGGGAAGACTTCGGGTTTGATGCAGCAAAGTCACCTCAAACTAGGTCTTCGGGAACCAGGTTTCAAGCTATTATTCCTGAAAATGGTTTAGTGATTCCTCTGCTTTCACAGTGCTGGAGAATAACCTGGTTTGGGCCTCTTGAGTGAAATAGCCACAATAGAAATTCTGTTTATTTGAACAAGTACGATATATACAAGTAGGTTTTAAACAAATTAAACACCAGAGCTTTTACTTTCCTTGGTTCAAGCTCTGTAAATTTGGAACTGCACATTCTGTCTGATTGGAATGAATGCAAGAGGTTTTCCAGTTCCTATGGAATTGTGATTAGAGGGTTTTGAAGTTAAGACAGACTTGAGTTTGTTACCTGTACACTGTGGCAAATCAAGCTCATAGTAAAACCTGGAATAGGTGAAACTGCTATGCAAAAGGAGTCTTACCTTGCTTGTATTTCAGCTCTGTGATGACTGGAAGGTGGATTATGGCTCGTATTCCTGGAGGAAGCTGGACCCTGACAGCGAGGAGTGCAAGACCCTGGTGAAGGAGTACCTGTGCTGGGAGGGAGAGTTCAAACACGTGGGCAAGCCCTTCAACCAGGGCAAGATCTTCAAATAAATGCCCACAGCCAGCCATGGTGTTTAGAAAAGGGTGATCGTAGTCGATCAGTTTCTATTGTGCACTGTGAAAAATGTTTCTTTTGTGTTATATGCCTACAATTCTTTCTATTTTTGGTGAAACATAACTGTAAAATACGCTGTTGTGCAGGGTTTAAACCTGCATCTAGGTGAGACTAAATGTAATGTATTAAGTCTAAGGACATTGATGAAAGGATCATAATCAGGGACTTGCATGTACAGTAAGGTTCCATGTCGGTTTGAGTGTGGTTTGTGTAAAAAACGAATGCCTTGCTGTTTTACACTGATCTTCATGCCCTGCACCGAGAATGGTTGCAAGATTGTTTACAGACTTGCTCAATGCAGAATGAAACCAAAAGTCCCTTATCAGAAACATTCCTCCAGTATTAAATATTTGCACTGATTAAGTTAGCTTATTTTCCTATTCAAGCACTGCATGGCTGTCTACCTCAAAACAGAAGCTCTTAACCCATGTTTCTTATGCCCTATTATAATGAACATGTCATAACATATGAAAGATGTTTACAAATAGTACCGCAGATGAATTAATAATTAAAAAATATATATATAAAATGTTTATCTGTCTTTATTCCTGTGAATACAGTTGTGTGCATGACCATGTGATTTGCTTGTTGTATTTAAGCTAGAATACACCGTGATTAGTATGGTGTCGGCTTTCAAGTCTGTCTGGCACTTCCAGCATCCTTTCTGCACTGCGTATTGCCGAGGTCGTCTTTCAGATAATCCCTTGCATGTTTTGTTTAGTGTAGTACTGTTAAACTAGCTGGATTAATGTACATTTTACGGAGTTTGCAATCATTTGGAGTCCTTCTGGGATTGAGTTATCAATATTGTCACATGATTTTTAAAATCATGTAAATCGGTGTTTCCCAACCCTGGTCCTGGGGACCCCCTGTGTCTTCTGGTTTCCCAACTGAGCTCTCAATTAACTAGACCCTTCATTGAACTGATCATATGCTTAATTAGACTGTGACAGGATGGACCGAGGTTTGAGACTCAGAGACAGTGTAAAGTTCAAAAATAAAGTTTTTAATTCACAAAAATCCAAAATAAATAGGCACAAGGGCCAAACAAAAAGGTTTTAAACATAAAATACAAACACAAAACAAAACTTACAAAATAAAGCTTCCAGGCTGGGCGTTGCCTTCACTGGAACCAAACAACAAACTGAAAACACAGCACACACAAAAACACTCTTGCTTCTTCTGGAACTCTCCTTCAACTCTCTCCCCTAGCCAGGGCCTCTCCCCTGGCTTTTATTCCCTGTGGCTGGAGCCCAATTATTCAATAATTGCCGATTAGTCAATTAGGGCTCCAGCCACATTCTCACATGTTTTCCTGGCAGGGAGGAATTTTAACCCCCTCCCTGCCAGTCCCAACATTGATCATAAAGACGGGGCAGTACCCCGTCACATAGACCTTTTTAAATTGTTTTCAGCTCTTTAAACAGTTGCAGATTTCAAGTTAGCTAGAACATCATTATTTTTTTATTTATTTTTTTAATCAACTCTTCAACTTTAACAGCTGTTAACAATTAATGGTCTAAGCAAATTATCAGTTCAATTTAAACTTCAGTTCAAGAACTCGGAGTCACTGGGGATCTTGACACAGCAGCATCACACACACGTGCAAATCCTTAACCAAATCAATCAGCAGCTGTGGAATCAATAAGAATGGCTACAACAAGGAGGCTGTGCTTCCTGAAGAAGTTGGACACTGCTAAAAGGTAGGACACTTTAAGGCAAGGAGGGGAGGGGGGTGGAAACCTTTAAGAAATAGCTGTTGGATTCCCAGCCACACCTCCTGTACAGCAACTTGTCTGTTCTACCTGAACTATGAACTGGGAAGATTTTCTGCATGTTCTATACTCTTGCAGAGGAAAGTGAATGTCAACCTTTTTATTTCTTTTTCCGTTATTTAAAGATCATATTTGCCTTAGGCTTGGGCTGGTGGGAGCACCCTTTCTCTTCGGGGTGCCTTGTGCCACATTGTGTAGTGTTTTTGGGTGCAGACATCAATACATACAGAGTGTAAAATCAGATCGTTTTGGAGTCAGAGGCCACACATTTTAACTTTCTGCCATTCCGATTGCGTCCCCTCTGCACAACACACTAAGCCTCAAGCAAGCCACGCTCGCCCCGGTTAAATCCGTCCTGTGTGAGACAATAGGGAATGGGTTTAACTGGGGGGGGGGGGGCTAACTGCTGAGTGCGGGGTTTGCTGATGCAGTCCATTCTCTTCACCCTCTCCCTCTGTCTCTTTCTCTCATGTGCCAGTTCAGTAAACCAGCAAGCGATTTCCCACGTTCGTTGTTTATCAGAAGAATTGCAGTTTTTTTTTTTTTTTTCTTTGGGTGTCGTGCGTTTGTCTGAAAGATGTGCGACTGTCTCAAAGGTCTCATCGGAGTGACCTGGTCACCCACGTCCGAAGATGCTGAGTGGAATACATGCTCTGTTGTTCATTCTGCTTAATTACCATTTGCCTTGCTTGCCACCTATTCCAGTAAAGAATTGCTTTGGAGGAGAGGAAACATATTGGGGTTGCACAGGTTTCAGCGCACATAGCTTCAGTGCAACACTAATATGCTTCCCCACCTCATTTGTACTGGGGGGGTAGGGGAATAAGCACATATAGGTGCTTGATGTGAGGTTACCATACAACTCCATGTACACTTGGATAGTTTTGGACAGTGCAGGCGTTTCAACTTGCATCTCCAAGCATTCTGGTACGTTCTACCTGTCTCGGGTACCTGTCACAGCAGGTTGATTCAATCCATGCTGTAAAAGGCTCCATTGAAATCAGGATACAAGTTACAAACTCAAAACTGATGGGGGGTGAAAAACAACTGTCTCCTTCTAAAGCCAGATATTAATGTGAACCTTTGCAGTGATGGATGTCTTGGGTATGCAGATAGCAGATCCTATATACCTTTTGTTTTCTCCTCTGAGCACTTCCTTTTGTTTTGTATAGACGTTTCTATTCTTGGCGAGCTGTTTATGTCGTGAGAAACCTCCCCCCCCCCCCCCCCTCCCCTTCCCCCGTCTTCGTGTCTATTTACGAAGTCAAGGCCAATAAGCTCTCAAGACGAGCGTCTCGTTATGTTAATATTGTCTAAAGCTATTGTTCTTATGATACTGAGAAAGTTAGTCCGGAAATACTGGAAAGGAGAGGCACATCCAACTTTCACAGAATGGAAGCATCTAATGCTGTATGTATTACAGCTGGAGAGGCTCTACCAGACAGATAAAGGACAATTACTTCTTCAAAATGTCCCATTTATAAACTAATTACAAATAGTTGTCATTGTGTCATTGAAGGAATGAGCTGTGGGTTTAGATTTATACATGTACAATGGTAAAGCTATATATTTGAGAATATGTTTGTATTATAAGATTGCATGAATGTTATTTAAAAATGTAATTATATATATATATATATATATATATATATATATATATATATATATACACTATTAAAAAAAGACACGCATCACGTTGCAGAGAATGAACGCGGCCCGTGATTGGCCAATTTGGCTGAGGTCAAAGCCTTGAGGAAATAAAATGGCCCCACTGAACTGTGCTGACGAGTGAAGTGCGACCCTATATTGTGATCCCCTCTCTCTGCCAAACCTGCACGGTGCCAATGCTCCCCCTGCCCGAGCTAAATCTAAGCTTTTGTATCCTGATAGTACATCATAATAGCAACATGAGCTAATTAAAAAGTCCACTGCCTAGACAGCTGGTGCTTGAAGTGAATATATTGGTAGGTCTGAAAGTTTATTGTTAATTCGTGTGGATTTAATCACATGTATTCATCCCATGTTCCTTTGTGACATGGGGATTGTGGGAAGTGTTAATTAGGAACAAATATGTTTCTTAAAGACATTAATAACACCTGAAAGTGGGTTAAGAAAAAAAAAAAAAAAAAAAGCTTTTTATCAGTAGCAGGTACAGTACAGTTAAATCACACACACACAGTCACCAACAAACTCCCAGACTCCTCTGCTGTCAGAGTGGGCATTGACCAATAGGATTCAGGCCCCCTCCCCTTGCCTGCACTGAAGTCTAGGCATCTCCTAGTTTCCTTTCCAGCATTCGATAGATTTGGGAGACGGGAGACGGGAGACGGGAGAGGGGAAAGCAGCAGGCTTCACTGGGCTAGGGACACTGCAACTACCTTCCTCAGAGCTGGTCTTAAAGCAACACCAGGAGGCTGAGCTGTAATAAAACAGACAGCACCATTCACAGGCAAAACACAACACTGGAGTTTGGGTAAGAGCCCCGCTGATCTTGTGTACAAACTTCTTAGGATTTCCTAGAACTCTGGATTTGATTTGTCAAAGTTGACCACAATGGTGCATTGATTCCATCTACAGGGGTCTCTTTGAAGGCTGCTATTGCCAGTACTGCTGTGATAAGTGTGTGTGTGTGTATATAAAATAATATTTGTGACTCTTTAGGTGATAAAGGACAGCATTAATTTATTTTGCTACATTGTGCACATCCCTAAATTCTGTTATTTATTATTTGATATATATAACTTGGTGTGTGTGTATATATACATTATTATGATGATTATTATTATTAATATTAAGCCATATCAGCCTAATAATAAGAGAGCTGGTTCATATTATTTGAAATAATACATGTGGAATTCATAATGAGTTATTCATTATCAAATGGCAATTGTAATATTTCCTTATGTCAGCACCGCTCCACCTAATAGCATATGCAATGTTGCCGTGGGCTCTTATATAGCCTTGCAGGTCTTCACAGTCTGGACCCTTTAAATTTAAACTTTGAGAACAGCTGCTGTGCAAGTCATGTGACCCTCAATAGCTTTTGATTTTGTTGCAGTGTTTGGAATGCTAAGCCAGTGCGGAACAGGCAGTTAGTTTGCAAGGCTATGCTGTCCACAGAGTGCATGGGCAACAAAAGGACTTTTATTGTGTGTTTTCTCTGCCTGTTGTTAGCTCTCAGATCTGTTAGATCTCTCAGATCTCAGTCTTTTCACGACACTTGAGGTGCAAATGGTCGAACTGAATTTCTACACCCCTCTAGAGCGAAAAAAAATGTGATATTTATATTTAGCACATCACAAGCCCAATTCACACAACTTTAAGAATGTTTTATAAAGTGTTGCATTCATAACACATTATTTCTGCATTCCTTCTGAATCCTTTAGATTTTTAGAATCAAAATGACCAAAATACATCCATTATTTTTTTGCATTCTTTGCCAGTAACTCAAAGCTGATCAGTCCTTTGCACTGTACTATAAATGCATTAACTTGCTTATTTTGCTTAAGTTGAAAGAATCCCTTTGGCATTTATTTGGAATCCCGTTCGAATCACAAAAAAAATGAAAGTAATGCTGATTTGAATGCTGTTTTGAATTTTGATTACGGGAAGGCTAATTCTTACCCATGACAGGTAAACCTCTTCTGGGGACAACTGTGAATGTACATGTGTCTCATGGTTGAAATATCTGGCGTAACTTTAATCAACTAGAGTCAATTTTAACCAGACATATGGAAGAAACATATTATAAGTAGTACCTATAGCGTTCAACACGTGTCGGTGATCCATAGGAATGCATGCTCCACTTATGTTGTTGTTTTAACTAACCATACATTGGGTGCGGACCAAAATGTTCTTCAGTTGCATCACAACAGTAGCACTACAATGGTAATGGTTCTGTGATAAGGTGCAATGGTACGAGGCTGCAGCCTTCTGAAAATGTTATTGGGTCCCGTCTACTTTTTACAAACTCAAATTAGATTTTTTTTTTTTTGCTGTTTGTTTATTACGGTTCTTGAAAATGTAACTAGAAAAAAAAGTGAGATTATTTGTCTGATTCCTAGTTTCGTGCATTACGTAAACTTTGCATTGCGGCAAAGCCAAGCTGAGTGTGCTGTCTGTGCAGCATACTTTAATGATGGCTAAAATGCTGTTTATTCTATTGAGGATACTGGAATGTAGTGGGGAATGCAGTGTTTTGAATCATGCAGAGCCAAGAAACAGAGCTGAAAAAGGCAAGCGATGATGATTATTCAAAAAAAGCTGCTGTCACCCTTGTGCCTTTGAAGCATTCTGTGGTACATGGACTCAGTACAACATGGTACTCTGAAAGTATGATGGATTTCATCCATAACTATAAAAAAAAATGCTAAAAGAAACGTAGTCCTTCAATGACAAACACCTTTCTCAGCGTCACTAATGGAGACTTTTAGTTGAAACGTTCGTGACTGTGTGTGTGTGAGTGTCTCTGCGTTGGAGTGTTGCCAGGGAAACATTTGAACACGTTGGCAACAGACTGGATAGAGGATCTAATCTCTAAAATAGGAACTTACTGAACGTTGCGAAGATAGAATGCAATAGCCTGTTGATGAGCTATAGATAGAACTGATCACACTGTAAAACACCTACCGCAGGGCTCTCCTGTCACAAATGCTGGCCGCCTAGCCTGCGGATAGGTGATGGGGAGCCAAATACCATGAATTACCCACTATTTTAACAGTCCGATCAGCCAATCAGAGGCCGGCAGGTCATGGGGATGACCAATCAGAATGCACTATGATTCCAGTATCTTTGGTGCTGCAATCTCCTGCACACCATAATATTACAGTATGTTGTCATTGTCCTTTAGAGAGTAGAATTCTGTAGAAATTAGTGGACACAGCATGGCTATAAGTTTGATTAAATTCAACCAGACCTTCAAATCAAAACGCAAACTTGTAGGTAACTAAGTCAAACAGACATGTCCATTTTCTTTTCATTTAACCCAAACATTTATTATAAGGGTTAAGCAGTGTGGAGTAGTGGTTAGGGCTTCGGACTCTTGACCGGAGGGTCGTGGGTTCAATCCCAGGTGGGGGACACTGCTGCTGTACCCTTGAGCAAGGTATTTTACCTAGATTGCTTCAGTAAAAACCCAACTGTATAAATAGGTAATTGTATGTAAAAAATAATGTGATATCTTGTAACAATTGTAAGTAGCCCTGGATAAGGGCGTCTGCTAAGAAATAAATAAGGCAGATGTTTTTCAGTTATAAATGTAGCCATCTTCGCAAGAGTTATCTTTTTTTATTGTCTTGAATTTGAATACATTGTTTTTCTGCTTCCTCGTAAATCAATATAATTTTAAATCTGTCCGTCGTTTCGATTTGCTGATTTCGCCAGCTGGTGTGTACAGCTATTCTAGTGAAGACGTCTGTGTTTATCAATAATAATAAGACAACCGTGTTTAGGCTGAATGAATTGGAAGGTTTATTTTACAGACCAACTGCTGTCATTGTTCGCCTGCTTTTATCTGAAGCCAATTTAATTGACTAACAGACAGTGACTTCCATTTAAGTAATGTGTTTCCACAGCAAGAAGCGCATTTTAACAGAATACTGCTGACTGCAATTTTGATCAGTGTTGTGTTGGAAGTGATTAAAAGGGAATGGGAATTGGAATTGGGAATTGGTTTTAAAAAGGCACTGGAAATGGAAAACCAGGAATTGACCCAAACCTTGCTTGCAACTGTTTGAACGGCAAGTGTACAGTAGCGGGTTTTAGGAGTACAGCTGCAGTTTCATTTGTTCCAGCTTCTTTAAGGCACAGACTCGTGGAACAGTGGATTCCCTCAGCCAGCCTGACTGTCTGCAGCTGTTGAACATTTTGCATGATGAATCACGTGTTACACAGAAGGGGAAAGAGTCTTTGTTTATTATTATTACTGAACTGAACCCTATCTGTAGTGCAGCTTCATAGTCTCCAATGCTACTCTTAACTTCTGAATCGAGAGCTACTTAAACCAAAGACAATCCTCCCATCTAATGAGATGGTATACACTCTCAATGGCCATCTGACTACAGCATTAGCTTTACAAGTGTTCTAGACTAAGGGGACATGTTGGCAGCACAAAAGCACAATGGTAGGAGGCTGGTAGAGTTCTACAGCAGTGGTAACATTTTCTTATCTTGACACACCAATGGTATCGCAATTGTATGAAGAACCAATTCACTGTGGTATCACTGAAGCACCATGCATTGGTACCCTGTCGATACCATGCTTCAGCATCAGCACCATTGCTAAACCATTCCTGGTAATGCTGTGGTCTGCCAATAGTCCTGCTAGGGTAATACTCGTCTAGGGCATTGCAGGAATTGGATCTGTAATGGGATTTTTACACTTTTTTGTGGGGAGACTCACTTAGCATTCGAGTGCTCACTTTAGCATTGGGGGATCAGTTTTTTCCCGGGGTCACCCCTAAAAATAAGTGATTTGGTGAAACCCACTGCTGTAAAATGCTTCGAGAAAATCCATGAGTGGCTTTCCTGTATGTTGAGCCAATAGCTTTATTTCCAAATTGAACAAAGACAAAGGCATTAGCTGAAACTCGTGTCTACTACAGAATTTGCAGGCTCCCGCGGAATTCTCAGTTTTCCTACAGATTTGCCACATTCTGCATCTTCGTCGTCATCATAATTATCATAAACCGACTGCTAAAGTGACCTGAAGTAGCCATTATTAATACAAATACTAAATACATAAGATGCCCTGTTGAACACAGATATCTACTTAACATTTCTGTGGCTGTTTTGCAGATTTTCCTGTAGATTTGGACTGCCTCTGCTTATAGTGTGTCTGACATTACAGTTGCATCGACTCGCTGCTTGCACAGTGACCTCCGCAATGTGGTGTGCTGTCGTCCCATCACACGCTCTCTGTAGCAAGGCTGTTTGAGTCCTGTGGGAATGGCAGGAAGGAAGACAGTCGTGCGTGACTGAGAGAGAGGACCCTCCCTTGACGGGGCCATACTGTATGGGAGTGGGGGGGTCTATTTGTAAGTCTGTGAATCTAGAGTGGAACCAGCCTTCACTGGGTGTGATGCATTTTATTCGCATGTAATTGACTCCTATTTTTAAAACCCATATTACAAAACTAGGACCATACAACTAGTAAGCCAAGTTGTTTATTGGTTCTTGTAATCAGTACAGTACTCAGTTCAAGACTATTTATTTGTGTTTTGCATGCCTGTTTGGTAACAGTGCCTTGTATTTATGGAAAGTACATTTATAGAGAGCTGTGCTATCATGTGAAGAAATGAGCCGGTATTTCATATGGGTTGTAAAAATCTGGATGTACATCAAAAATAAATTAGTTGTGACTTTTTTTTTTTGTTCAGGGTGATTGAAAGAAATAAGAAAAGTTTTGGCCTGAGAAGAGGCTGTTTCACCCAAGTCTTAGTAACAAAGAATCGAATTATTTTTTAATGTTGCTGGTGTTTTGGATGCTATTACGCCACCTAGTGGGCTATTCCATACATTTATAACTCGCTGTGTAAAAAAGTGCTTCCTACCTTCTGTTCTAAATGTACTTTTACTCAGCTTCCAGTTGTGCCCTCTTGTTTTTCTCTCTGTGCTAAATTTGAACTAGTGTCTTGGGTTAACTTTATGTAAACCACTTATGATTTTAAAGACTTCAATCAAGTCCCCTCTTACCCTTTTTTCTAAATTGAAGAGATTGAATCATTTTAACCTGTCCTCATAGCTCATGTCATGAAGTTCTGTGAAGTCCTGTTACAGAACCACAGATAAAACTCAAACAGATAATGGTGATCTGGAACAGAAAGTGTTAACAGGAGCTGTCCGAGGGGTCTGAGGAAGTTTGAGGAAATCGTAAGGAAACAGACTCCGAAGGGACACAAACAGATGTGACTTCAAACTATCAGGCAAACAAAGAGTAGGACACAGGCACGGTTTCCTTTACATTATCCCCTGTGGCAAACCGGAGCTACCAAGCCACAAGGATGCCACTAGAGGATACAAGACCCTCCCAACCGAAACAAGGACAGTGTGCTGGACAGCTGGTAACAACACGGGCAACAACACAGCCAGTGTATGATACTTACAGAAGCTGTTGTTTTAAAGCAAATTATCCTGCACTGTGCAATTTAAACATAATTGATAAGCTGTTAAAAAAAAATAAAAAACGTTTTAATTATACTGATTTATATTTTCTTAAAATGTATTTTTCCCTGCTAAAAGTTCATTCGGTTTGACCCATTGTCAACTACAAGGCACAAGTATAAGGACATTGCCTCGAGTAGCAAGCACAATTATAGATGCATCGAATAAGCTCATAGATGAAGTGGTAACATTTTAAATGCATAGGTAAGTATTGAAGCCCAGCGAGATGGGGTAAAGCATATTAAAAAGAAAATAATGAAACACTAACTCTTATAAAAGTTTCCCATAGTAAAAGCACAGTGAAAGCATGGTAAAACATAGGTAAGCATTGTAAAGACTGGCGAGGTATGGTAAAGCATAAAAACAAACCTGGTAAAATCAGGGTAAACTGTGGTAAATTCATAACCAGGGGAAAAGCATGCAAAAATACCGTGGTAAACCTTTATAAGGGTTGAACGGCCTCTTCTCGTTCCCAAAATGTTCTTACAAGGAGAACGGTGATGTTAACAATACAGGTAAACATTGGTTACCACTCATTTGAAGGGGAGCTTGATGGTCCGATGGGTTAATCTTCCTTCTACAGTACAGTGCAGTACAGCCTACGGAATATTTTAAGGACGCCTGTGGAACCGCAGACCTTTCCAGGAATGCTTGCAATGCCAGAGAGGGTTTCGTAAGTTATTGTTTTCCTATGAAGAGGGAAATTCACAACACCGACTGCTGACATTTAGCCGCAAATGTGGGCTTGTTTAACGCTGCGGCGTGGGAACGGAGTCTCGGGCTGCACTAATGTTTTATTGTTATTTGTTAGTTCTGCAAATGTTTCAGAATTCAGGACAATACGGGTAAATTATGTGTGGAACATTTCTTGCAGTTTTCGGAGAGCAGGACAGTGGGTTATTGTTTGGGAGAAAACGCGATAAGCATGTAGAAACTGCCATTTAGAAATAAAGAAATAAATAAATAAATATTATGTATATAGGCCTGCTGGTCACTTGTGCTGTGTAAGCACCCCTTACAAATTACAAAATCAGTCTGTCAGTAAGTGCGTCCGTGTGAAAATGTGTGATTGTAACGTTACTTTAATGGTATTTATTTACCATATTAACTTTTTTTTTTTTTTTTTTTAATTTTTACTGTACCAGCACTCACAGTTCTCGGGTGGCTATAATGACCCCAGTGAGATTCATGTTTCAGACAATGCAAGCGGAGTGGGAGGAGTACAGTGGCTCAGAGTCGCCCAGATATGTGAGAAAGTGGGAGAAACTGCTAATTTGAGCGTTCTAATTAATTCTGCGACTGATAATTGCACAGGTGGAAGAAGTTTTTAAAAACAGTACCAAATAAAAAAGAAACGACAGCAACTTCAGTTTATTCCGTGTTTCAATATATATATTTCTTAAAGGAAATATGAAACAGACCAGCCGTTTCACTACATAGACAAACAACTGGATTTCTCCTCAGAATACAATTATTTTACTCCCCTTTATAAAAGTTGCACAAGGTGTAAAATTGCACGGTGCCATGTGCCTTTTTTTAAAAATATCAACTCGCTGTGCTTTACAATGCTTGCCTCTGCTTTACCATACCTCTCGGATCATTTAGGGGCTTGTAAATCGTGCTGATAATATCAATAAGCCGAATTGTATTTTCTTTATAATTTTAGGTTTGTATTTGGTATTGCCTTCAGCATAAAGTTGCTCCAACGATGTTTTGGAGTAAATAGCTCTGAGAATCTAGCGCAATGCGTTTCTTCAGGCTAATGAAATAAAATATCCTAATAGTATTCCTCTAAGGGTCTGTAAGCATGACGTTGTTCAGCCAGATGTTGCTGGCCTGACCAAGTGTGTGTTATTAGATTTCACAGCTGTTGAAGATGATCTAACTTTGCTAATGAGACTGTCACAGATATTAGATAACTGCTTCGATGGCATCTCATAAGCAGCATCTTTTGGGCGGGCTCACTCTTTGTATAAAGGACCTACTCTCCTAATATGGTCAGATCCTTTGGCAAAAATCCCTAAACGGTTGGTAGTTCTGGCACAGGCTGTTGAACCGATTAACTCCCACCCCCTGCACTAACATGCACACACACACACACACGTAGTTACAGTACCAGCAGCTTCTGTGTCCTGGCGGTTGCATTGTGGGTAAGACGCTTGCTTGTGGTGGGCAGGGTCGCCGGTTCATGCCCAGCCTCCACCCTGTTGCACTGGTGCCGTGACTCGGAGATTGGCTACAGTTGGTTGCCGGGGTTAAAAGTGGGGATAGTGTAATGGGATTCTCTGTAGCCACGAATGCAGATGAACCTGTCACTTACCTTTACCATGGTCATGTATTATCAGCAGCGTGTTGTTTGTATTGGTTCTACCACTACCACAGAAGCATTTTTTTGTCAACTGGTGGCCCCATACAATGTATATTATGTTTGTTACGTTTACAGGGGGTCAAATAATATCTGGATACAACTAAACGTAGTTGTACTTGTCATTACATAATATTTCCTACATAATTAGCTGATCTCTCTGTTACTCTCAGCGTGGAAATCATATACATAACAACATGTAGTTTCTCGATTATATAGTTCTGTTGTAAGTACAGGTGCTGAAGTTATTGTAACTAACAAAATAATTCTATAAATCTTACGTTTTGTATTTCCTCAAGCTACATAGCTGCATACTGGAGGTCTCAACTGTGCACATGTTATAGCAAGCATGTATTTTAGTTTTATCTGGTACTATATTAGGTTAAGAAACTTCTCGGTTTCCAAGCCTCGCTTTCAAGAAATGTGTTACCTTTGCTCATCCTAGGTCATTTCACCTCAGCAGTGTCTTCTGGGTCAAAGCATGCTATTGGCTGAAAGCATGTCAGTCAACAGGGGAAGCAGCTGGTTGGCCAATGACAGGGAAGAAGCCTTTGAAGGGGTGGGAACAATTTCACCATCCACCTGAAACCGCATTTCTAATTAAAATGCTTAATCATGGATGCATTTAAATATTGTGACAGACGAATGCATTCATAGATCAATTGGCAGTAGAGGACTGCTCAATTTACCCCCCTTTAAAAAACTCCACTGGTACAAGAACCGTTTTATTTTTGTATCAGCCCCCTTTGCATGTTATTAATCTTTTCAGTCCTGAATTATTTTTGTCGAGCTGATGAATCAACTCCTTTATTGATTAAACCTGAGAACAGGACAAAACATATGTATTTACATATCTTTCTACACAACCTCAGACTGGGACCTAGGAGTCCTGTGAGGTTCCAACGTGATTTGCGACTGCATGTCTTAACGTACTGTGCTAAGACAAGGCGGGACACTGAGGGAGTTGGGACTTTTCCTTCCTTCCTTTCTGCCAGTGACCAGTTTCTCCTCTCGCCTCTCTCCCTGAGTTGTTTTTCTAAGAAGAATTATTATTCCTTTTGTTATTTATATGATTCCTCCTTGTTCTTCCTGCAGGCTGTGACAGAGAATCAGAGGAAAGTCATGTTTTTATCAAGGACCGGGAATCAGTGGTGAGTTGCTGCCAGACAGTCTCCCATTTCCTCTTCGGATTTCCACAGGAGTTTTACGCCCTGAGAAACTCAAGTGGGGACCAAGAAAGCAGGCTGATGAAGGCACTGACTAGAGGAACAGTTTACACTGGGTTTGCTTCAAGTTTACACACCATTCAGAATTCTGCTCTTCTAAATGCTCTTTTGGTGGCACTTTAAAATAATGCCCACAAATTCCTAAAGAATTCCTGCTGAACCCCACAGGAATAACATCTGAATATCTTCTGCACTTCCTCTGAGTTCTGAAGTAATTCCTTTTGAATTCAGCTCCTGTTAATTCATGTGGATTTAATTACCCGTATTCATTCCACGTTACTTTGTTAAGAAATTATGTTGATCACATGTATAAGGCATGCATTCATAGGTAAGTATTTTTCTGTAACAGACTTGGGGTTTGTTAATTAGACTTCAAAGTCTTTTTCCTAGAAAGCAGGCTGTTGGATTTTTTTTTAAACACTTCCCTTCGGTGTAACTTAGATAAGACTTCAGAATTTCCTGAGGAAAGCGGATTTGTTTTTCCGTGTTTTTTTCCTGCTTTCTCCCTTTTTCCCTTTCTCCCCCTTTTTTCCCTGTATTTCCCGTTTCCTTGTTGCTGAAGTGCCCTGTCTGTCTTCGCAGGCTAGTGAGGTAAAGGATACAGAGCGAGTTGCCCACTCAGAGAGTCCTGCATCCGCCTGCCATTCTCTTCACCCCCCCATCACTCCAGAGAGCCCGGAGAGAGTGGTGAGGACATGCAGCTTTTATGTATCGCAGAAAATGGGTCTGATTTGAGGGATTTGATTGGCATAGCAAATTAATTGTGACGGACAGACTAATGAGGCAGAAGTGTGAATTCTTTTTTTGTGTAACCCCGATGTATATGTGTGTGTGTGTATGTATATATAAAATCATCCATAACAATCTTAATTTAGTGCTAGATTTAGAAATATTAAAAAAAACAAAAATCAATGACAGACGTTTCAACAAGAAGTCTTTTTCAATGTTTTCTTCAAACGTTTGTCATGTAATTAGTTTAGTTTTTTATTACGATGTATATAGATGGATAGATTTGCATATTGACATATGGGCCCATATTTTCAAAGTGTTTCCTCCATTCTTTAATTAACTCCTGGTTGTTTTGAAAGGAGAAAAAAAATCATGTAAATGTTACTAAATGGAAAACCAAAAACCTGTGAAAGACCTGAAGAGAACTTAACATACAGACCAAGGGTCTCCAACCCTGGTCCTGGAGAGCTACGGTCTTCTGCAGGATCTTCAGGGTAATATGCATGTTACTGGCATATTAATAATATCCTGCCTTCAATAACCTCCAGGTTCAGAAGGAGAAACTCCATTCAGAGTTGAAGCAGGTCTTGAATCTTAAAAGAAGCGTTCGAAAACAAAGATCACCGAGAAGCATGGACACGCCAATGCAGATCAGTGTAACACAGGTGAGGAAAAAAAAACATTACCAATATAACCTTGTGTTTCAGGATAAAGACCATGCCGCAGTACTTTATAAAAATGTGCAAAGTAAGAAAATAAAGCTCTCTATGTTTTGCTTCTGACTGACGCTGAGTAGGCAAAAAGCAGCTAGTTTCTTACACGGCGCCTTATGCTATCTTTTTTATAATGTATAGTTAAATACAAATAATGCCCCAGTATAGCTAATTGCAATGTCCTTCTTTTTGTGCTACGGCCCCCCAGAAACCACCTCCCGCCCCCCTCCAAGTTTGAGAACCCCAATCCTTCAGTATATATGTTAACGTGTGCCTCCTTGTGTGTCTGGCAGAAGGAGGAGGTGAAGCTTTCTGAGCTGGTGGAAGTGGTGGTGGAGACGGAGCCTGAGGCTGGGGCCACTGGTTTCAGTGTATCAGGAGGAGGCGACAAGGGTATCTTCGTGAAGGACGTGCTCAAAGACTCACCAGCCGCCAAAGCCCTCAGCCTCAGAGAAGGTAGCTGCTTTCAGAACAGTTTAGTCAGAAAACTCACGCGATAGATTATTTATTAAAACAGACGACACCTATGGACAAAATTTAAGATCGAGACATCATTTTAAAAAAAATAAATAAATAATGAAACTATATGAACATAATTTAGATCTTTTATTTAACATCATGTAATCAAAGAAATGATACTGGAAGCCATAATAGTAGTACATTAGTTCATGTTGGATTTTGAAATGTCACATTTTTTGTCAGTTTTTCATTATATAGAAAACTACAAAGCGGTATGTAATACAATATGTTAACGTAATGTTATTCAGCAGATTTCATTCAACTTTATGAAGCAAAATTAGATAGAATTCTAAAGGGTGATGCAAAACTGTTGGCCATAGCTGTAGACAACTCTACTAAAATTGTACATATTTTACACTAAATTCTTTGGCCTTTGGCCTCACCTTTTGAGAGGCTGACCATAGGGAAGCCATAGGCAGGGGGGCAGGATAGCCGCCCTACCCCGCGTTACCCGAAGCCAAAAAAAGCAGGCGGAGGCTGGGGAGGAGGACTCTGGCGCACAGCGGAGAACGTAATGGATGTAAGATATAAATCCTTTTCTTGCCGATCATTGGACGTCTAGTTTATCGAAAGACAAATAAGAAACTAGCTATTCGATTGACGATTTGTTCTGGTATTGGATGCGCCTAAAAAAATGCTTGATGTTCACGTGATTTGATCTGAGGTTAAAGCGAGTTCCCTGCCTGAACCAGCGCTTTGCTAAATGTATCTGTTATGACCACCCAGATAGCTGCCGGCCGTTTGCTTAGACAGCACTTCCCTTTCATTGTCACACAAATTACAGTCAAGAACCGAACATGATTGTTCAGTAACGTTTTGCAACAGGAAAGGACTGATTAGCCTTGCAAACGTTTTGCTGAAACGCTCCCATAGGATTGAACATGCAGATACTAGAAACAAATGTGTACACACCAGGGTGGAAACTTTAGACTCCACAACAATGACTTCTGTGATAGATCATCAAAAAAACATTTCGTTTCATATTCCCTAATACTGGGATATTTGAGTTCAATGTAGGAGCCACGCAACTTTCAGAAGTGGAGAATCCAGTCAAGAGGTTATTATGGACTGTGTAATATTTAGGTTTATTAAATAAGCATGGTTTTAAAATTTGCCTTGTGATTCGTTAACAACAGTACATAATCATGCAAACAGTATAGCAGTCGTACATATACATAGCAGCTATTTAGAGCTTATGCTATGCTGATGAATTAAAAAAAAATATTGCAGAATTGCTGTTTATCTCCAATCCATATTTTTGTGCTTTATGGAAACACTATAGTAACCATATATCAAATGTCATAGTTTAGGTTTGTTATGCCATTTCATATTATATGTGCTATAGTATTGATAGCTAAAGCTAAATACTATTTTTTTTTTAAGGCTCATATCTGGACAAGCTGAATTCAGCCTTTGTTGTGTTGCTTTCCGTTGGAAGTTTGCGTGCTAATGTTGTAAGCCCAGGGCAGCATGAAAAGAGGCAGCTTATAATAGGACAGTGAGAGACAGCAGTGGGGTAGAGGAGAGTGTTATTGAACTGAAAGCTCATAGACAGCCATTGGAAAGCACAGCGGGGAATTCAGTGTTATCTGAGAGCGATCTGCTGGTCCGACAACTTTAGACAAGCTCACATTTATCAAAATTTCTTTCTCAGCATATTTTTATTAGCATACATAAAACATTATAGATAGTACACACACACTAATAACCTGCAGTATTAATACGACATTTAAAAGGCAGGTCCATTATTTATTTTTTTAGCTGTTAGGAGTTCATGCTAATTGAATAAGTCAGTTACCACCCTTTGCTTCAGGACCGTTTTTACAAATTTCCTTAGCATTGGTGGTGTATAGTTCATGTTGGTTCAAACCCCTACTTCTGCAGAACACATTTCCAGGTAGAACCCCATTTAACACATGCTGTGCCATCTGGCTTTGTTACTGAAACTTTTGAAGGGGTTGAAAGACACAGAGTTTGGTATTTCCTCTGAAAGGAACGTTCTGTCCATCACAGAAAGCACCCAAATTATTACAAAAAAAAAAGTTCTCTATAGAATATGGTGGTACTTAAAACAAGTTTGACCGATCTTTACCAGTAACTA
Source organism: Acipenser ruthenus (assembly GCF_902713425.1). Taxonomy (NCBI): domain Eukaryota; kingdom Metazoa; phylum Chordata; class Actinopteri; order Acipenseriformes; family Acipenseridae; genus Acipenser; species Acipenser ruthenus. Next base: position 2,174,461 of record NC_081218.1, read on the forward strand.
TCTGGAAAAACATTGCACAGTATTATCTTTTGAATAGGAGCATGGGATTATACTTGGATATACTCTGTACAGTTACTAATTCTCTTTTACCCATGGCCCTTTCTTTTATGTCCAACCAGAAGCAGGTTATGCATATTACGAATTAGACTGTTATGCCACGCCATTATCATCCCGCTATTGTAAAATGTATACATCTCAAAACCTTAGACAGCTATGGCCAACAGTTTAGCATCACCTATAATTTTATGACTTTATGAAGCAACATTTCTTAATTCAATAGGGTGATACAAAACTTTTAGCCAGAGTTGTAGGTGATATTCTGTAGATGTTCCCTTCAATAGTCCTGCGTACACACACATGTTGGCACGATTATACGGGCGGTGAGCAGATAAAAACCACGGGGTGGATCGTTGTTCTCTACCACATTTCCCCGACTGCCTCATTTTCATTCCTGGGTTCTTGCAGGTGATCAGCTACTCAGCGCCAGAGTCTACTTTGAGAATGTGAAGTACGAGGATGCTCTGAAGATCCTACAGTGTGCTGAGAACTACAAGGTGTCCTACCTACTGAAGCGCACTGTCCCCGGAGCCAACATCAGTGTGTCCCCAAGCAAAGTCATTAAGGGACCCAAAGCCAAGCTGCCCAAACTGGTAAATTATTATTATTATTATTATTATTATTATTATTATTATTATTATTATTATTTATTTCTTAGCAGACGCCCTTATACAGGACGATTTACAATTTTTACAAGATATCACATTATTTTTACATACAATTACCCATTTATACAGTTAGGTTTTTACTGGAGCAATCTAGGTAAAGAACCTTGCTCAAGGGTACAGCAGTAGTGTCCCCCACCTGGGACTGAACCCACGACCCTCTGGTCAAGAGTCCAGAGCCCTGACCACTACTCCACATTGCTGCCTTCGATTCTAAACACTGCTTTCCATTCTGACAAATCAAAAAAATAGATAAAATGCAAATATTGTTCATGTTTAACAGTTGTTCATGGCTACAGTCTTCATTCTAATGATTTATAATCAGTTTATAAATCAGTGTTTAGGGTGTCTCTTGTTCAAGTAGAAATCATTTTGCACAGTTTGAGCAGCTTTGCTTTGTGGCCTTTGTGCCCAAACTGCGTGAGATAGCAATAAGAGACAGCCTACACATGACATATTTACTTCTATAATGTGGGTGTGTCTTTTGTTTTTCATTTTTGTAATCTCTAATGTTTAAAATGAATTCCCTACACTTTAAATTCCTCTTTCATTGCCAACTTTGTAGGCTATAAAAATGTTGCCTAGTTGACAATCACTTTGAAAGGGAAAATGACACTTTTGTTAAAATGGTTGTCTACTAGACATAGAAGTCTCTTTAATTTGAAATTAATCTCATCCCTTCTTTGAATGTTATTGAATTTCTTCTTCTTCCTGCATGGCAAGAAATTGAAGACAGAAGTAAAACTGTGTACGAATCAGACATGTTTAATTTTCGATTCACAAAGAAGTTAATTTAATTTGGAGAAATGATTAAGATGAGCAAAATCTTTGGTGAGTCTGAAGGCTTTAATAGAGGCTGTCCCGTTTACTTTCAGAGTGTCAAAAGCATCACACCCATGAAGAAAAAGAAAAACAAGGGCAAGGCCAGTGTAAAGCTCAGCAGTGAGACCTCCCTTCCAGCAGGGGCACAGTTTAACGTAGAGGGAACACCGGCCAAGCTGGAACTGAGTCCAGTCGACGTTGAGTTTGCCTTTCCTAAATTCTCCAAGCTCAGAAAGACAGGGAAGGCAGCCACAGGGGGTGACGTAAGCTTGACGGGTTTAGAAGCACAAGCCGGTGCTGCGATCCCATGGCGGAAAAAGCGAAGGATCAAATTCCCGAGGATGAGAGTCAAAGATGCTGCCACGGCTCAAGTTGACATGAGCGGGGAGACACCGGGGAGATCAGTCAGCAAAGTAGAGCTGGATGTCCCAGAAGCTAAACTCAAGACTAAAGGAAAGTCACCAAAGTTTGGGATCTTCTTTCCAAAAACCAAGAAAGCCAAAGCAGACGTGAGCCTGCCGAAAGTTGATGTCGATATAAAATCCCCAGAGGCCAGGTTTAAACCCCCCAAAGTAGAGCTCGATATCAGTATGCCAACTGGGAAAGCAGACATTGCAGTACCTAAACCAGAACTGGAAGGCAAAGAAGAAATCAAATTTAAGCCACCCAAACTTGAACTTGATTTTGGGTTGCCATCAGGGAAAGTAGAAGTTCCAGAAGTCAAAGTGCCGGCCAAAGACGAAATTAGGTTACCTAAAGTGGGACTAGATATCAGCTTGCCAACTGGGAAGGGTGACATCCCAAAGCCAGAAGTGAGTGTGAAAGGTCCCAAGGTGGATATCAAAGGAGGCATTGAAGCCCCAGAGGGTAAAGTGAAAGGAGAAGGTTTTAAAATCAAGATGCCCAAGTTTGGGATCTCCTCAAAAACATCTGATCTCGAGGGTCCTGCAGTGGAAGGGGACCTCGATGTGGACGGTCCAGAAGGCAAACTGAAGATGCCTAAAGTGAAACTCCCCAAAATAGGGATTTCTCTCCCCTCGGGTGAATTTGAAGATGGTGCTGCTGTTTCCACACCCAGAGGTGAGGTGGACATAAAGGGTCCAGAGGAGAAACATAAAGGCGGACTAAAGATGCCATCAATAAACATTGCAGCCCCCAAAGTAGATATAGATTTCAGTTTGCCAAAGGGGAAAGATGAGATGGAAGCTGAGTGGAAGATGCCAGCAGCTGGGGGAACAGCAGAAGCTGGGATGAAGGGCCCCAGTGTTGAGATAAAAATGCCCAAAGTGTCACTTCCAAAATTTGGGGGCTCTGGAGCGACGGGTGATGCTGATGCTGATGCTAAAGTGTCTGTTCCGAAAGCGGATGTCAAAGGTCCGAAAGCTGAAGTCAAGGTAGGGAAAATGGAAGTGGAATCTCCTGATGTTAAATTTAAAGGACCCAAGATGAAGATGCCTTCATTTGAAATTTCTTTACCGAAAATGAAAGTGGAGGGTTCTCTACCCGAAACCGAGATCCTTGATGATAGTGCAGAAGGAAAGATGAAGCTGCCTAAAATGCCTTCCATAGACATTTCATTGCCTGTCCCAGATTTAGACTTAAGCCTTCCAAAGGGTAAAGGAACTGGACCTGGAACTGCCAAAGTAGATGTCAAGGAACCAAAGATTGATATGCAAGGTATTGAAATAGAGGGACCCTCTGCTAAAGGGCCAAAGATAACTGTGCCGAAATGTGACCTTTCCCTACCAAAAATGAAATCGCCAGCGGCTGAAATGGATGTCTCTGGAATTGAAATAGAAGGCTCCGATGCTAAGGGAGGAAAAATAACCATGCCGAAAATTGACCTTTCCCTTCCAAAAATGAAACCACCCAAAGTAGAATGGGATGTCCATGGAATTGAAGTTGAAGGTCCATCAGCTACAGGGATGAAGATAAGTATGCCTAAAATTGACCTTTCCCTGCCAAAAATGAAATCGCCAGAAGCAGAGTTGGATGTACATGGCATTGAAGTTGAAGGTTCCTCAGCTAAGGGGGCAAAGATAAGTATGCCTAAAATTGACCTTTCCCTACCAAAAATGAAATCACCAGAAGCAGAATTGGATATTCATGGAATGGACACAGAAGGCTCTGGATTTAAGGGAGGAAAAATAACTATGCCAAAAATTGACCTTTCCTTACCAAAAATGAAATTCCCTGAGGGGGACGTTTCAGTGCCAGAAGGTAAAATAAAGGTGAAAGGGCCCAAAGCAGAAGGTGACAAGACAGATGCAAGACTTAGTATGCCATCTGTCAAAATGCCAGCTATTGATATTGACATGCCAAAGATAGACCTCGATTTAGGCCTCTCGAAGACTGACGCACACGTGGAAGGGGGTGGAAAAGTTCCTGAGCATTCCGGAGGTGGAGGAAGGTTTGAAGGACCTGACATCCACCTGAAAATGCCCCACATTTCTCTACCGAAATTTGGGATCAAGGGCAGTGAAGGCGATGGCTTTGAAGCTGAAGGTATAGTGTCAAGTGTCAAAGCTCCTGACATTGAAATTAAAATGCCAAAGCTTCCCACGTTCGGGAAAGGAACGGGTGAGGTTGAGATTGAAGCCCCAGAGATTGATGTTGAAAGTCCAGATGGAAAACTAACAGGACCTAAGCTGAAGATGCCTAAATTTGGTATTTCTTTCCCCAAAGGCAAATCTGGAGAAGATGGTCTTGAAGGTGAGCTAGATGTTTCTAGACCAACCTTGAAAGGGGATGTTAAAGCTCCTGAAGTCAAGGTGAAGGCTCCCAAAGGGAAGCTTGAAGTTACAGGACCTGATGTGGATATAGACATGAAAGGCAGAAAAGTCAAGTTGCCCACTGTGAAACTTCCCTCTGTTGACATCTCCTCCCCAAAAGTGGATATCGACTTTGGCTTGCCCAAAGCAAAGGGGGGTGACAAGGAGGAGATTGGACTGCTCAAGGCTGAAGGAGATAGGCCATCCTCAGGAGCGAGTTTTGATGTCCCAGATGTGTCCATGAAAATGCCAAAGTTCTCCTTTCCCAAATTCGGGGGCAAGGTAAAGGCAGGTGCTGTTGATCTAGAGGGTCCCAAAGCAAAGGTTAAAGTTACCCCTCCAAAAATAGGTGCTGAAGGCAGAGCTGCATCCCTAGAGTCTGATGTTGATGGGAAGGCAAAAGGGAAAGAAGGGAAGATGAAGATGCCGAAAATCAAAATGCCTTCTTTCGGCATATCTAAAAAGGAAGGTGAAATTACAGTCAGCGGCCCAGAGATTGATACAAAGCTCAAAAAAGGAAAAGTGGAAATCAAGGGACCTGAAGTCGATGTGGAAGGTCTGGAGGGTAAAGTAAAAACACCGAAAATTAAATTCCCTAAATTTAAAATGTCATCACCTAAAGGCAAAGGGCCAGAAGCTGAAGCCAAAGTAGATACTGGGATTAGTGGAAAAGGTGGCTTTGAAGCACCGGACGTGACACTCAAAATGCCTAAGATTTCAATGCCGAAATTCGGAACAAAAGGTGCCGATATTGATCTTGGTGCACCAGATGCTGACTTGGAAAGCAAAGGAAAGATCAAAATGCCATCCCTTGAAATTTCCCTGCCAGCTGTAAAGCAACCAGAAGGGGAAGTGTTGTTACCAAAAGCAGAGGTAGATGTCTCTGAAGCAGACATCAAAGGATATGAAGGTGATCTGAAGATCCCCAAAATGCCAACCATTAACATCTCAGCCCCCAAAATTGAACTTGATATAGGCTTGCCTAAAGCCAAAGCCGGTGCGTCTCTTGATTCTGATACGGGCATCAAGGCTGAAGGTGACAGAGGCTTTGAGGGACCTGATTTCAAGCTGAAAATGCCCAAGATAAGTTTGCCCACTTTTGGCATATCTGGGTCCAAGGAAACGGACATTGAACTAGACATGAGAGGAGCCAAACCAGACATCTCCAAAAGGGCAGAGATCAAAACACCAGAGCTTCATATCTCCACACCAAAAGTTTCTATAGATACACCAGACTATGACATTGAGGGTGGAGAGGGCAAGCTGAAGATGCCCAAAATCAAAATGCCAAAAGTGGACATATCGTTGCCGAAGGGCAAAACAGGAGAAGCAGACATGTCTCTAACCGAAGGAGAGGTCAGAATTGAGGAACCTGGTTTTGATGGAGATGGAGAAGGCAAATTTAAGTTGCCGTCATTTGGACTTCCAAAGTTTTCTAGTCCCACAGTGAAGGCTCCAGAGCTTGACCTTGAATTCAATTTGGGTAAACCCAAACATGAGACTGAGATCGCTGGCCCACACACAAAGGGGCCAAAGATTGAAGGTACAGGTCCCCATGGTGATACAGAAGGAGAGTTTAAAATGAAGATGCCAAAGATTAAGATGCCCAAAGTAGAAATATCAGGTCCAGAGCTCAAAGGTCCTCATGTTGAGATTGATGCAGGTCTTCCAAAGACTGAGAAAGAGAAAATTGAGATTAAGCCTCCAAAAATAGAAGGGAGCCTTGATGTCTCCAGCAAGGAAATAAAGGGGCCAAAGGTTAAAGGTACTAAGTTTAAAATTGGGATGCCGAAAAGAAAAGTGGAAGTAGACGCTGGATTAGAAGCAGATGTGAAAAAATCTGAAGTTGATGTAAAAGGAGCAGGAGGGAGATTTAAAATGAAAATGCCGAAATTCGGCCTGTCCAAAGTTGAAGTTCCTGAGTTGGAAACCGATGTTGCCATTGAGGGAGGGGACAGCAGGTTCAAATTGCCCCAAATTGCTTTACCAGATATGGGCTTTTCTTCTTCCAAAGGAACAGACGCTGATGCAGGGGTAGATATATCTCTTCCCAAGGCAGAATTAGATTTGAAAAAAGATGTCAAAGTTAAGGGTCCCAAAGCAGAAGGGAAAATGAAAGTTTATGTTCCAGAGTTAGAAGGCCCAGAAGATCACCTTAAAATGCCCAAGTTTAAGATGCCTTCAATTGGAATTTCAGTATCCAAAGACCAAAGAGAAGGAGAGGGTGAATTCACTGCCGAAGGTAAAGACTTAGAAGGGAAAACAAAGAAGCATCATTTTAAAATGCCTGGTGTGGAAATCTCAGCCCCCAAAGTCAAAACAGATGAACAAGATGGTGAGCTTGAGCTTGTCCTTCCAGAGGATAATGAGGGAATGAAGCTGAAAATGCCAAAGATCTCAATGCCCTCTGTTGGTTTCTCTGACTCTAAGGACAAAGAGGCATCTGTAGAGCTGATTACCGCAGGAGGTGAAGGGAAAGGAGAAGGTTTTAAAATCAAGATGCCCAAGTTTGGGATCTCCTCAAAAACATCTGATCTTGAGGGTCCTGCAGTGGAAGGGGACCTCGATGTGGAAGGTCCAGAAGGCAAGCTGAAGATGCCTAAAGTGAAACTTCCCAAAATAGGGATCTCTCTCCCCTCGGGTGAATTTGAAGGCAGTGCTGCTGTTTCCGCACCCAGAGGTGAGATGGACATAGAGGGTCCAGAGGAGAAACATAAAGGCGGACTAAAGATGCCGTCAATAAACATTGCAGCCCCCAAAGTAGATATAGATTTCAGTTTGCCAAAGGGGAAAGGCGAAGCAGATTTGGAGATGCCAGCAGCTGAGGGAACCGCAGAAGCTGGCAAGAAGGGCCCCAGTCTTGAGATAAAAATGCCCAAAGTGACACTTCCAAAATTCGGGGGCCAAGGAGCCATGGGGGATGCTGAAGCTCTCCCAAAAGGGGTTGGTGTAGGTGGCAAAGTAAAAGTTGATGTTAAAGACCCGAAATTTGACATTAAGGCACCAAAAGTCAACATAAAAGCACCAGAGGTGGAAGCAGGCGGTCTAGAATTAGACATAGATAAGAAGTCAAAAGTTAAAATTCCAAAGTTTGGAATTGAGTTGCCCAAACTCACTGAACCTCAAGCAGATATTGAAGTTTCAGCACCAGATACCAAAGTTAAGGTGAAAGGACCTGAAATCAAAGGCAAGGGCAGTGAAATGCCTTCTAAATCAGGGGAGATTGATGGAGAATATGAAGGTCCTAAAATGCCCAAGGTCAAAAAGGCTGTGTTTGTTTTCGTTAAACCCAAAATCAACGGATCTTCTGCCAGTGTTTCGGAAGGTGAGGTGAGTGTGAATTCTGCTGAAGCTAAAATCAGAATGCCCAAGATTAAAATGAAGCCAACATTTGGAAAGTCTCACTCCAAGTTGAAAGGGCTGGAAGTGAATGGAGAAGCTGACGGGGATGAGGGAGAAGGAGAAGGAGAGGGGAAATCAAAGTCAGGCAAAATTAAGCTACCCAAGGTAACCTTCTCTCCAGGGAAAACTGGTTCTTTTGACGTCACTCTGAATGGATCGGGCGGAAAGAAAGGGGAAGGATCTGGGCCTCATGTTAATGGCGAGAGTGATCCCACATTCCAGAATGGATCCCAGGAAGACAAAGCCAAATTCGGGAAGCTTAAGCTGCCAAAGATCGAGTTCTCTTCTCCGTATACCAAAGAGAGCGAGGGGGATGCTGAAATGAGCATGAAACTGGTCAAAACCGAGGAGCTATCCGGAGCCGATGGTGAAGGCAAAGGGATGAAGTTCAAGTCTCCCAAGTTAACCTTTCCCAGCTTTAAAAAGAAGGGAAAAGGTGAAGAGGAGAAGCCTGACGCTTTGGTTTCTTCTACTGCCAGGATTGAAATGGCTTTGCTGGAATCGGGAGACAAGAAAACCACAGAGTCCTCCTCCAAACCCAAAGTGTCTATAGGCTTTTTCTCAGGCAGATCCAGGGGGGAGTACGCAGAGGAGAGCAGCTCATCGGACAGAGTGCCCACTCTCAGGGGTGTCCAAGGGGGCGAAGAGGACACCAGCAAGCGAAAAACAGAAGGCAAAGAGAAATCCCCCAAGTTTAGGCTTCCCAAATTCTCCCTCAGCCCCAAGTCCAAGGGGGTCCTTGAAATCTCGTCGGAGGCGTCACCCCAGGGAAGCAGGGATTCATTGCAGCAAACAAAAGATGTTGCATCTTCCGGGGGTTTCAAGATTCAGATGCCCAGGCTTGGGTTTAAAACGAGCCAGGAAGTACACACTTCTGAAGAACAGATCGTGACCGCGGAAGACGAGGGCGGTGTGGTGGTGGGGGCGAAAACACTGAAGCACAGAGCAACAGAATCAGCGGAGAGATCCACAACCATTTAACAACATCGGACTGAAGACAACGTGAACACCACTCATCCAGTTCTTTATATAAGTGACCACTTTATTATTCGTCTTTGCTTGCTTACACTTAAGCAGTCAACCAACTCTGAAGAAAACTGCTACCAGAACTTATAGAACATGTATTATAGAGTCGTACTGCAATGGACCTCCAGAACCTGCTGCATAGACCCATCAGATGCAGTCATCTTGATTCTAAGGTCTTCACAGTGGTCATGCTTATGAATTGTATCCCACAGTAATATACAGTTGAAAACGAGGGACAGGATTAATGTAGCACTGACAAATATGACAACAAGTTAAGTGCTTTGCTTGGACAATCAGTGGGTGCTAGAAGATGCCACAAGTGCATTTCTGTCTAGTGAGATTTATCAAGCCAGTACAACCAGTCGACTGAAACGGGCTTGCTTCTTTTGCCTGTGTGATCCTTGTTGAATGGGCTTTTATAAACACCTGCTAACATGCATCTAATATCACTGTCTACGATCTATGTTTGCTGTATTAAGATCCAGTGCTTTATACTAGAATGCCTTATAATGTGACTTTGCCATGGGGACGACACTAAAATATATTTGGATGCAAATAGCAAGTCCTGTGCCTTATCAGAACATGATGGAACATATATTTGTATTGATTGTAAATACTTCTACATTATTCACTTGATGATTAACAATTAACAGTCTAGACTTAAGAAAGAAAGAAAGAAAGAAAGAAAGGAAGAAAGAGAGAAAGAAAGAGAGAAAGAGAGAAAGGGTGAAATTAAGACCTCTTTGACCATGTTTGTTAGTCTGAAAACTTTGTCGTCTGGTATGAATTGTCTTTTTATCGAGGGTAGATTGGGTAATAATAATAACCACAGACCCACTATTTTTGTATAAGTTGCTTTATTTCCCACTTTTTGTGTTACTTACTTCAGAACTCAGAGATAGTGCATAAGACATAAAGGTCTGGGGATCTTTAAATATCTGAATTGTGAAGTATTCTCTGAGGTGCATTAGCATGATCTGTGTAAGAGTGCATTTGTATTGTATTGTACCCTAAACCAACATGGGGTGTATGTTTCTGGCAGCGCTGGGTATGTGGGTATTTCAGTAAGACAGCTCAACATTGCTCCCAATCAATGACAGCATGATAGGAGCTGTTTTACAGCACAAGAGCCCCCCGCCAGTAGGACTTGGGCAAGCTTTTAATACTTTTAAGAACAGCTAATGGATACTCCCTATTTTGTTTTTGTTTGTTTTTTTGTGGCTAATCATTTGTGAAGCTTGTTATTTACTTTCATTGCTTAAACTTGCTCTAAAAAGCCATGTCCTTGTCACATTAATTGATACCCGTCATACTAAAGGGTGTCTTCCCCTAGGCTTCCATTAGATGGCAGCCTGAACAAGGTGAGTTTGCCAGGGAATGTACTAGTTTTAGCCATTCAAAAGGAGGGGGGATATTTTGGCCTTTGCTTGTTTTTTTGTAATCCAATTCTTGTGTGACCCAGCTACGGGTTCAAAACTGCAAGCAAGTTTTCTCTTTTGTCTTCTGAAGGTCATTGCGAATGTGGCCCTATGCAAGTTTTCTTTCTTTTGAATTTGACAAACTGTCGTGTGAATTATATTAACTGTAAATATATTTTATTGCAATATGTAATAGAAAATATTGCTGATAATATGAGATGGTTTAATTATTTGTGTGTGTTGAGATTTTCTTTTTTTTAATGCTTTAGACTGTACCTTAAACAAATCTACTAATCATTTCAGAACTTTATTCTATTAATAACATGGATTGCAGTTTTTTCCTGTATGTGATCTATGAGTTCTCTGAAATGTGCTTTACTTTCATGTGACCCTGAATAATTTTATGATGGGGTTTTAATTCATTATATAATAACAATGTACAGGCAAAATATATATGTCATGCTCTCTTAAAAGACTAACTTCCACAAGCCATCCAGATCAAATCTGTCCTGAAATGAATTTGAGCACACTTCTGTTCCCTAATTTTCATATTTTTTCTGGATCTTCAATTTAAAAATCCTGCCAGCGTTTATTAACTGCAGATGGCATGGTCTCTTTGAATTCAATCTGGGGGATACTTAATTGGATTTTAGCATTTTAGAGGGATGAACTCTAACAAAGGATTGAATTCTGTGGGTTCGATTCATGCTGGTGGCTTACATTCTGGACAGATCTCACAGAATACATTTAGAGGAAAATATATACCCGTCAGCAAGAGACTTCAATCCAGATGGCCCTGATATATAAATATATATATAGCTTGTGTATGGAAGCACCTTCCAACTGAGCTCTTATATTACATCACACTGCTACTTATTTCATGCTGGACAGATTTGATTTTGGGAGTGGTCTGTGGAAACCAGATATTAGCCTTAAACCATTTGCCTGCTTTTAAAGTTTTTTTTTCTCTTTTGCCGAGTGTATCGGAGTATGTTTTAAGTATGTTAATAGGAGTTCAAATTATTTAAATAAACAAGAAGGACAATGTGCCTTTTACACTGACTGTTTGTACTAAGAAAACTACTTCATAAAAAATAATGCTGACTATTTTTGTGGTTTTTATTAAAGTACCCCCCCCCCCCCCCCTCAACCCCAAAAAAAAATATTTTCTTATTTTTTTTATTGAGATCATATAAACGGTACATGCATATTTTAATCTGTATACAACAGACATATTATGAGTTATACATTGAATATATATGAGCATGCAAAACTTAGATGTGCAGGGTAAAGTAAATAGGACACAATAGCTCCGGACTATAAGATAGTGATTTTGCCTGCAAGTAACGGCCAAAAATAAATTTACTATGGAAGTATTTGCAGCAATGAACTTGTCAATTGCCACATTCTTATTTTTCCCCATTTGTATTTGCAACGGGCAGTGTTGTGTGGTACCCTGTCATTATAGATTCTGTCCAGTCCCCTGACAGTGAGATGAGATGAAGTTAAAAGCTCTTAAAACCACAAATGCTCGAAATGTAGTGAAATATCCTGCTCTGGTAAAGGAAGCAATACCACAGTATGCCAGAACTGCTTCAGAATTATTGTATCTTGCAAGCTGTGCCTTATAAAGGTTTCCTATAGTAGAATCATAGCCAAGTGTAATAGAGCACAGTGACAGCATGGTAAAGCATAGGTAAGCATTCTAAAGAATAGCGAGGTATGGCAAATACATAATATAACCAGGGGAAAGGCATTGTAAAACTGCAGAAATACAGTGGTAAACTTAAGGGTATTGCCCTGTACATTCATATGACATTTTCAGCTTCCCCATGTTAAAATGCCCTACCTTCTTTTTGACTGAAACTACTCCCTACCCCAACCCTGCAATTTCTTCAGAAAAAGCCCCATTTTACAGGTGAAAGGGAGATAACAGTTATTGCAATGCCAATAAATGAATTACATAGTGATTATCCCCATTGCATTTTTATTTAAATTGAGCACTAGAGAAGCTCCCTGTCTATATTCTCACCTGCAGAACTTACAGTAGGTGCATGACCTCTCCTAATGAGTTGCATTGAGCATGCATGATACAATAAACAACAAGACTGAGCTTTAGTTTTGATCTCTTACAAGTAATTACTGTTCACCCTGAGTAAATAATGCGCGGTCATCAAGTTTAATGGAAACCATGTGGTTTTAACCTGTGTCCAGCGTAGCGTGCATATGGAACAAAGTAAGTCTTTGGTGTGGTCAGTGCTAAGATTAACTAAATACAAGCGGGTTCCCATAGAACACATACGGGATCATTTTGACAGACAGCTGTACCCTAAGAGTCGGCAGATGAGGCGTTGACCGCTGTTCCCATGGAAACAAAACTTGGACCAAGATTCTCATTGATTTCATGCCCAACTTCGGCTGCTTAGGTGGGCCAATCTATAGACACGTGATTTAACTTGGGACATGCAATATGTAATTGATATGATTCTTCTAAGTGTTAAGAGACGCTTTGTATTCATATGCATTCATTACAATAGACAATATATGGGGATTAGAGTGATCCCGTTAAAAAGAGAAAGAAAGAAAGAAAGAAAGAAAGAAAGAAAGAAAGAAAGAAAGTTCAAATGGACACATGCATTTAAGAAATTAGGTATGTAACCTTGGGATTCTGTGTTTAAATAATCTGAAGGACAAAAAATGGCAAAGACGCTATGTTTAGGGCAAAATGACCAAACAGACATTTCTATGTAGCAACTTTAAAATGCCGAAATTCTCCAGGCCCCCTGCCTCGACCACGCCCCCCCCCCCCCCCCCCCTCAGGTGCAGTTGTTACTCGGACCCCGCCCACTCAGGTGTAGTCCTGACTCTGACCCCGCCCCCTCACCTGAATCGCAGGTACTGCGGGCAAGATGGCGGCAAGGCAAGTTTGTGCGCCTCCTGTTGCTACATTTTATTTGTAATTTTTATTTATTTATTTATTTATTTATGTATGTATTATTAATAGCCTAGGAAGAATCCATAGCATTTGTTTTCCAAATCCAAATACTGGACTTTTAAATGGATATTTCTCTGTTTGGGAGGACAAGGGGAATCCGGCGTTCTAAAGGTAATACATTTCTTTGCATTTCACACAATGCTAACTATTGGTTTTAATATGTTTCAGCTAATATCTTTCCGGTAACCATACCGTAAAATATAATAACACTCGTGCGTGCGTCAAAATTAAAATACAGGTGCATTTAATGAAGTAATTTAATAAAAACACTACGTGCTTGAGGCATGAAAACGCCAACATGTAACATTCTGTTTTCCTTTTTAAAATACACCCGGTTATTTCTGTGTGTTACAGAGTTACAGAAACGCGTTTCATTTGGCGGTCTTCCCTTTGCATTTAGTTATTTCTGACTCTCTGATACACATTTCACTATTATAAATGAAAACGTGTATTTATTATTTTATTATTGTTGTTGTTTAGTTGATCTGAGGATAATGACACTGAGCTTCAGGACTATATGATAACGTATTTTGAACTGTGCATTAGCGTGTGTATTACAATTACAATTGAAAATAGAAAATAAATGAGTATGACTAAGGAAAAAAAAAATCTAACCAACAGTGAATTTGACGTCACTGAAATAATACACTCTTGGTGATGTGTATTTTTTTTGTAAAATGTGATTCTGTTGTTTTACTAACTGGTTGTTATTTATTCATTTTCTTAGGGTGAGTCTGAACATTCACCTGAATTCTGGTCTCTAAGTAACTACAGTTCAAGATGATGCCCGATCATCACACTACTGTAAGCACATCTAAAAATGACAACACACTACCCAGGATAGCCAGGCAGTCACGTTTTAATTCATAGAAAGGGATGACCACAATGATGCAACAAACTGACAGTATGCTCTGTATATCAGAATTCACTTTGAAAATAGATGGATACATTTATACCGAAGTTGTATGTTCGGGAGATCTGGTGATGATTAAGATGTTTTGAGCTTCCGTCTCATGCTTAAACACATGATCTTTTGTTAACTAATATTCGTTAGTAAAATTAATATTGTGATATGCGTACTGTTAACTTCAGCGTTAGATCGTAGATGAGCGAAGTAGGTGCTTCGTTGTTGCTTGTATAAGCTGATACGCCTGTGTGTAAGTGATATAACACAGTAGTGTTTAATATACATTTTTGTATCAGTCTGATATTCCGACATGTGCAGTTCACATCATACGCATGTTAAGATGGGAATGATACTCAAAGTGGTTCCTGTGCGTCATGTTATACCGTAAAGTTCATGAGAACATTCTGTTGCAGCGTTGAGGTTCTAGAACCATTTGAAAGGTAAAAAAATTAATTATGTTCCTTTAATATAATTATGTAGACCTATAACTTAAATGTGTAAAGACTGACTCTTATGAAGGACAATCTTTTCCATATTTGTTTGTTGTTGTTTATTTGATATATTTATTAAAATATTTGGTATGCTTCTTTACCCATATCAATTATGCAATAACTGTCAGTATTTGTATTCATGTGAGATCACTCACTTAATATAGAGATGATCGAATTGCCCAAGGCCTTACAGAACACATGTGATTTTAAGTGTGCTGTAAAAAAAAAAAAAAAATGCTCCAACATTTGACGATGCAAAATACAGAACGTGAGAAAGGATGTGAGTTGTTTTAGGACACATATTGTAAAACCAAGATTGTTTATTTACTTTTAAGGTTTTCTAATGGGAACTAAAGCTAGCAGGAACGGTGCAGTTGCACAGCAGTGATAGAACACGTGTAAACACAGAGCTTTACCCAGTTTGGGTGATGCACAATGTAAATGCTTCAAATTCATTATCGTGTGTGTTTTTTGTTTATTTCAGTGAAACGATGATGCTCCGGGTCCACTCATCTTGCTGTCCCTGCTCCTCGTTGACGGTATCCGTTGTCATGACGAGTAATGTAATGTCTTGTCTTGTTGATTAAAACAATATTTATTTTTTTTAATAACATGTTTTTTAAACACACTCTATTGCTACAGCAGTTTTTGTGCAATTGTAACAACCTGTCATATGTAACTTTTGTAAGTGTTACATTTACAGTATGCTAATCTTGTTTCCCTATGTTTCTTTCAATTGATTCAATAAATGTGTTTTTTTTTTTGTAGTATGCCTTGTTTCTTGACTTGATGGGTTACGGATGACGTCTGGTGGCGTTTTTGGCAAGTAAAATAAAATCTTCCCCGGTGCATTTGCTGCCAGTACCCAACAAACCATGCGATGCCGTTTCTCTTTAAGTTGCGCTCTTAGCTACAAGGGGAAACTTGTATTTCATGGTTTGCTGGATACTGCAGATGCTACCCTTGGCTGCGCCGGAGAAAATTTTCCCGCCAAAAAACTTATAGTATATAGGGGATCCAGAGCGGAGGTACTTGGAGCACTCCAAACAAGGCAATAGCCAGTCCACCTCCCCATCCCACTGGGCGAGGAGGTGAGCTGGTTACCGCCTTGTTTGGAGTGCTCCAGCTGTGCTCTTGATATACCTGAATGCATCTATGGTGCCAATATCGCTGTATTGTAACTTTGAACACTCCAAACAAAACGCTAGCTAGCTTATCTCCCATTGAAGGAAGGAAGGAGGGAGCTGAGCTGGCTGCAATGGTGTGCTCAGAGTAACAATGTTGTGATATTACCACCATACAAGTGTATGCACATGTACACTGCCCACCTCCAGATATTGGGTCAACCGTGAACATCCCAATATCTGACAGAGGACAGTGTAAATATGCATACACACCCAAGGGTGTAGCCAGCCCACCTCCCTTCCCCAATGGGGAAGGGAGGTGGGCTGGGTACATCCTGGATACATTTGATTGACGTGTGAAAGGACAACCCCCCCTCGGGTACCCTATATACTAAGTTTTTTGGCGGGAAAATCTGCACCGACACAAAAAGGGGATGCCCTCCGCAGTATCCAACAAAACATGAAACAGAGTTCCCCTTGCCAATTGCGCAAGTTGGGAAAAAAAATCTCCATCGCATCGTTTGTTAGATACTGTATTCACCACGGGTCTCAGCAAGGTTTCCGCACCAAGCAACTTACCCAAAGCCAGACAACATGGATCTAGAAGAAAACGATGGACACAGAAATAAACAATACAACTTTATTACACAATGAATCCAAGACGTAATCAAGCAGGGAAATAACGACCACAATTTAACAACATAAAATACTTAGAAAATAACTACTTTACATTACTGGGTTAACACAGACAAGTGTAGATAAATTAGCGAAGTGCAGTATTAAACCAAAAAGCTAAACATGAAACTGCAAGACATATGCATGTATCAATGTGTGGAAAACGACAAACTTGCCAACAAACATCTCCTTGCTTCAGCCTCCCATGTAAGGCGCAAAGTTGATAAGGAAAAGTGTATCAGAAGTCGGACGGCTTCCCTGAAAAAAAAATTTCCAATAATAATAATTAACAAACATTAGACACAAAACAGAATAAGCATGATAGGTCTTTCAGAGAGATCTAAATGCATATACAGCATTGGCTGCAAAGTAAAACAAATCACAGATAAGCGTCACTACAACCTTCCGTACATTACAGCACGCGGATAAATCGCATATGCACGTCTGTGCTGCTAACATTTACAGCAGGGCAAAATGGCAACACATCATTAGCTATATTGAACATGCAATGTATCTGCCTTTTCTTTTATTACAATTAGAAGTGCTAAAGACACGCCCGTATATATTTCTTACAAACAAATATATTTAGCCAATGGTTTTGTATTTCGAATTTCATGCATATATTACTTAACGCTAACATATTAATATAAACCAATACTGACTTCCCCGAGATACGTTTCTCATAAGGCTGGTCAACAGTCCAGTATGATGGTCGTAGCTTACTGTATCGTTTGAATAATAGTGATGTCATCATGCAGTGTGGTGAATAATATTTTAACCAAAATCAAAACGAAACGCAAATAAGGCGGCAATGCAATCTAATAATGCACAATAATCTGCAAGAGAAAGTCAACTCTCTAATTACCATGACCAGAGCATGAAGGAGTCAACAACTTCACATTCTCCCATAATAGACAGGATCCTGCGCCCAGAGCCACGATGCATCCGTTTCTGAAAACATAGGAATAAATAAAGTGTTAGGATTCAAGGTATACAAATCCTGTACCGTTCACAACTGGACGATTCCATTGGTACTGTACGATATATAGCCTAATATGTTTTACTGGCACTATATGTTCTGTTGTTTTTTTTAAACTAAATATTACATTTCATAAATGACCGATTGCATGTCAAATCTCAAAGTGCATTTGAAAAACAAACACAGGTTTCTATTCCAGATCCAGTTAGATGATATTTATTGCCCGGACAGTGTTGTTAACATTCTGAAACGCCCTATATCTTAATAAAGTGTACATTAGTATGCACGAATCACGTGGGTGTATAAATGCATACCCTGGGTAATTATACAAGTTTTCTGAATGAATATGTGCAACTTTATATAGAAATGCTACATATACGTATGTACGTAGCCTAACAATATTATGTTATCATTCAGAACATTGTATTTGTATTACCAAATACTGAACGACACTCAATATAAAAAGGCAATGCAATCTAATAATGCACAATAATCTAAGACAAAGTAAACTCTCCACTTACCATGAAAAGAGCATGGAGTCACCTATTTCCTCCCATAACAGATGAAGACAGGGCGCTGCGCCTAGATCCACAATGCCTCTGTTTACAATAAAAATCCAACTACAAAAATACTGTACGGATCACTAAAGTATAGTTCAGTTTGTATTGTATTATACATAATAGTTTTGACAGGTTATTTGTTGCATAGAACAAACTATTTCTATAACTACCCATTCCCTTTCAATTAACTTATTATATATATTTTTTAATCCCTTTCTTTAGCCTTGATGTTAAATTACTGGCAACAGTAATTTTGGATATTCTTACTGGCATAGAGTTTGTATTAGTTATAAGTAACTATAACAAGGCTACTGTTTTTAATTTTCTACCGGCTCTCATATATATATATATATATATATATATATATATATATATATATATATATATATATAGATTGCGCTTAAATGACTCATGTTGTAACATGGTTGCATTTATCTAATTTGAGTTTATAGTTTTAAAAAACAAATTCGAACCAAATACAACAGATATTAGACCAGTTGTATAAAAAAGAATCACATACACACGTTTCGGGCAAAAGCCCTTCTTCAGCTGTTTACAAATAAAAGTAAACACTTATTACTTTTTTTTTTTTTAAACAGTTTAAGAAGGGCTTTTGCCCGAAACGTCCTGAAAATAAATTATATATTTTTTCATCTTTTAAACTTTGAGTATATGTTTTAAAAAACTTTTTTTTCTTTCATATGCCTTCAATTTTCTACACTAATATATATATATATATATATATATATATATATATATATATATATATATATATATATATATGCACGCTTCATTCGCTTCTAACAACTATGCAGCCCCAACAGCAAAGGGGGAAAAATGATTTACAAACCGAAATGGCTAAAATGTGACCAAGCTCATATTGCAAATGAAGCTCACGCTTAACAAATTTAACATCAGTATTTACACATGTTAAATAATGCATTCATTTCTCAGTTCAACTACAAGCAAAACATATTGAATTTAAAGCAAACAAACAAACAGACTTACCTTAATTAGAACGAAGTGTTTTTTTTATTTTTAAAACTTGCTCACGTACTACAAAACAGCAAAAGCAGCACACCACTATAAATTAAGCAAATACTGTATTATATTCCCCTCGAACTACCCAGAGGAATACAAAATAATTAAAAAAAAACAAAACAAAAAAAAACACAAATTAAATTCTGCTAGACCAGCAGCACAAACTCGCCTTGCCACCATCTTCCTCGCTGCACCTGCAATTCAGGTGAGGGGGCGGGACCAGAGTCAGGACTACATCTGGGGGGCGTGGTTAGAGTCAGGGCTACACCTGAAGGGGGCGTGTCCAAAACAGAATAGCAGGACTCATCAGTTCCCCCAGGTGGAGAATATCGGCACCTCATCATTGGAGCCCCACAACAGTGTTTAGAATGCAAGAAGCAAAGGTGGCACTTCTTTAGTCTCTTGTAGACCAGCTGCATGCATACAAGTAATCAAAACCAGAAAAAAGGTGTGTTCCAAGATATAGCCTTTAACCAGTGCAGCAATTTAAGTGTTAGTATTGTTGGCTATATACAGTTCTACCAAGCAATGATATCACTGCATTTGGGATGATGTCATCCGACTCCTAGCAACATGGTGCATTGATATAAACTGTTTAACTGTATCCATGGGGTTAGAATAGTGTGACATCACAATTGGATGACTAGCTCAAGTTGTGATATCTAGATCACATGGCCTCCACTCTATTCCCCACTTTAGATATATGTGAGGGGTTTCCAAATGTTGTTTTAATTTACAATAATACAGCAAAAACAGGTGCCATAGTAAAATATAAATGAGCTTGCAGTGTGCAATCTAAATGGAGAGCATTCCAACGTTCTGCAAGAAGAATTCTGAGAAATATTAGAATCTGTAGAACATTATGACCGTTTACTGAGCAGGTAATAATCTTTTTATATGTTGCATTGGGAACAACATAATTCCGCTTCATTGTTACATAGAAACATTCTAAATATGATCGGAACACAGGGCTATAGTTCTTGATCAGGCAATCGTAAAGTCGGCTTATACAGTATGTTTCCATCTAGATAGATAGAAGAAAAAGAAAAAAGAATAGGAGAAAGAGAGAAAAAAAGGAAAGCTCTTGGGGGATACTAATGATCAAGCAACAAGAAGGAAAATAGAGCAAGATGTCAGTTATCTACTCCGAAACAGAGACGTATGATATCATCTTGACTTTGGGGAAAGGCACTTTTGGGGAAGTGGCTAAATGTTGGAAGCGAAGTAACGGGGAGATGGTTGCTGTAAAGATCCTTAAAAGCGATGCTTATAGGAGCCGGATTATTAAAAACGAACTGAAACTCCTGGCTGCTATTTCCAAAGTCAGCCTGGACGACTGCCACATTGTGACATTTTACGAAGCTTTCCATGACGAGAGCCAACACTACCTGGTCTTCGAGCTCATGGAGAAGAATCTCTTTGACCTGCAGAAGGAGAATGGCTTCAGCCCTCTGCCTGTGAGGCACATCCGGACCATTGTCTTCCAGGTCCTCAAAGCCCTGGTCAAGCTCAAGGAGCTGACCATCATCCATGCTGACCTCAAGCCTGAGAACATCATGATTGTGGATCACTGCAGGTTCCCCTTCAGAGTGAAGGTCATCGATTTCGGCTCAGCAAGCATCTTCAACGAAGTGCGTTACGTCAAGGAGCCCTACATCCAATCCAGGTTTGTTCATTTTTTTTGTTGTTGTTTTGTTTTTTGTATTCCTGGGAGCAGTTCAGTACAATGTTTGAAGTGTGAAAAAAAAACCTCTTGAAAGAAATTCTTTTTTTTTTAATATGGTTCATCATTTGAAAACTGTATATCTCTTGCCTGTTGGACAACAAGGTGCTGGATCTCGGATCCGGTGCGATCCACCACAAAGGAACCCTTTAAAGTACAAAGAAAACGATGCTAACTTTCTTAATTTTGCATTTCAGGTGCAGGAAACAGGTTTGATCTGGTCATTCATATTGTCAGTTTCGCTCAATTCCTTGCATACCTCCAATAAGCCCTGCTAACCACACAATCTCCCATTCAGGTTCTACAGGTCTCCTGAAATCCTGTTGGGTCTGCCGTTCTGTGAGAAGGTGGACATGTGGTCTCTGGGTTGCGTGATGGCTGAACTCTACCTGGGCTGGCCCCTGTACCCAGGGGACAATGAGCTGGAACAGGTCAGCTTCATCTGTAAGACCCAGGGCATGCCCAAAACCCACCTGCTCAACGCGGCCAGCAAGACCCACCAGTTCTTCAAGTGGACCAAGACCTCCAGTGGCACGCACCGGTGGCAGCTGAAGTCCTCCAGCGAGGATCTCCAGCAGGGCAAAGGAGTGAAAGGCAAGGTCCACCAGGAGAGGAGGAAGTACGTTCTGAGCTCGCTGGACGAACTGGAGACCGTGAATGCTCCGAAAGCAGCCGCCTTCTTCCAAGGCGACGAAGCCTTGGCCGCCATCAGCGACCGCAAGAGCATGGTGGAGCTCCTGAAGAGGATGCTGACCCTGGACTCTCACGAACGCATCAACCCCAGCTCGGCTCTGCAGCACCCCTTCGTGACCATGCAGCACCTCAAGATCACCTTGCTTCACTCCAGGTATTGCGAGATATCCATGCTGGGCTTCCAGGAAGCTTTGAGCTACCCGATCAGCCAGGTAGGCGACGAGAAACCCTGCTACCGCATGACTGAGGATCAGAACTCGAGAGACGAGCGTTACCAGAACGATTCAGTCCGACAGATCCCTGTGGTCGCTAACGTGCAGAGGACCATTGACAAGATGGGCGGTCTCAGGATTGACGAGACAGAGCTGGTAGCTGCGATGAACCTCTGGGTTGAAGGTGGACCAGGAGGGGGTTACCAGCCTTCTACCTCCATGGAGTCCATCTCAGATCACCAGGAGCTGCCCAGGCACCACCACCAGCGCAACAGCAATGGCACAAGGCGGCAGCCAGTCTTGGCCTACCAGAACAGCCATTACGGAGCTAAGAAGCAGGCTTCTCGGCATTCTAAGTCAGACCCCACTTTTAGGAAGCTGTTTCTACTTGGGCAGGAGACCGCTGAGGGAGGCTGTCCCTGTACAAATCAAGATGATTCTGACAGTCCCTCCTCAAAAAATCCATCCTCCATTCCAGAATTTGTGGATAAACAGGAGGAAAACTCGGTCAAGAAACCACCGCAGGAGTACGCTACCACAGAGGTACGAGTATATCAAGAACATTAGGCAGTTGAAGCTAAATCATTTCAAAAATCTTACCTGATACGCCCTTCTGGTTGTTATATAGGTCTCAAATGCTTTGATTTGTGTTGAACTTGCTTGGTCACCTTGGGGGTGAAATGATCCCCACCCCTTCAATAGCTTATTTTCTGTCATTAACCAACCACCTGCTCCCCTTGTTGATTGACATGCTTTCAGGCCAGTAACATGCCTTGAACCAGAAGACGTCAAGTGGAACATGTGTTGTAAGAATAAGGCATTGAAACTCTAGTACCAGATATGTTTTGCTGTACGTGTTTCTTTCTATGTAGAAAATAGTGTAAAATGTGTTTTACACTATTTTTTTTGTTTTTGGATTGGTGACCCAATGTGAATGACAAAAAATATAATACACTCCTTGAAGGGGATTGTACACACACACACACACACACACACACACACACACACATATAAACACACTTTCCCTTGACAAGGTATGTGAAATACTGGGAAGCTGGCTCTTTTGAACTTCTGTCACATTTTTTTTTTTCATTTTAATTTTTAGAAATTATAAAACAGTTCACGTGAACTATGTGTAATTGGAGAAGTTGCCCTACCAAAACTTTGAAAAGACCATAAACAGTATGCATTACAGATACATAGACAGGAAACTTAACTTGGTACAATTATGCACAGCTGACTGAAGGGGGTATATTACTGTGCATGTTACTGTGTGACTCTTCTGTTTTCTCTAGCATGGAGCCCAGTATAGTTCGTTTAAGTCAGAGGAGTCAGACAGCAGTTACGGCAATGGGTGGTCCACCAGTGGGGACTGGAGCCCAGGAACAGTGGCAGGAGTAAACCACATGAAGTATGAGGTGCCACCCAGAAACAGCAGCCACCACCATTACCTGCACCTGGGGAGCCACCAATAATCCTGAGAATTCCAATTGAGAGACCCGTTCTATTTCCAGCGTTCTGGCCTCCTATGTCCTAAGCTACCACGCGTTTGGACTATTTTAACTTTGATGCATTCAGCAAAGCATTTCTGTAATGCACTGTATGTGGTTGAGTGAACCAGAGGGAGGTTGGCAGTTTTATTATTATAAGTGTCTTCCTTTTTTTTTTTTAAAGTACTGTTCTATAACGATTTTGCTTGATTTCTTCTAATTTTCCATAAAAAAAAGGGGGGAACCGAAAAAAAATAAAAAACAGTGAAGCGTGTCTTCTTTATTCGTTTCGGTTTTAATGTAGCCATGTTGTAAAACGCATACTTCTTTTTTTTTTTATATACCAGGGTTCAAAAAGTTTTGCTGCAAGTTTTTATGTTACACCCTTCTTAATGCCCACTTTGGAAAAAAAAACAAAAAACGTCTAATTTCTTGCCTGTAACACCCATCCAGTTACATACACAGGTGAGATTTTCTGATACAGCGCTCCCCTTTTATAATGCTGTAGTCAGGAGCCATAGTTAAGAGACCGTGCTGTTTGTGTTCTGCCTTATAACTGGTGTCAGTGCAATGGCATTATGGTGCAAATGGGAGCAACGACCGTGTAGCGAAAGGTTCTAGTTTTGACCTGCTGCCTAACATCAGCAATCACAATAGCGTGCAGTGTGATGTTTCACAGCAGTGATGACCAGCACGACAGCCCTCACTCAAGTCCTTTTTATTTCAAAATGAAATTGCACTACCGGAGTTACAAGGAGGCACTACCTGAAATATTTCCAAACGGCAGCCTTTATTATTCGAAAACTTGAGTCCACATTTGATCTTGAGGCTTGTCCCACCGATATCAAAAAAAAAAAAAAAAATAATAATAATAATTATTTCATTTACTCATTAGGGTTAAACACCAAGTGAAATTTCAAAAAGCAATTATGACAGGCTTAAAAATTATATATATATATATATATATATATATATATATATATATATATATATATATATAAAATCAGGATCCAAATCATCAGGATAATAATTAGCTACAATCCTTCGGCTTCCGCCTTCTTCAGATAGCATGGTACAAAAAGCAAAGTACACTCACCTACCTAGTCTACCTGGCTATTTCTACCATGCCATCTGAAGAAGACAGAAGCTGAAAAACTGTAACCAATTATTAAAACACTGAGTTTCCAGTTTAGCAATGACTTTTCTTTATATATATATATATATATATATATATATATATATATATATATATATATATATATATATATATATACCTACATACACATGTCTGTTGTATGCAGTGTTTCAGTGCAAAATGTTTGACCCCAGCACACTGCTGGTAAGTGAATGAAAGGCACTATATTATTGCGTGTTCTATTTTTGATTTAGAATTTTCTTTCCCTGGGGAGGTAGGCTGCTTCTCCAGTGCTCTGGGCAGTGAATCCGTGTTCCTCTCGGCTCTCACTTCACTGCGCAGATGTCGCTGATGTCGGTGTCCTGGTTGAGCTGAGTGCTGTAGACGGACTCCCAGTCCCTCTGAAACACGGCCTGCAGCTGCTCCTGCACTGTGGGCTCGCTGGATTGAGACGCTGTCTGATTCACCACCAGCGCCGAGCCCGCAGTGTGCAGGAAATAATCCCCAGACCAGTTAGATGTGCCTGCAGGAGAAGTCAAAATATATAATGCAGAACAGATTCATCGAGCTTTTTCAGACATTTTAAGTCACTACCGCCATTATTCACAGATGGACAAAAAATTCTAAAGAAATGGACAGGGTTCGAAACTCACTCTAGCCCTGCACCCAGTCCTTGGTTTCCAAACTACCATCAATTCAGTATACTGTTTAAATGATTCAGTAGCCAGGAGTTTGAGCAACCCCTGTTAAACATATTATTCCTTCCCTTTCAGCTGCATGAACAGCTCCTAATAATCAACCTACAGTCACAGGGAAGAGTCATACAAGTGTGATCGGTTAATTCAGATTTAGGAGGGGCCTGACTGTTCAAACTCCTGGCTCCTGATCATTTCAATATTAATAATAACAGACTTCATTGAGGGGAGCTCTGAACCCCAGGTCTGGGTGCAGCAGCAGCAGCAGCAGCAGCAACAGCAGGGCTAGTGTGAGTTTCTAACCCTGCTCAAACTTCTGGCTCCTGATCATTTCAATATTAATAAAAATAATAATAATAATAGACTTAATTGAGGGGAGTTCTGAACTCCAGGACTGGGTGCAGCAGCAGGAGCAGCAGGGCTAGTGTGAGTTTCTAACCCTGCTCAAACTCCTAGCTCCTGATCATTTCAATATTAATAATAATAGACTTCATTGAGGGGAGCTCTGAACCCCAGGACTGGGTGCAGCAGCAGCAGCAGCAGCAGGGCTAGTGTGAGTTTCTAACCCTGCTCAAACTCCTGGCTCCTGATCATTTCAATAACATACCTAAACAAGGGGAGTTCTGAACCCCAGGACTGGGTGCAGGTCAAGTGGATGTTTCTAAACTTGGGCATTAACTATGTCATTTTTTTTTTTTTTTTACATTACTGCACATGTGGCTTGGTTTCAATTAAATAGCTTCTAAAGCCACACATGGGTTTTCACTTATGCACGGATTGCTAGATCTTGAACACTTGTAACATGAGGGACATGGCTCATTGATTCCCCCTGGTGGTGTTTGAGCATACTGCACCTACCGATATAAGCCACCTTGTCAGTCACCATGTACTTGTTGTGGTTGACTCTGGCAAAGGGGATCTGGGCTTGGGCCTGAGTGGAGGGGACCACGAACAGCTTCTGTGAAGCAAAGAGACAGAACAAGGTTACTACCAGACAGTGTAGCAGCAATGGGAATAATAACCATACTACTAGATTACATTAGCGATCAAATGGGCGTCTTGAAATTAGCTACAATTAAAATTAAAAGGCAAGTTTACAGTGCATGTTTGATTATATATATTGATATCCTTTATATCCTTGAAAACCTCTGGGTGTGAGAATATTAGTTTATCGGTCAGTAATCAATCAGCGATATAGAAACAACAGGCACTCGTGTGTGAAAATGTTAGACCACTTTGTGCTTTAATTCAGGCACCTTCAGCAATTCCTAAAAAGCATCCTGCATTTTATCATTTTATTCATAGTTCCCTATTTTGAGTATTTTCCAAGATTTTCAGTTGCACTGTACATTGAGATCAATCAAGTTAACTACAGCAACTAATGGCTGACAATCCCTTACTAGAATAAACATCAGGATACATTGCACTTACCTGTTTAAAAAAAAAAACCAAAAAAAAACAGATTTCACTTTCTAGCTACGCAGAGCTCTTGCGGTCACGCAGAGCTGTCAATGAGCGATAGGGAGACAGACAGACAGACCCCTCACCACTTGGATGTCCAGCTGGCTCTTGCGGTCGTTGATGGCAGCCAGCGAGCGCAGGAAGGGGAACATGGTGGGCTTAGAGTGAGGCCAGCAGCTGATGAGCAGACGCACGCGCACACGCCTCTCGTACGCAGCCCGACGCAGCTCACTGTCGATGGCAGCCCAGTACCTGAGGAAGGGAGGCACGCTGGGTTAGAGAGCAAACACACAGTGATACACAGACACTCTTCCCCATAAATTCAGCCGAGTACTTCAGGAGACACACACTTGCTAATACAGCATCGATACAATGACATTCTTACCACCCAGCTGCTGGAGAAAGATGGCTTTGAAGTTCAGAGTGACCAGAAAGCTACAAGAAGAGAAGAAGCTTGTGTCTGCGTCTACTTTTCCCTGTATAATACACACTAACTGATAAGCTAATATTGCCCGTTTTCTTTTTTTTTGTTATCAAATATTTTGTTTTTATTAATGCCTGGTTTCTGATGAAGCAGACAGCATAAAGAAGGTGGAACTAAGAATCAAGTAAACATTCATGTAGGAATCATATTTTAGTGTAAAGAACTGATGAAGCATAATAAACAAGTTGCAGGCACCTTGGCATATTGTGTCCGGTGGTCAACTGTCTTTGAGAACACTTTGGCTAAGAGAACGCTTCGCTTGCTTCTCGAGGGGTGTTCTCTTAGCCAGAGATTACTGTATAACAAATAATCTTCCCTTTTAACTCAACTGAATTCACGATCTCAGGAGACTGGGCAAATGTGTCCTCCATACACCCCAGCAGCAGCAGAATGATGGCTGTTTACAAGAGGGTCCGGAAAGCTACAAGGACAGATGAAGCTTGTGTCCGCAGCAACTTTACCTTATACAATGCAATCAAACTTGAAAGCGAACCATGCCTGGTTTCTGATGAAACACAGAGGGCAAAAAAAGCTACGTAGTGTGCAGGAACCGTAGGGAATTTGAGCGGAAAACTGAATGCGATTATACAGGCACCTTTTGGGGTGCGAGTACTCCATGGTGGGAAGGTAGTTCATGACAGCGATGTCCACAAAGTCCCGCGCGTCCTCGATGACACTGAGAATGGATTGCAGGTCCTGGGTCCTTCCTTCTGGACACAGTGCTGGAGGGGCGCTCTGAAACACAGCACAGAATTTAACAAGCCGGGAGTTACTGAGAATTCAAGCTACTGCCACTGCTTTTACTGTATCTGAAATCCCTTGATAATCCTGCATCCTTAACAATAAAACATGTAGAATATGTGGTATTGCTATAGCATCACCTAGAATTTTAGGATTGAGACATAATGAAGTAAAAGAAATACATGAATGAACATATTTTTTTTCATTTAACATTGTGTAATCTAAAAAAAAACTACAAAATGATATTGCAAAAGTCTACCACAAGCCATAATAGTGGTACTGTATTTCACGTTAGATTTCGAAATGTCACATTTTTCAATTTTTTTTCGTGAAGTGTATGGAAAACCACAAAGCGGTGTGTAATTCAATATGTTAACATAACATCATTCAGCAGGTTTCATTTGACTTCATGAAGGAGAATTAGTTCTTTCTATTGGGTGAAGCAAAACATTTGGCCAGAGCTGTATACATATAGCCTGATAAGTCACAGCTGGATTTTTTTAGAGCATTTTACAGCATCGGAATTCCTTTCACCCCTCAGAATAACCATGGACTGCTTGTGCTGTAAAATGCTCAAAACAATAATCTTGCTATGTCTCATCTCGACTGGGTATAGTTTGATCAGCTATACCCAGTCGAGATGAATACAACTCCTCGAATTCTCTGACGAACATTTTGACTGTAAGTCTGACTCAGTGTCTTCATCGAGAAAGACTTCCAGTCTCAATGCTTGTCAATGCACAATATTATTATTATTATTATTAATTTCTTAGCAGACACCCTTATCCAGGGCGACTTGTTATATCACATTATTTTTACATACAATTACAGTTGTGTTTTTACTGGAGCAATCTAGGTAAAGTACCTTGCTCAAGGGTACAGTAGCAGTGTCCCCCAGCTGGGATTGAACCCACGACCCTCCGGTCAAGAGTCCAGAGCCCTAACCACTACTCCACACTGCTGCCCAGTAGTTTCACTATGTTTCGGTGCGTGCTTGCTTACCGAAAGGTAAACCGTGGACGAGGTCCCATTAAGAGGCAATTCGAGGGGCGTGTCCTTGTTGAAGGGGGTGGAGTAGTTACTGGGCCAATGAGAGGGGACAGTGGCATCAGGCTGCCCCAGGAACCAATAGACTTCAAAGATCTTCCCCAAGTCCTGAGCCAGGCAACTGCAGTTGTACACAGCTGCACCCAATTCCTTTACCTGGAGAAAGGAGGGGAGAGAGGAGAGGGGAGAGAAGGAGGAAGGAGGAGAGCATTATTCAAAACCAAACCTACAGCTCTGGCCAAAAATTTTGCATCACCTAGAATTTTAGGATTGAGACTTCATTTAAAAACAGACAAAAAAAAACTATATCAACATAATTTAGATATTTAATTTAACATTATATAATCAAAGAAACTACTAAATGATAATTGCAAAAATCTTCCGGAAGCCATAATAGTAGTACAGTATTTCACGTTAGATTTTGAAATGTCACATTTTAACATTTTTTGTCAGTTTATCGTTAAGTATATGGGAAAACTACAAAGCGGTGTGCAATTCAATATGTTAACATAACATTATTCAGCAGGTTTCATTGGACTTTATGAAGCAAAATTAGTTCATTCTATAGGGGGATGCAAAAGATTTGGCCAGAGCTGTACATCCAGACCCTGAAGTAGTTAATTATATCACCTGTTAAACCTGGAGTGGAGCGGCCCTCTAGGACCGGGAATGGTTAAATCGTTCAGATGAACTGAATAGATTCTGAAACGTCAGGCCGCGTGTCGGATTCTCACCTGCGTCAGCGATCTCCAGTCCATGTTGGCGCTCCCGATGAAGATGTGTTTCTTGTCCACCACCCAGAACTTGGTGTGCAAGACGCCGTTCGTCAGCTTGGGCAGGTTCACTTTACGAACGACAGCACCTGGGAAAAACAAAACCAGACACACATACCACACTATTACAACATCCAAGCAAGCAGACTAGCTAAAAAGGTCAAGGGTCGTGACTCACAAGATTGAGGTAGGTGGCTCATCTGTTGTATTCACTTAGGGTTTTCTGAGTGGCTTTTATGGCAGCTTTATTTAGCTCTTACATTGTTTATAGTATTGTGTTGTTTTTTTTTTTTTTGTAGATTATTATAACCTGCTTAATCACGTGTAAATTTATTTCTAACTTTATATTCCCGTAGCTTCTTAGAGTGTCCTGGCAGTAAACCTAGTCCAGTGGGCCTGTGCAGCCAGCCGGTTTCCAGGGAACTGACCCCAGTCCTCGCTTACCCCCATCCAGCAGAGCCTGCAGGTCACTCTGAGGCTGAGAGCCCTGCGGGGTGTTGACAGCAACCCGCACCGAGACCCCCTTCCCAGGCAACTTCACTAGCTCTTTCAGGATCCTCTCCCCCTGAGCGAGAGAACAGAGGACAGATAAGCAGGGCAGACTTTCAATTCAGATTTTATTGCATGAGAGTAGCTGTTATTTACTTCACGCTAATATTGGGCTCGGCTTTCACCAAGATAAAATGAGACAGCAGTGGTGAAGACCAACCAAGCTTCTCTGTTATATATGGCTGTAATACTGGCTCCAGGGATCAGCCTATTTGTGGCCTCCCTGGCGATGATGCTGGCTCCAGTGATCAGCCAAAGAACACACTAAGCAAAACTGTGAGCCGTTTCCTGACACTCCAAAGCTGCCGTCTCTCAATGGCTCTCCGTTGTTCCCTCCGTACCTGCCAGGCCGCCTGCTCTTTGGTCCCTGTGTCCTCGTTGGTCATCGTCCAATAGAAAGAGGCGATGTCCACGCTGCTCCGGGCCTCTCCAATCAGGTTCATCCAGGCCTGGTAGATGGAAGGGTTGGAGGTGCTGGAGTTGAAGACCAGCCCTTCTGGGATGCTCTCCACCAGCACTATCCTGTAACACAGCAAGGGAGCGGCGGTCAATACTGGCTACAGAAACAAGCTGCCTGTTACAGGGCTTAGCTCAAGAGGATCACAGAGGTGTTGCCCTTTATGTCAATGGCTTGAGGTTGTCAAAACAAGTTTTAAAATAGAATATGTTGTGTGTAGGATGATATCCACTTTATATCTACAATGCATATATCAGAAATCAACCAATCACAGCGCAGTATTTGCCAAAAGATGTCATCCCGTGCATAGAACCCCAAATAAAAACAATAACAAAATAAAAAAAACACACACATATCAGTCTTTCTTTCAATTATTTCGCTACAAACTTTTGAAGCCACGTTTCTCCAGCTGCACCACGACACAGCACCTGCAGGCCTGCACGCATTACTGAACTGAACCAGCTTCGTTTCACTGTCCTGTCGGCCAAACTGCACCAGATGACATCTCTTACACAATAAGAGACACCTTGCACACCACGTATTAACTTATAAGCCATTCTACTTTCCTGTAGGACAGAGACTACTGAAGTAACACATTCGACCACAAGATGGTGCCCTAGTGCCGTCTGGTAAATAACATTGCTATAGCCTACGCAGGGCTTCTCAAACCCGGTCCTCGGGGACCCCCTATGTCTTCTGGTTTTCAATCCAACAAAGCTCTCAATTACTTAACTAGACCCTTAACTGAATGGATAATTTGCTATTAGGCCTTTTTAATTGTTCTCAGCTCCTAGTTGCAGAGTTCAAGTTACCCATATAATTTTATAGCTAACTTGAAATCTGCAACTGTTTAAGAGCTGAAAACAATTTAAAAAAAAATGAATTAAGCAAATGATCAGTTCAATTAAGGGTTTAGTTCAGTAACTGAGAGCTGAGCTGGACTGGGTTTGAGAAGCCCTGGTCTACATTGTGTTGTTCACTACACCCACCTGCAGGGGTCACTGCAGGAGCCGCCCTCCTGTCGCAGCAGCGTGTCTTCTGCGCGGTTCAGAGGGGGAAGGAGCAGAGGGAAGAGCAGCAGCTGGACAAACATCACGGCCAGCAGGACAGTGACCAGGCCGGCGGTCAGCAGGATACATCTGTAATACTGAATATACAGGTGACCCTTAGCATAGCAGACCTGCGTTCGATTACCATTGCACATCGAGCAATCCGCAATTGATTGCAATTACAATGTAATGTTTGTTCCTGAACTGCAAAAAAATATTTTAGTATCTCTACTGTTTCTTTATGGAGTAAAAACTGACATTCAAAAAGGAGATTTTCTCGTTAGTAATATGTTAAAAAGTACCGAAAAAAAAAAATATTGAGACTTCCTAGAAACGTTTGTCTAACTTTTAGTATTACTGAATCTTATATTACCGAGTGGTTAAAGTTATCCACAATTATATTAAAACTAGACCTGGGGTCAAATCCAATGGAATTGTATTGTACCCTGGCTCACCTGCTTAACTGTAATTGTAACTATGCCATATAATTTATCGATCACAGTTCAGTCACGCATTTATTGGTCATTCAATTGCTATTCTTGTTTTTTCAACTACTTTTGGTGACACATGTTATTGTGTGTACCATAGTTGTTTATGTAACTTTTTAGGGTAATCATAATTACTGCAGCATAATTGAAACTGTAATTGAAAATTGTAATTGAAAAAAAAAATAGGAGTTGCAATTTCAGCAAACGATTCCGCTGTGATTGTAACGAGAGTTATAAATGCCCCCAAGTGTGATGCTTAGCATTGGAAAGCCCTTTGTTTATCGTATACGACACAACAGCATACCCCAGGATCCACATACCTTCAGGGCTTGTGTGTTGTGGTGAATTTCCGTCTCGTCTGGGACAGCTGACAGCTTCAGCTGTAATGTGAGAAAAAAAATCATTGACTACATATTTTAGCATGCAGCACAATGTAGTTTAGAATCGAGCTGTTAAATAAATTCACCCTTTGACTTCCGGTACGTTTTCAGGTCCATTGCTATTGAGCTATGTTTTCATACAGGTCTCCTTAAACGTCTTTTTGCTGGCTCGATTCACAGACCCTGATTAGCATTAATCTTGGACGACTGAATGTTTAGCCTTGGTAAGGTACCAATGTTAATCAGGGTCTGTGATAAAGAGACGTTTGTGTTAAGTTGTTCTATGGTAGCTGGAAAAGGGACGATGAAAGCAAGTAAAAGCCTGGAAAATCATAACTGGTACAGTTAACCCAAGTCACAAATTTAACACAGAGGAAGATGAGTAAAAGGAAGAGAAGAAAAGAAAGTACCAAGCACCTTTTTTTACACAGAGAGTTATATATGCATGCAATAGCTTACCAGGTGAAGTATCTATAACACTGGCAACGTGAAATACAATTACATTAGTTCTCCTTAGTAGAGTCAAATGGAGCCCTAATGGGCTAAAAAGTCTTGTCTTGTATTCAAACTTTTAATGTAGAAGGCTAAATAGTCTTATTGACAAAGCTTTGGTTCATATGTAATTGGAATAAATGCAATTTCAATGCAATTTCAATGCAATTTCAATGCGATTTCAATGCGATTTCAATGCAATTTCAATGCGATTTCATACACACATTAAAAAATAAACTTTTAATTATGTTCTCGTGATCAGGGTTTGGGGTCAGCTTCTTGTTTTTCAATTCCCAATTCCATTTCCAATTCCTTTTTAAAATCAATTCCTGATTCCAATTGGACTTGGCATTTCAGAGACATGATAATTGTCTGCGATTGTTCAACTGCTTTCATTTGAAGTCAGTTTAATTGACGAACACACTGTGACTTCAACTGAAGTGACGTGCCGCCGATGTGAGAAGCTCGATTTAACAGAACAGTGCTGAGTGCAACTTTGACCAATTACGTGTTGGAATTGATTAAAAGGGAATTGGATTTGAAAAACAGGAACTGACTCCAGCCATGCTCGGGATTATTAGTTTAATAATTTCCTTTTGACTTACCTGCTGGTAAAGTAAGTGTGGTTTCATTATTGAGCTTCCTCTGCCGATTAGAACAGGACTATTCAAAGCACGACTCTAGAGAAGGAAACAGGATGAGAGAGAAAATACAAATAATCTGTTAAAGATAGCATGCCACCAGCCAACCCTAACACGTTAGCACAGTAAATCACTTATAACGAAATAAGTCACATCATTATCCAACCCTATCATGTGACATTTTCTTTCATCCCTTTCTGTTTGTGCTTCCCAGCTGTACTGGCCAGGCACTGTAACTACACTACACAGTGCCATTGTACTGTATGCTGCAGTTTAAAAATCCCATTGTCGACCTTTTGGGAGTGGGTGTGTTTTATTTGAATGAGGCTTCACCTCACCACAATTAAGAACATGCTGGAGGTGAGCTCTGCAGAAACGCGAGAACATCAATTATTTTGTACAGGGTCCTAAAACGGAACGTACAGTAGCAGGGGTGTGGGGAGAGCAAGTAGCAACAATGCAAGCTACTAACTTTTTTCAGAAAGCGCTGTAATCTGCATCTGATACTCCTTTCACAGTGCGTGTTTCCACGTTAAAAAATGAATTTAAAAGGGTACTTTTCCACTCTGTCAGGTCTTGACTGGAGAGTGGATCATTGTGGAACGAGGGCTGAGAACTGGATTAGCACAGCGGTTTTGCTTCACCAGTGCAGAGGCAGGAAGTGGTGATGAATTGAGCTGGCAGATTACAGCTAGCCACATCCTGGATGGTTTTTATGCAAAGCGGCAATACTCAGTGAAAGACGAATGTATAAATCGAAGAAATATATGCCACTTTAAACTGGTCTTCTGTCGTGAAGTGGTCAACTATCCCGACTTTGCTCTCTGACCCCAACAGAAGTGCATAGGCCAACGCCGCACACGCTATGGGCTGCTAGCAACAATTACAAAAATAACAAGGATGGAAATAAGACCCCCCACCCCCACCCCCCACTGCATAGTGGTTTGATCCATTCCTGGTCTTATTAGACACATCTGAGCTTGTTACCTTTGCAACATGGCTAATCAAGCTTGTTGTAAAACCTGGAATGGGTAAAAATGCTTTGCAATGGCAGTCTTATTTCCATCCCTGAATAAGAAGAAGAAGAAGAAGAAGAAGAAGAAGAAGAAGAAAGTGGAATGTTCAAATATTCATTATAAATGCAATTACCACAGCATAGTTGTAATTGGACAAAATAACATTGTAATTGTACTGTAATTGAAAAAAAATTCTGCTGTAATTGTAATTGGAATTATAATTGACCCGGCTTGAAATGCATCTGGTGGCAATAACGAATATGATCATCCTTCTTCATTCATATAACAAAAATAAATGACTGTATGAAAAACATGCTGCAAAGGAAACCACTGTACAAACGAGTCCTCAAATACACATGCATTCTGCAGTACAGAACAGCGTTTCTCTCCTTCCTTAATTGTTCATTTGAAGGCGAACCATCTTATTTTTAATTATTATTATTTTTTTAATATGGTACCAACCCCCGCACTTAAAAAAAAAAAAAAATGTAAATGCTTAGAAGCGAATTAGTTGACAGCTACATCCAATTTATTGCAAGCAAACAGCCTAAGCATTCACCTCTGTTCATTCAGTACTTACCAGTGTGTATGGCAGGCTCACACTCTAGAGCAGCTTACAATGGCCACAGTGTTAAAGATCCCCAATCACATAAGAAACTGTATGAATCTACTTGAAAAAAAGGTTCTCTGTGAAGTTTATGAGACAGAAATATGGTTTCAGAGAGGAAAGAAATAACGCTGAGCTTAAGAAACGTACTGTAGCCTAGTACTGTACTAAAACTAGCACAGGCTAGATTCGGGTGACACGTTTAGTACTTACCTGCTAGCCCTTTAAGCCAAATAAGACACCCCTGAGCTTGTTACCTAAATCTGTGGCTAATCAAGCTTCTTGTAAAACCTGGAATGGGTGAAACCGCTATGCAGTAGGAGTCTTATTTCCATCCCTGCATTTGGAACAAGGAACAGGGCTAAGTTACATGACTTTGGTAGCTATTCTCCACAATAAAGTAATAGGGCATTGCAGGGTTATATTACAGTATGCTGAAGTTATTTGTAAAATGAAAAACAAGAAGCTAATGTTACAAGTCAGATGTGGTGTAGGTAAAAGTGCTTAGTGAAGCAGACATTCACCACAATATAATAAGGGGATGTACGCTTATCAGTTTGACTCTTTGTGGACGTTGCTTTATCACATTGTGGAACTTCAACAACGCAACACAAGACTAGTTATGAAGAAGTTAGACACGTGACATTCAACACAGTTATTTTAAAATTGGTTTATGAAAAACATGATTGGGTGCGCTTGACATTTACTTCTGCAAAATGTCCTGGGACTGTTTCCTCACGCGCGCGCGCGCGTGTGTGTGTGTGTGTGTGTGTGTGTGTGTGTGTGTGTGTGTGTGCGAGACAGAAAGAAAGATTAGTTTGACTGTCATAATGAAAAGAGGAAGAATAGCCCTATTCACAGTGGATGACCCTTTTTCTCTTAGGGGGGTGAGGGAGGGAGGGAGGGAGGGAGCAGTTCAGTCTCCATGCCTCAAGCCTGCCCTGGACTGGAGGGAGCCCCCTTTCTCTTAGGGGGGTGAGGGAGGGAGGGAGCAGTTCAGTCTCCGTGCCTCAAGCCTGCCCTGGACTGGAAGGAGCACCCTTTCTCTTAGGGGGGTGAGGGAGGGAGGGAGCAGTTCAGTCTCCGTGCCTCAAGCCTGCCCTGGACTGGAAGGAGCACCCTTTCTCTTAGAGGGGTGAGGGAGGGAGGGAGCAGTTCAGTCTCCGTGCCTCAAGCCTGCCCTGGACTGGAAGGAGCACCCTTTCTCTTAGGGGGGTGAGGGAGGGAGGGAGCAGTTCAGTCTCTGTGCCTCAAGCCTGCCCTGGACTGGAGGGAGCCCCCTTTCTCTTAGAGGGGTGAGGGAGGGAGGGAGGGAGCAGTTCAGTCTCCATGCCTTTCTCTTAGGGGGTGAGGGAAAAGTTTAGCAGGACTTGGACATTGTATTTAATTATCCATGCTTTACCTTTACCAACAATTTCACCCATTTAAGAGTTGTTTCTTATGGTCTGCGACTGAAAACGACGTGTAAAAAATAGTTTTATTTTTCTCTCTCTCTCTCACACTTTTAATTTTTATACTGTTACTACACTACCATAACACTGAATGTAAGGAAAACGTGGGTCCGGCCAGCCGTAACACCGCACAAGAACCTAGTGCTTCCCGTCTTTGCCCCATTCAGTCTATACTGCGTATTATAAAGTATTTGTTACTGTTTATGTACGAGGCTACTCTGGTAAATATTAGTTAGCCTTCTCATAAGGTGACCATACGGCTCTGTGTTCAGAGGGACAGTTCAGGCTTTTCAACTCGCAACGCAATGCATTCTGGTACGTTTTACCTGTCTCAGGTACCATGCTTACCTTTAAGAGAAGCAGGACTACGACCAGAATGCATTGGGTTTGCGAGTTGAAAAGCCTGAACTGTCCTGCTGAACACGGAGCCATATGGTCACCTCAGTATAGAGCAAATATAGACTACGTACATAACACACACACACATCCCAAAAAGGACAGCTTGTCACCCCGGTTATTTATTTTACGTTGGAATTAATAACGTATAAACACAGACACGTACATCGATTTTTAAGCAGGTACCGATATGGTTTGTCCGAAGTTAGTGTCTGAAAATAAATTACAACGTCTGTAAACAAAGAAATAAGTCTAGTCTACTCATGTTTGAAAATAATTAAGTTAGGGTACAGTCGTGCAAGTACAGTAAACAAATGTGCCAACTCACTTGTAATAGTTTCCAAATTACCGGACTCAGCTGTTGAGTTGATTGTAGTTTCTAACTTTTTTCTAGCCGCCAACCGAATCGTTACAACTGAAGTCCGGGATGTAATCAAAGACCTTTGTCTTTCTTTTTTTAAAATCGCTTTTTTGCTCAGGACTGTTGTTGTCACACAAAAACTTACGTCTGTCCTGTTGCGGTAGGGAGTGATGTCATTGGCTAGGTCATGTGATCACTCAGGGGCCCAAAACTGTGAAAGAATCATGTTTCGAACTTAAAGGTATAGCGTCCTGTAGCGTAATGTATAGCTTTGTCATAAACAATACCTTTAAAAACATGCTTCCTTGTTACAAGATATCACATTATTTTTACATACAATTACGCATTTATACAGTTGGGTTTTTTTACTGGAGCAATCTAGGTAAAGTACCTTGCTCAAGGGTACAGCAGTAGTGTCCCCCACCTGGGATTGAACCCACGAACCTCCGGTCAAGAGTCCAGAGCCCTAACCACTACTCCACACTCCTGCCCCATCTACTTATTGTTCATACATGCATTTTACATGCAGGGCAGCAGTGTGGAGTAGTGGTTAGGGCTCTGGACTCTTGACCGGAGGGTCGTGGGTTCAATCCCTGGTGGGGACACTGCTGCTGTACCCTTGGGCAAGGTACTTTACCTAGATTGCTCCAGTAAAAACCCAACTGTATAAATGGGTAATTGTATGTACAAATAATGTGGTATCTTGTAACAATTGTAAGTCGCCCTGGATAAGGGCGTCAGCTAAGAAATAAATAATAATAATAATAATAATAATAATAATACATACACTACATGCATATTGTATTTTGCATAATCCCTGTTGGGGACTTTTATAGTACAAATGTGTATGACTTTTACATTTTCTACACGTCGATATCGCTCCCAAATACAAAGACATTTGCATAACTCTGAATACAATACATTAATTAAGTAATAAGGACGACAGATGATGGATAACACACACAGGTGTTCTGCGAGCCTGGCCATATAGACTACTTGAGCAAACAGTGATAAGAAAGCTATACCACACAGGAAAAAAACACGAGTATAAAATATATATCAAGGCAAATACTAAATGTCCAGAATTAAATAATAAGATAACAACATCATGCAAATAGCATAGTAAAAACAAATACATTTATAAATGAAGAACTGCATGCGCCTGAGATGAATATGTTGTAATAAACAGTTGTTTTTTTTTTAGATCATTTTTAATATTGTTTATCCGCTCTATTACTTTCAGCTGTGTAATGCCTTTAAGCAAAGAGGCATACATCCAGATCAAATTGATGTGTGTTGGGGTGTGGCTGTCCGATTTAACAGAGAGCATCCTAATAAGCATGCTATAGTAAATTGACCATGATGCTGGATAAACGTTAGATAGATAATTGGTACAAATTGTGTGGCTGGTGAGACAGGACAACATAGCGAATGTATTTGACAAACATTGAAAACGGAAGACACTTAGAAAGTTTATTTTGAGAAAAAGACAGAACATTTTTATATACATACCAGTGAAGTACACAGAAGCAGCTGGACGAGTTTACATTTTTTTTCAAACTTCAGGTAATCCATGAGGCGGCGCTGTAGATTCACATGCTGAAACTTCACACACCTCATTTTACTGCTGCTACAGTGATAACGCTTGGACAGTATTTCCTTTTCTTTCTGGTTGCGGTGTCTTTGAGCCCAGTTTATACACCTCCAGTTCAAATACGAACTAATGTGAAGATGTGTGCATACTCATGTGTGATTCACAGAGAGTTTTACAGTGCATCACCTGAGCTTTACCACACTTTGCTGTGCCTTTTCACACAGTGCAATAGGCTAAACATTACAAAGGGGATTTTTGAAAAAAATCACAGGAAACCAAGCTAATATATCTTTGGAGCAGAGGCATAGTGTGCCATCGCAATTTTCAGTAATGAGTTTCAATTTCTGCAACCTCAGTTGTTTTTAATAAATAATTTCATGATTTATTTTGACTTCTTTTTTTATTTTATTTTTTGTCTCAGTGCCTGTGTACGTGTGTCAGCGTGTGTCTGTCTCAGTGTCTGTGTGTGTACGTCTCAGTGTCTGTGTGTCAGTGTGTGTATGTCTCAGTGTCTGTGTGTCAGTGTGTGTACGTCTCAGTGTCTGTGTGTCAGTGTGTGTATGTCTCAGTGTCTGTGTGTCAGTGTGTGTACGTCTCAGCGTCTGTGTGTCAGTGTGTGTATGCCTCAGTGTCTGTGTGTCAGTGTGTGTATGTCTCAGTGTCTGTGTGTCAGTGTGTGTATGTCTCAGTGTCTGTGTGTCAGTGTGTGTACGTCTCAGTGTCTGTGTGTCAGTGTGTGTATGGCTCAGTGTCTGTGTGTGTGTGTCTTATCCCAGGTGTTTCAAATGGTTTTGTACATTTGAAAGACTGACAACTAAAGTTTTGATGGATAGATCTCATTCTAGCACAATGTGCATGTGCAGTACCACAATGCATTGCATACTTGGGTGATGGGGCACCTAGTTTGACTAAGTACTAAGTAAAACTACTAAACTTAATTGATCCAATTTGGAGTGAAAGTATTTTAGTAACCCAAAAGCTTATTTTTATTGTTGTTGTGCGCTAATGTGCTTACTAGGAAAATAACATTACAAACTCTTGAAAAAACAAATGCTTTGGAGTCTGAAATCCTAAAATGGGTTTACAAATGATAAATGAACCGTAGCTCTCTCTGTGCTTGGAAGAGCCTCAAGTTCGCAAAGTGAATTGAGTGCAGGTGGGTCTGTATTGTTATGAAGGATTTATGAGCGAAGCTGTAAAACTACCTCAAATCCTGAAGTTTGTGTTTCGCATTTTCTTTTCTTTGTAAAGCAAAAGCAAGAACTGTAAACGCAGAAATGGAATGAGATATTTAATCTAAAGTTTACAATGTTAAAAACAATTTTTAGATCTGAATTCATTAAGCATTAGCTCCAGTACAAAGTGCTGCCCTATATATATATAATTGCAGAAGTAATGAGAAACAAAATAGCACTTTATTTTGTGTGGCTTAAAAATGCTATTTATCTGATATGCAATTATCCATTTTTGCTAATTGGAAGATTAAAAAACAAAAAGTCTAACACATGTTCAGGAATGCTCTCACAGATTCCTTTAGGGGCATGTAAACAAAACTGACCTTCAACAAGTTTCAGAAAGACCAAAACAGAGTTCTGTTTTATAAAGCCCATTGCGGGGCTCACTGCAGCTTTAAAAAGTTTTCTATTGCTTGAGGCAGCTGCCTGATTTTCTTAAGTAAAGTTTAAAGTTATAAACTGTTTGCATAGGCTTGCTGCGGGGCTGTTGACACCCAAGGGCTGTGCAGATGTGTTTTTTTTTTTGTTTTGTTTTGTGTATTTATTGTAAGTATTTCTCTGGGAAAGTGAGCAGCTCCCAGAGCCCCTGATCCTGATCAACTCCTGCGATCCCTTGAGTGCCACGCCCCGTGGCTGTGTTAGCACGGCGTGTCGGCTCCACCTGAGCGCAACACAAAGAGTCCCCTTGATGAATCAGATCCTTGTTGGCTTTGCATCCAGGATTTGGAAGTACAAAGGAAGACCTGCTTGGCAGCTGGTTGCTGGCTGTTGGCTGGGGTGCTTGTGATTCCCACCTGTTCATTTATAACCTTATAAAAGTTTACTGCTATGCTCCATACAGAAACCTGACTGCTATGCTACATATACTATATATATATATATATATATATATATATATATATATATATATATATATATATATGAACCACCTGACTACAGCCATCTGTTTATATGCTGCTTCTGTTTTTAACAATAAAACGAAAGTTTTAATAAGTAATTTACAGTGATTATTTTATTATAAATTATATGATGAGTGTGAAACCAAGACTTCTCTAAAGGTCTACTATTATTTATTTCTTAACAGATGCCCTTATCCAGGGCGACTTACAATTGTTACAAGATATCACATTATTATTTTACATACAATTACCCATTTATACAGTTGGGTCTTTACTGGAGCCATCTAGGTAAAGTACTTTGCTCAAGGGTACAGCAGCAGTATCCCCCACCTGGGATTGAACCCATGACCCTCCAGTCAAGAGTCCAGAGCCCTAACCACTACTCCACATTGCTACTATCAAGCTACCTGTCTTTACCAACATTTGGATCTTTATTGAGACTTTGCTTAATATATATATATGGCCTTATATTGGTTTGCACCAGTAATAACAAGCATTGTGGTGAACTTCATGTTTTTTAGTCTATATATATTGTGATAAGGAGGGAGGGGGTTAAAATCTTCCCTACCAGAAACATGTATTTGTTTAGTTATTTGTATTATTGTTAGTATTGTTTAATTATGTGTTAATTGTTTTATTATACTTTAATTATCTCCTGCACCTGGCGATCATTGTAAATTAGAGCCAGGTGCAGGGTGTGTGTTCGTGTGCGTGTGCGAGAGAGAGAGAGAGAGAGAGAGAGAGAGAGAGAGAGAGAGAGAGAGAGAGAGAGAGAGAGTGAGTGAGTGAGTGAGTGAGTGAGTGTCTGTCTGTGTCTCAGTGTGTGTGAGAGTCTGTGTCTCAGTGTGTGTATGTGTATACACGGACACGTACACACACACAGCCGTAGTGAAAAGAAAGGAGGTGTAAAACCTTTTGTTTTGTGAAAAACTGTGTGTTTTTTGTTTGTTTGTTTTGTTTTGTTAAACTGGTCATCAGCTTAGCTGTCCTGTTTTATAGTTTAGGTTCCTGTTTATGTTTAGTTATTGATCGAGTAGAGCTAGGTGTTTGTTTTTCATTTAATTTTTGTTATTAAAAATAGCGCATCGCTTTTTAAAACCTTCAATCTCGTGTCTTGGTCTGCATTTAAAGGGGCAAACGAACCACGGAGAGTGCAGCCGGTTCACTATATATATATATATATATATATATATATATATATATATATATATATATATATATATATATATATCAAATAAATTGGCATACTATTGTGTGTATATATATATACAATAGTCTGCAAATGTATTCGAACGCCTCAGGATTTTGCTGTTTTACTGTCATTAATTGATGAAGAAAATGTGAAGGTTATACTGCATGATAATGTACCAGAAGTAATATTTGAGAACTGACTGCACAATTAGAACGAGGAAAGCAGTTGTGCTTTGGGCATTCCAACGGTAACTCAATTAGAACCGAGTCTATGCAAATGTA
Source organism: Acipenser ruthenus (assembly GCF_902713425.1). Classification (NCBI taxonomy): domain Eukaryota; kingdom Metazoa; phylum Chordata; class Actinopteri; order Acipenseriformes; family Acipenseridae; genus Acipenser; species Acipenser ruthenus. The sequence continues at coordinate 2,216,936 of NC_081218.1, forward strand.
CCGTCAATAGAATGCACTTGGCTGGCCCCCTAATATTTTAACAGTGAATAGTTGCTATTCCCTTTTAATGTAAGTGATTAGGTTTTGAACTTGATCCAAATACACGTTTAAGAGAATTGTTATTTTTCACTTAAAAACAATCATTCATATCATTATAAGGGAGACTCGATTCAGATGTAAATGTGATGTGTGAGCACTGGGTGGCAGCAGCATGGTCAAAATACACTGAACCTCACAACCTCACAAGCAACTGTGCATTTAAATAGAAAGATCTATTGAAAACAGAATTTTAAAAAAAAATTACTGGGATGACATTTTGATTATGACTTGAACTTCTATATTAAATACCAACAAAAACTTTGTTGAAGATCATTGTAATTATTGTTCTGTTAAAAGCTGAAATTAGCAGACCAACATCAATTATGAGCATTTTGGTTGTAATGGCATACTTCTTTAACTTAGAAAGAGCAGTGCCATTATAAAACACAGTAGAGAAAAGAGATGCGTGTTTCTTAAATTGAGTAGCAATGTCTTATTGTGTAATAAAATAAATAAATGGTACTTACTGTGATTGCTGGAGTGTAATGTGTTTACATTAAGGCGTAATCGGTCACCTAGTATACACATATATCTTCAATCAAGCCCTCGGACAATACCGGGTCACTTTAATAAATTATTATTTTCCAATTATATTAAATCGTGGAAAAATGATAGATTGCAAGGAGCTGTTGATTATTTGAATAGCTCTTTTGCTCCATATCTCCTTGTTTTTCTGGTCCTCATTTTCACCCCTCTTGGCAGATGTTGTCCAAGGACCTGCTTTGTGTCTCGAGGCCTGAGCACATGTGTGCCAAACAATATTTAACCTCTACAGCCCCAACCTCTCACAGAACTCCAATTAAAGTGGGTAACCCTGTTTGCACAGTTAGTAAATACATATGTATTTGCACATAACTGCAACGGTATTATGTATGCAATGTACTTAATGTGTAATACTTTTTGCATTATTTACAACTATGGCCAAAAGTTTTGTATCACCCAGAACTTTAGGATCACTTTAAGAAAAAAAATAATAATAATACATGAACATAATTTTGATCTTTTATTCAACATCATGTCATCAAAGAAACTACCAAAAGCCATAATAGTTGTACAGTATTTCATGTCAGATTTTGGAAATGTCACATTGTTCATAAGAACACAAGAAAGTTTACAAACGAGAGGAGGCCCCATTCAGCCCATCTTGCTCGTTTGGTTGTTAGTAGCTTATTGATCCCAAAATCTCATCAAGCAGCTTCTTGAAGGATCCCAGGGTGTCAGCTTCAACAAAATTACTGGGGAGTTGTGGCAGTTCATCATTTAGTATATGGAAAACTAGAAAGCGGTGTGTGATTCAATATGATAACGTAACATTGTTCAGGGGGTTTCATTCCACTTTATGAAGCAAAGTTAGTTAATTCTATCGGGTGATGCAAAACTTTTGGCCAGAGCTGTATATACACAGTCATTCTAACATGCTGCACCAGATTGATTTATTAAAATGGACTTGGAAACACACTATTAAAGGCATAGATGCATTGCTGGTACATTGAATTACAACATGTAACTGGGGCTATTTGTTCTAGTTCAATGTGCTACAACTGTTTTTTTCGCTATAAATTACTGCTGCACTTCAAAATTTCACCAGGGCAGCTTCTGTGTTTGTTTTTCTACATGTAACACTTCCATTAAAACACAGTCATGTTTGACAAATTGGTTACCAAGTGATCTTCAGTGGCAATGGTTCGGGAGGAAGGGTTAGATGTGGTAGATTTGGAGCACATTGATGCCACTGTTAACCTGTTCCATACCCTCCAACATTTGAGAGATGAAATTAGGCACACTTAACTCTCTCAAGTTAACTTAACACTTCATTTAAAACATGCAATTTCCTGCAGATTAAATGAATGTTATTACAATCCTGTGTTCCCTTAGGGATAAAGGAATAAATGAGATTGGGTGAAGATTAAGAAATCTAGATTTTTCAATGCCTGTCCTTCTAAAAGTTTACTATAGTAAATGCATATCAAAGTGTTAAAAAGCATTGTGAAAGCATGGTAAAGCACAGGAAAGCAATGTAAAGAACAGTGAGGTATGGTAAAGCATATTAATAAACATGGTAAAGCATGGTTAATACATATTATTACCATGCAAACATAATATCTTTCTTCTTAAAATCTCTTCAGTTTTTAATCTCCAGCACCTTATTGCTGTCTAGTAACTTGCTGTCTAGAGGTCATTACCATTGGGATGTGACGCTGGCACCCGCCGCAAGCCTAGGCTACACACAATCAATTTTTGTGGATTCGGTACCTCATACCCCGTTTCCACGATTACTATTTCGATACCGTGTCCGCACGGTACTTAAACAGCACCGTAACGGAAACATGCCAAGTTGTCCGATATATAAATCTGGGTAGATAACAGAAACGACGCAATACGTACAATGGTAACCATGGTAACACATAGTATCAAATAAGTTACATCGTATTTTTTGTTTTTTGTTGGTGTTGTTTTCTAGCGATGGTTTAATTTTTTATATATATTAAAAACACTTATAGAAAGAAAATTCGTAAAAGATAACGTAAAGCCCGCTATAGAAGATTTATATTATCAATCAGAGCAAAAAAGTTATATAAAGATGTACAGTAAATTCACATTGGTTTTGCATAAACACTCTTTGACAATAACGTTTTGTTTAAATTTAATTTAATTATTGATCTTATTTACAAAAAATGTATGAGTTATTGAGCTACTGAACTGAACATTAAAATGACCGAAAGCAGAATAGAAATATCAATGAACTATTTACATAGAAGGCGGTAGTTTTCTGCTATTGTGAAAACAAGCAAATCTACAAATAATCGCTGGTTTTCAGCTGCTGCAAATCTGTAACTTTCCTTCTATCTCACTTCCATTTTAATATTTGTGAACGGCCAAAATGCTTTTGGAAACAATGTGACACGCTTTCCTAACAGTGACAGAACAATTGCCAGCAGAGATTGCTGCAGGGGGTGATTCTAAGTGATTCTAAATAAGAACACATTAGTTAAGAAATTTCAAATCTGTACCCTCTTTAAAGGGGAGAAGAAAAATCAATGATATATGCAACCTTTAAGATGTTTACACAGATGTTTACGCTGGCCAGAAATGTTTTCGAGCAATGCAGATTTTGAAGGCGGAGGGACGAGGGACGAGGGACGGGGGACGGGGGACGGGACAGGACAGTTGATAAGTTCAAATCCCTTTTCCGATACATCCACCTTTATAGCGTGCAACTGCAATGAAGGAAAACTGTAAATACATGGTAATACTTTCTAAAAAAAAAAAAAACTTTGATAAATACGCCCCTTTTTCTGCTTACTTTGAAACACTTAAAAAAAAAAAAAAAGGTTCCTCAACTGGGACGAAAGGACCTTACCAATTTAGGCGGGCGGGGGGGGTTAATATAAAATATTTGTACATCGCATTTCATGCAATCCTTATGTCACTGGGAGGGAACGTACAGCAGGAAGCAAAGAAAATGCGTCTAGTCGCAATATCATCCTATAAAATGAGCGCTTAGTCACAGGTCCGCTCGGTCCTTGTTGCTGACTCATTCATGCGAGGGTTGTGCTAAGGACCGGTGCACCGTGCTGTACTGACGGACCAAACCGCTTTATCTGAAGATGTTAATTGCTTCCACCCCACTCTCAACCTGCTCTGTTGACAGTACTAATAGTTTGTTAGAGTTAAATATATTTTAGCATGACACATACTTAAAATTTTAAGGGGCCCCCAGTAACGGTTCACTGTAAATACCGGTGGATCAAAATATAGCAGTAAATAAATACTGTATAGCAAAAAAAAAAAAAAAGTAGCAATACATACATATTCTTTAATATAATATAATAATTGATGAATACAATATCCAGGTGTATATGTCGCTGAAATATATCTCTGCTATCAAATCAAATACAGCACAATTATTACGATTTTCAACAAACTACCCACACGCGCGCACACCTCGGGCTTTATATGCAAATAAGTGATGTGTGATTGGTCAGATGTAAGAGGGTGCGTGTTGTTGTCAGTAGTTAGCTGTGGGAACTCGCTAAAAAAAAACTTGCTAAGTTTCTTTAGTTTTGAAAATATATTTGACTTGAGTGCACGGAGTCATGGATGTAACTATTTACTGAATATAAACTGTTGGGATTTATTAACGAAGCAGAAGCGCTGCTATCCCAAAAGAACATATTCACTAGTTTACACACCAAACACATCCTCATGTACAACTTGAAATGTAGGTAACTATAGTTCATTTTTCAGTTAACTACACATTTCGTTTATTTTTTTTTTATCGTTTCACAGGTCATGTATTATATCGTATCGTGTTATATACAGGTATCTTATTTTATCACTTTTTCCCCCCTTTTGAACAACTGTTTTCTCCAGCGGGTCGATTGTTTTCTGGTAAAATATTCCATTAAGGAAGGATGCCTCCTTTAATAATGATAATACTTGTTTGGAGGTGTTATGGTTATGCAAATAAATAAATAAATATATATTTTAAGCGCAGTGTTGTTATGTAAGTTCTGGTCAGGAGGCCGGTGTAGAGTTTTTTTTTGTATAGGGCAGTGGGCTAACGAATGTGGGTTCGAAAGCAAATTTTATTTAGTTTTTTTGTATGTGACAAAATCAAGCAGTTTCATAGTTTCATTTAAGCGTAGAATATTTTGATATGACTTGTTTGATAGTAATGCGTTAGGTAAACGTTCTACGGGCCTATTCATGCATGTTATTGCTGTTTTAAAGCCAATTGACGAAACTAGATAATTAGATGTACCATTTAATTCAACAAAAGTTACATTTAGAACAGTTCTGAGGTTGCTTTTAGCTGTGGGGTCGACTCATTGTTGGCTACTCCTTATTTATTGTATTTTATGTTGTTGGGAGCCTCGTTGTAAATGAGAATTTGTTCTCAATTGACTCGTCTAGATAAATAAAGGTTGACGTTTTAAAAATGGCCAATACAACTAATAGTAGGATTTTTATTAACTGTTGGTTTTGTTGCTGCCAAGTTTAAAATTACAATTCCCTTTTAAACATAACCTTACCACACTGCTTGAGTGTAACTAAGAAAGCGTACAATTCAAAAGCGCACACTTTCGGTGTATTTGTCTATAAATAAATACAATATCAAGTCATAATCAGAGACGGTGGTATCTGCAAAACTCAATCTCATCTAGTATCAAATTGGGGCTGCAGTTAGTTAATTTCTGTATTTTTAAATTAATTCACCAACCTCCAATATTTTCCAATATACATTTTTCCAGTATATGATTCTCCCATATGTGTTTGAACCCTTGGGACAGCCACATTAACAGAATCCTGAGAGCGTAAACTCTAACCAATACTAGTGCTTTCTACCAGAGCACTCAAATAGGGAGGCACCAAGCCTTTAAAAACCTTAAACACAAAGCAATACCACTGAAAAAGCCTAAGGTTCATAAGCGAGAGCCAGCATAATTATATACACATATGACAATGATGTGTCAAAGGGGAACACTCTAGGAAAAATCTGCAGCATGAATTATTGCAAACAAACTACGTCTAATATATACCAGTACATACTGTAAAAAGGGGAATTTGAAAGACAACCTCTCCCTCCCTCTGTGTCGCTGCTTGCTGATAAACTTCCTTTCCATTTAATCAGTTTCATATTATCCCAGTGATCATAAATCTATTAATCAGTTGGGACTGACGTTACCATGGTGACACATAAGGTGTGGCTCACCTTGGCTCAATCTGAGCAACATGCATGCACGCTCTTTCACTCATGCAATCCACAAATAAAATCAACTCCCAAGACACACCTGTTCTCTCTTGCTTTCTATGCTATTAATATCTGCTATTGGTTGCTGCTACTATTTCACATATTATGCACTTTCCACTGTATTTAATGTATTATGCTTTTTTTCCTGTATAGAATGTATTATGCATTTCTCTGTATTTAAAGTATTATGGATTTTCTTGTTGTTACTGCATCTTGTAAAGCGCTTTGTGATGGTGGTCCACTATGATTGATTGATTGATTGATTGATCTTATTATACAGCACTGCATACATTCAAATAAGGAGCGCATGCCCTTTCTCATGCATTCTGTTCCTCTCTAATCAACAAGGGAAAGCCGTTTTAAAAACTTTTTTTTTTTTAATTAACTTTTTTTTTAAAGGAGAAAAAATAATCTATACTGGTGTGCAAATGTATTAGAGCACCTCAAGATTTGTAATTTGTATCCTACAGGCATGAAAACCTCTGGGTGTGAGAATTTCAATTTTCAGCCAGTAATCGCTTAGAAAGAAAGAAGGTTGAATTAGCCACCTACAACCCTCAACTGTTGATGTCAAAAACTGTGTAAATAAACACATAGCAATTTCTCCTGCCTCCCATCTTATTTGAGACTTGACAAAAACGTTTTGTGTTTAAAAAAATAAACAGTGTTTTTACTTTACTGAAGGATTCTAAGAGATCACAGAGGGAGGGAGTTCCACATATAAGCCCCTGTAGCAATTAAACTAGCTTTGCAATGCAGGATAATCGCTCAAATGTGGACAGTAGAGTCCCGGGGCTGGACTAACAAAACACTGCAGCTGATCCACAGTAATGCATTACATTTTGTCTGGTAATGTGACGAGGTGGAGTGGTGCCAGCACCTGAGCCGTGGGTGGTGGTGTTGGGTGAGAGGACTGTAGATATCCTACCTGCAATTACAATGGACTAATTGACTACTAAGACTGTTCGGCTTTACAGGTTTTGTGTTTTGTGTTTTGTTTTTTGAGATAAAAGCCCACTGCATTCTTTCTCAAGCGATCTGCAGCAGACCATGCACAGCAATGGCCAAAAGTTTTGCATCACCTAGAATTTTAGGATTGAGACATAATTTTAAAAAAATATAACTATATGTGAACATAATTTAGATATTTTATTTAATATCATGTAATCAAATAAACTATTATATTGCAAATGTCTACCGGAAGCCATAATAGTAGCACAGTATTTCATGTTTAGATTTTAAAATGTCATGTTTTTTTAATTTTTGTCAGTTTTGTTGTTAAGTATATGGAAAACTACAAAGCGGTGTTCAATTCTATGTTAACATTATTCAGCAGGTTTCATTCGACTTTATGAAGCAAAATTAGTTAATTCTGTAGGATGATGCAAAACCTTTGGCCATAGCTGTACTACAGTATAATGGCAATGAATTTGCATATTTTTGACTAGCAATGGTACCACCTATTAGCACTGACAATTCTAAATGATTACATATTTCTATTTAAGGTTAGTAAAAATGTCTTCCGCGGCACTATAAGGAAAGTGTTTCTATTGCTAGTAAGAGGTCAGAAAATGAATTTTAAACACTTGGTTATCATTTTTTAATGGGAAAACACAATCATGTTAATAGACACAATGAAAAAAAAAATGATGTGATCATATTTTGATTACATAAAGCAGTCGATTATTGTCCAGTAAGCAGTTTGTACTGCACAGCTCTGGCCAAAAGTTGAGCATCACCCCACAGAATTAATTAATTGTGTTTCACAAAGTCGAATTAAACCTGTTGAATAATGTTACGTTAACATATTTCAGCAGCAGCAGTAGTGTGGAGTAGTGGTTAGGGCTCTCAACACCTGACCGGAGGGTCGTGGGTTCAATCCCAGGTGGGGGACACTGCTGTTGTACCCTTGAGCAAGGTACTTTACCTAGATTGCTCCAGTAAAAACTCAACTGTATAAATGGGTAATTGTATGTAAAAATAATGTGTAAATAAATAATGTATGTAAAAAATAATGTGATATCTTGTAATAATTGTAAGTCGCCCTGGATAAGGGTGTCTGCTAAAAAAAAAAAATAATAATATTGAATTACATACCGCTTTGTAGTTTTCCATATATATTCAAAAATGTGACATTTCGAAATCTAACACGAAATACCAGTGTACTACTATAATGGCTTCCGGTAGACTTTTGCAATATCATTGTGTAGTTTCTTTGATTACATGATGTTAAATAAAAGATCAAAATTATGTTCATTCGTGTATTTTATTTTCTTAAAAAGATGTCTCAATCCTAAAATTCTAGGTGATGCAAAACTTTTGGCCATAGCTGTAGATTTTATTTTTATTCTCAATTGGGCTGGGTCTGTTTTCGGAGCACATTCTGGTTGACCATGGACGGGTTAGCACACAGTAGTTCATTCACCCAGGTGAAGGTTGCTAGATAATGCACTGCAATGTGCTGTTAGCTCAGCGGGGGCTCTGTTAATCTGTTACCGACATCTCAGTGAATTAACGGGAAGGGCTAGAGAGAAGCGGGGACTCAACTGAATTTGTGACTTCTGCAGTGGCCAAACCATTGTTAACCCCTTTACCTCCAACCATCTTTGAAACTGGACTCAAATGCCATTCAGTATTCAACAGCAAGCTGCACGAGGCTCCACACAGACTGCCTTGGTTTATAATTAATGAATTGATTAATTGTTGCAGCTCTGCAAATACACTTAATGAAAACTGAATAAAAGTCAGGGCAGGGAAGATTCTCTTATGCAGTAGTGCCCAAATTTATAAGCACACCTCAAGATTTGTCATTTCTATCTGTTCCATACCTACCTAAGTCATCAATAAAATTACTACAGGGCTGTTTCCCCTGCAGCTGAAACACCTTCGAGAAAGGAAGGGTGTGTACAAACAGGGCGACGAAAAAGGTCTGCTTTTTCGACAAAGCAGATTCACGGCATGGATTTTTATTAAAGTGTAAAATTTAGCATTACTACACTGATGAATGCACTAGACAAAAAGAGCACTTGGCTTTCTTTATCTGGTCTAGCTCAGTGGCTATTTGACCCCAGAAAGACCCACTGATCCTGCAGGTGTGTAACCCTGGTACCCCCCTAAACCCATCCCTGATCCCCTTATGTCTCCCAAGCTTAAAAATGTTAACCATTGCTTGATCAATGAAGGGTTACTGCACTATCAAGATATTCATAACAAATGCAAAAAAAACAACTACACAGTAACGCCTACATCACTGTGTGTTCTTTTTCAGAAAGTTGCTGCTGCCAATTCATCAGGATCTATCAAGTACCATTGAAAACAGTTCTGGTATGCTAACAGATATCTACAGCTGTGGCCAAAAGTTTTGCATCACCTAGAATTTTAGGATTGAGACATCATTAAAAAATACAAAACAAAAAAACTATATGAACATAATTTAGATCTTTTCTTTAAGATCATGTAATCAAAGAAACTACAAAATTATATTGCAAGTCAAAATAGCAGCATAGTAGTATTTTATGTTAGATTTAGAAATGTCACATTTTTAAATTTTTGTTGTCAGTTTTGGCGTAAAGCATATGGAAAACTATAAAGTGGTATGTAATTCAATATGTTAACGTAACATTATTCATCGGGTTTCATGCGACTTCATGAAGACAATTAACTAAATCGATGAGCAGGGATACCACTTGTCTCTGTTTCAAAAGCAGAATTTAGGAGGAAAGGCACCTTGCCGAGTATAAAAGCCCCTACCCCCCTCCTAACCGCACCCCCCCCACCCCCCCCACCCCCCCCCCCACCCCGTGCTCTTTTGCTCCCGGATTGCCCCTCTCTCTGTCTGTTCCTTATCTTTTCCCTGTCCTTGGCCCCACACCTGTTGCAGTATACGCAACAGAAGACACCTCTAATCATTAACCAGCACTTCCTTTGAACACAGGCACCCAGCCCAGAGTCAGCATCTAAAGGCTGGGTTTCCTTACCACACCATTTTGATGAACTAACTGAACCGTTTGCAGGCATTATTGCATACAGTACAGTGGTCCAGATACGGTGGTACACTAAGATGGCATTGGAATGGTTTGCCAAGCAGTGTGTGCTGGTTCTGTCAAATACCCCCTTGAATGCAATACCAGTTGATATCTGGAAATCTTTGAAGTCTAGACTGATGAAGTATTTGTTTAATTACTGGAACGGAGCATAATTGAAGCGATCTTTTGAATTTTAATTGTTAAGGGATATATATATATATATATAATTTATTTTTTTTGCTCAAAAAAGCCAACTTCCCAACGTTTCAGTGTGTTTAACACACCTTTGTCAAGGGAAAGTGTGTTTGAAAACAAACAGTGGAGGTGCTTGTAGGCTTTTCAAGCCATGGCAGCTACACTCACTTATTTCTATTTAAATCGATGAATGTGCTTGTGATGTCATTTACCACATAGTCAATGATGCAACAATATATTATTCCTTACACTTTAAACCTATAGGCATCGTGGTATTGAGTCTATTTATCCATTTATCCATTCTGTAGTGTGATTTATCTAATTGTATTTCTTCTAAAACTACAAATTGCTGGTCATTCATGTTCTGTTCATTTTTTGTAAACTGTTGGTTCATTTACTTTTTTTGATAGGGGTTTCTGTATTCTTTTATATAAATGCTGTCTCTCCTAGGTATTTTATTTTGTTATACCATAAAAAAAAAAAAAAGGTTGCTAGTTTTGCATGACGGTTTTCTTATGACTGAATATCAGTTTTCTCTATTTGCAATTTCACTTTCATCCTTATAAATATATTTGGATGCTTTCCATGTGCTCTTCTAGGTTTGAATGTCTTTTAATGTGTCTATGATATGATAGAATATATTATATATATGAAACACCCGGAGCAACATGGATGAGGGACACAGCAGACAGGCTTTTGTGGAAGAATCTTGGGGAGGCCTTCATCCAGCAGTGGATTGAAATCGGCTGAAGGTGATGATGATGATGATGATACTGTATATGGAATATCATTGTTGCTGCATTTGTGGTCCCATTGCCCCTCATTACATTTACATTGCACAGCAAGATAATTTGGTCTGTATTTTTTAGGTTTTCTAATTGGCATTAGATTTGATTGCAAGTGCTGTCTTTTTTCACTATAAAACAAAGCAGATTGAAAACAAATATTTCGTTTTTTGGTTAATACGCAAACCTGACAGGCTGGAGTGGTTTTGACGCTGGTGGGTTGTTGTTTTTTTTTCTCTGACTCCGTCTCTCTTTTGTCATCCCGGCTGTATCTCGACATGAATCTCTCCGCCTCTCTGGTAACCGTGGAGACACACCCTGAGTGTGTTGACCTAGTGGTGACAGGGAGGTGCATGCGTTATCTGTTTGTATTGTCATTAGCTGTGTCCATTTCAGTGTTCCAAAAGCAAAGAGCAACAATTGTTTTAATGAAAATCATTCATTCCGGATTACTTTTGAATTCTGTTTTCCAAAATGAAACCAAGGGATGCATGCCGGGGAAGCAGAATATGAAAAATAGCACAGCTTGAATGAATGCTGAATGAATCCATGTATAATACAGTGAAGTGATTCTCCAATTGTGGATTGCTGAAACATAATGTAGAAAGAATCTAATTTGTATCCATACTTATATGAATACAAAATAATACATTTTGATTCTATCATGCTATTGATGATCTGCATCACACATAAAAATGTGTTCATTGCAGACATTTCACACATAGGGGGACTAATATTAATTATTACACCAATGATTTTTGAAGTATGTTATGCCACACCCTGTAGAAAGAGAAAGGGGTATGGCAGAGCATGGTACTGCATGGACAGCACAGAACAGGGAAATCCAGAGTTTATGCATTAGGCCAGCTTGACATTCATAAGGAAAAAAGGTGCATTGAATGAGTTAGCAAGCATTGTTATTGCTGCTATTGTTATGACATGGTCCTTGTATGATAACAAGCAGATTCTGCATTTGGAACGTGCTGGTTACAGAAGAACAATCTCAAAATCGCTTGTCGGATTAACTAAACAGTGATACCAATTGTCTATGTTCTCATTTTATGATAAAACATACACGTTTTTTGGTTTTTTTTTTACAAGCACAGTAAAACGTGTTAAACTGTTTTCTTTTTTTGTTTTTTGTTTTGTTTTTTTAATTCTTTAAAAAATGTTGCTTTACAAGGAACAGCTGCAAGATCTAGCATTTTTGAAAATGGGTTTAGAAGTTGAATATGACAAATCTACTTGAACGGAGCACTGCACCTTTTAAAAAAACAATGGGTGAATTAGTGCTCTGGTAAAAGGCTTATTAGGGCTTTTAAAATAATGCCTGACACCCAGCTTTGTTTAGCCTCGTTTAAGTGATTTAGTTCCCCCTGTTTCTCCGAGAGTGACAGGACCACATGGGTGTGATTCCAAGCTTATTGTGTAGTTGGCAATCCTTGCGGCTCTGAGCTGTAAATCCGGCTGTGTGTGTGGTTAATGGGTTAGCACCCCAGGACAAAACAAAAGGGGGACGTTCCCGCTCACTTTTGGTTCCAAACAAGTTCTTTGGCTCTATTTCAAAAGCCCTGATTGAGCCAGTTTAAAGCAATCAAACGCTTGTTTGCAAAGCTATAAAGCTGTCATGGGGGACTGACTGCCTAATGTTGTCACACACACGCACACACACACACACACACACACACACAATAGGGTCAAAACAGCATGCAGGCTGAAGGGTTACAGTGTGTGTGTGTGTGTGTGTGTGTGTGTGTGTGTGTGTGTGTGTGTTTGATTTCTGACATTTCATTCTACAAATTCTAAATGAAACTTTAAAAAAAAATCTAAATGAAGGGATTGAAAGAGTTTAATTTGTTTGTTTATTTTAGTATTCCCAAATTTAGCACTATTGGGTGATTGATATGTACAGATATAAAGTGTCTAATTAAACAAATGCGATTCTGTAGATTAAGTACAGAGATCAATATGTACACATTGATTTTAATATACATAAATAGACATAGCATTGAGTTACTATATATATATATATATATATATATATATATATATATATATATATATATATATAATGGTTAATGGTTAGTAAGTTGTAAATAGAGACACAAGCAGAAAAAGCTACAGTGAACTATAACAAGACATTCAACAGGTAAGACATTTTCTGAAAATTCAGATCCGAAATTCAGCTTGCCAGTTTTATACAAAGCGCAAATATTGGTAGGTTAAACAGGTTTAATGATCAAAAAAAAAAAGCAGCTGGTGTAAAATATCCCTTTAATATTGCCGCCCTTGTGAACTTAGTCTATTGTTGATCTGTTTACACTGTATTTGAATTGCACTTGGGTTTGCTAATAAGTGAGTCAATAAATTACCTTTGTGGTAGAACACCAGCAGGATAATATTATTTTTATTTGTTGTATTTATTCAACCAGGAGATTTAACCATTGAATCCGAGGCCTCATTTACAAGGGGTTCCTGGAAAACAATAAAAGGATCATTGCAATGTATAAAAAGACAATTTTAAAGTTAAAAAAAAACACAATAAAAACATGTGCGATTTAAACTTCACCAGCAGCACACAGAGATCTAAAAATATAATGCAATACTAACTTTTAAGGGTTAGTTTACCACAGTGTTTATTATTATTATTATTATTATTATTATTATTATTATTATTATTATTATTATTTATTTCTTAGCAGACACACTTATCCAGGGTGACTTACATTTCTTACAAAATATCACAGTACAAAGTATCACATTACAAAATATCACATTACAGATAAGAGCAATTATAAAGTACAGTCAAATAAGATCAAATTGAAATAAGAGCAAAATAAAGACTACAATAAACAATTACATTTAAGAGTGAATTCGACTAAGAGCAGTAAACTTCCAATACAAACATATATTTTTAATATATAGTAGAAAAGTATGATCCTTATAATTTTCATATATAAAAATTGGCCCCTTTTTATATATTTAAAATATATGGGATATATTTAAAATATATTTGTCTGTATTCCATATATTTATTTTATATGGGTTACAGACGAATGAAAATATGTCATGCACCATATATTTTCAACATATAAAATAAATATATGGATTACAGACTAAAATATATTTAAAATATATCTCATATATTTTACATCATTTTACATCATATATTTTACATTTTACATTAAATCAAATACAAGATACAGAAAATAGTTATAATTAAGAGCAGTAGTAGAATACAGCAAAGGGTGGAGCAATTCAGTGCAAATACAAGATGATGCAAATACTGATACAATTGGGTTCCATGTTGTCCGGTATAATCGAGAGTTGTGAGGTTTTTAATATGCTTTACCATACCTCACTATTCTTTACCATGCTTATCTATGCTTTACCATGCTTTCACTGTGCTTTATTACACTGTGCTATTACTATGAGAAACTTTTATAAGGGAGTCCCACATACCAAATAATTACTGAGATGTGTGCAACAGAGGGTTAATGATTTTTATAGTCCCACATACCAAATAATTACTGAGATGTGTGCAACAGAGGGTTAATGATTTTTATAGCAATGTTTTATTAAGGTAGGAATGATAATGGTAGAATGCTAGTAGCACACTGAGCTGTGTGATGCAGTTGACCCCTCTTGGGAATCAAATGCAAATCTCTATGGGTCCTTATCTTGCTAAAAACAATGGAGAATGCAACTGAGGCTAATTTTGAATTGAATTGAACTTTGAATTGAATGGGGGAGAGTCTTGATCAAAAGGACAGATGGGATTGAATCTAAGATGACCCCTGTACCAAATGGTTTCGATCCTCTTATAAAACTTGGTAGAAGCACAGCATTGGGTTTTAAAGTAGAGTAAAACCATAGTGCTGACAAAAATTAAGTACAGGTGAATGATGTCATTTTGTTCTCATTCTTGTAAGCCTGTAAAAGTTTAAACACCAAATCGTAAATGGCCTCAGCATTTTACAAACCGTTTTAAATCGGAAATATGCAGACAAGGATTTTGCGTTGATTTTCAGAAGTTTTATTCTATGTAAACCATTTAAAAAAAAAAACTTAAATATAAAACTATAACTACCAAATCAAATCAAGCATTTTACACACTGAACATTTATTATCAAAGTTTAAGCAACCGTTTACATAAAAAAAGGTTAAAATGCTGTGCTAATATAATGTGACAAACCTTTATTAGGGTAATACACAGTGGACAGGGTCAAAGTGTTCCAATTCAACATCCATCACCCACTAATTTGCAGTTTGAATTATAGCACTTTTATTAACTCTAGGTTTGTATCGGTACTGTTAGATAGGACTTATCAGGTGATGTTCTATAACAATGCAGTGGCTCACATTTGGCTGAATCAATAAACGAGTTATATCTTTGTCTCTGGCCCAGACCTTGAGTTTTACTGTGCTTTACTGCCTGTGGTTCAGCGGTTTATATGGATGGCCATTATTCATTATTTATGCGCTTGTTAGGATGCTAAACTTTTAACCTCAAGGATTAGAGATGTCTGTGGTGTCCTCTGGCAATGACGGCCCCAAAGAGGAAACAGTAGGTCTCAAACATTCAGTGTTGATTTCGCAGATGTAGAAATGTCCAGATCACTGCTTTAACTCCTTAATTCTGTACATTAAATATGTATGGTACATTTGCATAGTAGTTATGTAGCTTCCAAGGTTATAAGAAACAAAGTCAAGCTGACAAGCATTGTGGTGAGAAGGCACTGTATACACACAGAGACTTGACAGAAGTAAATAGACACCCACCCAAAGAACACCTGTTTATTTGTGGACCATGCACTGGCAAAATACTGGAAGGGTGGTGTTAATGCTTGTGCTGCAGGTCTTTATATATATAAAAATTCAGATTTTTGCATTTAGGACTTAGAAACACATCGTAAACTAAGAAAATGACTACTAAGCCATACTGCCTCACTCCCGGAATAATACCAACTTCCGGGTTCCTTCTTGTGCGCTCTCCTCCCGCTCACTCACCTTCCCTCGCTTTCTCCCTTCCCTCATTCTTCTCCTCCTTTTTCCTTTCCCTCCTTTCTCCCCCCTGTCTCCCAATTGATCTATTTTTCTCTCAATCGTTTCCTCCCTCCCTCTTTTCCAATCCCTCCCTCTCTCATTTTTTCTCTCCCTCTCCTTTCCTCCTCCTCCCTCTCTCCTGATTCATTTCTTTATCCTCTCTCTCCAAGTCAATGATTAACTATCACCTGGTTCCATTAGTAAGGGCCAGTGTCATGCTCCTGTCAGCACACTGTCCCTTTGTTGCAAAACACCTTTTATTTGAACACATCAATTCATTCAGGGTGTATGCTGGGAACCCTGATGAAAAAATGTTGATAAAGTGTTTAAGGTGTATGCACATTAAATACAGAAATGGAACAAGAATAGAAAGCATTTAGTTTCACTCTGTGTCAAAATAAAATTATAAAAAATATTCCTCCCACGCACAAAATAAGTATTAATAAATAACAATGTATTAATAAGAAATCTAATTTTAAACACTAGTGTAGTCAGAAGCTATGATATATATATATATACAGTACATATACAGTATATATATAGATATATTATATATATATTAATTTTTTTGTGGTTTATTTTTGCACACATTTCTATCAGCAAAGCCTTCCATATTTTGGATTTTACTAAAATTACGCAGTAGAAGATATGTTTGGAAAAATGCTGTTGAAAAAGTAGGAAACAAAATAAACCACAGATGAAGTCGTAGACCAAAGCGTTTCTCAAAACAGTCACTTTAAACTGTAGTCCCCCCTGCCCCCCCCCCCCCCCCCCCCCACCCTATAAACGACCCACCCCCCTTCCCCCACCCACCATATTGAGTAAACAGAGCAGGCAAGCAGCAGTGTGTGTTTTAGATAGGCCCAGAGTGAAAAACCTTTCTCTCTCTGGCTGAAAACCCTGAGCAAGAGCAAACAGCAAAGAGCTCAGGACAAATGATATGAAGAATCGCAAAGAAATGCCAGGATTTCAACAGGGCAGTTGTTCATTAACCTGAAAACACAGGGCTTTGAAAGAAGCCGTGCAACAGAACCACAGCAGGAAAAAAACACACACGTGGAACAGAAAAAAAAAAAAAAAACTTGGGGTGACAAAGGCTTATGGGAAGCCAGCAACGTTTTTTATCATTGTCACATCACCTGTCTACCTGGTGACTCATCTACGTGCTTTCCTACCTACCTAGTGGATTATCTCATTGCAACATGAGAACAGAAAAAAAAGAGAAAGAACAGCTTCAACGGCTTTCTGAGAGCAGAGACCAGAGCAGATATGTGAAGCAGTATAGACCAGGCCTGATCAGCTGTAGTGGCTTGCTAATCACTTGCTTTCATTGATCGCCAGCCCGAGCTGATCCGGGTTCTCCTGCATTCCTCCTGAACTCCCACTGATAGTCTCACCGAGTTGAGTGAATATGTGAGCATGACGGATGCTGCCGGTTCTTTCCCAGCAAGCCTTGCGACTAAGGTCATCTTCATTTGTTTACAAAATCGAAAGGATGGACGATAACTATACCAATTCTTTGGAGCTTTTTGTTAATAATAATTTTAAAAAAAAACCTTTACGAGAATCTTAAAGCACAAAGAAACCTGCTTACCCCGGAGGTGGGTTCAATGCCCGCTCGTATCAGGGGGCAAGGTTGAGTGGTGCATGGAAACGAGGTGTAATTATTATTATTATTTATTTATTTGCAGACACCCTTATCCAGGGCGACTTACAATTGTTACAAGATATCACATTATTTTTACATACAATTACCCATTTATACAGCTGGGTTTTTACTGGAGCAATCTAGGTAAAGTACCTTGCTTAAGGATACAGCAGCAGTGTCCCCACCGGGGAATGAACCCACGACCCTGCGGTCAAGAGTCCAAAGCCCTAACCACTTCTCCACACTGCTGCCCCAGTACTGACCCTATTATGGTTTATCTTTCTGACATCTGACCATCTCATCATAAAAAAGCACTCCACTCTATTTAGCCATGCTATACTACAGTATGTGTTGGCTAAGCTTACAGAAACCTGTTAAAAAAACAATTGGGATTCCATTATAATCCCAGTGTATCACCCTGCAGTCACCACATTGGAACCATTTGCATCACTGGTAACAGCAGATTTGGAACAAATCTTGCTCATTACAATCCTAACACTGTACACATGGCTCGCCGGGCACTGATATTGTGATGCAGTGGATTAGCAGCGGATATAATGGTAGTTCATGCCATTGTGGTGCCATTGGCTTGAAACTCACAGTAGACATGCACCCAGTCTCAGGATGCAGAAGGTCCTTCAAATATGTATTAGCCAGGGGCCAGTTTTATAAAGCACTGCTAGCTAGCCATTAGCAGCCTGCTAGCTAGCAAGTAAGCTATCTTATTTGTACTTGTTTAAGTAACATTTTAAGATAGAACGATAAAGCTTAGCAGAAATTCACTTAGCGATCCTGTATGATTAAAGAATAAATGTGTTATTTTCTTTATTTTTGATGGAAGTGATTTGGATTTACCGGAAAGCTACCTGGAACTGCTTTGTGAAACTAGCCCCAGGAGTTTCATGTGAAGCAACTTCCTAAATTATCTTATACAGTAGCTTCTATTAGCAAATCTAAAGGCATGACTTACTCATACTGTTATGACAAGTGCAATCAATCAGATTTACAGTAAAAGGGGCCTGACTGTTCAAACTCCTGGCACCTGATCATTTCTATAATATACCAGAACCAAGGGAAGTTATTAAAGCCAAGGTTGGGTGCATCTAGTGCAAGTTTCAAGCCCTGGTATTGTACAGCTGCAGCCAAAAGTTTAGCATCACCTACAATTAAAAAAACAAAAAAAAATGTAATGAACATCATTTAGATATTTTATTTAACATCATGTCTTCAAAGAAACTACAAGATGATATTGCAAAAGTTTACCGGAAGCCATAATGGCAGTACAGTACTTCATGTTAGATTTCGAAATGTCACATTTTTCAATTTGGCCAGTTTTTCGTTAAGTATCTGGAAAACTACAAAGCGGTGTGCAATTCAATATGTTAACGTAACATTATTCAGCAGGTTTCATTCAACTTATGAAGCAAAATTAGTTAATTCTATTGGGTGGTGCAAAACTTTTGGCCAGAGCTGTAGATGTTACCACAGTTGGCCAGCTGGCCATTGATAACTTGGTCTTTGAAAAGTTCTGATTTCCCTGTGCAATGCACTCAAGAATGTTCGAATCAGGAGCTCTGACCATCTTTCTGATATTTCTGGGAGCAGGTATGGAAGGAAGCTGGCAGGCAACACAGACTGAGCTTTATATTCGGTGGAACAGAGTCCCAGAGTCTGCCCTGTAAATCTCTCTCTCTCTCTCTCTCTCTCTCTCTCTCTCTCTCTCTCTCTCTCTCGCTATATATATATATTTCTTTTTTATATAATTCACAAAGAGGTGAGTGTTTGGGCACTGCCCTATGACAGGGCAGTGAAAACACACCAAGGTATTTATTTAATAAGAGTTCAGGGGGGGAGCAGGGGGAACGAGCTTGAGGCGGATAAGCCAGCTAATTCATGCAGCGGATGTTTTCATGGATTTGGGTTCACAAGCGTTTTTTTTTTTTTTCAGATTTCATTAAATGCTTTTGATACTCCAAAACTGGAAAGGAGTGCAATTACTTTACTGTAAGGACTGAATATATAGTTAAACATTTCCTCAGTAAAAAGACCATCTCTTATTTGAGGGCGTTAATTTTCCAGTCCCAGTTTGCTCCAATTGAAATGTAAATTCACCTTCAATATTAGGACCACCCCTGTATTAAGTCTTACATTTATCAACCTCTCTGATAAGACCAATACGCTGACAACCTGAATGCAATGTGATGTCACTGATCTGGTTCCAGCTCCTGCTCCTTGAATTACCAGCAATGGACACCCGTGTATTTTTCTGACAGCAACACTACCTCCCATGCTGAAAGAAAGCT
This sequence comes from Acipenser ruthenus, assembly GCF_902713425.1. Lineage (NCBI taxonomy): Eukaryota > Metazoa > Chordata > Actinopteri > Acipenseriformes > Acipenseridae > Acipenser > Acipenser ruthenus. The sequence continues at coordinate 2,236,792 of NC_081218.1, forward strand.
GACCAATGTAATACACAGCGTACACAAAGCGTACACAACTGTCATGCTATGATATGGTATTTCAATGGATTATAATACTGAAACCAGGTTGAAATCGAAAATGCTGCCACCACGTTTGGGTCCAATTCCTGTTTTTCAATTCCAATTCCATTTCCAATTCCTTTTTGAAATCAATTCCCAATTTCAATTCCTCCGAAAGAATTGGAATTTTATATTTTAGAGACATAGCAATGGTGGTGATTGTTCATCTGCTTCCATTTGCAGCCAACTAAAAACAGGGACTTCCATTTAAGTGATGCATTTCCACTACAAGAAGCTCATTTTAACAGAATACTGCTCCTTGCAATTTTGATCAATGATGTGATGGAATTGATTAAAATGGGAATTGGAATTGGGAATTGATTTTAAAAAGGAATTGGAACCGGAATTGGAATTGAAAAATAGGAATTGACTCCAACCCTGGTCACCACCCCAGTATCATGCTACCATTGGCCTATAGTACAGAACTCTTGTGTTAACATTGCAGTGCCACCGGAGAAAACAAGTCTAGGTACTTCACAACACTGTAACTTCATCCCAGTGGCGTTGGAACCATTTTTTTAAAGTGGGGGTGCTGAAAGCCATTGAACAAAACTGTAACCCATGCTTCATCCATGTACATGTCATTCCAATCTCTGCTTATTTTCAGTCTCAGAATTTTGTCACGAGTGAGTGTTTATTTTCTGTACAGAGGAAAGGGTACACAAGGCTCATAGCTCTGGAAAAAGAGACAAGCGCAGGTCTGTGAGGAAACGAGAAGGAACTGTGAGTCACAGAGGAGGGAGCAGAATCCTCTCTCGGCTTCCTGGCAAACCAAGGTTACAGCAGGATAAAGAAATAAAATATATACAGTATATATATATATATCCTTCACTCACCAACGTGAGTCAATTCCTGTTAAAATGACGTCTACATATACACACACACACACAGACTGTACAAGCATCAAACAGATTAATATTGTCTTAACAAACTGATTAACAGAAGGAGATGTTCAAATTGAAATGGAGCAGCGTTGGTCTTGCTATGGAGCTGGTAACAATTGTTTATTACATACACGATCATTTTTGTTGAATGGTATAGCATCTATACTAGATTTTTTAAATATACTTCAAGGAAATACAACCTTGCAGCCGTTTGGTTTTCTGTTAATTTCACCGAATACCATACCATCATACCCTACAATTCATTTTCTTGTTCCAGTACATTTTTCTAATTTTTCCTTGTTACTTCCTGAACATTTTTCCTTAAAAAGAAAAGCACGGTCTAAATTTAAACCTGGTTTATAAAAAAGCAGGTTTATAAATGAAGCGGTTTTAAAAAAAAGAGAGAGAGAGAGTGAGAGAGAGAGAGAGAGAGAGAGAGAGAGACATTCTTCCTGCGGCCTAACTGCTAGAAAGGAGCCAGGGGCCAGATTTTTGCAGCTATGAAAGGACTGATTGTGAGATCCTGCCAAGGCAGTAAAGTCACTCCAGTAGTGGTTTCTACCGACATACCAGGAACGCAGAGAAATAACCCTGCCTGTTATGTTATTTTATTTTTTTAAATATATATATTTTTGTTCAGTCATTTATAAATAACAGCAGCAGTAACGCAGAATGTGAAAAGCCATCTGAAAATCACTGTATTTAACCTTCTAATCACTGTATCTAACCTTCCCTCAACATCATTTTCTGTTTGATTTATTATTAGGAGTTGTTTTTTTTCTTAATTTTTTTTTTTTTTCATAGGTCCCAAATTTCATCAGATGGAATGCTGGTCTAGAATATTTGCAGTGGAAGAGGGGGGGGGGGGGGGGGGGTTGGGGGGGTGGAAATTATTCATTTCATTTAGCATCAATAAAAGAAAAAGAAAACAACAACATTGGTTAATTTAAAATGATGTCATTTGCGACTTGAATTAAAAACCCATCAACGAATGGAATGGACATTCAGTCATGTGCTGATAATGACAAACTGCATTTTTTTTTTACATCACCCAAGATCTTACAATAGGTTTTATTTATTTTATTTTTTTTGTGGGTTGTACAATGACCATCGCGTGTCTGCAGGTTTTAATGTCAATTTGCGGGTCACTTGGGGGGTCTGATTTTGGGATGAGATTTGACTAAATTCTTATTTAAACTTAAATGCCCAATAAGGTAAGCTGGTCTTGTGACTCATATCGGCAAGGAAAGGATTTATATCTTACCTCAATCCATTACGTTCTCCGCTGTGCGCCAGAGTCCTCCTCCCCAGCCTCTACCTGCTTTTGGGCTTCGTCTAACAGGGGGAGGGCAGCTATCCTACCCCCTGGCCCATGGCTTCCCTACAATCAGTCTCTTCACTTATCTGCAAGCTCATTTATGGGCAAGGGTAGCGTGATAGGCGAGGCCAATGAATGTAGTGTAAAATATGTATAATGTAACGCTATGGCCAAAAGTTTTGCATCACCTGTAATTTTAGGATTGAGATTTTAGAACGACATGAACAGAATATGAACCAGGAACACTGTCGAAAACAAACTTCATCTCCAATAGCTGCCTGCAGGACTTTGACGGAGATGGGGGCTTGTGGGCCTGTGAGTTATACAAGACATGCACATGCTTTCTGCTCACGAAAACAGGTTGCTTCTATTTAATTCAACCTTTTTTGCATATGGTGGGTTTAGTGTCTGCAAAACTGTACTGACATGGACCCCAACGGGATAGGGAGCTTTTTTCCTGTTTTGTATGTTTGTGTTTTATTTATTTATTTCTCTAATGCTTGTGGGGTTTTTTTAGCATGAGATTTGGAGTGCAATGGAAAAAAAACAGGCTCTTGTAATGTATGATATTGTATTGTATCAGGGATGGAAATGACACTCCCATTGCATAGCAGATTGATCCACTCCTGGTTTTACTATGAGTTTAATAAGACACACCTGAACTTGTCACCCTATACACACTATGACTAATCAAGCTCATAGTAAAACCTGGAACGGGTGAAACTGCTATGCAATAGGAGACTTATTTCCATCTCTGTTGTGTTGTATTGTATTGCATTGTATTGTATTTTATTGTATTGCATTGCACTGCATGCTGTTGCATGTATTTATTTATTTATTCATGTATTTATGTCTAAACCTAAAATATAATCCCCATGGTATCTATTCACTATATAGTTCAGACTTTTGTGAACTCTTAATTGATTAGGGAAAACTTATAAGAAACTCTGAGGGAAGTCAAGTGGCCAGATGTTTCAACTAGGGCCTTCATCAGTGCAGAGTCTATGGGACTCCTTATGTGTGTGTAAGGGTCAAGATGTTTATATACCAATAGAACTGGCTGTAGACAGGCACCATGAGCTCTGATGCTCTTGAGAGAGAGAACCTCAGTCCTAATCTGTGTGGAGTAGTGGTTAGTGCTCTGGACTCTTGAGCAGAGGGTCGTGGGTTCAATCCCAGGTGGGGGACACTGCTACTGTACCCTTGAGCAAGGTACTTTACCTAGATTGCTCCAGTAAAAACCCAACTGTATAACTGGGTAATTGTATGTAAAAATAATGTGATATCTTGTAACAATTGTAAGTCGCCCTGGATAAAGGCGTCTGCTAAGAAATTAATAATAATCTGTGCCGCACTCATGTGATAAAAAAACGAACAATAACAACCAAGTATAATTATCTACAATACCTGTTTGCGTTAGATTTGTTATCTGTACAACGCCCTGAGAAAACGTGGTTTTGAAAGGCCATACATACAGCAAGAAAAAATGTATGCTTAGTCACTACCACAGCGAAATAAAACAGTTCCCCCAGAATAAGCTAAGTTTCTTTTTTTTTTCTTTTGCTCACAGGTTTTGTTTATTTTAAACACTCTGTTTGTCATTGCACAGCACTATTTTTTTTTTTCCACAATGTCTTGTTTTTGAGAAAGCTGTGGAGTAGAAAGAGTGTATTCATTCCTGGCCGATTGCTTGTGGCTTCTCTTTTGAGCCAGTGCTGTTTATAACCTTAGCGATGGAAAAAAAGCTGAATCAGAGGGAAGCAGAGAGTGGAAAGAAGTGAGCATGCAGCCCAATCATAATCAACAGGCAGCTGTCTGCCTATCTGTGCAGCCGGTACAAACACTCCAAGCAGGTTAAAGTCCTGTATTTCCATTCCCATAACCCTATATTAAACAAATAAAAAGAGGTCAGGTAGCAGTTTCTCATTAATCAAGTACAGTGTTCATGACAGATGTAAACTGCGCTTAACAAAGTCAACAACAGTCTACGGCATTTTAAACTTTATTAATCAAAAAAACGCTTTTGAAGTATAACGTCTTTTGTAGTGGAGTACAGTTGGATGCAGTTTTGTCCAATGCAAACTTGAGGCACGGAGACTGAACTGCTCCCTCATCCACATTGCATTCTACATAACTACAATTTAACTGTACTTGGGGTAACTAACTCGCCATAGCATAACTCTTAGAAAGTTGCACAGAGTTCTGGGTGTTGCTTTTGTGGTGAATGACATGATTGTACGCCTGGGGAAGTTGTTTTTAGCTTCTCAAGCTTGTAACCTGTGATGAAGCCGGTGTTACAGGCTAATTCTCACCCCAGGCTAATCCTCACCCCCTGAGAATTAACCAGCGCAGCAGTGTGGAGTAGTGGTTAGGGCTCTGGACTCTTGACCGGAGGGTCGTGGGTTCAATCCCCGGTGGGGACACTGCTGCTGTACCCTTGAGCAAGGTACTTTACCTAGATTGCTTCAGTAAAAACCCAACTGTATAAATGGGGAATTGTATGTAAAAATAATGTGATATATTGTAACAATTGTTAGTCATCCTGGATAAGGGCGTCAGCTAAGAAATAAATTATATATATATATATGGACAGTGTTAAACTTTTATTGCGTATTTCCATTGGAATATGATATCCCTTTTATATCCTCTGTATCAACGAACTTGCATGTGTCTCCTTGGATATCTCTGTCTTTGCATGGAATATGCAAAGTGCTTTCCTGTTATTTAGGAAACGCGCTCTGCATATATCATGCAAAGACAGACACATCCAAGAAGACACATGCAAGTTCATTGATTATATATATATATATATATAAGAAAAAAGAAAAGGATATTTCAGGTACTTAAAAAGGTAGAATAATTGATGACAAATCAATTATCAGGACGTTTCGGACTACAAGTCCTTCATCGGCTGAATACAAAAAAACAGTGCTTTAAGAAGTTGATAAAAAAACAAACAAGTAGTCTTTTAAACAAAATTCCAGAATGTTGATGATGATGATGATGACCTCAGAATAGAATGTTCATTCCAAATGGCTCCAAAGTGCCTAGTTTGAAAATAAGTTCACAACATTCGTTCACAAAATAAGTTCATGAACATTCTATTCTGAGGTCATCATCATCATCATCATCATCATCATCATCAACATTCTGGAATTTTGTTTAAAAGACTACTTGTTTGTTTTTTTATCAACTTTAAAACACTGGGTTTTTTTGTATTCAGCCGATGAAGGGCTTGTAGTCCGAAATGTCCTGATAATTGATTTGTGATCAATTATTGTACCTTTTTAAGTACCTGAAATATCCTTTTCTTTTTTTCTATTTTCTTATTGATCGTTTGGGTACACAGCAGTTTTCCTTTTTCTCAAACTATATATATATATATATATATACCAGGCTTGCTCTAAACAAGATGATTGATTTGTAGTGTATGAAACATTGTTGTTCTATTGTTGTTCTCACTATTATTGTTCAATATACGTTGTTTACTTTACAACACAGTCTTTTTTCCTGTGTCTTTTACAGTACATTCATAAATATATGCCCTACGGCCGATTATCTTAGATTAGTTGCCGTACAATCAAAACGATTATGCTATGTACAGAGTACTGGGGTGAGAATTGGCCTGACAGGGTGAGGATTATCCTAGGACAGAACTCACCTGGGATGAGAATTATCCTGGAGGGAGAATTAGCCTTTAACACCGGCACACCGCTAATCAGTCTCAGCTGGGTTTTCGTCAGTGTTAATTGGTGCTAACGAGAGGACGTGTGATTAACGGGGCACAGTAAGGAAGACTGTATCACTAACTCACAAGGGGTAAGAATAAAACAGAGTGTAGTCCCACCAAACTGTGACTTTTTGAGCCTGAGATTCAGAATTCAATGGAAAAAAACAGAAGTTTCGTGTCTTCTCTTGCATTGTATTGTATTGTATTGTATTATATAATGTTGTATTGTTCTGTATTGCATCAGGGATGGAAATAAGACTCATTGCATAGCAGTTTTATCCAGTCCTGGTTTTACTATGAGTTTAATAAGACACACATGTGGCTAATCCAGCATGTAAAAAAACATGGAATGGGTGAAACTGCAGCGCAAAAGGAGTCTTATTTCCATCCCTGTTGTATTTTATTGTATTGCATTTATTTATTAAGGTTCATCTTAAAACTGAACTATAATCCCATGCTATCTTGTTTACTACATAGTTGAGGATTGGGTGCACTCTTAATTGATTAGGGAAAATTTATGAGAAACTTATAGAGGAAAGTCAAGTGGTCAGACAGTTGCGCCTTCACCAATGCAGAGGTCATTTGTCTGTGGGACTGTGTTATATGCATTTAATCTGTGTTATTTCGCAATTTGACTTGCACATCTGGAAACAGTATATTAAATAAATATGCAAAAAAATCTTCAAACCAGTGAATAAGTGAAGGTCCAGTAGGCAGTGAATGAACAGTGAATGAACTAAATTAAATTTAACTTTTGTTTAATATAAGGTTTACTATCCAGTTGATCTCGTTTTGATCTTGAACAAGTATTTTGTTCTGTGAGATCAGAAAGTAGAATTAGTTATTCCAAAAAACAGTCCCCCCCCCCCCCCAAAAAAAAAAAATCGTCTTAAATCAACTGGAGCCGGAGCTTCTTGCTGTCGTTTGCGGAACTCTATTTCAGTCGACATCATTAAGCAGGTGGAAACATTGGATTATTTTAAGTCTAAATTGAAAACATACGTTTGCGCTTTTATATAATTGGTTGTAGCTGGAGTCTATTCTACATATGATCTCTCTTGTTTTGTTTTGAACTTTGTACAGCGCGCTGGGATGCCATGGCGTAAAGGGCCATATATAGAAATACGTCAGTATTGTATCGTATTCTGTCATCACCTTTGCCTTGTGTGGTATATTAGTGACTGAACGGCACCTTGTGGATTCTCCACCATGTCAAGGCTGGGATCAAGGCAACACGATATAAGGTCCAGGTCTTTAGCAAAGCAGGCATGCTGTGTAGATTTTGGAGGCAAAGTGGTTAAATTTTGGATGCAAAGCAAATTAGTGTGTCAGGAATCCTGTCCCATCTGGAAGCCATGTGAGCGGTATTGCCCGCCGGAAAGTGTGTCAGCCTCTGACTAGACCTAAAGACAACACAAAAGGGTTTGACAGCCACTGTCTTCCATCTCCTAAATCACATTCCCTTTCAGACGCTCGGATCATCCCTGGAGCGCTACCCGCACTCATGTCTTTCCTTCTTGGAAAAATAATTAGAAATTCTAAAATAAAAATAATAATAATAATAATAATAATAATAATAATAATAATAATAATAATAATAATAATAATAATAATATGGTGGTTTTGATGGGACTGCAGCGGCCATATTCTTTAAAAATACAAAATATAACTTTTCCCTAAATGAACTGTAATTGAATCGGAAAAGTCCGTTCAATTTAGAAAAACGGTTTGACAGCGGCATTATAAATATGCAAGTGGAATTTAAAAAGTCGGTCAGTTATAATTCCAAATACAATTACAACTACAGCAGAATTGTTTGCTGAAATTGCAACTACAATGGTGTCATCTATAACCTCCTACTGCTGCAAGCAATAGAAGACGCATGCCGTATGGCTCGCAGACTCAGTTGCACATACGTTTTAAGAGTGGGAATGATGCTAAAATTACCTTAAACTAGTCAAAGAAACTGGACTGTCAACAATGACAACCTATCTAAGTAAACATACACCGAGTAGAATAGTCTGAAATTGTATTATGGCACAGCTTCAAAATGACACTGTCCTGCCGTTAAACTGCAGTAGTTTTGTCAAGCCTTTCTGTACAGAATTTAGGTAGGGCTCCATACTGAGCGAAGCTCACGTGCTTGTTAGGTGATCACCAAGTTCAGACTTTTGCAGAGGACGCAGGATATCGCCACAGCGAACGCGCGTTTGCCAATGTTATTTTTTTCTTTTATTGGCACAAAGATCCAGCTTAGTTTGCTTCATACCTGACCCCCTCCCCCTTTTTTTAAAGAGGTAAATGTAATCAGGTTCGTGCCTTTTCTTTCTTTTCAGTCCCGTTTATCAGCCACTGCCTGACAACACCCACGTCCCAGGGAGTAAAGTCCAACTCATTATCTCGCTGCGTTTTTCATTGTGAACTAACTGACAACCCTTTCAGATAGCTGTACTACAATGAACGCTTGTCCTGCTACTGGCAGCCTGCATGCCCCCCCCCCCCATTCTTTTCTTAAAGGAATACAACCTTTTAATCTTCTAAAATAACAAGCAAGAAAAAGCCATAAACACTTCCTATCTGCCGCTAAGCCTAAGATTTCATTTTAATTACAATACAGCTATCCTTATAACGGCTATTAAAAACTACCAAGTAACAAAACAAACAGCGAAACGTGATCGAGATAACTTAGTTTGGCATTCTACAGTAGTCCAGGTGAGGATTAAATAACTGCACCCTTACTGTAGTTTTTATTATTTCGTTTTAAAAGCTGCTTAAAAGAGGCATAATTCAATTTAATTTCAGGTTGTTTGGCACGTGTCTGTCAAAGATGTTGCCCCAAAGCTATTTCAGCTATTTATTACATTTTCAGTTACTGCTGGGAGGGTTGATCAGTCAGACTTTGACGGAGGTCTGGTAACAGCCGCCCGTATCCAAGACAACACTAATCACTGATGTTTCATAAGCAACCGTCATAAACAGGGAGATTGTAGATCAGCAACCAGACAGGTAATGATCAGCAATAATCAATGAGAACGTTTTTTTTATTGTTGACATGAAGCAGTGTGTGGAGCTCTACATGCATATTGCCAAGCCAGCATCGGGAATACAACTGTGAGGTCAATTGCATAAGCATGGCCGTCATGTGCGTTCAATCAAAAGTACACTTTATGATATTTACTCGAGTCATATTAGGTAGCAGCCGGGAGAATGTGGACGGATCCTGCCTGTGAAATATAAAGAAAAACAAATACAGTAATTAAATGTGACAGACGGGGAGAATCGGTCTGGCTTTCAACTTTACAGGAGATGTGTGAGCGAGATTTAGTGTCTGGGAACTCTAAACAATTACCCAACAAGCAATCCTTAAACCAGCCCTAGACTGGACTGGAAGGAGCACCCTTTCTCTTAGGGGGGTGAGGGAGGGAGCAGTTCAGTCTCCATGCTCCATTATTATTATTATTATTTATTTCTTAGCAGACGCCCTTATCCAGGGCGACTTACAATTGTTACACGATATCACATTATTTTTTACATACAATTACCCATTTATACAGTTGGGTTTTTACTAGAGCAATCTAGGTAAAGTACCTTGCTCAAGGGTACAGCAGCAGTGTTCCCTACCAGGGATTGAACCCACGACCATACGGTCAAGAGCTCAGAGCCCTAACCACTACTCCACACTGCTGCATGCCTTGGACTGGAGGGAGCACCCTTTCTCTTAGGGGGTGAGGGAGAGAAGGACGGTCTCCATGATACTGTATCACTGTCCAGCAAGGGCAAGGTTGAAACCAACTCACTCTTTACACATGGCTCCAAAGTGTGAGTGAGGTAGTGAGCCAGCTCAATGAACCAGTGAGCAGGGAGTTAAGCCAATGGGTTTTCAGTGTCTTCACTTTATTAGGAAACAAAATATAGTGTTTATACGGTGTGTCAGTGCAAACATTTCGTAACTCGAACCAAAACAAGTTTTGATATAAGTGCAGTGTTACATAACTGAGGGAAACTGCCTGATATAACCTGCTTCATGTGATGTATGGTACTTTTTTCCCCTCTGGCAGTAGGAGAGTTTGCTTCACTGGGAAGTCAATGATACCAGACACCTGGGCAATTCAGTGTTTTTTTTTTTTTTGTTGTTGTTTTTTTGCTGCTGAGGCAAAGAAAAGTGGGATACAGTATATAAACTAAAATCGATTTTTTGGAATTGTTTGGCATTTTTGTAATAATTCAGTTTACAAATATATATATATAATATATATATGAGAGAGAGAGAGAGAGAGAGAGAGAGAGAGAGAGAGAGAGAGAGAGAGAGAGAGAGAGAGAGAGAGAGAGAGGTCAATTCCTAAGGTAACTTACAGATACACCTGTTGTAATGCGGCTTAATTTGCTAAGTACACACAACGTCCTCCGGGTTAAAACTCTTTATATGTAAATATCTTTGTTTGAAAACACCTTTACTTTTTAACGGTATGCTCCTGCGAATAGAAAACAAAGTAAACAGCCCCGGGCCCTTGCCTTGCCGGGATAGTCCTACGAGGGTTTCTTATTTCAGGTCACGGTGGGAAATGTCAACACACCATTAAAATATCCGCACGACCATGCTTCAGGATGCAAACCTTTTTATACAGGATATTGGAAAAGCGTTACACAAACAGGTCGCCCAGGGTGTCGGTATTAAGCTATTTACAGGTGACGCTGTTCTAATTAACACGTTTATAAACTGAGCGCTTTCACTCGGGAACATCATGAACCTACCGGTTTCCGTCTGGCCGGGGGCTCGTCGTGACAGGTCTCTCCCCGGCGTCTTGAGCCTCAAGTCCGACTGTTTCGTGTTGTCACGTCCGTCTATCGGTTTAATATATAACTATAATGTTTCATTTTTTTAAAAAAAAATCAAATATTGTCACACAGATGTCTCACGAGTAGGGGAGACGGGGGACAGATGTAACGTTTTTTACCTTTCTCTCCATTACGCACAGGTGATTTGAGGTAGTTTTGACTACTCAATCTCCATAGTTATCCTTTTTTAATAGGGGTCAGATGTAACATTCTGTGAATAATAATTAAACGAATAACAGCACATTTCAATAACTGAATGTTTTGTGAATAAGATCGATTTTCACTTACAGGAAATATGTTGTTTTTTTTTATTTAACTCAAAAACAGAAAGTCTTTATTGAAAAATAAAAATGTTCATACAAGACCGTTTTTTATGTACTACTTTTTAAACTTTATTAACAACCCTAAAATTATAGTCCTTTTCAAGCAAGAACATGTCACTCTGTCACAATTGTGACATATGTTCATGTTGTTTCCTTCAGTGTGAGATTCATGTGCACAAATATAGTTGAGCTAATGTTCAATTGGGGTCAATTGTAACACCAGCCCAGGGAGCCATTACTAAACCTTATGTTCCAACAAGAACAAAACTAAGAGCAATCAACTATGTCAATTAAAATCTCATATCACAGGGGCATTGGCACAGGCAGCTCCTCTCCCACAGACAGACCGACCTGAACTGAGCATGTGCGGCATGAGTGACGCCACTCTAGCTTGCTTCTGATTGGAGAAATTCAAGGTGTTACAACCGTCCCGTGTTACAACTGTCCACAGGCTACCCTACATTTACATTTACATTTAAACATCTTACGCACATACATACATACATACACAGTGATGTATGTAGTGTTGTTGTAGGTCATTAATACCTATATTGTATTTTACACCCATTCAAATATGAATATTTTTAACTTTGTTTTGCTACACAGCAATTTATAAAATAATAGAGGGGCTTCAGTGAGTTACAGGAAAATAATTCCATCTCGGGTTTCTGTGACGTCATAAACTACGAGAGCGAAGGCGGAGTTTCTAAACGGTCACAGAAACCCGAGATGGAATTGTTTTCCTGTGACTCACTGAAGAGGCCCATCTGTTATTTTTTTTATAATCCACGGATACCCTTATGATGCTAATATTAAAGGAGACAAGGTTCAGCAGTGCAGTTGACGTTATCAGTTAGTGTTTCAGCTTTATTTGGATGATTGCCTTTACCTTGTTTTAATTTCCTGTTCCTCTTCAGTTTCTCTGAGATACGAATGTACCAGCTTTACATCTTTTTTTATGTTGTTTTAACGTATTCTCATGTTGTTGATCATTAATGAAAACGAGGTGGGTGAAAACGAGACATTTTGTGTTTGAATTGAAAGGGATGGTCTCAAGGAGTCGGATGGGTCAAAGTTCAAGTATATTTTTCAATTATCACTTTTTGACGTCACTACTGTCGTATTACGGCTATATATATATATTATTATTTTTTTAAAAAGGTGCAAAATCAAAAAGAATAAGGCAATGTAGGTAGGGGCCTACACAAAAATGTGAATAATTGATAACAAAAAAATATTCAGTAAGATGGCAGATGCTTATGGAAAGTTGGGAGAGGTGAATTGAACATATGCCGTAGGTCACATGGTTTGGCTGCCATATTGGATTGAAAAAAAACATTTTGCCTAAATGTAAAAATTCGTCTTTCAAAACCACTTATTGCAGAGGGCTGAAAGTTGGTAAACTTGTTGAGGGATAGTCCAAGATTAACTGGTGTTCGTAAGAAGCTGTTAGTTTGTGTGCAAGCCCCTTTTATTTTCCATCTCTCTACCTCCTTTTAAACCTTAAATAATAGATGTTAAGCCTTAAATAATAGTTGTTAAGTTATTAAACTTGATACGAGGAACATTGCTTATATTAGCTGGGGAAAACAAAAGCACTACTAGAAAGTTACTCATTGTAAGTTAATGAGCTGCATTCGGAGGTTAGTCTCAGCCAGAAAGAAATGCAAGTTCAAAAAGAATTTATTAACTCAATCAAGATATATGAGGGTAAAAAGAAGCAACTTCATTTGGTAATAAGAGTTTGATTAAGAAAGCAAATTGGCTCAAAATATGTTTAAAGGGACATCACGTGATCAAAAATAAAAACCAAGGGGCTTGGTCGTGTGGTATGGCGGCCATGCTACAAGACGTCATAATCACAAACTACAAGGATCTGATTGAACCAAAATTTGGCACACATGATCCTAGTGTGGTTGTCTTTAAATGTTGTTCAAGGGAAGTTGCTACAATAAAAAAACATGGCGGCCACGTTGGATGACATCATCAACTTACAAAACTGGGTAATAACTCCTTATAGAATGCAGATAGGGCCATGGCTACTATGGAACACATATAGTAACCCATGTATGCATTCTGCAGTATTTGCTAAAGTGTGTGGTACTGGTTCTGGCATTCTTCACTATTTGCTAAAGTGTTTGGTACTGGTACTGGTACTGGAAGCTGTAAAGTTTCTGGCAACTCTAGTTATTATTATTATTTGGAATCAATCTTACAATGTAAACACCTTTCTGTCATTCGCATTGGTATTTATTCATGCTTCAAAATGCTTTTGCTGCAAGGTGAGTAATGGTCACTGAAATTTGGATCCCTTCACGTTGGTTCTCTTGCATCAAAAGCCATTCCAGAGTGACCGAAATAACCACAGCCTTCTTTATAAAACAGCATTAGAAATGTAAACATGTTATTTTTTTTAATAATTTGGTAAGAATGGAGGTAATAACGCTAACGTTATGACCTGAAGTTACATTAACTACACAGCAGAAACCAAATAAAAGCTTTACTATGTGTTTCTGTTTGATAAAGTTGCCCAACCGTTTTCAAGCGCCTTGTATTTTCACTCTTGCGTCGTGTGTGAACTTTATAACCCAGTAACAAGTCCCGCAACTGACAAGCTGCCTGTAACACAGAAGCGGCCGAGAAGGGATAAAGTGTTTTTTATTTGTATACTAAATATCTACTGTAGGTCCTTTACGGCTAGCAATAAATCATTCTAATCGCCGTTCCCAAGAAACACTTTTCCAATAGTTCATGATAGGCAATAACGAACCCTTTCATCTATGATATATATATATATATATATATATATATATATATATATATATATATATATATATATATATATATATATATCATTTTTTAAAGCAATATACGATTAATTTAACAAAATAATTAGTTGCGCAAGGGATAGGCTTTAGACAACAGTATATGTTCATTATAATTTTCTAATGAAAGATATATAGGTAGCTAGATTGATAGACAGATCAATATTTCGATTAAGGCTAAGAGAATGGATTAAAGACGTCATCTCTTTTTATGTAAGCCCTTTCTAGTTTTATCTCAAACCCATATAAAGGCTTATTGTAAGAGCACCAGCAATATAACCTGAAGGATGCAAATCTAACAAGACCTGTGTAAACTGTCCCCCTCTTTGTGTGACTCACTAGTAGCGTACTGTAAGTAAATTGGATCATAAAAAGTCACAAGGAGGCTAATGGGATAACTCCACTTTAGAGAGTTAAGTGATACTTACATATATTAAATAGAAGAGGGGTCTACAAAGTAAAAATATGCATTTAAAAAATAACAATGCCAATTATTGAAGTTTTATGTTATAGATCCTAAATACATGTTAAGAATACCCCCATTTGAGGTTTGCATTAATGTATTTGACAGTAAATGCAGTCACAATTTGAAAACTGAATTATAGTGTCTATTGAAAGTGATTTTTTTATGTTAAGGTAATAACAATGTAATAAATTAATGTTTTACTATAATCGCCTTCCCTCAGCATCCCACCTTCCCCGAACAAACACACAAATTCATCAGTTTCTTTTCATGTTTTTTTAATAAGAAAACCCACAAAAAACAACAAACCCAATATATTAACACACTCAATTTCCCCTGTTTTGAAGCAAAAATATTTAAATAAACTGTTTTTTTTATCATTATTTATTTTTAAAAAGTTTTTTAAAAATGACCTGAAACTTGAAAGACATTTAAAAGTTTTATTTTTGTATTTTTTGTAAATGATTGTCATGATGTTTGTATGAGAAAAGGTTAAATTCAAGTGATTTCGGTTCTCAAGAAGACAGTGTTTCCCCCTAGTCTGTCTTCTTCCCTTATATCCTAAACCAATGATTTTAGGACCTACACTGACATAAACCATTCATTATAGTATGGTAAGCACATCTTAAAAACTTCAACAACTTAATTTGATTGTAACATGTTAGAATATCCTGTAATGCAGTAACAACATAGAAATGAACAGCAATCTTTAATAGAAGCACATATTTCACATATTCAGAATATTACTTTTTCCTTTTCTTTTTTATTAAGAACGACTCGACACACTGTACAGGATATATTAAGAATTATTTTCCGTTTCATAAATATATGAACCATAGTTTTCTGTTGACCATATTTACAGTTATATACACACTGTAGAAAACCTGAGTAAACTGCCTAATGTTTTGTTTTGTTTTATTTAATTATTATTATTATTATTATTATTATTATTATTATTATTATTATTATTATTATTATTATTGTTAGTAGTAGTAGTAGTAGTAGTAGAATTATTCATTTATTTTTTTATCCCATGAAGTCCAGCAACATAGGTCTCTTGTATTTGGACGGAATTCATCTTTTTAGTCTGTTGACCAGTCAAATTCAGGGCTGCACCATGATTTCCTTTTGTTAGGGGTGGGGTAGCCAATAAAATGTTCTTTGTAGGAAACCACTACCTATCTTGTGTCCAAGGAAAAACCATCGAGCCTCCTTTCCGGGGGTTGTTATGAGGCATTGAGGACGGATCTGCTGTACAGGGCATGGTAGTAGGGTCCCGAGTCCATGGGTGATGAGGTGGAGCTGTCGTAACTGTGCTTGGCCATCATAGTGGAGGAAGAAGAAGAGTAGCTGTTATAAGCCATCATCTGATCCTGGTAGGACTTGAGGTCCATCTTTTGCTCCGAGGACATCAGGTTGGTGATGGAGAAGGGGTGGTTGAAATTGTAGTGAGGGTCCAATGACTTGAGATGGTCGTTCTGGAGATCCAGGTGTTGGATGGAGCTGGGGAGAAGGTGGTTGCCTCCCATGGGCTGGGGGAGAGGGTGGGAGGACGAGGTGGCATTGGAACCAGAAGCAGACAGAGAAGGAGAGCCTTGGGCTGGCGGCTGGGGACATTCCAGATGGATAAGACTTCTCTGCTGCTGCTCCTCGGGAGAAGAACCGTGGTGGGAGTTGTCAGAATGGGCTGACTCTGCCCCTTCTGAGGCCGGGTCGGGGCTGTGTTCCTCATGAAGGCTGTCCTGGCCCTTGGCATCTTGAGTCTTGAGCGAGGAATTCTTCTTGCTGGCTTTGTCCTCAAGCTTGAAGCGCTTCTGGCGCCGGAGGTAGCACCCGTTCTCGAACATGTTCCCCGAATTGGGGTGCAGGGCCCAATAGGAGCCCTTTCCGGGCTTGTCAGGAGACCTGGCCACCTTGACGAAGCAGTCGTTGAAAGACAAGGAGTGGCGGATGGAATTTTGCCACCTCTGCTGGTTCTCCCTGTAGTAAGGGAAGAGGTCCATGATCCACTGGTAGATCTCATTGAGGGTCAACATCTTGCTGTTGGACTGCTGGATCGCCATGGTGATCAGGGAGATGTAGGAGTATGGTGGCTTGGCATGAGTCAGGGTGCGACGGTAGGGCTTGCTCATCTCCTTGGCCGAAGGGTAGCTGAGCTGGCTCATGGGTTGGCTCATGTTCTGGTAGGGTGAGACGGAGTTGAGGGAAGAGGTCGGGGCTCCAAGCTGGGTCAGGGTGCTGGAATTGAGGGAGGACACCACTGGGGAAAGGCTCATGTGGTTGGCGTTGGCGTTCATGCCTGACAGAGGGTTAGTGTTGATCCCACTGCTTGCGTAAGTCATGTTCATGGCTGCTGAAGATCCCATAGAATTCAGGTTGATGTAATTGTTCATAGAACCCAACCCTGAGCTCATTGTGCTGATGGAGGGATACATCTGAATGGGAGATAATAGAAAAACTGTTAGAAATGAGAAGCTGGGAAAAGGTGATAAAAAAGTCTATCACTGTTATTCAAATTAGCGCAATAAAGTCAAAATACCTTCCTTTCCCCAAGGGGTTTACAAGCCAGTATTTGAAAAATAATCTGTTTTATTTAAAAAAAAAAAAGTACTGTGTAGTACATTACCAGTGTACAGCTATGGCCAATGTTTTGCATCACCCTCTATAGAGAATTAACTAAGTTTGCTTCATAAAGTCAAATGAAACTTGCTGAATTATGTTACGTTAATATAGTGAATGGTATGGTGATTTGTAGCTTTCCCATATACTTAAAGAAAAAAATTGACATTTTGAAATCGAACATGAAATGCTGTACTACTATTATGGCTTCCAGTAGACTTTTGCTATATCATTTTGTAGTTTCTTTGATTACATGATGTTAAATAAAAAATCTAAATCTAATATATATATATATATATATATATATATATATATATATATATTCTCAATTCTAAAATTCTAGGTGATGCTAAACTATGGCTGTACATTTTTCATGAATTGTGTATACAGTAGTTAATTGTAAGTCATTCTGCTATACCTATGTTCTACTCATTTAAAAGCTTATACTGTATTTTAGCTATCTGCTATGCATTTTTGTTGGCTATATTATTTATATTTGGTAGCTTAAATACTATGCTGTTGTTTGCAGTTCGGGAGGAACATGAAAAAGCTATTTTCGACATCATGGTTTACTGTTTTTTAGACATCCTGTGGCGAATCTAACGAGACGGATCCTGCTAATCCGAAAATGCCAGGCTTCAACCGTTATGGGGATTCTAACCAATGGGAAGCATTTGCTTTCTGTATTACAGCATGCGTCACAATGGAACGGATTTATTTATCACAAACTCCTTTTCAAACAAACTGTCTCGTTTTATCCATTCGTCTAGGCTAAAGGTTGAGGAATTAGTACGCGATGTTGCTGTTGCTGTAAACTATGATCTTGTGTTTACAGTCGTAATTTATAAACGGATTCAAAAGCAATAAAGTTAATTCTATGACAGTGCCTCTTCTGCAACGTCAGTTTGTAAATTAAGTTAAATTATAATTTATGAAATTTATTCAGAACTAAATACGTATCAGGTAGTAGGTTACTCTGATTATTCTACTAGAAATGTATGTTTAAAAATATGTTATATTTGTGTATGATTCATTCAAGTCAAATATGACCTTTTTTTTAATAATTATAGTATTTCGTTTATATAATCAAAGTTTAGTTAAAATTAGTAAGCAATATTGTTAACATCTGTGTTTCCGTTATTAACTTGTCTGTATATTATAATATAATATAAAATATAATTGCTTCTAAAGAAAACTTTTTTTCGTTTTAAACGGGTTCAAATGCAGTTTATTAAATTCAATTTTCAGTGTCTTGTGTGTATATGTTTGTATGTATGTGTAGATTAGATATAACGCGCTATAGTCTGTATGGCTTCTGTTATCGTTCGGTCGATTCTTTGTATTCTCTACTCACCTCTGCGGGTTCTGCGTAGTAAGAATTCCATTCTGGAATTTCGTGGGATTCCATTTTTACAGAACTCAACATCCCAGATGAAGCTGTCCTTGCTTGAAATAAAATATATATATTAATTTTTGATGATTTCTTCTTTTGGTAAAACGTCTGATTACACTCAAGGAACCGTGGAAGTCTCCAAATACATAACAGTGTTAAGGTGAAATAAATCGGGTCTCTTGTCTTCTTTCACTCCCTAACTGATATATAAAAAAAATAAAAAATAAATAAAAATAAACCAATATAT
Source organism: Acipenser ruthenus (assembly GCF_902713425.1). NCBI lineage: Eukaryota > Metazoa > Chordata > Actinopteri > Acipenseriformes > Acipenseridae > Acipenser > Acipenser ruthenus. The sequence continues at coordinate 2,255,511 of NC_081218.1, forward strand.
ATTTAAAAGTTAGAAAAGCATTTGAGGAAATTCTTCAACGATGCAAAAGTCTTTCTGTGCGTTAAATCTCCAGTCGCGATAAAAAAAAAAAACACGCAAACGTGTATTTTGAGTGGAAAAATACACGTATAGATAGATAGATAGATAGATAGATAGATAGATAGATAGATAGATAGATAGATATTATAAATCCACAACCGTTGTTGGCGTTGTTTTTGGGAGTTTTTTTAAATGTCTATAAACTTATTTAGCTGCAATTCTCGCAGTCTCGGGTTCCATATGTTGCAAGCTGTCGTTTCGCTGGTATCCCGGGTTGTGCTAGCCCTGCATGTAGAACTTCTCGATATCATGCCCAAGACTTTATAACCCCAGGTACAGTCCCGCCCAGCATGCAGGTCACATTTGAATATCGCTCTTCCAGCCAGGAAGAGCGCGTGAAAGGGTCTCTTTTGCCCCCTGGCGTTCTATAAATAAGCTCGAGCCAGACATCCATCATCACACATCCATTTCAATGGAGAGTCATTCCACATTATTACAATTATTACGCAGGTGCGCGCAACAGTGCGTATCTGCATAACATTGGAGCCTACATGTTTACACCGTTACACCTATCAATACGTATTACATTTAAAAAAAAAATGAAAAAGATAGTTTTATCAAGTTCTACTGTGTATGTAGTCCCGTTTGTAAACAAACTAACTAAAATGATGTACAGTATTAGTTTATCAATGGTTATAATGTTGGACATGCGTTTTTTTTTTTTTTTTTTTAAGTAGCCGACCTGAATTAGTTAGATGTTATCAAAATTAAAATGGATAGTCTTGATACTGTCGCCCTAAAATGTCACCCCTGTGATAAATGTATACATTCTAATAAGGCTGCAAATCAAATTTTTATAAGTTTAAAGTTATTGAAGTCTATAACTTTTTTTTTTTTCTTCAGAATATGACTTAGGGTTTGACCCATTATAGCTCTCGACTCAAATTTTTAAACACACTAAAATCAATCCTCAAAATCCACTCGTGTCAATGGGTCAAAGTTAGGATGTTTTATTCAGTGCAAAGTTTCAAACTTTTTTTACAGTAAAAAAAAACAACTTTTTTTTTAATTAGTCATAAAAATTAGCAATATGACGGGTAAAGTAACATTATTTCGAGTTATTGTTGTTTTGTTTTTGTCTTGTTTTTATTAATTTAAACTCGTTGTTTTCAAAGTGGCTTCATTCTTTGCCCTTGGTTCAACACCGTGTTCTTTAATTATGACGTATGTCCAAAATCGTATCAAATTAATGTCGCACCCCATCCCTGACACCACGTTTATATACAGCGGGGTTTCACTGCAGCACTCGCACTGCATGCGAGCCCCAGGGCAGCATGAATGAGTCACGTGTTTCGCTCCCGGCGAGGGAATCTCAGATCCGGCGTCAAATGGTCAATGTCTCTCAGAGATGCGGTATCTAATTGAAAACTTTTTTTAAAAAAAGTCTGCAGCCACAGAATACAATTGCAATGAATCGAGATCTATAGAGATGAATGGACCATGATATATAGAGTCGTCGTGCGCGTAGCTTTTCATTACTCACCCTATGCCTATAATCTTCTAATTGTTAGCCTATGCTTTATTGGTAACAAGCGGATAATGAGGGGAAAAAAACAAGAGATCAGTAAGCTAAATCTACCATTTAAATAAGGATGAAAACGAGTCCACATGCGGCTCAACAATGAGAGAATGCATAGACCAGACACCAAAAACAGTATATTTTAGCATAATGTTCTGTGTCGTTATTATAGGATCCTCTCTATAGCCTCCTGTGCGCACGCTTCTCTGTGCTTCAGTATAATCACAAATCTATTCGGGAATGCAGGAATGGGAGTCAGACAGCGGAAGGAATCTAACAGGATCTGACCCCACCCCCATCCATGTTTGTTTCTCGTGTTGTTAATTCACCTGTCTGGCACGTTGTATGGGTTTCGCTGTCTATCAATCCACGCTGATTAATCGACTGCGCTCCTCACAGCCAGATCGCCTCTCGCTGCGCTCCCACCTGCACACGTCTATGAAAACGTTGCTTTCATGGGGTTGGGATGTAAATATATCTGATAACACAGAGAAGCCTAGGGTTTACTATAAAATAGCCTAGGGTTTACTATAAAATAGAAACACAAAGGCAGTTGCAAATGTATAACTAAATTTGGCTGGGAATTATTATTATTATTATTATTATTATTATTATTATTATTATTATTATTATTATTATTATTATTATTATTAATAATAATAATAATAATGTTTGATTAAACGTTTCAGTATTTTGCACAATTGAGCACCACGTCTTTCCACACGTGACTCACAAGTCTCACGTTTTGACTTGCATTTCCTATTGTCCCCGTCGGAGTGTTTGTCTTCTGCTACCGTTAATTTAATTATCCTTTGTCTTAGGTGGAGGCGATGAATGCGAGTCGCTGCTGTTTCTAGTTTTAAGACGATCGTCGTAATAGAACGGATGATTGGTCTGTGACTTTGGCTCTTAAAGTCGAGGTGAGACGAGACGCCTGTGTGAAGAGCTGTGAACGAGGAAATACAATTAGGGTCGCCTTTTTGAAGTTATGGATGAAGTAAGTTAAGTAGTGAAACAACTGTATACTGTAGGGTATTTTACTAATAAGAACTTACCCCTTTTAATAAGAGTTAATAAAATAGCAGTAAACGCTTGAGTAGTCATTATATTCCTAAACTGTCAAAAATACTGACTTAACAAAACTGTATTTGTAGATTAATTCTATTGTATATTTTCATATTAATAAAACTGTGTTTGTAGATTAATTCTAGTGTATATTTCCGTATTAAAGGTACATCAAAATTTGGGCCAGACTAGAAGCTGGCCAGCAGTGTGGAGTAGTGGTTAGGGCTCTGGACTCTTGACCGGAGGGTCGTGGGTTCAAACCCAGGTGGGGGACACTGCTGCTGTACCCTTGAGCAAGGTACTTTACCTAGATTGCTCCAGTAAAAATTGTATAAACGGGTAATTGTATGTAAATATAATGTGTAAAAAAATAATGTAATTGTAAAAATAATGTGATATCTTGTAAGTCGCCCTGGATAAGGGCGTCTGCTAATAAATAAATAATACTGAGTCCCCTCCCTCTCATAACTTTGCCAATATGTTGATGCTGTTTGCTCAGGCACTGATAAGATAAGATAATTCCATAATGCAGCTCAGTACTTTATATTAACTCTTATCTTAACAGGGGCAAGATCTTGTGATCTGAAAACAAAGGGCTCCCTATATAGCCACTGAATAAGAGCAGTGCTGTGGCTGTGAAGAAAGGTCATAAACGTGTGGTGCGCTGGCAATGCCCTTGCTCGTCGAGGACACTGACCTTGCGTTAACTCTGTGTTCAAATCCTACCCGTCTGCTCAAACGGTCCTTACCATCCTATTCAACACACTGTCTCAGTCCGCTTGTTAGACAAACACAAGCACAGAACTTCAATGGGTATTTTCTCTTTCCAGACAGCAAAATGTGTTATGTACACATGCAAATATTTTTCATTACATAAAGTAAGTTAGGCACAGTCTCTTGTTTAAGGGCAGCTACTTGATTCACATCGCAAATTGTTTTGATTTTTTTAATATTGAGATAATATTTACATCTGTTGTATGTGCACCGTTTGCTGCTTGGCACAAACCAATGTTGCACACTGTATTATTTGTCAAGTCAAAAAGATTAACAAACAGAATCTGATAAACGGTGTTACTATTTGCGTGCATTAGGAATCCTTAAATAAAAGAGTGTGGAGAAATGCAAACCCATAACAGTTTGGCTGGCGTGGAGAAAGCCTAACGGACCTATATGGGTCTATATTTTGAACCCTCTAAAAATGCAACAACGATAAGAAAGGTATATATCGCTTATTGAAAAGAAAAGAAAAGAAAAGAAAGAAAGAAAGAAAGAAAAAGGCGATGGAGCCAATTATGGCTGCACTGCACGCATACGTTTCGTTCTAATATTTTTTGCGCAATAATTCCATACGTTCTAGTGGTATTGTGTTCTAGTTGTGTTCTAGTCTTAACCCCGTCCCCCCTTTTTTGTTGGAATCTCTCTCTCTCTCTCTCTCTCTCTCTCTCTCTCTCTCTCTCTCTCTCTCTCTCTCTCTCTCTCTCTCTCTCTCTCCCTCTCTCTCAGACTGTCTAATCAACATCTCAATGCACGCGTTAATTGCTTAATGAATATAATGGGATTAACAAAGAAACCAGGGAGGCTGAGCACCACAACACCTGCACGGTATAATGACCACGTCCAGGAAACTCAATACAGCGCTTACACTTTGCTGCAGTATGAGCGGACTTTTCTGAAAGTAAATATTTAACCTTATTAAACTAGTCAAACAATAAAGTAACTGTTTCCAAACCAATAACCAATTATTATTATTATTATTATTATTATTATTATTATTATTATTACAGAACTTCTGGGAATGCGAATTTGAGCACAATTTCAACAACGCCATGACGTCATTCAAATTACCTCGCTCCACCTTCCGTTGATTACCATACAATTATGCACCAATTAGCCGAGCAATTATCACTTTAGCCTAATTGATATCGCTTTCCGATATAATTAACGTGCTGAGAATCACTCTGTACAGTGCATATAGTACAGATCATATATCATTTATACCGCTATAAAATTACATGCATCTGTTATTTAACTATAGTTATTTCGCTGCACATACCAGCGTTTCCTGTCCAAAATACTGAATTCAAGCTACAGTGTTTATCTGTAAAACTCATGCCATGCTATGATACTATTAACACGAATTCTAATTATTATTATTATTTATTTCTTAGCAGACGCCCTTATCCAGGGCGACTTACAATTGTTACAAGATATCACATTATTTCTACATACAATTACCCATTTAAACAGTTGGGTTTTTACTGGAGCAATCTAGGTAAAGTACCTTGCTCAAGGGTACAGCAGCAGTGTCCCTCACTGGGGATTGAACCCACGACCCTGTGGTTAGGAGTCCAGAGCCCTAACCACTACTCCACACTGCTGCCCATTAGCAATACTTTATTAGCAATACTAGCAATACTAATATTAGCAATACTTTTTTTTAAAATAATGAGAACATATATTTGCTTTCTGTGGGATCGGGAGGCAATCACACAAAACCAAATAGCTTCTGGGTCTCAAACAGATTGAAATAATTACCTACATTTCACATGCGACGAAATGTACGTCATGCTTATGAAACTCAAGGAACAAAACACAGTTAGTGTTGCTAAATCTCTAACCAATTTGTTGTTTAAATTGACTAAAATAATAAACTTCTAATAGAGATAAATGACTAGCTATTTAGAAACTTTTCAATAAAGTTTTCTGGTCGCGCTAATAAGTCAAAGGTACGTCTCGAGATGCTGTTTGGAATTTGAGAAAGCGGATAATGACGTCAAATCACAGCACAGTTGCATCGATACAACCTGTGTTGCACTTGCTTGTTACGAAGTTCACTTCCTCGGGTTTCCTTTACTTTCGAATACACATGCAGACAGCACTCAAACATCCTCCAAACAGACCCGAGCCTTTGTCATGCCACCACCAATGCAGATTGAAATTAACACCTCAATAATGAGACGACAATGGATTTAACTGGTGGGAGCACAATTCAGAGGAAGCCGAGAATTGAAAGCGCTGGGATGACGTCGGTATTCAGAAAAGAACGGTGGACATTGAAGATTCTATTCTAATTCTAAAAAAATTCTAAAAAAAAGACGCAACACGTGCTTTGCAAGTTGTGTACATTGCAGATATCTTTACGTTATAGTGTTCAGAATTGTCATTAATTACTCTTAATGTGCACACAACCGATGTACTTTATTGTCTAGTCTAGCAATTAATTTACATTCTAAAACGTGCTTATGATCCGCTCCATAATATTTATACTTCAGTATAATTTTTCTTCTGTTTTGGGCTTCTTAAGAACAGCCAAGGTAAGTAATTATTATTTAATCAATCAATCACACACCCACAAAATAATAAATGACGTAAACCATACAAAGAGCCGACACGGTGACTATTTACTTGATAAACAAATTAGGTTTGGCCCCTGGCCATAGCAATCACCATGTTTAATAGTTTAATAGTTTAATACATGCAATCCTGCAATAACAGTTTGCAAACCAACATTGCATCATGTTAATATCAGAAGGATCATAGAAAGCCGACCCCACCGCTTGTATAATTTTATAGCAAGTGTGTGTAAATATAATTTGCATAGCGAACACTTGCATTACAATTCAGTTGTTGCATAGTTTGTTGCCTAGTTTTATGCAATTCTTAAATTTTCTTATATAAAAGTACCAAAACAAAATGAATACAATTGATTGAAAGCACTGCCCAATAATTTGTAGGCTATAGAATTAATAACATAGGGGCAGCAGTGTGGAGTAGTGGTTAGGGCTCTGGACTCTTGACCGGAGGGTCTGGGGTTCAATCCCAGGTGGGGGACACTGCTGCTGTACCCTTGAGTAAGGTACTTTACCTAGATTGCTCCAGTAAAAACCCAAGTGTATAAAATGGGTAATTGAATAAAAAAAAATAATAATGTGATATCTTGTAACAATTGTAAGTCGCCCTGCATAAGGGCGTCTGTTAAGAAATAAATAATAATAATGAGATCTGATATGAAACATTTGAAAGCCCCGAAATATGGTTCCAATGGTGTTGAATAAACTCCGTACAAAAAAGGGAATACTTAATCGATTTCAACGAACAGTTTCGACGTGAGGGCGTTGCTTAGGGTTACACAATGTGTCCAAGGCCATGTGTACTATAATTGTATCATTAATAGGCCCATATACTTTTTTTTCATTTAGAAACAAGTACTGCAGTTTCAATGATTTGTTTGTAATTTTATAAGAAAAAAAAATGGAGCAAAACACTGCTGAATCTGGGGGAGGACAAAATAGTGACAAAAATGTATTATATGATTCATAACCACAATTGAAAAGTCACGTGTTTTGTAGGGAACAGAATCTAGTTACATAAATAAAGCCGCTTTTCTCATTTAAAAATATACATGGGCACTTACAGGGTTAATGGCTGTGTTGGGTGTTGCCGACACGCACATTTGACGGCTACATGTGTAATTGTACCAGGCTTTCCTATATGCTTTGCATGGTTTAAACCCCACTCATATTTTGCCTGTGCTATGTATGGTTCCCGAATAAACACGTCAATCTTGGGTATCCATGTACGTATGTCAAGTCTCTGTGTGTCCTTTACATATTATAATGCGTTTTTAACAAACGGGGTAAAAGGAGACACTTCTTAAATCATTTTTTTATATACATGAATAAATCTGTACATTAAAATACAATTCCAGTACTGTAAATTGCAATATAAATTGAAACAGTTTTGTGACGAGTCTGAGGCTATTGCGCCAGAAAGCAGAAAAATACCACTAGATTAAAAGCTGTGCTGATTCTATTGGATTATTTATTTGACAGACCCCTTTTTTGCCTGGGGTTTCTAACATTTTAAGTGTGGGGTGTATCGTATTCTTTGATATGGAGCTTGGAGAACGGTGTTGCCTATGAACAGTATACTTAAATTTAAAATAAAGCCACAGCTTGCTCATTTCAAACACGGCGCAAGGAGCGTGTGTTTGACCCGACTGTACCTCAACATTTTCAGGCATCTATTATTTTCTAAGTCTACAGCGCCATCTAGTGGTGTAGACCAGAAATAACCAACACAGACAAGGCTCTTTCTTCCCTATGCTACAGACCCTACCCGTCTTAACATCTTTATTGAAAGCACTGGCTTGTTCATTTCGAATGGGTAGCAAATTACTTGATTCATTCTTTTCAAATCTAAAATGTGTTATTTTTGCTTTCTGTTATTATTTTAGATAGAGGTGCACTTACTAAAGGGTCACCTCCTAGTGTAGTAAACCCCTCAAAAATAAACAAATTATAAATTATATATTAATACGAGTGAATGACAAAATAACCTACAAATAGGCAAAATGTTTTTGTTGACCAAGTTTTTAAGTTCATATGTATTTTTTATACAGTATTTAGTGTGGAGTAGTGGTTAGGGCTCTGGACTCTTGACCGGAGGGTCGTGGGTTCAGTCCCCAGTGGGGGACACTGCTGTTGTACCCTTGAGCAAGGTACTTTACCTAGATTGCTCCAGTAAAAACCCAACTGTATAAATGGATAATTGTATGTAAAATAATGTGATATCTGTATAATGTGAAATAATGTATAATGTGATATCTTGTAGCAATTGTAAGTCGCCCTGGATAAGGGCGTCTGCTAAGAAATAAATAATAATAATAATAATAATTAATGCATGCAGAATATAAATGAAGACATTAAAAATGGCAAGCCTATCGTTTAATTAACCCATTAAGCACCACATTATTATATATATAAAAAAAACAACACAAGCTGTATTTTTGATACATTACATTTAGACTGAACTTTAAAATAAAATTATATCATAACAATATAGTTAACGAGGATGCTCCAAAACCTTACAAAGTAGCCTGTTCTCAAATAAGGACAATAGCACTTAATGGGTTAATAGACCATTACATTTGCTCCCCAGTACGCGCTTGACGTTTAAAATTGTCAACAAATTCAAGTACAGTAAACTGAGCTGGGGTTTTATTATGACGTGCGTTAGCAAAACAAACTCACCTCGCTGACGTAGTTTACAGCAGCTTCAGAATCCATCCGTCTGCCAAGCTCAGGCTCACAGCTCCCCCTGCTGGTACGTTCCTCACATTGCTTCTTTTTATTATTGCAGCACCCTTGTGCACCACGGTCGTGGAGGGTCATTCCACACGTGGTTTAGATATTAGTCCCCTTTGCAAAGCCACCACGTTGAAGCCAGTAATTAGGCAGCCGAAATTTGCCACCAAAATGTAAATAAATAATACAAAAAAAAGAATAATAATTAAAAAATACAGTTTCATTTTTTTTATTTTTTATTTATTAGAACTTTATTACAAAGTGATATTTTTTTTTTTTTTTGGTCTTTACAAAATGTTTTTTTTTTTGTTTGTTTTTTTATACTAAACAAGCATCATAAGAGAATAAAATACAGGACAGCCTGACAGCTTAAAAAAAACAGAGCAATTTCACTTGAACCACAGCTATCAAACTAACGCAATCCCCATTTAGAATATTGTCAAAAACACAGTCACATACCCTCTACCGTTATTAAAAAACAACAAGGCATTCTTCCCAGGAACCATCACTGGTGGTAATCGGGCACTGTGAAACCAGCCTAGGAACAAACTAGCATCTAAACAGCTTCAATAGGCCACTGTGATTGTTCATTGAGAATGCCTCTTTTTAGTAAGCACAGGACGGACTAGAATTCCCAGAATGCACTGCGCTGCTAGTTAAAACACCTGAAATAGCCGTCTTCCTGAACATGGGATCATACGGCCGCCCTATGCGACCGCCCGAATATAAACGTTGCACAATTCACGGCAGCACCTGGACTGGGTTCAATCATTTCAATTCAACATCACAGAGGTCTTGAAAAGGTCGACACGAAGGCACCTTTACCAGGCAAACAGGGTGATGTTTAAATCTCGCGATTAAACACGTCTAATTACAGCTTGTAAGTTTAATTACAGTCTGTGGGTTAACTGCTGTTCCCTTCCTGGTGGTTTGGTGATTTTAAATCATAATGTAACTGCGGTTTATACACATTTCTATGGGTGAACTACAGTTTACATGGCAGTAATTTACAAAAAAATAGTGATAACACGCCATGTTGGTCCGCACATACTGGTGCCCCAACCTCTCCCCTCCCCCCTGATTTTTTTTATTTTACTGGGCCCTTATAATTTTGCAGTAAATTCTTTACTGTAGGACAGCTAGGAACACTTTGTCCAGCACACAAAGCATCCGGGGGACTGTAACACCAGCGCACCAGCACAGAAGAGCACTCTGCCATGGAGAGGTTTGTACCTTCAAACACCGAAGAACACATTACAAACGAGCAGCTGGATTAGACGAGGGAAGCAGTGAAAAGGGCCGATGAAATGGTCAATTGATTTTAACACCCGGGCACACTAGAATACTTTGATAGATGCATTTCAGTAGAAGCGACTGCATGAAGAACCTGCTGCTGTTTATACATGAAGCCAGAAGCATGATAATAAAACAGTCCATTTATCTGCAACTCTGCTGCAGATTCAATCAGTTATGAACAGGAAGGCACACAGGGGCCACCTTGTGACAGTCTTCCCCTTTTTGGTCGCTTATATATTGACTCAAGGATAAGGGTGGGTAATGATACACAAATAGCCACGCTGTATTGAAAAAGCTCATACATACAGATCTACAGATAAATCACAAATGACCTACATTAAAGTCACTGTCAGTCCACATTCCTGGGGGGGAATACCAACCACGACCTGTCACCATATTCCCTTTCCACCCACCTCGAAATCTCACCCCAAACCCCTAAACTGAGAAACCGTCAAACTGAACCATCCAGCTATGTTACATGGGATAGCTATTCGGGGATACAGGACGTGTATAAATGAAATATTACAGGAGCCACTGGGGGAAAAAATCGAGGTTGCATTGAATGAACTTTGATTAAAAAAAAAAATAATAATTATATATATATATTTAAAAACTACAACAAAGTCTGTCAAAGTGAAATAGTCCAGTTTTTTTTTTTTTTTGCTTCAAAACGACAAAAAATAAAACCAGCCGCAGTCTAAACTGTCTACAAGAAATATAACAAATATATATAAAAAGACAGTCAGACGGTTTCAAATACAAAGACCTGTTTGCCTACACCACCACCCACCCCCTTAATGAAATTACAGAAATACAAATAAAGCAACACAAATATATTTCTTCCAGGGGTCGTTCAGGGGTCACGCTCCTTCTTTACCTTGACATCTCCTGCTAAGATGGTGGCGATCTCCCCCTGCATGAAAGCCCAGGGCACGTTAGAGCCCACCAGGGGGCACTTCTCCCCACTGGGGCAGTAAACCTCACCACTCGCCCCCTGCGCCCTGATGAAATCCCGGGTGCAGGGGAAGCAGAACTTGTGGTTGGCCACGGAGGGACACTGGACAAAGTGGGTGTCTTCCAGTCTCTCGTGGCAGATGGTGCAGCAGAGCGGGACGCTGCTGGCCCCTGATGCTTCCACTCCTGTGCTCTGCTCGCTGCCGGACGCTCCAGGGAGGGAGCTGCTGCTGTTGCTGCTGTTACTGGAAGGTCCTTGAACCTGCTGCTGCTGCTGCTGCTGCTGGTCTCCGTTTCTAGAGCCGGCCAGTCTCCGATGCTGCCCGGCCGGGGAGGAATGGACCAGGCTGCTGCTGTTGGCGGAGGAGGCGGCCGCAGAAGAGGTGGCGTCTTTCGGGGACTGCCCCGCGCCCAGGCTGTCGGCCACACTCATGAGAGCCGTGATGGGCGAGGGCTCCCCGTCTTGGGGCTGGCCAGCTGCGGAGGTCAGCAAGTGGGGCACGCCTGCGTACACGCCCCCCGAGGAAACGGGAAGCCAGTGCTGCCTGTGCTCCTCTCCCATCCTCCCCGCGTCCCCGCTCTCCGATTCCGGGGAAGCTTTTCGGCGGCGCACACCTCCTCTGGGAGGCATGTTCCGGCCCAGCCCGCACAAGGCGGTTGGCAGCATGGGGCAGCTGGGGTCCAGATAGGGCTGGGGGAAGAGTTCGTGGGCCGGGGGTTCTTTGAAAGCTCGGACCGGCTCAGCCAGGAACTCGGAAAGAAGCCGCCAGTCGCCGGTACCGTGCCTCTTCTCGTACTCCACGTACTTGAACCCGGAGCTGATGGCCTTGCCGGCGTCTTTCATGCAGTCGTGGAACATCTGCTTGGCCAGACCCAGGAGGCTGGAGAAGACGTTACCGGAACCGCAGGGGTACTCGGTGAAGACCTTGAGCTCCAAATCCAGGCCGGGCTTGGTGTCGAAGGCGAAGACGCGCCCCGCCACGGCGTGGTCCTTCTTGAAGCGCACGTTGAAGGGGGCACAGCTGGACAGGGCCAGCAGGGTCTCGCGCACCTGCTTGGGCCGGCCGGCCCACTCCTCGCCCCGGCTGCGCACGCTCTCCGACAGCTCCGCCAGGGCCTCCACGCTCCTCTGCTTCTCCTTCAGCTCCTTCTCATAGTCGCCCGCGAATGGGCCCAGCCCCCCCACCGCCACCTGGGCCCCCCGCTTGCCCATTTCGCCCAACATCGGGCCGGTGATGGTCAAGGAGGTGCCCCCGCCCCTGGTATTCAAACCCGGGACCGCTGCCAGCAGCCCCTGTGCCACCAGACTGGGTGGCACGGCCCCAACAATGCCCCTTCTAGGATTGGGGCTCTGTCTGTTTGCTTCTGGGGGCCCCCCATCTTCAGGCCTGGGCAGCCCATTGGGCAGCCTCTGGGAGACCCCATATTCCCCTCTCCCTCTCTCATACCTGTCCACGGATTGCCTCCCTCCTTCCAGGGAGCCCTCTTTGCCGCCTGGGCCGTGCTTTCCGGCCTGGGGACCCGGAGACCTCCCGTCCTGCATAACGTGAGTACGTTTTAACTGCCTGGCTGTTTCGATGAGAAGCTCAATCCTGTCAATACCTTCGTAATTGACGCAACCACGGCACACGGCCTCGCTGAAGTCCCATATCATAGCCCAGGGCATCTTGGGTAAATCACACAGGTAGCACCATTGCCTTCTGGAACTCGCTTGTCCGGCAGAGGACATTTTTTTCTGACGTTTTCAATTCACCCTTTTCAAGTCTAAGTCGTTAGTCCAATCCCGATTGTATTTATTATTCTATTTTTTTCGCTCTTTGGTCCGATCCCCTTGTTGTTTTGTTTTTTTTCCCTTGTTTTTTTTTTGTGTGTTTGTTTTGTTTTGTTTTCACTTACTCGGCCGCCCGTGGCTCTCCGCCTCAGAGGAAGTGTTTCCAGCGTCTAAACTGAATAACTTACACAACTTCGAAGCGGTGCGCTCTGGGAGTTGTAGTTCTTTACGCAGACGTTCTGGGCGGTGCGCCGCCGTCTCTGCGTTTGGCAAACAGAGAAGGATTTTCACCCGGCAAAAATATTTTGTTTTCCTTATTGCTTTGATATTTATATTTGTTCAATACAATTCAGTTTTATTCAATTCGTTTTGTTATCCTAGTTTTGTGTGTGTTTACGGTAGGTCTAATTACGAAATACAGGTTTAGATTTATGCAATTAACTGTTTATTTGATTTTACGACGCCAGTGTATTTTATGTATACCAATAATGTTTAAACTAAACTAACACCGTGTATATCGCCAAGTTAAATATTACAGAGCAAAATTTTTGATAAAATAACACAGAACACCCGATAACCAATGTGTACTGGCCGATTCAGCGCAACATTACCATATAGCCATTTTAATATTCTTTATCATCAAGATAGAACTGCATACGTGGTGCTTCTGTGTCCCCACCCCCCGACATAATACTGATGTGCTTTTCCCCTAAATCAATGACTACATTATTTATTTAGAGATCGTGTCTGTAGCTAACGGGTTACTAAGTCATAAAGCTTATGGACTTCATCTCCCGAGATGCTTTGCTCTCCCCACCTCCTCCTCCCTCATGACCTCACCTCAATACGCAGACGTGTAGAACATTCCATTCAAGTCTGTGCTGTTCACAAATATGTGGAGCCCGGTGAAGATGGGCTTCCTTTGAAAAGTTGTGTCGTTTTTCCTGCCCTGAACTATAATATATATTTAGGTGTTTTTTTTTATTATTTGATTTCTGCTGTAGCTATTAGACCGCTTTATTTATTTCGTATGTGTTGTATTTTTTATTTTCTTAGCAGACACCCTTATCCAGGGCGACTTACAATTGTTACAAGATATCAAATTATTTTTACATACAATTACTCATTTATTCAGTTGGGTTTTTTACTGGAGTAATCTAGGTAAAACACCTTGCTCAAGGATACAGCAGAAGTGTCCCCCACCTGGGATTGTCCAGAGCACTAACCACTACTCCACACTGCTGCCCCATTTATTGGTATATTATCTTTATAGTTTTTTTGTTGCTGTTGTAAACAGCAAATACAAACGTGCATCGTGTAATCCGTTCGGCATACAGCTTGCAATGTCTGAAGGTGGAAATGGGAAAGTTTGATTTAAATACAAACATTGTAAACGCCAAGACAATAAAATGAAACGCAGCGCCACACTAGCGTACAGACGCATGATGATGTTTTGCATTTGTATTCACGCCGCATCCCGTATGTGTCGGCGTGTGCGTGGGCTGAAGTAATGTATTACATGTTCTAAAAAAAGGCTGTCCGTTTGTGGCCGACTGAGAAATTGATTGCTATTCTCCTCGCTTTCTGTGCAGCATGCACGGTAGCTATGGCAACTCACCTTCCCATGGAAACCGTTCCAGAGAGGTGATGGTTAGATTCCTTTTGTTTTGTGATACTCAGCAATCACTAGAAATACTGCATGAACAAGAAAGGTAACTGAAAGTGAAAACGTGCAGTTTAAAAAAACGAAATAAAAATGAAGGAATGTATTAATATATCTGTGTGGTGTGTGTGTGTGTGTGTGTGTGCGTGTGTGTGTGTGTGTGTGTGTGTGTGTGTGTGTGTGTGTGCGTGTGTGCGTGTGTGTGTGTGTTGAAATGAATATTCTGCAATTAAGATTAGCAAATGTCGTTTTCAGAGCAGGAGAATAAAACCTAAATACTGCATGCAACATTTAAAAAAAATCATACTGCTGTATTAGTATTGAGGTGCAATATTGATGATGCCCGCTAGAGGGCGATCGTGCTCAACATAAACCTTGAATAAAAAAAAATACGACAAGCGCATTTTGGCAAGCCCGTTTTAATTAATTTCAGCGTTGAGTGAAATTAAGTAGGCTTTTAGGGATCTAAAGTTTAAAATAGCAACGTTGGCGTCGTATAGTTTTACTACAGGAGACGAAACAAAACAGGGAAAACAGAAGGGGTGGTTTCAGATTATACCCCCTTTTCAAACTCACCACACACGCAGCGAGGGTGGCCGGGCAGACAGATGGACAGCTGTCGGTTGATGTATTGTCAGTGTCTGTTTGTGTGTGTGTGAATTGGCTTTCTGTTTAAGCGAGGATCAACAGCCTGGACCCCACATAGCATGGGCTATAGTGAAACCAACCGTTAAAACCGAACAGTATTTTAGGTTCCTATTAATGCAGCTTGATAAGGTCAGCTGTCATTATTAAGGGGCGGCGGTTGAAAAATAAAAATCCTATTCTCTCGGGTTTTAACTCGCTAACCGATCACGCCGCCTTCTAGAAGGACTGCGGTTTTAAATCCACGCTCCTTAAAACTCTGATTTACGGGGAAACCATCGCTTGCCTTCTAAATTATTCACAAGCACAAACATTTAATAAGAAACAAACAAAAAAAGGGGTCGAGATGGAGATGCAGTAAAAAACCCGATACCTTTTCAATGGACGGCTTCTACCATTATACCAGCACCTGCAATCGCCTGCAATATACAGACATGGTCTGGTTGCATTGCCATTGAAGATCATTCACCAAGACAATAAGAAAAAAAACAGATATTCTGCAGTTAAACCAATTCTAACAATACAGCCAACCTCACCCCCACCCCCACCCCCACCCCCCTTCCGTACTCTGCATCAGAAATCTATCAACAATAGACGGGGGAGATGGGGACAGATGGGAGAAGCAGGTCTGACTATAATAGAGAAAGCAATTGAAATGCAGCCGCTATTGATGCCAACTCGCCCCCCTCCCCTCCTCATTCATTCTCTCAGACGGCTCTATGGGTTCAATCTGTATGCAGGGGTGGGGCTCAACCAGTTACCATCTGCCCTCCGCTAAAGGACGAGATCCGGCATATCTCCCTGCATTCATGTAACTGGATTTGAGGATTGCTGCTTCAAAATCACAAGCAGGTTTTTGGTGTTGCATAGTTCAAGTAAGATTTCATGATATATTCTATGGTTCTGCACCCGTGTGTGGTTTTATATATATATATATATATATATATATATATATATATATATATATATATATATATATATATAATTTATTTCTTAGCAGACGCCCTTATCCAGGGCGACTTACAATATCACATTATTTTTTACATACAATTACCCATTTACACAGTTGGGTTTTTTACTGGAGCAATCTAGGTAAAGTACCTTGCTCCAGGGTACAGCAGCAGTGTCCCCCACGTGGGATTGAACCCACGACCCTCCGGTCAAGAGTCCAGCGCCCTATCCACTACTCCACACACACACACACACACTATATATATATATATATATATGGATGAAGGCTATATTTGCATCCTGAGCCATTCTTTATAAAAAAAAAAGCATAATAACACAGTAATAATACCACAGTAGTTTAATATTAACATCACAAGGGTATCCATGCAATATAAAAAATAATAGATGGGGCCTCTTCAGTGAGTCACAGGAAAACAATTCCATCTCGGGTTTCTGTGACAGTTTATAAATTATTCGACCTTCGGTCTCGAAACAATATATGACATTATTTTCCTGTAACTCACTGAAGCCCATCATTATATAAGTTCAATTAAAAGTGAAAACAGTTTCCATAGGAAATATTTTCTTTTGAACTACTGTTTTTTGGAAAGGAGACAATCCCATGTAAATGGCATGAAACCCAGGAGTTAATTAAAGACTCTTGTCCTTTTAGTAAACCTTTATATAATGTTTAGTATTGATATTGCAAAGTATAACTACAGCGCATGTCTGCAATTTAATACAGGCCCTTCTAACTCCCACACACAAAAGTCTCTTCTGATAAACTATATCCCGATTCTGCACTGTGCTACACTGTTGCGTTTACATATACGAAAGTCCTTATTTTATAAAGGCAAGTGAACACACACGCAAACTGCCCTAATCATTGCAGCCACCCAGGTACAGTATTTGACAGTTTTTGAATCTGCCAGCAACTGAAATGATGCATCACCCTTAACCCTCCCCCTGCTGAATACAGTTCAAACCCAGTAGCAAGCGGAACTTTTTCCAATAAAACCACCCTAAAATATGCAAATTCCCCCCCCCCCCGGGGTCTACTTTCCCTTTCTGTGGCGGTGACCCTGTCATCACCTCTATGAGCGAATATGAACAGTGGGGCACCGTGCCTTCTCCATTCTTTCTGT
The DNA here is from genome assembly GCF_902713425.1 of Acipenser ruthenus. Lineage (NCBI taxonomy): Eukaryota > Metazoa > Chordata > Actinopteri > Acipenseriformes > Acipenseridae > Acipenser > Acipenser ruthenus. Next base: position 2,272,705 of record NC_081218.1, read on the forward strand.
GTATCCCGCCCCCCCCCCCCTCCCCCCTCCTGCCTCCCCTATTTCTCTGTTGTTTCATTTGCTTGTTTTTGTCTTTTCTCTTTGCTGATCCGTCTAAATACAACTGCAAATGCGCCGAGGAGAATTCATTAAAAGCTTAGAATGGGAACTGCAGAGTGCTTTCTCTGATCGGTCAAAAAAATATATGTGAAAATGGTGTCTCTAGTCTTACAGTAAAATATACTATTACAGTGTTACTGACAGCACGGCTCTGCATTAACTATTATTATTATTATTTATTTTTTAGCAGACGCCCTTATCCAGGGCGACTTACAATTGTTACAAGTTATCACATTATTTTTTACATACAAGTACCCATTTATACAGTTGGGTTTTTACTGGAGCAAGCTAGGTAAAGTACCTTGCTCAAGGGTACAGCAGCAGTGTCCCTCAGCTGGAATTGAACCCACGACCCTCCGGTCAAGAGTCCAGAGCCCTAACCACTACTCCACACTGCTGCCCTATGACAATGAATTATCGAAAAAAAATAAAAATAATAATATATCTATTTATATATATATATATAACTTAAAACATGCACACAGAGCAAATAAAATAAATACAATTTATTTAGGACATTTTTAGAAACATTTCCTTCAGTTTGTATGATAAGACTATATATAAATTGCACCCAAAAAGACTAAGTGATAAAAAAAAGTTCTCTAGTATTTCTTTATTTATTTAATCAAGCTGTTTCTGTGTCATTTAAAATCCATTGTCTTTTAGTTGAAAAGATTTGTAAAGCTTACACTGCATTCTGATTTTTTATTTATCATCAGTCAATACTGATATTCATGCATCACAATATAAAAAGCTTCCGGTTTGCACAAAAGCTATTGAGATTGCTGCCAGGTAGGTTATAGATTAGTATAGCGTAGTACAGTACGTGGAAGCCCAAGACATTTCAATTAGAATCATGAATTATTGAGCACTGTGAGCTGGCTTAAATTATTATTGTAACCATCTCAGCTTTAAAACCCCTTCCAAAACTCACAATGCTAATTAAGAGCTAATTAGAAGCTAATGACTAGTATTTCCCAATCTCGTGTCAAAACATGTCATCTGCATCAACATATTGCAGTGGGGCTAGTATTGAAAATAACAGTGGCTGTGAATGTTATAAAATAATAATGTACTACTGTGGGTATGATTCACTCACCCTAAAAAAAATGTTTGCATCAATATTGTTCGGGATTAACCCTTTCCTGTGACACTTCACATCAATGTAACACAAAATTAAAACCACAAAAATAAACACTATTGACAAGTTAGGGTTTTCACAGACACACACACACACACACACACACACACACACACACACACACACACACACACACACACCTATGGCCAAAAGTTTTGCATCACCTAGAATTAGAAAAAAAAAATATATATATATATATACCCTATATGAACATAATTTAGATCTTTTATTTAACATCCTGTAATCAAATAAACTACAAAATGATATCGTAAAAGTCTACCGGAAGCCATAATAGTAGTACAGTAGTATTTCATGTTAGATTTTGAAATGTCACATTTTTCAATTTATTTTTGTCAGTTCGTCATTTATGGCAAACTACAAAACGGTATGCAATCAGATATGTTAACATTTAATTCAGCAGGTTTCATTCGACTTTCTGAAGCAAAATTTGTTAATTCTATAGGGTGATGCAAAACTTGTGGTCAGAGCTGTAGATCTGGGCTTATTAAAATGGTAGACTTCTCATTGGAATCAATGTAGTAGAACTCCCCTACTTTATAGAATATTTAACAGTACAATTATGAAAGTGAACCGTCATATCCAAGCAATTCGATTCAGATTGACAAGTACACAATTTAAGATAGAGGCATTGTCCTGTAAAGCTCAGATGCAGATGCATGCTCGTCTGTGTTGTAGTGATCCAGCAGGGGAAAGGTGAGGGCGGTTCTGAAATGGGGGCGCTGTGTTTTCTTCCTGCTTACAGAAGGATCGCTTACATTTCAGATACCAAATTATTTTTTTTTTTTAAAATGCTACAGCATACAGTACAACACAGCATGCCTCAAAAAGCAGCGACTCATCATCCCTTCGACTTTCATACTAACCCCATACAGTTTCAGAAATGCGTATGCAGGTTGTTGCATTATGACCCTGCTTTGGTAATAATAACAGGTCAGGTTTTCCCTGCAAAATATTACAGGACACATACAAAGCCAGAGCCGTTTTGTTACAGCGGATTTTGAAGCCCTTGGCATTGTTGGCAGTCCGGTTTGTTTGCATGACCTTTTGGACACACAGTCACCCCATGCACCTTTGATAGCGGCTTTTCCCTGTCACTCTGTGCGCCTTTGTAGTTATTTTTCTTAGGGAAAACTATTCGTGCTGCAAAATGTCCTCCCAGCACATGAAAGTCACCACAAATATAGGAAAGTGAGCATGCACACACACACACACACACACACACACACACACACACACTGAGACACACACTGAGACACACACACACACACACTGAGACACACACACACACACACTGAGGCACACACACACACACTGAGACACACACACACACACACACTGAGACACACACACACACACACACACACTGAGACACACACACACACACACACACACACACACTGAGACACACACACACATTCACACTGAGACACACACACACACACACTGAGACACACACACACACACACACACTGAGACACACACACACACACACACACACACTGAGACACACACACACACACTGAGACACACACACACACACACACACTGAGACACACACACACACACACTGAGACACACACACACACACTGAGACACACACACACACACACTGAGACACACACACACACACATTCACACTGAGACACACACACACACACACACACACACACACTGAGACACACACACACACTGAGACACACACACACACACACTGAGACACACACACACACACACACACACACTGAGACACACAACATATTATTATTTGTTTATTTAGCAGACGCCTTTATCCAAGGCGACTTACAGAGAGTAGGGTGTGTGAACTATGCATCAGCTGCAGAGTCACTTACAACTACGTCTCACCTGAAAGACGGAGCACAAGGAGGTTAAGTGACTTGCTCAGGGTCATACCATACCCAGTGCTTCCTGAAATTGTGTTTTTATTATAATGTAATTGTTTATGTTTAAAGATATTTTTTATAATGATTTTTATAACATTGAAACGCTTTTTTATGCACTGCTGTAAATGGTTATATTATAAATCATATAATATATTATCATGGTTATTTTAATTTTCCCCCCTTTTGAAAATACACAGGTGTGGTGTTATTTTGTGGTACGCGTTAAAACGCGGTACACCGTGTACTGCGCTTGCCCGGTCATGCGTAAATGATTTTAGCTCCGAAAACAATGAAACTGCCATCTGAAACGGGTACGATGTACTGAGCTTGACCCTTAAAGTTCTTTTTAAAAAAAAAATATATTTTTTTTTTCACAATTCAGCAAATGTATGTGATTTTAACTGATGAGGAACAAGTTGGGTTATCTAAAATTGTAAACATATACACCTTGACTTGTTCGTAGTGATTTCTGATGTAGTCCATCACAGCATTGGCAGCGTACCATTTTCTGACGGGTAAGCATACCACATTTTGACGATCTACCACTTTCTGACCCTACACCGGGTAGAATAAATAAATTAACTTGGCAATACTAACTAAACGTCAGTTTTAACTACTGCTAAGCTATTTCCTGAATGAAAGTGCATTGTACAAGAAAATTAATTACACTCCCAAGACACGCACAGAGGTGTCTTGCTGTGTGTTTATTTCAGATTGATTTTTTTTTTTTTTGTTTCCCCCCGTCATGTGATCTAAGATAATTAAACCACCACTCTGGCCAATGATTGTCAATTCTGACCAATCGCGGCCCGGCAGGGGCGTCCTCTGCTTCTCTGATCGTGATGCATTCGTATTCCCATGACGTCACCGTGTACCCTGCGCCTCTGAAAACAGTCCACGGATGCTGTGGACAAGGACGAAGCATCCTTTGTAGTGCCGTGTGTCGCCAGAACAATCCGGGACATCTTCCCAAATACATTTTTTTCCCCCAGATTTTCCGCATCTTTTCCCGTCCAGACCTTCCTCAACACATCCCTGTTGTTTTTTTTTTTTTTTTTTAAAAACTCCAAGTAATTTTGAGATTTAAGCGAGCGTCGACGGCAAAAAAAAAAAACACACAAGAAAATATCCACTTTTGTTTCATGTGTTGCTATTGTGATTCTTTTCGTGAACCGCTTCACCATTTACATCGTATTTATTTATTTTTGTTCTTGAATCCCAAATAAGCATTGCGTCTTTTTGGTGGAACCATAATTTTTTTGGGGGTGGTGGATTGCGTTATATATATTAAAAAAATCTATGTGTTATTTTATTTATTATATAAGAATAATCGTTTACGTGCAGGAAAGGAAACCACTAGCTTTCTGTGACGTTCATTCAAGACAAGGAGCAAATTTGCTTGCAAATTCTGTCAGCCGTCTGTATAGTGACGGTTTATTTTTTGCGTTTAATTTTTTTTTTTTAATAAATAAACAGGACAGTTTTAAGAAGATAAAGGACGTGTTTTGGGTGTGGGGGCGGGGGGGGGGGGTTGTGTTTCGAAACGCGTGTCTTCTTTTTTTTTGTTGTTGTTTAAAACCCTGTGCACATCAGCGGTCTGCTTTATAATATTTCTGGGACGTGGTCTCAGGCGAAGCTAGCATGAAAATGATGACTGGGGGAGCAGTGCACCAAAACGGGATATTTTCCAATGCGCACCATCACAACCAGCAACCACACATGGAGTCGGACCCTCCGGACTCTCGCAAGAGACCGCTGGAGACCCCGACTGAAGCGAGCAGCACCAAGCGGACCAACACCGGAGGTAAGAGGTGGGGAGAGCGGGCTCGCCAAAGCACGGGGCTCTCTCTTGACATGAGTGCTGTTGCATGATGCTCAGGTGCAAATATATCATATCTTGGTACCAAACCAAACCACTACTGTTATTTTACTCGGTCCCCACATCCCGTTTATATATACGGATTTATCATGAAATACATCATAACGCGCATATTATTATTATTATTATTATTATTATTATTATTATTATTATTATTATTATTATTATTATTATTATAACGGGTCGTTTATAAATTATAAAGCATTTAAGTGCACGCATCCTGTATATCTGCCGCGTTGCATATGAGTCATAAGCGGAGACCCCAAAATCCAATAAAATGGACAGCTGAAGATGTTAAAGGTAAGAACGATAGTCACCGAAACGCAGAGTTAAGGTTGCAATAGAAGACCTTACTAAATATAATGTTATGAAAACATGCGCTGCAGTTTTATACTAGAAATCTGAGCTGTCGAAACCAAACCAGCAATGGCAGCGCAGGTTATTGCATTAAAGAAAATCTCTAGGAGTTCTTAATTGTCTGTTTAATTTAACGTGTGACGCAATAAGGAGACGGGTTGGTTATTTTGATGTATAATAAATAAACTGACATGTGGTGACATCTCAGTGCTTTCACGTTCTGTGTCACCAGACACACTCGCATGCCCCTTTTCAATACGTGATAATGCTCGCATGTTTTTATATATATATATATATATATATATATATATATATATATATATATATATATATATATATATATATATATATAATTTTTGTTATACAGTTTAGGGCTATATATATATAGAGAGAGAGAAATATGAAGTGCGGAGATAAATCCATGGGTTGGGTACAAGCATTCTCAATCAGAATTATTATTATTATTATTATTATTATTATTATTATTATTATTATTATTATTATTATTATTATATTAATCATAACAAAAATGTAAACATTATCGAATGGAATTGCACTTTATATCTACATAGAAATTGCATAATAATGTTAAATATATCTACATGCATGGAAAATGCAGTATTTACTACTGCATTATAAGCCAAATCAGCCTTCAATAAATATATGTCTGGATGGATTAGGAAACAAAGTAGACAGATATATAACTAAAGTGAGAAGCTGTCAGCCTTCGCCAATACTGCCAACACGAAAGAAAGAAAGAAAGAAAGAAAGAAAGAAAGAAAGAAAGAAAGAAAGCGTTTCACGCTAGCCGTTCTGTCTCATCACTGACCATCCGTGAACTCCAGAGAGCAGGACTCGCTGGCTTTCCAGTTTGTTTCACATGTCCTTAAATATAGTTTCCGCTGCACACAAGTGGCCCTCCCTGCTTTATTTTTTCTTGCTGCTACCTCCAGCGTCAGGAGGTTATGTGAAAGTCACACGTAAGAAATGTCAACCCAATTAAAATAAAAAAGATGTTTTACTTTTGTGTTATTACATTTTACAGGAAGCTTATGTTAAAGTGATATTTTCAGCATGGGTTTAGGAGAGAGAGAGAGAGAGAGATTCCATTAGTATGTGAAAATAAAAATAAAAAACTGTGTGGTACTATTCTACCAATGGCATACCATCATAGCTTCCCTTGCTCCACCATCTATAACACACAACCATTGCTTAGCCATTGCAGTCTCACTGCTGCGTTGTCAATGAGGATAACGGAAATCATCTCGGATATACAGTGTGGCGATACGATTCCTACCCTCCACCCCTGTATAAATATTAACACACTGCGTCAAAAAGTGCATCACTGGGCTGATCGGTAAGCACAGGGCAGTGTGTGACGAAAGACTGGTTCGGTTGCAGGTAATCAGTGGTCATGCATAGCGAATACGAGCAGCGGGTTTGCAGGAGAGGTGAGCTGGGAGCAGCACTGATGAATATGGATTTTTTCGTGGCTTTAGACTCCCAGGCCAGCCCACGATCAAAGCAGGGATTTCACTCTACTGCAGGCCTTGGTTGTAAGCCATCTGCACGGAGCGATTCTGACCTTCTGACATTCCCTGGACCAGGCGGTCGAAGTGCGCTTTTAAAACGAATTGGATCAATCAGTTAGGCTATATTATTGCAGTTACTTCACTGACATCGAACTGCAATCCAGCTGCTTGGCCTAAATATGCTATGGATGTTAAATAATGAATTTATATATATATATAGCTGTCTGTCTGTACGTCAGTCTTAAACCGTCAGTCTAAATCAATCTATCCATCCGTCACTCTGTCAGCTATGCATCTGTCAATCAAACAGCCATCTGTTGTATCTGTCTCAGTGTTTTTTTTTTTTGATGTGCTTGTCAGATCAATATCTATCTGTCGAGCATGCATATGTAGAATAAAAGAGAGAGAAAACCATTGCTAAAATAGGTGTTAACTTTAGTGTTTGCACAGTAGTAAGTTCACAGCAGGAATGCTATATCTTCAATATTTTTCAATCTATTCTATCTATGCATAAATATTGCAAACATCTTGGGCGCATTAATGTTTAAGTAGTTTACATACAACAACATTACAGTTTGACATATAATGTATTATAATATAATACAGTATCCAAACAAATATTGCTTGAAATGTATTTGGAGACTAAAAATACCCTTTTAAAATCTTATTACTTCCACTAACAGCTTTATTCTTAAATGACTGGCTGACCATATTTAGCTTTTTTTAAATACAAGTGCATAGCAGAGGCTGTCAAATCTCCAGTGCATAATAATAATAATACAATTAATAACAATATGAATATTAATAATGATATGAATATTTATACGTGTTTTAAATGCTAAAACTGTTACGCTGTATAGTCATGAGGTTCAAATTGAATGTTATAGAGACCACATAATAATAATAATAATAATAATAATAATAATAATAATAATATTCCTAGCCGCAGACCCCTCTGTTCTTTTTTTGAAAGTCATTCAGAAGGTAATTACCCTTGGCCAGGGTGTGTGATTAATCACTGCAGTATATTAATATAAAACTAGCTGGCAGGTTTGGCACTGGAGAGGACTGTGGAGCGGTCTGAGTACTGCAGCAACGTCCTTCACAGTGAGTGATACAACATAATATAATGTACTGTGATATTATATTGCTGTATGTTATTACTGGGACAAATATTCAAACACAGCTCGATTCTTTTTTTTTTCCTATATCAGAAATATTCCGGGGTTCCGTTCTACTTGTGAGATGTCTTGCTCATTACAATATTTTGCATATTTTTAAAACAGGAGATGATTATCTATTCGGGAATACCAGGATATTTACTAACGGTCTAAGTAAGGACAAATGGGGATTACAGTCCCCACCCCTAGTGTTGCTGTGAATCGTTGGTTGTTGGCATAATTTGTGCCGATACTGTATATGCAAGCAATAAGGCACTTCACTAGGCGAAGCCAAGTGAGATTAGAGTATATCACACACCCTGAAGTGATTTATTGCGCTTATAAAATGGGTTAGTTAACTAAATTGAAAAAAAAAAGTTTTTTTAATTAACAAAAAAAGTTGAGCAAAGAAAAAAACAGTTCCATATACAGTAAAAATAGCGGTGTTTCAGGACGGAGGGGTTTCATGACAGTGGTGTTTCAGGACGGCAGGGTTTCATGACAGTGGTGTTTCAGGACGGAGGTGTTTCAGGACGGCACGGTTTCAGGACAGTGGTGTTTCAGGACGGCATGGTTTCAGGACGGAGGTGTTTCAGGACGGCACGGTTTCAGGACAGTGGTGTTTCAGGACGGCATGGTTTCAGGACGGAGGGGTTTCAGGACGGCACGGTTTCAGGACAGTGGTGTTTCAGGACGGCATGGTTTCAGGACAGTGGTGTTTCAGGACAGCACGGTTTCATGACAGTGGTGTTTCAGGACGGCAGGGTTTCATGACAGTGGTGTTTCAGGACGGCAGGGTTTCATGACAGTGGTGTTTCAGGACGGCAGGGTTTCAGGACGGAGGTGTTTCAGGACGGCACGGTTTCAGGACAGTGGTGTTTCAGGACGGCATGGTTTCAGGACGGAGGTGTTTCAGGACAGCACGGTTTCAGGACAGTGGTGTTTCAGGACGGCATGGTTTCAGGACGGAGGGGTTTCAGGACGGCACGGTTTCAGGACAGTGGTGTTTCAGGACGGCACGGTTTCAGGACAGTGGTGTTTCAGGACGGCACGGTTTCAGGACAGTGGTGTTTCAGGATGGAGGGGTTTCAGGACAGCACGGTTTCATGACAGTGGTGTTTCAGGACGGCACGGTTTCAGGACAGTGGTGTTTCAGGATGGAGGGGTTTCAGGACAGCACGGTTTCATGACAGTGGTGTTTCAGGATGGAGGGGTTTCAGGACAGTGGTGTTTCAGGACGGCAGGGTTTCATGACAGTGGTGTTTCAGGACGGCAGGGTTTCATGACAGTGGTGTTTCAGGACGGCAGGGTTTCAGGACAGTGGTGTTTCAGGACGGCATGGTTTCAGGACAGTGGTGTTTCAGGACGGCATGGTTTCAGGACAGTGGTGTTTCAGGACGGCATGGTTTCAGGACAGTGGTGTTTCAGGACGGCATGGTTTCAGGACAGTGGTGTTTCAGGACGGCATGGTTTCATGACAGTGGTGTTTCAGGATGGAGGGGTTTCATGACAGTGGTGTTTCAGGACGGCACGGTTTCAGGACCACGTTTAATGAGATTAAAACAAGTTGAATGGTTTAATGAAAGATTAAAAAGTACTCAGAGAACATAATCCCTCCACTCTGCACTCCCCAACTGCACATGTGCCAAAGCAATGCTACGTTCAGCTGGGTTCCTGTGTGCAAAACAATCCCACTTCGCTTCTCTTGTCCTGCAACGGTACAAGAGAGACCCACGTTGTTTGAACAAGCTGTTGATAGGCACATGCTACGGGTAGAGGTGGTTCAAATTTGACATCATGTTTTTTTGTGAGGAGTGGCTTAGATGAATAGCATGTTTCCTGGACCTTGCCAAAATAGTAAGCCAAGATATCAACGACGTAAGAGGTCAAAATGAACCACATGAGCTAGAATGACCCTGTATAGATCAGCCTTATAAAAGTTTCCTATAGTAAAATCAGAGCAAAGTGTGATAAAACGCAGTGAAAGCATGGTAAATCATAGGCAAGCATTGTAAAGCACAAAGAGGTCTGGTAAAGCATAGGGAAGCATTGTAAAGCACAGAGAGGTCTGGTAAAGCATAGGCAAGCATTGTAAAGCACAAAGAGGTCTGGTAAAGCATAGGGAAGCATTGTAAAGCACAGAGAGGTCTGGTAAAGCATAGGCAAGCATTGTAAAGCACAGAGAGGTGTGGTAAAGCATAGGCAAGCATTGTAAAGCACAGAGAGGTGTGGTAAAGCATAGGGAAGCATTGTAAAGCACAGAGAGGTCTGGTAAAGCATAGGGAAGCATTGTAAAGCACAGAGAGGGATGGTAAAGCGTATTAAAATATAAAACATGGCAAACCATGGTAGACTATGGTAAATGCATGGGGGGAAAAGCATGGGGAAAACTGTAAAATTACCATGCATAAATGCCCTTTTATAAAGGAGCGCCCCACATATTTATAATATTTAAGGATTTCAAATGGTATTACTTCATATATTTCCTAAACGTTTAATCCTATTGAAAAATAAAGGGCGTAGCCCCCTTCTTTAGTTATAATAATAATAATAATAATAATAATAATAATAATAATAATAATAATAATAATAATAATAATTATTATTATTATTTATTTCTTAGCAGACGCCCTTATCCAGGGCGACTTACAGTCGTAAACAAAAATACATTTCAAGAATCACAGTACAAGTAATAATACAATTAAGAGCAAGATAAATACAATGACTTTGGTTCTAGCAAGTACAAGTATGACAAAATACGATTCAATAATGGAGCAGATAACAGTGTCACTGATAGTTACATCAGGATATAATTAAATACAAAACACTACAGATTAAATAACACTTGTGACAGATTACAGTACTCAAGTACAGGATTAAATGCAGTAAAACGGGGCAGATAAGAGCAAGTAAAGCGCATTTAAGGAAGAGTGATAAGTGTCCAGAGGGAAAAAAAGAGGAGTTTTTTTGTGTATACCAGAGACACAGTATTTGAGAAACCAATACGAGGGATTGTTTTAGAGGAACGCAGTCATTTTGACGGCATTAAAAAAAAAAAAAAAAGTAAATTTGGGTGATCCTTCCATAGGAAGTTATTTCTGGACAGTTTCATGCAGGTTGTTACTTAAGCAGCCTAGTTCTTCTTTCACCTTGAGGAATCGTATCCTTCGGTAAGCGATGCCCCATTTCCTTCCTCGCTGTGGCCTGTGTGTTCTAATTGCTGCATGCTGCACCGCACACGGTCTGGGGAAGAATTTGGGTCAGATTATTTTAACACAGGGAGGAAATCGCTGTTTTTAGCTAGGTTATGAAATCCCTTCGGTCTGCCATTATTATTTTTAAACCTTTCTACCGCAGTAGTGTTTTTATGATCATCTGTTAGCATGCAATACATTAAATCAACGCATACATCAATGAGCTGCAGCATCAGCAAGTGGTTAAAATGACAGGGTGGAGTTAAAGTTTAAATAAATATATAGTGACGATATAAAAGAAAAATACATTTGAGTAGCTCACATTTAAATCACATTCTATAGCCCTAAAATAAGAGCAGGCTGTTATTCCATACTTCTGTGAATTCTAAGCATTTTGGAAACATTCTGTTTTCGAAACAGTGTCTGATCTCAATATGCTCCGTGCTCAGTATTAATCCAGCTGGGAATTTATCTAGCCATTTATCACTGCTATGTTTAACAAAAGTACAGTGAAATGAGATGAATGAAAAAAACAGGTTTCTAGAAGTTTCAGAATAATCGGACGAGTCCATATGCTGTTTAGCAACTGTACTGGCTCATAGATTGAGCTGATTAGCAGTATAGGAGAAATCTCTGTGGTCAGAATTCTAGTACTGCTTATCCTGTGTGCAGATGCCTGCTCAGCTTTGATTTCCTCGCCTGCCCCCCCTCCCCTGACTCTCTCTCTCTCTCTCTCTCTCTCTCTTGGTTTCTCCCATTCTCCAGAGGAGGGTGAATACTTCTTGAAAGTGCTGATCCCCAGCTACGCGGCCGGGTCCATTATCGGCAAGGGGGGGCAGACCATCGTCCAGCTACAGAAGGAGACAGGAGCCACCATCAAGCTCTCCAAATCCAAGGACTTCTACCCAGGTAAGAGAGACTCCCACTGCATAGCACTTTGATCCATTCCTGGTTTCACTTTGAGTTTAATAATAACACACACCTGAGCTTGTTACCTAAATACACTGGGGCTAACCAAGCTGGTATAGTCCTCATTTGAGGACAGGCTACTTCGTAATTTTTCAGAGCATTTTTAACTGTCATCTACCTGTTATTTTAATTTTCTCTTGAACTATATTGTTATGATAGCTTACTCTAATTTTGTTAACCGCAAAATTTAAGTCTAATTGTAACTGTTGATTCTGATGTGTCAAATTACATAAATACAGCTTGTGTTCTGATTCTTTCAAAGAAAAATGTATTTGGTACTTGAATGGGTTAAACACAACCTCAGTTTGCTGGATTTTTACTGGATTTGCTTTGACCAGACTGTAGTCTTCTGAAACCCATTAAGAGACTTGTTTGAGATACGCCAGTCAAGAGAGCCATATTGTGGGGATCAGAGAGACACATTATTATTATTATTATTATTTATTTCTTAGCAGACGCCCTCATCCAGGGCGACTTACAATTGTTACAAGATATCACATTATACATTATTTCACATTATACAGATATCACATTATTTTTACATACAATTACCCATTTATACAGTTGGGTTTTTACTGGAGCAATCTAGGTAAAGTACCTTGCTCAAAGGTACAACAGCAGTGCCCCCCACTGGGAATTGAACCCACAACCCTCCAGTCAAGAGTCCAGAGCCCTAACCACTACTCCACACATACTGTCGGGCTAGGGTTACCAGATTTACAGAGTGAAAGACAGGGACGTTTTTATTTTCTTCAATTCATGGACGCTGTAGCAACTCTAAAGCAGATAAAATAACTGTATATAATAACACAATCAATGAGAGCGTGTTTCTCACGCACTATCAACTTGATTAGAGGTAGCCACCGAACACTTACAAACATACAATTCGTCCTTTTTATCTGACCAAAACATGTTAAATGTACAAACCGTCGAGTTAGGAAAAAAAAAAAAATTGATCAGCTATTACCACGTTACTATTTAAACATGTGATCATATACATGAAAAAATGTGACTGCAATAGCAATGCTGTTTTTTTTTTGTAGTGACGTTATACCGTGAATGGTGGCATGCTGGGTTTGTTTTTTTGCATTCAATTTTAATTTTGTGTTTGTTACGTCTCCCGCTGCATCGTGGGAGAATGCGTAAGCTTTATCTTAATCCCGTGTGTTTAATACCCAGACGAGGCCTCTGGGAATTACAAACATTACTGATTTCTCCCGTCCTAAACTGCTTACCTCTTAAGCTTTTTGACCGAAAGATTAAAATCTGTAATATTTTATAGAACTTGTGGACCTAAATTCGTTTTATAATTTTTTGTTGTTACAAAAACAAAAAAACACACACAAAATTAAATGAGCACACAAATTTAAGTTAATCAGATTACAAGAAACAATTTAGGAGCAGCGGCCAAAACAAAACCGTGTCTGAACTACATTGTCAATTCTTTATCTGAACTCCTTTAAAGGCATCAAGACAGTACGCTTCAGTTCTTCCTGAAGTTTATTCTAAGACGATGTAGCTACAAAGCTGAATGCCTTTTTTCCAAATTGCATACGAGCCCTAGGCACTGAAAAAACAGACTGAGATCTAAGATTATCAGTACTGCTCGAGGTAATCATCCATTTATTAAGATCAGTTATTAAGATAAGTTTACTTTTGCATTGGTTTTTAGAGTCACCTTGTATAGCTTTTTAAAAAGTATAAAGCTCTCTGTGGCCTCGATAGAGTGCGGCTCTCAGTAATCTGTAAGCACATCAGGTATACCAGAATACAACTGGTAACCTGCACCCCCCCCATGCAACACACTGCCCCCAGTGGATATAATAAATATCACATTGGTCTAATGTGGTATTTCTTACTGATATTTAGTTGTATAACAAAATGGGCTTGCAAGGTTTGTAAAGCGCCATATCAGAAAGCATTGCCGTTAACGAAATCGACACTTGATAGCCAGCTGCCCAGCCCCCATCCTTCCTGTCAACGTCGATTAAATGATTGACAGCTCCTTAAATCAGGAAGACTTGAGAGCGTCCTGCTATTGATATTGAGTGTGTGCGTGTGCCTGAGCGTGTAAGAAAACTGATCAAAAAGCCATGGTTAGTACGCCTTTAATTTAGAAATACTGTATTTAGCGGCCCACATTTTGACTTGAAGTATTTTTTGTGGCATTGAGCTGATTAAGTTTCTAAATTCAACTCCCTTGAGGTTTTTAAGAGTCATGGATGATACAGCACTCCTTTAAGTATAGATTCACGGAGCAGGTAGAAATCAGGGTGTGGGCGATAGCTGAACATGAGATAAAAGATAAAGCCTATTCTCCTGTGACTCGGCTCTCTGCCGGTACTGCAATGCAGAGCACAATTATGCTACAGTCGCCCTGAGGAACAGTGTCATAATTGGTTTTAAAAAAAATAAATTATAATAGTGCCTAAAATAAACTGCCATCTAAATGCAATACAATAGCAATCTGTTTATTAATAACCTTGACAAAGGTTGACGTCTGTTATATCCATTTTAATAAATTTGTTTTGAAGCACAGTGGGAGTTTTTTTTAGAGCTATGCAGCATTGTGCATGTTTATTAGAAAACTGCAAGATTTGTCAATTGTGTCCTTTATATACCTACCTGCATGAAAACCTCTGAGGTGTGAGAATTTCAATTTACCGCTCAGTGATCTAGAAACAGCAGGCACTCGTGTGAAAATGTTAGACCACTTTGTGTTTTAATCAGGCACTTAAACAACTTCTAAAAAGTCTCCTGCATTTTACCATGTGTGGCTATGTGTTCCTTTTCGCTTACTATTTTAAATAAATTGCATTTGTGGACTAGTTAAATTACACAATCACTAATTTGCCTATGGTTTGATTTCAAACGCACAACAAATCAAAACAAACAGAAGCAATGGAGTGTTGCAATACATGTGCACACTGCTGTACAAACAGCTCCATCTGTAGCATTTAACACATGTTAGGGTAGTGCTGGGATTTGAATATATACGAACGAACGCTGCTTATAACACACTGGCAAATATGATTTGTATTCTTTCAGACTGCAGAATGTATAAATGAATCTAAAGAAGTAAAATCACACACATTCTACTGTGCAGAAGTGTTTCTCTGCTTTCTTTAATAGGGAATCTGATGTGGTGCCACCAGGTGTATTTTACTCCTGAGAGATCTTGTTTTACAGTCATTAAGTACGAATTCTGTTTTGCAAATTTATTCCCAGCAGCATGTGGTTCAGATATAAACAGTACCGGAAGAGAAACGGCTACGAATTAAGCTAATCCACTGTAGCATTATATAATTATGTTCTTATATTAAAAACCGTATGCATTTCTAACAGTGATCGATGTAAGTGAACTAATGCAGTATCATGATATGGACTACTGCAATATAATATAATTCATTATGTATCTATGTTTTATACAGCATTTGAAATGTAGTTTCAAGTAAAACTATATATTAATGCAGCATAACACAGTAGTCGTTTTTTTTTTTTGTCTTGTGTACTGTAATTGATTTATGTGTGGGACTCTGTCAAAGCTAGTATTTTTCTTTTGGTGCTAAACACTAACAAAGACTTTTTCCAGCTGCAAGCTACGCAATGTGTTTGTAGTCTCCGTCTTTTTTTTTTTATTCCGAGCGTTTCTTGTTCTCCTGATGCAAGCTGCCTCGAATCAATCAGACAATCGAGCAATCGGTCCTTCAGCGTTCGTGAGAGCGAGCGTGCATTTTAATAACAGAAGCCCCCCTGAAGGTTCTGATGGAACTCATAAATACAGGGCGTGTGATTGGTAGAGGAAAAGAAACAGTTAGTGGAACAATGGGGTGAGGTCCTGTACTCTCACTGACAATGGAGTCTTTGACATTGTGACCTCATCGTTGTGGAGGGGGGTACCATCTGCAGTGAGTGAGAGGGGTGGTTCTATAGACAGCCCACCTAACATTATCAATCTTAAAGCCATCCACAATGCATTTACTGCACACTGTTAAAGTGGTTTCATTGCATTTACTCATTGTACTTCTGTTGTTAAGATAACTAGTGAATATTTCATCCATATCTTTAAGACTCGCAACTTATTGCCCAGTGAAAAATTAGCACCAAACATGAGATAATTATGCTCTACATGCATATGAAATATGAGCTCCAAGGGCAGTATAATTATAGATACACACATGCATGGCATATCTATTGTCTGTTTATTAAAACACGCAACACAATTTCAGTAAATGGTTAATTGAATGTGAATTAAATTCTTATTTATGCCACTCAAAATAAAGCCTTACCAAAAAAAATGTGTCAATAAAAACCTTGATTAAAAATGTATACTAAAATGTTGATTTGTAAGATGATAAAATAGCAATGAAAGGTACATTTATTTTGCATGAAGTATTGAATATAGCTGGAAACATAATAAAAAATATTATATTGAAAATGTTTTCAATTTATTTTCATTGCTTTACGTAGGGGGCATTTGCGTCTTCCATGTGTCCCCATATATATATATATGTATATATATATAAAGACTAGAAGAGGGGTTTTTTTTGTATCTGTCCCCATGTGAGGTCGCCATGGGTTCAGCCAGCACCCCAAATGAGCTGTTTAAATAAAAACAGCTTAAAACCATCTTACAGTAATGGGTCATCTTTCTGACAGCATGCATGCTGCTGGGGCATTTTGAGATGGGCTGAGAAGGGACTGAAGGAGGAGCATTACCTTACAGGAGACAAAGCCAGCATTGTGAGGCTGTGTGTTCGCTCGCCCTTGGGGGGGCCCTTATCAAAGTGACAGCAAGATGACCGGGAGCCCTTCAGGCAGCACGAAGCGAGCGAGAG
Organism: Acipenser ruthenus; assembly: GCF_902713425.1. NCBI lineage: Eukaryota > Metazoa > Chordata > Actinopteri > Acipenseriformes > Acipenseridae > Acipenser > Acipenser ruthenus. The sequence goes on from NC_081218.1 coordinate 2,289,796, forward strand.
TGTGTGATCAAGCTCAGCATTGGAGGGGGGCTTGGTGCAGATTGTTGTGCAAGAGGCTGAATACAGAATCAGAGAACTGTGCAGTAAAAAAAAAAACACAATGCGTGTCACCGCTAGACTGCAACGGGATTGTATTTGAGATTTTGCAGTTTTCCATGACACCTTGCGCACAAGGAATAAACAGCAGGTGCTGTGCAGGGAGCGAAACGCTACAGCAAAATAAGGTATCAGACTTTCATGGTTCATTAAGTTCTTACATTAGGCAACAATATCTTTTTGAATTAGATTTTTGACCTGTCAAAACTCCTTCTGTATTTATCCCAGAGGGACCTCGAAACCAGAACTCAGCCACACGTAAAGGAGTCAGGGTCTAAAGCGACAGCAGTGGCAGGATGCACAGAAAGCATTACCGTAATCTTTTCAGGTCTAGAGAACAGACTACAGACTTTCAGCTTAATACATTAGCGATCATTAACGACAGTGCCTCACATACTTACACGCTGTTGACGTGGCAGGTCTTTCGAATCCCGTGTCCAGCATCTGGATCCCAATTAATCGATACAAATCATTTTGCAATAGTCAAACCCCCCACCCCCACCCCCATCCCCATCCTCATCCCCATCCCACAGTGTTTGACCCAACCCACAGCTGCCTCCCCTCTAATCCCGGTTGAATTGAGAGCCGTTTCGTTGATTAATTTCCCCAAAGGCTGCCAAAGCCCTCAGCTGTCGGAGCGGCTCCTCCAGCACAGTCTGCGTCTCTCTTTAATTAGGGCAGGATCAGGGTGGGCTTTCTAATTAACTCTCCCTGTCAGTACGGAGAGGCACTCAGCCACTGGCACAATAGCACAGGGCACAGCATCGAGACCCCTGAAGCACAGCAGTTTGTTTGGTTTCAAAGGAGAGCCGACCGTGCTTTTAAAATCCATTACATATTATTAGCTAGTGGGACATGTTTTAATTCCTTGAAATGGAATTGGTGGCAAAAGCGATGGTGTTTGTATCTGTTCTTATAACAGAATATATGAACTTCAGGCAGCACAAACTGCAATATGATTTTGTTATAATAAGAGACATCCGACTCAAAACATATGGACTTATTATGAATCACAGCAATAGAGATTGTACTCACCAACTGCCATTAAACACGAAAAAGTGTTGTTGCTTTTTTAACTTTTGAAATGTGCCGTATGCCCTATGAATCTACAGCTATGGCCAAAAGTTAAATCAAATAATCTACTAAATGATATCGCAAAAGTCTACCGGAAGCCATAATAGTAGTACAGTAGTATTTTGTGTTAGATTTCGAAATGTCACATTTTTCATATTTTTGTCAGTTTTTTTGTTAAGTATATGGGAAAACTCCAAAGCGTTATGTAATTCAATATGTTAGGGCAGCAGTGTGGAGTAGTGATTAAGGCTCTGGACTCTTGACCGGAGGGTCGTGGGTTCAATCCCAGGTGGTGGGGGACACTGCTGCTGTACCCTTGAGCAAGGTACTTTACCTAGATTGCTCCAGTAAAAACCCAACTGTATAAGTGGGGAATTGTATGTAAAAATAATGTAATTGTATGTAAAAAATAATGTGATATCTTGTAACAATTGTAAGTCACCCTGGATAAGGGTGTCTGCTAAGAAATAAATAATAATAATAATAATAACATTATTCAGCAGGTTTCCTTCGACTTTGTGAAGCAAAATGAGTTCAGGCCTGGCCTCACTCTGCTCTCTCCTCTCTCCTCCTCCTTCGTTTCTCGAGGTTGTCTGTTACTCCGAACATGTTATCAAGGGGCCAGAGATAAAAGATCAATTCTTCTGAAAAAAAAAAAAAAAAAAAAAAAAACGCACGCTGCTTTCCTGACGTGCCTTTAGGGAATGCAGAGCAAGGAAAGGGTTTGATTCCAAAACTGACTTTCATTTGGAAACAAAACATCCTGCCCCGTGCAGCTTTGCTACCTGTTTCACTGTGCAGTCGTGAGTCTGCGTGGCTCAGTGGTACAAGAGGAGTGGGAGGCAGGGAGCGTGGTCTAGGGGTTAGAGCTGAGGTACTAGGAGGGAGGGAAGCAGTGTGGCCTAGTGGTTCGAGCTGAGGGACTAGGATGGAGGGAAGAAAGTTGACCCAGGGGGTAAGAGTCGAGGGGCTGGGGGAGGCAGTAATAAATTCACTCAGATAGAGGGCGCCGATAGATGCTAATCGTCGCAAATCGCCAGTTGACACCCTTGGAATTTCTTTCACTTGTGGAAATATTGGCAGATGTCCTCAAAGCGTCGACAGCTAACAGCGTTGATTTCCAACCTCCATACAAGGGAGCCAGTGCAAATTGGCCACTTGCTGAAATGCCTCAGTCTTCGGTTCGCAGCTGCTCTAAGATGTCTTGGTTAAAAAGACTGTTTGGAAAGCCAGGTGTTTGCCACTTTCTGATCCACGTAAAGCGAGGAATAAAGAAGTATTAATGTGTTCCTAACCGACCCCTTAAAGCTCCTCCTGGGAAAAAGACACGGTTTTGAAGAGATCAAACCAGCTATTAACACCACCATTGGATTATCCCCCCCGCCCCCCGCCCCCCCGCAATCGATCGCTTATGAATTCGAGGAACGCAAACCCAATGCTTAAAACAAACCCACAATACCAGTTTCAGTTTTTCGGTTAGCCAGCCCCACAAACCCAGCCATGCAGGACTGGATATTTCCAGCAGGTCTTCCTGTTTGAATATCCTGGACCTAAAGAAACAGCCAGGCAAAAACCCCAGAGCCGCTGTCACGACACTGCATGGGCGAAGCTGCTTCTGACTGCTTTGAATTGCATACAGTGCCTGGCCGCTTTATTAAGACCTTACTTAATATCAGGCTGGGCCACGGCTTGGTCAGATCATGCCTCAACACTACAGGACTCCACAAGGTGCTGGAAGGTGACTCCCGGGTGACGAGGGTGGGTTATTGTCTTGAAAAAATTTACTTTAAGAGCAGTACGGAAACCAGGACCAGAGGACACATTGGGAAATTCAGTGGCGATAGACTTAGGATAGAGGGACATTTCTAAACACAGAGAGTGGTGAGGGTATGGAATGGGCTGCCTAAGGCTACCTAGTCATGTTATTGTGGCAGAAACTTAAGACCGGACTTGATTAGTTTTAAGCTTTTAAAGATGTATTGATTTTAAGGTATTCTTAGTAATGTTTGTGCTTTATTTAACACAGCAAAGATATTTGGTGGTGCTATAAAGAAACGCAATCTTATAAGAAATAATAACTATTCTTATGTTTTTTAAAGTAAGAGAGAGAGAGAGAGAGAGAGAGAGAGAGAGAGAAACTGCATCTTTTCAGCTGTTTACATTCAGAAGGCCCAGTTGCCATGGTGACGGCATTATCTCAGCATTTGAAATCAAGACTGAATGAAGCTCATTGCTCCTGCTGAGTTTGTTTAAGGGGGGAGGGGCGGGGGAGCCTTTATCTAACTGAATGACATCACTAAGAAAGAATTCATTATTTCCTTCAGGTCTTTGTTGTTCTCCTTGGGAGTTCTGTGTATTGTATTACTCACTCTTAACAGTACTTAACATCTACAACTTCTAAGAAACACTGTTAAGCAGAAAAGCATTTTGTCCGTACTGAAGAAGGCCCTAGCTGAGTTTTACCTTAGATTTCTGCTTGAGAGTCTTGAATTTATTGCAACATTTATTCTGAGGCCAGGCCTGAACTCACAAGGAGGTTAAGTGACTTGCTCAGGGTCACACAATGAGGCAGTGGCTGAGGTGGGATTTGAACCGGGGACCTCCTGATTACAAGCCCTTTTCTTTAACCATTGGACCACACAGCCTCCTACACAGTTCATGGTGCGGCACTCTTTCTCAAGTGGACGCGTTGCTGGGGGGACAGGTTAATGGTTACACTCTACCGAATTAATTTAGAGGGCTCTATTCAGGCCACAGGATTGCTTTTGACTTTGTCATTTTAAAAAGTGAATCTAAACAAGAATACATTACTTAAAATGGGGGGTTGCCATCTGTCCCTGTTCTGCCTGAATCATCGTGTTTTTTTTTGAAGGTGTCACAGGATTTCAATATGACTTCCCGGGACAGTAAAATATCCTGTTTTTTAATCTTATCCCCCATTTTTCATCTTATGCCAATCCCGGCTGTCAATTCTATCATAGTAATATTATCAATGCTACCTATCGGATGATTGTAGCATTTCCAGAGGGTTTAAACTTTTAACAATTTTCCATTCAGAGGTCCCTTTTTTTGTACTTCAGAGGTGGCACCCTTGGTTAAGATAACCATGATCTTTAGGCTTCTCAAATTTCTCTGCCATGTTTACATGGGTTCATATTCTTGTAGTTCATTCATTTCACTGTGCAGTGCTTCAGTTGTGAAATTCTCTAACCCCACAGCAATTGGGTCCTCTGGGTTTTCAGTGTATTGTGTAGTTTTCCAGTGAAACAAACGCAGTCCCTCCCTGTAGGCTCATATATTAGGGTTTTGTTTTATTTATTTTTTATTAAACTTGGGTGGATTGGAAAACCAAAATCACTTCGGAAGAGGATGCAGACTTTAACTGATTGCAGCCAGGAAGCTGGTTTAACCCATTCTGGTCTGAAACTGAACGAACCTCCCCTTTCAACACCACACACAGAGGGTGTTTCCTCCATTCTTTAGCCCTTTCATGCAGGAAATGTTTTGGACAAATATATTTTTTTCACTGAAAATTTTGAAATAAAATGGCATCATACATTTGCATCTTCTGCATGTCCCCATTATATATATATATATATATATATATATATATATATATATATATATATGTTTGTTTGTTTTGTACGTCCCCATATAAGGTCCCCCTGCATGAAAGGGTTAATTAACCTGTTTTTTTGGAAGGAGAAAAAAAAATCACTTTAATGTTACAAAATGAGATCCAAAACACATTGAGAGTGCTGGAGCAAACGCTTTGAAAATATGGCCCCGTAGGCATACTACACATTTGTTTCAAAAATATTTTACGCAGGGTATGTTAAAGTGGTCCTGAAATCGAAATGCGATATCAATGACGTGCACAGTGCATTTTTAAACATACGCTGGCAGTGGGCAACAGTTAAGTTTATTAAAATAAACTATGTTGGACTAGTAGAAAAAATCTGTTTAACAGCTGAATTGGAGTAAAACGTTAAGATAAAGAGAGTCAGCCAGAGTATGCAATAATAAGATTTTACTGCTGTTCTGCCCCCCCCACCATTTTTTTGGGCACCAGCCGTCACCGTTGATGTTGTCACAGATTCTGTAGGGGAAGTTGGATAACAAATTCATCAGCCCTTAATAACAGTGCAGGTGCTACATACACAAAACGCTTCAAAACCTGCCATAACTCTAACAGGGCGTGACACATTCCTGCCTCACCTTTCAGAGTTCTCCGAGTCACTGCGCTCTGCCAGGGCAAAGCGGACAGCTCTCCCAAGCGTGACACAGAAACAACAAGACAGTTAAGACCCCCACGTCTCTCTGTGTAACCTTGAGAAGGGCAACGGAGCAGCAGTACGGTCATACAAACCCGCATCAAAAAACTAAACTGTCTCAGCGTCTAATGTAAAACCAGTAAAAAGAAAATACATATTATTGTGTTTGTTTGTTAACAGTATTCTACGTATTTAATTGGTAAAGCTGTACTTGTAAGAGATTTCTTAATGGAAATGTAGTATTTTGTATTTAATTTTTTCCTGATGTAACTATCACTGACACTGTTATCTGCTCCGTTATTGAATGGTATTTTGTCATATACTTGCTAGAACCGAAGTCATTGTGTTTTATCTTGCTCTTAATTGTATTAATACTTGAAAATGTTTAAGTCGCCCTGGATAAGGGCGTCTGCTAAGAAATAAATAATAATAATAATAATAATAATAATAATAATAATAATAATAATAATAATAATAATAATACTAAATGTTTAAACATATTGGGAATCTTTGTAACCTGTTTTATCTAGTGTATTTAAAAAAAAAAAAAAGTTATACAAAGTTATGTTTTTACAAAAATAAAATAAACCTTTTCAATCTTGCGATTGATAATAAGTTAAAATGCAGAGGTATCGACTTAAATGCAAACCTTATAATGCTTTTGTTTGCCAAAATAATATCATGTAACTAGACAGAGTCTGTGCCCGATGCTGCAAGCATCTTAACTGCTTAGCAAAAGAGCCGGGCTGCTCTGCATGTGCATCTTTCCACGAGGGAGCACTGCGTCGCACAACACCTGACCGGGACCCTCATATTGAAAGGTGCCCTTGCCCGTTATAGTTCCAGTTTACTCCTTCTCAATGCCAGGCAATGTCGGACTCTCTGATAACCCACAGCGCGCTCGCTCCCTTCTCCCAAGATCAGTCCCGGGACAGCAGCTGTCACCAGCTCTAAAAGCTTTCAAACAAACGAGAGGCGAGAGACTCCTCATTTTCACAGTATTAATAGCCTGGCTGGGCTGACCACAGAAGTGCTCAGTGAAAGCACATTAAGAGAAGCAGAGGGGAGGGAGGGTGAAGCTGATTGATTTTCGTCAACCGGTTGAGCTTTAAAGGCTGAAAACAAGTTTTATTAGTTAGTGCCCTTAGGTCTTGCCATTAAAAAAAATGAATGTCTGCTTCAGTGCACCTCATTGCAAAAATAAGAAAGTCAGCATCATTTTATTTGTGGGACACATGTGTCGCTTGTACCTTAAAGGGTTACCATTTTAAAATGAAAGAAAGAAAGAAATTCTGTTTGAGAAATGATTCATTTAGAAAAGAATGAGATATGATTATTTATATTATGGAAAAGAACCTCCTCTTATTTCAGGGATATGGATTTTGATTCAAATACACAAGCTACCCTGATGTATTTTCTAAAAAATCTGGCTTCTCTCTCAATAACGAACGCTCCCTGTTCCCCACCCCCCTCTTTCCCCCCAGGCACGACGGAGAGAGTCTGTCTTATTCAGGGCACGGTGGAGGCTCTCAATGGCGTCCACAACTTCATCGCAGAGAAGGTGCGCGAAATGCCCCAGAGCGCCCAGAAGAGTGAGCCGGTCAGCATCCTGCAGCCGCAGACCACCGTCAACCCTGACCGCATCAAACAGGTGAGACCCCCCCCTCTTTATTTCACTGATTCATTATGGAACTCTCAGGATCTTTCAGCCAATCATAGCGCACATTTCGGCTTCTGAATTCCACGACACGTCAAAAAGGCGAAATGTTAGGATTCTAATAATATATCTACAGCTGTGGCCAAAAGTTTTGCTTCACCTCTAATTTTGAGATTGAGACAGGATTAAAAAAATAAATAAATATATAAAAACATCATGTAATCAAAGAAACTACAAAATGAGATCGTAAAAAGTCTACTGGAAACCATAATACTAGTAGCAGTATTTCATTTTAGATTTCGAAATGTCACATTTTTCAATTTGTGTCAGTTTTGCGTTAACTATATGGAAAACTACAAAGCAGTATCTAATTCATTATTATTATTATTATTATTATTATTATTATTATTATTATTATTATTATTATTATTATTTATTAGCAGACGCCCTTACCCAGTTGTATACAAAAAATACATATCAAGAATTACAGTACAAGTTAACGTAAAATTATTCAGCAAGTTTCATTCGACTTTATGAAGCAGAATTAGTTCATTCTACAGGGTGTTGCAAAACTTATGGCGTTGGCTGTAGACATTTGTAGTAAAAACACTGAACTGAACCGAGGTGCTTACCGGAGCGTGAGAGCTCTCTGGGTGACACCAAGCTCACCCTCGTTTGGGACTCTGCTGTAGAGTTCAGGGTCCCAAGGGTGACGCCAGAGGGGTCAATTAGACAATGAAATGATCTGACTCCTCATCTCTCGAAGAGATCATTGCTACCGGCCAGCAGCTGATTACACTTCATTGATCGGGACTGTGCGGGCAAAGCAGGCGTCCCTGCCTGGTGATTTATCACATAGATTACTTACTTATTTATTTTCTGTGGTTAATGGAAGTGTCACGGGAGGGTCTGACGTGTCGTTTATCCTTTTAATAAATTGCCGGAGGCTCAAGGAGATCGTCTCTGTTTGTTTTCTCTCTTTTTGATTCGTCGTTATTTTTAATAAGAAAAGCAAACACATCTATGGACACGTTAGCTTTGACTTTAATGTAAGGAGGTATATTTAGTGGCAAACAATGCATCTATAGCTGAACCCATAGAGAATACTATAGAGCTGCACTGTGGTGCAGATTTGACTATACATATATATATATAGACTGGAGTTTTTTTTTTTATTTTTTATGTTTTCCTGAGAATTGCCCATATAAAATAACAGCAAGAACTACAGCTCTGGCCAAAAGTTTTGCATCACCTAGAATTTTAGGATTGTGACATAATTTAAAAAAAACGATATGAACATAATTTTACATCTTTTATTCAACATCATGTCATCAAAGAAACTACAAAACGATATCGCTGAAGTCTACCGGAAGCCATAATAGCAGTACGGTATATTTAGATTAGATTTTGAAATGTGACACTTTTTTCAATTTTTGTCAGAAATCCTGTACCAAAATGCAGAAATTCTACTACATTATCCCTTTAAAAGCCACGCACAGTAGGTAATAACATTTATTTGAATTGAGTATTTTAACTGATTCTTTAAAAAAAACATAAAAAAAACACATTCCTATCTGTCAAGTAACTAGTGTTATTGTTACTTCTCATGGACTCGGAGATAGAAGACTTACATTCCTGGAGCTGTTACTGTTCTAAATCAGCAAAAAAAAAAAACGACACTAAAAGCTTTCAAATTCCTGTCTTCCGTGCTTCCTGTTTGAAAGCACATTAAGCGCTTGCTTCATACAACCTTTGTCCCTCAGCTCAGAACACCTGCTTCCTACATCCTGTTGTTCCCGGTTGCGACAGGAAGTGGTTCACAAATGTAAAGGAAATCGGGAGCTCGCTTTTCAGCTACGGTGAGCCCAGGAGGTGTTGGAAAAAAAAAAGGTTTCTGTTCGGTGTCCTGTTCCTAAAAAGGCGGGTTTGAGAATAAAGTATTAAGTTTCTTGAACCAACTTTGCTTTTCTTTTCTTGGTTTTTCCTGTACGGAGACATTTAAATATTCCTCATCGCTTTTATATTGTAATTGGTTTCTTGTTTCTATGGAAACGGCCCTGGAAATATATGATGAATTAGATTTCCCTGAAAGATCATCAATGCATTGACACAAGTAGTCATCAAAAATAAAAAAAATAAAAAATTAACATTATTAGTATTGCACAACTGTGTTTGCCAGAACTTATGAGTTCTACTTGATTGGTTTGGCTAATGAAAGTTTTATATATTTATATATTTTAACCTGATTTTGTCATATACTTGTACTTACTAGAACTGAAGTCATTGTATTTTATCTTGCTCTTAATTGTATTAATACTTGTACTGTGATTCTTGAAATGTATTTGTTTCCGACTAAGTCGCCCTGGATAAGGATGTCTGCTAATAAATAATAATAATAATAATAATAATAATAATAATAATAATATATTCAGAACCATTCTCCTTAAATACATATAACTTTGCATTTACAAGAAGGTATGCAATTTAAATGTATATACATTCATCCGTATGCAGTGTCTACATTTTTTCCAATATATTTGCAGTTTAATATTGCATTAAGCATTGTTTGCATGGTCCTATCGTCATTTCCGCGCTGTGTAACTGTGCATGATTTGGTTTTGAGTGCTGTTTATTTTGTAACCCCGAAAGAAACCAATTTTGATAAATAGTGATAAAAACCCAGAAAGACACCCCAGGAGCAAATAATAATAATAATAATAATAATAATAATAATAATAAAAAAAAAATCAAAAAATCAATTTCAAGCTCTGCCAGTTTCCATCTCGCCGCTTGCACCACTGCTGACGGTTTGCTATTTAATTAACCTGCCTTCCCAATTTCCAGTAGCAGGTCCCATTTTACATTCTGGATCTTAAAACAGAAAACTAATCTATAAAGCCAGACAGAAAATGGAGCACGGGCGGCAGTGCCTCGTAAATTAAAAGTGACATCAGGAAAATTGATAGAACGTCTGAAATTGAAAAAAAGACTCCTCCCCTCCCCCTCCTTCCCCAGAGGCTCACGGGGGGGCTGCAGTGCTTTATGCAGTTTTTTTTTTATTTAATTTTTTCACTGTCTTCCATTAGTTGTCTGGAGAAGGTCACCTTGCCCAGTGCGCCAGATATCGATCTAATTTGAAGAAAGCTAAGGGAAGCAATTCAGGAAATGTATTGTCTGACAAGAGGGAAAACCTCCACGCATTAGGTTAACTTGCAGATGATACAGTTACAGTAAACTCTATATAGAGGCTCACTCTTAATTACCACTATAGCAGATCCTATCGTATCCGATCCTGCAAGACAAGACCCCCTCTATTAACCTAGGAGGCTGTGTGGTTAAAGAAAAGGGCTTGTAATCAGGAGGTACCCGGTTCAAATCCCACCTCAGCCACTGACTCATTGTGTGACCCTGAGCAAGTCACTTAACCTCCTTGTGCTCCGTCTTTCGGGTGAGACGTAGTTGTAAGTGACTCTGCAGCTGATGCACAGTTCACACACCCTAGTCTCTGTAAGTCGTCTTGGATAAAGACGTCTGCTAAATAAACAAATAATAGTAATTAACCGATGGACCTCTGACACGTGTCATTTACACAGGCTGCTGTCGGCTGAACAGCACTGATGGAAACGGATCAATGCATGTTTAAAACAGTAAATTTAGTTTGTAGCAGGACGGGATGGATTCAGCTGCAGCATGCTGTCACTTTCACGTAATACACAGTTCTGGCATGGTGAACTGTTACATTGTAGGTATTATTTATATATACCTTTTATGTACTTCCTTTTAAACAATGCAAAAAAAAATAAGCAACCATTGCCTTTATCTTTGAGATAGCCGTTTCACTCAATAGAGTTTAGAGGAAATGACTTTGTGAGAGACATGACTTCTCCTGTATAAATGCACCCTACACGGGATAGGACACGCTCCAAAACAACAACAACGCCACTTCGTGCAACTCCACCCTGCTTTCCAAGTGACCTGGTTATATTTAGCATCACCAGTACTGCCAGTACAGTAGGCCTCCGGGGTTCACAAGCGAGCTCGGAGAAAAACACAGCCCAGTGTTGTGTGTGTGTGTGTTTGTGAAGCCTGTAATTTTGATAAGACAAATGTGCCTTCATAATGTGCAAGTTATTTAGTTTGAGTTAATGGCAGCTTTGAAGAAGATGCTTGGTATTGCATCAAAGGGAGCTGTAATATACTATTATTATTATTATTATTATTGTTATTATTATTATTATTATTATTAATTTCAAGATACAGAAAATATAATTATGATTGAGAGCAGCCGTGGAATACAGCAAAGTGTGGAGCAGTTGAAGATGATGGAAGAACTGATACAATTGGGTGCCATATAGTCCAGTATAGTGGAGAGTTGTGAGGTTTACAGGTGCTGTCTGAACAGGTGTGTCTTGAGGAGGCGCCGAAAGGTGGTCAGGGACTGAGCAGTCCTGATATCCGTGGGGATATATTATAAACACACCCGTAATAAAGAAAACAGAAAGGGGAAAAATGCAGGCTGCATACATATCTTATTCTATATCACATGGTTAAAGATGTTTGCTGTGCTGCTTGGTAATAGCACAGCGTGTGATTGTCTAGAAATGGGTTTTTGCAAGAACTGGCGTTAACCGAATTTTGGGAGTTGTTTCCGGACCACCTGGAGTTTACTCACGGACTACAAAATTAGTTAATTTCTATAGGGTGATGCAGAAATTTTGGCCCCAGCTGTACAAACACTCAGTTCCCCGAGGACTCAGTGTTCTCTCAAGGTGATGAGACAGCATCTTCCTCTGCATTTTATTTTACTTGTCTCCTCGAGACCACATCAGCTCTCAGAAGCACAATTACACGCCGGGCAGCTGCCACAAAGCTGTCATTCAGGAAGACACCAGCTAATGTGTTGATCTTATTAAAATACACTTCTTATTAATTTCATTTCAACCACGTTGTGTCACGCTGTGTCTATTCAGCGACACCTAGAGCAATGTTCTCAACTCAAAACACTCATTAGCGCATTTGGTTTTTCTAATATAATATATATTGGTCTGAAGTTGAATAACAATTTTGGTTTCTGCTGGAAAATGTGCTAATAACACTAGTGAGGCTTTGAGAATCAGGTCTGTTTCTTTTTTCAAATGCATGGTGTTTTTTCCTCCTGTTACAAATACCCCCCCCCCCCCCTCACAAAGGATGTAGGAAAAGGACTCCCCACCCCCCCAGCTGCACCCCTCCTAATCCCTGCTGAGTGATACAGGGGTTGGGAGGAGAGGACAGTACATTATGCATGAGTGTTGGCTCACCGGCTCTAGCATTTAAATTGATTGTAAAGTTCATTTTCTGTGACACTGCACCTCCCCCATCACTCTCCAGACGGGTCTTGACTGTCCTTAAAGGGACTAGGAATTCAGATCCGAGACAGTTCAGAATTCGACTGAACTGTACTGCTCTGGCCAAAAGTTTTGCATCGCCTAGAATTTTAAGATTGAGATATAATAAAAAAATAAACTATATGAACATAATTTAGCTATTTTATCTGCCATCATGTAATCAAATAAACTACAAAATGAAATCGCAAAAGTCCCCCGGAAGCCATAATAGTAGCACAGTAGTATTTCATGTTAGATTTCGAAATGTTAACTTCTTCTCAGGATATGGAAAACTACAAAGCGCTATGTAGTTCAGTATGTTAACGTAACATTACTCAGCAGTTTTCCTTCGACTTTATGAAGCACAATTAGTTCATTCTTTCTATATACAGTCCGTAGCTGTATATACTTGTATGATTTTTCAAGCTAGGTGGCGCTGTGGGCTCGTTTCCGCTCTAAAAAACTGGTTTCAAAGCCAGCTTCGGTCACCAGTGAGTTTGGTCGTCTCACATATTTAAGAGTAAGTAATTTGCGATCCATCTGAGAAGTAATATCAGGGGTCTCCAACTCTGGTCTTCTGGTTTTTTGTTTCAACCAAGCTCTCAGTTACTTAATGGAACCTATTATTGGCATAATTAGTCAAGATTAACATGCATTCCAGATCTTTATCCATTGAGGTAAAGACACCTAGAAAACCAGCAGCGGCTCTCCAGGACCAGGGTTTGAGATTCCTGCAGTAGGGTGTATGTTATTGCTTGAAGAGATTTCAGCTCAAAGCCGCTTGTTGAGGAACTGGCTTGAACCCTGGTTCCAGGAGACCTAGTTTGAGGTTGCTGCATCAAACCCCCAAGTCTCCCCTGGTGTGCCGTGCAGTGACCTGAAACCTAGTCTCCTGAAACGAAGCTCCAAGCCACAGAGGGGCTTCGTGTTCCCTCAGCTTTAGAAGGGCTTTTCAAACTGTGCTGTGAAAATAAGAGACGCCCTACACAAAACGCACACAAGAGTTTTTAAAACTTTAGAATCGCCACGTGTTCCTAAACAGGATGTCATCTTTTTCACAAGATACATTTGGACAAATCCTCAACATTTAATTGGTCGGTTTCTCATACAAGATTGATCATTTTTAATTGTAGAAAAACCCTATAGTTGCCGCTAATATTCTATGGTATGTACTCCAGTATAGAAAACAATAGTATTTTTAAATGGGATGGGATAGTATGACACTGAAAAAAATCAAAAAATCAGATTATGACAAACCAATCGCAACCGTGATAAACTACAAACAGTGTTACGATTGCAACTGAAGATTACTGGATATGGGTCTATATCCCCTCCTCCCTAGTTTTCTTTTCATCCACGGTTTCCCCGTTTCATTTTGTCTCTCTATCCCCTCCCCCTCCCCCCTTGCTATGACCTACTCCTGGTCTCTTTCAGTCTCTCGTGAATGCTGCGGCTGCATCTCCAAGGCAACGCCGACCCCATGGGAACTGATTCTTTCATGGCGAGCCCCTTTGTATTATCCAGTGATTCACAAGCCCGGTCTGAATTCAAAACTACTCTCTCTTTCTTTCTCTTTGAAATTGTCGAAATGCACCTGTTTTGAGCCACAGTAGACGCCTGTGTTTATATACAGATGCATCTGCCCTGATTCGATTTCCAGTTTCAGTTGGGTTTTTAAAGCAGGTTGGGCTGGCTGTGAAATTAGAAGTAACCTCCGGAGGGTATCAATAGTCAGACAGCTGGGTAATACTAAGGGGTAAATGGGTCTATGTTAAGTCTTATTTGATGGTAGCCACCTGGCCAGCCGACAACACAGGAAAATATCACTTTAAAGATAAATGCATTCCTTTGTTTTCAATGTATTAGTGATCCAAAAAAAAAAAAAAAAGAGGTCAAAAAATCTGTGTGCTAACCTTTATCAAAACAGAGTTGCCTGTACTGCAGTAACATAATTGTAGACACCGTGCCAGGTCTTGAATTATCTAGACAGCATTCCGGATTTAGCACGACAGCTTGAGTTAAAGAGAGCATCGGTTGTCATTGTGTTTTAACTGTGCATTTTCGTACACTTTTTTGGTGTTTGCTGTCATTCTTACTGGTCCTACATCCTACATCGAATCCTTACCATTTTTCTCTAAACCTGCCTTCACTTAGCTTTGAGCTTGCCCGGAGAACCCTAAGATCCAGCACAGAACAGCCTTCCTCGTCTCATTCAAATCATGTGACAGTGTGTCCTTTCAACTCCGCCAGCCCTTTCTACACTTAAATAGATAGAGAGAATAGACGGGGCCCGTGTGAATTATGTGACTTCCAGTCAAAACATGAACTAAAGCCCATCCTTCAACCCGTTTTAAACATAATAAAAATCCCATCGCGATAACCCATTTTTCACTTCCTTGTCTCCCCTCCCCAGGCGAAGCTGATCGTCCCCAACAGCACGGCCGGCCTGATCATTGGAAAGGGCGGTGCCACCGTCAAGGCCATCATGGAGCAGTCCGGCGCCTGGGTGCAGCTTTCCCAGAAGCCCGAGGGCATCAACCTGCAGGAGCGCGTGGTGACCATCAGCGGGGAGCCTGAGCAGAACCGCAAGGCCGTGGAGATCATCGTCCAGAAGATCCAGGAGGACCCGCAGAGCAGCAGCTGCCTGAACATCAGCTACTCCAACATCTCCGGCCCCGTGGCCAACTCCAACCCAACGGGCTCCCCGTACGCCAACTCCGCCGAGGTCCTGCCCTCCGCAGCGGCGGCGGCAGCAGCTACGGCCTCCAGCCTCCTGGGGCAGGCCAGTCTGGCGGGAGTGGGCGCATTCCCGACGACCATGTCCAGCTTCTCCGGGAACGACCTTCTGACCATCAGTTCGGCCCTCAACACCCTGGCGAGTTACGGCTACAACACCAACTCCCTGGGGCTGGGGTTGAACCCGTCGGCAGCTTCCGGAGTTCTGGCGGCAGTAGCGGCGAGCGCTAACCCTGCCGCGGCGGCCGCTGCGAACCTCCTGGCTTCCTACGCCAGCGACGCTTCAACCAGCGTCGGCCACCACGCCGGCCACTTAGGAGGCTTCACCCTGGGGTCCCTGGCTGCAGCGACCGGAGCCACCAACGGCTACCTGAACGCCGCCTCTCCCCTGATGGCAAGCTCCTTCCTGGCGACGGAGAAGCTGGCGGAAGGTGCCAAAGACGTGGTGGAGATTGCCGTGCCGGAAAACCTAGTGGGAGCCATCCTCGGGAAAGGAGGGAAGACGCTAGTGGAGTATCAGGAGCTGACGGGAGCACGCATCCAGATCTCCAAAAAGGGGGAGTTTATCCCCGGCACCAGGAACCGTAAAGTCACCATCACCGGTTCTCCGGCGGCCACCCAAGCCGCGCAGTATCTCATCAGCCAGCGGATCACTTACGAGCAGGGCGTGCGCGCCACCAACCCCCAGAAAGTAGGCTAGAGCCAAAACGAGGAGGAGGGGGGGCTGGGGAATTCCTCAAATCGAAATCGGCATCTTCCAGCGTTGAGTTGGTTTCGCGTTTCAGTATTCAAGGAGACAAAACACGGCTACGACAGCAAAGCAAGCGGAACAAATGTGCGATATGTAAATATGGGTTTGTTACTGTGTTAGTTAGCAGTTTTTTTTTGGTTGTTGTTGTGGTAATCCTGGAATTTGACAGGATTTTTAATTTTTTTTTTTGGTCGTGAACGGCAATGTAAACCGGCATGCTGCCGTATTCAGCCCCGCAGGGTTTTTCTTCTGCCTCCTGAGAAATTACCCCCCGTTTCCTAATCGCTGCAGCTTGCGATTTTTGGCTCCAGCTCTGCCCCGCTATTACAACCCCCTTCTCCTCCCCGCCCTCCTTCCCTCCCTCCCTCCCTCCCTCCCTCTTTGTGAGTCCGTAAAGACGGCAAGTGATTCGAGAAAGAAGGACAATCCTCTGTTTTCCACCCGCTATTTCTTATCTCAGCCTTTTGGGTGGGCAAATGCCAATAGCTTATGCCAGTGGTTATAATCCTCAACAGTCCAGGAATTAAGTTCCCAAGTTCCTAAAGTAAATTGTAGTGTTGTACACGCTACATAGAGATAAAAAAAAATACACATATTTCCTAACTAAAACAAATATTCCAAAGACACCATTGGAAAGTTGACTGCACAACTGGCTTATGCATTTTCCAGACCGTGCATTGTGTAGGGGAATGTTTATTAATATCATCATCATTATTGGTATTATTACTCCACCACTACATGCAAACATTAGTTCCCAAATTCGATATTTCAGGTTGAACGTGTACAAAGATTATTTATTGGGCTTCAATGTATTCTCTGCATCAAAATCATTTAAAGGAAGGAGAGTTGGCATTTGCTAGGTTGAGTTCGAGGAGTGTTCTTGGTTCTCCTGGTGTTGTCAAATGGATTAAGGGAGTTGTACTTGCAATACCCTTTATAGTGTCAGATAACTATGGAGTTTATCAAGTTCTCTTAAACGTATTAAAAGCTTAAACGTATTAAACTTGCATATGTTTAGCGGGGGGAAATAATTTCTATATCTGCACACACACACACACATATTTAATACTGAAAAAGTGAAACGCTTGGTCCAACGATGATTCTGTACTGGGATTTCATACTGAGTCTGGTCCCATAACAATATCGTCCGTAGCACATTGTTAAAGCTCAGATCACTAGGTAAAATGGCATATCCCCCATGTTGCCCCTAGTTATGTTAGTCTACACACTGGATTCTATATAGGAATATTATACACATTGGTGGCTGCTTATCTGCCTGAATTGAAGTTATTTACTCCCTTCTTGCTTATTCTGCCCTGCTGTGATAAAAGCATTGCAAAGTGCAGCAGAGCATAGAGAAAGTGTGGTGAAGCTTGAAGTAAGATGGACAGGGAAATAATTCAAGGCAGTGTAAACGCAAAGGGAAGCAAAGAAACTTGGAAACAGCATGGAAATGCTTACAGTTAGGCATCAGGAAAACGTATATCCAAGGAAGTAATTCAGCAGGAAAAGAAAGGCAACCGACTTAAAATAGATCCCAATTTCCCGGGTCATTCTAGCTGCGTTTCAAATCGAATGCGTACTAAAAAAAAAGAAGAAAAAAAAAAGGATTTATTTTTTCAGCAAGCATCTGATTTCAGACAGCGGTACACAGACGTCACAGGCTAAACAAATAACGCGGATGACCCAACGGTATTGGAATCTTCCTGCCTTGGAGGGACCCCATTGCAATATTTCAACATTCTGCAATTGAGAGCAGGGGCATAGTCAGCTTAAACCGAAAATGATTCGTGTTGAAAAACTACTGCAGCAGCTGAGGGGGTGTCGAGAGAGGAAAACCTGATTGTAGGATTACAGCGAGAGAATGCTTTAGATTTGAACGTGTTCATCATTTATGTCAGGGACTTACAGAATTGGCGACTGAAAAATGATGTTGGCTGCTAAATATGTGCCCACAGATAGGGTCTGGAAATGTAAGTGTTCGTTTTTACTGTTCTTAATTTTAAAAAAAAGCTGTTTTCTTTCGACTTCATTTAATTTCATTCTCTCTCCTGCACTCCACTCCACTCCACTCCACTCCATTATGAATCACAAACACAGAGTATAATTTCAAAATGTGGCAGTCATTTATTAGGTGAGGGATTAAGCCTGTCTTTTTTTTTTTTTTTTAAGGATGGTTTGATTCGGGGTCCTTTTGAAACAGAACACAAAAATGTACTATTCAGATCATCACAACTCTCAAATAACAACAAAAAAAAAAAAAGGATTTGCAATTTTCAACTCCGGGGTAAATAATAAAAAAAAAATGTTTGAAAATTGCAAATCTTTGATAAATATATATATATCAAAAATCTATTTAAAACTTGAAAGGAGACGGCGAGATGCGAACCTGCAACATTGGGCACTGCAGGCAGATGCACTAACCGCTAGGCCATAAGGGCAAGATACCAGATAAATAGAAACTGACCTTATTCAGCCTAGAGCAAGTATCTTTGATTTGTGAGTTAGCAGGGTCTGAAAGCGATTTATTTCTTATTAAATCTGTGGTGGTGTTTACCACTGAACCAGTTAAACCTCCATTCAGACCCTGAAGTAGTTCATTATCTTGTTTTATCTGTTAACCCTGGAGTGGAGCGGCCCCCCAGGACTTTTACACCCCTGTTCTAATGCCTGTCAGGAAGCTTCACAGTTACTGCGCAGCATTGATACAGTTCCCTACTGCTACACCAACCAGCACAGCTAAGTTCCATTTAAACGCGGGTTTACAGTGAACTATATTTACGAAGGAATGCGATCTAGGAAAGCGAGTGAATGAACTTGTACACGCTGCTCTTGCAGCACTCAATTGTCTAGAAGAACATGCAACAAACACATCCAAGGATTTAAACAGAAACAAATGAGAAATTCGAGAATGGAGATTGAGGAATTACAGTATGCCGTAGAGTAAGAATCCCTAAAGCAGATGGGAAAGGGAAAGCTCAAAACAGTCCCAGGCGATAGAATGTGGTTTACAACAGGGCATGATAGGGCTGGATTTCATATCTGCCGGGCTAGTTGGAGTCAGTTGAGAATGTATTTTATTCTAGGACTGGAATATATATTTAATGGGGGCAATAGGCTACCTTGCTTTTTGTTACAGCATATTTTTGTAGGGTAACAACAAAAATGTGAAGAATATCAGAGCAATATCGTGGCATGCTGCACTGTCTGTCTTTAACTCTACATGTTGTGGTAGCTAGCAGCGTAGTTAGGTGCTGGATAGGTTTACAAACTTGCAATTTTCTAAGTTATGATAATGCTGCTATTTAGTGCTGTATTGACATATCAGGCTTGCATTAACCAGCAAGAAGGACTAGTTTAAGAAATAAGTAACATAATCTTAATAACTTGTGCCAAAACAACCAATCTCTGCAGCTTCTACGAAACATATCCGCATTTGAAAAAAATTAAAAAAATTAATGTGAAAAGTGCCAAACGAACAATATGTATCATTTAAAAGGATCGACAAGAAAATGCAGCTATTTATTGTATTTGTATATCTAAAAAAAAAAAAAAAAAATCAACAAAAAAATTATTTAAAAGAAGGGTTTGGAATGAACAGTTTTTCTGTCGGGTGAAATCGCTTAAGTGTTAAAACCGAAAAAAAAAAGGATTGCTGCTCATTTGAATCCCCTGTATGTAGTCAAGGCATGTGTATTGTTGAATAAGTGATTAGGGTTCTTGATGCAGCTTTATATAATTGATAACATGTATTGCGTGGAGCTAGGTGTTCTGTCTGTCTGTATTGCATGATCTCCAGTGGAGAAATCCCTCTTTCTTTTTCGAGGACATATCTTTGCATGCCAACTGCGGTCAAGCACTTTTTATATGACTTTAATGTCTGGCTCAGTTCCTCAAAAGGCCAGTGGGTTTGGCTTAACTGTGACTAAATTACAGGATCAGAGGACACCCACAGCAGACAGGGGCTAGACAGCTATCAGCTGCAAAAGGTGATCTTAACAGAATTGATCAATGAGCGTCCAATCTGTCTGTATAGGATTAATAAGAGCTCACTGCCCCACCCCCCAGCAGCTTCCCCTAATGTGTCTGTGAATATACACGTTACAGATTCAACAGATACAACAGAATTGAACCGCTTGGATAAGTATAAAAAAAAAACACTTGATAAACAAAAGGTAAAACTGAGCATATAGCATATCATTGATATTACATATCACCAGGGAATAAAACAAGGCGATGTGCCAACAGAGGTGTGCTAAATGGCTTATCTAGTATGTTTAGCTCTACGCTTGTATATAAGCACGTGTTTCAACAGCAGCTTGTTTGTGGCCTAGCACAGAGAGTCTCCTGAAGGTGTTTCAGTTGACTGTGTCGTAATGTAAGATAAACTTGTGCTGGCACTGTTTTTAAGGTGGGGGTGCCAAATATAGCGGGGGGGGGGGGGGGGGGGGTGGCGGGGGCTCTTTGAAAACAGAGAGAAGCAATTTTTGGATCACTAGACTAGACACCTGGTCCGATAGCACATGGTAGGCCATTTCTGACTACTGTTTAAAATACAAGACGTTAGCAAAGGTAAGATGCTTGTGGGAGAGACTTAGTCAACGTGGTGTTGCAGATGCACTGAAAAGGGTTCTGAGTTGACCGAAGTTTTAAAAAATGTATTAAATGGCAGGGTTACAGTGTGGCACAATGGTCAAGGCTTTGGTTAATGATGCTTTTATTTATTTTTTTTGGGGGGGGGGGGGGTGCATTTCTAGTACTCATCATGCCACCAGCAGTGGTAGGCTACATTTGTCATATCACTATTTTTATTTTGACTACTCTTTTCTAACCTTAGACCAGTATAACTAAATGCCATTCATGTGTATCTTGTTTACTTTCCCCACCCCTCTTCCCACCTGACCTCCAACCTCCCACCTCCTCAATCCTTCCTTTGACCCCCCCCCCCCCCCCCCCCCCCCCCCCCGAGTGCCAAACAAAACTGTACCATTCCAAACTTTTTTGAGTTTTCTTGTATGTCGGACAACCATAGGACGCACCCATGAAGCCAGCATGCTGTTCATAACACAATATTAAAACCATGACTTCTCAGCATACAGAAAAGCAGGCTTGGATTAATACACAAATGCTGGCTACCTCACACGGCTTTTTCTAAATTCCATCCTCTCTTCAGTACCCAGGACTTCACTCAAAAGTTTCTCCATTACAAAATGATTTAAAAAAAAAAAAAAAAAAAATTAATAATTAAAAAAAATTGGTGAGGATTTTTTTTTTTTTTTTTTTTTTTTTGGCCAGACAGAGCAGTCATCTCGTCAGCTTGTCTTCTCAACTTTTGAACTTTTTCACCTTCCATGAACTTTTTTGACCTCCCTTCTGTGTTCATCAAAATCCCCTATTTTGGATTTTTAATCTCCATTCCATATCAAAATCTTCTGATTCTTCTGTGAGACTGTAATTTAATTTCTCCCCTCACTTCACGCCCAACCACTCCCCCCCTACAAAGAGATGTAACAAAAAAAAACACTTGCCACCACCTTTTTCGTTTTCTTCATTGTAAATATTTTGTTCAGCTGTAAAAGGAACTCATTTTGTGTTTAACGGAATGGGGCTAGCAGTATATATATATATATATATATATATATATATATATATAAAATTTAGTACAATGTTCAACATCTTATAAAATCAGAGTGTCCCAGTTTCTGCTAATAAACTTTTAAGGCATGTTCATAATTGCAATAAGGCACTCCAAAAAGAGGATGGGCTAATGACATGACCACACCCTATATGGGTGTGGTTATAAGATAGCCCCACCCCCAACTGGGAGATGGCGTTTTAACATAAGGGTGTTGTCAGCCTCTCTATCATGTTGCATAAGACAAAGATCTAGAAAATCAATCCTTTCTATGAAAATTTATCCAACCCCACAATTATGAATTGCCAGTAGTCTAATTTCTCAACAGACTACTTTTATCACACTTAATGCACACTACCCTAAAGTCAAGGAACTATAATCTCAATGGAAACATGTGTTGCCAAAATTGATCAGCAACAGCTTTTTCATGATCCAACATACTTTGGTTTAAAATTATTATTACTTCAATTGCAGACTGTTGGGCTGCAAACTTCAGATGTTTTTTTTTTTTTATTAATTATTTTTATGCTACTGGCCCCATTCCTGGTTTCATCTCTGAAACACATGAGATTATTTATTTTAACATATTACATAATATTAATAAACAAAAAGGGAATGACTGGAAAATTTTAAAAAAACTACAGGTGAATTATTGTTTTTTGACACAATTCATTAACTTTTAAAAGATAAGAGGAGTCATGAATATTTCAATGTTGCTGTAGCGTTTGTGTTTGTAAAAGTAAAAATTGTGGTTTTTTTTGACGTGCAATCCCAGTGAAGTTGGCATTTTAATGATAATATAAAATTAACTCATTCTTTTTTTATTTAAAAACTAAAAAAAAGTCATTATAAATGTTCATTGCAGCATCACCTGTCTTCCGTTGTCTTTTTCTTCACCACTCGGCCTCATTTCAGCACCTAGAGCTGACCACCATCTGCATTGGGGTTGGGGGGAGAGAGGGAAATCCCTTTGGCTGTCAAAGACACAAAGGAGCGATGGTGCCATTCTGAAACGTAACCCACTGACATCAACTGGATTTCATTGTTTGCTTTGAGTTGATTTATCCTCCATAACAACCCCCTCCTCACACTCCTAGCTGCTTGTTGTGTATTCCATTAACAACACATTCTGGGGCATGGATATCAAATCATGTGGGGACCGGCTACAGTGAGAAAAAAAGGTATTAGTCAAACACACAAAGGGAGTCTTTCTCTCGTGGCGGTCTTGAAACATGATATCTGGAAATGTTTAATTTTAGAAATACTGTATAAGCAATTAGAATGTTCCGACTAGAAGTATTTTTCTTCATTAAAGCTGTCATGGAAAGGTGCGCCATTGCCTATTAGTATACATTTTGCACTATTGAGTGCTTGAGTGGATTTTATGTCAATTGATAGCCATTTGATGGTTGTCTGCAGCTCTTACTGTAGTATTATTCTTGAATCTTAGGCAACCTAACATTGGTTCTATGGGAAAAGTGAGCTTTGAAGATGTCCTTCAATGATAATACAGAATATACTGCTTGGTGTATTGAAACATGACCAGAATCACCTTGGCTATCCATAGAAGCAATCTTCAAATCTTGCTTTTCATGTAGAACCAATGCTAGGTTGCCTAGCCGTTCAAGAATAATGCTATAGAGTAAATGCTATGGCAAATGATTATTCTGTCAATTGACATACACATTTCCATTATGTTTTTAAAGATATCCATCCGCCAATAAAAATAACTTATTGACCCTCCTGCTATGGCAGCAATACCACATGACCTTCTCCATGAACTTCCACTGTGGGCCACAGGGGGGTGCTGCCTGTAAAATAGAGACCTTACCTACTGCAGCACCAGTGCTGTGGAACGGACAGTTCTTGGGTTGTAGGAACAGCGAACAAGTTTTGTCAAAAAAAAAAACAACTTCAAAATCACGCCAACAAAAGCACAAGCCCACGGTGAGAACCTCACTAGGCTACTGCAGTTGCTCAGATGCTCAATAAGAATTGACACTGCAGTTAAAGCAAATCGAACTGATCTACAGGGAAACTACGCCTCCTGTGGCACACAGTGGGATTGCACTTCCTTTCCACTGTACTTAAGTGTCCTCCCCAGTGACTTTCTGTCCAGCCCGTATTTAGACAACGACACATTAAAACACTGTCTCCATATCCTGGACCTCCCGTCATGGGGTGGGGGGGGTTTACATGTTAGTTGGGTCTGCTTCTTCATGAACGCATTTACATTTTAGTTCACAGTGAGGGGGGTGAGCACGGTTCTGCTTCGCCTGTGATGTCTATGGCAGTGTTCCGCTGTAGCATTTAAAATGCCAAGGGTACGTCAAGCGGAAAGGGAAACAAAGCCCCTTTCTCCCGCCAACACCACCACACTATAAATCAACTTCCTTCCTGTGCAGCAGGTATAAGGGCCCCCACCTTCACTCTCACAAAAAGATCAAAATGACATGAATTAACAGGGGCTGAATTCAAAATGAATTGCTGGAGAACTCAAGAGGGTTGCGCATACCATATTCAGGTGTCTTTTCCCCGTATGGTGGAATTCATTCGAATTTTGTGGCCACTGTTTTAAATTGTTACCTTTTATCCAAGCGCACACACACTATAACAGTAGCCATATCACATATGATGGTTTTCGCCTGGGCTGCACACCAGAGTGGCAATTCATTTCATTCTCTTGCTGTAATATCACACATTTCTCCTGAGGCACGCACGCCTATTGATTTCTCCTCTCTTTAATTTCCTCCCATATGCATTTCCTCTGAGGTTACTGCACTAGAAACATTACTAGCAACTGACAGCTGTACTGGGCAGAGAGAGAGAGAACAAAAAAAAAACTATATATTTTGCAGCACTTGGATTTAAAAGGCAATGTAGCAAATCTTACCTTGAACCCTGTGGCTATACTGGTTCGTCATTAAGAAACATTATAGAATGGATTTTTGTTTTTACTGTTTAATGATTGATGATCATAACCTTAATCCACCAAGCCATCTAACGAATATAATGAACCAGTGTATAAATAAAATATATTCTGGGTAGAAAATATAATTGCCTGCACTCGTGTAGAAACCTGTATAACGAACTATGGGGGGACGACTCAATATCCTCAAAGAGATGACATCTCTTATGCAATAAGAGACCCTACACAGGACTATTAACTTATAATAGAAATCTAAATACAACTGAGACTAGACCCATGTAAATACCTCTCTGAATACTAAGGTGTAGATTTAGAGTCTTCACCAAAGAATGACAGTGTGCTGTATAGAGAATAGCATTAATAACATTAAAAACTAAAAACACAGACACAGCGACACTGCTAAAGGCAAACAACTGATGAGAAACAGCCGGTCCTGTACAATAAAGTGATTCAGTTGTAAGCCAAAGGTATTTTTCTGTGTGTGTGTGTGTGTGTGTGTGTGTGTTGTTGTGTGTCTGGATGTGTGTGTAGTCCAGTATTTCCTACAGATTGAATTCTGAAATCGTAAACGAGTTTTGTGTTGTGCTGTATGACCATATCCAATACATTTATGGTAGACATTTTAATCATTGCTTCAGAAAACTTTTTTTCTACTCCACGGTCTTTGCAAGCTTCCTGAGCGGTTCCGAGTTCTGTTGCTCCAACACAATCCTTCATCTCCAAATCTTCCTTTGCCGGGATTTTGAGCTTGACTGGAAAATCCCAAACACCAGGACTGAACAGTCTTCCTTCATCATTCCATTCAAATCATGTGACCTTTCAACTCTGTCAGCCCCACTTTCTCTACACATTGAGGTGGGGTAAAAATAACACAGCAATATATGATACAGACAGTCTTGCAATAGCCCTTAAATGCAGCATGTTTCACCGACAAGCTCCGATTCCCCTCCAGTCTCTCCAACTCCAACCGTTGGGGTCACTGAATCTCACTAGGACGCCAGGATAAACAACAGATGTTTCTAATCGGAAAAATACACAATCATCTAATCTCCTCCCGACCCAGTGCGACACACAGTCTGATTGAGAGCTGTCAGGGATGGGGGGGGGGGGCTCTCTGAATCATTTCGAGGTATGCAAGCTAAAAATTGCTCAAGGATGAGAAGCAGCCTCGTATTAATGCATTACATATTGGGAACTTTACAGCGGTGCAGTCGCAAAACAAAACTTAAGAAACTCCGTCAAGCAGACAGCCTTGACTCATCTTTCTGATATTTTTGCTATTGCACATACGACCTAGCAGTGCCCCAACAAAGCACTTTTCAAATTACACAAACGTCCTTAAGTACTAATCAACAAAAAGTCATGTGTGCAATTATTTAATGTCAACACTGCATAAAAAAAAACATCAGTTAGTTTTTAAAAGCTGCAATAACCCTCATAAAAGCTGCCCATGGTAAAAGCATAGCAAAGTGTAATAAAAGCATAGTAAACGCATGGTAAAGCATAGGGAAGCATTGTAAAGCACAGAGAGGTCTGGTAAAGCATAGGGAAGCATTGTAAAGCACAGAGAGGTCTGGTAAAGCATAGGGAAGCATTGTAAAGCACAGAGAGGTATGGTAAAGCATAGGCAAGCACTACTAAACATGTCAAACTAAGGTAAACTATGGAAAATGCATAGGGTAACCATAGGGAATGCATAGGGAAAATGCATAGCACAACTGCAAGAAATACTGTACAAACTTACTTTGGTAAACTTTTAAGGGCAGCATAGCCATAATTAATATATATATATATATATATATATATTTCACAAGGCCCCTTTCTTTAGACAAAATCACTCTGTAAAATGTATCTGACACTAGAACATTCACCGCCCTCATACTCCGCCTAAATTGTTTTCTTTCCTGCAGTGGGAGATTTAAAACCGGACTCTAGCGTCCTCCTTCACATTGCACCCTCGTTAACCAGGACTGACAAGCCTCATTTGAAATCAATTCAATCTGCTGCTGATGGAAATAAACACCATTTCAAATCGCTTGCAAGCCAGTCCCAGTGGGCAGGTGGAAACAGAGATGGAGAGACAGTACCAGGGCCCACAAAGCCCAGATTCAGACCGGTTTGATCCCGGTTCATCTGCTGCTGGTGGAAACGGACAGGACTGATGTCAGACCACTTTTAACTGGTCCCAGCTGAGTAGCAGATGAGTCAGTGAGTGTGTATTATAAAATGAACCTTTTACCTACCCTATCTGTCTGCAAACCTTGTTGTTTCTTAAGTTAAAGTTACCAAGTTTCAGAAACAGGGAAACTTAGCAAACAGCAAACCTGGAAACGCTGTATGTTAAACAACAAAACGATTCATTTTTACTCTTACGAACCATTCCTTTTGTTTTTTTTCTTTTTAACAGAAATACCAGGCATAGATATACATACAGATATAAATGCATCAGATGTATTATGAAGTGTGATATAAATGCATTGTTAATTTTTTTTATTATTATTATTAAGGGCGTCTGCTAAGAAATAAATAATAATAATAATAATAATAATAATAATAATAATAATAATAATCATTATTATTTGTTTTTTGAAGATGTGACCAGGTAAACTCCCATGAGCCTCTGGTACAGAAATTTACATATGGTCTTGAAACAGTTACCCAGCATGCCGAGGGGGAAGAAGACTTAAATATGTAAATGATTTATGATTTTGTCTCGGCTCGTCGCAAATGACACAGAATACTGAACGCTGAGTGTAATATTTTATATGTGTCATTGGAATGTATTTATTTATTTATTTATTTATTGATTGATTGATTGGGGGGAGCTAATCTGCTATTCAAAACCGTTTAAACAGTTTTATAATTTTTTTGTAACTTAAAAAAAAAAATTGTAAATATGAATAGATTTTTTTGGACCAAATACATATGTAATAATGAATGTTTAAGAGTTTAATATGTGTGTGTCATTATATATATATATACACGCACACAAACACACACACACACACACAGTTTAAACCTTATTACGCAGTGCAATGGGTTGGGTTCAAAGGACTGTATGACTTACAGTGATCTCTTTATCAGTTTTCTGGTATATTCAATCTGTTCTGCAATTGCAGACAATGTTCTGAGTTCTGTCGTTTATGCATCAATAAAATTAAAATAAAATAAGCTTTTGTATAAGGCAGTGTCTCCTCAGCCTGTGTTCTGTTAGCTCTATTATAACATCATTGGGTTACCATAGGACTCCATGTACACTGGGGCAGTTTGGGACAGTTCATTCTCAGCTCATACCCTCATGCATTCTGGTATGTTTTACCTGTCTCAGGTATAACAGCCTACCACTGTATTAGAACACCCCCTTGCTTCTGTACTTTTAATTAGTTGTGCAGATGAAATCAAACCACTGGAACTGAAAATCTGGGGAAATTGTCCAAATAGTCAAATGGTGATTGTCTAATTAAATTGCTGACTTTAATAAGCCACATCTGCAATTCATTTAAAGTAGCCAGAGAAAGGGAACACAGAGCCACCCATGGTAAAATGCATGAAGCTTTTTAGAAAGTTGGGGAGATTTCTAAAATTGCTGAGAGGTGAAACTCTCCTACCTCCTGTCTGCTTGCTGTCTGACGTAGCCAACCACCTCTGTTGATTTGAAAATCCTTTAATAGATATTTTTTAATGCATGCATAGCTTTTGAAGGTAAAACTACTTAAAAGTGTGATAAATATCATTAAGATAAGGATTTGTGGACACACTAAAACAACACAAACCATTGAAATGAGGAAACAAAAATAGGATTATAAATGTTAAGGTGCCACCGTTTACATCATTAAAACAGACCTCATTGTAGAATACTCTACCCTTAAAAACAACACAAATGGGGGAAACAGGGACAGGGGAAAGGGTATGACATCGCCACTTAATAACAGCGCATTGATTATACTAGAAATCTATGAAGCTTAAAGCGGGAACTATGGAGGACAGAGAAGGATTTTATGTGCTTTGTAGTACGCACGGCGTTAGGCTTAGATGCAAGGGAATTTGCAAATGTTCAATCGACTATAAAGCGAGCGCAGGGATTATGCAAATTATGTGCAAGGTGAAATCCTGCTTTAACCTTGTATTATCCTTGCATAGCTCGCTCGCTTTTAATGTGCGTGCTTCACCCCGGTGTAATTCCAATGCGTTTGGTGGTACGGGAGCTTGGGGAAATCAAACCCAGCCGCGTCTCAAGAGAGGACAGCTAAGAAGAGTGGGGCCGGATCGATGGGCGGACAGCAAGCAGGCACTCCGCAGCAGATACAGCCAGCAGAGATGTGCCGGTAATTAACAAAGGTCACGGTTTCAATCCATCGGACTTGGTGCAGGTTTGAGATGTGTTACGACTTTCCGCCTGTACCTCAAATGAACACGCCCCATTTCACAAACTCATTTCATGGAGTTATTTTAGAACATGTTTCTGGAATAAAATGCAAGGATCCGTTCTAAGGGCCCGTGCAAAATTAAAGAATTATTCATAAATATCCAGCTTACATTGTTTTATGTAATAATGATGTCCTTCGACCAAAACCAGCTTCCTTTTTCACCCAGGAACTCGAGAGCAGATGTCAGCGACCTACCGGCTTTTGGAGAACAAAGAACAGCCATGCAGGTGTCCGCTCTGAGCGCGCCTGGCGCCTGGCCTGTAGGGTGCGCTGTTGCGCGATGAGGAGAAACAATACCTGCTGAGGTAGAACAGCGATTTAAAAAGTACCAAAGAAAACAACACAATGAAAACGTTTTGTTGTTGGTGTTTTAGTGTTTTTGATGTATGTAATAAGGTTTTACATTCCTCATGGGTTATTTGTGAATACGGCACACATTGGGCTAGATTCATTAGCGCCAAATCGTCATTAGCGCTTTTTTTTTCTGAATGGGGATAAAACACCTTACAATTAAAAAAAAACAAATAAAAAATAACTTAAGACGACTTACAAGTTCCTAAGATAAAAGTCTAAACTGTTTATATCTGGTTTAGTAACTTTTTTTTAGTGGGTTTCTCCTTTCTGGAAAAGGGTGCAAATAACGGTTTGGAGCAAATTTCCTTCCACTAAAGGAATGCACTGCGTTATCAACTGGGGTAAAATAAATGAATGACATAATGAAGCTAAAGTTAGCTTTGTAAATAATTACTGATGGAAATAAATATTTATCTTAGCTTTACCACTGAAAAAAAACGATTCGTGGATTTTTCATTTTTTTTAGTGTTTTGTATACATAACTGAGATTTGCAAGAATTAGTCACGTATCCTCTGGTCTGCTGTAGAGTTAGAACATATAAAAAAATACTTCAATTAATATAACAAAGACGCCAATAATAGGAATCTCCCAAGATAACTGAAGAAACGGATGAACAGGTAGAACATGCAATGCACACGTCACTGCAACCACACTTACTACTGAGAAGAAGAAGAAGAAGAAGAAGAAGAAGAAGAAGAAGAAGAAGTAACAGGAATTAATGCTTCTGAAACCGAAGTAGCTGATTCGCTTTGTTTTTGTTCCTTCATCTGCAAGCACCAAAAAAAAAAAAAAACTGCGTTTCCTTTGCAAACAATAGAAGTCCCGGAAACTGCAGACAATATCTTTTCCGGGTCCTGCACATAGGAAAGCGCCCGTGTTCCATATAATACAGGCGGGCAAAAACAGATAAACACCTGCCATACACAGCACATGCTGCTCTGCTGTGCTGTCCACTGGTGTGACTTGCGTAATCCCTCGTGCAAATTGCACCCCTGATGACACTGTCATGTCTATAAGATGCATCTCCCTGTTTCAAATCTTGTTTTTGTTTTTCTTTAGAGTCACGTGTGGGTACAGGATCAGGTTAATGTTTTTGTTGAATGATGTCGGTGTATAACAGGCAAACAGTAGACCCGAGTTCTGACGTCCTAAGCAATTGTGGCTCCACGAGTCAGACTGCGTTTATATTGTGTCCTAGAGTTTTTGTGCTAGCAATAAAAAATAATTGATGGATTTAAGTCTTACACACACTCACGCGGGTTTGATTAAGAAAGCTTAGACGACAGTAACACACAATAATAATAATAATTTAAAATGAAATCTATACTGCACATTTCATAACGGGTTTTCATCCGGTGCTACCTTAGGGGAATAGTGGGGGGTAGGCCGGACGACTCAGAAATGCACAAATACAAAATGAAAGTACAAGGAAATAATGGGCTTGAATTGATTTTTTTTAACGGTATTATATATTATCTCTAAACCACTGTGCATAAATATTTCATTTTTTTTAGCAGCTCAATGTGAACCGCACTTTCCACAAGTACGCATGCGTCATTTCGATTGAGTCTAGAGGTTGTGCCTATGGAGAGAACAGCGCTGTGTGGAGCGGATCAACTTTGCTGTTTCAACTTGTCATATCAATGAAGCACAATGTTTCTGCATTTTTATAATAAATAATAATAACAATACTCATACTTTGACGTGTTTTTATTTATTTATTTATTAAGCGCGGCTGCATTTTAATAACAGCAATAGCGGCTGGCTGAATTAGTTTTCAGTGTAATTACTTTGCTGAATAGAAAGCGACTATCAGTGTTTCCCAAATATATTCCTAAATACTGTCTTTATTGTAATTCTGTGCCTGAATGTGACTGCGCTAAATCTATTCTACAATAAAATGATATCTAAGAAACAATAACTAGGGTTAGGCCTGTACTATTTGGTAGTTCTGTTGGTTTGTGTGAAACCTTTTTGAGTTTATGTTACTTCAAACAGATGAGAAAGTAGGCTATTTAAGAGGAAAGCGTAGCAGTTAGTATATTATTATTATTATTATTATTATTATTATTATTACTGTTACTGAAGAAATATTTTGGTTTTTGAGGTAACTGTAGTGCATTGGAAGCATAGGTTAAATTAAGAAATACATTATTCCGTTATTATTTTCACTGTATAAATATATTTGATTTAAAATGTCGAAATGTATTTGCTTACGATTGTAAGTCGCCCTGGATAAGGGCGTCTGCTAAGAAATAAATAATAATAATAATAATAATAATAATAATAATAATAATAATAATATATTGAAATAATTGTAAGTCTATTCTGCTTGTGTCATCGGAATTTAAAACAAAAACTAATATTGTTTTTATTTATTTATTTATTTTTAACGTGTAATATTTTCGTGTCGCGTCGCGTGAAAAAATATATATTTGAAAAAAACACGTCACCTCATCCCACCTCCGACTCATTACGCAAAAAATCTAACGCACAAAAATCCCTGAACCACACGAGAAAGGTAGTTGTTTTGTTTTGTTTTTTGCAAAGAGAAAAAATCGTCGAAATGCATATTTGACGTTTGCCTTTTGAAAAAGGAAGGTCTCTCTGTCTTTATTACGGATGAATGCTTTCTCCATCTCGGGGCCGGTCCTCAGCAGGTCTGCGTTTCCATGGAAACCCCTCAGCGCTGTGCAGCCCGACTGGAGAGTTTTGCATGCCAAACGATGCACCCCCCCTGCAAAACCAGATTCGGCTTTTTAAGAGGAGGATGGTGGGTGCCTTTTGGGGTTTTCTGATAATGAACCTTTCCAATTAGGGCCCTAATGACACAAGCTCATTAAAATACGACCACCTGAAATCATTAGTCAATTGATAGTCCCCATAGCAATATTATTATTATTTATTTCTTAGCAGACGCCCTTTTCCAGGGCGACTTACAATCGTAAGCAAATACATTTCAAGTGTTACAATACAAGTAATACAATAAGAGCAAGAAATACAATAACTTTTGTTCAAGTGTGACAAACCACAATTCAATAATACAGCAGATAATAGTGATAGTTACATCAGGATATGATTAAATAGTGTTGTTACATCAGGATGTGATTAAATACAAAGTACTACAGGTTAAACACTTGGCAATACTTTTGCGTATCCAACCTAAACAGATAGCCTCGGCAGATACGGACTATATAATTAAGCAAATAATAATAATAATAATAATAATAATAATAATAATAATAATAATAATAATAATAATAATAAGCAACCAACAACAGTTAATTTATTTCAAGCAACGATACGCCCAAATACCCACGAAAACTAACATCTCAGATAAACAACGTAGTTCGAAAACTGACCACCAGTTTTTTTTTAGAGAGAGAGAGAGAGAGAGAGAGAGAGAGAGAGAGAGAGAGAGAGAGAGAGAGAGAGAGAAATATAATAAATAAATAAATGGTGGTCGCACTACTTATTTATTGATATTGGTCGCACGTACGCTGGAATTCAAAATGCACCGCTAGTCTAGGAGTACAACACGAATGATATAAGCAAGTGCGGTTTTAAAATTACAGACAGCATCGGCAATTTGGGTCGTTAACCTAAATATGCTTCCATTTTCCTCCCGGGGTGGTGCAGACGAGCCTTCAATAAGATTTATACTCATGCGATTATTTTACTTTAGCAATCTAGGTCACCTAGAGGTCGCTGCGCAGGGGGGGGGGGGATTTATAGGCGACACCTAATATATTTTGGGACAGTTTTAAAAATATCTTACCTTGAAAATGCAACCCTTTTGTAGGCGTTGGCTCTTCAGCCTATTTTCAGCTTATGATATTGAGGTTACAATTGGCTACCTAAAAGATATCTATCTATCTATCTATATATATATATATATATATCTATATCCTCTCTCTCTCTCTCTCTACACACACACACACACACACACACACACAGACACAGTAAATTGCATGTTCTTGTTTGTTTATTAAAATCAAAGCATAAGTTGCAAACCAAGAAGACTTCCAAGAAATTAATACACATTCATTGCCCACTAGTAAATAACAGTTTTAAAAGTACCGACCCCCACCTAGCGTTTTATAATAAATAATTAATGTGTAACACAGTACTATTTGTTTGAAACAGTAAAAAAAAAAAAAAAAAACTGTACAACATTTTTCCGGGTTTCCTGTAACTTGGTTACTGTGATCTGTACATCTGCTAGGCACAGTGTAATACGCAGTATTTCAAACAAATGAATTGCACCCTATCCATTAAGAACCAACGCGGTTTTGCAGAATGTATTGCAAATCAATGCTAAGGACATTACACTTCCCTGGATGACTGTGGTTATTTTGAGAGTGCATTGCACAGTTAATAAAGGCCGGGGGGGGGGGGGGGGGGGGGGGTCTTTTATCTATTTGTCATCTAAGATCACACCGCGTGGTTCTCTGCGGGGCTGCAAATATCTACCAGACGGAGACTGATTCGTTTTTCGTTTGCTTATGGAAAACTGTTTCCTCTCCAAACTGACTGTCTCACACTTTCTCTAGTTTATAGCTGTTGACACAATTTTATAGTGTTGTGCTATCAAATTATTTTTTGCACAACTAAAACAGAACAAGCAAAACGCTTTCCATTAATATATATGTTTTAATAAGCAGTGCAGTAGCTGTCCGCTGCCGTGCTTGAAGGTTTATATCCAATGGTGTTTTGGCTCCCTATTGAATTTTGAATGTCACCGTTTTAAATTAATTCACGGTTACCAATGTTGGCAAACACTGCCGCTGTGCCCGGCTTCTCTCTCCCTCCCCCTGAAAGAGACTCCTCTACTGTACTATACCGCCATCTGCCGGATGTAATAATAAAAACTCCGCCATTTTATTTCCATAGGAAAGAAACAATACGTATTATTAGAATTTTCTGTTTTGCTGTGTGCCTTTTTTCCTCGGATTTTCGCCCCCACTTTAAATCAGATAAAACCATTTAATTTGCTGTGTTACAGATCTTAAGACCCCCTCTGATTCCCATAAGGCACGTTAGAGGTAAGTTTTGCATCACCTAGAATTTTAGGATTGAGACATTGTAAAAAGTAAAAAAAAAAAAAAAAAACTATGAACATAATTTAGATAATCTATTCAGCTTCATGTAATCGAAGATACTGCAAAATTATACAGTGGTATAGTATTTCATGTTAGATTTCAATATTTAAACAAACATTATTCATTATTTCAAGCCAAATTAGTTTATTCTATAGGGTGATGCAAAACTGTACAATGCATTAAACCCCACTCAACTGAGTGCCTGTCAACTGCAAACTTGTATTGATCTTAATACTGCCAAGCACATTTCTTTAGAATAAAACATGGTTTAATAAGGTAAATGCATTTTCCACTTAATTGCCAGGAATTATAGATTATGAAATTAATAATAATCGACTGGATTAAGCTATGAGCTCTCTATTCATAAAAAAAACAGCTATAACTCACACTATGTCCTCAAGCTCTGCACTGGGCTGACCTCTGCACCACGTCACTGGATCCTCAGCTGATGCGCTATCCTTGCACTACTGCACTGCTAACATGTCACTGTAGATCTAATTTGCTGTAACCCTAACGTTGCATCCTAGTTCATCATATTGTATTTTAGTAGTATTATTTGCACTTACTGTAAACTATACTGTATTTAAATATGAAGCTTGCATTGTAACCCTGTACTGCCCTGTGACACCTGTAAGCCGCTCTGGATAAAGACAATAGCCAAAAGAATAAACAACATTACATGTGTTTGACATACCGTTTA
The DNA here is from genome assembly GCF_902713425.1 of Acipenser ruthenus. Lineage (NCBI taxonomy): Eukaryota > Metazoa > Chordata > Actinopteri > Acipenseriformes > Acipenseridae > Acipenser > Acipenser ruthenus. Next base: position 2,324,898 of record NC_081218.1, read on the forward strand.
TGGCCCTGGACTCAACATATGCACATGTAACTTAGTACACAAGGAACACAGTCAAAAGTAATACAGACTTAGTGTTGAGCCTGGCTAAAAAACCTAATATGGTACAGAGGGCACTGGAGCGTTTGTGTTGCACCAAACGGGCACTGCATGGTCTTTCCAGTAAGTTAAAAGTTTAAAATCTGTTTTTGTTCAAGGATTTTGCAGAGAAAGTTATCTTAACAAAATAGATCAAGGAAGAAAACAAAATAACAGGTTGGAAAATTGAGCCGATTCTCCAGTTACACAAAACAGATTACAAAGTAGTCTGTCCTCAAAGTAATAGATCGATGGTTTCCAGTCTTACTAAAAAGAAACTTGCATTTAGACAAGCGTTCCCTCCCCCACCCCAGAAGTCTTTTTCAGTCTCAAATAGTATACGCAAGTTTCTATTGCAATGTCAACTTGTGTGCATGTACCCTGTTCAAGCTAAACAGCTACAGCTTTGAAATTTTATGTGTATGTATAATTGACATGCATTTAAAAATACATCATCAGGTTTGGGGTCAAATCCATCTCCAATTCCTTTCTAAAATCAATTCTCAATTCCTTTGAAGCAATTGGAAGTCATATTTGGAGGCTGTGTGGTCCAGTAGTTAAAGAAAAGGGCTTGTAACCAGGAGGTCCCCGGTTCAAATCCCACCTCAGCCACGGACTCAATGTGTGACCCTGATCAAGTCACTTAACCTCCTTGTGCTCCGTCTTTCTGGTGAGACTTAGTTGTAAGTGACTCTGAAGCTGATGCATAGTTCTCACACCCTAGTCTCTAAGTTGCCTTGGATAAAAGTGTCTGCTAAATAAACAAATAATAATAATAATATTGAGGAGACTCAATAATTGTCATGACTGTTCAACTGCTTTCACTTGGAATCCAATTTAATTGACGAAGAAATAGTGACTTCAGTCATTTGTTGCCACTGTGGTGAGAAGCTCATTTTAACAGAATACTGCTTATTGCAATTTTGAGCAATGGTGTGTTGGAATTGATTAAAAGGGAATGGGAATTAGAAATTGATTATAATAAAGAAATTGGAATTGAAAAAGGACTTGACCCCGATCCTGGACCCCACACACATGCAATCTAACGGTCAGATCTGTGTTTGTCCTTCTTCTTCTTCCTCCCTGAGTACACCTGCTCTCCAAACTCCGGCTCAAACACTTCTTCTTTAATCTCAGGTGGCTCTTCTTTCATTTCCACCTCAAGTCCTGTTCTCTCCTCCTCTTCTCTCCTTTCTCGATCTTTCTTTTTCTTCTTCTTCTTCCTCCCGGAGTCCACCTGCTCTCCAAACTCCGGCTCAAACACTTCTTCTTTAATCTCAGGTGGCTCTTTAATTTCCATCTCAAGTTCTGTTCTCTCCTCCTCTTCTCTCCTTTCTCGATCTTTCTTTTTCTTCTTCTTCTTCCTCCCCGAGTCCACCTGCTCTCCAAACTCTGGCTCAAACACTTCTTCTTTAATCTCAGGTGGCTCTTTAATTTCCATCTCAAGTTCTGTTCTCTCCTCCTCCTCCTCCTCCTCCTCCTCTCTCCTTTCCCGATCTTTCTTCTTTTTCTTCTTTTTCCTTTCAGTCACCTCTCCGCTGCTTCCCGACGTCTCAAACTCTAAAACTCGACTCGCGTCAATCTCTTCATCTTTCTTCTTCTTCTTCTTCTTCTCCTTCCTTGTGCTCTGCTCCCCCTGGCTGGGGACCACTTTCACCCTCTTATCCAGCGCCGGAGATGCAGACAGTGCCTCCCCTTCACTGCTTCTCTTCCTCCCCGCACTTGGGGGAGTGCTGCTCCCGAACGGGGTAAACCTCTGCTTGAGTCCCGCTGGGATTTGTGGAGCCGGGCTTGCCGGGATGGCTTTGGGTCCCTCGGTGCCGTTGCAGTCTCCGAATCTCTCGCCCACGTTCATGTAACCCTGGATCAGCGGCCCGCACAGCACGGAGCCTTTGCCTTTTCCCTGCACCAGTAAGTGAGTGTTTACCAGCTCCTTCTGGCTGCTGAACACGTTGTAGATCTTTCTGGTCGCTGCGCTCCCAGTTTCTATAGTCTCATATCCGATCAGAGGAACCTTCTTGCCAGAGAAGCTGGAAAATAAAATACAGACAGATCAATCTGCATTGTTGCTTTAGTAAACCTTCGAGTAAATTAGGATTTTGATAGTACTTGGCCAACAGTTTTGCATCATCCTGTAGAACTAATTTTGCTTCATGAAGTCAAACGAAACCTGCTGAATAATGTTACGTTAACATATTGAAAGGAGTGATTTCAACTGTTGAATTGCTTAAAAGCAATAAAGAAAATCACTGAAAAAAAACAATATGCCACGTCTGTCGAGAGAGCAGCGCCTTCGTGCGATCGGCATGTTGGAGGCTGGACTAGGGCAGCGTGCTGTGGCTCGCCGTCTTGGGTGCTCACAGCCAGCAATTTCAAACCTGGTATAACCAGACAAACTCTGTCAATGACAGAGCCACCAACCGGGAGACCAAGAGTCACAACACCTGCCCAAGATCGGCAGATCATTCTGCAGCATCTTCGTGATGTCAGTTGTTAATCAGCACAATAAAAAGTCACTGCACCTGCTCTAAAACAGAGTTTGTCATTTTTCGATCACATCTAGTGAATTTGATCCAAATATAAGTGGTTCGTTTCTTTTGATGCTCAATATATATAAATGATGATCATACACTAATATTTTAGGTGATGCAAAACTTTTGTCCAGAGCTGTAGAATTGCTTTGTGAAAGTAGGCCAGGTTTACCTCTCTGGTTTAAAGCTAGCTGGAGCTTTGATCAGCCACAGCTCTGTGTTGCTTCCGTTCAGCTTCTCCAAAGACAGACTCCTGGAGGTATCGTACGCGCAGGAGACGAAATCCACCGGGCACTCAAACTTCGTCTGCGTTCCTGCAGAGCAGCAAAACAACCACATGCACTTCAATACATCCAGCGCGACCCTGCAGCGGACACTGCGCTGCACCCAGACACCTATTCATTGTGCAAAACCTTGCGGTTGCACATGGAAACGCGAAACAGTAAAATACATGGTGCTACTACCGTACCTGTTGGACAGAAACGTGTGAAGAAAAATCAGGAAATCTCATTATTAGCTTTGATTTAAATAATACCAAACACCTACAAAACACATTCGCCTATAATCATATATGGCGTTTCGTTTAGTGATTTTTGGTTGTTATTTTAGTTTATTTCCGGTATCATACAGCAGATTCATAATAATTGCACAGCACACGTGTATTGGAACTGAATCAGCAATTATTAAGAGCATTTCCCTGTCTCATATTAATATGCAGTTGCAAGGACTATCTGAATAGAGATCTCTAAAAGGTGTGCTCCACCTACTACCTGCAGCAAGAGGAGGTTATTAACAATAGCATAAGGGATCTTCTGTTTATTGTAACTATGAGAACCACGATTATTAACATACATACTGCACTACGGTACACTTTGTTAATACTGATTTGTGCATGGATTTATATCAATGTACTGAGCAGCTGCTGACAGTAGAGACAGCCTATCGTGTTTACTGCTTGAATTTAACCGAGTGGCGGAGTGTAAATAAAGACATGGATTCGGATCCTACTTTTTTGTTACTGGTTCACATCGGGACTGGGGAAAGATAAATACTATCTATCTCTCTCTCTCTCTCTCTCTCTCTCTCTATATATATATATATACACTATTATTGTTTTAAATAAAGGGTCTCCCGTAACATAACAGAAAGCCATATTCATTTCAATCCAGTTGCCAATATTCTTTCTGCAAGGTCTTGTAATAATAACTTTCCCATATGATATAAGCGTTAATAATACTCTGTAACCCAATTTAAAATGTAGCTTAGCGCAATAGTTGACGTATGCATTTCCCATATGAAATCCACAATACAGTATATATTTTTTTACAGATATGCATGTGTAATAAGGACATATGTAAGTGTTACTCTTGCCTCTTAGCTGTGTAAAGCATTACTCTAAACTTACGTGTTTGTGGTTCCGCCTGGGGATCGCCCTCGATCTCTGAATCTGATTGCGTTTTATTATTTTCTTCCACCTCTGATTCCGAATCATCTTCGCTACTCGATGAGGACACGTCCCTCAGTTTCTGTTTAGCTGACATGCTTGGATCTTGTCTATTTACAACAGTTAAAAAGCAGACGGGCTGTTATACATTACTATATAACTCCAGGCAGGCATGGACAACCATGTAGAAACACGTGGGTCCACAGACTGGAAGCTAGCACGACCTTTGACCCGGAACTACGTACCGAGGGGAAGCGGGTTATGTGTTGAAGTCTGTGGTTCAGGTTTCTGCGGAAACGTCTGAGGCAGCTGATGGAGTAAACTTTTAACACATTTCATGCTAGAAAAACAACCTTTTTTAAAAAAATAAATAAATAAATACTCGGTATGTTACACGTAATTATTACTTTTGATTTAATCAAAGAACGTGGAGTTCTTGGCCGGCAAATACAATGAATGGCCTCAAGAGGGCGCGCTTGAGCTACCGCAGAATAACTAGAATCAATACAATCGCTTTTTTTGTATCAACACAGTACTATGGAAACCACATTTTAAATAATGCTCGTTTTGCTTAATTTATTTCTCGTATTCAGACATTCCCCATTGTCTCCAGCCAAGCTTCTACCTTGTATTCTATTCTGAACGGGAATAATATTTATTTCTTAGCAGACACCCTTATCCAGAGCGACTTACAATTGCTACAAGATATCACATTATTTTTTACATACAATTACCAATTTATACAGTTGGGTTTTTACTGGAGCAATCTAGGTAAAGTACTTTCCTCAAGGGTACAGCAGCAGTGTCCCCCACCTGGGACTGAACCCACAGCCCTCCAGTCAAGAGTCCAGAGCCCTAACCACTACTCCACACTGCTGACCTATCTATTACCAGCTGGTGTAGATATGTCATGCCCAAACCTGCCAAACTAAAGAACCAATTCTGTGAATAATTGGTTGCTTTGTTTTAAGGGCCGTTTGTATAGTTTATTAACTGTTGACAAACATTATTTTTTATCTAAGGGTTAGGGTTAGGTTTGATAAAAAAAAACAAAAACATGATTTAATTTGCTAAACATTACTACAGTAACAATTTGAACCAATTTCAAGCATATGATCGACTGGGTATTGATCATTCATAGGGCTCTGGTGTTTGATTGATCATTCATAGGGCTCTGGTGTTTGATTGATCATTCATAGGGCTCTGGTGTTTGATTGATCATCCATAGGGCTCTGGTGTTTGATTGATCATCCATAGGGCTCTGGTGTTTGATTGATCATCCATAGGCTCTGGTGTTTGATTGATCATTCATAGGGCTCTGGTGTTTGATTGATCATCCATAGGCTCTGGTGTTTGATTGATCATCCATAGGGCTCTGGTGTTTGATTGATCATCCATAGGGCTCTGGTGTTTGATTGATCATCCATAGGGCTCTGGTGTTTGATTGATCATCCATAGGGCTCTGGTGTTTGATTGATCATCCATAGGCCTCTGGTAGTTTTAGCTGGCCTATTTTTATTAGCTGTTTCTTGACAGTTAATAAACAAAACAAAACGGCCCTTAAAATAAAGAGTGACTGAATAATTTAAGGAAACATTACCATAATTAACCATTTATGACACTGAATGACCTGTGAAGAATTAAACTGTGTACAACAGATCTGGCGAACACTGCACCGTGCCCGCAGCACTCGAGTGAACACTGCACCGTGCCCGCAGAACGCGAGTGAACACTGCACCGTGCCCGCAGAACGCGAGTGAACACTGCACCGTGCCCGCAGAACGCGAGTGAACACTGCACCGTGCCCGCAGAACGCGAGTGAACACTGCACCGTGCCCGCAGAACGCGAGTGAACACTGCACCGTGCCCGCAGAACGCGAGTGAACACTGCACCGTGCCCGCAGAACGCGAGTGAACACTGCACCGTGCCCGCAGAACGCGAGTGAACACTGCACCGTGCCCGCAGAACGCGAGTGAACACTGCACCGTGCCCGCAGAACGCGAGTGAACACTGCACCGTGCCCGCAGAACGCGAGTGAACACTGCACCGTGCCCGCAGAACGCGAGTGAACACTGCACCGTGCCCGCAGAACGCGAGTGAACACTGCACCGTGCCCGCAGAACGCGAGTGAACACTGCACCGTGCCCGCAGATCGCGAGTGAACACTGCACCGTGCCCGCAGAACGCGAGTGAACACTGCACCGTGCCCTCAGAACGCGAGTGAACACTGCACCGTGCCCGCAGAACGCGAGTGAACACTGCACCGTGCCCGCAGATCGCGAGTGAACACTGCACCGTGCCCGCAGAACGCGAGTGAACACTGCACCGTGCCCTCAGAACGCGAGTGAACACTGCACCGTGCCCTCAGAACGCGAGTGAACACTGCACCGTGCCCGCAGAACGCGAGTGTAAACAGTGACGTGCTGTTTTCAGCAGGCTGGTACCGTCACACTGCTTAATGAGCAGATGGCACGCAAACACAGGAGCCCGCATCTGACCCATAAGCCTTGAGTGGGCACCGGATCCGGCAACATTGTAATTTGACTGGGACTGAACCCACGACCCTCCAGTCAAGAGTCCAGAGCCCTAACCACTACTCCACACTGCTGACCTATCCATTACCAGCTGGTGTAGATATGTCATGCCCAAACCTGCCAAACTAAAGAACCAATTCTGTGAATTGGTGATTTAATTTGCTAAACACACGACCCTCCGGTCAGGAGTCCAGAGCCCTGACCGCTACTCCACACTGCTGCCCAATACTGAAGCACCGTCCTTGCACTATTGCAATACTATCGTATCATTGTATGTATAAATTGTTTTGATCCTAACGTGTTGCATCTTAGACTGTATTTTAGTATTATAATTTGCACTTACTGTAAACTACACTGTATTTAAATATGAAGCTTGCATTGTAACTCTGTACTTCCCTGTAGCACCTTTAAATCGCCTTGGATAAAGGCGTGTGTCCATTAAATACACGATGCATTTAGTAGAGTTTACACTGGTTAGCCATTGTTTATTAATATGCTTTACCATAAGGCTGACTGCACGTGTGTGCTTTAAGGCGATTGTTTCCTCACTTTTTTTTCTTCTGTCCGTTACTATGGGAAAAAAGAGAACCGTCTGGTCTACTTCGGCAAGTATTTAATGCAACAGCTGGTGTGTGTGCGTGCGTGCGTGCGTGCGTGTGTGTGGTTGTAGTTTTCTAGGTATTTGATACACAGAAGTACACAGAATGGCATTGCACAACATGTTTAGTTGCTTGGATTAGGGAGGGACGGTCTTAATGATGTAAACTGTGCGTACGTGCGTGCGTACGTGCGTGTGGTTGTAGTTTCTAGCTATTTGATACACTGAAGTACACAGAAGGGCATTGCACAACATGTTTAGTTGCTTGGATTAGGGAGGGACGGTCTTAATGATGTAAACTGTGCGTACGTGCGTGCGTACGTGCGTGTGGTTGTAGTTTCTAGCTATTTGATACACTGAAGTACACAGAAGGGCATTGCACAACATGTTTAGTTGCTTGGATTAGGGAGGGACGGTCTTAATGATGTAAACTGTGCGTGCGTGCGTGCGTGCGTGTGTGTGGTTGTAGTTTCTAGCTATTTGATACACTGAAGTACACAGAATGGCATTGCACAACATGTTTAGTTGCTTGGATTAGGGAGGGACGGTTTTAATGATGTAAACTGTGCGTGCGTGCGTGCGTGCGTGTGTGTGGTTGTAGTTTTCTAGGTATTTGATACACAGAAGTACACAGAATGGCATTGCACAACATGTTTAATTGCTTGGATTAGGGAGGGACGGTCTTAATGATGTAAACTGTGCGTACGTGCGTGCGTACGTGCGTGTGGTTGTAGTTTCTAGCTATTTGATACACTGAAGTACACAGAAGGGCATTGCACAACATGTTTAGTTGCTTGGATTAGGGAGGGACAGTCTTAATGATGTAAACTGTGAATTATTATTATTATTTTTTTTTCGGAAGTCATTTCACTGAATTTTACTAATGTGTGTTGTAATGTTAGGGTCAGTACGACCACAGCTGGAATAATACAGAGATGAAGAGATCCTGGTGATAAGACATGCCGCTGTTTTGGGTCATTGCAATAGAGTGGGAAATCGTCTGTCTGTGTTTCTTGTAAAAAAAAAAAAATAGTGTCTATCATTTATTTGTCCGTTTTGCTTCCTGATGTATATGTACTTTAGGTTAAAGATATGTACAACAGGAGTATATTTGGTTCACTGAACAGCAATTGTGTTACAAACGAGGTCGTCTACCGGACCCTGAGGAACGTGCCCCGGGAATTCAATATGCTTCATCAGGACACTAAATAGCCCAACCATAACTTAAACACACGCTTCTAAATCAGAATACAATATCACTACCATAGATGCACAATATGAATTGGCTGTCAATGTTATAGTATTTTTAATGTTTCCTATTGGATCAATATAGGTTTTGCTAAACTTTTAAACTATTAGCAATGTGACCATCAACAGCTCTGCTTTCCGATAAAGAGTCCACAGGAAGCTAAAATGTTGTAAAAAAAATTAAAAAGAGGGGTTTTTTGGTGTTATATATATATATATATAAGCTTTCTGTTTAATATTGCTGGTCACAAAGGCCTTGAGTCACAACGTTTGTATACACACAACTTCAAAGTTTATTTTCGTTATAGCATTCATTAAAATCATCTTCGCACAAACACAACGCTACGAAATAAACACTGGATTTAAATGCATTCTTCATATGTACTGATTCATCGTATTTGATATACAGCCAGCGCCCCCACCTAAAATTGTCTCGTCCTTTAACTAAAACCGCTAATGACATAAACAAAAGGTCGACAATAAAAGCACAGGAAATGGTATTCTAAACAAACAGTAGACAGGAATGTCTCTCATGTCTTTATTTCTTCATCTGCTCTGAGAAACCGCCTCGAAGTTTGTTACTTATTCCCGGCTCCTTATCTTGCTCAATTATTATATTGCTACTATTTAAAAAATAATAATTGAGCAAGATGTGTAAATGAGTTAAAACACACAGAAAAAAAAAGCACACGCTGCTTTGTCATCTATACACTGGGAATAAGTAACAATCTTCCAGGTGGTCTCTGACCAAGGGTCGCCCGGTCGCCTCATGCATGGAACATTCTTCCACTGTTTATATGACAATGTCATTTCCCGCATATAAATCAAAGGAAAAAACAACATTTCAATGCGAACACTATATTTACTATGTGTCCAAAACTAGTTTTTTTTTCAGCCATGCATAAAAGGGTTCGACTTAAACAGATGTTTTTTTTTTAAGCTCACTCACTGTTACGTCTTCATTATATTTCCAGTAAAGTTAACTGTTATGTGATGATTGCGTCAGGTTTACTGAAACTGATTTGCATAATATTACAGAATGGACGTCACAATAATCTTCCATGCCAGAGGCACCCTACCCTTTATTATTATTATTATTATTTATTTCTTAGCAGACGCCCTTATCCAGGGCGACTTACAATTGTTACAAGATATCACATTATACATTATTTCACATTATACAGATATCACATTATTTTACATACAATTACCCATTTATACAGTTGGGTTTTTACTGGAGCAATCTAGGTAAAGTACCTTGCTCAAGGGTACAACAGCAGTGTCCCCCACTGGGGATTGAACCCACAACCCTCCAGTCAAGAGTCCAGAGCCCTAACCACTACTCCACACTGCTGCCCCTACAGAATGTACCAGAGATGGCTAGTACAACGGGTACTGGTCATATAGGATAGAGGGCAGTACAGTGCAGTTGATAGTGGTGAGCTTCATGCTCAGTTCAGTTATTTGCGATGAATTTTGTTCTGTATGCATATCTGTCCCGTAGGCAGAATAACACATCTCCAATCTGATTGGTGTATTATGGAAAGGAGGCAGGGTTTTGTTTCAATGACGTGTCTCCAATTGATTGGTTTGCATTTGGAGGTGGAAATTTTTTTTACTCTAAGGGTGTTCGATTCCAAGGTTTTAGGAGTCGATTCCAGAATCGATTCTTTTTAAATGTATTTATTTATTTTTGTTTTTAAATTTAGACGTTGCCAATTATTTTTTTATTATTTTCTACCCAATTTGGAAATGGCCAATTATTTTTAGGCTCAGCTCACTGCTGCCACCCCCCCCGCGCTGACTCGGGAGGGGTGAAGATGAACACACGCTGTCCTCCTGAAGCGTGTGCCGACAGCCGACCGCTTCTTTTTACGCTACAGGCTCACCGTGCAGCCTCCTCAGAGCTACAGCGTCGGAGGACAACGCAGCTCTGGGCAGTTTACAGACAAGCCCGCAGGTGCCCGGCCAGACTACAGGGGTCGCTGGTGCGCGGTGAGCCGAGGACACCCTGGCCAACCCAACCCTCCCTGAAGCAATTTCGGATTATTGCATATGCGCATCAAATATACATCAAATATGTATTCCGACCGTGAATCGACTCCTCATTCTTGGAATCGATTCTCAAAATTTCGAACGTCAGAATCAGGAATCGACTCTTCTGAGAATCGACTCCCAGCACTGCAAGTTTTGGCTGTTGAAAGAAGCCACTGATTTTGGAGTTGTTCATTTATATGATATTAACTTACAAACTTTTCGATTTAGAAAGCTTTGTAAGAGGTGTTTCTTAAAAAAAAAAAAAAAAATCAAGAGAAAATGACTGATTTTGGAGCACTTCCTCAAACTCATTTGGGGAAAACCTTGACCATTGGTGGGCGCTCCTTGCGCAACTAAAAGCCTTCCGTGCATATACTTAAGTGCTACTTATTATTATTATTATTATTATTATTATTATTATTATTATTATTATTTAATCGAGGATATTTGAAATTTTCTGACTGGCTGCAGGGAGATGCAGCTTGTATATAATCAACGATTCCTTTTGCCTATAAATCAATCATAAAACGAGGGACAGCTAAAAAGTGAGTTCTACACATTGTGCCCATTATTTTTTTACTGTAATCGTTGTATCTTCAAGACACAACTGGACGGAAGCCAGGCCAAACATAGCACTTGGGAGAATTCATGCATAGCCTGTCCTTTTTCTTCGAAGCTCTTAAACTTGTTTACTGAAACGACGGGAACTCGGATGCACGTGGGGTCTGTGCCCTGGACCTGTGTAAACACGGTGACATCTGGAGAAAATTAGGGCAAACAAAAGCAATCGATTTCACAGTGGAAGTGAGAGAGTGTAAGAAGATTGAGGGTCCTGTGGTCAAAAATCTCCCTTTACCTTTGAAACAAGAAGGCAATGGGGTAATTAACAGTACAGCACAGTACAGATACAGCAGACACAGGCTGGGTTATGGTATGGTTTTGTACAGTGGCCCTGCGACTTCTTAATCTCAAGGCCTTTAGACGCCAGTTGTCCACAATAATTGCCCGGTTGTGTATGAGAACAATATATATGTAGCGCATAAATAGTGTTCCGCGTTTTTTGTTTTTTATCTTTTTAAAAAAAGAATCCTGGAGTTTATTTTACATATTAAAATCGGTAAAATAAATAAAGTTTATGCGTGAATGCGTAAATATGTTAGATGTTACAAGAGACCACTCTGTCTTGCTCAAGGGAAATGTGAACCCTCCCACAATAAAGTACAAGTCAGCCGCTCAGAATGACAGAAGGATTCATCAGTGCCGGAAAAACATTGAAATTGCAGTTTAGTAAAACACTAGCTGTTTAACCATGCACAGCCCTTAAGTGTTTAATTTGTTTGTCTGTTCTTCATGAATTCCTCCAGGATAGAAAAATTTGCTAACCGTTGTTCACTTCCCTCAAACAGCCACAGACATCCGAGGAAAATTGCGTCCGTACCCACTGATTAATTTATAGAATATATTTTTTTCTAGGCCTAATGGTTTTCCTTATGGTTCGGAAATTACTATTTCTAGTTATTGGTTTGAATACTGGAATTCGATATAAAGCTTATTGACCACTGTCTGTCTATTTTTCAACCCTCGGTGCAACCGTTGTGTATTTAATTTTTAAAAAAACTATAACCCTAAACCCTAAACCCTCAACCTGTCAACTACTCTAAACGCTGCGCATCCAAATGCGTTTGGCACTGTGTGTCAGCAAAGGATTTTAGTAATGAATGCTATCAATGATTCATATTATCAGTGCTTTTTTTTCACAGCGGTTTTAAATTGGATGTATAATGTCCTGCTCGTGTTTACTCCACGTTTCTAAGTACTGTTTACCGTATACTCTGCGTCTCATTTACAGTTAAAGCACACCGCACTTATATATATATATATATATATATATATATATATATATATATATATATATATATATATATATATATATATACTGCAGCCAATGTTTCTATTACATGACATAATGGAAAATGCAATTGAACGGGTTATATTATGGTAAGCCAAATGATCATTTAGAGATATCTCAAATTGATTTATAGATGTTTCTAAATATTTAAAGCTATCTCTAAATAACTCTGTATAACATCCAAATTTGCATAGCTTGGGCTGGTATGGCTGACGCGTATCCATCTAACGTTATCCAATCCACACAGACTCCGTAGTAAAATAAAGCAATACAACTTTTATTCCTCAGGTTTCCACAGGTTAGTATTCACAGTTATTTTACAGGATCTTCAGCGTAATAACAGATAAGTTATTGACAGGTAATTTCCACAGAATAACGAAGATAACACGACACGTTAAGAAAACCGTGAGGCTCCAAAGCTATGTCTACAACAGAGTAACAAGTGACCGTTATTTTCCGAATTTATACAAAAGCGCGCGAGCCCCAGAACCTAACAAAGCTCGCTCTCTTAAAGATATACTACCCTATTACTGTAAATGCGTAATAGACCAATATAATGTATCAAAATATGTCTTCTCATAAATAATATAGGCAAAAAATACTAATTGGCTCCTACAATAACTTCCTGTTCATTTACAGATATCTCAAAATGATTTTAAGATATCTTGAAACAACTTCCTGTTCATTTAGAGATATTTAGGGAGATCTCTGAATGGACAGGAAGTTATTTAGAGATATCTTGAAATGACAGTTTGGCGTACCGTGCTAGCAAAACAGTATTTAAAGATATCTGTAAATCAATTTGAGATATCTTTATTTCATTTTTAGACATCTCAAGATGAAATTAAGATATATCTTCAAAAGGGTTTATTTACAGATATCTTATATTCGTTTTAAACATATCTGCAATTGAATTACACATATCTCTAAATATTTCAAGATATCTCAAAATGCAATTTGTAATATCTCTAAATGATCATTTGGCTTGCCATAGTTATATAGCTAACAAAACCCCACAGAATTACATAAAGCTTTCCTGTCGCGACACATGTTTAGTTTTCTCATAATATAGCAATAATCAATAATTAATAATTGTTCGAACCCTATCTCTGTATGTCTTCTTCTGGCGAATAATAATTCTTGTGTTTTTCACTGTTTATGAAAAAAATTAGGACTGAGATGCATTTATATATATATATATATATTTGACTAGTTTTTGTATTATACTTATAGATCCCCTCACCTTTTCATAGTGTTTGCAATGGCTCGGAGTGGTTCTGGTTACATAATCAAAACTTTTGGCCATAGCTGTACCTACATTACATATTTCAGTGGCAGGCAGCTGCGGATGAAGAGCAGCTCCTGAACTATATTCAAAGCACCTTAACACATTAAAATCATTAAAAAAAAAACAAAAAAAAACTCTCAGAATGATTACCAACAAGTTTCTTGCTCTTTAAATAGAAAACAAATATTGAATATTCAGGACAACACGACTATGCTTCTTGGGTCGTCCTATACCACCGGGGTGACATTTCAAACTGCAGGACCCCCAGCAGCGCCGGTGGGAATTAAAATTCACTCCGTGCTCAAACAGCACCCTGAGGTTTTTTTTTTTAAATCGTCTGTATCTGAATTTCTAAATGTAATGTCTTTTGGTATTAGCCTCAGTGTACAGCAGGGGGCTCTTGGGCCTGCTATAGCTTTGGTGTTGTTCCGTTTGTTTTTCGGACACAGTTTGGCGCTCGGGGCTCAAAGCGTTTGGGAGTGGCAGCCGACTTTACAAATTCCATGTGGTTACCTCTTGCTTCAGTTATTCAATTTATTTATGTAACCTTTATTTAATCAGGAAGGTCCCGTTGAGATTGAAATCTCTTTTTCTAGGGAGACCTGGTCATGGAGGTGGCATATCATACAAAAAAAAAGAATTAAAATGAGCACAACTAATACAAACAAGTTATTATTAGCTGTAGAAATGTCTTTTTTCATACTCGGAGATATGCAGGTATTTCTAGATGGAAAGTCGCTGGTACTTCCTGGTACCTAATCACTTCCTGTGTTAAAACTCCAATAGTCTAGCAGTAATCAGACCATGTGACCCCAGTGGTACCAGGATGCAGCAGTTTATCTAAAAGGTTGTATTGGAAATATTTCGCATCCTACGTTAACAATAAAAATGAACAATTTTTTTTTTCAGGGCAATAAAAGGGGTGGGGGGGTGGGGGGGGGAGTGATAGGTAGTGATAGGAGTGATAGGTTTTCTTGGCATATTGTTATACAATATAAAATAATTTGCTTTTATATAGCACTCTCCATGCACTCTTCCCAGGGTGCTTTACAAAAAAAAAAACTAGAAAAAGACATTGACCAATCAGTCCAGCTCAAGAATAAGCCAACTCAAACAAATCTGTTTTAAAATGTTAATTTGATAAAGCACAGTGAATCGGGATAAAGCAAAGTCTGGACAAACACTTTTTTCTTTTTTCAAATTTGACCTTTTAATACAAACACACACACACACACACACACACACACACACACACACACACACATATATACAAAAAAAAATTACAAAACTTTATTTCTTTAATTTATTTTATGAAAAAAAAAACTTCCTGAGATTGCTAAACAACAAGCACAGGAGACTGACAAAAAGATAGACAGAGGTGCACAAACAGAGACAGACAGACAGACAGACAGACATTCTTTTACAGGCTTTTCAGTGTTCTGTTCAGGTATCACAATTTGATTGCATAACGCCATTAAAACAGTGAGATTATGAGGGGCGCTGTATTCTTTAATGTCATTCAGCCCTTAGTGGCACGCTCTTCATTGGCTCATTACAGTATGTGCCTGTGGACAGCCAGTGTCAGTGCATTTGATTTTCTTTTCTAAATGAGCCGGTCAAGCATGGAACTTAAAACAAATCATATCTCGGGGAGACTGTTGCTTAAAATGCACCTCAAATGATTACAGTTCACAAGAGACGCATTGCGTTCCCTTTGCTGGGTCCAACGCAATACGGGAGAGTTGACTGGTCTATATTAACTTACTTTGTTGGTACTTGCATGGTTTATTGAAGTACATTATTCTGCCTTGCTTACTAAATTGGGGAGTGCTGTTTTAGCAGCGTAGATTTTAATTTTACAGTAGTTTGAGTTACACAATACTGCTGGAGGGGATACTGCTTAGGAAAAGGTGCGTCCAAAAATACTGCAAGATGCTATGTATATTTTGGTCCGCGTTAGTTGGCATCTCTGCTGGCAAGCAAGTTTTAGGCAGCCTGATACATTGTGTACATTCATTCACAGGGGGTAAAGCACTGGGAGGAACATAATTTGTAAATTCAAGAGACAGAAGACCAAGTTTATATATAGAAGTCAGCCAAATTCAGAAGCAAATAGTTACTCATACTCGGGGAATACCATCAAGTGAGCTCTCAAGTGTTTCTTTGAACACAGGCGAAACTCTCTCATAAATACCTAAAAATAATGCCAATGGTGGGGAGGGTTCAATGACAATTTGACACAAGAAACTACAATTCTATGCAAGACAAGAAGTAACATACTGTTAATTGTTTTGCCCTGTGCTGTATCCCCGGGTAAAAACTACATGGCTAGTTAAATGCAGGAAGACGAACAGAGCTAACCCATTAAGTGCCTTTGTTCTCATTTGAGGTCAGGTTACTTTGTAATATTTTTGAAGCATTTTTAACTGGGCTGTTTAAATGTTCTCTTTTTAAACTGTATATGGTAACTTACTCTAATTGTATTGACCGCAAAAGTTGCATCTAAAGTAATTGTATCAAATTACAGAAATAAATACAACTTGTGTTCTCAATATTTTTTTTTTTTTTCAAAGAAAAATTAATTTGGTTCTGATTTTCTTTCAAGGTCGCGAATTAACTTTTTGTCAATAAATCAGAAGGGTAGAGAGTTGGGTAGGATTGCAACGAAGTAACATAAATAAATCACAGAAACCCCAACCACATTATTCACACATAAAAAATAACTAAATAAATAAATAAAAAATATCTCAGTGGTTTGAAAGAATGAAAAATAGACGTTTTGAGTTAGTATTGTATTCTTTTTAGGTCGGCCAGGGTGTCCTCGGCTCACCGCGCACCAGCGACCCCTGTAGTCTGGCCGGGCGCCTGCGGGCTTGCCTGTAAGCTGCCCGAGAGCTGCGTTGTCCTCCGACGCTGTAGCTCTGAGGCGGCTGCACGGTGAGTCTGCAGAGTGTAAAGAAGCGGTCAGCTGACGGCGCACGCTTCAGGAGGACAGCGTGTGTTCGTCTTCGCCCCTCCCGAGTCAGCGCGGGGGTGGCAGCGGTGAGCCGAGCCTAAAATTAATTGACCATTCCAAATTGGGGAGAAAATAATAAAAAAAATAATTGGCAACGACTAAATTAAAAAAACAAAAAAAAACAAAAAACTGTATTCTTTTACACAGGAACTGAACCTAGTGCCTAACTGAACGTTTTTTTTATAAATAAAATACAATTAAGAACATATGAATATTTCCTGTTCTTTTCCATTATATTTTTAATTACGTAAAAAAAATGCTTATTTTCATAAGCAACAATAAAAAAAAAATCCATTCATACAATCTTTATTTATTGATACTCAGTATTTTCATCTGAAGGCACTCTTCCTGTAATCCCACCTGCCCAGTGTTGTAAGTGTAACTGTTTGTCTCCGTGTTGCTGTAGAAGCTGGGCTTCTTGGAGGACAGCGGGGTTTCAAGGGTGACGGAGCCATTAGCTAGCTCCTGAGGCTTGGCCTTGGTGAAAAACCTGACCAAGGTAGCCAGGGCTTTAGTAACATCGCTGCGGGCTCCCTCGTTGACGAAACAGTACAAGATGGGATCAGCCGCGCAGTTCAGGCTCGTGAGAGCCAGTGAAACGTGATAGGCAGTAAAAACCTTCTCCTCGAAACTGCAGTCGCAGGGCTTGATCAGATAGATGGTGCTGCGGGACAGCAGGATAACGTGGTAGGGGGCGAAACAGATGAGCACGATTATGATCAGGCTGAGCGCCAGCCGCTTGATCTTGGCTTTCTCCTGCTTCTCGGTGGAGACGTTCCCCTTGACCGCCTTCAGGATCCCCAGGTAGGAGAACAACATGATCATCCAGGGGAAGAGGAAGCCCACAAAGACACGGTAGAGGTTCATTTTGGCCACCCAACTCTCCATGGGGTACTTCTCGAAACAGAAAGTGTGGTTGTAGCGGTCTCGGAACAGCTCGTCGTGGAACAGAGGGGCTGAGTTGGCCACGACCTCCATGGTCCAGACCACGAGGCTGACGGCAACGGCCGTCTTGACCCGCCGGATCTTGGCGAACTTCAAAGGGTGGGCCACGGCCAGGTAGCGGTCCACAGATATGCAGCACAGGAAGGCGATGCTGACGTAGATGTTGGTGTAGAAGATGAAGCCGAAGAGCTTGCAGGACTCCTGCCCGTGGATCCAGTTGTCGTGGTGCAGGAAGTAGTCGATCCACAGGGGCAGCGTGGCGATGTAAAGCAGGTCAGCGATGGAGAGGTTCATCAGGTAGATCCCCAGTTCGTTCTTTTGTTTCACCTGCAGGTATGCCGCCCATAGGGCCAAGCAGTTGGTGGGCAGGCCAATGACAATCACGATGATGTATAAAGTGGGCTGGAAAAGGTGGTCGATTTTTGAGACAACGTCGCAGCTTGTGGACGTAGAGTTGCACATTTTCTATTTTTTTTTTTTGTAATTCCGTCGTTTCAGCCAGTTTTTTTTTTTCTCTCTTCAAAAAAAAAAAAAAAAAAAAAGTACAGAATAAAATCCTGTTATTTTTTGTAACAAAAACAGTTTTTTTTTTTGTTTTTATATCAGACGTTACTTCTTCCCCATCGTCAATAAACTCATTTTATTTTTATTTTCTTTGACAATAGCGACCCAGCATTTTCAGAATGGGAACCCCCAAAATGTGTTGTAAAAAGATCCAACTCAACGAATTGGCAGTGTCAAACACAGCAGAGGTGATGAAGTTTCAAAAAGTTCTTGCAGTGAACAAAATACATAATCCCCTTCCCCCTAGCAGATCGGCATTCGTATTATTCAGTACAGCAGTCCTGTTAGCTCAAAATCTTTCCTAGGGTTCCATGGTCAGTTTCCTTAACGACACTCACCGGGCTGCGAAAGACGAAACCAGATTTCTGCAAGGGGTCAAATTCGGAATCCTTGTACTCAGAAAAGGATACCATAAAAGACAAGTATATTATCTGTGTTTATTGGGGGGTGGGGTTCGGGGTTGAAGACTTTCTCCTTTAGACTTCCTTTTTAGTTTTTGTGTTTTTTCAGTAAACGACTCCTGTCACTTTTTTGTTCCCAGAGATGAAAGTCAATCATTCTTTTCTTGTTCTGGTTTACCGTATCTGCAAAAAAAAAGAAATAAATATTAAGATGAGAGCAGAACAGATCTAATTAGAACTTAAATTAACATGGATTATCGTTAGGGCTGTATTTTTTTCACTGTAAAAATGGCTTATTTCACAGTCTAAAAATAGGTATTTCAAGATGTTTCACGATGAAACATAATATTTACTCTAAGTCTACCTGAAGCCACAACAGTGGTACAGTATTTCATGTTAGATTAAGAAATGAAAATGAAAGATGAAAATGCATGATGGCCTCACATGATTATTCCATTTTACTCCTATATAAATCAATGTAAAAAAAAAAAAAAATGACATACATTTCTCAGTTTTTTAGTTAAATGTATTGCAAATTACAAAGTGGTATGTAATTCAATATGTTAACGTAACATTATTCAGCAGGTTTCATTTCAGACATTATGAAGCAAAATGAGTTAATTCTATAGGGTGATGCAAAACTTACATAACTACAGCACTGCCATAGCACTACATTGCTAATGAGGATCACTTCCTTAAGGCAGGTCTGTAAATAACAAACCCACACCATTGCCAGCATAGCACCAATAACAGGTTTAGCATAATAATTACACACGTGAGATTGAAATATGGGTATAAAAATATGCACTTGATTAACTCCATTTGAGATTAATAATAATAATAATAATAATAATAATAATAATAAACTGAAGAAACTAAGTTGTGTACCTGGTGCTCTAACACTATAACTTAGAGCTTGTTTTTGCATTTTATTAATTGTATTTATGTAAAATATAAATAGCAGACCCTGATATTGGTGTGATACAGCCATTTGTAGCACATGGAAATGCTGTCGCATGAAAATTAGCCATGAGAAAACACTGAGTGGATATCAGTACCCAATACTATGCTCTATACAATGTTAGAGGGCAATTTGATATGGGTATGAAACTAATATACTCTTGTGGTTCAGAATCATTTTCAGGTGAGCAATGGGACCCGTGTGTTTTGTATTTTTAAAAGACACAGACCTCATTAACTATGTAGTAAATGGTAGCAGTGTGGAGTAGTGGTCAGGGGCTCTGGACTCTTGACCGGAGGGTCGTGGGTTCAATCCCCAGTGGGGGACACTGCTGTTGTACCCTTGAGCAAGGTACTTTACCTAGATTGCTCCAGTAAAAACCCAACTGTATAAATGGGTAATTGTATGTAAAAATAATGTGATATCTGTATAATGTGAAATAATGTATAATGTGATATCTTGTAACAATTGTAAGTCGCCCTGGATAAGGGCGTCT
The DNA here is from genome assembly GCF_902713425.1 of Acipenser ruthenus. Classification (NCBI taxonomy): domain Eukaryota; kingdom Metazoa; phylum Chordata; class Actinopteri; order Acipenseriformes; family Acipenseridae; genus Acipenser; species Acipenser ruthenus. Next base: position 2,344,946 of record NC_081218.1, read on the forward strand.
GCTAAGAAATAAATAATAATAATAATAATCAGAAGCACATTAATAAATCTATATAGAAATAAGTGAGTGTAGTTTCCATGGCATCAAAAGTCTGCAAGCACCTCAACTGTTTGTTTTCAATCACACTTTCCCATGACAAAGGTGTGTTAAACAAACCGAAACGTTGGGAAGTTGGCTCTTTTGAGCAATAAATAAATAATAATTTAAAGACACAGATGATGAAAAAAAAAATAGAAAAATGAATAAATCCCAAAACAGCATTAGATCTAACAAGATTAAAATTTCAACAAAAACACCAGGAATGTTTAATAGAGATTTAAAGACAGGGTTAGGGTTAGGGTCATGGCACTGTTTAGAAAGAAAGCCCCGAGAGAGTTAGGTGGCTCTATAAGATTTAGGATCTTTGGGTTTGCCAGGTCAAAAGCAAGCAAGATTAGCGTTAAATGAAAGATTCCATAAAAATAAAAAAAAATTTAAAAAAACGATTGTATATCCGAGGGTTCATTGGTGCCGAACCCCAGATCTGGTCCCTTTTTTCAGTGCAGCAATATATATTTTCCTTTGTCCTTGTTTAATATCCTTTTGGGATATTAAATCAGAGGAATTCTGGAAAAAGTCCCGTCACTGATCTGTAACTGACACCCTGCCTTATTCTAAACCCCAGGAGACTCTCCATCAGACTGACAGACAAAAAAAAAAAAAAAAAATTAAAAATAACCCTCTTCCCTTGTTTGGGCCCTGGACAAATAGATTTATTTATTTATTTATTTATTTATTTATTTAGCAGATGCCATTATCCAAGATCTGGCAGACTTTTATTCTGAACACGTGAGCGCGGGTCTTAAAGTCAAATCCTTTAAATGCAGCTGCAGCTGGATAAGATCACAGCATCAGTGAAGACGTACTTGATGTTATTCCTGCTGGATAAGATCAACACCACATGCATTTCCTCTTGTGGGTTCCTATCAGCAAGTCCATGTTTATTTGCTGCTGTGGTATTCATTTTATTTTTATTTTTATCAGCTACTGTACTGGTACTGCAGTGATAAAAAATAAATCCTTAATTCGCCTCTTTCTCTAGCACTGAACCCATAACGAATAAAAAATGGTCAGATTCCATCAAGCTTTATTTGGCAACAGCTGTTTATGTTTATCAAAATCATTTTGATTTTTTTTCCCCAGTAGAAGAAAGAAAAGCAAACGCATGAAAAAATGGTCACTGCTATCCCACTTACAGTACTGCAATACAATCATTGAAATATCTTGACATCTTGAGCAAGACATCAGTACTTGATACCAAAAGCAAAGGTCTCAACAGAAGTACTGACCAAGATCCAGCTGCTTAGTTTGTTTTTCCAAGATTGCCAGCAGATCACAATGCAAACAGAAGTGCTGACAAGCCTTGACCCTGCTGTTCACAGGAACATCAGGGCAGCTCAGTTCAAAGGAGTATGGTATTGAGTATGCTGCTAATTATTATTATTATTATTATTATTTATTTCTTAGCAGACGCCCTTATCCAGGGCGACTTACAATTGTTACAAAATATCACATTATACATTATACAGATATCACATTATTTTACATACAATTACCCATTTATACAGTTGGGTTTTTACTGGAGCAATCTAGGTAAAGTACCTTGCTCAAGGGTACAACAGCAGTGTCCCCCACTGGGGATTGAACCCACAACCCTCCGGTCAAGAGTCCAGAGCCCTAACCACTACTTCACACTGCTGCTAATGTGTACAGAGATATTGTACAGTTTCATAAAGGTTTGAAGCTTCAGTCAAGTATTTGTTTTTTAAACCCTTTCACGTGTGGCAAACTCATATGGGGATGGATAAAAAACAAACTGCTAGTCTTTATATATATATATATATATATATATATGTGAATATATGAAAGATGAAAATCCGTGATGGCCTCACATGAGGATTCCATTTTACTCCTATATAAAGCCATGTAAAAAATAAAATCTGACATACTTTTTTTCCCCAGCTATCTTCAATATCTCATTCTCCCCGTTCCCAATGTTTAAATAGCCTCAGCTTCAGTGCCGGGGCGTCCTTTTGAAACAATTCAGTTTGGAAAGCTGCTTTGAAAGACGACAAAACGAATTATCTGGGGAATGATGAGATTAGCTCTCAGTGTGGGACGACTGCCAGACTTTAATAGCCCTTAAACATTCAAACATTGATTCTCTTATGAAGGGCTTAAGCTTGAGAACCGATCTCATTGCAACACAGAATAAACACAAAACAGACCTGCAGCAGACATCAAAGATGTGCAAAACATCTTCACACATGCAGGACATTGTATAGGTACGATGCAGACCGATAGCTAATATTCAAACTGTATTGCTAATATTAACCAGGGTTGGGTTCAAGTGCAAATTCATTTGCATTTAAATATACACCTTATTTGCATCTTAATCACTTTGCAATGTATTGCATTTAACACAATGTATTTGATCGAGCTCAGATGCACTTGACAAATAATCGATCAGATGCCTTTAGCAAGTGATACTATTTAAGCAATTCCAAGTGTAATTAATGACACAGCTGTTAGTGGTACATTGCTGAAGTAATTGCAGGGTTCATTGAGAACCTGCAAGTGTTTGAAGTCATTTCAGAACACATAACTGATTACATGAGGAGCACGATCACAGGTGTTTAAATTGATAGAGAAAAGCTTCCAAGCTTCAGAAGTGTTCCTTTTGCAGTGTTTTAAAATGTTTGCTGTAACAGCGTTTGAGACCTGAGCATTGAAAGTGCAGGATTCACGGAAGGATTCTGGAAGCTACAGACGCTTTTAGAGAAAAGCAAGCCACAGTTGCTTGCTCTCAGGTTCTGCCCCCACGCTGCATCGCCCACAAATCCCTGCTGTAATCCGGAGTGGGCGACTACTTGGCAATACAGCCGTCTGTTTGAAAAGTAAACCCCACTGTAACCAGAATACTTCAGGCTGTGAGGCAACAGAAAAATATACTAAAAACGCAGAACACAGAAAAGAAAAAGATTATTACTGCAAGACACCTGCTGTTTCTTGAGGATTAAGCTTATCATGCTTTACCATGTTCAGCCATGGATTTTACAACGCTTTCCCATACTAATCTGAGCTGCTCACCTGTGCTCTACCACAGTTTTACTATGATTTTACTTAGCTTTATTACAGTTTGCTTGCCTTTACCCTAGTGTACCTTGACACATTTTTTAAAAGGGTAGTGCCCCTGTATCTCTTTCTTGCAACCCTAGTGGCTAATACAGAGTCACAAGACCAAAAGTACTAGTGCTGTTTCCCACAAAACCAGCCAGTAGTCACTCCAGCAGTCAAAAGTCAAATGACTATTGCCTTCTGACAGGTTTAATAAAACTGCTTTGGTCTGCTGGTTTCACTGTACATGCTTGTTGAAATAAACATTGGGCATTTACGTAAGTTTCACAAACAGCAGTCTACAACATTTAGAAATGCTGAAAGGAAAACTTCATACATTCAAAACTGAAACGTCTGCCCTTGAATCTATTCAGTGTCTTTCAGCCTTTCTGAATTCAGCACAGTCGCTGCTTTATTTAGTCTATAGTTAAAAGCGGTTCTACAAAACACAACTATCAAATACCTTTCTTCAGGTCTTGAAACACAGGTTACCCACAATCCTTCACCTTCACACAGAGAGACGACAAACATTTTGACCTGCTTTTATTCAGCTGCCTGCCTGACTACAGACAGGTGTCCCTCCTTCTATATTTAGAGCCAGGTGTTACCCATCCTGGCTCTAATTTCAAACCCCAAGGCATTATGGGAGATGTAGTCCTCTATCACACCCCTGGACTACATTTTTCCTCTCTATTTATATTGTTTTCAGGGTAATACACTGCTATTAAAATCGGGTCAAAATGGCATTCATTACAACAAACGATTAAAAAAAAACTGCATTACAACCTTTTACTACTGGTCTGTTTCCTTGACATCCCGCAGCGAATTTAATTTAAATTAATGGGAGAGCTCTCAATGATTAATTAGCCGTCAGACCGCTAATTTGTGTGAGCAGGAGTGTTTCCAGTGGAAACGTTTGTCATTTAATTTATTAAGATTCTTTTAGCATTTCAAAATGTAGCACTACAGTGAATAGTTATACACGGAGGAAACTGCCTAGGAAAAAAAGTTGTGTGGTATTTATTTTGAGTGATTTGACTATGTGAGCGTAACCACAGTCCCTACTTAAGTTCAGTCAGCTGGATCACTGGCTGTAAACTTGCTATCAAAGTATTCGAACCCCATTGTAAATGACCGAAAATCTAAAAAAAAAAATCTTAAAAGTTCTAGCTATGCAACATGACCAAAAAAAAATAAACCATCTGTTTCACCACTACGTTGTAATCAGCCTGCCCCTACAGACATAATAATTCCTCAAACACAGTCTGAACCCTTACACTGATGAAGGCACTTGCCGATAAGTTCTGTATGTCTGCTTCTAGATGTCTGACCTCTTTTCGTTGTAGCTGCCCTGGCATGGCCGCCCCACTGCATTGCGTCCTCACTGAAGCCACTGCTACCTTGTTTTTACCATGAGCACTAGCTGGTTGAATACCGAACCTCTCCCATTGCAGTGTACACCCTGTAGCACACGGCTCATGTTCGTTCCACTCCTTTATGAGATAGGAGAAAGTGCTCATTATCCGTTTCCTCTTTGTTAAAACAAGGTCTGCTTCCTTTAAGTAAATGCATGGCAAGAGTGTGGGGGTGGCAGGGAGCGGGGGGTGTAGGGGTGGGGGGGGGAAGGTCAAGAGGCTTCGAAGCGGTTTGTGAAACGATATCCTGGCTCAAACTTATATGGAAATGGCCCAGAGGAGTCAAAACAGGCACACTCCTATTAAGGCAAGTTATTTAAGACAGGGTATTTACTTACTGAGATAAGGTTTTGATTTTTGTATTGTAGAAGGAAGCGTACATGTATTTTCTCTCTGGCAAGTACATCAAGGGGTTGATTAACTATACCCTGCTAAGCCACGGATGGATAGAACATTTAACAGCACTGGAGAAACCCTCCGTGGATTGATTGAAGTCCAGGGTGACTCCCAGCCGTGCTGTAAAATGCTCTACAAATCCCAGCTGAGGTTTATCAGGGTATAGGGTGATCAGATCAGTCCCTTACTCTCACAGATTAGTTTAAAAAAAAAAAAAAGAAAAAAACATAATAGAGCTTTCTCATTTGCATTTTGTTCAGTAAAACAAAACGTTTCCAGTAAATGATTTACAAGCCTGTATTTAATAACTTGGGAAATTCCAAATTGGAATGAAAAAGGTATTTCTGTGTTTAAGAAATAATAATAAAAAAAACACATGTGGCCTGTGAGGATTTATCTATTAGGGTTGTTGTTTAACATATTTTCACAACGCGTCATTAGGCTGTTGCCTTGGAAACCGTAATAAATTCAATAAAAGCATTCTAACACAGTTTACAACAGGGTTTCTCTCCTTTCTTTAACAGATAATTTAATGGGTACCACTTGTATTTGTTTTCCTGCAATATGGTTCAAATTATAGCCACCTAATTCAAAATTCTATAAGATTAGAATATTTGTTTACATTTTGAAAGAATACTTCCACATGAGGAACGCCAGTCCCGGCTCTAATGTATCCCCTACAGGAAGCAAAGTCAATACATGCTGTTGACAAAACAGGACTTGTCTATTGTCTTCTTGGTTAAAACACATTGAGGACGGTGTCCTTATGTTTTCTGAAACTTAACAAGTAATTCTTTGAAATTAGAATCACAACCCCAGCAGGCCTTAAACAAAGGGCTTGTTAGCTACATACCTACACAGAGCGAGGCTTGGGGGTCCAGTGGTTAAAGAAAAGGGCTTGATACCAGGAGGTCCCCGGTTCTAATCCCCGCTCAGCCACTTCGTGTGACCCTGAGCAAGTCACTTAACCTCATTGTGCTCCGTTCTTCAGATGAGACATAAAACAAACAAGGTCCTATTGGAAGTGACTCTGCAGCAGCAGTTGATGATGAAGCATAGTTCACCCCCTTGTCTCTGTAAGTCGCTTTGGATAAAAGCATCTGCTAAATGACTTATTATAATACACTGACCCATACAATCACAACCACTCTGGAACTCACGTAACAGGCAAGCTAAGTCACATCACTCACAAGTCCCGCACACCTGTCCCATTCAGTCAGCAGTCCTCTTGAAGCAACGAAAAGAGCAGTAGGAACTTCTTCTGTTACAAACTACTTCTTTAAGAAGGTTGAAGAAGATGACAGGGACAGCTGACGAAGACGACAGGAACAGCGCATTGGCTACGACTGAGGACACAAACACAAACGAAGCCACTGACACACACACACACAGAGACAACTAAAGTAAAGCACTCTGGTAAGACGGAGAAAGACATTTTGTAGAAATTCTTGTAGAAATGGGATAAATGCAATTGCCTATAATATGTGTTACTAGAGGTTCAGCAGTCAAATAACGTGGGAATTCGTCTAACAATTCTTGTATAATAAAATTGATATTTTAGTGCCGTTCTGGTACCTTAAGATTTAGGACTTGACCACTGCTCAAAGCTAGCAAACACCTTAACCGCTGTGCAAAAGAGCCAGGCCCCTGTGCAATCCCGGTTATAGTGCTTTCAATCTCATCTCACCGGCTGGGGGCACAATCTGTACCACCAGAGCATCACACACCACTATCCTTTCCATCTACAACCAGTGCTGAGACATCAGTTGTGTTTTTGGAGGTGGTGTGTATTGTAATGAACTACGACAGCTGGTTCGAGTGTAAGTGTGACACAACAAAACATGTGGTGATGCTTCTGTGGTGTTGAGAAGCTTTTTTTTTCAGGAACATTTGAATTCCATCAAAGCCGTCATTCCGTAATTAAACAACAGGACGTGTGAATAATGTCCTCATGTGAGCAACCATTATGTCACTGGAAAGGAAGCGTCCACATTGGGAATTGGTAATGCAGGATTGCATGAATTTTTAATCAGAAACAACAAACAAAGGGTTTGGATTGGGATTTATAAGACCTAAGGGAGAGAAGAAAAAAAAAAAAGTTTTCTGAAAAATGATAGCTTTAACCTTTTCATGCATGAAGCATTGAAAACAGCTGTAAAAAATGGTGTGGACACCTAATTAAATATGTTTCTCATGAAAATGTTTTTTTTTAATTTGTTTTCCATTGCTTTATGAGGGGAAAATGACATCTGGTTTATATAGGAGGCTGTGTGGTCCAGTGGTTCCTTGTGCTCCGTCTTTCTGGTGAGACGTAATTGTAAGTGACTTTGCAGCTGATGCATAGTTCACACGCCCTAGTCTCTGTAAGTCGCCTTGGATAAAGGCGTCTGCTAAATAAACAAATAATAATATAAGGCTAGCAGGCATTTGCGTCTTCAAAATGTCCCAATATAAAGACTAGAAGATAGAAATGTTTTTTTTAATCCGTCTTATTTGTATTTTTACTGCAGACGCCTTTGCATTCCAGTGTATGAGCTTTTAAGACTTGTTTCTGCATACATACAGTATGTATACATTTGAATCTTGAGTCCCTGCAATATGACAGAAAGTAGCCAGGGATCTGTCAGATCGTCTGCGTCAAAACAGCCCTGACAGAAGCTTAGGAGGAATCTAGCACGGACATAAAGGAGCAAAAGCAACTAGCTTTTACCTTCACGATAAGAGAACAACATATTCTATAATCGTCTAACACACACACACACACACACACACACACACACACACACACACACACACACACACACACACACACAAATGAATAACTAAATAAGACGCGTTCTATTTGAACATTCTTCCCCACTGCGAGCGCGAGGAGCTATTAAAGTCTAGACAGTGTTTGCCATGGATTAGGTTGTCACAAACTGTTATCTGAACACCCCATCATCAGCGTGAATTACACCTCAGAGAAAGTTGTCAAGCGTGCCTAACCCTGCAATTTATAATTGCACGGGTTCTGAATTTGTACTTTGTGAAATTCTGCTTACTACCTAAAGTTATAAGGCCTTTTATATTTACAGGAACTGTTGGCACCTTCTGCTCCTCATCGCAGCTTGAGATCGAACTTCTGGTAGTTGCACCCGATCTGGTTGAGATCAGTCGATTCAATGGGACCTTATCAAACAAAAACCATAGGAATGGGCCACTAGGAAGAGCTGGTCCTGATCAAGTGCTTTAATGGACGTGGGGTGTAGTAGCCGCTAGAGGGCGCTAAAAAGCGCTGTTGAAATAAGAGGAAAAAATACTTTAATAGTAACACAGTTAGGGTTAGGGGTTGAGATTAGGTTTAGGGGTAGAGATTAGGGTTAGGGGTAGGGGGTAGATTTAGGGGTTAGTAGGCTAGTAGGTACCTACTGGCCCATTTCTATGGGATGATTTTTGCTTGATAACGTCCCATTGAATCAACTGATCTCAATCAGATCGCTTGGTAGTTCCTAGAAATCATCTAAAATCAGGAGGGGGCGAGGAGTGTCTTTGGAACTCCGTCTCGAGTCGTATCAGCAACGCTGGCAGAGTTGAGACTTTAAAATCACTTTTAAAACATTTATTGAATTTAAACGACGGGAAGAAAGGGGCAAGGACGACTGTGCTACTGTTACCAGCATGATCAAAAGTTTCAGTTTTTTTTTTTATTGTCCACCCAGAATTTAGCCCACTGAAAAAAGAAATCAGGGCTGTGCTCCTGCTCGTAACTGCCTTCAAGAAGTATTTATCAGCAGGGATTAAACAAACCCATTCACTCGTGTCCTGATTCCAAAACAAGAAAAGCGGTCCTTCCATCACCTTTACAATCGAAGGCAATTAACATTCCTATTGGGTGTTTTAAAAGCCGAATGGAAGCGAATTTTCCTCTCAACTGGGGCATTGACATTTTTACTTCTGTATGAGAGGTGACGTGGTATAAAACTGATTAGAACAAAAATGCGCTCCGCAGTTCATTCTTATGAGCAAGATTAGAGAATAATACTTGGTGTGAAATGCCAAGTAATCCGTTTTAACATGCAGACAGCCCCAACCGTATTATGTAACTCCAGTACACACAGCGTGACCTTGCACAAACGCTGAATAAGGCATAAAGTCAACAGATTTTCCCGCTTGTATATTATTCACTTCATTACCCTGAAGAAAACCGAGCAGAAACCATTAGCAAAACCACACCGACAATTACAACACAGCTGTCTCGATACGGAAAAGCACCCTGTACTGCCATGATGTTCCAGGCATGGCACTATAATGGTTTGAGACAGACAGTGTGGTGCCATCGGTATGCTAAAATAAGAAAGTGTAAACGCTTTTATTGCTGTGCAACCTGTGCACGGCAGTACGTTTCAAAGACTTTAGATAAGTATTTACTACTTCAAATGTTGTGAGTTGGTTTATCATTTGGTAGAGTTAAATGCTGCTGCACCCCACAATAAAATACACTCATGCAAACATAATTGCTTCGTAGTTCAGCCTTTTTGTGCACTCCGCATTATAGGACCTTGTTGACAGTCCAGTTTGTTTATAAAACCCTGCCGTTTTATAAACACAAGCATCCCTGTATGTTATCCAATACGTCCCTTATATAATATAAAACAAACGACTGCAGTTTGATGTATTTAAAAGTGCACCAAAGTGTGGCAGTCGGTATTAAAAGCATATATTGAAAATATGGTATAAAGTTTGTATAACACAACAACGTTTTATGTAAAAAAAAAAAAAAAGTTCACCTTACAAAACGCCGTGAGTTGCCTAATTTCTTGGATAATGGTCCTCTTTATTTTTCCACTGACCTGTGCAGTCACGCTCTGTTCTCTTAATGATGTACTGCTGTAGAAAACAACCACGTCATTATCAACCTGACGAGATTTCTCACAACCCCCACTTCAGCGACCAAACTGCCTCTTCTACGTTTGACAGCTTTTGAACAAATCTCGTTCAGTTCTTTTTTTGTTTTATATATGTTCCATCTCTCTTAAGACAATGTTTATGATAATAAATGTATATATATATATATATATATATATATATATATATATATATATATATATATATATATATATATATATATATATATATATATATATAGATGGGCTTCAGTGATTTACAGGAAAATAATTCCATTTAGGGTTTATATGACGTCATATGTGACGTTTATACACCGTCACAGAAGCCCTAGATGGAATTGTTTTCCTGTAACTCAATGAAGCCCATCTATTATTTATTTTTTATAATACATGGATATTGGGAGTAGAGCACACGAGGGAGGATACACAGGTTGGGGATTTGTTGTTTTTCTTGATTTATAGCTATTGAATGTTTGAAATACATGTGTTAGTCGGGTTCTTAGAAAAAGAAAAACGCCCAATGAATGGAATAAAATGGTTAAATAATACTTTGTGTGGGGTTTGGCTTTTTTTCTGTGTTTGAATTGAAAGTGGTCTCGAGGAGTCGAATGGGTCAAAGTTCAAGTGTATTTTCCTCTAGAGGAATTATGACATTTTGACGTCACTACTGTGCTATTACGCCTTTTATTCGAATGGCTCAGGATGCAAATATAGCCTTCGTCCGTGTGTGTGTGTGTGTGTATACACAATTTCACTTTTCTTTATCATTTTCTGACATTCTGTATAATAAAAACTAAAATAAATACATGAATACACGCAAAACCCTTTGCAACTTATCTTTTAACCAGTTTGAACGCATCTGGTTTTTAAAGGTCAGCTCTGTCTCCAGGATAAGAAATTCCATACTTACGCTTCATTTCATTTTGCCTACAACAATGGAAAATCCTAAATACACCAGACTCGGTAGATCTGGATTAACGATTTGGATATAATAGTTGTTGCCTGCTAAACTGCTACAAGTCGACTTATAGTGAAAATGCTTTAGTTTTAATGAAACAAAAAAAAAAAAGTTATCTCTTGTAAGAAGAAAAAAAAATCGGCTTTGGTACACCTCGTTTTACAAACCCGGTGAATAAACCCAGTTTTGTATTCAACATGACAGACATAGGAAAGTATTTGTTCAGCTGTTGAGTCTCGATTCCTTTAAGTTGCTACTTACTTGAAAGTCCTTTGTATTCCGCAGTCCGGTTAATGATAACAAATAATATATCTAACACTCCAAACAACAGCTGCTTGGCAGAGGCTGGTTCGCTTGTAGCTGTTGTAAGTTATAACCGTGCACAGTTTATTCTAGTAGCGAGAATGAATGCAGCCCAGTCCAGTTGCTTCTCCCTTCGTGTTTCCTCTCTGAGTGCACTCGGGAGCTCCGATAAGGTTGAACTCCGTCGCTTCAACTAAGTGATATGAAAAACTGCAGGAGAAGGGCTGTGTTGTGTTGATCTCTCTCTCTCTCTCTCTCTCTCTCTCTCTCTCTCTCTCTCTCTCTCTCTCTCTCTCTCTCTCTCTCTCTCTCTCTCTCTCTCTCTCTCTCTCTCTCTCTCTCTCTCTCTCTCTCTCCACACCCCTATTAACTATTTAATCACTAGCACTTCGGCAGATAGTGTGACTCACAATCAACAGTGTCTAATTTCACACACACAATACATACAAATAAAAGAGATCACCTGGGTTAAACAGACTGCATTCACCATTGCTAGTTCTAGCTTCCCTGAAATAACCAACCTGCAGCAGGAGGAGGTTATTGTTGTTATTATCTTCTTCTGTTTAACACTTTAAATAGTTGATTTTTCTATATAATCAACTTTGAGGACTATAGGTTAGGTAGGTAATCCTTTCTCATGTGTTCTTAATTAGGTTACAACATATCATTGTTATTTGTATATTTAGCAGACACCTTTATCCAAGGAGACACAGTGATTTGAACCGGGGACCTCCTGGTTACAAGCCCTTTTCTTCAACTATTGGACCACATAGCCTCCTATATTAAATAAAGAAAACGAAAGGTTGTCCTGTCTATTAATATAATTTTGAAAACCCTTCTCCAAGAAGGGCCTGGCCAGGGCCCGCGTGTTCACACTGCGCCTTTGTACCTCACTGCATCGAGATGCTGTCAGCCGTGCAACACGCTCGTAATCACCCGATTTACATGTGTTTTATGTTTAGCTGCAGGTTAGTTCAGCAGTTCCATTTTCCAGCGACGGTACTTTGTTCTTGTGAGACTCTTTTGAAAGACTAGTGGGTGTGTTTACAGTTAACCTCTGTGTCACAGTCAAATTCCATCAAAGGTCAAATTAATTCTGGCTGTTTTAAATCCCAGGCTCGTTACCGTATAGCTATTTATTTGATTGATTTAATGTTCAATTCAATACTTGTTTATACGTAGGGTATTTACACAAATATGTATATAGTTGATTAAATACATATACACCTTAATAATGAGAAGTCATTAATAAGTTAATCTTGAAGAAGTTAAAACAAATAAATCGAACAGATATCTCAAAAAGTCTAAGCAATACAAATCACACCGTGTAACTTTTTTTTTTTTTTTGGTTCCTGGGTAGTAAGTGTTATTTCCTAATTGCTTATGCCTCAAAAGTATAGAAAATGGCTATTATTCCCCACAAACTTTGCTTTTGTGACCAGGACAGTGATATTTTGAAATTTACCTATTTTCCAGAACATTCCAGATAGATTCAGTGCTGAGTAAACTTGGAGTAACTTCTAGAACTTTCCAGTAATATAAATAGTAGTATAAATACAGGGGCCTTAAGCCCACCAGTTCAGTTTAGTTCCAGCTGCCTAAGTGGATACATATCTGCATTTTTCTGAGATGGCATCAAGAGGCTGCAAGCATCCGGCAGACGCATTTTGCTATGTCTGCGGCCAATTTATCAAGACAAGAGCGAAAAAGTACTCCGTGGAAGCATCTGCTAAGATGTGTGAGGCCTACAAGGCATATTTCAGCATGCCTGTCGGGGATCAAGACAAACCCTGGGCACCTCATTTCACCTGCGAGCACTGCAAAAAAACTCTGGGAGGTAAGATGGACAATTGTTGCTCGGAATTTTATGTTATAAAATTTGTTAAATTTAAATTAAAGTTTTTAATTTTAAAATGTTTTACAATTTTCAATGTTATTGAAAAAATATATCATATATGAAAAATGTTGCGAGAATCTCTTACACATTTGTCATGGGTGAAATAAATGTATTTTTGTAGGATGGTACAGAGGGGAAAAGAGAGCCATGAAGTTCGCTATCCCAAGAATTTGGCGGGAACCCACTGACCACTCAAGCAACTGCTACTTCTGCATGGTGGACCCTTCCAAGCGGACCGAATTCTCTGTGGGGAGGAACAATGTCAAGTGGGAGCCACTGGTGGACCCCCGGAAGGTGCTGATGCCACCACTGCACATCAAATTGGGCCTTATGAAACAATTTGTCAGAGCTCTAGATAAGGAGTCGGCAGCCTTCAAGTACCTTCAAGACTTCTTCCCTAAGCTGTCTGAGGCAAAGGTCAAAGCCGGTGTCTTCGTCGGACCACAGATAAAGAAGATCCTGGAGTGCAATGAATTCCCCAAGAAGCTCACTAGTAAGGAGAAAGCGGCTTGGAACAGCTTTGTCGCAGTGGTTCGGGGCTTCCTGGGCAATCACAAGGCCGAAAACTATGTGGAGCTGGTTGAGACTCTGGTGAAGAACTACAGCACAATGGGCTGTAGGATGTCCCTCAAAGTCCATATCCTTGATGCTCATCTTGATAAATTCAAGGAGAACATGGGAGCGTACTCGGAGGAGCAAGGCGAGCGCTTCCACCAGGATATACTGGACTTTGAACGCCGCTACCAAGGACAGTATAACGGGAACATGATGGGAGACTACATTTGGGGGCTGATTCGTGAAAGTGATTTACAGTATAATCGTAAATCTCGAAAAACTACTCACTTCTAAATCTTTTGTAGTCATTTTTGTATTACTTTAGTATAAATACATGTTAATTTGGCTTCATATGTTGTTTTTTTCTGACTTTATGTGAACGAAAAGACACAAATTCGCCCGTTTTCTCATTGGAAATAGATAAATTTCAAAATATCACTGTCCTGGTCACAAAAGCAAAGTTTGTGGGGAATAATAGCCATTTTCTATACTTTTGAGGCATAAGCAATTAGGAAATAACACTTACTACCCAGGAACAAAAATTGTGTTACATAGTGTAACCCATAAATATTACCAGGCTCAAAGAAGTACATTATATATATTTTTTTCACTAGTGTTCGCTGTTTATCAATTCATTCTAAACTGATATATTTATTTGTGTGTTTTTTGTCAAGTGCTATAATGATGCTTTTTGAAGGAACCTCCACCGCATGCAATGCAAACATATTATTATGTGTTTATTTAGCAGACGCCTTTATCCAAGGCGACTTACAGAGACTAGGGTGTGTGAACTATGCATCAGCTGGAGTCACTTACAACTACGTCTCACCCGAAAGACGGAGCAAAAGTGACTTGCTCAGGGTCACACAATGAGTCAGTGGCTGAGGTGGGATTTGAACCAGGGACCTCCTGGTTACAAGCCATTTTCTTTAACCACTGGACCACACAGCCTCCCATAACACTGCATGTTATTCTGTTAGAAAAAGCACACTGTAGTTTAGAGGGAATTGAAAGAAAGCATACAATACTTTGGTCAGACGCAATTAAATACTTTATTATTTTTATGTTAAATTGTATTGTGAAGATGTTGCCGTTTCTTCAGCGTTTTAAGGTAGAGAATGCAACTTTATTGTATTTTTTATGTATTCAAAAATGAATGCAGTACACTCCATAATCAATTCCACCTCAGTTCTCGAACAGCAGCATACTTTGAAATGTATCCTTGGATTACAAGACTCCTTTCTTCAACACTTAACACAGAAAAAATATTTTAGTTTTTTTCCAATCCCAAAGAACAATCACACACACAGGCACTTGCACGCACACACGCACGCACCGACAACTGCTGACATCAATTGAACAAAAAAAAAATCTGCCGAGAGTGGTAGCTGTGAAAAAAGGCCTTGTGAAACAGAGTACCATACTGAAAACCGAGAAGCACGGTATAACCCTAGGACCTCAACATAACTGCACACATTCCTCCTGGTAAGCTTCCTGCTGTGAAGGGGCACCGTTCACTATAAGCATTGTCCACTAGGGGGAGCACTCCATATATATATATATATATATATATATATATATATATATATATATATATATAAATAAAACAGCCACTCTGGGTGAACTTTTTCAGCTGTCAAACATTAAGAAAATATGTCAACCAGTAAATAAAGGAAGATAGATATTGGCTTTTAGTTGACATTTTGTATTTATTGGGGGCTGTGTGATGCAGTAGAATAAGATTAGTCTTCTTGACCTTTAGAGGCCTGGGATAAACTTGAAAGGGTGCTCCCTCCAGGCCAGGGCAGGCTTGAGGCAAGGAGACTGAACTGCTCCCTCCCTCCCTCACCCTCCTAAGAGAAAGGGTGCTCCCTCCAGTCCAGGGCAGGTTTGAGGCAAGGAGACTGAACTGCTCCCTCCCTCCCTCACCCTCCTAAGAGAAAGGGTGCTCCCTCCAATCCAGGGCAGGCTAGTCATGGAGACTGAACTGCTCCCTCCCTCCCTCACTCCACTAAGAAAAAGGGTGCTCCCTCCAGTTCAGGGCAGGCTTGAGGCATGGAGACTGAATTGCTCCCTCCCTCCCTCACCCCCCTAAGAGAAAGTGTGCGCCCTCCAGTCCAGGGCAGGCTAGAGGCACACAAGGCCAGCTTGACCTTTCTTCTGTTTGGTTTTTAATTTTGTAATTTTTCTGCCTGATGTCGTTCTTGTTTTTCAAACACAATTGCAGGCTTGTCGCCTAGCAACTGGTTTACAAAAAAAATAAATAAATAAAATAAGCAAAGCTTATTACAAGCCTGTGATATAAAACACAGCCAGCCATTCACACAACCGGGTCTCCAACAGCTTCTTATATTTAAAACACTGCCATGGACACCACTGATCTGATTTAGAAAACATGTGAAACACTCAATCAGAACATGTTGAATCAGGCATACTGTAACAAAGGGTACATTTATAGTAAAAGTCAAGTTGATAAATATTCAGACTAGAGTCTTCATCTGTGTCATCAGGAATAGCAGACAGATAGATAGATAGATAGATAGATAGATAGATAGATAGATAATTTTAAAAGAACCAAATGGAGCAATAATCACCTAACATTTTAGGATTGAGACAAAATAAAAAAAAAAAAAAAAGATTCTTCTTCAGAGCATAGAGAAGAAGACCTATGGCTCGAAACGTGTTAGCTGCGTTTGCTGTGACGTTTCAAAGATATGAAATAAAGATTATTGCTTTTATTGAGAACTCTGTGTGGATGTGGGCTTGATTTTAACAGGAGTTGCTGTCTTTTCTCCCCCGTCCTTGTTGCTGGCCACGTAGATCTGCTCTGAACTGCCTTATTGAATCGTTCTCTAGCAGCCTTTGGCAAGTCTCAACAAGTGATATGTAGAACTGCATTAGCGCTGCTATGCAAAACATGACATGAATTACACACACATTCCCTGCTCCTTGTTAGTTTTTATATTATAATTAAACCAAGGAAAGGAAGATTAGACACAGGAATGGGTCATTGACTGTAGTATATATAAAACAGTGGGAACTTTTACCAAAAAAAAGGGACTACATTCTGTGCTCTTAAAAGAGTTCCCCCCAGTAGGGCAGAATGGTGTGCTTTAGTAGAAGATCACATTGGTTAAGAGAATTGATATTTCATACCAGCAACAAGTTTCACAAGTATGTGATGACAGAAAATGATGCAAAGTGAATCTACACCTACAGGCAAAAGTTTAGCAGCACCTAAAAATGAACGTAATTTAGATCTTTTACTTAACATCATGTAATCAAATACACTACAAAATGATACCGCAAAAACAGTCTACCGGAAGCCATAATATGTAAGGTCATGTAAGGTTTAGAAATGTCACCAGTTTTTCGTTAAGTATATGGGAAAACTAGAAAGCAGTGGTATGTAATTCAATATGTTAAGGTAACATTATTCAGCGACTATGAAGCAAAATTAGATAATGCTATAGGGTGATGCAAAAATGCTGACCATAGCTGTATGCAAGAAGAAGAATTGATTCGATAAGTGATATACCACAGCAAGTTTTGTTTTATCAAGGGCTGTCAACAGAAGTCATCGAGACTAATGCATTTGTACAGCAGGTCTAAAATTTACCACAAATAAAACAGAAGGTGGACGGGGATAAGCACAGAGGCAACGGTTTAAGGGAAATTCATGAATACATGTTGTCAAACAGGTATTGACGTCAGTATGAAAGTAGACTAATGCACTTCCTTACATTGCTGTCCTGCCAGCTCTCAGATAAGCACAACAACCCCTTTCCATCGCTTGGTTTTACTCAGTTTCCTCTATGATTCAGATCAAAGATATTTCTGACCTTTTCAAACGCTGAAAAAAACAAAAAAAAACAAAAAACAAAACCAAAAAAAATCCCACCTGCCAAGAAGTGTCTCCAGACAGTATTTCTAATCTACTTTACGTCCAGATATGCCAGAAACTGTGCAAAATGGTGCCCAGTCCTTAACTAGTAAGCACACAATAGTTTTAAAAATAGTCAAAGAAACGTGTTCAATTCAGTGGCAAACGTTTGTTGGCAAAATATGTTTTTTTTTTGGTAATAAATATTTGCATTACATTTTTAAATCACATACAGGCAATCTTATAATGCAAACATATTCTCAAATATATAACTTAACCATTCATACATGTATAAATCTAAACCCACAACCCATACCTTCAGTGATAATTATTACATCATAGAAACAGTGTGATGACAAATGTTGCGAAGTGTTAATATCGTCTTAAATGATTGTTCTTTTGCTACTAAATAAGTGAATCCCTAAACACTGGAAAAGAGAGAAATATTTTCTTACATATATTTATAGACAGGGACCTAGGAGTCCTGTGAGGTTCCAACGTGATTTCCAAAGGCATGCGTTAACATGTGGTGCTGAGATAAGGCTGGGCCTACGCCAGGACCGAATGGGTTAAGCTAAATTTCATGACTATCAGTTGCAATTGTGTAAGAAGATAGTGTTTTTGTTGCTGTCAAAAAATAATACCACCTCCCAGCTATTGGCATGTGTTTAACATTGTGGAACAAATAAACAAACTGCTAATTATAGGTTTGCTTGGGTTTAAAGATATAAACATGGGATTTTCCATGAAACATACATCTTTTATGACATTTATTTTATTTCGTGAACAGATCACACATACCAGTATTATACAGGCTATAGTTCAACTGTATAAAAAAAAAAGGACAGTCAACTAATGTTCACGAACATCAGTTATTCCATAAATGAGAATGTCCATTAAGTAAACACACGGCCATAGTGTTCTACTGTTTATAAAACAGTAGGTTAAGCTGAAATGAAACAGCTACATTTCCAGAATGGGACTAGACCCAGCTCTGCATCTGTTTAACATCGTGCGGGTGTGATGGGGAACAGTGTGATTCGCTCTTTCATTTCGTCATTGGATTTGAATGAATGCAAGCTAGAAAGAAATAAAGTCACCCTGCGTCGTTGAATAAGAGAAAGTTATTTGACACCAGAATACAATACCAGTTGTATCATTTATTGAGCCTTACAAGTAGCCTCGATATGTAACGCTGGTTGGAAATATTTTTTCTCCAAGTCATTCTTAAAAGTTTTTATTTATTTCTGTATTTCTCTTTACCAGATTTTGTTCTGTTACAAAGCAACACATCCACGTCACCTGAACTGATCTGGGAAGAGTTGTGACACAGGAAGTGATGAGGTAGAGGAGAACTTCCTTCTTTATAGTGTTGTGGCAGGATGAATGGGATATTCTGAGTGACAATAAAGCATGACAGATTGATTTGGATGTACAGCCACACATGTACACTGCAGAAACTGTATTTTATTAAATGTTAAATGCTTGAAGTGGTGTTCTGTGTATCTAGACTTCTGTAAGAGGAGCAACAATAAACAATAAATATCTGAGCTGTGTTTCACCATTGACACGATCTGTGCTAAAAATGCACGTGCTTTTTTTTAAAAAATCTATTTATTTCAGCAATTGGTTTTCTCCAAGGGTCTTTTTACTCACATTAGCTTAACTGTTTTTCTGTAATCCTGAGAAGCTGACGTATTCTGTACGTCACTGAGTTGTCACTGTAATGTATGCTGAGTTTTCTGACCCCTCATTAATCCCATCTCAAACTGCAAATGAATGCACAGTGACACCAAAAGCATTCAAGCACCTCTGGGACAGAGTTTGATTTTAAAGCCTTAAATCGCTAGACCCTCTTTTTCTTACCCTGGAGATCTTTAAATGCAATAGATGAACTTCCTGTTGCTTTGCTATTCACTTCCTGCATTGCAGGTCAGCTTTACTCCAACAGCCTATCCTTGACTTCTAGCACAGGGTCGGTCTAGGTAGAGGTATTTAAAATGAAAATCTGCTGAATAAAAGCAGGCAAATGATTTTGCAAAGCAGTGCTGTGGCTGTTAGACTGGCACTGTAGCAGATACTCAGTGGTGAGCTATGCTGCATTGTCATTGACGATGGCAAGAGGCATCAGTCTGGCACTGTCTGTGGGTGTATTGCGTTTCTTCTTAATGTTTGACCTTTAATGTACTGTGTAAGAGACATTTGAATCTCAGTGGGACCCGCTCGTTAAATGAAGGTCAAACTAATAACGTATTTGTAAAAGCACGTTCCAGTGTGTTTGAACAGCGAGGTGCTGCTGGAGCATTGTCTTCAGTTATCAGATAAGCACAGCTGCAAGAGGCTGAACACCACCACGTCTAACAGGCTCCAGACCCTTGCGCTTCACGGTATTCCCCAAAACTCCCATTGTTTTCTCCAACCTTTATCGGAAAAGCTTGGAACTTGAAGGGGAAACTAAGTTTGTGATGCAGCTGGAATTCTAGCCGGTTGAATCGCTGTTCATCGTCAGCGAAGTGACAGCCCATACAGGACCTGGATAGAATAGAAGATAGCAGGCAGTACTACCCTCGGCTCCCCCTAGATAGCAGCATCTTGGCTGCCTCTGGTGTCATGGACACAAAGGAATCAAACAAGTTACATACTAAACCAAATTAAACTAAACTACACTACACTAATCAAAACTAAACTACACAATAAACAATTATAAACTAAACTACTCTAAGATAAAATACACTACACCACTCAAAACTAAGCTAAACTACACTAATCTACACTACAATAATGTAATCTAATCTACCCTAAAGTAATCTACTCTACACTAATGTAATCTACTCTACGCTACTGTAATCTAATCTAATTTACACTACACTAATGTAATCTAATCTACAGTACATGAAATAAAAACAGCACACGCCCTTATAATCTCAGAAGACTCTTATCAGTTTGTATAAAATCTGCTTCTCTGTGCTCGCCAGCAAATGTGTGAATTTGAATGTTCTCTTACTTCACATTGTGGATTAAGAACAGCAGTTAGATGGCTGTCAAGATGCAGAAACGAGCATGCCCTTGACCGGTTGAAAAATACACACGTGCCCATTGCGAGAATAAACATCTAGGGTTACTGACACAGTGTAACAAAAATCCATCTCTGCTGTAACTAACCTCACCTCACAGAGAATGCAACAGGGCAATGCTTGTGTTTTCTGTGCAGACTTTGGTATTCAACACTTCGTTGCTTTTTTTGGATAAATATTATGTGTTTTACTACGGTCCGTTCACTCCAGTGGAGCAATCTAGAGATGAGACTTGAGATACAGACAGCAGCTTTGTCGTTAGTCAGCAAAGACAGCAGGACGATGTTTGTTTAAGGAACTGGAGACAGGTGATGAGGGAGTCACGCAAGACAGGTGCAAAACACACTGTATGATTTCCAGTTTACAAAGAGCAGAGAGAACACGCGGGTTTGAATCTACAGATCAGGGAAAAAATATAAAGTGTAAAGGTGGAGTTTCTATATGACTCCATGTACATGAGGACATTTTGGAACAGCACAGGCTTTTTAACTTGCACCCCAATGCATTCTGGTAAGTGTAGTTCTGCCGTGAAAGGTACCTGAGACAGGTAAAAAGTACCGGAATGCATTGCGATGGGAGTTAAACCCTGAACTGTCCCAAACTGTCCTTGTGTACATGGAGTCACATTGTAACCTTATATAAACAATCAACAGAATTTACACACTTAATTTCAAGCACGTAAAAAAATGGCCAAATCCAACCACAACCTTGACCAAAATCAGCACCCACAGAATACAGTTAAATACATTCTTGAATCCTGTACAGCAAGTAGAGCACCTGTACGCATAATTGTACCATGTTAAGTTTCCTATCTGTGTCTCAAACGCATGTATGTTTTTTTTTTTTTTTGGCAAAAAAAGTTATGGCAGGGCAACTTCTCGAACTCCAAAGAGTTAACACAAACCGTTTTAAAATTTCTAAACGTAATAAAAAAAACCGCAGGGGATATATCAACTTGACAAATATTGCGGCTCATAATTCAAGGCCCTCTGAAAACTTTGCAAACGCAAATGACAGCACTATCCAAAACGTTTGTCTGCTTGACTTCAGCGGGCGCACCCATTTGCTTGATTGAACAGGAAAACTCAGGGGGAAGCTGCCCTCGATACGAGGGGGAAGAGAAAAGGATGTGCCATGCCACTGGACCAGACATCCTCCCCAGTCCCCCCTGGGTCTGCCCCAGTTCAGGATGCTGAATCACATCCTAACATTGAAGGTAAAGCCCTTTTTTTGTCGATCAGGATGGGAAATCTTGTCTGATCGTCGCACACTGATTACCCGAAAAAACGTGAGTTAAATTGCCGGGAATGCTAGAATTTTCCGAGTGATATACTGGCATTATTCCCTCAATATCTAGAGAAGAACTTACCCAATTTTGATGAAACTTAATATTGATATTATTTAGCTTACATTATTGAATGTATTAGATTCTAGGGCATCTGTATGTCCACACTTACATTTTTCCATAGATCTAGAGAACCACATATCAAAATTGTGAATAAACATTTCCAATTCTTATTAGAACACACTTAATCTGTTTATACTGAACCCGTCATGGTTTAAACATTTAGAATGGATTGTCATTGACATTCTGAGTGCGAGATCTTCACTCTCAGAGAAATTATAAGTGTAGATGCTGCTAATGGGATCCAATGGGGGTGTGACTTACAATGGTCTCTCAAGGAGTTTAACACTAACACATGCACTCCAATATTATGTTGAACTTGGTAGCTACTAAAAGTCATCTAAAATCAGGAGGGGATGGGGAGAGAGGGTCTTTGGAACTCCGTCCCGAGTCAAGTCTTTTAAACCAATTTGAATTTGACAGAGGGACAAGAAAGACTCGTTTTACTCCCCTGTTGTATGAAACACGAGTGTACCAGTCACGTGTACATGCATGCATGCATGTACAGTGGCACAGGACTTCCCTTATGGAAGGAAAATATATTTTGTAAACATATTGTCATTTTAGTCTTAAGTTTAATATTCTTGAATGTTTATTTGTTTTTTTGCATTTGTATAACTACTTTAAAAGTATTCACATGTCAAAAAAACTGTTAAGAGTATTATTCTAAAATGCATTTTGTAATCTTCAATGTATTGAAATATATTAATCAATATATTTCATTTCTCAATATATTAAAATATATTATTTGTTTATTTAGCAGACGCCTTTATCCAAGGCGACTTACAGAGACTAGGGTGTGTGAACTATGCGTCACTTACAATTACGTCTGACCCGAAAGACGGAGCACAAGGAGGTTCAGTGAATTGCTCAGGGTCACACAATGAAGCAGTGGCTGAGGTGGGATTTGAACCGGGGACCTCCTGGTTACAAGCCCTTTTCTTTAACCACTGGACCACACAGCCTCCTTATATATATATATATATATATTATTATTTATTTCTTAGCAGACGCCCTTATCCAGGGCGACTTACAATTGTTACAAGATATCATATTATACATTATTTCACATTCAATTACACATTTTTACAGTTGGGTTTTTACTGGAGCAATCTAGGTAAAGTACCTTGCTCAAGGGTACAAAAGCAGTGTCCCCCACTGGGGATTGAACCCACAACCCTCCGGTCAAGAGTCCAGAGCCCTAACCTCTTCTCTCTCTCTCTCTCTCTCTCTCTCTCTCTCTCTCTCTCTCTCTCTCTCTCTCTCTCTCTCTCTCTCTCTCTCTCTCTCTCTCTCTCTCTCTCTCTCTCTCTCTCTCTCTCTCTCTCTCTCTCTCTCTCTCTCTCTCTCTCTCTCTCTCTCTCTCTCTCTCTCTCTCTCTCTCTCTCTCTCTCTCTCTCTCTCTCTCTCTCTCTCTCTCTCTCTCTCTCTCTCTCTCTCCACACACACACACACACAAGGATAGACAGCTCTGATGTTGCGTATTACACAGCTCTGGGTGATAAAGTAAGGAGGCCTTTTTTGCAATGGTGTCAAGAATAAAAAAAACACAATTTACGACTTGGCAGGTCACAAAAAAGGAAAATAAGATTCTAAGAATTTTGCTGGGGGTTAGCACACGTGGCATCTATAAAACACTGTTACAGAATTTAAAAAAAAAAAAAAAAAAAGTGCACAGAGCTTTTTAATCATTGCCTTTCCCTATCCTGGTAGACTGCAATTCTTCCGCACTGCAAGCATCACATCACACAATCACTCGTGAAACATCATGGGCAACACCAAATCCAAATCGGATGGACAGGCCCTACTAAAATAAAACACAGTGTACTGTACTAAGCTTTAGCACTGGATTTGGGCTTGTTAAATCAGGTTGCCATTACACAATTTACAACGGATTGATGAATGTTCGTCGAACATCATTTTTGGTCATGCCTTCTACTGCAAGCTCTTAGACTCCAGGATGAAGAAACCCACCAACCACATATTCTGTTTATAGAACATGTCCAATGTATAGGAAACAAAAAGTACATTAAACCCTAAATTAAACAAACTGTTACTTTATTTCCATCTAGCACCCCCCCACACCCCCAAAAGAAAATATATCCATCTGCTTGGCAACGCGCCATCATTCGGAACAGCAAGATTCACCCGGTCATTCTATCGTTGGGTTTCATGCTAGATCACTCAACACAAAAAACAAAACCTCACATAACCGTAGATAAAAGACCTGTAAGTCGACATCATGAAAACAACTTGGCCTTGCATGCACATGTACATCCTCCAAGTGTAATTAATGGATGATCAGACAGGTGGGTGGGTGGTTTCTTATATGTACAGGTTCTGAGACTCCCAAAACACAGCTGTGCCCAAAATTTTTGCAACACCCAATACAATTAACTAATTTTGCTTCAGAAAGTGGAATGAAACCTGTTGAACAATGTTACGTTAACATATTTAATTACATACCGCTTTGTAGTTTTCCTCTCCATATACTTACAGAAAAAAAAAAGAAACACACACCACACACATTTTGAATATATTACTACTATTATGGCTTCCAGTAGACTTTTACGATATCATGTTGTAATTTATTTATCATGTAGGCCTGATCAAAGAAAAGATCTAAAATCATTCCATATATATATTTTATTTTTTATTTTAGATGTCTCAATCCTAAAATTCTAGGCGATGCAAAACTTCTGGCCTTAGCTGTCAAGTTTCAACATAATTGGATTTGTGATTCTTTATATATACACAGATAGAAATAAGACTCCTGTTGCATAGCAGTTTTTGCCATTTCAGATTTCTAAAAAAGCCTGATTTGCCACCAGGTTTGTCTTAAAGCCATAGTAAAACCAGGAGTGGATCAAACTGCTATGCAGCGGGAGTCTTATTTCAGTCCCTGAAGAATTTAAGTGTGATCATGAACTACATTTTGTGTTCGACCAATACAAGACTAACCTGATGCCATAGACAGTTACACTGTAGATTATAATAAACTCTAGTTATCCAAGCGCTGGGATTTAATCTAGCAAGGTCATAGCAAATTAAAAACACACACCATCACACTATTTAGCAATAGAATCTTTATTAGACAAAAAAAAAAAAAAGTAAGCAAGTATAGCGATTTAGCTTTCTTAGTTCTGTCAAATGAGGTACGCTACAACTATAAATTCTTCAATACATTTTTATAATATTAAGAACTTCACAGCCATTCAATAGAATCTTTAGGTTATCGCAACAACGTTACAATACAAGTTTTGTTTTTCTTTACACATTAATAATTTACTTGTCATGCTTTTAGCTATCTGGGTCAGTGTCCCCTCTAGTGGCTGTCAAACGCAGTGCAGTTCTGTATTTATTTTCTAGGCGCAAGGGTGGTAAGCAAAATTAGGCATAGCAGGACTTCAGCCCTCATGGGTAGGAGGCTCCAGTGAAAGATAATCTTCAGTGGAGTTGTTTAGACAACTCTCCATTGCAGAAGGCTCATGTCTTTCCCCCCAGTGGAGAGCAGCTGAGTGTCGTCATGGAGAAAGGCAACATTGGTCACGTGACTGCTATGCCCCCCATAGGAATAGCTTGGGGCCTAAAAGGAACATTTAAAAAAAAAATTGTAATCAAAATCAACAAGTAACTATTTCAGTACATAAGAAAGTTTACAAACAAGAGGAGGCCATTCGGCCCATCTTGCTCGTTTGGTTGTTAGCTTATTGATCTCAGAATCTCAAGCAGCTTCTTGAAGGATCCCAGGGTGTCTGCTTCAACAACATTACTGGGGAGTTGGTTCCAGACCCTCACGATTCTCTGTGTCAAAAAGTGCCTCCTATTTTCTGTTCTGAATGCCCCTTTATCTAATCTCCACGATGCAGTGAAGGCCTGCTAGCACACAATTTTACCCCAAGGTAGTATCTAATTGTGCTTTAAAAAGTCCTTCGTTATTTAAGTTGCACAGCTAGGCTGTTTTATAGGTTGCTTTACCGTGTTGAGTTAACCATGTTTGAAATGGTAACCTGACCTATAAAAATACTTACGGGGAAAAAAATAAATTAAAAAAAATTAAATTAAATCCACCCTTAGCCAATTCAAAATGATATGTCATCCTTAAATGAATCCAGGTCTATTATAAGAGAGACAATTTCACACAGTTTGAGCAGACAGATCCAGCTCCAACTTACTGCTGTGAAGGCAGCTTAGGGGAAAAAAAAGAGATTGCTCACCCGGGGCTGGGAGCAGGGGTTCGAGAACAATTGCACTTTGCCAAAATCATCCGCTGTGGCCAGGAGCTTGCGATCATGTGAACTGCAGACAGCGTTTATATCTGTGCCATCTGCACCATCGGGCCAGATACCTGGAGAACAAAAAAAAAAAAAAAAACACATCACTTCCTGGCAAAACCCAAGTACAGGGAGAAAAGAAAGCTACTAGGTCTAGTGTACAGCTACGTAGTTTTCAATATACTGAACGAGAAACTGAAATACAATACTGGGGCCTCGAGGCACACAAATGATTTCAGAGGGCATAGTATTAGTGCTCTGAAAATATTATGAATTATGGACATCTTTGGGGATCTACAGCTATGGCCAAAAGTTTTGCATCACCCTGTAGTATTAATTAATTTTGCTTCATAGGTCAGTCAAGGGAAACCTGCTGAATAACGTTACGTTAGCATATTGAATTAAATGTACCATTTTGTAGTTTTCCCCCCTATATACTTAAAGTGACACTTTGAAATCTATAATGAAATACTGCACTATTATGGTTTCTGGTAGACTTGCAATGTTTTTGTAGTTTCTTTGATTACATGATGTTAAATAAAAATCTCAAAATTATGCACACACACACACACATATTTTATATATATAAAAGGAATGTCTCAATCCTAAAATTCTAGGCAATGCAAAAAGCTTTTGGCCAGAGCTGTATCTGACTGTTAAATGCAAGGAACGGTAAGTAATGAGAAGTCAGAGGTTATGAAGTGCAGACTGATGAACTAAATCTGCAGACCTATGTACAGTACATTACATTCCAGTAGCAGACTGAAACCGTTGAATGGGTTACCCACAGGCTAGCTGTAAAAAGTTACTTGGTGCTGGAAGAGTGGATGGCCACACCCCAGAACACATTTCCCAGTAAAAGCTCACCGAAGACTCCGATTCCCAGTACACAGGTGGAGGAGGCCCATTCCAGATTGCGCACAGTGTCAGCGTTGGTTACCTGCTTGCAGTTTGACGAGTTCCCTGCACAAGGAAAAAAAAAAAAATAATAATCCGATCACTTCTCTCTCGCACTACCAGAAGAGGCTCCTTGAATTCTACTGAAGCTCCAGGACTATTTCAACTTAAACTTACAGTAAAGGATTTCGTAATCCCCTGAATTGGAGACAATATACTTGCTGTCCTTAGACCAGTCCAAATGAGTCACAAAACTGGAATGACCCTGCAGGAAAAACAAACCAAAAACATTAAAGCAGTAGACCTTTGACAGAGCACTATTGCAAATCACTTCGAAGTGTCACGATTGGGCATTATATTAGGTAGAGGTGGTAAAAACCAAACCTCAAATCTGAAGACGCAAACTAAAAAACACTTCCTTATGAAAAGCGGAATCTGTCAGTATTAAATTTGAAAATAGATCGATTGAACGTATAGGACAGCAAGTGAGCAGACTTTGTCTACATTGACAGACAGCGTTCAGAGGGCGTGGACAGGAGAAAATATTATTTATTTCATCAACCAGAAAAAAAAAAAATGTAAAATTACATAAACGCATGCTGTATTCACATACTTCAAGGCAGATTGATTTGGAAAAGAGAACGATAACATTGAAGGTCCTTTACCAGAGGATTAGGGACCTCATATGGACCAATCAGGTAAAGGAAAGCGTCAATCCATTTTGTAGTATCTTGAGCTAATTGAACAGTCCTGCATACAAGGTGCTGTACATGGATTTACTAGTGACCCCATACCGTGCATTTTCCCACACGACTGTATTTCTTGCCGTTCTCCGTTACAGCATAAACGTAAATGAAGTTATCATGTGATCCAACCGCGAGGTAGTTTCCGTCTGTGAAACCCAAGACAAAATGCAGTTAGGGTCTGTTGGAAAACATGGATCGAGAATTGATTAGCAGTTTGCTATGCATGTGGACTGGCAGAGCTATACTGGTGTTCTTTTCTGAAAAGAGACTAATATTGCAGATAGCAGACTGTTTGGTTCAAATTGCATGTACTGCTAACAATTGATAAGAGACCTTGCGTCTACAAGCTTCTTGTCCAACATTGACTGCAAGCTAACAAGATAACAATGCTGTGGACCAGAAGGGGCCAGGCTCTAAGACTTTTGGAATACAAAGCATAAAGGAGCTAAAAGGCTCCCAGTCCCTGCCGTTGGACCCAAAGGTTCTCAGGGAGAATAAGAGATAATGCCACTGGACTCAAAGGGTCTCAGGCAAAACAGAGATATGAACAAGGAAGATGACAAAAACCAGATGTATGGACCTTTTGGGGCACCACCAGGGGTCTGAAGAATGCACTGAGTTCAGAGGTCATCACACTAGATTACACACACAAAATTAAATATATGGTAACAGAATAATGTGTTGTACCTTTTCTACTGGTTAAGTGTCAGAGAAAGAAGAGGTGGACCAGCTATACAGAAGGGTATTTTATGTCATGCAACAATTGTAAGAAGAGTATTCTGTTTGTCCTGTACCTGGGACCAGACTCCCTGCATATTTCAATAAACCTAACAACTGATTGAAGAAAAGGACATTTTCTTGAATCTACTTGCTCACCATCCTTTTTTTTTTGCAAGTTACATCAGGGTCATTGCGCAACCGTACTTGGACACACTTCTAAAATCCCACCGAATTCTCTCATGCACAAATATTACATCATAAAGCCAAGCTCAATCAAAAAACGCCAGATTTCCGATCACCTCCATACAGCAGGAGCGTTGTCTCATGCTCTGTAGACAACTGACTGACCTACATTCTAAAAAAAAGACATGGATAATGGCATGAACTCTTTAATGCATTCTTGTAAGTGAAACATGGTTTATAAGAAGTTAATATGGTACCTGTAGGAGAGTCTTCTCATTTCAGTTTCACTCTTACAACCATTAGACAGAATCAACTGTACATAATTACAAACAATATTATTGCAACCCTTCCTGCCTACCTGGTGAGTATTTCACATTGGAGATGATCTCATTGCCATCTGTGTGGACAGACACTAGGTCTGCCGTTCCAGTGTCAAGCACCAGCCACCTGGAGAGGGCAAGACAGAGCGAAACAGGAGAGAGAGAGAGAGAGAGAGAGAGAGAGAGAGAGAGAGAGAGAGAGAGAGAGAGAGAGAGAGAGAAACCATTATGCTGAAACTAAAAAGGGAAGCAGTGTTCCAACCGGTAAATGCTAGCTTAAAAAAAAAAAAAAAAAAAAAAGTACCAACTACCATTGAAAACATTTGGTCATTTAGCGGAGGTACTAAAAATCACACACAGAAAACAGTTCAGCTTGAAAATGGTGTTTCCGCGGTTACCTTGCAGTCAGTGTTCCCACGGCAACCACCGATCCGCTGGGATGGAAACCTGCTGATCGGGCCCCATCCTGAAAAAATAATTAAATATTATATATTTTTTTTTTATTTTATGTGTCTGGTATTGCCCGGGTGGTTTTGTTTAATAGATCCTTCATTGCATGGGGAGGACGGAGATTATTATTACTATTATTTGTTTATTTAGCAGACACCTTTATCCAAGACGACTTACAGAGACTAGGGTGTGTGAACTATGCATCAGCTGCAGAGACACTTACAATTACGTCTCACCCGTAAGATGGGGCACAAGGAGGTTAAGTGACTTGTTCAGGGTCACATGAGTCAGTGGCCGAGGTGGGATTTGAACCGGGGACCTCCTGGTTACAAGCCCTTTTCTTTAACCAATGGACCACACAACCTCCCATCATATTTACTGGTTTATAAAACCCAACATATGTTTACAACAACAGTCAGATTTGACAGCAAAAGGGACGTACATTTGATATTTGCTTTTTCCTTGTCCCTACAGTATAGTCTCTGTGACCAGCAAGACCATCTCAATGCAAGGTAAGCACTTTACCGGTTAATCTTAAATGCAGGTATTAGGTATTTAATACATAGATTGATTGGGGAGCATAAGATACCTCAATCACTTTAGTCCAGAGGGGCTTGTGTGTGGCCACGTCCCACAGGTGGACAACCTTGTCGTGGCCACAGGTCACAAACTGCTCCATGCTGGGGTGGGAGTCCAGACCCCAGAGCTCATCCATGTGACCCTGAAAAACAGGCAGTGCAGTGCTGTGAAACCTGCTGAATAATATTACATTCACCTACTGAATTACATACGTTTTGCAGTTTTTCGTTAAGTATATCGGAAAAAAATACTGTACTTCTATTACGGCTTCCAGTACACTTTTGCGATATCATTTTTGCGTTTCTGTAATTACATGTTAAATATATTGCATTACAATAATATAGATCTTTATTTTATTAAATTAATGTCTGTGTCCTAAAATTGAAGGTGATCCAAAACTGACATAGCTGTATATTTATATTAAAAAAACAAACAACAAAAAAAAAAAACACTAAAAACCACACACCACATATTTCTATAGCATTGCCACTTGCAAGAGAAGAGAACACTCCCCTTTGTAAAGGAATCCATCTCGCTGCAACGAAAATGAACACCTCTCTTGGGAGTGGTTTGAAGGCAGCGTCCGTCCTGCTTACCTGCACGATGGGGCTGAGCTCTCCGGAGAAGGACCCCTGAAGGACAGCGTTCCGAGTCGTTCCCACAAACAGGCTGTCGGACTTCCCCTCCGCCAGGGAGCGGACCGGCCCAAACATCTCGGGGACCTGTGGAGAGAAACCAGCAGGGTCCAGCGGGGATCTGCACTTTCCAATCCAGTTTCACAATGTCGGGTAACGCTATGTGCATTGGGCATCAACTACAGAACTCCTAATAACCCATCCTGGAATATCGCTACCCAATGTTTGGTGCCCTCATCTGATAAGTTGGTTATTCCCCCTCCCCTTAATAGCAGAACACAGCTCACTCATACTTAGCATAACTTCACTCTTATCACAGACCCCGATTACCCTAAACTTGGACACCATTCATGCGATAATGCCAATTGCTTCATTTTGTTTCTGACAGGCTTTATAAAAACACACTATTTGAAGAGTGCAGGAGTTTCGTGCAGTACCTCCAGCTCCTGTTGCTGCTGGTAGTCCCGGTCCCACAGGACCACCCTCCTGTCCTTTCCTCCTCCCGACACCAGGGTCCCGTCCTTCAGCACACACAGCGAGAAGATCCCACCCTCATGAGCGCCAGGGACGGCGTGGCTGATCCGGTTACCCCCTGTCAAGAACAGAGAGCCTGAGCAAAGAACAGGGGTGCAACCGTCCAACGTGCAATCCTGGTCTTGGAATAAACTTCAGGAAGAACCTGAAACTTACCATCTCGATACCTTTCAAAACAGGAGTTTAAAAAAATAAAATGGCATGATATCCATATAGCAGTCATGCTTTTGTTGTAGCCGGTGCTCCTAAATTGTTTCTTGTAATTTTATTAACTTGTTTGTTGGTTTTGCTCGTTTGAAAGTGTGTGTGTTTTTTGTGTATGATGTGCCACCTTGACTAGGTCTCCCTTGAAAAGATTTTAATCTTAAATCTTAAATTCATTTATATACTTCGCAAACAGTAAAAATGTGAAGCACCCCCATTCACTAATTGCCCGTAATTCACTAATCAAATGCATTTCGGTAAACATGCAGAATTGCTATTTAAAAAAAAAAAAAAAAAAGGGGGGGGATTTGTACTTATGTACTTTTTAAACTTGCCGTTTACCAGCAGTGGTCTAACGAGTAAGATACATCGAACAATCAAGCTCATTTTCAAACCACTAATACGAAACCACTGTCTGTACTAAAGATTCGACAGTTTATCATTTTGTGCATTCTACTTTCAGAAAGCACACCGCCTAATTGAAAATACATATTAATGTTCCTTTTAAAAATGCAATTGAACTGCGTCTGTCACGCAACTGGTTTCACAAAACTCCGATTAGCAGTAATGTTAGGCAAGGCTGTCCACGATTAATGCCAAATCAGGGTCTGTGAAACCAGCCATTCTTCTAGTACGACGTGGAGTTTCGAGAGCTCTTAACCTCGTGTCTCCTGGTGCATACAGACCTTTCCCCCAGATGCACATGTTCCCACTGGAGTCCCCAGTGATGGCGTCTCCGTTCTCCGCAAAGGCAATACACAGCACATACTTCGGCTTCTCGTGTTTCTGAAACAAAGAAATGTGAAAAAGCCTGCTGTAGAAAAAAGCCTGGATGTGCACAGGACTACTGGGATTTCTCCAGCATTGTGGCAGGCGGGTGGAGTGAGGGAGAGAGGGAGGGAGGGAGGATGCTCACATCAAACAGGCCCTGCCGTTTGGTCAGAGTGCTGTCCTCTACGGTCCAGAAGTTGAGGTGAGATTTCCCGCAGGTCAGAATGAGGTTCGAATCCATGGGGTGAAAGTTTGCAGATAGCACAGAGTCATTGGAGCACTGTCGGACAGAGAAAGAGAGGGAGACAAAACGGAAAGATACTAAATTAATACGATCGATAGACAGATAAAAAAAATACATCTTGTAGATGAATTTATTCCATCAATGAGGTATCTGAACACTCCATGAATGATCCTGATATGCTATTTTATGTAGCAAGTACAAAGTATGAAGAGGTTTAAACCCTTATAGGAGATGTATTCAGAGAATGAAAAATAAATAAATTTAAAAAAATCCAGCCAGTCCAATACCTTCACTTCAGCCAGCTTCTTCTCTTTCTGCCACTCCCACACAGACATGATGTGGTCGTTGGCATCGTCAACTGCGCACAGATGGGTCCCTCCATTCTGTGTGGCACAAATGCATTAATACAGAAACACACACACAGAATAGTTTTAAAAAAAAATCCAAATAACTGGTTTGGAACATTAGTAAGTTATATATATATATATATATATATATATATATATATATATATATATATATATATATATATATATATATATATATATATATATATATATATATATATATATATATATATTTTTTTTTTTTTTTCAAAGAACACAAATAAACTTACAGACTTGGAGAAGCCCACGCAGGTGACAGCACGATCAAAGACTCCCATCCCCACAACGTGAAGAGTGTTCAGACTGACAGAGTCCCACACACGCACATGAGGGGGCAGTTGCTGAACAAGGAAAAAAAGGAGTAAAAGGTTATGGGGTCAGGATGAAGACTGGGAGGCAAGCGAGGGAGCGAGGGGGCGGGGGGAGAAACCAGAACACGAGATATGTGAAGGGACGCTAGTAACCGGGAGCAAGTCTCACATTAATTACAAAATGATTCCTTTAATAAAAAAAAAGGTTGCTTTTGATTAAACATCTCAATACACACCTTGCCATCTTTGGAGGTTCCTGCTACTTGTCCTGTCGCAATGGTGACCATATCGGGGTGGACAGCCAAGCTGAAAAGGTAGAGAATGACCGAATTAGCCTAAATTTAAAATGAAACCTAAAGCCAACATTTGGGCAGCAGTGTGGAGTAGTGGTTAGGGCTCTGGACTCTTGACCGCAGGGTCGTGGGTTCAATCCCAGGTGGTGGGGGACACTGCTGCTATACCCTTGAGCAAGGTACTTTGCCTAGATTGCTCCAGTAATATAAATGGATAATTTCATGTAAAAATAATGTGATATCTTGTAACAATTTTAAGTCGCCCTGGATAAGGGCGTCTGCTAAAATTAATAATTTTTAAAAATCACCCCTGAAGCGACATCACCACTTTTAATGCTACGAGTCGCTCTCAGATGTATTGGGAGTTCCTTGTGTGCCCCTTAAAAACAAGCAGGATTGAGAAACTAGTTTATTTACAAGGGGTCCGCAGAGGGAAACCCTTATTATCATGCAAATGCTCATATTTACTAGCTAAATGCATTCAGTATACATACAAAGAACTGCTATTAAAAAAATGTGTACTGCCATGTACTTTTTAAACTGCTGCTGTTTACCAGCAGAGGGCTCCGGTGGAGTCAGATATGTCCAACTATCAAGTTTATTTTAAAAAGCGCTAAAAATAGGTAGATCACCTTCTGCAAAGCCCTTATTCCACAAGCACAGAATTAAGACCGACCATTCAGAACCCCACCCATCCCCTCCCTTGTAAAACGACCATCCAATGCAAACCTTCTGAGTTTGATTGACAACAAGCCTCCTTACCACTTGACATCATCGTTGTGCCCCAGGTAGTGCCTCTGCTGCTCTTCCTCCACGTTGTACAGCACCACCACCGAGGCGATGAAGTAGACGATCTCTCCCGTGGGCAGGAGATACAGGTTCGACCGACAGTCCCGCCCCCGGTACCCATACCTGAACACGCACAGGTCAAGGATCACCACAGTTATTTGTTTATTTAGCAGACGCCTTTATCCAAGACAACTTACAGAGACTAGGGTGTGTGAACTATGCATCAGCTGCAGAGTCACTTACAACTACGTCTCACCCGAAAGACGGAGCACAAGGAGGTTAAGTGACTTGCTCAAGGTCACACAATGAGTCAGCGGCTGAGGTGGGATTTGAACCGGGGACCTCCTGGTTACAAGCCCCTTTTCTTTAACCACTGGACTATACAGCCTCCTTGTGCAAAGAACACAACCTACAGAAAAAAATCAACAGACCTGTCAAACATCTAGGACATCTTATCCTGTGTATATTTGTCATCCCTGTGCATAAACACAGCATTCTAAAAAAAAAGCAGTTAGAGTACAATTAACATTTTGGGATTTATAAAAAGTGAATACGTCACATGTGTAGGAAAGTTATTTTAACTAGCCAATTCGCACACAGTTTGACCTTTCATAATCCAAGCTGCCCCAGCTGGTTATAAAAGGAGAGGTACGGGCAATGGATTTTTAAACTCGAAAACGTTAAAGCTTCCGCAGATCAAAACACTTCACTGGTGGTGCTTTGCGGTTGGCGGTGCTGTTTCTGTGAAAAGGATACACCCACTGGAGTTTGAGTTTCTGCTCCGGCAGCTGTGCTTTGGTCTCCAGGCTGTAGCTGCCTTTGAGTCCGTCAGGGAGGTGCATAGTGATGGGACGACCGCGGAGAAACATCTTCACATAACCATCATCTAGGAGAAAGGCACGCGCACAGACACACAAGCGCATTCAACGATAACCAAACAAGCCACAACTTACAACTGTGTTACTGCATTTCAGATTATTCACTTATTTCACTTTAGTTTTCTATCAAAGGCCAATTGGTAACTGATCATTTGATCTTGCGATGCATCACACAAGCAGCCCATCACATGCTACGTGATACATACATCGCAACATGTATCTTACCAGGATATTAGTATATTACACCACCATCATTCACTGGCTTTTGCAGCATTTTTAAATGTAAAACCAGTGCATGCACAGTGGGTCCTCAAAAAAAAAAAATTTGCACAGCAACCAAAAGGTTAAACACTTGCATAAAATGAAAGTTTAATCAGATTATATCCCAATGCAATTTGCAATGTTTATAGGAGGCTGGGAGCGTGCAATAAAGGTTTGGTGCAGCAGGGCTCCCCATTTAAATTGACAGTACATGCATGCCACTTGCAGAGTCTGTTGTTTCTCACCCCAATTACCACTAATCAGGGACAACCTCATTAGACAGCCCT
Organism: Acipenser ruthenus; assembly: GCF_902713425.1. Classification (NCBI taxonomy): domain Eukaryota; kingdom Metazoa; phylum Chordata; class Actinopteri; order Acipenseriformes; family Acipenseridae; genus Acipenser; species Acipenser ruthenus. The sequence continues at coordinate 2,380,636 of NC_081218.1, forward strand.
AGGATTAGTTCAAATGGGGGTCTGCGTGTACATAATGAACAAAGCCATGACCTTGAACGAGTCATTAGGCATTGCTCAAATGGAAGCATTGTTGTGTGTTCATCCTTCCCCTAAAAACATTCCAACTCTGCAGTCAAAAAGATCAATTATCGAATTACACAGCACCATTAAAGGTAGGGACTGGTTTTTCCATCACATGCACGGACACGTGTACAGCACAACATGGTACGGATGGTGAATGCAATTGTCCTGAAATGCCGTTATCGATTCTGTTATTGCCAATAATGCTGGCTACAGCACAACGTGCAGGGTAAGAAGTCAAAGCAAATGACAATCTAGGTGGTTACATGATCAATCACAGCTTATTTTGTCGTTACTTCATTTGTTTTGCAAGGGCAGGTTTACTGTATTCCTTTAAAGGATTTCCTCCTGCTGGCTTTGCAATACATGACTGTGGTGCTGTATAAAATAAAGACAGGTGTTTGTTCAATGTGTTTGACAGTATTTGCATGGAAGATTGTTTTTTTCTGGGAAAATTAAAACAAATTTGACACACCCTGCTTTGCAGAAAAAGTAAAGAAAGGTATACAGGAAACCTGCTACTAAATGGGGTAGTTTTGCCAATCCAGAAAGTATCTGGCTTAAGGAAGCGAATAAATCAATGCAAATATCAAGGACAATTTTAGGAGATCGCCATGTAGTTTATGCAAATATCTTCCATGCAATGCACACACTACATCATTGTCTTGCAAGCCTTCTTATGCAGCGGTCTCGGTAGATTAAAACATTGCCTGCAGTGTGTGCATTAAGTGCTTTGACTTGTTCTTTCAGTAAACTTACCAGCACTGAAGACAGGCTCTTTGGTTTTGCTGAAAGAAAAAAAAAAAAAAAAAAAAAAAAATGCACAAATTGATTAATAAATAAAGACAACAGCTTCTGAGCAGAGTGCACAAGCCCAGACTTACCCCATAGCAGAATGCATTGGAAATACTGGCAGTTTATTTATTTATTTTTTATAGAATTACAGCAAACATGTCATTTTTGTTCTGATGTCATTTATTACATAGCTAATGATGTAACGATCTACTATTCCTTTCTATTTAAACCTTCAGGCATCGTGGTATAGAGTCACTGTATCCATTATTCTACACTGTACATTATCTAGCATGCAATTGTTTTTATAGAGTAGGAACAGAATCACACTGTACCGTCCGATTGCAACCAACTGGAAAATGCAACTGCCCTATACATCTGCATCTACCCAAAGATAACTAACCCCTGCACTCAGAAATGAAGAGCATGCAACACAATTTGCTCCTGACATGGGATGCAAAACGACAGCCCCCCTTGTGCATCTGCAGTCTTTATGCCTACAGATAGCTACTGGTCCTAACCCCCTGGAACCAACACATATCAGCGTTGTTAATCTGCACACAACAGCGCTGAAGTCACTGGGGACGGTGGTGCAGGGAGAGGTCAGGACAACAGGTCGATCTCCTTTAACCTCTACAGCAAAAAAATTCACCCAACATCAGCAAGAATGAAATGAGACCGTGTCGAGGCGATTGATGTGGTGCAAAACAAACTGTCTAAGCAACACTTAAGGGATACAGATCGCTTAGTGCTGCAGCTACTGGTGACAGAAAGAGACCCTCTGAATAGATTATATTTCTAATGCAACAAAAGATCTGTTTGCTTATTATTACATCAACGTGTGAATAACCATGCTGGTTCACCTACAGAGTATGGATTCAGGGGTTTTTGGTTCTACTTTGAAAAGAACAACCAGCTTCAACTTCCACACAACATTTAATTAAAATAATTTAAAGTTGACGTGATTTCAGTAAAGAAATGTGTTGAAAAATTAGACATGAAAAATAATAAAACAGCTGCCAATTTTCCACCTTTAGCCTTCAGCTACACAAAAAAAAAATTCAGCTAGAGAAAGTTCAGCTATACACCATATGCATTATGCAAAGGCAATACACAATAGCTTTTTAAAAACACTGCAAAGTCTGTTGATCAATTGCATGGGCTACAGTATGTATGGATTTTAGTGGTACCTTTTAAGGTTTGATGTCAAGGCTAAAGCTTAATCTATGGAAAGTTTAATGCACACATCTAAGTGGTGCCAGGGGAAAACATGATCTCTGAAACAATGGAGTCAGTTTATGGGCAAACTGCTGTTTCAGTGGTGGTTGAGAACAGCTAATGGATGTTGTTCACAAGCCAAAAAATAAACTGAAAAGGTTTCATCTTCCTCATTAACTAAATGCATGCCGTACTGCAGACAACACATCAGGAACTTGTGTTTACTAGTTTGAGGAATCATTTTAAAAGTGTTGTCGAATTCCCCTTTAGAACAGAACGACCCGTCAGCGCTCAGCTGTGAAAGAGTTCAGCTGAGTTTGCCTGTTGCTGAGGATTCAGTGTCGGTTCTTTGTTTTATCTAGCCCGGAGCGAAGGCAGTAATTTGAGACTGTGATCACCACACCCATGCCTATCTGCACTGGAAACAACACTATCTTCAGTTACACTGCTGTGAGGCCGGAACAAATTCTCCCTCCCACAAAACAAAGCTGTACTGAAAACAGTAACGAAAGATTGGTCACACAGCATTTAGCTGCCAGTGGTTTTGGAACAACTAGATTAAAAGGCTAAACTTTTTTCTATTATAAAAAAGAAGAGCAAGGCCCAAAACTAAAACAAAAAAAAATGAATGCATTGGGTAAAGGCGCTACTGTACAGAAACAATCAAAAGATTTATGGCGATTGTTAAATGCAATAGTCAGCCAAACATGGAACAATATTGCGATACCTACACTACTGCAGGAACACATCAAGAACTGTTGAGTTGCTAGTTAAAAGATTAGTTCGTTGTAAAAGAAATTACCTCACCTGTTTGTTTATGCAAAACTCCCCCCGCCCCTATCCCTTATCTACTGTTTACACAGGAACACCATCATCTGAGGCATATCAATTCAAATTATTAAGAGGAACTTTAATTACTGCAGTGTAATCTCCATTATCTCATCTTCCCTGTGCTGTACAATATATTCTTTTAGTAATGGACTCTGCAGGGATGTGATCAGTTATCATTAAAAAAAAAAACTGACAAAGATACTAGCAACCACTGAAGTTAAGACACCCCTTAGGCATAAGGATAATACATTTCCATGTGCGGTGTACAGTTAAAAGAAAAGATTACAACAGAACTGATTGAGTGGAGCTGTGCAGCGTATGAGGTTATCTGGCTGCTATCAGGGAAATAATATTTCATTGTCTTTTATTGCACGCAAAGGGGTGGCATTTAAGATTACATGCGAGAAAGCATTCAAGATCCTCCATGAAGACACCAGTACTGTGCCCGATGCTTTCTTCCAGAAATGGGCAACTAATTATTGCTTAATTTCTGTTAATAACTAGTGGACTCATGATTGTGAATAATAATGATTAAGCTGTAAAAGTGTGACTTGACTATTGGAATCAATAAAGGAAACTTGTTCAATTCTGCTTAAATCCTTGCTGCGTGCATTCCTTCACACAGAAATGCATCAATAAAATGTCCTTACAACTGAATACAATAATGCTGGTTAATGAGTTATGCAATTCTGCCGGACACAAGTCCATGTTAAATCTGGGGATTGCTTTTATTAACTATTTGAATAAAATACAAGGCTAGTGCAATAATCCACTGCAACAGATTATATACTGATCTGCAAGTCTGATGAACATACCACAAGCAATCGAACTGCAAAGAGGAACAAGGAGCCATTTAGAAAAAAGCCACATTTAAAAGGGAATCACGAGGTTTCTAATGTTAGCGACGATCACTACAAAGCTGCAAGACTTCTGCGGTCTACAGACCAGACGTCCGTAAGAGAATAACTTGCAAAGATGGCCTCTGTCATATTGCCATGGTTTCCCCCATAGTAAAAGCACACCAAAGTATAAAAGCAAAGTGAAAACATGGTAAAGCAGAGAGGTATGGTAAAACATTAAAAAGACAAACCATGGTAAAAAGCATAGCATACTGTAATGAAAGCACAGTGGAGGCATAGGTAACAATTGTAAATAGCAAAGCACGGCATATGCCCCTGGTTATTTGCAGTTTCAAAGTTGCAAATATTTATCACAATGCTGAAACCCAGGCCCAGTTTCGGCAATTTAGTCCTTTAGCCGTTTTGCAACTGGGATCTGTTTGATCCGTCTTCGAAGAGGGGGAGGGTGGGGGGGGTCGATGCTTGTGTTTCTGCTTTTCTCCAGGGTAATGATTTAGCAATCCCTCTGGCATTTCGGTTTTAAAACATTACAGAGCTGATGGACAATGCAATGTTTTCCACCCCTTTCTCTTTCATTTCAGACTAACAGCCAACAATGTATGAAGATGGTCACTGAGTTAGCTAAAATAAAATGTAATCAGAATACATATTAATGTTTAGTATAATATTTGTACCTGGTTAAATAGTCACCGAGTTCTGTATGTTTAATGACATCTGTGTACAATGTTGTCTGCAGCTGAATAAATGCAAAGCGCAAGATACTGTGGCGTCACTGCATCTGGACTTTATTACAGTGAGGAATTCAATAAGGCTGGACTAATTAACCAGTTCCAGAAATATGCATATCTGCACAACTGAAGACAGGAAATAATGGGTTGCTGAGATCTCAAAACATCTCTACCACATTACCACAGTTGGCATGCAGAACAAAGCCCCGCTAAAAAAATAATTTATAAATAAAAGTTAGTAAATATATATATATATATAGCCTTGAAACTGTCATACGGTTAATATTTATTTTTATCATAGGTGGATTGATTTTAAAACATTGGTTCTGTTCTGGAATCCAATTAGAGGTTTTATGGGAGGCCCAAACATCCTATGCCTCCAAGCTAACTTTAAAACAACAGTGCAATTAGATTTAAAATATACCGACAGATAGTTTAATGTGCATTTTCTTTTCCTTTTTAAAAGCACGCAGTACATTTTTGTAAGTACATGCAACACAAAATTCTAAAGAGCTCTACTAAAATGGAACAAGCCAAACTCTAAAATGGAAGATTGCAATCCAAAACAAGCCATTTAAACCAACACTTGAAGAAAAAAAACAAAGTTTAAGCCCAAAAGTTTCTACAAAAAGTGATGGCACAAGCCTACAACAGCTTACCTGTTTGATTTCTTCATCTTTACTGCTGTTATGTGGACAAACCGAGTCAGATGTGCCACCCAACAAAACACCAACACCTTATCCTGTCTTAAAGCTTTTCCTGTGAAGTTCAACCCTGCTCATTTATACAGAACACGCAAAGATCTCTGGACCAATGGCTGGCCAGTTCCTCACTCTAACCTCCCTGCCTTCTTTTCAGACCACTCCCCCAGTAATCTTGCCCGGCTGTGTTTTCAGTCTGTGCGAGTGTGTGTGTGTACTCAGGGCAGGTGTGTCAATTTAATTAGCAGAGCGTGTTTCAAGTTTCAATGCCTGAATTATATTGCCATGGAAAGAGCTTAACCCCAACCTGCTTAATGCTCCTTTAACAATGGCCAGGTTTAATTGCACAGCCTTTGAACTAATATTTTGCTTAATTAGACCCAATTGTTCTCAGCTCTTTTTTGCTCCGACTTCTGGTTTTCATTCCAGCTGAGCTCTCAATTACTTAACTAGACCCTAAACTAAGAATGTGCTTAATTAGACCTTTTAACTTGTTTTCAACTCTTAAAAAAACAGTTGCAGATTTCAAGTCCGCTTTTTACAAGTAACTTGAACTCTGCAACTTTTTAGAAGCCCAGAACAAACAAAAAGGTCTAATTACGCAAAGTATTAGTTCAATGAAGGGTCTGGTTAAGTAATTGAGAGCTTAGTTGGAATGAAAACCAGCAGCCACAGGGGGTCCCCAGGACCAGGGTTGGTAAGCCCTGTGCTAAATGACCAATTAATAATAATAATAATAATAATAATAATAATACCAGTCTTTCTTGCCACTTGAGGAGCTGCTGGAGGAGGTGGTCCGGCTGCGTGAATCCCCAGACCCCTCTCTCTTCACAGAGGACAGGCGCTCAATGGAGCAGCTTCTTCCAAGACTGGGAGACACGGACAGAGAAACGCAGCGTTCATTAAAGCGGTGTAGCAGATTTATTTTTGTTCTATACTCAGAAGTGATTCAGAATTAATCTCATAGGACATTACATGGTTATTCCATGGATTTACTATAGTTTATAATGGTTTGCCACATATTTCAATATGCTTTACCATACCTCTCTGTGCTTTACAAAGCTTACCTGTGCTTTAGCTTTCACTGTACTTTAATGCACTTTGCTAAGCTTTTACAATGGCAAACCTTTACAAAGAAGGGCTTGTGGACCGTGATTGGACACCCCCTAGCCTAGGATCATCATGCTTGATACTCTATGATCCCTATCAATGCAATATTTTACAAAGAGCAGGATACAACGTTTTTTTATTTGCATATCATTTTCAACTCTGTTGCATTTAAAAAGCGTCCGTATTTGCACAAGGACCTTTCCGTCTGCTCTTATTTTTCATGTCACCGGGTGCAAGATAATGATCTTGGCTTCAATCCAGATGTCATTTAAAACACACAAGCTCTTGTGATACAAAACCGGGTAGCAGTAAAACGCCTTCAGTGAAAGACAAGTAATTTTTCCTTTATTGCAAAAAACAAAAAAACACTTGAATAAAAAGAGAAGTTTCTTTTTTTTTTTTTTTAAATTAATGTTCAGTAGTGGGAAGTGTTGAAATCCAGCCCAGGTTAGAATAAAAGGAAGTTAGATAAATAATGTCTGGAATACCAAGAGAAAGCATCCAGGGTTCATTTTGTTTCAACCAAGGAACTAAATTCATTCAAAACCTGCATTGTGCATTTTTATTTATCGGTTTGCTTTTTTAACCATGCATTTAAATTGTCGTCTGTACAGATTTTATTTTAACTTTCTGCACCTACAACTAGTGTCACGTTACAAAGCCTAGGAGCCAATGAATAAAGACAACAGTTCAGTTCAGCCTGCAATAAAGATGGACTGTATTACTGATGACTAAACCACTGAAAGCACTAAGAGGCCTGTTTTCAAAGCGTGTGGGGGTCACAGAGGGAAAGCTCTGTCCATTCAAAACCTTCCAATGCAATTTGGTGTTGCACAGCAGCTTTTAAAATGTGTCTAAGTGGCAGGGTTTTCTTTACATTCTGCACACCGGTCACATTTACATGGATTAATGTCAGCCGGTAATGACGTTACACTGCTTTTAAATGGAACTCTAAAAGGCTTTCCCACATTTGGAAGGCTTCAGGTATCTCAGATCAATCGATGTGCAAATTCTATAAAACAGCAATTATACACAGGATCTCGGATTTGTGCAACGCCTGGTTGCACATTTAGGATGTACGATGCATGCACGCGGAACCAGCTGCATCTCCAGTTTGATGAGACTGAGTTTTACAGACTGGTATCGTGGTGCAGATGGGAATGTAGCCTGTGTGGACTGGTGTTAAAAGAATTAACCCATGAGATCCCAACTTCTGACACACTTTGAAATCTATCCAGCAGATCTCAGGCTAGACTGCCCATTACAGCTTCATACTTCAAGGAGCGCCTTCAGCTGGATTTGAAATGATTTGGGTGATTGGGTTGTGGGTTCAATCCCCGGTGGGGACACTGCTGCTGTACCCTTGAGCAAGGTACTTTACCTAGATTGCTCCAGTAAAAACCCAACTGTATAAATGGGTAATTGTATGTAAAAATAATGTGATATCTTGTAAGTCGCCCTGGATAAGGGCGTCTGCTAAGAAAGAAATTATTATTATTATTATTATTATTATTTGCTAGCTTTTGCAAAAGACGCAACTGTAAAACAACAGTTAAAATGATGATGGTTAAAATCTGTTGCTTATTGTTGTACAGAAAGCAGTGCTCTATTCAGCAGCAACAAGAAGTTCAGTAAAGAAGGGTCAGATTGGGGTTAAAAGGGGAAATAAACACTCCAACCCCAGTCCAGCATACCTAGATAAGAATCTAGGGTACAATTAAGAGACGGTTAGCTAAATAAAATCATTTATATATTTGAAGTGTGTAAGATTGTCCATTCATTAAGTAAGCGAGTTGAGTTAAATTGGCAACAATCCCCCCCCACCCCTAGAAACCAGCAAGGGTAGCCCCAACATTCAGACCACTACTGTATATATTTCAGTATTATAAAACTCAAAAAGGTAGAGCAAACCTCATTTGCTTAGAAAGAAATTATATATTTTTTTTAATTTTTATGAACAGCTAAAACGTTAATGCCTAGTAAACAGGTCTCAGAATACCAAGCTTGACTACCTTTTCCCGGAAAGTACCATTTCCTTCTTGGGGGAGGACGGGGAGGAGGGGTATCCCCCCATTCTTTTCTGTGGTAGATACCCATTGCAGAAGGGCTTGGATGGTAAGGCCTGGAGTATCTGACGAACTGCAAGGCAGAAATAAAATTCCATCATAAGGTGTCAGAAATCGAAGCTAGAAAACACTGCTGTCAGGACTGCCCAGTCCCTGACCACATTCCGGCGCCTCCTTAAGACTCACCTCTTCAAAGAGCACCTGTAGAACTCCTCTGTTTGTATCCTGGGACACCATCACCCTTCATGTAAATGTGCTTTATTTTGCTCTTATCTGCCCCCTATTTTACTGCATTTAATCCTGTACTTCAGAATACTGTAATCTGCCAAGTGTTTAACCTGTAGTACTTCGTATTTAATCACATCCTGATGTAACTATCACTATTTAATCATATCCTGATGTAACTATCACTATTATCTGCTGTATTATTGAATTGTGGTTTGTCACACTTGTACCTTGCTTGAACAAAAGTTATTGTATTTCTTGCTCTTATTGTATTACTTGTATTGTAACACTTGAAATGTATTTGCTTACGATTGTAAGTCGCCCTGGATAAGGGCGTCTGCTAAGAAATAAATAATAATAATAATAATAATAATAATAATAATAATAATTCAAGTACCAGTGACCTCTCAGCATGTCATTTACATGCATTTAATTAAAAATGATTCAAATACAAGGTTTGTTTAGGGAAAGTTTTCCTAAAGCAGTCAGAGTATCTCAGTACCGTTACAACAATCACCCAGTAGATATGTGCTTGAGGGCAAATGTTAGCTCGCCTTTAGCAATGTAAAGACAAGAGGGTTAAAATAAAATGTTCAACTGAGATGCCTACAATAATAAAGGCATTAGCTGAAACTTTTGTACAAGTACGGCCAAAAGTTTTGCACTACCTACAGAATTAACTAATTTTGCATCATAAAGTCAAATGAAACCTGCTGAATAATGTAATGTTAACATATTGAATTGAATGTTTGAGAACATGTTAAATAAAAGACCTAAATTATGTTCATGTATTTATTATGTTTAGAAACTTTTTGGCCATAGCTGCAGACTGCACACGGAACAGGCCAGTTTGACACTGGGAACGAGATGAGATTGAGTTTTACAGACTGGCATCATGGTGCAGATGGAAAATGTAGCTTATGTGCAGATGTGCTTGCGTGTTTCTTTCAGATGCATGAATGATGAAGCCAGTTGGCTGCACCTTTCGTGGGTCCCCCTCTCTTGCCAAAGCCCTGGCTCTGTTCCTCATAGCTGCTCAGCCTCCTCAGCACATCAGCCAGCGCCGCCTTCAGCAGCTGGATCTCATCCTCCTGCAGCTGCACTCTCTGCTCCAGGTACGAAAGTCGGTCGTCCACCTCCATGGAACTGCTGGCAGACAGGTTGTCATCTGAGCCACCGGAGGGGGTGAAAGAGAAAGGGAGGTGAGGATCTCGCTACAAAGCCACTCTGTGGCTTGGAACTTGGTTTCAGGAGACTAGGTTTCAGGCCACTGCACGGCACACCAGGGGAGACTTGGGGTTTGATACAGAAAAGTTGCCTCAAACTTGGTCTCCTGGAACCAGGTTTCAAGCCACTGTTCTTGAAAGTGGTTTTATGTTCACTCAGCTTAAGAGACCAGGGGTTGTATTCTCAAAGCGTTTACTCCAGGTTAAACAGGTTATTAAAAACCATCTTAATTATACAAAAGCAAAACCAAAAATGACGACTTACAGTATATATTTCAAGTTCTCTGAAACGCTTTAAAATGTGTTTTGTATCTCAAAACTCCCAACACATAGCAGTTTGATCCATTACTGGTTTTACAAGACACACCTGAGCTTGCTGCCTATACACTAGGGCTAAATCAAGCACATATTAAAACCTGGAATGGGTGAAACTGCTATGCAATAGGAGTCTTAGTCCCACCCCCTAAAGGCTTTTTTTTTCATTTTAGTATTAAATAAAGTTCATTAGAAGAGAGAGAGAGAGACAAACAGGTTGCCCTGTATATACAGGCCTGTGTGTACGGACGTACAGACAGCAAGGATGGATGAGCTACTGGAAGAATGACTGGTCATTTTGTAAAATTACCCCTCCCCTCCCACAAATTACTGCAACACAGACAAACGGCCTCAAATCTCAGCTGAAATCACCGTATTAAAACGCAACATCAGCAATCCAAGGAATAATGAAATATTAAAAATCGACCTGCCGAGTGTCTACCTACCTGCCATGCCACTGTGTTGCCGGTCAGTCTCAAACTAATCCCTTTGGGTTTCCGTTCAAGCTCTTCATCTATCGTGTCCTCTCTGCTCCATTCCCACCCCTGATGTAAATACACACACACACACACACACACACACACACACCCCACTCTGACCCAGCCCATCTCCTTCCCTGCATCCTGCAATGGGACTCCCTCCACTCCTGCAGATTCCCTGATGCAGTGATCTGCGTCATGCTGGCACAGGGCCAGACAGACCATTAAACATCCCAACGACCCAGTCAGACAGGAGCTCGACTCCTGTTTCTGCTTCAAGTGCTTTCAGCTGCTCAGCTACCCTCCCAAACAGGACAGGGTTTTTAACCCTTTAAGGTACACAAGATGTACGTGTCCCACAAATAAAATGATGCTAACTTATCTTATTTTTGCAATGAGGCGCACGAAACAGGGTTTGCAACGTACCGACAGGTTGGATCCGGTCATCCAAATGGTCCGTTTCCTCCTTGTGATACCCAGGTCGCTCTCAAATGTATTTTAAAGAAGAAACCGTTTGAACAAGCGCTCGGTTCCTTGAGTACTTTAAAAGGGTTAACCAGGAACTACAACTTTATTTAAAATAGGCTTTGCGCGTTACAAAGCATTTACAAAAACAGGCTTACAGCGATTGTTTCAGAACAGTGGCGGTTAATAGTTTTTGGGGGGGGGTTTTGCCATGGACACGTACGACTCGTGGGTCGAGTGAATGATCGTTTTTTCTCATTTGACATTTAACTACTTATTCCACAATGGAAAATACAATGACGTTTGAATAGATGGATTTAGTAAATGGCACAAGCACAGAATAGCATTTGTAATCAAGTTAGTTCACCTACCAATACATCAGTATACTGCAGTGGTACAGATTAGCATTACAGATGTAGAGTGCGCTCCAATCTCGCTTGCTATTAACTATTCTACCGACAAAAATTTAAAACCACACTTCTGAAAACCCCAGCTTTCAGCTTTCACTGCATATTCGTCTCTAAAACCCAAAAAGGACATTACTTATTAAACCTGATAATTATGATCTACAGTAAGCAGAACTGGATGAGAATCCAAACTGAATAGCCTGTACCCAAGCAGCTAATAAATTGCTACAGAAACTTAATCTTTGCAGAAACCCGCCCTTAAAATATTGATCTGAAGCATTGTAGCTGAAAAGCCTACTTTTCAATCTATGCAAAACACAATTTTTCTAAGTGCTTCTCTGCCTTTAAAAGCTCTCATAACAGCACATCCCACTGTTGTTAAGCAATATATAAAAATGACTGAAATTAAACAAGCTGGAATTGACAAGAGGCTTTTGTTCAGTCCCATTACCTAATTGGCTGGCGGTGACGACATGGTCAACGCAGGATGCAATTTCCAATAGGATTGGTCCAGAGCCCGGGGAGTCATTAAGGATATTACAGTGCGATAGATCCTGGACCAATATTATGAGCAATGCACAGAGTGGTTAAATAATTGATAATCAATACTGGAATGCAGTATGCCTATGAAGGATTGGAGCAGTGGGTCAATAGAAACTGAAGAGGCAGTTTGGATAAAGCAAAAGATACTTCAGCATGTGACTCTACCCATCACTTTAATCCTCACCCAAGTACAATAGACTAGAGGAGCATTACTGTACACACTTAAATAAAACAGAAAACATAAAGCATTATCTTCATAGAAGGAAACTTCGGCGCAGCAGTGTGGAGTAGTGGTTAGGGCTCTGGACTCTTGACCGGAGGGTCGTGGGTTCAATCCCAGGTGGGGACACTGCTGCTGTATCCTTGAGCAAGGTACTTTACCTAGATTGCTCCAGTAAAAACCCAACTGTATAAATGGGTAATTGTATGTGAAAATAATGTGATATTTTGTAACAATTGTAAGTCGCCCTGAATAAGGGCATCAGCTAAGAAATAAATAATAATAATAATAATAATAATAATAATAATAATAATAATAATAACTTAAGGTTGAAGTATAGGGTTACAGTGAACCATTAAGTTAAAAGCTGGTCTCTCTGCATTAAGCTAAAAAGGGGGGCTTTGACAACATCGTGGCTGTGCGTCTCTTTAGTGCATTTTTTGTACTTAATGACAAGTTTGATTCTATAATTTAATATTACAAAGTGTGGCGTAATTAATCCTGCCACGCTTTAAGTCAATTAAAAATGGGCCCTTTTAACTATAATTAATCAAAAGTCAAAAGGGACATTTGTAGCTGCTTTTTCAAGGTTCCATTTTAACAGCATTGCATAGCAGTTTGATCCGTTCCTGGTTTTGCTGCAAGTTTTAATAAGACGCACATACAAACTGGGGCAAATCAAGCGTATTGTAAAACCTGGGATGAGTGAAACTGCTGTGAAAGGAGTCTTATTTCCATCCCTGAGCTACCTTTTGGGAACGTACACATAATCCTTGAACACGAGGAATCTCATTGTCTTGTCCTTCACAACGTCTTCAAATCTGACACGGAGCAAGACTCCTAGTTAAAACGTTTGTCGCCGAATCTACTTGGTATTACTCTTCCGATAGCCTTTTTCTGTTGTTAAGCGACTCAAATACTCCATCTAGTGGCGAAACACACATACTACAACTGCACCTGCACATTTTGCTCCCTTTTACATAAGGACTCAATTCACCATCACAACTAAAAATAAATAGAATCAAAAAGGATTGTGTGTCTACAAGCGTATCCTTTGTCCGACACTGCATTCCAATTCACATGAAGGATCAATTCATGTGCAGAAACATCAAAAGGATGTCCCATAAGTTAGGAATGGCAGACATACATGTTAATGATGGTGGTCCTGTTTCTTTCAGGAGTGAAATGTCTAAGCAGAGAGGAATTCATTCAGATCATTCAGATGTGCGGTTGAAAATAGTAAAAACGGGGCGTGGCCGTCCAATTGAACAGACAAAATATATTAGAATATTTTAAAATGCATTGACGTCAATGGGAAAGTCTGCCTTAAGGTTTCAAATCACAATACAGAAAGACAGAGATTAGCCTATATATTATTATTTTTTTATAGATTCAAAATCATATATATATTTAAAAAATTAAAAAAACACCATGAAATAACTTGAAAATACATTCCCCACTTCTCATATATAGCAGGGTGAATATAATACAACCTCAATTAACTGGCCACCAAAAAGACCGAACATTTACAGCTACTTTAGACAGACGATTCCTTATAGACTAGACTCCTCCATCATAATTATTTTCCGTGCAAGAGCAGGTGAGAGAGACCTGGAAAGAGCCTGGGCAGAGTGGGTAAAAAAAATTAAAGAACAGATGCCTCCTTTTTGCATACTGTCACTTGAGCAGAGCTTCATTAGCATCACAGGACAGCCACAGGTATCGACAGATTAATAATGAGAACAGAGCTGGCTCAGTGACACAGGGCTCAGGGATGTTCAGCTGTCACGGACTGCTTCTCCTGTGGGTGTTAGAGATGAAATTCAACTGCGCTGACAAGCAGCTTCATACCAGTACATGGAGCTACAGCTGGGATGAAACTTGGCATTTCGCAGAAGTTGTCGGCATTATCAGATTTGTGTGGATTTATGGAGGAGGCTGCATCTACTGTACATCCATCTATACCACTCTTGCATTTTACATACCTTGCGAACAGAAGATTCCAAAGCAGTCATTTCAATATACTTTACCATGACACCTCCTTTGCTTACCTAATGATCCAGCGACTGTCATTTCTTATCCATTATGCAATACTAATCTTTACTGTACATATTCGTCCACAGCTATGGCCAAAGGTTTAGTGCTCACATAGAATTTTAGGATTGAGACATAACTTAATAATAAAAAAATAAAAAAAAACTATATGAACATAATTTTTATCTTTTATTTAAGATCATGTAAATCAAAGAAACTACAAAATATCGCAAAAGTCTACCGGAAGCCATAATAGTTTTTGCATGTTAGATTTCGAAATGTCACGTTTTTCATTAAGTATATGGAAAACTACACAGTATAGGTTTTAACGTAACATTATTCAGCAGGTTTCATTCGACTTTATGAAGCAAATTTTGTTAATTCTATAGGGTGATGCAAAACTTTTGTCCATAGCGGTACGTCGTGGGCATCATCATTTTCCAGCACACTGAATTTACAATTCAGCCGTGGTGGGAGGCTGCATGCTACCAACATATACAAGAATGCACTTTCATTTTTAAAACTGCATGGGACCCTACAAGCCGTGTTGCACAAAAACGTATTCGTGTTTCAAATCTTCTACTCTGTACCCAGCGACACGCACACAGAACACACTGCACAGCACATGACTAAATAAGCAAACAGATAAAAGCCTTGTTCAACACGGACTGCACCAAATAGCTGGCTGTGTTTGACAACAACATGCCACAAGTATGGACTGCTGTTAATACACAGATTAAACACCAAGCTACAGGAGCAAGAGACCTCTGTGAGGAACCTGCCCACTTCTGCAAATACATCAAGGGGAAGCTAACATTGATCTGCAAGACAAGAGTACTGCTTGCATGCAGCGGAGCTCAGCAACAGCTTTTCACAGGACCGTGCTGGACTTACGAACTAGATTATGAAAGTGTACCTTTCCCACAATGATGCTGGGAGATCTGCGTTTTGCAGCAGGTATTATGAATGCAAATGCATGCTGCTCACTTGCAGTATACGATGTGCTGCAAGCAAGATTACTACCCAGGAAAGACCAGTTTACCGTTACCTTGTTAATTAGTCATTGTCTCGACGCATTTGTGGAACACAGACTGGAGAAAAGGAAGCACGGGCATTGGTGCAGAAAGACAAGCCACGGTTTTTACTTGGTGCACGAAGCCAGGCCAATGTTAAACTACTGCATGCTTTCCATTAGGGTTAGGCTGATTTCAATCTTAAACTCAGTATTTGAATTCTCTCAGCTGGCCCGTCTTTCTGCACCTCTGCCAAAGCATGTATATCTGGCAAGTGACACAGACCAGCCATTTTCAAAGAAGAGGTCATTTTTATTTCCTATACATACTACCTTTTGGGGAATGCAAACAAACTGGACTGGGGACAAGTGTTGCTTCCTCATATAGGTCACAGACCTATATATTAGTGTAAAATCTAATTTTGGGACACTGCAGCTTTAATGCAGACATTGTTTGAAACGCTCTGGTTTTGCTTGAATTTGATATTTTTATTTTGTTTCAGTACCTGTCCATATCTGACTAGGCTTCTTGCACCTGTGTATCTACCCGACAGCATTACAACGGGCCTAATCACTGTACAACTTGAGCACTAAATCAATCACCAGACAAGTATCGATTAATAATCACTGTGCTTAAAAAAAACAAACAAAAAAAAACACAGCCGATGCAATATAATGAACACCAGGCAGTATCTGAACAGTTTGACCCATCTCTGTGTCCGGGCTTGTTTACATTGCGAATACACACCGATCTCATGCCAAATTAGTGGTGAAAACTAAAAATACCACTGACATTAATATTCGGCGTCTAATGTTATTATATTCCCCGCGTTGGCTGTGCGTTTGCTTAGCAAAAACCTGCAGAAACTGGTTTGTTTTGCAAACACTCGCAAGCATGCATTTTTTTCCCCACCATACATAAATAAGCGGACTTGTTCGTGTTTTTCAACTGTATTATAAACTACGCGACATCAAAAGGAGGGAGAGCATTAATGCAACAGAATAATATATCAAATTGCATTACACACTTACCGTTGCAATACTGAAGGAGCGAAGTGTTGTCATAGAGGCTTCCAAACGAAGACGTTCTATTTTCAGCCATCATTAGAGTTCTCCACCCTCCCTTTTCCCCCGTATCGGGCAAACTACCCTTTATAGGAATCCTAAACGCTTCCCTCTTTCTTTTCCCCTATTCTTAAATTAAATCAGTCTTCCCTGCCACCTTCCACCTTCCACTTTCCCTCTATCTCCTCTCCTCTCCTCTCCTCTCTCCGTGCTCCTCCTTGGCCCTCCCTTGTATCCAGCTGATGCCGCCTTTGCCTGGCTTGTTTCTATAGCAACAACCTCACTTTCTCCATCCTGGGCCTTCTTTCACGGTGTAGCTGTTGTAAAACACAAATTAATAAATAACGACAATATCAATAAATACATAAAACCGAAGTTTGCACACACCGATTTCTTGTTTATTAAAAACTAACAAATGTGGTGTGTGTGTTTTTTTTTTAAATAAATAACCTAGCATACTAAATATTTATGTTTATGTATGTGCGTTAAGCGATGCAACACCAATGACAATTAGGGTATTAAAAGGTTTATGTGGTTAAATATATGACTTATTTAAAATAATAACATAGTGGTGGCGCTTGAATAGGGATCGCTGCTACCAAATATTGGTATCCATAATTCAAATATATTTTGTATTTTTTTATTTTAAAAAGCTAATTAGGGTATAGCCACAGTTTGGGGCTAATGGTTTCACCTGAAACCAATATGCGTGTGTGGGTCTCAGGTTGATAAACGGAACGCAATTTACTTCTGACAAATTAGGCGTGAAATTGAATTAGGAGTGTCAGTCTCATTTGTAATGGAATCGCACAGACAAACGCAAAGCTTGCTGTTTCACCAAGCAACTCGCTGTAAATGTTTTTTTTGTTAATGCAATGTACCCGTCCTTGTAAAATTTAAATTGGTATTCATTAACCAATAGTAAATAAAGCGATGTGAAAGTATTTATAATTAAATTTGCTGTTAAATTTGCCATTAACTTTTGGGTAAATCATTTTAACATCATGAGGTTTTCCACATCAACAAATACTGTTACTACGCCTAAATAACAGTTTATTAGTTAATGTATTGTTAACCGTTTTACAAAGATGTCGCTGGCGCTCAGTTTGTTGAAGAACTATAGCCAGTTGAATCAATTATTTACATTCAGTCCAGTAGATTTGTTTCGTTGGGTTGCAGTTGCTGTCTTCAAGCACTGGGGAGCAGTACTGGCAAACACTTCGTATACCGACCGATATTGTCTCCCAATTCAGCATTGCAGAGCAGACGGCACCAATTCTTATTACAGTATCTAGCTCAGGGGTTCTGGGGACCCCCTGTGTCTGCTGGTTTTCATTCCAACTGGAGCTCTCGATTACTTAACTATACACTTAATTCAACTGATAGTTTGTTTAATTTACTTTTTTTCAGCTCTTAAACAGTTGCAGATTCCAAGTTAGCTGTAACATTTTACAAGTAACTTGAACTGCAACTGTTTAAGAGTTTGAGAACCCCTTGATTCTAGCTCACGACACTGTTTTATTATAATACAATATTCGGAGAGTACCCCTAACGTAGTTTGAAATAATCCCTGGCAGGTCTCCATTGTGTTACAAAATAGATAATCACTGTATCTAAAATGCAAACGTCTCTTGGCAATCCCTGAAGACGGTGCCAGAGGCCACACAGCCCTGGTTTGTGTGGGTTTCAGTTAACAAAGCGATGGCACTGCTTAAAATTGGGAGGCTCTCAGAATCCTTGCCTTTAGAATCTCCACTGCTTAGAAAAACAAATGCAGATACTAATAATTAAAAGTGCTGCTGAGGTATCTGAGGAGATAAAGGGTTTAAGAAAAGAAAAGCCCTACATTGTCACCTAATTGGCAAGTTGTACGCACTGTACGATGCAGGGCGAGTGTGCGCTTGTACTACAGTCAGTCACCGCTTCGCAAATAATACCGTGTTGATAGGAGCGCTGTGGGATGACACAGGAGAGAGCTGGCACACATTGCAAAGAGTGATGATCAGCAAACCTCTGCAGTTCATTTTCTTCTGTTAGTGTTACCAAACGTTACCACTGAGCCCCCTTCTTTCCCTATGAGTAACTTCATTTTTTCAGTGTGTTGTTTAGCATGAGGAGACGTGATACATATTGAGAGGATTTTTTTCAAGATGGTAGTTCCTCTAAATTTAGGCAAACATCCCATCCACTAAATCCTTGTACTTTGATCGAATTTGAGAGATCTAACCGCTGTCTCTGTTTTGATGGGTGCTTCCATGCCCCATACAGCAAACATATGGTCCAGGAGGCTGTGTGGTCCAGTGGTTAAAGAAATGGGCTTCAAATCCCCACCACAGCCACTGACTCATTGTGTGACCCTGAGCAAGTCACTTAACCTCCTTGTGCTCCGTCTTTCGGGTGAGACGTAATTGTAAGTGACTCTGCAGCTGATGCATAGTTCACACACCCTAGTCTCTGTAAGGTGCCTTGGATAAAGGCGTCTGCTAAATAAACAAATAATAATGTGCTTACATTTTACAAATAACAGTATTACAAGGGTCTGTTGCAGGGGCTATTCTGAAGACCTGGCCCTGGATTTCTACCCTCACTACAACACCCTAGGATAGAGCCTCCCAATCCTGGTCCTGGTTTTTATTCCAACACCTCTCAATTACTTAACGAGACCCTTAATTGAACTAATCGTTTGCTTAGGTAGACCTTTTTAATTGTTCTCGGCTCCTAAAAAGTTGCAGTTCAAGTACAACTTCTAAAATGTTATAGCTAACTTGAAATCTGCAACTGTTTAAGAGCTGAAAACAATTAAAAGGTCTAATTAAGCAAACGATCAGTTCAATTAAGGGTCTAGTTAACTAACTGAGAGCTCAGTTACCCTAAATTACTTAATTGGACCAAGTAAGTGGTTATTAGAAGCTTAATTGGTCCACTTAATTAATTTAGGGTACAGTTGGAACAAATCCAGGAGGGACACCGGCCCTCCGCGACCAGGATTGGACACCACTGGTCAAGAACAGCCTGGTCATGCCAACTTGCCCTGGCAAGTTGGTATCCCAATAAAACATTTCAAAGCAAAGAAACCACGGCACAGATGAAGAAACGGCTTGCATTCGTTTTCAGGGCTTTTAAAAGGGAACGCAGAGTAGCTTGCCAAGAACGCCCTGGGTTGCCGTGACGCCATTCCAGGTCAAAATAAGCGCTGTGACGCGTTCGAGTTTTTAAACAAGACCCATTGTGAGTCTAGCGGTGACTGGATCTGCTAAAACTGTTGAGCGAAAGCGGTCTGCTCTCCGGGTAACACGTCAAGCGGGTGTAGTGTGTAATTACCCTTCCACCAGCGGGACTAGCCATATTTCAACAAGTGCAATCTACTGCTGTGAGACCTTTGAACAAATCAGCCCAACAACTCTAAACATTTATTTTTATTTACATAATAATACAATTCTCCTTCCAGGGTGTACTTCAAGTCGGATCTAAATAAATCCCATCTCTTAGTTTTCGTGGCGTTACTGGTTATTTTTTACAGGCGTGCAGTTCAAAGGAATGCTTTAAGTCGCTTACAGTTCATAATTTTCCATGCCTGTTTATTTTTCTATTATTATTTTTCACGGCAGTCATTCTCCTTTGGGGGTTTCTTTCACTCACTGAAGTGGAATGGTAATATTGATTAGAGCCATAAAACAATACACAGTTACTTAGTAATGTCTTACCAACATAACACTACATGAAGTGTCTCTTATTACTGTAGTTACTTAGAGTTATTTAGTACTTACACACAATTACAATGCTATTATGCATTGTAACTATGCATAATAACATTGTAATTATGTGTAAGCACACGTGTATTTATAAAGTAACTACTTACTGTAAAAATGTTGCCCTGTTTGGATATAAAACATAAAACAAAAAAAAATAATAATAATACTTGGAACAGGTTCAGAAATGGATCAACTATTGTAACCTTCAGGATAGGAAACTCAAAGCGGATGGTAATGATCTGTAAATATCTGTGCTTCCCAGTAATGTTAATATTGATTAGGTTTGGGGCATAGGTAAAGGTTATATAACAATGCTAAATTATTCCATAATGTCTTCAGTGCTAACCATGGGAATTACCAATCAATATGTGAATGGGGCCCAGTGGATTCTATTTGAATAATCTAATTGGTGGTGGATCAGCCGCTAGGAGGAGATTCATTACAGAGGTAGTACTGTTAATAAGTGAGGTCTATAAATCACTCGTATGGAACTCCCAGCAGGATTAATGCACAGTTAAAGAACGGTGGTAATAAGATCCGCCACTGTTTAGATCATTAAAATAGGATCCAGCGTGTGGCTTCAACTTTTTAAAACGAAAAGTCTAGAAACTAAAAAAAAAACACCTGTGGAGCTCCACTTCTTTTTTGATAATATACTGACTTCTAACTGAACAATCCGCATATACTTACCCGCAGTAATCTGTTTGTTATGGATTTCTGAAGGCGAAAACTTGCGCATTTACTTTTCAATTGCATCCAGCTCTTCATCACAAATCACTTTTTGGTACGCTGCATCCGTCCATCAGTCTCTTTATTGATTTATAGCCTCTTCCTCCCAAGTCCCTTCTGAATTCCTACGCCACACTGAAAGCAGAGAGGCACTTCTCTTTTCTCTAGACCTCCACTTATCTGTGCCTTAGTTTAAATACTCAATCAGGACCAGTTGTACTAAAAAAACCTGATAAAAATAGCTGCTTCAAATACACATCAGTGTGCACATGTATTTGAACACCTCGAGATATCCTTTATATACCAAACTTGCATGAAAACCTCTGGTTGTGAGATACAGAAACAAAAGGAACTCGTGTGAAAATGTTAGACCACTTTGTGCTTTAATCAGGCATCTTAAACAACTTCTAAAAAGTCTCCTGCATTTTACCATGTGTGGCTATGTGTTCCTTTTCTCTGACTATTTTAAATGGATTGCGTGTGTGGCCTATTGAAGTCATCAATTAAATCAGAAAATCGCTCATTTTTCTATTCTGTCAGCTTTTCAATTTGTGGCGTTCTAATAAATTGGGACATTACCGCATACCCCCAATACCTTGACTGAACTCTAGCAGAACCATTAGCTGACCACAGCGTTGCCACCAGTGGCAGCCCAATGGGTTGGGAACAATTAGGGAGCAGTACAGTGGTTGCATTAATTGCACTGTGTATTTAGATATTCAGACATACCCCTCGATTTCCAAGGTTCGAAGAACAAACCGTAGCTTGTGTTATTTCTAGTTTGGTTTGCTAACTTTATTGGTTGTGTTTCTCCTTTCTGAAAAAAAAAGACGTGCTAATGACGAATTGAATGTAGCTTCTGTCACAACGTTTTGTATGAAAGCTATTGGCTTTACGACTCTTGATTTTATATAAATAAATAACATCACCGAAGTACCTTCAGTTGAATTTTCTATTTTGCATTGACCGCCACTGTGAAGTTTGGCCATCTTATCCCGTTGAATGAAGGCATTTCCTCGGCATTGCCAGACATATCTGGCTTGTCTTTGGCATGCACTGCAATCTCAGTGTGTTAAATAAAATATCTGTTTTATATTTCTGCCCCATTAAAATTGCACCTGGCTTGAATCAGACAGGTCCTGGCACTTCCATATTAGTCCATCTGTAATGATAAGCAATGTGAGCTACTACGTGAACCTGACAAAAACACAACTAAAATTTAATATAGCCGCTAATGATGGAATATGTGAAGAAATCTCCACTGGACTGATGCGCTGTGATGAGGAAAACACTTCTTTCAATTCTGTTTGAACTCTCATTGCATGACAATGTGCTGAGCAGTGATTTGGCAGAGGGGTGTGCAAATTATTCCGATTTTCCACTACCTTCAAAGAAGTGATTACCAGGGCTTTGCAAAATTATTGGAGAGGCTTGAGGCACGGAAACTGAACTGCACCCTCCCTCCCTCACCCCCCTAAGAGAAAGGGTGCTCCCTCCAGTCCAGGGCAGGCTTGAGGCATGGAGACTGAACTGCTCCCTCCCTCCCTCACCCCCCTAAGAGAAAGGGTGCTCCCTCCAGTCCAGGGCAGGCTTGAGGCATGGAGACTGAACTGCTCCCTCCCTCCCTCACCCCCCTAAGAGAAAGGGTGCTCCCTCCTGTCCAGGACAGACTTGAGGCATGGAGACTGAACTGCTCCCTCACCTTCCAGTCCAGTGTATGCTCATCTTTCACTTGCAGAAAAGTTTATAATGAAGCACATTCATAAAAGGTGCACGTTGGGCAATGTACTTGCAGATCACACTGACCTTTTCTGGGGAAGATAAGGAGACTGAAGCACTGAAACTACCCAGCAAGAAAGGGAATTTACAGAGTTGTAATGGGTGGGAATTAGCAGCAGGGGAGAGGAAAGGCTGGCAGGCAGGCAGACAGGCAAGTGACAGCAATGAAGATTAAAACAATCTTGGTGGGGCTGCCAAGCCGTTCAATAAAGCATTTTTATAGCTGTTCTAAACTCTGGGCTGCGCTGTAATGGAAGCGAGCATCTCAGGGCTTGCAAATGTTCATAATCACACCATCCGACTGTGAAATAAAATCAGCCTCGCGCTCCATCACCCTGCCAGTGTCGCTGGAGCCTGCACCAGATTTAAACAAGTGGTTCTGGTTTTTTTCCTCCTATTTATTTCATTGTTTCTCCTCCTGAGATAGCGGTATGCAATGCATGTTCTTTTGATGAAAGGTTTTAAGGTGGAAACATGTTTTTGGTCCATAGCCTAGACTGCAATATCTATCTCCAGTTTTGTATGCAACCAAGCACTGCTGGAGATGAAGTGGGCGACAGTCTTGGTAAAATAGATCTGTTTTTTTAGAAGAGTGGAGTAAGACTTGTGCAAACAGCATTAAATTGAATAAACCAATGTTCAGCTGAGGGGACACAGAGCCACTTTTTCAGGAACAGCGGTTTGAAACCTGGTTCCAGGAGACCTAGTTTGAGGCATCTTTGCTGTATCAAAGTCTCCCCTGGTGTGCCGTGCAGTTGCCTGAAACCTAGTCTCCTGAAACCAAGCCACAGTTCCAAGCCACAGAGGGGCTTCATGTTCCCTCAGTTTTAGACACTGAACGGATGTTGGTACTGTACTTATGATCAAGGCTTGTAGTGAATGCATTATTGCTCATTTACATTTGACTAAATCTCTGTATTGTCTTTTTATAAGTTAATTCAGTACAGCGTTATCTTGACTTACTTCCAGCCCTGTAGGAACAAAATCATACTGTAATTGAAACTTGTAACAGGGAGGTTCATGAAACGCTTGCCAGCAAGAAATTGTCAGTAATTTTGTGTTTATTAAAACTCATTAAGTGGAGCAGTGTGGAGTAGTGGTTAGGGCTCTGGACTCTTGACGGGAGGGTTGTGGGTTCAATCCCCAGTGGGGGACACTGCTGTTGTACCCTTGAGCAAGGTACTTTACCTAGATTGCTCCAGTAAAAACCCAACTGTATAAATGGGTAATTGTATATAAAATAATGTGATATCTGTATAATGTGAAATAATGTATAATGTGATATCTTGTAACAATTGTAAGTCGCCCTGGATAAGGGCGTCTGCTAAGAAATAAATAATAATAATAATAATAAGTAAAATATGCATGCTGCGTAATTACCACAGTTTACAAAACGGTATAGAATACGTGTCATTTACAGGCGCAAACGGGTGTTGCCATAAACATGCAAAAGTTGCTGCTTTGCTGTGATCCAGAATACGTCGCGAGTTTGCATAAGAAAATAATTAATTGCGAGTCCAATCCTGATGGGTTCAACAGAATCTTAAAATCCTTCATAATCGGTGTGGCGCCGCAAGAGCTTCAATTTGGAATTGGACAGCATCCTGTTTTCAGCCTTGGAGTCTGCAATTAACTGAAAGCAGCGACTCACTCTGATCCCCTGCGCTGAAGACCTCCCATCGCCTTTATTAGAAGCCTTTGTATGATTGTCTGCGTTTTCCGAATTCCATTCTATATTTAGACTGATTGTACCAGTAAAACATGGATTAATACACTTTTTTGAAAGCTGCAGTGCACCGCAATCGCTAAAACAAGTCCTGACTCAAAACGGAAGAACACAAAAGTGCCTTCTGTGCCTTCTGCGTCATCTGAACCCAGGTCTCGTTGGCTGTCCAGTTTGTTTATATTCTCCAAATGTCGTTTAAGCTGCAGCCACACAAGCTACGTAGGCCTTTTTAAGACCTATAGTGACAAACCTTTGAGTAAGGTGTGTGTGTGTGTATATATATATATATATATATATATATATATATATATATATATATATATATATATATATATATATATATTGTAAACTATAGATCATAAAATATATAGTGTAGGTTACTGTGCATGATTCCTTAATCATAGAATGAAATATTTGACCTTCACCCACGAAAACCAGCTTTGCGATTGCTCAGCAAATGTAATGCAAGATTCTTTTCATTCGTGTCTCATTAAATAAATTATTTCCAGTTTGGTCAACAAGAAGCAGGTGGCTTGTTGTTGACAGATGAGTACAGAGAACAAAGCAGCAAACTCAACACGTGCTAATGCAGCAGCTCCCTCTGCTCTGTGCTACTCGAGGGGAGAAAGGCTGGCTCTTACACTCGCATCACAGCCCCCCTCTGCTAAAGTACAAGTGACGAAGAAATGATTTTAAAAATCAAAACGACACCAATGAATCCAATTCCAGTTTAACACTGAGTATATTTACTGGACACAAATAATAATTCAACCCAGCTGGTGCCATTGTCCTTGTCTGATTTTTTTTTTCACAAAAAATCTACCTGTTAAAAGAGAAATTTAAAATATATTGTTATAACTTGCACTGATTTTAGTAACCATTGAAGTTAAAATTACATAAATACATGCAGCTTGTGTTGTGATATTTTTTTTCTTTGGGGGAAAAAAAATTGGGTACTTAAAGGGTTAAGCATTATTTTTTGAAGACAGAAACAGTTTCAATTATTTCCATCATAAGAATTATTTAATTCTTCCTCTGTGATGCACAATTTGACCTTTTGATCATAACTTCATTTTTTTTTTTTTTTTTTTTTTTTACTGAAAGCCTATTGAGGGGCAATTTTGTGAATCATAATTTCAATAGATTTATGATTTTTAAAAAAAAATTGCATTGTTCTGTATTTAAAACTAGCTTTCTTCCTCCTCTGTCTGTCCAGAAGTTATCATGGTCAGACACTAAATTAGGAACTAATAATTCCGCAGAACTGTCTTTGAAATACCTGTGTATCCCAATGGCAAAAAAAAAGCAGCATAAAAAGACTTTTAATACAAGTAAAGAGAGCAGTATTTAATAAGAGAGAAGGAGATGGATAACAAGGAATTGAACACTTGTTCAGATGTTTCTTCTTAATACACCAGGAGGAAACTGACAATTTGGATGACCAGATCAAACCGGTCCATTTAAACCCTGTTTGGTGCACCACCTCATTGCAAAAATAAGAAAATTTAGCATTATTTTTATTTGTGGGACAACTATGTCCCTTGTACCTTTTAAAGGGTTAAGCAAAAAATAAGGATGGTGTGAATCGATCCCAGTTATGTTCCAGACTTGTAAGAGTGACTGGAGCTTTTCACACAGCACCCAAGGTCAACCCAATACACCACAAGATCAGTTAATGCTAAAGATCTAAAGACAGAAAGCAGGTATACATTATTGCCAGAATCAATTCCCCATTCTTACAGGTAACGGAAAAAAAGAAAGCTTTCAGCAAATTATTAATTTTTACGATGTTTCAGCAAAGGATCCTCCCGGGACTTTGGTCTGTAATGATTTTTTGCAAGTCTCCTGTGGCAACATCTATTGCAGACTAATTTGTAAGCTGTCAGACAGGCCACTGGTGCTCACTTGTTGTAAATTGCAGTTCGTTGTAAACTCTGCAGATCTGCCTGGTGTCAAACATGAGTCAACATGTACCTTCACTGTTCACTCAATTCTTTTCATTTGCCATTACATTTTAACCAGAGATCAATGTGATGCGAGTAACGAAACCCCTTGGGTCCCATTACTGCAGTTCTGTGTCGTGCCAGTTGGACATTGTGACCTGGTGGGAAAGCTAACGTAACATTTTTTTTTTGTCAGCCACAAAGCGCTTTCAAATCAGGCTTGCTCGTTTCCATCAGCAGCGGAGCAGTTTGAATTGGGACCCGGTCTGTCCAGCCCCATTTAACTGGCTGGCTGAACTCAATCTCTCCATGCTGATGGGATAAGTTACCCAATGAGCATCCAATGAGAAGGAGGCTAGGTATAGGGTGGCCAACTATATGCACCCAATTGCTTTTCAATACGTTTTCCCTTATGGAAAACACAAAGGGCTAATTTAAACCAAATATCAACCAATGCACACGTTTTAATACAAAGCAAACTGACATGTTGACTCTGCAATGTTTAGCAAGCCGTACAGGCAATTGTATCAAATTACTAGTCCTTATACAGCCAGCTGAACTCTGATATGCTTTAGGCGTCTTGCGGATGTAAAATACCGCATAAGGAATGAGAAATAAGACTCTTTGCAAGCACAAGCAACTGTATGCTGGTGTACCATGTCTTGTGTTGAACATCTTTTGCTTGTATGCTTTTTATATTTTAAAGAGCAGGTGCAGTAGTATTTGTTTGTTTTGTCTTTGTGTTCTGTTCTTTTGTGTTGCTCCGGTGTTGAATTAGAATTGAACTCTCACTTCTTTACTGTACCTGGTTAGGATTTGCAAGGTCCGGTGCTTGGTCCTTCGGATTATCCAGCTCAAAACCAGTTAAAGGCAGACTTTGAGAAAGTTATAAAAATGGAACCAGTCTTTTCAGAAACAGACCTTGTTCGGTTTAGTTTGTAAGCCAGGCAAATTCTGATCGAAGCAGAAACGGCAAGAAAATTATACAAAACCCGAGTTGCAGGATATCAGCTCTGTAAGACAATGCAGGTACTGTAACTAACATGGCTTTGTATTCCTGTCTTTGTCAATGGGGCAGCTGGCAGTGAAAGCAGGGTCTATAATGCACTTCGTACGAGTGTGCCAGTGCATTGGTATTGATGTTGACTCCCGCACTTCCGGGCTCATGTGTAAAACCTGCTTGCAGAATTCTGCAAGATCTCAGCATATTCTGCTGCTACCTCCCTGTGTTCTACTTCCCATTAACAAACTGTAGGGGAAAAAAAGAGGTAACAATTTTCATTGTGCCTCTAATTGCTGTGCATTTACATAGTAAATGTCTGTGTGCTTACACTTAATTGCAATGTCATTATGCACAGTTACAATATATTTAATGTGCAAGTCTTTTTGCACGATATATCTAAGTACACAATTGCATCATTGAAATACACACAATCAAATATGTCAAAGCTGAACAGAGTATTTTAAAATGCCAATGACAGACCTAATGGATCTGAAGTCTGCCTTCTTTCTTATTTCTCTACTGGATCACCTTCATGGAACTGCACAGAGCCGCCACCTTGATCAATGTTAAAAACAGTGAAATCAATTCCAGACCCACGTGTAATTGGTCAGTCTCTGTCACTTGTAATGGCCTGTCCAGCCCTTGTGTAAACAGCCAAACAGACATCAAAATGCATCAACACGCCATTGCGTTCATTGCCGTGGTAACAAATGGTCTTGGAAAGGGTAAACACTTCAGAACATTTCTGTTGTAAATGAATACATTGTGTGTGTGTGTGTGTGTGTGTGTGTGTGTGTGTGTGTGTGTGCAAAGCTTAAAACGGAGGTCTTTTAAGAAATGTGCACACTACTGTGTTGTTACCTTTGCTATAACCAGGGGTAAAGTGGATTTAAAAACGTTGCTCAGAACCCTTTATTATTTCCTATCTCAAAGCACGTGCCTCCTCTTAATGTTTGCTATACAGGATAATATGAAGAATAATGTACACCCAATTGCAAAGAATAAGGCTGTATTTCCTGGAGAATGGACTTTATTTGTTATAACTAAAGAAAAGTAATGAGTTTCTCTTGCATCTCTGATTTCCCACATTCGTAAGTCTGCTTCATTTGTGCAATATTTCACTGTTGCAGAATTTTTTTTTTTTTAAATTATGAATGCGTTTTCTCCTCCCTCGTAAATCAAAGAAATTTGAAATCTAGACTCCCTTTGCTCGCAGTTATATCAATGGAGTTCAAATGTGAAGCCTGCTGATTTCTGGATGTTGACAACACTATAGTTGAACTGTTTCCCATGGTAAAAGCCAAGCAAAGTGTAATAAAACATAGGCAATGCATAGGGAAGCATTGTAAAGCACAGATAGGTCTGGTAAAGAATAGGCAAGCATTATAAAGCACAGAGAGGTATGGTAAAGCATAGGGAAGCATTGTAAAGCACAGAGAGGTCTGGTAAAGCATAGGCAAGCATTGTAAAGCACAGAGAGGTATGGTAAAGCATAGGCAAGCATTGTAAAGCACAGAGAGGTCTGGTAAAGCATAGGGAAGCATTGTAAAGCACAGAGAGGTATGGTAAAGCATAGGGAAGCATTGTAAAGCACAGAGAGGTCTGGTAAAGCATAGGGAAGCATTGTAAAGCACAGAGAGGTCTGGTAAAGCATAGGGAAGCATTGTAAAGCACAGAGAGGTCTGGTAAAGCATAGAATAATAGCATTGCCAATTTGACTTTCTAGCTTTTCCCTCTTTGTAAAAACACCGTTGCTTTTCAAGGTTCCTCGCCATATTACAATTTGATATTATCCGCCCAAGGAAGTGCGTTTAATTGACAGGTCATTTATAATTTAAGATGGATTAAGTACTGAATTACTTTTTCCTCCTGTGTGTGTGTGTGTGCGTGTGTGTTTATGTGTCAAAAGGATCAAAGGATATATATATCGTTTGATCCTTGTGTGTTTTAAAGTATGCTTGGGTTGAACACGCTTCTCTGTAATTAGGCGGAGCACACATATAATTAATAATCCAGCTACAGTATGTATTACTCAAGATGCATTTGGAGTGTTAATTCTAATGTTTTGAAGAATAGATTGACAGTTGTAACATGTTTCACCTTTCTCCCCATTACACACAAATGATTTGAGCAATTGTAAGTACAGAGATCAGGGATGAGAATGCTAAAAGTCTGGATCCATAAACTGGATAACACAGGGATATGTCACAAAAAAGCAAATTGGGGGGAAAATGTACTCTACTAGGTCAAAAATCGCTTGTGAAATTCAAGGAGTTACAACTGTCCCGTGTTACAACTGTCCTATTCAATCATAAATAATAAAAAGTAATTAATACACTGGAAAGTCACTATTTAAGTATTTGGTTGATGAGTACCCTGTTGGATCCCGATTCTCCCTGGATAGAGAACCTTTTGCTTCTCTCTGCTGATGGGGCAAGATTATTATAATGGATTTATTTAGCATGTTAGCCTACTACAGCGTCAATGCACATGAACGACAGATGTACTGCACCTTAAAAAAATAATCGTCTTTCTGCGCAGAAATGAGAGAGAGAGAGAGAGAGAGAGAGAGAGAGAGAGAGAGAGAGAGAGAGAGAGAGAGAGAGAGCTAGTGTCTGTCCCACTCTTTGTAACTCAATCAGATTAACTCGCTCTGCTTGAGCTGCTTGTACTGTACGCTGCTTACAGATCATATTTTCAGTGAAGTAATCAATAAACGGGATCTCGGTTTTAAAAGGAGACCCTCGGTGCGCCTCGTGTTAATTGCACGTGTTAATTTATTATTATTATTATTATTATTATTATTATTATTATTATTATTATTATTATTATTGGGAGCTTTATTTGGTCCCCTTGCTTTTTAAATTCAGAAGTTTTTATCCTCTCAATGTGGTATTGTTACCTGTGAATGATTTATCAACACAATAAAAACCTGGCATTCTTAAAAGGTAAGGTCCCTACATCTTAATACTATTTATTTATTTATTTGCTTATTAATTTTGGTTGCAGAAAAATACACGTGTGTCGTCCCTTTGTGATATGTACTGTACGAGATGCGCGACCCACGGTTTTGGGTACAGCTTTTACAGTGGGCAGCAGTGTGGAGTAGTGGTTAGGGCTCTGGACTCTTGACCGGAGGGTCGTGGGTTCAATCCCAGGTGGGGGACACTGCTGCTGTACCCTTGAGCAAGGTACTTTACCTCGATTGCTCCAGTAAAAACCCAACTGTATAAATGGGTAATTATATGTAAAAAAAATAATGTAATTGTATGTAAAAGTAATGCGATATCTTGTAACAATTGTAAGTCGCTCTGGATAAGGGCGTCTGCTAAGAAATAAATAATAATAATACAGTCAAACTATCACATTTATATTTCTTGCAATGCCTTATCAGTATAATTAGTTAGCATTTGGTCAGTTTGGTTTTGCGTCCTCAATGAACAGCTGAGGCGATAACCTCCCACTGCTGTACGCTAGGATTGATATTAGAATGGGAGTTACAGGCGTTCCCACCGCTGGGGATGATACAGAGATTTATCAATTCTAAATCGGGGAAGCAAGACAAGTGAAGCGTGTATAAATAAACCAAACACGTTTTAAAACCGACTTCAATTTAAAGTAATTGTACAGTTTGCTCATTCTTTCCCTGTGGTTATAGGCACTTACCTTGCTCCAAAGGATTTTCCATCATATTTTGCTAAAGGGTGATTTTTGTACAGTCTCGAAACTGGAATATTATACACGCGGTTTTGTGAGAGAGTGATTTAAGCTAGGCAGATGTGCTTGGTGTCCATGCGAAAGTTCAGACTTGGGATGTTTTTGAAAGTAGATCTTTGAGTGAAATTTGAGTGGCATTTTCAATGCACTTACTATGGTTTGCCAAGTTTTTTTTTGGTTTTGTTTTAACATGCTTTTGTCATGCTTTTAATACACTTTTTAAAATGCTTTTACTGTGGGAAAACTTTTTTATAAGGGAGACAAATGTTTTGCGACCGTCCACGTAGATTGACAGGTCCCACAGCATTCCAATTTCATTTGAATCGCTTCCTTGATGCAATCCAGAGCACGATACAAAAAATATTCAACAGACTGCTTGCTTTAAAATATTGAGTCAGAATTGCAAACCTGGAAGTGAGTGACAGAGCAAATAAGTTGGAGAACCCTTGCCAGCAGATCTGAGATGGAAATAAGACTCCCGTTGCATAGCAAGTTTGATTCATTCCTGGTTTCACTGAGTTTAATAAGGCACACCTGAACTTGTTACCTATACACTAGCTTGTATTACAAAATAGAACTGCTGTGCAATAGGAGTTCTTTCCAGTCGTGAGGCTGGATTTTAAAACATAAGTAACTAAAACCATGAACAGCCTAGCATGTGAGTGAGGGGGGGTCAGATCAACAGGATGCTTCAGTACAAGCCAAGCCAGTCTATGCTTCCAGCTTCACAGCTAGACTTGGAGACCCACGTGTGGCAGGTAGTAGTTTCCTACCTCTTTACCTGTAATGGTATCTTGCCATTAAGACAATGATAAGGTGCACTGGAGAACGTATGAAATCCTATGCGAAGTGCTTGACAGAAGTATGAGAGACGAGAAAAGAGGCACAAGGAGGAAATGAAAGCGACAGATGGAGGAAACGATGTGCCAGGAAAGGCAATTAACTGATAATGGGGATAAAGATACCAGTGTCAAAGGTGGTAGCAAGAAATATGAGATATAGGGTTTATTTTTTATTAGCTCTCTCTCTCCCTCTCTCTCTCTCTCTCTCTCTCTCTCTCTCTCTCTCTCTCTCTCTCTCTCTCTCTCTCTCTCTCTCTCTCTCTCTCTCTCATCTCCCCTTCATTTACTGTGTGTATAATTGTACCACCTTAAGTTTCCTATCCACAGTTCTCTGCCCAAAAGTTTTCCATTACCTAGAATTTTAGGGTTGAGACAGTTTTAAAATATATATATATATATATATATATATATATATATATATATATATATATATATATATATATATATGACCATAATTTACATCTTCTATTTAACATCATGTGATCAAAAAAACTACAAAATGATATTGCATAAAAGTCAACCACAAGCCATAATAGTAGTAGAGTATTTCATGTTTGATTTCGAAATGTCACATTTTTCAATGTGAGTTTTTCGTTTAGCATATGGAAAACTACACGGCGGTATGTAATTCAATATGTTAACGTAACATTATTCAGCAGGTTTCATTCGACTTTATAAAGCAAAACGTGTTTATTTTATAGGGTGATGCGAAACTTTTTGACCATAGCTGTATGTATCTATTTTATAATGCATATCAAACGTTTTCGTCAGGCTGACTACACTAATTTATTTCTCTATTAATGTGCTTGTGATGTCATTTACTCCATAGCTAATGATGTAACAATCTGCGATTCCTTTTTTATTTAAACCTTCAGGCATCATGGTATTGAGTATTTATCTATTCAATCCAGGGATGGAAATAAGACTCCTGTTGCATAGCAGTCTAATCCACTCCTTGTTTAATAAGGCACACCTGAGCTTGTTACTTATAAACTGGGCCTAATCAAGCTCATATTAAAACCTGGAACTGGCAGAACAGCTATGCAGTAGGAGTCTTATTTCCATCCCTGCAATCATTAAGTTTCAAGATAGCTTCTCGGTAATTCATTTAGAGATTGAGAAAAAATGGTAAGCACTCCAAGCAACAGGATCTAGAAGCACTTGGAATAATTGGAAACACTATGGGGTGGGGATATAAAAAATGAATTAAAATGACATTCAGAATTACACAGCCTGTTGCAACCTGTGCTGCCTCTGTTGATTCGTGTTTCCGCTGGGTTCTAGTGGAGACTGACGAGTAAATACACAAATAAATTGCTGAGAAATGAAAGTTGTAGTAGTGAGGGGGACATGTCCCCCATGTACATTACACCGATGCACCTCTAGAGTTGAAACATTTAGTCACAATCAACATACTGTGTATATTGCATACTGTAATGGTTAGGGTTAGGGTTAGGGTCGCCATCACTGTAACAGCGTCTACTGGATATACATTTCCAAGGAAAGCAGAGGGGAGAAAGTGGCACAGCTATAATGGAGCTCTGTGTCTTGCCTTGGTGCTCCTGCCTTTTAGTGCCAAATGGTTCTGTCTGTCCTGTCCTTTCAGACAGGAGTGAGTGATGATAATGCACCGTGATGTGCCTTCATCTCGGCCAATTTGCTAAAAGCGAGGAGAGTCTAATACCTTTAATTGAGTCTGATTAACTGTAATGCAGTGTGTTTTTCTACGCTGGTAGTGCCAGGGAAGTGGGGACTGGGGTCTGGCATGACAAGTTTTCGTTGGAAAGTTCTTACTCAATGGTTTCCATAAGAAATGGGGGAGTTGCGTCTCTCTCGGTCCAGCTAAGTGTGTGGGATTTGTCCCATTCCTCCTTCAGAGATCCTGGTATGAGACAGCCAGGCAGACCGGTGCTGCTGTTTCAGTTTGAAAGCTGCATGGTGATTTACAGACGCATGTTCTAAGAACACTGAGACACACACAGTTCTGAGGCGGAGTTCCGATCCTGAGGCATGGTCTAACGTGTGAGGATTGGACGAATCTTCATATCAGTAAGGCTGTGGTTTTGAGAGCTGAAGTGTGTGTGTGTGAAAAAGACCACATCAAAATTAAGACCACTGATGTACAGTTTGCTCCTATTGAAGGCGATGTAAACCCACTTTCAATGTTATTGCCAGCCCTGTATTTAGTAAGGCTACCATCTGTTGTACCCAATGTATTAAACCACTGTTAAACCCTCGCTTCTAACATCCTGTAAACTTCCAGTAAATTGCAAACAATAAAATAAACTGAAATGAATAACATTTAGCATGGTTAAACCATTCAGTAGATTGTTAATCAGTTTAACTAATGCCTAAGAACTTTTTTTTAAAAGAATCAAAACCCTGTGGCATTCATTTATTATGAGAAATTGCATGCAGCTTCAGTAGGGTAGTATGGCCATTCTCCTGTTAATGCCACATTTGATGTTAATTTCCTATTTTGTTTTTCCCATACAAAATCGCTTGTGGGTCAGTCCCCTACCGCTGCATAATGTAATAGAAAACTGCTTGCAAGCATGTTTATGATGTGGAGTTAATTAGAAAGGTGGAAATGTCTCTCTAGAGAGGCCTGCTTTTCAGTTCCTGTGGTTTTGATTTCATATGCACAACAAATCAAAAACGACAGAAGCAACGGGGAGTTCTGATACATCTGCACACGACCTGTATTGTATTATACATTGGGGTCATGTAATCATTTATATTATATCAATAACATCCTTTATCTGAGTAATCCTGCTCTGCTGTTAATGGTAATCAGAAATTCCCAATGGACCTCCTCCACCGAGAAAGGCTTCCAGTTGGTCATTGAATCGATTTACGTTTCTCGTAGTGTGTAACCAGTTGTGAGTGATTTTGATTGTTACAAGGTAAACGAACCTCACATCACGCTTCGTTTCTTTTTGATTCCCATCATGCACTCTGTGCTTTCTCCTTGACCTTTCTCAGCACATCAATATACATCCCTCTACGCCCACACACACACACAGCCCTGCTTGATTAACCTTACCTTTCCCACACTGCATTGTACACCACAGTGCAACAGAACCTTTACAAACCCATTGGCTCACACACGTTAGCTTTCACACCTGCAAATCATTATTATTATTTGTTTATTTAGCAGACGCCTTTATCCAAGGCGACTTACAGAGACTAGGGTGTGTGAACTATGCATCAGCTGCAGAGTCACTTACAACTACGTCTCACCCGAAAGACGGAGAACAAGGAGGTTAAGTGACTTGCTCAGGATCACACAATGAGTCAGTGGCTGAGGTGGGATTTGAACCGGGGACCTCCTGGTTATAAGCCCTTTTCTTTAACCACTGGACCACACAGCCTCCTATCATGGATTTGTACCTCTGTGCCAAAGATCTACAGCGATGTAAAGAAGTTGACAATCGGGTCTTTATCAGCAATGTGGTCCTACATCTGAAGTACCAGAATGTCAGCTAAAATAGACTTTTTTTAAACAAGAATTATTATACGAATTCACATTTTATTTGTATACTGTATTTCTAGTAACACATATAATGGGTAATGCATTTATCTAATTTCTACGAGTATTTCCACAAAGTGTCTTTTGCCAGGTAATTCAAAGTATTAACATAATGCTGTTTACTGCAGATGTTTCATAATACCAGCTAATGTTTAATACACACATTTGTGTAAAGAAAATAATGTAACTGTATGTAAAAATAATGTGATATCTTGTAACAATTGTAAGTCGCCCTGGATAAGGGCGTCTGCTAAGAAATAAATAATAATATATCAATTCTATTTGGGATACCACTGAATTTTTTAGATGGATTGCTCATTAAAATCCTTCGCTTATTTTTAAAGAGGAGACTATTTTCTTTTCAGGGTTACCAAGATATTTAGTGAGCAAGTTGTCTGAGTGAAGTTAACCAGCAATAAATGTTCCCATCCCCAGCTGTGCTGCTTTCCTAGAAAAAGGAGAACATTTCAGCGGACTGTTCTACTTGTGAGACGTCTTGCTCATTTCAAATAATTTGCACATTTTTGAAAGAGGAGACAATGATCTATTCAGAGATACCAGGGTATTTGATAAGCAAAGGGTCTGAGTGAGGGGAAAAATGGGGACTACAATCCAAACCCATAGTCTTGCTGTGAATAATTTGCTGTTTCCATAATTTGTACCAATACTAATATATAATATATGTGTGAGGCGAGCAACTAGAACTGAAAAGCAGCTGAAATCAACCCAGACTCTTTATCAAATGAGTGCTACCTTGCGTGACAAATCAAAAAACATTTTAATGCAGAAAACCATTAACGTCATTACACAGTAGCATCTGCACAGTATGGATGGAAGGCCAGGAGTTAAGGGAACGAGAACAGTTTGTACAATATGCCCTTTTAAAAGCTATTTTGATGTAGACAGAAAAAGAAAACATAATTTAAGAATGATTCATGCTTCCATTATAATGTTTAAAAGGTACGGTTAGTTTAATATGAATAATATATCTATATTAAAAAAAGTTTTTATGCCAAGGCCATAGAAGATTGAGGGGGGGGGGGGGTGTAAATTGTGTTTTTACAGTCATAGTCAAAGCTGGAATGATTCCAGGTAGTCAAGAGATTGAAAATTGTATTAGCTGTTGACTTAATTCACTACCAGATACCAAGAGGAAAAAAGGCTTTGCTTCAGCCCAAGGTGTGAACCTCAGACTTGACTTCACCTCATCATCCCGAGAGGGGGAAAAACTTACGCGTGGAACTTATGAGAGCAAGATGGGGACACGCAGAAACTTGACAACTTGGAATAAAGGAAGGAGGAAAAACTGAACAGGGATGAACTTCATATGAAGGGTATTGCTGGAGCTAAAGCTGTTCCTGTTGAGCATGGCTCAGTTGCATTAGACAGTGGCTACGATCCGGCTGGCTAACCTACCCTCTAAGTGAAGTTACAGCTCACTCCACTAGAGGGACTATGACGTCTTGGGCAGTGTTTCATGGGGCATCCCTACCTGACATAGGTAACACTGCGGCATGGACCTACACGTAAATAAGCAAATAAGAATTTGGAGGGGGGGAGGGGGGAGGGGGGAGGGGTTACACTTGTATATCTTGACCTCTTATGTTATATATTTTTTTTTAACATGGCTGATTTTGTAGATAACACACGTTTGTGACACGCCCTTGGCTGTTTTTGTACATGAAATATTGGACAGATACCACGGATTGCAAATGATTATATATTAATTTTTGCAAACTCGTCTTGAACTAATTCAAAACTAAAAACACAGCTCCTAGCTGTAAGTTTCATTAGTATGGTCACCTTTGGAATCAGTAACAGCTCGGCATCCTTTTGGCTTTGCGTTTGTGTACTTTCTCAATCTCTGGTGTAATTTGATCCCATTTTTCTTGAAGTTGTTTCCACAGACTTGCTTTTGTCCAGCATGGAATCCAAGAAAGTACAGAAGCAATGAGGTGTTGAAATAAATCTACACAGCTCTGTGTTTGTGTGTGTGTGTCTATATCTATCTATCTATCTATCTATCTATCTATCTATATATATATATATATATATATATATATATATATATATATATATATGTATATGTATATATATTAGCTGAAAGAGCCAGCTGCACATTCCACATTTATACACATTACACATTTCCCCAGCATGCCATTTGAATGTCGAAAATCCTTTTTGCATCAGTTTTTTTTTTAATGCAAACAAATGAAATGACTGTTTAAGAAATGCTTTCTCTTTTTTTCCTACATGTAAAGAGTTATGACTTTTGATGCATTGTCTTTCGCTCATGTGCGGAGGCGGCAGCTGGCTTTATTTGATTTTCAGTTCCTGCAAGCACTTGCAGATTCTGTAGATTATGTGTATTTGCTAATCGCACACTTGAGATTCCTGGTGAGTGATATTACATTTTGCTGCTTTGTGGTTTTGTTGTGTTTTTTTTTTCTTCTTTAAACTCCCTTGAATTGAGGTCACCAAACCTTCTCTTGTGCAACCTTTTGTTTTTTGTATAAAAAAAGACATTTCTCAAAATTGGACATGCATCAGCTCTCTCTCTCCCTCTCTCTCTCTCTCTCTCTCTCTCTCTCTCTCTCTCTCTCTCTCTCTCTCATATATATATATATATCACGTGTCTGTAATTTCTGTCAATTTACATATAGTTACTTTGTAAATACATGTATACTTACACATAATTACACAGAGAATAATGCATGGAGTAGTGTGTGATAGGATCACTTTAATGCTCATTCCAAGTGTTGCAAGTGAAGAAACAGCTGCTGGGGTTTGTGCGGGTCGCTGTTCTCCTCATAAGAAAAGCAGCGATCTACACAAACCCAAGCAGCTGTTTCTTGTCTCGTTTCACCCGATCCACAGCAGTGACCCCCGCCTGAATCATCGTTTGGTGCAGCACTAGGATCAAGTCCACCCAGCGGTGCTGTACTTGTACCCGGGGGGGTGATGGCTGCTTTCAGAAGCATCATGCTCCTGTCCAGGCCATATTGCCATCCCTGCTTATTCTGTCTGATTCCGTGTTTGATTATAGGCATCAAAACCGTTTCAGTTTTTGCAGTACCTACACACTTGTCTTTAGCCCGAAACCATTTTCTGTTTGTGTGATTTTGAGCTTAAGCCTCAACACGGCTCTGCTCATCTCTCTGAAAGGCACATCATCATCAAAGTTAACTATGTAATTACGTGCAAACTGACTGGTGATTTCCCATTTCATGTTGATTTTAATCCGGTTCCTTCTTTTAATGGTGATTTAAAAACACAGGTCGACAACAGGGACCCACGCTGCCTGATCACTTTGTTTGTTAGGTATTGATGGAGTATCATAACAACGATCAATTTAAAGCTGATCTACAGTGACCGTGTCAAACTAATTACAACTCCGTACCAAAAGGAGGTCAATTAGTGTCCATCGTCAACTTATGTTTTGTGTCCCTCGTTGCCTAGCAGTGTTTGTGTGGGCACTTTGTTTTCACTGTTTAGCTCGGGGTGTGACGTTTGATGGTGTTTTTTTTTTTTTTCAAGCTTATTCAATTCTGTTGAAATACGTTCGTACTGTTTTGAGCAAGCTCAGTTTTGAAGTCGCTAAATCAGTTCCAAGAATGTCTGAAACACATCACCATTTGATTAGTCCTTAAATTAAAGCGACGAAAGGGTGTGTGGCGTTACCCAGCCTTGCTGTTTTTTTCCGTCGATAGCTCCTGCGTTTTTAATGCCAGCTGCGCTTGTCTCTGCACGATAGACACATCCCGTTAATGCCCTGGCTTCGCTTGGTGTAAGTTTATTAGAAGCGTCTCGCAGTTCCTGATTAAGTTAAAACACAATTAAAACTCTCCCACAGAAATGACTGAGCAATCGCAGTCCCTTATTATCCAACCGCCGAGGTTATGTCTGATCGTTTTATTGCAGACAGAAACTGGTAAACAGTGACTTTATTTATTTATTTATTTATTTATTTATTACATTTTTGCATCACTTTTAAAAAATGTCCATTTGTTTATCCCCGAATGTATAGAACGTCCTATTTCCCCCCTCGCTGCAGCATGTGTTTATGGAGATGCGGTTTTACAAACTCCCTTTTTGTATCCCGTGGTCCATATTGGTTTCATTCTGAAACTATTACGTCTGGAGTACGATTTCTTTAATTAGCTGCGAAACTGAAATAGTGGTTAACATTTTGTACTCTCTGTGTTTAGTGGGCGCAGATGAAACCGTTTAATAAAACCGAAGTATCAGATAATGTCTCCATGCTTGAGGCATGGAGACTGAACTGCTCCCTTCCTCCCTCACCCTCCTAAGAGAAAGGGGGTTCCCTCCAGTCCAGGGCAGACTTGAGGCACGGAGACTGAACAACCACCTAGTAATAAAATACTTTGTCAACAGTTATAAAACGTTAACCGTGGCTTATGAATGATAACTATATTATACACTCAGAACTAGTAGTTCTTTAAATCGACCAAAACCAAGTTGCAGTAAAAAAAATAAATAAAAATGATTTGAGGTCTGTGTACTTTGTACACAGTGATCTTCACAAGCAAACAGTCCAATTTAATGAGAAAATGCATCGAGTTTCGTGGTTTTATAACTGATACAATATTTGCTGAAGTTGTAATAACCGCTTCAGCCATGAAGGTATCTCAGCTTGATAACTTGCTGATCCTGTTTCGTATTTGCAAAACGTCATCGTGTTTGCTCAAAAACCAGGAGGGACACCGGCCTGCCAGGACCAGTACTGGAGACCCCTGACTTAACTGGTTTTATTTGAACTTAGACTTCTGTAAAGTTGTGAAAACATTTTCAAAAGAAGTTCTTTAAGCCCTTAGCTATGTGTTCCCTTTCTCTCTTACTATTTTAAATTAGTTGCATGTGTGGCCAATTTAAAGTCATTAATTTAAATTAGACAATCGCCAATTTGCATATTTGGACAATTTAACAAGATGTTCAGGTTGCAGTGGTTTGATTTCATCTGCACAACAAATCCAAACTACAGAAGCAATGGGGGTGTTTCTAATGCATTTGCACGCTGCTGTAAATCTAGACTCCTATTTTAAAGTTTATTGCAGGACATACCCATTCTGTATCCACTTGGGATCCCTATGTAAGCCACACAAGTTTATGATAATCTTTCCCAAATACTTTCCTAGTCTATATACAGTATGCAGCTCGTGATTTATTAAAGGGACCACAGTTACAGACCAAAGCCTCCCCACATCTCAGGTATTTATGGCTGTGCTCATTGAGAATGACTCCCATCAGAAGGTTGGTTGTAATCGACACTGTACTAAAAATGCCTTTTATGTTTGACTGCAGTACATTCAATAAAAAAAAAAATCAAATGAACCCCTTGAATGGGAAAACACTGCTATAAATCTTAATCACAGTATTCATAGCATTCTGATATTGAAGTTTCTACTGTTGCCTTCGGCATTGTGGAAGCAGGGTAATATTCAGAGTATCACGATTTTACTGTACTGAAAATCCCTTAAATGCTGGAATGGTGACGTGACATTTTTTGCATTGACTTCACACCCACACGCTTTCAGGGTGCAGGACATAAGCCAGTCTACCCTAACTTCCATTGTCTTTACAAGGATGGACTCCCATTGCATAGCAATTGGATCCATTCCTGGTTTCACTATGAGTTTTTAATAAGACGCACCTGAGCTTGTTGCCTAGACACACTAGCTAATCAAGCAAGTTTTTAAACATGCAATGAGTGAAACTGCTTTGCAATAGGAGTCTTATTTCCATCTCTGATGTGCATTTGCCGCCTTATTATTATTTATTTGCCTTAACTTCTTATTTTATTTATTATTTTCAGGCAATGCGTCAGACAGCCACTGTTGTCTGCCACGTGTTTGACCAGCACAGGCCCCGGTTAGCTAATCTACATTAAGACAACCACTCAATTTGTCATTGATAGACCAGCCTTTCTGCCGCGTTGCTAAGAAACATGCAATTGTGGGTCAAATAGGAACAGAGAACCTAACTATTGTTGTCTCCTAAATTTCAGTTGTTACACTTCCTGGCACGTGGCTAATATTATTTATTTAAACCAGTCATTTGTGCAAGAAGAGCTTAATCTGTGAATGAATGAAAAAACAGCTCCTCACCTGCAAGTCCTGGTCTGGAGGGAGCACCCTTTCTCTTAGGGGGGTGAGGGAGGGAGGGAGCAGTTCAGTCTCCATGCCTCAAGCCTGGCCTGGACTGGAGGAAGCACCCTTTCTCTTAGGGGGGTGAGGGAGGGAGGGAGCAGTTCAGTCTCCGTGCCTCAAGCCTGCCCTGGACTGGAGGAGCACCCTTTCTCTTAGGGGGTGAGGGAGGGAGGGAGCAGTTCAGTCTCCATGCCTCAAGCCTGCCCTGGACTGGAGGGAGCACCTTTGGCAGCTTTTCCACTAGTTGATCTTTGTCCACATATCAGATTTGTGAACTTCTCTCTAGTGGCTACTTATTTTGCAATGCTTGGAAAATATGTTTTTCAATTGGCACTGCAGCACCTGCAACAACAAAAGACAAAACTAATGTACTCTATATTTAGCAACTGCACTCTTGAATTCTAATGACACATCAGCACTCATTTATTGAGCGCCTACAGTTTATTTTTTTCTAGTAATGAATAAGATATGATTAGCATGCAGTAAAATGTTATATTGACTTATCAAATTGAACTGCATGAACATCCTCCCGTTTTTAATTAATTTGCACAGTTCGTCCCCTCTTGAGATTTACAGTTATTGATTTTTCGGAAGTGCTTTGTATACAGTGGCCGTTGCGACAGCTTGAGATTTTTACAGCTGTTGGTGTTTATTTTGACGGACCGCATTCTGTTCACTTCAAATTGTTATTGGCACAGATTTTAAAATGCCGATTGCAATTCTGAAATGTGTAAGAAACCATAAAGTTGCTTCAGTTTCAATTTTTTAAAATTTTTATTGTCCCTTGTTTTTTGACGATTTGAGAATCCAAGACATTTAGTGTTTAAATGTTGAATAATATGATGTATTTTTACTGTGCTGGAAGTGGAACCCATGGCCTGCCTCAGATGGTTATTATACATGAGTACACTCTGAGTTAATTAGGCTCTACGTTTATGTCCTCTTTAATTTCCTAAGTGGTTATCTCTTTAACAAAATAAATAAACAAATGATGTAAAACCGAACGACGAGAGACTATTAATGACAGGTTTGCGGTGTACACTGCAATACGTTCAAATTATGTATTAACTAAGATGGGTACTTAAAAACCAGCCATCTCCCTTTGTTTGTTTTTTTTGATTTTTTTAAAAGTCATAATTGTCTGTTTACCCTGGAGAAATGATGTTGCGCACCTGTATAAGGCACGCGTTCATGCATGAATTAACACTTCATACAATCTGCTGGAGAGGCGAGTACGACACACAGCCAGCAGAAGTAAACCGAAAGCAAAGCCATAGCGTTTGTGTTGGTATCTTCTGCGTGCTGAAATGGAGATGCATTTGTCTGCTTTAGAAGGCACCTCTTCAGTTATAATTATATCTGAAACTAATCCCACTTCAGAAGAAAAGAGGTTTTCATGCACGAGTTTCCAATCTGATTTAAATCTGACACAAAGCATCAAGTACTGCTATCTAATTACCAGTGGCTTTCATCAGCTATACAGAAGCTGGTGTTATTGGGGGATGACAGGACTTGAGCAAATCTGTTTTGTAGGGATAGGCGTGATGATGGAGGTAGGGAGGGAGAAGTTCAGTCTCCATGCCTCAAGCCTGCCCTGGACTGGAGGGAGCACCCTTTCTCAGGGGGGTGAGGGAGGGAGGGAGCAGTTCAGTCTCCATGCCTCAAGCCTGCCCTGGATTGGAGGGAGCACCCTTTCTCTCAGGGGGGTGAGGGAGGGAGGGAGCAGTTCAGTCTCCATGCCTCAAGCATGCCCTGGATTGGAGGGAGCACCCTTTCTCAGGGGGTGTGGGAGCAGTTTGGTTGCCTATCCTCTTTCTTTATGTCTCTCGTTGACTTGTGCATAAATCGACTATACCAACCTTTGCTTTTCCACCAATGGTAGTCTGAGGAATATAGACTCAGCAGAAGCATGTGATGAAGGTCTGGCTTTGTTTTACTGTTGCAAAGTTTCATTGTCCTTTAACTTAAAAAAAGCAAGTTGGGGAAGCAGTAGATAGAGGTGCAGCGATCCTTTCTTTACATGATGTGTCGTATCACAATAGAGATGGGTATTGTTAAGCATCATACAAATAGCCCATCGAATGTATCATGATACTTAGCATATTGTGATACTTAGTGTATCGTGACAAACCAGTAAACTTATAAACCAGTAAACCAGTCTGTTCTTCTCCAGTAACCTCTTACCCCCCCCCTCATGTCTCTCTTGCAGTAGGATGGGAGGCGATGCAGCCCTGAGATCTTCGATTTGAGCGGCTGGGTTCGGGTCTCCTTTGCTCAGCCTGTGCTGTGACCATGAGCCCGTGCAGAGCCCCCGAGACGACCCGGTCCCTCCAGTAATGAGGTGCAGAGATGTGGGGCGCTCCCGTCATCCACCTGCTCACTGTCTCAGTGCTGTGGGGCTCCGAGGTAATTCCAATTACAGCATCACTGTTTGCTGAAATTCCAATTCCAATTCCAATTTTGTTTAGTTACAATGATGCTGCAGTAATTTCAGTTTTAATAACAATAACACTAAAAAGTTACATTGATAGCTGCACACATGTTTACTCTGTTTATTCTACCCAGCAGTAAACGCAGGTACAAATACAGACGTCAAGAATGGGTAGATTACGGACATCCAAAGCAATGGGACATGAAGCATGAAGGCTTGATCACCCAAGTGTGCACAAGAACTTCGGCTAAAGGAACGCCAGGGGATTAATATGAAAAACAAAACATTATAATAATAATCAAAACTCCCTGCGATAGGTTTAAATAATAAGGATCCTATTAGCATGCCTGATAAACTACGGTCATTAGACAGTAATATCAATGCCATCAAAGTAATGTCTCTTTCCCCTACAGTGCAGTTGTCAGCAAGGCTTTTATTTGTGATTTTGACACGTCCCCAGCTTGTCTTTTTATATTGTCTGGGGGCAGGCGTGCAATCGTGGTTAGGCCACCTCTTAGTAATTAGCACATATCAGAAATATTCGTTGTGTTCATTTTAAAAGAAGAAAAGCTGTCCTCCACCAACCGCTTTGGTTTCTCTCCAAACTCTTGCAGATTTCAGCGGGGAAGATGTTGAAGGACACCC
Organism: Acipenser ruthenus; assembly: GCF_902713425.1. Lineage (NCBI taxonomy): Eukaryota > Metazoa > Chordata > Actinopteri > Acipenseriformes > Acipenseridae > Acipenser > Acipenser ruthenus. Next base: position 2,425,280 of record NC_081218.1, read on the forward strand.
TGGAGGAATGGAAGCGATATCACCTGGAGTGTCACAAGAAGATGATGTATGACCCCTACCCGCTAGGTGAGAGGCCAGGGCAGCAGGGACACAGAACTCCCTCATTCGCCCCCCCCCCCCCCCCCCCAACAGAAAGGGTGCTCCCTCCAGTCCAGGGCAGGCTTGAGGCACGGAGACTGAACTGCTCCCTCCCTCCCTCACCCCCCTAAGAGAAAGGGTGCTCCCTCCAGTTACACACTGCCACTGTAGATAAATCCAGTGGATTTCAGAAGCACGCTGTACTGTTCAGATGAATTGTATGATTACATTTTCTTTTTAATAATACAGTTCCAAGCGGTTTTTAAAATACAGTGAACAGGCAGCAAAACATGATGCTCCCAGATCGAGCAGCAGGCATGATCAGATACATGGTTTGTGACTCTGTGTTGGTTTCCCCCCCCCCCCACAGGTGTGTTCTGTAACCGCACGTTTGACAAGTATGCTTGCTGGAGTGACGGTCTGCCCAACACCACAGCGAAGGTACCCTGCCCGTGGTATCTGCCCTGGTACGACCAAGGTACGACCCTGGTACGACCAGGACTGTCCCATCATATTGTATTGTACCTGAAATCGCTACTGGTCTCACATTCCTATTTAATTGTAAGTACTTAGTAAATACATACACATAATCGCAATGTTGTTATGCACAGTTGCAATGTTCTTCACGTGTAAATCTTTCTGCATGATATATGTACACAGTTGTATCAGAGTGGGGTTATAGCGTGCAAAAAGATGTACACATTAAATACATCCGAACTGTTCTGAAGTGCAACCTTTTAATATATTGTGTTGTTTCTCCTTCTCCTCCTCCTGTCTGGCTCCAGTTCGGAATGGCTTTGTCTTCTGGTACTGCGGCTCGGACGGTCAGTGGCTCATTAACAGCTCTGGATATCCCTTGAGAGACTATTCCCAGTGTGCATTGGACGACAGTCTCCCGAAAGCACAGGTCCCTCAGGCTTGCTATTATTATTATTATTATTATTATTATTATTATTATTATTATTATTAATTTGTCATTTAGCAGACGCTTTTATCCAAAGCGACTTGCAGAGACTAGGGGGTGAGCTATGCTTTATCAACAACTGCTGCTGCAGAGTCACTTGCAATAGGACCTCATTTGTTTTACGTCTCATCTGAAGGACAGAGCACAAGGAGGTGAAGTGACTTGCTCAGGGTCACACACAGCCAGTCAGTGGCTGAGCCCTTTTCTTTAACCACTGGATCTTTTTCTCTCCTTTCTGTCGAGTTCCAGGGAGTCAAGTCTGGGTTTGGCTAGCTTGTGTAGACAAACTCCTTCTTCTGCAATATCAAACATTCTAACAATATCGGTATGATGTGTAATAACTGAATGATCCGTGTCTCAATTTTAATAAAGAAATCCCAAAAGAAACTAAAATTCAATGACCGATGTTTTGACTTGAAGTCTTTATCAGTTCCTTTGAAGGCACTGATATCTGTCAGTCAATCAAATAATGTTTATACCGCGGCTTTTCTGGCAAAGCCCTCTCAAGGCGCTTCACAATCAAATAATAAATTTAATAATAATAATAATTGATAAAGGGAGATTAAGAGAAAAATTTGAATAACTAATATATGGGAGCCACAAAACTCAAAAAAGGATCGCAAACACCATAAAAAAAAGAGAGAGAGAATTGTGATTATTATTATTATTTTTTTATCTGAATTGTTTTTTAAACAGAATTTTTTTAAAGAGTGAACTATAAAGCTCCCAACCCCTTAAGCTGAGGGAACATGAAGCCACATTTTCAGGAACAGCAGCTTGAAACCTGGTTCCAGGAGACCTAGTTTGAGGCAACTTTTCTGTATCAAAGTCTCCCCTGGTGTGCCGTGCAGTGGCCTGAAACCTAGTCTCCTGAACCCAAGTTCCAAGCTACAGCTTCCCTCAGCTCTAGAAGGCAGTGTTGCAGAGATTAAATGCTGGTGTATTTGTTTTCTGATTCAGGAGGAGCAGATGAGACTCCTGGACTATTTCAGGGTCATGTACACAGTCGGGTATTCGCTGTCTCTCGGAGCTCTGACGCTGGCGCTCGCAATCCTCTTGTCATTCAGGTAAGCAGCATACCCCAATCCTTCACACTCAAACCTGTCTGTAATACCACTGACAAGTCACTCCGGAGTACAGCAGATACAGAATCGTGTAGAGTGCTGCACGAAACAAGGTCAGAGAGGGTACCCAAGAGTGGGGTTACTGGCCGACCCTGAGTGGGTGAAAACTGTACTGCATTCTTGATTATAATAGATAGATACTACTTAATGGGCAGTATAGCTAATTTTAATGACGAGATGTAATTTCCATCTGATAAAACTCTGTTGTACAAACTATTAGATGACTAAACTATTAGATGACTGTATTACATCTATTAATATTGGTGTGTGTGTATATATATATATAGTTTTGTCATTCACTAAACAGTACAGATGAACCCCTGAATGTGTGAAACCACTCCCGATGTGTTTGTCTCTCCGCAGAAAGCTGAGATGCACTCGGAACAACATCCACAGCAACCTGTTTGCCTCCTTCATATTGAGAGCGATCTCCATCCTCACACGGGACGTCCTGCTGCTGAGACAGACCAGAGAGCTGAGAGAAAACCGTGACCCAACCGTCATGCTGAGCAACCAGGCACAGGCAGATGTAGACGCAGATGCACTTGAACCCTTTCAGTCGAGCTATAAAATTTTAATTTGTCAAGCTGTATACTGTACACAAGAACACAGGACAAAGAAATATGTGTTTTACGTACAGCAGAGTGCAACTGTGTTTATGTATATCCTTTATATACCTGCCTGCATGAAAACCTCTGGGTGCTAGAATCGGTAATATGCTGTAGAAACATTTTCCAATTTGCGTGCAACTTTATTGGAACACCTCATTCGGTTTGATTTCTTGTGCATATGAAATCAAACCACTGTAACGAAAAATTCTCCAAATGCGCAAATTGGTGATTTGTCTAATTTAATTGACGACTTTTTATTAGGCTACACATGCAATTAATTTCAATTAGGAAGAGAAAAAGGAACACAGACCTGCACATCGTAAAATGCAGGAGACTTTTTAGAAGTTGTTTAAGACGCCTAATTAAAAGCACAAAGCGGTCTAACATTTTCACACATGAGTACCTATTGTTTCTATATCTATATAATTCTCACACCCAGAGGTTTTCATGCGGGCAGGTATATAAAGGATATATAAATGACAAATCTTGAGGTGTTGTAATAAATTTGCACACTACTGTATATTTCTACACTACCTGTCAGACTGGGACCTAGGAGTCCCGTGAGGTTCCAACGTGATATCCGACGCATGCGTTAACATCCGGCCCTTAGACAAGGACTGAAAGGGTTAAGGACCTGTGCCTGCACGTTGTATTGTTATGAATCTAACGGGCTTCACAGTGTTTTCCAGGCCTGTTGCGTGTGCTGACTGTCTCTCTCTGTCTCCCCCTGGTGGACAGGCTCTGACTGGCTGCAGACTGGCCCAGGTGCTCATGCAATACTTTGTGGTCGTGAACTATTACTGGCTGCTGGTGGAGGGGCTGTACCTGCACAACCTGCTGGTGGTGATGGTGTTCTCACAGAAGAGCTACTTCAGAGGCTACCTGTTCATCGGCTGGGGTGAGCACACCTGCCTGCCCTCCCTGATTAACTCATCACGGGGCCCTAGTCAAACATACACTCGGGCCCCTGTCTTCTTAAATGAATAACAACAAGTATATGTATATATATATATATATATATATATATATATATATATATATATATATATATATATGTATATATATATATATATATATATATGTGTGTGTATATAAATATAATTTGCAAAATGTGTCATTTTTGTTTTTAAGCTAGTTTTTTTTTTATCGTATTAAACCAGGAACAGATCAAACTGCCCAGAAAGCTTCAAAGAGGGAGGAAGTTTGTGTGCCGAGACTCTTAAAACTAGCTAATGTAAACAAAGTGGTCAGCCAATCAGTCATGCATTAATGTACAATTTAGGAGGCTGTGTGGTCCAGTGGTTAAAGAAAAGGGCTTGTAACCAGGAGGTCCCCGGTTCAAATCCCACCTCAGCCACTGACTCCTGGTGTGACCCTGAGCAAGTCACTTAACCTCCTTGTGCTCCGTCTTTCGGGTGAGACGTAATTGTAAGTGACTCTGCAGCTGATGCGTAGTTCACACACCCTAGTCTCTGTAAGTCGCCTTGGATAAAGGCATCTGCTAAATAAACTAATAATAATTTAAAGTGGTTTTATTTTTCAGGAATCCCAGTTTTGTTTGTAGTTCCCTGGGTCGTGGTCAGATACCTTTATGAAAACAATCAGTAAGTAAGATTTTAAAAGCTTCAGTCCAAATAATGATTATTTATATACATGTCTTGCTTGCGTGCTGAATTGCAGACGCGTCCTCAAACACTCAGAGTCCTGCAGCGATGATGGTGAAACGGTGGGGCTGCTTGACTCAAATTCTTGCTCTTTTTTATTATGCAATTATTTCATAATGTAATAGCCTGACAGGGTAATAATGAAATTAAGAGGCTGTAATGGTATCTCAAGCCAGTAACATTCACTAACAGTCGTCCTAATAAAATCTCAAACCACAAACGCAATGCTGTACCAAACTGTTGTGGTCTGGATTTCTATTACTCAGCATATGCAACCTTATGTATATCACTCTTCCCATTTTTCCATATGCCTGGATAACCACTTAAGCTGATTGTGACGATACTTTGCATTAACATTACTTCACAGAGCTTAATGAGATGTGTTAGATTCTGGGGTTACATGTGGGCGTCTGTCTGCACATCGCATCATGTCACATTTTTCCATACATCAGAAAAGCTGCTTAATAAATTAGCAGAGATTGCTGAACATTTTGTCTTTGGGCTGCTGCAAATATAAAGGGAACACGGAGCCACTTTGTCAGGAACAGCGGCTTGAAACCTGCTTCCAGGAGACCTAGTTTGAGGTTGCTGTATCAAACCCCAAGTCTCCCCTGGTGTGCCGTGCAGTGGCCTGAAATCTGGTCTCCTGAAACCAAGTTCCAAGCCACAGAGGGGCTCCATGCTTCCTTGGCTTAAGAGAGAAGATATTCAATTTGCAATAGCAGTTTCATAGTTGAATGTATTCAGTCACTGTTGTCATGATGCTAAACTAAAGAAGAACACATTGATTTATTATCTTCCTCTGCCTTTTTTAAGGTGCTGGGAAATAAACGAGAACATGTCCTATTGGTGGATCATACGCTCTCCTATACTCCTAGCTATTCTGGTAAATTCATGTTTCTTTTGTTGTGCAAATAAAAGCTGTACAGCACTTGGTAACTGAGCGATCTACACTAAACGACAATTTGTCATCTCGCTACAATGTTTTGCTCCCATGTTTCTCATCTCTAATGACAGCATTCGTTAGCCTGTTTAATAAGGTGGGTTGCCACCCACTCCGCTCCATTCTGCAGATTAATTGAGTGCAGCTTGTTGAGGCTGTGTTCTGCTGGACGTCTTGTGGTTCTGCCACACAGCATGTCAGCAGGAGTAGACACTCATTATATATGGATGGGGGGGGGGGGGGGCTTTTATTTTTTATTACCTAATTTGGAATGGGGGAAAAAAATACTGTTTGTTACAATTACGACAACTACCTCCAAAAAAAAAAAAATAGCAATTATAAAATATGTATAATTTGTCTTTTTTTCTCTTTCCTTTTTATTCCTTTTGTTTTTTGCCTTTTTAAAATTCTTTCTTTCTTTCCTTTCTTCTTTTCTTCCTTTCGATTGCAGATAAACTTTTTCATATTCATCCGGATTATACAGATTCTTGTTTCCAAACTCCGAGCACATCAGATGAGGTACACGGATTACAAATTCAGGTGGGACTTTCTCTCTCTCTCTCTCTCTCTCTCTCTCTCTCTCTCTCTCTCTCTCTCTCTCTCTCTCTCTCTCTCTCTCTCTCTCTCTCTCTCTCTCTCTCATGCTACAGAGCCCTGTAAATACCACATCACATTTTAATCACTTGTTCTGTTATGACATCAAATACACACCAGCACCTCGGAAACAAAGAAAATTCAAGTTGTGTGTGTGTTTTGTTTGTTTGTGTATTTCTTGCCAAGCCCTGCTGAGGTCCGTTCTCATTTGTCACACTGGTAATAAAACTCGTAACTCTGCCGTGTCGGGGTGGGTTGTGGTGTAAGTCACTCTGTGTCGGGGTGGGTTGTGGTGTAAGTCACTCTGTCGGGGCGGGTTGTGGTGTAAGTCACTCTGCTGTGTCGGGGTGGGTTGTGGTGTAAGTCACTCTGCTGTGTCGGGGTGGGTTGTGGTGTAAGTCACTCTGTATCGGGGCGGGTTGTGGTGTAAGTCACTCTGTGTCGGGGTGGGTTGTGGTGTAAGTCACTCTGTGTCGGGGTGGGTTGTGGTGTAAGTCACTCTCTGGTGTGTTGGCAGGCTGGCGAAGTCGACCCTCACCCTCATTCCTCTCCTGGGGATTCACAAGCTGGTGTTCGCTCTCATCACGGAGGAGCAAGTCGAAGGAACGCTGCGCAACGTCAAGTTCTTCTTAGAGCTCTTCCTCAGCTCTTTCCAGGTATCATCATCTACATCTTCATCTTCATCATCACAATACGTATACGAAGTCTCCCCTGGTAAAGGCAGGACTGCTTTGTGTTCAGGGTGAATCTCCGGTCTCTCGAGCTGTGTGGCCAAAAGTTTTGCATCACCCTGCGGAATGAACTCATTTTGCTTCAGAAAGTCGAAAGAAACCTGCTGAATAATGTTACGTTAACATATTGAATTACACACCGCTTTGTAGTTTTCCATATTTTTTTTTATGTCTAAATCCTAAAATTCTAGGTGATGCAAAATGTTCGGCCACAGCTATGAATTGGGCAGAAAGAAAATGGGGGGGGGTAAATAATTGGACACTCTAAAATAATAATAATACTAATAATTAGATGTTTTAGAGGTTGAAGAAGGAAAATATGAGGATTGTTTGTGTCTCTGTGTGCGAGTGTCTCAGCGTGTGTTTGTGTCTGTGTGTGTCTCGGTGTGTGTGTGTGTGTGTGTGTTGTCTGGATTAGTTACTGTTGTCAATCTTTCTCCTTTCTCATGTAGGGGCTGCTGGTTGCCATTCTGTACTGCTTTACCAACAAGGAGGTAAGAGGAACACAACACAAACACAACCCATCCAAAATACACAGCACGGGCAGGTTCACAAACACAACCCCTCCAAAATACACAGCACGGGCGGGTTCACAAACACAACCCCTCCAAAATACACAGCACGGGCGGGTTCACAAACACAACCCCTCCAAAATACACAGCACGGGCGGGTTCACAAACACAACCCCTCCAAAATACACAGCACGGGCGGGTTCACAAACACAACCCCTCCAAAATACACAGCACGGGCAGGTTCACAAACACAACCCCTCCAAAATACACAGCACGGGCGGGTTCACAAACACAACCCCTCCAAAATACACAGCACGGGCGGGTTCACAAACACAACCCCTCCAAAATACACAGCACGCTCCATGTCTTGTTCCATTGTAATTGCAACTCCTTACGAATTTCGCAATCACTGTTGTAAAGGAACCTAGCTCTGCAAGCAAAGAAACGCAGTGAAAACGAGGTACTGGAGAGGAACGTGACTGATTCCTCATTTCTGTGCGCTGACAGGTGCAGTCGGAGATCAGGAAGAAATGGCAGAGGCGGAATCTGGGTGCGAGCCTGCTGGACGAGCACCGCAACACCTACAGCAACATGCCACAGGGAGGCGCCGGCGAGCCAGAGGCTGGGGATGCGGGAAATGGGATCTGCCGCCACGGGCCCCTGTGCCAGTCTGCCTCCCAGCAGCAGCTTGACACCAACACAGAGTCCCACAGCTCTTCAGACAACTCGTCCTCCGGTCCACAGCACCACCACACCGGAGCCAAGAAGGGCAAGTCCTTCTGTTACATCTCCACTCGCAAGCTGCCCCCCAGCAGCCTGGACTGCCTGCCCCCCAGCACCAGCGGAGCAGCGGAGGGCAGCGTTGCGGGCCAGTGCACTGAGAGCTACTGCTGAGAGGCTTTTCTGTTCACATCCCTTGTTCGTTTAGCGAGGAGCTTCTAAGTCAGTGTATCCATGTGTTTCCCTTCCGGTGTCTCCAGTGGATCTGGGTTTAGTTCCTCTTGTATTAAGCATACTTTATCACTCCCTTTACATGGCTTTGAGCTTGCCCAAAGAACAAAGGAGGAGGAGTCGCTATGACGGTAACTGAACCCAGAATCACTCGGCGTGACACTGTTACATAGCAACGGAAATGTAATAGATAATGTTAGGTTACCATATTTACTTAATTCAGTGCTACAAAATGTATTAAATACTGCCTTGAAGACTTTTGATAATGTAACATGTCAACGAAATGACAGCTACTTTTTAAAAACCATTGGGTTTTTCAGTATATATCAGTGGAGTTTCTAAGGGCATAGTGTCTGAAAGAGTTATTCTGCACAACGTAAGCAGTGATACTGAATGGTATTTAACAAGAAATAAGGAGACGGTGGATTTGAAAAGGCTTCTCTGGCTTGTTTTTTTAATAACCACCTTCTGCTGCAAGACCAGTCGGCGGACATCTGCTCTTTTAACTTGCGTCCCTCCATGCAGAATATCAGTGCAGCTGGATGCTTGTTTCGGATATATCTTACCAATGGCAAACTAAAAGACCTTGGATTTACAGGTTAAATGGTTTGGTCCTCCAATCCTCTAGGGGGAGCCTGCAAAACCTGCCAAAAAGAATATATTTTTTTTCTTTGTAAAATTTTTACCTCGGGATTAATATTCTATTAACAATTCGTTTTACCTCCAGCAATGTGGGGCCAGGAGTCTTTCTCGGCTACAGTTTGGATTGTGTGTGTTGTTGTTGTTGTTGTTGTTGTTGTTGTTGTTGTTGTTGTTTTGCTCGGGATGTGTCTGTAATGTTACTATTGATAGAACCTTTTTAAATTGAGTTAGGCAGTATCGACTTTTAAATCAAGATTCCTAGCTCCTCATGAAAGGCACATTTAAAATAATAATAATAATAATAATAATAATAATACTTACTGTGACGTTTTATATGCAATTTTCCAGACGGTTTTGAAAAATATCTTGTGTAGCATTGTGCTTTGGCAGTCCAACAATAAGACTTTGGCTGCTGCAGTTCTGCTAATGCACCAACAGGTGGTGTTCTTGCGCTACATTTCTGACAGCAGCGGAAAGGAATATCTGCTAGAAACTGTCCTGAGGGCATCGGATGATTCTAGGGCATTTGCCAAGAACTCCCACCTTTCACTTCCCGAGCTCGGCACCGCTCCGACATCGACCCACCCTGACCCTAACCCAACCCCAACCCCAACCCCAACCCCAGCCCTAAAACTTAACCCTAACCCAATACCCTAAACCTAACCATTAAGAATCATCTGAAGACAGTTTATAGTGGATATTCCTTTGTGCTGCGTTCTGACAGCACAGCAGTGGCCTCTGGTGGTTGTTGAAAGCATTGTAGGTGAAGTGGAGAGAATTTTTTTTTAAAAGTGCCAGACCTAATAATCACTGTCTTGGTGATTTTTTTATTTTTTATTTTTTTTAAAAATGTTTTATTTATTTTTATTATTAAGTTTGACAATGTTTATAAAACGCTGGTGCCAAAACAAACAAGTGGTGGTTAGGGTCACATATGAGGTCATTTTTCAAAATTCTAAATACAACAGACACAAACCACAAGCTTACTGTGAACTTAAACATGGTCATCTAACCCTTATCTAACCCTTACAGCAAAGTCCTGGTGTAGCTGGGCGTGCAGGCAAATGTTTCCCTTCAAATGTTAAATCTATTTAAAGCACTATAACTAATATGGCGTTTTCAACACAGGTTCTTGCAATGTGTGACTATTGGGCAGATGTAGTTGCATTTTTAGAGATGTGGGTTCTAGATATGAAGTTTCTGTTTTTCATTCACACCCGACATGGGGGGGGGAGGAGGGGTCTGAGTTTTACAGGTAGATATTTAAACATCCATAACTATTATTTTACAAACATTTCAAAGAAACTTAATACATTAAATGACAACCAAGTCTTTTTCGATGTGTATTAAGACTCAAAACGTTTGTCATTCAATTTATTCTGTAGATATTTAAACACTGTTGTATGCCAACCGAAAATGAACACAGGGTTTTTATAGATGGGTTCTATTAACGTTGCTCGGAGTGGTATTAAAACCGGGATATTATTGCATCTATCTATAGATATAGATATAGAAATAAATACAATTTAGAAACATCATTGATAAACTGATAACTCGCTGTTGTAATAAATTAGCTGCAACGTTTGGGCTTCCGATTTCCCCAGAGAGGCTGGTAGATGATGATGAGGATGATGATGAGGAGGAGGAGGATGAGGAGGACGAGGAGGAGGATGATGATGATGATGATGATGATGAGGAGGAGGACGAGGAGGAGGAGGAGGAGGAGGAGAAGGATGATGATGATGAGGAGGAGGATGAGGAGGAGGAGGATGATGATGATAATGATGATGAGGAGGAGGAGGAGGAGGATGATGATGAGGAGGATGAGGATGAGGAGGAGGAGAAGGATGAGGAGGAGGAGGAGGATGATGATGATAATGATGAGGAGGAGGATGAGGAGGAGGAGGAGGAGGATGATGATGAGGAGGATGAGGAGGAGGAGAAGGATGAGGAGGAGGAGGAGGATGATGATGAGGAGGAGGATGAGGAGGAGGAGAAGGATGAGGAGGAGGAGGAGGATGATGATGATAATGATGATGAGGAGGAGGAGGAGGAGGAGGAGGAGGAGAAGGATGATGATGAGGAGGAGGAGGATGAGGATGATGATGATAATGAGGAGGAGGAGGAGGAGGAGGAGGAGGAGGATGATGAGGAGGAGGAGGAGGAGGAGGAGGAGGAGGAGGATGATGATGATGAGGAGGAGGAGGAGGAGGAGGAGGATGTTTTTGTAGTAGCAAATTATTAAAACAGCAAGTTTTCAGTTTATCAGTGACTTTTCTTGTTCATTCAGTATTTCTAGTGATTGCTGAGTATCCTGTTGGATCCTGATTCTCCTTGAATAGAGAGCTGGGCGCTGGTTCTGAATTCTCTGTATATATATATATATATATATATATATATATATATATATATATATATATATTTATGTTTCGTTTGTATTTCTGAAATGTGTCTTTATTCTCGTCACAACTGTTATATTTTTTTAATTCTGAGTCGTTTGAGTTTTGATTTTTTTAAATATATATTTAAGATGGATTTTGAAATGTTAAATTAAAAAAAAGATGTACATGTATTTGTCTAATTTGTTATGGATTGTGCTGTCATTCCAAATAAACATGATTGATATATATATATATATATATATTTATTTATTTTTTTAATTGGTACAGTGCGTTTTTTCCACGATTTTATTTCTTCCATTGGGTCACTGACAATATAGGCAAATACACATTATCAGGGCAGTGAAAGGAAAAATACTGCTTTTATTTATTTACAGCCCTTTCGGTAAATCTCCAGTGTGAAATGCAAATAGTCAAACTTTTATTTATATATAAAAGGTTTAAATTATTTTTTAAAAAAGAATTATTTCAGGATGGGTTCGGACAAATAAAAGTGTAGAAAGAAAATAAATAATTATATGGATGTGTTTTATTGAATAACACATTTCAGAAAAATACAACCTTTCAAGAGACTGCATCTTCTATTTCAGTATTTCATAGCAACCACTTTATTAATGCAGCATGTCTGTCATTCTGTATAATTCGGCATCATTTTGGGGTCCCTGACCAAATCTCTATTGAAATGAATGGAGTGATCCAGTCCTCTACAATCCCTATTGAAATGAATGGAGTGATCCAGGCCTCTACAATCCCTATTGAAATGAATGGAGTGATCCAGGCCTCTACAATCCCTATTGAAATGAATGGAGTGGTTCAGTCCTCTACAATCCCTATTGAAATGAATGGAGTGGTTCACTCCTCTACAATCCCTATTGAAATGAATGGAGTGATCCAGGCCTCTACAATCCCTATTGAAATGAATGGAGTGATCCAGGCCTCTACAATCCCTATTGAAATGAATGGAGTGGTTCAGTCCTCTACAATCCCTATTGAAATGAATGGAGTGGTTCACTCCTCTACAATCCCTATTGAAATGAATGGAGTGATCCAGGCCTCTACAATCCCTATTGAAATGAATGGAGTGGTTCAGTCCTCTACAATCCCTATTGAAATGAATGGAGTGGTTCAGTCCTCTACAATCCCTATTGAAATGAATGGAGTGGTTCAGTCCTCTACAATCCCTATTGAAATGAATGGAGTGATCCAGTCCTCTGCAATCCCTATTGAAATGAATGGAGTGATCCAGGCCTCTACAATCCCTATTGAAATGAATGGAGTGGTTCAGTCCTCTACAATCCCTATTGAAATGAATGGAATGGTTCAGTCCTCTACAATCCCTATTGAAATGAATGGAGTGATCCAGCCTTCTATGATCTCTATTGAAATGAATGGAGTGATCCAGTCCTCTACAATCCCTATTGAAATGAATGGAGTGGTTCAGTCCTCTACAATCCCTATTGAAATGAATGGAGTGATCCAGTCCTCTGCAATCCCTATTGAAATGAATGGAGTGATCCAGGCCTCTACAATCCCTATTGAAATGAATGGAGTGATCCAGTCCTCTACAATCCCTATTGAAATGAATGGAGTGGTTCAGTCCTCTACAATCCCTATTGAAATGAATGGAGTGGTTCAGTCCTCTACAATCCCTATTGAAATGAATGGAGTGGTTCAGTCCTCTACAATCCCTATTGAAATGAATGGAGTGGTTCAGTCCTCTACAATCCCTATTGAAATGAATGGAGTGGTTCAGGCCTCTACAATCCCTATTGAAATGAATGGAGTGGTTCAGTCCTCTATGATCTCTTTTGAAATGAATGGAGTGATCCAGTCCTCTACAATCCCTATTGAAATGAATGGAGTGATCCAGTCCTCTACAATCCCTATTGAAATGAATGGAGTGGTTCAGTCCTCTACAATCCCTATTGAAATGAATGGAATGGTTCAGTCCTCTACAATCCCTATTGAAATGAATGGAGTGATCCAGTCCTCTACAATCCCTATTGAAATGAATGGAGTGGTTCAGTCCTCTATGATCTCTATTGAAATGAATGAAGTGATCCAGTCCTCTACAATCCCTATTGAAATGAATGGAGTGATCCAGTCCTCTACAATCCCTATTGAAATGAATGGAGTGGTTCAGGCCTCTACAATCCCTATTGAAATGAATGGAGTGGTTCAGTCCTCTATGATCTCTTTTGAAATGAATGGAGTGATCCAGTCTTCTATGATCTCTATTGAAATGAATGAAGTGATCCAGTCCTCTACAATCCCTATTGAAATGAATGGAGTGATCCAGTCTTCTATGATCCCTATTGAAATGAATGAAGTGATCCAGTCCTCTACAATCCCTATTGAAATGAATGAAGTGATCCAGTCTTCTATGATCTCTATTGAAATGAATGAAGTGATCCAGTCCTCTATGATCTCTATTGAAATGAATGAAGTGATCCAGTCCTCTATGATCCCTATTGAAATGAATGAAGTGATCCAGTCCTCTACAATCCCTATTGAAATGAATGAAGTGATCCAGTCCTCTATGATCTCTTTTGAAATGAATGGAGTGATCCAGTCTTCTATGATCTCTATTGAAATGAATGAAGTGATCCAGTCCTCTATGATCCAGAACTGGTCTCTTCTGGAATCCAGCATAATGGGTAAGTTTTGCCTGCTTAATTAAAAGCAATGTAAATCTGAGAGTCATGTGTTTTTTCTTTCATTTGTAAATGTATAATTAAGTATATGCAAGTAAAATAAAAAAGGAATACAATCCTTGAATTGCTGGGTATACTTGGAGAGTACTTTATTGTTAGTAGTAGTCGTGGTGTTATGTACTATAATAGTTAAGTGTTCAATAGTTTAACTGATATCTGTTTTCTAGGGGGTACAGTATAGAACAGGGGTCTTCAACCCTGGTCCAGGAGAGCTACAGGGGGGCTTCTGGTTTTTGTTTCAGCCGAGCGCTCTGTTACTTAATTGCAACAATTATTGGCTTAATTAGTCAAGATGAACAGGTGTTCCAGATCTTTAGCCACTGATGATGTAAAGACACCTAGAAAACCTGCAGGACTGGGGCTCTCCAGGACCAGGGTAGGATACCCCTGGTATAGATGTTTCAGTACCTCTGTAATCCAGCACACTGTGGAATCCGGCACAATTTTCTGGTCCCAGATTAAACAGGCTTTACGGAATTAGTGCACTGGCTCCAACAGTAAAATCGTGAATCTGCTACTGCCTCCTTGTGGAACAATACAGGTACTTCACTCACTGCAGCTAGGGCACCATCGAGGTGCAAATACTGTATTTCTAATAAAGAACAGCTGTCCAAGATTATTGACTGAGTGCGGCGATTTTACCAGGGAGTTCTTAAAGGGACACACAGAAACAGTTTAGTTCCCTGAAAAGCTGACCATGTACACCCAGTCAACCCTTCAATGGGGTTCTGGTAAAAACTAAGCATGTTTAAAACATTAACATGAATCATTTTGACTGCACAACTAAGACTAGAGAGAGTTTCTTGCACCACTTTACAAACCTTAAATGGCACGCACTTGCAGATTCTTCCTGAGCAACATCCGAAGAATCCGACCCTTCCTCACCAACTATGCTACCCAGCTCCTGGTCCAGGCCCTGGTACTCTCCCGCCTAGACTACTGCAACTCCCTCCTGGCTGGCCTCCCTGCGTCCGCCACCCGTCCGCTCCAGCTCATCCAGAACTCTGCTGCTCGCCTGGTGTTCTCTCTACCTCGCTTCGCCCACGCTACTCCACTACTCCGCTCGCTCCACTGGCTCCCGATCACCGCTCGCATCCAGTTCAAGACTCTTGTACTAGCCTACAGATGCCTTGATCAGACTGCACCCAGCTACCTCCAGACCCTCATCTCTCCCTACACCCCCACTCGACCTCTCCGCTCCGCCTGCACTAGAAGACTGGCTCTACCTCCGCTACGCTCCCCTGCCTCCCGAGCCCGCTCCTTCTCCACCCTTGCTCCGCAGTGGTGGAACGACCTTCCTACAGATGTCAGGACTGCCCAGTCCCTGACCACATTCCGGCGCCTCCTTAAGACTCACCTCTTCAAACAGCACCTGTAGAACTCCTCTGCTGTATCCTGGGACACTATCACCCTTCATTTAAATATGCTTTATTTTGCTCTTATCCGCCCCCTATTTTACTGCATTTAATCCTATGCCTCAGAATATTGTAATCTGCCAAGTGTTTAATCTGTAGTATTTTGTACTTAATCATATCCTGATGTAACTATCACTATTTAATCATATCCTGATGTAACTTTCACTATTATCTGCTGTATTATTGAATTGTGGTTTGTCACACTTGAATTATTGTATTTCTTGTTCTTATTGTATGACTTATATTGTAACACTTGAATGTATTTGTATTTGTTGCGATTGTAAGTCGCCCTGGATAAGGGCGTCTGCTAAGAAATAAATAATAATAATAATAATAATAATATACAAGAGCCATATCATTTAATGATTTAAGTGTTGGACAGCCCTGGCATAATGTGTGCTGCCTCCCTCTTGTGGCAGAAGCAGAGTACTACAGGGAACAGACCAGGGATGGGGGTGAAGGGGATACTGTTGCATCTGATCTCTGCTCAGCCCCATCTTCAGCACCTGCGGTGGGCATAGAACTTGTAAGCTTTGGGCAGTTTCCCGAAGCTGCTCAGAGCAGGGCTGACGTCTATCTCTTCCGGGGGCTGAGTCCCGGTGAAGCGGAACTTCTGCAGGAGAGATGTGAAGAAAAGGAAGATCTCCATCCTAGCCAGCCCCTCTCCCAGGCAAACCCGCTTCCCTGTGCACAGCCACGGGGGGAAAAAGGAAAACAGCTTACAGTGAAACTGAGGATCCAAACCCTTCTGTTATCCCAACAGCCCCTGGTTAACCTGCCTCGTTGCGTGCGGTGCACAGCCCCCTCGGTTGTCTGTGTCCACGTGTGAAGTGGTGACCTCGAATCAAGTTGCTGGTGCATTTCGTTCTCGCGCACTCTTTGCTATGTCTGTCCTACAATGCAAGAGAAAATACACTCTCAACTTGATTAGAGGAAGCCACCAAACACTGGGAAACACAACACAAGCCACAAGCTCTGAATAAAAAGTGGACAAAATCCTAATATTACTGTACTTGTTTATATCGCGTGCATTGTGGTTTAAATGTTCAAAATGGATTGTCACGGACGTTCTGAGTGCAAGATCTAAAAATGTGGCTGTTCCTCATAGGTTCCAGTGGGGGTGTGACTTATCATAATGCTTTTACCCACCTAGAGAAAAGACCAGGAAGGCGTCGTTCTTCTTGAAGCCTCCGTCTTCATCCAGAAAGTGCTCGGGGTTGAATTTGTCAGGGGTTTTCCACAGCCTGGGGTCAGACAGCACTGAGGACAGCAGGGGCAGCACCATGGTCCCCTAGACAACCCAATCACAAAGAGACTGAAGGACTGACCAAACTGACCCTTGTCCGGTCTTTGATTTGTGTTTTTGATACTTATTTTTCATCAGAAACAGTTGCAATATCTTACATACTGTATTGCCTCGTTACTCGAGAGTGGATGTCAGTGATCTACTGGCCTCTGGAGGACAAAGGCCAGCCCTGCAGGTGTCTGCCTGAGCTCACCAGTCGTCTGGCCAGTAGGGTGCGCTGTAGCGCGATGAGGAGACACAGCATGCAACAGTGGCATTGGATATGGATATACATTCACATATCTTGGCTGTGTTTCTGAAAAGTACAGAGACTACCTCCTAGCCTAAATGTAATAGTTTTTGATTGAAAACTTGCATGGAGCTTTGTTTGCTCACCTCTGGAATGGAGTATCCTTTGAATTCAGTGTCTTTAATCACTTTGTGAGGGACTGCAGTGGGTGTCAGGTCCATTGACCTCTGGATTTCATGAATCACAGCATCTGTGTAGGGCATGTGCTGCCTGTCCTGGGCAGAGGGGCTTCGCTCCGAGCCAATCACTGCGTCGATCTCGCGATGAATCTTCTCTGAAAGATCATTGTGTTTATTTAATGCCTGCAATTTTTAAGCACCACCAAACATGACACAAAAAAAACGACAAATACGACCCGGGATGGAAATAACCCTCTTACTGCACAGCAGTTTCACCCATTCCAGGTTTTACTACGAGCTTGATTAGCCCCAGTGTGCAGGTAGCAAGCACAGGTGTGTCTTATTAAACCAGGAATGGATCAAAGTGCTATGCAACTGGTTTTTCCATCCCTGTACTGTACCACTGAACATCTGATATATACAGTATAGAAATGATTAATTGTTTCAGCTAGTGCCTTCCTCAGACCACAGAGTGTTGTCTCCTTGTAGCTGTGCAATAGAAAGTTAATACCTTGAATGTGGGGGTACTTGATCATGATCAGCAGAGCCTGTCTCAATGTGGAGGCAGTGGTTTCTGTCCCAGCAGAGAACAGATTGAACACCGTCGCCACCAGGTTTTCATAGTGGAATTCAGTCTCGGGGTTGTCTTTCTCCTACAGGGGAGACGACAGTGTTAAGTCGGGGTGCGCTGATACTAAGATTCAGCAGTACGGCGGTAAAAATGTCAGCACCCCAAAATGAGAGGAACTTTTAAAACACTGCACATTCCATAAGAGACCCTAGTGCCTCTGACACCCTCCAACATGTACTGTGTGAAGGCTACGGGAGTCTCACCTGTTGCATTTTGATCATGAAGGCCTCTATGAAGTCACCAGGGCAGTCAGGGTCCAGGTCTTTCTCCCGGCTTTGAGCTTGTTCCTTCACAAAGGCCTTGAGATTTTCTATCTCTTCGAACATCTTGTTATGAGTTCCAGGAAGGTGTTTGACAACATTGGGGAACATGTTGTAGAGCTGCGAGGGGAGGGGATGGAGGAAGGCAGGAGTTTGTAGATCATACAGTCTTTGTCATCACAAATATAGTGCAAATGTCATGGATATTAAATATTTTAACACAAAACTATATTGAATGAAATCTAATTAGTTTAGCTGTGACTGGTGATAACTGTAGGAGCCAATTAGTATTTTTTGCCTATATTATTTATGAGAAGACATATTTTGATACATTATATTGGTCTATTACGCATTTACAGTAATAGGGTAGTATATCTTTAAGAGAGCGAGCTTTGTTAGGTTCTGGGGCTCGCGCGCTTTTGTATAAATTCGGAAAATAACGGTCACTTGTTACTCTGTTGTAGACATAGCTTTGGAGCCTCACGGTTTTCTTACCGTGTCGTGTAATCTTCGTTATTCTGTGGAAATTACCAGTCAATAATTTATCTGTTATTACGCTGAAGATCCTGTAAAATAACTGTGAATACTAACCTGTGGAAACCTGAGGAATAAAAGTTGTATTGCTTTATTTTACTACGGAGTCTGTGTGGATTGGATAACGTTAGATGGATACGCGTCAGCCATACCAGCCCAAGCTATGCAAATTTGGATTTTACACATACACATAGTAAGAAAACCCAGCTCCGGTTGGAAAAGTGAACGTGTAAAAAAAAGAGCTTTTGGATACTAGGACAAGTACAAAGAAGGATACGGAAGGTCGCGTTGAATGGGCAAACTCTACAGCAAAGTAAGTCCTGTTTATTTCTCAGTGTAGCCTTCGCTATTTATGTGACAGTAAAAAGGGATAGTACAGTACCGGATTTATCTCCTTCGTTGCTAGTTCTATGTGTCGGACGTCGTGAAGGAATATTAGTGGAATATTGGACCATTTGCTGTATTTAGTGTGACGCAGCTATACTTTGGAAGTGCTTTGGAACGTACTGTGCTAGCTAAGCTACGTCATCATGGATGGTGATGAAGCGTTAGCTGTTTTACCTGTGGTTAAAAGGCAAGTGAAAGCTATGGAGGAAACGCAGAATCGTCTCATCGGCTCACGGAAAGCCAAGCTAGGTCAGCTGACAGGCAAAATGAATTAGATGCATTATTTAATGGATGATGATGGTAACTTGGAAGTAATTAAGAACAAGCTGATGATTGAGCTCAGCCAGCTGTTTGGGGAATTTTGTGAGCTAAACACATCAGTAAAACGGTTACTTCAGCAGCAATCAGAGAAGGATATGAATGATGATCAGCTTAACTGGTTTGAGCCCAAAGCTAGTTCATTCAGAGAATTCATAGAGAAAACAGAGGTATGGATGGAAGAAGTCCATCAACGTATGGAGCAAGTTAGGCAGTGTGATGAAGAGGTACAGCCATCAGATAGCATATCTAGTGCGTCATTTACTACTCGGAGGAAAAAGCAAAGTCACGCTGGGCTTTCTTCACAAGCTTCATCTTCTGCCTCATCTGCACGTTTAAAGGCTGAAGTAGAAAGAGCTGCTTTGCTAGCTCAAGCAGCTGCTCTGAAGCAAAAACAAGCTTTAGACAGACAGGAAATCCAGCTAAAGGCTCAGAGAGAAGAGCTTGAGTTACAAACCGCTTTAGCAGCCTCAAATGCTAAAATTAAGGTTTTGGAAAAGTTGGAGGGTTTTCAAGTCCCACCCAAATGCCCGAGTGATGAAATGAACTACCTGGAGTCACACAAGGTCCTACCTGCTATGAAAAAGGTTAGTTATAGCAACAAAGATGAAGAGTCACTTGAAGCTCGAAGCCAAAGCCAGCCTACCTCTACCGCCGTACGTACTGCTGTGGAGGGAGAACAACAGTTGAGTTTCAGTAACCAAAGAACACCTACCAGTGCCGCTCTGCCAGAAGATGATGTTACAGGGACGTTGTACGGTGTCATGCTGCGACAAAACAATATCACAGAATTCCTGGTGAAACAACAAAGGCTATCTACACTACCACCATTGGACATACCCATCTTCAAAGGGGACCCTTTGGAGTACAAGCTGTTCATCAGAGCGTTTGAACACGGAGTGGAGGATAGGACAGATAGCAGCAAGGACAGACTTTACTTCATGGAGCAATACACCAATGGACAGCCCAGAGAGTTGATTAGGAGCTGCCTCCACATGGATCCAGAACGAGGGTATCGTAAAGCGAAGAAGCTTTTGGAAGAGC
Source organism: Acipenser ruthenus (assembly GCF_902713425.1). NCBI lineage: Eukaryota > Metazoa > Chordata > Actinopteri > Acipenseriformes > Acipenseridae > Acipenser > Acipenser ruthenus. The sequence goes on from NC_081218.1 coordinate 2,445,510, forward strand.
ACTTTGGAGATGAATACAAGGTCTCTGTGGCATACATAGACAAGGCTCTGAGTTGGTCTACCATTAAGTCTGATGATGGAGAGGCACTCCATTCGTACGCTCTCTTTCTCACTGGATGTTGTAATGCCATGACCGATATGGAGTACATGGAAGAGCTCGACAATGCAGCTAACATGCGTGCTATTATTGCCAAACTTCCATACAAGCTGAGGGAGAGGTGGAGAGGCATGGCCTGTGATATACAGGAGCGGCAGAAACGAAGAGCAAAGTTCAAAGACCTTGTCAACTTTGTCAACAAGCAAGCTAAGATAGCACTGCACCCGCTGTTTGGAGACATAAAGGATGCCGCTGCAGTGAGGGGACAAGTGAAGTCTCATACATACTCAAAGTCACACAAGACAAGTGGTAGCAGGAAGAGTTTCACCACAGCTGCCACACCGGTGGACAACCAGACGGAAGGCACAGAGTCTAGGCCTATGGGAAATAATTATGGCAGTCCTAGCAGCGCATTTACCAAGCCCTGTCTCTTCTGCCAAGGTGATCATAGCATGGAGCTGTGTAAACAGATGAAGAAGTCTCTTCACAAGGAGAAGATTGACTTTCTACGGAGCAAAGGGCTATGCTTTGGCTGTCTGAAAAAAGGACATATGAGTAAAACTTGCAAGGAGAAGCTAAGTTGCAAAGTATGCTCGTTGACACACCCTACTGTGTTGCACATGAAGATCAAGGAAAATGCTACTCTCAAGAAAGAGCCGGAAGAGCCATCAGAAGATGGTGAAAAACGGTCAGTCACCAGTGGTTTCGTTGGAACAGAGAAGGCGATCTGTGGACGCACCAAGGCCGGTGACGCTGACAGCATTTTGGCTATTGTACCCGTTCGAATCAAGTAGAAGAAGGGCAATAAAGTGGTGGCTACCTATGCTTTCCTTGACCCAGGCAGTACTGCCACTTTCTGCACTGAGGAGCTTATGAGTGAGCTCAATGTCAACGGTAGGAAGATAGACATACTGCTGAGAACCATGGGTGAAGAAAAGATTGTCAGCAGTCAGGTTGTGTCAGGTTTGGAGGTGAGCAGTCTGGAGGACAGCAACTTCATAGATCTTCCAGATGTCTTCGCTCAGAAGACCATTCCAGTGAGCAAGGAGAACATCCCACTGCAAAAGGAGGTGAACAGGTGGCCTTACCTGGAACAAGTGCGACTCCCTTATATTGACGCAGAGATAGGGCTGCTGATAGGGACGAACACGCCAAAGGCAATGGAGCCATGGCAGGTCATCAGTAGTGTTGATGATGGACCTTATGCAGTGAGAACCTGTGGCAAAGTGGTAATGACGTGCAGGTGAGTGCAGTGCAGAATAATTACACAGACAGACGTTGGTACAGGTGCAAGGGTGTTTATTTATTTTAGTAAATGTCCAGAGCCTCAAGGCAAAACCTGTAAATAATAATAGTGCTGGAAGTGATACAGCGGCGTGTATCACTTCTAATTTATAATCCCGCGGGTTTGACCCGCAACCCCAAAGTCCCGTTCCGACACCCACACTAAACACGAACACAAAAGACAGTGCGTGATTCAAGTGCTAAAAGGTGCAAACACAAAGACAGTTGGTAGTGAAAGGTGAGTGGTGAAGTCCGGGTTTTTCGCTGGCCTGCGGCTGCAGCTCCGGATCGTGCTCAGTAATCTTCTGTGACAAATAACACACAAGACACACAGTGTTAATACACAGACACAGAACACTCACGGTTTCCTCACAGTACGGGCTCCTTCTCGGTTATTTAACTTAACCATATGCAAAGGAACAGATCACTCAAGCCATGCCCCCTATTTATACCCTCGCCCATGACCCCGAGGTTAACGAGCGCATCCGCTCCTCCAGTCCTCGGATGCCACGCCGCTTACCGTCTGGGTCACTGAGCTCGGGTGCCATGGCTCCGCCCCCTTCCGAACTGACCGACTTCCATCTACCCTACGGAATAAATTGTCGTACCCTTACTCTGTTCCTCGTATACCGTGCTCTCACAGGTCGAGAGGGAGATCTAACACTAAGACTCATTCGATCTCTGTCACAGAACCATACTGGGATGGACTGTGAATGGTCCTCTTAGAGAAGACACAGGTAACGGGATAAGAAGTGGACTGATCCAGGTAACAACAAACTGAATATCAGTGGCCAGGCTGGATGAGCTGTGGAGTCAGCAGTTCAAGAATGATTTCCCTGAGTGTGGTCAGGATGACCAACTGGAAATGTCAAGGGAAGACCACCAGTTTATGGATTTGGTCTCACAGTCTGCCAAACTAGTGGACGGATATTACAGCATTAGGCTGCCGTTAAGGAATGAAGTGATCAACATGCCGAACAACCGCAGAGTAGCTGAGCAGCGCGCTCTGAATTTAAGAAATAAGTTAATCAAGAATCCCTTGTTTCACGCCGACTACACTGCATTCATGGGTGACATCATTGCGAAAGGCTATGCCAAGAGGGTTACCTGCGAGGAGGCCAGCCGCAATGACGGAAAGGTATGGTACATACCACATCACGAGGTGTACCATCCCAAGAAGAAGAAGATCCGTGTGGTGTTCGATTGTGGGGCATCGTTTCAAGGTACCACATTGAATGACCAACTGCTACAGGGGCCGGATCTCACCAGCACTCTGATAGGTGTTATCACCAGGTTCAGACAGGAGCCAGTGGTGATTATGGCTGATGTGGAAGCCATGTTTCATCAAGTGAAAGTGCCAGCTGAAGATTCTGACCTTCTCAGATTTCTCTGGTGGCCACAGGGTGACATCAGACTAGCCATGGTGGAGTACAAGATGGTCGTGCACTTGTTCGGTGCAACGTCGTCACCAAGCTGTGCCAGTTTTGCCCTCAGAAAATGTGCCGAAGACAACAGAGAACAGTTTGACGCCAAGGTGGTCGACACAGTGCTGCACAATTTTTATGTCGATGACATGTTTATGTCTGAAATCAGTCAGCTCAAAGGAAGAAGCTGTGTTATTGTATCATGACCTGAGAGCCATCTGTGCAAAGGGAGGATTCCGACTGACGAAATGGATGAGTAATTGTCGAGGTGTACTGTCTGCTATTCCCGAAGAGGAGAGAGCCAAGGAAGTCAAGGACTTGGACCTGGAACAAGATGTACTCCCTGTAGAGCGAGCATTAGGCGTACAGTGGTGTGTCCAGTCTGATACCTTCAAGTTCAGAATTGTCATTCAAGACAGGCCTTTTACCAGAAGGGGTATCCTTTCTGTAGTCAGCTCGATCTATGATCCTTTGGGAATCTTGTCGCCAGTGGTTCTGCCAGCTAAGAAGATCCTGCAAGAGCTTTGCAGAATGAAGCTAAGCTGGGATGATGTCATACCAGATCAGCTTGCTCAGCAGTGGTATGACTGGATGAAAGAGCTCCATCTGCTGAAAGACTTTGAGGTTGAGCGGTGTTTTAAACCTGCAGGCTTTGGAGACTCCTCATTCGCTCAGTTGCATCATTTTGCAGATGCGAGTGAAGAAGGCTATGGTACAGTGAGCTACCTGCTGCAATGGAACAGCTGCAATCAAGTACATTGCTCCTTTGTTATGGGGAAGGCCAGAGTTGCTCCGCTCAAGACAACCACCATTCCTCGCATGGAGCTCACTGCAGCCACTATGGCAGGACGCATGGATAAGATGCTGAGAAGGGAGCTGCAGCTGCAGCTCAAAGATTCCGTGTTTTGGACAGATAGTACTGCTGTACTGAAGTACATTAAAAATGAGACCACTAGGTTCCACACCTTTGTGGCCAATAGAATATCAGCGATTCTGAAGATGTCTGAAGCTTCGCAGTGGAGGTACGTTAATACTGCCAAGAATCCAGCTGATCATGCGTCGAGGGGACTGAAGGTGGATTCCTTCATGCGAAATGAAGCCTGGATCTCAGGGCCAGACTTTCTTGTGAAGTCGAAGGAGGATTGGCCAGAGTACCCAGACCTCCCTGTAGATTCTGCCATGGAGGACCCAGAGGTCAGAAGGGATGTTGTGGTGTACACTCTGACTGCTGAAGAGGAGTTGGATACAATTCAGCAGATGATGGAACACTTCTCTTCTTGGATTCGTCTTAAGAGGGCAGTGGCATGGGTCCTCAAGTTGAGAGGCACTCTGGTGCGTTTTTGTCAAAAGAGGAAGGAGTTGAGTGTGGCCATCGCTCAGTCTGAGGATGATAAGAATCGACAAAAACTTGTGCTGGACAAGGAGATGCAGAGCTTCAAAGCAAGCCTAGACAAGAGAAACGTCACTGTGAAGGACCTTAAGGATGCTGAGTTGGAGATTATCCGCTACAGCCAGAGGAAGAAGTTTCCTGAGGAGATATCCACCCTGCAGAAGGGTGAGAGTGTGAAGAAGAGCAGTCATATTTATAAGCTCAACCCTGTGTTACAAGATGGAGTACTTAGAGTCGGTGGAAGACTCAGTAGGGCAGCTATGCCTGAAGAATCCAAACACCCTGCCATCCTATCGAAAGACCTCCATGTGGCAGAGCTTATCCTACGTGAGATCCACCAGGATGTGGGTCACAGTGGTCACAACCATATGCTATCCAAGCTGCGCTTAAACTATTGGATTCCTGGTGCCAATGCAGCTATAAGAAGAGTTCTATCCAAGTGTGTTGTCTGTCGGCGGTTTCATGGTGCTCCTGGGCGACAACAGATGGCTGATCTACCCCAGGACAGAGTCTTGCCGGATGAACCTCCATTCACGAACACTGGTGTAGACTACTTTGGTCCGTTTGAGGTTCGGCGTGGAAGAAGTGTCGTGAAGAGGTATGGGGTTATCTTTACCTGCATGGCTATCCGGGCTGTCCATATTGACGTAGCGTCATCTCTGGATACAGACTCGTTTACCAATGCACTTCGCCACTTTATAGCCAGAAGAGGTCAAGTGTCATTGCTTCGTTCAGACAACGGAACTAACTTCATTGGAGCTGAACGTGAACTTAGGGAAGCAATCAAAGGATGGAATTGCTCCAAGATCAAAAACACTCTCCTTCAGAATGGAATCAAGTGGATGTTCAACCCCCCTACTGGATCTCATCATGGTGGTGTCTGGGAGAGGTTGATCAGGTCAGTAAGGAAGATTCTTAATGCCACTTTGAGAGTACAAGCTCTGGACGAGGAGGGCCTTCACACTGTTCTGTGTGAGGCAGAAGCTATCATCAATAGTCGTCCGATTACTAAGGCATCCAATGACCCAAATGATCTGGAGGCGTTAACACCTAATCACCTGCTGCTCCTCAAGATCAAGTCGTCTCTGCCTCCAGGGCTCTTTCAGAAGGAAGACATCTACTCTCGTAGAAGGTGGAAGCAAGTCCAGTACATGTCGGACCTGTTCTGGAAGAGATGGACTAGGGAATATCTAACTCAGCTACAGGAGCGCCAGAAGTGGTCACGTGCGTCGCGCAACTTCGTTGTTGGAGATGTCGTGCTGGTGGTGGACGACTCAGCACCTCATAATTCCTGGGTCATGGGAAAGGTCATCCAGTTTGTGCCAGACAGACATGGATTTGTACTTCAGGTCCGCATCAAGACTAAGACCAGCGTACTGTACAGACCCATCACTAAGGTCTGTCTACTTCAAGAAGCTGAATAAGAATGAGACAGTGGTAAAGACTGTTCTCCTACGGTGAGTCATGTACTAGTAACCTTTGACTTCAGGTAATGTAAGGTAATTGAAGACTCAAGATTGCTCAAGAAAAGGTTTTCAGTTAACTTGGCTCCTTGTTTTTATTTGGTTAGTAATTGTTTTGTGATTTAGATAACAATTAGGGGCCGGTATGTAGGAGCCAATTAGTATTTTTTGCCTATATTATTTATGAGAAGACATATTTTGATACATTATATTGGTCTATTACGCATTTACAGTAATAGGGTAGTATATCTTTAAGAGAGCGAGCTTTGTTAGGTTCTGGGGCTCGCGCGCTTTTGTATAAATTCGGAAAATAACGGTCACTTGTTACTCTGTTGTAGACATAGCTTTGGAGCCTCACGGTTTTCTTACCGTGTCGTGTTATCTTCGTTATTCTGTGGAAATTACCAGTCAATAACTTATCTGTTATTACGCTGAAGATCCTGTAAAATAACTGTGAATACTAACCTGTGGAAACCTGAGGAATAAAAGTTGTATTGCTTTATTTTACTACGGAGTCTGTGTGGATTGGATAACGTTAGATGGATACGCGTCAGCCATACCAGCCCAAGCTATGCAAATTTGGATTTTACACATACAATAACGATTTACCTAACATCTCGAATATGCCAGGCACTCATGAAACAAAGGCCTGTCTATTTGAAATTGAATTATCCTATCCTTTTTCTGATACAATTGTGTGCTTGCACATATCACGCAAAAATACTGAACTACTATGTAAATACACAGCAAATGTAAAGTGTTTACTGTCCCTTTTACTTTAAATAACTTATTATTGCAAAATCACTGCAATAAAATTATTGCAGTGATTTTGCAGTTTTTCCCACCTCTGTGCTTTACAATCCTTCCCTATGCTTTACCATACCTCTCTGTGCTTTACAATGCTTCCCTATGCTTTACCATACCTCTCTGTGCTTTACAATGCTTGTCTATGCTTTACCAGACCTCTCTGTGCTTTACAATGCTTCCCTATGCTTTACCACACCTCTCTGTGCTTTACAATGCTCCCCTATGCTTTACCATACCTCTCTGTGCTTTACAATGATTCCCTATGCTTTACCATACCTCTGTACTTTACAATGCTTTCCTATGTTATACCTCTCTGTGCTTTACAATGCTTCCCTATGCTTTACCATACCTCTCTGTGCTTTACAATGCTTCCCTATGCTTTACCATACCTCTCTGTGCTTTACAATGCTTCCCTATGCTTTACCATACCTCTCTGTGCTTTACAATGCTTCCCTATGCTTTACCATACCTCTCTGTGCTTTACAATGCTTGTCTATGCTTTACCAGACCTCTCTGTGCTTTACAATGCTTCCCTATGCTTTACCAGACCTCTCTGTGCTTTACCATGCTTCCCTATGCTTTACCAGACCTCTCTGTGCTTTACAATGCTTCCCTATGCTTTACCAGACCTCTCTGTGCTTTACAATGCTTCCCTATGCTTTACCATACCTCTCTGTGCTTTACAATGCTTGCCTATGCTTTACCATACCTGTGTGCTTTATAATACTTACATATGCTGTACCATGCTGTCACTGTGCTTTATTACACTTTGCTGTGCTTGTACTGTGGGACACTTATAAGCGTGCAGGTCTGCACCTTGCACAGTGATCTCAAACGTGTTGTGCAAGCATGCTCACTTCACAATAACACATTACCATTCCAGTGGAGCTGCTGAGAACCTTGAAATAGCTGTCTATTGTCAGCAGAAGATGCTGGAACTGTTCGTCGTTGTATTGAAACCTCTTTCCAAAGACAATGGAGCAGATGACATTGGACACAGCGTTGTAGAGGATGAATTTGGGGTTAAAAAGAGCTCCTGTGAAAGAGGAGACAATAAATTTAAAGTGTGCCGTTCCGTGAAGTAGGCATGTTAATAGTTTGGAGTTTAAAAGTTTATATTTTCTAATAGTTACATTTTTATAAAACGATTTAACCATTGCCAAAGATATGCGTGTCAGATGTAGAGTTCATCTGCATGGTTTTTACATTGCGCGGTTATCTATTCAGTCTGCTCCGAGTTCATGTGTCTCACAACAGAAGTAACCATCATCTAATAGAGGCCTTGTCATGACAGGTGTTTTGATTCGTTGCAGAAATTCCAGTATGTCCTCTTTTTAAACACGTTCAAGTCTAAAGTTCAGGTAAGGAAACAGAATCTAACATATAGTGGCTGTATAGTAATTGCTTGGAATTATTTTATTGTTGTATTGTTATTTAATTATGATCTACTTGGGTCTGCACGATGATGTACCTGAGCTGATCCTGTGGGCACAAAGTGAATTCACTAAAGCTAAACTAATGTCGCTTTCCAAACAGCCTACCTCCTTTTTCCGCAAAGGCCTCAACTACAGACTTTGCTTCCTCTTGGATTCTCTCCTCAGTGCTCCTCCGTCCCATCCCGAAATTCTTCAGCGTGGTGATGGAAAACCTGCGGAGCTGTTTCCACCTCTCCCCGCTGCTGACCAGCACCCCTAGTGGCGAGTATGGAGAACAGCACAGAGAAAAAAAGTATTGCTTGACACTTTCATTCCTATCTGGAATATTTCTCCTGTCTCAAAATGTAACTGCACAAAACTGAGGGAGACATGAATAGTTAACTTTACAGCAGGATCTTCCGCAGCTCTGAATTACAGCACTGCAGCCAGAAGTCATGCAATTGTAGTTTGAATCCTGTACGTGAAAAGTTGTCGATTTTGTCTGAGGGCACACGCTGGCCTAAATAAAATGCTCAAAAGTGTACGTCGAATAAGATATGGGCTTCAGTGATTACACTATACACAGACAGAGAAGGTTGTTAACAGCAAGACGCAATTATAGGTACAATCGAGGCTAAGTAATTCAACTTATTACATCTCAGGGGGTTCTGTTAACATATAAAACCCCAAGTGCAAAGCCTGGTTGAATTATACAGCCATTAGTGTTGGATCTACCATTAAAAGTTCCTTACCGTACCCGCCGGTCACTCTCAATAACATGGGGTAGCTGGCTCTCCCACTGAACTCCTCTGCTTGGTTCACCAGAGCGTCCCTTATCGTCTCGTAACCGCTGAGAATCACCACCGGCTTCGGACCCAACCACACTGTGAACACCGAACCATATTTCTGACTGAGCTGGGGAGGAAACGGCTGCATGTTAGGGGGCTGTACGTCCACCGTCCTTTGCAAAGCGGTCCTAGCTTGCAAAAACAGCTCCTTAAATCTTACCAGCTGTCCATTCGCTACCCTTATGAAAGTGTACTGTAGTAAATGCACAGCAAAGTGTAGTAAAGCACACTGAATGCATGGTAAACCATAGGCAAGCATTGTAAAGCACAAAGAGGTCTGGTAAACCATAGGCAAGCATTGTAAAGCACAAAGAGGTCTTGTAAACCAAAGGGAAGCATTGTAAAGCACAGAGAGGTATGGTAAAGCATAGGGAAGCATTGTAAAGCACAGAGAGGTCTGGTAAAGCATAGGGAAGCATTGTAAAGCACAGAGAGGTATGGTAAAGCATAGGCAAGCATTGTAAAGCACAGAGAGGTATGGTAAAGCATAGGCAAGCATTGTAAAGCACAGAGAGGTATGGTAAAGCATAGGGAAGCATTGTAAAGCACAGAGAGGTATGGTAAAGCATAGGGAAGCATTGTAAAGCACAGAGAGGTCTGGTAAAGCATATTAAGAATACAGGGCACTGCCAATTCAGAACTCTTCCAAAATCACCTGCTTTATAGAAGATCTTGTTTTGGCTGGTAAGAACACACTGTACTTGTTTGCAACCTCAATCTTCACAGTACTATTGTTAAACCTGTTAAGTGCAGCTTCTCTGCATAACAGGTATTTACATGTTCAAGTAGATCAAATCAGGAATTATAATACCTGCCTGTAACCTTAGAAACGCTGACCTCCTGTTTACATTTTCACAATACCTCAAATTCTATTGTACAGGTTTCTCAAGGTTAAAGCACAGCAGAGTGGAATAAAGCACAGTAACGCATATTAATAAATAAACCACATTAAACTAACCCTTGCAGCAGTTTCCCCGTAGTAAAAGCATAGCAAAGGTAACCCTTTTAAAGAAAAGAGAGGTACGGTACATATTGTACAGCCATGGGAAAAGCATGTTAAAGCTGCAGAAATACTGTGCTTCACTTTTATGTGCATGGAACCCTATATGCAGGTCCACTTGTGCAATTTTGTTGACTGTAAGGTCATCGTTTCGTACTTTGCATCTATGTTTTTAATGTGAGCGGGTGTCATCTTCAAACAACAGTGGCTTAAAGGTGTGTCGCGTCTCTTATTGCTAAACAGCATACCGAGGACTGAAGTCGGCGCTCACATTGAAGAAATGGAATTCAATAGGAGTATCGCTTACCTCTAGGTAAGATTTGTACGGCTTCTTCAAATCCACCTGCAGCAAGTTCCCGAGTACAGGCCAGGGAGAGGGTCCGGGGGGCAGCCTACTGGTCTTACCGCTAGACCCGCGGCTCATTAAAACCAGGACCAGCAACACAACCAACCCCAGGAGAACCGAAAGGGCGTTGGACTCGAGCAGAAACACAAGATCCATGAAGCCAAGGTCAGCGAGAACCTGTTGCACGAAGGTAGCTTTCGGAGAGAGTGTGACGCAGATAAGCAGATGCAACAGAGTTGTGCCTCTGGAGGTTCAGGAGAGGGGAGGGAGGAGGTGTGGCATCACAGTACTTGTTGGGGAGGGGGGGGGGGAGGAGGAGGAGAAAGGGGGGGGGGGTTGTTAGATCCTATCAGGAAAACAAAGTCTGGCCCACCTTAACAAAGAAGCCAAGCTGTGGCATACTTGTTTTGCTTAACACCGCAATGCCCACAGTCAGTAAGTCTTGAGACTCTTTGTATATGAGTGTGTGTGTGTGAAACTTTTTAATGCCATATTGAGAGCCTGATTTGAGAACTCCAGCACTGCATCTTTTGTAGGGGTGTTCCGATACTGGTACTCGCAATTGCTTTTAAGAAGTATTTAGCGGCAGGTACTGAATGTATCCATTCATTGAAGTGTTTCCAAACAAGAAAGGCTCTCCTTCCCTCACCTTTACAATGGAGTATCAATCAATGGCAATTAACTCCCACACCAAGCGTCTTAAAAGACGATTGGAAGCAAATTGTGATTAATGGTCTCACCTCCCAAACTTGTGCAAGTTTGACCAGTTAAATGTAACACAGCCTAGATCACTAGTCACACTGTCTTTATATCAGCTATGATGGAGGCTGTGTGGTCCAGTGGTTAAATAAAAGGGCTTGTAATCAGGAGGTTACCGGTTCAAATCCCGCCACTGACTCACCCTGAGCAAGTTACTTGTGCTCTGTCTTTTGGGTGAGACGCAATTATAAGTGACTCTGCAGCTTATGCATAGTTCACACACCCTAGTCTCTGTAAGTCGCCTTGGATAAAGGTGTCTGCTAAATGAACAAATAATAATGCAGAGCTGACTCTGCCTTCGAGAAAGACATGTGTAACACACTTGATGGGCCGGGCAAGTTTATGTTACATATATAGTTGATTTGGATGTTTACTTGAATGGCACTCTGCTGTGAGTTTCTTCCCAATGCTTAAAACTAAGACACAAAGCACAGTACCACTGCTGTTCAATTATCCAGCTTTAATTTCTGAAACAGATAACACTAATATTTGTTTTACAGGCAGTCTCACTCTTATTCACTCAGCTACACTGCACTATCAGGTCTAATGTACTAACCCAACCTCCAGTGTACCTGCTGTTGCTCCCTAGTGGCTGGAGGACGTCATAACTACCTTATATTATTAGATAAGAGTTTCAGGTTACTTTCCTCCACAGGACTACTCACTATAATAACCCAAGCAAAAATACGTTATGGGGGGTGCCTATTCTAAGGTCCCTACACATGTTGTACTGAGAATGGCTGTTTGTGTTTTCAGATTGACCCCAGTAAAATATTGACCTATTTTACTTTACAAACTCACACTTAATTCGGATAGGGAATATGTTTTAATGAATGAATAACACAGTATAATGCATTGTGCTGCCTCCCTCTTGTGGCAGAAGCAGAGTACTACAGGGAACAGACCAGGGATGGGGGTGAAGGGGATACTGTTGCGTCTGATCTCTTCTCAGCCCCATCTTCAGCACCTGCGGTGGGCGTAGAACTCGTAAGCTTTGGGCAGTTTCCCGAAGCTGCTCAGAGCAGGGCTGACGTCTATCTCTTCCGGGGGCTGAGTCCCGGTGAAGCGGAACTTCTGCAGGAGAGAGGTGAAGAAAAGGAAAAGCTCCATCCTAGCCAGCCCCTCTCCCAGGCAAACCCGCTTCCCTGTGCACAGCCACGGGGGGAAAAAGGAAAACAGCTTACAGTGAAACTGAGGATCCAAACCCTTCTGTTATCCCAACAGCCCCTGGTTAACCTGCCTCGTTGCGTGCGGTGCACAGCCCCCTCGGTTGTCTGTGTCCACGTGTGAAGTGGTGACCTCGAATCAAGTTGCTGGTGCATTTCGTTCTCGCGCACTCTTTGCTATGTCTGTCCTACAAAGAGTGCAAGAGAAAATACACTCTCAACTTGATTAGAAGCCACCAAACACTGGGAAACACAACACAAGCCACAAGCTCTGAATAAAAAGTGGACAAAATCCTAATATTACTGTACTTTTATATCGCGTGCATTGTGGTTTAAATGTTCAAAATGGATTGTCACGGACGTTCTGAGTGCAAGATCTAAAAATGTGGCTGTTCCTCATAGGTTCCAGTGGGGGTGTGACTTATCATAATGCTTTTACCCACCTAGAGAAAAGACCAGGAAGGCGTCGTTCTTCTTGAAGCCTCCGTCTTCATCCAGAAAGTGCTCGGGGTTGAATTTGTCAGGGGTTTTCCACAGCCTGGGGTCAGACAGCACTGAGGACAGCAGGGGCAGCACCATGGTCCCCTAGACAACCCAATCACAAAGAGACTGAAGGACTGACCAAACTGACCCTTGTCCGGTCTTTGATTTGTGTTTTTGATACTTATTTTTCATCAGAAACAGTTGCAATATCTTACATACTGTATTGCCTCGTTACTCGAGAGTGGATGTCAGTGATCTACTGGCCTCTGGAGGACAAAGGCCAGCCCTGCAGGTGTCTGCCTGAGCTCACCAGTCGTCTGGCCAGTAGGGTGTGCTGTAGCGCGATGAGCATGCAACAGTGGCATTGGATATGGATATACTTTCACATATCTTGGCTGTGTTTCTGAAAAGTACAGAGACTACCCTAGCCTAAATGTAATAGTTTTTGATTGAAAACTTGCATGGAGCTTTGTTTGCTCACCTCTGGAATGGAGTATCCTTTGAATTCAGTGTCTTTAATCACTTTGTGAGGGACTGCAGTCGGTGCAAGATCCATTAATCTCTGGACTTCATGAATCACAGCGTCTGTGTAGGGCATGTGCTGCCTGTCCTGGGCAGAGGGGCTTCGCTCCGAGCCAATCACTGCGTCGATCTCGCGATGAATCTTCTCTGAAAGATCATTTTGTTTATTTAATGCCTGCAATTTTTAAGCACCAGCAAACATGACACAAAAGAAAGACAAATACGACCCGGGATGGAAATAACCCACTTAATGCAGAGCAGTTTTACCTATTCCAGGTTTTACTATGAGCTTGATTAGCCCCAGTGTGCAGGTGGCAAGCACAGTCTTATTAAACTCGGAGGAAAACCAGGAATGGATCAAAGTGCTATGCAACTGGTTTTTCCATCCCTGTACTGTACCACTGAACATCTGATATATACAGTATAGAAATGATTAATTGTTTCAGCTAGTGCCTTCCTCAGACCACAGAGTGTTGTCTCCTTGTAGCCGTGCAATAGAAAGTTAATACCTTGAATGTGGGGGTACTTGATCATGATCAGCAGAGCCTGTCTCAATGTGGAGGCAGTGGTTTCTGTCCCAGCAGAGAACAGATTGAACACCGTCGCCACCAGGTTTTCATAGTGGAATTCAGTCTCGGGGTTGTCTTTCTCCTACAGGGGAGACGACAGTGTTAAGTCGGGGTGCGCTGATACTTAGATTCAGCAGTACGGCGGTAAAAATGTCAGCACCCCAAAATGAGAGGAACTTTTAAAACACTGCACATTCCATAAGAGACCCTAGTGCCTCTGACACCCTCCGACATGTACTGTGTGAAGGCTACGGGAGTCTCACCTGTTGCATTTTGATCATGAAGGCCTCTATGAAGTCACCAGGGCAGTCAGGGTCCAGGTCTTTCTCCCGGCTTTGAGCTTGTTCCTTCACAAAGTCCTTGAGATTTTCTATCTCTTCGAACATCTTGTTATGAGTTCCAGGAAGGTGTTTGACAACATTGGGGAACATGTTGTAGAGCTGCGAGGGGAGGGGATGGAGGAAGGCAGGAGTTACTCTCACTTACAAAGGAATAATACCCATTTTTGTACCTCACTTATACTGTAGGCTACGTTATCCGTACCATTTCCACTGAACAGTTTTGTTGGAACTGTAAGTGGCTCTATTGAGGTGCATTGCTAAACTATATATTGCATTTGCAAAAAGAGTCTGTGGATCTTATTTTCCCTTTTGCATGGTCATTTTGCCATATTCCACTTTTTTTTTTTGTATACGCTTTACCAGACCTCTCTGTGCTTTACAATGCTTCCCTATGCTTTACCACACCTCTCTGTGCTTTACAATGCTTGCCTATGCTTTACCAGACCTCTCTGTGCTTTACAATGCTTCCCTATGCTTTACCAGACCTCTCTGTGCTTTGCAATGCTTCCCTATACTTTACCAGACCTCTCTGTGCTTTACAATGCTTCCCTATACTTTACCAGACCTCTCTGTGCTTTACAATGCTTCCCTATGCTTTACCAGACCTCTCTGTGCTTTACAATGCTTCCCTATACTTTACCATACCTCTCTGTGCTTTATTATACTGCTGTGCTTTTACTATGGGGCACTTTTATAAGGGTGTAGTTCTGCACCTTGCACAGTGATCTCAAACGTGTTCTGGAAACATCATCACTTCACAATAACACATTACCATTCCAGTGGTGCTGTTGATAACAATGAAATAGCTTTCTACTGCTAGCAGAAGATGCTGGAACTGTTCGTCGTTGTATTGAAACCTCTTTCCAAAGACAATGGAGCAGATGACATTGGAGACCGCGTTGCAGAGGATGAATTTGGGGTTAAAAAGAGCTCCTGTGAAAGAGGAGACCGTAAGTCCTTTAAAAGAATGAAGTATAGATTCTAATAGTTTAAAGTTGAAATATTTCCAAAGACTCTTGGCAAAGAGTGATGATTAAGCATTGTCAAAGATCTATCCAGTGAAATTGCTTAGAGCATCGCTTTCCAAGCAGTGTACCTCCTTTTTCTGCAAAGGCCTCAACCACAGACTTTGCTTCCTCTTGGATTCTCTCCTCAGTGCTCCTCCGTCCCATCCCGAAATTCTTCAGCGTGGTGATGGAAAACCTGCGGAGCTGTTTCCACCTCTCCCCGCTGCTGACCAGCACCCCTAGTGGCGAGTACGGAGAACAGCACAGAGAAAGTCATTCTAATTTAATTAATTTATTTATCCAAGGCGACTAACAGGTGTTACAGGTCAGTAAACGGTTACATTGTAAGACTAATATATACTACAGTGTCGTTTACAGTAAGTGGAAATAATACTTCTAAAATACAATATGAACCAGAACTCTTGGCTTCACCCAATTGTTCTGCACCAATCAGTGTTTCGTAATACTTGCTTAGTTGTAACATCTGCTTATCTTCATTTCGCTTGCTTTGAATCTTTATCACTGAAAATAACAGAACAATGCTGGTCCTTCCCAGCCTCAGACATTGTGACCTTGCAGATAATGCAACTATTTACTCCCTAAAATTCAGTACATTCTGTAATAAAAACTTTATTCAGCTTATACTATACAAGAACATAAGAAGAACATAAGAACATTTACAAACTAGAGGAGGCCATTCGGCCCATCTTGCTCGTTTGGTTGTTAGTAGCTTATTGATCCCAGAATCTCATCAAGCAGCTTCTTGAAGGATCCCAGGGTGTCAGCTTCAACAACATTACTGGGGAGTTGGTTCCAGACCCTCACAATTCTCTGTGTAAAAAAGTGCCTGCTATTTTCTGTTCTGAATGCCCCTTTATCTAATCTCCATTTGTGACCCCTGGTCCTTGTTTCTTTTATCAGGTCAGGTCAAAAGCAGTGCGCATACACAGCATTCCAATACAGATATATAAATCTGTTACTTAAAAAAAAAAAAAAAAAAAAAATACAAAACGGTTAAGTGAGTTTTAAATCTTACTTTTAGAAATGGTTATACTAATTCCTGTTTCTGCAGCTGCTGGCTTGCATTGCTGCAGGCATTTCAATACAATCTAACCAGCTTTCACATACCATAGTCTACTGTATCTCCTTCTCAGTAACATTCCACAGACTTGCCAGCGCTGCTATCACTGAGGCATTCATTGGAATGTGTCAATTGGAATTATCATGTTGTTACTTGAATAAACTTGTCAACAGAGGTGCTTTGTGCTTTGTTACTAGCGTTCTGAGAACATGTTACATGATTTTCTATGTTTATGTTTTTAAGCTCCTTATTCATTTACACGGACTGTGCTGCATTGTTCATAGCTGGCTATCAGATTTTTTACTAAAG
The DNA here is from genome assembly GCF_902713425.1 of Acipenser ruthenus. Classification (NCBI taxonomy): domain Eukaryota; kingdom Metazoa; phylum Chordata; class Actinopteri; order Acipenseriformes; family Acipenseridae; genus Acipenser; species Acipenser ruthenus. The sequence continues at coordinate 2,461,820 of NC_081218.1, forward strand.
TCTGTTTCAAAGCTCTTGAAAATGTCCGCTCTAGTGCACTGGGGTTTGAGATCTGTCCTCAATCACTGCAGGACGAGCGATTAAAAAGAAAGAGGAAAAAAACATAAGTGCTGTGGTTTTTCTGTTCCGTACCACGTCACGGATCGTCATCTTTGTGTTGCCTGTTTGACAGTGTGAGCAACAATCCTGACGCTATCAGTGCACTAGAGCAGACATTTTGAAAAAGAGCTTTGAAACAGACTTTAAAAGTTGTCAGGATGTTAACAAGGAACAGAAAAATGACAGGTACGCTATTTAAACAGTTGTAGCAACAACTGGGGACGTGTAACGCTATGTTTGTCAGAACCTCGTTACTTACTCTTCAAAGTACCCCTACATGTTTATAGGGCTGATGATCCCATAATTCTAATGCAGCTGTTCTGGTAAGCATGCTGCTACTAAAGTGCCTCATGAGTAGTTGTACTAATGTTTTCTCTGTTAATTCATAGTTCTCTGGTTGCAGCAGTGAAGTTAATAGGATGATCCATTTTACGAAAAGGACCAAGTGTGTGTGTGTTTGTTTTGTTTTTATTTTTGACAATTGCAATTAGGTGTGGTGTTCTATGCACAGGATAACATTTGCAAACAGGGTAAGAGGTACTGGAGTTTTGGCAAATACTGCACTGTGATTGGTTGATTTCTGCTATATGCTTTATAATGTAAGACTGTCATTCCATCTCGGGGTGTCTTGATAAAACCACAAGAGTGAAGCTTGAATTATTCCTTGAATTACACAGCCATCAGTGTTGGCTCTACCATTAAAAGTTCCTTACCGTACCCGCCGGTCACTCTCAATAACATGGGGTAGCTGGCTCTCCCACTGAACTCCTCTGCTTGGTTCACCAGAGCGTCCCTTATCGTCTCGTAACCGCTGAGAATCACCACCGGCTTCGGACCCAACCACACTGTGAACACCGAACCATATTTCTGACTGAGCTGGGGAGGAAACGGCTGCATGTTAGGGGGCTGTACGTCCACCGTCCTTTGCAAAGCGGTCCTAGCTTGCAAAAACAGCTCCTTAAATCTTACCAGCTGTCCATTCGCTACCCTTATGAAAGTGTACTGTAGTAAATGCAGAGCAAAGTGTAGTAATGCACAGTGAATGCATGGTAAAGCATAGGGAAGGATTGTAAAGCACAAAGAGGTCTGGTAAAGCACAGGGAAGCATTGTAAAGCACAGAGAGGTCTGGTAAAGCTTAGGGAAGCATTGTAAAGCACAGAGAGGTCTGGTAAAGCATAGGGAAGCATTGTAAAGCACAGAGAGGTATGGTAAAGCATAGGGAAGCATTGTAAAGCACAGAGAGTTATGGTAAAGCATAGGGAAGCATTGTAAAGCACAGAGAGGTCTGGTAAAGCATAGGGAAGCATTGTAAAGCACATAGAGGTATGGTAAAGCATAGGGAAGTAATGTAAAGCACAGAGAGGTATGGTAAAGCATAGGCAAGCATTGTAAAGCACAGAGAGGTATGGTAAAGCATAGGGAAGCATTGTAAAGCACAGAGAGGTATGGTAAAACATAGGGAAGTATTGTAAATAATATCAAACTATGCCATGGCAAAGTATATCAATTAACATGGCAAACCTGGGTAAACGATAGTAAATGCATCGTACACCAGTCGAAAATCATGGTAAAACTAAAAAAAATAGAGAGCAAAGTGGGCAAATACTTTCAAAACCATTTCATCCATTCTTTAAATCAACCACTATTCTTCTGCAAGGAGAGAACGTCACAGTAATGTTACAAAGTGAGAAACAAACACTTTGCTTAGGAGAACTCCGATTATATTACTCGATTGTTTTATACTAGTTTTGTACAGTTAACAGCTTTTTAACCTCTTTAAAAAAATTTTTAAAAATCGCAGTTAAGTAAAAACACTTTGAAAATACGTTCCGTCATTAATATTTGTCATGTCCCGTATTGCTAAACATACTGACGCTAATGTATTATTGCACTGCTGTTTCACTGTAGTGATAATGTGTTGCAAGCCTAAATTTCTGCATCCTATTTTATTGTTTTCTATTAGTATTATTTGCACTTACTGTAAACTATACTATATTTAAATATGAATCTTATATTGTAACCCGGTACTGCCCTGTAACACCTGCAAGTTGCCTTGGATAAGGGCGTCTGCGGCGCTTGCATTAAAATAATGGAATAGCTAGTGTTCCCTGATCCACCTGCAGCAAGTTCCCGAGTACAGGCCAGGGAGAGGGTCCGGGGGGCAGCCTACTGGTCTTACCGCTTGACCCGCGGCTCATTAAAACCAGGACCAGCAACACAACCAACCCCAGGAGAACCGAAAGGGCGTTGGACTCGAGCAGAAACACAAGATCCATGAAGCCAAGGTCAGCGAGAACCTGTTGCACAAAGTTAGCTTTCAGAGAGAGTGTGATGCAGCCAAGCAGGTGCTCCAGAGTTTTGCCTCTGGAGGTTCAGGAGAGGGGAGGGAGGAGGTGTGGCATCACAGTATTTGTTGGGGAGGGGGGAGGAGGAGGAGGATGAAGTCTGGCCCACCTTAACAAAAAAGCCAAGCTGTGGCATACTTGTTTTGCTTAACACCGCAATGCCCACAGTTAGTAAGTCTTGAGACTCTTTGTATATGAGTGTGTGTGTGTGAAACTTTTTAATGACATATTGAGAGCCTGATTTGAGAACTCCAGCACTGCATCTTTTGTAGGGGTGTTCCGATATTGGTAGTCGCAATTGCTTTTAAGAAGTATTTACCAGCAGGTACTGAATGTATCCATTCATTGAAGTGTTTCCAAACAAGAAAGGCTGTCCTTCCCTCACCTTTACAATGGAGTATCAATCAATGGTAATTAACTCCCACACCAAGCGTCTTAAAAGACGATTGGAATCAAATTGTGATTAACAGTCTCACCTCCCAAATTTGTGCAAGTTTAACAAGCCAGTTATATGTAACACAGCCTAGATCAGTAGTCACACTGTCTTTATATCAGCTATGATGGAGGCTGTGTGGTAAAGTGGTTAAAGAAAAGGGCTTGTAACCAGGAGGTCCCTGGTTCAAATCCCACCTCAGCCACTGACTCATTGCGTGACCCTGAGCAAGTCACTTAACCTCCTTGTGCTCCGTCTTGGGGGTGAGACGAAATTGTAAGTGACACTGCAGCTGATGCATAGTTCACACACCCTAGTCTCTGCAAGTTGCCTTGGATAAAGGCGTCTGCTAAATGAACAAATAATAATAATAATAATGCAGAGCCGGCTCTGCCTTCGAGAAAGACATGTTGTACTGAGAACGGCTATTTGCATTTTCAGATTGACCCCAGTAAAATATTGACCTATTTTACTTTACAAATTCACACTTAATTCGGATAGGGAATGTTTTATTGAATGAATAACACAGTATAATGCATTGTGCTGCCTCCCTCTTGTGGCAGAAGCAGAGTACTACAGGGAACAGACCAGGGATGGGGGTGAAGGGGATACTGTTGCGTCTGATCTCTTCTCAGCCCCATCTTCAGCCCCTGCGGTGGGCGTAGAACTCGTAAGCTTTGGGCAGTTTCCCGAAGCTGCTCAGAACAGGGCTGACGTCTATCTCTTCCGGGGGCTGAGTCCCGGTGAAGCGGAACTTCTGCAGGAGAGATGTGAAGAAAAGGAAGATCTCCATCCTAGCCAGACCCTCTCCCAGGCAAACCCGCTTCCCTGTGCACAGCCACGGAGGGAAAAAGGAAAACAGCTTACAGTGAAACTGAGGATCCAAACCCTTCTGTTATCCCAACAGCCCCTGGTTAACCTGCCTCGTTGCGTGCGGTGCACAGCCCCCTCGGTTGTCTGTGTCCACGTGTGAAGTGGTGACCTCGAATCAAGTTGCTGGCGCATTTCGTTCTCGCGCACTCTTTGCTATGTCTGTCCTACAAAGAGTGCAAGAGAAAATACACTCTGAACTTGATTAGAGGAAGCCACCAAACACTGGGAAACACAACACAAGCCACAAGCTCTGAATAAAAAGTGGACAAAATCCTAATATTACTGTACTTGTTTATATCGCGTGCATTGTGGTTTAAATGTTCAAAATGGATTGTCACGGACGTTCTGAGTGCAAGATCTAAAAATGTGGCTGTTCCTCATAGGTTCCAGTGGGGGTGTGACTTATCATAATGCTTTTACCCACCTAGAGAAAAGACCAGGAAGGCGTTGTTCTTCTTGAAGCCTCCGTCTTCATCCAGAAAGTGCTCGGGGTTGAATTTGTCAGGGGTTTTCCACAGCCTGGGGTCAGACAGCACTGAGGACAGCAGGGGCAGCACCATGGTCCCCTAGACAACCCAATCACAAAGAGACTGAAGGACTGACCAAACTGACCCTTGTCCGGTCTTTGATTTGTGTTTTTGATACTTATTTTTCATCAGAAACAGTTGCAATATCTTACATACTGTATTGCCTCGTTACTCGAGAGCGGATGTCAGTGATCTACTGGCCTCTGGAGGACAAAGGCCAGCCCTGCAGGTGTCTGCCTGAGCTCACCAGTCGTCTGGCCAGTATGGTGCGCTGTAGCGCGATGAGGAGACACAGCATGCAACAGTGGCATTGGATATGGATATACATTCACATATCTTGGCTGTGTTTCTGAAAAGTACAGAGACTACCTCCTAGCCTAAATGTAATAGTTTTTGATTGAAAACTTGCATGGAGCTTTGTTTGCTCACCTCTGGAATGGAGTATCCTTTGAATTCAGTGTCTTTAATCACTTTGTGAGGGACTGCAGTGGGTGTCAGGTCCATTGACCTCTGGATTTCATGAATCACAGCATCTGTGTAGGGCATGTGCTGCCTGTCCTGGGCAGAGGGGCTTCGCTCCGAGCCAATCACTGCGTCGATCTCGCGATGAATCTTCTCTGAAAGATCATTGTGTTTATTTAATGCCTGCAATTTTTAAGCACCACCAAACATGACACAAAAGAAAGACAAATACGACCCGGGATGTAAATAACCCACTTAATGCAGAGCAGTTTTACCTATTCCAGGTTTTACTATGAGCTTGATTAGCCCCAGTGTGCAGGTAGCAAGCACAGGTGTGTCTTATTAAACCAGGAATGGATCAAAGTGCTATGCAACTGGTCTTTTTCCATCCCTGTACTGTACCACTGAACATCTGATATATACAGTATAGAAACGATTAATTGTTTCAGCTAGTGCCTTCCTCAGACCACAGAGTGTTGTCTCCTTGTAGCCGTGCAATAGAAAGTTAATACCTTGAATGTGGGGGTACTTGATCATGATCAGCAGAGCCTGTCTCAATGTGGAGGCAGTGGTTTCTGTCCCAGCAGAGAACAGATTGAACACCGTCGCCACCAGGTTTTCATAGTGGAATTCAGTCTCGGGGTTGTCTTTCTCCTACAGGGGAGACGACAGTGTTAAGTCGGGGTGCGCTGATACTTAGATTCAGCAGTACGGCGGTAAAAATGTCAGCACCCCAAAATGAGAGGAACTTTTAAAACACTGCACATTCCATAAGAGACCCTAGTGCCTCTGACACCCTCCGACGCGTACTGTGTGAAGGCTACGGGAGTCTCACCTGTTGTATTTTGATCATGAAGGCCTCTATGAAGTCACCAGGGCAGTCAGGGTCCAGGTCTTTCTCCCGGCTTTGAGCTTGTTCCTTCACAAAGGCCTTGAGATTTTCTATCTCTTCGAACATCTTGTTATGAGTTCCAGGAAGGTGTTTGACAACATTGGGGAACATGTTGTAGAGCTGCGAGGGGAGGGGATGGAGGAAGGCAGGAGTTACTCTCACTTACAAAGGAATAATACCCATTTTTGTACCTCACTTATACTGTAGGCTACGTTATCCGTAAAATTTCCACTGAACAGTTTTGTTGGAACTGTAAGTGTATATATTGCATTTGCAAAAAGAGTCTGTGGATCTTATTTTCCCTTTTGCATGGTCATTTTGCCATATTCCACATGACTTTCCCATGGTCATACTATGCATTTACCACAGCTTACTATTTATTTTTGTATACGCTTTACCACACCTCTCTGTGCTTAACAATGCTTCCCTATGCTTTACCATACCTCTCTGTGCTTTACAATGCTTCCCTATGCTTTACCAGACCTCTCTGTGCTTTACAATGCTTCCCTATGCTTTACCAGACCTCTCTGTGCTTTACAATGCTTCCCTATGCTTTACCAGACCTCCCTGTGCTTTACAATGCTTGCCTATGCTTTACCAGACCTCTCTGTGCTTTACAATGCTTCCCTATGCTTTACCACACCTCTCTGTGCTTTACAATGCTTCCCTATGCTTTACCACACCTCTCTGTGCTTTACAATGCTTCCCTATGCTTTACCAGACCTCTCTGTGCTTTACAATGCTTCCCTATGCTTTACCACACCTCTCTGTGCTTTACAATGCTTCCCTATGCTTTACCACACCTCTCTGTGCTTTACAATGCTTCCCTATGCTTTACCATACCTCTCTGTGCTTTACAATGCTTCCCTATGCTTTACCACACCTCTCTGTGCTTTACAATGCTTCCCTATGCTTTACCACACCTCTCTGTGCTTTACAATGCTTCCCTATGCTTTACCATACCTCTCTGTGCTTTACAATGCTTCCCTATGCTTTACCAGACCTCTCTGTGCTTTACAATGCTTCCCTATACTTTACCATACCTCTCTGTGCTTTATTATACTGCTGTGCTTTTACTATGGGGCACTTTTATAAGGGTGTAGTTCTGCACCTTGCACAGTGATCTCAAACGTGTTCTGGAAACATCATCACTTCACAATAACACATTACCATTCCAGTGGTGCTGTTGATAACAATGAAATAGCTTTCTACTGCTAGCAGAAGATGCTGGAACTGTTCGTCGTTGTATTGAAACCTCTTTCCAAAGACAATGGAGCAGATGACATTGGAGACCGCGTTGCAGAGGATGAATTTGGGGTTAAAAAGAGCTCCTGTGAAAGAGGAGACCGTAAGTCCTTTAAAAGAATGAAGTATAGATTCTAATAGTTTAAAGTTGAAATATTTCCAAAGACTCTTGGCAAAGAGTGATGATTAAGCATTGTCAAAGATCTATCCAGCGAAATTGCTTAGAGCATCGCTTTCCAAACAGCCTACCTCCTTTTTCTGCAAAGGCCTCAACCACAGACTTTGCTTCCTCTTGGATTCTCTCCTCAGTGCTCCTCCGTCCCATCCCGAAATTCTTCAGCGTGGTGATGGAAAACCTGCGGAGCTGTTTCCACCTCTCCCCGCTGCTGACCAGCACCCCTAGTGGCGAGTACGGAGAACACCACAGAGAAAGTCATTCTAATTTAATTAATTTATTTATCCAAGGCGACTAACAGGTGTTACAGGTCAGTAAACGGTTACATTGTAAGACTAATATATACTACAGTGTCGTTTACAGTAAGTGGAAATAATACTTCTAAAATACAATATGAACCAGAACTCTTGGCTTCACCCAATTGTTCTGCATCAATCAGTGTTTCGTAATACTTGCTTAGTTGTAACATCTGCTTATCTTCATTTCGCTTGCTTTGAATCTTTATCACTGAAAATAACAGAACAATGCTGGTCCTTCCCAGCCTCAGACATTGTGACCTTGCAGATAATGCAACTATTTACTCCCTAAAATCCAGTACATTCTGTAATAAAAACTTTATTCAGCTTATACTATACAAGAACATAAGAAGAACATAAGAACGTTTACAAACGAGAGGAGGCCATTCGGCCCATCTTGCTCGTTTGGTTGTTAGTAGCTTATTGATCCCAGAATCTCATAAAGCAGCTTCTTGAAAGATCCCAGGGTGTCAGCTTCAACAACATTACTGGGGAGTTGGTTCCAGACCCTCACAATTCTCTGTGTAAAAAAGTGCCTCCTATTTTCTGTTCTGAATGCCCCTTCATCTAATCTCCATTTGTGACCCCTGGTCCTTGTTTCTTTTATCAGGTCAGGTCAAAAGCAGTGCGCATACACATCATTCCAATACAGATATATAAATCTGTTACTTAAAAAAAAAAAAAAAAATACAAAACGGTTAAGTGAGTTTTAAATCTTACTTTTAGAAATGGTTATACTAATTTCTGTTTCTGCAGCTGCGGGCTTGCATTGCTGCAGGCATTTCAATACAATCTAACCAGCTTTCACATACCATAGTCTACTGTATCTCCTTCTCAGTAACATTCCACAGACTTGCCAGCGCTGATATCACTGAAGCATTCATTGGAATGTGTCAATTGGAATTATCATGTTGGTACTTGAATAAACTTGTCAACAGAGGTGCTTTGTGCTTTGTTACTAGCGTTCTGAGAACATGTTACATGATTTTCTATGTTTATGTTTTTAAGCTCCTTATTCATTTACACGGACTGTGCTGCATTGTTCATAGCTGGCTATCAGATTTTTTACTAAAGTCTGTTTCAAAGCTCTTGAAAATGTCCGCTCTAGTGCACTGGGGTTTGAGATCTGTCCTCAATCACTGCAGGACGAGCGATTAAAAAGAAAGAGGAAAAAAACATAAGTGCTGTGGTTTTTCTGTTCCGTACCACGTCACGGATCGTCATCTTTGTGTTGCCTGTTTGACAGTGTGAGCAACAATCCTGACGCTATCAGTGCACTAGAGCAGACATTTTGAAAAAGAGCTTTGAAACAGACTTTAAAAGTTGTCAGGATGTTAACAAGGAACAGAAAAATGACAGGTACGCTATTTAAACAGTTGTAGCAACAACTGGGGACGTGTAACGCTATGTTTGTCAGAACCTCGTTACTTACTCTTCAAAGTACCCCTACATGTTTATAGGGCTGATGATCCCATAATTCTAATGCAGCTGTTCTGGTAAGCATGCTGCTACTAAAGTGCCTCATGAGTAGTTGTACTAATGTTTTCTCTGTTAATTCATAGTTCTCTGGTTGCAGCAGTGAAGTTAATAGGATGATCCATTTTACGAAAAGGACCAAGTGTGTGTGTGTGTTTGTTTTGTTTTTATTTTTGACAATTGCAATTAGGTGTGGTGTTCTATGCACAGGATAACATTTGCAAACAGGGTAAGAGGTACTGGAGTTTTGGCAAATACTGCACTGTGATTGGTTGATTTCTGCTATATGCTTTATAATGTAAGACTGTCATTCCATCTCGGGGTGTCCTGATAAAACCACAAGAGTGAAGCTTGAATTATTCCTTGAATTACACAGCCATCAGTGTTGGCTCTACCATTAAAAGTTCCTTACCGTACCCGCCGGTCACTCTCAATAACATGGGGTAGCTGGCTCTCCCACTGAACTCCTCTGCTTGGTTCACCAGAGCGTCCCTTATCGTCTCGTAACCGCTGAGAATCACCACCGGCTTCGGACCCAACCACACTGTGAACACCGAACCATATTTCTGACTGAGCTGGGGAGGAAACGGCTGCATGTTAGGGGGCTGTACGTCCACTGTCCTTTGCAAAGCGGTCCTGGCTTGCAAAAACAGCTCCTTAAATCTTACCAGCTGTCCATTCGCTACCCTTATGAAAGTGTACTGTAGTAAATGCACAGCAAAGTGTAGTAAAGCACAGTGAATGCATGGTAAAGCATAGGGAAGGATTGTAAAGCACAAAGAGGTCTGGTAAAGCACAGGGAAGCATTGTAAAGCACAGAGAGGTCTGGTAAAGCATAGGGAAGCATTGTAAAGCACAGAGAGGTCTGGTAAAGCATAGGGAAGCATTGTAAAGCACAGAGAGGTCTGGTAAAGCATAGGGAAGCATTGTAAAGCACAGAGAGGTATGGTAAAGCATAGGGAAGCATTGTAAAGCACAGAGAGTTATGGTAAAGCATAGGGAAGCATTGTAAAGCACAGAGAGGTCTGGCAAAGCATAGGGAAGCATTGTAAAGCACATAGAGGTGTGGTAAAGCATAGGGAAGCATTGTAAAGCACAGAGGTGTGGTAAAGCATAGGGAAGCATTGTAAAGCACAGAGAGGTATGGTAAAACATAGGGAAGTATTGTAAATAATATCAAACTATGCCATGGTAAAGTTTATCAATTAACATGGCAAACCTGGGTAAACGATAGTAAATGCATCGTACACCATTCAAAAATCATGGTAAAACTAAAAAAAATAGAGAGCAAAGTGGGCAAATACTTTCAAAACCATTTCATCCATTCTTTAAATCAACCCCTATTCTTCTGCAAGGAGAGAACGTCACAGTAATGTTACAAAGTGAGAAACAAACACTTTGCTTAGGAGAACTCCGATTATATTACTCGATTGTTTTATACTAGTTTTGTACAGTTAACAGCTTTTTAACCTCTTTAAAAAAATTTTAAAAAATCGCAGTTAAGTAAAAACACTTTGAAAATACGTTCCGTCATTAATATTTGTCATGTCCCGTATTGCTAAACATACTGACGCTAATGTATTATTGCACTGCTGTTTCACTGTAGTGATAATGTGTTGCAAGCCTAAATTTCTGCATCCTATTTTATTGTTTTCTATTAGTATTATTTGCACTTACTGTAAACTATACTATATTTAAATATGAATCTTATATTGTAACCCGGTACTGCCCTGTAACACCTGTAAGTTGCCTTGGATAAGGGCGTCTGCGGCGCTTGCATTAAAATAATGGAATAGCTAGTGTTCCCTGATCGTTAATGGACTGTCAAATGAAATAGGAGCATCGCTTACCTCTAGGTAAGATTTGTGTGGCTTCTTCAAATCCACCTGCAGCAAGTTCCCGAGTACAGGCCAGGGAGAGGGTCCGGGGGGCAGCCTACTGGTCTTAACGCTAGACCCGCGGCTCATTAAAACCAGGACCAGCAACACAACCAACCCCAGGAGAACCGAAAGGGCGTTGGACTCGAGCAGAAACACAAGATCCATGAAGCCAAGGTCAGCGAGAACCTGTTGCACGAAGTTAGCTTTCAGAGAGAGTGTGATGCAGCCAAGCAGGTGCTCCACAGTTGTGCCTCTGGAGGTTCAGGAGTGGGGAGGGAGCAGGTGTGGCATCACAGTATTTGTTGGGGAGGGGGGAGGAGAAGGAGGAGGAGGATGAGGAGGAGGAGGAAGGGGGGGGGGTTGTTAGACCTTATCAGGAAAACAAAGTCTGGCCCACCTTAACAAAGAAGCCAAGCTGTGGCATACTTGTTTTGCTTAACACCGCAATGCCCACAGTTAGTAAGTCTTGAGACTCTTTGTATATGAGTGTGTGTGTGTGAAACTTTTTAATGACATATTGAGAGCCTGATTTGAGAACTCCAGCACTGCATCTTTTGTAGGGGTGTTCCGATACTGGTACTCGCAATTGCTTTTAAGAAGTATTTAGCGGCAGGTACTGAATGTATCCATTCATTGAAGTGTTTCCAAACAAGAAAGGCTCTCCTTCCCTCACCTTTACAATGGAGTATCAATCAATGGCAATTAACTCCCACACCAAGCGTCTTAAAAGACGATTGGAAGCAAATTGTGATTAACAGTCTCACCTCCCAAACTTGTGCAAGTTTGACAAGCCAGTTATATGTAACACAGCCTAGATCACTAGTCACACTGTCTTTAGATCAGCTATGATAGAGGCTGTGTGGTCCAGTGGTTAAAGAAAAGGGCTTGTAACCATGAGGTCCCCGGTTCAAATCCCACCTCAGCCACTGACTCATTGCGTGTCCCTGAGCAAGTCACTTAACCTCCTTGTGCTCCGTCTTGGGGGTGAGACGCAATTGTAAGTGACACTGCAGCTGATGCATAGTTCACACACCCTAGTCTCTGCAAGTTGCCTTGGATAAAGGCGTCTGCTAAATGAACAAATAATAATAATAATAATGCAGAGCTGGCTCTGCCTTCGAGAAAGACATGTTGTACTGAGAACGGCTATTTGCATTTTCAGATTGACCCCAGTAAATTATTGACCTATGTTACTTTACAAACTCACACTTAATTCGGATAGGGAATATGTTTTATTGAATGAATAACACAGTATAATGCATTGTGCTGCCTCCCTCTTGTGGCAGAAGCAGAGTACTACAGGGATGGGGGTGAAGGGGATACTGTTGCGTCTGATCTCTGCTCAGCCCCATCTTCAGCACCTGCGGTGGGCGTAGAACTCGTAAGCTTTGGGCAGTTTCCCGAAGCTGCTCAGAGCAGGGCTGACGTCTATCTCTTCCGGGGGCTGAGTCCCGGTGAAGCGGAACTTCTGCAGGAGAGAGGTGAAGAAAAGGAAAAGCTCCATCCTAGCCAGCCCCTCTCCCAGGCAAACCCGCTTCCCTGTGCACAGCCACGGGGGGGAAAAGGAAAACAGCTTACAGTGAAACTGAGGATCCAAACCCTTCTGTTATCCCAACAGCCCCTGGTTAACCTGCCTTGCTGTGTGCTGTGCTCTTCTGCCCTGCTTGCCAAGAAAATACTCCAACCAGCCCTCCATTTCTGGTACCTACAGAACACTGCATTGCTGTAGGTTATATATTCAGAGGTACAGGTGGATTAGATCTTTTTTGGAGGTTCTTTGATTGGGAAAGTCATGTAGTAAAATGTCACTGCCATAAATCAAGTATCCAAACACCACCGGGACCCAGTTAGTTTGGTTAACAGAAGTTTGTTTGTCACCAGGACCTAACTGTGACTTATCATAATGCTTTTACCCACCTAGAGAAAAGACCAGGAAGGCGTCGTTCTTCTTGAAGCCTCCGTCTTCATCCAGAAAGTGCTCGGGGTTGAATTTGTCAGGGGTTTTCCACAGCTTGGAGTCACACAGGACTGAGGACAGCAGGGGCAGCACCATGGTCCCCTAGGCAAACCAATCACAAAGAGGCTGAAGGACTGACCAAACTGACCCTTGTTCGGTCTTTGATTTGTGTTTTTTTTCATACATTTATTTTTCATCGCAAATCAATGACACAAAGACAGTTGCAAATGTTTTAAGTTCTATTTTGAAGTCAACCCCTACAATTTGAGTGCCCTCCAATCCCACTGCCAAGCCAATCCATTGTTTCCTAATTCGTAACTCCCTCTAAAGTGGACATGCCACAGAGCAGGGGTGTGCCTAATACCTGCCAATTTTTAAATACTTCTTGAAGGCGGGTATCAGAACACCCCCCTTGCATGGAGCTTCGTTTGCTCACCTCTGGAATGGAGTATCCTTTGAATTCAGTGTCTTTAATCACTTTGTGAGGGACTGCAGTCGGTGCAAGATCCATTGACCTCTGGACTTCATGAATCACAGCGTCTGTGTAGGGCATGTGCTGCCTGTCCTGGGAAGAGGGGCTTCGCTCCGAGCCAATCACAGCGTCGATCTCGCGATGAATCTTCTCTGAAAGATCATTGTGTTTATTTTAGTGCCTGCCAGCAGTGTTAGTTTGAATGCTGGGGTACTTGTCCCAGAGCTAATTCAATGTGGGGATGAGCGGAGAGTGATATTAACAAGAAGACTCCTACTGCAGAGCAGATTCACCCATTCCAGGTTTTACTACGAGCTTGATCAGCCACAGTGTACCAGCTCAGGTGTGTCTTATTAAACTCATAGCAAAACCAGGAATGGATGAAACGGCTAGGCAAAAGGAGCCTTATTTCCATCACTGTACTGGACCACTGAACAGCTAACCTCAATAATAATGGTACTGCAATTCAAATGTAACCCTAATGTTAGTAAAAACATAAGTAACTAATACTTAACTTGTATATCTGTATGTTCCCATCCTGGTGATTTATTAACAGTGAATAAACATGTTCCCTATCCCCTGTTAATATGCAGTCTAGAACAGCAAATGATTAATTGTTTCAGCTAGTGCCTTCCTCAGACCACAGAGTGTTGTCTCCTTGTAGCCGTGCAATAGAAAGTTAATACCTTGAATGTGGGGGTACTTGATCATGATCAGCAGAGCCTGTCTCAATGTGGAGGCAGTGGTTTCTGTCCCAGCAGAGAACAGATTGAACACCGTCGCCACCAGGTTTTCATAGTGGAATTCAGTCTCGGGGTTGTCTTTCTCCTACAGGGGAGACGACAGTGTTAAGTCGGGGTGCGCTGATACTTAGATTCAGCAGTACGGCGGTAATAATGTCAGCACCCCAAAATGAGAGGAACTTTTAAAACACTGCACATTCCATAAGAGACCCTAGTGCCTCTGACACCCTCCGACGCGTACTGTGTGAAGGCTACGGGAGTCTCACCTGTTGCATTTTGATCATGAAGGCCTCTATGAAGTCACCAGGGCAGTCAGGGTCCAGGTCTTTCTCCCGGCTTTGAGCTTGTTCCTTCACAAAGGCCTTGAGATTTTCTATCTCTTCGAACATCTTGTTATGAGTTCCAGGAAGGTGTTTGACAACATTGGGGAACATGTTGTAGAGCTGCGAGGGGAGGGGAGGGGATGGAGGAAGGCAGGAGTTTGTAAATCATACAGTCTTTGTCATCACAAATATAGTGCAAATGTCATGGATATTAAATATTTTAACACAAAACTAAATTGAATGCAATCTAATTAGTTTAGCTGTGACTGGTGATAACGATTTACCTAACATCTCGAATATGCCAGGCACTCATGAAACAAAGGCCTGTCTATTTGGAATTGAATTACCCTATCCTTTTTCTGATACAATTGTGTACTTGCACATATCATGCAAAAATACTGAACTACTATGTAAATACACAGCAAATGTAAAGTGTTTACTGTCCCTTTTACTTTAAATAACTTATTATTGCAAAATCACTGCAATAAAATTATTGCAGTGATTTTGCAGTTTTTCCCACCTCTGTGCTTTACAATGCTTCCCTATGCTTTACCACACCTCTCTGTGCTTTACAATGCTTGCCTATGCTTTACCAGATCTCTCTGTGCTTTACAATGCTTCCCTATTCTTTACCATACCTCTCTGTGTTTTACAATGCTTCCCTATGCTTTACCATACCTCTCTGTGCTTTACAATGCTTTCCTGTGCTTTACCACACCTCTCTGTGCTTTACAATGCTTCCCTATGCTTTACCACACCTCTCTGTGCTTTACAATGCTCCCCTATGCTTTACCATACCTCTCTGTGCTTTACAATGCTTCCCTATGCTTTACCATACCTCTCTGTGCTTTACAATGCTTCCCTATGCTTTACCACACCTCTCTGTGCTTTACAATGCTTCCCTATGCTTTACCATACCTCTCTGTGCTTTACAATGCTTTCCTATGCTATACCTCTCTGTGCTTTACAATGCTTCCCTATGCTTTACCATACCTCTCTGTGCTTTACAATGCTTGCCTATGCTTTACCATACCTCTCTGTGCGTTACAATGCTCCCCTATGCTTTACCATTCCTGTGTGCTTTATAATACTTACATATGCTGTACCTCTCTGTGCTTTACAATGCTTCCCTATGCTTTACCATACCTCTCTGTGCTTTACAATGCTTGCCTATGCTTTACCATACCTCTCTGTGCGTTACAATGCTCCCCTATGCTTTACCATACCTGTGTGCTTTATAATACTTACATATGCTGTACCATGCTGTCACTGTGCTTTATTGCACTTTGCTGTGCTTGTACTGTGGGACACTTATAAGCGTGCAGGTCTGCACCTTGCACAGTGATCTCAAACGTGTTGTGCAAGCATGCTCACTTCACAATAACACATTACCATTCCAGTGGAGCTGCTGAGAACCTTGAAATAGCTGTCTATTGTCAGCAGAAGATGCTGGAACTGTTCGTCGTTGTATTGAAACCTCTTTCCAAAGACAATGGAGCAGATGACATTGGAGACCGCGTTGTAGAGGATGAATTTGGGGTTAAAAAGAGCTCCTGTGAAAGATCAGACAATAATTTGAAAGTCAAACTGTGTGCCGTTCCATGAAGTAGGCATGTTAATAGTTTGGAGTTTAAAAGTTTATATTTTCTAAGAGTTACATTTTTATAAAACGATTTAACCATTGCCAAAGATATGCGTGTCAGATGTAGAGTTCATCTGCATGGTTTTTACATTGCGCGGTTATCTATTCAGTCTGCTCCGAGTTCATGTGTCTCACAACAGAAGTAACCATCATCTAATAGAGGCCTTGTCATGACAGGTGTTTTGATTCGTTGCAGAAATTCCAGTATGTCCTCTTTTTAAACACGTTCAAGTCTAAAGTTCAGGTAAGGAAACAGAATCTAACATATAGTGGCTGTATAGTAATTGCTTGGAATTACTTTATTGTTGTATTGTTAGTTAATTATGATCTACTTGGGTCTGCACGATGGTGTACCTGAGCTGGTCCTGTGGGCACAAAGTGAATACACTAAAGCTAAACTAATGTCGCTTTCCAAACAGCCTACCTCCTTTTTCTGCAAAGGCCTCAACCACAGACTTTGCTTCCTCTTGGATTCTCTCCTCAATGCTCCTTCGTCCCATCCCGAAATTCTTCAGCGTGGTGATGGAAAACCTGCGGAGCTGTTTCCACCTCTCCCCGCTGCTGACCAGCACCCCTAGTGGCGAGTATGGAGAACAGCACAGAGAAAAAAAGTATTGCTTGACACTTTCATTCCTATCTGGAATATTTCTTCTGTCTCAAAAGATAACTCCAGGAAACTGAGGGAGACATGAATAGCTAGCTTTACAGCAGGATCCTCCGCAGCTCTGAATTACAGCACTGCAGCCAGAAGTCATGCAATTGTAGTTTGAATCCTGTACGTGAAAAGTTGTCGATTTTGTCTGAGGGCACACGCTGGCCTAAATAAAATGCTCAAAAGTGTACGTCGAATAAGATATGGGCTTCAGTGATTACACTATACACAGACAGAGAAGGTTGTTAACAGCAAGACGCAATTATAGGTACAATCGAGGCTAAGTAATTCAACTTATTACATCTCAGGGGGTTCTGTTAACATATAAAACCCCAAGTGCAAAGCCTGGTTGAATTATACAGCCATTAGTGTTGGATCTACCATTAAAAGTTCCTTACCATAACCACCGGTCACTCTCAGTAATGTGGGGTAGCTGGCTCTCCCACTGAACTCCTCTGCTTGGTTCACCAGAGCGTCCCTTATCGTCTCGTAACCGCTGAGAATCACCACCGGCTTCGGACCCAACCACACTGTGAACACCGAACCATATTTCTGACTGAGCTGGGGAGGAAACGCCTGCATGTTAGGGGGCTGTACGTCCACCGTCCTTTGCAAAGCGGTCCTAGCTTGCAAAAACAGCTCCTTAAATCTTACCAGCTGTCCATTCGCTACCCTTATGAAAGTGTACTGTAGTAAATGCACAGCAAAGTGTAGTAAAGCACACTGAATGCATGGTAAAGCATAGGCAAGCATTGTAAAGCACAGAGAGGTCTGGTAAACCATAGGGAAGCATTGTAAAGCACAGAGAGTATGGTAAAGCATAGGGAAGCACTGTAAAGCACATAGAGGTGTGGTAAAGCATAGGGAAGCATTGTAAAGCACAGAGAGGTCTGGTAAAGCATAGGGAAGCATTGTAAAGCACAGAGAGGTCTGGTAAAGCATAGGCAGGCATTGTAAAGCACAGTGAGGTGTGGTAAAGCATAGGGAAGCATTGTAAAGCACAGAGAGGTCTGGTAAAGCATAGGGAAGCATTGTAAAGCACAGAGAGGGCTGGTAAAGCATAGGGAAGCATTGTAAAGCACAGAGAGGTCTGGTAAAACATATTAAGAATACAGGGCACTGCCAATTCAGAACTCTTCCAAAATAACCTGCTTTATAGAAGATCTTGTTTTGGCTGGTAAGGACACACTGTACTTGTTTGCAACCTCAATCTTCACAGTACTATTGTTAAACCACTTAAGTACAGCTGCTCTGCATAACAGGTATTTACCTGTTCAAGTAGATCAAATCAGGAATTATAATACCTGCCTGTAACCTTAGAAACGCTGTACGGTACATATTGTACAGCCATGGGAAAAGCATGTTAAAGCTGCAGAAATACTGTGCTTCACTTTTATGTGCATGGAACCCTATATGCAGGTCCACTTGTGCAATTTTGTTGACTGTAAGGTCATCGTTTCGTACTTTGCATCTATGTTTTTAATGTGAGCGGGTGTCATCTTCAAACAACAGCGCCTTAAAGGTGTGTCGCGTCTCTTATTGCTAAACAGCATACCGAGGACTGAAGTCGGCGCTCACATTGAAGAAATGGAATTCAATAGGAGTATCGCTTACCTCTAGGTAAGATTTGTACGGCTTCTTCAAATCCACCTGCAGCAAGTTCCCGAGTACAGGCCAGGGAGAGGGTCCGGGGGGCAGCCTACTGGTCTTACCGCTTGACCCGCGGCTCATTAAAACCAGGACCAGCAACACAACCAACCCCAGGAGAACCGAAAGGGCGTTGGACTCGAGCAGAAACACAAGATCCATGAAGCCAAGGTCAGCGAGAACCTGTTGCACGAAGGTAGCTTTCGGAGAGAGTGTGACGCAGATAAGCAGGTGCAACAGAGTTGTGCCTCTGGAGGTTCAGGAGAGGGGAGGGAGCAGGTGTGGCATCACAGTATTTGTTGGGGAGGGGGGAGGAGAAGGAGGAGGAGGATGAGGAGGAGGAGGAAGGGGGGGGTGTTGTTAGACCCTATCAGGAAAACAAAGTCTGGCCCACCTTAACAAAGAAGCCAAGCTGTGACATACTTGTTTTGCTTAACACCGCAATGCCCACAGTCAGTAAGTCTTGAGACTCTTTGTATATGAGTGTGTGTGTGAAACTTTTTAATGACATATTGAGAGCCTGATTTGAGAACTCCAGCACTGCATCTTTTGTAGGGGTGTTCCGATACTGGTACTCGCAATTGCTTTTAAGAAGTATTTACCGACAGGTACTAAATGTATCCATTCATTGAAGTGTTTCTAAACAAGAAAGGCTCTCCTTCCCTCACCTTTACAATGGAGTATCAATCAATGGCAATTAACTCCCGCACCAAGCGTCTTAAAAGCCGATTGGAAGCAAATTGTGATTAACGGTCTCACCTCCCAAACTTGTGCAAGTTTGACAAGCCAGTTAAATGTAACACAGCCTAGATCACTAGTCACACTGTCTTTATATCAGCTATGATGGAGGCTGTGTGGTCCAATGGTTAAAGAAAAGGGCTTGTAATCAGGAGGTTCCCGGTTCAAATCCCACCTCAGCCACTGACTCATTGTGTGACCCTGAGCAAGTCACTTGTGCTCCGTCTTTCAGGTGAGATGTAATTGTAAGTGACTCTGCAGCTGATGCATAGTTCACACGCCCTAGTCTCTGCAAGTTGCCTTGGAGTCTGCTAAATGAACAAATAATAATGCAGAGCTGGCTCTGCCTTCGAGAAAGACATGTTGTACTGAGAACGGCTGTTTGTGTATTCAGATTGACCCCAGTAAAATATTGACCTATTTTACTTTACAAACTCACACTTAATTCAGATAGGGAATGTTTTATTGAATGAATAACACAGTATAATGCATTGTGCTGCCTCCCTCTTGTGGCAGAAGCAGAGTACTACAGGGAACAGACCAGGTATGGGGGTGAAGGGGATTCTGTTGCGTCTGATCTCTGCTCAGCCCATCTTCAGCACCTGCGGTGGGCGTAGAACTCGTAAGCTTTGGGCAGTTTCCCGAAGCTGCTCAGAGCAGGGCTGACGTCTATCTCTTCCGGGGGCTGAGTCCCGGTGAAGCGGAACTTCTGCAGGAGAGAGGTGAAGAAAAGGAAAAGCTCCATCCTAGCCAGACCCTCTCCCAGGCAAACCCGCTTCCCTGTGCACAGCCACGGGGGGAAAAAGGAAAACAGCTTACAGTGAAACTGAGGATCCAAACCCTTCTGTTATCCCAACAGCCCCTGGTTAACCTGCCTTGCTGTGTGCTGTGCTCTTCTGCCCTGCTTGCCAAGAAAATACTCCAACCAGCCCTCCATTTCTGGTACCTACAGAACACTGCATTGCTGTAGGTTATATATTCAGAGGTACAGGTGGATTAGATCTTTTTTGGAGGTTCCTTGATTGGGAAAGTCATGTAGTAAAATGTCACTGCCATAAATCAAGTATCCAAACACCACCGGGACCCAGTTAGTTTGGTTAACAGAAGTTTGTTTGTCACCAGGACCTAACTGTGACTTATCATAATGCTTTTACCCACCTAGAGAAAAGACCAGGAAGGCGTCGTTCTTCTTGAAGCCTCCGTCTTCATCCAGAAAGTGCTCGGGGTTGAATTTGTCAGGGGTTTTCCACAGCTTGGAGTCACACAGGACTGAGGACAGCAGGGGCAGCACCATGGTCCCCTAGGCAAACCAATCACAAAGAGACTGAAGGACTGACCAAACTGACCCTTGTCCGGTCTTTGATTTGTGTTTTTTTTCATACATTTATTTTTCATCGCAAATCAATGACACAAAGACAGTTGCAAATGTTTTAAGTTCTATTTTGAAGTCAACCCCTACAATTTGAGTGCCCTCCAATCCCACTGCCAAGCTAATCCATTGTTTCCTAATTCGTAACTCCCTCTAAAGTGGACACGGCACAGAGCAGGGGTGTGCCTAATACCTGCCAATTTTTAAATACTTCTTGAAGGCGGGTATCAGCACACCCCCCTTGCATGGAGCTTCGTTTGCTCACCTCTGGAATGGAGTATCCTTTGAATTCAGTGTCTTTAATCACTTTGTGAGGGACTGCAGTCGGTGCAAGATCCATTGACCTCTGGACTTCATGAATCACAGCGTCTGTGTAGGGCATGTGCTGCCTGTCCTGGGAAGAGGGGCTTCGCTCCGAGCCAATCACAGCGTCGATCTCGCGATGAATCTTCTCTGAAAGATCATTGTGTTTATTTTAGTGCCTGCCAGCAGTGTTAGTTTGAATGCTGGGGTACTTGTCCCAGAGCTAATTCAATGTGGGGATGAGCGGAGAGTGACATTAACAATAAGACTCCTACTGCAGAGCAGATTCACCCATTCCAGGTTTTACTACGAGCTTGATCAGCCACAGTGTACCAGCTCAGGTGTGTCTTATTAAACTCATAGCAAAACCAGGAATGGATGAAACGGCTAGGCAAAGGGAGCCTTATTTCCATCACTGTACTGGACCACTGAACAGCTAACCTCAATAATAATGGTACTGCAATTCAAATGTAACCCTAATGTTAGTAAAAACATAAGTAACTAATACTTAACTTGTATATCTGTATGTTCCCATCCTGGTGATTTATTAACAGTGAATAAACATGTTCCCTATCCCCTGTTAATATGCAGTATAGAATAGCAAATGATTAATTGTTTCAGCTAGTGCCTTCCTCAGACCACAGAGTGTTGTCTCCTTGTAGCCGTGCAATAGAAAGTTAATACCTTGAATGTGGGGGTACTTGATCATGATCAGCAGAGCCTGTCTCAATGTGGAGGCAGTGGTTTCTGTCCCAGCAGAGAACAGATTGAACACCGTCGCCACCAGGTTTTCATAGTGGAATTCAGTCTCGGGGTTGTCTTTCTCCTACAGGGGAGACGACAGTGTTAAGTCGGGGTGCGCTGATACTTAGATTCAGCAGTACGGCGGTAAAAATGTCAGCACCCCAAAATGAGAGGAACTTTTAAAACACTGCACATTCCATAAGAGACCCTAGTGCCTCTGACACCCTCCGACGCGTACTGTGTGAAGGCTACGGGAGTCTCACCTGTTGTATTTTGATCATGAAGGCCTCTATGAAGTCACCAGGGCAGTCAGGGTCCAGGTCTTTCTCCCGGCTTTGAGCTTGTTCCTTCACAAAGTCCTTGAGATTTTCTATCTCTTCGAACATCTTGTTATGAGTTCCAGGAAGGTGTTTGACAACATTGGGGAACATGTTGTAGAGCTGCGAGGGGAGGGGATGGAGGAAGGCAGGAGTTTGTAGATCATACAGTCTTTGTCATCACAAATATAGTGCAAATGTCATGGATATTAAATATTTTAACACAAAACTAAATTGAATGAAATCTAATTTGTTTAGCTGTGACTGGTGATAACGATTTACCTAACATCTCGAATATGCCAGGCACTCATGAAACAAAGGCCTGTCTATTTGGAATTGAATTACCCTATCCTTTTTCTGATACAATTGTGTACTTGCACATATCACGCAAAAATAGTGAACTACTATGTAAATACACAGCAAATGTAAAGTGTTTACTGTCCCTTTTACTTTAAATAACTTATTATTGCAAAATCACTGCAATAAAATTATTGCAGTGATTTTGCAGTTTTTCCCACCTCTGTGCTTTACAATGCTTCCCTATGCTTTACCACACCTCTCTGTGCTTTACAATGCTTTACCATACCTCTCTGTGCTTTACAATGCTCCCCTATGCTTTACCACACCTCTCTGTGCTTTACAATGCTTGCCTATGCTTTACCATACCTCTCTGTGCTTTACAATGCTTCCATATGCTTTACCATACCTTTCTGTGCTTTACAATGCTTTCCTGTGCTTTACCACACCTCTATGTGCTTTACAATGCTCCCCTATGCTTTACCAGACCTCTCTGTGCTTTACAATGCTTGCCTATGCTTTACCATACCTCTCTGTGCTTTACAATGCTTGCCTATGCTTTACCATACCTCTGTGCTTTATAATACTTACATATGCTGTACCATGCTGTCACTGTGCTTTATTACACTTTGCTGTGCTTGTACTGTGGGACACTTATAAGCGTGCAGGTCTGCACCTTGCACAGTGATCTCAAACGTGTTGTGCAAGCATGCTCACTTCACAATAACACATTACCATTCCAGTGGAGCTGCTGAGAACCTTGAAATAGCTGTCTATTGTCAGCAGAAGATGCTGGAACTGTTCGTCGTTGTATTGAAACCTCTTTCCAAAGACAATGGAGCAGATGACATTGGAGACCGCGTTGTAGAGGATGAATTTGGGGTTAAAAAGAGCTCCTGTGAAAGAGGAGACAATAATTTGAAAGTCAAACTGTGTGCCGTTCCATGAAGTAGGCATGTTAATAGTTTGGAGTTTAAAAGTTTATATTTTCTAAGAGTTACATTTTTATAAAACGATTTAACCATTGCCAAAGATATGCGTGTCAGATGTAGAGTTCATCTGCATGGTTTTTACGTTGCGCGGTTATCTATTCAGTCTGCTCCGAGTTAATGTGTCTCACAACAGAAGTAACCACCATCTAATAGAGGCCTTGTCATGACAGGTGTTTTGATTCGTTGCAGAAATTCCAGTATGTCCTCTTTTTAAACACGTTCAAGTCTAAAGTTCAGGTAAGGAAACAGAATCTAACATATAGTGGCTGTATAGTAATTGCTTGGAATTACTTTATTGTTGTATTGTTATTTAATTATGATCTACTTGGGTCTGCACGATGATGTACCTGAGCTGGTCCTGTGGGCACAAAGTGAATACACTAAAGCTAAACTAATGTCGCTTTCCAAACAGCCTACCTCCTTTTTCTGCAAAGGCCTCAACCACAGACTTTGCTTCCTCTTGGATTCTCTCCTCAATGCTCCTCCGTCCCATCCCGAAATTCTTCAGCGTGGTGATGGAAAACCTGCGGAGCTGTTTCCACCTCTCCCCGCTGCTGACCAGCACCCCTAGTGGCGAGTACGGAGAACAGCACAGAGAAAAAAAGTATTGCTTGACACTTTCATTCCTATCTGGAATATTTCTTCTGTCTCAAAAGATAACTCCAGGAAACTGAGGGAGACATGAATAGCTAACTTTACAGCAGGATCCTCTGCAGCTCTGAATTACAGCACTGCAGCCAGAAGTCATGCAATTGTAGTTTGAATCCTGTACGTGAAAAGTTGTCGATTTTGTCTGAGGGCACACGCTGGCCTAAATAAAATGCTCAAAAGTGTACGTCGAATAAGATATGGGCTTCAGTGATTACACTATACACAGACAGAGAAGGTTGTTAACAGCAAGACGCAATTATAGGTACAATCGAGGCTAAGTAATTCAACTTATTACATCTCAGGGGGTTCTGTTAACATATAAAACCCCAAGTGCAAAGCCTGGTTGAATTATACAGCCATTAATGTTGGATCTACCATTAAAAGTTCCTTACCATAACCACCGGTCACTCTCAGTAATGTGGGGTAGTTGGCTCTCCCACTGAACTCCTCTGCTTGGTTCACCAGAGCGTCCCTTATCGTCTCATAACCGCTGAGAATCACCACCGGCTTCGGACCCAACCACACTGTGAACACCGAACCATATTTCTGACTGAGCTGGGGAGGAAACGGCTGCATGTTAGGGGGCTGTACGTCCACCGTCCTTTGCAAAGCGGTCCTAGCTTGCAAAAACAGCTCCTTAAATCTTACCAGCTGTCCATTCGCTACCCTTATGAAAGTGTACTGTAGTAAATGCACAGCAAAGTGTAGTAAAGCACACTGAATGTATGGTAAAGCATAGGCAAGCATTGTAAAGCACAAAGAGGTCTGGTAAACCATAGTTAAGCATTGTAAAGCACAGAGAGGTATGGTAAAGCATAGGGAAGCACTGTAAAGCACAGAGAGGTCTGGTAAAGCATAGGGAAGCATTGTAAAGCACAGAGAGGTCTGGTAAAGCATAGGGAAGCATTGTAAAGCACAGAGAGGTCTGGTAAAGCATAGGCAAGCATTGTAAAGCACAGTGAGGTGTGGTAAAGCATAGGGAAGCATTGTAAAGCACAGAGAGGTCTGGTAAAGCATAGGGAAGCATTGTAAAGCACAGAGAGGTCTGGTAAAGCATAGGGAAGCATTGTAAAGCACAGAGAGGTCTGGTAAAGCATATTAAGAAAACAGGGCACTGCCAATTCAGAACTCTTCCAAAATAACCTGCTTTATAGAAGATCTTGTTTTGGCTGGTAAGGACACACTGTACTTGTTTGCAACCTCAATCTTCACAGTACTATTGTTAAACCACTTAAGTACAGCTGCTCTGCATAACAGGTATTTACCTGTTCAAGTAGATCAAATCAGGAATTATAATACCTGCCTGTAACCTTAGAAACACTGTACGGTACATATTGTACAGCCATGGGAAAAGCATGTTAAAGCTGCAGAAATACTGTGCTTCACTTTTATGTGCATGGAACCCTATATGCAGGTCCACTTGTGCAATTTTGTTGAATGTAAGGTCATCGTTTCGTACTTTGCATCCATGTTTTTAATGTGAGCGGGTGTCATCTTCAAACAACGGTGTGTCGCGTCTCTTATTGCTAAACAGCATACCGAGGACTGAAGTCGGCGCTCACATTGAAGAAATGGAATTCAATAGGAGTATCGCTTACCTCTAGGTAAGATTTGTACGGCTTCTTCAAATCCACTTGCAGCAAGTTCCCGAGTACAGGCCAGGGAGAGGGTCCGGGGGGCAGCCTACTGGTCTTACCGCTTGACCCGCGGCTCATTAAAACCAGGACCAGCAACACAACCAACCCCAGGAGAACCGAAAGGGCG
Source organism: Acipenser ruthenus (assembly GCF_902713425.1). NCBI lineage: Eukaryota > Metazoa > Chordata > Actinopteri > Acipenseriformes > Acipenseridae > Acipenser > Acipenser ruthenus. The sequence goes on from NC_081218.1 coordinate 2,487,135, forward strand.
TTGGACTCGAGCAGAAACACAAGATCCATGAAGCCAAGGTCAGCGAGAACCTGTTGCACGAAGGTAGCTTTCGGAGAGAGTGTGACGCAGATAAGCAGGTGCAACAGAGTTGTGCCTCTGGAGGTTCAGGAGAGGGGAGGGAGCAGGTGTGGCATCACAGTATTTGTTGGGGAGGGGGGAGGAGAAGGAGGAGGAGGATGAGGAGGAGGAGGAAGGGGGGGGGTGTTGTTAGACCCTATCAGGAAAACAAAGTCTGGCCCACCTTAACAAAGAAGCCAAGCTGTGACATACTTGTTTTGCTTAACACCGCAATGCCCACAGTCAGTAAGTCTTGAGACTCTTTGTATATGAGTGTGTGTGTGAAACTTTTTAATGACATATTGAGAGCCTGATTTGAGAACTCCAGCACTGCATCTTTTGTAGGGGTGTTCCGATACTGGTACTCGCAATTGCTTTTAAGACGTATTTAGCGGTAGGTACTAAATGTATCCATTCATTGAAGTGTTTCCAAACAAGAAAGGCTCTCCTTCCCTCACCTTTACAATGGAGTATCAATCAATGGCAATTAACTCCCGCACCAAGCGTCTTAAAAGCCGATTGGAAGCAAATTGTGATTAACGGTCTCACCTCCCAAACTTGTGCAAGTTTGACAAGCCAGTTAAATGTAACACAGCCTAGATCACTAGTCACACTGTCTTTATATCAGCTATGATGGAGGCTGTGTGGTCCAATGGTTAAAGAAAAGGGCTTGTAATCAGGAGGTTCCCGGTTCAAATCCCACCTCAGCCACTGACTCATTGTGTGACCCTGAGCAAGTCACTTGTGCTCCGTCTTTCAGGTGAGATGTAATTGTAAGTGACTCTGCAGCTGATGCATAGTTCACACGCCCTAGTCTCTGCAAGTTGCCTTGGAGTCTGCTAAATGAACAAATAATAATGCAGAGCTGGCTCTGCCTTCGAGAAAGACATGTTGTACTGAGAACGGCTGTTTGTGTATTCAGATTGACCCCAGTAAATTATTGACCTATGTTACTTTACAAACTCACACTTAATTCTGATAGGGAATATGTTTTATTGAATGAATAACACAGTATAATGCATTGTGCTGCCTCCCTCTTGTGGCAGAAGCAGAGTACTACAGGGAACAGAGCAGGGATGGGGGTGAAGGGGATACTGTTGCGTCTGATCTCTTCTCAGCCCCATCTTCAGCACCTGCGGTGGGCGTAGAACTCGTAAGCTTTGGGCAGTTTCCCGAAGCTGCTCAGAGCAGGGCTGACGTCTATCTCTTCCGGGGGCTGAGTCCCGGTGAAGCGGAACTTCTGCAGGAGAGAGGTGAAGAAAAGGAAAAGCTCCATCCTAGCCAGCCCCTCTCCCAGGCAAACCCGCTTCCCTGTGCACAGCCACAGGGGGAAAAAGGAAAACAGCTTACAGTGAAACTGAGGATCCAAACCCTTCTGTTATCCCAACAGCCCCTGGTTAACCTGCCTTGCTGTGTGCTGTGCTCTTCTGCCCTGCTTGCCAAGAAAATACTCCAACCAGCCCTCCATTTCTGGTACCTACAGAACACTGCATTGCTGTAGGTTATACATGCAGAGGTACAGGTGGATTAGATCTTTTTTGGAGGTTCCTTGATTGGGAAAGTCATGTAGTAAAATGTCACTGCCATAAATCAAGTATCCAAACACCACCGGGACCCAGTTAGTTTGGTTAACAGAAGTTTGTCACCAGGACCTAACTGTGACTTATCATAATGCTTTTACCCACCTAGAGAAAAGACCAGGAAGGCGTCGTTCTTCTTGAAGCCTCCGTCTTCATCCAGAAAGTGCTCGGGGTTGAATTTGTCAGGGGTTTTCCACAGATTGGAGTCAGACAGGACTGAGGACAGCAGGGGCAGCACCATGGTCCCCTAGGCAAACCAATCACAAAGAGACTGAAGGACTGACCAAACTGACCCTTGTCCGGTCTTTGATTTGTGTTTTTTTCATACATTTATTTTTCATCGCAAATCAATGACACAAAGACAGTTGCAAATGTTTTAAGTTCTATTTTGAAGTCAACCCCTACAATTTGAGTGCCCTCCAATCCCACTGCCAAGCCAATCCATTGTTTCCTAATTCGTAACTCCCTCTAAAGTGGACACGGCACAGAGCACGGGCGTGCCTAATACCTGCCAATTTTTAAATACTTCTTGAAGGCGGGTATCAGCACACCCCCCTTGCATGGAGCTTCGTTTGCTCACCTCTGGAATGGAGTATCCTTTGAATTCAGTGTCTTTAATCACTTTGTGAGGGACTGCAGTCGGTGCAAGATCCATTGACCTCTGGACTTCATGAATCACAGCGTCTGTGTAGGGCATGTGCTGCCTGTCCTGGGTAGAGGGGCTTCGCTCCGAGCCAATCACAGCGTCGATCTCGCGATGAATCTTCTCTGAAAGATCATTGTGTTTATTTTAGTGCCTGCCAGCAGTGTTAGTTTGAATGCTGGGGTACTTGTCCCAGAGCTAATTCAATGTGGGGATGAGCGGAGAGTGATATTAACAAGAAGACTCCTACTGCAGAGCAGATTCACCCATTCCAGGTTTTACTACGAGCTTGATCAGCCACAGTGTACCAGCTCAGGTGTGTCTTATTAAACTCATAGCAAAACCAGGAATGGATGAAACGGCTAGGCAAAGGGAGCCTTATTTCCATCACTGTACTGGACCACTGAACAGCTAACCTCAATAATAATGGTACTGCAATTCAAATGTAACCCTAATGTTAGTAAAAACATAAGTAACTAATACTTAACTTGTATATCTGTATGTTCCCATCCTGGTGATTTATTAACAGGGAATAAACATGTTCCCTATCCCCTGTTAATATGCAGTCTAGAACAGCAAATGATTAATTGTTTCAGCTAGTGCCTTCCTCAGACCACAGAGTGTTGTCTCCTTGTAGCTGTGCAATAGAAAGTTAATACCTTGAATGTGGGGGTACTTGATCATGATCAGCAGAGCCTGTCTCAATGTGGAGGCAGTGGTTTCTGTCCCAGCAGAGAACAGATTGAACACCGTCGCCACCAGGTTTTCATAGTGGAATTCAGTCTCGGGGTTGTCTTTCTCCTACAGGGGAGACGACAGTGTTAAGTCGGGGTGCGCTGATACTTAGATTCAGCACTACGGCGGTAAAAATGTCAGCACCCCAAAATGAGAGGAACTTTTAAAACACTGCACATTCCATAAGAGACCCTAGTGCCTCTGACACCCTCCGACGCGTACTGTGTGAAGGCTACGGGAGTCTCACCTGTTGCATTTTGATCATGAAGGCCTCTATGAAGTCACCAGGGCAGTCAGGGTCCAGGTCTTTCTCCCGGCTTTGAGCTTGTTCCTTCACAAAGTCCTTGAGATTTTCTATCTCTTCGAACATCTTGTTATGAGTTCCAGGAAGGTGTTTGACAACATTGGGGAACATGTTGTAGAGCTGCGAGGGGAGGGGATGGAGGAAGGCAGGAGTTTGTAGATCATACAGTCTTTGTCATCACAAATATAGTGCAAATGTCATGGATATTAAATATTTTAACACAAAACTAAATTTACGATTTACCTAACATCTCGAATATGCCAGGCACTCATGAAACAAAGGCCTGTCTATTTGAAATTGAATTACCCTATCCTTTTTCTGATACAATTGTGTACTTGCACATTTCACGCAACTACTATGTAAATACACAGCAAATGTAAAGTGTTTACTGTCCCTTTACTTTAAATAACTTATTATTGCAAAATCAATGCAATAAAATTATTGCAGTGATTTTGCAGTTTTTCCCACCTCTGTGCTTTACAATGCTTCCCTATGCTTTACCATACCTCTCTGTGTTTTACAATGCTTCCCTATGCTTTACCACACCTCTGTGCTTTACAATGCTTCCCTATGCTTTACCATACCTTTCTGTGCTCTACAATGCTTTCCTGTGCTTTACCACACCTCTATGTGCTTTACAATGCTCCCCTATGCTTTACCAGACCTCTCTGTGCTTTACAATGCTTCCCTATGCTTTATCAGACCTCTCTGTGCTTTACAATGCTTCCCTATGCTTTACCATACCTCTGTGCTTTACAATGCTTTCCTATGCTTTACCACACCTCTGTGCTTTACAATGCTCCCCTATGCTTTACCAGACCTCTCTATGCTTTACAATGCTCCCCTATGCTTTACCAGACCTCTCTGTGCGTTACAATGCTCCCCTATGCTTTACCATACCTGTGTGCTTTATAATACTTACATATGCTGTACCTCTCTGTGCTTTACAATGCTTCCCTATGCTTTACCAGACCTGTGTGCTTTATAATACTTACATATGCTGTACCATGCTGTCACTGTGCTTTATTGCACTTTGCTGTGCTTGTACTGTGGGACACTTATAAGCGTGCAGGTCTGCACCTTGCACAGTGATCTCAAACGTGTTGTGCAAGCATGCTCACTTCACAATAACACATTACCATTCCAGTGGAGCTGCTGAGAACCTTGAAATAGCTGTCTATTGTCAGCAGAAGATGCTGGAACTGTTCGTCGTTGTATTGAAACCTCTTTCCAAAGACAATGGAGCAGATGACATTGGAGACCGCATTGTAAAGGATGAATTTGGGGTTAAAAAGAGCTCCTGTGAAAGATCAGACAATAATTTGAAAGTCAAACTGTGTGCCGTTCCATGAAGTAGGCATGTTAATAGTTTGGAGTTTAAAAGTTTATATTTTCTAAGAGTTACATTTTTATAAAACGATTTAACCATTGCCAAAGATATGCGTGTCAGATGTAGAGTTCATCTGCATGGTTTTTACATTGCGCGGTTATCTATTCAGTCTGCTCTCCGAGTTCATGTGTCTCACAACAGAAGTAACCACCATCTAATAGAGGCCTTGTCATGACAGGTGTTTTGATTCGTTGCAGAAATTCCAGTATGTCCTCTTTTTAAACACGTTCAAGTCTAAAGTTCAGGTAAGGAAACAGAATCTAACATATAGTGGCTGTATAGTAATTGCTTGGAATTACTTTATTGTTGTATTGTTATTTAATTATGATCTACTTGGGTCTGCACGATGATGTACCTGAGCTGGTCCTGTGGGCACAAAGTGAATACACTAAAGATAAACTAATGTCGCTTTCCAAACAGCCTACCTCCTTTTTCTGCAAAGGCCTCAACCACAGACTTTGCTTCCTCTTGGATTCTCTCCTCAATGCTCCTCCGTCCCATCCCGAAATTCTTCAGCGTGGTGATGGAAAACCTGCGGAGCTGTTTCCACCTCTCCCCGCTGCTGACCAGCACCCCTAGTGGCGAGTACAGAGAACAGCACAGAGAAAAAAAGTATTGCTTGACACTTTCATTCCTATCTGGAATATTTCTCCTGTCTCAAAATGTAACTCCAGGAAACTGAGGGAGACATGAATAGTTAACTTTACAGCAGGATCCTCCGCAGCTCTGAATTACAGCACTGCAGCCAGAAGTCATGCAATTGTAGTTTGAATCCTGTACGTGAAAAGTTGTCGATTTTGTCTGAGGGCACACGCTGGCCTAAATAAAATGCTCAAAAGTGTACGTCGAATAAGATATGGGCTTCAGTGATTACACTATACACAGACAGAGAAGGTTGTTAACAGCAAGACGCAATTATAGGTACAATCGAGGCTAAGTAATTCAACTTATTACATCTCAGGGGGTTCTGTTAACATATAAAACCCCAAGTGCAAAGCCTGGTTGAATTATACAGCCATTAGTGTTGGATCTACCATTAAAAGTTCCTTACCATAACCACCGGTCACTCTCAGTAATGTGGGGTAGTTGGCTCTCCCACTGAACTCCTCTGCTTGGTTCACCAGAGCGTCCCTTATCGTCTCGTAACCGCTGAGAATCACCACCGGCTTCGGACCCAACCACACTGTGAACACCGAACCATATTTCTGACTGAGCTGGGGAGGAAACGCCTGCATGTTAGGGGGCTGTACGTCCACCATCCTTTGCAAAATTGTAAAGCACAGAGAGGTGTGGTAAAGCATAGGGAAGCATTGTAAAGCACAGAGAGGGCTGGTAAAGCATAGGCAAGCATTGTAAAGCACAGAGAGGTATAGTAAAGTGTGGGCAGCAGTGTGGAGTAGTGGTTAGGGCTCTGGGCTCTTGACCGGAGGGTTGTGGGTTCAATCCCCAGTGGGGGACACTGCTGTTGTACCCTTGAGCAAGGTACTTTACCTAGATTGCTCCAGTAAAAACCCAACTGTATAAATGGGTAATTGTATGTAAAAATAATGTGATACCTGTATAATGTAAAATAATGTGATATCTTGTAACAACTGTAAGTCGCCCTGGATAAGGGCGTCTGCTAAGAAATAAATAATAATAATAATAAGTAAAGCATATTAAGAAAACAGGGCACTGCCAATTCAGAACTCTTCCAAAATAACCTGCTTTATAGAAGATCTTGTTTTGGCTGGTAAGAACACACTGTACTTGTTTGCAACCTCAATCTTCACAGTACTATTGTTAAACGACTTAAGTACAGCTGCTCTGCATAACAGGTAGATTCAAGTAGATCAAATCAGGAATTATAATACCTGCCTGTAACCTTAGAAACGCTGACCTCCCGTTTACATTTTCACAATACCTCAAATTCTATTGTACAGGTTTCTCAAGGTTAAAGCACAGCAGAGTGGAATAAAGCACAGTAACGCATATTAACAAATAAACCACATTAAACTAACCCTTGCAGCAGTTTCCCCGTAGTAAAAGCATAGCAAAGGTAACCCTTTTAAAGAAAAGAGAGGTACGGTACATATTGTACAGCCATGGGAAAAGCATGTTAAAGCTGCAGAAATACTGTGCTTCACTTTTATGTGCATGGAACCCTATATGCAGGTCCACTTGTGCAATTTTGTTGACTGTAAGGTCATCGTTTCGTACTTTGCATCCATGTTTTTAATGTGAGCGGGTGTCATCTTCAAACAACAGTGGCTTAAAGGTGTGTCGCGTCTCTTATTGCTAAACAGCATACCGAGGACTGAAGTCGGCGCTCACATTGAAGAAATGGAATTCAATAGGAGTATCGCTTACCTCTAGGTAAGATTTGTACGGCTTCTTCAAATCCACCTGCAGCAAGTTCCCGAGTACAGGCCAGGGAGAGGGTCCGGGGGGCAGCCTACTGGTCTTACCGCTAGACCCGCGGCTCATTAAAACCAGGACCAGCAACACAACCAACCCCAGGAGAACCGAAAGGGCGTTGGACTCGAGCAGAAACACAAGATCCATGAAGCCAAGGTCAGCGAGAACCTGTTGCACGATGGTACTTTCGGAGAGAGTGTGACGCAGATAAGCAGATGCTCCAGAGTTGTGCCTCTGGAGGTTCAGGAGAGGGGAGGGAGGAGGTGTGGCATCACAGTATTTGTTGGGGTGGAGGAAGAAGTGGGTCACCATCACAAAGCGTTTTACAAGATATGAGAGACTAGGGTGTGTGAACTATGCACCAGCTGCAAAGTCACTTACAAAACCGTCTCACCCGAAAGACGGAGCACAAGGAGGTTAAGAGACTTGCTCAGGGTCACACGATGAGTCAGTGGCTGAGCTGGGATGTGAACCGGGGACCGTCTAGTTACAAAGTCGTTTCTTTAACCACTGGACCAGCCTCCAAAGGCGCAGTTATTGGCGCAGTTATTTTTTATTTTTTTTTTGCTTAAAGCTGAGTTGGTACAAGACATCTGCTGTCCGTCTCATAAATTATGACGACTCAAAGAGTTAATTTGTGCTGTAACCAGTTCTGCATCCCCTCAGGATCCTGTCTCCCATGACACAATGCGCATGCGTAATATGAGATGGCCCACAGAGGCACGGCTCATTCTGTTTGTGTCTGTGGTGAATTACGGGTGATGTGTGCACGCAGCTACATTGTGCATCATTTTACATGATTCCTTTGTGATGTATAATCAACTGTGGTTTGTTTTCATTAAAAAAAAAAAAAAAACGCCTGACATATTCTTTGGTAAGCAAGTTATCACAAGGACGCTCTGTATTACTGTGTGTATTGTAGTTAGTGCCCTTTAGTCCAGTAACATTTATTGTCCGGTACTCTGCTACAAAGGAGGTGCCGTTGTCATGGCAAAAGGCCCTGACTTAGGGCTTTAAAGAGGCTGCCTGTCTAAAAATGACATTACAAATGTATATATGTTATCAGTAAATCATATGGACATGTCATAATCTTAAAGTGTATAGTATGTAACACTTGAAATGTATTTGCTTACGATTGCCTGGATAAGGGCGCCTGTTAAGAAATAAATAATAATAATAATAATAATAATAATAATAATAATAATAATAATAATAATGTAATTGTCTAATATCAATTACAGTGCCTTGCGAAAGTATTCGGCCCCCTTGAACTTTGCGACCTTTTGCCACATTTCAGGCTTCAAACATAAAGATATGAAACTGTAATTTTTTGTGAAGAATCAACAACAAGTGGGACACAATCATGAAGTGGAACGAAATTTATTGGATATTTCAAACTTTTTTAACAAATAAAAAACTGAAAAATTGGGCGTGCAAAATTATTCAGCCCCCTTAAGTTAATACTTTGTAGCGCCACCTTTTGCTGCGATTACAGCTGTAAGTCGCTTGGGGTATGTCTCTATCAGTTTTGCACATCGAGAGACTGAAATTTTTGCCCATTCCTCCTTGCAAAACAGCTCGAGCTCAGTGAGGTTGGATGGAGAGCATTTGTGAACAGCAGTTTTCAGTTCTTTCCACAGATTCTTGATTGGATTCAGGTCTGGACTTTGACTTGGCCATTCTAACACCTGGATATGTTTATTTGTGAACCATTCCATTGTAGATTTTGCTTTATGTTTTGGATCATTGTCTTGTTGGAAGACAAATCTCCGTCCCAGTCTCAGGTCTTTTGCAGACTCCATCAGGTTTTCTTCCAGAATGGTCCTGTATTTGGCTCCATCCATCTTCCCATCAATTTTAATCATCTTCCCTGTCCCTGCTGAAGAAAAGCAGGCCCAAACCATGATGCTGCCACCACCATGTTTGACAGTGGGGATGGTGTGTTCAGGGTGATGAGCTGTGTTGCTTTTACGCCAAACATAACGTTTTGCATTGTTGCCAAAAAGTTCGATTTTAGTTTCATCTGACCAGAGCACCTTCTTCCACATGTTTGGTGTGTCTCCCAGGTGGCTTGTGGCAAACTGTAAACGACACTTTTTATGGATATCTTTAAGAAATGGCTTTCTTCTTGCCACTCTTCCATAAAGGCCAGATTTGTGCAGTATACGACTGATTGTTGTCCTATGGACAGAGTCTCCCACCTCAGCTGTAGATCTCTGCAGTTCATCCAGAGTGATCATGGGCCTCTTGGCTGCATCTCTGATCAGTCTTCTCCTTGTATGAGCTGAAAGTTTAGAGGGACGGCCAGGTCTTGGTAGATTTGCAGTGGTCTGATACTCCTTCCATTTCAATATTATCGCTTGCACAGTGCTCCTTGGGATGTTTAAAGCTTGGGAAATCTTTTTGTATCCAAATCCGGCTTTAAACTTCTCCACAACAGTATCTCGGACCTGCCTGGTGTGTTCCTTGTTCTTCATGATGCTCTCTGCGCTTTAAACGGACCTCTGAGACTATCACAGTGCAGGTGCATTTATACGGAGACTTGATTACACACAGGTGGATTCTATTTATCATCATTAGTCATTTAGGTCAACATTGGATCATTCAGAGATCCTCACTGAACTTCTGGAGAGAGTTTGCTGCACTGAAAGTAAAGGGGCTGAATAATTTTGCACGCCCAATTTTTCAGTTTTTTATTTGTTAAAAAAGTTTGAAATATCCAATAAATTTCGTTCCACTTCATGATTGTGTCCCACTTGTTGTTGATTCTTCACAAAAAATTACAGTTTCATATCTTTATGTTTGAAGCCTGAAATGTGGCAAAAGGTCGCAAAGTTCAAGGGGGCCGAATACTTTCGCAAGGCACTGTAATAGGAATGGAAATCACATTTCAAGCTGAAGCATTATATGCACTGTCTGACACACGTCCATGTAGAATGTGAAGCTGTCTGTTATTCAGAATTACATCTACCGTACTTTCATATCATGTTACACCCATATTATTTGGCACAATTTAATTTAAATCCAGTGACTCCACAACTGCCAAACAGGCTATTCCGGTCCACAATAACTACATTAAACAAGATGGGTGTTATAACTGACATCCAATTTACTTTTCATGACTCTGCACTGGAAATAACCAAGTCAGGCAATAATTCAGCAGCTCAGAAACTAAGACTACTGGACCAATTAAAAATGAACGATTAGAAATATTCAAATTAAGTGACAAAGCATCTGTTATTTTTTAGCAGATGCCCTTATCCAGGGCGATTACAATTGTTACAAGATATCACATTATTTTTACATACAATTACCCATTTATACAGTTGGGTTTTTACTAGAGCAATCTAGGTAAAGTACCTTGCTCAACAGTACAGCAGCAGTGTCCCCCACCTGGGATTGAACCCACGACTCTCTGGTCCAGAGTCCAGAGCCCTAACCACTACTCCACATTGCTGCCCATCTGCAGTGTGTTCTCCAAATCAAAACGTTTCACTACAGAACCAGGGTCTGCTTCACAATTCAGTAATGTAATGAAACAAGTAATACTTAAATCATGAATGGAAAAAGCGGCAAGAACCAAAAGTTAGTTGTTTTAAAAAAAAAAAAAAAAAGTACCCAGTGTTCCACGTCATTTACAATCCCTTTGAAGTAAAACCACTGATTGATTTTCCCCATCCTCCTCTTGATCTCAAAGTGCATGAACTTCATTCAGAATAGAAGTCTTCTCCTCTTCATCGGTCAGAACCCTACGTGGACACTGTCCAGTCTTCTGAGGGACATACAGATATACCCACCTGACAGATAAAACAAAAAGAACGATCATATTACAATAAATACTTCAATGAGTGGAGGTTTTAAAATGAATGTTTTTTGTGTGTTTTTTTTTTTAAAAAAAGAATGAGCTAAAACCTATTCAAAAGAATTTAAAAAAATCATTCTAATACAGCCCTTGAAAAGACCACTGACATTACTGACATGTTGTGGAAGACTATCTCGGCCCTTTATACTGGTCATTTCTTAGACACACAGACTCCTAAGTCACGAAATTTTTTAGATATTTCATTTTTCTTGCTTTAATACAAATTCTGTTTTCTGATACTCGCATTTCTGCTATTAGTTATTTAAACAATTTCAAATAACGTGTGTATGTGTGTGTGTGTGTGTGTGTGTGTGTGTGTGTGTGTGTGAGTGTGTGTGTGTGTGTGTGTTTTCTTATAAAAGTCACCTTGCTATATTAATTTTTTTTTCTTTTGTAAAGTGTTGAAATATTGGTTGATTTACCTTTTTTTATTTCTTATGTTTGATAGGTGAGTCTGTATTATTTTACATAATGCTGTACCTGTCTCTACAATATATTTTATTTTGTAAAAATGTTTGGCCAAATATACCAGAAACAAGGTTGCTGGTTTAGCATGAGGGGTTTCTTTCTGAAGACTGAATATTTACTCAGGAGCTGCTGCTTCACTGGGAATGAGCGTGGATTGACAGTCCTGATCATTTCTAGAATATGCATGGGCGAGCGGAGAATGGTGGGTAGCGTTGTTCCCCCTGTGAGTCAGAATGACGCAGGAGGCGAGGGGGGACAAGCAGTCTGATTCAGTTGTGCTCCATCGATATAAGACAGATATACCAGTATACTCCTGGTACACGGAGGATAACGAAGAAGAGAAAATTAGCTCCTGGGGTAGGCTTGTGTTTTCATCTCAGCGCTAAAGCCATATTATTTGACGCGCATATAATAATAAAGCCAGTTTTTTAAAATAGTTTTTTGTATATTTTGCTTTTTAAGGTAAAATCGAGGATGATGGGGTTTTTTTGTGTGCGTTCTGCCTCGCGTTTGTTCCTGCAGAGAGAAACCACGGAAATGCAAACGGAACGCGCATGCATGTGAAACAACAATACATACTTTTATTGAAATAACAACAGACTAATAATAATAATAATAATAATAGCAATCGCTTTTGTTTAACCGGTAATTATTTATTGAATTATTTATCACTGTTATGTTAGTATTGGGGCGTTCTTTGATTTGGAATCGATATGTTGTTGTGATTTACATCCAGTTCGTAAAGGAGGATATTTTGTTCGCCCCTTGTGCGTGCGTGCGTATTAATTTATTTATTTTCATCCTTTCCAAAAGCACCGATCAGGGGCGATTCTGTATTCCACAATGCATTTTATAAAATAAATTTTGCTATTCAGTATGTCTGTATATATATCTATCTATCTATCTATCTATCTATATATATATATATATATATATATATATATATATATATATATATATATATATATGTCTCAGATATATATATATGTCTCAGATATATATATATATATATATATATATATATATATATATATAGCTGAGACATTTTTTACAATAGCTTTTTAATATATGTTGTTTAAAATATATTCCCTAATGCATGAAACTATTTTATTTTAATTAAAGGGCTTAGTTCTGAAATAATGTTGTTGTCTTGATTCGTGATGCTGAGAGAAACGTGTGCAATAGATGTGTGATGACGTGAATCATAAGGCGGTCAGGCGCTTCGAATTTTGGAGGAGGAAAGGCTGCAATGGGGGGGGGGGGGGGGGGGGGGTTCTGGCGGAGTGTTAAAGAATTAAATGACATTCTTCACCCTGCAGTGAAATCTACTGCCTACCGTTGCACAGCGACTCGTGGCCATTTTAAGATGCAGAGCTAACTTGTAATAGCATGTTGGTGGTACTGTGTATAGTGTTTCGGTCTGTAATAATGGCGAATGAAACAATGCCAAAATACCTATATATATATATATATATATATATATATATATATATATATATATATATATATATATATATATATATATATATATATGTGTGTGTGTGTGTGTGTGTATATATATATATATATATATATATATATATATATATATATATATATATATATAAATTGGAAAACTCCTAACTCGTTTAACTTCTGTTATTTAGCAAAAAAAGTCCATCGTTAAAGGATAATTTTATCTAATTGAACATCACGCTCGTAGCCTAAAAGTACACACATGTACCGCGATAGCGCCGTGATGCATTAAGTGATACATATTTTATCGTCACCTGCACATCGTGACAACATCGCACTATCGTATTGCGACCTGCATACCAGGGTATGCATCGTATTGCAACATTAGTGTAGCGTGACAACCCTATCGCTGAGACCTCTGATGCAGTGATTTGTACGGTTCTAGATGCTTCAGATTTTTGTTTGTCTTTTTCTGTAGTCGTGTAAAGATGACGAAAGAGGACGCAGTAGAAGTGGAGGAAGCCCAGCCAGCCTCAGGGTTTCAGAGCCCGGTTCTGGAGACGAGGAAGAGGCCCATGGTGCACCACTCTGCCCCAGCACCCCTCCCCAAGGACTATGGTACAGATGAGAATGAAAATTCAGATTATTGTCTGAAAGCTCTCATGATTGTATTTTAACTATAGTTGTGACTTTCTCCTTAGTCTGTTGTTCTTTCTCGCACACTTTTCTTTTCTGTCTGCTTTTTACTAAACAAAAACATGCTGTTTTCACCTAAGATGGAAGAATTAAAATCATTGTGGATTTTAGCAGCAGTGTGGAGTAGTGGTTAGGGCTCTGGACTCTTGACCGGAGGGTCGTGGGTTCAATCCCAGGTGGGGGACACTGCTGCTGTACCCTTGAGCAAGGTACTTTACCTAGATTGCTCTAGTAAAAACCCAACTGTATAAATGGGTAATTGTATGTAAAAATAACGTGATATCTTGTAACAATTGTAAGTCGCCCTGGATAAGGGCGTCGGCTAAGAAATACATAATAATAATAATAATAATTATAATTTTCAAATGCCTAGTTTACTTCTCATGCGCAAACTGATTGTCTACAGCTGTGGCCAAAAGTTTCGCATCCCCAAGAATTTTAGGATTGAGACAATAAAAAAAACAAAACTATGTGAACGTAATTCAGATCTTTTATTTAACATCATGTAATCAAATAAACTACAAAATGATAATCCAGAAGTCTACCGGAAGCCATAATAGTAGCACAATTAGATTTCAAAATGTCACATTTTGTTCAATGTGTCAGTTTTTTGTTAAGTATGTGAAAAACTCCAAAGCGGCGGTGTGCAATTCAATATGTGAATGTAACATTATTCAGCAGGTTTCATTAGACTTTATGAAGCAAAATGAGTTCGTTCTACAGGGGGGATGCAAAAGATTTGGCCAGAGCTGTACAGCATGAATGGTCTTTTCTCGTTCCCAAACGTTTCTTATGTTCTAACACTGGGAACATTAAAAAAAATAATAAATAAAAAAAAAATAAAACTATATTCTGTGCTCCCAATTGTTCAGTGAAGTGTGAGGAGCTGTGAAGGCATGCATTAATCTTGATCCGATCAATAGCCCAGCAGGGGAGCACGTCAGGATGTCTTTTTGCTGTGAAGGCATTGCTTCCAAGAATAGGGGCTGCATCACATTGCAGTAGACTGTGCCTCCCTTAACTTCAGTAGATCTTCAAACCCTGTGCAGCGTGCGCTCCTTCATGACAAACCTCTGTAGTCAAAACTGCAGAGGGGCAGCAATACATTGAGACGATTAATAACTGTTTCACAGCTTTGTAACGATTGAGAGCAGTTACATTATTTAGCCACCGGGTGGCGCTGTCCCTTGGATTAAACTTTAATTGTGGCGACTTATCAAAAGTACCAAATAACAAAACGTGTGACAGCTGTGGGATAATAAAATTGGGTACAAGAAATGAACCAATCGTTGTTATAGGTTTGTCAAATTTGTGAAATACAATATTTTGAGTCGTTGCAAGAAGCACCGAATGATAGCAGACGTCATGAAGATGTAAGACGACAGTAAAGGCATGTGTTTGAGGTGACCATCATCTGATCGTTCTGTTTTACCCGGGAATGATGGATCGTTTGTTTTGAAGTGTGTCTCATGTTTGTTCCTGTACTGTAGCCTTCACCTTTTTTGACCCCAACGACCCTGCCTGCCAGGAAATCCTGCTTGATCCACGGACCACCGTCCCCGAGCTCTTCGCTATCATCAGACAGTGGGTGCCGCAGGTGCAGCACAAAATCGACGTCATTGGAAACGAGGTGAGTAAGAAGTGGGTTCCTGCCACCAGGTACCTTTCCCTGCTGGGAAACAGAGGTCACAAAGTTAAGGTCTTAAAATCCATTTTCTCAGCCCGTTAGGTCTGGCCCTTTTCATTGTTTTTTTTCTGAAGGTTTTTTCAGTTCTGTACAAATTTATAAATTTGACCCTTTTAACTGCCGCGCAAGTACATAAGAACATAAGAAAGTTTACAAACGAGAGGAGGTCATTCAGCCCATCTTGCTCGTTTGGTTGTTAGTAGCTTATTGATCCCAGAATCTCATCAAGCAGCTTCTTGAAGGATCCCAGGGTGTCAGCTTCAACAACATTACTGGGGAGTTGGTTCCAGACCCTCACAATTCTCTGTGTAAAAAAGTGCCTCCTATTTTCTGTTCTGAATGCCCCTTTATCTAATCTCCATTAGTGACCCCTGGTCCTTGTTTCTTTTTTTCAGGTCAAAAAAGTCCCCTGGGTCGACATTGTCTATACCTTTTAGGATTTTGAATGTTTGAATCAGATCGCCGCGTAGTCTTCTTTGTTCAAGACTGAATAGATTCAATTATTTTAGCCTGTCTGCATACGACATGCAGGGATAATTCTGGTTGCTCTTCTTTGTACTCTTTCTAGAGCAGCAATATCCTTTTTGTAACGAGGTAAAATGTTTGTGTTCTTGATGTGCCACAATAACAATGTTATTTCTACATTGCCCTGTTATTGCTAAAGCATTTTTACAAACGCACAACATCAAACCACTAATATAATCCAAGATAAAACCATTGGGGACACCACTGGGATTGGAAATTGGTTAATTATTGCTATAGTTTCAGAAACAGTATGTTACAAATGTTAATTCTAATGTGTGTTACATTTTGTAGTGACTGTTTTTGATATTTTAATAGGTAGATCGCTGTTGAATATCCTCAAATGAGCGATTGTGTTCATTTGTATTGTAAACCTCCCTATCACCCTTGTGATGTATTATCCTTTGTTAGCAGTACTGATGAGACCTTAAAACCCAAAGCTTTGTCAAGCTAGAGCAATCCAAACTAAATGAGATTTAAAAAAACAGCCAGCCAAGAGGGTTTAAATTTATAGCAACTCTCTACTTGTAAAGCAGTCTGAAAGTTAAACCCTAAACACTGCTCCGAAGCAGAAAATCAATTCTCTCTCCCTCTCTCTTTCTCTGTTCTTGCCTCATGATTAATGAGCAGTCAGGCAATGATATAAAAGCTGGCTATATACATTCATAATATATAATTCTCTGTAGAGCGCAATGGGTCCGCACAGGATTTTAAAGTAGCTATTAAAACGGGCCTTGAGTGCTGTGCAAATCTAATAAAGCTGTGGTTTCCCAACTCCAGTCCTGGGGGTGGGGGGAGACACCAAAATAACAGCCCAGGCTTTTGTTTCAACTGGTGGGCCTGCAAGAAGGCTTGGCCAAATAATTCTAAATCCCTGCCATAACACTGTCATTCAGTGTGACGCCGCTTCGGCAGTCTGTGTTTAAAGTCAAATGAAATTTATTTTTATTATTATTATTATTATTATTATTTTTTTTACTTTACAATAATTGCAATCATAGTGCTGTTGCTCATAATTCAGTTCTGTTTATTTTTTTGTTGTTCTATGAATTGGGACACTGCTTTTAAATGATTATCAAAAGCCCAGCTGTATTACGAAGTTTGCTGGAAACTTCTGTTTTCCTCTGAGCTTTTTCATTCCGGTTAGTGACCGTGTATTTAAGTAAGGCTGTCTATGTGAAGCACACTATAGTCACGCATTGTATTGTCCCTCGCTGCTTCTTTTAAAAGCACTAATAAAAAAGAAACAAATAAAAACAGGGGGTTAAGCTGAAAAGCGCTGTGGCTACTGATCAGAGTGCAGTGGTGTGTGTGGGCTGGCCCTTCTCACCCCTCTTTTGCAGGAGTGCTTTATTGATTTGGCAGGCAGTAAATTCCCCCCGGATGTCAGCTTTTATTCCATGGAGTCTGGGCAGCAGGATTGATCGCTCTGAGAATAAGCCTTTTCCATTAGCCCGGTTTGGCGCGCGGTATCCAAGCCACTAAATGAACGTACCCTGGCAGGTTTCTGAAGTTATTCAGATGTGGAGATTGGATTTAGGGTTGCTTGTGTTTGGAAGGCAACAGGGGAGTTTAAAGAGAAACTTGGTTGGGTTATCTTAACTATTATTATTATTATTATTATTATTATTATTATTATTATTATTATTTAGTAATTTAGCAAACATTTTATCCAAAGCAACTTACAGAGACTAGGGAGTGAACTATGCTTCATCAACAACTGCTGCTGCAGAGTCTCTTCCAATAGGAGCTAGTTTGTTTTGCGTCTCATCCGAAGGACGGAGCACAAGGAGGTGAAGTGACTTGCTCAGGGTCACACCCGGTGAGTCAGTGGCTGAGCCGGGATTTGAACCTCCTGGTATCAAGCCCTTTTTCTTTCACCATGTGTCTTCACATCGTGGTGACCTTTTTTAATGTTTTAAAGCATGTTGGTGACCTCAGAAAGGCTCTTAAACACATCTTCTCTCAAAACTAAGCAAACCCGTTTCTTGTTTTTCTATAGAGCAGCGGTGGTGTGTAAGAAGCGTTTGTTGTAGCCTTCAGATCAACACCCCCACTTCAAATAAACCATGCCTTGTTGGTTGTTACAATTCGAAATGCATCACCCACAATCCTTCACTGTTATGTATGTATTATTTTAACTAGGAATAAACCCATTGAGACCGAGGCCTCATTTACAAGAGTGTCCTGACAGGGTGACCAGCAACAGACAGCAGTCATTTCACATCATTTAAAAAACAACATCATCGCTCTAAAAGACAATCCTATACGTTTAATCTGGGATCAGAAACATTTACACTTACATTCATTTACATTCAAACAGATGTAATCTCAGTCCTTGTTCTACGTTTAGGCGATGCATTTTGGGTTATATATCTGATCATATCCCAGACCATGCCATAGGGGGGCGCTGTGACTAAATGCTCTAAGGCTCTTGATAATTATGTGTAAGGCTAGATGGGGGTCAGCAGTCCCTCTCTCCTGACAGGACTGCTCAAATCAAAAGACAAGGCAAACTGTTTTTAAAGGTGAGTGTGGCAGCAGTTGATGCTGATACTGACTTGAAAATGTTCCTTTTTAGCTCCTTTAAAATTCTAACTAGAAGAACATTTAAGCTCTTCCACTCCTGGTCTTTGTTCCAACCCTGTTCTGTGTTGTTTAATTGAACCAATTAAGCCTCCGTCCAAACCCTGAAGTAGTTAATTATCTCATGTTAAACCTGGAGTGGAACGACCCTCCAGGAATGGGATTGGACACCCCTGTATTAACCTGTTCCCTTGCAACACTGCCCCTAGTGGATGTAGAAAATAAAGCAGCAAAAAGTGCCATATTTGTGTTATTTATTTATTTAAAGCACGTTACAGGATTACAGGCATTGCCAGCACCAGTTTGAGTGGCAATACTGGACCACATTAAGGGTCGAACCAATCTTGGCAACTAGATCTAACTGTGACGAGTTCAGTTGTGCTTGGTTACTCATCAGAGTTCACCCAGACAGAAAGAGTGAAGGACAGTGTAGATTAAAGTCTATGACATTTATTTATTTATTTATTTATTTATTAGTTAGATCTAGTTGGGCTCCCGAGTGGCGCATCCAGTAAAGGCGCTCCTCGCAGGATGTGCCCTATAGCCTGGAGATCGCAGGTTCGAATCCAGGCTATGTCACAGCTGACCGTGACCGAGAGTTCCTAGGGGGCGGCGCACAATTGGCTGAGCGCTGCCCGGGTAGGGAGGGCTTAGGTCGGCAGGGGAATCCACGGCTCACTGCGCATCAGCGACCCCTGTGGCCGATAGGGCGCCTGTGGCTCTGCAGCGGAGCCGCCAGATCTGTGTTGTCCTCCGGCACTATAGGTCTGGTGGCATTGCTGTGGATCTGCAGTGCGAAAAATGACGGCTTGGCAGGAGCACGTTTCGGAGGACGCGTGTTTCAGCCTCCGTTTCCCGAGTCGGCGGGGGGGTTGCGAGCGGTGAGCCGGGGATACAGATAATAATTGGGCATGCTAAATTGGGGTGAAAACCGGGGTAAAAATAATTGGCGACGACTAAATTTATAAAAAAGAAAAAAAAAAAAAAGAAAAGTTAGATCTAGTTGTACCTGATTTGTGTTTGTTGGTGTTTCCCCTAGATTTTAAAGCGAGGTTGCCACGTGAACGATCGAGACGGACTCACAGACATGACTCTGCTGCACTACGCCTGCAAAGCAGGGGCTCATGGGGTTGGTAGGTAGCGAACCCGTGGTCTGACATTTTCACAGGCTAATTTTGCCCGTTTTGACAATTTTCCAAGATTTTCAGGTTGCAGTGGTTTGATTTCAGACGCACAACAAATCAAAACTACAGAAGCAACAGGGTGTTCTAATACATGTGCACACGGCACATCAGAACTGAATCGCTACTAAATTGTTGAATGATATCAGATTATCACAAAAAAAAAATCTTACTTTATTTAATCCGTATAGTAATTAAACAAGTAAATCCAGGTATATATTTATTTTAATGTTAGTAATTATTATTATTATTATTATTATTATTATTATTATTATTAATAATAATAATAATAATAATAATAATAATAATAATAATAATAATTGTCTTCACAGAATAACATTAATAAGTGATAGATTTCAGCTAGTCGACACTAAGCAAATCACAAATATCTGTCAATAGATACATAGGCAAGCTGTGGTATCGTTTAATTGCAGGTGCGTTGGCAGTGTCTCTGGTCACCCTGTTGTGTCACTGTCCTGCTGGTTTTCACAGGTGACCCGGCCGCGGCGTTGAGGCTGACCAATCGGCTGATTGCCCTGGGCGCTGACGCCGGTCTGCGGAGTCGCTGGACGAACATGAACGCGCTGCACTATGCAGCTTACTTCGACGTACCCGAGCTCATCAGGATCTTACTGAAAGGGTCAAAGCCAAGAGGTGAGCTGAAACGAGGCGTTTAACCAGACACAAAATACACACCCCTATAAAAATATATACCGTGTATACAGAGAATTCAAAAACAGCAAACAGCTCTATATCTAAAGACAATACTTATCAATCACTAGAAGAAAAGTAACTCATAAAATAAAAACTTATATAAAAGTTCTAGGCTATATATATATTTATTTCTTAGCAGACGCCCTTATCCGGGGCGACTTACAGTTGTTACAAGATATCACATTATTATTTTACATACAATTACCCATTTATACAGTTGGGTTTTTACTGGAGCAATCTAGGTAAAGTACCTTGCTCAAGGGTACAGCAGCAGTGTCCCCCAGCTGGGACTGAACCCACGACCCTCCAGTCAAGAGTCCAGAGCCCTAACCACTACTCCAGTGTGTGTGTGTGTGTGCGTGCATGCGTGCGTGCGTGCGTGCGTGTGAAACTGCTATGCAACAGGAGTCTCATTCCCATCCTGATGTGCGAGTGTTTTTTGCAGCATGGTGCACAGCTTCTGGTTTCTTTGCTCACACTGTTGTGTTGTGTGCAGTGCTCAACTCCACATGCAGTGATTTCCACCACGGGACTTCCCTGCACATCGCTGCCTCGAACCTGTGCCTGGGAGCTGTGAAGTGTCTGCTGGAACATGGAGCCAACCCCACCGTCCGGGTGAGCGCCTGCTGGGGTCCCCACGTCTGTCCGTTAGTCTCCCCCAAAACCATGCAGCGAACCATTGTGGCTCTCCTTGCACTATTGCACTGCTAATATGTCATTGTAGATATAACTTGTTGTAATCCTAACTTGTTGCATCCTAGATTATTATTATTATTAATATTATTATTATTATTTATTATTATTATTATTATTAATTTCTTAGCAGATGCCCTTCTCCAGGACGACTTAGTTATTACAAAATATCACATTACAGTTAAGAGCAGTTATAAAGTAGAATAAGATCATTAGAAACTAAGATCAAATTCAAATAAGAGCAAAGTAAAGAATACAATAAAATACAATTGTTCATATTGTATTTTAGTAACATTATTATTTGCACTTACTGTAAACTGTACTGTATTTAAACATGAATCTTATATTGTAACCCCGTACTGCCCTGTAACACCTGCAACTGGACCATACCTTGGATAAAGGCGTCTGCCAAATAATAATACTGATCAGTTATCAGCTTGAAAACAAATTTCGACATCCATCATTGTATTGTTAGATCTATGGTTCCTGGTTTAATGATGTATAAACTTCACACGTGGTAAGATTTGATGTGTGAACTTGAGGTTTATAATATTGTAGCGATCTTGGTTAACACAGGCAGGCGCATCACACAGAGCAAGGCGATCCACACACAGGCGGAGGGCGGGCGCGAACCCGGGTCCTCTCGCACTAAAGCATAGCGCCGATACTGCTGTACCAAAGAGCCGGAACCTTTGCAAGGAGCGTATATCAGGCTTCTGTCTTCGTGTGTGATTCCGTCACCTACCAGCCCTGCTGCTGCCTTCCCCCGTGCACGCTACAATACTAATAGATAGTTATTTAGGGCTGTTCAATTTTAGCATCATTTAGGTCCCAACTCCCTCCCCTACTCTCCCAGAATGTCTATTGATGATGGCTAACAATCTGCAATACAAAGTGCAATTTTTTTTTTTTTTTTTTTTAATTTAGTCATTGCCACTTAGTTTTTTTTTTATTATTTTCTCCCCAATTTGAAATGCCCAATTATTTTTTAGGCTCAGCTCACCGCTACCACCCCTGTGCTGACTCGGGAGGGGTGAAGATGAACACACGCTGTCCTCTGAAGCGTGTGCCGTCAGCCGCCCGCTTCTTTACACTCTGCAGACTCACCGTGCAGCCGCCTCAGAGCTACAGCGTCGGAGGACAACGCAGCTCTTGGGCAGCTTACAGGCAAGCCCGCAGGCGCCCGGCCAGACTACAGGGGTCGCTGGTGCGCGGTGAGCCGAGGAAACCCTGGCCGACCTAACCCTCCCTCCCCCCGGACGACGCTCGGCCAATTGAGCGCCGCCCCCTGGGAGCTCCCGTCCACGGTCGGCTGTGGAATAGCCTGGACTCGAACCGGCGACTTCCAGGCTATAGAGCGCATCCTGCACTCTAGCGAGTGCTTTTTACTGGATGCGCCACTCGGGAGCCCCTGGGGTTTTTTTTTTCAAAAAAGAGAAAAAGCAAGCCTTTTAACTACAGTATCAAGTTTTTTAATTCAGCAAGCAAGATAGATAGATAGAGTTTCTGCCCTTTGTAGTAAAAAGCAAACGACTCCTATTAATGATGACAATGCTGCTCATGACAATAAGAATATTGATGATCCCAATAACAGTCAGTGAGTTTGCAGGCTTGTGTCCCGTCTGGGATGTCCTGGTGTGAGCTGACCCCCTGCCCCTCTCCCCCACAGAACAGCAAGGGTCAGGGCCCTTCGGACGTGGTTCCGGACCCCATGGACATGACCCTGGACAAGGCAGAGGCCGCCATGGTGGCCAAGGAGCTGAAGCAGCTGCTGCTGGACGCTGTGCCTCTGAGCTGCAACCTGCCCAAGGCCACGCTGCCCAACTACGACAACATCCCGGGGAACCTCATGCTGACCTCGCTGGGGCTGAAACTGGGAGACCGGGTGATGCTGGACGACCTCAAGGTACGGCAGACCTGAACTCGATTACAGCTGCACTTGTGTATCTCGTCGTTAACCCTTTCATGTTTTGGACACCATGAATATTTTTTGAGATGGATTTACCAGCGAGCAGGGGGATGATGGGAAATGTAGTTCTGAGAGGTCCATGCGGGTACATGTGAAGCCACCTTGAGGCAGGGAATGCAATTTAAAAGTTTAAAAAAGTGGTCAAAATGTAAAAAATAATAATTTAAACAGTACACACACCTGTAACACAATACAATAAAAAGGTCCTTATGTACCCTTTAATAAGATGCACCCGAGCTTGCTATTGATACACACTGGGGCTAATCAAGCTCGAAGTAAAATCTGGAATAGATGAAAGTGCTATGCAATGGGAGTCTTATTTCCTTCCTTACATGTATCAACATTTTAAGTTTTTGTTCATTAAATTCTGGAACTAAAGAGGCCAATCCACATACCACGGAATTAATTACACAACATGACTTATTTGAAATATAAAAGGAATCTTGTATTTAAATTAACCAAAAAAATCTTCAGAGAAAAAAAAAAAACACCCATTATTTTTTAATACAAATACATAATTTTTAAAGACAGAAGACAAAAACGTTGAAGTGAAACTTGCAGCTAATCTTTTTGTACCTTGTAACTGGAGCTAAATTCAGACAAATGGACTTTAAACAGTGGGGTTGCATCCATTCTATAGACTGTGTGTGTGTGTGTCCTGACCCCTATAAAGTACAACAGATTGTATAGAACTATCAACACTAACAACTGAATGCAAATGTACTGTAATAACACAGTAGATGCTTGCAGTGTATGATGTGTGATTAAGATGTGTTTGAGAAACAAATATAAATACAAAAAACGTTGTTTCCACACTTGTCCAAACTTTATAGCCTCCCCCAAAACCATGCAGTGATGTCACTTCTGTGGTGCCACATGTAAAGCAGGTGGGTGAGCTGCTCCCTGTCCTTTCATCATTCTTGTATTGTATTTCCATTGCATCGATGATCCTTTTTATCAGTTTGGACCTGACTGCTTGATCTATGTTTTTATTTCTATTTTTACTACAATCGGCATTTGTTTTGTAACTTTGTACTTGAGTAACTAATGAAATAACGGTTCTAATTTTCACTACATTTCAGAAATCCAGATTTTTTATTTTTTATTTGATGGGGTGGCTATTTAGATTTGAACTTTTTTTAAAGATAGTCTTATGTAGAGCAGGTATGTATCTTCCTCTCTTGGTTAACTTTTGCGTTCTTGGTGTGTTTCACTTGTGCAGTTAAAGAAGTATCTGTTTGTAAGCATTGGTTACAGTGCAGGGATGGAAACAAGACTCCAGTTGCACAGCAGTGTGATCCATTCCAGGTTTCACTATCAGTCTAATCAGACACACCTGAGCTTGTTACTGATCAAGCTGGTAGTAAAACCTGGAATGGGTGAAACTGCTGTGCAACAGGAGTCTTATTTCCACCCTTACTGTGTACAGATCGCATTTAGTTCTCCCTTTTCTAGATTTTTTTTCAGCAAACCCTTTCGGTATTAATCCTTTTTTAAACCGACCTGATTTAAAAATGATTCCCATTAACTAAGCCAGGACACCTTTTGTTTACGCCTCCCTCTGTTTCAGAACGGGACGCTTCGTTTTTGCGGGACCACAGAGTTTGCCAGCGGTCAGTGGGTGGGAGTGGAGCTGGACGAGCCAGAGGGCAAGAACGACGGGAGCGTGGGCGGGGTCCGGTACTTTATCTGCCCCCCCAAACTTGGTAAGCACCCCCCGTCCCCACAGCAGTGTGTGAATGAATAGGAACACCCAAATTCCCATTGCCTCTGTTATTGTGATCTGTTGCCCATGTTTAATTTAATAGGCCAACCGTGCCTAATTTAAAGCACAATGTGGGCTAACATTTTCACACACAAGTGTCTAATTGTTTCATTATCACTGATCACATCCAGAAGTTTTCATGCAGGTAGGTATATAAAGGATATAAATGACACATCTTGAGGAGTTCTAATAAATATCCACACTTTTTAGTATTCCCAGTAGCTCTAAATGCATGAAATCTGTTAGTTCTGTCACTAGTATGCGTGATCTCATTGGTTGTTAAGACGGCTGCTTTGCCCCTCTTCAGGGATCTTTGCCCCAGTGTCTAAAATCAGCAAGGTCGTGACAGACCAGACCCCGTCTTCCGTGACCTCCACCCCCAAGACCCCCCGCATGGTGTTCTCCCGTGTCACCGGCAAGACCAAGAAGGAGAAGAAAGAGAAAGACAAAGAGAAAGGTGAGATCCTCCACCTGTCGCATTCTCCACCCTGCATTCCACTGCAGCGTCATAGAGACATCTGCAGCGTCATAGAGACATCTGCAGCATCATAGAGTCATCTGCAGCATCATAGAGTCATCTGCAGCGTCATAGAGTCATCTGCAGCGTCATAGAGTCATCTGCAGCGTCATAGACATCTGCAGCGTCATAGAGACATCTGCAGCGTCATAGAGACATCTGTAGCGTCATAGAGACATCTGTAGCGTCATAGAGACATTTGCAGCGTCACAGAGACATTTGCAGCTTCATAGAGACATCTGCAGCTTCATAGAGACATCTGCAGCTTCATAGAGACATTTGCAGCTTCATAGAGATATTTGCAGCTTCATAGAGACATTTGCAGCTTCATAGAGACATTTGCAGCTTCATAGAGACATTTGCAGCTTCATAGAGACATTTGCAGCTTCATAGAGACATTTGCAGCTTCATAGAGACATTTGCAGCTTCATAGAGACATTTGCAGCTTCATAGAGACATCTGCAGCTTCATAGAGATTCCCCAAACAGGCATGCATACCCCCAGCAATAGGAATACAGCAGAGGAGAACATAGAAATATATTCACTTGTTAAGTGAACGGCTCATCCACCTTTTCAGAATTTGGGGCTATATCCTTAACTTTTTACAAATATCTTGATGTGTTAATTCCGACAAGTTTTGGTTTGGACATTCTGTGGCGCATGTGGCCGTTTTCTGAGGTTCCTTTTTTTTTTTTTTTTGCAGCTCTGCGGAAAAAATCCCTGTCGGTGGGCAGCCTGGATCGAGAAGGGTTAAAGATCGAACTGGGGGATAAAGTTCTGGTCGCCGGGCAGAAGCAAGGAATCATCCGGTTCTATGGGAAGACAGACTTTGCTCCGGGTAGGGACTGAGTGAAGTCGTAGTGTGTTTAATTATTGTACAGGGAAGGCAGTTAAACCGCAGGCATGTGAAGTCACTTTTGTAGACTGTGTTACACTGAAGAGGGCGCGAGACAAAACATATGTCTACCTGCCTTTAGTTTCTTGTCGTTTTACTTTGGCTATTGTGTGAGCCGTCAACACGTTTTGAGGAATTGTCCGGTAGAGTTGAACAATGTGATTATTCTGATTAAGCTCTCAACAGGTGAGGTCACTGGTGTCGATTGGGCTGATTTTACTGTTCCAAGTGAAACGAGTGAAGAAACAGCTGCTTGGGGTTTGTGTGGATCGCTGTTCTCCTCCACAGATGCCAGCAATCTGAGCTACGTTTGTAATCAGATTCCTGCTAAGCTTGCAAGATTTCGTTTTTTCCAACCAGTAATACAATCCCATTTTAATAGTCTGAGATACACAGTGGCTCGCCTCACTTTGTCAATAAAGGTTAAAAAAATTCTTTATTACATTTTTTAAATATTTATTGGGATACAGTGTGCAATATTCTTTACAGATAATGCATTTTGAGCCTTTTATTTTTTGTTCCTGATTGGCACAAGTCCCTAGAAGCTGGTTCAGTCTCCCTTGTATTTCTGACTGTCTTGGCTTTTGCATAAGCTTTACTCGAGACATAGATACAAAATAAAACTAGAATCATTCCTTCTAATCCCACCTGACAAGAACAGTGAACCGTGCGGGAAAGGTTTTTCGGACAGGCAATCGCAGCAGTTATCTGCATGTTCCACTTCTGTGCGGAACTCAAAGGAGCTGTGCAGAGAGCACTTGGCTTGTAGCTGTCTCATCAGATCGCTCAATTTATAATACACTTCGAATTTTCAGGTACCTAAAATAAAATTTGTCGTTTCCATTTGCTAATAAAAAAAATTGCCCTACCAAATGCAATCCAGTCTTCATTGAAAGAACTTAGGATCGTGAAATCCATTGAAAGCCCTGGGGTATTTTTTTTAATTTTTTTATTTTAAATAATTGTGTAGTTCTTAAATGTTTCCTTAGCTTTTAACTGAACAAAGTTGAGCAGTCATTTCCTCCATGTTGGTCTCTCAAATCCCATCTGTGCTGTAGTGTCCCTTTCTGATAGTGTTCTCCGCTAAGAGAACACCCCTCAGGAAGCAGGAAAGTGTTCTCGTAGCCCATGTGCTCTCTAAGACGGAGTTAGCCTCCAGACACAATATGAATCAATCAATAAATAAATAAATATATATTCCTTGTCATGACGCACGTGCCTCAACATATGAATACGTAAGAGAAACGCAATAGGCAAGTGTAGGTTAATAAACAGACAAACTAATGTTAATAAACTAATTGTCAAACCAAATTAATACAGCACCCCTACACACATTAAAAAATGCAGCAGCAGCTCTAGATTAATTATGAATACATGTACAGCAGCAATATTCAAGACACACACAAAATGATTTAACAGAATGGTGAAGCAACTCACCAGAACGGGAAACGCCAAATTGCTCGGCAACTTGTGTCTGATTTTAGTTTTTTTTGTAGCAAGTTTCTGTTCATTTAGCCAGAGCATTTACAATGTGAGTTCTCTTAGCCGAAGTGTTCTCTTAGGGGGTGTCCCTATACACAGAGACTACTGTAATATATATAAACTCCTCGCTGCTACTCGGTTTCTGTACAAAATAATCAGTTCAATTCTCAAAGGGATTTGATTCAAAGGCTTTTAATTTAGGAACTTGAATGAAGTAGTGTTTCTTAGGGTCCCCCCCCCCCCCCCCCCCCCCGCTGATGACGATTTGAAGCAAATGGAGCTTTGAGAATCCAGCCTGGTGTATTAAGTAATGCCTTCAGGTGGCTTGCCGTTGCACCTTGGAGTCGTGTGCGTGTGTGTGTGTGTAACTACAGTATAATCTCTGCTAACTCTGTACTGGTTTCCTAGGTTACTGGTTTGGGGTGGAGTTGGAGGTGCCCACTGGGAAGCATGACGGCTCGGTATTTGGGGTCCGGTACTTTACCTGCCTGCCGAAGCACGGGGTCTTCGCGCCCCCCTCCCGAGTGCAAAGGTGAGCGCAGCTTTTGTATTTAGCGGTGTGCGGAAACTCGCTCCCTTAATTGCCTTTTTTAGGAAGTATTTATCGGCAGGCTATCAAATAAATCCATTCATTGCCAGTGATTGGTTGTCAATTGTAAATGTGAGAGAAGGACTGCTTTTCTTGTCTTGAAATTGTTTTGAAATCATGAATGGATTTATACTGAATCCCGGACGATTTTTAAATGCTTCTCAAAGTATGTTTGATTTTATTGTCGTTATTTTATTGTCACCGTTACTTAAGACTTGCACCCAGTCAGGGGCTCAGGTTTGATAAGAAGGGTTGTCTGTAGTGACTCGCATGTTTTAAGGCATAACATGTATGACTTTGAACCGTTTTTTTTCTCCGTAGACTTAGCGGCCCCAAAGACTCTCAAAGTGACGGCACACTAGTTAAGAAAGTCCACCAAGTAACTAGTAAGTATGACAATAAGTAACATACTTGCGCTATAGCCACAAAATGGTCATTAATATACAGCAACCTTTTGGTCGTCTAATATTAGTGCAAATCAGGTTCTGGTGGAATCGGCATTAACTGATGTAACGAACCGTGTAAATTCTGCACGATCGCTATTGAAGACGCATGTAAATGTTTCCTTTTAGAAAAGTTTATCGTTATTTTGCAATTAGCCTTGATCCCAATGGTAATGGCGACCGATCTCTCTACTAAATGTGAGCTTTTAAATACTTGCTAATCAGTTTTGTCGCCTTTTAGTCATTCAGTTATACTTTCTTTATGCTTTCTTCCAAGATATATATTTTTTTTTATGGGAGAAAGATATGATAGAAAACAAAGTGCAGCCCCACCGTTTCTTACCAAATACTCTGGAACTTGAATCTCCATTTTACTTTTTTTTTCTTGTATTTTTCTTCCTTTCTTAGCGTGTATTCTTTCCAAATTTGTTCTTCCCTTCCCTGTTTCTTCCAGTGTCTCAGCCCAAGCGTAACTTTGCCGCAGTGAGAACGCCCAAGGATATCACTTCAGAGAGCTCGCTCTCCAGGTAGGGAGGGAGGGGGAAGCAGCGCTGTATATGTTGATGTAGAGATGGTCATAGAGCTTGATGTTTATATAGGTTTGAAAGGAGGTATAACTGCAGTGTGCAAAAATGAAAAGTGTGAAATAAATGTGTGTTACAGTTTTTAAAGGTTTGTGTGATCACTGCTTGCCTATTGACTTTATATTCTTGTGTTTTTTCTCTTAGATTACTCTTCTGCTGTTGGTTTCCTTGGATGGTCCGAGCTGAGATGCAGTCCTAACCGCTTAGAGCCTCTGATCGACAGCTCTCTCCCGCTCTCCCTCGCTCTTCCTTTCAGTGCTCGTCTTTCATTCCTGCTTTTCGGGAGAACCAATCAAGACTGTTGCTGTGATTTATTGCCGTAGAATCCCAGTGGTCGCAGTGCTATAGCAAATCCTAGTGCCTTGTACCTAGACCAATGCCCTGCATTCCATCTTAGTCAGCACCTGTTTTTCTCCAGAGACACTGACCAGACAAAGGGGTGCTTGCAGTACCTTTGTGTACCTTTCTGTTTTGCTGTAACAAAATACATTTGAGAAAATGTATCCTATTGATTTGATCCTATCTAGGCCAAATCTGCTTGAAAGCTATTAATAATGAGACAAGTTGCTTAACCACACCAACTCCTGCTCCATTTTTTTTTTTTTTTTTTCAAAGGAAACACGTCATCTTACCAGCGTTTTAAAGAAATACCCCCAGCGTGGTCATGTTAGCATTTTAAAACGGTTCCGTGTACATTTTAATTCGTTCTTGGTAGTTCTGTGACCTTAGCAAGATTTGGTTCACTTTTAATAAAACCATTTTTAGGATATTTTCTGGTTTCAGTCTTTACACATCGGTGTCTTTTTAAAGTTCCTTCTTACAATGCTCTCTAGTAATGACATGAAACGCATCAGTATGAAATACCATGTTGCAGGGGGGGCAGGTTAATGGTTACACTCTGGTATACCAGCTTTATTTATAGGTTAGATGCGATTATGTGAGCTCTAATGAGGAGGCTTTAAAAAGGTCACCAGGATGTGATGACTGAAACCGATACTAATGCAGAAAGCAAGATTGCATACAATATATATAGAACTGATATTTCTCTGAACCTATAAACACCGTGTCACATATTGTAGCTAATAACTATACAGTACAATGGTGTGAGTAATGTTTAGGAATTGGAATTTGGTGAATAAGTTTGTGAAATGGAATTGGAATTTTAAAAAACGGAATTGGAATTTTAAAAAACGGAACTGGAATTTTAAAAAACGGAATTGGAAATGTAATTGGAATTTTAAAAAACGGAACTGGAATTTTAAAAAACGGAATTGGAATTTTAAAAAACGGAATTGGAATTTTAAAAAACGGAACTGGAAATGGAATTGGAATTTTTTTTTTAAAAAAGGAATTAACCCCAACCCTGCATGAAAATATATGAGAAACAGTTCACGAACTATACCTACAACAGTGTCACACAGTGTTAAATGATCCGGATTTTTCGTTGCAGTACAGTTCTGCTGCTAAGATCACATTTATTCACATTTCGCAATTTCATCCCGGGGTTAGTTTCATTTTGTAATGTAGTTCAATCAGTGTTGTAAAATTTGTATTTCATCCTTCCAAGTGTGTGATGCGGTCATGACTTCACTTGTTAAACAGCAATATATCTGATCTTACCTGCAATGTGAATACTACTAACTGATCCAAACTGGCCGCACACTTATGGGAGCAATCTCTACAAATTAACAAATTGAACAACAGCTTCACACCATTTCTGTAAATTGATACTGTAGATTGTAGCAACAAAAGGTTATTATGATGACAATGAATAATAATAATAATAATAATAATAATAATAATAATAATAATAATAATAATAATAATAATAATAATAATAATGAGCTAGTTATAGCAATACATTGATGGTCAAGAGGGTTTACAATATAAGGACCTTATTTGCATGGAGATTTCAGAGAGGCTCTATATGTCCGCAGCAAATTTTACAAAAAAAACTGCAGTGAATGTCTGTTTTATAGGGACATAGTTAGACTGCAGTTTTAAGTTATTTGTGACTGCAGAGTAACATGTTAAACTTCAGTGCTGGTACATTTATTCTGCAGGCTGGCTACAAGATGTGTGGCTAATATCTATTCCCCTTTAAGGGACTTTAAAAGGGGGAGGAAGTTCCATTTTAAGCCACCAGAGTGCGCTATGCTCAATGTGGAAAAACCTTTAGAATTAAAGGTTAATTCAAAAAAGGGTAAACCGATTTTAGCCGTGATATTTATTTATTTATTTATTTATTTATTATTTTTTTGGAACACCTGTTAATAAACACTTTCAGTGTTGGCTCTCTGTCACTATTTGATCCACATTGCCAGCAAACTGCGTTTCAAATTGTTGGTGCCTGCTACGGCATCTACAGTGAAAGCCCACAGATGATCAATAAGAAGCGATTTTAAAGCTTAGTTTGAGACTTTGATACATTTCCAATGAATTCCCAGTACCTTACAGGTGCTGATTAATAATCCCCAGGCTTTATTTTATTTTTTGGGTGAAGATGCAGTATGCTGTTTTCTGCACTTGAATGAAACCCAGTGTTGTTAATTGCTTTCTTTACTTTCACTTTACTAAGTGATGTTTGCCGCCATTGAATGGTTCTGTTGCTTCAGTACCGAGTTGTGATTATTGTTAATATAATTCTCTAAATCTGACCTGGCTTTGAGCTTGTCTGGAGTTGAAAGGTTACACTGTCACATGGTTTGAATGGAATGAAGTCTCAATGATGGCAAACACCATCTCAATAGTAAGGGGAAATGTAAAAATGCTATTAAAATGACAACTGGGGCGACTTTTAAAGGAGTTTGAAGCGTTAGGACCTGATGCCTTTAAACTGTATCAGGTTTCTTTGGTCTTACTTTACCAGTTTTAATAGGAAGATATGCTAAAAAGAAGGCAAGCGAAATTGGTAAACATGGGCTTCGTTTTGAAAAATGACAGCTTCTTTTTTTCAAGCACGTCACATTTTTATTAATATGTATGTTTCAATGATCTAAGTCGTGGCAGATCTTCATACCCTACAGTTTACAGCGATGGAAACAAGACTCCCATTACAGAGCAGTTTGATCCATTCCTGATTTTGCTGTGAGTTTTTAATAAGACACACCTGAGTTTGTTACCTACCCTGAGGCTGATGAAGCTCATAACTGCTATGCAACGGGAGTCTTATTTCCATCCCTGATTTATAAACCTGATATTTTTTGGTGCACCTTATTCCACTGTTTTTTTTTTTTTTTTTTCATGGTAAATTAATACAGAATTAATACAGAATAAATTAATACAGCTGAATTAATACAGAATTAACATATTTTGATTTGTCACTCCTTAGACCGTTAAATTAGACCCTGTAGCATTGTTAATGTGTTGCTAACCTATTAATTTATTCATTCATTTATTTTTTTTATATTAGTATATTTATTTTTATAATATTTGCCTTCAGGAAATGGATATATTACATCGTTTGTTCATGGGAAATGTTTGACTGCAATGGAATATAATAGTCAAGTGTTTTGTTTTTCTCCCTTGTGAAATCACCAGTAGCTGGATCTGACTGTGTAAAATGACTTTCTGCGGGCCCCATTAAAATACCTGCCATGGCTTGACATGCCTCTCAACTGTCCCTGAAAATCAGTGACAGTGCCTGGTATTTATTTTTGTGCATCCTCTGCCTCATATTCCCCTTACAACACAAGGCTAGCATAAGCTGTGCTTGATTCGTGTGTACCCATTCTGTGACTTATCAAGCTAATGTAAAGTGTCATTAAGCCAATTGTATTAGCCATTAAATTGTCCTTGATTTCTTTGTATTTCTTTTTTTTATTTTTGTGTGTCACCCGCAGGTATTAAACCAGGTATTGTTTTTTACTAGAACACCCTGTCCTGAAACACTGAATCGGAATCAGGCATGTATTTATCAAATGCCAAAATGTAACCTTGCCAAAAAAAAAAAAATCCTGTTTTAAGGAACCACTGTCTGCTATTTTCTGTCTCGCCAGATTGACTGATTTTTTTTTTTTTTTTTTTAACTCTCGCATAAGCATTATTTAATTCTGTGCCAGTTTCAGAATGTCATATTACATTCTTAAGCCGAGGGAACACGGAGCCCCTTTGTGGTTTGGAACTAGGTTCCAGGAGACGGCACACCAGTGGGGACTTGAGGTTTGATACAGCAAAGTTGCCTGAGACTAGGTCTCCTGGAATAGGTTTCAAGCCACTGTTCCTGACAAAGTGTCTTTGTGTTTCCTCACCTTTACAGTCCTTTCAGTGTTCTGGAATGGCCTCCTTTGTATTCACAAACGACCTCTTTACTCGAGATGGAAAGACCTGTTTTGTTGAATTGGGTATTGGTGTCTTAAAAGAAAAGAAAAAAATACTGACTTGTAACTACTGCATGCTCTTAGTTCTACTTTTCCCTTTTTGTTTTCAAATCTATATTAGCATGAAGATATAACTGTTTCATTATTTAATAATGTTGTTTATTATTATTATTAATAAAGTACGTTGTGTGTTTTATAAATAAGTGGTGGTTCATTTTGATTTCACGGTATCTTAGTTAATCAACCAATCGGCTGGTCAGGATCAAACTTGTATCTAGTTTAGAGTCAGTGTTAAAAACACAGGGTACAGATCTGAGTTTATTATTATTGTGTTTATTTAGCAGACGCCTTTATCCAAGGCGACTTACAGAGATTAGGGTGTGTGAACTATGCATCAGCTGCAGAGTCACTTACAATTACGTCTCACCCGAAAGACGGAGCACAAGGAGGTTAAGTGACTTGCGCAGGATCACACAGTGAGTCAGTGGCTGAGGTGGGATTTGAACCGGGGACCTCCTGGTTACAAGCCCTTTTATTTAACCACTGGAGAACACAGCCCCCTAATTTCCAAAAAGAACACACTGGAAAGGTGTATGACCTTTGCGTTTGTGCTTAACAGACAATTTCACAGTTTTGAGGGGAATTTAACACGCCTGTTACCACATTGTTGGTTTTTCCTCGGGTGTATCGCATTCAGTACTTATCCAGGTTTTCTGCCTACTTCAATGTGTTTTTAAATGCGAGCGCTGTCTATAAACAGTCTCAGTCTTCAGTGTGTGTTGTATTATGAGATATGATATTTAAAAGAAGACATTGTGCTGTTTTTTAAATAGGTCCGCCTAGGATTTCACACTTCTGTAAAATCCCAACCCTTTACAAGTAAACATGCAACATTAGTGAATGAGGATATATCGACTGAAAATGACTATATTTATTATTTCAACAGAATAGACAACTCAGAGTTTACATACAGCAGTCATATATCTCTATCTATCTATCTATCTATCCTTCTATCTATCTATCTAAAGATTTTATCTAAAGATAGATAGATAGATATAGATAGATACAATCAATTTAGCAATATAAATGATAAAACAGATTGGTTGCTATTTGCTGAGGTAGTATGGTTAAACAAAAAAAACTGAAATCGATCATTTAATGCAAAAAACTCATCACTTTAAGTGTAAACAATTATCCTTTTATCTTACAATATATTAACGTATTTACATGTGATTGTACATTGTGCAACACTATTTGGTTGACACCATAGTAATTTAGGTATATATATATTTTTTGTTTGTTTTTTAACTTGTATATTAGTGCCTGGACAGTCACTGGAGCGCACCACGCAGGCGGAGTGAATTAAGTTTGGACCATCTGTCAATACAAGCCAGTCAGGCTCCTGGAATTTGTCGAAGATGACGCAAGACGTCGGTTCGTATAAATCCGTCGCTCTCCGATCAAACCGTCAACTCTTCGGATTCTGAAGACGCGTCGTCGGACTCCTTTGTCGTCTTGTGCGCTGTCTTGCGGGACTTGGGTTTCAAGCTTTGTCGCTTTCTGCGTGCGCGACGGTTTTTGAACCAAACCTCAAAGAAAAATAATTAATACAGTTACTTTAGCCTGTCGTTTCATGTCAATATTGTTTAAAATAAAGCTTTAACACTTAAGGCTAATTAACCGCCACACCACGGCCATTTAAAAAGTACATTGTTTCCGATCAAAATAATGTTAGCCAGCTATAAATATGTTACTATTAAATGTTATAAATATGAACACAATTAGGCTATAATGGCGAAGGCTTAATTGAATAGAATTTTATTTTGCAGTTAGTAATGATAATTTCCATGACCTACAGTAAGGTGCACACAAATTAAGGTTCCTTACCCGAATGGTCTCCTCCGATAGCCCGACTCTCCTCGCCAGGCGCTCCCGTGCTTCGGGGACGGGATAGTCACTGCGGCCGAAAAGAAGCTCCAGTTCCTCGGTCTGGCTGTCGGTGAATACCGTGCGAACCCGGTGCCGCTTAGGACGGCTCATAATCTGAGCCAAGTAGTTTAGTTCCGAACTGGACACTCGGGGCACCGATGGAGCTGTCAGAAAAAAAAAATAATAAGATATCCACAGGATGTCAACGTGTTTTAAATAACAAGTGTGCACATTCCGATGCAGAATCGCTTAAACTTACCCGCTGCTGGAACAAGATTATGTTGTTGAATTCCACAATCATAGGTGCCCAGATCCGTGATTTGAGGGTAGGTCAATGGTCCGTAGCCGGTGGCATAACCGCCATACCCGGGGTATCCATAAGCGGCGCTGTAAACGGTTTCATGGTCCTGCAGCGCGGCGAGCGGCGCCGGTGCGGGAGCGGCGTAATACCCTGGATAGCCGCTGTAGCCGGGATGCTCGTAAGCTCCATTCAGATACTGCGGA
Organism: Acipenser ruthenus; assembly: GCF_902713425.1. Taxonomy (NCBI): domain Eukaryota; kingdom Metazoa; phylum Chordata; class Actinopteri; order Acipenseriformes; family Acipenseridae; genus Acipenser; species Acipenser ruthenus. The sequence continues at coordinate 2,523,122 of NC_081218.1, forward strand.
GCGGGTACATAGTCGTAGTTGCACGGATATTCCGTGACTGTTGATTTAGCGGCCAGAATATTGTCGATGGTAAAGGGATATGTGCCCGCTAGTTGCATTTTCAGAAGAAAAAAAATATATATACGATTTTTTAATTTTGCTTATTTTTCTAGTGTGAGGTTCTTTTTTTTAGCAGTCTTTCAAAATAAATCCAGCGTTCTTGAAGTTGAGTAGGTTAAATCCACTTTCTTGAAATAAAAAAAAATTCTCGTACTTGGATCTCCGGGAGAGTCAAGCTACCTCTGAGCTGTTCGATCTTGAAGTTCGTTGTGAGTTTTCAACATCCAGGCCCTGGTTTTATACAATCGGGGTAGCTGTACTTCATTTCCCACTACACAAAACACCAGACACGCGGACTAATCCTATATTGATCTGCCGCTGAACATGACAGAGCCATTGTGTTAAATTAAAGACGTTTATTGCCTAACAATAAACCAATAAGCTGAAACTCATTGATCGGTCTGCTTCAAATAGACGAAACATATCCATAAAGTTCACTTTTTGGATCAGGCAAAAATATATAATGATCATAATGGTTATATTAAAGAACTGTACAAGAAAATAAATACAAAGAGTATTTATTTGTGACGATTTAAAGACAAAATATATAATTATATATATATATACAAAGAGTGTATAACAAAAAACATTAAACAATACTGCATTTTATGTCAATAAAAAAGTTACAATGCAATGCTATATAGTTTTGAAAAACAATACATACACTATATATATATATATATATATATATATATATATATATATATATATATACACATACACACACACACACACACACACACACACACACACACACACATATATATATATATATATATATATATATATATATATATATATATATATATATATATATATATATAATCGATATCATAATGTACATTCAAAAGAAAATCATTTTATATTTTTCATAAAGTATGGAATACAAAATAAATGTATTGATTTTATTTCTTCTTTTAGGGAGGAACTTCAAAAGTTATACTAATGCAGTCGTTAAATTCATGCTAGTATTATTATTATTATTATTATTATTATTATTATTATTATTATTATTTATTTCTTAGCAGACGCCCTTATCCAGGGCGACTAACAATCGTAAGCATATTATATTATCAAACATCACTTTGGTCAATTATTTGTGTGGACCTATATATAAAAAGAAAGAAAGTTTGCTGTATTTACAGCGGCTGCTTTTGTAAGCGTCTGCTTATCTTTAAAAAAAAAACAGAAAGATAAAATTTTGGTACTACTGTATGTTCAACTGCGTTTGTGGTTATCTATATAATACTACAAGTAGAAACACGTGCCGCTATTGTTGAATTGTGAAATATCCCATTAATAAAAACATGGTTATCATGTTGGCTAAAACTGTATTATAATATATGGCCCTTTGTCTAAACAGTCTTACAAGCGATGTGCTTCATATGGAACCCTAAAATAATGCAGTATATATTCTATAGTTAAAATGTAGGTTCTTTGAACCCTTTTAAGGTAAAAGAGACACGTGTGTCTCACAAATAATAGTATATTATAGTAGCAATAGTTTGAGATTTATATTTTAGTGTGTGTGTGTGTTCCCTCAGACTTTCTACACATGCTCCTGTGATCTTTCTGAATAAAAACACGCCAACAAGATGCCGTCTGGCGCTTACAAAGCAGATTAGCAAATGCCCTTGTTAACAGCAGGAGGTTAATGTCTAGCGAGATCACGAAGGGAAACACCGGAACATTGATCAAAGACTTTCCATTATCGATCATTAAACACCTCAATGGACACACGTACCAATCAAAACATACGATTGCGGCATTCATCCTCTCGCCACTAGGGGGAGAAAGTGCACCATTTCAAACTCCCCCTGGCCCCGCCCACTGCTCCTCTCCAGCGCTCTTCCTATTGGTCAACAGAAATAGACGGACTCACGCTATTGGCGAAGGTGAAGAACCTCGACGATTCCGATTGGCAAGGGTGAGCTTGTCACAAAAAGGAATCCAAGAAGTGGATTCGCCGTGCGAGTTCGCTTTCCACGCATGGTTATTCGGCAATGTATATAAAATCCACATTGTTTTCACGGATTAAATGTCTGTTTGTTCCACATGACCTCACTGGCGAAGACGTTGATTTGAAATGACGAAACTGCTAGAAAGGTGCTGACGTGAATTCTGCTGAAGGAAATGCAGCCACGCAAACGTGTATTGAAAAGCATCTCTATTGCTACTGCAGTAGCAATGTCCCACACAGAAAGAGCTGGGGCCGTTTCTGGTAACCCAGGCAAGATAAGGGATAGAAACAAGACTCCCATTGCAGTGCAGTTTGATCCGTTCCTGGTGTTGCTATGAGTTTAATGACACACACCTGAGCTTGTTGCCTAGACACACTGTGGCTAAGCAAGCTTGTAGTAAAACCTGGGAATGGATGACACTGCTCTGCGATAGGAGTCTTATTTTCCATCCATGTAAGATCCTCTTCGACTAGTTGTCCTTAAAACATTATAAGTAAATATCTATGCATAAATAGTACACATGGTAGTAACAAAGAAATGTGTTTTTTATTTATGAATATTTTTTTAAAAATATTATTATTATTATTTGTGCTATAACACGCAGTAATGTGAACTTTATAGATTTATTATTTATTAATTTATACATCAATTTGACTTGCATTTTTTGCAATAAACAAATAACAACAGACAATCAACGCATTGATATACGCTACTTAATTCCATCTAGGGTCCACTCTCGTAGTTTATGACGTCACAAACCCTAGATGGAATTATTTTCCTGTAACTCACTGAAGCCAGTCTATTATCCATTATCTCTCTCTCATTATATATATATATATATATATATATATATATATATATATATATATATATATATATATATATATATATATATATATATATACATAGGGGCGGATCCAGACTTTCATGAAGGGGGGTCGGGGGGTGATTCAAGACTGTCATGAAGGGGGGGTACCTGATACGAAACATTGATAGCGCCTTTCGTAGTGGACCGGCATCACACAGCGCTTTACAAGATAGTGAGGAACAATGCATAACACATTAAATACAATGAATTGGTTTTAATTGTGGTTTTAACAGTATCTTTTAATTATGTAGACGCTGCTGTGTGCTCATAAGAAAATCTCTTTAGAATTAAAAGTAAATAAAAACGATACAGCGTGTTATTACTTTCACTCCACTATGACACGTAGGTGTGGGTTTGTTTTTCAAGAAAGAGTCGGTTGTGTTGTTGAATCAGCAAAGCACACACACACACACACACACACACACACACACACACACACACACACACACACACACACACATGCATGTACTATAAGAAACACAATGAAAAGGAAAGAAAACGGGATGTACCGGTGGTCTGCTAAACCGTACAGAGCAACCCTAAGCGTGCTATAGTATTCTGGAAAATATTTAAAAATCTTAAATGCTGAATACATTTCTTTCCAGTTTAATTTGACTTGTGTGGAGGAAAACACTACACCTTAATTCGTGAAATATGTAAACCAGTCGCCTTGCAAACAAATATGTTTGTCATGGCAACGGTGTTTGTTTGTTTTTTGTATGGCAAAGTTAACTGGATAAAGTCCAGTACTCCATACCTATTCGCAATTTGAATATTCCTTACATGTTTCTTTGGCCACTTTTCTTACTTAACACGGTATTGTGTTACACCTCTTTCGATAATGATAGCGTGTGATATTATTGACCTCCTGAACTGTGGTTTTTGGCTAAACTCACAATTGCAACAGGGCGTGGTCTTTGATGCAAACCAGGCCGCTCGGGTCTTGTTACCTGTACCAACCCAACGGAAGCACAATACACTTCCAACAGGTGTGTGTCTCGACCGCTTCAGCGGTGTACACGTCTTGTTTGTTGTCCGGGGGATTTAAAAGGTTTTAAACTACTGAAACGGGCATCTCATTTGGGGTTCAAACCGCTGATCTGTAAACACTTATAGATCAGTGGTTCAAACGCGCCGTTTACGTTTTGTAAGAATGCGTACGTTGAAAAGAGCTTTCGTCTGTCCAGGTGTTTGGCTGTGAGAATTCAAGGACCAGCGCGTAGCTTCTGCCATGAAAATACATCAAAAACGTAAGTGGCTTATTTATTATTATTATTATTATTATTATTATTATTATTATTATTATTATTATTATGTTGGAAAAAAATATATATTATTTTAGAAAAAAATATTATCAGATAATGTACAGTACAGAAAAATAAAACTCATCAATAGAAGGTTTCAATAGAAAGAAACAGTAGATCGTTACATCGTTCCCTACATAGTGAATGACATCACAAAGACATTAGATTTAAAGCGAGATAAATGTGTGGTTTCCATGGCATCAAACGCCTTTAAATACCTCCAATGTTTGTTTTCAGACAAACATACCTAAACGTTGGGAAGCGGGCTCTGAGCAAATATAAACCAGCTTTCTGACCATTTGTTTTATTGTCTAATGTTTGAGCAGGCCAAGATGTTGAGAGTTTGGTATAAAGGTTTCTAAAGCACGTAGCCCCAATACTAACATGCTGCAGGTGAGGTGTTGTTATCACGCGTAATCGCAGATGATTAGCTGATGCAATTCAGTGGGGAATCCATGGTGCTGTAAAATACTCTAAATATCCAGATGTGACTTCAGTCTATAGGTTATTCAAAATCCAGCCCGGAGTTTTAAGTCATGTGACCCTCCTCCTCCTCCTCCTCCTTTATGAGCAAACGATAGTACCTTCCTACCGGCGACTGCAGTGGATTAATAACACTTGTAAATATGTGTATATTATTAGCTTGGCAGAACGACAGGAGTTCTGCACTTTCACCCATTTGTATTTACGTGATACACAATACTGCTGACACATCCGAAAGGTCATTTTCCATTGTTGGAACTAGCTGTGTAATATTTCTCAAGTTTCATTATTGTTATTATTTTGCCTTGGGTGCCAGTAATTAGGAACCGGTTTTTAGTATTGTTTTCAGTTAGCCGTTTGTATGTGTGTGTGTGTGTGTATATATATATATATATATATATATATATATATATATATATATATATATATATATATATATTAGCAGACGCCCTTATCCAGGTCGACTTACAATTGTTACAAGATATCACATTATTTTTACATACACCCATTTATACAGTTGGGTTTTAACTGGAGCAATCTAGGTAAAGTACCTTAATCAAGGGTACAGCAGCAGCGTCCCCCACCTGAACCCACGACCCTCCGGTCAAGAGTCCAGAGCCCTGACCACTACTCCACACTGCTGCCCTTACAACCATACCTTGTTATTATAGTTATGATAGTTACCGTGAAATACTTTCTTAACCTATTATGATGTCTTTACCCGTCACGGTATTACCTGTAGTTTAACATTGTGACATTCAAAAGTAACCTTGATATGACAACAAGACTATATGACTGTGTTTTTAAGAAGAAAAAAAAAGTGAAGCCTGATTAAAACAGCGGTATTTTTCTTTTGGAAATGATCCGCACAACAAAAAAAAAGGCTGGCCATTTTTTTTTCACCGCCCACGTCGCAAGGGTGTGTTCCATGATGGTTTTTATTTTGTTATTTACATTTATACTGCAGTATTAGACCGAAACTATCGCTGCCACGCCGCCGGTATGTTTAATGCATACAGGAGAAGACAAACGGAGCCGTTCACTTTGTCCCTTTGGATAAATTTGCCCCAAGACAACTGATTTAGAAGGGGAAACTGTTGTGCCTCCGCACCGTATCACGAGGTTCTGTGTTTTATATTTATGGAGCTGTGTTTTTCCTGGATGGCTGGCGTTGCCTCTTGTGTGACGGCACTGTTTTATTTATTTATTTATTTATTTATTTTAAATAAACCATATCCTGGAGTAAAATGGTGAAACACGACCTTGAGGGGTTGTCTGTTTTGCCAAGTAAATATTCTCTGTTGTCTAAAATGGGAACGCGAACGTCACCTTTGCATTTATTCATATAGACATTTTCTTAAAAAAAAAAAAAATGCCCCTGAGTTTTTAATCAAGGTTGAAAGTACTCGCCTTTCATTTATTAATTTATCTCTCGGCAGAGATGCAAATAAGATTCCTATTGCATAGCAGTTTGACCCGTTCCTGATTTTACTGAGAATGCAAGAAGGCACAATGCTACCTACAGAGGGGCGCCTAGTCAAACACGCACGCACGCACGCACGCACACACACGTACACGTACACGTACACACACATATGTATGCAGTCTACAAACTCAGTAATACTTAAATAAAGCACATCCAGGAATGATATTTGCAACTTGAATATTTAATGTGTTTATTATTATTATTATTATTATTATTATTATTATTATTATTATTATTATTATTATTATTATTATTATTATTATTATGCATTCTCAAATATAGCGCTTGTAGCCGCACACCATGTGCCGTATGTTTTTGGTTACGTTTCTTTACAGTTGTACTTTTTGGTGCTACAGTATATGAAATAATATTTGCGATATATTACTGTATTTCTATACATAAATATAAATGTAGATCGTTTTGGGTGTAACGTGTTTCAAAAGAGGTCGTTTTTGTACTAAGAAACGGTATTAATTAATCGACTTTTTTCCCCAATCATAATTGTCTTTTTTAATAATTCGCCGCGTGTTTAATACCTGGCCTCGTATTTTTCATTGGCTCAGTTACTCAACCATGAAGTCTTCAGCTTCCTAGTCTTCACACTAACGCTTTCTTAGTAATAATAGTCCCCTTTTTTATTACAATAATGCGGAGCTCTACCTGGTTACTCGCCAGCGTTAGTGAGTCTCCCGGATACAATGGCAGATCCGGTGTCTCGAGTGCCTAGTCCTGCCCTGTTGTTAATGAGCCGCGAGGATTAGCTTGGGACAGAATGGGAGCCTTGTCTTGCTTGGCCGTAGGCTTTGTTCTTGAACGACAAAAAAGCGACTTTTTTTCTTTTCTTTCGGTACCACGGGGGAATGAGCCCTTTTAGAAAAAAAAATGCAAAAAAAAGATGCCCCTATTTAGACAGCTCCTGTCTCCGGACTCATATAGAAACGTTAATGAAAGGAGAAAAGATATGAAGACGCATTTTAAAAAGCATACTTTTGCATCGTACAGCTGTATTTTCTGCATGCATTTTCCATGCGTATACTGCCTGTAAGTTTGCACACAAACGCATACATACACCAATACATGCATTCATTATTATTATTATTATAAAAACGTTTACAACCTTATGCATACGACGTTGCATTGGGAGTTGTTTAGAGCACTGTGTAAAAATACATTCAAAACGTGTAAAACGTATTCTACAAAACAGTCTCTAGAGAAATAATTCGATTCAGGACATCTGGGTGTGTGTGTTGTGAATGGCGACAGCTACCCATCTCTGCATTTCTGGCGCTCTTTGTTAGGGATAGGTCTACATCTTTTAGCTGGAGTTTTGCATTCCATCCAAACAAAAGGTTGATTCTCTTTTAAAAGTTTACCTCACTGTGTGCAGTTTCCATTGTTATACTGTACATTTACCATACTTTACCCTGGATTTGCCATGTTTATTCATATGCTTTACCAGACTCTCTGTGCTTTACAATGCTTCCCCATACCTCTCTGTGCTTTACAATGCTTCCCCACACCTCTATGTGCTTTACAATGCTTCCCCACATCTCTCTGTGCTTTACAATGCTTCCCTATGCTTTACCAGACCTCTCTGTGCTTTACAATGCTTGCCTATGCTATACCAAACCTCTGTGCTTTACAATGCTTCCCTATGCTTTACCAGACCTCTCTGTGCTTTACAATGCTTCCCTATGCTTTACCAGACCTCTCTGTGCTTTACAATGCTTGCCTATGCTATACCAAACCTCTCTGTGCTTTACAATGCTTCCCTATGCTTTACCAGACCTCTCTGTGCTTTACAATGCTTCCCTATGCTTTACCAGACCTCTCTGTGCTTTACAATGCTTCCCTATGCTTTACCAGACCTCTCTGTGCTTTACAATGCTTCCCTATGCTTTACCAGACCTCTCTGTGCTTTACAATGCTTGCCTATGCTATACCAAACCTCTCTGTGCTTTACAATGCTTCCCTATGCTTTACCAGACCTCTCTGTGCTTTACAATGCTTCCCTATGCTTTACCAGACCTCTCTGTGCTTTACAATGCTTGCCTATGCTATACCAAACCTCTCTGTGCTTTACAATGCTTCCCTATGCTTTACCACACCTCTCTGTGCTTTACAATGCTTCCCTATGCTTTACCAGACCTCTCTGTGCTTTACAATGCTTCCCTATGCTTTACCAGACCTCTCTGTGCTTTACAATGCTTCCCTATGCTTTACCAGACCTCTCTGTGCTTTACAATGCTTGCCTATGCTTTACCAGACCTCTCTGTGCTTTACAATGCTTGCCTATGCTTTACCAGACCTCTCTGTGCTTTACAATGCTTCCCTATGCTTTACCAGACCTCTCTGTGCTTTACAATGCTTCCCTATGCTTTACCAGACCTCTCTGTGCTTTACAATGCTTCCCTATGCTTTACCAGACCTCTCTGTGCTTTACAATGCTTCCCTATGCTTTACCAGATCTCTCTGTGCTTTACAATGCTTCCCTATGCTTTACCAGACCTCTCTGTGCTTTACAATGCTTCCCTATGCTTTACCAGACCTCTCTGTGCTTTACAATGCTTCCCTATGCTTTACCAGACCTCTCTGTGCTTTACAATGCTTCCCTATGCTTTACCAGACCTCTCTGTGCTTTACAATGCTTCCCTATGCTTTACCATACCTCTCTGTGCTTTACAATGCTTCCCTATGCTTTACCATACCTCTCTGTGCTTTACAATGCTTCCCTATGCTTTACCATACCTCTCTGTGCTTTACAATGCTTCCATATGCTTTACCATACCTCTCTGTGCTTTACAATGCTTCCCTATGCTTTACCATACCTCTCTGTGCTTTACAATGCTTCCCTATGCTTTACCAGACCTCTCAATGCTTCCCTATGCTTTACCATACCTCTCTGTGCTTTACAATGCTTCCCTATGCTTTACCAGACCTCTCTGCTTTACAATGCTTCCCTATGCTTTACCAGACCTCTCTGTGCTTTACAATGCTTCCCTATGCTTTACCATACCTCTCTGTGCTTTACAATGCTTCCCTATGCTTTACCAGACCTCTATGTGCTTTACAATCCTTCCCTATGCTTTACCATACCTCTCTGTGCTTTACAATGCTTCCCTATGCTTTACCACACCTCTCTGTGCTTTACAATGCTTCCCTATGCTTTACCACACCTCTCTGTGCTTTACAATGCATTCACTGTGCTTTAGCACACTTTCTTTTAGCATTTATTGTCTTTCATTCATTCATGTATTTATTTGACCCTACAAATGCATTGTTTTGCATGAGTAAATTAATTAATTCAAGGAAGTTTGCATATTTAAAATTACAAATGTGGTAACCTTTTAAATCAATATATATTTAATTAAGTCTTTGAATGTGCCCGTGGTAAATAAATATGTCTGCTCGCTCTTTGAGCCCTTTGCTCTATTTACACAGTGAGATAAGCAGCAGGGAGAGACGCTGTTAACTCTACAGTACATGCCAAAGTGTCAGGGTAGACTGCAGGGAGCGAGGCTGTGAAGTGTTTAAAGGTCTGCCCAGCTGGTTCATATTTTTCAACAGCACGGAACGACACACACAGTAGAGAATAATGGTTAGGCATTGACCTAGAACTTCATCTTATAAAACAAGCTGGTAAGTGTACATAAACGTCATTGTTTGGTCTGTGTTGTTTGAAGATACCTACAGGTAGCTGCTGGGGACATAAAAAACACAGTTTAATTAAAACTCAACTGCTTACTGTAATCTGACAGTACATCCCCACTGCTGTTCAACTAAATAAACAAAATAAAAAAAACTACAGTGGAGGCTTGCAGGTTCAAATCGTGGTCGTGTCGCGTTGCAGATTTTCAAAAGGCCTCTTGATTTTCAGTCCTCAGCATCTGTAGCTGGGCATTTTGTTGTCAGGACCGGTCACACGATGTGTTTGGGGATTTAGTTGGACTTTTTACTTTCCATAACTGCCCAGTTTAACCATGTTCAATAAAAGAAAACAAGGGATTCATTACTGAACAGTTAAAAAGCTCACGTTTGTTTGCAAGCTTTCTTGTTGTCGGTTTAACACTCACAGTACAAATCAACCTACCCGATTACTTTTGACTGAGAAAGCACAGCAAGTGCCATTTGGAGTGCTCTCTCGTAAATGGCCAAAGAGTGTATTGCAGTGTGTAGTTTTTTGCAACCATTTTCACTGGTCTTTGTAGCGTACATGCAGTGCTGTACCTGTGGTTTTTGACACACTGATCTATACCCGACATTGTTCATTTATAATGCCCTGATGTTAATAAAGCAGCTACAATGAAGTATAATTGTATCTCCCCTGAGATACAATATTTGGTTCGATGGACCCCTGGAACCTATTAAAAATCAGACAAGTTCTACTGTAATGCGTTGTAACAGGGACATGACTTGCAACAGGCTTTATGACCTTGGTGTACCATTTCCCCAGTGTTGTGTTTTTGACTTACAGGGTACCCACACTAATGCAGAGATGCCTGGATCCTGGATAAACCAGACAGACCCCTCTCTCCCTACCTCCCAGAACAGCCACCCTGTCTACACGTCTGGGATCCACAGGAATAACCCCACCGAGGATTTGAGACTGGTGGATGAGCCAGGGGACCCCGTCGCTAAAGCGGAGGTTCCCAGAGCTGGGTTTCCCCAGGCAAGCCGTCCTCTCTCGCCTCTTCCCCTTCTCTCGCCTTCCCTGGCCCTGCCCGAGATCAGTGGAAATAACCCCACGAAAAAGATGGGAGGAGAAGACTCTCGCTGTTGCGGTGCCTGCAACTCTTCTGTGGAGAAACGTATTCAGTGAGCGACCATCTTTTCTTATTTTGTAATCAGTTTTCACGCACCAGAAATGACACCCAAAGTTCTGATTTTTTTTTTTTTTTTTGGGGTGGGTGGGCGGGTTTGAATTTCAGGCAGGAGCAAAAGTGGCAGCTTTGGCACGAGTTCATGCACGCCTACTCCCGGTTCAACGACTGGCTGCGATTGGCCGAGGGCGTGGCCTCCTCACCAAACTCCGCCCACGTGCTTTACATCGCTGCGAAGGAGGAGCTGAAGAAGTTTGAGGTGAGAGAAACACAGGCTGAATTTATTCCATTCGAGGAGCAGGGAACTCGGCGACAGCACAGAACTGGAATAGCTGACCTGCGTAGGTTTATGGAATGGGAGTGTGCTTATATGGACAGAAGTTAAGAGTATAGGCTTGGATGCAGGACTATATTAAAAGCACACCAATGCTAATTTCATTTATATTATTATTATTATTATTATTATTATTATTATTATTATTATTATTATTATTATTATTTATTTCTTAGCAGATGCCCTTATCCAGGGTGACTTACAGTCGTAAACAAGTACATTTCAAGAATCACAGTACAAGTAATAATACAATTAAGAGCAAGATAAATACAATGACTTTGGTTCTAGCAAGTACAAGTATGACAAAATACGATTAAATAATGGAGCAGATAACAGTGTCAGTGATAGTTGCATCAGGATATAATTAAATACAAAATAGTACAGATTAAATAACACTTGACAGATTACAGTACTCTAAAGTACAGGAAAGTAGCCCTGTTTTTGGAATCGATTTGGCCCTTTTTAGGAAAATAGACCCTTATTTTTTTTTTAGTGTTTCTATTGAAGACATTGAGAAAGCCTTCTAGACTAAATGTTTATCATTTAAATCATAAGTTTCTTTTAGTAATTCTATTACAGACATTGAGAAAGACTTCTAGGGTCGCCACGTTTGCCATTGAGTTTATTAAGTTTATTTTAGTGTTTCTAAATTTCAGCAGCGCCGTTGAGTGGTTAATAGATTAGATAAAGATTAGCTGACACCCTGGGATCCTTCAAGAAGCTGCTTGATGAGATTCTGGGATCAATAAGCTACTAACAACCAAACGAGCAAGATGGGCTGAATGGCCTCCTCTCTTTTGTAAACTTTCTTAAGTTCTTAAACTCTTCCAAAAAATGTAAATGAATAGGACTTTAAAGCATAGCTTCCCCTCTCCGTTTCTGCCCAGGCGTTGCAGAGGGAGATCCGGGCTCGTCTGTCCGAACTCGAGTCCTTGAACATGCAGTACTGCAGGCTGGCGAAGGAGGCGGGTCTGGGGGCAGGGCCAGACGAGAGTGTGCGTCTCCGTGGAACAATGCAGGATGCCAGCCGGCGCTGGGACGATCTCAACAAGCGCACCGCTAGCATCTGCCGCAGGCTCCAGGTACTCTTAGCTATATCTTAAGAACCCCTCCTCCAATTCTGATGGAACTTGGTACGGGCATTCCTCAGCATAAGCTCTTGAATTGCAGGGGACCGTTGCTTTGTACAGGAGACTGCAGATACTGGGAAAGCAGTAAGAAGCTGCATTTCACCTTCATGAAGGTGCTGCTGGTTGTATCTGGGGTGGCCTCTCAGTTTCCCCCACCCCTCTTCCTTCTTCCCAGCACTTTGTGAGGCAGCGCGAGGAGTTGGAGAGCGAGCGAGAGAATATTGCGGTCTGGCTTGCAGAGATGGACCTGAGGCTGACTGAAGTGGAGCATTCCTCAGTGTGCAACACGGCCGACAAGATGAAACAGCTGCAGGTACAGTCCAAGCAGGGAGCAGGTAACAAAAACATATCCAGTACCTTGTAAAATAAATCATCCTACAGTCCACAATGCAACAGAATTTTTGTGATGAGCAAAAAAAAAAAAAAAGTCAAGCACAAGCTTACCAGAAAGTAATACTGTATATAGGTTAGGAAACTATGTCTTGTTTTTTCATTTAATTCTGCAATGGCACTCAGGCACAAATGCTGAATATTAAATAATAATGGCAGCGAACGGATCACGAGAACACAAAAGCTTAACACAAAAGCCAGGATGTCACAAGCGACTGAAATTCATATTATTCACTGGCAGGATTTATTAGAGTGGCTATGTACTGTACACACACGCAGACACACACCTCAAAATGATTGTATGAACTGCTGTTTAAACATGTGGAATTGTGCCACATGTTCTGTGCACGCCTTGGCAAATCCGTGACTGATTGGCCGATTTCTTACGATTTATACACACTTGAGCGAAGATGCATCATTCGTCTTTTGTACAGAAACACCTGCACTTTATGGATGCTGGAATTGCTCCAAGTTTAATTTATCAGCATGGCACATTTTCATACATAACAAAAAAAAAAATCATCCATCAAGAAGCATTTGTTCACAGCCACAGAGCGCTCTTCCACTTTTTGGATAGATAAAAAACGACTTTACTTAAAGAAACTGGTTAATATCTTCCACAACTGTTAGGCTGTGTGGTCCCGTGGTTAAAGAAAGGGGCTTGTAACCAGGAGGTCCCCGGTTCAAATCCCACCTCAGCCACTGACTCATTGTGTGACCCTGAGCAAGTCACTTCACCTCCTTGTGCTCCGTCTTTCGGGTGAGATGTAATTGTAAGTGACTCTGCAGCTGATGAATAGTTCACACACCCTAGTCTCAGTAAGTCGCCTTGGATAAAGGCATCTGCTAAATAAACAAATAATAATAATAATAATAATAATAATAATAGTCCTGGAGGTTGAGGAGATGAACTACAGGCCGCAGCCTGTCCCATGGCGTGGGATTGATAGTGTAGTTCTGACTGTGTGACTCTCGTGTGTGTGTGTCTCTCTCTCAGACGTTCCAGCAGACAGTGTGTGAGAACGCGGAGCGGCTGAACGGGCTCCTGGTTCGAGGGGAGCGATTGATCCAGCGCAGCGAGCCGCAGGACGCCGTCGAGATCGAGGACTCCCTACAGGAGCTGCTGCTGTACTGCACCCAGGTCTTCGAGGGGGTGGGCCGTCTACACACACGCCTGCTGAGCATGAGGCTGGTGAGAGAGCCTTTCACAATCCAAACAGCAGTTACCAGCCTCACCTGCTTTATAAAGCCTCCAATCCGGTTTTACCAGTAACGTTTTATCTTGACTGTTCTGGATAAGTATTTAATATGCAAAGTTATCCATTGCACAAGTTTTGTTGCATGTTAATAAAGTCATGGCTGTGCCATGCATGTGTGAATCTATCATTAGACTGCCATTGCAGCTCGTATTTCATATGAATGTTAAGTATTTTTTTGAAACTTCGTAGTCTCTTGCTGTGCAATGCAATGGTAGATACACACACGCGTGGCATATGTATTGACTGTTTATTAACTAACTAAACTTCAGCAAATGTTTGATTAGATATTGATTTAAATATTTCCCTATGCCCCTCACAGTAAAGCGTTCCCGTTTCCCCTTCAGACATGTGATTGAGTGTTTTGCAGTCGGGGCTGTGCTTCAGTAACCCTGCTGTCCTGCAGGTGTTTGAAGATGTCTGGATGTCGGGCTCAGACTGTCTGTCGGAGATCCTCTGGGAGGACGAGGGGATATACGACCGGAGCAGCCCCTCTGACCAGCTGCCCCTGGCTCCCAGTGTCTGCACTGGATCCAGTCGGGACTCTCTGGCCCTGGAGTGGGACCCCTCCGTCGATGTGGGCGGATCCACCTCACACGACGACGCTGACTCCTCCTACTTCAGCGCCATCACAGGTACGAGGAAACGACGGAAGAAAATTAGTCAAACCGCTTAAAATACCACTTCCAAGAGACAGAGCAAAAACAAAACGACAATCAGGAGTTCGACAATAACCTTGTGCATTCAAAAACACACGCAAGAGATGCTGATGCAACACTGTTTTTTTTTTTGTTTTGTTTAGAGTTTTGTGTAGAGTTAAATTGAAGAAGTGGTCAAACTGATTGCGTTTCTTTGGCAGGTTTGCACCACTTAGAAAAAGCCTTATCGAAACAGCCTTCCACCAAGAGAACATTTCTGAGCTCCCTGTGTGCTCATCTGGACGCTGACCCTGCAGAGGTGAGGGGCCTTCCAATGCACCAGCCTGCGGGGGGCGCTATTCTCAATCTTTCCTCTCCTCTGAAGTGTCTGTAAGATGGGAAGAGCTCCCCGCATGAAGTGATTAGCAGCCAGTCACGTAATTATATTGAATTGCCAGTTTCACATTCACTCCAGCAATAACCTTTTATTTTTCAGAGTATCGGAAGCAGCAGCGTGGAGTGGGGAGTCACCTTGTCTGCGGTCCCAGACGCTCTGGCTTTAGGTGAGTCTGTATTGTTTTAACTTAGGGGCAGCAGTGTGGAGTAGTGGTTAGGGCTCTGGACTCTTGACCGGAGGGTCGGGGGTTCAATCCCAGGTGGGGGACACTGCTGCTGTACCCTTGAGCAAAGCACTTTGCCTAGATTGCTCCAGTAAAAACCCAACTGTATAAATGGGTAATTGTATGTAAAAATAATGTGATATCTTGTAACAATTTTAAGTCGCCCTGGATAAGGGCGTCTGCTAAGAAATAAATAATAATAATAACTTGAACTGCATGGCACAAGGGGTTAAGGATGTCCAATAGCTCACCTAATTGGGACAGTCATGCAATCGTGGTTTGAATCCCGGCCGTGCTGAGTTACAGATATCTTGGGCGTGCTGGAGTTCCTGTAGGGTTAGGGTTAGCAAATCCTGGCTTATAGCAAGGAGGCAGTGTGGTCCAGTGGTTAAAAGCCCAGGGCTTGTAACCAGAAGGTCATCGGTTCAAATCCCACCTCTGCTGCTCACTGACTCAGTGTGACCCTGAGCAAGTCACTTCACCTCCTTGTGCTCCATCCTGAGATGCTAAATCAGTGTCCTATTATAAGCGACTCTGCATATAATGCACAGTTCACAGCCTACCCCTGTAAAGCGCTTTGTGATGGTGGTCCACTATGAAAGGCGCTATATATAAAAAAAAAGATAAAGATATTAAAGCCAGGGCATATCCAATTTACTGTACTGAGTTAGGATTTGATATATCTAAAGAAAAAGTAAGTGTCAATCGACCAGTTCACTTTTGAAACCCTATGGTGCTTCTATTAAAGGTGAAAACAGCTTCCACATTCAATAATTCATTTTTGGACCTCACTTGTAGACAAGACTCCCAGGTTATAAACCCAAGGGTGGCTGAAGTGTGAACTGGGATCCTGCTTTCTTTCTCAGGTGTCTCTCATGAAGAAGTGTGCAGTTCCTCCAGATCCTTTGTGTCTGCTGGACACTGCCCTGCAACGGAACCGGTCACCTTTGACCCAGAACGCATCAGCGCCTGGCTCGGCCAGACAGAACCTGCTCTAGAACACGCCCGGAACTTTCCCGAGGAGACGGGAGGCAGGGCAGACCATCGGAAACAAGAGGCGGTTCGGGTAGGCAGGCCTCCATTATAGGGGTTTATTTTTGCCATTCCTGGTTTGCTGGCGTTCATTTTGAATCGTTGCTCATCACTTAGAAGGCTCTCCACATTTTATTTGTCCAGAGTTACTTCTCTTACAAACTGTCCTCTTAGATCTGTTGATAAAAGGTCTCTTGGTTATTTCAAGAACTCAATTAAAAAAGCATGAGGAGAGCATTTAGTTCTCAAGCTCCTTCAGTTTGGCACACTCTTCTTTTTTGGCCTTTCACTAGCAAGCAGAGATCTTTTGATATATTACTGTAAAGTGCCCCTAGGACACTGTATAAATGAAATTGGTATGGTTTTTAAAGCGTGCATGTATGTGTGTGTGATTATCTACCTATCTATATATCTATAGATATATATCTCAGTGACCTGATGATGCAGGACAAGAAATTCCGAATTTGGCCACAGAAACGCGTTTGTTGGCCTGGGCCGGTCAGGGCCGGCCAGCGCCAGCCCGCAGTGGAAACGAGGCATAGAGGTCCATAGGAAAGAGAACTCCACTCAACACTTAGTGGTAGAGGAAACAGAACTCTAGGTGGTGTTGTTTTTGAAAATGGCTCATCTACCTTTCCTGCAGGATCACCGGCTCCCTCCTCAAGGCACAGGGGTGTGTTCTGTAGACAGAGACTCCTTGCTGGCGAACCCTGGTGCCCTTCTCCGTCAGAATGGGTACCGTCTCCAGCAGGGAGAACAGCTTGGCATTAGTTCCATTCCTGCGTGGAACAGAAGAAGAAATATAAAAAATCAGGTCAGAAATCATGCATCTCGAATTGAACGAATAGATAGATAGGATAGATCTCTTTAGGGAATTAAACATCCCTGTTTACAACACATAAAGATTAAATATTACTATTACTGTGTATGAGATTCCATGCGTACTTGAACAATGAATAATAATCTTACACTGTATAGTTAAGGCTGTGTAAAACACAAAGCCCAACGGCTATGTATCACATGTGTTTAATTTATGACCAGCACCCCTAATTATATAAAACACTGCTTGACATTGAAATAAGGTATATTAGGCTTTGTAAATATCCAAATCCAAGGTGACTTACAGAGACTAGGGTGTGTGAACTATGCATCAGCTGCAGAGTCACTTACAACTACGTTTCACCCTAAAGACGGAGCACAAGGAGGTTAAGTGACTTGCTTAGAGTCACACAGTGAGTAAGCTGGGATTTGAATTGGGGACCTCCTGGTTACAAGCCCTTTTCTTTAATCACTGGACCACACAGCCTCCAGTGCTGGTCTTTTATTAGACAAATTTTTACTCTAAAAAGTTGATTATAAAATAATTTGATAAAAATAAACAAGTGGTAGTTATCCTGTGTGTAGATGTCAAACCCGCACATTTGAACGTTTATTTAGCGTACTTCTTAAGTTAACTGGAGGGGTTTTTTTTGTTTGTTTTTTTCTTAGTTTCGAGAAAAGAAGCAAAGTTCTCCTCGCCAGTCAGAAGTCAGGATCACCATCGAGAATGAGTAAGTCACCGTTTCATCTTCCTCTGGTCTGAGGATCCTATCAAGCACCACTGAGACCGTCCACTATGCCAGGGGTGGTCAACCCTGGTCCTGGAAAGCCACAGTCCTGCAGGTTTTCTGTGGATCTTTAAATCAATCAATGACTAAGACCTGGAAAACATTTTAGTGTTGACTAATTAAATAATTGGTTCAGTTAAGTAATTGAGAACTTTGGTGGAACGAAAACCAGAAGACTTTCCAGGACCAGGGTTGGAGACCGTTGCTCTATGCTTTGCTATTTCACTATAAGGCTCCTACCCCATTGAATGGTTTTTCTCTTCACTCCAGGTCTGAAGAGGACGATCCCGCGAGGTCCAGACGTCTCCTGTGGCTTCTGAAGACATCCCTGTCCTACCGCTTGGTCAGAGTCACCCTCTTCGTCCACTTCCTGCTGGCTGTTCTCCTGGGGGTCGTCAACCAGATCCCGGTCAGTGCAAAGGACTTCAGCTGTCATCACGCCAACAATTTTGCCCGCTCTCTCCACATCATGCTCCACTACGTCAACGGACCACCCCCGACATGAAGCCAGCGAACGAGAGAGGAGGACCCCAGAACCACCCTCAGGGAGCATCTACACCGCTTACCGCAAACTGAACCCTTTCAACCAAAACTATTGGGAAAAAATGTACTCCTGAAATATCTTTCCTTTTAAATATTGATTTGGCAATATGTACAGCTGCCTGGCAGAACACTGTTCCACTCTCAACGATAGTAGAAGTTACTTAATAAGAATCTAATGCGAAGGACACACGAGAGACAGGCTGGTTTTTAAATCTTGGACTGCAGGGAAAAAGAATAAATAAATACATGTTAGTAGAGAGCTGTGAATATCTTATACTGCCAGGGAAATACTGTGAGGTTGTTGAATTAGTTCATAAATATTACTCTAAGTGATCCATGCAGGTCCGGTTGTAGATTGAGTTGCGGACGCTTTTATCCAAAGAGACTTGGAGACTAAGGGGTGAACTATGCTTCATCCACAACTGTTGCTGCAGAGTCACTTACAATAGGACCTCGGTTTTTATGTCTCATCCGAAGGACAGGTTGTCATCCTTGTGCCTTTATAAAAATCGCCTTTGCTTTTAGAACCCGTGTCTGTTTAGGTTTGTGAAGGAGACCCAGGTCATCCGTTGAGCTACCCCAAGACTGTCAACTGCTTAGAGGTTTGACTTTGCCTTTGTAAAACGTCGAAGATTTGTCCTTAAAGAGGGAAATGTTTTTAGCCATAGTCCCCTAGATGACTATACGTCATATTTTTATTTTTTTTATATAACAAGGATAAAAACTAACCAAGCTCCTGGTTTAACAGCCAACATATAGACATTCTGACTGTAAATAGCTTTTAAATGGTATAAAACTAGTAACAACCAGCACAGAAATATCTTGCCAGTTTAGTTTTAGTTTTTCTTCGCTGACAATTTGTCTTTGCACTTGTGTTTAAGTTATGAAGAAGTGATGTACTGGGTTGCTGGCGTGTTTGGTTCCCTTTTACTAGAAGCACCCATTCATGATAGTCTAGATTAGATAATGTAGCACAATTCAGAACACATATCAGATCTTAATCAAGTCTTCAGCTTTTTAAAAAGCCACGTCTGCACCAGTGTGTTACGCGTATTATAAACTGAGAAAGAAAAAAGTAGTGTAGTTTATCTGTAAATAAAATAAACTGGAAGATCATTGAGTTCACATTTGTTTTGCTTGGTTTTGTGTGTCACCGTCACCCAAAATGGAAAGAGTTTGCACAAATGTTTTTGCAAACATACGCAATGTTCACATTGGATTTTCTCCACATTATCCCTGAAATATTTCCAGTGATTTATTCACTCTTTTCCCAGAACTGGCGTGCCAACATTTTCTTTTTGTTTGTTTTGGGGGGGGCAAGAAAAAAAGAAAAGCACGGAAAATATTTTGGGGGCCAAAAAAAACATGAAAGATTTTGGGGCCAAAAAAAGTAGAGTCAATTTTGGGGGGCCAAACAAAAAAAAAAAGCAAGGAAAACATTTTAAGAACATAAGAAAGTTTACAAATGAGAGGAGGCCATTCAGCCCATCTTGCTTGTTTGGTTGTTAGTAGCTTATTGATCCCAGAATCTCATCAAGCAGCTTCTTGAAGGATCCCAGGGTGTCGGCTTCAACAACATTACTGGGGAGTTGGTTCCAGACCCTCACAATTCTGTGTAAAAAGGTGCCTCCTATTTTCTGTTCTGAATGCCCCTTTATCTAATCTCCATTTGTGACCCCTGGTCCTTGTTTCTTTTTTCAGGTCAAAAAAGTCCCCTGGGTCGACATTGTCTATACCTTTTAGGATTTTGAATGTTTGAATCAGATCGCCGCGTCTTCTTTGTTCAAGACTGAATAGATTCAATTCTTTTAGCCTGTCTGTATACGACATGCCTTTTAAACCCGGGATAATTCTGGTCGCTCTTCTTTGCACTCTTTCTAGAGCAGCAATATCCTTTTTGTAACAAGGTGACCAGAACTGAACACAATATTCTAGGTGAGGTCTTACTAATGCATTGTAAAGTTTTAACATTACTTCCCTTGATTTAAATTCCACACTTCTCACAATATATCCGAGCATCTTGTTGGCCTTTTTTGGGGGGCCAAAAATGTGCAGAAGAGATATCGGGGCAAAAGATTTCCAGCCAAAATTTTTTTATTATTATTTATTATTATTATTTATTTCTTAGCAGACGCCCTTATCCAGGGTGACTTACAGTTGTGAACAAAAATACATTTCAAGAATCACAGTACAAGTATTAATACAATTAAGAGCAAGATAAAATACAATGACTTCGGTTCTAGCAAGTACAAGTATGACAAAATACGATTCAATAACGGAGCAGATAACAGTGTCAGTGATAGTTACATCAGGATATAATTAAATACAAAATACTACAGATTAAATAACACTTGACAGATTACAGTACTCTAAAGTACAGGATTAAATGCAGTAAAACGGGGCAGATAAGAGCAAGTAAAGTAAGGAAGAGTGATAAAGTGTCCAGAGGAGTTTCTACAGGTGCTGTCTGAGAGGTGAGTCTTGAGGAGGCGCCGGAAGGTGGTCAGGGACTGGGCAGTCCTGACATCTGTAGGAAGGTCATTCTACTATGCATTATATTCTGTAGCATGCACTCTCAATCCAATATTTCTGCAAATTATAATTAAGGTCACGCATCACAA
The DNA here is from genome assembly GCF_902713425.1 of Acipenser ruthenus. Lineage (NCBI taxonomy): Eukaryota > Metazoa > Chordata > Actinopteri > Acipenseriformes > Acipenseridae > Acipenser > Acipenser ruthenus. The sequence continues at coordinate 2,544,314 of NC_081218.1, forward strand.
GCCTGACGTGTGTTTGTGTATGCATGTGGAGGGGGGAGTGGGTATTTACAGCTCCATGCAGGGAGAGGGGGAGAGGTCTTCAACAAGATTGGATTTTTGACAAAGATGGATTTAATATTTCCAGTGCAGCGCCGATGGAAAGAGCTTTAGGGAGAGAATATAAATCTTGACATTTGACATCGGGAGCAGAATTAATCATCCGAGCGTCACTATGGCGAGGTAACCTCACGAGCGAGATGAATTGAATTTTACATCTTTAGCAAAAACTGAAAAGTTAAAACTGACAAATTATTCTTTTTTTAACATTTCTTTTAAATTAGCTTTAACTCTTTTATGTCAGTTTTATTAATAAGTAATAGTTTGTTGTTCATGTCCTGCTGAGCTCAGAGATACAGAATTAATGGAAAACGGCTGGCTGTTGACGCATAAGAACAGAAGCCACAGGAAACGTCCAAGTGAAGCTGCCATAATGTTGCTGAATGATGGACTCCACGCTTTAGAGCATCATCTTCCTTCTGCATGAGTTTCGATCATTACTGGGCTTGGACAAAAATATAGAAATGCCTGCCTATACACTGTGAATAAGATGTAAGGCTGTGTTTAATACGTTCTGGAGAGATGCATGATTGTTTCTCAGCAAATGCTGCCTCTTAGGAGTTCATCTGATCAGTCTGTACCTAATAGCTACAGCTTCTGCGGGAAGGGTTAGAGCATTTTACAGGACCAACAGAAGTGGCCACGAAAACAAAAAAGTTTAGCTAGCTTGGCATTTATTATTATTATTATTATTATTTTATTATTAATTTCTTAGCAGACGCCCTTATCCAGGGCAACTTACAGTTGTAAACAAAAATACATTTCAACAATCACAGTACAAGTAATAATACAATTAAGAGCAAGATAAATACAATGACTTTGGTTCTAGCAAGTACAAGTATGACAAAATACGAATCAATAACGGAGCAGATAACAGTGTCAGTGATAGTTACATCAGGATATAATTAAATACAAAATACTACAGATTAAATGACACTTGACAGATTACAGTAAAGTACAGGATTAACTGCAGTAAAATAGGGGGCAGATAAGAGCAAGTAAAGCGCATTTAAGGGGTTCTACAGGTGCTGTCTGAAGAGGTGAGTCTTGAGGAGGCGCCGGAAGGTGGTCAGGGACTGGGCAGTCCTGACATCTGTAGGAATGCATTTAGAATGCAAACGTCAAAATCTATAACAGCTGAATAACACACACACGCACATAGGAGGCTGTGTGGTCCAGTGGTTAAAGAAAAGGGCTTGTAACCAGGAGGTCCCCGGTTCAAATCCCACCTCAACCACTGACTCATTGTGTGACCCTGAGCAAGTCACTTAACCTCCTTGTGCTCTGTCTTTCGGGTGAGACGTAATTGTAAGTGACTCTGCAGCTGATGCATAGTTCACACACCCTAGTCTCTGTAAGTCGCCTTGGATAAAGGTGTCTGCAAAATAAACAAATAATAATAACATAGATATAGATACGACAATAAGGGACAAAACTCTGCAGGAATAAATGGTTCTGTAAATATTTATTTATTTATTTATCTATCCATCCAGAATGACTTCAGCTTCAAGCGAGATTGAAAAAAAAAAAAAAAATTATCATTTTAATTCATCTGGTCTCATCCTCCTGGAAAAGAAATCTGCGGCTGGGTTTGCAATCTCATTCCGCAGATTAATGTCCTGTGAAAAGTGTCATTAGCGAAGAGCTCCATAGGGAGGGAGAGAGAGAGCTGGAACACATCAAGCAGAGTTTCTGGCTGAATGGTAATTGAGGATTGTAGGAAACCAACAGGATGAAAATAATTGAAGCCGAGAATTGCTGTGATATGCTAGTGCACTTCAACCAAATTAAGTATAATTTAAGAGTTGATTTGATAAACCTTTGCCCTTACAATGTTGTTGAAGCTGACATTATGTTGTTGAAGCTGACACCCTGGGATCCTTCAAGAAGCTGCTTGATGAGATTCTACAACCAAACGAGCAAGACTGACTGGCTCAAATTGAATGCCGTTGTATATTGATATTCAGGACTGATCTTAATAAAGGCAGCAAAGTGGGGGGGGGGTTAGCTTTCTACTGCTGCAAATAAAAATCTAATAATAGCACTGTATATATTAGTCAGTTGTAGTAACAGGAAGATAAATATTTATTTGACAAATGCCTGAAAGTAGGTCATGTTCTTATACTCCAGGGTTTGAGTGAGGAGTGGTCTTGCACAGTTTTACCCTTGCATGAGTGAACATGTTCATTATCTCACCCTACATCTCACTACCCATACAGTGCAAGATCATTCCGTTTTGAAAGCATGTCTGTGTATGAAGCGAATGGCAATCACGGTTTCAACTCGTAGGTGTTGTGCATTATTTAGGGATTGTGGATGGGCCGTTAGTCACGCACGCAGAGGGGAATGGAGAATTTGGTTGATTTGGAGCAGCGAGTTAAATTCAGCAAAAAAATGGTTGTCAGTAATGGCAAAAACATGAAAAAAGGGGTCATGCAGTCAGGGGAGCGCAGGGGCCCCAAGAGTCTCCCGCTGGTAAAGGCACGGCCGTGTGGTATGCAGGGCGAGTCATACAGTCAGGGGAGCGCAGGTTTGCGTCTTGCTATGGATTCCACAGGGAGTATGAACTCTAGCATTCTCGTGGGTTAGGCAAAATCATCAGGTTTCTCCTCAGCTCTCTTCTCACCTGCAGGGCTGGCCTTTTTCCTTCAGAGGCTGGCAGCTCGCTGACGTTCCTGTGTAAAGAGGCGATTGCCTTGGGGATCGGAGGACACCCACGCGATTTCCTGCCACAGCCTGCGCGACGGTTTCTTCAGGACAACACGCTGGTATTACAATGGTATCCCAACAGGGGTTTTTGTTCCAACTTACAAATCTCCAAAGTCATTTTCTTTCGTCTAGTCAATGTGGCGGTTGGATGACAGCTAAGGGACTCCAGAAATGGCACAAAGGCTAGAGAAAATATACGTGTGCCCGGGCTGACTCATACTAATCAAAGGATCCAAATTATCCTGTGCCAAGACAAAGCCACTTTAAGCACCAGTACATTTTGATGGATCAAAAGGGAGTCACTTATTTGAAGAAATGTTTATGCAAGTACCTGATATAAAGCTCATTTTTGAAACACATTTGCTTGGAGTCTGACAGCTCGTTAATGTGTTTGTTAAGCTTAGACCTGACATCATGGGTCCAGCCTTGTATAACGACAGACCCGTTTCCCGGATGCAGCAGACAAACTATTGGTTGCAACAATCATCCTGATGCAAACCATGTATAATATTGTAACGAATTGGCATCTCAGCCTGTTGAATTGAATGGAAAGGCGAGGGCTGGACGCGAACCGCAAACCATGTGATTCAAAGACGAACGTCTTTACCGTTCCAGTGAAGAGCGAGCTCTGTAGTCGAGAGGCAAGTGCAGGTATTATGCTGATGTCAGTATTATTATTGCATAGCAGTTTGGTCCATTCCTGGTTTTGCTAGGAGTTTAATAAGACATACCTGAGCATGTTATGTTATACACACTGTGCTTGTAGTAAAACCCAGAATGGCTCACACTGCTACGCAACAGGAGTCTTACTTCCAGTCCTAGCCATTTACGTTAGCAGCTCACTGGGAGACGAGCGTCACATTGCCAGCTGTGTTTTCAGTGTTGTTTTTGTTATTTGAATTCCTTTACCCCACCCCGCCGGACTCCCACCCACACACACACACTAGATGAAGATGGAAAGACGAAAAATCAGACCTGACAGTGCCCCCAGCTTGCTGCAGCTCTGGGCTCCGAGTCTCAGGGGAGCACAGCAGACTTTCCACCCTGATTCATTCAGGCTGTCAGAAGCCATTAGGCTTGCTGTCTGGAAGAAGATACAACACAGTTACATCGCCCTCCCTTCCCTCTACATCAAGTCCATGGAGGTGCCTGTCTGGAGAACGGTTAGTATCCACAAGGCTGGTTGAGAGAAAGGAATAAGAGAAAGGATGCTCCCTCCAGTCCAGGGCAGGCTTGAGGCACGGAGACTGAACTGCTCCCTCCCTCCCTCCCTAAGAGAAAAGGTGCTCCCATCTGTCTCTTAAATGTGCTGTCTTTTCTGTCGTGACTGGAATTGACTTGCAGCAGGGAGATTTGCATAACAAAAGAAACTGGTCACATGATTGCCAGTCTACACTAAAGCTGACATACATATCAATTGTTTTAACAAACCATTTCAATTTGGCACTTAATGAAGGAACTTGTCTGTTGAATTTCTTTTGCCAGGAAACATTAGCGAGAAGGGAATGAACATTTGACAAGAAATGAGCTATTAAAGATTTTCAGATGAGCAGTCTAATTAAATATTAATTGGAAAGCCAGTTTTACGAGCTTAGCACCGTTGAGTTTAACCACAGGCAAGTTTTATTTCCCTGGTAAATTAGGAGAAGAAATGAAGAAACCAATTTGTACCATTTGCATAGTAGGGTTTTTTTATGCCTGAGGAAACGAATGTATTTTTAGAGATTTATCGCGTCAGCTATCATGTTCAATATCAAAGACATTATGAAAAAGATGGCAATTTAAACCCTGTTTTTGTTGTTTACAAATTAATAAAAAAAAAAACATTATTGCTGTGATCGTTAAATATTATCATTATTATTAATTACAAAAAAAATCTGAGAAAGGGTGCTCCCTCCAGTCCAGGGCAGGCTTGAGGCACGGAGACTGAACTGCTCCGTCCCTCCCTCACCCCACTAAGAGAAAGGGTCCTCCCTCCAGTCCAGGGCAGGTTTGAGGCACGGAGACTGAACTGCTCCCTCCCTCCCTCACCCCCCTGAGAGAAAGGGGGCTCCCTCCAGTCCAGGGCAGGCTTGAGGCATGGAGACCGAGCTGCTCCCTCGCCCTCCTAACAATAAGAAAGATAATGACATTTCCACTGCGTGTGTCATTTTGTTTATTGCTCATTATCCCCACACTGCTGGTCCACATTTCTGTATCTTTCGAGAAATGAATACACCCCCATCCCCCCCTGTCCTCAGGTGGGCTGGGCTGTACGAGAGAGAGAGAGAAAACCACTGAATCACACTGCATTAGTCCTACAGCTCCACGCTCTAGTCTCGCCACACTTCCTTGCCGCTGTCTCCCTGGTTGCTGGGGGCAACGGCGAATAGACAGACAGGATTTATTTGTAGAAGCTCAGCTGGCGCCGCCCCTTTGCTCCCTGAGACTGTGGCATGGAATAGAACACTCAGCACAGGCTGTAGAGCCAGCAACGGGACTCTTCATGTGCAGCAACACAGAATTGAAATCCTCACATCAGAACTGATCCTGCAGCAGCAGCAGCAGCAGCAGTGAGGCGAGAAGCTGTATTGGGATGCCTCTCAGAGGAACACATGGTGAGGATATTATTATCATTATTATGATGATGATGTACATTTTTTATAGTTACGCTTATTGTAATTTCTTTCTCTTGGGGTTTATCATCATGTGTATTATTATCGATATTGTGGTAGTATTAGCAGTAGTATCAGGATCGATGTGTTATTGTTATATTTGGTTTGTATTTATTAATAAGTCATATTAATGCTAGTATTCCATGGTTCTTTTCTCATCGTACTATCGGCTGCTGTTATATATCTATATAGATATAACATTTGAAGAAAAACTGCTGGGTACCAAAATTAAAAAGAAAAAGGTCAAGTAGGTACAAAAACATGTGAATAATTGATATTAAAAAAAGAAAAAAAACACATATACATACACACACACATTTATATGGCTCCTGGTCGATGGCATGGCTCTCTTCACACCTCATTAACCCAGACCCTCTTGAATGTCACTGATCCCCTCACAGCCCTGACTGAGGGTACTATCCCAAGTTAATGACTGCACCTTTGGTCCCTACATCCCAGCAGATCAGGGCAGACACCTCTCGGAAAACTCCAACCCAGCAGGGTGCTTAAACTGCTCAGAGCTGTGCCCATAGATCACATTTTACAACCTATTTTGTTCTCTCAGAACAAGAGACAATTGAACCATTTAATTCCAGTCGTTCATAAAACGCTTTCCCAGGAGTCTCGTAGATCTGCAAGCGGCGATTCAAACACGCTGCTGGGGTTTTTTCAAATTTTTATTGCCACGTTATGTTTATAGAGACTTTACTGTTGCGGCTGCAAGTTAGAGCAGAAATGTCAGGTGGAAATGTCAACTGGGGAATAGGCAGATAGCACCGCTATTCAAGGCTTACCAGCAAAACACAGTGAAGGCTCTAATGGAATGAGCGACAAAATGTGGCTGCAAACATGTACCTTACTACAGAAGGAACAGAGAATGTGACAAATTCTATGATTTTGATTTTTTATAAAAGCCAATGCATTTAACCCTTTGTTGAACAATTCTATTCCCCCCCACTCCCCAACAGCACTGGTCTAATTTAGTTTTAGATTCTGAGATTAGATAGATAGACAGACAGACAGTCATAACTTTGACCCATTCGACTCCTTGAGACCATCACTTTCAATTCAAACACAAAATGTCTCGTTTTCAATCACTCGACAACACCCACATGAGAATTATAGAAAAATGAAAACAAATATTGATGTAAAGCTGGTACATTCGTATCTCAGAGAAACTGGAGAGGAAAAGGAAATTAAAGACATTCCTGTCAATGACTTTCAAAATTTCAACACCCACAATTCGTGTTTTTTAGGCACTTTTAACAAATCTGTCTCTGTGAAGATTTACAATCATCCTTCACCAACGGGAGCACCAACCAAGCGAGCGACACAAATCTTCGACTAATAATAATAATAATAATAATAATAATAAAAAAAGAATACCTCACCCAAAAAATAATAGCTAGGCTTCAGTGAGACAGGAAAACAACTCCATCTAGGGCTTCTGTGACAGTTTATAAACTCCACCTAACACAGTCTCGTAGTTTATGATATCACAAACCATAGATGGAATTATTTTCCTGTAACTCACTGAAGCCCATCTATTATTCATTTTCTCTCTCTCTCTCTCTCTCTCTCTCTCTCTCTCTCTCTCTCTCTCTCCTCTCTCTCTCTCTCTCTCTCTCTCTCTCTCTCTCTCTCTCTCTCTCTCTCTCTCTCTCTCCTCTCTCTCTCTCTCTCTCTCTCTCTCTCTCTCTCTCTCTCTCTCTCTCTCTATATATATATATATATGAATGAGAGAGAGAGAGATTTCAAACACAAACAGCTCAGGAGGATCAGGATGCAACAGGATACTCAATCACTAGAAGAAAAATAATTGATAAACTGAACACACACATGGTAGCTAATTAAAACAGCTTTATTTCATTCTAAATCAAATGGTGCCAGCGAGTTACATCATGTTGCGTGCACATTTTCAGAGCTGGGACTACGGGTTAATCAATCTAAATGTTTTCTGTGCTGCTAGCTTAGTCCTCAGCATGCCCCGTTCTGCATGGTTACCGGCTGTTTGGACTCTGCAGGCAAGTGTCTCCCCTGTGTCAACTCATTTGTCAGCATTATCTACTGTACACAGCCAAGATAAAAACCGAGATTGACTGCCGTTTGCTCAGGTCGCCCAGTCTTTGTGTGCATGCCCCCCCTCCCCCTCCCCGCAGTTGTTTTTCTTTCATCATGCTGTCTTTGCACAGAGATACGGAGCATAAGCTGCGATCTGCAGTAGATTAAACAGAACTGTGTGCCGTTCACCATTCTGCATGCCAAGATGACAAATACTGAGGACAACCTTTACAGGACCAAACTATGGGGGATCTAGGGTATTGAAATTATTCTTCTGGACAGACTTGTTTGCTCACATTGTGCAAAACAATCTCTTTTATAATATGGAACACCCGACGCATTACCTTGTAAATAAAACAACAAAATATGTTCTCAGGTTGTATGCAAGTAGCATAAGCTGGAATTGTGATAAATACCTAATAGCAATTAGTTGATCTGCCATGCATTTTTATAATACCTCCTAACATAAATGCACTCAAACATTAACATCCCAGTGCTTGCATAGTACCAGTATGGCAGAACCATGGTAAACTACAAAATGATCATGTGCATTTATCCTGGTCAATTTTATATCGGTTCCACTGTAACAGTTTGTTGTGGTTGTTGTTTTTATTTTTTTATTCTCAGATCTGAACGATAAGAAAGGATGATGTAGCAATAAAGGAATTTTAACAAATCTGAAGCAAACGGTCTTTTTAAAAAAAGCACAACGTTCATGGAGTAGAATATGGCAGCAGCAGCAGAATGGGAAAACCCAACTGGGGGTGAAAATACAGAACCGGCGACTCAAGAGAAGACGACAGATAAACCGTCAGAGTGCCGGGCAGAGACTGAGGTTCCCAGCCCTGCAGGAGAGTCTCAGCACACGACAGAGGAAAGTGGAAGACCCAAACCATCAGCGACGGCCACAGAGAGGATTTGGGGACAATTCTGGAAAGGCAGCGGGTTCAGCAAAGCGAACGCAAAAAAGAAGCACGAGGGCTCCCAACCTAACAGGAGCGGTCAGGAATTCGACGACAGCGAGAGTCCAACCGCATCGACTGCAAAACAGGTGGAATGCAGACAACGCGCGCCGCCCGAATCAACGACAGCAGAACTGGGATCCACAACGGACCAGCTTTCCTTGGAGGTAGAAGCGGGCACTGGGGTACAGCTGATGGAGAAGCTCGCTGGGACAGAAGAGGTGGAGAAGGATGATGATGATGATTCGAAAGACACCAGGCCGCGTCATATTGAGAAATCGAGCAGCGTCAGGGATTTCATCAGGAGGCCCATCTCTAAGATCTTCTCGTATAAAACCACAGAGAAGAAAGTAGTGGACAGGCAAGCCAACGTGGGCAAGGGTCTCTCCACGTCCCTCGATCGCTTGTCGGAGAAGGGAACCAGCACTGCGCTCTATGAGCTGGAAAACGACCCAGGGCGGCGACACAAAGGTCCGGGGCTCGCGCACACGAGACGGTGGCACTCCTTTAAGAAGATTGTGGCCCCGAAGACCCACAAGAAAAGCCTCCAGGAGCCGATAGACGACGATCGCAACGAAACACCCAAGTATAAAGAATCGGCTTCGAGGGGCGACCCCGAGAATAAGGAGGGCAAGAAAAGGAGTATTAAGAGGTCTTGGACGTTCCAGGTCATCCGGAAAGACCAGTCGTTCACGACCGGTAACAAAGCGCCCAGCTGGTCTGAAGACCCCATGACGGTCAAGCACGACTGGATGGATCAGGTAGAAAATCAAACAGATCAAGATAATCAACTGGCTGGTGATGAAGAAGATGATGCTGTTGAAGGAGATGGGATGCACAGAGACACAGAGAGGAAGGCATCACCGTCCAATGGGAATAATAAGTCAAGGGACCAGCAAGCCAGTGAGGTGTGGAAATCTTTTAAGAAACTGGTGACTCCGAAGTCAAAGAGGACCACAGAGGCTACAGAGACCGAGGAAAGTCACGTAACTGAAGGGCAGGTCAGTCTGGATAAATCAAGCAGGCAGCAGGCAGTTCCTAAAAAGGCACGCTACTCCAGGGCCGTGTCTCTGAAAAATATAATCCTTCGCAAAAGCAAGAGTAAAAGTACTGATCTAGAGGAAGCAGCAACCGGTACAGCGCTTATCAGCAACCTTCCAGGAGCTGACCTTGAGCAAGAAGAAACCCAATCTTGCAAGGAGGAAACAGCCACTGCTGGTTCCGGGGAAATTAAAGTGGACAGCAGTGGCGATTTGGGGGATTTGTCCGAACCAAAAGAAGGTCTCAGTGATATTCAGAAACATTCAGTGAGTGAGCAGGTGAGGGATGCTGGTAAAGAACAGAAAGAAACTGCAACTGTACAATCTGATGTTGTCGAAAAGGTACAAGACATTACGGAAGGCAAAGCAGATCTTCGTGGAAAACCGGAATCTGATCAATCTTTGGGATGCAACCTGCCGGCCACTGGCACAGTTACAAGCCACGAAACAAACAAGGCAATCAAAGACAATTTCAACAGTGGCGTAATAAAAGAAACACCCCTTTCAGAATTGAAAGAGACAGCGGAGAAAGAACCGGCTGAAAACATTAAAGAAGGAGCATTAGATCCATCGCCAGGAAGGAAGTTGTTAAATCTGAAGGACAAGGGGAATGAAACTGCTGGTATTGCTCATGATGGTAATAAAAACGGTGCTCCTTCTCTGGCTTTGGTTGAACCAGGACTCTCAGAAAGTCCAGTTAAGGATACAGGAAAAGAATTACCACCATGTGAGAGAACTGAAGTTCTTCGTGCAGGACATCGATCTGGAGAATCGACGCAAGATGAACCAAGTTCTCATCAACAGCCAGCCTTGAAGCACTCAGCTGAAACAGAGCAGACCAAGGAAAGTCTGCCTCAAGGGGTCATTGTTAATGCAAGCGAGTCAATGGAGAAGCAGACCCCAGACGCAGCTCGCTCAATCCCTGAGATCAGGGTCAAAGCACCCACTGACCCTCTGGAAGCCAGTCAGAAATCTGGAGATGGTTCAAGCGATGAGATGACCTCGAACTTGGAGGATGACGGAAGATCGTCTACTGCCCAAACTGACTCAATAGATGCTCCAGCTGAAATAAAAGCAGACGAGATTCTGAGGACAGAGACAGTGAGAGCTGAGGGCATCGGGAATTCTACTGATATCTTCCATAAAGTCTGCTCTTCTAAGGCTACTGCGGAAATGAAAGCAGAAGAGGCTTTTGACAAAGATACATCCCATGATACTGATCAGGACAGTCCATCTTCTTCTATTGAGAATCTCCATAAGCCCACTTCTTCGGAAGCAGAAATGACAGCCACAGACGCCCCGGGATTCCACGACACCGAGGGTGGCCCTAATATTGAGAACTCCACTGCAGAGACCGGACGTGGCGATGGGAGTCCACCTCCCTCTTCCACGGAGAACCTTGACATCAATCCAGAGGAAGAGGAGAAGTTGTTTTACGAGGCGGCAGCTGCCATTGTGAGGACAGCGGTGAACGCTGCCACTGAACAGATCGCGAAGGAGCAAGACACGCTGGACAATGGCTTCAAGGGATCCTACTCCAACAATGACGACAACAACAACTCTGGTTACCCGGGCATGGATCTGTCCTATTGCCGTTAGCTAGCTGAGGTTCATCAAGCAAGGAGCGAGGAAAGCACAAAAACCGAATTGGTTTTAAGGATTATAAATGTGACTTTTTTTTTTTTTTGGAGTACGCGCTTATATCACAAACAAAACCAAAACAAAGAGATTTTAGTTGACTTTCTTGAAGAAAAGAGAATATATTTTTTGTTTTTGTACAAAAAAAAAATATAATAATAGTAATAATAATAAAACATTCACAAAACGGACTGGGTCCACATTCTCTCGGGTTGCACAGCGCTTTTAAAATGAGATAGTTAACCTCAGACGGGTTTCATAAATGATCGTACCCCAACAGTAATGAAACTACTGAATCGCCAGGCTGGATCTTTTCATAACAGACATTTGCAAAGAAGATGGTAACTTTTGACTTCCCCTTGGGTTTCAAGTACAGTATGCAATAATTATAAACACGAATAATAAAAAACACAAGACGTGGTCTCGAGCAATAACACTTTTGGTTCTGAAATGCTTTCACCTTACCTTCATCAGTGACTGTGTCTTGTAGTTCTGGAGTTGCAGTGTCCGTTCTGTGTTTCTCTTGGATTGTCCTCATCCCAGCTGCGCCATTGGTTGTCGTATTTGCCGTCCAGCCAATCAGGTTCCAAGAAGAACGTTCGTCGTCGTGCAGTGTCCCCTCAACAGCTACCAGTGTTTTACAATCTTGGAATTCTCACAGTAAATGTGCCCGCAGTCATTCTAGAAGTGGAGTAGTCCACTAGTATTCTGCAGTTAAGACAGCTGGGCTGGAAGAAAACTCTGCTTCTGTGCAGAGACCTCTTTAAATAAGGGTGTCTAAGTACTGTATAGAGAAATAACGGGTTCAATTAATTAATTGAGAACGCGGTTGCACCAAAAACCAGAAGACCCTGCAGCTCTCCAGGACAAGGGTTGGCCATCCCTGGCACAGAGCTTAAAACGTTAAAACTGTGACCGTGTTTTAAACGTTTAACCGCTGTCAAAAATATGCAAGTCAGTTTTCACTTGGTAGGTGTACAGGGATAGCCAGTTTATTTCATATGCAGGATTTCCTGACAGTCTTTTCCACATGCAATTAAATTCTGGACAGTCCTTTGCACAGATACACATTGCAGTAATTTATAAATAGTAAATTGCAGTCTTCTTAGGACGGCTTTCCTGACTGGTAACAGACAATCCCAATATTAATTTAGAACCTTATTAATTACCTTTAAAAGGCTTAAACTGCAGAATACATGGAGCTTAGAGGAAGTCTAATAACACGAAACGAAATACCTCGTGCTTCATTTGACATGTGGCAATACACCGAGCTGTTTTACACAACCTTTCAGTATCTGCAAGTTAAAATGGTGTGGATTTGTACAAATGCATGTTTGTTTTTGTTTGTTGTGCATTATTGATGGGAAATTCCCACTTTATTGGAAAACCCTACTCTGCCATTTGTTAGAGGTATGACCGTTTAATGTATTACTGTACTCTGTAGTGGCCTTGTCATGAAAAATAAATTGTTGTTTAAAACAACACGCAATTGTAATTTATATTTTTAAATACATCTCACACATGTTAGAGGTCATGCGTTAAGAAACTGCGCTCAGATAAAGACTGAAACGGATCAGATGGGATGGGCGGGGAGGGGGTGGCGAATTGATAAGGTAGAATGCACAGAAGACACTATGGTACACGAGACAAGAGTTCACAGACGACAAGGAGTTATATTAATCCCCGGCATTGCAGGACACTTGAGTTCTTTAAAGTGTTCGGTTTACTGCACCTCTTTAAATTTGAATGGGTTGGTCACTTAGCACACAGTGCCATCTTGTGGATGAATACTGCAATACCAGCATCTTTAAATATGAGGATTTCAAAGGCAAAGTCACATCTTCTGTACAGCCTTTTACACACACCAATTATACATACATTTTATATACATACATACACACACACACACCCCTGAGATTGTTACCTATACACTGTAGCAAATCTAGCTCGTGTTAAAATCTGGAATGGATGAAACTGCTATTTAGTCTTATTTATACCTTTGTATGTGTGCGTATATATAATAAATTATATATATATATTACACACAAACACAATAAACAACAATAGGAGTGGGATGCATAATTAATTGTACATCCTATGTCAACTCACAATTCAGAGAACAGTTTGTACACCTTTTTTTGTATCTCATATGAGACTGTGGGCAAAGAAAATGTGACGTTTAAGAATCAAACAATTTTACGCTTTTATAAAGAGAGTCCCGTGAGACCCGGAACACAAAGGCAGAGCGGCTCAACAGACAAAGAATGTGGCAACAGACGAGTTCATTTCTGAAAACGTAGCCTCCTTCTAGTAGTGCCGTTAAATGGCAAAACGATTTTCCAAAAATATAGGGAACAGTCCCATCTCGGAGACCCGTCCTTGTCCCTTGCGGTTCCTGACTGTTTTTTTTAATAACCTCTCTGAAAACGTGTCACTGACTGCACTTCAACAGAGAGCCCTCTGGGAGGTTCTACCAAATGGAGCCCGGCTTTACACAACAGCGAGGGTCACTCTCAAGAGACCTCATTAAAATCAGGCAAAGATTCATGGACAATAACACGCTCAAATCCAGCTCTGTAATTAACACTCCTGGGTGCTGTCTGGGCTCCATGTCTTGCTTTGGTGTTTAGGAGCAAGAAGAAAAAAAACAAAACAAAACAATGTTGGATTTCAACTTGACGCAAGTGGATACAGCAATATATGATGGTGAAAAGAAATCACTTGACTAGTTCACAAACACTTAATAGTCTCCCCCTAAGAAACTTCCTGTCGTACAGTCCTCAGTTACTGCAACACAAAACTATTATTCCAGGGTCTCTGGTGTCAATCGGGCTGATTTACCATTCCGAGTGAAACGAGTGAAGAAACAGCTGCTCGGGTTTGTGATGATCGCTGCTTTTCTTACTCTGCGGGGTAAACAGTGATTCACACAAACCCAAGCAGCTGTTTCTTCACTTGGGGACGGTAAATTAGCCCGATCAATATTGTGCACATTCGGATAATGAAGTACAGAAATCCGTTTGCAATCCGAAATGTCCATAGGAAGAAATTTGTCAAAATCTTACAGCATCCAGCATTTCTGTAATTACACTCCATTTCATATTTCCCCTTTTACAATACAAAGATGCATTTACATCCATATAATGTGACCCCTAAACTGTTATTTAAACTAAATTAATGCCCATTTTCAACACTACTTAAGGGAAAAGCAATCACATACTGTTGCCAAACATACCATGCCACTGCAGACCTACATCATATAATTCATCAGAAAAACAAAATGCATTTAAAAACCAAAATGCAGAAGACGGTTTCAGATTCATGGATGGCATTTCATTTATTAGTTTGTTCTCCAATCCCAGTTACATGTTAGCATGTTATCAGTGGTGTTTCATTATCAGTAACGATGTCTGAAAATCAATGAAAACAGAATATTTTTAAAGAAAATATAAATAAAAATAGGCAATAAAAAGTTAATAAATTCCTCACCTCGGCTCCGAGTTTGGAATAAAATCAAATCGGTGAGAAAAAGTAACAAATTAATAACTATTTACAATAAATACTGTCAAAAGGCATTTGGTTTTATTCCATCTTTGAAATCTCGAATTGGGTCGTTACGTTCTCCTGCAAGAAAATAGAAAAGAAAAAATTATTTTAAAAAAAAACCGCAGAGTCGTGGCATCATAAATCATAAACCATGTACATGGATGATGCATTTATTTTGATTGACAGAGCACGAAGCTTCCGATTCCATTTTTAAAATTCCGTTTTAAATTCCAAAACGTATTAGGCGAAAATCTAAAAATGTAAAAAATATATTAAAAAAAAAGGAGATGAGAAATAGCCTCCCAAAATCTGCAAAAATATTACGTTCATAAAAAAAATTCAAAAACAAGAATCATGTTATGTAACACTGTGATTGTTTATATATACTGGGCAGCAGTGTGGAGTAGTGGTTAGGGCTCTGGACTCTTGACAGGAGGGTCGTGGGTTCAATCCCAGGTGGGGGACACTGCTACTGTACCCTTGAGCAAGGTACTTTACCTAGATTGCTCCAGTAAAAACCCAACTGTATAAATGGGTAATTGTATGTAAAAATAATGTGATATCTTGTAACAATTGTAGGTCGCCCTGGATAAGGGCGTCTGCTAAGAAATAAATAATAATAATAATAATAATAATAATAATAATAATAATATATTGTAATGTAGTCTGTAGCTTTCATTATGACACAATACACCCCATCTGAACTCAACCAATGTGACAATGCTGCCATCTTGTGGACATTGGCACGAACTGCAAAGAGATATGTATAGTAAGGTTTCTTACCTCATCCGAGTCCAGTAAAGGCGGTAGCGCCCTGTAAAACATTGTTAAATATGTTAAAAGAAATACAGGGATGGAAATTAGACTCCCATTGCATAGCAGTTTGATCCATTCCTGGAATTACTGAGTTTAATAAGACTAACCGGAGCTTGTGGCTAATCAATGCAATGCAACAGGAGTCTTGCTTCCATCCCTGGAAATTATTCGAACAAAGTTGCAGCATTTCGGTAAATTCAGATGGACAGATACTTACACATCTGCCATGGAAGATGGGATGTTCTCCTCCACCCATTTCAGATCTTCATCCTGGTGAACAGAAAGTAGTTTTTACTTTCCATTTGAATATAGCACACAAAAAAAAAAACAACAACTCTGAACCAATGTCTTTGAATCCATGTGGCTGTGCTCTAGTGGCTTGCAGTGTCACCAGAAACTACCTTCATGTTGATGTGACCAAAACCTCATATTCACGGTCAAATATAGAATTATTTATACACCTGTATCTATCTATCTTTCTATATATAACAATAAGACTCCTACTCCACAGCAATTTCACCCATTCCAAGTTTTGCCACATGCTTTACAAGCTGCAGTGTGTATAGGTAACAAGCCCAGGTGTGTCTTAAAAATTGCAAAACCAGGAATGGATCAAACTGCAATGCAATGGGAGTCTTATTTCCTTCCCTGCAATAGCATATTAATACCAGCATGTGTGTTTATTTTTTTGTATGTGTAAAATAATGTAGTATAATAGATTTGTTAGTGCTGGAACAAGTTTCAACTACACAGACAAATAAGGCTTATTAAATTATTCATTAATGTATCAACAAAGACATCATTTAAAGGAAACCAATGCATACGTGTCTGAAATAAAATCACATTCTACTGTGCAGAAGTGTTTCTCTGCTTCCTTTAATAGGGATTCTGATGTGGTGCCACCAGGTGTATTTTACCAAGAAAAGCCAAAAACGGAGCCCCCTACCTCTTTGCTGGCTATGGTTGATCCGTTGGTCTCTGTTTTCATTCCTCTCATCTTCATTCCCTCTGAAAAACAACAAGTTAACGAAAAAAGAAAGTTAGTCAAGAATAATTTCAAACTCTCAACTGTAACAAAAATCAAATCGACCCCTCAGCAAAGTTAACTTAATGGGACGGAGAATTAAATAAACTATGCATGAGAGATGCAAAACTGAGGTCCTGTTGTAAGTGACTCTGCAGCAGCAGTTGATGCATAGTTCACCCCCTAGTCTCTGAAAATCGCTTTGGGATAAAAGGGTCTGCTAAATGACTAATTAATATTAATAATAATAACAATAACAACAATAATAATAATAACACCACCACCAGATCTGGTCGCTGCTGGAATTTCAATAAAAGAAAATGTAATTCTCTGCAAAGCCATTAATTTATGCCCCTATTTACGACAGACAGAAAATGTACATAATGCTTAGGTTACACAGGCAAGCCCAGCTGTCATATTTCTCCGGCAAAGTGACTCACCGAACGCGTCGCTCATCATCGCTTCTTTTTCCTCGTCGCTCATCTCGTCAAGAAGAGGAGTGAAGGCGTATCTGAAAAAGAGCAGGATGGACGCTGCCACGTGTTAAAAACCATCACGTAACACGCTGGGGTTTCAACACAACAAGCACCTGACAAGGTTTAAAACGATTCAGAATGGATTCAAAACCACAGAAGCGTCATCCAGTGGCTTGAGCACACAATCAGAGCAGACAGACTTCCTGTAGCTCAAGGGAAATAACCAAAACAACGACTTTGGTGCAGGTTTCCATATTCAACCCAGATGTTTACTCTGCATGTTCTGTAAGTCAGGCATCATAAGCAGGGTCAGATATTCTGCCCATCTGGATGCCAGTTAAATCGTGTCTCCACCACACAGCAAAAACGACCGGGATTTGTTCCTTTCTCTAACAGATATCGTCTCGTCCGAATGGCCAGGCGACAGACCCTTGAGCCACAGGGCTTTGAGACCAAATGTTTCAGGGATGGAACCAAGGCTCCCACCGCACATCAGTTTGATGCATTCCTAGTTTTCACTATGAGTTTAGTAAGACTCACCTGAGCTTGTTATCTAGACAGTGGGGCTGATCAAGCTGGTAGTAAAACCTGGACTGGGCGACACTGCTGTGCAACAGGAGACTTATTTCCATCCCTGTTCCAATACTCCTTAAAATCGTCAATCTCTTTCATTACAGATTCTGTGTCGTGAAATATGGAAGTCAGACCTATTTAAAATGAAGAGACCAGGAAGCTTTGCAGCCCCTCTGGGTCGGCACCCTTTACCTCTGGTTGTTGATGGAAGGTCTCCACAGGAACATGATGACCAGCAGAATGATGGAGAAGAGAAACCTCCAGAAAGCATCGTCAATCCACAGCTCCCTCCAGTCCTGACAACAGAACAGCAAGACCGAGGGGGGCGGTTTTAAATGATCCAAGCAGCGGCGGACCAGAATACCGGTCACCCTTAAAACTCTACAAGCACAAGTTTTGCATCACCTTGAATTTTAAGGATTGAGAGATAGATTATATATCCATGAGCAGAATTTAGACATTTTCTTTAACATCATGTAATCAAAGAACCTACAAAAATGATATTGCATAAAAGTCTACCGGAAGCCATAATAGTAGTCTAGTATTTCATGTCAGATTTCGAAATGTCAAATTGTTTGGGGGAAAACAAAATGTGCTAAGTATATGGGAAAACAAAACAAAGCGGTGTGCAATTCAATATGTTAACGTAACATTATTCAGCAGGTTTCATTCGACTTCATGAAGCGAAACAAGTTCATTCTATAGGGTGATGCAACACTTTACATTAACCCTGCTGTAGACTCTCACCAGGACTTTAGCGGTACAGAAAGTCACTGTTACTTACCGACTCACACTGGGAAAATTTAAACGTCTTGGTCGTCCAGATGATGAAAATTACAGAAGCTGAAAAAGAGAGAGAAAAATCCAACTATATAAAAGAAAACAGGTTTCACTTTTTTTTCTATTAAAATTAGGATTAAACTGGATTTCACTCGGAATGGTAAATCACCCCGATCAGTGACCCTCACCCGAGAAGAGCTTTATCCAAATAATCTGTACATGCGGCACCTGTATAATCATCATAAAATAAGTATTTTATTTTATTATTTTTTTAAATGAAGATCCCAACCCTTTATGAATAGCAACGCAGAGGCACAAGAAACCAAGCCAAGGTTTCTGTGTACTGACAGAAGAAAACACGGTCGGAAAGTTTTGTCTACTTCGACTGCGTAGCCTCTTGCAGTTACACCTTTGCAGCTCTGGCTTCTTTGCCTAACAGCACAGCAGAAAGACTTACCGATGACGGCGAACATCAAGGTGTTGGTGAAGTGGCGGTAGAGGGACAGTTTCACCAGGTTCCTCCGGAGTCGCAGCAGCTTCATGGTCTGAGCGAGGCTGATAAATATGTGTCGCTTCGTCAAGGAAACGTTACACGACATTGAGAGGCAAGCCAACTCTGAAACTGAGAAATCTCGCTGTGTTACAAACCCGTGCTGTCTTATTATTAGAAATCAGGATAAGCATACAGTAGGCACACCCTGTGTTATTTCAGATTCCTCACACATTCGGAAGAGCAGTTTTGCCCTGAAGGGTTAACAAACCAGCATTAACAAATCTCTAAAAAAAAAAAAGATTTTAAAGGTGTGCCTATGTACAGTTTTGCATCACCTACAAGTTTAGGACTGAAACAATTACAAAAATAAATAAATACATGAACAAAATGTAATGTAATCAAAAGAAACTACAAAATGAAATCGCAAAAGTCTACCGGAAGCCAGACTAGCAGTACAGTATTATTTCATGTTAGATTTCGAAATGTCTCATTTTCCAATTTTGTCATTTGTCAAATACAAAGCAGTGTGCAATTCCATATGTTAACAAAACTCAGAGCAGGGGTCAGTTCCATTTATTTCAATTCCAATTCTAATCCCCAACTACCTTTTTAATCAATTCAAATTCCTATTCCAAATCATTTTACAACAAAGGCGTTATTGAGCAAACAAATACTGTACACAACTTAATGAAGTGTCTGGACAGGTAACCTGATCAAGCCTATGGCATAAACCTCAGTAAAAACTGTGCCATAAAACAGAATAGGAATTGATTTAAAAAGGGAAGTTGGATTGGAAATGGAATTGACCCCAACTCTGAACATAACATTATTCAACAGGTTTCATTCGACTTTATGAAGTAAAATGTGTTAATTCTACAGGGTGATGCAAAACATTTGGCCAGAGCTGTAGTTTGTTACTGTAGTCCAGCTCACTCTTAAATTGGTCTTCTCTGTTTTGCACTTTACTAAACCACTGACTCCCACCACTCTAAATATCTTTATAGACAAACCAGTCGTCTACAGAGGAATAAAACACGCCAACAGCAGAGGCTCTGGCCCTTTTCAGCTATACATGACTGCCAGGAACGAGATCAACTGCACTTAATGTGATTATCGAGAATAATTTTTTCAGTACAATAAATGATCAAGACTAAAAACGAGCTTCAAATCAATAACATGTCTTGATAATGAATGATCTGTACCTGTGGGGACACAGAGCGTCACTGGCTGAAAAGCGCGTCAATCATTAGGGGAAATCATCTGATCAATGACAGGACAGAAAGCGTTGAAGGGGTGGGGACAACATTACATTTGAATCGGCAGAAAAATGTATGGGTTACTTTATTATTGAAGGCATGGCAGTTTATTTACATGGACTGTAAAGTCTTGTTGCCACATCAATGTTTCTTTAAAAATCGGCTGGATAATTACAAATAATTACATTCAATTAAAAGTTGTGCAATTTATTGGTTATGTGACGGGGAAGAGATGGCAAGCATGAGTCTCTGCCAGCAGTAACCATAACAGAAAAGGGAATTATCTGTCGCCAATCATATTCTGTATTTAATCATGACAGGAAAGTGGAAAAACAGTTGTTCTTTGTCTGCAACATTTTTTTCTTTAGATAAGGCAAAGCCTGCAGGCAGCTTGGAAGCAGCTTCAAAAGGAAAATAAAAGCCAGTTTTAATAACTGACTGGTGGTTTCCCTAATCTGGTCATCCCTAATTATAATAAAACACTTCATAAATGCAACGGCAAACGTTTTTGAGTAGAAGTCATTTTCCACGCACTTCTTTATATTAAAAGACCAATTTTAGAATTTTAAATAGATCGCTAACAAATCCAGACTCAAAACACAACTATCCCTTTACAATGAAAACCTAAAAACGACTAGAACTGCGATAGCTATTTAATGTTTGTGAACAGTTAGAACGCGGATTTCATCCCCAAAAAATAAAACACTCAATTCAGAGATGTGGTCTTTGACACAGTTAAAAGCCTTCTCGCTGAAACGCTGGCCGTTGAATTTCTCAAGTTTCTTTTAGCATGTGTAATATTTAGGGAGCAGCGCTAATCTTGTCGATCAGGCTGATTTACCATTCCAAGTGAAGAAGCAGCTGCTGGTGTTTGTGTGGGTCGCTGTTCTCCTCCACAGAGTCTCAGAAAAGCAGCACAAACCCAAGCGGCTGTCTCTTCACCGTGAATGGTAAAATCAGCCTGATCAACACCATTGACCCTCACCTGATTGTTAGCACTTAATTTGCTCAATTGGAATAATCACATCGGGCTGCACTGATTAAATAAAACTATATCATAAATAGCACCCAAGCCGAGCAGCAGTGCAACACAGTGCAAGGTGCGTTAAGAGTTAAGAAATAAAAGAAAAGGATTTTAAAAAAATTGAGATGCAAGAAAGGATATCCACCAGCAGAGGGCAGAGTCGAGCACGGCCAAGGGGATGGCAGCCAAGAGCACAAGATCATCCTGAGCCTAGAGACAGCGAGAGAGAGACAGAGAGAAGAGAGAGACGAAAGAGGGAGGGAAGGAAGGTAAAGGAGAGAGAGAGAGATGAAAGAGAGCAAGGGAAGGAAGGAAAAAGAGAGAGAGAGAGAAGAAAGAGGGAGGGAAGGAAGAGGAGAGAGAGAGAGAGAGAGAGAGAGAGAGAGAGAGAGAGAGAGAGAGAGAGAGAGAGAGAGAGAGAGAGAGAGAGAGAGAGAGAGAGAGAACCGTCACACACACCACTGGCAAGGAATTTCGTCTCAAGGATTGATTCTAGCGAAAGAAGTATTTTTTCCCCCTAATACCTTGATTACAAAATCTCTTTCAGCAGCTACACAGCATTTACCATACTTGCCTACGCCTTACAACATTTTGCTATGCATTTAAAAAAAAAAAAAAAAGTAAATGAAATCAGATTTACTATCAAGACGTTTCTCAGCTGTGATTGAGATACACGAATGTCTTAAAAGGTGTCAACTGGATTCTTAAAGGAGAGTAGACAAGTCAGGGGAAGATCACCGCAAAGTACCTGACCAGCAACTTACCGAATTCACCCGAAGGACGCCCTCCACGATCGAGAAGGTCAGGTAGACCAAACCAACCCCCACAACTCTGTGCAGAACAGCCCCCAGTCTTGGCCTGCAAGGAAACAGAAATCCATCCAGAGATTTCACCTTTAGCTTTGTGTTGCTCAAAAAGTGCTGCACCAGTACTTTTTTGAAACCAAGACTAACTTCCGTTTAAGTTATTTTTTATTGTTATAAGAGTCATAAGCAGGATTCTCCTCTGAATAGATGCCATGAACAGACAAGAGGCGGACGACAACTTTAACTTGGCAGAGCTTCGCTGAGGCTTGAGAGAAGTGCACTGAACACCAACAGGACTAACCGTACCGACAGATCAAAATACATATAAATGATTATTATTATTTATTTGGCAGACACATTTATTCAAGGCAACTTACAGGTGTTACAGGGCAGTTCAGGGTTACAATGCAAGCTTCATATTTAAAATACAGTACAGTTTACAGTAAGTGCAAATAACACTTCTTGAATACAATATGAATTAGGATGCAACAAGTTACATCTACAGTAGTGCATCAGATGAGGATCCAGTGATGTGGTGCGCAGGTCAGGTGAATACTGTGCATAGTATTTAAATAGAAACAGAGTTTTTTTCAGAATAAAAAGGATTGAAAGTAATTGAAAAATAACTCACTTGACAATTCCGTATCCCAGGCTGGCAATGATGACTAACACACGGGCCAGAGTTCTCTTCACAGCAGAGAGGATTTCAGCAAATACCACAGCCCCTTGCACTGGACAGAGAGAGGAGAGAGGAGAGACAGGTTTGAAATCAACACAATAAATAAATGGGAGGATTCGATTGTTACATTATCGATGTTTATGGACATCAAGAAATAATAATAGTCTTACTCCTCATTTGTAAAACCAGTTTGGGTGTGGTTCTGTTTGTTAAAGAATGTGTTGACATTAAGGGGAAGGGAATTGACCCTGTTTCATGCAGTAGGATAAAAAGCATTGTGAAGAGAGACAGGAGGCAGTACAGTTTCCACCACAGAGACAGAAGCAGATCACCTCCAGGCTGCCCGACTGTCCCAAATAGGACGGGGGAGGGGGAACACCTTTTCTGTATGTATTCTCATAGCTTAATATAATATTTTGGTTACATAAGTAGTAAATAGACTTAACTTTGAATCTTCGTGTGACGTGTTGTTTATTCTCCATCACAGAAACCCTTAGAATCTTACAACAATACCTGCCGATAAATACTTCAAGGAAATTCCTCTTTTTTTCCCTCTGGACACTTTATCACTCTTCCTTAAATGCGCTTTACTTGCTGCCCCCTATTTTACTGCATTTAATCCTGTACTTTAGAGTACTGTAATCTGTCAAGTGTTATTTAATCTGTAGTGTTTTGTATTTAATTATATCCTGATGTAACTATCACTGACACTGTTATCTGCTCCGTTATTGAATCGTATTTTGTCATACTTGTACTTGCTAGAACCAAAGTCATTGTATTTATCTTGCTCCTGATTGTATTATTACTTGTACTGTGATTCTTGAAATGTATTTTTGTTTACGACTGTCAGTTGCCCTGGATAAGGGCGTCTGCTAAGAAATAAATAATAATAATAATAATAATAATAATAATAATAATAATAATAATAATAATAAAAGATTCTGCACTATAACGGAGCGCGTATAGTGTATAATAATAATAATCAGACTGCCATTGTGGAGCAGTTTGAGCCAGTCCAGGTTTTACATGAGCTTAATTAGACATGCCTGAATATACACTAGCTAATGAAGCTTGCAGCAATAAGCTACTAAACTTATACCAGAAATTCTTTCTCTAACTTTGCATATACCCTTTTTTTCTAACCAGTATCATCCAGCTTATATAGGAACATGAATGCTTGTTTTTGTGTTGTGCATTTTTTTTTTTTTTATAACTATTAATAATAATAATAATAATAATAATAATAATAATAATAATTCCAAGTATCAATGCGCCCCCCTTCTAGTGAACAAGAGTCATGGCTGTTAAGTGACAGCAGTCTCACCAGACAGGCCGTTGTAGCGGATGCTCTGGAACTCTGTGTAGTACACCGCCTTCTCCAGCATGCCCAGGAAGACCACCCCTCCGATCCAGAACTGGATGCGCAGCAGGTCTCTCCAGTAGCAGGCGCAGAGACCCAGCCACAGACCCCCCAGCAGCACGTAGATGATGCACATCACCATGTAGAACTGGCAGGAAGAGAGGCGAGAGGGGGCGGTTACGTACAGTAAAATTGCTGTTATCAGAACCAGTTAGGATCAGGGGGGGTTCAGATAATCGAACTGTTCTGATAATCGAATTACGACAGCATTTTTTTTTTTTGTTGTTTTACATTACTTACTGTAAGCTACAGTAAGTAATGTAAAACAACAGTAATGTAAAACAACTTACTGTAAGCTTGCAAGTCGCCTCGGATAAAGGCGTCTGCCAAATAAACTAATAATATATATATTTTTTGCATGAAAAGAAGGTACCTACACACATCAGAGGCCATTCAGACGCGGAGATGTATTGGTAGGGACCCAACATCCTGATTTCTACTGCAAAAGAAAAAAAAGAGAGCAATTAATAGTTGTAAAAAAAAAAAAAATGCACAACACAAAAACAAGCATTCATGTTCTTATATAAGCTGGATGATACTGGTTAGAAAAAAAAGGGTATATGCAAAGTTAGAGAAAGAATTTCTGGTATAAGTTTAGTAGCTTATTGCTGCAAGCTTCATTAGCTAGTGTATATTCAGGCATGTCTAATTAAGCTCATGTAAAACCTGGACTGGCTCAAACTGCTCCACAATGGCAGTCTGATTATTATTATTATACACTATACGCGCTCCGTTATAGTGCAGAATCTGTTATTATTATTATTTATTTCTTAGCAGACGCCCTTATCCAGGGCGACTTACAGTCGTAAACAAAAATACATTTCAAGAATCACAGTACAAGTAATAATACAATTAAGAGCAAGATAAATACAATGACTTTGGTTCTAGCAAGTACAAGTATGACAAAATACGATTCAATAACGGAGCAGTTAACAGTGTCAGTGATAGTTACATCAGGATATAATTAAATACAAAATACTACAGATTAAATAACACTTGTGACAGATTACAGTGCTGCGTGCATCATTTGCATCTGAAGGCAGGAGAGACAGAACAGACACCTACACTGCAGTTTCCACCCGTTGCTCTCCTCGGAGCCGCCCCTGGGCTCGGAGCCGGGGTATTTGTCAGGGCTGCTGCCCGCCTCTTCAATCTGAACGATGAACATGTAGGGACCATCTTCCCACGTCCTGGCAACCGCGTACTGAGGCGGAGAGAACAAAGCGATATTTCAAAATAACTCAGACAGGTCGATCAGACAATTAGAATTGTAATTGGGCAATTGTAATTATACCACATAATTGATCAATTACAGTTCAATTACTTTGCCATTCCATCATTATTCTTGAATGTTCATACTATAGTTATATAGTATATTTTGTATTATTATTATTATTATTATTATTATTATTATTATTAGTTTATTTAGCAAGGCGACTTACAGAGACTAGGGTGTGTGAACTATGCATCAGCTGCAGAGTCACTTACAACTACGTCTCACCCGAAAGACGGAGCACAAGGAGGTGAAGTGACTTGCTCAGGGTCACACAGTGAGTCAGTGGCTGAGGTGGGATTTGAACCGGGGACCTCCTGGTTACAAGCCCCTTTTCTTTAACCACTGGACCACACAACCGCCTATGTACATTGTACCTGTGATTGATTTCTTGGCTATTTAGAATAGAGTACACATTTTACTGTACTTTTTAATGCAATTGTAATTACTGCTGCGTAACTGTAACTAATAGTAATTGAACAAATTTGCATTCTAATTGTAATATCAGCAAACAATTCTTCTTTTCGCAGGCAGGTACAGGTGTTAAAGCCCCTACCACTGCAGACGATGTCGTCGTCGTCTCCTCCTGGACTTCTTCATCCTCTGCTCTTCTTGTCGCATCCTTGCCCACCGTCGGTTTCTCAGAAGCCGTCTGAAAGGAATTTAAATTGTTTTCAGAAATCGACCGCTTCCGTAACTACAAAAAATGCTGCGTAATTCAAAAGACAAAAGTTTCGACTAAAAGTCTTCAAATACTTTCTCAAAGCTTTACAATGCTTCCCTATGCTTTACCAGACCTCTCTGTGCGTTACAGTGCTTCCCTATGCTTTACCAGACCTCTCTGTGCTTTACAATGCTTCCCTATGCTTTACCAGACCTCTCTGTGCTTTACAATGCTTGCCTATGCTTTACCACACATCTCTGTGCTTTACAATGCTTGCCTATGCTTTACCATACCTCTCTGTGCTTTACAATGCTTCCCTATGCTTTACCACACATCTCTGTGCTTTACAATGCTTGCCTATGCTTTACCAGACCTCTCTGTGCTTTACAATGCTTCCCTATACTTTACCAGACCTCTCTGTGCTTTACAATGCTTCCCTATGCTTTACCAGACCTCCCTGTGCTTTACAATGCTTCCCTATGCTTTACCACACCTCTCTGTGCTTTACAATGCTTCCCTATGCTTTATCAGACCTCTCTGTGCTTTACAATGCTTGCCTATGCTTTACCAGAGCTCTCTGTGCTTTACAATGCTTCCCTATGCTTTACCAAACCAATCTGTGCTTTACAATGCTTGCCTATGCTTTACCAGACCTCTCTGTGCTTTACAATGCTTGCCTATGCTTTACCATACCTCTGTGCTTTGCAATGCTTCCCTATACTTTACCATACCTCTCTGTGCTTTATAATGCTTCCCTATGCTTTACCACACCTCTCTGTGCTTTACAATGCTTGCCTATGCTTTACCACACCTCTCTGTGCTTTACAATGCTTGCCTATGCTTTACCACACCTCTCTGTGCTTTACAATGCTTCCCTATGCTTTACCAGACCTCTCTGTGCTTTACAATGCTTCCCTACGCTTTACCAGACCTCTCTGTGCTTTACAATGCTTCCCTATGCTTTACCAGACCTCCCTGTGCTTTACAATGCTTCCCTATGCTTTACCACACCTCTCTGTGCTTTACAATGCTTCCCTATGCTTTATCAGACCTTTCTGTGCTTTACAATGCTTGCCTATGCTTTACCAGAGCTCTCTGTGCTTTACAATGCTTCCCTATGCTTTACCAGACCTCTCTGTGCTTTATTGCACTGCTGTGCTTTTACTATGGGACACTTTTATAAGGGTTGTCATTAAACTTATTCCATTTCTTTTAGTATTTTGTTTTTTTGTACCTTTTCTACTTCCGTGCTTCTCTTGGCTTTCCGTTCTTCGTCCGTCTGGAACTGACACAATGCAGAGGAAATGCTTTTTTATTATCAGCTACAGTTTCAATGACACTTAATTACAGAACAGGTCAATTTGACCAACTTAAACCATACTCTGTAATGGAGAGTATTTAGAGTATTTTACAGCACTGGGGAATAACCCTCCCTCTGAAGGTATCCCAGGATAACCCCTACAAAATGGTGGTTCAGTGCAATAATCCAAAGGGATTCCCCAAAATGCTCTAATAAAATGCAGAGGTGGCTTACCCTGCGTCCAAATTGATCAAACCGACCCCTATGCCAACCTAAATTAGTCTACCGAGTCGTACGATCAACTTGTTCTAGGAGAATGCTTTCAAGAAAGTCAGTTTTCTAGAGATACAATGAATTTCCATTGTTATTTATTTATTTATTTTTAAAGACAATGTAGTCGATTATTCTTACCATTCCTGGCTTCGTAATCTTTATCGGCACATCGAAGGATTTCACAGCAAGCTGGAAAAGGATGGAAAAAATATAAAAATATATACAGAACCTACACAATCCAGATACAAGATGCATAAAAACTCAACCACCCAGTGTGGTATTTTCACAAAGGGCAGCTAGTGCTCGGAATGCTGCAGCGATGGGCAGTCCTGTCTGCCTCTGTGACAAACTGTTTAAATGTTTATACATTGAGACCACGTGGGGGGAAAAAAATGGTTTAATCTCACGTAACGTTGTTAAAACAGGTTTTGCAGGAATTTAAGTAAGGGTTTATTGAGAGAAAGAAAGAAAAAAAGAAAAAGAAAACACACACTGACAATTTGGAGTACCCAACAGACACACACAAACGCCTATACATGAGCTGCACATGTGCATACAATATACTGTAATTGAACTGTGACACATGAATGCTCAATGTGTTTAGCTAGACGATACTACGGTTTAAATAAAAAAAAAGAAGATTTTTGTACCATTAAAATGGAAAGTCAGCAATGCTGATTTTAAAAGCAGCATGCGAAAAATACAGAGGGTCCACATACTCGTGTAATAATCATGATCGATGCAGAGTCAGGGCAGTATATTAGTGTTTGTGTAGTCAGATTTCTTTAAAACGAAGACCCCAATTAAATCAACTATTTCAAACAGCAGGGATGGAAACACTGCAAGACTCCCATTGCCTAGCAGTTAGATCCGTTCCTGGTTTTACTGCAAGTTTAATAAGACACACAGCTGAGCTTGTTACCTGTACACACTGTGGCTGATCAAGCTCGTAGTAAAACCTGGAATGGGTGCATCTGCTGTGCAATAGGAGTCTTATTGCCGACCCTGAAATAGAGCTTCTTACCTCGTCCCCGTGGACCTGCTGCCCGCACTCTATGAGTTCGTACTCATGGAAAACGAAAAAACCAGTCCCACCCTCTCTCACTTCTGCGTTCAACTTGAAGTAGTTATTGACTTGAGAATTCTGGAAGATAAACTGCACTTTAGCACAAGAAATAACACTAGGCAGAATGTCTACAGGTGTATATTTTTTTTAAATTGTGAACAATCAGCACTTTCGTTTTAACTTACATCCAGCCCAAAGACTTCATCATAGCAGTGTGAGTTTCGCAGGTACCAGGATATTGAGAGATTAACTGGATGCTTGCAGTCTTCACTCATCCCTGAAAACAAGCGTATGATTTATATGGGGCACCATGGTACAGTATGTGTTACAATATCCCAGTGCTGGTCTTTTACACAATGGAATTAGTTAGAAGGCAGTATTGTCCTTTCTCTTATTTGCTGCATAATGCAATTACTGTGCTACTTTTTGTATGGCTTCAGACTACCGCGTTTCCTATAGAACCATTTTGAAATGATGTTGGGGCAGCAGTGTGGAGTAGTGGTTAGTGCTCTGGACTCTTGACCGGAGGGTCTTGGGTTCAGTCCCAAGTGGGGGACACTGCTGCTGTGCCCTTGAGCAAGGTACTTTACCTAGATTGCTCCAGTAAAAAACCAACTGTATAAATGGGTAATTGTATGTAAAAATAATGTGATATCTTGTAACAATTGTAAGTCGCCCTGGATAAGGGCGTCTGCTAAGAAATAAATAATAATAGACTTACAGAAATAAAGAGATACACATTTCAATACAGACCCTGTTTATACTAACTGTGTAATTATATCATTAAGTCTACACAGTACGACATGTACATACAAATAAACATGCCGTGAAACAACGGATGTGTGAACCTGTATTTAACTCTATAGAGCTATTGAAGTGTATTAAAATGAGTGTGTACATAACTCTACATTATCAATGTGTATCTAACTAGACTACAATTTGAATGATCTTTTTGATAATTGGTCTACGAACATACCGGAAAATGTGAATTAAAAAAAAAAAACACTGGTGAATTTCTTACATTGTAGGTAAATTGTAGAACTGTTGAATAACGTCTTTCTGAAAATGAACTTGTTCTGTTCATGAATGTTTTCCTGAAAAAAATTCAAACAGAAGAACATTACTCACGGAGCTGCTGTTTTTAATATACAGGGTGATCAGAAAGTAAGCTTACCACAGCAACACACCATGTCACTGACATACTTTCTAATCACCCTGTACAACACAACTTATATAGTATATTCACATTATTAATTAAACCGAATGATACCAACACAGTCTGCTAATATTGTAGAACATAATCATACACACATTAATTATACACACATACATATATACACATATACATATATATATATGTAGTATATTCACATTATTAATTAAACTGAATGATACCAACACAGTCTGCTAATATTGTAGAACATAATCAATTACACATTAATTATACACATATACATATATATGTGTGTGTGTGTGTATATATATATATATATATATATATATATATATATACACACACACATGATTATTATATTATATATACACACAGATACATAGTCAGTAAATAAATGTTGTGCTGAATAGACGTTATGAGCTTTCGTTTTATAACCCTCAGGACTGGAAATAAGACTCCTATTGCACAGGAGTTTCACCCATTACAGGTTTTACTACAAGCTTGATTAGTCACAATGTATCGGTAACAAGCTCAGGTGTGTCATATGAAAACCAGGACTGGATTAAACTGCTATGCAATGGGAGGGTTATTTCCATCGCTGCACCTGCTTACTTTTTTTGTGAGGGCACAAACATGTTGTAATCCAAAACGGACTGGGTGGGGAACGAATTACAGCTTATCAACTTGTTTTCGGTGCAATCTTAAAATCACTGACATTCCCTTCTTCAGTAACCACACTGCTATTAAAACGCGTGATATGAACAATGGTAATTATAATAGTCAGTATTGTAATTCCCATAGGCTATTTTATTTCTAGTGACGAGTCTCTTACTTAAATTGAAGACAGAGAACTGACTGGCTAACAATACATTTAAAAAAGAAAGATTTCGGACACAATTGCAATGAATGTCGATGACATGAATGTTGTATGAAAACAAATAAGGGTTGAATGTTGCATTGCTTCTGTCTGTAATCCTTCAGCACACTAGTAGATAGCTGGTCGATAAAGACATTCATGCAGTTTTATTTCATATATAAAATTGGATACTGTATAATTATAATGCGGGTTATACTAAAAAACGTTTCCATTGATATGCATACAATACACAATAACAAAAATTAAGTGCATCAATACGATTGTTCACAACGAACACATTCGTTAGAAGTCGCTTTTATATATATAAAAAAAAAAAAAAAAGTCAACACATTTTCTGTCTCGTTAAATACTAATTCAGTATAGTAAAATGCGTTCAGCCACAAACCTAAAGAGAACAGGGCGAGGAAGCTAAAAAAATATATTAATAACGAACGTATATCTACGTGCAGAATCGCACAACGAAAAACAAAAACAAAAAAAAAACGTTGCATTTTTATGCAACGTTTGCCGAATAATAACAACCATCCACACGACTTACGCTGTCAACATTTAGAGTCCATTTACCGGGCTCTGAAGCCGCCTGTATGTGCTGAACGATGTGTAAAAGAAGAAATAATTTTAATAATGTTATTAAATTTGATGACTTCGCTCCCAGCGCCGCCATTCCTGCGAGGAAGCGACAAAACTTCAGCCGCAGAAAAACAGCGCTGTCGTGACGTCACAGCCGACGAAGGGGGGGCTCTGTTTTGGACGCAGCCGGTCGATGACGCATGGGGTCCAACTGTACTGCATATTTTTAAATAAATATTGATATTGTCAGTTTTATCGTAAAATAAATAGAACAGCAAATGTAATCAAATAGAATAATACATTAAAAAAAAGAAAAACAAACTTGCTTTACTATCTGGAAATGGAAAAAAGACTCCCTATAGCAGTTTGATCCATTCCTGGTTTTGCTATCAGTTTAATAGGAGATATCTGAACGTGTTAACTCTACTGTCTTTATCAACCTTGTAGTAAAACCTGGAACGGATTAAACTGCTGTGCAATGGGAGTCTTATTTCCACCCGCTATGGCAGCGTGACATCCTATCAGGGATAGTGTTTAGCTAGCTGTATTTTGGGGTCAGTTTTATTTAAAAAAAAAAAAATATCAGGAAAACACATACTCTTTCATAAAAAAGTAGCTGATTCTGGAAGTAACCGAACTCAGAATAGGAAGGCGCTGTTAGCAAATCATGCATAGGTATAAAGACGTCTTTTTTAAAAAATGTGGATACTTTCCCTAAAGGCAAACACACACCCACAGCAACTGGCAGTTTACAGACAAACACTTTCCTGTTCAACAGGTTTTCTCGAGCTTTCCTCTTACTGGGACTTGTTTCAGCACATTTTCTCTGAAAAGAATGAAGAGGCGTTCTTATTCATTAAATCTTTCACAATTCTCTGACAGTTGTGCTGTTGTATAGGTTATTATTATAGACTGGGCAGTTTGCTCTTTATTTCAGAAAGCAGGTAAGCAAACGACTTAGGTGAGGTATGTTTGCATACACTTTTCTGAAAACTGAAATGGTCTTAGGTTATCACGGCTTTTTCCAGAAAAAAAAAAATTGTGGGCTACCCATCGTGTTTATCTTCAATTATAAAACTGAAACAACTACTGTATTTTAACAGTGCTTACAGAGTAAATATGCTTGCTAAACTTTACGATGCTTATAATGTTTACCCGAAACACCTACATTTGTACTTGAGAACGCAATAGGTTATTTCACATATAAATCAGTCCTTTTTTGCTATTGCATTACTATTATGTCACTGCAGATTAAATTGTTGTCATGCTAACTTGTTGCATCCTAGTTCATATTGTATTTTAGTAGTATAATTTGCACTTACTGTAAACTACACTGTATTTAAAAAATGATTTTGCATTGTAACACCTTTTGCCAAATAAAGAAATAATAATAATTAAACTAAAGACTGATTTGATTACCTAATGATACCTACATCTCAAATACTATTAACCAACCAATGTTCATTAAACTATACTCTGTTTAGAGATACTGGGCGTGTAGAGCCGCTCAGAGCAGCTCAGTGAATGAATCCACTTCAGAGCAGCTCAGTGAATGAATCCACTTCAGAGCAGCTCAGTGAATGAATCCGCTTCAGAGCAGCTCAGTGAATGAATCCACTTCAGAGCAGCTCAGTGAATGAATCCGCTTCAGAGCAGCTCAGTGAATGAATCCACTTCAGAGCAGCTCAGTGAATGAATCCACTTCAGAGCAGCTCAGTGAATGAATCCACTTCAGAGCAGCTCAGTGAATGAATCCGCTTCAGAGCAGCTCAGTGAATGAATCCGCTTCAGAGCAGCTCAGTGAATGAATCCGCTTCAGAGCAGCTCAGTGAATGAATCCACTTCAGGGCATGCTCAGTTCTGTTCCCCCTGAGCAGCTCAGAGCTGCAGAGCGGGTTTCATCCATGATCCCAGTGGAAGAATAATCACTCTGAGTCGCTCATCAGCTTTCCTCCTGATAGCTCTAGTTTTGAATTGACAGCCATGGTGCTGGGTGTATGTTTCTGATGTACAGTATTTGTTTGTCTTGTATACAGATATATTTTGTTTCAAGGTGAATGAGCAAAGGGCGGGGGTGTCTATGCTCCTACACACACTCAAACGCACACACTCAAACACACACACTCAAACACACACACACTCACACTGAGACACAGACACACAGACACACTCACACTGAGACACAGACACACTCACACTGAGACACTGAGACACAGACACACACACACTCACACTGAGACACCCACACACACAGACACACACACACACACTCACACTGAGACACACACCACACACACAAGAGATGAATCACATCCATCTACAGATCACTCCCCATCCCGGACAATTAATCCCTCCCTGGGTTGTGTTAGTCACAAGAAAAAATTAGGGCCAGGCAACCAAACAAAAACATTGAATAGTGATTTGACCCTTGCAGCGCTGGAACTACTGTGTAAAGAACGCGTCAACCTTTAAGAAAACGTTTAAAAAAAAAGAAGAAAAAATTAAACAATTGCATTTAAGGCATTGTTATGTTGGCCGTGGTGGTGTCCTGTACTCAAGCGAGGACCTGTTCTGTGTCCAGTCCCTTTGGTGGCTGGTTAGCTGAGGTTTTGCTGTATGCAATGTGGTTGATTGTGTCGTTTCGGCAGAGGTCTTTAGGACCCAGGGCGGTTCTCAGGGGAGCCTCTCCGCAGGCTTGCACAGCTGGGTGTGGTTTCAAGAGGAAGAACACATTAAGCAAATTATTTTGAAGAAGTGGTTCTTTGCCAGTCTGTTTAAAGAGTGCCCAGTCTTCTTTACACGACCCGAATTCGTTCCCGGTGAGTACACAGAGAGTTTGCTGTTGTTTTTATGTATTTTTTTCTTCTTTTTAGTTAATTTAACTTCACAGAAAAGTGATGGTTTTGTTTGACAGCTGTAGTGCAGCTGTTTTGAGCCTTATACAAACTTATTTATTTTCTTTATATTTCTTAATCGAAACGAATGTTATTCTTTGAGTTTAATATGGAAATATACTGTGTAAAATTACATGTTATTAAAACTACCTAAATCACAGTTGTCCGACAAGTCTGGAAGATAAACATTTTGTAAAAAACACAAACTGTAGCCTAGTATGGTGCCTTCCTGCTTTGACTATCCCTTATTTTGACAGTTGAACGAAAAGAAAAGCGTAGTTAATTGCTGTAGCACTTATTCTAAACCGTTTTTAGTCGGTATCTTAAAAAGCGGTCTCTTTTTTTACAATTACCACAAAGTATTTTAAAGCTGTTTTAGGTTGCAGGCAGCTATGTAACTCGCCGGGCTTTTGACAAGGTGTAAAGTTGAAACATGCAATAGTTACTTTTGCTCTCTGCGCATCGTAGAAAGTTTGCGCCTGAACCAAGACGTAATATATACCTAAAACATATTGTGGCCGGTTATTGATCATTTTAATGACCATGCAACACGCCGTTTAGACGTTCTTAGGTGAACGAAGATACAGCTGCTTTGTTAATGCAAAACTATTTCCGGATACAGTCCATGGTTGTTTTGTTGACGGTTGTGCATTATAAACTAATTTAAATACATTTCCAGGTCCCACCCTTTCTCCTTGGTAACAATAATGCAAATTAGGAGTATTGAAAGGGATAATTTACAGTAGAAACAAGTAGCTTACTCCCTCGTCCACTATCGAAAGTTAATTTGATTCGATTAACGATTCGATTAATCGTGTACACGGTTTTACGCATTTTGCATTTTGCGTATTAAGCAGGTACACCAGAAGCCAGGTCTGTACCATTTGGCATTTTACATTTCGATGAAAGTTTCCACACTTTCTTTTTAAGCGTGTGTTCGATTATTATTATTATTTATTTCTTAGCAGACGCCCTTATCCAGGGCGACTTACAATTGTTACAAGATATCATATTATACATTATTTCACATTATAAAGATATCCCATTATTTTACATACAGTTTATACAGTTGGGTTTTTACTGGAGCAATCTAGGTAAAGTACCTTGCTCAAGGGTACAACAGCAGTGTCCCCCCACTGGGGATTAAACCCACAACCCTCCGGTCAGGAGTCCAGAGCCCTCACCACTCCACACTGCTGGAATAGGCTACACAATATGTCTTGTCAAAAGACAATTGGACGACAGGACGCTTGCAATTCAACGTCATTTTAATACGCCTTATTTATTTGTTTTGTGATCTTGAGTGATTCATCATTGTGTGAGCCCTGCTTGTAGTTGTACGAGTCACTTTACTTCCTATAGCAAGTTAAGTTTTCGACCAGATTAAATTATCTTTTTTTTTTTTAAATGCATTTTGCACCATTTACAAACACACACACACACACACACACACGTGTATTTATGCAGTGTGTGTGTGCGTGTGTGTGTGTTCGGGTCCCAAGCCGAATTACCACCCAGATAAACTGACTGGGAATGTACTGTCTAAAGATAATAAAATAGGTAGATAGGTAAAACTGCAAAAAAAAAAACCATTTGTTCAACGCTGTAACAATGCTCGTGTATAATAAAGAGAGGAGTGTGGGGGTAGTTCTGCAGTTTACCTGTGTAAATTCCTGTACAGGTGTGGCGCTCCGTTTAGAATTCACATCGATTTACCTCCCAGGGCTTTGTGGAAGTAGGTGTGTTTTTTTTATGGTTCTCTCGATAATGAATAACTTTTAAACATGACTTATTTTTGTTTGTTTTTAAGTGCACGGACAGCGGGAGCAGTGCGTTGCTTGCTTGCTGATTTGTAATCGTAATGCACTAACTTTTTTTTAAAAACTTAAATATCATCAAAAACAAAACCAACGAACAAACCAAATTATTATACCAGCAATAAAAACATGTCGTCGGTGCCACCTGCGAACGAAGGCCGCTCTCAGTTCTTCATGTTTTCCGGCCTGGA
Organism: Acipenser ruthenus; assembly: GCF_902713425.1. NCBI lineage: Eukaryota > Metazoa > Chordata > Actinopteri > Acipenseriformes > Acipenseridae > Acipenser > Acipenser ruthenus. The sequence continues at coordinate 2,580,466 of NC_081218.1, forward strand.
TTTTTGGCTGAAGTTTTGCATTGTTTTTGTCATTGTCCTCGTGTTTTTTTTTGTAATCTTTTGGTATTGACAGATTGAGCGAGCAGGCTACGGTGCGGACGGATGTTGCTTGTTGGGTGACGCTTGTAATCATTTTTTTTAAACCCTTATTTGTTTTTCCTGCAGCTTCTTTTTTCCTCCTGCGTGTTTCTCCTGTTGCGTTCTCTCGCCTCCCAAGATGTTTCTTGCTAGAAAATTGGTCGGTGGTCTTCTTGATGTCGTCACGTAAGTGTTGCTAACTTTAATTTGAATTTCCGATAGAAATCCAATATTACTGGAATTGACAGCTGCTTGATACGCATTTTATATTCGCTTCGAAGTGTATTTTCAGCATGCTTTATAAGAGGATTATTATTATTATTATTATTATTATTATTATTATTATTATTATTATTATTATTATTATTATTATTTGTAGTAGTCGTAATCGTAATAGTGCAGCAGTGTGGAGTAGTGGTTAGGGCTCTGGACTCTTGACCGGAGGGTCGTGGGTTCAATCCCAGGTGGGGGACACTGCTGCTATACCCTTGAGCAAGGTACTTTACCTAGATTGCTCCAGTAATAACCCTACTGTATAAATTGGTAATTGTATGTAAGTAATTGTATGTGGTATCTGTATAATGTGAAGTAATGTATAATGTGATATATTGTAACAATTGTAAGTCGCCCTGGATAAGGGCGTCTGCTAAGAAATAAATAAATAAATAATAATAATAATGGTGGTGGTAATCCCACATTTTATTATTTCTTAACACCAAAGGATCCGAGAGCGACGTTTGTCATTGAACTGCCTTTTCTTTCAGTATTGTTAAATGCGATTTGGAAAGGTTGTTAGTGTATGTCTCAGTCGAAGTATGCCTGCTGCATATAGCGCAGTACAGTATGTTGGAATAAGACAAACTCCTTGTAGCTCAACAAGGCTTCCAAAATGAAAAAGGGCCAGCAGGTTTCAGTGACTGCCAAAAGCTAAACTTTACCCCTGCGGAATGGAAACAAACTGGAAATGCCAACACGTTCTGCACAGAGTAATAAACCCTGGTGGGGATGCACTAAACTGTGTATAAATCCCCCCCAGGCAGTCTGTGACCCGTATGGTTTGAATTTTACAGTTAGAGTCCAGACCTTGCCTTTCCATTCAGTTGAACGGGCTGACGTGTCATTCCGTTACAATAGGACGCGCACTGACACACACACACACACACTGTGTATATGTGTGTGCGCTACCGCCCTGGTCTCGATTCTGAACAAACCTGATAGACCAGCAGGAAATACCTACGTGCAATACTCTGAGTGTTTTGCAGGCTGTCCTTGCTGTAGGTTGTCAGTGTCCTGCCATAGTACTGAAAGGGTTGTAACGAGACTCCCATTGCATAGCAGTTGAGGCCATTCCAGATTTGAGTTCAGTTTGATTGAGCTTGTAGTAAAACCTGGAATGGCTCAAAATGCAATACAATGGGAGTCTTGTTCCCCCGCACTGGCAATGAATGCTCCAACAGCATGCTGACAAATCTTTCTTTTTTTTCTTTACAGAAATGTTGACCAGTTTATCCCCTCGGCACCTGTAAGTTCAATTGACATTTTATTAAAGACTCCTACATTTGGTTTCCCTATTACATATATATAAACCCCTTTTACTATGGTGGACAATGCTGCTATATGCAATGGTAAAGCCTTGGTTGTATTTAACCTGCGTGTGACCCTGAGCAAGTCACTCAACCTCCTTGTGCTCCGTCCTTCGGGATGAGACCGTAAAACAAACGAGGTCCTGTTGGAAGCGGTTGTTGATGCATCGTTCATAAATCTTGCACGGTACCCGGTATTTCTCTTGCCTGTCGATTTTTGAAATGTCTGTCTCTCGTGTCGCCCCGTCGCAGCCCCCCCCACGGCCATCCCTCCAGTATGCTGAGCAGCACGAGAGCGACGAGGACCGGCAGTTCCGAAAAGTGTTCCAGCAGCTTGCCGGAGATGTGAGTACAGAATATAGACCTGGGCTCAATTAGAATTGTTGGCTGAAAATTCCAGTTCCAATTCCAATGGTATTGTGTTTAGTTACAATGATGCTGTACTGATTGCAATTGCCATTCCACTAAAAAGTTACTTAAGTGGTGGCACACGCTAACAGGTTTATTTTACCAAGCAGTCATCACAGGTACAAATACAGAAATGTGCTCTATGAAGTTTTTTTTCAAACAAATTGGTTGCTAAATTTGCATGCGACCGTATACCACATTTTATATACACTGTGATCTGTTTATTTGGGCACCTCCATGCTTCCGCTTCACGTTACATTTAATAGGTACCCATGGTGTTTTAGAATATTCTTTCTTTGCTGGACAGTGCCTTGACAGTTAGATCCAGGTCTGAATTAAATCAAATTAAATAAAGATTGGCTGTGGTCTCCTCCGTCATTTTGATTCAATCCAGACCCAGCTATAACACTTTGCCCTATGAATTAGAAGTTAGGGGGGGGGAGACTGGATGGTTTGTAACTGAACCCACATTTCCAGTCACACAGCATTTTTGGGATTTCCCTTTTTAGGAGCGATGAGGCAGGTAATTATATTCTAGTCTCTGGGGCTCATTTGGGTGTTGCTCGAAAACCGTGTTGAGTTTCACTCGGAGACGAGGCTAAGAACTGACTCATACTAAAGAATGACTTGTGTGAGCCTGCTAATCCCTGCAGAATTCAAACACTGCAGTACAAACAAGACTAGATTATCCCCCCTTTGGTGTAACTACTGGGCTTGGCTTTATATCTAGATTTAAGTAACATAGAGATTGAACTGCTCCCACACCCCCTAAGAGAAAGGGTGCTCCCTCCAGTCCAGGGCAGGCTTGAGGCACGGAGACTGAACTGCTCCCTCCTTCCCTCCCTCACCCCTAAGAGAAAGGGTGCTCCCTCCAGTCCAGGGCAGGCTTGAGGCACGGAGACTAAACTGCTCCCTCCTTCCCTCACCCCCCTGAAAGAAAGGGTGCTCCCTCCAGTCCAGGGCAGCCTTCAGGCACGGATACTGTACTGCTCCCTCCCTCCCTCACCCCCCTAAGAGAAAGGGTGCCCCCCCTAGTGCAGGGCAGGCTTAAGGCACGGAGACTGAACTGCTCCCTCCCTCCCTCACCCCCCTAAGAGAAAGGGTGCTCCCTCCAGTCCAGGGCAGGCTTGAGGCACGGAGACTGAACTGCTCCCTCCTTCCCTCCCTCACCCCTAAGAGAAAGGGTGCTCCCTCCAGTCCAGGGCAGGCTTGAGGCACGGAGACTGAACTGCTCCCTCCTTCCCTCCCTCACCCCTAAGAGAAAGGGTGCCCCCTCCAGTCCAGGGCAGGCTTGAGAGATGCCTTTAGGTCAAGCATCTCTCAAAATCTGGTGTTGCTTTCTGTTTTTTTTTTTTCTTCAAGGACATGGAGGTGAGCCCAGCAGAGCTGATGAATATACTCAACAAAATTATTGGCAAACGTAAGTAAAGATTCATTCTGTTCAATGTGCTTCTTGTGGAGCTTAATGATCCAGGAGCGGCGATAATGCGATTTTAAAAAAGGAAGCACCAGGGATTTGGATCCATGATTCCCAAATGCAGGCTGTAGTAAAGTGTGTGTTTTATTCTTTCAGACGGCGACCTCAAAACCGACGGATTCAGCATCGAGTCCTGCCGAAGCATGGTGGCGGTCATGGATGTATCCTCAGCAGTGCTTTGAATCTTGGGAGCTGTCTTGTACTTAAGGCTGTAAATGACTTTATTAGATTAAAATGCACACCTGTCTTAAACTAACATGCACCTGTTCATTGATTTAAAGTTGACTGCATTTTGTATTTGGTCACTTTTTTGTGTTCACTTCTGAAATGCAGTTCACGCTCTTAATGCGTTGTGACTCTCGTTCTTCGGTTACAGTGGTTTGCAACGTTTAAAAAATTAAGTCTGAATCGATGCAAGATCCCAATAACACCTGATGTGAAATAAGCCATTTTTGTTTACCATGGGGGGTGGAGGGAGAGGAGTATAAGGCCTTTTGAAGTTCCATGCTTTTCAGATTGCTTCAAGCCATGCATGTGATCTCCCTTAACCTTCGTGCTTCTGCAGAGCGACAGCACAGGCAAGCTGGGCTTCCATGAGTTCAAACACCTCTGGAACAACATCAAGAAATTGCAGGTAAGCCCCTCCCCCCCCCCCCCCCCCCCCACACACACACACACACACTACTAAGTCACCGTAGATAATAACTTGTGACCCTTGTAACCCTGCAACAACTGTCAGTCCTCCTGGATAAAGGCATCTGCCAAATAAATAATTATAATAATGAACAGAGGTCAAGCACCTGATGACACCTAATCCCTTCTCGTGATGAGGTTTGCTTGTGATCTTGTAGAATGGTTGCAGCAGCAGTGTGGAGTAGTGGTTAGGGCTCTGGACTCTTGACCGGAGGGTCGTGGGTTCAATCCCAGGTGGGACTCTACCCTTGAGCAAAGTACTTTACCTAGATTGCTCCAGTAAAAACCCAGCTGTATAAATGGGTAATTGCATGCAGAAATAATGTGATATCTTGCAACAATTAAGTGCGTCTGCTAAGAAATAAATAATAATAATAATGTCTCTTTGCTTGTGGTCTTGCTGAACGGTTGCATGTCTCTCTCAGGGGGTGTATAAGCAGTATGATGCTGATCGCTCTGGTACGATCGGGGCTTCAGAGTTACCAGGTGCTTTCCAAGCTGCAGGTAAGGGGCTGTTTCACAGCAGCATACTTTCTTTAAATGAAATGACTTCAGTCCGGTTCGTGACCCTTGGGATGGAACATCTTGTCACAATGGCGTCCCAGAGGACTGCAAACAGGTTGCAGTTCTCATCCATCCATTCTTTCATTCGTCCAATAATCACATGCTGAAATCCTACACCTTGAGCTGAATAAAGTTAAATACAATTACAGGATTTTAAAAAACCTGCTCAATAGTGTTATGATGTTACATTAAACATATTCTGTTGCACGCCACTTTGTAGTTTTTTCCCCCATATACGAAAAATTGAGAAATGTGACATTTCGAAATCTAACATGAAATACGGTGCTACTATGATGGCTTCCGGTAGACTTTTGTGACATCATTTTGTAGTTTTCTAAAATTATGTTCATATAGTTTTTGTTTAATTGTCTCAATCTTAATTCTAGGCCATGCAAAACTTTGCTCCACAGCTATAGAAGTTAGCTAGCTGGTTGAACATCATAATGATTTGAACAGCATTGGAAGAGACTGGTCAGACAGGCTGGCATTTTGGTTTTCTGCGCACTGAAAGTTTCTACGTCGATTTTTATACCAAGGAAATCAAGTTTCCCATCCATAACACGATGACCTCTCAACGACAGGAATAAAAGTATTGGTATTCTCTCTCTCTCTCTCTCTCTCTCTCAGGGTTCCCTCTGAATGGCCAGCTGTACCAGATGATTATTCGTCGCTATAGCGATGAGAGAGGCAACATGGACTTTGACAATTACATTGGCTGCCTGGTTCGTCTGGACGCCATGTGCCGTGAGTTCTGATTTCATTCACAGCTTTCAGACCGGTTCAGTGAGGACTCCTCCTGGGGCCGCACTGCTCTCATTTACTGTGGGAGACCCAGTGAAATTTGAATTGTCCAAATACCACAGTGCTTTAAACCAGAGCTTCCCAACCCTGGTCCTGGGAAACCCCAGTGTGTCTTCTGGTTTTCCAACTGAGCTTTCAATTACTTAACTAGACCCTACATTGAAATGATCATTTTCTTAATTAGACCTTTTTAATAGTGCACAGCTCCTAAACAGTTGCAGAGTTCAGGTTGCTTATAAAATGTTATAGCTGACTTGAAATCTGTAGCTGTTTAGTGATCAGTTCAATGAAGGGTCTAGTTAAGTAATTGAGAGCTGGAATGAAAATTAAACCCATTTTCATTTTAAACGTGATGCGTGGTGCTGCTGTATGTTAAAGAAAGCTCTCGGTCTCAGTCTTCTCCTCGGGTGATCTGTTTGCACTCGCTGGGTCGTTTTGCCTCCAGCAGTGTCTTCTGGGTCAAGTTACTGGCTGGAAGCTGAAGGGAAGCAGCTGATTGGTTATTTGACAGGAACGAAGCCAGTGAAGGGGTGGGTGGGGTTAATTTCACTGAAGTCAAGCAGACAAATACTTTGTGCCACCTTCAGAACATTGATGAAGGCACTAGCTGAAACGTTTGTCTTTTTTTGTAAGTTTTGGTACTTGGATTATAAATATCGATCATGAATGCCCAACACGTTTGATATTCAGACGGTCTAGCAAAAGCTTTTTTTTTTTTTTTAAACATGGTCGTCATTTGATTTTTGAATTGACGACTAGAATTAAAAGCATATAACCGTTAAAGTGATTGTGTGTTTTTTTTGTTTTCATTTGTTTTTAGGTGCCTTCCAAACCCTGGACAAAGATCATAATGGAACCATTAAAGTGGACATTAAGGAGGTAAGTATATTGGAGCTCAAGTGAGATGTGCCTGCAACCATGTGGGAGATTACGAATAGCACAGCAATCACAGTGAGCAGGGTTAGCTGTATAGTCCAGCAGTCACAGTGAGCAGGGTTAGCTGTATAGTCCAGCAGTCACAGTGAGCAGGGTTAGCTGTATAGTCTGGTCACAGTGAGCAGGATTAGCTGTATAGTCCAGCAGTCACAGTGAGCAGGGTTAGCTGTATAGTCCAGCAGTCACAGTGAGCAGGGTTAGCTGTATAGTCCAGCAGTCACAGTGAGCAGGGTTAGCTGTATAGTCCAGTAGTCACAGTGAGCAGGGTTAGCTGTATAGTCCAGCAGTCACAGTGAGCAGGGTTAGCTGTATAGTCCAGCAGTCACAGTGAGCAGGGTTAGCTGTGTAGTCCAGCAGTCACAGTGAGCAGGGTTAGCTGTATAGTCCAGCAGTCACAGTGAGCAGGGTTAGCTGTATAGTCCAGCAGTCACAGTGAGCAGGGTTAGCTGTATAGTCTGGTCACAGTGAGCAGGATTAGCTGTATAGTCCAGCAGTCACAGTGAGCAGGGTTAGCTGTATAGTCCAGCAGTCACAGTGAGCAGGGTTAGCTGTATAGTCCAGCAGTCACAGTGAGCAGGGTTAGCTGTGTAGTCCAGCAGTCACAGTGAGCAGGGTTAGCTGTATAGTCCAGCAGTCACAGTGAGCAGGGTTAGCTGTATAGTCCAGCAGTCACAGTGAGCAGGGTTAAATACTGTATGTGAACAATTCAAATAAATTCAAAAGCGAAAATGCAAAGATGACTATCAATAATAAATCAAAACTAATTTTAAATGCTTCATCTATTAAATGTACATTTTACAGCTTTTTGTTCCCTTTTTATAAAAGTGCCCCATAGTAAAAAGAATAGCAAAGTGTATGGTAAAGCATAGGTAGGGAGGTATGCTTAAAAGATGGCAAACCATTGCTAACATAAACTAAATGCAATGGAAGAACTATGTGGGGGGGGGTTGGGGGAACAACTGCAAATGTACCTTGGGTCGACCTTTATAAAGTTATGTGTTGCGTTGCATTTCTTACGGATCCTGCTCCTTGTTTTGCAGTGGCTCCAGTTGACCATGTACTCTTAAAGATCCTGCTGGGTGCCAGTGGAAAGGAGGCTACATCTCTCCACACAATGTTGATGTTCAGCTGATCCTTCAACACTAGGAATATCTCTCTGCCAACTCTCTCCGCATGGCTGCTTCTGCTTCTAGAACTCTTTCCGATTTCTAATTGGTTTGTTGTTTTTTTTGGGGGGGGGGGAAGGTGAAGTAGGATGTTTTTTGCAATGTCTTTTGGCTAATAATTCTTCTTTTTTATTTTTTATTTTTTTAAGTTTTTTTTTATATCTAATTTGTTGCTTGTGGGCATATTTAATTTTTTTTTTTTTTTAACCCATCATCCCATGTTCTTAATTTGAAGTTACTGTGAAGTTTTATCCTGCACTGTGCTGTGCGTAAAATCGAATTGTTAGAAAGACACGTGACATGTTTAATTATTGTACCTTTTGTTTTTGCGTCAGCAGTACATGCAGATTCCACCAGGTGGCAGTCTTACACCTGTAAAGACACGCCATTGACAGACCCAGTTTCATTTAATGTTAAGACTTTAAATGTTCATACAACTTTGCGGTCGAGTCGAGGTTCGCCTCGTTTTTCTGTGAAAACAGCAGCAGCTCAACATTAAGTGCAAAAAATATGTTTTGTCCTTAACGGAAACGGAAATTCGAAATTTTACGAAGTATGTATTTTTTGTTTCATCAGCCAAGAATTAAGGCCGAAATGTTTGTATGTTACTTTTGAAATCATTGCGATGACTTTATGAATGATGCTTGGTTTGTCTGTTACAATGCTAACTGGTAATGCAACACAAAATGTTTGTCACGCATCCATCCATATATATATATAATCAAATTACCCATTGAAAATGATTGATTTTTTATTTTGGTTTATTATATTATGCAAAAAATTAAAACTCTTTACAATTTCATATTTATGGGTTTTCTGTTCGTGTGTTTGTTTGTTTTTTGTAACTATGACAAAGTAAAAACACCACTAGCTGTCTTTCTTTGCATCATCAATGCTGATGCACATGTAGAAATTCTAGTACCAGACTCCTTCGTTTTGTTGGTTTGCCGTTCAACACAGATTTCGAGGTTGAATATTAAATACCAAGCCTATAAATAGGAGGCTGTGTGGTCCAGTGGTTAAAGAAAAGGGCTTGTAACCAGGAGGTCCCCGGTTCAAATCCCACCTCAGCCACTGACTCATTGTGTGACCCTGAGCAAGTCACTGAACCTCCTTGTGCTCCGTCTTTCGGGTGAGACGTAATTGTAAGTGACTCTGCAGCTGATGCATAGTTAACACACCCTAGTCTCTGTAAGTCGCCTTGGATAAAGGCGTCTGCTAAATAAACTAATAATAAATACTGCAACTAGACCTGGATACCTCAGTGTGACCTCGAGAGAATGGTTTTTATGTCTCAAGTTTTAAATTAAAAACAGTGTCCTCCCTTTTGTAACCTATGACAACCCTAATAACAAAGGTCCGTTATTAAATTATTTTGTCTAGTCCTATAACATCAATCCAAGTTGAGTTAGGATTTATTAGCTCCGGTTCTGCCTTGTGAGCGCGGTTTGCTTGCATCTGTTTATGCTCAGTAGGGAAGATAAAAAAGACCTTTGAATAAAACAGCAGGCGTCTCTATTTTTATCTGGTGACCAGTCGGAAGTATAATTATCAAGACGTTCATTTTATGCCATGTTTCAGTCTCGATATTATTAAAGGAGAACTCAAGTATTTATGTTGCGTGCGTAAAGAAAAATGCTTTTTTGGTTGTATTCTAGACATAATTATTAGTTTTTATTTTTTGGCATCTAGGATCCAAAATATCAGGTAGTATCGCAGGCACAATTTTATTACATCCAATTTCGGGTCGTATGTAATAATAATAATAATAATAATAATAATAAATATTGTGTTTTTGCTGATCTCAGTTGAAATAGAGACGTACGTGTCACGCAGTAGTTTTCTATTTGAATAAACTCGCAATAAGTAAACCTCATCTTTTTATATTTTAGTATTGATAGTGCACCATAATAAACTACATTTTCCTGTAGTATAGGATACTTTACTTTGCCTTATTTTTTATTGCGAAACTAACCAACCAAAAGGCCGAACAACTCAGTTTTATTGACTCGAGTCAACACTCCTCACTCGAGTGACGTCAGCGAGTAACGTTGCCTTAGCAACCAGTGCCCCACCACCAGAAGGCCGGACCAAATCGGCAATGACTGACGTTCCGTGAGCAAATCGAATTACACTTTCCCAACCCTGAGCCCGCCATCCCTAGGGCATCAGCCAATGAGAGCGCGGAGGCAGGGAACTGGGCTGGTTATGTATTTTACGGGGAGCGAAACTGATGCTGAAGTGAAATCTGCGCTTTAGCTGAGCTGCTCAAACATAGGTGTTGCATCTACTCTTGAGAAGCGACGGGCAGGTAAGAATTATTTAATGCATGTATAATATATACGACTGGAGAATATAAATTGAACGCATTCCTTTTTTTTCAATGTGATTTATGGTTTAAATAAAACTTATTAACTTACTTAAATTGAATAATTTACGAACAACGAGAATATATATATATATATATATATATATATATATATATATATATATATATATATATATATATATATATATATATGCACGGTAAACATTGTATTTGTATTTATTTTTGTCTGCTGGTTTTTGTTATTTTAAACCACAACGAAGTTACATCTTTCATAATCGCGTTTGTTATTTTGCATAATATTAAGTTGTCTCACGCGTTGACGTTATTTTGTATTGTCGTTGGTAATAATAGCTCTCACAGAATACATTGTTTTGCGCCCAGCCTATTAAACATGCATTTTAAACTATATTTATATTTACTGTTAACTATGTGTTTTCCAGTAGTTTCAGCTACGAGGGGACTTCCTTTTAAAAGTAGCACGCTTGTATATACAAGCAGAACAGTGGAGCGAGTCTTATCTTGAGAACTAACCGAGAATGGTTCGCACAATACAACCATTAGTCAGTTCAATACTTTATTAGACTTGCAGAACAGCGTGCAATACGAAAAAGGGGTTTAGTTACCAATATTAGAGACAGAGTGTGGCAGTCTTCTCTTCTTCCTCAGGTCTAAAGAGCTCCAAAGCAGCCTTTTTATGCCTAACCTGCGGTGACATCATCCTTCAACAATTCTTTCTTTCAGTAACCGTTCTCTGGTGTCCTCGCCATTTCTTAGTCACTTCTCATTAACTAATGTAAGCATGCATAGAATCCACGCGTTCAAAGCTTCATCTTGCAACAAAGTGAACGAAGGGATCGATTCCAACCCTTGCTGTGTGTGTGAATTTCCATGACTGTTTACAGTTTCAAGTCACACAGTTTATTGCCTGGGGGGGGGGGGGGGGGGGGGGTGATGGGTGATGGCGTAAGTCTAATTGTGTGTGTGCGTGCGTGCGTGCGTGCGTGTGTGCAGACAGGTGTCAGTGTTCAGTCCCCCTCTACAACCCTGTCATTTTGTAATCTGATTGGGTTCTTGGGAGCTCAGCAGCATGGTCAGGCCTGATCAGTCCTTCTTGTAGGATTTCTGTCTGTTAGGATCTCAAAAGCTATGCATGCTGAGTACTGGTCACAAGGAGTTTTAGAGAAACACACCTTCTCCTCCCTTAGAAAATGCCTGCCCTTTTAAAAAGTGTCCTGTAGTAAAAGCACAGCAAAGTGTAATACAGCACAGTGAAAGCATTGTAAAACACGGGTAAGCATTGTAAAGCACAGAGAGGTCTGGTAAAGCATAGGGAAGCATTGTAAAGCACAGAGAGGTCTGGTAAAGCATAGGGAAGCATTGTAAAGCACAGAGAGGTATAGTAAAGCATAGGCAAGCATTGTAAAGCACAGAGAGGCCTGGTAAAGCATAGGGAAGCATTGTAAAGCACAGAGAGGTATGGTAAAGCATAGGCAAGCATTGTAAAGCACAGAGAGGTCTGGTAAAGCATAGGGAAGCATTGTAAAGCACAGAGAGGTCTGGTAAAGGATAGGGAAGCATTGTAAAGCACAGAGAGGTATGGTAAAGCATAGGGAAGCATTGTAAAGCACAGAGAGGTCTGGTAAAGCATAGGGAAGCATTGTAAAGCACAGAGAGGTATGGTAAAGCATAGAGAAGCATTGTAAAGCACAGAGAGGTCTGGTAAAGCATAGGGAAGCATTGTAAAGCACAGAGAGGTCTGGTAAAGCATAGGGAAGCATTGTAAAGCACAGATAGGTCTGGTAAAGCATAGGCAAGCATTGTAAAGCACAGAGAGGTCTGGTAAAGCATAGGGAAGCATTGTAAAGCACAGAGAGGTCTGGTAAAGCATAGGGAAGCATTGTAAAGCACAGAGAGGTCTGGTAAAGCATAGGGAAGCATTGTAAAGCACAGAGAGGTCTGGTAAAGCATAGGGAAGCATTGTAAAGCACAGGGAGGTATGGTAAAGCATAGGGAAGCATTGTAAAGCACAGAGAGGTCTGGTAAAGCATAGGGAAGCATTGTAAAGCACAGAGAGGTCTGGTAAAGCATAGGGAAGCACGCCTGCTGGGGGGTCGCGCTGTGTTGCTGGCGTGAACGAGCGCGTGTTTCAATCACGGATCAACTTGATACAGGACACTGAAAAGCATTGCTCAGCAGTTATAATAAGGTAACGATTACATATTTAAAAACTGTTTACATTTGTGATCCAAAGGGTAGGCATTTGGGAATCCATCTAAAACAGCACCTGACTGAATCCCATGCATGACATGAATAATGCATGACAGCAGCAGGTGCACTTAGTTACTGATGTTTGAACTGAACGTGTTACACCTGCCCTGACATCCTTGCACTGGCATCCCTGCACTGGTTTCCAGTTTCTTTTCTGTCAGGGACTCTGGTTTTGTTCAAGTTTGTAAATCTAGATTAAATGCAGCGGGAGATGTAGTGGAGAGGGTTATATATGCAGCTGTGGCTAAAAGTTTTGCATATACTTAAAACTGACAACATTGGGAAAAAAATAAAAAAATAAAAAAAATTGACATTTTGAAATCTAACACGAAATACTACTGTACTACTGTTATGGCTTCCGGTAGACTTTTGCGATATAACTTTGTAGTTTCTTTGATTATATATGATGTTAAAAAAAATATGTTCATAAAGTTTAAAAATATATATATATGTCTCAATCCTAAAATTCTAAGTGATGGCACATTTTTGTCCATAGCTGCACGTATGTCAAACTATATTGAGAATGTTCGATTCTGGGGAGATAAGAGAGCGTCTGTCTGTCCTTATGTTTGCCCGTCGTTTGTGTCAATAGAGCTCATTTACCATTCATAGTGAAAAGAGTAAAGAAAAACTCGTTTGTGATGATCGCTGCTTTTCTTAGACTCTTAGCGCTCCACACAAACCTAGGCAGCTGTTTATGCTTCGATATGCTTTACCACAATACTCTCCTTAAATACCAATTTGCATTCAACTGTCCAGCCATTGCATTGCGAAAGTGCATTCCGAATCAGGCTAGCAGTGATCAGATGTCTATTGCAAACCAATACAAATAATATCACTTATTTTCATTATGTTTCAGTTTCTTTGTTTCCAATTTGCCTGGTTAATATATAAAAGCTTTTTCTTTAATGCTAATGAGAAAAAAAGACAATGCCGTATTTACAGAGACACCACCTGCCTCGAAATCGCGTGAATTGCTATTATGCCTCCTCCAAGCCACATGATCCACCTTTGAAATTTCAAGGCAACAGCTGTGCGTTGGTGGCAGAATTAGCTTCACTTTGACACCCAGGCCTGGGTTTTGCGTTTCAGATTTTCTTTGAATGTATTACTATCCTTGTTTTTTTTTTTTTTTTTTTGCTGATGAAAATTGCTTATAGCTGATTGTAAGCCTCTGAGTATTCCTAAAGCCTGTCCTGGCCTGGAGGAGGTGAGGGAGGGAGGGAGGGAGCAGTTCAGTCTCCGTGCCTCAAGCCTGCCCTGGACTGGAGGGAGCACCCTTTCTCTTAGGGGGGTGAGGGAGGGAGGGAGCAGTTCAGTCTCCGTGCCTCAAGCCTGCCCTGGACTGGAGGGAGCACCCTTTCTCTTAGGGGGGTGAGGGAGGGAGGGAGCAGTTCAGTCTCCGTGCCTCAAGCCTGCCCTGGACTGGAGGGAGCACCCTTTCTCTTAGGGGGGTGAGGGAGGGAGGGAGCAGTTCAGTCTCCGTGCCTCAAGCCTGCCCTGGACTGGAGGGAGCACCCTTTCTCTTAGGGGGGTGAGGGAGGGAGGGAGCAGTTCAGTCTCCGTGCCTCAAGCCTGCCCTGGACTGGAGGGAGCACCCTTTCTCTTAGGGGGGTGAGGGAGGGAGGGAGCAGTTCAGTCTCCGTGCCTCAAGCCTGCCCTGGACTGGAGGGAGCACCCTTTCTCTTAGGGGGGTGAGGGAGGGAGGGAGCAGTTCAGTCTCCGTGCCTCAAGCCTGCCCTGGACTGGAGGGAGCACCCTTTCTCTTAGGGGGGTGAGGGAGGGAGGGAGCAGTTCAGTCTCCGTGCCTCAAGCCTGCCCTGGACTGGAGGGAGCACACTTTCTCTTAGGGGGGTGAGGGAGGGAGGGAGCAGTTCAGTCTCCGTGCCTCAAGCCTGCCCTGGACTGGAGGGAGAATCCTTTCTCTTAGGGGGGTGAGGGAGGGAGGGAGCAGTTCAGTCTCCGTGCCTCAAGCCTGCCCTTCAATCTCAACACTGCATTGAGATAGCAGGTTTTCAAAGTCTTTTCTTTTTCTTCAGTTCGTTGGTGTATTTATTGCAGATCATAACAACTCTTTTTCTGACTTTATAGGATTCGATAAAACTAACAAGGAAGCAGGAAGTTCATTTCTGCAAATATATTCCCTGTGGTTGCTCCGTTAAGGCTCTTCGTCTATTCAACAGGCCTGAGATTGAAATCTACTGAAAACAGCGTTTGAATAATGGTGTGCAGAAAGAAATAATGCCCTAAATTGACGTACCCCCGAAAAAAAGATAATGACATAGCTGTCTTTCCGCTTAATCAGGTATTAAAACTGCCAGATGAAAAAAGTGTCCAAGGTAATAATTTCCATTGAGCAACCAAGCAGAGATAATCTACTCACACAAGCGCTCAGCTGCCTGAAAACCTTTAGGGTTCATCATAATCATAATAATAATAATAATAATAATAATAATAATAATAATAATTATGAAGAGCTCAGAGATTTGCATTTGAAAAGACATGCGATTGAAAGCGCTTTGAAGAAGATTACTGTTCTTCTGCCAGAAAAAAGAACTGAAAAGAAACAGCATGAAAAAACACAACTAGCTCGTTTCGTGGATTCAATTATATTTTCACACACATTTTTCTTAACTTAATGGTAAATGTTAACATAGTCTACCCTGGTTTGCCTTTTTTTTTAACATGCTTTACCAGACCTCTCTGTGCTTTACAATGCTTCCCTATGCTTTACCAGACCTCTCTGTGCTTTACAATGCTTGCCTATGCTTTACCAGACCTCTCTGTGCTTTACAATGCTTGCCTATGCTTTACCACACCTCTGTGCTTTACAATACTTCCCTATGCTTTACCAGACCTCTCTGTGCTTTACAATGCTTCCCTATGCTTTACCATACCTCTCTGTGCTTTACAATGCTTCCCTATGCTTTACCAGACCTCTCAGTGCTTTACAATGCTTGCCTATGCTTTACCATGTGCTTTCTCACACTTTGCTGTGCTTTTACTGTGGGAAACTTTAAGTGTAAGGGGAACAGCTTTACTTCTCAGAGTGTTACAAGTTGTCTGCCAAATGTGTGATAAAACACAGCGAGCGCAGAAGCACATCGCTGTCGGAGACGCTGAAAGCACATGTTTCTAAAGGACTCGGTGTAGTCAAAAGCAGTATTGTAAACAGGCCTGTGTGTCTGGGTCCCTGGAGAGGACAGGGGTAGCGCTACGGCTTTTGTTTTATTTTAATAAACAGTCACTCAGTCTCTGTGGTTGCTGCTCAGCAACTAGGGGAAACCGTGGCAACCTCACCTTGCTACTGTGGGGAAGAGGAGGGAGGGAGAGAGATTATTTGTTATTTGTTATAATACATGGTGATGTAAAAGACATCGCTCAAACTGTAGAACTGGCCGCGTTTATTTTTTTACCAGTTGAAAATGAAGTGCTGAGAAAAACATTGGAAAACAGAATAAAAAAAAAAAGTTTTTGATGTACTGGAGGGTTGCTTTTAAAAATATAGGTTAGCAGTTTTTATCATCAACCTTGTTATATATGGGTCTCGCGCCACCACCATGTATAATAAGACTGTAAAACACTGAGGTTTATAGGAGAATTATCGTTCACTCGTTATTATATTATGGTTATACATGCTTCTACTGTGCTTTTATACATGCTGTGCTTCAACCATGGGATGTCGCACTAAACTTTGTGTAAAAAAAACAGCAGAATTCCCCCCTGGTAGGCACGGCCGTGTGGTGTGCAGGGGGAGTCGCACAGTCAGGGGAGTGCAGGGGTCCCCGAGGGTCTCCCCTAGTAAAGGCACGGCCGTGTGGTGTGCAGGGGGAGTCACACAGTCAGGGGAGCGCAGGGGTCCCCGAGGGTCTCCCCTGTAAAGGCACGGCCGCGTGGTGTGCGGGGGGAGTCACACAGTCAGGGGAGTGCAGGGGTCCCCGAGGGTCTCCCCTGGTAAAGGCACGGCCGCGTGGTGTGCAGGGTGAGTCATACAGTCGGGGGAGCGCAGGGGTCCCCGAGGGTCTCCCCTGTAAAGGCACGGCCGTGTGGTGTGCAGGGTGAGTCATACAGTTGGGGGAGCGCAGGGGTCCCCGAGGGTCTCCCCTGGTAAAGGCACGGCCGCGTGGTGTGCAGGGTGAGTCATACAGTCGGGGGAGCGCAGGGGTCCCCGAGGGTCTCCCCTGGTAAAGGCACGGCCGCGTGGTGTGCAGGGTGAGTCATACAGTCGGGGGAGCGTAGGGGTCCCCGAGGGTCTCCCCTGTAAAGGCACAGCCGTGTGGTGTGCGGGGGGAGTCACACAGTCAGGGGAGCGCAGGGGTCCCCGAGGGTCTCCCCTGGTAAAGGCACGGCCGCGTGGTGTGCAGGGTGAGTCATACAGTCAGGGGAGCGCAGGGGTCCCCGAGGGTCTCCCCTGGTAAAGGCACGGCCGTGTGGTGTGCAGGGTGAGTCATACAGTCGGGGGAGCACAGGGGTCCCCGAGGGTCTCCCCTGGTAAAGGCACGGCCGCGTGGTGTGCAGGGTGAGTCATACAGTCAGGGGAGCACAGGGGTCCCCGAGGGTCTCCCCTGGTAAAGGCACGGCCGCGTGGTGTGCAGGGTGAGTCATACAGTCGGGGGAGCACAGGGGTCCCCGAGGGTCTCCCCTGGTAAAGGCACGGCCGCGTGGTGTGCAGGGTGAGTCATACAGTCAGGAAGTTATAATATAGTAATAGAAGTTATAATGTACCCCAAACTCCCCACCAGCTGTCAGTACAAACAGTGACTAAATTGAAGAGCAAGCATGACCTTATTGTGTGGTGCATGACGAAAGCCTCCTGTTATCCTTTCATTATAGCATGTGTGTTTACCCAGCCTCTGACATCCTGCTAACTGAGTGGAGGTATCGTATTGCGGTGAATAGGGCCGCTCATAATCGTGCTGTTTGCTGTTCCAGTTGGGTTAATGTAAATACAATGGAAGTTGACGTCTTTTATTGCTGTGGATGATTCAGTGTTCTGGGTCCCGTTTTTTATAACAAGGATATCTCTCTCCTTCTCCACTCTCTCTTTCCTCGACTCCCTCTTTCTCCCTCCCACACTCCATCTCCCTCTGTAATTATGTCTGTCTCCCTTTTTGATGTCTTCCCCCGTCCCTTCTTCTCCTCCTCCCTCCCCCTCTCTCTCCCACTCCCTCTCCTCCTCATCTCTCACTCTCCCTCTGTATATCTCTTTCCCTTTGCCTCTCTCCTCCATCACTCTCTCCAGCTCTCCCCCCTTTTCCTCTCTCTCTCCCACCATCTCTCTTCCTCCTTCTCTCTTCCTCCTTCTCCCCTGCCTCTCTTCCACCCTCTCTGCCTCTCCCATCTCACACTCTCCCTCCCTCTCTCTCTCTCTCTCTCTCTCTCAGCTTGTGGCTGGAGTCCCCCCTGATTCAGCAGCTCTGTAATTAGTGTTTGATTCCAGCCCCAGCATGGAGCAGAGCAGTGGCTGTCACGCAGCCTCGCTGTGTCTGCAGGAGGAGAGACCAGGAGCACGAGGAGACACACTGCTGACCCAATTCTTTATATCAATGATCAAGTTTCTAAGTTATAACACTGATGAGAATCAGTAGCCAAAACATTCGTCACCTCGAGTTTCATACAGTTTTACTTTCGCAGGGTAAATCCGAGCTTAATTGGAAATTAAGCTGGAAAGCAAGCAGAGTTTGAAAAAATCTAATTGGTTTACCTTAGAGGGGCCACGCTCTTTCTCAGTGTGATCACAGTTTAAGCAACAGGGTGCAAGCTCTGGTGACAATGCAAAGGTTAGCAAACGTTAGCTAATTAGCAGTTGTCATGCATGCTCCAAAATAACAGGCCATTCATATTATAAGAAGTCATTCTGAGTTTGTTTTAATGGAAAGTAAAAGCTTGGTATTGTTTAAGCCTGAAGAACATGTTCAGACACGGCTAGGAAAGGTGGGCATGCAGCTCCCAACACCACCAATAAGGCACGAAACACACAAGCAGATGAGAGTCTTTTTAAATTCAAGTTCATGGAACCTTTTTTTAACTTAAGTGTATTCTTACTTTCCAGAGCACAAAGGAAAAGGATGTTTGTTTACAGTGACTCAAAAGTGTAAGAGCATGTGTAGGAAAGTGGGAGAGAGTGGGAGAGTGGGAGAGAGTCAGTGTGGGAAAGTGGGAGAGTCTGAGAGTGTGAGTGGGAGAGTGTCAGTGTGGAAAGTGGGAGAGTGGGAGAGTGGGAGAGTGTCAGTGTGGGAGAGTAACAGTGTGGGAGAGTAACAGTGGGAGAGTGTCAGTGTGGAAAGTGGGAGAGTGGGAGAGTGGGAGAGTGTCAGTGTGGGAGAGTAACAGTGGGAGAGTGTCAGTGTGGAAAGTGGGAGAGTGGGAGTGGTAGAGTGGGAGTGTGAGAGTGTCAGTGTGGGAGAGTGGGAGAGTGTCAGTGTGGGAGGAAAGACAATGGTTAGCTTAATGATACTCAGGCAGTTTTCTCTTGCAATTCTTTTCAGAAATCAGGCAAACTATTGCATTGTTGTACCCCTGGTCTTCTCATCCTTATGATAGAGTAATTATTTCTTTTTAATCCTGTAAACATTTCCACCTTGTAATGAATCTTCTCCTAGCTAATAAAACTGATACCGGTTTAAAACCTGTACTTACCTTTTCAACTCAAGTCAATGGGCTGAGATGCCAATTTGTTACAATCTGTATAAACGCCAGGACCTCACAATGTCTAATGTTTGCTGTTCTCCTGTTTTACAGAGTTATCCTCTCTTGGATCCCTGCGGAGTGCTATCGGTCTGCTTCACACTCCCGCAGTCTCTCTCTCTCGCTCTCTCCCGCATCCTGGTGTGTCGTTTAGAGCAGGGAAGAGGATGGCTGCAGAGACAGCCATGCCCACAGAAATGGATGATCTGCAGAGACGGGCAGATCAGGTCACTGACGAGGTAACAGACAGTCATCTGGAGAAATACCATTTTATATTGCACTGCTGCATGGAGAATACTGCACATGCAAGCGAGAGTCCAGCGAAGAGCAGCCAGACGAATTGCAGAGCTTCAGGGAACTGAATATTTTTAGCCTTTAACAAAGAAGAATCAGACTTGATTGGCCTTAGTCAAAACCAGGAGTAGGATTAGAGTAAGGGTGCCTTGAAGGGCCATTCCTCTCCAGGTTTAACAGCTCAAATGGGAACGACTTTAGGTTCTGGGTGGAGGTTTTAATTGGTTCGATGAAACAATTTAGAGCAGGGCTGGAACAAAGACCAGGAATGGAAGCACCCCTGGATGACATGGAAGGAGACACTTCTTCACACAAGAGAGTGGAGAGGGGAAGGGGATGGGTTACCTAACCATGTTGTTGAGGCTGAATCACTGGGATCCTTTAAGACCCGACTTGACGTGGCAGTCGATTGAGGTTTCGTGTTTGCATTTTATAAAGTATTTTATTATTTTTTTATCCACAGTCGTTGGAAAGCACTCGTCGGATGATGCAGTTAGTGGAAGAGGTGAGAAATGAGATCTGGGTTTAAAAACGTCTTTTTACACTTTTCACTGCCCACCTCATCGTTTTTTATGGTACAAAACTTGAACCTTTTCTGATGTTTTATTATTTATTTTTTTCTTAACCAGAGCAAAGACGCTGGGATCAGGACGCTGGTCATGCTGGACGAGCAAGGAGGTATGGACCCCCCATCCACAGCTTCACCGCCCCCCATTTTCACACCCTAGCATGGGGTTACAGATCCGATACCTTCCCTTGCTTTACCACGTCCTGCAGTGTCACCCCGATCTCAAGAGCAGCTCTTGAATCCTGGCTTTTGTTACGAAGAGTTAATCCACCTGCTGTGGATTTAGATTACTGTCTGGAATGGGCCAAGCAGAGAGATAGAGAGGTTTAGAGAAGCAGACTGTAGCTTTTTCTTTCTTTCTTTCTCTCTTTCTTTCTTTCTTTCTTTCCTTTCCTTCCTTCTTTCCTAGTCGCTAATAGTGCCAGATTATAACAACCCAGCACTAAAACAAATCACGACCTGCCCCAGTAGCTTAAAAAAAACCCCAGAGCAGGAGAAATGAAAGGGGCTGTGCTTCCTCTGCCTGCTCCAGAACAACTGGACCGCACGGAGGAGGGTCTGGATCAGATCAACCAGGACATGAAGGAGGCCGAGAAGAACCTCACCGACATGGCCCAGTGCTGCGGCCTCTGTGTGTGTCCCTGTGCCAAGTAGGTCCTGATTAACCAGGAGCCCCGTGCAGCACTGCCAGCCTGTCTCGTGATGCTTCTGTCATTTTGAGAACATAAATAGGGATCAAAAACTGTGGGATCGAAGTCCATGCAAAGACCCCACCCCCGCCCAATTTTCCTGACTTCCCAGCCATAGCGCTATAGTTGGGAATGAAATAATACTAAACGCCATTTTTTCTCACTTCCTTCCTGTGTCAGGTAAAAGGGATCCCCCACCACGTACGCTGCCTGGCTGCTTTATTAGGACCTGTCTGCCTGATTGGATTGAGGGTTAGGGTTTGGTACGCCTTTATTAATACAGATTTAGTACGTCTTCTATTGTGTATAGACCCCCTCACACAGTACAATGCGAAACAGCCAGGCCAGTTCTGATATGAGGGTTATAAAGGCTTCCAAACTAACTTTGAACTCCGACAAGCAAGGCTTCTGATCCCACAGTTCCAGCCCAGCTCCTGTGTCAAGTGTGTGTGTGCGTGTGCGTACCGTGGCGTACCGCGTGTGTTTGGGCTTTTCCGCTGTGTTTTCTGCGAGCGACCGTCTTGTGTATTTCCCTTGTCCAGAGCAACTGGAGAGAGTCGAGGACGGGCTGGACCAGATCAATCAGAACATGAAAGAGGCTGAAAAAAACCTCACTAATCTGGGCAAGTGCTGCGGTCTTTGCTCCTGCGAGAAGTAGGTGTCGGCTGGGTGGAGGGGTGCATGTCTGTGTGCCTGCCTGCCTGCCTGCCTCCCTGCCTGTACTTACATTTCAGTCGAACACAGAGAGGAAGGAGTTCTAAACTTCTGCTCAAGAAACTTTTATCTGCATTCTCTTCAAATCAACCTGTATGTTGTTGTTTGTGTTTTTACAGCAGCCTCAAATATCAATCCGATCATTTTTATATAACACCTTTCATGTCATCTCAAAGCGCTTTACAATAGTAAAAGCATAGTAAAGCAGAAACACTTTAAAACCCATGGCAAAGCGTGTTAAAGATTAGTGAGTCTACAGCGGGACACTTTTACAAGGGCTGTCTCCCCCCCCCCCCCCCGCTCTCAGGCTGAAGGATTTCGAGGCAAGCAGTGCTTATAAGAAGGTGTGGGGGAACAGCCAGGATGCTGTGGTCTCCAATCAGCCTCCCTCCCGCGTGGTGGACGAGAGGGAGAAGATGACCATGAGCGGGGGACACATCCGCAGGTAACGCGCAACAGCTGGCCCTTGGGAGCCCATGTAAAACGTAAAGTCAATTCGGAAATAATACAGTAAAACCTGTCCAATCCAGCATCGCTTGGGACTGGAAAACAGATTGTGTACAGTGCCCTGGATTACAGAGGTACTGTAAACTCTTAACACTGTACCCCACAAAGTAAAATAAAAAGTATAAATGACAAACTATTTGATGCTTTTAAAAAATCTATTACAGAAGTATTAGTCCATTTCATGGATGTGTGTGAACTACAGCTATGGCCAAAAGTTTTTAGGAGTAGAATTTTAGGATTGAGACATAATTTAATATACTGTGTGTATTAAATTATCGTTTATTTAACATCATGTAATCAAAGAAACTACAAAATTATATCGCAAAAGTCTACCGGAAACCATACTAGCAGTACAGGATTTCATGTTAGATTTTGAAATGTCAGATTTTCCAATTTTTGTCAGTTTTTCGTATATGGTGGAAAACTACAAAGCAGTGTGCAATTCAATAAGTTAACGTAACATTATTCAGCAGGTTTCATTCGACTTTATGAAGCAAAATTAGTTCATTCTATAGGGGGATGCAAAACCTTTGGCCAGAGCTGTAGTCTGCAGCGTGGCTCAGTAAGGTCACACGTGTGCTGTGTGTGTGTGTGTGTGTGTGTGTGTTTGCAGGGTCACCAATGACGCCCGGGAGGACGAGATGGATGAGAATCTGGAGCAGGTGGGCAGTATCCTGGGCAACCTGCGGAACATGGCCCTGGACATGGGCAACGAGATCGACACCCAGAACATTCAGATCGACCGGATCATGGACAAGGTGAGACCCAGCCTCTCTCTCTGCCAGGACGTTCTCTTAAACCTGCTGTCTGTGTACCAGTGCAATCAGAACAGGGCGCGGGTGGTGGGATTCTAGGGGTGTAACGAAACTCGTATATAACCTTGAAGAACTTTGAAATTATTTTGGTATTAATTAAATGGAATACAACGTCTGTGTGGCAGTGTTTATACCACCAGCAAATTAGATAAAGCTGCTGAGTGAAAAAAAATAAAAGGCGTTAAACATCCCATTGACTTTTTTTTTTTTTTTTTTTAAGGCAACCGTCAATAACAGCCGCATCACAGAAGCGAATCAGAGAGCCAACAAGCTGATGTCAGCATGAGAAAAACTCACCTGATTCTCCCATCACTGAGAGTGTCTTCCACACACACACACACTGAGACACACACACTGAGACACACACACACACACTGAGACACACACACACACACTGAGACACACACTCACACACTGAGACACACACACAGAGACACACTCATACACACACACTGAGACACACTCATACACACACTCACACACACTGAGACACACACACACACACTGAGACACATTGAGACACACACACTGAGACACACACACTCACACACACTGAGACACACAGAGACACACTCATACACACACACTGAGACACACACACACACTGAGACACACACACACACACACACTGAGACACACACTGAGACAGACACACTGAGACACACACACACTGAGACACACACTCACTCACACACACTCAATCACTCACACACACTGAGACACACACTCACACACACACTGAGACACACACAGAGACACACTCATACACACACACACACTGAGACAGACACACTGAGACACACACACACTCACACACACTCAAACACTCACACACACTGAGACACACACTGAGACAGACACACTGAGACACACACACACACACTCAATCACTTACACACACACACACAGACACACACTCACACACTGAGACACACTCACTCACACACACACACTGAGACACACACTGATGCACATAAACACACTCACCCACACACACACACACACTGAGACACACACACACACACACACACTGAGACACACACTGATGCACATAAACACACACACCCACATACACACTCACACACACACACACACACACACACACTGAGACACACTCACGCACCCACATTATTGCATTGGCATTAAATAACACTACAACTATGGCCAGAAGCTTTGCATCACCCTCTACATAACTAATGTTGCTTCAAGAAGTCGAATAATGTCACGTTAGCATATTGAATTACACACCTCCGCTTTGTAGTTTTCCAGATACTTAACAAAAAACTGACAAAAATTGAAAAATGTGACATTTCGAAATCTAACATGAAATACTGTACTACTGTTATGGCTTCTTGTAGACTTTTACAATTATCATTTTGTAGTTTCTTTCATTACATAATGTTAAATAAAAGATAAATTATGTTTTTTTTTTTCTCAATTCTTCAATTCTAGGTGATGCAAAACTTTTGGCCATAGCTGTTCATCTAAATTATTTTAATGATATTTTAAACTGGCACACAGCGCCTCCCTGTGGCCCTGTAGTCACGACTGTTTCTTGGATAGTTTTTTCATTATCATTATTACAACACGCCACCAGGTGGGGGAATGTTGGCATTGCAAGCTTCTTAATGTGTTTTGAAGAGTTTTCTGCACACTACTTAAGCTAGTATTTTTTTATAGAACCCCTTAATTATCTATTAAAAAAAAATGATGAAAAGTTTTTAATCTCAGCAGTGTGAAAGAACAGCGTTGTATAAAGAAGTCCTGAATCGGGCTCTTGAGGCAACAGGAGACTGACACTTTAAATGGCTTTAATTACAAGGGAAATGCATTGCAATTAGACAGTACTGAACATCCCTTAGCAAGTGATCTTCAATAGCAGACAGTGTAAGCTGCAATGACAATGGTTCTGTAGAGGGATAATATTAGCTCAAAAAGCAGGCTACAATGGTAAGGAA